>NW_026555331.1:109514761-112130564 GCF_014898055.3 Talpa occidentalis | reverse complement strand
TCATCAGCTCTTTGAGATTTTTGTATCAGTCCTTTATCATAGTGTTGGGTGCAAAAATGTTCTCCCAGTTGTGGGGTTTCTCTTTGTTTTTGTTATTGTCTCTTTTGCTGTGCAGAAGCTCTTTAATTTGATAGTCCAGCTGTTTATCTTTCTCTTCACTATCACTGCTTGGGTGATGTGTCTGTAAAGATGTCTTTGATGTGCAAATCCCGTAGTGTTTCGCCTATATTCCTCTATGTATTTATGGTTTCAGGTCTTATGTCTAGTTCTTTAATCCATTTTGAGTTGATTTTTGTGTATGGTGTGAGGTAGTGGTCAAGCTTCATTCTTTTGCATGTAGCGACCCAGTTTTCCCAGCACCATTTATTGAACAAACTTTCTTTGCTCAATGCATAGTCTTCCTCCTTTGTCAAAGATTAGTTGACATAAATCTGTGGGTTTATTTCTGGATTTTCTTTCGATTCCATTGGTCTGTATGTCTGTTCTTGTTCCAATACCATGCAGTTGATGATTATGGCTTTGTAGTATGAGTTTGAAGTCTGGGAGTGTGATGCCTCCATTTCCTTCTTTTTTTTCAGTAGAGCTTTGGCTATTCGGGTGTTTTGGTGATTCCATATGAATTTCATCAATAATGTTCTATTTTTTGAAGAATGCCATTGAGATTTTGATGGAATAGCATTGAATCTGTATATTGCTTTTGGTAGGATGGCCATTTTAATAATGTTTATTCTTCCAATCCATGAGCAGGGGATGTCTTTCCATTCTTTGTGTCTTCTTCTATTTCTTTTAACAGGTTTATAGTTTTCTTTGTATAGGTCCTTTACCTCTTTGTTAGATTTATTCCCAAAATTTGATTTTTTTTGTTTTGATAATAAAAGGGTGGTTTTTTGATTTCTTCTTCTTCAGATTTATTGTTTGTGTATAGGAAGGCCACTGACTTTTGCGTGTTGATTTTGTATCCTGCCACTTTACTGAATTGATTGATGAGTTGAATTAGTTTTCTGTGGAGTTTTGGGTTCTCTATGTATATTATCATATCATCTGCAAATAGTGATAGTTTGACTTCTTCTTTCCTATTTGGATTCCTGGATGTCTTTCTCTTGTCTTATTGCTCTGGCTAGGACTTCCAGTATTATATTGAAAAGCAGTGGTGAGAGTGGACATCCTTGTCTTGTTCCAGATCTTAATGGAATTGCTTTCAGCTTTTCACCATTGAGAATGATACTGGCTGTTGGCTTGTCATAGATGGCCTTTATGATGTTGAGGTATGTTCCTTGTATCCCAGAATTTCAAGGGCTTTTATCATGAATGGGTGTTGCACTTTGTCGAAAGCTTTCTCAGCATCTATTGATATTATCATATGGTTTTTATATTTCTTTTTGTTGATGTGTTGGATAACGTTGATTGATTTTCGGATGTTAAACCATCCTTGTGCCCCTGGAATGAATCCAACTTGGTCGTGGTGAATTATCTTATGGATACATTGTTGGATTCTGATAGCTAAAATTTATTGAGGATTTGCATCAGTGTTCATTAGGAGATTGGCCTATAGTTTTCCTTTTTTTGTGTTGTCCTTATTCGGTTTTGTATTAGTGAATATTGGCTTCATAGAACGTGTTTGGTATTGTCCCTTCCTTCTCAATTTTTGAAGAGTTTGTGAAGGATAGGCACTAATTCGTCTCTGAATGTTTGGTAGAATTCATTTGTAAATCCATCAGGTCCTGGGCTTTTGTTTTTGGGAGTTTTAATTACCATTTCAATTTCGCTGCTTGTAATTGGTCTGTTTAGGTGTTCTTTCTTCTTATCTAGCTTGGGTGATTGTAGAGTTGTAGGAATTTGTCCATCTCCTCTAGATTGTTGAACTTGTTTCCATATAACTGTTCATAGTAGTTACTGATTATTCTTTTGATTTCTGCTGTGTCCGTTGTGATTTCTCCTCTTTCATTTATGATTCTGTGTATTTGTGCTTTCTCCCTTTTTCCTTTGTGAGCCGGCTAGGGGTTTGTCTATTTTATTTATTTTTTCAAAGAACCAGCTCTTGGTTTCATTGATCTTTTGGATTGTTTTTTTAGTTTCAATTTCATTTATTTCTGCTTTGGTTTTTATTATTCTTTTCTTCTACTGGTTCTGGGTTTTTTGTTGTTCTTTTCTAGATCTTTGAGCTTCGAGATTAGGTTGTTTCTTTGAGTTCTTTCTTGTTTTTTGATGTGAGCTTCTATTGCTATATATTTCCTCTTATTGCTTTTGCTGCATCCCATACATTTAGGATATTGGTGTCCTCCTTGTCATTCAATTCAAAGAATTTTTAATTTCTTCTTTGATCTCCTCGTTAGTCCAGTGGTCTTCCAGTAGTGTGGCTTTTAATCTCCATGAGGTAGGATAGTTCCTTGCCTTCTTTTTTTATTTAGATTTTTTTAGTTTGATGCCTTCGTGGTCAGAAAAGATGGTTGGTATGATTTCAATCTTGGTGTATCTGTTGATGTTTGTCTTGTGCCCCAGTATGTGATCGATCCTGGAGAATGATCCGTGTGCGCTTGAGAAAAATGTGTACTCCGTTTTTTTTGGGTTTAGTGTTCTATAGATGTCTGTTAAGCCCAAATGCTCTAGGTCCTTATTTAGAGCTTTAGTTTCTTTACTTATTTTTTGTCTTGTTGATCTATCCATTGTTGATAGTGGTGTGTTGAAGTCTCCCACTACATATGTGTTTTCTCTGATGTCTGTTTTCAGAGAGGACAACAGTTGTCTGATATATTTTGGTGCTCTTTCGTTTGGTGAGTATATGTTAATGAGTGTTATTTCTTCTTGAAGTATTGTCCCCTTAATCATAATGTAGTGACCATTGGGGTCTCTTTTTATTTTTTGAGTTTGAAGTCTGTTTTATCTGATATAAGTATAGCTGTTCCTGCTTTCTTTTTTGGCCCATTTGCTTGTAGGATTGTTTTCCATCCTTTGACTTTGAGCCTATTTTTATCTTTTGTAGCTAAATGTGTTTCCTGGAGACAGCAAAAGGTTGGGTTTTGTTTCTTAATCCAGGCTGCAACTCTGTGTCTTTTTATTGAAGAGTTTAGTCCATTTACATTTAGAGTTAATATTGATATGTTAGCATCTGTATTTGCCATTATGTTTGTCTTTCCTTTGATTTTATTTATTTATTCTTTTAATAACTTTTTTTTTTTTTTGGTCTTCTTTCGTTGTTATTCGTCCCTCTGAGGTTCTGGCTTTAGGATTCCTTGTAGTATTTTTTGAGTGGGGGTTTAGTCGCAATGAAATTCCGGAGTTTCTCTTTGTCTGGGAAGGTCCATATTCTTTCTTCATGGAGGAAAGAGAGCTTTGCGGGATAGAGTATTCTTGGTTGGCATCTGTTTTCTTGGAGTCTGTTGACTATGTCCCTCCACTCTCTCCTTGCCCGTAGTGTTTCTTCAGAGAAGTCTGATGTCAGCCTGATTGGTTTTCCTTTGAATGTTATCTGTTTCTTCCCTCTTGTCAGCTTCATTATTTTTTCCTTGTCCTGGATTCTTGGGAGCTTTACTATTATGTGTCTTGCTGTGTTTTTCCTTTCGTCGTGGAAGTTTGGTGTTCTTCTTGCTTTCTTGTATATCAATTTTCAGCTCCTTCTTCTCATTTGGAAGTTCTCTTCAATTATATCCATGAATATTTTCTCTGTTCCTACATCTCTCTCCTCTCCTTCTGGAATTCCTATAACTCTTATATTTCCTTTCCTCATGGAGTCAGATAGTTCCCGAAGTCTTTCTTCATTCTTTTTCCTTCGTACTTCTCTTTCCTTTTCTGTTTTGGTTCTTTTTATTTCTGTGTCTTCAAGATTACTTATTCGTTCTTCCATTTCATCTATTCTGCTTTCATTGCTTTTCCCAGAGTTCTTTAGTTCCTCCATTAATTCTTTGATCTCCTGCATTTCTCTTACTTCCCTCTTTAGGGACTCAATTTCCTTCTTCTGATCTATCACTTTTTAATCATGGCAATTTTAAATTCTCTTTCTGGAAGGCTCAGAAGTTCTTCCAAGTTGCTGTCGTTGCAATCTGGGGAGTGGTTTTCTTTTTGTGGTGTGCTTCTTTCCTGAGGAGTTTTTAGGTTGCGTGTGGTTCTTCTACTCCCTACTGTCTGTTTTCTAATTTGTCGTATGCGTTGGGACACTGTGTTGCTCGGACTGACTGACATCTTGGGTGAACTTCTCCGCTCCCCTCTGGTTCTTCCAGGAGCCATCTCTGTCTTCTGGGGGAGCTTTCTGCTGGTTTTAGGCAGTTTTTACTGAAGAAATGTCCCTGTTCTCAAATGGCGAAGCGGGATGCAGTCCCTGCGCCTCCGGTTTCAGGCACACTCTTCTGCGCACCCGGTCTGCCCCGGACGTGGGTGCCTGCTCCCTCTGTGGGCTCAGACTGCTGGTCGGAAGGGGCCTGGCGTGGAATAACTTCCCGGCTGGCCACTGGGTCCTCCAGAAACCTTCTGCCCTTTTCAAGCAGTCTTAAGAAATGTCCTGTTTTATAGGTGTTAGTGACTTTTTTTTTTCCTGGTCGCTAGTGGCGCCAGAGATCTCTCCTATTGTCCTTGGGGGGCTGTTTTTCGCCTCCCCCCACCCCGTGGGACAGAGAACAGAGCGGGAATGGTAGGGTACACCTCAACAGCTTTGGGGTGCTGTGTCTGCCTTGTGCCCCACCGTCGTGGAGAAACCACGCCCCGAATTTTCGTGCCCCGGGTCTCAGTTCAAAGCCCTCAGTTCCAGGACGTGGGCTGTAGCCCAGTTCAGTGGCGCGGGAATGGCGCCTTTTGCACCGCTCCCATGCCTGGGCGCCTGGATCCTGCTTACTCAGGGAGGGACCTTCACCTCAGTGAGGACCTCCGCGCGTCTCCCCGCAAGCCTAGGTAGTCTCCCCGCAAGCCTAGGTCGCAGGCGCGGGGACCTGGGCAGCCGTGATCCAGGTCTGCACTTGCTTTTCAAGCGCGCCGAGCACTCCGCGTTTCCGCGCCAGCTTACCAGCAGCCCGGGCTGTGTGCACGTCTCCCGGGGTCTTTGTTCTTCTCTAATGGCGCCAGGAGCCGTTCGCTCACCGCCGCGGCGGATCCTGCAGGGTTCGCCTCAGCTCCCGTTCACGGGGTGTGGTGGCTGCAATAGTTCCTTTCCGCTCCCAGTCC
The DNA here is from genome assembly GCF_014898055.3 of Talpa occidentalis. Taxonomy (NCBI): domain Eukaryota; kingdom Metazoa; phylum Chordata; class Mammalia; order Eulipotyphla; family Talpidae; genus Talpa; species Talpa occidentalis. Next base: position 112,125,416 of record NW_026555331.1, on the reverse strand, counting down.
CCCTTGCTGCCTCATTTGTTCTTGTGGGCCGTTTTGTTTGTTGTTTCCTCCTCTCCGGGTCGGAGAGTGCCGCCTCTGTGGGCGGGGGAGGGAGCAGGGTTCTGCGCTTCCCTCCCTTCTAGTCCTCTTTTATGGCCACTTTCTTCTTCGGGCAGTTCGCTGGCGTCACCCGTTTATCTTCCGTGTCCCAGTTCTCACTGGGACCTGCCGCTTTTCCTCCCTATTCACTTTTTTTAATGGGAGATCTTACTCGCAGCGTCTCCTCGCCGCCATGTTGCTCCGCCCCCCTCGACATATATTCTTTTGTAACTTGATTCTTTTTATTAACTTTGTGAGGTTCATCCATACTGATAATTAATATCTGTAGTAGTTCACTGAATATGTATAGCATGATTTCTCCATTCTCTTAATGCACATGGATCTGTGTCAAACAAATGAATCATGTCGCTTTTCTGTTCAGAACTTTTTTGAGCCTGCATTGTCTAAATATAAACCCTTAACAAATAAGGATGAAATCCCTGCCCTTTCTTCCTTCTTGTTTGCATTCTCAATTTCCAAATTGTTCTCTAGCCAGGTTTATTTTGTTACTTTTTTTGTATGCTTTTTTTTTTTTTTTTTTGTATTTTGAAATAATCTGAAAGGTAAAAAAGACTAGTCACAAAGTACCTTTTGGTCTCTAAATTATAAATTGCTGGCTTGGTGCCTTGTTGTCCCCAGACAATTTGTGTACATTTATATAAACACGGATATCCTCTTGCAGAACCACAGTACAGCCAATAACATCATCTAATTCTTACCGTTCATTCAACATTAGCCCTGTGTTTCAATAATGTCATTTTGTTTCAGAATCTAATATCACATTTTTTTAAATATCTTAGTCTCCTTTAGTCTAAAACAGTTCTCAGTCTTTTTTTGACTTTGGTGATGATGACTCATTTGTAGATTCTAAGTCAGTTATTCGTTTGGATTTTTGCTCACATTAAATATGTAGAAAAGACTCATTATGAATAAATTAGTTTCAATATTTAAGAAAAACTCATGAGAAAAATTATAGCATGTGTGTTTCTTTAGAATGTATATGCAAATAATGAATGACACGGTCACCATTAATCACTAAATGAAGAATTTAGACATACTGATTGAACAAAACTCTTATGGATTGAATAAAAATGTGCATAAGTGGAATTTATTCTTTCATTTTTGAGAATACTGTCCAGTTTTAACAATGTTCAAATTTTAAGATGAATACACAAACAACAGAGACTGAATTTTACCTAGACATTGCTTTTCTTCTTTCTTATAGCTATTATCTTCCTAAAAAGTTTACCCAGTGTAACATTGAAGAATATCATGACTTCCTCAATAGTGGAGGTGGTGCTTGTCTTTTCAACAAGCCTTCTAAGGTAATAAGTGTGCTCACAGTTATTAGTTACAAATCTTTCAAAAGTATTATTACTACATATTCAGTCATGGGTCTTATTAAAGAGAGCTGTTCAACTTGAGTGATATGTGCATATTCTAGAAATGCTAAATATCTGCATCTTCAAAGTCAGATTTATTTGTGGGTATTTGGGGGCTATTACTGATGGGAATAGAAAGTAGATAAAATGAGTTTTTTTTTTTCCTGTAAAATTTCTGGTTTTTAATATGACCAAATGATAATTCATGGTTAGCTTATGAAAATGGTTTCATTTTACTTTTGTTTTTTTAGTTTCTTGATAAGTAACTCTCTACCATCACTTTTAAATACTTAATCATAACTTATATAGCTTAACAGAATGAGCAATATAATTAAAATTATAAGTACTTCTCATTATAAAAGCCAAGTTTTGCTTAAAGCAGCAAAGTCTTTCCATACAAGTCTTTATTTTTACTACTAGCAGAGCATCTTCTGACCTCTGACTAGAAAGCACATCTTCCTCATATATCTGGAAGACTTTGCATATTAAAGAAGAATCCTCTGTTGTTGTTCATCACCCGGATTATGATGTGCTTAAAGCCACCACAGCCATATGTGGCATTGCTTTTTTTTTTTTTTTAAATTTATTTATTTATGTAAGCACTGGGCACAGTCAGAAGTGCAGGAGGGTGAGAGAACTCAGCAGAGCCAGAGCAGGGAACAGAACAGGCAGACTGACGAAATACACTGCTGAGGGGAGCAGTGGGCACAGCAGGAGAGGTCTGCTCGCCATGTGGGACCCTCGCCAGTGGCCGGGGATCGAACTGGCGCTGCAGAAGCTGCGGGCAGCTTCACAGCCCTGTGCTCAACTGCTGCGATATGTGGCATTGCTTTTGTAATAATTTACCAGGTTTCATTCTCTGCTCACTACAGTGAAATTTAAAAACTGTATCATATTGAAATGAAAAGCAAATAGACAATTTTAAGACTACAAAAATGTGAGAAGAAATATTTGAACTAAATCAGTGCTACTCTAAATAAAAAAAGTTGTCTTTTTACCAAAATAATTATTTTGACCCTAGAGTAAAATAACATATATGTTTTTCATTTGGATAACTTTTAGTTTTGACTGTCAAAGGTGTCTCATTTGTTATGATCCCTTTCTTACTGAAAATGAAATCTAGATATGAGTTGATTCTTTTGTGGTAGAGGAGAGAGTATTTAAAATCAGATGGGGATTTTGTTGTTGCTTTCATTAATTTGTTTTTTCCTCTCTAAGAAAGTACAAATTTGTGTGTGTGTGTGTGTAATAAGTGTATGTCAATAGATGTGTGTCATTTTTTTTTACAATATGTAAACTTTGATGAACTTCTGAATGAATATGATCTATATGGAACATAGCAATTATTATTTATTTACTAATTTACCTATCTGCATAGATAAATTATATTTAAAAAGTAATAAAACTAATGGAAACTTAATAAATAAAACAGTATTAAAATGTACTCTTGTACATTTATTGCTTCCATCTCTAAAAAACTTGTTAATAGGCAATATATTTTGTATTAATAATTCAATAGATTTATTAATCTTTGTGTTTTCCTCATTGTCTATGAAATAACTTTCTTTTCATAAGGAGATAAAGTTAATAAAGTTAATAATTTTCGTAGATGACTGAGCCTCCTACCAATTTGTGATGTAGGTGGGCAGCTAATATTATTGCTATTATCCTGTTTTAAATATTAAAACGCTTGGGTTCTAAGATGACAAGCTATTTGTCCAAGATAAGAAGTTGAGCCAAGATTTGAATCCAGACTTTCTGACTCCATATCTCATATCTCTTGCTTCTTTGAAATTAAGTTTCAAGAGTCATTCTGGCTTGGTTTTAATAAATGACTAGATCATCTTTTACGTCTTTTATTTTGGTGCCATTTACCAGACTGCACTTGATATGTTTGTTATATATGTAAATATGATTAAATCTGAAATGGAAAACAGAAGTAGACATCTGTTCTAAAGTTCCCAGGTGTAAAGTACTAAGGTCATGCTTTCTAGTTTAGGAAAATAAAAATATATTTTGAAGTGATTAACAGATGTCAGCTGTATAGGTGTGGCACTTATTGTATTTCATAAGGTCTTAGGTGTTGATTTTTCTATATTTTATTTACACTTTTGGTTTTCATTCACAGCTTCTTGATCCTCCCGAGTGTGGCAATGGCTTCATTGAAACAGGAGAGGAGTGTGACTGTGGGACCCCAGCAGTAAGTCTCTGGGTGTTTTGATGATTTTTTAAGACTATTCAGGGTCATTTCAGGTCCCCCACTCTGAAACACACAGAACAAGTGTTATGCCTGGAAATTGTGTAGGTTCTGTGGAAGACATGTTATTGTGAGGTTATACATTTATTTTAGAAAAGATTTTTGTACTTTCAGGAAAATGACACTCCTTTCTGATGATTTACAAATATTTATATTCCTTAGGAATGTGTCCTGGAAGGAGCAGAGTGTTGTAAGAAATGCACCTTGACTCAAGACTCTCAATGCAGTGATGGTCTGTGTTGTAAAAAGTGCAAGGTAAAATGAATGTGATTAATGGCCAGTTCACAGAAAAGAGAACATATCTGAATAAAATATTAAGGCTAAGTAAATATAATCTAATAACAATAAAAGTACTTAACATGTATTAAATGGCTAAGTGCCAGCTACTTTAAGCAATTAGAAGTCTAATTACTATTTTTATTTTCATCTAAGAGATGAGCACACTGGAACCTATAGTGGTCAGATACTTTGTCCAGGGTCTCCTAGGAAGTAACTCAGGGAGTTAGGGTCTGAACCTTGTTAATTTCCAGAGGTTGTTCTCTATTTACTGCCTCCCTACAGAGCATATACATTTAATGAAACCAGGTATTACTAACCTTTGAATGTTTTCCTTTCTTTGTAAAGCCAAGCAGTAGGTCACTGTTTTTTTACTGCTCAGTTTGATATACTTCTTTTACTAACTGTTGAGGGAGCAAAAGGCATATGTTTATTTTTTTTTAAGATTTATTTATTTATGCATAAAGAACTAGGATACAGGCCAGAGGTGTGGGCAGTAAGAGGAGTCACCAGAGACAGAGTGGGGAACAGAACAGGTTAATTGACTGAAATACACTGCTGAGGGGAGCAGTGGGTGAGTCAGGAGAAGTCTGCTGTGCCATGGGGGTAACTCCCTGGCTGGGGATCGAACTTGTGCTGCAGTGGCTGCGGATAGCTTCATAGGTTGCGTCTTAACCCCTTGAGCCACCAGGGAGGCCCAAAAGGCATACATTGAGACATGATAACACCTTACGTGTGTTGTACACAAGAGTTTAAGATGCGTCTTTACATATATTGCCTGTTTTATCCTCCCAACAGCATCTCATTCCATTCTCCCAGTAGTTAAGCCTTTACATCGACAACAATTATTTGCAACTTAACCTTTCTAAAGAAAATCTGTTTCTTTTTTTTCTTCCATATAAAATCTGGGATAATATTATTGTGCACCGTTTCTGAAGTTTAGTATCTACTGCTCCTTACAATCTATATAGTCTATGGAGACAGAGCCAGACACTCATACGGCAACTGTTACAAGTTCTCAGTAAATATTTGTTGAATAATTAAATATGTAAAATTTTAGTAAATACTACTATGTTACTGATTATTTGTTGATGCATTCACCTTAGTCTAATGAGTTTAAAGGAGAATAGGATATCATCTTTTTACATTGAGTATCCAGTGTGTGCTAGAGATTGTGCTAAGCATTTTTAATTTATATAATCTTTATCAACCCTGGCACCTGATATTTTTGATCAGATAATTCTTTGTTATCAGAGGGTGTTTGGAAGATAGTGAGCAGCATCCCATACTACTTACTAGATCCAAGTAGTGCCTCTCTCTGTCATTACCACAAAAATATCTCCAGACATTGCCAATATCCCCTTGGGTACAGGATCACTCTCGGTTGAGACCACTGTCTTAGGTGATACCCACAACTACACTTTTCAGATAGACATTATTTTTCCTGATTTTTACAGTTGAGCAATCCCAGTTCAAGGAAGTGAAATAACCTGCAGAGGCTCATTCAGCTAGTGAGGAATTGCAGTGCAGCTATATTCTAGATCTTCTGGCAGCAGTGTTTGTTGTATATCCACTTTATCACTATATCTCTGGCAGATTTTTAAGACAAGTAAGACACTGGCAAAAATCTCTGAAAGTGCTCTCTAAAATGGAAGATTAAATAAAATATGAAACATGCATTTTTCATTTATGTTGACTATATTTTCTGTCAGCTCCTCTAACTTGCATTGCAAAAGATCCCCAATAATTTATTTTAATCCTCCCTGTTTTTAGGCTGCTATGCTAATCTGTCACAGTTACTTAATTATGCCATTTCTTCTTTGATTTATAGTATTAGGCTATTCGTTATGTATTCATTTCTAAGGTATAACATAATAAAATAAAAATACATATAGTAAAATTAACCATAATTTGTGTACCCCTGCTGTAAGATATTGCTTATTTATTTATTATTTTTCTCCTCCCATTATGGAATGTAAGTTCTAATGGGGCAGGAAATTTGGTGGATTTACTCACTCCTGTATCCCAGCACTTAGAATAGAATCTCCTTAACTATGCTTGCTTTCAGAATTTTTCTGGCAGTTCTTGAACATTTCATACATACTCTCATATGACCCCTACCTTAAAACTTTTCATATTTCTACCTCAGATATTCTGATTGTGGTTTACCCCAATTCAAAGAGGAAGAGAACCAGAGTACATAAATTAAATGATTTCTCCTATTAATGCCTTATTTTCAGTCCCTGTATAACCCCCTAAAACAAGTGTCTTGCAGATATTATTCTTGTATTTTATTCTTCATTGAATCCCCAGTGGCTGGAAAGTGCCTAGGTTTTAAATACCTGGTAAATAATGATGAATGAATTAACACAAATTTTTTTTGGATCTTCAAAACAGTATCTGTCAAGATCCTGACTTTGGCAGTATGCTGTTTATGTTCTAGGGACAGCAGGAAATAGAAATCTCTGGGAGGTTCTGAGCAAGGAGAGGAGAAAAGTTTATACAAAAAGTTATGGGTGGGTGTCCCAAATAACGTGTTTGTGTGCACAAAGATAAAAGCCTAGAGGGATCTAGCCCCAAAGGTTAACATTTTGGAAAGGGAAAGAGAATGGGATTGATGAAGAGAGGGGAAGGATGATATATTTTTGTATGCATCCATGTTTGTTTTCCTATATGAATACTCTTCAATTTATAAATTCACTGAGCTTAAAAATTTATTTGTACAATTCCTACACAGGAAATAATTGAATTGGTTGAAAACAGACAAATTCCAACAAATAAATAGAAACATTAGTAAAGAATATATGACCAATATATGTGTATATGTAAATGATATATGTATACACATATTTACATATACATGTGTGTGTGTGTTTATATATATTTAAAAATGAGGCAGGAGAGAAGGGAATGGGAAACAGGAAGGAAATAACTTTGCCTGAAAATCTAACTTTTGCAATTCAGCACAAAATGCAACTTTCAAGTTCTTGGCAGATAAGGAAAAAAGAAAAGAGGAATATGTTAAAGGTACCAGTAAGAATGAAGGGTAAAATATACATCTAAAAGCTATTTGGACTAAACTTGGACTGACTTATCCTTTAGGTTGCGATGCACCATCAAGCACTCTTCTATTTTAGCAAGATACTGTAAGCATTATGTGTGATGACTTTGCGAATTACTTCTTACATGAGAAACTGCCTCTGAAAATGATTAACATTTCATTCAGTAACTGTGGTTTTCACAGACTACCTTCTAAAAATAGTTTAAGATGCTCCCATCCAAACAAAATTCATTTGCTTTTTTAAAGATGATACTGTGAGGGTTTTTTTTCCCTTGGATAGTTTTAGACATTGATTTTTGTTCATTTTAGTTTCAGCCTATGGGGACTGTGTGCCGAGAAGCAGTAAATGACTGTGATATTAGTGAAACATGCTCAGGAAATTCAAGCCAGGTAATTTACAGAATAATCACTCTAAAACTGATGGGGGGAAAAACAGGGGTATGGGTAATGTATTGATGCCCAGGCAAAATGTAAATGGACAAGATGCTCATATCTCTTATATCAACTCACTCTATTTTTCAGGAATCTAAGTTTCCATAATTAAAGCCTGAGCATATGTTCAGCATAATTTTGTCTTAATGTTCAACTAACTTAACACTGCATGAAGGTCTTAGATAATTTGTTTCATTTTAGGTAGGAAGTAAAAGGCATTTTCTTTTTTGTCTCATTAGTGAAAGAGGAAACAAAAAGACTCTTTGTATCCAGCTGGTTGAAACAGGAGCCAGCCCAGGCAGAGACCCCCCCAGATCTCTGGGTTATGGGAAGGGGCCTGTTTCTCTCTCTTGATTCTTGTTTATCTGAAACAGCTTATGTTACCTTAGCCATTAAGAACTGCTCTTGAATATTATATTGTTTAGTCATAAATAAAGAAGACAAGAAAACTGATAAACTTTGGCAAGGATTCGCAGATTTCACATGATCAATATATATATATTGGAATTCCTTGCTTTGCATGGTAGTATAGACTGTAAAAATGACTACAAGCTGAAACCATGTGAATTATCTTAACAGTTAATGGAAAAACTAAAATTGTTCTGTCATCTTTATTTTGTCAAACTATTAAAAACAGTCTTACTATTGATTTTTAATAAAAGGAAATGAAAAAATAAGTATTTTACAAACCAAATTAAATAATCATTGAGAATAAATTATTTCTTTGTAAAAAAAAGTATCAGTAGCTTGAACTGTATGTGCATTCTTCTTGTAAACTTTTTATACATAGTAAGCATCTGTTCTCTGCCTTGTTGAATTGTCAAACTCCTTTCTAATTTTGGATCAGCTTTCAACATTTTATCCTTTGTTCATTCAATGTCATAAAATATCTCCGAGAGATATGGAGATGTGACTGTGAAGTCTTTTGCCTATTTGCGGTATCAACATTCCTAATGTCAGCAACTTTTTCTGTAACTCCATTTACATTTGATTCAAATTTCTCTTCCAGTGGCCTCACTTTTCATTTCTTTGCTGCACTTTCATCTCCGTTGACCAGGTCCCGCTTTGATTATCCAATTTTGTAAAATGTCATATCCTGTCACCCACAGATAGAGAAGCAACATGCTGCACACTGTGTTTCTATGCATGAACTGAATGAACAGATGGGAAGTGACCATCCCTGACACACTTTGAAAGAAATGACAAGAGAGGTCATTGACTGGGCATCTTTTATTTACTTTGTTATGAGTAGACTGAAAAGCTGTGCTTTCTGCAGTTTCTCAGTTAATATATTGTGGTAACTGAAATTGGAACTGTGTCATTGGGTACTAGTATTACCTAACAAAATATTTGTAACTGAAATTTCATGCATTTTAGAACCATGCAAAGCACTGACTACCTGCATGTTTTTTTCCTCTAGAGAGAATTTAGTATTGCTATACTTAGCATTAACCATTAAAAATGTTTTATTTTAAAGGTAGTCATTTTCAGAGATTAATGATTATTTTCCTTTCTTACTACCTAATCTTCATTGTTTTTCTAAGCTACTTCCTCATAATGATGACAATACAATAAATGATACCTCATAGGTTTCTGGAGAAAATGCATATTAGAACACCCTCTTTGGAATATGATTAGATAGTATGTGGACTTTTTTTAAATCATAAATCAAAAAATGACATACACAAAAAGATGTTCTTGCTCCATTAGTGGTAATAACATAAATTGAAGATGATTACAAGTGTATAAAATTATAAATGAATACACTTAGTACATTGGTCATAATATTTGTTAGATCAACTCAACTGTGTTACAGCTATTAAAGATAAAAACTATAAAAAAAGTTTATTATTACATGAAAGAATTTGTGTGAAAGTAAAGGGAAGAAGCAGACTATAAATATTTTCTATAACCTGATATTCCTATCTTTAAAAATATCAAATTTTCTAGGAAAAGTTACAGAAAAAATATACCAAAATTTGACAGGTAGTTTTCTTTGTGTGGTGGGAATGAGAGTCCTCTCTTTCACTTTATTTTTAATTTGTGTTGCATTTTCCAACTTTTCTCATGTGTATATAATTACTATAATGATAGAAAAAAATGTGTAATAAATTTAAAAATTACTGTTTGTATATATCTACAAAAAAATGCTTTGCAATTTTCTGCAATTGCTGCCAGGTTGGGAGGGGGTAGTGGTGGAATAAGCTAAAAAGCATGTCCTTTTCTAACATGCCGAATAGAGGCTTCTGTTCAGAAGTCATTTTAAGTGTGAGGGACTGTGTTAGTTCTAATGAGAAAATAATAATAATTACTCCATTTATGTTGGTATTCTCTTTGCTTTTGTTTTATGTTCTTGCTTTTCTTGCTCTGAGGAATAGTGTATCTGTATAAAGCAAGATACTCTTTAATGTTAGCCTTAGCTGAGTCTTTGCTGTCAGTTCTTTTTATTTGTGACTATTTAATCAAATTGTTATCTCTGGTAGATCCATATTTTTTAAAGAAAAGTATACCAGTTGTTTTATTTCCTTTTGCTTTTTCTTGTTCTATTTGCATTTTACAGTCAGATGTTTTAGGAGACTAACCGTATTACTAGACTTTTATTTTTATGTCTAATCTCTATTTTAATTCATATATGGTTTTTCTTTTAATGAAAATACTAAAGTGATTAGCTCAGTCTGCTGTGCATGTAGTTCATAATTCTATTTTCTTGTTCTAGTGTGCCCCAAATATTCATAAAATGGATGGATATTCATGTGATAATGTTCAGGTAGGATACTTCATCTTTGCCTAAATTTTTCATGTGTATTAACCTGAAAGAAATACCTGAAATCTTAACAAAATATTAAAACCTCTTTTAATGCTTTGTGATCAGTATTGGTCATAAAAGGACTTTATAATTCTTATCCTCTAGATTTCCCAGCGATATTTAATTTTGCAGTACCTGACATTAGCAGACAATGAATTGCTAATGGGTATGCTTTTGCATTTTAGGGAATTTGCTTTGGAGGAAGATGTAAAACCAGGGATAGACAGTGCAAATACATCTGGGGGCAAAGTAAGTAAATGGTGTGGGTTGATTATTTTCAATGTCTGATATCAGGCCAACTTCTCAGGGGCATGTGAGATGGTAGTAAATTTTCAACCATTTTATGACCTGGGGGTTCTCAGAGCTGCTACTACTGCAGGCACTTTCATGGAAATTAGTGCCTTCTCCTTTGAGAAGACACAGTACCATGTATATATATCTTAGCTTGTTGACGGTGCCTTTGAACAATAAAGTTCATGCCTGCAAAAAAGAGCAAACCTGTAATTCAGCTCTACCAATGCTCTCTTCAGCTGAGGGTCTTTATGATTTCTCTTTACGATTAATGAAAACTCCTGAGTGAGGAATTCATGCTTTGTCACTGAGATTAAATCATGGAGTATTGATTCAAGGACCATTTGGTAGCATCTTCCCCTAATTATTGGCCAAATTTGGAAGAGTATTATTCATATAACCTGTTGCCTGAATCCTATCAAAGATCTAAATATATTTGTTTTCCAATTCCAAATGAGTAGTCCTGAAAAATATTCCTGAGTAGTGGATATCTGTGGAATAGGAAAACTCTGAACTATGGGCACACAAGTTTTGGAATTGATAACATTGCAGTGAAGAAAAATCCTTAAGTGGCAGCTCACCAGCTATATCCCTCACTGATTAAAAAAACTCTTTTCTGTTTCAGAGGTGATGGAATCAGACAAATACTGCTATGAGAAACTGAATATTGAAGGGACGGAGAAGGGTAACTGTGGGAAAGATAAAGACACATGGATACAGTGCAACAAACGGTGAGATGGAGAATTTAGTCTCGAATCATCCCACAGTTAGTTATAAGAACCACTTTTTCAAGTGACTAGGACTTCCTATTTTCTGCATTCCTCAAACATTCTGTTTCTCACTCACCTCCTCTCTTCTCAGTGTTCCAGCATCCTCTTCGCAGAAGGTTCCCAAATCTTTATACACACCCTGACTTCTCTTCTTTAATAAGGCCCAGGTGGTGTTTGCAGCTGCCTCCGATGTTTCTCACCTACAAGGTACCTGCCAGCATCTCCAAACCAACAAAAAATCAAAGCCGCTGGACTATGTACTCACTACTGTTGAATTGAATTAACTGACTCTGACTTTTCTAAAACACTGTTTTTGCAAAGGGTCTTAATATCACACTGCCCTTCTCTTTGGAAGTCTCAGAGGGATCCTTGACTTCACCTCCCCTCTGGCATATTGACCAAATGCCAAATCATGTTTGTTTATCCTTCTTACTCCCTTACCATTTGTCTTTAATTGATCCCTTCATTTCCATTTCTGTTGTATTACCCCAACTAAGACCTAAGCAGTTAATAACTGCTTAATTATGACAAAAGTCTCTTAACTATTACAGAAGTCTCTAGCATTATACCACAAAATAATCTTCTGCTGAGTCTTTTTGACTGTATCAATTCTTTGTTCAGATTTCACCTGTTCCATGTAGTTAACTATTAGTAAAAATATTAGCCAACATTTATTGAATGTATACTCTGTTCTTAGCACTCTGTGGCAGTTTACATAAGCCATGTCCTTTAATCTTTATGGCAGTTCTCTTCATTTTATGGAGGAAGAAACTGAGACAGAGTTAATTAATTTGCCCCAGGTCATGTAAATAGGATTCCATAGAAGCAGAATTAGAATTCAAGAAATCTGATTTTAGGATTTATCTTAACCTCTTTGCTCAATGCCATACTGTCCTGCTTAATAGAAAAAAATGGACTCTTAATTTGGCATTCTTATCTCTTCCACAACCTAAATTTTTTCTTTCTTTTCTACTCTTCCAAAGCCAACTCTCCTGTTCCAAACATTTGCATTATGTTGTCCTATCTCCGTGTCTACACTTATTCTAGTCTTTCCTCTGGAACCACTCCTTTTCTCAATCCATTACAAGTCAAACATTTATCCATCCTTCAAAGCCCTGGTTGGATGTCATTCTCTCTATAAATTCTTTCTGAGTTTATTTTAGAAATAAAATCATTTTTTCCTCCTCTGAATACCTATAGTCCTTTATAGTAATCTTGTGACATTTGTTTCCAATTCTATGTTTTATAGTTGTTTATGTATGTGATTCCACTTCTCATCGGCATATAATTTCATTGAAGGGTAAAGAGTATATCTACTTTTCTTTATCCTAAAGTAATTATTAAGCTCCATATACCCAAATGGAACTCAAAGACTGTTGAATGAATCTTTTCTGTTGAGAAAGCATATTTATTGACATTAACTACAATGAAGTGATTATATAACTTAAAAAATGTTTTTTAAGCATGAATTAATACATCCTTTTTTCTCTGTTGGTGATAGACACACTGGTTCTAATTTTTCCCTATCTGATAAAGTTTAATATTTCCATATATAATCTTGATGATCAATAATCAGTCTTCACAACATATTTATTGAAATAAATGTTTTTAATCTATGTTAATAATGAAAATTTGTTAAATGTAGAGAATATATATGACAATATTTAACACTAGTGAAAATATTTTACAAGTTAAATTGGAATTATGTATGATAGTTAGAATAGTAGGAAACCTACTGAAGAAGGGATCGTTAGAGAATGAGAATTTGAGAATCTATGCAATATGTGCGATATATATATATATATTTCTTTAATTCTGAAGCAATGGTTGAAGAAAGAGTTGTGTTCCAAAAGAATATTCATCCAAAGGTCATTCATTTCTTTATGAAATTTTAAAAAAGTTTTAGCATTTCCTGTGATATGTTATCAGTGAAGAGATTCTGACAGATAAAGATGTCTGTTTGATGGATAATTTCCTTTAGACAAATATTTGAACCAATAGACAGTAAAAGAAAAGCCTAGAAAACGACTAGGATCTTGGCGCAGCAGAAGCATGTCACCCTTTAAATCAGGAGATAAAATAATTTGAGCTTATTTTGTTTGTAATTTGAGTAAATCATGTAGTTGATGAAAAAAATGCTAAAATGATGTAAAATTAGTGTTCTACTTGGTTTGCTATATCTTTGGATAAAGAAGTAAAGTAAATAATTGGTACTCTTTTAACACAGGGATGTGCTTTGTGGTTACCTTTTGTGTACGAATATTGGTAATATCCCAAGGCTTGGAGAACTGGATGGTGAAATCACATCTACTTTGGTTGTGCAACAGGGACGAACATTAAACTGCAGGTAAGTGTCTAACCATTCTGTGAGAACTTTAGTTGTCTTACTTTGAGGAAATGCAGTTTAGGATTACTTCTGTTTCCAGCTTATGTGCATTTTAATAAGCCCAAATAGAATCTAATACCTAGGGTTGATTGGGTAAATCCTGACAGAAAAGGGATGAAAAGAAGATAAAAATTATTTCATGTGAAATATTGTGAGGCTGTTAGAAATATGTTTAATTGGTCAGTGAAATCCTGCAGAGTTTAATTTGTTTTTCATTCTTATTAAGGAAAAGGAATTGGGACTCCTAGGTAAAATCAGTAGATTAAATATATGCTTTTTTTTTTTTTTTGCTGCCTTCTGAAATCCCACTACAATGACACCAAATGAATCTTTTAAAGGAATTTACATATCCACAGTTATACAGAGAAAGGGAGAGGACAAAACAGCAACAAAGGAAAACAAATGGATCTGTGGAAAACAATTATTAAAACTAAACAAGCTGAATTCCTGTCAGTAATGGGAAAAACTGAGAACTAACCCAGTATGTACTATCAGATCTCCAAAGGCTCAAAAAATTGCAGCATCATCTACTTCTGGAAGAGGAAGTAAAACATTTTGGGGTGGGGAAAGAGCTAATATAAAGAAAAGTGGAAGTCTGCTAAATAACCAGTTAAATCCACAGAATTTCTTCTCTGACTCAGCTCAACTGGGGCTTTTTCATCTGCCTTGAAAGATTTGAGGGTTATAGTCTCTTTAAATTATTTTTATATATTTATTACATCATCCTTCATTTTTGTACAATGTATGATTTCCCTGTGAAATTCCTACTACCAATTCACCCGTGCACCATAGTCCCTTGTGTTCTTCCCACCCCTGTCCTGATCCCTTTCCCTCCTCCTCCCCTACAGAATGTCTCTGATCAATGGTTGCCTGTTGATTTTGGTTACTTTATTATAGTTATTTTCTTTCCTGATCCCTTATTTGCTTCTTCTACATTCCTCCTATAAGTGAAACCATCCGATATTTTTCTTTTTCTTTCTGGCTTATTTCACTGAGCATACTCGATTTGAGGGTTATATTCTGCAGCAAATAAAACTTAAGGTTTCCAAACTGAAAGGACAGCAGGTGATACTGATATTAGGGTTGCGTGGAGTTGAGCCATCCTCATTGATGGTTAGTCAGAGGAATATTTAAAAATACCATCATAAGATTTCAGAACTTTAGAACAAGGAAAAGAATCCCAAATGTTTCCAGAGAGAAGGGAACAGAAAGATTAGATATTAAATGGCTTAGGATTTATCAATAGGAACCCTGGAAATCAGAAGACAGTGGAGAAAATGATTTCTATATTAGAATTCTGTATGCAGGTAAATGATCAATCAAGTGTAAGGATAGAAAAGAAAGAAACTTTAACATGTGCAAATTTACCAAAATGTGCTCCCTTCTGCCCTTTTGCAAGAAGCTTCTGGAAATTGCACTCTACTAAAATAAAGGAATAAGCAAAGAAAGAAAAACACATGGATTTAGGAAGCAAGATGCCCACTACTAACAGACAGGGAATGATGGTGATGGTAGGCAATCCAGAATGTGTAACTTTGCACCAGGTTCAGGGGACAACCATATTAGAAAGTAGTAGGAAGAACTTCAGAGAGACTTCAGGAGCGATTTCTACTAGTTGATGATTTGATGTTCTGACACATATCTTGAATGGTGTTCCCAGTATGAAGGACACCTGGATAAGTGTTTATTTGGCAATTTTCTTAGGATTGTAGCTCAGGGAACAAATCCAGAAAACACTTAAGTGTGTTACCAAATTGCCCCAGGCTAGGGAGCATTCATATAGACAAAAATACTGGCTAGTCCATAGATTTGCTTTATGCAAATCAGGTTTTCAATGAATACATTTCTGACTGGTGGAAAGTTCTCAAGAGATGATTGGTGGAGCTTTGATCCTGGATCATCCCTGGCAGCTGGCTTTGTCTCAGTACTTTCCCAGAGATAGATGTATCTGAGCATGACTGGACATGCCTGAGCCTGTCTGAACATCCCTGGGGTCCGAACCTGAATAGCCTCCAACTCTGTTTTAATTACACAGATGCAAATGATTCTGAGATGTTTCATATTTCTTGTCAAGAGATTTTGACAGCAATGTTACATTAGTTTTGAGTTAGTGATAAATTAATAGGAAAATAATCAAATAAACAATAAACAAGATACTTGATAATCTGAAAGAAAGTGAAAAGTTATATGGGGGGAAATGGTTTAATTGTGACATACTATATTTCTCAGCTGAAGAACATTCAATATTATAATAATGAATGTATTTTTTATTGATTTAGCAAAATTTATGATGAGCAGATAGAGGAAAAGGTAAAGTATCAAATTCCATAGAGGGAACAGATATACCTAAAACAGAAAAATTAAAAATAGTAGTACAAATTCATTATTTAATGATATGTGCATAAAAAAAACAGAAGAATCAATTAAGAGTAAAAAACAGTTTCGTACTCCATGTAGATTCCTACAGTATGTATTTCTCAAAATATTTAAAATAGGTCTCACATATGATCCAGCAATTCCATTCCTAGATATCTATCAAAAAATGCAAAAACACTAATTCAAAGGGAAATATGCACCCCTGTGTTTGTTGTAGTACTATTTACAATGGCCAACTTATGGAGGCAACCTAAGTGCCCAAGTGCAGACAAGTGTCTTAGGAAGATGTGGTATCTATACATGGTGGAATACTACTCAGCTATAAAAAAGATGAACTCTTGCCATTTTCCACACATGGATATAATTGGAGAGGGATAATGCTAAGAGAAATAAGTCAAGAAAAAGACAAATACTGGATGGTTTCACTTACATGTGGAATATAGAGAAAGAAAATAAAGGGTCAGGCAAAATCAAACCAATAACAAATCCTAAAAATCTGACTGTAGAATTGAGGCTAGTAGAGGGGAAGAGAGAAACTGGAGAGCAATATGTGGAGGGTGCCCAGTGGACTATGGTAAAGGACTATGGGTGCTTTGGTGGTGGGTGTGGTTGTGGTAACATACTCTAAAAAGGTGTGATCCGCTCTGAATCATGTTATACACCAAAGTTACCTCAATTAAAAAAAAAGTTCTATCAATAGAAAAAAGATAGTTTCTTTCAAGAAAGGATATGAAGAGAAGTAGGAACAGCAAATTGCTTTATTGTATTTAAAAAACAATCTTACTTATTTTTTATTTCTACATTATATGTGGGCTTACTGTATTGACTGGCGAGGTTACATTAATTTAGCATTCTCAAATACAACTTGCAAATACAGGAATTTTTTTGGAGATGTAAAATAAAACTAGTTATCCTCCTTGTTTGAAATACATTTGAAATTTTGAGATCTGCTTTATACCAGATCAAATGCTAGTAGTAATGACTTATTTAACTTGTACATGAGAGTCAAGGCAAAATGATAAAGCCATTTTTCAATTCAGGACCTTGTTATGATATTATCTTTAAATCCAAATATATCAATATCTCCAAACAGAATTAAATCAAATAATTCAATTGTTTTCTGCATTTAGAGGTTGACAATGCTTATGCTACTGGCTTTTATTTGATAACAATAGAAAAAAGAGATGCTACCTATTTTTTATCATACTCGCAAAATGAATATGAACTAATGGAATCCAACTTTGCTATCTGTTTTTAGTGGTGGGCATGTTAAGCTTGAAGAAGATGTAGATCTTGGCTATGTGGAAGATGGGACACCTTGTGGTCCCCAAATGATGTGCCTAGAACACAGGTGTCTTCCAATGGCTTCCTTCAACTTTAGTACTTGCTTAAGCAATAAAGAAGGCACTGTTTGTTCAGGAAATGGAGTAAGTATTCAGTACATTATCATGGGAAACTATTGAGTTATTTAATATCACTGAAGTAGACAATCCTAAAGTGTTTATTTCCTTAATAATGGAAAACATTTCTATCCATATTTCTAACTGGTATATAAATAGTTGTTTGGTCATAATCAGTTGAATATTTCTGCTGTGAATTCTTAAAAAGCCTGAGAATAAGATAAGAGTAAGTATAATCTTCCTAACCAAATTCTTCCGTCCTTTTTATTATTTTAATGTGATCTTGTTTGACAAGCTAATTTTCAACAAATGATCTAAGAGTCAAATTTTAACAAACTATAATAAGATAGAAAAGGTTGTAAAAAGAAGGGACAGTGACCACAATATTTAGCAACTGGTAATGATCCAGGCACTGACTGGTGAGAGAAGATCATTGTGTGTCAGTTTAGGGTAACTCATAGAAATAAGAGCAGAATCTTTTTGGAAATTATTTCTCAAAAACAAATAGAAAGAATATCATTGCTTATAGTTCTTTTAGTTATATAGCTGATAATGTAGATCCTCTATTAATAAGTTTATAGATTAAGTAAAAATGCTCCATTAGTGATTTGTCATATTTTTAGTTAAGTTTTGTCATATTTTTAGTTAAGAATTCCTATACTAACAAAATCTTTTTTTGTCCTTTTTGACATATACTTTAATTCTCTTTTTACCCTTATTCCATATTTCATGCTTGAACTGGTTGTGCATTATTTTGGTTGAGGAAAAGGATTCCTATCTTGGAATTATAAGACTTCAATCCTGCTCATTCTTTGTATATCCCTGTAGCATATGCCAGGAATTCCCTTACAGAGTATTACTAATTGTTGTTCTTTGCCAAGAGGTAGGAATTTTTATACCACATGAGAATACGGAAGACATCTATTAAGGAATTCTGATCCTTAATGGGGTCCCTTAAGTTTCCTCTCCTTAGTAATTGAGAGGACATTAGAAAGAAATGCTTTTTAGAATGTAGGAGAAAAGAATAATGGATTTTTTTTTTATCATTCATGCTAATGAATATATCTTATTCCTCTAGAAATCCTGAGTCTATAATACAGAGACCAGGCATAGTTAGTTGTGTTAATTAACCTTTTGTTTAATGAATAAAAGAATGATAGACATAAGTAAATCAGTTGATAAATAGCATCCAGGTCATTTACAATAATTATTCATAATACAGAGGATTATATAGTATGCATTTTTAACTTATAACTGTGTATGTCACAAAATTTAAAATGAGAAATACAGTAGATATTCTCCATATACTGTACTATATATCATGTATTTAAGAGTGTGGGCTTGTACTTGCTACCTGTGTCTGATGAGTGTTTGGAATGAGAACAATCTCAATCTCTGATTGAGATGGGCCATAAATGTAAAATCCACACCAGATTCTGAAGACTTACTGAGAAGAATGTAAAATAGATCAGTGTATTGTTTCATCCTGGTTACTTGTTTAAATGGTAACAATTTGAGTATATTATGTTAAATAAAATAAATTTAAAAAAAAGTATAGACTCGGAGTGAAACCAGCTCTGCTTTTTATTAACTGGTTAAGACTGAACTTACTTAGCCTCTCTGTGACTCAGTTTCTCTCTGTGTAATGGGAAATATTGTCAACTTTACAGGATTGTTGCAAATAATCAATGAATTGCTACTTATAAGTTAATAATTAAAACAGTGCCTGGGATGTAGTATATATTCAGTGTAGGTTTGCTCAGTTAAATAAATGTTTATTGTACAAGGGTATCACTATCTGTTCTTGTTACTGTATCACTAATACTGTTGTACAAGATGGCAACTGGTACTTGGAAAAACCATGTAATCTGAAAAAGATTTGTTGGTAAGATAGTGCTGAAATGGGGACTTAACCCCAGGCCTTTTGATCATTTTTCCTGCATATTGTTAACTTATGAAAAATTGTTAATTTGCATTAATTTCACATATGCAATCCATTAATCGTATTTTATATTTACATTTAAATATTGGTTATGTCATCTTCTGGAAAATTAGATCAGATAATGTAACAAACTCACTCAGTGAAATTCTGCCTTCTGAAGAACTTCTCTGATCTTAAACCTAACTGAATTCTCTCCGATTTTCCATTCCATTCACTGTTTTGAATAATAAATTCTAGGTATAGCTTCTGTTTCATGGATGTATAAATGAAGACAGATTATTTTCTTGTAATTAAAAAAACATGCTGCCATTTTTATGTGATTTTTTTTTGTTTGAAGGAGTTCTCAGGTCCTGAGATATCTAATGTGTATAGCTTCAGTGCCAAAGTTATAGCTTTGTGAGCTTTCATCTCAGACCACTGCAAAGCACGAGGCTGCCCCTCTTGAATTTCTCTATTGCTTCTGCTTCCTAAAAAATGAATAAAATTTTGGCATAAAGACCCTTTCTTTGGAAGAAAGAATCCTTTATATTGGATAATTGGCAAATGATTGTATTTCTGCCTCTTTTTAATTCTCCTCTTACAAAATTTAAGTTAATGAAATTCAGAAAAATAATTTCAGTGATTTTTTGACATATAAACTCTTCTATTAAAATTCATGCTACCCTTCCCCTAACCATTTATCTCTAGAAAACATTTTTTAGATACTTGAGTAAGAAATAAAGTAATTCACCTTGGAGAAATGATTTTTCAGTATCATCAAATTCTAGGCATGTGATAATTAGAAATTTTTATTTTTCTTGCCTCTACCAGAGAGTTGACATTTACTCTAGATGATTTTGTATTTCCAGGTTTGCAGTAATGAACTGAAGTGTGTTTGTAACAGACACTGGATAGGTGCAGACTGTAGCACTTTCTTCCCGCTCGATAATACGAAGAATGGTGATTTAACTCTGGCTGGCAACGGTAGGTACTTGGTTTGGTACCATTATGGAGTCTTCATACACAAGGAAAGAGAAAAATTTAGACAGTTACTTTTCTTTTTATTTTTTTCCAAAATAATGGACAGGTTTATTAGGAAAAGGAGAAAGGAAAAAAGAGAGACACCTGCATAGTCACAGGTGCTCACGGAGGCAAGCTGCCTCCACATAAAAATGAATTAGAATATACAACTGGGGTCTATGTTTGAAACTGATCATTTCCATTGTATTGTAATGATATGTAATATTGACTATAACTTACTCTACTGATTTAGCCTTATCCTGTATCAAACTGAGATTTTTTCGAGCATTGTACTTGTTTGGGGCTAGCAGCAAAGCCTAGCTTTTTTTTAAGTGAAAAGATTAGTTGTAATTCCTAACTCAGAATTTTATATTCTGGGATTAGATAAGATAAAAACAATTAAAGAATTGGTTGTTAAATATTTTCTTGACGTTAGCTTTCTTTATTGTAGAATCTCATCTAAATTCAACTCCAGGTCTGTTGCCTGAACTGTACGTCAATCTAAAAGTAGCAAACTTGGCCAAAGTGCTTGGAAAGGGGTTTAAAGACATGAATAAGAAACAACAAGCAAATTTCTAAAAAGCAGAGTGGCCTAAATGGAGAAGTAGGAATTAAGTGCACATAGTTGAAAGAAAACATACATTGGAGGTTAATGTTCTTTATTACACTTTTTATCATTTCATTATTCCACAATAAATAATGCTAAAGGCATTTCACTACCAAGGAATGAGAAATAGGTAGTGTTTATCATAAGCATCCAGATGAGTAAAAAATGTTAGGCTAAGTGATCTTATTAAACAAGTTAAAAATGATTAAGATATTGGCATCCCAAGTCTTACAACGGTAGTGTGGAGCTTGTTCTAGCAATTAATACAATGGTGCAGCTATTCAGGTCCATGTGTTTATGCAACTTGTCAAAAATCACACCATAGTAAATAATGGTAAATCACTCAAAAAAGACAGCATGCGTTATGTACCCAAAAAACCCCCACCAACAACATGCCATTACTTAAAAATAATCAAGACCTGCTTCTAAATTTGCTGATCCATCCTAAGTCCCTAGAAGAAAAAGAGGGGACGACAAATATGCTAGGTCTAAAGAGTAGGAAAACCCCAGTACCACAGGAGGCCCTCTAGAAACTGCATACACTCATTTCACAGAATACCTGGGAAGGGTAGAATCTGCTAGTCTCTTCAGATGTCCTAACCCTGCCTTCTTATATGACTACTGAGGGCTTCCAGGCAGAAAGACTGCCACTTCTGTCATGGATTATTGGAGTCTGCTCAGTTGCCCTCAGTTACTGAACTTTAATATCTAGAAGGATGCCTCAGGGGTGCAACACACAAAGAAATCTGAACTGTTGTGGGTGAAAACCTTGCCATTTAACATGTGGTGAAATTAACATCAGTAAAACCAATCTCCTGGTATCAGTCTTTAATCTGCCTGTTCTGCTCTTGGGCCCTTAACTTGTTAACCAAGACTTTCACTCGTTGACTGATCTGCCTGCATTGATCCCCTTATGGATTGCATCTCAGTCTGACAATGGGTGCTGCCACAACAATGCCATTTCCAGGTCTTGAGTTTTAGACTGACCTCTGACCACCCTGGTGCCACTTGACTCTCATGCCACATCCATCTCCAGAACACTAGACTCTTTTATCTTTATTTCATTTTTTCTTTCTTTTGGATGTAGCAGACATCATTTCTAAGACTGGGAACTGCATTCCCAGTACTTTCATAATCTATGCCAGCTAAGTACTGATTGTATAACTTTGTAGCCAGAGTTATCATAAGCACCCAGATGAGTAAAAAATGTTAGGCTATATTTTCTTTGAGGGAAAAAAAAATCTCTCCCTCTCTCTCTCTCTCCCCCTCCCTCCCTCCCTTCTCCCTTCCTCCCTTCTTCCTTCCTTCCTTTCTTTTTTTTTATTGAGGTAACATTGGTTTACAACACTGTAGGTGATTCAGAGGCATAGGATCATGCCTCGTCAGATGCATGCCACCAAACCACACCCACCACCAGAGTCCATTGGGCCCCCCCTCACTGTGTTTTCTCCCTCCTCCTCTTGTAACCTTCCTTTTTGCCCCTATTTTTACACTTCTTTCTTTTAGTTCAATGACCTCATCATATTTTGCAGAAATAAACATGGAAAAATACAACTGTGCAAAATGTATTTGAACAAAAATTAAGAGGGAACATAGATGAAAATTATTTTTAAAAATTTGATGTGGGTTGAAAATTTATAGTTGATTTTTCTTCCTTTTAAAGTACTTACTTTTTACAATAAATAATGTTAGTGTGATGATTATAAATACGGAGAATAAAGTTCCTGAAAGAATTTTATATCAAAATTTCAATTATATGTACTTATCATCATTGTTTCCTTTCTCCCCCCCCAGGTGTTGCTGGTACCAATATCATAATAGGCATAATTGCTGGCACTATTTTAGTGCTGGCCCTCATATTAGGAATAACTGCATGGGGTTACAAGTAAGTGAAATATCTATTGTTACTATCAAAATATATTTTTAAACTTTATTTTTTGATGAAAACATCTGGGCAATTTTGTATCATTGGATAAGTATATTTTCAATGAAAATCAGTCTGGATCAAAGTTCAATAAGTGATTATTCTTGGCATAATTTGAGGCAATAATAATTTTATAGATTTTGACATGACTTCTAAAAGTATTGAATATTACTTTAAATTACTAGGTGAGAGAAAATAAATCTAAATTATCTACAAAGGCTGTGTTGGTTTGCACCTTTTTTTTTAAAAGATTTATTTTATTTATACAAGAACTGGGGTACAGGCCAGATATGCAGGAAGGTGAGGGGATTCACCAGAGAGAGAGCGGGGAACAGAACAGGCAGACTGGGCCTCCCCTGATGGCGCAGGTGGTTGAGTGCAGTGCTGTGAAGCTATCCACAGCTTCTGCAGCGCCTGTTCAATTCCCGGCTGGCGAGGGTCCCACATGGCAAGGGCAGACCTTTCCTGTCTTACCTGCTGCTCCCCTCAGCAGTGTATTTCGTCAGTCTGCCTGTTCTGTTCCCTGCTCTGTCTCTGGTGAATCCTCTCACCCTCCCGCACATCTGGTCTGTACCCTGGTTCTTGTGTGGATAAATAAAAAAAATCTTTAAAAAAAAATTAAAAAAACAGAAAAAAACGCATAAGAATAGGCAGACTGATGAAATACACTGCTGAAGGGAGCAGCGGGAGAGACAGGAGAGGTCTGCCTCGCCATGTGGGTTGTTCCGAGGCCTGCTGGGATCGAACCGGCACTGCAGAGGCTGTGGACAGCTTCACAGCACGGAGCTGCACTGCATGCACCACCAGGGAGGTCCCTGCTTTGCACCTTAATGACATAGAATCTCTTAATTTAAACTCATATCCAGAAATCTAGGCAAGATAGTCAATAAAGAACATAATACTTTAATAAAACCAGCAATAATTATAGTAACATTGGCAAGAACAACATGTTCAATGTAAAATTTTTGTTTCTATTTATAAGTTTTGTAAGTTACAAATTGGGGCCTCTCTGGTAGCCTAGAGGTTAAGTTTTAGTGCTATTACTGCTAAGGCCTGAGTTTGATCCCCAGACAGTGAGCTAACCCAAATATGGCACAGCAGACCTCTCCTATCTCACCTGCTGCTCCCCTCAGCAGTGTGTTTCAGTAAATATGCCCATTCTGCTCCCCATTTCTAGCCTAGTTCTTTTACACAAAAATAAATAAAGTCTTTAAATTAAAAAAGTCACAATTTATAGAACTTTGGATATTTGATTCCTTTAAACATTTACCTAAGTAAATGCTCTCAACATTTCAGACATATCTAAATATATTATACATTTAATATGTTTAATGTTTAATTTCCTTTTAAATACTTAAATTTTATGAAGTAAAAATGTCAAATAATTTATTTAAGTTAAAGTTAAATATGGTAAACCTTAACCTTAATAGTCAATGTAAAATCATAGTTCTGCTAATCTCTGATGATTATTTCATATCTCCAGGCCTAAGGTGTTTCTCCATTTGGAAGGTCTACAATTTTTGCTGGATATTCTGGGCATTGCCCCCAACTTTATAACATTTTCTACCCTCATGTATCAAACTTTAATTCACTGAAAGTCATGGGAATTAGAATATTTTAGATTTTAAAATTACCTTGGCCCTCTCAATAGAGTATGTATTATATAATTATTTGTTGTCATTATAACCTGACATTGTTTTAAGCCAATTAAATTAAAGAACAAAGTTTAAAGTGGTATATGGTGGTTGCTCATTGGTCAAACCTTAAAAGAATTTCTTTGACAGAAAAGAGACAGCAGTTTATTGCAGGAATAAACTTTGCATGCTGTAAGAATTAAACTACAAAGACATTTGTGGAAGGCTATATTAACAAATAACACAGACTGAGTAATAAAATTTAGCCTAACATAGTTACATGGCATAGTCTAATGAAAGAGACCATTGTAATAATATAATGCTTTGTCCTGATTAAATGAGGACCCAGCCCTGTGCCAGTTCACAGCAGATGCTCTATACCCATTGGCTTCTTTGATGTGCAGGTCATTAGGTTTATTACATACTTATATTTGCACAGACTGATTTCAGCATAACATTTGCAGTAATAAAATAATATCTCTTAAAGGACATTTATCTTTGTGTATTTATCATTTAAATGCTCCTCACACTTCAGGTGAGTTAGCCGCATCTTGGGATCACAGTCTTCAGCTTCTCTGACACAAGTAATTGCCATCACAAACATTGATGTTTTTGAATTAGAATGGTTTTCTTTGGTCATGGGAAAATGAAAAGCAATATTGTTAGTTCTGTAGTGTGTGATTTCTTGCCACCTAGTGATGCAGGTTGATATTTCATGTTTGTAATTTCAGAAAAACTCTCAAAGATTATATAACCTAAACATGGACTCCTATTGCTAATGAAATTACCTGCATAGTCTTGTTTTAATGATTAGAGTTAGAAGGCTTTCATTCTGTGTATAACATCTCATTCTTATGAAATTATTTTGAGGTTTCATGTTCCTTTTTTTTCATTTCTGAATATATGCATTTTTCAGATTAGTTAAGGAAAAAGATATATCTTGTTCATACTACAATATCTTCTTCATAAATAATTTGAACATAAATGATGAATATTTTAATGTTACTAAAATTATTCACAATGTGTTCAAAATGAGAATGTAGAAATTTTATTATAGGAATCAAATACATTGAATATAATGTTTCCATTTGAAATTTAAAAATGAGAACTCATTTTCTCATTAATCTTTCCAATTAAACTTTCTACCCCTTCACCAAGCCTTGGAGTGAGGGACTAGCAGGAATAGTAAATGAGGAATACTTATTTGGAATTGGCGGACCACTCAGGTAATCAGATTGTGAGACTAAAAAGCAAAATATGTTGAATAGAAAGACTCCGGGCTTATTTTTTACTCATATCTGATGGTGTTAGTATTGAAAATTATTAAGTAAAAAATTGGCACCTTTACTCTCTGGTGCTCATTATTAAACATGATACTTAGAGGGCATCCGAAATAGATTGTCAGGTAAAGGCACTACAAACAAAATCCAGGTGGAAACCTTATTTTTGATTGTAGAAGAAGGAAGGAGACTACCTCTTAGTTGCTTAACCTTTCTTAAAAGTCTTCAAATTATTAACAATTTCATTATAGAACATTAATAACTCTTTTGAGTTAAAAGTTGTTCACCCTCCAGAACTACACTACAATAATCTGTAGGAAACATTTATGTAAAAGATCATTTCTCTTGAAGCTAATGTAAATTGATTTTAATATATGGTTAAATAAAAAACAAAGGCTAAACTCTGACCAAATGTGAAACTGTTACTCAGTTCACTGAGTAACTGGTAATAACTTAGTTTCATAGCAGCAGTGAATTAACTCACTTTATCATACATAATAAAATAAAATGTTCTAGTGGTCACTTATCTTCTCCTGTTAGAGGGTCTTAGAAAGAGCTTTGGGATTGGGGTCAGAATGGGGGGGCTGCAATTGTATGGAGAATATAACAATAAAATTTATTATTTAAAAAAAAAAAGAGCTTTGGGGTATATAGTCCAAAAGAAATAAATTATGATTGCTATTTCCATGAAAACAGTTAGTTTATATAGGTAACTTGATTAATTCCATTAAATCAATGCCCTTGTCTAAAATCCTGTATTTGAAATGGAGTTTGCTTTAGGGCATTACTAAATGTTTAAAATGATACAATTGATAATTGAGAAAACAGTGTGCTTTAATAACTGAAACTTATTTATGCTTTTAAAATAGATGTTTAATTAAAAATATGGTCACTAACCCTTTGATGTCACTTCTAATAATGAAATGTTTATGTGTATGTCTGCATTTGTATTCACCGTTTTAATTCTGCAGTTCTAAGGCATCTTGTGGATATATTTCAATGAATGCTAGGGCCTTTTTGTTTCATTCTCCCTCTTAATGTACCTCCAAAAGTAACTAATTCTTTTTTTTCTTCCTCTTTCTTGTCTATGAAAAGAAACTATCGAGAACAGAGGTATGTGATGAGAATAATCTGAAAATACAATTGAAAGGTTTAAATCTTTTTAGCATCTTTGGAATAATACAGTTATATCCAAGTTCACTTTATTTTTATGCTGCAATGATTATAAATGAATCTTGGTTTTTCATGTTCTTGATGTAATAATTTTAATAACGGTGCTATGTTACGTATTAATATAAAATCAGTCTATTATAATTTTAATGGTTCTTTCATCCAACAGTACTGCAATTAGTAGAATTTACTTGTGTGACTTTTATAGTAATATGTATGGAAATATAGTAATATGTATGGATTTTTTTCCATCTGAAACAAACTTCCTGTATGTTAAGGTGTCACTTTCATTTACATTAATTTATTGGCTTTCTTCATGTTTATTACACATTTTTTGCTAACACTTTCTGAGACAGTTTATTTTTTATTTGTTACTGTTATATTAATAACATCTTTTCATAAGTGATAAACTGCATTGGACCCAGTATTGTGGTCCTGGCAATTGATATGCCCGTTTACCTCTGCATAAGAAAATTCTTTT
The DNA here is from genome assembly GCF_014898055.3 of Talpa occidentalis. NCBI lineage: Eukaryota > Metazoa > Chordata > Mammalia > Eulipotyphla > Talpidae > Talpa > Talpa occidentalis. Next base: position 112,097,864 of record NW_026555331.1, on the reverse strand, counting down.
TGTACTAATTGGTATTTGCACTGGTAGTTAAGAAAGAACTTACATAGTTGGAGAACATACATATTCAGTGTACTTTCACTGAATAAAAAAGCCTGTCAAGAAAGTAAAATACACTATTCATCATAACTTTACAATCTTTGTTTAACCAATTGCATAGAGATAGAAATCATTCATCTCGTTCTCTAAGAATTGACTATTTTTTCTGTTAGCCCATATTGTAAGTTAGTCCTTTCATAATTCACATTTTAAAACTAGCTCATATAGTACTAGTTTTGTACTCAAGATAACTATGCAGATTACTACTTTACTTAACTTTTCCCACTTTTCCATTAAATGCCTATCACAGCTTAGGAATATGAGGTAATAAACATGGTGGTACTTTTTCAGGCCTGAACCAGGGCTTTTATTTTTCCACAAATTAAAATTTTAAACTGTAATGTTGTGTTTTTCTGGCCAATTAGATATTAGCAAATATTGACCTTGCCTTGGAGTAAGTAACTGTTAATAGAAGTAGTGAAACTTAAAAACAACTAGATTTCTTTGTGACATGTTTTAAACTCTTATGTCCAATAACTGGAGAAGAAATGGAATCATATAGACTTCTGTTGGGTAGAAGTTGACAGTCATATAAGAAATCTGGTGACTTTCTTTAGTGAAAGTAAAATTAGATTAATAAGATAAAAACAATTATGATTGTTTTCATAGAAGCTAAAGTTATAATGTAACTTAAATATTGTTGACTATATTAAAAGGAAAGGAAAATGTTGCAGGTATGTAATATAAGCAAAGCTAAAACAGTACCGTAAGACATATTCTCACCAGGGATTCTATCTAGAATAAGGGAATTACCCATATGATTAACATATGATTAATATGTAAAACTGTACACCAATTTCTTATTCTAACAATACATGCATAGCAAAGTTAGGAATATTTTCACATTAAGAATATCCTTTATGTAATTGATAAAATTTCATGCCTTCTGCTATTATAGGATCTCCATTTCATCAACCTGGTTACTTTTTTTGGGTTCTCATTTATGTTTTTAAAGTTGTCACTTCCCCAGTAGATACTTCTTTTTCTGTATTTTGGTATATTTCAACACAACCTTTATTTATTTTTGTCCTTGTCCATAGCTAATCAATCTTAGATTTATACAATAATTCTCAAAATGGAGTAGTAAAGAAATGAACCTTAGATCAGGAAGTTGTTAATATGTAAATATCCTAAAGATTTTTCCTTTTTTGAGAATATGTTAGTGATTATAGAGAAATTGGTAACACCAATGGACCAAAGCATGCATTAAGATATTTATAATCTTGTAAAAGTATCTACATATACTCAAATAAAGATGTGTCCAGAGCTAGAGGATAGCAAGAAGTATAAATAAGAAATTTCAGTTGTCCTTGTCTTTAAATTAAGTTTACTTTGAGGTCCATGATAGGAAAACCAAATGACAAGGAATCAAAATTCACTTGCTACTATGTGATCGTGGGAAATCACTTGAACTTAACTTGAAAATCTGATGTTCCTTGTTATTGTAAAGCATTATTGTCAGGGAAGTTATTAGTATCTGGTCTCTGGAGACTGTGTTTCTCTGATCTTCATGGTTCTTCTCCCACACGGAGACAGCACCTATTGACATGATTAAAGTCCACATGTACTGGTTGAACTGGTCAAAGTGTTGGTGAACTTAGCTTTGGTTCCGACATTAAATACAAGACCATACTTAATATGTAGCCAGAATTTTTACATATCATATATTAGATGGATGGCTATTTTTTCCTCACAAAGGAAGACCTCCACAATTTTTTTAGTTTATGCTATTATTAATATTGCAGTATCATTACTTTAGAATTTAGGATCTGTATGCTTTGTAACAAGGATTATAAATTTGAGTTTTCAGGAATATTTACAAACAGCAATAGAATAAGAAAATAACAATAGAGCTTAGATTTAGAAAATATTCATTTCAGTTGAAATGTTCACTTTCTGTGTCTGAAATGAACTCACATCATTATGATTAATGTGAAATAGAATAATTAGATCCTATCTTTCTGATCCATACCTTAGAGGAACCCCAAACCCCATTTCTTTAGTCTAACCTATTATAGCCACTTTTTTTCCTACTTATGACACTCCCTCCTTTTTCTTTAAACCCTTTCTTAGTTTTTTATATTATTTCAGTGATAGCCATATATCTGTCAATGTGACTTGGTACACATTATATACTTCTTAAAATATTAAAGTAACAATTCCAATAACAGACAGCCCATATGCTAAAAAAGCACTAGAGAAATGCCTCCTTCAGTATTAAGGTTAAGAATTAATTACATTTTTTTCATTGTACTCTCACTTTGAGGATTATTAAGTTAAATATTATGTTTCAGTGGACCCTTCTAGTTCAAACCAGACTTCCTTCATAATAGCCTAACCATTTGCCTAACAGCTTTTGGAGAAAAAAGAATGTTCCAAGAAACATTGTTATTTGATATTTAAATTTAGAATGCTGATACTGGAGATAATTTATATTATGAACACACTAAGAGTAGGATTCAATTTGTCTTCTAAAGTGAATAAAAGTAAATAAGCAATAAACATGGGTAGTATAGACCTGGGAAGAAATAATAATTACAGCTTATGTAAGTCACCTCCTCCAGAGTTATTAAATTATAAAGGTTAGTTCTTGCCTTAGTAACTAGGAAATACCTTCAAAAGAATTTTTTCATTAAATGTATATATTCAAAACACAAAATGAAGTACAAAGATTATATAAGAAGGGAAAAAACAATCTATAATTAGTGTGGGATGGAGTCCTTTTTGAGGGAAAAAATTTAGTAAAATAATCTTTTCTTTTGGTCACTATAAAAAAATTAATGCACATGTCTAAAATATTTGCATGTAATGTAAAAAATAGCATGTAACTTTCCCACTATAAAACTAAATACTGGTCAGGGCGGCTGATGTGGTAGTCATGTCTATATCCCAAAATTCCATGAAACCATCAAAATTTAGAGAACAATGCCATAAAAACTAGAAAAGTATAAATTCAGTTAAAAAGTTTAAGATATTATTTAGTTTGCCATTTATTTATAACATAATCAAATGTTGCTGATCAGGAACCTGATATTCTCTACCTTCCCTAGAGGTTAAATAAAAAGAAATAAGTTTGTTATAATGTTACGAATATTGAAAGAAAGATTAATTTATAGACAGTAAGTTATATTAAATGTTATTCTTAAGAAATCTTTAATAAATTATCTATCATTAATATTTTTCTGTATTTATGATGCAAAGAAAATTACATAGATTCCTTGTGAAATGTAAGGAGAATGTAGTTTCTATATTTAAGAAACTTAATGTTAGAAACAGATTAACAATCTTAATTTATCTGTGATGATAAAAACAAGACTGTGTCCCAGAAGTTTGTTGAACTTAAAAACTCCCTTCCTACCTTTTGACTGAAACCCACAATTTATCACATGCTTAGCATTTAGATACTTGTACACTGTGTAAAAGATGCATGGACTGCAGCAAATTTCATGAGGAGTGATAACATGTGCTCAGTTAAAAAAATTGTGAAAGGCTGTCCACTTAAGCCTGCCGTATCAACTAAATGAGTCCTTGTAAATGGCTTTAGCTAAGACCATATAAAGAGAAATTAGAGAGGTAGAGTAATGGGAAAGGTCAAGTATAATCAGAAGGTGTCTTTATTTAACTTGAGCTGAGTCACATCTTGTCAGCATATAAAGATTATCATTAAAGATAGTAGTGACAAGAAGAATCTGTTAACCATTATTATTGGAAATGCGAGGCTGATGGTACATTTTCTGATATTCTTTCATAAATATTAATATCATACAAAATAGAACTTTCTTCCTTGATATAACATACAGAATCTTACTGATGGCATTATTTTAAACATTGATGGAATATTTTACTGAAAGGAGACCAGACAGAATATATGAGTCCAGAGATTAAAGATTTCTTGTATAATAAGATACAACATTTCCTCTGCATTAACATTATAAATACAGGGTAACAGTATTATTTTTCCTGTGAAAGTAATGTTTCATAATATACCAGGAAAAAGGAAGGAAGATTACAATTATGAACTGAAGTCATTTATAAGTTTGAATTTTTTTGCAGTGATATATATCTACCAATTATAGGTAAAATTAGTCTTATATAGAAATCTCATGAGACATTCTTTTTTAAAGGGAAGGAGTAGATTTAATCTCACAGATTAATATATAGCTGCTTTATATCGGTTGAAAAATCTTTTTTAGATTTGTAGAGATGTGTGAAATATGTGGATTAAAATAATATGAGAGTATATTCCCTCATTCAAAAGGACAAATGACCAAATATTTTAGACATTTAAAATAATATAAGAAATAGCATAAGCAAGTAAAATCAAATTATGATATTTTTTGGATAGAATTGGCCAATAATAAAGAGTTATCCAAGGAAAAGTCAAATAAAAAACGGTGTTAGCAGATTTGTGCCTTTCTTGGAGACCTATTTGCATATACGTCTGTTTAAAATTCTGAGTCCAACACTAGTTAAAAGTACCCTAACAATAGTACTGAATGGAACTGAATCAAGTGTTGGATTCAGTTGACTGTTTGGGGGCCAAACCCTGGCAGAAGACCTGAATAGCTATTGAGGGAGGAAGTTGACTCTGTGGTCCTGTCTAAAATTTTATACCGTATTCCTTTAGAAATAATAAAAATCTGCTCCAACCTTATTTAATTCAAAATCAGAGTGCATCAGAGCAGATTAAATAGATTTTCCCCTTATATCTCTCACTACAGTGAAGGTAGAGAAATGACATTATTCACCAACCATTTTGCAGAGTAAAAATATTATTTTTTCACCCTTTGTGCTTGCAAACTTATCTTCCTGTGAATATTCTACTGTGCAGTTATTATGTTTTTGATTTGGATTTTTTTCTTGTTTCTTCCTATTTCTATTAAGTGAATAATGAAGGTTTAAATTGAACAGGGAACTCAAGTAAAAATTATTTGGATTAAGTATAGGACTTAGTTTAGAAATCAATCAGTAATTTTAAGACCAAATCAAGGTTACATTGCATAATATAATGCATAGAAACATGAATAGTTTAGTCACCACAATGAAAAAATTTATGCCTTTTTTGGGCAAGAGCTGTCTATCCTAGCATGTCTCCTGTGACATCATTTTTTTTTTAAAGAGAAAACTACAGTTAACATCTCCCAGTATAACACTGTGAAAAACCTCATCTTTCATATTTTTCCCTTGAAGCAAGGCTTTTTTTTTCCATCCAGAATGTAAAGACTTCAGTAATCGCCTGTCTGACCTCTATAATGAGAATGACTAATTTGTCACATTTATTAATAACCTTATGTGTTGTAGATTTGATTCATGTAGCTCATTATCCCTACCTCTTTTTTCCTAAATAATATTTGTATATGTCTGTGTTCATGTGTGTGTGTCTTGTTTTCTGACTCTGAAATGTTTATTATGCCTTAGACAGTTACCCCAGGGAGATTATGTAAAAAAGCCTGGAGATGGTGACTCTTTTTATAGCGACATTCCTCCTGGAGTCAGCACAAACTCAGCATCTAGTTCTAAGAAGAGGTCTGCTTTTCTGTCGCATTTTCAGATTTCTACCTGTTCCATCACACATTATTCCATTAGTCAGAACATTTCATTATTTTGCAGCAGGTTTGATTACTTCTTCCTTCTTTCTTGAATGTCAAAAAGTAGTATCCTTTGTTCTTTGATTACTCTACTTCAAGATGCCATATGCTCAAAACCACCCGTTAAACAAATCAGATCAGAAATCGGAACTAAACAAAACTAAACAAACAACAAACATATATGTATCTAGAAAACTACAGGATATTTAAATTTTATTCTTATATGCTTAAGAGACTACATATAGTATTTTATATTACTTTAAATGGTGAGCTTTATGTCATGTTTGGTAGTCAAAGAAAAAGGTTACTGTCATGCTTCAATAAAAGCAGTTGTTAAATAAGTTGGTAATATAAATGCTGCATTGAATATTTTTTAATTTTGAATTTTTAAAAGCTAAGCTTGCTGTGAAAAAGATTGCTTCTCTGTGAATCATATTTGAATATTATGATTTTGCCTTTTATTCCTGGAATGGTTATTTTTACACATTATAATTCAGAACTTGGTTGCCAAATTAACATATTTAATGTTTGCCTGAGTTTTAATACAGGTAGGATTAATACATTATTTATATGTTTTAAATTTCAATGTTATATTTCTTGCTCCAGGATCTTAAGGTGTATAGGACCATTAAAAATTTTGCATAAGTTATAATTGCTTAATAAAGAAACTGATGGAGGGAACAAAGAGTTGAAATGTTGTAGAAAATGAGTTCTACATTTATATTGAAGGAAGCTCAGATATATCCAGTGGAAGTATTTCTTTAAAACTGTTGGTAGGGTTATAATTATAAGAAAGAATATGTGATAGCCCCCATGCATTTCTTTGGTCACAACAATTACTTTGTAGACTGATGGGAAAAATTACTAGAAATTACTTGTTTGTTGACAAGAAACATGATTTCTTCTAGAGTTCTGAGTAGAGTGAATCATCCATAAAAATTCTTTAATGGATTTCACTCTTCATAAACATGAATCAGGAAGGAGAATAGAAAGAATTAATGAGATCTGGGAACTCTACATGGAATTGTGTTAAGCATGAAGGATAGTTTTTACTCAGATAATATTAGTTTTTGTACCAGGGAGTACAGTTCTATAGAAAATGTTATTTTTTATTCTTTTAATTTATTGAGAGCTTTTTGCCTAGGAGAATAAAATGTGTTCTTGATCAAATATTTAATTTTCAATAACATGGTAAATAAGTAGAGAAATTGATAGATTTCAGCCGAATTTCTATTGTCCTGTACAAAATAAGGATCATTCTATAACTAGAAAATGTCTAGAATGTCCTAATGTAGGGAATTAACATGTAATAATTGAATGATTTCCATTTCTTTTTATTCATCAGAAAATTCCTTTTAAATGGAATTAACTGAAGTTATTAACTGAAGTGATATGCAGAAAAATTTTAAGTATAGTGTGACTTTCTAAAATACCTCAAGAAGAGCTTTAAATATTCATTTGAGTAATTCCTAGAATTTAGCAAAATCTCATTGGTTGATGACTTTTAAAGAAGTTAAAAATTGTTTCAAGTTATGTGACTAGTCTATGTTGTTTGTCAAATACTTTTCTTAATGTACAAGGTAGGTGTGTAAATTTTGCTTCTTGTAGACAATTCATTTAAATATGGCAGGACACAAATAGTAGAGGGCTTAATGGTACATGGTACATGGGCTTTGTGAGAGATATTTTCATGACAAATGCTTGGTTCAGTTTAGTTATTGGACACAACTAACAATACTATATTTGTGGGGGGGGACCATACTTTGGAGAAAACGACAATTCTCAGAAAATTACGTTATTGTTAAGAAGACCTAAATATTATTCTGATAAAGGTTAACCAGGTTCAATTGAGCAAATCCAACAAGATCTCTTGGAAGTCCATGTTCTCATAATATTTGAATGGAAACCATTGCTTTACAATTAAGAAACATCTATGGTGGGACCCCATTATAACACTGCTGCTTGGATTATGTAATTGAAATAGTAGTGAATTTACTTTCTGGTTGATGTGTTCTAGAGAATGTAAATTGGCTTGCATTGTATCCTGACACTTTTTAATTATAAACTATTGTAATGGGGTTCCATTGTATTTGACTTTTCTTAAATTGAATGTTGTGTAATTCTGCCTTCTTCATGAAGATTTTCATGTTCTCTTCATTCTTTCATTTCAATTTTTTCTTTCTTGATTTATTTTACTTAATAAACAATAATGCATAGAAATTTTGCTTACTGATTTCAAAGCATTCATTTGATTACGTTTTTGAACAGTATATAAATATTTTCAATTTCAGGTCAAATGGACTCTCTCATTCTTGGAGCGAAAGGATTCCAGATACAAAACATATTTCTGACATCTGTGAAAATGGGCGACCTCGAAGTAACTCTTGGCAAGGTATAGGGTGGCATTCCAAATCCAAGTGTCCATATCACCCAAATTTTATGTCCTATGGTCCCTGGTTGTAAAATCTTATCTTTCCATTAAGCTCTTTAGTGCTCTCTTCCCCAATAGAGAGGAGGGCATTTATTAGTAAAAAGCATTATTTTTTTTTTTCTCTGGATGGGATATGCTGGGATTTAATAGCATTAGCATGAGACGCAGTCAGAAGGCAGTACAGGGTGCTATAAAGTTCTGGGGTAGTGATGGTTATGAATTACACCCCCTTGTTATGCCATGTAATGAAAACTATGGCAATTATTTTATGCAAATCTAATTAAAAACTATCTTTTCCAGGTAACCTGGGAGGCAACAGAAAGAAAATCAGAGGCAAACGATTTAGACCTCGGTCTAATTCAACTGAGTAAGTCTGAACCTCTAATGGAAAAAGGCATTCCAAGGTCCTGTGCAATTAAGTATGAGAAGTTAATTAACCAGATCATCAAAGAACTGTTAAACCATGCCTCTGGTCTTGGTTTTGTCTTTTTAATTCTTTCTTGCCGTTTTAAAATTAACCATGGCTTTTCTCTTTTACATAGGCATCTCCGCAACTGTGCCCATACCAATATTCACTGATAGTGGGGGTCTCACCCTCTCTGCAGGCTTTTTCCTCCAGTAACCTGCCATTGTGGTGTCTTGGTGCCGTTTGAAGGGAATTTTGATAACATTCCTTTCTTCTCATCACCTTGGGTCCAGCCATTTCAGAGGGCTCACCCTTCCTATCCCCAATATTCACAAAGCCTAGAAGCATCAGGGAAAACTTCCCACCTTATTAGAGCATGATACTGCTCACAACTTGAAACCACCGCTCTGAGGTCTTCATGGCTGCAATCTAAGCATTCTCTCAGACTAATGGAATAAGTTTCCCTTTTGAATTTTCCTTCTGAGAACATTTAAAAGGGTATCTGCCTAAACTTGCTCTTTAACGGAATCATTGTCACTAAATGCAATACTATCCATTTAAAATGATGGCCACACATTTGTTATAGTGTGGGAGGGGTTGGAAATTAATTTATTGTCTTTTATAAGGTAAACACCATGCACTTTATTTTTATTTGTTTTTCCACTTAAGAAAGTATAAGCGAAGCCAAACTTTCTGAAACCTTTATCTCCCATCATGAAATAAAACATACCCTTGGTATCCTTCTGGACCTTGCCACTCAGTTTTAATTACCCGGACTTATTTTGACCCACCTAAATTTGTTTTTACTTGTTTCTCACTGCAGTACTAGTTATTGTTCCCAGGGTCTTAGTTGCTTCTTCATGCCTTAATACTTAAAATATCTGGAGCAAGTATTTGTTAATTGCTTGTCAGAAACTTATGTTAGCTTTTCTATCATGTATCCTGCCCTTTTTCAGTACAGGACAATAACATTGCCCTGAAATTTGGACCTTCCTGCTGATGGTATTGTTTTGTAAGTGGCTTGTCAAAGTTTACTAGAGGATCCTATACCTTAGAAACAATAGATAGGTTCAAGTAATACATTGCATGGTCCAGAATGGCATCATAGAACTCCATCATAAAGAACTAATCTGTTAGAGTTTATCTTATGCATTCCCAAAGCACCTGGATGCTTTAGGGCTTATGGTAGATAAACTCTTCTTGGAATGTTGTTTGATTTGTTTTGCATGAGGTCACCTGGTAAGAGCTCCTTAGCTTAACTTAGTCGCTTACAAGAATATGGATAAAACTGCAAGATGTTCTTTAGAGCTTCCCTTGTATACTGTTTAGTGTTCTAACAATATTTCTTATAACACGGTTTTAAAAACTCCTAAGTGGAAAAAAAAAATCCAACATTAAAGCTATAAGTTTAGGTCCCCCAAATACTTGGTATTTAGTAAATGTCATATAATATTTTCTAGAGCAATCACTTATTTAAAAAAATTTCTGTAAAATTCCACTCATATCATAAATACTAAACTATAGATAGCTTTTGAGAAATCTTGCCTGTGAGGTAATTAATTTAAAATATTTAATAAGACATCAGAATCATCTTTGCAAGGAAGAGGTATTAGGACTCACTCAGATTTTTCAGACTTTTCAGATTTGGGTTATATGACTTACATTAATTAAACATAACCAAGTCTGTGAAGCTGATCACTATTCTTGCATTCTTTATTGTATAGGCATGATATATGGAACTTTTTTTCTTAAACAGAATCATAATGCATAGCATTTTAGGAATTATGTGGGTAGTTTTTTTAATACTTTCCATATTTGTTAAATAATCCCATTTGCTTCTGATGAAATGGGATAATTTGTGTGACAATTAGAGGAACAGAAAGACCATGGACAAACATATATTTTATTTTTTTATATTAAAAGGTATTATCAGGTCCAAATTTTCAATACTCCCTTTAGTAACTTATCATCCCAAAGGATGATGAAATATTCAGTCATAAATTAAAATATGTACCACAAATGCATACTTTGCTAATTAACAACAGAAAATGTCCTTGTTTATTGTGTTGTTTTTCCACTCAAAGCTTTTGCATCTTCCTCACTGTTGTACATGATGTAAAGAAAAAAAAGCTTTTGGCTTAGACTTTGTATTATATATTGTGTTTTTACAGGAGGGAGCCCCAAGCACCTGAGCCTGGGCACTCCCTCGCCCAGACTGTCCCATCCCAAGGCATAAGCCCAGGGGGCTCTGACAGCCCCCAGACAGGGAGTCTGGATCACAGGTCAGTCTCCACCTGCCCCTTCATTCTGGGCTGCCACTTAATTTCCCTCCAAGTCCCTTCCTTGGCTGAGAACAGGGTCATTTGATCTCTGACTGACCCTCAAAGTCTGCTCGGAGGTGGTCCTTGTCCAGCCAGCACCAGCTGATTTTCCTATGCCTTTCCATCCTGGAGAACACAAAGAGCTCTCCTATCCTGTCTAATGCATTTTTTTTTTTTGCATGTTGCGCTACAATCCAAGTCAAGCCACATAGGCAGGTAAATAGCAGTTTGATAAAATCCCGTCATTGCAGCCAACACCACTAGAGGTGTTAGGAAGCCCACGATGAAGACATTGCTGGGGCAGATTCCAGAAGTAACAGCAATTGGGAGGTCTCTTCACTGACCTCTAGTGAGGTGACCACAGCCTTCTGAAATGCTCCCTAAATCGGAGGGGAAAAAATCCATCATATGCAAGTCAAGTCAGGTGGCTGGCTGTAGGTTTCATGGCACCACTTCCAAGATAGTCAGTGAAAGGAACCTTTCTGTTCCTGGAAGTGGCCCACTGCCTGTGGGTGACAGTTTGCTGTGTGGCTATGTTTCACCTGATCACAGCTGCATGGGCTTTTTCTACGGTTTCCCCCAGACCAGAGTGTTTACTAGCCTTCATTTGTGGCTGCATTTGCTTTTTGATATTTTTCTTTTTGTTCAATCTCAATGGAGATATATATGCAAGTTTTAATTGGCTATCTGTGAAAAGCGCAAGTTGGCAATGATTGTGGCTAAAGGCAAAACTAGTGTGAGTTTTTCCTGAGTCAGGGGATATTATCCTAGCAAAAATGGTCTTATAAGCATAAAAAACAACCACTCCCTTCTCTTAGGAGGGAGCTTCAAGATGTGATTTTGTGGCCTACACTGGCTATAGCTAACATTAAGAGAAAGGACTTTGGAAAAATAACCTAATTTTGTATATGTAACTGTGGAAATGTATTCTTGATTTAAATGTATTTACAAATAACAGCTAATATTGAGGAAAGAAGAAAACTGTAGTCAAAATGAGTAGTATATTTTATAATTTCCCCAGGTCTGTTTCTTAGTGACTTTAAATATTTTATAGAGCTTGGGTCTTCATTGTCTATAGTATTTCTGAAAGTTATTTTTTAAATGAGAAAACAGTAAAATCTCCAAATTCTACCAAGACCTAATTTGTTGAATCTATACTTATTTTCGAGGGCTATAATCTAAGGGAATGAGGTTTGCTTGACCTCTCAGTGTAAAAGTCAAATGAACCTCTGAAAAAAATACCTTGCACTCCCAATTTTACTATTTTTTAAAATTTCTGTTGCACAGTAATTTTGATGGGGACTTCACCAGGTCTATCAGGGAAATACGAACTAATCAGTCATTATTGTCCTCTGGCAGTCACTCTCATAATTCATGGTCAGACACTTGGAAGGCAACTTCTGAGGGCCGTTTCCTGATGGAAACATGACTGGAGTACAGTCTGGAGTGCACAAGCGGAAGAAGGAACATTGCAGCTACAACTAATTTGCTAAACCGAGCCTCAAGGTCATGGGGCCCTGTTTGGACCACATTCATGTGCATTTGGGGCTCCAGGATCCGAAGAGTGGGGCCCTTTCTGTTCCTTATAGAGCTGGTGGGGGCACCTTTCTCTTTTAATTACAGCTTGGGATCTGCTATGGAAAGTAAGACAGAGGCTATGTAAAGTCCTTCTTTTCATATTGGAAAGAGAACTTTGCTCCTTTTAATTGCTCTCGGGGGTGTTATATACCCAAATGCCAGGTTGGAATTGCAGCCATCTGAATGTTTTCAAAAAGCACCATTGTCATTTGAAAACCAAGAAGCCAAATGAGAGGTGGCCTGGGAAAAGCCACTTTGGAGGTGGGTGAATGGGACTAATGACATTATTATGATTGAAAGAAAGCTTCTGGTTCACTTTGGGAAACCACTGAAAAAGCTTTCCTTGACATGTTAAATACATTCTAGAATGCCTTGAGCCTTGTCGTAGCAGAGTTTATTCTCATGTCATTGTACAGACTGCCTCATTATCACCCAACGTCCATTCTGGTTTATTTGCCATAGTCACTTGCATTTGGAGGGTGAAGACATCCTTGCTTAAGCTTGTGCTGTGTATTTTCAGATTTTCTATCTTGTTCTGCTTTCTTTGTTCCTTCCATTGCTTTCTGCAGGTATTTAAACCCATGGTTCAAAAGAGACTATAATGTAGCTAAGTGGGTAGAAGATGTGAATAAAAACACTGAAGGACCATACTTTAGGTATTTTATAAATTAATTTTATATCCTTTTTAAACTCTCCCAGCACATACAAATAATGTAGTGTGACTGGCTCTCTCTCTTGTATCTCCCAATACAAGTTCCCAGAGGCGGAAAGGGTCCTTGTTTATTTGCTGCCTTTTGATCTCTGTTTTTGGCTTCCTAAGCAAGTCTAGTTCTTTCCTGAATGTTTCAAATGAAGCCATTTGAAAGGGTTACCATTTAGTGCATGTCCTATTACCATCTTGAGCTTTTTAGTAGCTTTCTCTTCATTTATGCTATATAGTGTTCTATGGGCATGAAACATACTTTCCACTAATAAAGAAGCACTATTAACCTGAAAAATTTTATTTCTAGAATTTAGCAGTTTCATAATGCTTATTTTCCTACTTACTACCCTAAGAGTGCATAGTGCATACAAGACCTTAAGGAAAAACATGAAAAGAAACTAAATGAAATGTAGTGGAATATGTTTTGAATAAAAGCATTGATTTGACATAGCTTGAAAATTATTGAGAGAATATTGACCATATGAGTTTGTAGAAAGAATTTAGGTTTTTTTTTAGTACAACCATTTGCTGCCAGAGAAAGGCTGTGCTGAGAAAAGTATTCTGCAGATTCTCAATAAAGCATCTAAAGAATTTTTTAATGCTGATAAGAATGTTGTGGGCTAATACGTCACATAGGACAGGGAGTAGATTGGAAACATATTATTGATTCACAAAAGAGCAGAGTATTCCTACATTTTAGAAACCTTCAAATTAATTCACTGCAGCTCAGTATAATATTAGAGGTCAGAGAGAATTTCCAAGAGCTCTTAATGGCATTTTTCACTCTTTGTAATATTAAAGTTATTTCCTAGAGGTATATGTCCACTTTATATCTAACTACTTTGTGGACAACTAGTATAAAGAAGAAATATAGTCACTGCCTCTTCTGAATAATAAACTTTTAGAATACTTATTGCCTTGACTTGGGTCCGCATTTAACAGATACTAAATATACTTGTGTATTTAACTCTCAGCACCCATATAAGGTGGACTTTCTCTTCCAGTGTACCATTTAGTTTAGACATGTATAGTTTGAGAAAATGATTAGACCTACTGCATTTTAATTTGATCCATACATTTGCATATACCCCAAGGAAAGCATAACCCTTGCCTGCTCACAAAAAATATATCCTGCTTCTTTTACCCTATCCCCCCACCTCCTTCCCTATCCCTCTGCTTATTCCACTTTCCCACACTGAACTTCATACACATACACTCACATTCAAACATCCCACCCTCACCTGTAGCTCCCAAGATGGCCAGCGTCAGGAAGACAGGTAAGATATTTTGAACGTTATTTGGAATCTTGGCTCACCTGCAGTCCTAATTTTCCTTTCTATTTTCCTCAGGCTTGTGGGCAGATTGTAATTTGTATCAGTCATGGAACCAAAAATAGAATTATGATGATCTCATATGGGCTAGGGCTTTTATTACTAAATGGACTTAGCATTTTTGCAGCAATAATTTGTGAAATGGTACCCCGGAAGAGTTGATTCACCTCCCCTGGGTGAACTGAGTAGTTTATGTGGCTCCCAGAAAAGAGTTCACATTTCTTAAAATCAGCACCCAGGTCTGCCCAGAAGCTGCATGACTAAATACAATTTGGATGGGGAAATGCTTTAGCATCCCTGGTTGCACGTGCAAAGCTGGAAGGGCAATTTTAGAGGCTTCCTTTATCTTCTCCCTTAATCTGAGATGCTATTTCCTACAGTGGATTGTCACATTAAGAATTAATCTATTTGTGTTTAAAGGCTAGATGTAATTCAGTGGAAGGTTCTAATTCATTTTTTAATTAGTAAGGGTTATGCTATTAAGTCTTAAAAGTCAACACAAGTTTCTGTAGAAGTAGTGAATTGAAATAGCCCAGAACTTTCGCACACTGGATCTGATGCAACAAAGAGAATTTCATTCACTTCCCATTCAAACTAAACATTACATAGGATGCCCAAAGTATGTCCACACCTTGGCTTATACTTTGCCACCCCTTTGCTTCATCTCATGTAGAAGAGATCTGCTACTGCTAGATCATTTAAGATTATCTCCCCTGCCTAAATCACCAATGAGGATAAAGGTCACTAACTTTACCAATCATCTGTCTGGTGTGGGGTTTGTGGCATCATTATCAAAATGCTCTGGAGACTTTGTGACTGCAGTAAACTGGTCCTGAATACAGTCTAGAATTTCAAATAGAGTAGTCACATAGCCATGAAAAGCAAAGCATATGCCAAAAATTTTTGAATGATTAGAGTGCCTCCGATGTGTTCCCTTACTGTTCTGATATGACAGTGGTCACTCACACTGTTGTCAGCACATATTCAGGTCGTCAGGAAGGAGTGGGGAGGTCAGAGCAAGAACATTGTCTGCCCACACCCTTATTCTGGGGCATATCTGTTGGTGACAGTGCTTTACATGCTTTTGGAAAATACCCTTACTCTTGCTATTATCCACTTCATCAGTGGTTTTGGAAAATGTAATAACTCTAAAGAGAAACTAATAACTGTTATGTTTTATAACTCATAATAACTCAAGGTGGCAACTCATGCCATGCATTAGTAACTACTGTCAACCTTTATGTCTCCCAATCTCAGGAGATACAGGCATTCTTATTCCCTTTCTATGAACGGAGGAAACTGAGGCACAAAGTGTAACTCAAAGCAGCCACAGCTAGTGAAGTTTCAGAACCAGAAACATGAGCCTGGACATATTTGACTCCAAAATCTATTCCATTGCCATCTCATTGTAATTACGTCAAAGCAGCATAGTAGATAATGACAACTTACATCATATCCTAGAATACTATAAATCCTCTAAATTAGACCACTAAAAAATTTGCATCTGAACACAGCCAAGTGAATAAGGCATTCGTCATGTGTGACTGCCTGGTTTTAACCTGTGTTAGAGGGCAGATCTGACTTAAACTTGGCCTTACAGGCATGCTATAAGAGGCAAGCCCAGGAAGTCTAATGTAGTCCTGAGATACACAGCAATCGATTGCTACACAGACATGCCTTCATTGTATAAATCTAGTATGTGACTCACTAAGTTATTGGTGTTTTAAAAAGTGCAATAATTATAGTGGTTGACATTTGTCCAAAGATTACTTTGTAAGTGAATGAGCCGGGCTGGTGCCTGGTTTTCAGTGAAAGCCAGATTGAAACTAGCAGGCAAGTAGCCAGGGTCAGAAAAGAGCCTGGAGGCAGTTTTGAAGAAATGTCTTTTTTTTAGACACGTGTAAGGAATTTTTACTTTGTTTTCACTTTTCCTAAACTGATTTACCTTTATCTTGTTTTCTCCTCTTATTCTGACTCCTGTTTTGGTGCTCTCCATCTTCCTTTTATGCTGTCACACACCACCCAATCTACAGGACCTTATGTTCCTTGCCCCTGCTAAAATTGTCCACCTTGGCCTCTCTCCCTCTCAGGGTACAAAAAGAGAGTTAACTATTGTGTTAATGTGAAAAGTGGTCAATTTCTTTGGAATTATGGATAATACCTAATGTTTTAACTCATTATTGTCATTGGTGAGGGAAAAATATTTGAGGGGAAGACTGGATTTTTAGGACCCTTCTTTGAAATGGCGTGTTTGTGTACAAAGACTGCTCATTTGGACCCATGCCATGTGAATGGCTGGCATGAGTGTGAAGCTATAAGCAACAGCTCATGCTATGGACATACACACTGCAGTAAGTGAAAAAGAGAACTTGTTTTACACAATGCCCTAAGATAAACAAGATTCAGTTACGTGTGTGCCTGACTAGTTTTCCCGAACTTGCTGATCTTACCAGAAGCAATTAAGCTAAAAATCTGAACTTAGGTTTTAGAACGATGTGTTTAAATAACTAAACACTGTTTGTCCTTGTTGTACATATACTGAATTTGTTTCTTTAAGATCATAGCCCAATTTGAAATGCTTTCCAAAATTAAAAAAGTTGTTTATTTTTCATGTAAAAATTTATAGTTGTACAGTGTTAAATTGCTTTAATAGTACTGTGGAGGATTCAAAGTTCTACTCTTCTTAGTTCTACCCACCTGCTCCTTGAGAGAAGCCAATCAACATCAGTATTTTAACTAGAGTCACATTAAAGTCCAAGATACTCGTCAGAAACAGAAGAAACATTTGAAGTTACAGATTAAAAGTAAATGGAACCACTATTGATTCTTAAAATAGAGTTAGTGTTTGTAGGAAAAAATATTTTCAAACCTTAGGTTGAATTCACTATCCATAAGATACAAACTGATTTGAAAACTATGACAGAACTAGGACAATGGATAATCTATGGTTGGGAACCAAAATTTAAAATAAGGGAGAAAAAGAGACATCTTTATGTTGTTGCTAGCAGTACAGGTGGTAGATCTCCCCCTACCCAATGGCACTCCCGCCTCCCAACACTTCAAGCAGATGCTGTGCATCCTGCTGAAATAAGTACTTGTGCTGTCATTGGGCAGTGTAACCAGCTCAATGATGTGGTTCATTACCGCTATGCCACAGGAATTGAGGAGTCGCAGTGTATGGTGGTAACAGTTGTGAATGTTAATGCAGAAAATTATAACATCTATTTCTCATTGATACAGTGTGAATTGACATTTTTCACTCTTGACTGTTTTTTCCCCCACTCTAAAGACAATGGGTGGGTATGAGCTCTTCCAGTAAGCTCTGCTTAGTCACAAATATTACCATCACACATGTAGACTCAAAAAAGAACGGCATTCATGTACCAAAGAGCCTATGTAGATCCTTCATATGGATTATCTCAGTGAGAAGACACTTTATCCAGATAGGAAGAGTTTTTGTTACTGTGTTTTGTTTCAGTTTTAGCAAAATTCCACTCAATAAAGTGTAACCACTTTATTGACATGACAAGTGTACCTTACATGAGTTATCAAGATTAACTTCTACGGCTTAGAATCTTCCCCTGTACTGAAATGCTCATGGTAGAGACTAATCAGACCATTTTTGTATGTTATCATCAGATTCTTTGTTTGGCTGGAACTCTGCACTCCTTACTGCTTGCATGTTTACTAATTTATTATTGAAACCCCTGTATTTGCCTTTGTTCTTTTGTAACTAACACACTGGCCTCTGAATGCATGAATTTTGTGTAAACTGATGTATGACTTAGTAACTAATAAATCAATTGTATTTTCACAACTTAGAAATATAATTGGAATTGCTATATTAAAAACTTTTTACATGAAGTGGTAAAAATAAGGCAGAATATTACTGTTATACATTTTAGTTTACCATTATGAGCTCTTAGAATAATTTTGTCTCTTCTCCATTTTAGCTTTTTATCTATTCTAAAGGATACATCATTAGCATTCTAGTTCTATGCTTCTGTGTACTAACATTTATATAATCGTTGGCATTTATGAAATTAGGAAGATAAAATGCCAGTATTCCATTGTTGTGAATTAAAGTATCTCTCAGTAGTTAAACCTTTCAGTAGTGGCTTATGGAAGTAAAAATAAAAGGGTTTGTTCTGAACCCAGTTTTAAGATATTTGAAAAAAAGGTATTAGGCAATCACATAATATTTATTTCATGTGTTCTCAACATCTCAGGACTTTATCTCCTGCCAAATCTCCTTCTTCATCAACTGGGTCCATTGCCTCCAGCAGAAAGTATCCTTACCCAATGCCTCCACTTCCTGATGAGGAGAAGAAAGTGAACCGACAAAGTGCCAGGGTATGTGGAAACCTCTTCTATATGCTGACTTCCTCAGTTATCATTGTTTATCCATTCACATTTTAAAAGAAAGAGTCATTTTTCCTTTTCTGTTCATAAGAAAAAGGAAAAATTAAATTTGAAAAATAAAATATTCTTGGGGCTCAGATTTATATTTGCAAGTTAGTTTAATTAATTAATATAGCCATAATGCCCAGAAGTGTTGTTTATTAAACTTGATATATATTTTTTTAATTGGTTTTCCTTCTCTGGTGATCTTGGTTCCATTCATATTGGTTCTGCCAGAGTTATTTTCAATTCTTTAGGGCAATTTCTGAACATTGTAGAAATTGGATATAAACAGGGCCAGTATGAAGAACTGGTGGCAAAGGCCAGGGGTGAGGGAAGTAAATAATTGACATCTTGCCCTGGTGTTTCATTCTACTTTGATATGTCACCTTTGGGTAGAGGAAAATTTTCTAGGAGGCTCTGATGAACTTAGAGATTTTATAGCCTTATTATAGGCTCTAGGAAAGGATTCCTAACAGGGTCCTGGGAGTATTGATAGAATCACACATCCCTAAGGTCAGTAGTTTTCAACACTGCCTATACATGGGAATTGTCTACAGGACTTTTAAAATATACTAATTTCTTAGTCCCATCCGAGAGATATAGTTTAGTGTGGGGGCACTAATTAGACAGTGGGGTTTTAAAACATCCCCAGGTCATTTAAATGTGCAGCTGAATTGAGAATCACTGCTCTGACTGACTGTATCAGAATCTTAGGGAAAGAAAGGTTATTTCTAGAATTAAATAATAATTTAAATTATTTTATTTCACTTGATAATGTTTAATTTATTTAAAATTTGGAGAAGCAGCAAATAAAGATGTGAAGATTTTTTTGCATTAAAAGGTGGCAGTTCAAAAGGTTCAGACACAGGTTTAGAGGACTCAGAGCTGAAAACTAGAATGTTTATTTATCATCCTTTGTTAGGCTTCACAAGAGTAAGAATCTACAATCACATAAATATAGCTGGAATCACCAAATCTTTTCACCTTCATAGCTTGGAATACGTTTGCTTCCTGTTCTTACAGTACACAATTTTGTTTTTCTCTGTTGTGCAGCTATGGGAGACATCCATTTAAAGATCAACTGTTTACATGTGATACATCGAAACTGTTTACTTCAACTTTTATAGAAACCCAGCCTCATGGAGTCACTGCAAATCTATCTGCTCTTCAAACAATATGAAGACGCTCTGAGATATCACAGAGGAGAGGAAGCCAAGTCTCACATCTCAATACCATCTTCTTTTTGTCATTGGCTTAGGATTTAACTGAACCATGAAAAGAATTGCTGAAATGTTACACTCTTAACATGAAACAATAAAGGTACCGGTATGTTAATGGAAAATCTGCATGACAGACATATGTAGAAATATCACTAAAAATAACTCACATAACCCAAATGTAGCCAGTTTCCTAAGGGACAATAGTGGATTCAGAACTTGACATTCTGAAGCACATCCTCATTGTAGACAGTAATGCTATGTGCATGAAGCTTCTGTTTGTTTTCCACATTTAAGGAAACATCCCATAATAGAAACTAGCATGCAGAGCTAAAGCATATAGGATTTTTCTGCAGGACTTTAAAGCTTTGAGAGGCCAATATTCCATATGCTAAAACTTAAACATGTATTTTTTTTGTTTTATTTTTTACTTTTCTTATTTATATCAGCATACAAGGACAGTTGTACATATGTAAACATTTTTAAAATAAAAAAAGCAGCTCACACACAAGTGTATTTTGCCAAATGCCTAAAAACAATCAGTCACAATCGTACCATCCTCATCCATCAAATGGTCTTTAAATGATTACAAGCCGATGATGTAAATATAGTGGTCAGTGCTGTAAAAGCGTTTCTCCATAACTGGTATTTGTTCTAAAACATGTGGTATCCCTTTAAACTGTGTACAGTCTGGAGGCAGTTTCACTGAGTTTTTAACTGATCTAGAGAACAAAATGCCCAGTAAACTTGGGGACTCCCAAACAAGCTGGGGTAGGAGTCCAGTAATGCAGCCGCTGTCCTCCCTCTGGCCACTCTGCTGGTTGGCTCTTCTCTGGGAATCCTCCAACCTGTCCACTTTCTGGGGGCTGCTGCACCTGCTTCAGCAATGGTTTTATTTCAGGACCAGAGCACATTGCTAGTCTCACCCTGGAGGCCTATGAGTCCCACAGCAGTATGCTGTGCTCATTATCCAAGTGCACCAAAGACACCCGAGACCACAGGCTGCTGAAGCATTGGTAGCTTCCAAATTGCCCATTATCTAACCCTCTGTGATCTGAAGTTTTGTTCTTTAGCAAAACATTTTGCCCACCCTTATCTGTGAGATAAATGATCTGTTTTAGTAAAAACAGCTTTTACTCTGTTATTAAGAATATTGATCATTAGTGGCACCTGAGTCCCAACAGGCCATTCCACACTGACTTTGAAACAAAGATATGGATGGTTCTACTAGCCAGACTGGGGCCTCAACAAGCCTCAAAGGGTTAAACTAAACCTAAAAACCACATGTGTGGCAACTGTGAATTTAGCCAAATAGCAGACAGAGGAAAGAATCTGATGTATTGAACTCTATATATTTTTAATCCATAGAAAAATGAATATTGGATGTTAAAGTTGCTTCTTTACACCCAGAGTTTTATAGCTGTTTATAATGCAGTCTTGTCATTCTTACAAAAAGCTTCCTTAGGGAGGCTGCTCTAGTGAGTTCAGAGATCGATGGGATCAAAAGCCTTGATGTGAAGAGTACTTCTGAATTTCCTCATTTTTCTCTCCTTTTTCTTGAGAGGAATAGAATCTGTAGACAAGATTTCAGAAATATCTTCTAAATTTGATCTCTCTTCCTGTAGTGTCCATAGAAAAAACTCATCTCACCTCCATGTATAATCAGCCTGGATGCCCAAACTTAAGGGCTGAGTTAGAAGGCAGTGTTTCATAGTCTATGTATTTGTCTTCTGTAATGGGCCTCTCTCCTAAAAGTCTTTGAAAACATTTGAACAGCAGTTTAATCATTGAAAACTAGAAAATGTAAACAGCATTTTATATGACAGGAAGGGATGTGATTGTAGTTACTACAACAAAATAATCCAATAGACTAAGGACTGGGTGAGTGTTGATGACATTGACAGTTGCCACACCATCCAAACCAAGGACAGCAGGGCAGACAGATTTAAAAATGTAGCAAATAAAGTGGCTTTCACCAACAGCACTTTAATGTGCACTGAATGTTTTCTGGTATTGAGTATATAAAATGTTAATGTTGCAAGGTTTATTTTGACTACAAAGTTTCTAGATTTGAATGTATGGTACCTTGTGTAAATATGCTTCCTAGTTATGATTACACAAACCCTAATTGAAATGAGTCTACAAATGATTAGCTACATAGTCAACAGTTCCCCTTCACCCCTTTCCTTCCTCAGCTTCTCAGTTATTTTTATGTGAAAATTATGTGCCTTTTGGGAAACATGGTTGTTCTAGAAATGTATCTTTCCTGGTCATCTTCTTTAGTAATAACTTTCAAATGGAACTGAAAGAAGTCTTATTTGAAGAGAGATTATTTTATACGAGTTTTAATTCTGGGTGTCTAAGAATGTTTAAAACATTCAGAGTCATTTGCAGCTTTCCTTAATAAGTTTATAATCTCAAAAGATAGTTTCAAAAAGTTCCTATATATGTACTTATGGTTGGTGTTCTAGATATATTAAATCTTAATATTTATTATGACTTCTCATCCACTGAGGCAGGGAGAATAGACCCATGGCACTAAATATAAGCACAGCATTTTTTAAATAACTATCTATTTTGGCAAGGAACTTTGAGTTCACATTACAGTTGGTATCATTTATCTATATTTATGTTCCACAGTCAAATAGTAGACTGTTGTACTAAGCAGAGGGAGCAGTAATGTGTTTTGTTGTTGTTGTTGTTGTTATCCCATATTATGCCTTTTTCCTTTCTGAAGTTTTGCGCATGTATAAGATTGACAACCTGCTGTCTGAGATGTTCCATTTATCCATAGTCATGATAGTGAAGTAAAATGGGATTAAAAGAAACAGTTAAATCTCTCCACTAAAGTTGACCAAATGGTGTGTGGGGGTAACAGGGAACCCTGAAGGAGCTTGCTAGCCAGACTAACTAGTCTCTGAGTCCAGCCATTTTCTTTAGACAGGAAGTGGTGTCCCTCTGCAGTGTCCCAGGTACACTGGTCTCCAGTTATATGTAATGTGTGGGAAGGAATAAACTCCTCAACAGTGTAGCACAATGAAGGTTTTCAATTTTCTGAAATTGCCATGTTTTTTTGAAAAACCCAGTGCTACTCCTTAAAAATTATTGACTAATAATTATTGACTAATAAAGTAAATGTAGGATTAAAATACCAAACAATTTTCAGTTTGATATAGGTGCTTTATTAAGTGACACTACAATTTATTCTATATTTTTTCCTCTTGTTTAAAAAGGTTTTTAAAATTGTTTTTATACTGAAATTCAGTCCAGTATAGCTTTTTGAATATAATATTGATAGGCATTCTATAAGAAGTTGCTAAAAAGATAAAATTAGATATTCTATGCACATGCAGAGAATTATTTGTTTGAAATCCATAACATGCTTACATTTCTTTTTTCCTTCTATTGATTCCCTTGAAGATCTGCATAATTTAATTCATTTTATGATTTTGTTCTTTACTTCTTATAGTTACCTTTGGGCAAGAGGAAATTGGTGTTTCTATTCACTGCTTTCAGTGTTCCAAAGTCAAGTTTATTTAACATTCGTTCTTCATTTCCTGTTGTCATGCAATTCTATTTTTGCCTCATATATTTAGTACTTTAAATAGTTCCTTGTGTTATTCAACATGATAATAAATCCTTATCCAAAGAAAAGACTTTTATTTTACTTTATGTCCCTTAAACTTAAAGGAAAGGGAATTTATTGGAAGGATACCAAGTACCTTTCGGGAGGGGAAAGTGAAGTATATACTGAATGAAGGGAGTGAAGGATGAGAGGCAAGCTGGCTGGGCCACAGCCTAACAGGGCACCACTGCTGGCTGCTGCCCTGAACTGCCTCTATGGCCAGCATATTTTAAATGCCATCCTACCAGTTGATATATTGGCTCGAGTTTTCCATGAAATACTCTGACCCCTTTGCAACACAATGCCTACTTTTTATGGTCCTAATTATCTTTTTCCTTTCATTTCTGTTTTCCTTTTAATTACCACCCATATCCCATCCATTCACTTAAGAAATGGAGTCATGATGAATTTCTCATTCTCACTCTACTGACTTAAAATATATTAGAAGCAACCTATGAAATAGGGCTTAATTTGGGGTTTAAACTTTTTTGCTTTTCCCACCTGAGATATTTTCTGAATGGATAAGACTACTCTGAAATTGGATGCAGCAACTTTCCTCCCAGGAGAGCGAAGGACTTCACAGTTTCCCCTGTTTATCATACTGTGAGGCGCCCAGCTGGCTCTTGTGAAAATCAGCTGGAAGCAGCAGTGCATCTGCCATGTGTCAGGTGTGGGGAGTGGAGTGCGGGCACAGTTAAACATGCCGGGACCTCTTGGCAATTTGCTCATAACACATGTGCTTTTAACCCAAGAGGAGCTATTTCTCCGCCTGCAGAAGCAGAACAAAGATGCAGTGAGACCTTAGAAATCAAGGGATAATATTTCTGTTCCTTTTATTCCCTGCTTTACAAATTCTCAAAATGGAGCATGTTCTGATTCAGTTTATAGGTAGAAACAAAACATTCAAAACAAACCTGCCTGTATTTTGGCCTTCATATTCAGAGCCTGATAAGCAGTAAGCATCCTCACTGTGGGATTTGTTCCAGACCCTTCCTGCTTCCAAAGTAGCTCCCCCTTCAGTGGCTGTCATGAAGGTAAGTCCTTTCTTTGGTGAAACTGGCATGTGGGAGAACAATAGGGGTACAGAGCTGGGGGGAGGGACAGTGGAGTCACCTTCAGTCTGCTCACTTTGGCACCTGGCATGATTATGCAACTTTGGAAATCACTGAAAGATGGCTCTTCAGGATGTACGTTGCAGGCTTGAAGGAGATCAGAGGCAGTGAGCCCTGGGAGGATATGGGAGGGTTTCTGACATAGGAACAAAATTGAGAGCACATAAAGTGGTCAGAAGCCAAGTGTGCAGAAGAGTACCAGATGGCTGCTTGGAATTGTGATGGGGAGAGGGGTGATGGGAGCCTACAGCAGACTTGTATGCTTTGCTATTTTTTACTGAGTGTTGGCTCTATAAATGCTTCAAGGTCCAGTTCATGATGGGCCAGTCACTCTGCCTGATATGTCCCTATGGCATTGTTCATAGGATTTGTGTTAAATCATACCAGGAGGTGCTTTGAAGCGAGCAGAATTTTGCTTATGGCATCATTTCATGTTTCTAGGTCTTTAAAATCAAAACCAGGGAAAATGTTTTTTTTGTTGTTGTTAATGATCTAAGCAATTTTGCTAAGGTAATGTACATAAAAATGTCATCAGTAAAGTTTTCAAAGAGTCTATGAAGGGCACTTTCCTTCAAATTAAAAAAAAAAACAAATACATATAATTATAATATACTGCTTTAGGGCTTATCCTCTTTTTAAAAAAGTTTCAGATGTGGATTTGTTTTGAAGGTCAAACTCTTAAAATAATGCAAATAGCCCCCAAATCTTTAAATATAGCGGTGCTAAGTAATACCAGAGAATATAGAAAGTGCTGATATGAATTAATGCATTTATTCAGTAATAACAAAGAATTCTTACTAAATTATACATGTGTATCACTGCCTGATTTGAAATCCCACCTTTCTTTTCTAGTCCAGCACAAAATCAAATTGTGATTCTATAGCTAGTGTTTTTAATGGGTAAAAATGACCCAACACTTTTGTTTTGTATGGGAGACTTTTTTTTTCTAATAGCAAAAATGCTTAAGAAAAGGTTATTCAGTATAACTAAGCATATACTCCTTTCTTAACTTGCTGGAAAAGACTTACCCCTTCAATCTAGCATCCCCAAACACTTAGAAACTGGGCGTTCTACCTAAACACAGCAGTTCATATGTCAGCCATTATAGGTCTAGCTAGTGTTATCCACATCTATCATATTTGAGGGGTGATGTCCCATCTATGGATAGTGGAAGGCACTTCGTGGGGAAGTGTTAATAGCATGGATTCACTTTTGGTAATAGTAATTATGTATATATATTTAGATTGACATCATTTTAACATATTCTCTCTGCTACTCTGCACTTCAGGTCTTAAGCTATTTTAAAAATTACTGGGTTTTGGCAAACACCAACTGAATTGTACATGGCAACTGCTTTCCTGAGCAACATGTGATTTGTTTTATGGCTGTTCAAGTTATAAAATTGTTCTTATATTGTAGGTAAACAATCTTGCTGTTTTTAAAGGTCACTGTAACTTGATGTTCAACTTTCTGGCACAATTTTATTAGTATTCACTTTTGAAGCTAATAAGATACCATGGTTTTCTATGTTACTCGCATTGTAACATGAATAAAGTGACTTTCAATAAAAGACTTATGTTATTTTGATGCAGGACTCCCTTTAATCCTACTTTTCTCCCAGCCACAGTTTTTTTCCAGAAGCTTTGTGGGAATACTGTTAGAGGTTGTTTTCTTTTCTGACCTATGTCCTGAAAGTATATGATGAGAAACACAGTTGGCCTTTGAACAATTGGGGCTGGCGGATAGTGGGGGAGTGAGGGAAGCCAGCCACCCCACCCCCTGAGCAGTTGGGTATCTGTGTATAACTTAGCTCTTCATATCCCCAAGTTCGGTATCTGGGGATTCAACCAAGGGACTTGTTTTAGGTTGACTGAATCTGTATTAGTGGACTCTTAAAGCTCAAACCCATGTTGTTCAGGGAACAGTTGTAGAAGGGTTCTGTAGTAAAGCTTGAATGCTCACTTTGTATGGTAATTTCCTCAGCTGGGTGGTAGTAGTCACCTTTGTTTTATCCATCTTCCTTGGCTCATAAATTTTTTTCTTCTTCACCTTACAAGGATCAATTATCTATATTGTGCCAGGTAGTGGTACTATATTTTATTTTATTTTTTTAAAGATTTTTATATAAGAACCGAGGTAGAGGCCAGAGGCATAGGAGGGTGAGAGGATTCACCAGAGACAGAGCGGGGAGCAGAACAGGCATATGAATGGAAATACACTATTGAGGGGAGCAGTGGGCGAGAAAGGAGAGGTCTGCTGCGCCATGTGGGTATCTCCCTGGCAGGCTGGGAAGCAAATCTGCACTGCAGAGGCTGCGGACAGCTTTACAGAGTTGTGCTCAACCCATTGCACCACCGGGGAGGCCCAATACTATATTTTAAAAGCTCTCTTGTGTCACATTCTAAAGCACTGGGCTCTGGGAATTCACTTGAGGTTCATGAGTTCATGGCCTAAAAAATATAGTGTCACCTGCCTTCATTGATTTCTCAAGATCCATCTAACCCCCAGTTTTTACCCTCACACTTTGAATTTCCTTGTTTGCAACTCATGATCTGTGGAAGAAAAATGTAGTTGTAAATAGTCAAGGTGCTGTTTTATTTTTTAGTGCTTGTCTTTTTATTTTTTTTAAAACTCTTAATTGTGGTAACATTGGAATCTCTCCATCAGGTATCACCATTGTAGGAAAAGGCACATTTTTAAAAAAAGATTTATTTATATTTATGCTACAAGAACTGTGGTCTAGGGCATAGGTGTGAGGGGTGGGGGGAGTGGAGTGAGGATTCACCAGAGACAGAGTTGGGAGCAGAAGAGGCAGATCTACTGAAATATACTGCTGAGGGGAGCAGCAGGCAAGACAGGAGAGGTCTGCTGCACCATGTGGTTTAGCTCCCACCCTGGGATGGAACTCATGCTGCAGTGGCTGCTGATAGCTTGATAGCACTGAGACTTTAATCCCTGTGCCAGGGAGGCCCAGAAAAGGTACAATTTTAATGTGAGAAAAATCAAAGTCATTGACTAAGAGTTTGCACATTTATTATGATATTTAAAAATTTTATGGTGATTACATGTAGCCCTATTTCTTATATTTATAATATTCAAGGCATATAATGTTAAGATGAAAACTGATGCAGTTATACACTCAGCTGAGCAAAAACAAAGTGTTTCAGAAACAAGATTCACTTGCATGCCATCTCATGGGCTGATCATACCACCTGGAATATCATACTGAAGTGAAGTCTAAATTCCACTTTGGCTCAACAGGAATGAGAGCCATGATTCATTAAATAAGACTGCACTGGTGTAAATCTACACCATTGTTCTCAGGGGAGACACACCAGGCCCTCTGCAGCCATCTTTTTATGGAAGTGCTTGGAAAAGGTCATAAATACTTTATAAATCAGGAATCTCTTGAAGCACAAGACCAAAGCACACATATATCTAAAACTTTGAGTTGGAGTGATTTGAGGAACGTAATTCTCTAAATAATTCAAGTTCAAGTTTGACCTCATAGATTTACCATGCTCCAACTAAATAACTTGCAGAGACATTGAAGACTAGGCTCCCTGCTTTGGGAAAGAAAAAGTAAAAGCAGAAGTGATAAGACTTGTTATGAGATATCAATAATTAAAAATGAATTAATCAAGTATTCCCAGAAACTTAGTTTTATAATATTTCAGCATTTATCCAAAAGCAAATTCAGAACCATGATTGATGCAATACTCCTTGGGACTAATCACTACAGTAGGATAGTTCAAATATGGCCTATTGAATGGGTCAGCACAGGCCTTCTTCCTTATCATGTTAGAGTCACCCAGGAGTCACCATTCTTTTAAACCATGATCTCTTCAGAGGATCCCAGTGAAATTGAAGCAAATAATAGGTGCTGGGACTCTGAAGTGAATTCTCTGCCTGCTGGCCTCCTGACCCTCTTGGGTATTTTCTGGACAGCTCAGGTGCTAGGAAGCTTTGTGGACTCACATATACTACATCTGGAATGAAAACTAGACTGGCCACAAAATATACAGCAGGCTCCCTTACATTTTAATATGGAGTAGGGGTGTGACTACTAATAGAAATACATAATTATGTTTGAATTGAATCAATATTTAAGTGAGTCAATTATATGTATATATGTGCTATTTTAAGAAATAATTAATAGAATGCAGCTAAGCATGCTTAGCAAGTGTTTTATTTTTACTGATTGACAACTAATTAATTGATCATCTGAATGGTTAACTCTCCCATTTAACTCACATTACACCCTAAAAAAAGATATTCTGCTGGAGAAAAAAAGATATTCCGGAGAAAACAGACTAATGTCATTGTGTTATTAAGCTATCTTGTCTTCATTGTGTAATTAAGCTATTAAGCTATCTTGCAAAATAGAGCCAATCAGGCAGTATTAAATATAAGAAACATAAATATGATTGGTGCTTACTAAACTAACATATTTTTCATCTTTAAACTACCCATGAAATATCTCCTTTTCAAAAAAGGGGAAACTGAGGCTATTTAGATAATATTTAGATATTATCTAAAATGATCAAACCAAATATTTAGTAAGCGGAACAGCCAGCATTGGCATCCAGATCTTACTTAAAAGCCCATAGCTTTTTTAAAAAGTTTGTTTTTTTTTTCACTGTAAAGTGAATACTTGCTTACCAGAGGAAAATTAATAGGAAGGAAGAAAATGAATTCATGATCCTGACTTCCAGTAGTAGACACATCAACATTTTGGTATTCTTTCTAGTCCTGAATACCTATTATATCAAAATGGAAGAACCAACATTTTGAAAATTAACATCTATTTTAAAAGGAAAGCACACACTAGACTTTTGGAAAATACTGAGATATACAAAAGGAAATTAAAGTCACTTAGAATTCCATTAATCAAAAATAACCATATTTAATATTTTCATATGCCTCTAGACTTTTTTGATCCATTTTCTTTTTTACAAGTTAAGCTTATAATGTACAAGGTTTTAATATAGTTAGACAGGTCTGTCTGTCTGTCTGTCTGGGTGATGACAAGAGGAACTTGGTGACAGTATTTACCAAATTATTCAGTAGGTTTTTAAGAGGTAGGAAATAATCACACATGTTCTCTGTTCATTCATATGGCCATCAAAATATCTGTAAGCCTTAAAACCTGTGCTGGTTTTCCACTAAAGTGAGCCCTGAAATGGGTCACTATGTTTTGTTTTACATCCAGGTGGGTATAAAACCTTTACATAAGAAGAAAAATACTCCACACCAAAAACTTTCAATACCATGTAAAAGCCCCTTTAGGCCAGGAAAGACAACAGCTATAGTTGACTGACAAGTTTTTATATACTACAATAAAAAATATAGAACGAGCTTTAAACATCTATACACTTAATTTACATAAAAGAGGCTTAGCAAGAAAATAAGGCATGCTTGACAGTGGTTCAAAGAAGTTCTACATGGTATAATCAACTTGACCTTACATAATAAAATTGCAAAGAATTTATTATCAAAACTAATAACAAAATTTCCATTGTACATAAAGTAGTGAACCTTTACAATAGCTCTTAAGGAAGTGTGGTGGTTTAAGTTTACATACATTACTGAAGGCAAAGAATGAGCAAAAGAGAACTCCAGCCAGAAAGTCGATTATGTTCATACAGCTCCCTCTTGCTTTAAACACTCATGACACACTGAATGAACTGAAAGAGAAAAGTCAGCATTACACTTGGATGATATTTCATATACCTAGCTTATTTTTATGTAGCTTAACACTTTGGTATTCTAATTTGAATTCTGTATTAAAAAAATCCTTTCTAAGGTAAAAGTAAATGATGAATAGAAAGGTTCATTTTTTGAGAGAAGCAGTCTAATATGAAATCCTATGGATTTCACACATACTTCTTATAGGAAGCAGATCTTATTCCAAAAGATAAAGAATTATTTCAATTCCAAATGATATCTAAGACTCTCAAAATAGTCATGGTCATATCAACCAATAATACAAGTAACAATTGAGTTTATATTGTCATGTCACGTGGGGACTTCCAAACTGGACAGTATTACCCCACTATTCTAGCAGGGTACCTTTAAGTAGTCTGTTCACTTAAAATTTGTTTTTAAAAAATATGTCCTCACAAGCAAATATATGCACAAAATAGAATATTTGGCACTTCCCCTATAAATTGGAAACCTTAGTTTTTGCCTCAATATTTGCTGTGAAATGTTTGTTGACTACTAACCACACACTAGAAAACTCTGCTTTTCCATCAAATTTTCTTTTTTACTTTTTTTTTTAATAATAAATTTTATTTTTATATTCCCCATACAATTGCAGCCCCCCCCATTCTGACCTCAATCCCTCCCCTCCCACCCCCGCCCCCTAAAAGTGTCTCTGGTTCGTAGTTTTTTTGTTGATTTTGATTTTCACTTTCTTATAGTTATTCGTTTTCCTGGTCCCTTATTTAAGTTTTCTAGATTCCTGCTATGAGTGAGACCATCTGGTATTTTTCTTTTTCATTTTGGCTTATTTCGCTGAGCATGATCCCTTCCAGTGTCATCCATGTTGCTGCAAATTGCATGTGTTTATCTTTTTTGAATGCTGAGTAATATTCCATGGTATATATGTACCACATCTTCTTGATCCAGTCATCTATTTTAGGGCATTTGGGTTGTTTCCAAAGCTTAGCTATTATAAACAGTGCTGCTATAAACATAGGGGTGCAGGTGTTCTTTGGAATTGATGTTTCTGTGTCCTTTGGGTAAATACCTAGGAGTGGAATTACTGGATCATATGGAAGCTCTATGTTTAGTAGGTCCAGAAATCTCCACACAGCTCTCCACAGTGGTTGGACCAGTTTGCACTCCCACCAACAGTGCAGAAGAGTTCCTTTTTCTCCACACCCTCGCCAACATTTGTTGTTGCTAGTTTTTTTAATATGTGCCATTCTCACTGGTGTAAGATGGTATCTCATGGTAGTTTTGATTTGCATTTCCCTGATGACAAGTGATGTTGAACATTTTTTCATATGCCTGTTGGCCATTTGCATTTCCTCTTCAGAGAAGTTTCTTTTTAGCTCTTCTGCCCATTTTTTGACTGGATTATTTTCTTTGTTGTTGTTGAGTCTCATCAGCTCTTTGCAGATTTTTGTGATCAGTCCTTTATCATTAGTGTTGGGTGCAAAAATGTTCTCCCAGTTGGTGGGGTTTCTCTTTGTTTTTGTTATTGTCTCTTTTGCTGTGCAGAAGCTCTTTAATTATATGTAGTCCCAGCTGTTTATCTTTGCCTTCACTATCACTGCTTTGGGTGATGTGTCTGTAAAGATGTC
This sequence comes from Talpa occidentalis, assembly GCF_014898055.3. Taxonomy (NCBI): domain Eukaryota; kingdom Metazoa; phylum Chordata; class Mammalia; order Eulipotyphla; family Talpidae; genus Talpa; species Talpa occidentalis. The sequence continues at coordinate 112,065,739 of NW_026555331.1, read as the reverse complement.
TTTGATGTGCAAATCACGTAGTGTTTCGCCTATATTTCCTTCTATATATTTTATGGTTTCAGGTCTTATGTCTAGTTCTTTAATCCATTTTGAGTTGATTTTTGTGTATGGTGTGAGGTAGTGGTCAAGCTTCATTCTTTTGCATGTAGCGACCCAGTTTTCCCAGCACCATTTATTGAACAAACTTTCTTTGCTCCAATGCATAGTCTTTGCTCCTTTGTCAAAGATTAGTTGACCATAAATCTGTGGGTTTATTTCTGGATTTTCTATTCGATTCCATTGGTCTGTATGTCTGTTCTTGTTCCAATACCATGCAGTTTTGATGATTATGGCTTTGTAGTAGAGTTTGAAGTCTGGGAGTGTGATGCCTCCATTCCCTTCTTTTTTTTTTCAGTAGAGCTTTGGCTATTCGGGGTTTTTTGTGATTCCATATGAATTTCATCAATAATTGTTCTATTTCTTTGAAGAATGACATTGAAATTTTGATTGGAATAGCATTGAATCTGTATATTGCTTTTGGAAGGATGGCCATTTTAATAATGTTTATTCTTCCAATCCATGAGCAGGGGATGTCTTTCCATTTCTTTGTGTCTTCTTCTATTTCTTTTAACAGTGTTTTATAGTTTTCTTTGTATAGGTCCTTTACCTCTTTTGTTAGATTTATTCCCAAATATTTGATTTTTTTTGTTTCAATAAAAAAGGGATGGTTTTTTTGATTTCTTCTTCTTCAGATTTATTGTTTGTGTATAGGAAGGCTACTGACTTTTGCGTGTTGATTTTGTATCCTGCCACTTTACTGAACTGATTGATGAGTTGAATTAGTTTTTCTGTGGAGTTTTTGGGGTTCTCTATGTATATTATCATATCATCTGCAAATAGTGATAGTTTGACTTCTTCTTTTCCTATTTGGATTCCTTGGATGTCTTTCTCTTGTCTTATTGCTCTGGCTAGGACTTCCAGTATTATATTGAAAAGCAGTGGTGAGAGTGGACATCCTTGTCTTGTTCCAGATCTTAATGGAATTGCTTTCAGCTTTTCACCATTGAGAATGATACTGGCTGTTGGCTTGTCATAGATGGCCTTTATGATGTTGAGGTATGTTCCTTGTATCCCAAGAATTTCAAGGGCTTTTATCATGAATGGGTGTTGCACTTTGTCGAAAGCTTTCTCAGCATCTATTGATATTATCATATGGTTTTTATATTTCTTTTTGTTGATGTGTTGGATAACGTTGATTGATTTTCGGATGTTAAACCATCCTTGTGTCCCTAGAATGAATCCTACTTGGTCGTGGTGAATTATCTTATGGATACATTGTTGGATTCTGATAGCTAAAATTTTATTGAGGATTTTTGCATCAGTGTTCATTAGGGAGATTGGCCTGTAGTTTTCCTTTTTTGTGTTGTCCTTGTTCGGTTTTGGTATTAGTGTAATGTTGGCTTCATAGAACGTGTTTGGTATTGTCCCTTCCTTCTCAATTTTTTGGAAGAGTTTGTGAAGGATAGGCACTAATTCGTCTCTGAATGTTTGGTAGAATTCATTTGTAAATCCATCAGGTCCTGGGCTTTTGTTTTTGGGGAGGTTTTTGATTACCATTTCAATTTCGCTGCTTGTAATTGGTCTGTTTAGGTGTTCTATTTCTTCTTTATCTAGCTTTGGGTGATTGTAGAGTTGTAGGAATTTGTCCATCTCCTCTAGATTGTTAAACTTGTTTCCATATAACTGTTCATAGTAGTTATTAATTATTCTTTTGATTTCTGCTGTGTCCGTTGTGATTTCTCCTCTTTCATTTATTATCCTATTTATTTGTGCTTTCTCCCTTTTTGCCCTTGTGAGCCTGGCTAGGGGTTTATCTATTTTATTTATTTTTTCGAAGAACCAGCTCTTGGTTTCATTGATCTTTTGGATTGTTTTTTTAGTTTCAATTTCATTTATTTCTGCTTTGGTTTTTATTATTTCTTTTCTTCTACTGGTTTTGGGGTTTTTTTGTTGTTCTTTTTCTAGATCTTTGAGCTTCGAGATTAGGTTGTTTCTTTGAGTTCTTTCTTGTTTCTTGATGTGAGCTTCTATTGCTATATATTTTCCTCTTATTACTGCTTTTGCTGCATCCCATACATTTAGGATATTGGTGTCCTCCTTGTCATTCAATTCAAAGAATTTTTTAATTTCTTCTTTGATCTCCTCATTAGTCCAGTGGTCTTCCAGTAGTGTGGTTTTTAATCTCCATGAGGTAGGAAAGTTCCTTGCCTTCTTTTTATGGTTTATTTCTAGTTTGATGCCTTCATGGTCAGAAAAGATGGTTGATATCATTTCAATCTTGGTGTATCTGTTGATGTTTGTCTTGTGCCCCAGTATGTGATCGATCCTGGAGAATGATCCGTGTGCGCTTGAGAAAAATGTGTACTCCGTTTTTTTGGGGTTTAGTGTTCTATAGATGTCTGTTAAGCCCAATTGCTCTAGGTCCTTATTTAGAGCTTTGGTTTCTTTACTTATTTTTTGTCTTGTTGATCTATCCATTGTTGATAGTGGTGTGTTGAAGTCTCCCACTACGTATGTGTTTTCTCTGATGTCTGTTTCCAGAGAGGACAACAGTTGTCTGATATATTTTGGTGCTCCTTCGTTTGGTGAGTATATGTTAATGAGTGTTATTTCTTCTTGAAGTATTGTCCCCTTGATCATAATGTAGTGACCATTGGAGTCTCTTTTTATCTTTTTGAGTTTGAAATCTGTTTTATCTAAGTATAGCTGTTCCTGCTTTCTTTTTTGGTCCATTTGCTTGTAGGATTGTTTTCCATCCTTTAACTTTGAGCCTATTTTTATCTTTTGTAGCTAAATGTGTTTCCTGGAGACAGCAAAAGGTTGGGTTTTGTTTCTTAATCCAGGCTGCAACTCTGTGTCTTTTTATTGAAGAGTTTAGTCCATTTACATTTAGAGTTAATATTGATATGTTAGCATCTGTATTTGCCATTGTGTTTGTCTTTCCTTTGATTTTATTTATTTATTCTTTTAATAACTTTTTTTTTTTTTGGCCTTCTTTCATTGTTATTCGTCCCTCTGAGGTTCTGGCTTTAGGACTCCTTGTAGTATTTTTTGGAGTGGGGGTTTAGTTGTAATGAAATTCCGGAGTTTCTGTTTGTCTGGGAAGGTCCATATTCTTTCTTCAAAGAGGAAGGAGAGCTTTGCGGGGTAGAGAATTCTTGGTTGGCATCTGTTTTCTTGGAGTCTGTTGGCTATGTCCCTCCACTCTCTCCTTGCCTGTAGTGTTTCTTCGGAGAAGTCTGATGTCAGCCTGATTGGCTTTCCTTTGAATGTTATCTGTTTCTTCCCTCTTGCCAGCTTCATTATTTTTTCCTTGTCCTGGATTCTTGGGAGCTTTACTATTATGTGTCTTGCTGTATTTTTCCTTTCGTCGTGGAAGTTTGGTGTTCTTCTTGCTTCTTGTATATCAATTTTCAGCTTCTTCTTCACATTTGGGAAGTTCTCTTCAATTATCTCTTTGAATATTTTCTCTGTTCCTACATCTCTCTCCTCTCCTTCTGGTATTCCTATAACTCTTATATTTCCTTTCCTCATGGAGTCAGATAGTTCCCGAAGTCTTTCTTCGTTCTTTTTCCTTCGTACTTCTCTTTCCTTTTCTGTTTTGGTTCTTTTTATTTCTGTGTCTTCAAGAGTACTTATTCGTTCTTCCATTTCATCTATTCTGCTTTCATTGCTTTTCCCAGAATTCTTTAGTTCTTCCATTAATTCTTTGATCTCCTGCATTTCTTTTACTTCCCTCTTTAGGGACTCAATTTCATTCTTCTGACCATTGTTTTCCCTCTTTAGGGACTCAATTGCATTCTTCTGATCATTGATTATTTTTCCCTTATCATTGTTTTCCTTTATGACTTCTGTCAGTTTTTTAATCACGGCAATTTTAAATTCTCTTTCTGGAAGGCTCAGAAGTTCTTCCAAGTTACTGTCGTTGCAATCTGGGGGCTGGTTTTCTTTGTGTGGTGTGCTTTTTCCCTGGGGAGTTGCTAGGTTGCGTGTGGTTCTTCTCCTCCCTACTGTCTGTTTTCTAATTTGCCGTATGCGTTGGGACACTGTGTAGTTGGGACTGGCCGGCATCTTGGGTGAGCTTCTCTGCTCTCCTCTGGTTCCTCCAGGAGTCATCTGTCAGTTTCAAGCAGTCTTTACTGGAGAAAGGTCCCTGTTCTAAAATGCCGATGTGGGGACACACTCCCCTGTGCGCCTGGTCTGCCCCAGCGGTGGGTTCCTGCTCCCCCTCTGGGCTTGGACTGCAGGCCAGAGGGGGTCTGGCGTGGGCGAACTTCCCCCGCTCACCTCTGGCTCCTGAGGAAGCCTTCTGCAGGTAGTCTTTACTGAAGAAATGTCCCTGTTCTAAAATGGTGATGTGGGACCCACTCCCTGCGCGTCCGGTCTCAGGCACACTCTTCTGCGCGCCTGGTCTGCCCCGACTATGGGTGCTCGCTCCCCCTGTGGGCTCAGACTACTGGTTGGAAGGGGCCCGGCGTGGGCTAACTCCCCAGCTGGCCACTGGCTCCTCTAGGCACCTCTGCTGGCTTCAAGTCACTAGGTGGCGCCAGAGATCTCTCCTGGAGCCCTTGGGGAGCTGATTTTCCACCCCGTGGGACAGGGAATAGAGCGGGAATGGTAGGGTAAACCTCAACGGCTTTGGGGTGCTGTGTCTGCCTTGTGCCCCACCGTCGTGGGGAACCCACGCCCCTAATTTCGTGCCCCGGGTCTCAGTTCCAAAGCCCTCAGTTCCAGGACTCAGGCTGTAGCCCAGTTCAGTGGCGCGGGAATGGCGCCTTTTGAATCCGCTCCCGTGCCTGGGCGCCTGGTTCCTGCTCACTCAGGGAGGGCCTCCGCGCGTCTCCCCGCAAGCCTAGGTCACAGGCGCAGGGACCTGGGCAGCTGGGATCTGGATCCGCGTTTGCTTTTCAACTGCACTGCTTTTCCGCGCACGATCCCAATTCCGATCCGCACTTGGTTTTCCAGCGCGCCGCTTTTCCCGCGCAATCCTGATCCCGGTCCGCGCCTGCTTTTCCAGCGCGCCACTTTTCCGCAAGCTTACAGGGCGGCCCGGGGCTGTGTGCTGGTGCTGGTCTCCTCCCCGGGGGCGGGGTCTCTCTTTAATGGCGCCTGGAGCGCACCTCCGCAGCGGCGAATCCTGCAGGATTCTCCACAGCTCCCGTTCACGGGGTGTGGTGGCTGAGATAGTTCCTTTCCACTCACAGTCCCGCTTGCTGCGTAGTTTGTTCTTGTTGGTCGTTTTAGTTTGTTGTTTTCCTCCTCTCTGCTGGTCGGAGAGTGCCGCCTCTGTGGGCGGGGGAGGGGAGCAGGGTTCTGCGCTTTCCTCCCTTCTGGTCCTCTTTTATGGCAACTTTCTTCTTCGGGCAGTTTGCTGGAGTCACCCATTTATCTTCCGTGTCCCGGTTCTCACTGGGACCTGCCCCTCCCTATTAACTTTTTTTAATGGGAGATCTTACTCGCAGCGTCTCCTCGCCCGCCATGTTGCTCCGCCCCCTCCCCAAATTTTCTTTTTTACTTTTCCTACAGCTGTGAGGTAATGTGCACTTTACTCTTTGCAGCATTCCTGCAAGGCCAATATAATTATCCCTAATTCAGGGAAAAGGAAACTAAGGATCAAGATCATTAGATATCTCTTAGTTGCCCCATCTGAGGTCACAGGCTACCTCAGTGTCTTTGGAGAAAGTGACAGGACTGTCACTGAGAAGTGATGCAGAGAACATACTTTTAAGAAATAAATATATTTACATACATCCAAGTCTTTTAAAAGTGTCATCATAACTGCAGCAGCTTCCAAATGGAAAACATGTGCATCTTTGTATTTTATAATGGAAAAACATTTTAGAATATTTAATTATCACAGTGATTTCAATTCTGAAAGTTTTTTTTTAAATCAACGGTTGAACAAAAATAGGGAAAAAACTATCTCTCTAGCTTGGTTATGCATATCTAACACCATCACACTTACATGACCTTATCCTGCCTCACTGAGTGTGGTTGTTTCATAACTTGTTTTGAATTGTGACTTAAGTTTATGACTGTCCTCAATGAAGAATATGTGGCAAGTACAACTGTGAGCTATTAAAGCTACTTTCAAAGACTGGCATGATGTTTTTAGAGAAGACAAAACCAGATATATGGTGTTTTTCAGTGAGGAAAGCATTATTACTACTTCTCCATTCCTCAAATGGTCTCAGAGCAAAGAAGACACTGTCTAAGTGACCTAGCTAATTATGCCAATAAGACTAATGAGACTAATAAGACTAAAAGACCTTGAACTAAGTCTTTTCATGCAAATCAAACAGTGGCCTAGGATAAGACTAGTTAGTGATATATGATATTAGTGATGAATTTTAAATGACAGCACTTCCTGACCATTACTTTGATTGCTCAGGCATCACTAAATGTTCTTAGCAGCTCACTTCCAAAGGGATACCCATTTTGTACATGTTGCCCATCTGCTTAGTTCTTAATTTACTGAGACTTACATCATCATATGGGAAATTCACAACACCTTGCTGAGCAGTATCCCGTCTTCGAAAGCTATCTGTAAAATACCACAGTAAAATTTGTTATTTGTAATATCTAAAATTGCAGTAGTTAATTATTTTAGCATTGGATTTAAATATGTTGGTGAGGATGTGGTGAAAAAGGAACTCTCCTACATTGCTGGTGGGAGTGCAAACTGGTCCAACCACTATGGAAAACTGTCTGGAGATTCCTCAGTCTACTAAAAATGGAGCTACCATATGACCTAGCAATTCCACTCCTAGGGATCTACCTAAGGGACACAAAAAACATTGATTCAAAAGAACACTTGTACCCCCATGTTTATTGCAGCACTATTTACAATAGGTAAAACCCGGAAACAACCCAAATACCCAAAAATAGATGGCTGGATCAAGAGATGTGGTATATGTATTATTCAGCAATCAAAAAAGATAAACTCATGCCATTTGCAGCAATGTGGATGGAGCTAGAAGGAATTTGCTTAGTGAAATAAGCCAGAAGGAAAAAGAAAAATATCAGATGGTTTCACTTATAGCAGGAATATAGTGGAAACAAATAAGATGTCAGTGTAAAAAAATAATAACAGTACAAAACACAACAAAGCAAAATCAAACAATTATAAATAGGAGACATACTGCAGGGGAGGAGGCAGAAAAGGGATCAGAGGGAGGGAGGGAGGAGCACAGGGGACTGAGGTGATGGTGCATGGGAGCACTGGTGAAGGAAACTTTATGGGGACTACACCTGAGGGGTTGGGGGGAAGCAAATATTGTTTAAAAATGAACAACGATGTAAAAAAAATTAAAAATTAGTTTAAAAGGATTGACAGTTTTAAAACTGAAAAAAAATAAATCATAGCAACATATATATTATAAAACCAAGAAACATAAACAATAGACTGAAGCACAGAAGCCCACTAAATGAATATGAATACATTTAATACGCAACTACATAATATATATGTAGAAATTGCTCTTATATGATGTGGAACTGGAGAAAACATCATATTAAAAGCTAGCAAAGGTGTGTGTCTTCTGAGGGCAATTCTTAATTATGATGAAAGTACAGTCAGAAGTGCGGGAGGTGAGAGAATTCACCAGAGCCAGAGCAGGGAATAGAACAGGCAGACTGACGAAATACACTGATGAGGGGAGCAGCAGGCACGGCAGGAGAGGTCTGTTGCGCCACGTGGAACCCTTGCCAGTGGCCTGGGATCGAACCGGTGCTGCAGAGGCTGCAGGCAGCTTTGCAGCCCAGTGCTCAACCACTGCGCCACCAGGGGAGCCCAGCATTCTAAATTTCTTATGATAAAAATTCTGTTTAGTTAGGAAATAGAAGAAGTCCCCAATATGACGGGCTATGATCACATACCTCAAACATTTGAGCTCTGCCCTACTAAAAAGAATTTAATAAAAACTTTGTCTTCAGGGCCTCCTATGGTGGCGCAGCGGTTGAGCGCTGGGCTGCGGAGCTGCCTGCAGCCTCTGCAGCACCGGTTTGATCCCCGGCCGCCGGCGAGGGTCCCACATGATGCGCAGACCTCTCCTGCCGCCTGCTGCTCCCCTCAGCAGTGTATTTCGTCAGTCTGTCTGTTCTGTTCCCCACTCTGGCTCTGGTGAATTCTCTCACCCTCCCGTGTTTCTGACTGTACCCAGTGCTTGTATAAATAAATAAACAAACGAAAAAAAATAAATCTTAAAAAAAAAAACAAAAAAAAAACTGTCTTCAAATTTTTAGAATGCAAAAAACTGATAAAATCAACTACTAAAAGGAGTAAAACACTAGAGGATGAAGTGGAACAAAAAACTATCTACAAAATAAAAAAGAAATGAAAAGTAGAGATTACAGAAATTATCTCATTTAAGAAATATGTCTGAGTCATTTAAAATTTTCCATAGGAGGAATTCGGAAAGAGGTTCATAAATGAGTTCACTTTTGAAATATTTCCTATTCTAAGGAGAAAGCACAGGATACTGTTCATACTCTGATCAAATGCACAAATTAGCTTGTAATGTTTTGGAATATTTTAGTAAAAGGTAGTTAGGATTATTTACTGGCAGATTTCTTACTAATCTAAAAAAAATTCCTGAGAAAAATAACAAACACCAGAAATATTCTGGTATATATTCTTGATAGCAATGTTTAACAGGCACTGAGGTTAGAGGAAAAAGGAGAATGGGGGCAACAAAAGTTCAGAAGCACTGAGATATGAAATGTCATAAAAATTGTGCGCTCTTGATGAACTATCCCTTCATCATTACATAGTGTCCATTTTTGCTCCAATTACCTTTTTTAACTGAAAGTCTAGTGTAGCTGACATGAGAATAGCAATTCCTGTTTTTCTCTGTAGATTATTAGCTTGAAAAACCATGCTCCAACCTTTCAGTTTGTTTACATTTCTTGGTTTTAAAAGGCTCTCTTGTACAAAACATGCGCACATTTGGAGGAGCAAAAATGTAACCCTCCTAAACTAAAATAAAGTTTTAAAAATGTGCACTCCTGGCTCTGGTGACATGGTATCAAAGAACACACCTGTGAGAGCTCTCAGTTTGACACAGCAGGCAATGTAGTCATCGAAGGTGATCTTTCCATTGGTGCTGTATCGTTTTGCAATTGAATTCACAGCCTGGGGACTCAACCTAAATCCTGAAAGGAAGAGAAACCGTCCAGCAAAAATGTAAAACACCATTAAAAATAATCAAGCACAATCAAGACTGAGAGTAAAAACGCATACTACTCCTAGGAAATATAAACTGCCCTCATGTATAGTTACTTTTAAGAATAAAAACAACTTACACTTCTACCAAGGAATATTCACTTCAAGTTGGCCATACCCACCCATTGTAGTCAGGGCCTTTTGCAATTCCTGAGGATCCACAGTTCCACTCCTATCAGTGTCAAAACTGATGAAGTGTTGTCTCCAGCCATTCAGCACAGCCCAGAGTTCTTTAAATTCAGTGAAACCCATTGTGCCTGACATATCTCTCTGAACAATAATCAAGGATTAGAACATCTTTATTTTGCAACATTTTCTAATGATTAAGTCAAAGATCAAGTATAAGGGAATTTACAGTTCTGCTAAAAAAGATTAAAAGAATCATATGTTCTTCGTGGTATGGTATAATAAAAAGATAATGATATATTAGGAATGACTTATAGAGTGAAAGCTCTGAATACATATTTTCACTGTGGGGAAAGGATAATCTCAGTGACATGACTAGAAGGAAATAGATGGCCACTGTGAGTCATGTATAAAAAAGTCATTACTGGGCTGCACCTTCTGAGTGCCCCCACACTGTGTTGCTCACCCCACCGCTGTCCACATTCCTTTGTTTTGGCCTCCCAGATTGGAAAATGAGGTGGGATGGAAGACACTAGGGAGAATGATGCAAAGCCGGTTTAACAACTGTGGTGTGAAAAATCCCATCCTTACAGGTCAGGTGTGAATCACACAGAGCCATCAGCATTAAGCAAGAAAGGTACTGTTTCCACTCTGCTTTTGATACTTTTCTCCTGGGATGTTGACTTGAATTCTTGAACAACCAACATTCCATTTACTGAGTCATTCCTTCTTCATAAAAATTATATCTTAAAAAGCTAATTATTTCAGAAAATATTTTTGTAGTAATTTGCCATTTTGTGTTTACTGGGTATTCTTCATTGAATTCTATTAAGGAGTAATATTTTTGTCAGGGAAAAATATTCTAGACAAACATGATAAAGGATACATCGAGCATTGAAACCATAAGCCGACAGGTCTCCAGGTTAAAAGCTGTTAAAGCAAGAAAAGTACATATTATTACAATTTTAAATATTCACATATTAGATACAGTCACATTAATCAGGAATGTGATTATTTATACATTCTTACTTTTATATACTACTCAACTTGTGTGGAATTATATGGAGCTTTGATGTAGATTTTCTCCAGAGTGGGTTATTTCTAGAACTCAAATTGATTTTAACAACTTCATAGTAAACTTGTTAAAAAAAATATTGCCTAGTACTGTTAATACGTTTAAATGTAATTATGGTTTTGAATTTGGAGAGAAAAGTGTTCTTTTAGAAAAATATACAATGAAAATATTTGTAGATTAAATGAAAGTTAAAATACTTAGAAGTTGCTTCAAAACAAAACAGGCAAGGGGGTATAGGTGACACAAGAATAGCAACACCTGCACTGACAATTGTTGAATTTGAGTGAGGGGTACATAGGAGCTTATTGTTTAATTATGTCTGTTCTTGGAGAGATTTAACATTTTCTATAGCACAGACTTTTAAAAGTACAACACGCCTTTTATTACCTTTAAAACTATAATATAATGAGTTTACTTCACCGTAATGCACCATAATATATCCACCATGGCAGATAGGAAAGTAGGGTTGCTTTGTTTCAACTCACAACTAACTATAAATAGTTGATTCTGTGGTTCTTTGTCTATTTATTTTTCTTTGTTTTTCTTTTAATGTAAGGCACTGAAAGTTAACTTCCTAGCTCTACTAGCCTATGATGTCTTCAAATACAATAAAATTATATATGAAACCAGATAAATATGCTTGATAAAATTATATGGTAAATAAAAACACTCTGGAGTATGTTCTAATGACCAACTGAGTAATGGCCATTGTTCAGAAGGCTTTTCAGTTTACTGAGAGACTGCAGGTTCTCTGAGGGCATCTCCAGACCTCACTTAAGACAATCAAACTAGAATACATGCATTGGTTAATGGTCTGTAAGTAACTTACCTAAGCATTAGAAAATTACAAGGATGTAAGTCCTTGCATTTTACATTATGAAAATGGAATCAATAACTTTGAGGAATACTTAAGTACAAAGAAGTTGTAATGCTAAAAGATACGACAAGGATCACATTGACAAAGTTAGTACAAAATGATAAAATTTGCTGAGATGTACATAGAACTATAGTGCATTTTTACAGCTCCTTCTGAGCTAACTCTTATTACTACAATGTCTCCAAAGATACAAACTATAAGTTCTCCACTACAATTCCTGTGTTTGGCATATTAATTAACCAGGAAAAAAACAAACAAACAAAAAACAACTGGAGACTATTTCAACTTATTCTTTAAATTTCCATTTGGGGGCCTCCCCCGCAGGCAGTTGAGCTTGAGCTCCGTGCTGTGAAGCTGTCCACAGCCTGTGCAGTAGTGATTAGATCCCGGCCGGCAGGCCCGGCGAGGGTCCCACATGGTGCGGCAGACCTCTCCTGTCTAGTGTTTTGCCCGCTGCTCCCCTCAGCAGTGCATTTCGTCAGTCTGCCTATTCTGTTCCCTGCTCTGTCTCTGGTGAATCCTCTCACCCTCCCGCGCATCTGGCCTATACCCCGATTCTTGTATAAATAAATAAATAAATCTTAAATAAATAAATAAATAAATTTCCATTTGGCCCACAGATACAATTCTCTGAGGATGCAACAATTTTCTTTTATTTTGAGAAAGAATCAGTTGGTTCTTTATTCAGACTTTCAAATTGTATGTGGATTCATGTAGCAGTATAAAGTCTCTCTAGTCCAGCCCAGTGGTTCTCAACCATACCTGTTTATCAGAATCACTCAGAGGCTTGAAAAGATTCTGATGCTTAACTATACCACAGAACCTTTTTTTTTTTGCTTTACTGAGATATAACTAACATATACCATCGTGTAAGCTGAAGATGAAGAAATGTTTTGATATATGCATATATTGCAAAATGATTATTACAACAAGGCTAGTTTACACCTCACATAGTTACCCTTTGTGCATATAAAACAGTATCATTAAGTGTAGTTACCTTCACTACAGAACAATTAAATCATAATCTCTGGGTACAGGCCCCCAGGCATCAGAATTTGCAAACTAAGTTTCTCCTATAATTAATGAGCAACCATGGTTGAGACCACTGTTGTACCTGATATATGATTCCTGGATCAGTCATGAGTTTGTCTGAATCGCACAATGTCAGTCCTTAACCTACAGCAATACAATCAGAATCTGCAGTTTAACAAAATCCTCAGGTGATATATTTCACATTTAAGCAACTGGTTTAACCTGAACCAATATCACCTAGAAACCTGTTAGACATGCAAATTCTCAGGTCTTACTCCAGACCTTTGAATGAGAAACTCTAGGACAGAGGCCAACAATCTGGTTTTATCAGGCTTTCTAGGTTATACTGACACTGCCAACGTTTAAGAACCACTACTCCATGAGATCTGACAACCATAGGAGAGGGCCAATTAAGCTTGGCTTTACGCTAAGGATTTTGAGGAGTCCTGAAGCAGACAGCTTACCTTTCAGTTTTATGAAGGCACCACCAACCACCTGATCACATAAGTCAGAAAATTGGAGCATCCTCTCCTCAATCACTTTCTAATTCTAAACAGTTTTAGGATCCATCCATTTCCAGCACCACTGTAAATTCCTGGGGTTATTTAGCATGAATCTCACCTGTATAACCCCAGTGGCCACTTACCAGGATCCCTGACAACCCATGTTCCCAAGTTTGGTGTTTATCAAAAGGCCAGGATAGTATGTGCTCTTCTCTATTAAACCTACTATACCACTGCTCCCAGGGTGAAGTCCAAATACCTTAGTTGGCATATAAGTTCACACACCTATTTACCCAGGCTAGCCAGTTTCCCACTCTTCATTTAACTCCCACATATTATCTTTATGGTGAATATTTCTCAATTTCTTCACTGAACTGTGCTCCCTCTCACTCTGGGTCTTCTTTTACATGCTGTTTGTTCTATCTGCCTGGAACATGCTTCCGTTTTGTGGCTAAAGAGCTACTCAGGGTATTGAGAGGAGGAGAGTAACAGGCTAGAACTCTGTGTCAGGAAGAAAAAAAATCTGGTCATCTTTTGTGAGAATGATTTAAAAGAGAGGAAGAGATAGGCAAGTGGACCAAATTGAACAAACAGAAAATTCACCATTCCCAACAGTTTTAATGAACAAGAAAATTAACAATGGTCTTATAGATTGTAGCAAATTGGTTAAGAAGGTGCCCATAGTTACTGTCCACCCACTCCCCAAACTGTGCCTTTGGGTTTGGAAGGTGGTCTTAAAATACCAGTGACTGTATAATTTCTATATTACAAAACTCACTCCGTCATCTCACAAACAGGACTGTGGCTATTAACAGCCTCTACAATCTCTACCACATGGCCTTGAATGACTCAGGAAATGTCTTCTGTATACCTCAGTGAGTTATTAAAGTCCATCACAAAATGTAGCTCTTTCTCAGATGAGTTTTAAAAGGACTGGTCTCCAAGGATATACAACCCACTTTGTCAGTCAGATTTTAAGCCTACCACACCTCTTCCACTGAAAGGCAGAATAATAGTCTCTGCTGTGACAAAGCTCACTTTTGCAACCCTGCTATTAGAACTTCTTTGTTCATAGTCCTATTTGCTTGAGCTTAACAATGACTGAAATGTATTGTCTACAAGTGAAAAAGCCCCTAATCTAGAAAGGGCTTCTTTTGTTTAAGGGCAGATTAAGTGACAGAAATGCAAAAGGTTCCTCTCATAAATTAATTCCCCAACCAGGAAATATTAATAGGATACTGAAATCATAAAATAAGGGATGACAAAAATAGAAATGCAAATAATTTAAGGAAGAGAATCATTAATAAATATGTCATGCTAAGTAATCAAAAGCCACCACTATAAATCCTTGGGTGGGGATCCTAGTTTGAACACGCTCATTCAAAGCTTGCCAAGAAGTTGGGGTTTTGATTTTCTCTATCCTGGGTATTTGTCAAGATCATGATCAAGATTTCATTTCCAAAGGTCATGTGGTATGTGTGTGTGTGTAGATGATGAGAAACACTCAGTCAGGATGTAGCATCTCTGCAAATGTTTGCTATCTGCAGCTCATGGAAGATAGTTAAAAGGCAGGAAGGGAGGTATAGGTGCAGGATGATGTGGCAGCAAATCTAACCTGTGAGGCCCTGGGAGGAAGAGAAAGAGGATAAGTGTAAAGAGTTCAGGAACTAAGAAGGACACTTTTTATTCAGTCTGAACTTTTCATTCAGTCTGAACACTCTCTGAAGTGGAAAGAGGAAAGACTTGGGAGATGTGGCAAGGATTCATCTGCCTGTAGCACTCCTAGAACTCACAGTGAAAGTACAGAACTGGATTCTTGAGGACAAAGGGGTGAGAGACCCAACCAATCTCTCAGAACCAGTAATGTGGGACAGGCCACATGGGGATCAGGTACAAAGGAACAGTCACTTAGGTGGTACCCTAAGTGCCACCAGGTTTGGGACAGAGTAAGCTCTTGACAAACAGTAGTAAATGTTACCTCAATCATTAATGACATCTGACCTGGCAGATTTCCTTTCAACACCTCAACTCATCCTCTGTGAAGGAGACCACACAGACTGCTATTGCTTTGAGTGCTTCTAGCTATAGGGGGCCCCAATCTAAGAAACCCCCTAAGCTGCTGGGTAGAGTGGAATGATTTATTAAGAACTATTTCAAATTAACATTTTGAAATGATAATGACCTAACTTAGTTTCTGACATTCTTAACTTTGCTGGATCAGAAATACTCACTTTCTTTGAAGGCTATATGACAAGTAACTAAACTATGAAACGTAAGAGGCCTCTGAGACTGTCAACTTACGTTTGTATCCACCGGCAATGCCTGACTGTGTCAGGCATCTCTGCAATTCGTCAGCATCTATTTGCCCATCCTTTTGAAAAAAATAGGGAGAGGAATTAGAATCACAATAGTGATTTGTGCTTTTTAGTTCCTTATTTACTTTTAATATTCAATGTAGCCAAAAGAACAAAGAAAATGACTATTATGATGCATGACTTTCTTTTAAAGGAAGTAGGCATTCATTTCTCCATTTTCTTCCAAAAGTAATCTAATGATTAAAGACAAATTATTAAGTCTTCTTCCACAAATAGATAATTAGGGCCAGAAACAAAAAGTACATTGCTTAATCCCTTGGTAAATTGGGCATTCAATTTCAGAGTCCATTTTTAAATAAATAATACACAAAAATAAATTCTGAAAGCTACTTTCATGTACACTTTAGTATTACAGTATCCTTTCATCTGTTCTTCTAAACTCCTGCATTAGATTTGGCATAAACATTCCCATGTATAAAGTTCCCCTTTTAATAAAACAGAGGTGAATTTAGTTCCCTCCATTATACATAATATTTTAAAATGTATGAATAAAACTAGTTTCCATTTCAAATGACTCTTCACAATCTGAACTAGGAAATTGCCAAAGTAAAGCATTTTTAAATAAAAATATGGAGTTGCTTAAAAATCTTCTCCCTCTTTCTAGCTTGGGGGTAGATGAGAGAGTAGGTTACACAGTTAATACAAAGCTTGGTCCAAACAGGCCTCTCTGATCACCCTTTCTTATAGTATGATCAATGGTTTATCAGAATACAATGCTATCTGGAAAATACAGGTTTCCTGTGCCTATTCACCAGCTGACCAAGTCCGAGTTAGATAATATGCTATTTCAGGATTAAATATAAAATACCCAAATCTTCAAGTTTGTGGGTATTATAAATTCTAGATGAGAAGCAGGATCACTAATTTGAAAGACAATGGATATTCCAGTACAGGCCAAGGCTGCTGAAAGCTAAGGAGGTGGGGTCACTTACACCCTGAAGTCATAGGCAATCTAAGAATACAAGTCTTAAGGTTTGCCATCTCTTGTGGTTTCAAAGATACAGATCATTAACCGATGGAGCAGATACTTAAGGGGAAGCTCTTTCAATTTTAGACTCAATTTTCCATTCAAATTCTCAAGTTGCATTTCTTAGATGGCTATTCAAAAAGGTGATCTTGGAATTTTATCCCATATGTTCTAGAGCATTTTCACATTCAGATTTTGTTATTTTTAGCTTTTGATAAAAACAAAGCCAAGTTGAATGTGGAAAAGAAAATATCCCCTCTGGGTTAAACCAACATTATAATTACTGTACACAGTGACTTTGTAAGCTAGGTACATGTCCTCCTTCAAATTGCCCCCACCTGTCAATACAACTCATAATACGGAGGAGTCAAAGGTCTTGGGGACCTGACCTTAATCCTCTCTCTGGGTTAACAGACCACAATGCTTAATAAGGACATAGAAGAGCTGACTTGGTAATACCACTGCTCAAAGAGAAACTAAACTGTTCACAACATTAATTTCCTGAGAGTAAGAAGAGAGTAGTGACTTATTTTGAAAATGGTGAGTTTTTACCAAAAGTCCCTATTTACTGAGGGAAGAAGGGAGAGGTACAGGTAATTGATTAACAATCAAATTCAATCCAATCAAATTCAATCCAAAGAGAATGTCTATTAGAATCTGGCCACCTAACTCTCAGTTGTACTAACGAGTTTATATTCAAGAAAGCTGGATTTTTCCCTGAAAATTACCCTAGACCTGGCAATTCTGTTCTAAAGACACCTGTCTAACTTACTGCTCTTCAAAACATATTCATAATTTCCTTTCTGCTCAATCTTACACTAATTCAACCACAAGTTTAGTTCTGAATTGAATTAGTATAAATAACAATAGTTTGTCCTAAACTTGTTCTAAATATCAGAAATAAATAACAGACTATACATTTTCTTCTTTCTCTTTTTTCTTTTGCAGAAGCAATGGGATTCTTTCCCAAAGGAAAGTTCCTTTTTCTGTGCCAATATAACAAACTAACACAAATGTAGAATCTGGCAATTCTTTAATATTAAAGGAAAAATCTAACCTGTCCAGCCACAGCAGCAAAGTAACCATAAAGTGGATCCTGAGTTTGTCCAGGAAATGCAGGCCCTCCGGGAGCCCCTCCATACTGTGAAATAGGAAACATAAAGGCATCATCTGGCTGAATCAAGTTTTTTTTTTTTTAATTTAATAAATTAATTTTTTTTTAACCATTGAGTACCTTACAGTGAGGTCAGGCATCTGTCCTCCATATCATTTGCCTCCCACCAGGAGGCCACACTCTTACAGTAATCACCCCACCCCCTTTATTCCATTTTCACCCACATTATTATTTAAAAACTGGTGGTTTGGATCAAAATGAGTAGTCCTAATAGTAACATAAGCACAAGTGAAACAACTTAAAAAGTCCCTATTACCTGGCAGTTTACTGAGGTAAATGCAACCTAGGAAAACTTTTTTATGTTTATGGGTATTCATAAAGCTCTTTAAGTACCAATAGGGTTGGATTTGATAAAATACTGAGACACGTGTGGTCTAGAGGAGGCAAAAGTTCTCTTGGCTGGGCTATTTACCGGCGTGGGAACCTTCAGTCTTGGAAGCAGTTCCCAAGCCAATGGGCATCCCAAACCAACTACAGGCAGACTCCTGAAACTCGGAGGACTTTTTACACCAGCAAACTTTCTCTGACATTTTTACCCTGAGAGAGAGAGCGCGAGAGAAGGAGGGAGGGAGGGAGAGAGGGAGAGAGAGAGAGAGAGAGAGAGAGAGAGAGAGAGAGAGAGAGAGAGAGATGGCTCTGAACCATTCTAGATTAAAATGGCTGTTGCTCTTAGGAAAAACAAGGAAGGAGGGAGGAGGAAGAAGCCAACACCCCACTTGCACAATTTCACGCTATGTTCCCCAGTAACAGGGCGAGTTTCTAGGGTCACAGCCCCTATGCACTCTAGCCCCGTGGAGCCACCCTTTGGGTGAAAGAGAGATCAAGGGGGAAGTCAGAGAAAAAGGAGGAAGTCAGGGGCCCTGGGCGTAGCAGCAAGCCTAGAGATGCAGAAGGCCAGGGCGTCGCTGGAGCTGCCTCAGCATGCGGCATCTCGGTGTCCAGCGGCTGTGCCTGGCTTCAAACCCGCGCGGACAGAACTTACCCCTCCTGGGTAGTACCCGCCGCTGGCGCCAGGGTGCCCAGGGTAAGCCATGGTGTAGACTGCCACAGCCACCTCCCTGCCAGCCCGCTCGGCCTCCGCTTCGCTTTCTAGCCAGCTGGGCGGGGACGGTCTCGGAGTGCACCACGCCGGAGGAGGCTGGGGGACGCGCCCAGGCTTTCCGCTCCCAGCCCACACACCCTGCCTGCGCAAGGCTGCATTTTTGTGTTGCAGGTGTCCAGACCTTACATAATCTAAGGTCCAGTAGTGATTTTCTGCCTGCTGATATAAGTGACCCCAAGGGCTCCCCCCCCCCAAATGAGTGGCACATTCCAATATCAATGCAGCACCTCCCGGAATTCTCTTTTTCTTCCTAGTGGTTTGGTCTTCTCATATTTTTGTAACAAATTTAAAACAACTTCATTGGACTGAGCTGACCTACTCTCAGTAGAGTGCGATATTAGAAGAGTCTGAAAGCATTAGTTAGGGTGTCTCTTAGATTCCTTGGGGGGGGAGGAGACATAGAAAGATCAAATACGAAAACGCCAGGAACTGCGTAATAGAGGTGTTTGGCATTGCTCTGAATGACAAAATATGCCCTAGGGGACATTGTCATCTCGTGGTTAAGCTGGGCGTAGCTTGGCTACGCCCCAGGAAGACAGGACATTGACTGCGTAGGGCAGCCTCCTCCAGGTGCCCCCAGATGGTTCTTAGAGAATGAGTTGTTTTTTGAGTTTTCTGGATGATTCAGGCAAAAACAAATCCTGTCTTCAAGTAGTTATTTAGCTACTCTTCAACAAGAAAAGTAAGGAGCAAACTGGAGTGTGGTGGTAAAGTAGAACTTCACTCAGATTATTCAGAAAATGTTTTTCTTTACTCACACATTTTTCTTTTCACCCGGTTAAACAATCGGACAGATGTGACATTTTTGTTTTAAATGTAACTTTATGGTGCAGAATTTCCCCCCTGGATATTAGCGTTATAAGAAGTATATTAATGAGCAATAGTCACTGTGAAGTTTGCACAGAAAGTTTCATTAATCAACATTTGACAAATAGTGGACTCTCTGCTGAGCATGGCACTACATTCATCATAGTGGGCAGGCTTACTCCTATAGATTGAGAAGTAATCACATTGTAATGTATTCAAGAACTGTTTATTTAAAACTGGGAGCCATAATTTGAATGCACAAGCAAAGAGCAGTCCCAAGGTGTGTGCCACCAGGTGAGAGTAGCTGCGAATTTAAAGGATCAGCATGGGAATGGACTAAAGACTAGGTCATTTGTTTGGCATTTTTGGGTTGGAAGATAACAACAGTCTTAGGCAGAAAGCTAGTGTGGAGTCTTTCGTAATAATCAACAGATGACCTTCTTCTTGCTTTTCCAATCACCAATGAAAGAGCAGATTGTCATCTCCTAGGTGTTCTTCAGAAGTTCCCATAGGTAGTTGAGTCATATTTCTTACTTTTCACTTACAAGTTTCAATATGGCAGTTAGAGAGAAGGTGGACTCTAATTCAAAATAAGCTCCACACTCTCCTTTTTTATCATGAAAAACAAAGCCCACTCAATTGTTCTATATACCCAGAAATGGCTTGATGAATCATATGGTAGTTTTGTGTTTAATCTTTTACGAAAACTCCACAATGTTTTGGTTATTAGGCAAAGGGTGTTGAAACTCTCACTGGGCCATGACCCCTCTCACTAGTTCTGCATCTGTGAACTCTCTGCCACAACTATTTAAAAAAAAAAAAGTTTTGATGCAGCAAAATAGAAAAACATTTTATTTCAACAGGGAAGAGGGAGAACTAAAGGGGAGAATTATTAAAGGATGGTGAGGTGTTGCTGTGTGCAGCAGGCCACCATCTAAAGCTGGGGCTTAGGCTGGAAGGGTGCAGCAGAGACAAACCATTGTTGATGGTGATGAGGGGCACTGTCATCCATAGCAGTTCAAGGAAAAAAGGCTGAGTGCTCACATGCCCTTTCTTTTTTTTAAAAAAAAGATTTATTTTTTATTTATTTATGCATACAAGAACTGGGGTGTATGCCAGAGGTGTGGGGCATGAGAGAATTCACCAGAGACAGAATGGGGAGCAGAATAGATAGATCTATTGAAATACACTGCTGAGGGGAGCAGCAGGCAAGTCAGGAGAAGTCTGCTGTATCATGTGGGCTGGCTTCCTGCCTGGGGATTGAACTCATGGCACTTTGCTGCAGTAGCTGGCAATAGCTTGATAGCACTGAGACTTTAACTCCTGTGCCACCAGGGAGGCCCCCATGCCCCTCCTTTTATAAGAGATTCCCCCAAAAGGCTGATCTGCTCTACCCCCTTCCCAGTAGCCCACTATTTCCCTGAATCCACTGCGATGTCAGGGGTAGAGTTTGGGTCACTGTGCTTTGCTGGTATCTTTTTTTTTTTTTTTCAATTTTTTAAAAGATTTATTTATTTATACAAGCACTGGGGTACAGGCCAGAGGCACGGGGAGGTAAGAGAATTCACCAGAGACAGACAGAGCAGGGAGCAGAACAGGCAGAAGGACCAAAGTATACTGCTGAGGGGAGCAGCGGGCAAGACAGGCGAGGTCTGCCGCGCCATGTGGGAATCTCCCTGGCTGGAATTAAACAGGCCCTGCAGAGGCTGCGGACAGCTTCACAGCCCTGTGCCACCGGGGAGGCCCTGTGCTGGTATCTTGTCAGAATTCAGAGGGTGGAGTTCAGTTCTGATTTGAGTTGCTCATCCACTAACACTGGGGTTTGTGTCCAGCCTGGGCAAAGGCCTCATAGGCCACACTGGGCCTGGGCCTGGGCCTGAGGATGCAAGACTCCTCCAACATTTTCTATAGAGGCCTCATCATGTCACATTCCCACCAATGTTCAAGAATTCCATTTTTTTCCATGTATTTGACAACACTTATTATCTATTTTTTTTTTTATAATAGCCATCCGGAAGGTGTTAGATGATGTCTGTGTGATTTTGAGTTCTTAAGATAATTAGTGAATTGAGCACTTTTTCATATATCATATCCACTGGCCACTTGTAAGAGAGAAATGTCTGTTTAAGTCCTTAGCACATATTTAAAATTAGGCTACTAGATTTTTTGCTATTGAGTTGCAGAAGTTCCTTATATATTTTGAAGACCAACTCTTCATCAGAGGTACCACTTGCAAGTATTTTCTCCCAGTTCATGGGTTTCCTTTTCATTCTGTTGTTTTGTTTGCTATGCAGGAGTTTTTTAGTTTGATGTTGCCCTACTCCTTTTCATTTTTGTTATCTGTGCCTTTAGTGTCATACCCATAAATTTATTGCAAAGACCAATGTCACATGAAGCTTTTCCCCAAATTTTCTTCTAGGAGTTTTAGATCTTAATTTTAGTCTTACTCCATTTGAGTTGATTTTTTGTGTATGGTGTAAGATAAAGTCCAATTTCATTATTTTCATATGGCTATCCAGTTTCTCAACACCTATTTTTGAAGATGCCATCCTTTTTCCATTGGGTACTCTAGTCAAAGACTAGTGAATGTATATGCTTGGGTTTATTTCTGGTTTCTTGGCCTATTTTTTGAAGTCTATTTCTTCAGAGAGAGGTCACCAACTATAAGGAATAGATGGTGAGAGCTGAACTCAAAGTTTAGTGAGTTCTTCAAGACTCATGTTTGAAAGAAGTATATAGCATATAAAATATTTACAAGTAATGCAGTTGAGTTTTGTGAATAAGTGACTATGTGGACTGTCATTTCAATTGTCTCTAGACATATTGCTC
This sequence comes from Talpa occidentalis, assembly GCF_014898055.3. Lineage (NCBI taxonomy): Eukaryota > Metazoa > Chordata > Mammalia > Eulipotyphla > Talpidae > Talpa > Talpa occidentalis. Next base: position 112,043,610 of record NW_026555331.1, on the reverse strand, counting down.
CACTGCTAAAAAGGGGATTTAATGGAATGTTGCAAATGAATTCCTAACAATTATTGCTAACAAATTGGTAAGCTATTGCTGCTGCATTTTATGAAAAAACAAAGTAAACAATCCAGTCAACAAATGGGCAGAAGAACTTAAAAGACATTTCTCCGAAGAGGAAATGCAAATGGCCAACAGGCATATGAAAAATGTTCAATATCCCTTATAATCAGGGAAATGCAAGTCAAAACCACACTGAGATACCACCTTACACCAAATGTTGGCGAGGATGTGGTGAAAAGGAACTCTCCTACATTGCTGGTGGGAGTGCAAACTGGTCCAACCACTATGGAAAACTGCCTGGAGGTTCCTCAGTCTACTAAAAATGGAGCTACCATATGAGCCGGCAATTCCACTCTTAGGGATCTACCCAAGGGACACAAAAACACTGATTCAAAAGAACACTTGTACCCCCATGTTTATTGCAGCACTATTTACAATAGGTAAAACCTGGAAACAACCCAAATGCCCAAAAATAGATGGCTGGATCAAGCAGATGTGGTATATATACACATATTATTCAGCAATCAAAAAAGATAAACTCATGCCATTTGCAGCAACATGGATGGAGCTAGAAGGAATTATGCTCAGTGAATAAGCCAGAAGGAAAAAAAAATTGGATTTTTTCACTTATAGCAGGAATATAGGGGAACCAAATAAGACATCAGTGTAAAAAAATAACGGTACAAAACACAACAAAGCAAAAACAAACAATTATAAATCAGAGACATATTGCAGGGGAGGAGATGGGAGAGGGATCAGAGGGAGGGAGGGAGGGAGGGAGGGAGGTGTACAGGGGACTGAGGTGATGGTGCACCGGTACATTAGTGGAGTAAACTCTATGGGGACTACACCTGAGGGGTTGGGGGAAGCAAATATTGTTTAAAAATGAACAATGATGTAAAAAAATGAAAAAAAAATAATTAAAAAATTAAAAAGAGTAGCATAAAAATAAATAAAAAATAAAATAGTCACTTCTACCTTGTAGCATACATGCAAGTATCCAAATCCTACACAAGTAAATGGGTGTAACTGTGTCCCAATACAACTCTATTTATGAACACTGAAATATTAATTCCATATAATTTTCTTATCATAAAACATTCTTTGTTTTTTAATTTATTTTTAATTATTTTATATATTTTTTACATCATTTTTCATTTTTGTACAGTTTGGGGAACTAAAATTCTATTATTTGTTGTAACAACTTGCTAACTAAGTCTCAGAAAAAGAATGTTGCTAAGTCTTAGAAAAAGAGTGGGGAGTTATGAATTCACAGTACAATGACTGAGGGAGGTGGCATCCGTGTAGTCTAGGGAGGTTTATAGATAGCATATGAATCATAATTGTCTTGGGCAGTTATTGGAGTTACAGAAGCCTTTTCCCCAATAATGTTGTTTTATAGATGAAGAAGCCAAGTCTGGGAGAAGGTAAATGGCTGGCTTAAGGTTTTGAAGGGCTGACCTATGCTGATGAAAATATTTCTCTCTTCCCAAATAAAGTTTGGTCTTATTTGAATAGGCTGCTGAGAGAAGATCTTGTACATTTGTGCTATACCCTTCTGAATCCATTCCTATTCATGTTTTCAAGACAAAGGCAGTGTGCACACTTTCTATGTCCCCGAAGAGATGAATATAAATGACTACAAATTTTATCCAGGCCGAACTTCCTTGTTCAGATAAATGGTAAAAGGAATAGTCTAGAAAATTAACTATCGTTGTTTCCACGTTTCCTGCATAAAGTAATCACAGGCTTAACCTTATCAGGAAGAAATATGAGTAATAACTTTTACCAGATTAAGGTGTGGACTTTAACTCTAACCTGGGTGTGTCACTTTGTGAATGAAAGACCTCTGCCTTAGAGAGAACTAAAATATGTGGAAATAATTCTTTGATAACAACATAGGTGATAATAAATAATACCACCATTTTCTTAAGATTTTTGGATAAGAATTTGAAGACTAGATATTTGCTTAGGAATAAAAGGTTCCCTTTTCTATAACTATCCAGAGTAAAACTAAATTATACAATTATATATATATAATAATATATATAAATGTATTTTCCAGGGACATTAATTTTCCATCGCTGATATTTTAATGCTTGCACATAAAAGTGTGTAAAATGTTCCTGGTATATTATACGTGATAATGAATCCTGAATCACAGCTGTTCAATAGGAACTCCTACCATGCTAGAGATATTGTACATCTGTGCCATTGAGTATGTAGTCACTAATCACATGTGACTACTGAGCATGGTAGAAAGAGGAACTCAAATTTTAATTAAATTGAATTTAAGTAGCCATGTGACTACTGAATAAGTTCCGTGACCTGTTCTTTCCCTTGATGAAACTCTTAGGTAGGTCAAGATTAACCAGGAGGCAGATTTTGGAGGATATGAGTGTGTGTGTATACATATACATGTGTGTGTGTGATATATCTGTGTACATGTATGTATGTAATCAATATGTTCTATCTAGTCATCTATCATGCAATCTTTCCAGCAATTATAGCTGTCAAAGTGACCATCTGAGATGAACTCCCTATCACTAGAGGTGATCAGAGAGACTCTCACCAATGGATGGGAGGTTATATTTATGCTTTGGGTAAAGAATTTGATAAAATAATGCTTCATGGGCTTCCCTGGTAGTGCAGCCATTGAGTGCTGGGCTGCGAGGCTGCCCACAGCCTCTGCAGTGCTGATTCATTCCCCGGCCGCTGGTGAGGGTCCCACAAAAAAAAAAAAATAATAATAATAGTAACGCTTCATAACTACAAAGTGTTTTCTAGTGGTCTTCTCTAATTTTATCCCATTCACAACAATACCACCAAAATTATTCACAGTTTGTGGGGTGAAAAAGTAAGGCTTAGTGACTTGCTAAGCCACTAGACTAATAGCAGTAAAACTGTATTAAATATTCATCTTCTGACTTACAATCTTTTCACAACCTCATACTGTTTTTTCAAGACTCTTCTTGCTGTGTTTCTGCAATTGGATCAAGAATTTGGGGGGGGGGGTGTCTTTTTTTCTATTGCTGAAGAGAATGTTTCAGAAATCAGAATAATAAAATAATTATCTACAACAATAGGTATCCACTTAGCCCCATTACTTTTAAGAGTTGAATTTATGATAGACCTTTACTTCTCTGAAAGACAGGGTGTAAATAGGTGGCTAAAGGGAAGTCAAGAAACAAATGTAGTAATTAAGAACTGGCCATAATTAGTTCTGAGGCTTACACAGATTCTCAAGTTTCCACTATTTCTCCTTGTTGCCATTGCCATGTTTGGGGCCAGGTAAAAATGAAAATAGTGAGCACTAGAGCTATATTCCCAGAGAGAAAATCACCTGTGTTCAGCTTTGGAACTCCCTGAGGATGACTGTTCCTAAGAACACTGGACTAATATATTACAGTGTCTTCAACTTTTTTTTAAAGATTTATTTTTAGTTTTTTATTCATGTAAGAACTGGGGTGTTGGTCAGAGGTGCAGGGGGTGAGAGGATTCACCAGAGACAGAGTGGGGAGCAGAAAAGGCGGATCTACTGAAATATGCTGCTGAGGGGAGCCATCAGTGAGATAGGAGAGGTCTGCTGTGCCATGTAGCTCCTTGGCGAGCTGGGGATCCAACTCATGCAGCAGTGGCTGGTGATAGCTTGATAGTGCTGCAACTTAATCCCTTGCACTACCAGGGAGGCCCTGTCTTCAATTCTTAAAGAGGGCATGAGTTAGAAGCTCATTGTTTACAACCTGGAAAATATTCTTCTATGACTGGTTCTCAAATAATCCTTCACTGTTCTGAAGAGAACCAGTACAGGTGCCTCGGTAGAGGTAGGGAGCACTCAGGTTTGTTTCCTGCCCACTCCCATCTCAGCACCTTTATCTGCTGTCACAAAGTCTGTAAAGCATCAACGGTGAAGTTGGAGAGTGCAGGTCCTCAGATAACAACATTTTTTTCTCATGTCTGCCTGGATTTTCTACCAGTTTTTAGGTTTCCTCCCACATCCCAAAGATGTGCACATTAGGTCGTTGATTTGTCTAACTTGTCTCAGTCTAAATGAATGTGGATGTGAGTATAACTGCACCTTGTGCTGAAAGGACTTCCTGCCCAGGGAGGGGTCCTGCCTTGTACCTAGACCTGCTGGAATGTGATCCAACAACCCACAATCCTTAACTGCAACAAGTGGGTTAAAAAAATGAATGAATGCAAATGATTATTTCATATTAGAAATATTTTTGGGTTTTTATAAGTTTGGTGATGTTTTTGTCACTAAAAATATGTGATAGGAACCTTAGTCTTGCTTATGTAAAATTGGTTTTAACATCAATTAGTATCCAAGAGGATATCCTAATGGACAGTCTCTATCAGTTCTATTAGCATGGAGGAGAAGGAAAAATAGAAGGAAAATTTCAAACTAGAGCTCTGGGGAAGGAAGAAGGGCTATTTTTGACTCCTAGGTGGAGAAAGCCAAACTCATATGAAGTTTATACATTAGTCAACTATATGTGAATTAAGAATTTCTTAAGTGTAAGCTATATATATATATATATATATATATACACACACACACACATATTCATTCACACATACATATATATGTGTATATATATTTATTGTAAGGAATTTACTTGCCTGTTTTCAAGTTCTAACAACTAAGATAGTCAATCAGGTGACTTGGCCTGTTTCATATAATGAGAAGTAACTGACTGAGGAAGGAATCTGGGTTAATTGGTTGTTATTGCTGGATTTTGTTGAACTAAAGCACAAACTGTGGTGTTACTGTTATGGTAAGCAAAATATCACAGACTGCATATGGGAAAACTAATCGATCTCAGTTTAAAATATACTATCAGAAGAGCTATAGATATTTTAGCTTCAAATATATTACATGTTTTATTAAGTCTGTTAGAAATAATTTCCTATGAAGCAAATTGTTTGTTTCCATTTTATTAAAATAGAAGGATGACTTTAAAGTAGATTCAATTTTCTCAGAGAAAAAGGAAGGTTTTTCTCTTGACAAAAGAGAAATTTGGGAGAAATGAAAAATCTAGAAAACTAAAGCTACATGTAGAACTTAATCTGTTACTCTGCACTAATATCCTTAATGAGGAAATCCAACCATCATTCTGTATACTTTCTGTATACTCTTAAAAATCTTAAGATTGAGAGCACATTGTAAAATAATTTTCTTGACTGTATATGTTTATTTTCACAGGTCACTCTTAAATTTTAGCAGTCAGATAATACTTTATAATAATAAACTTGAGAGCTATTCTATCCTGAAAACGATGAGTTAGTAGAATTACACAGATTAAGAACTTACTTATTAATAGAAATAGGACATTTTAATTATTATAGAACTGTCAAACATCATATATACATATATACATATATATATATATATATATGTTATTTACCTGCATCTTGAGGCGAGGTCTTCAAAATAGAAGGTGGTGATTCTTAGAGATTGTGTCTTTGCAAGATGGCTAAAGAGAATAATCAAAAGTATAGACTGTACTAGCAGATTAATCACATTGCCCTTTTGATCCTTGGTAATCAGTAACCAACTATGAAATACACTCACCAGTGCAGGCAACTTTCCTATAGTCTTAGGAGAGGATGTCTATGAAATCTGTTTAATGTTGGAAAGAATTACCTTAGCTAAGAAGACACGAGCCAACAACAAGGGTATTAAATACACTCAGTACAGTATTTGACATTCTGTTGGAATTATTATGTCTATCAGAGACTTCTGGAGACTTACAGAGCTGTGCACTGTACCGGTGATGTGTGATAGTTGCTCATTCTGGCTAGCAAGAGCCAATTTTCAGGAATTCTGGCAGCCTATTGTTAAACATTGTCAAGCTTATAAATTATATTTTTCAGCTGACTGAGAACAATGCTAATTATTCCAAATGTACCCCTTCTTGTTTATTTTTTCTACACATGCTATGTGGGGTGTTGCTGGACATTAACTCCCAACTCCAGGCTCAGTCATATCCTGGTACTTACTTCAAACTTGCCATGGTGTGAGTGTTTACTCCACTAAAATCAAAAGACTGATTTGTTGTTTTGTTGCTTGTCTACTCTAGACTTGGAGTCAACATGCTGGAGAAAATGTTAATACTGTAAAGTAAAAACTTTTGTGATTTGTAAAATAAAAGCTTGTGACTTGCACAAACAGATGGAATATTTTTATCTGGCAATTTATTTTGATTTATTACAACAATTTACAGGGCTTTATGAGAAATAATTTCACCACAACTAGCTATAAAAAGTGTCATTTCAGTTTAATTTTAAAAGATGAAGTTCATTTGAATGATTTCCAGGATTTTGTAGGTAATCATACAGAATCAAACAAAGTTCCAATCCCTGCAATTATGCAAAAAGTTAAAGAACACTATCATAATCTTTTGTCCTGAGGCTGAACTAAATTTCAGTTCAATGAAAACATTTTCAAGAATGATTTGATGACATCCAGTTTATTGGGAAAGTGTTAGTGCACTGGGTGCAACTCCATTTGTGAAATTATGGTCAAGTTCTAACTGTAGGTTGGCTATGGATGAAAAAGTTTGAAATCAAGAAAAAGATTCCATGAGAATCAACTGGTATATGGAACTGACAGTAAAAAGTATTAAATATTTTATTATTTGTTGATTTACTCTTGTAAATTATCCCTAATATCCCTGAACATTGGACCTATTGGTGCTAATGCCTTTTGATTTCATTTTCTTAGTGTAGACTGGGTGACATAAGACTGGTTGCCATGAACCTATTAGCATCAACAGATCATAAACCCTAGATATAGGCAATAATGATATGCTTTTTCCTCATAAGAACACAGACATAGGGACCTCCCTGGTGGCACAAGGGATTAAGAAGCAACCTATGAAACAATTCGTAGCCACTGCAGCATGAGTTCGATCCCTGGCCAGGGAGCTACCCACACAGCACAGTAGACCTCTCCTGACTCGCCCACTGCTCCCCTCAGCAGTGTATTTCAGTTGATCTGCCTGTTTTGCTCCCCACTCTGTCTCTGGTGAATTCTCTCACCCCCCCCACACCTCTGGTCTACATCCCAGTTCTCGAGTGCATAAATAAATAAATCTTAAAAAAAAAAAAAAAAAGGAACACAGAGAACACAGACACGGGAGGCAAGGTTCAGCTGTGTAAATGAATGTCATATACTGAATCATAAAAGGGCCTTTAGGTAAAAGTGGCTTCAGAGTTACCCTGAGAAGTTTCATAGACAGCATTAACATCAGAGAAAAGTGTAATTAGGATCAGGGAGAGCTATTCAGCAATGCGAGCACATAAACAAACATCCTAACCTCCCACCACACACAAGCAGGAGTCCAGGCCATGGACTCTATCTGCCCAGTCTCAAGGCAAAGTATGACTACTGTTGGGGTGAATGCTTTGAGCTCTCACACTCTGAACTCATAGCACTTTCAAACCATAACTTCATTTCTTTGGGTCTGTGCTGTGTGTGTGAGTCAATCTCTGGGTGAGTCTTCACTTCTTGTGAGGATTAGTTGCATTCTATTGATTTAGCTCAACATGTCTGGTGATAGCTCTTTCACAAGTTAAATTCATACAATGGTGCATAGTTTAGGAGTCTTCAAGCGTATTAATATCATGTATATATGGCATTGAATGTCATGTACTGGATCATAAAAGATTCTTTAAAGGATTCTTCAAAGGTTTCACAGAAGACATTTGCATCATGCATATATGTTGGCTGTTTGTGTGTGTGTGTGTGGGTGGGTGGTGGTACACACATCACTATATGTGAGCTTCAAGTATACAAATATCCCACTCCTGAGACAGTTCTCATTGTGATAATACCCTGTGTTCCTGAAGTTTTAGTCCCAAGACAAACCCTGGAGATCTTCCTCACTCCTTTCTAGACCAGAAGAAGCTTTAGCAAACCTCCTGGTTGCATTTCTATCATTTGACCCATTTGACCCATTCTTAGAAAAGTACACATGGAGTGGATTTGATCTGCACACATGGCCAGTTTCCACACAAACTAGTAATTATACAAACAATTGCTGATTTTCTTAAATGACACAATAAATAATTAAAGAAAACTAACATACATAATGCTTTCTGATGATTCATAAAGGAGAACGTTCACATTAAAAAAATACCTTAAAATATAATTTAGTTCACTTTAATTAAAATTAGACAAACAAAGGAAAATTATGGCAACAATTTCTTAGTGTGGGTTCAAAATATGACTACTGAGACTATTTTTATAGTCATACTTCTAAGAGAAAGATACTATTTCATGATAAAATAAGACAAAATGGTGACTTTTACATAATTACAATGCCTCCTTGTCCCCCTTTTATAATCAAAACTTGATGCCAAGTACATAATGCAAAACAAGAAAAATAAGACTAACCACTTTAATGTTGTATTTTATTACTTTTTAAAATTGTACAAAGAGTGCATGTGCATGAGTTAAAAAAAAACACAAGGGAAACACAGGGTGTTAAAAAATACAAAAGAAATTTGAGACATGAAACAAAAAAAATTGTTTTGCAAACCAGAATAAAGACAATTTGCCTACTAAAAAAGTGTTATTCCAATATATTAAGAAGTGTTTTGATTAGGAATACAGCACAAGACTTTTCTGCAACTATTCATTAACAGATTAGACTCAGTCTCAGTGAATACAGGATAGATCAATACATTATCTTACCAGCCACAGCAGACTACTCAGTAGATGTGGATATGGTACAATGTCTGTGAGGTATTACAATATAAATTCTTTTCAGCTATTCAAACTCAGCAATGGATGTCACCATTTCAATTTTCAGTTGGAAGACCTCATCGCCAGTTTCTTTTCTCATCTGTGAGAGTTTTTCACACTAAGAAAAAAAAAAAACACAAAAATATTTGTGATGAGGTATTAAAAAGCAAAATGCTACATTTTGTTGTATGTTTTTCTAACATAGTCTGTGGACTGAAAATGGGCTGTTTTTGCAGACACATAAAGGACCATGGCTATGGTAACACAAGAATTTCCTTTAAAGCATTTCAGGAAAGGGTCAACTATTAACATGCCTACATTTTTGCTTTATGTCTCAACCACTGCCATGGAATGAAAGAGCTAACGTATGCTGAGTACTGCTAGTGCAGACAATTAGCCATGATTCTGGCTACATCTGCTGACAGCTTGCACCTATGCTGGCTTCTCAATGTCTGTGTATCCATCTACCACTTTTTCTTTTTTTAAAAAAAAATATTGTATTATTCTTATTGAGATGTAATTGACATATAATATTGTATTAGTTTTAGATGTACAACATAATGATTATATATATTGTGAGGTGATCCCTAGAATAATGCTAGTTAACATCATTACATTACCATTTATGGTGACAAAATTTTTTTCTTGTGATGAGAAACTTTTAAGATCTATTCTCTTTTCACTTAAGTAATTCAGCAGAGTAGTTGCAACTACAATTTTTGTCTATTTGCCTTGTATTTCTGAAGTTGAAATGTTTTTCTTCGATGAGTTGAAGGGTTGATTGATTGATTGATTGATTTTTTGAGGGATGCGCTGGTGATGGGAGAGCTATGGTGACCACACTTGAAGGGAGAAATGCTATACTCTCAAAATATTAACAAGGATGTAAAACAATGATACCTCATGAATAAATGAATTAAATTTTTAAAAAAGATTTTAAGGATTTAACAATGTGTCCCACCTGAGGCACGTCGAGCCCTACTGCTAGAATGACAGCTTTCATTTTGGATACTAGAAAACATCTGAGTTACATCCCAGTGCAGGACTATAGTGGATTGATACCAGACTAGGTGGGTCTAAATCCTAGCTCTGCTACTTGCTATTTTTGTGACCTTAGACAAATTAATCATCCACTTAGTCTCACTTGCCTCAAGTATAAATGGAGACAATAGCAACACCACATTTCATAGGACTGCTCTCCTATTAGTACACATAAGTTAGGGTTTGCAAATTAAACAATGACTGACACAGAGACATTCTGGCTAAACATGAATGAATTATTCTTATTCTGCAGAAATCTGGAACTCTGGGGAATTCATACACAGAGAATTCAGAAGTCAGATTTGGAATTTATACTTCATAAATTTATACCTATACTGAAAATGTTAAATTTTACATTAATAAAATTTGACTGAAGTTAATGTAAATAAGACAAATCTGGCTATATGCTTAGATTCATATATTTTGAATTTTACTTTGAATCTACTCAAAGAATGTACTTTGTTGTTGTAGTTTCATTTTTGACTTACTTCAACAAAAGTACTACTCATATTTCTAAAAGTGGTTTTTCACTGTCCTGCTTTTCTTCAGCATCTTCTTCAGATCCTACATCGTAGAAAAGGGGGAGGAGAAAGGAATAATATCCCATTAAAGTAACAAATGATTTATTTACAATTATAATATACATGCACAATATTTTATTTATTTTAAAGATTTATTTATTTATTTTATACAAGAACGGGGTACAGGCCAGATGCGCGGGAGGGTGAGGAGGATTCAACAGAGACAGAGCGGGGAACAGAACAGGCAGACTAACAACATACAATGCTGAGGAGAGCAGCGGGTGTGACAGGAGAGGTTTGCCGCGCCATGTGAGACCCTCGCCAGCTGGCTGGGATCAAACCGGCACTGCAGAGGCTGCGGACAGCTTCACAGGGCTGCGCTTAACCGCCTGTGCCACCAGGGGAGGCCCAGGCATAATATTTTAAATGGGATGTTAATCAAGAAATTTAGGTTAACAAAACTTCACCTGTAAATAGTTTTATTTTATTTTATTTTTTTTGTGGAGAAAAAACCTTTAAAATAGGCTCTAACATTTGCTCTAATCTGTCGAAAAGGATACTGTTTATGTACTACTAAAAATATTCACGCAAACCTAGAATTACCATCCCCTATAGGAAGCTTTACTATAGAGAACCTTCTTTTCTAAGCACATTAATTCCAATTACGGTTTTTAATTTCATTTCTTTCCTAAGTGGAATTTTCAGGCAACAGAAATATAATATAAACTAAGCTCTTTAAAATACTCTTTCTCTGCCCACCACAAATCTGCATTTGTTGTCAATACAGTCACCCTGGGGAAGGATTCTTGTGCAGCTTATTTGCAATGGAATGGTAATGCTTCTGACCACCACTAGGTGGTAGTAAAAGTCACAGATGAGAAGTCGGGTTAGAAACAAAGTTAAGTGAAGAATCCCTGAGGAGGTATTCCTCAGGTTAGCATTATGTTCTATTCTGAATTTCTAATTAGGAAACACATTAACGCTGAGAAATTTTTTTTTAAAAGGGAAGAATTAATTTTTTTAAAGATTTATTTATTTATTTATACAAGCACTGGGTACAGTTAGAAGCACGGGAGGGTGAGAGAATTCACCAGAGCCAGAGCGGGGAGCAGAGCAGGCAGAAGGACCGAAGCACACCGCTGATGTGGGGAGCGGCGGGCAGCAGGAGAGGTCTGCGCGCCATGTGGGACCCTCCTCCGGTGGCCGGGGAGCAGCGGGGATCAAACCGGCGCTGCAGAGGCTACCCAGCGCTCAACCACTGCGCCACAGGGGAGGCCCAACACTGAGAAATTTTTAATTAGTCTTACGTAAATAAAGCTATACAAAGCATGAACTATACAACACAAATTTTCTTTTTTGAAAAAGAATGAGTCCTATTCTGGGTTCGGCTCGTTGACAAATTATTTCATCTGACTCATTTTGTGTTTTATATTCAACTAGTCCAGGCATCCAGTTACTTGGAGTTTCCCTAGCGCCACAGATTACAATGCTATGCCCTTGATAAATCATAGGGCTCTTTCTGTCTAACACCTATTTTACTCTACAGACATTCTACTTATAATGGTTCTATATACAGCTTTTCAACTTTACAATGGTGTGGAACCGGTACAATTCAGTAGAATGAATGTGTCTAGTGACACGCTGTAGACATGCTGTAGTGTCTTTTCTCGTCTCGTGACATGCTGTAGAATACTCATGATGCTGTACAGGTCAGCTCCCAGTCAGCATCACGGATCACCAGAATAAATAAGCAATACCCTATGGTACTGTGTTGCCAGCCTAAGTGTTCTGAGCATGATTAAGGTTAGGTTAAGCTGTTTGATAACTTGGGTGTGTAAGAGATGTATTTTTACTTGTAGTAATTTCAACTTACCTTGGGTTTCACCCCATCATAAGTTCAGGAAGATCTATATTGTATGTGTTTGTGTTTAAAATATTTACTAAGCTTATTACTGGGAATGAAATAATGTAGTTAGTACCTAACTCAAATTTATATCCTAGAGGTAGAAACAGTCCAGGTCATTGCTGAAGACACTGCAGATAATACAAGATGATAGGGCTGTGGAAAAGGTCCTAAAAACTTATGTAAAGGACACCCTACGTGCAACTGAGAAGCAGGTGAGGGTGGGGAAAGAAGCCTTTTGAACATGTTGGTGACAAGGACTGCAGATGGATAGCATTAAAGATAGTAAAAGCAAGATGCACAATGGTTTGTGGGTACTGGTACACATCATTTTCAGAAAAGTTAAGAAGTGAATATATGGAGATGGTTACCAAGAAGAGAGGTTGGACAATTGGGTAAGAGTGGTCACAGGCGTACCTTCTGCCAGGCTAAGGATTTATGACTTTCTTAGTCTTTTATGGCACTGAAGGTTTTTGGGCAGAGAAAAGAATATGATCAATTATGCATTTTCATTAACACTGAAAGGCCATATATTTATTAGCTATAAGTAGGGACCCTAGCTCTGGAGCCAGAGTTCAAATCTTAGCTCCACCTCTTACTCTTTGTGTGAAGTTAGACAAATTACTTCACCTCTCTGTGCCTCAATTTGCACATTTCTAAAATAGGGATAAAATAGGTTTTTTACGTCATAGAATGGTTATAAATAACCCTGAGAATATACAGCAATTATTTTTAACATGGTATTTTTAACACAGTATTCTGGTGACTGGTTACAAGAAGGCAACTGAGGCAGGGAGACAGGAGGCTGTTGCAGAAACTGAAATAAAAAAATACTGAATTGATGATGGAGATATTAAGTAGTATAATTTGAATGAGATAAAAGAGGCACAAATAGAGGAAAACAGCTTGGCAATTTATGGAATGTGAGCCTTAAAAAGGGAGCTGAAAAAATAAATAAATAATTGAAAAGGTGCTGACTTCCCAGTGAGGCTCTGTTTTCTCACCTGTGTAACACAATGGATAACACTGCCATTCACAAGACATGGGGAATCTTGGAGGAATTTGAGTTAAAGGGAGATAATAAAAAGAGCATCAAAACCTTTTCCTACCTGTCTTCCAAGAGGCAGATGATAAACCACAGTGTCTATGACCCTCTATTACATTTATTTCACAATTTGTGTCTCACCACTGGTAGCACATCAAAACCATGCCTTAGTAAGGGCCTGGTAGTTAAGTGTTTGCTACATGTACTGAGATGTAGATGCATAAAGAGGAGGGAGGCAAAACTTTTGAATGATGGGCAAAAACACAAATGACAAATTTTTACCTGCTTCAGATTCAGGAGGAGAATAAAACTGACCATCAGAAAGACCACCAGGTATAAGTACAGCACGCTCTGAAGCATCCTGAACTATCAGGAGTCCTGGAAGAGAAGAAATTCAGTGGCTGGGGATGACGTCACCATCTGGATAGCTTCTTGGTAAAATTAACCACAATAAAATGATAGTATTATATTAAAAACACTCTTAGCAAACAGAGGTACTTTTAAAATCTTTCAACCAAAAAAATTTTTTATTAATAAACCATGAAAAAAGTCCTGGAAGGACAGATTCCAACTAGTTTTAAAAATTGCCTCATGCTACTCATGGGATTTTCTGACTCAGAATTCACAGCACCTTTCCCTTGGGAGTACCTACCTCCATACAGAAAACAACATCATCATCAAAATTAAAGCAGTGAGAAAAACAAAACGTGAGCACATACAAATGATCTGGAGTCTGCATTTGTTGACAGATGTAAAGCATTATAAATGGATAGTCTTTTATAAATATATAAAGATTTAAGATGGTGATTTATGCAATATAAAAGTCACCCCATAAAAGAAGTGTATTTAAAAAAAAACAAAGAAAGGAGAAGGAAGCATGATGTGGATGGCACACGAACACTAACACAGACGAGAGAGATCATCAACAATGAGTTGTTTTGACCAAAGCAGCAGTTCAAACAGCAGGTGCCAGTTTATGTATGTAACATATATTACAAATAATGATGATAAATGCTACTTGAAATTTTTCATTGTGTGCTCTGTTTTATTAGCTTCTTTGATTTAGCTTAATCACTAAGCATGGAAGCTTTAGTCACAGTAGTTGCCAGGCTTTCAATAAAATTCAATTTGATTTTTATATACGATTTTTCGAAAAAGTGACTTCCATTAGTTTTACAACCAGTGTCCATAATACATTTTCATAAAGGAACAGAAGGTATGGTGTAGAGGACATGGCTTAGACTGATTAATACGTGCTTTCTTTTTAACAATTGTTTATTACAGTATTAAAACAAACAACATAAATAAGACAGCCTTTTAAATAAATAGATAAACAAGTAACATTTTCCATTTATAATCAACAAACGAAGTTTGGAGTGATACATCAAGGTTGTGCCCCCAATGACTTTTTTTTTAAGATTTTTTATTTATTTAGTTATGCAATAGCTGGGGTACAGGCCAGAGGCGCAGGAGGGTGAGACAGAGTGGGGAAAAGAACAGGCAGAAGGACCGAAGCACACTGCTGAGGGGTGCAGCAGGCGAGACAGGAGAGGTCTGCCACGACATGTGGGAATCTCCCGGGCTGGCTGGGAATTGAACCGGCACTGCAGACACTGCGGACAGCTTCACAGCGCTGTGTTCAACCCACTGTGCCACCAGGGAGGCCCCCCAATGACTTTTTTTTAAGGGTATTTCATATACTTTTTTTTTTCCTAATAATCATAAAGTTCAATCATCTGTCTTTCTCATTAACATCTAGGAATACCTAAAGTCACACAGAGTGATTATAACAGCTTTGCTTGACTCATGATTATAAAATCCTACTTATCCTTCAACTACTACTCAGAGAAGGATGTTTACACCTGAGATGGCTGAGCATTTTCTGGCTTGCTTTCCTCCTCCTCTGAATTCCATCTTAATCATTAACCCATCAACAGCCCTGCTTTCGGCACTCAACTGATATAATTACAGCTCATTCAAAGCCAACACCTGCTATATGGACAATAATGTGAGAATTTGGGTGATGAATGATTTTTATTCAGAATTGCTATCTCAACTCACCTAAAACTGGTTTACATTTCTTTGTGACTAAGTAACATAGTTATTTGGATGGACAAAATGCTTACTGTTCTATGACTATTATTAAGAAGGAGAAAACATCAACCTAAGAGAGAGGTGTTGGTTATTTTGTTGTTTGAATGTCTTCTTTACTATTGTCCACACTTTCTTCCAAGGAAGCCTGGCCTAACAGCTAGAGCGAAGAGCCACGTAACTATACTTTCATCTAACTCTTTCCATTTCTGCTGTCCCCACTGAAGAATGAAGACACCGAGGCCTGACTAATAACCACCTGCTGCTCTATTCAAATCAAGGCATCTATTTCTTTTCTTTCCAGTTAGTACCTAGTCAGTCACAAGAGACTAACCTAGAAAGAAACTTACTGTTTTCTTCTTCAGCTTCTTGAGGTAACACTTTGAAATCCAGGAACCATGTCTCAATCCAGGCAAGTATGAATGAAATGATGGGCAGCACATAGCCAAAAGCCCCTTGAGAGAAAAGCTAGAACAGATGTGACCAGAAATGGAAATGCAATTATCATATGTTCATACTGGAGAATGAGGCCTCTTCATAGATGGTAGTTATACAGAGTGGTAGGCCATACCTTTGAGAGGATCACTTTTGCTAGTAAAAAGGCACTGGTCACTGCTGTTGTCAACTGAAAGACATACAATCCAGTACCATTCAAATTACACATTTTATGTTGTGAAGGCATATTCCTCACACACAAAACCCACCTGAGCCAAAAGCACATAATATCTGAAAAAGCTATGCCTGGCCTGGCTCCTTCTTCTACCTCTATCTCTATCCCCAACTCTACCAACTAAACCCTGACTGGGGCAAAGTGAGCTTCTATGTGCCATACAACCCCTGACTGGCTACTTCGGGTTTCCTTACCCCCACGTTCAAGCATGCAGGTGAGCTGGGAAATTAAGTTTTGTCCACCAGGGGGTACAATTTGCAAAGATACTAGCACCACATAAGGATGGTGCTCTGCAGTGAAATGCAGAGTCAGGGCATGCCCTAGGTCTTGGTATGCTCGGAGATAATCCCACAGACCCTGGGCCTCTCATTCCATCCTCCAATGAAGACTTGTAGCAATAAGAAACCTGGCCAAAATGAATGACAACAGTAGACTTGACTGAGAGAATGGATGCAGGGGACATTAGGTGTCATGCTCAGTAAGTATTAACAAAGTTGCAGAGTCAGTATTTGTTAGCAAAAAGACCACCAACCAACACACATACAAACACACCCTCTGCAGAGTGAGCTACCTGTAAAGGACGTATTTACATTCTGATACTAGTTAACTTTACAGGCTCTTTAGATGATCTTTAGGTATCAGCTGACTTTTCATTTCAGTTGCCTCTCTGCAAATGTTTTTGAATGCAAGAATCAGAAACAATAAAATGGATGTTAATATGAGCAGTTCCTTTGATAATCTGAACTTTGGTATCAAAGATACTATCCAAAATTCTCACTGAATATCTCTATTTGAACCACTTTTCTGAAATGAACATTGAGACAGATTACCTCACAAATACTAGTATACATTATTATTAAGAGTCTGGAATATCAATGTCCTAAACAGGGACTTCTGTAGAAAATTGAGATGGGACAAAAGAATTTGGTTATTTGACAAAAGAATCTAGGAAAGGGAGTCCAGTCTGACTAAAACGGTTAGTCTACACATGACAAATGTGGGTTTGGGGCTCAACAGAATCAGGCAGAACTGCTTGAAATTTTCTTTCACTTCACTATGCATTTATTAAGGGTGAACACATTTGCCAAAGCTCTATGCTAGATATGAAGAAAGATGAGCAAAATCACCACTGCTTTCAAGAAGCCCAAAGGTAACAATAAAAAGGAATAGAGGTGTATTCCCCTTAAGATTGGAGAGAGGGGAATAAAGTAGGGAAGAAGTCAATTATCAAAATAAGCAGAGAGCAAGTTATATATATATATAAAAAAAAAATCACCAGCAGTTTCAACCAAACAAGGAATTTTTCAAATATCTTTGTGACAGAGGTACTGATCTCATCTCTCATTTGCAAAATTAGGTAGAGCTATGTTGGTGCTTGGTCAATAATCACTTTTGGGTCTCTGAATTCCTCATTTGGTTCCATATACATACAAAGATCATTATTCATTACAACTGAAAAGAAGCCCTGGAGTGTTAAAGCTACTGAAGTGTAGGGGAAGGAGTCTCAGGAAAAGCTAGTGGAATTCAACCCAAATCAACCCTGCATTTTCTCCCCGCTCAGCCCTGCCCTGATCAGGTCCCCGCCTCGAGCGCCGGAGAAGATGAACCACTCACCTAGGCAAAGGGCATACTCACCGCTATTGCCCACCAGTGGCGCAGTCTGCATACAGCATATGCAAGTATTAACACTTTAAATCGAAACACTGCCAAAAGCTATATATATAAACAAAGAGAAACATTTTGGTAAACATATACTAAAGTAAAGCAATTTGGTTTTATGAAAACCCCATCAAACTGTCTTCATTATTCTGACTTATCTGAAGGCTGCCACAGACTGGCATTGATTGGTCTTTAGACTAGCATTTAGGATCGCTGTTCTAGAATTTATGCAATACCATCCAAAAATGAATTCAAATTATGTCCCTATTATTATTAAAATAGCTGTTTACTTTTCCTTCTTATTTCAGTCTATATATATTTCTGATATCCTTTAAAGACTGAGAAAATGTTCTAAAGGTTGACTTTTCCATTTTGGAAGACAGCAGGTTCTTAGTAAAGTCCTTGGCAAGGTCACTAGGTCTAGGTCACTAGGATGCTGAACGGGTTCTGCACATTTTAGTAGCTATCATCTGATTAATGAGGGTGGTTCAGAGACTTATGTGAGACCCTTTGTGTTCTGCTATCCCATGTAATCCCCACTCCAACCATCCCAGGAGCCAACTACCATTACACAGATAAAATGAATAGAAAAATCATCCAAGGTCACACAATAGGATTCAAACCCAGGCAGCTTGAGTTGGTATCAGGCTCTGAACTGCAAAGTGAAGCTGTCCTAATAATTCTTTCCTAGTAAGGAACACAGAACTATATTTCACCAATTTTTCTTGGAAAATGTGCAATGTCTCAAGGTAGAGTCTGCCAAAGTTCCTCACTCATCAAAACTGATGAAAAGCTGGATGTTGACAACTTATTTGCTTCCATTGACTAGATGACTTCATGATTCTTTAATGTAAAGGAAATTCACAGGTTGTTCCTTATTTTAATGTGCTGCTTTTATTTAAAATGTGTTATTCAACCATCTAGTATTTGCTTAGTTTCCTTATTCTATCTGCATTTTGGACTTGGCAAAAGTATGTCTTTATCCTCTGTCTCAAAGACAGATCCCAAGGATTCCTGGAGTCCACTTCCTAGGCCAACCATGGCAATCTTTCTAATTTGAGCTAATGGGCCCACCAACCTGTCCATTACCATTAACTCCCTAAGAATGGTGTACAGATAACCCATGGAGATCTGGCCAGTGGATTGATTTGGCTTCCTGGCAATTCCTGATTAAGGTTATTTTAAGATAAATTAGCAGAGAAATAAAAGAAAAAAGAGAAATCAGTTTGGATGCTATATGTCAATTGTTTTAGAAGAAATATCAAGATATTGGATCTACTACATTCTGCTAGCAACTTCAGTATCCTGGGATATGTCAAGACACTGAACCATGAGACTCAAATTCTTCATTTGGAAAAAGGAGGGGATTAAGTTATAGTAGGAGCTTCCTAAATATTCTGAAACTACTCAGGTTTCAAGGGAGTGACAAGAAACCCTGACCTTTCTTCACTGGGTGGGGATTCTACCTCTTTTCCCATACATAACTTCTGTGGGCAACTTCCAAAACAAAACAAATGATGATAGTGATTGCAGGTAACATTCTCTAAGCATCCTGGATGTATCCATCTTTGGGCCACGTGTTTTCCATGTATTATTTCATTTACTTTTCAGAACTATAACAATCTCATTTTACATGATGAAAAACTGTACTTTAAACCTATTATATTGAAGTATATACATTATCTGACAGTCAAAATCACAATGCATCCTGGAAAGACACTGTAAGCATTTGCTTGCATAAAATCCCTCATCAATATATAATTGCTTCTACATAGTTTTTAATGGTGCCCATTATTACCAATATGCAACTTTCCTCAAAAACTCCTTATAGAAAAATGAACATAGAATAATTATTAAAAGTATGCTCAGGTAGAAACTTATCAAAGGCAGAAATGGAATGGCATTTCCATTATGCTATTATATAAACAGGTGAAATTTCCTTTTGGTGATTAAGGGTATGTCTATGGGTATTTCATTTGAAAGAATAAAGGCTGTCCTCCAAGGAAGTCAGGATGGCCCTTTCTATTATCTGTCCTTATCTCTCAATTAATCTTCTCTTCCTTTGAGATGACCAGTAAATTGGGTGGAGACAGACAGCACTGAATGGGTCAGTAACTAAGGGAAAAAGGAAAGACAGTGTTCAAGGGAGGAAAAAAGAAAGGCACAGAATTTGAGGTTAATTACAAAGAAATCTTCCATTTAGTTTCATCATTGCTGAAATGAAATGTAAAACAGAAAATACTTACAAATATATCAAAATAAGAAGAGTAGTAGTCATACTGCACCACTTCCTTCTCTAATGCGTTCTCAATGCCTCCATTCACCTAGGAAGAAAAGAAGTAAAAACAAGAAATTTACGTGTGAAAATAATACAAGAGAACAATCATACAAATAAGGTTTCATATATACTTTCCTGCCTATCTTCTTAGAACCCAGAAATTCTGAAATATGGAGCAAAATAACCAGAATAATAGAGAAGTGCAAAAACAGCATCTCCCACTTCAATTCTGAATTTATTCAACAAAATAACAAATATATAGTGAAAGACAATGCCTTTTTGTAGTTCATATGGTGATAAACTATTAAAAAGAAACCTTTTTTTTTGTTTGTTTTTTTGGTGCCAAAACCCAAAAAAAGAAACCTTTTTGTAAATAAAATCTTCAATCTACAAAAGTATATTTTTGAAAATGACAATTTGTATTTGTTCAATGTTTCCCTCATTTTCTGATCACCCTCCACTGCTTTAGTTCTTAGAAGATCAAGGATCCCTTGCTAACAAGTATCAGTGAGGGCAGTGACCAAGACACAGGCTAGAAGTATAAAATTCTCCCTGGTTTTTCTATTTACTCCTCCTAGCATTTAAAAATACTGTACTCTTATAAATTATGTTGTACTATATAGACAACAAAATAAGGAATAGATAACAAAATTAAGAACTAAGTTACAGTAAATGAGGAAAATCACACCTAATAGGATAAATTTCTGTCCAATTTTCTGATCAAGATAAATTTTGATGTCTACATATCAAACTATAATTTTTTTCTTTTTTAATCAAGGAGAAGAACATATATTCAGCACCTAGTACTGTTCCCAAGCAGAGAGCATAACATACGTTAGGGCCCATGAATCAGCCCGATCATAGGCATGATTTACAAGTTTTCAATCTAGAGCACACTGTCTTTGCAAACTAAAGCAGCTGGTCTGAAAAGGGATAAATTGAAGGGCAATTAACCAAACTGACCTGGCTAAGAGAGAAAAAAAATCATTAAGGAATACCTTTGCAAGGTGTGCTCTTTGGTGAAATCAGAATAAAAGTTGCCACAAGGAAAAAATGCTTTTGGTTTAGTTTTCAAGTATTTGTTATGCAAGTGAAAGCATACTCTAAATGTGATTCCTATTTAAATCCCTTAAGATACAAATTTTTGCGTAATTGCTCAGGTTGGCTATAGAGCTGTTTGACTATGGATCTCCATAGATGAACAGAATTAAAAATTTGGCAGCTAAGAGTAATAATTATTAAAAATTATTTAGTCTCAATTGTTGTATCTCCAGACTAAAAATTTACACTATCCAAATTTTAAAAAAGGATCATTATTCCAAGTGGCCTTAGGGCAAAGAGGGGTTTCTAACCACAGAGAATACTTTCTGATGAAAAAAAATAGGAATCAAAGCTGCCAATAACTTTTCAATAGCAAGTAGAAAAAGGTTTTCTCTGGTATCTGCAAACTTTGAAAGACCCTGATTTTGTGCTACCTTTAAATAGAGAAATGTAAAACTCTACATCACTATCCTTAACTTGTACTCCACATTTTTACTTCAATGTCTCTAGCTCCTGATGTCCCAAAACATTCATCTTGAATTTCACAAGAAATCTTTTCCCAATCACAGTTCTGACAAAGCTGGTACTGTTCTTCCAGGATCCTTTATTAGAAATCTTAGTATCATCTTTTGACACAGAGGATGGCATAATAAGTCTATCAGTAAATCTGTTATTTCATCCTTTGATAATGTCTCTCAGGTTAGCATTTTCTTTTCTATTCCCACCACTTTACATGGGATTCCTTAAACAACTCCTGAGGTAGTTAATGTCCATCTGTTCCTAATTTAATACAATCTCCAAACCATTGTCATGATTTTACCTACCATTCACCAAGTATTTGAGTAGCTACTAAGTACAAACATTGTTCAAATACAAAAATACTTCAGTAAATAAAACAATGTGAGTTTATATTCTAGCAAGGGGAGAGAGATGACAGATAAGTGCTACACAGAGAAGGGAAGCTGGACAGTGTGACAGACAAATGACTGATTTTTTTGAGTGGTCATGGAAATCTGTGGTGACATTTAAACTGACTGACACCAAAATAAAAAGTTGGAGTCAGCATCAAGATAAAGAAAATTAATCATTTCACACAGAGGTAACGACTAGTATAAAGATCCAAGACAGATGAGAACTTGTTCATTTCTGAGAGCAGGAGGAGGCAGTCTGACGGATCCAGGTCGGCAAGGAACAGAGGGTGGAGAAAAGAGTGTGGAGACTCCTGGGCAATGACATAAGGCATTGTGTCATTTGTACATTATTTTAAGTGTTTTAAGAGATCAGTATGAAGAATTTTAAACAGTAAATTAGACTATTTGATTTATGTTTTTATTTTTAAGTCACTGTGCTACTCTGAAGAGAATGGATTATAGGAGAACAAAAGTAGAAGCAGCAGCAAATTAGTTCGGTACATGGTATCACAGAATGAGCAATAATGTTGGCTGTTGAAGGGGGAAATAACAAAAATGGAGAGAGGTCATGTTTTGAGTGTATTTTGCAGGTATGTTTGACAAGACTTACTTTTAGACTTGCTACAGAGAATGAGAAATACAAAAGTGAATCAAGTAAGGATGAGTCACTTTTGGCCTGACTGCCTGGGAACTGTTTACTGATGAAGAAAAAGGTGAAAGCAGATATATGTGTGCATGGTGTTGCAGGAGGAACATACTAAGTTAGATGTCCAAATGGATATAGCAGGTAGATCATTATATAGTACTTAAGTCATTACTTATTGGAAAAATCCTGAAACCATCATCTCTTATCTTCTCTAGAATCTTTAATAGCTTGTTGACGCAGTAAGTCCAAACACTTCTACACAGCTTTTAAGAATTTTAATAGTCTAGAATCAGCTTACTTAATGCAATTTCATTTCCTACAGGCACATTAATTTCTAGTTAGGCTATGATTTTCTTGGCCTCTGTCCCTGTACACACACTTACAGACACATACTCCTGCCTCGGTGCTTCTGTCTACCTTGATCTCCAAAACCTCTTCCTATGGTTCCCACAATTCAACCTTGAATAATCCTTTTTTCCAAATTCCACACTCCTTCCAAACCCAACTCACAATCCATTTCCTCTACTCACTACCTCAGATAATTCCAATCCCTCTCTGATCTCCATAATTTGAATTTATCTTATCTTTGGGCACAGAGTAACTATAAAACACAGTGACAGTAGAGTAATAAAATCAGAATCAGTGTGATAAATACCTGAAACAAAAATATAACAATAGTGAGAGAAAAATAACCAACATTTTTTTCTCTCTTTCTGGGGTGAAATTGTTTGAGTTAATAAATTACATAACCTATAGTTGTATAGAGTTCTATAATTGCTAAGGGGTTGCTGTATTCTTCTTTTCATTTGATCCTCACAAGAATTCAAAAGGAAGGCAAGATTGAAATTAGTCAAAGAAGTGAGAAACCAAGGTCCAGGGGACTTGGGACTTACATGTCTTACTTAAGGACACAGAGCTGGTCATGACAGCTATAGGTCAAACTAGTCACTTTCTGACACTTTCTGGCCCCCCAGTTAGAAAATAACAAAAATGGCAATAAACACTGATAAAGTTCTTTTGTGAAAGGAACATAATCTCAACCAAAGTATCAAAACAAAAACTAATTCTCTTCTATACTTAGACCCCTGTTTACTCACATTATTCTAAAGAGTCTAAGGGAGAAGAGCTTAGAGAGGAAGCAAAGCCCTCAAAGAATTCAAGTCATGGTGAATTTGAGAAATCAGTCTACTCAAAGGAATATCGACTGGATCTAGACAGAATAATCAGAATCATCCCTTCAACAGGCCCAAAGAAATGAGCTACCTTAAGTTTTTCAAAATGAAAATGAATCAGATGGTATTAGGCTTTTTTATGTTTGCGTAGGCACTGTCCTCCAGGCTGGGTTTGTACCAGTCAGCTCCTTGATCCAAGGAGGAAAAGGGACTAAGCTGGAGGTCATATATAAAGGCAGAGAATCTGGGTTAGTGATATGAATTCATAGACCATCTGGGTCCCCATACTTTTCTGAAGGCCTAAAAACCCTTTATGCTAATTCTTTAAACTACAAGCCAAGATAAGACAAGTATTCTTCCTCCTCTGCTAATCTTTAAAAATCGTATAGTTTTCTACTCAGCTTACAATATCTCAATCAGAGACTAAGCCTTGGCACTGAGCACTCAGTAAATATAAAGACATTTAAAAAAAAAACCAAAACAAAACAATGGGTTTGAGTCATTTGAGACTTACAAAGACAGACAACAAAAGAAAATTTATGGTGCAATTTGTAGTGAAAAAGTCAAGTTAGGATAAATAAGTCAAAACAAATAGAATTAAAATTAAATGTTTAAAAAAAAAACAAAAACCTTTTTTAAAAAGTCATATACTCTTGTAATTTTACAATTGGTGAAATTGGTAATCAGTGAAATCATGATGATAAAAACACATTCTTTAATTGGTAGGCCTGGTGATTTTCCATTTATAACTGTTACACACAGATATAATCATATTTCTTCTGGGCATGGCCAATTTCACTTGCAATTCAAATTCCTCAAAGCAGTAAGTAAGGGGGGAAGTGAGAAATGTGGTATTGTGAGCCCCCACCATAGTTTTACCCCCTAACCTCCCTGTCAAAAACACAGTTATATTAGCAGCAAACCAACAAATGTCTTGATTTTATGTTGTCATTACAACAATTTTTAAGAATGCTCCCTTAATTAAAACTGATTGTATATTTTTATGTTAAAACATATATTTCTTTTCTCTTTCAATGTGTAGCTGTTAGTTTCAAAAACATATTGCTCCTTTAAAATATAATTAATTTAAATATTTTCTCAAATATATACATATGGAACAAATAGAAAAGAGAAACATTCTTAGTTACCGTGTCCTATCATGGGCTTGTTTGTAAACAAAAATAAGGCCTACCACAGGTAGATTAATAGAAGAAAATTCTATAAAAAGAAACCATGTTGCATATTACTATGATTCTGGGACAAATCTTACTTTCTAGCTTGTGTCTGGTTTCATGAACAGTTTTGTTCCTCTATTAGATTTCAAGTCCAATGCCATAGCTAGTAAGAGTCTGGACAAAAATTTCTGTTATGAATCAGAGTTTGCATTAACTCTGGAAAAAGGCAAAATAAAAAATCATTTCAAACATAAGTCTCAGCATCTTTTATATTTTCTTTATTTTAATAAATTTCTTATAAAAATACCTAAAACTGTGCCTAGCAGAGGATAATCTCATGATAATAAACAACAGCTAATATCTATTACTACCTAGGTCTAAGCAAATGTTTCTTGGAAATAAATGAACAACTGAAAACGAAAGAAGCAGACAACTATTGCCTGTGACAAAAAACATTCTGGAAGAGTTAACCTATTTGTTGGTAAGGAATGTGAATAGTCAGAGCAAAGGTTTTAGGAGAAAAGATATATTATTATATATTAATATATTCATTAATATAGTTAATATAATAATATATTATATATAAATAGATGTATATTAAATAAAATACCTTGTTAAATGAATATCACCTATTTATCTTTATTTTTACTGTAGCACCTATAAAACTTAAAATTACATATGAGAGTTATACTATTTCTAATGGCCAAAACTGGGCTGGACAATTATTTGGCAGTCTAACTGCATAAGCCTGACAAAATATAGACCAACCTCCAAATACATCTAGAGCAATGTTTGATAAAGTATGAATAATTTTTGTAAAAAATTTCTTTGTAAAAAATGAATAATAATAATCTCTTTGCAAATGAATGCAAATCTTACATTAGGAATTAGAAATGTGGCTGCAACATCTAAACCATATTCTAGACCTTTGTGGACCAGGCAGACTCTGTCATAACTATTCAACACGAAAGTTAACCATAGACAATCAATAAACAAATGGGCAGGACTGTGTTCCATTAAAACTTTATTTATAAAAACAGGCCAGCTGAATTTGGTCCCTAGACTATAGTTTCTCAACTGCTCAAAACCCATGAACTCAGATTTCAAAATCCCAAAGTGAGTTTTAAATTAACCATGTTTGTCTTAAACAGCAACAGTAAAGCACAAGAAAGGTTCATATCAGCTGGAGAAGAGCAAAGTTGCCTCATTTGGAAAAAGATGGAACACACTAGATGAGACAGAAATGATGAGAAAAGTACAATTTCTTTGTCTCTAGAATAATTCTAATAAAGTTAACAAGAAAAGACTTACATTTAATTCTATTATCCACAGTAATGTTACAAATAAGAGGTCAAAGGTGACAAACAAACAGAAAGTCCTTCTGACATCAGATATGCCTTTCTTTTCCCTTCCTTCATAGGATTCAATCCTGGCCATGAGTTGGGTAGGGTTGATGGAATGGATGTCTCGCAAAGAAGCGTGAGAGCTCTGGCTCCCAGTGAGAGCGTTCTCCATGTCTTCTGTCAGGGGGTTCATCCTGGAGGAGGGTTAAAGGAGTCTTTGGCCAACTTCACCATCCCTAGAAAGAAAAGGTCTTTGGGAATGAAAAAGAGAGAGACATCAATTTAAATCAAAGCTTACCCAACCCATGTGCAACTCCTACCACTCTGCAACTCTTTCTCTAAACGAGCAGGAGTACCCTAAACTGAAGACAATTATGTTTTGATGAAAACATGAAAAGATTGTGAAATGAGGAGCAATTCTTGATGTTATCAATCAATACTATAAAACTGCTATGAAAGCCTAGTAACAAAGAAGAATGCAAATTACCAGCAGTAAAGGGTAAAAACATGATACTGACCACAACTATGAAGTATAATTGATAACCCATACCTAGCCCCTTAGGGAAAAAGTCAAGTCATTTCCCTGGCTGTACCATGGACTAGGAAACATTCATTGAATAGCTTCCCAGAGAGTCTATGTAGCTAGAACTAGAACCAGAATGTGTAAATGTGTTATAAAAAACCTTTTCCTAAAGAGGAACTGTTTTCCACCAAAGGTATCTAATAAACTGAATTTAGCATTTCCCCATCATATCTTAGTAAACAGGTATTTTTCTGGGCTTCTTTTTTGGGCAAGAAGTATGCACATCCCAAGAAGTTCAGCACTATAAATATCCCAATGATAATTATGGACATTAGATCCCTCTTTTAAGAAAAATCTCTGTTAAAAAAGACTGTCATGTTATAATAGTCTTAATTAGATAATAACCTCAACATCTATAAATATGGAAAAATTCTGTAAATCATGATATAGCCACAGTACAGTCATTAAAATAATTTCTCTGAATATTCAATCCTTTGTATTGAGATTCTCATGGGGTTTGGCTTAAGGAAAGCTGTGTCTCTTTAAAGAGGGTGTGAAGTATCAATTAGCTGTACACCAGGAACCGAGGTTCACAATTCAAGATTTATTCCAACCATGATGGATGAGAAGTAGAGTGGAGAATTATAAAAAATATCCCCTTATTGTTTTATGGGATTCATGTCTTGTTCTATAAATAACTATTATTTCTACTACAGCTATAACTTCTATCTCTCTACCTAGCTCTATTATAGCCACATATTTCTATAATCATGCTGCATTTATAAACTACCCAACTCAACAGCTTAAAATCGCCTGCACTTATTATCAAGTTCACAAGTTGGTAGGTTGCCTGAAGGTCAGCTGAACTAGTATGGGCTCAGCTGGGCAACAATGCTTCGGGCTTGCAGAGCAGACCGGTTTCAACTGTGTGTTGGGTTTAGATCTGTTCCCTATATCTGTCTTCCTCTTTGGACCCGTGCTGCCCAGGCATGTTTATTCCATGGGAAACGGCGAGCATACATGAGACAAGCAATATCATATAAACACAATAAAAATATCTGTTCAGGGCCTCCCCTGGTGGTGCAGCGGTTGAGTGCTGGGCTGTGAGGCTGCCCACAGTCTTTGCAGCACCGGTTCATTCCCCGGCCGCCAGCGAGGGGCCCACCAAAAAAAAAAAAAAAATAATAATAATAATAAAAAAAATCTGTTCATATTGGGTCTTCTCACATTTAACTGGCA
Organism: Talpa occidentalis; assembly: GCF_014898055.3. Taxonomy (NCBI): domain Eukaryota; kingdom Metazoa; phylum Chordata; class Mammalia; order Eulipotyphla; family Talpidae; genus Talpa; species Talpa occidentalis. The sequence continues at coordinate 112,015,552 of NW_026555331.1, read as the reverse complement.
CCTTAAGCCCAAGCCCTAGGGTAGTGCAGATGGAACGTTGTACACCCCAGTGAAAGGGGAGGAGTTAAATAAATATTTGCTCATAATGCCCCAATCTCACATAGTTATGAAAGTTTTGAAATCAAAGTCAACAAACTATAGCCTGAAATAAGGCCTGCTAATTTTAGAATATCAAGCTTCATTAGAATACCACCACAAAAGAGCATTCCTATTCTTTAAGGACCCTTATACATTAAGAGAACAAAGGTAAATATTTGCAATTAAGAACATCTGATTTGCAAAGGCAAATATTTATTTTACTATAAGCTCTTATCTAAAAGGAACTGTTAGCTTGACAAGCTTCTAGAAGGGGACCTGGGTGAGTTTAGTAACTTACATTCACACGAAAGAAGAGACTAAATCACAAATATCAATATTTCTATACTCTAGTTTCTGTGTTTAGCAAAATCTTGTAATACATTCTTATTTTTCCACAGGTTACTCCGCACAGGTTACTTAGTGAAATAGCACCACTTAAGAACAAGTGGTCTTGTCTTCTACTGGCTCTGGCTCACCTGAAGGCTACTTCAGCAGTGCTCAAAACATGAACATGCTATTTTTTGGCTGATTCTCTTTCCTTTTTTCCACACTACTAGAATTGGAGAAATAGTTTACCCAATCTATACTGGTAGATTCTTAAATGATGACATTCATCCCATGAGGAAAAAGAAAAAAGACTAAAAAAAAGGGAAGGCAGTAAAAACTACTATCTTTTCTGCTCCCAAAAAGAACTGTTTACTTTTTTGGGATTCTTCTGCATTAGCACCCATGCTGAGTTGAAAACTGAACAAAAATTTCAGCTCCATCTGCTACAGCACAGAATTGATATACCCACATGGTATACCAGCAGCAGCTTGGGAGCAGTAGCTACCACTGCTAGCATTTTGCAAAAGTTCCAAAATTTCTCACATCTTTCTAGGAGGGGTTGAGAGAGTACCCAATGGTAGTAAATATGGCTTGATGGGCATGTTTTGCTTGGTCTTACATAGTGTTTCTGAAGATTTTTAATAATTATTGATATTTTGAATAATACATTTTGTACAAAAATCCAGATTTCCTACTTGTCTTTACCTCTGAATGAGATGAGAAGACACTGAAAGGTTTCCAGTATTAGAGAAATATGTTCCAGCTCATGTTTTAAGAGACCGGGGAAGGAGATAGAAACAGGAGCCCATTTAGGAGACTGCGCACTAATTCAAGAGAGGAGGCACTGACTTAGTAGACTAGAGTGGTGGAAAGCTTGCTGGTTCTAAATACAGAGTCAGAAGCATTTGGTGAAGAGTTGAGATTGAGATACAGAATAAAGGACAGACTAAAAGAGAACTGCCAGATTTGTAGCCCGAGGAATGGAAGAATAAAGTCGCAATTTACTGAAATGGGGAAGACGGAGGAGGGACAATTTTGAGGATAGTATCAATTCAGATAGTATCAATCCACAAAGTGTTAGATGATTAACATCAAGAGGAGATAAGGTAAACATGGTTGGAAATACATGATTATTTTGGACCTACCCATGATTCTCCCTCATTCTGATCTCATTAGTACTGTCAGCTGTCAGCAGATACTAACTCAGAGGAACCATGTTGCTCCTCAGTGCACATATTCTCATGAATATTTAAAGCTTCCTCTTAGAGTTGTGTTGCCGACTGTAGCAATGGTGGAGTCAACAGGGTTATTACTATCTAGACAGAGGAAGAAGGTCCCTCAATTAAGGAACTGGAAGTATTTTCCTATTCTATGAGGACATTTCTATAATGCTACTTCTTCAATTCTTACTGAAAGCAATTTTCAAACACTTTTAATTCTCAGCATAAAATTGACAATCTTATTGATCTAGATCTAAAAATCAGTAATATTCATGCAGTGAGTTCACTGCTCGCCTAGAAAGCATAGGGAGGTGGTTAAAAGTATATACCTTTAGTGACTATCTTTCTTTATTTCAGAGATCAGAATTAAGATTGTGTTGATCAAGAATTCTTCATACCTCCTCCCCAGACCTATTTTCTCTACACAGAGGAAACAAAAGGCAATTCTAAGCAGCCAGATGATAAAAAGGCAGCAAAGCTCAAGTGGCTATTCAGCAGCAAGCTAGGTTTCTCTTCCGTCAACATCAAACACCCCTTTTCTGGAAGAGGAAATATAAGGGTTTCTGCAAATGTCGTAACAATTGACAGACCCCTCTTTCACTCACTGCCTCTGGTGATTCTGGATCTGGCAGACAGGCAGCATTAAGAGCAATGCTAGGGAAGTCATCACATCAATTACAGCTGGAGTTACCTGAGGCCAACTTCCTATTTCACAAACTAGAGTAAATCACTAAAAGGGACTGCTATTCATATCTTTGCCCAGGCATATCTACCAACAAGCAGAGGAAATTACATGCTATCTTTTATACTTTGATGAACTAGGATGACACACAGTTCCTAAAAAGTTCAGTAACCCCTACAAGAATGAAGGTTTGAGGTCTACAGTTTGTGCATGTAACAGATAAGGAAGGTCAATCTCAAAATCTTGATGCCCAGATTTTAAAAACACTAGTACCTTTTTCTCTCTCTCTCTCTTTTTTTTTTTTTTCCATCAGACATCTTAGGTGGTAAGACAGGAAACCAGACCCTCAACAAAAGATCAGCATCAAATGACTTTTCCACCCGGTTTGTGCTTCAGAAAACAGAATCACATAAAGACCACTAATGATGTGACTCAGTGCAACTACAGGCTAATATAAAAACAAAGTACAGATTATAGCCTAATAATGAGAATGGGCTCAAAGCACATGTTATAGAGGCAGAGGATACAAAAATATGATCTCTTTAAGCTGACGAGGTTTTCAATAAAGTTTTGAAGTAGAACTATTCTCAAAAAAATTGCTTAAATTATTTGCTCTCAAGTAATTTAAGCAATTACAAAATGAAGACAAACCGTAAGAATGAATTAAAAATACAGATATTGATATATATGATCTATAATATATATCTCCTTATAACATTTTCACTTAATAATTATACAATTCAAAAGTTTACCATATGAAAAATTAACCAATAACAATGAGTAAAAGCTTGCTTACAGTTTTTGTCACTAAGATAATATGCTAAGTTTGATTCTGCTGTTAGTTTCATCTTCCAAACACTCCTAAATACTGAAGGTATTATTCCCCCTCATATCTCACATTGGATATTTCCCATGGTTTTCCCAATCATAAATCCATATTACTCCAATAAGTCAATCTAACTTGTCTCCAAAACAATCCCCATACTGCTATCATGCTAGTTTTTCTAAAATGAAAAAACCAAAAAATTTGAATGAATAATTTCATCCCTCTACTTGAAACTCCGATTCCCTCACACCCTGTGATGACCTGTACTAACCCTATTTTTACTTTCCTTGTTCAGGAGGTTTCACCATTTGTGTCTTTGCCCTAAGACTCCTTCTTGTGTGGAGTTGTCTTTCCCTCAAATCATCAGCAATAAGACCTTACTTTCCAAGGAAGCTTAAATATCACTTCCTCAATGAAGCCTTTTCTAATCCTATTGGTATGATACATATCCATATATTTTTCTTTACTAGCACATCTAATCTTTTAAAAAATATTTTCACATATTGTTTACAAGTTTTTTTCTCAATACTATGCCAAAAGCTCCTAAAAGACACTTCTATATCCTTAACACCTAGGGAAATGCCTGGTTAGTCATTAACTGTTAGCCACTCATTTGTTAAATTCATGAATTATAAATATCATTCATTGTACAGAAATATGGATTGTGGGTACTTGCTAACTAAAGTTAGACAAGTTCACACACAAGCCTGGAGTTTCAACATATTATATAGCAAATAGGAATATTTAATCTGATTATAATAATTGACAGTAATCAAAATGTTCTAACTTCCCCAAGTTAATTTGGTAATCTCCTTTTGCAATACATTTTGAGTGCTGTTAGTGAAATCACTCTAATAACATACTACATATATTGATATATATACAAGAAAAAAAAAGAAAGAAGTCATGATGAGTGGGAACCTACCCCACCCAAAGGGATAAAGTGTATAAATGTACAGAGGTTACATATATGTAAAAACATTATGCTAGATGCTATTGGGGAAAGATAGAAATGCCATAATTTCTATGCTCAAGTACAATACAGTTTTATAAAGGAGGGAAATGGCTATAGAAATAATTAAAAACCAAAATCAAAGATAGTTAAATACAGAATATTTAATGTTAGGCTCCTATGGACAGAAAAGGCTTCACAAAAAAGCTGGCCTATGAGAAAATATGACTCTGAAAGACATGAAAAGGTAACATTTTGTGAGAAGAGGTAGACTAGAGTAAATTAAACACAGAAGAGGAATAGGAACACACTGACAGCAGTTAGCCATTGATAGCCTGGGAGAGGTTCCTCAAGAGAGTCTCAGGAGGTGCAGTGGATGGAAGTGTGTGGACAGATTCCAAGGGCTATGATAAGTCAGCTTGTGAACGTGAGCTTGCTTTCCACACCAAGAGCAGGTCGTGACGGCACAGGCTCAATTAAAGAAGCCAGGGTCCTGAGGATAAGGAAAATGATCTGAAGGCTGGCAGAAGTCTCCTCTGCTACTAAGACAAAGACAGAGACCTGGCCATTCAAGGAGTTATACCAAGACTGAACTGGTTCCTGGCTGTCAAGGTGAGGCATGACTATGGTTCTAGAATACAGCCTTGAATTCCACAACTTGTATTTTCTCAATATCCTATAAAATATGGCTTTTTAAACACCTTGCAAACACCTAGATAAGTGGTGATGAGAAAGAAAGAATTATAAATGATGCCCCTGACGGACTTAAAGTACAAAACTTTCAAACTGAGTCTATGCTGAGCAGCAGAGCATCAAAATTTCAAAGTGTGATGTGATGGATGGCCAGTTTTAATTTCCACAATGTTTTGGCTTAAAAGAAAGTAAATCAAGTACTTCTAGTCTAGAAGCCTGACCTCAACCTAGTCCATTTCTTGTTCCTGGGTAGAGCCCAGGGATGCTGCTAAATACCCTAAAATGCAGACAGTCCCCCATATCACATAAATAGTGCTGAGAATGAGAAAGCCCCACATTCTGTGCCATAGTGCTTGGCAAAGAGTAAGCCCTCTGCAAGTGTCCGTATTTATCAATAACTAAAGCAAGAGCTGGCTGGTGCTCCTACTGCAATTTTATAAACTAAGAACTCAAGAGCTACTTGTGTCACCTTTGCTGAATTAATATACCACAGAAATAAGTGGAACCTGAAATTCTGTAGTTCCACATCATTAATTCAGGAAGTGATTAAAAAATTAATTCTGAGACTGTATTTTCTTGAAACAAAAAACAAAAGTAAACTCTGGCACAATATTTCAAAAGCATATTTCCTGGAAATTATGGGATATAAAACCTTGTGATTGGGGCCTCACTGTGGCACAAGGGGTTAAGCACCACATTATGAAGCAATCTGCAGCCTCTGCAGCACCAGTTCGATCCCCGGTCGGCCAGGGAGTAACCCACATGGCACAGCAGACCTCTCCTGACTCGCCCTCTGCTCCCCTCAGCGGTGTCTTTCAGTCAGTCTGCCTGCTCTGTTCCCCACTCTGTCTCCGGTGAATCCTCTCATCACCCTCCCCGCCACCCATATCTCTGGCTCATACCCCAGCTCTTGTATGCATAAATAAATAAATCTTAAAAAAGAAAACCAAACCAAAACAAAAACCCTTGTGATTACTGCAATTTGCACAATAGTAAGACCGAACCCTCCAAACTTCAAGTTTAATATAACAGAGGACACCAGTCCCAAGACATATTTTTGAAAACTGACAAATGAAGTACAACGGTGTTAAATTAAAATGCCTGTCAAAACCAATGCTACCTAAAACCTGTCCCAGAAGTTCCTTCAGGCTTAAATAAGTCAGTGTCAGGAATTCCTGGTGAGAGATCCTGCTTGGATATTGAGTCACTGTAAGAGAAATTATTCAGATCCAAGTCAACTTACAAGCAAAGTAAGTGGAATAATCATGAAAGGCCTGAGCTATGCTGATACACTCTTGAGAGGTTGCCAGGAGCTCTGATGCAGGATGTCTGAATCAATGATGACCTCGATAAGGCCCTGCTATTGGGAACCACCAGGAATAACCAGGCCTTTGAACCCAGCATTCACGGTCCCCAGCTGGTCTACCCAGGTTTCAGTTTTCCCATCATTAAAATTAAAAAGCAAAATCATTGTTACTTCTTCTGATACCACAGATAGAGAATACCGATTTTTATCTGTGATAATGTGCCTTCAATATCTACAACCCCAAGATTTGAGTTTCTCTCACAGGATTCTTCAGTAACTGCAGAAGTCAGACCTCTTTATCTCAAACAGGAAAAGAGATTCTGTTGATTCAAAGCCATAAAAAGCATAACTGTGTTTCTCTCAAAGATGAGGCAACAAAAGATTTCTACAACCTACAAACAGCTGTGTAAATATAAGACAAATTGTTAAGTCTCTTTGAAGCTCAAGCCAACATCTATTTGAACAATCAGTTATAAAATAGTGTATTATCAAAATAGCAAAATTGGTAAATTATGTCACAGGGAAAGACTCCCACAAGAGTTGTGAAATAAGACTTTCACTAAGAGACAATGGAGATGTCTCATGGAGAAAGCACCTTGGATGCAAAAGAACAGACAGAACTTTGGCTGGATTTGTCCCTCTCAAAGTCACTTGAGGCTGCAGGCAGTGCACATTTAAAGGCAGTTAGTTACAAAGGTAAGAGTCCAGTTGGGTCACTGGGTTCCTGATGGAAGGACAGCACAATGAGACCAAATCACCACAGCTGGATCTTTGGAACATGGACACTGGTCCCGTGAAAAATCTTAAAGGACAGAGATATTCAGTCAAAACCCAGTGGATGGTTTAAAGCGCAAAAAGTTCTCTTTTGCCTAACTTCAAGTATCTTCCAAAATTTAAGGAAGGTGCTCTTTCCATTAACATTCGAATTTGACCAGTAAAAAAGACAATTTCTGTTAAATTGCAGAAGAGTTCAAAAACCATCAAAAAGTAAATTAAGTTATTTGTTAGTCTGTGATTATCCATATAACAAATCCCAATCATAACCATTAAGATAAGAAACCTTAGAAATAATAGGTATTTTCAAATTGCAGAAACAAAGTAACCCGTAAACTGATTTTTACTTTTTAAAAATAATAATAATATATTACTAAGAAAAAGATGTCCATGATATGACCCAAGGAATTCCTCAATTATAGGCAGAAACTCTACTTGCTAATAGAAACTGTTAGCCAACAAACAGTAGGCAATATTCCCTCACTTCCAAGCATAAGATTAACAAATTTTAAGATCTCTTCCAAACACTTGTGAAACTAAAACTTAAACGTTAAAGTCATTTTAAAACCACAGCTTTTTTTCTATTAATGAAAATCAAAGATTCATCCAGAAAGTTTACACCTGCTCACTACTCATATAAGGTAAGAAAAATACAGCAAAAGATTGTTGCAGCCGAAAAGGCAGCTCTACTTGATCTTTTAAATTAAAAAATAAAAGTTACCTTTTTCATTTTATGGACAGCAAATTTGAAGTGATGAACTATTATATTATTGTATACAAAAACCACTTGTTATGGAATCTTTCATGAAGGAAGTATAGCAGAATACACTAGACTGAATTAAACACTAGATTGAGAATCTGGTGCTACTTATGTTTTGAAAATCAGTGAACAGCTATGGCCCTCCACAGTCCACCCTGAAACTGAGAGTACTGACTAAATTATGATCTTTAAATGTCATTATATATATATATAATATTTTATATATATATATAATTTCAAATAATAAGATATGTAGTTTCCAGTATATGCTCAAGAAAGTTGTGAGGTAGCAAGGATTAAGCTTCACAGGCAGGGTGGACAGACGGAATGTTCAAATCCAGGTTCTATTAGAACAAGATACGTGGGTGCAAGTTTCCTTTTCATTCAAGAGGGGGTAATATTTAGCTTCACAATATGTTCAAAGGATTAGAGTACTTTCAACCTAGTACACTGTAGGCAATAAATAAAGGCAGAAATTAAGTCTCTTGTCAGTAACAAAAAACTAATGGAGAAGTGCAGGGACTGCTTGCCAGTTCTTTCCAAGCACATAGCGAAGATTCATAGTTGGGAGTAACAGGGATAAAAGTAGGTAAAAGCAAATCAGCCGAGTTTTTCAATCCTCCACAAAGTAACAATGAAAAGGAATGAAATAGCATGGAACACAGTACTTGAGGGAAGACATTTTTTCACTAACAAAGAGGACTACTGGTTAAAAAACAACATATAATGAATTACTGCAATGATTTCATAACTAAGATAAACAGAGAGCTGGTTAGAGTCTATGAGTGTCAGTAAAGAAAACAAAGAGGAATTTGCAAAACACAAATCCTATTTCCTTTGCTTGCTTACACATCTTACAGGAGGTTAAGTGATCTGGTTGCTGCCCACCTGTTCAAAATATAAGGTCACCATCTTTCTGTGAACATAAGAAAAAGCCCCCAGAGGCAGGTTTCATTTCATCTTTTCATGCAGATTTATGCAATAATGTAGTGTTAAGAGGTCAATGTCCGGCACAGCAATGTTTTATGAGAATGTAATATGTGTGCATGTTTTGAACAGTACACATTTTGACTATGCATATGAATTATTAAAATTCTTAAAAAAACCCCACAAAACAATGGTATAAGTTGTTTCCTTTTGTGGGATCCTGCTTTCAGGAAGAGAGAGTGTGTGAGTAAATGGCCCATTATCTTCCCAACAAAGAATTATGAAATATATAAACTAAACTAATTTCAGTATTGGATAGGTTAGACCTGTTACTTTATTACCTAGCTAACATTATGCAAACTATTATTGAGTCAAGTGATAAATTCAGTGATTCCCTCTGTGAAATAGAAGACAAATTACATGAACTGCCAAATTAAAGGAATATTAAGAAGAGATCCACAATGTTAACCCACATTTAAACTAAAAGAAAAGAAAAATCCTTTCTAATTCAAAATCAAAAGTAAACATACTCTTGCAGATTTCAAAATATGATTAGATACCAGATTGGGAAAAGAGTGAACCGACACCATAGCTGGAAAATTTATGACTTGTGCTTTCATTTTTGAATTTTGTTTTGCTTTGAAAAAGGCTTTTCTTGGTAGATAAAAGAGGCCAGTAACCGACCGTGTCTGGATAACCCATCACCACGGCAGTCACCATTCTCAGTCACTCGGGAGGGCTCAAGGCGCCAGCTCGCGACTGGATGCCAAGGATGACTCGTGGTACGCAGGGTTAAGCAAAAAGACCTCACCACCTGCATCTTCCCCAGATTCCAGTCCCCGAACCCCAGTCCAATTCCTGGATGAAATGGACACAGCATTCTGCAACTTCACTTTCGTGTCCTTTTTAAACACAACCTAGCTAGCCCCTCCTCCTCCCCAAGGACCGTGCAGGGCTCAGCAAACAGAATCCGCGGAGGCCTGCGCTCTAGACTCCCTGCTTCTGGGAGCCCCAGGCAAGTCATCTGACCCCCGGTGACTCAGTCTTCCAATCTGTCAAATAAGGTGACGAAAAACCCAGCCTACCTCATCGGGTGGTTCCAGTGCAGCCGCCCCAGGCTGGCCCGGGGACAGCGGCTCCGCGTCGCGCCCGCGAGGCCCTGGCGGGCGGAGGGGCGGGGCGCGGCGGGGCGGGACAGGGTACCGAGGCGGCTCGGCGACGCTGCCCACCGCCCCAGCCCGCCGCCCCCGACCTGGCCGGCGCACACCCCACTGCGTCAGCACGCTGACGTCGCCGCGGAGCGGCCGCCTCTCGGCCGCGGGACCGGACGCAGCCTGGGTTGTGATTGCTCCAGTATCAGAGGCGGCTAATGGTGAGTGAATTTGTCAGTCATCCCCTGCCCAGTGAGCGACACGGGGAGGCGGGCGAGGGCGGGCTGGCGTGGCCCGGGGAAAGAGTGGGAATCTGAAACTCCGGTTTGGAGAGGTCAGAGCTGGTTGGGCGGGACCGAGACGGTCCTACCCCGTTTTATAAAGCCACCGTGCCTCGCTCTTCGGCAATTCTGCTTCCTCCGCCTTCCTCCAGTTTGCCCATGGGGATTTAGGGTCCGGATTTCACGACCCCAAAGCCCCTCGCACTGAACTCTCCGGGAATGAAAATGTAGGCCATTCCATTTCTCTGCTTCAAGTGTCACCCCCACATTTAGTTTTCCTCAAGTGTCGAGACCTATGTAGGAGACTATCTCTGCTGCTAGGACGTGACACCATAGTCTTAGTAGTAATCACATTTATAAGACTTATTTGTTTCTAGCGAGATTGGGCATCTTTTACTATTGTTTTAATTCTAAGTGTCATTTTCCTCTAATTAAGGTCTTTACCATTGGGGAAAGAAATGCAACGATTACAAGTGTATGATTAGGTAACAAAGTGAAAGGACTTGTTAACCACCCTCTAGACCAAGATTTTAAAGGCTTATTAGCAACATAGAAGCTCTCCTCATACTTTTCTTAGTCATTGCATCCCTACCTACATAAATGGGAAAGGATATTCTCTTCAATAAATTGTTTTGGAAGAACTCTGTATTCACATGCAAAAGAATGAATCTAGATCTCTATCTTATAACACGAAAGTCAACTCAAAAGGGTTTGAAGACTTAAATGTAAGCTGAAAAATTAAACTAGAAGAAAATAGAGGAAAGGCCTATGGGATGCTCTTGGCAATGATTTCACAGATATAACTATAAAAGCAAAAATAAACATGTTGATCTACATCAAATTAAAAGGCTTCTTTACAGTATCAGAAACATTCTATAGAGTGGCAAGGCAACCCATGACTGGGAAAAAAACACTGCAAACCACATATTTGAAAAGGTATTAATCCCCCCCCCCAAAAAAAAAAAATCATTTGAAGAACTCATACAACTCAAGAGCAAAAATCTCAAATAACCCAATTAAAAATTTACTTGAATAGCTATTTATCCAAAGAAGATACATAGGTAGCCAATATGTATATGAAAAGGTACTTGACATTACTAATTGTCAGAGAAATGCAATTCAAAACCACTGTGAGATATCACCTTAAGACAGTTACTATGGTTGTTAACAAAAAATAGCAAGTGTTGGTGAGGCTGTGACTAAAGGTAGCAGGGTGGTTGTGGGGATATGGAGGAGAGGGACAAGGGGACACAAAGGATGATGGTGGGGGAAACAATAAAGATCATCTTAAGGAGGATTGACATCTTAGCAATGAGTCTTATGATCCATGAATGTTGTCTTTCATTTTCCTTTTTAAAAGGAAATATAGTTGACTTTTGTTGTTATGAACCTTACCAAACTCACTAATTCTAGCAGTTTTTTTCATATTCCATAGGCTTTTATTCATAGATGATCATAAAAAAGAAATGGAAAAGCACAATAAATGCCAAAAGGTTTTATTTTAAAATTGTTAATTTGATGTTGTATGAATTTTGTTTCAATTCAAAATAACTATTCCATGCCCTACCCATCTCCAAAAGAAAAATGTTCAAATGAGGTTTCTCCTCCCCAAAGGCCCATAGATTTGAGGTAGTGAGGAGACCTATAGCTACATTAAATATGAAAAATTATCTAAATTATATCAAATGTATGCAATCATCTACTTAAGCTATATAAATATAAAACCAGAAATTAATGCTGAAAATTCTACCACTATATGCCCAATTCATCTGCCACTCTTCCTTTTACTTTTCATTTGGATTAGTTATGCCTTTTATCTGCCCTGGATCAGGTGCCTAGAAATATTTGTTGAATTACAATGCAATGTATATATCATTTTTCAGTACTCGTGCAAATAAATGCTCCCATCTAATCCATCCTGTCTACTGTCACTGATAGTCCATAGAAGTCATGAGGAAAGTTTAAAAGTATCCAATAGTAAATAATAGAAATCAGTAATATATATCATAGTGGGATGGAGAAGAGAATTGACAAATGACCTTATTTAGGAAGTAAAGGAGTAGTGTGATTGGTTGGAGAATTTTGCCATTAGCTTAAATTAGGAATTCAGGAGGAAGGCCAGGTTGGACAGGGGCTGAGTTCTAAACTCATTTTGAACACTTTGTGTTTGAAATATGTGTGATTCATTTGGAAGTGTATCTAGTATGCATATAGCTTATAAACTTGAGAATTCAGGGAGATGCTTCTGGATAATGTCACTCAGGAAGAGTATCCAGACTGAGAAATGAAGAGAACCTAGAGCAGAATCCTGGGTTCATTTAAAGAGCAGGTCAGCAACATCAAAAGGAAACATAGACACAATAAACTCAGCAATTAGAGAGGCATGAGGAGAGTCACGTGTAACTAGAGATAGTAGTATTTTGAAGATCAAATGATAAATGTTTTAAGTCAGAAAGAGCAAAAATTAAGAGAACATGGACTAGAAATCTTAACAGAGTAAGGATTAATTATGACTGGAAATTTAAGGATATAAGTGATATGAAACTGTAAGAAAATAAGTGGAAGATGGAGATAGCACTATAAGAAAAGAAATGGAGGCAACAAAGTGTGAGTAATTTTAGTATGCCTTGATTGAATGGAACATGAAACTAAAGGTACCTGAATTACCTAAGTTAATAAATCGCTTTAGATGCTGAGAGAGCCTTTGGTTGGTAATATGATAAAAAATGGGATTAATACATTTTGTTCTAATGTTTTAAACTGTTAGGAATTTAAAGTCTTAGGAATTTGTTTCAAAGGGACAAAACTTTCAGTAATTTACTAATCACAAAAATAACTAGTACACATTAGTACATATTATAATCTAATTTCCATAAAATGATACTAAACTACTATATAAATAAAAAAATTAAAACCAGGGTTTGAGGATTTACTATTTTTTTTAATTGAGGTAATATTATTTTACAGCACTGCATGCCCACCACAAAGGTGTAGTTTCCATCCATTACCATCCAATCAAGCCCTTCTAACTGTTTCAACCCACTCCCTTCTCCTGTGGTTGTATTATCAGAGTCTATGGGTTTGATTTTGTTTTTGTTTGCTCCTTTGCATTGTGTCTTTATATTTAACATAAGAGTGGAATCATGCGGTGTTTGTTTTTCTCCTTTTGACCTATTTCACTTAGCGTAATCCCCTTATGGTCCATTCATGTTGCAAATGGCAAGATTTCATCTTTTTTTTTTAATAGCTGAGTACTTTTCATTATGTAGCTATACCTCATCTTTATCCAGTTATCAATTCATGAGCATTTAGGTTGTTTCCATACCTTAGCTATTGTGAGTAGTGTATAATGAATTTAAGAGTGCATATATTTTATAGAATTAGTGCTATCATTTTCTTCAAATAAACACCCAAAAGTGGAGTTGCTGGATCATATGGTTGCTCTATCATTAGTTTTTGAGGAACCTTCATGATGTTTCCCTTAGTGGCTGCGCTAATTTAGGTTCTAACCATCCCTTATTGTTTCTTGTCTTTTTGATAATAGCCATTCTAAAGAATGTGAGGTGGACTCTCACTGTGGATTTTGACAAGCACTTCGCTAATGAAAAATGATATAGAACATTTTCTTGTATTTGGTGGCCATTTGTACATCTTCTTTGGTGAAATGCCTATTTAGATCCTCTGCCCATTGTTTAATGGGGTTATTTTGTTGTCGATGTTGAGTTGTATGAGCTGCTTTATGTTTTGGATATTAACCCCTTATCTGATACATGGTTTACAAATATCTTCTCCCTAGAGGCTACCTCTTTGTTTTAATGATGGTTGTTTGTTTTTTGTTGTTGTTGTTGTTTGTTTGTTTTTAGCTGTGCAGAAGCTTTTAGTTTGATGTGGTCCCATTTGTTTTTATTTATTTTTTTTTTTTGTGGCCCTTGCTGTTGGAGATGAATCCACAAAGACATCACTGCAATTGATGTCAGAATTAATCATCTATGCTTTCTCCTGTATATTTTAAGATTTGGGGACTTATATTCAATTCTTTAATCCATTTTGAATTAATTTTTGTGTATGGTATAAGATAGTGGTCTAGTTTCATTCTTTTGTGGGTGGATATCTAGTTTTCCCAGCACCATTTATTGAAGAGACTTCTTTCTCCATTGTAGACTGTTTGGTCATTTATCACAAATTTCTTATATATACGTGTGAATGGTTTCAATTTTAAAACTGGAAAACACAAGGGTCTCCCCAGTGGCGCAGCAGTTTAGCGCTGGGCTGCAAAGCTGACTGCAGCCTCTACAGCTCTGGTTTGATCCCTGGCCACCGGTGAGGGTCCCACATGGTGCGCAGACTTCTCCTGTCGCCCGCTGCTCCCCTCAGCAGTGTATTTCGTCAGTCTGCCTATTTTCTTACCCACTCTGGCTCAGGTGAATTCTCTTACCCTCCCGCACTTCTGACTGTACCCAGTGCTTGTATAAATAAATAAATCTTTATTAAAAAAAATCTATTAAAAAAATGGAAAACACAAGTCTTGGAGAAGAATACAATAGCAGATGGCTACTGGAAAAGGCAGTATCTATAGAGTCCAAAGTCACTTGGGTTTTGAGGTAATTAAAACATATGGGGCTGATCCAAGGTAGACTTTGCATGTTAATTTACTCTTGAAAAAATATAAATTCCTATCAAATTTATTGAAAAGACAACTTCAACTATGGCTTTTTAGAGATTAGAAGTTGAAAAGACAAAGTTAAGCTTGATATATAAGCTTAGAGCTAATGTTAGAAATTCATAGAATTTTGCCAACCCAAACCATCAGTGAATTTGGTCATTCTCATCCTGTTCTCTCCTAATTTGAGGGATTTGGTTGCATGCTGGTGAAGCTGTTTAGCTCACCGTGGTCTCTCATGTAATACAGTACCACAACCCCAATCCTCTTCTGCTCCCAAGTGAGTCAATGTAGCCAGGAAGAAGGCTCTCTTCTACCACTGTGACTCATGATGCATGAGACTGAGCTGGTGTCCATGGGTAGTGCCTGACTACACACACACACACACACACACACCCCTTTACATGTGGACCCAGTGCTAGCCAAGGCTAGTCTAACCACTGAATCCACATGTCAAATTAGTCTCTGTCTTGCAAAGTTGCTATGAAGTCACTCAGAGGTCACTGGTCTATTCTTCCCAGCTATGTTTGTAAAAATGTCTCATCATGCTTATTTTGGCAGGAAGAAGCTCCTGTAAGATTCTAGTGGTAACATTTGAGGAAGGGCAAAAATAATGGCAGAATATCCAGGGAAGCAAAGTTTACCATTATCATTAATTTCAAAGAAGCTTTCCACATTGCTTTTTTGATGTATTGAAGATTCTCTTAGTCTTTTTTAAGCATCTGTAATCTGAGGTTCTTTCTGTGTTAAAAAAGGAATCCAAGTAAAAACTTTGTTGGTAATTCTTAGCTTTTGGAAGCACCATGTTGATGTAAAGATTTCTTCTTGAACTATGTTTTTTTCTTGGACTATGTTATTCATAAAGGTCTTTTTTTCTTTTAAATAATAGTGCAAGCAAAAAAAAATAATAGTGCAAGCAGAAAGCTCTATAGTACTCAATATTCACTCTTGGTGAATTCATGCATTACAGACAGGAACCCAGAGTTAGTGAAGTATAATTTTTTTCTGTTTAAAATTTTATAGGTAAAAGGAGATGACACCTCCCTTCCCTCCTCCCTCCATTTCTCACTTTCTCCCTCCTTCTTCCTCTTTTTACTATAGAAAAAAGAAAAATCTATAAAACATAGTCTTCATACCTGGCCCTATTATAATTGCTGGGTAACCAACATTTTCAGAGAAACTTTGTCTTTCCCCAAGAGGCTCACTAATACCAGGTTAAAAAAAAGTGGACAATATTTTGGCAGGCCTTTTACCAATATAAAATAAATGTACATAATGTTAAATGTTTATTGAAAAATTTTCAATAAAAAAATAAAATTGTGCTCCAGTGTCTATGTGGGCATCTCTTTCCCCCTAACAAACCTGTCCTTTTAAAAATGCAAAAAAAATAAAATAAATTTAAAAATAAAAAATAAAAAATCCATTTCATGTAATTTTGATTAGTCTGGAGCTCATTTGATTAAACTATAAATGCTCATTTTCAAAATGCGTTTTTTAAGATTTATTTATTTATTTATTTATACAAGCACTGGATACAGTCAGAAGCGCGGGAGGGTGAGAGAATTCACCAGAGCCAGAGCAAGGAGCAGAACAGGCAAAGGACTGAAGTGCACTGCTGAGGGGAGCAGCAGGTGGCAGGAGAGATTTGCACACCATGTGGGACCCTCAGGGATCAAACCAGCGCTGCAGAGGCTGCAGGCAGCTTCACAACCCAGCACTCAGCTGCTGCGCCAACGGGGAGGCCCTCAAAATGCATTTTATGCAGTGTGTTGCTATAGTAACATTTACTTTTATTTAGCACATTTTATAAAGTGTTATATCCTGAATTCTCCTTATGTAAATAAATTTTTAAGATGTTACAGTACTTAATATAGTTTTTAAAAATGATAAAATTAATTCAGATTTTTGTTGTTGGGTTTTTGGAATGTTTTGTATATTTTGGATATTAAACTTTATCATATATATGATTGAAAATTATTTTCCCCTTTCTATAGGATGTCTTTTCTGTTGATTGTACCTTTGATGCTGAGAAGATTTTCCTGTGCAGGTGGTGTCCAAGAAATCGTTTCTAAATCCATTGTCATGAAGCTATTCCCATATTTTCTTTTACAGTTTTACAGGTTTAGGTTTTATGTATAAGTTTTTAATCCATTTGAGTTAATTTTTGTATCTGGTATAAGGTAAAAATCCAAGTTCGTTCTTTTCCATGTGGAAATCCAGTTTTCCCCCACCTTTTTTGAAGATAATGTCCTCTCCCCATCATGTGGTCTTGGCAACCTTGTCCAAGATCATATCACCATGTGTGTGGGGGTTTATTTCTTTCTTCTTTCTTTTGTTCCATTGGTCTATGTTTTGATTGCATAACTTTGTTTTGAAATTGAAAAGTATGTCTTCAATTTTGTACTTTCCTCCCACCCCCCAACATTTATTTTGGTTTCCTTGAGACTCTGTTCTTGGGTGGGATGTTTCACATGTTCTGTTAGGTCTAATTGGTCTATACTATTGTTCAGATCCTCTGTTTTTTACTGATCTGCTTGTTTAACCATTTTTAAGCTATTGAAATCTATAACTATTACTGTGTTGCTGACCATTTCCCTCTTCAAAACTGTCAGTTTACTTCGTATACTGGGAGGTATAATGTATTCATATATATTTGTAAGTTATATTTTTCTGGTCAGTTCCTTTTGTCTTTATAAAATTTCCATCTTTTTCTCTTTTTTTTTTTTTTTTTTTTTAAGATTTATTTATTTATTTATACAAGCACTGGGTACAGTCAGAAGCGCGGGAGGGTGAGAGAATTCACCAGAGCCAGAGCAGGGAGCAGAGCAGGCAGAAGGACCGAAGTACACTGCTGAGGGGAGCAGCGGGCAGCAGGAGAGGTCTGCGTGCCATGTGGGACCTTCCTCTGGTGGCCGGGGAGCAGCTGGGGATCAAACCGGCACTGCAGAGGCTGTGGGCAGCTTCGCAACCCAGGGCTCAACCACTGCACCACCGGGGAGGCCCTCCATCTTTTTCTCTTATGACAGTTTTTGACTTAAAATCTATTTTATCTGTTGTAATTATTGTCATCCCTACTCTATTTGGTTACTATTTGCTTAATATGTCTTTTCCCATTCTTTCATTTTAGCCTTAGTGTCCATAGATTTAACATGAGTCTCTAGACATCATATCAATGGATCTGATACTTCTTTGGCAGAGGAAGGAGTGGAGTAGAAGTCCAGGTTTTCCATTCACCCTTCCTTGACACCAGAAGTGTTTGCCTTGTTACAGTAGGGTGGGAGTTGGAGAAGTAGGTTTACCCTCAGTTCTGCTAGTTTATGCCTGCCACTGTGGCTACCACCACCTGAGTGGTGGTGGAGTATGGCCTCTTTACTAATGGGTGATGATGACTGCCTAATTCTCCACTGGGCCTTTTCTGACACTATCCCAGGATGGTGTGGGAAAAGTGCTTTGTTATTACTGGGTGAAGAATGTTAAGAACAGAATATATAATACTGAGTCACAAAGGGCTCTCTGTATTTCCTGTGAAGGAGTTTTAATTCTGAGAATATATTCTTAAAATTTATTTTCTTAAGCTTTCATAGCTCCTGTCTTATGTGCTCTTAAAGCTATAAAAGTGCTCTTGTAGCTATGAAACCTTTTCCATAGTCCATTTTTAAAAAATTACTTATTCTTAAATAATGAGATTTCTACTCTGGTCTGGTTTTCTTAGGTTAGTGGATTCTTCCTGGATTCCTATATTCCATTTTGACATTCTCTTCTGTCTCCAGTATAGCGTGGACAAGTAGTAAAGAGAACACTTCTTGTTTGTTACAATCACCTTGCCAGATCTAGGTCCAGTATGCACAGACTTATCGCTAGTGTAAAGCAATCCTGTCTTTTGGGAAAGGAAGTCCTCACTCCACCACCAATGATGGAACATTTTATTGGTGTCACTACACATATACTCAGGACATGCTTACTTTACCAAGAAGCTCCGGCCCAGTTTGTATACTCCCTTCACCAAGGCATTGAGAATTTCAACGGTGAGAGGAGCAACAACTTTATCCTTAAAACGCTTCATTGTGGTTGGATATGATAATGGGAGATGCTTCCATTCCTGATTTTAACAAGGCTAGTACAATTCAAGAGTAGCAGAAGCCAATTGGATGAGCTAACTACTAAAGACAAAGGGAAAACATTTATATAATAGGCAGCAGAAATTAAGCTGTAATCAGATGTATTGACAAGTAGAGATATTTGGCACTAGTCTGTTAATCACAGGGACTCTGAGAATAAAATATTTGGGCACCTCAAAAAAATATTACTTGATTTATGTACGGGAAAAATTCCATGTCTAGTGACCAGAACCTAACAAGCAAGAAGCATATCTTTATTGAGTTAAAAGCTACAGAGATGTCGGATTTCTTTGCTAGGAATTAGCTTGTCTCCACTAACACAGCTGCCTAATGAAAGTAACAGTGATAATTATTTTTTAATAAAAAAAAGAATTGACAAATTAGAAACTTTTTTTTAACTTTTTTGCATTTTTTTTTAAAGATTTATTTATTTATTTATACAAGCACTGGGTACAGTCAGAAGCACGGGAGGGTGAGAGAATTCACCAGAGCCAGAGCGGGGAGCAGAGCAGGCAGAAGGACCGAAGCACACTGCTGAGGGGAGCAGCGGGCAGCAGGAGAGGTCTGCGCACCATGTGGGACCCTCCTCCGGTGGCCGGGGAGCAGCCGGGGATTGAACCAGCGCTGCGGAGGCTGCGGGCAGCTTTGCAACCCAGCACTCAACCATTGCGCCACCAGGGAGGCCCCAATTAGAAACTTTTTAGACAAACATGTTTATGGCCTGATCTTATTGTAGAAAGAAGTGAAAATTTTGCTTGACTCCGTGACCATGAAAGTATTATCAAAACAGCTGTAAAGAAAAACTACCTAAAAGTAAGTGTATAGTTTTCTGGATTTATACTTCAATTGTATACATTAGTTCACATAATTTTCAAAGGGTCATGCAAATGGAGGGGTGATATCCTTCTTTCACAGTCTCATCTCTACACAAAGTATTGATGTCATATCTCTTCCTAAGTACCAAGATTGTTGGACAGTGAATCTGTGGTGGGGTGGGGAGGTGTCTAAATATTGGATCTCTTTCCCTCCACTTCTTAGTCCTAAAATAGAAGCTCCTCATGCCCTCCCAATTCAGTGTCCCTCAGCCTGCCACTCCTTCAATCTTTTTTGGATTCTGTCTTCCTCCCTCTTCCTTCTATGTCAATCTGATCTTGGAAGCATTTTTTTTTTTTTAAGATTTATTTATTTATGCATATAAGAACTGGAGTACAGGCCAGAGGTATGGGGGGTGAGAGGATTCACCAGCGACAGAACAGGGAACAGAACAGGCGGATTGACTGAAATACACTGCTGAGGGGAGCAGCGGTCGAGACTGGAGAGGTCTGCTACGCCATGTGGGCAGCACACTGGTCAGGGATAGAACTCGTGCTGCAGTGGCTGGGATAGCTTTATAGGTTGCGTCTTAACCCCTTGTGCCACCAGGGAGACCCTTGGAAGCATTTCTTATAATCTTATAATCTTACTGCTCTACCCTGTGAAAACAAAGGTTTCTGCTAAAGACTGAGTATTGGTGCCCACACATTCCTACCAAATTAATGTTGAAACCTAATGACTATTATGGATGGTTTTAGGAGTTGGAGCCATTCAGAAGTGCTTAGATCATGAGAACAGAGCCCTTGTGAATGTGATTAGCACCCTTCTGAAGACCTGCCTAGTTCCTTCCATCACTTGTGGTCACGGTGAGAAGATAGCTGACTATGAGAAATCAGGCCTTCGCTAGGCCTTGAATCTATTGTCACCTTGATCTTGGACTTCCCAGCCTCCTGAACTATTAGAAATAATATTATGTTGTTTTCAAGCCACCCATGATATTTTGTTATAGCTGCCCAAATGGACTAAGATAGATTCTTTCAGTCATTCTTTCTACTTTGGTGTTTGTTGGATGGAGGGAAGGGAGAAAGGAAGGAGGAAAGAAGGAAGAAAAAGAGGCGTACCAGTGACAAAATACCAAGGAAGGGAATTGCTTGGAACACACAGAGTAATGCCTGAATATGACCTGGCACTAAAAGGCTGTGTGGCAAAATCACCTTTCAACATTCAGTATAATTAACTTTTCAGCCCTGCAGGCTGCTAACCCACTGCTAACTCTGCGGAAATAATTATTGAATTTAAGCATTATATGACTTAGGAAAAATGTAATTTTAGTGGTTGACTTGCATGTGTATGCTTTCCCTCAATCAGCAAAACAGGCAGATCAGCTGATGCACTCTGTTCTATAATTGCCTGATCATTACAGCCACTTGGGCAACAGTTAATTGTATAGACTGCTGCCCCTGCTCCAATGCATCAATCTCTTTAGGGGAGGGACTCTAAACATCTTTTTTTAATAGGAGTGAGAGCCTCATGATAGACTTGGAGCCATTTTGGAGCCATTAATATGGGGAAATATTTCTGAGGAAAATAATAGCATTGTATAAATATCACTTAATTTGTATTGGGAAATAACTATCCCATTGACTAAACATATTTTTGAAAGTAAAGAATATCCAACTCACGTCTTTAATCTTATCTGAGTTTGGAGATAATTATTTTTCAGAACTACAAGCCAGAAATTTTCCTTTTGGCCCATTTTTAATAATAATGTCCTAATTTATTGCCTGATCAACACCTTTTAATTAAATGATAATTCTAAGTAATTGCTTGTGATGCCCTGTTATTATTGTACATTAAAAGTTCTATAGGATTAGAAGGGAAATTAACATGCCTCTTTTATGAAAAGAGAATATGGTTGTAGGGTAAGGAAAAATATCAGGCTTTTCTGCCCTCCC
This sequence comes from Talpa occidentalis, assembly GCF_014898055.3. NCBI lineage: Eukaryota > Metazoa > Chordata > Mammalia > Eulipotyphla > Talpidae > Talpa > Talpa occidentalis. The sequence continues at coordinate 111,994,029 of NW_026555331.1, read as the reverse complement.
GCCATCAGGATAAATGAGGGATCCTTGAGGTCCTGAATGCATGCCTGATGGCGGGCACCTGGAGTAGGGTGTGGGCAGATGTAGATGGGATTCACCTAGGCTAAGACTGTGCTTTTAAGGGCAGCGTCACAGGGACGCCAGCAGCAGCAGCAGCAGAAGCCGAAAGAGAAGCTGAGAAGCAGCAGAACGAACGCCAGAGAGCCCAGATAGAGTGAAGACTTGCTGGGGGCTGGGAGGCCTGCCAGCATCCCTGCCTGCCATATGCCTGGTGAACCCCAATAAAAGACCTGCAAAAACCACTGAGGACTCTGACTCCTCCTTTACCCGGTCTGCATGGGATCAGAGAACCTGCACCGTGTCCAGTTCTGCCTTTACAATGGTCTTTTTAAGGGGCCTCCCCGGTGGTGCAGCGGTTGAGCACTGGGTTGCGAAGCTGCCCGCGGCTCTCTGTGGTGCTGGTTCGATCCCCAGCTGCTCCCCGGCCACCAGAGGAGGGCCCCACATGGTGCGCAGACCCCCCCTGCCGCCCGCTGCTCCCCTCAGCAATGTACCTCGGTCCCTCTGCCTGCTCTGCTCCCCGCTCTGGCTCTGGTGAATTCTCTCACCCTCCCGTGCTTCTGACTGTACCCAGTGCATGCATAAACAAAACAAACAAATAAATAAATAAATAAAACATGCCTCTATTAAAAAAAAAAAATGGTCTTTTTAAAAGCCTTACCATGAATCTAAATGCCACCATGCCATGTAATTGTCTTCAAATTAGACAGTTTCCACTTAATTAATAGAAAAACAGAAAAATGAAGAGAGTTGGCCATGATCATACAGTCAGTTGTGGGCCAGCATCAAAACTCAGAATATTAGAGAAGCTAAATCGTAACTAAGAAGAGATGGTAAGTTGAGAATTCATTTTATAATTTTAAAATAATCTGCCATAACCAATGCAAAAACGAGAGCTTTCAAATACTTGTTGTAACTCCCACAGAATCCACACTGCTTTTGTATTGGCCATTTTGTTGATTACAGCAACATCAGTGAAGTTATATATACTGGTGATGAATAAGTTTATTTACAACAAAGAAATAATGAATCAATAAAATCTCACAAAAACAAATAAAATAAACATCACTGTCTTTGGGTTTTAGTTATATAAAAGCAACCCATAGGAAAATTTCTTTAAAAACAAACTCATTTTTTAATCTCAAAATATGGAATAATGGGACTTTATTCTCTATCTTCTCTAAATAGCTTGTTCACCATTTTGAATTCTCCAGATCTTCAACTATCATTTATATATATTGACTATCTTATTCTTAGATTTTCCTTTTTGGGGAAAATTCCTTAGCTCGATCTTTTAACTCACTTAATTTGTATTTCAGTTTTGTTAATTTTACTGTTTCCCAACCTCCAGAGTGTTTTTTAGTATAATGATCAATTTTAAAATTTTTTAGATCTCTGTATGAGTTCTGATAGATATAAAATCTTCCTGAACCTCTGGAGGGAGGGGAGGGAAGAGGTGTATCCATTTTCTGAAGTTTCATTTAGTTCTGTTAACTTTCTTAACTCTGAAACTATTTCAATTTTAATTTTAGAACCTCTATTACTTTGTAGTTTTTCTTCAAATACATTTTGATTGCTGTCTGTATGTTCATCTTTATTTTGTGAACATAATACATTTTTATTTCAGTCTACTCTTTTAATTATGAGAAAGATAAAATTTGCTGATAGCTGAGTGTAGAGGTAGGACTGACCACTGAGCAGGTTTTCTGATCCCATGCAGACCGGATAAAGGAGGAGTCAGAGTCCTCAGTAGTTTTTGCAGGTCTTTTATTGGGATTTACCCGGTACAAAGCAGGCAGGGGTGCTGGGGGGCCGGGAGGCTGGCAGGCCTCCCAGCCCCCAGCAAGTCTTCATTCTATCTGGGCTCTCCGGTGATCTCTCTCTCTCGGCTTCTCTTTTGGCTTCTTCTGCTTCTGCTGGCATCCCCGTGACGCCGCCCTTAAAAAGCACAGTCTTAGCCCAGGTGAATCCCATCTACCTATGCCCACACTGGGGTAGTTGATAGCTAGTTTTCTTTAGGTGGAGTTTCCCCCACTTTTCCTGTGTGTTACCAACATAACTCCAATCTGATTATTAGCAGAAATCCCTACTATTCTTCTTTTCAGGGCAGAGGCACTACTACATATTCAAATGTACAGGTTATCACTAAGAGTTACTAGTACTGGATCATTAAGGAGTTAGTAGATGCCTCTCAGGATTCTCCTCTGAGGAGCAACAGAAAGATGCTATTATCCATCAACTCCTGACTCACAGTTGGTCAAGAATTTCCCTCCAATGGCTGATAATATTCCTGAGCTGCAAATGCACACATGCTTGATGTTTTTCTGTGTCCTATGCTGAAGCTATGAGGAACCCTGGGCAGGTAGAATGGGCACTTCAGGTGTTAGTTATGTTAGTATGACATAAACATTGTCCACACAGAATAGTTTGCTCCAGACATGACTGAAATCAGGAGCAAGGCTGAGAAGTTTTAAGGCAAGCACTATCAGATACAGGAGAGAAAATTTAAGAGAAAAAAGTTAAGAAGATTCCTTCCTGATTCAAGAGCCCTTTGAGATACAAGTGAAGCTCAATGAACACAAAGATGGAGTCAGCTTGCAGATACCTGTTATCTGGCTTTGCAAGGAGAATGACATATCTAAATGAGCCTCAGATGACACCAGCTCCTCACAACACTTCAAACCTGATTCATAGAAATACATTTTAGGTCAAGATATTCAAACATCAACCAAAACTCTCTTCTCATTGTAACTTTTTGGCATTGAATCCTAATTTCAGAATCCATCCAACACTAACAGTTCTCAACATGGCAATGAAAATGTAGGTTATCACTAGGAGATATGGACATTACTAGTGGTAGGGATTAGTCTTAACCTACAACAGGAAAATTTGTTCTTAAAAATCTTCCTTAGTTCCTTTCAGCTTTCAGCTCTTTAGTCCTTGTGACTTTTTTTCAAACTCCCATAAATAATGAAGGATCTGGACTTTTTTTTTTTTTTTCCCCAAGTGATTAGATTGGGCTGACCCAGATAATTAGGGGTAAGCTCCACAATTCAAAATCTTTGGTCTTAATCACTTCTGTCGAGTCCTGTTGCCATGTAATATATTCAGATTTCTTTTTTTTTTTATATTCCCCCATACAATTGCAAACCCCCATTCTGACCCCAATCCCTCCCCTCCCGCCCCCCACCCCCCAAAAAGTGTCTCTGTTTCATAGTTTTTTGTTGATTTTGATTTTCACTTTCTTATAGTTATTCATTTTCCTGGTCCCTTATTTAAGTTTTCTAGATTCCTGCTATGAGTGAGACCATCCGGTATTTTTCTTTTTCTTTTTGGCTTATTTCACTGAGCATGATCCCTTCCAGCGCCATCCATGTTGCTGCAAATTGCATATGTTTATCTTTTTTGAATGCTGAGTAATATTCCATGGTATATATGTACCACATCTTCTTGATCCAGTCATCTATTTTTGGGCATTTGGGCTGTTTCCAAAGCTTAGCTATTGTAAATAGTGCTGCTATAAACATAGGGGTGCAGGTGTTCTTTGGAATTGATGTTTCTGTGTCCTTTGGGTAAATACCTAGGAGTGGAATTGCTGGATCATATGGAAGCTCTATGTTTAGTAGGTCCAGAAATCTCCACACAGCTCTCCATAGTGGTTGGACCAGTTTGCACTCCCACCAACAGTGTAGAAGAGTTCCTTTTTCTCCACAACCTCGCCAACATTTGCTGTTGCTAGTTTTTTTAATATGTGCCATTCTCACTGGTGTAAGATGGTATCTCATGGTAGTTTTGATTTGCATTTCCCTGATTACAAGTGATGTTGAACATTTTTTCATATGTCTGTTGGCCATTTGCATTTCCTCTTCAGAGAAGTTTCTTTTTAGCTCTTCTGTCCATTTTTTGACTGGATTATTTTCTTTGTTGTTGCTGAGTCTCATCAGCTCTTTGCAGATTCTTGTGATCAGTCCTTTATCATTAGTGTTGTGTGCAAAAATGTTCTCCCAGTTGGTGGGGTTTCTCTTTGTTTTTGTTATTGTCTCTTTTGCTGTGCAGAAGCTCTTTAATTTGATGTAGTCCCAGCTGTTTATCTTTGCCTTCACTATCACTGCTTTGGGTGATGTGTCTGTAAAGATGTCTTTGATATGCAAATCACGTAGTGTTTCGCCTATATTTCCTTCTATGTATTTTATGGTTTCAGGTCTTATGTCTAGTTCTTTAATCCATTTTGAGTTGATTTTTGTGTATGGTGTGAGGTAGTGGTCAAGCTTCATTCTTTTGCATGTAGCAACCCAGTTTTCCCAGCACCATTTATTGAACAAACTTTCTTTGCTCCATTGCATAGTCTTTGCTCCTTTGTCAAAGATTAGTTGACCATAAATCTGTGGGTTTATTTCTGGATTTTTCTATTCGATTTCATTGGTCTGTATGTCTGTTCTTATTCCAATACCATGCAGTTTTGATGATTATGGCTTTGTAGTATAGTTTGAAGTCTGGGAGTGTGATGCCTCCATTTCTGAAGGATCTGGACTTTACCAGACATCTCAAACAGACTATACTTATTATAATAACTTTACACATTATAACCTTACAATAAGTTATAAAGGATTATAAGTTACTAGACCCAATGTATGTATATTATAATTATCCAACATTATGTATACTATGGATAGATAGATAAATATCTAGGAGAAATTTTTCCCTAACAAAAATAATAGCCAGATTTTTACTTTCATTTTATAGGAAAACTAATAACAGGTGGTATGTAATTGAATCCTAGAAAAAAAAGTGGAAAAGGTTATCAGAGATTTATCTCTAAATCCCACTACTTATGAAAAGCTTCAACAATCATAACTTCCACTATATATTCTTCCATTTGAGGGTCTCTCTGGTGGTGCAGGGTTTAAAGTCTCAGCTCTATTAAGCTATCGCCAGTCACTGCATTATGAGTTCGATCCCCAGCTCAGCAGACCTCCCCTGCCTCATCCACTGCTCCCCTCAGCTGTGTATTTCAGTAGCTCCACCTGTTCTGCTCCCCACTCTGTCTCAGGTGTGTTCTCTCACCCACCACAACTCTGACCTACATCTTGGTTCTTATATGCATAAATAAAAATAAATCTTTAAAACTTCCATTTGAAAAGTGGGAAAAAATTTATCAGTTAGGTGATGCCAACAAAGGGAAAAATTTTTATGAATCTGAAATATCTTCTACTTTATTTTACAGCAGCAGCAGCAAATTTGAGGGCTGAGGTTGTGACATTCATAGTTGAAGGAGTAGTCAATGGCTTGATCTTAAAAGTATCACAATACTTTGCGCAGGTGTCATTGAAAGCTTTAAAGATGAAAATAATGCAATCAGTCTTCATTTAAGAGGATTGGAATGATTGGGAGCTTTGTGGAGAATGAATTTGAAGGGACAAAACCATCAGATATTTAGGAGTCTTCTCTATCTCCAAGAGGGTTATGATGACAGTCTGACACCTAGCAGTTAAAATACAGATATAGGAAAGGGTTCCAGGTAGTAGAATATTTGGATTATTATCAACTATTCACTTAGTGTTGTGAGATAAATGATGTCCTTAAGGCAGAAGGATAGTGTAAGGCAATCAACCCATTCCGGGTAGGTTTATGAATGGTTCTAGCAGCCACATGCTCTTCGCCATTGTTTGTAGTCACCGTACTCCTCCGTAAACTCCACTCCTCCACCCTCGACACCGCACTACCAGCACACCGCACTCTGCTGCACCACCCTTATAAACCAGTCTCTTTTAGCTCAGGTGTACCCACCTACACATGCCCACACGCTACTCCAGGTGCCCGCCATCAGGCATGCACTCAGGACCGCAGGGTTCCGTCATCCATCCTAATGGCGGGAGGGCAGAAAAGCCTGATACCTTTTACCTACTCTACAGATAGAATATAGGTAAATTGAGTTTCTGGTAAAAAGGTAGAAAGATCAATTATGAGGTTCAGGAGTAGTTAGTAAAACTTTTGGTGAGAGAACACATTCATTAGAGTAAGGGGAGATGAGAACATAAAGGGAAGGAGGTCTCTAGGGTAAAGACAGGTATATCGTCTGAGAAGTGGAAGGTCAGGAGGCTGTGGTGAAAATGGTGGAATCTGGTTTCTGAAGCCTATTTAAATGTATGCTTGAGATCAGAATTAAACCTGACTGATCTTTGAGCTTAAGGACAGAAGATGAAATCCAGAAGATTATAGCGGTTATCAGTTTAGTGCCTTCTCTGATTCCCACCCCTTTTATCATATCATTTTAGGGCAATTTGGTTAAAAGCAACATTAATGGCATCCTGGGAAGAGCTGACTATGTTGAAAAATGGGAAAATTAATCTATTAGAAATTCCCTCAGTCATCACTCAGGCATAATGTTACTAGTGGGAATATTTGCAAGGTAGAAATATAGTACCACAGGAAATATCATATTATATAGTTGTTTCAGTGTATTTTAACAAAATGCTATGTGATGGAATAATTTGATACTAGGTGTAATGTCTAAAGATACGTCAAAGAGAGGATGACTTAGCCTAGAGGTTTTGAAACACTATGGAAAATGGAAATCTTGGGCTGTTCTCATTAACTATTGTGGATAACCACTATATTTCCCAATCTGCAAAGTATACAAATTATGGAATATTCACAAAAAAGTTTTTGGAAAATAGTCACAACAAAGCAGAAAAGTGAATTTTCTTCCAGAACAGTTTCTTAGAATTTACCTTGGCTTTCCATTGTGTACCCTTTCATATGATCATCTACAACTCACAAAAACACTCAAATATCTATAGTTCATCTCTTTTTTTTTTTGTTATTTGTCTGTCTCCTTTGAAAGCTTCATGAACTTTTTTCAACTCAAAGAACATATGATTTTAGGATCCCAAAAGAGTAGAAATTACCTTAGCATTCTTTTATTCTTGGATCACTTTATAGCACTGTTTGAATTTTCTAACCTCTTCCTTCAGAATTGGAATTCTAACTGTACAGAAAAAAATAAAGCAAAAGCTTAAAAATTGAAACAAAATCCATTGCCAGTGTAAGCAACTTTTTACTATATCTTGAACTAGGCTGGAGTTCAGTAATTATCATCATAAACACATATTTATTTTGCTTTGCTGGTTGAGAGTGTTTATGTACTCTATGGTTATAAGTGGTTTTTTTTTGTTGTTGTTGTTTTAATTTCACCCTTGTACTTAAATTTTCTATTCCATCAGCAAAGTTTAGCTGAATTGCGTCTAAAATATGCTTTCTCATAGAATGAGGTATTTTCCAAATCACTGACACCAAACTGCTGTTCAATCAAGGGTGTATACATTCAGGAAAAAAGACAGTTTGTTTACTCAGTCAAATCTAAATGTTTAATAATTCAGAAACACAAGAGCACAGCTTGCTTTGATTTAGTCTGTAACTTTCCAGCTTCAACGTGGCCTCAGGCAACGTGTAATAAAACTTTCATCCAACTTAATTTTTTTTTTTAAGAATAAGGGAAAATAAAGATTAAAATTATAAAAGCAAGTTGAAATCCTTCTTGGCCCCTCCACCATCTCATGATCTCCAAAGGACAGAAATGCAAAGTTAGCTCTGATGTAACCAAACAGAATTTGATTAGAAAGTTCATGACAGATTTCTAGAACCCTTGTTCACAAATGTTAATTAGCTACACACAGTACATTCTTTCATTTCATTTTTTCTAACTCCAAAATTTTAGCTTTGTTCAGTTTATTTTTCCCAGTTGCCCAAAGACATCTTCACTTAAATAGCCTGTCCTCGATCTTGAACTCATTTGAACTAAATCTGAATATATTTCTACAGACCCAATCCTTATGCCAGGTAATCAAAGATAATTTGATAATTTACATTCCAAAGAAAAGAGGACATTCAATGAAAGATGTTGTAAAATGTGTCTTTCTTGGTTTCTAACTCAGTCAGGTAGCTTTTTCTAGGATTCCATGGAGAATTCATTTCCAGAACTACTAGGGAGTTAGCACTGAGGCAGACACCTTATCTCTGAAGGTAAAATCTTTTCTTCAGACTAATTTGAAAATGGAGGGAAGACTTAAATATTTCTATTGTGGTTCTGCTTTGCTTTACAGCACTTTGGTTTTTTTTGTTTGTTTTGTTTTTCACAGCACTTTGTAATAAATGCTTTGTTTAAGAGATTGCATTCCAATGAAGTAGCATAAAACTGCATGTCATCCCACAGCCTCAGAAAGGCAGTCTCTTTTTATTTTATGTGTACCATAATATGGAATTCCATCATATTCTTTGGTAATTGAAATACAACATTATTCAGTTGATGTTTGGATTGTCTGTAAACCACAAAAGAATAACCACAATGCCAGTAACTTTCCTTCATACTCTAGCCAAGTGTTCTAAAAACTCTATCCTGGATTCTACGGTGAAATATCCTTGATTTCTGTGGGAAAAATGGTTTTAAAGAACAATGACTGATTAGTTACAATGCTCCATAGGATAGTAGAAAGTGCCGAAAAAGAAATTTAGGTGTCCTCCCACCCCAGTAACTAACTATAATTGAAGTAAAATAATTTGGAGCTTGTCTTTTATCATATGCAAAGATTAATGTTGAATGCAATGAGCTTCTGTTTCTATAAATGAAAAAGGCAAAAGCTTGAATTTCATGAGCTCTAGATCTTACTATTTTTCCTTTTAGCTTTGCAAGAGGTTCCATCACTGACGTAAAAATATTAATACTCTCCCTTTCAAAGATAAATGACCTCTCATTTATATTATGACCTTTCATGTATATATTATAATTTTCTAAATTCACAGAGAAATTAATATTGTACTAATAAAAATGGTTACCTTGAATAATTATGTCTAAGATTGACTGACAAGAAAGTATGTATAATTCTATTTTCTGGAAGATCTTATAGACTAAGATACAGGCATATCTCAATTGCCATGAGATAGAGTAATCTGATTCCTAATAGAGAACTGTGGTAATAACTCAGAAACTAGGCAACGATTATTTACCACTTGTTGTAATTGTTGTTCACTAGGGACCTTTCCCTTTCCCCAGAGGGCAAGAGCATGGATAGTGGTTTTAAGAAAATTTGAGTCTAGCCCTGGGGATAAATTGCTTATAGGTTAGTGGAAAGGAATCGGGGAACAGAAGCAGTAGAAGATGATACATAGTTCATTTCAACTGTGACTTTGGATTATTTGCAACTTTCTTCTTTGATTAGTTCAGAGTTGACTATATCTCTATATTGCTATATGTCCAGAAAAATTAGATGATTTGTCAAAGTTGTTTCTAGTCTGATCATTTCATGATCCTAAATCCATCTTCAGCACTTCTGTTTATTCTTTACCTCAAACCTTTACTTAAAGATACAAATAATACTTCCATGAGAAAGAACATTGGGATACAGTACAATATAGGAGAAACATACTGTTTTAGAAACTATTTAGATATCATTTTTTGTTCAGTTGTGTGTACCTCTTATATGACAATAATGAAACCAACTATTTTTTTAAGAAGAAGGTATTTGGGGATCATCCACTTGGCATTGACTGTCCATATCCAAGTCTCTGAAACCAAAATATGCTGCTTTAGTCCATACAAAATGATTTAACCCATTTATAATTATTCTCTAGGTAGTAGAAAGGTTTGCAGATATTAAGATTACACTTGCTTTTGCAACAAGATAAGATGTCATGATAAGGGATGTTACCTTTTCTTAGATAAAAAGGGAAGAGTCATTGGAACAAAGAGATGGAGAAAAAGTTCTTTTTTTAGGGATGGTTTAATGGAATTGAGAGGGAAGACAGATAATTCTGAACAATTTAATGGCTGAAAATGAAAATCCCTCCAATTTTAGCCACCTTGAGGATTAAATGTGGATCTTATAAAAGTAGCTTTTAATGTAAACGCAATGATTTCTTAAACCAAAAATGTGGGGGTGAGACCTACAAAGCATAGAATTACCATAATTGAAAGTGATACTAGCAGAGTCTCTTCTTCCTGTGGACAAACTACCAGACAAATGATGGATGACCAAGGCTCTCTCCTCTATAGTGATCACCAGCCACAGTACCAGTAGCAAGAACCCTGCCTGGGGGGATATGTTCCCTGTGTTTCAGCACCATGTCACAGCAACAATTAAAAAAAAAAAATAGTGGTTTTCTGGATCTCTTTCAAGATAGAATAAGCACCCCTGGGAGTTTAAGACTTTTCATAGAAAGAATCCTAGAGAGAGAAGAAAAAGAATGACTGCAATCCAAATGTACCATGCCACTATGTAAAAAGGGAAACTTTGCTTTCCCAATCTTCAAAATGGAGAAGAGCATTCATCTCCTAACTTCAAGAGTTATCTCTTCAATCAACAGGTAAAATAAGGATTGATTAATTTGAGGGCTCAGTTTCTGATTCAGTATGAATGACAAAGCAAACCTAACCACAACTCAAGCTTATTTCCAAATACCCTCAAGTAGCAGGGACCTTAGTATAGAATCTAAAAGTTTGGGCATTGCCAGAGACCTATCTGGGCTTGAACCCAGTTCTGTCACTTAATATGTATGACTTTGGAAAAGGTATTCAACTCTGGGTCTCACTTTTCTTATCTGTATAATGGGAAGGAAACGAAATACTTTATAGCATGATTTTGAGAATTTAGTGCATTAATCTGTGCTTAGGCTGCCAAATGACATATGCTGGATGCTATTATCTTTTCATATTGTCTTGCTGCTTCTCTTGGTCTAAGGCATTCTTACTTTCATTTATTTGATTCATTTAATAACAATTAAAATACAATTTAATAACCAGGTCTTGATTCCTGTTTAATTTCTTCTGTTTCAACTCTACATATACAGTTCTTTTTTCCATAGGGCATGGATCAGTGTATATACAGTTCTTTTTTAAAATAAATAACTATAGCTCAAGAAATTCTGGTATAATGGTAATGCAGTGATCACAAAGTTAAATAACCATAGAGGCCAGGCAGGGATCTAAATGATTAAAGCAGACAAGGTGAAGAAAAATAAGCAGTACGTGATATGACAGTACATATTCTCTGTACAGGAAGGGCCTGGTGGAGTTAGCTGGCTGTTGACAGGAAGAGTAAAGGCCCTGTGTTGCCTGATCTATTTTTAAGAGAAGCAAGAAATATAGTTGTAGGGGCCTCCCTGGTGGTGCAAAGGGTTAAGCACCACACTATGAAGCACACTGCAGCCTCTGCAGCATGAGTTCGATCCCTGGCCAGCCAGGGAGCAACCCACATGGCTCAGCAGACTTCTTCTGTCTCGCCTGCTGCTCCCCTCAGCAGTGTGTTTCAGTCAGTCTGCCTGCTCTGTTCCTCACTCTGTCTCTGGTGAATCCTCTCACTCCCCCACCCCCCATCTCTGGCCTGTACCCCAGCTCTTGTATGCGTAAATAAATAAATCTTAAAAAAAAAAAAAAGAAATATAGTTCAATAATGTGAAATTTTCTAGCCTTGGATTTTTACTAGTAACAAATTTTTGAAAACAAGATGGTCCAGTCAAAACACATTTGAGATCAGATTTCAGGCCATGTCAGTTCTCAATTTCAGTTGCTTTCCTGGGGTAATACAACTTTGAATGAGTGCCACCTGGTGGTAAGAGATATAATTAAATAAAAAGTCACTTTTACTGCTGTTTTATAGTTTATGATTATATTGCTAAGTATAAAATAGTGATTGGTGGCCCCTGACTTTTTCCTAAATAATTATCTATAAATGCTAGTAGGAACATTTATTTCTGGGAACTTCTTTTACCACAAGCAGTGGTCCTGCTCTCATGCTAAAGTGGCTGCAGAACAGCTAATGGAGCCAGAAGATTGTTTGTATTATAGCCTACAATTTATGGAGATTATCATAATCTCTGGATACTCTACTATTTGAACTCACATTCCCAAGTCTATGTATTAACTTTTACTTTGTCTAGGATGGGATGAAGTGGGAATATGGGGATGAAATGATAGGTTAATGGTGGGTAAAGGAAGTTAAAATCAGGCTACTTACTCTTTTTGTCCAATTTCCTCTCCTCTAATTTTAGAGTATCCCATTGTATCTTCTCATGATTTTTCTTATTAAGTCATGATATCTTAAGCCTTTGTGCCTTAAAATAATCTTTGTAATATAAAGTCCATGATTATAATCTTTCAGGATTAAAGTTCAGGAAACCATGGCCTGTGGATCCTGTATGGCCTGCCACATACTTTTATAGTTTTCTTAGAACATATATATGCTCATTTGTTTAGATATTGTCTACTGTTAGTTTCTCACTAATGTGGCTGAGTTGAGTAGTTGTGACATAACCCCAAATACTTGTTATGTGGTTCTTTACAGATAAATTTTGCTGATCCTTGAAGGAAAGCATTTTTTGGTTTCTGAATAGATAGTATATATTTTGTTACCCAATTGCTTGTAATCTTTCTGCATTCTCATCTTCTAATTATGTTCTTTTGAATAAATAATGCTGCATTATTTAATATAACCTTAATTTTTATTTAACTGGAAAATTCATTTAAACTAATGCATTCATGATGTTTTTCCATCCTATTTTGTGAGTTTTTTAATCTGATTTTTCCTATCTCCATTTCCCCCCTCTTCAAGCTTTCCCTACATTAAAATTTATTTTAAAATTCTATTGCTTCAGAATATTGTGAAAGCTTCATATTATATTTCTCTTTCTTGAATAAAGTCTTAAAATTTTAACATACACACATGATTTTGTGAAATCCAATGTTAATATCTTTATCCTTCATCTAAAAAGTACAAGGTCTTAGCACACTAAATACATTCATGTTCCCTGAGGTCTAACATGTTACTTCTCTATTTTAGTTCTAAATTATTTTTATCCTCCTTAAACAAGTCATAAATAAAAACCATCATAATATTGTATGTGATAAATTCTTATTTATATTTACACTGATGTTTGTCAGTTCCATTTCACTGTTTCTCGCTTCCCAATTCATCCTCTAAGTTGCATTTCATTATTCTGAAGCACATCATTTAAATAATGATTCAATAAAGGCCTGCCATATAAGGAATTGGATTTCTAAAAAGGAAAGGGATTGAGAATGTGAGAGTAGCAATATTTGAAAAGATACTTTTTTAACAATTTTCTAACTGGACAAAGATAAACAAGTAAGAGATTCAAGAAGTATATAAAGTACCAGCTGAGTAAATACAAATGAGGGGACCACATTTTGACACATCACAGTAAAACTGCTGAAAACCAAAGATGAAAAGAAAATATTAAAAATACACATACAAAAGAACATATTACCTTCAAACCAGGAATATTAAAATGGAGAGCTGATTCCTTAAGAGACTGGATAGAAGCTAGAAGACAATGTAATGAATGACATCTTTATTGATAAAAGAAAATAACTGCTAATTTAGAATTTTCTACCAAGTGAAAATATACTTCAGAATTGAAAGTGAAATATGTTTTCAGACAAACAAAAATAAGGAGGATTCACTATTGGAAAATAGTACAGTAAACAACAAAGGGGTTTCTTTCAGACAAAAGAAAAGTGATCTCAAACAGAAACACAAAAATGAAGAAAAGGAAAAAATATTACTGGCATTGTTAAATACATGTATAAATATACACTAACAGTGAATATAAAAATTAAGTAATATTTTTTGATGTTGACATATCTGCAGCATTATGCATAATAAGAATAACAATAATTAAAAGAAGGGGTTGATAGAAGTTTAAAAATGTTAATTTTTCCTCAATGTGTGCTAAGAAGAAACTATTATTATATGAGAAAATAATAACTCAAGGGTGTGAAAGGTAGAGATAGAGTATAAATCTATGTGTATATTGCTTTAAATATATATAATTATTCACATACATATATCACTAGAGGGAACCTTAGAATAGTAACATATTGATGAATTAGACATGAAACAAGTGGCAGTACAAATAGAAAATAAGTAAGGTGGTATAACTAAGAGCAATAATATCAATTGCATTATGAATATACTAAATATTCAAATTAAAAGACAAAGATTTTCAGACTGAATAAGAGAACAACATAAAAGCATATGTTCTTTATGAATGTGACATAATAAGATTGCAACTGAATGAAAAACTATTCCTTATGTTGATCTACTAAAATCAGGTTTAGTAAATTTAAGGGTGAGAAACATTACTAGCATCAATAAGGGATATTTCATTAAGTTAAATAGGAAAATCTAGCAGAAAAAAATTCAAATGTGTATGCATCTTATAACAAAAATCATATAATTTAAAGGAGAAAATCAAATTAGTAATTTCAACTGTGAACTTAAATACACCTCTCTCTATAACTGATAGATCAACCTTAAAGAAATCATTATACATCTAAATATCTGAAAATGTGATTAAACATTTGACTAACTGTCATATGTCGAACACTACATCCAACAATGACATTATGTACATTATGACCATAAGGGACAGTTACCAAAAGTACTGATTTTCTTGGTCAGATAACTATAACTGTTCCAAAGAAATTAAGAAGGATTTAAAAGACATATTCACCTATCATAATAATAAATTAAAAAGTTGAAAAGCTAAAGAAATAGAAATAAGGAAAAAGAAACAAAGGGAAAAATCAGTCAAATATTGTCAAAATCTATTTACATAAAATTTGAAAAAAATTTAAGGGATCTTTTGAATTTAGCACAATAAAGTCATGATGACCTGGCAGAGACATTTTAGTGTTTTAGGAGTGAAAGCAAGATAATGCTTCTTACTGTGTTCCACAAACTGCTATGAACAATGATTTTAAAAAACTTCATTATTATCAGGCAGAAAAAAAAGGAATAAAAATCAGAGAAGGGAAGAACTGAGAGTTATTTTTAATGAGTGAGAAGTAGTAAGCATGCAAGCAGGACAGTATATCACTGGTCTCAAAACTTAGCATGTTTAAGTGTCTAAGTGTCATCAGGGTAATATAAAGTAGATTCCCAAGTTCTGCCAAACAGAACTGTTACTTTAGGAGGTGAGACGGGGTGCAGAAATCTGTATTTTAATGAAGTACCCACGTACCACAATATTAGTAATACTGTTGTAGCAAAAGGGAAGTAAAGGATTATTGATAAAACTTGGTCTGTAGAGGTATGGAAGGGGATAGTGTCCGAAAATAATCATTATAAAGGAAGACTATACTTATCTCTCTGTGATAGGAAAAAAAGGAATGAGGTTTACTACAGATACACATGTTTATAGTAAGCACACAAATATGAATGAGTTTTATTCTGAAGCTTCCTCCAATTCTCTATAAAATAAGCAATAAGTTACTGAGTAGGGACATGAAGAGATCATTTTTAAATGGATTTTTTAAGAAACAAGCAAAAGATTGCCATGGATGAAGCATTGTTGGTCATCAAAGACCCAGATGAATTTAAATACAATTAATTTTCACTGACAATGATCTATTAATCTGTGAGTTCCCCCATTTTCCTCCCTCACCCCAATCTGTCCTTTTGTGTTAGATGAGGAATAGTTCTGATGATAGAGTTTTTATAGCAGGTGTAGGAGAAGAGAGGCGTAAACTAATTATGCTAGTTGTCAATGTATTGTCTCTCAGCTCAAAATCCATTCTTCTTGCCATGCTTTGTGATACTAGGGCTGGATCCTATAAACATTTCTCCTAGCCAGCTATCACAATATTAGGCCTTGTCAGGAGACAGTGATGAGAGATAATAGTAGAGAAAGGAGCTTCTTCTCCTAATGGTGCTTTCCTTCTTGATCTTGTGGTGCTGCTGTTACTTCCTTGCCAGGCACTTCCAGAACATGGGCAGCTTGTCTGTCAGTGGTGTGCTAGAGATCAGTGGGTGTCTACCTGGCAAGTCTAGTCAGTGCTTGCTGGGGGTTGTGCGGTTGGGTGCTCTTCTTAGTTTGTTACTTTCTTGAATTTTCTCCCATAGCCTGAGAGCTAGTGGCTGCTCTTTATATCTGCTTTTTCCTTTAGAGTTCTTTCTGCTTCTCTTTATAGTTAATCCCCTGTTACCTGTTAGTAATTACTACTTCTTTATGTTTAAAATTCTTTGTTGATTACTGGTATGGTTTATACCTTTGTACTTCAACTTGAAATGACAGTAATTAAGAAATTTTTAAGTAACAATTTGAATAAGAGGAAGGGAGGGAGAAAAACTTTTGTGTAGATTATGCCATGTGAATGAGATTAGGGAGATTAGGTCTGTTCAAAATTATGTAATTTCTTCATACAAAGTTGCAAAAGAAATATTTGCTTGCAGGATATACAGAATACATACAGTATAATGAATAACTTATATTTGCATTACAAGATAGGTTGTGTAGTGACTAGTGTCTTTGGACTAAGAGATCAGGGCACAACCTAACAGTTTTGGTTTTCTACAATCCCACCTAATGTTTCATTCTCTGTCGTTGCTTATTTTATCCTCATTAGGTTCACACAGAGTTTAAATTTATTCCCCACTGAAAAACCCACAGGAATCAAGTAATTGTGTTTTAATGGATTTCTGTAGTTTCGTTTCAGAACCAGATGTTGAAAAGCAGCCATCTTAGTAAAAACACTTTCTTGATGAGGAAGGTTAGAAATGAAAGAAATCTGAAGAAAAATAAATTGAAAAAAGTGTTCAGTCTACCCACAAATAAGAAATGCAATTTGTTATTATATAGTAATAATGCAAATATTTGAAATTTGTAATCACTGGAAATAACATGGACTTCTAGTCACCAAGGCTAACCTGCCAACAACAGAGAGCAACACTCTTAACAGGAATTATTGATCCCCAAGTATGTATATGGTGGAAAAGGAAGTCATCGGCACTGCTTATGAACTAATACCAATTCAGGGAGACCCAAAATGTCATTGTGGTCCACCAATTAGAAAAAGGGCTTCTAGAAGCTAGGTGGTCAGTGGAGTTTTAGCTCGGGTCCATCTCACAGTTTGTCCAATGGGTACACAAACTCTCTGTGGTTATTTCTCTAGTTCCAGAAGGCTTAGTTGGAACAGTAGACATATTTAGCCACTGGCAGAATCCCCAGAAATTCTCAGATGTAACAGTATCAGAATCACCGGGAGGGATTATTCAAACATAGTAGTTCCTTAAATATTTGAGTACATTGCATTTATCAGACAAACACAATACACATACAAAGTATAATATTTTTTAGTGTACCTGAGACATTCTGAGGACTTCCCAAATTATCTGCCAGAGAATTTGGATAGTAGTAGGTCCTGTGTTAGAGAGCAAAGTGGGTTATCACTTTTTATTTAGATTTCATTTATACCTAATGGATGAAAGCCTGGAATAAGTTTAATTATATGAATAATATATCTAAGAAATGCCTTGAACATAGATTAAAATATTACAATGTCATTTCCCATTAATTAATATTATCTGTATTTTATATATTAACTAATATTAAACACTGTTGCAAATACAAGAAAAATGAGTTGAATGGATAAAATTACAAGCCATGTTAAACACAGGTTATAAATAATAAAGTTTTAAGACATAGGTTAGTCTCATAAAATGTGCTAAATATAGACAATCAATAAGTAGTCTTTATGATAAGGGCATAAATGTATTAACATAGATAAGAAGGTTATTAACCTGCAAGACATGTTAGATTACAGATTAAGTAGGGATTGAAGGACAAAGAGGTACCTAATATTTGTCATAGACTAATAAGACATATTAAGCACTCTAGTATGTGAGCCTTGATCATCCATCAATCCAAGACAAGCATTATTTAGATGTAACCTAATATACTGTAGCAATCAAATAGCATGTCATGATAGGTAAAAAAGATGAAAATGATTACCACACATTTTTTAAAATGAGGCCATTCCATCTACTTGAACTTATTATATTGGCAGGCCATTTGGTATTCTCTTAATCCTAAAATAATTAGATTTCTTAAATTGAAACTTAAAATTAACAATTTTAAAATGTACAATTAAATAGCATTTAGTATAACTAAATACAATATTGTGTAACTACTACCTCTATATAGCCTTTAATATATTTTCATCACTTCAAAAGAGTGAAAATTGGACATATGATCAATCTAATATTAATATTGATCATGGAACCCCCTCCATATCTTCTATGAGCCACAGCAAAAAAGAAATGGAAATTATTATATAAGGTTTTATAAGTATTATAATTTCTATCCTCTATTCCTGTATCTCATTCTGTTGACTGTGGAGTTGTTATACCTAAAGACTGTCTCTAACTAACAGAAATCATAGAGTTATAGAAGAAACTCTAAACAGCAACCCCTTCATGAAGACCTATTCACTTGGGTCTGGCAATTTGGAGGATGAAAAATTGTCTACTTCCTTTAAGGAAAATTTTGGATTAAGAGGCAATATTTAAGCAGATCCCTGGAACTCAAAGTCAATGGCATATTTTAGAACAATCAAATTTAATATGGTTTGAGGTTTTAAAATAAAATCTCATATAATCCTAAGCAAAGAATGAAACGCCCTTCCCAGAGTCCAGGAAAGAACTTGAACTGACAATCCTAAAAAATAGGTTAAACCAAACCAAAGGAAGCAGACAGTAGGATGGGAGGCTCTGCCAATGCAGGGTGGACTGGAACAGATAGTCACATACATTATCATTTTCCAAAACATCCTCTATCCTGGAAGCCAGTGTTACCACTTAGCCTGCCAACGGCCCTGTGACCAACCATTAATAACAAAGTCAGGTCAACCATATCCTATAAAGCTCTTAACTCTTGAATCTCATAACAGTACTGTTTTGAAGATAAATTGACATATTTCTGTATTGAAGGGATTTGAAGATTTGAAGTAACCCAGAAGTTGTCCCAAGGCACAATTTTTCCTCAGAAGTTATATAGTCTCTTTCCTCTGCTGAGGATTGCAGAAAACAGCTAAAATGGTGCCTAACTTTTTAAACAAATCACAGTAATTTATAGGGAATTTTTTTATGCTTCTGGATATTCCTCAGGAACAAAACATTTTTAGCAAGTGTTCTAAGGCTAACTGTTCTAAGGCAAGTGTTCTGAGGCTAGGTAATGATTCCGTAATAATTTTATGGGATTAAAATTTACTTCTCTATCCTCATGCTCCTCAAATTATTCCCAAAGAAGAAATAACCCAAACTTTTTACAACTGAAATATTCATTTCTTAGTGAAACTTTAAAAAAAACTAGTGGTGGGCCTCCCCTGGTGGCGCAGCGGTTGAGCGCTGGGCTGCGAAGCTGCCCACAGCCTCTGCAGTGCTGGTTCGATCCCTGGCCTCTGGCAAGGGACCCACATGGCATGCAGACCTCTCCTGCTGCTCCCGCTGCTCCCCTCAGCAGTGTATTTCATCGGTCTGCCTGTTCTGTTCCCCGCTCTGGCTCTGGTGAATTCTCTCACCCTCCCGCGCTTCTGACTGTACCCAGTGCTTGCATAAATAAATAAATCTTAAAAAAAAAAAAGTGGTAAATATCTGTAACATAAAATTTACCTTTTTACCATTTTTAAGTGTATGGTTCAGTGATATTAAATAGTCATATTATTGTACAACCATCCCCACCAGAACTCTTTTCATCTTGCAAAACTGAAAACTATAATCAAACAATAACTCCTTCAAATCCCATCCCCACATCCTCTGGCAACCACTGTTCTTCTTTCTGTTGCTATAATTATGACTGCTCTAGGTATCTCATATAAGTGGAATCTTTGTGACTGGTTTATTTTGTTTAATATAATATCCTCAAGTTTCATCTAGTAACATATGTAAGAATTTCCTTCATTTTTAAGTCTGAACAATATTTCCATTGTATGTACATAAATTTTTTAAAGATTTATTTTAACACTTTCAGTTACCGCACTCCTATTCTTTTTTCTCCAAAAATTCAATCCTTGATCACCCCAAATGTCTGCACTGAAATTGCATACCTAGACTGCTGACTACCTAGTTAGAAACATACCATACAGAGTAGTGCCTGAGTCAGAGTTCCCTTTGAACTCTTGATATAGTCTGGCATTTCTTTCACATTTCCACAGTGAGCACTTTTTTCTCATATTAACAACAATTGTTTTGTTCCTTCACCACTTTCAAGTTTCTACCAATTATGACACAATGTTAATCCTTTAATTCATAAGAAATAGACACTTAGTTGAACTGACTACATTTAATGTTTTTTACAGGGAAGAATAGCACATTGAAAATTGAAACTCTAATATGTGCCATTCTCACTGGTGTAAGATGGTATCTCATGGTAGTTTTGATTTTCATTTCCCTGATTACAAGTGATGTTGAACATTTTTTCATATCCCTGTTGGCCATTTGCATTTCCTCTTCAGCGAAGTTTCTTTTTAGCTCTTCTGCCCATTTTTTGACAGGATTATTTTCTTTGTTGTTGTTGAGTCTCATCAGCTCTTTGCAGATTTTTGTGATCAGTCCTTTATCATTAGTGTTGTGTGCAAAAATGTTCTCCCAGTCGGTGGGGTTTACAATAGCTAAGCTTTGGAAACAACCCTATTGCCCAAAAATAGATGACTGGATCAAGAAGATGTGGTACATATACACCATGGAATATTACTCAGCATTCAAAAAAGATAAACACATGCAATTTGCAGCAACATGGATGGCGCTGGAAGGGATCATGCTCAGTGAAATAAGCCAGAAAGAAAAAGAAAAATACCGGATGGTCTCACTCATAGCAGGAATCTAGAAAACTTAAATAAGGGACCAGGAAAATGAATAACTATAAGAAAGTGAAAATCAAAATCAACAAACAACTATGAACCAGAGACACTCTATGGGGGGTGGGGGCAGGGAGGGGAGGGATTGGGGTCAAAATAAGGGGGTTGCAATTGTATGGGGAATATAAAAATAAAATTTATAAAAAAAAAAAGAAAAGAAAAGAAAATTGAAACTCTAAATGAGGGCCTCCCCTGGTGGTGCAGCGGTTGAGGCTGGGCTGCGAAGCTGCCCACAGCCTCTGCAGTGCCGATTCGATCCCCGGCCACCGGCGAGGGGCCCACAAGGTGCGACAGACCTCTCCTGCCATGCCCACTGCTCCCCTCAGCTGTGTATTTCTGTCAGTCTGCCTGTTCTGTTCCCCGCTCTGGCTCTGGTGAATTCTCTCACCCTCCCGCACTTCTGACTGTACCCAGTGCTTGTATAAATAAATTAAAAAAAAACAAACTCTAAATGAAACTGGAAAAAAGATGTAATATTCATAACATAAAAACTCAAAGACTGACATCTGAGTAACACTTACTTCTAGCATCTGAGATAAATGAAATAAGTTAGTCAAGAGAGAAAGGAGAGGTTCGGGGAAGTTGATGGGAAACTAGAAATTGCAGTAGCAAGGTAATCAGGAATTTCAACAGGAAGACAACGGTATCAGCTTCTATGGAGAATCAATTAGCATGATTTTCGAATGAATGAAATCATTTGACCCATTAAAAATTGGCATTAGAATACCAAGTATTTGTCTTACACTTAATATAATATTTGAAAATTGTGCAATGCATCTGTTGCTCACCAAGTAGTTACATGAGGGTTAAATTTACATTGGTGTTCGTTGTTGTTGCCTTTAAAGGTTTCTTTGGTCCAAATCAGAACTAAATGAGAGATAGATCTAAAGTTTGCGTCTTTTTGGACCAGACTTTTTGGACCAGAAAGTGTTGCATTGCTAGTTTGCTTAGATAAACCATCAAATAAAACCATCAGATAAACTATCAGATAAGCCATCAAATAAAACTATTCAAGAAGTAGTCTGGAAAGGTCATCTGGAAAGTCGAGGGAAGGGCCCTAAGCTGCTGCTGGGAAAAGGAAATTGTCCTTTGGCCCGTGAGCTGGCATATTTGCCTGCTGAGTGGCTTCAGTGGTTTCATCTGTTGTTGAAATAGCCAAGAAAAAGGGATAAAATGAAACTGTGACCTATACCACAAAGAGGGGGACAAGAACAGTAGCCAAAGAAATGTTTTGTGTGCTGTCCATTCTGGCATACCAAATGGCTGTACAAATTGTATGGATATATTTAATCATCATTTTAATATGAGTGATCAGAATTTGTCATTCATTGAGTTTTTGTACAGTTTGCTTATAACCCAAAGGTGCTAGCATTTACAAGCCCAAGAATGGTTCCTCAAAGAATTGAGACATAAATGTGAAATACCTCCCATACTCTCGGTTCCTGTGTACTCTCATTGGATATTCACAGAGATGTTCACAGGATGTTCTATATAGAATATCTGGAAATTGATTTTTGCTTTGAATCAAACAATCTGATTAAATGTTAACTTCCATTTCAAATCATGAAAATAGGCTAAAACATAGCATGCTTTGGATCTCTAAGATTTAGATTGTTAGTTCAACAGTTAACACCGGAAATTCCTTCTTCTCTTTGTAGTCTTTTTCCCTTGATCCTAAAGTGCTAAGGGAGAAAACAAAAATATTAATTAAAGGAATATCCTATTAGGGCTATCAAACTGATTCATAATGATTTAATTAAAAAAGAACAAAACTCAATCTTTATGAAAATCTAAGAAAATATGAGGAAGCAGAATTCTTTTCCTTAAAAGAGAGAAAACTGTTGCAAAGACTCAGACTGAGTCCTGTTATTCTGGATGAAAATAAGACCCCAAATCCTTAATTCTTTGTTCATTTAGGAAGTATGCTTATAGGAATTTGTCATAGGATAAGGATAAATGTCTAAATATCTAAATATAATTGTAATAAAGTTTATACTGTAGAAATTTAAACAACCTAAATATCTAATAGTTATTAAATTATATTCCATTCTATGGATGTCAATTTGATCAGTCCTTTAAAATATGTAGAAGCATTTTTCTATATGGGATCATGTCATATGTTCTTTTTCTCACTAACATTTTAATGTGAAGAATTTCAAACCTACAGAAAAGTTGAATGATGTTATGTTAACAGGTTACTATTCTTGTTTTATCATATATCCATCTATCTGTCCCCCTCTCCATCTATTTTTTTTAAGATTTATTTATTGATTCATACAAGAGCTGGGGTACAGGCCAGAGGTGCGGAGGGTGAGAGGACTCACCAGAGACATAGTGGGGAACAGAACAGGAAGATTGACCAAAGTATACTGCTGCGGGGAGCAGCAGGTGAGCCAGGAGAGGTCTGCTGCACCATGTGGGTTGCTCCTTGGCCAGGGATCAAACTGGTGCTGCAGAGGCTGCAGACAGCTTCATAGGTTGCATCTTAATCTGTTGCGCCACCAGGGAAGGCCCCTCCATCTGTGTTTTTTTAAGTACATTTCAAAGTAAAATTCAGACATGATTTCACTCACGTATAAGTGATTCAAGAGCACAGGAATATTGTTGAAGCAGGACTAGAACCCAGACTTTTCCAATTTTGATTTGAGAGTCAAGTCACTGGATGAAGCTTAAGTGCAGCCACTTGAGGGCCAGTGGACCCCTTGGTTCCATAGGTATCATAGGTGTCCCTTGCACTTATTCATTATGCAGAAAGAGTCCATTGAGGACTTTGATCCACTTTGTGAGAGCCTCAGAAAGCAACCCTTGTAGTCACAAGAGGACAAATGGATCCTGCATTTCTATAGGTTTCTCTTCCAAAAAGACATATTCCTTTACAGAGTAGGCAGACCACTAGTTTTACTTAGAAATTAAGGGCTTGTCTATCTGATGCACATATATGCCAAATATATGTGACCAGAGTTTGGGAAATGAATGGACTTTAATGCTAAGCTCAGTATGTAGGAGTTAGGAGTACCAAGATTCAGATCAATCTCCCCAAAAGGCCAGGGGAACAGGGCTTGAGAAAACAAAATAATTGAATTCCATTGACTGGGGAGTGGTCTGAGGGGACAGGAATGCAGGTTTGGCAAGAGATCGGAAGGCAAAGTGGATGGGAGAGGATCAATGCAGAGTTAACTCAAAGCCATTGATAGTTACAAATCAGTCCACATGGGAAAGTATCCCTTTCAAATGGCTGCCTCTTCCGGGTGGATGAACATCTCACCTCTGAATACAATCCAGGTGGTTCATTTTCCTGTAACTTTAGCTTCGTGTCACCAGTCTCTTAGTTACATCTGTATGACTCATAGCTGAGCATCATACACTGTTGGTTCGTGAAAAAAAGCTCAAAAGATATTTGAGCACTCCCAGCTATTCCGGCTGACAGGATAGACCTGCCATGGTTTCATTGGGTGTGGGTTCAGAAGGTGACTTTGAATTTTAACCTTAATCAATGGGTCAGGGCTCTTAAACTCTCTAAGTCTAGGTTGCTAAGAGGGGTGGAAAAATGTATAAAATAAAATACTTATTGTATCAAAGCACTTGCTATTGCTCCCAGATTTAACATGCCCAATTAGAATAAATGATTCAGAAATTTATTAAGCACTCATTTTAAAAAATACTTCGTACTAGGCTATGATGATTATACAAAGACAAGAGATTTAATGTCTGAAAACTGAGATTCCAGACTTGATTATAGCAATGTAAGTTCCAGTTGCATCATTTATTTGCAGCAACAGTTTTATTACCTGTAAAATTAAGATGATAAAAGTACCTTCTTCATAAGGTTAATATGTGTCGATATAAAAAGAATCAACAGGTCCAAAATGGAATTAGGCAGAATGCACCAAGACTTAGTATCTAAACTGATTGCAATTTTAGCCTTTCCAAAACGTGGAATTTTGTACTAATCAATCTGGAGTTTCCTGGTCATCTCTGGTGAAATAATCTACATAGGACCCTCCTGGCCTAAGAGAAGAGGATTTCCCTGAAATAATTTCTTTTCTTTTATGATAACCTTGTTCTATTCTTTTTTCTGACTATGAAAAGCTTCTAATTTGTGCAAGTCCCTTGCAAAATCTTTATACTTACTAGGAGAGATGCTGCCAAATTCATAAATCATTTAATATTGGCAATTACATCTCTAAATTTATTCAGTTAAATTTTGTTTTTTTAACAATATAAACTTTCTAATGCACATACAAATTAGCCATTGCTTCCTTTCTACACATAACTTCAATAATGCCTAAAAACATTTTTATTCTCTTCTCTACCATTACCTTTTTTAAGAAGATATAATATTTAATGAATAATAAGATATATAGCACTTACTATAGAATGAGAGTACTCTAAGAACTTTACATATGTTTACTAACTTAATACATTGTTAAAAATCAAAATGTATGGGGGCCTCCTAGGTGGTGCAGCGGGTTGAGCACAATGCTGTGAAGCTGCCTGCAGCCTCTGCAGCGTGGGTTCTCCCGGCCAGCCAGGGAGATTCCCTTATGGCACAGCAGCTGCCTTGCCCACTGCTCCCCTCAGCAGTGTTTTTAGTTGTCTGCCTGTTCTGTTCCCCGCTCTGTCTCTGGTGAATTCTCTCACTCTCCCGTGCCTCTGGCCTGTACCCCAGTTCTTGTATAAAAATAAATAAATCTTTAAAAAAAATGCATGACTCCATTTTAGACCGGTTAATTACTTTAAACAAAACTAACTTACTTGACATCAGAATTAATCAACCAGACAATAATACCAATGTATTGAAACCAGCCCCCCAAAGCTTAATTAGCTGTTAATTAAGTCTAACTGTTCTGTTTTCTAGCCTGGCTAGAAATCAGATGACATATGGCTCCATTCCTATAGTACCAGGACTAACCTGTTCTTCCTGAGAAATTCTGCTTTTCCAGATAAAGCAACCAGAGTCCAGCATTTTGTCCATGATGCAATCACATATCAGGAGAATCTACCACTACCAGTGGCCTTCAGTCAACTCTGCATTCCTCTGTCCCCGGTCTGTTTTGCCCAATGACCTCTTACCAAAGCCAAATTCCTGTTCCCCAGCCATCTCCCAACAAATGGAATTTAATTCTTTTGTTTCCAAAGCCCTGCTTTCCAATATGTGACATAAGTCCATTTGCCTGGAATTTTAGGGAGGTAGATCTGAGTCTTGGGGGTCCTATCTCCTGCTGAACCAGCTTTGGATTAAAGTCCTTTCTTTTCCTGGAACTTTGTGGTATCTCTTTGGCATTTATGTACATCAGGCAGAGGACCATCAATTTCAGGATAACAGTATCATCATTCAAAGAATTATGAAGAAGTTATTAATCTGTTCAGACTTTCTGGTTCTGGGATGTTGCAATTTCCTTTGATGGAATATTATAAATAATGGCCCCCAAATTCCTAAATGGATCCCTTCAACTCTTGTTAGTCACCATTACTGACAGCTGCAAAAGGAAGGGATGGGGAGGGGTCACAGAGGAAGGTCTGTAAACCCTTCATGGTTTGCTCAGGGACCAATTTCTCAGGTTCAGTGCATTTATCTTACGATCCACTCTTTCCTCAGAATACAATAGTCTGATCTGACCTTTTCCATTGCACCTCCTTATTCTTTTTCCTAGACTTATTTCTCCTAGGGGAGAGATTAAGAAGAATAAAAGAATTGCATAACTTTTCCTCTTCCTGACTTCACTAAAATTATACTGGCCACAAAACACCAGCAACTGAAAAACAGAAGTCTGCCTGGAATCAGTGTTGGGATAAAGAGCACACACTAGGATAAGCTGGAAGAAGGCAGGGCAGGATCAAAAAGGCAACCCAGAGTCAGAACCAGCTATCAATATTAAATTTCTAAAAGGAAACTGAAAGCATGACCCCTACCCTCCAACTCACCTCCCCCCAAAAAAAGGAACCAGCAGAGATAAAAATAAGATGGCACTGAAATAATTATTGAATTTCTTCTATTCGTTTCTTTTAAGAAATAAAACCATCTTTTCAAAAAGAAAATCAGATTATATTCAGAGTTATCCTGTGAGATTTCTAAGATATTAGTTGGATTTGACAGAAATATATTTATTTTATTACAGACCTTTTGGGAAGAAAGTTATAGATTACTAAAAAAGAACAGAATTCTCAAAGGAGAGATAAATTCTTAAGGGGTTTTTGTTTGGTTGGTTTTTAGCTAAATGTAACGATCTTTATGGACAGACCATCCATCTGAGTAGAGAGGTTGAGTCATTGAGAAGGGCAAGGTGACTGGAGGTAGAATGGTGAACAATTCCTGACCTCCCAATTGAATTTCATTTCTCTAGTGATTCAGGTGAACAATTGCAGTCCATTTAGTACAGACCACTGTGACATTGATTACAAGAAATATATATTTAGCTATTAGGATAACTAAAATATATTTTTCACATGTATTTGTTCTTTATAATTCCTAACTCACAACTCCCAAAGCCCTTGGAATATCTGAACATAAGAGCAATAATTTCTGAAAACACTTCAGAAATTAAAGGCAAAACAAGTGTCTTGTTATTCATTACAAGCCCCTTTCCACCACAACTGCATTTATGTAGATGAGGTGAATTTTGGAAAATACTGAAGTGGGCCTGTTGTCTGGAGAACTAACTTTGAGTGGAGTGTTGGAACTTTCAGTCCTGCTTTCTGATTTCCAGGGAGGGGGAAAAGGGTTGAGATTGAATCAATCACCAGTGACCAATGATTTAATCAATTGGGTCTCTCTAATGTGGTTTTCATTAAAACCCAAAAGGATGGAGTCCAGAGAGCTTCCAGGTGGTGGAATCAGAATAGTTCCACATGTCACTATGTGGGGCCCAAACTCCAAGGGGTAACAGTATGTTCTTTGGGTCTTGACCCTATGTATCTCTTCAATTGATTGTTGATTACTAACATTTAATATCCTTTGTAACAAACCAGTTATCTAGAAAGTAAATTAATTTCCCGCATCCTTTAAACCACTCTAGCAACTTAATGAATCCACAAAGAGGAACATGGGAACCTCTGATTTATATCCAGTTGGTAAGAAACACAGGTAAAAACCTGGGTTTGCAATTGATACCTGAACTGGATGGCAGTCTTGTGGAACTAAGTGTTTAATCTGTGAAGTCTGATGCTATGTCCAGGTGGATAATTTTAGAATCCAGTTGAATGGTAGAACACCCAAATGTTGTCTGAGACTTACTTGCTGGTGTGGAGAACCCCCAACACTATAAAATTGTTGATCAGAATTTTAACTACCTGGATATAGGTGCAAAACTCTTGTCAAGGATTTACCCTTCTTTGAAAGAAACATTATGGCTGTTTTGGGCCATTGGAAAGATGGAAGTTTTGACTGGGGACAATTAGGACTACACAGAGTCTTAGTGTACAAAGAGTTCTTCCTGTAATGTTAAACTTAAAACTGCTCTAAAATATTTTAAAAAATTAAAACTTTTGATAAATAAAAATATTTTAATAAAAGATAAACCTTAAGAATTAAGCCTGGGGCCTCCCCTGGTGGTGCAGCAGTTGAGTGCTGGGCTGCGAGGCTGCCCAAAGCCTCGGTAGTGCTGGTTCGATCCCCGGCCGCCGGCGAGAGTCCCACAAAAAAAAAAAAAAAAAAAAAAAAATTTAGCAAAAACATTCTCATAATAGTTCTGATATTATATATATATATATATCAATTATAAATAATATCATTATCTCTTCTATTTTCTAACTTTAATTACTAAGTAGATAAAAATATGAGTTCCCAAGAGATAAAATTTCCAGGAAGTGACTACAAACATCAACATTTAAGAGCTGGATGTAGTAACCTGCAAAGAAGTCAAAAGGAATAAAATCACATGCAAAAAAGCAAAGAATGTGATGTTATCGTAGAGTGTAATTAAAGTATTATAGTAATTAACAGTGTCAAATATGACAGATACTATTTTAAGGGATACATTGAAAACATTCAGGGTTTTCATGTAGGAAGAAATGAGGGGGACTGTAGAATTTATTTTACCACAAGACAGGCAAGCATTCAACCCTTTACTCAGCCTATAGTATCAAAGGCACAGAAGTAATTTCTTTCATCTAGAGAAACTAATGTTATAACATTCAGAGTAAAAGAAGTTTAATGTTATAACTCTACACATGAATAATTTCTATAAAGTAGTTCAGAGTACAATTTATTATCACCTAGTATTTTTATTTATAAGAATTCACTTAAAAACACTTCTTCTGGGCCTCCTGGTAGTGCAGCGGTTGAGCGCTGGGTTGCGAAGCTGCCCACAGCCTCTACAGCACCGGTTCTATCCCAGGCCGCCGGACAGGGGTCCCACATGGCGCACAGACCTTTCCTGCCGGCCGCTGTTCCCCTCGGCAGTGTACTTCATCAGTCTGCCTGCTCTGCTCTTTGCTCTGACTCTGGTGAATTCTCTCACCCTACCGCACTTCTGACTGTACCCAGTGCTTGTATAAATAAATAAATAAACCACTGTTTTTTCTACGTTAAAACCTCTTACAAATTTATCCATTGTGTTATGTTGTCTCCTCCAACAGAAATGTAAGAATTTGGATTTGGAGCCATTTAGAATTCCATCATCAGCACTGTGTACTATCGGGCAAGTTATTTAACTTTGAGCTTCAGTTTTCTCTCTCTTAAGTGGAAATGATAGGATTGTTGGGAGGGTAAGTGAAATAGGATATGTTATGAGGACTTAAGTGGTTGCAGTAATGCTAAGGCTCTCATGACATATTTTAAAATGCCGTTGTTTTTACTTGCTATAGGGTCAGGAATGGCCACAGTGCAGGTTTTTATGATCCAGCAGACCGGTAAAGGAGGAATCGGAGTCCTCAGTGTTTTGCAGGTTTTTATTGGGATTACCAGGTGTCCTCCGCCTTCTGGTGGGATCGTCAGTCCAAGCCATTAGTCCAAATCTGTTGGTCTCTCCCTGAATCAGCACTGGTGAGCTCCGAATCGTGGTCCTCTCTTTGCCGATGATTCTTGCTGCCTCAGGGGTCTTTGGCTAGTCCTCTTGGGCGTCTCCTCCTCCAGCTGAGGTCTCGTCCCGCAGCTTCCGGACGGTGTCCACCTTCTGTGCCACCATGGCGCCTCCAGCGTCGTCACAGGCAAACACAGTCTGTTACTCCTTAGTCCCTCCAGGTCTTCAGAGGGCTCCAATACCCGTCTGCATGGATGATCTTGCCGACTTACGCCAATTGTAGGGGCAGGAAGACAACAGTGCAGGTTTTCTATGATCCAGCAGACCGGGTGAAGAAGGAGTCAGAGTCCTTAGTGGCTTTTTGCAGGTGTTTTTCATTTAGATTACCAGGTACAAGGCAGGCAGGGGCTCTGGGGGGCTGGTAGGCTGGCAGGCTCCCCAGCCCCCAGCAGGTCTTCACTCTGGGCTCTCTGGCCTTCTCTCTGCTTCTCTTGCTTCTCGCTTGGCTTCTGCTTGCGACCCGTGACGCCGCCCTTAAAAGCCCAGTCGAATCCCATCTACCTATGCCCACATCCTATTCTAGGTGCCCGCCATCAGGCATGCATTCAGGACCGCAGGGTTCCGTCATCCATCCTAATGGCTGGAGGGCAGAAAAGCCTGATACCTTTTACCTTACCCTACACTTGCACACTTCTTTCTCTGAGCACTCGTATCTAGGTCTTTTGTATTTGACAAGTACCTGATAACCTATGACTCTGCTTTGCATGCATTTATTTATAACTGCTATTAGTACAAACAATGTGACATCTCCTTGGCAAACTTGAGACCCTACCGTTTGCAGAACTTTTTTGGTTTTACCGTCAGCATTTTAGTGGTTTCTGGTTGTAGGGTAAGGAAAATGTCAGGCTTTTCTGCCCTCCCGCCATCAGGATAGATGATGGATTCTTGCAGTCCTGAATGCATGCCTGATGGCGGGCACCTGGAGTAGGATGTGGGCATAGGTAGATGGGATTCACTTGGGCTAAGACTGGGCTTTTAAGGGCGGCATCATGGGACGCCAGAGGAGAACCGAAAGAGAAGCCAGAGAGAAGCAAGAGAAGCAGAAGCCGAGAGAAGGCCGGAGAGCCCAGAGTGAAGACTTGCCAGCCTCCCCGCCCCCCGCGCCCTGCCTGCTGTGTACCTGGTAATCCCAATAAAAACCTGCAAAACCACTGAGGACTCTGATTCCTCCTTTACCCGGTCTGCTGGATCAGAAAACCTGCACTGTGTCCTGTCCTGCCCCTACACTGGTTTACTAACTTGCCATGCTAGTGAATTAAAGGGCAAAATCATGACAGTCTTTCCACATGCAGAAAATATATATAATAAAATCCAACATGCATTTATGATCAAAAAAATACTCTTACAAACCAGGTTAAAGCAGATATTCAGTAGTCTAATAGTGAATATCTATAAAAAACAAAACAAAACAGTAAAAATGAAAGCAAATATACTTTCTGATTCAATAATGTAATTATCCTCTTAAAACTAGAAACAGGCAAGATTGTTATCACCTCTTGAAATTAGAAACAGGCAAAGTTGTTATCACTTCTATTTAGTAAATTGCTCAAGTTCATAGTAATGCACTAAAGCCAAAAAAAATGAAAGGCATAACATTCGGAAAAGCAAACTTCTATATGCAGATTATGTGATTATATATAAAGAAAATATAAAATGATTCACAAGTAAATCATGAAAATTAAAGAGTGCTCAACAAGGTTGTTATACATGAAATAAACATTAAAAAATCAGTTCCTTCCTCTATATTGTAAAGTGTTAGGAAATGAAATTTAAGAAATGCTTTTATAACAGCATCATAATATTATATACCTAAGAATAAATCAAACTAAATTTGTGCCAGACCTCTACTCAAAAAACTAAAAATATTAAGCTGAATTAAAGAAAACAAATTAAATTGTGTTATCAAATATGAAGGCATCAGAACAGTTTCATGCATTTATAAATTCTCTATTAATGATGCAATTAAAAAATCATGACTTTTTGTAGGGTAAGGGAGAAAGTATCAGGCTTTTCTTCCCTCCCGCCATTAGATAATGACGGAACCCTGTGGTCCTGAATGCATGCCTGATGGCGGGCACCTGAACAGGTGTGGGCATATGTAGATGGGATTCACCTGGGCTAAGACTGGGCTTTTAAAGGCAGAGTCATGGGACACTAAGAAGAAGCAGAGAAGCGGAGAAGCAGAACCAGAACCGAGAGAGAAGCAGAAAAAACATGAGAGAAGGCTGGAGAGCCTAGTTAGAGTGAAGACTTACTGGGGGCTGGGAGGCCTGCCAGCCTCTGCCCCCCTCCCCCCAGCACCCCTGCTGCCATGTGCCTGGTAAATCCAATAAAAGCCTAAAAAGCCACCGAGGGCTCCAGGACTCTCTCCTTACCCAGTCTGCTGAATCAGAAAACCGGCATTGTGTCCATTTCTGCCCCTACACTTTTTTCCTAATTTGACAAGGTGATTCTAAAGCTTATATGGAAATGCAAAAGCCTTAAGGTAACCGAGTCCTTCTAAGTATAAAATGAGAGGACTTATTTCCATATCCCAAATTTTTAAAAACTATAATAGTGTGTGTTGGATTTGAACAAGTAAATAGATTCATATAGATGACACAGACCAAAGAAACCAGAAATCATCTGCTGCATATGGAAGCAGTTGATATTATAAAATAAAGCTGCTCAGGCCTGGCTAGACTTTACCTTGTGTGTATAGTACCCTGAATGAGAGCTTCTGAGGACCAGGGGAAGCTATGTAGTGATATGCTACAGTTACTTCTGCTCAGTGTGGCCACCTTGCTTTCATTAAGTTTTAGTGCCTTTGTCTAGAAATAAGATTATTAATGTGATGACTGACCTCACCATTCCTGACTAGAACTTGAGACAAATCTGTAGATACTTAAGAAGAGAAGGTGGTACAGAAGTCCTGTTTAGACTTAGTAGCCCAGTGGAAAAAAAACTTGAATATCTGTGGGAAATTTATATGGGCAAGTTATATGTATCACTGATACATAAATAATATCATTTGAGCTATTATTTGAATTTGATTATTTGCTAAATTTGCCTACTAAACTCCTAATTTCAACTGGTGGGTCTTGAGGGTGGAAAGATAAATCCTCACCAGTGTCCAATTCTTGTTCTCAAGTACTGTGAGGATAAACCAGCAAAAGCTGTAAGGGTGATTAAAATCTTCAAAGGAAACTGAATTAGCAAAGAGCAAAAAGGCCATGGTCAAATGGTCATAAAAGTCTCCCTCCGACCCCTCCTGGGAAGTTGGATCATCAGGGACTCTCTCAAGGACCTGCTAAACTGGCAGTTGGTGGCTTTTCAATTGGAAATTAAATAAATGCATTAAGTGTGGGTTTAGGAAAATGAGAGCATGGAAATTCACTTTCCTTGACCAAACTGTATATGTGGAGAAGTTTAAGTTCTATTCCCTTAGCAGTGCAAACAACTGCACCCCTTTTCTGATAACCTCAGTAAAAGTCTTTGGATTCGGGCCTCCCTGGTGGTGCAGTGGGTTGAGTGCAGCACTCTGAAGCTGTCTGCAGCCTCTGCAGCATGGGTTCGATTCCCGGCAGCCAGGGAGATTCCCACATGGTGAGGCAGACCTCTCCTGTCTTGCCCGCTGCTCCCCTCAAAAGTGTATTTTGGTCGTCTGCCTGTTCTGCTCCCCACTCTGTCTCTGGTGAATCCTGTCATTCTCCCGCACCTCTGCCCTGTACCCCAGCTCTTGTATAAAATAAAATAATAATAAAAATTAAAAAAAAAGTCTTTGGATTCTCTGATTTTCTAGACCTGTATGAGTGGGACTATGATCAGTCCCACCTGAATTATGTAGACAAAAAAAAAAAATGTGCAATGGAATTTCCCAAAATGGTGGAATGCTGTTGAATATTTTCCCACTGCAAAAATAATTATTCACTAAATGAAGCTGCCATGAACATATTTACCACACTTTAATATCACTGGTCTTGAATAAACCCGCCCTGCTTTGAGGACACTCAGTCTGGGTCTCTGCCGCTGAAGACCACTTCTTTTTTGGTGTTCACACAGCCAGATGGTTAGAGGCACTAGAAACTGTGGTTTCCATTTTTTTTTCCCTGTGGAAATTTTCAAGATGTAAAACCAGTGCTATTTTTCAAGTTATTTTTATCGAAATGAATTATAAAAGATTTGGTCTATAAATTTTGGCTCATATTTTGAGCTACTTTTATCATCTCAAGTATTCTTAGTGAGCTATCTTAATTCCAGAAGTATACTTCTGAACTACTAAGTTATTCAGTAGCCATTAATTCAGGGTCTGCCAGTTATATTCTGTTTATGCACAGGGTTATATTACTTATCAAATAAATTAGTGTCTGTGTTCACAAGATCTTGGAGTAATGAATCTAATTTCCCCAATTTCAAATCTATTATATCTTCCTTGTCTGAGCTTAGGTTTTACCCCATGTGATAAATATAAATTTGTCAACAAAAGTTCCATCTTTATAACCAATCTATTAAGATACATTCCATGAGTATGTTCTGTTACAAATGACACCATTCATAGTAAACTGTAACAGGCCAACTGTAATTTTGGGTCATGCTTTGGTAAATAGAGCATGCATATCAGCTCTGCCCCCTAGGACAGGTTTCTTTAACTTACTAATTAGAGTTGTGAGTGTGATAAACGCCTTAAAACTAGTATTAGAAGCCCTAACCAAAATGGTGCCAAACCAAGTACTGTTCTTGAAATTAATTATAATAAAATAAAAATGTTTTTTTCTTCCTCTCATCCCTTTATTTCCCGGGGAAGATACAAAAGGTAACTTAATGAAAACAGCTACAAATGGCCAAAGATAAGTGTGTTAGGGTTGGGGCTTATAGAATTAAAAGCATAGGTTCTTGCTTGCTTAGCAGACAAGGATGGGAATTTTTTTTTTTATAGAGGCATGTTTTATTTATTTATTTGTTTGTTTGTTTTTTGTTTATACATGCACTGGGTACAGTCAGAAGTGCGGGAGGGTGAGAGAATTCACCAGAGCCAGAGTGGGGAGCAGAGCAGGCAGAAGGACCGAAGTACACTGCTGAGGAGAGCAGCAGGCGGCAGGAGAGGTCTGCGCGCCATGTGGGACCCTCCTCCGGTGGCCGGGGAGCAGCTGGGATCGAACCGGCGCCTCAGAGGCCGCGGGCAGCTTCGCAACCCAGTGCTCAACCGCTGCGCCACTGGGGAGGCCCAGGATGGGAAGTTTTAAACAGACCAGTGGTACTGATGAGTTACCATGGGAACTGGGTCCTGAGACAGCTCTGATGAGGGAACCAAATGATTGTTATTGAAACAAGGCCATAAAGTCCACTTGTGTCCATTAAATGCTGATATAAAATTTAAAGGCATTTGGGGAATAATTATGGCCTGACACTTTAGTAGACAGCAGCTAGCATAGTCCTTTATCTTAAATCTTATGGAGAGCCTGCAAACTGAGAATGTAAGAAAGAACCAAACTTGTCTTTCAGTGGCCAAATGAACACTTTCTCATCTCACCCCAGCTTTTCCAGAGCAATTCAATAAATCCATCCTTTTTTACTTTCTGTACTGTCTCTGGTAAATCTTTACATACACACACACACACACACACACACACACACACACGGTATCCCTTCACAGCTATGGATCTCCCTCACGTGACAGAATTTATATGAAATAGAATTTAATTCTCCTCTTTCACTCTTAGTGTCACCTACCTGGGCTCTCAATGGCAGCCAGAGCTATTAATTGCCTGCAGGGTAAGAAAGCCTAAAGACAATAAGAAGAATCCAAGTCACGTCATCTAAAACATAGAGTCGTGATCATAATTACAAACAGAAGTTAAGGACTACCTAAACCTGGCATTCTGAAAATAGGCACAGTCAGGCCTAGAAGTGGGTGTGTATGTGACAGCTTTGTAGTTAGTTCTGTTGGGCTACA
This sequence comes from Talpa occidentalis, assembly GCF_014898055.3. NCBI lineage: Eukaryota > Metazoa > Chordata > Mammalia > Eulipotyphla > Talpidae > Talpa > Talpa occidentalis. The sequence goes on along the minus strand of NW_026555331.1, from coordinate 111,958,313 downwards.
CTGACACAGATTTTTGTTTCAGGGACAAGAATTCCTTTGAGAACTCTGAGTGAGATCTTGAAATTGCATAATTGGCTCACCTGGGAAATCCACACCAAAGACAGAAGCATCAAAGAAGGATCTGGTTTTGACTTCTGGCTATTTGCATGCAATCTTTACCTCGCTTTGGCAAGCAGCAAAGGGTTCATCCCCTTTGCAAAATTGAGAAAATTTCCCAAGGAAACACAAAAGCTAAGGTCAGTGTAGATTCAGAAAGTCTCTAACTTCAAAATTTCCATGAACAGCTCCCTGAAGAAATGAGGGAGGCAGTACAGGGGTATGCTAGATTTTAACACGTGTAAAATGGACCACAAAAGACCTGACGCTCCTGAGCAAAATAACCCCAGTCCACACACATAGAGAATTCTTATTCCTGTGCATCGCGATGATCTCAGACTGCAGAAATCAGGAGGGGAAACTCATAAATTCAGCCTTCACCAGTGGTTGTTATAGGCAAACCACTTTCTACTGGTAAAACAGAAGAGAGAATTTAATAAATAAAAACAGGCACTCACTAATGCATTTTTTATCCACCTTCCTTTTACACTTGTAAAATACAGCAAATTCAGGCAAAGGTGGTTTGGGGATTTCTTGGAATAATTCATAACCATGTTGATTTGTTGTTATAGCATTACACTTAAAGACACACAGTATCAAGATTGCCTTTTCAAATTGTATCCCAAGTATTCTTTATTCTTCTTTTATGTGACTTGCCTTTTCAGCTCTTTCCTCCAAATAAAGCCACTTTAACTTGTCTCTGATACCTATAAAAACACAGGATCTCCTTCAGGTAGTAACATACTTACCTTAGTCATTTAATATGTGAAGTTTAGTATCCTATCAGCTAGGCACAAAATAATCCCAACCAAGTTCACCAATTTATAGACTGCAAACTAAATTTGCCTGACAGATACTTTATTTGACTGACCAACTGATTCTGTTTTGTCTGGGTTTGCTTCATAACTGAATTTTTTTAAAGATTTATTTATTTATACAGGCACTGGGCACAGTCAGAAGCGCAGGAGGGTGAGAGAATTCTCCAGAGCCAGAGCAGGGAACAGAACAGGCAGACAGACGAAATACACTGCTGAGGGGAGCAGCGGGCACGGCAGGAGAGGTGTGCTGCGCCATGTGGGACCCTTGCCGGCGGCCTGGGATCGAACTGGTGCTGCAGAGGCTGCGGGCAGCTTTGCAGACCAGCGCTCAACTGCTGCACCACCAGGGGAGGCCCTATTGGCAGATTATTCTTTCTCAAATTCCATTGACCCACCCATCCCTATTGCCATGAACCTCATAGATATTTGGTTTAGGCTGTCTGCCTTATAGTGTAAATAGTGATAGCAGCATTCATGTTTCTTCCCATTCTCATGATAAAAGTTTAAACATTTCATTTTTAAATTTGATTCTTATATTTGTATTTATATATTTGTATTTCTTTGAGACACTCATTATCAGAGAAAGAAGACTTTCCATTCCTAGGGTACTGGAAGCCATTAGCATGAGTGGATGTTGACATTTACCAAATGCTTTTCCTGCTTTATTAATTTTCTCCCTTTTCCTGCTAATTGCTAAATGACATTTGTCTGATTATCAAATGTTAACCAATATTGTGTTCTCAGAATAAGCCCTTCACAGTCCCCTTTTTAATATAGAGCTGGTTATCTTTGCAATTATTATGTTTAGAATTTTTACTTACTTCAGAGAATTTGATTTTTAGTTGTTCTCTTTTGGAAAGGAAATATCCTTATTGGGTTGTGAAGTCAAGGAGATAAATCTTCATCTCATTCAGAAGTTGACATAGGTTTCTTACCCTCTATTCTCTAGCAGAACTTGAGCAGTTTATGTTACTTCATATCATGGGAAAGGTTTTAATTTCAAATTCAATTTCTTTAATAGATATTTGTATCTCCTTTGTCTTCATGTGATACTTTGATAATTTCAGTTTTTCTAGAAATTTTGCCTTTTACAAATAAAATTTCATGTTAATCGGTGTAGGGATCTAAATATATCTCTTATTATCTTCTAAATGCCTACATGATTTCTAACTTTGTCTCCTTTTTCATTTCTGATATTGGAAATTTTAGCCTTTGTTATTTATTTTCATTAGTCCCTGCTCAGAGTTTATCAATTTTATTAATCTTTTCTCTGAATTAAGTTTTGGCTTTGTTTATTTCCCTATTTCATGTTTTCTTTGAATTTAATTGCTTATAATTTTAATTACATATAGAATTATGTGATCACTACAGATTGATGATCCAAGTGTGCTGTGTAGGTGGCTCAAAAATGAGCAAGATTGTATCTGTGGCTTTCTGACATGCTGAACAGATTGTGGGATCATTTCAACCAAACACAATCTACTCCCACTTTGCAGTTGTTACTGGAAGACTGAATGTATATTTAAGCTGTACAAAGATATTTGTGTTATATATAAAGGAAATTAGGATCAAGGCATATTTTTCCCGTCTATGTGAATATTCAGAAAGACAATTTGGAGTCGTGCAGGATGTGGGGCAGTTACTTGACTGCAGTACACCTTGGCACCCTGACTCATCTCAATGAGTGTCTACAACATTTTCCAACCACTAGGAATAAAGGGGAAAACAAGCCTCCTAAAATTTCCAAAATACCCCTGGGTGGCTCTACCATTTACACTGAGGTAAAACCATTGGTATGGGGCACAAGTCCTATGGCACATTACCCTCACTTTTTTTTATTGTCGCAGCTGGATTTTGGTTGAATTCCTCCACCTCTGTCAATATAGATTGACTACCAGGCTCTGCTTTGCTTCACCTGCTCATACTTGTGACCCTCCAGGGATTGTTCTAATAGAAGCTTCCACTAGACTGTATTTAATTCATTCCTACTTTGTAATAGTGCTCACTCACCATCTTTATGACAATGCAAGTGTAAGACCTGTTCCCATTGTATGTGGCAGTCTTGACTTTGGCCCTCTAAAGTTCTTGTGGGCATGTTTCTCTTAGCAACATGCTTTTTCACTTCGTCTTTCCTAGACTGACTTCCAGTACAGGCTGAGCCCTTCATTCTAGCAGGTAGTCACCTCAGCAAAAACTTCCTCTCTGGAGGCCCAGGGGATTTTCCATATCCAAAATTGGCATTAAGGATGAGTGGAAGCATAGCAGGTCCTAACTGGATTTGTTACTGCAGTTCACTACATATTTCGGGTTATTTGTCCATTTAAAATTCTTTACTGATACATTAATTGTCTACTTCTGCTTCTTTCAGCCTCTAACTGCCTCCTTTCTTGGGTCAATGTAGTATTATGTCCATTACAAAACTGGTATTTAATATGCTTGTAGCAAAATCTGGGATGATGTTAACTCAAGCAAATTACATATTCCATAGCTACCAGGGATTTCCTCCACTACTGGATTCAACATATACTCTATTCTGGGCCCTTCAGCTCAGAGGCCTGTGTCAGTGCATAGATTGGCCAAGCACACCTACCCATATTACAAATAATCTTTTCTGACTCATTGATGTGAGTTGCTGCTAGAAATCTACTTATGTACTGACTTGATGAACTTCCTTCTCCTGATGAAACTCCTACTCGCTGTGCCTCTGTAGACTGGAGATTCCCATAGCCAAACAAACCATCTGCCCAACTGCACACCAGTGCACTGTCAAGCAGATCGAAAAGGAGCCTGATCTTAGCAGCAGTATTGTCTTTTGTTTATTTTGTTAGTTATGCTTGCCTCTTCTTGCTATAACCCATAATAATTCTAAGAGGGACATACAGAACCAATTTTAACATAGCTAACAAATGGTCAACACAGAAAGTTGGCAAACTTTTCTTGAGCATAGCTGTGGTATAACCAGACAGGGCAGACCTGGGAAAAGTATCTTTCTATAAAGAATACTGTTTATCTAGGCAGCTGTTCTGATAACAGATCTCAATTGCACTAACATTGGCATCAACCATGTTCATATAGGTTCTGATCTTGCTGTATCTAATATTTTTATATACCCTGGGATTTAGGTTTTACTTTATGCTCACACTTGCCAGGGTTATTTTCTATCAAATGCAGACAAACCAAGCCATGAGCAAAGATGTATGTGTGAGCAGTCTGTTGGGAAGATGGTCTATTTCTAATTTTAGCCGCAAGCTGACTCCTCTGTATATGGAATGCTCCTAAATTAGGTTTCTCAAGGTAGGCAATGCCAACAATGCATTGTAAATTGTGAATACACAGAAAATGGCCCTGGGGGATACCAGTGTGTATAAGCTTTAGAGACACTGACTAAATCTTCACTTTGTAAATATTTTCTTTATCATTAGTCACTAAAAATTACAGAGTTTCAGTCACCAAAATTGTATGCATAATTATTGAAACCAGAAATGCAACCTGATTCTGAATTTGAAACAGGACATTTTATTCTGGTTTCCTCCATGAGAAATGGTGATGTAGAAATATAACATTAGACTCTTATGAAGAAGGATCAAAGATGTACGAAGCACCCATTACAATGTTTGTGAATCAAATCTCATATATATAAAATTTAAAATGGCTAAAGCATACTATGGCATTGTGTTTGTAGAGAACTAAATGTCTGACTCTAAAACTTTTCGTTGCTCAAAAGCTTTCTAAAATATCTGGTCAAATAGATTCATTCTCTCACAGAGATAGTTCCAGATGCACCAGTGAGGTCACAGTTCAGACCACACCGATCTCCTTGTATACAATGACCTGGCTGGGTCACCAGTGGCCATACCATTGATTTGGCAATAAATCCTTTTCTCATTAGAGAGAGAGAAAACCTGATAAGGAGCGATTCTGGATGAAAATTTGTCTATTGCCATTCAACTTCTGTAGCCTTTCCCATTAATATTAATGTGTTGCCAACACAGAGAAGTCTGCCATGAAAAGTGAATAAAGTACTCCTTTTAAGAAGTAAAAACTGGGTGGTTAGGAAGAAGAATTTTAAAAGCTGAAATTTCACTTCTGGGAATTTACATAGGTATTTCCTTAGAATAAGACACATAATTAAGATACATATTTATAAGAAGAAAAGACAACAAAAATGCGCAACAGAAAACTGGTGTGGTACCTGAGTCCTTCAGATAACAGAATACTCTATTATCACAGCTCTTAATGTAGATCTGTACTAAATATCATTGAAAAATACTCACAAAAGAGTATCAGGTGAAACATAGCCAGTTGGTCATATTCTTTTATTAACATATGTTTATTCAGATATTCATATGAAATCTGAATAGAGATATATCAGTACATAATATGGTGACTTCTCTGAATAGTGAAGGTTTTAGGCAAAATTTTTACTGCTGTACTACTTCTAATTTTTCTGTACTGGAATTGAATTGATTATATGACAAATGACAAATATGCTGACTATATAAAAAAGTATATTTCCCAGTGTCTAATAGCTAATCAATGAAATGCCTTTAGGATTAAAAGTATTTCCATATGTTGTAGAGTGGCTTCATAATAGTTGCTGGAAACTTCTATCCTACATTAAATGTCAGATGAATTAGTGGAAAACCCTTGTTGGCTCATTTTATCATGCAGTTAAAATGTTTTCCTAGATTATACTTGGTAGTGGTATTTATATAGAACAAAGATGTCTATACTCAAAGATACCTTTACTCAAAGACAAGTGGCAGAAATTGGTGCTCTTAAGAGAGCAAATGTGAAAATGATAATTCTTCATATATTCAATGCATACTATGGGTTAGGGGCTTTTGGTATTGTTTAAGCCTTACTACAATCCTGTTCTACAGATGAGGGAAGCAAATACACACTACACGACTCAACAAGCTGAGAAATAACAGTCAAGTTTTAGACACTTTTTATTTGATTTCAAAGTCCTACTTTCCATGAAATTATAATACCTCTATAATTCTACCATGCCCCTAATATAATTCTTATGCTTTTCTTAATGCCACCACATAATGAATATTGTAGGTATTTGTTAACTGATATTCATATTAAGTGTTTATAATTATATTCATCTAAATATCTAATGGAAATTTTTGCACCATAGAAAAATCCTAAGTTTTTTGTTAATGTATTGATAAATCCTACCCTTTCCTGAAAGGTATCCCAATATAAAACATTTAAAATCACTTATTGAGAATAAAGAAGTCTTCTACTCAGTTTGAGTCAATTCCAACCAAAAGAACTCTTGTGCTGGGGTTTGAAACAAAGCGCTGAAATGATGCATGTCTCTTGCTAGACTGTAAACCGCAATCCCTTAATTCAAATGACCTCAAGGCTTGACCAGAGAGTACTCAGTTGCTTCTTCCGGTTACCTTTTCTTGCTGGCTTGCCTTATTATAGCTAATGTTCCCCAGATGTATCAGTTGCTAGCAGTCTTTAACCCTCGCTGGTCTCACATGCAGCACTGACTGCTTTTCACTGACACAAGGGGAAAAAAGTTTCCTAGTGCATAAAGTTGCAGATCTTTCAATTTCAATCAGGGCATGGCAATATTAGGGAAAACTACCAAACACATCTTTTATTTTAATATTTTGTTTTGAAAAGTTCAAAAATACTGACACTTTTATAATAAGCTCCTCCTGTGCCATTATCCAGCTTCTACAATTAATTTCATGCAACCTGTTCTCACATTCACCTTGCAAGTTATGGGCAAACATTTCGGTGTGTAACTCTAAAAGAAAAGTATACTTTATTTTGTATAACAACACTACCATGATTATATTTTGAGAAATTAATAATTTCTGAATGTCATCAAATATTCAGTATTCAAGTTCCAGTTATCTCTTCAATGTCTCAAATTTTCTTAGTTTGTTTGAATGAAATCCAAACAAGGCATACTGTAACAATTGGTTAATTTATTGCTTTTAAGTTTTTCACTTACTGTTTCCCCTCCATCTTTTTTTTTCTTTTAGAAAATTATTTGCTGAAGAAACTCAATTATTTGTCCTGTAGTGTTTTTGTAACTACCTTACTCCCATCATGTAGTTTAGCATGTTCCTCTTTCCTCTGAATTTTCTGTAAATAAGTAATTGAATTTTTGAAGGATTTACCAAATTCAGGTTTATTTTTTTCTGAAAAGATTCCTACTGGAAGAATTACTTAAAAACTGTTAGACTTTAAACAGTTTGAAAAACAGTTTATCTGAATATAAAATACATGGATCAGATCTTTTTTTGGTTCATCCCACATGGCACAAAATATTGAATGTTGAATTCTTGACAAATTTATCTTTTTACATTCATAAATAAGTTAGACCTTTGTCCAGCTGTCAAAGAATTTACTTTAATAAATAATAATTCATTAGAATTTTCTCAGTATTTTCAGTCTGTTTTCTGAGGTGTATGTGTACATTTTCACATTTATTTTTGATATATGCATGTTCTTAATTTTAGGAAATATTATTCTTAATTCTGGATTTTATTTTTGGTATTTTACTAGTTTATTATTTTGGTTTTCTTCTTTTCATGTACATAAATTGTTCTTTCTTTTCCTATCTTCCATAAGACTGGACATATTAAAGATTTCCAGAAGGCTAAAATCTGAATTGTACGTATGAAAAGCTCAAATGTGAGTGAAAAGTAGTATTTTAGGGAAAATATTCAACGAATAGAAGTCACTGACAGCTAGGTGAGTTGAACGCATGTTTTCTAGGATTCAAACAGGAAACAGCCTCCCTGTTTCCTAATAATCCTATATTTCTAATTTTATTAAATGCCCAAAGTAAGATATTACATGAAATTTGCTATTGCATTTGAGCTTATGTGGTTTTCAAAATACAGCTTACCAAACAGTTCCAGAGAAAATTTATAATTCATTGATAGGCAAAGGTTATTTTTCCAAAGAACAAAGTTTCCTTTATGAGAGTAATCTTAATTAGGCTTTTCTACTTAACCCCTGCCTGACAGGACCTGAGCCAAATTTTGGGTCAATGTTGTAGTGATAAGAATAGCTATGCAAAGTTTCTTACCGCATGAATGCATTATTTAAATTAGTAACAACTTCAATTTAAAATTTATTTTAAACTTTGATGTCAAAGAACAAGCATGCAGAGAAGATGTATACAAAAAAATAGTTTTAATATACATGTTTTTCTGAGAAAGTCTGGACATCTCATTAGATCCTGGTTCTAAAAAACAATATGTGTGATACACTTGACATATTAATGATTTCATTTTATTTAAAAAATGGAAGTTCCTGTTCTAGTTTATTTATTTATTTATTTATTTATTTTGGTGGGGCCCTCACCAGTGGCCGGGAACAAACTGGCGCTGCAGAGGCTGTGGGCAGCCTTGCAGCCCAGCGCTCAACTGCTGCGCCACTAGGGGAGGCCCTAGTTTAATTTTAAACCATAGGTGAGTTATGTCAAAGTTAATGGTTTACATTTATAATTATGCAAAAACAATATAATTAATAACCAGCCAATAAATTTAGTCATGCTGTTTACAAGTCTAGATCATATAATTCAGTGGTGGCGGGGGGCTATGTTCTTTTACTACAAATATTTTTAGGAGTCTGATGAAAAGTTATAAACTAGGTTCATTAATTTTGGAAAGAATGCTGGAATCATATGAGATTATTCTAAATAGTGCTCTCCTTAAAATAGGTTGAGACACAAACCACTTTAATTAAGTCACTATTTATTTGTACAAAAGCTTCATTTCATTTTCTTAATTCTCTACCTTCTATTACTGAATTGTGTTTTCTTGGGTAAAGGTAAATGTCTTATCATATTTTGGTGAACAGTTATCAAATGTTCAGACATTTATCAGACACCCCTGGAGAAATGTTTCTATCCACTTAACTAAGAACTAAGACCTGTAAATAATTCCCTTGCTAATACGTAAAAACAAAAATATATTGTTAGATAGCATTTTATAGATTGACAACCATACTAAAATTATATTAATATCTATCTATCTTTCATCCATCCATCCATCCATCCCAGGAGAATGAAGTGGTAGAGCAATGCAGTCATACTTGTTACATCAAAACTTACCAAACTAGGAAGGGAAAAATTAAGCTTATGTTTGGGAACCTAAATTATCTCAATGAAATGTGTAATTAAGTGGAATCACTTATCAGGAATGCATTCATTTTGTATTCTGCTGATGATTTATTTATTTTTAACTGTGACAATTGTTTACACCATTTTCTAGCATGCAGTAAGCTGATAATTATGCAAATAATAGATTGTAATTTAAATGAAGAGGTTTATTCACTTGAGAAATCAAATTAACTTCTGGTTTTTTCCAATGAAACATGGTTGTAGTTTGCATTCTCCTTGCAGTACTCTAAGAAGAAGTAAGCTTCCAATAATTTCTTTCTGTTTTTCTATTCTCAGTGCAATTAGTTTAGAACTTTATTTATATTTGACTTGACATTTCATAGTATTTAGAAAGTGGCTGATGATTAAAATTTTAATTAAATAATAATAAAATACATAATTTCCCATGACATGAATAAAAACATCTAGGTGAAATTTCCCAAATCATTTGTACTTTAAGCGATTTGTTACAGATTTTTGATCTGTTAAATTATTCAGTCACTAGAATTAATAGTTAACTTTCAATGCTAATGGACCTGAGGTGGGACAATAAATATTTGAGGTTCGATTAGTTTATATGAATATTTTTATAAATTGTGGAGTCAGCTTAAATGCCTAAAGTGGATTGATACTGACACTTTTCTTTCTCCCTGCTGACTCAATTCACAGAGTCAGTGGCAATTAAGTAGTAAAATAGTTAGGTTATAAGTTGTTATTAAGGTAGGCAAAATCTCATTCATTTCTAGTGGTCAAACATCTGATTTTAATTATGTAGGAGGTAGATAAGCATTGATATTATAGTTAGGTCAAAACTGTTATGCCCTTTCCAACCTCACTAGCCCCTGTAGCTTACCAGTTTACACATACATATAATCTGAAATAAAGATATGTTCTGCTAATAATCTTCTAGAGTAATTAACGATAACTTCAAAAGTCACCCTACATTAAAAAAACAAAACTACAAAAAAATTAGAATAGCTTTCTGTTTATGTCCTCTCAAACCTGCCTTCCAGTTCTAACCCCTAGATCACACAAAGACTGTATCACTCAGTTTTTTAGCCCTAAATCTCATAATCCTATTTCTGTATCACTTCATAGTTTCCCTAATTATGCTCTAATTCCTGCCAGAAACAAAAGACAGAAGACAGCCTCAAAGAATGCTCTATATAGGTTTTATTTCACTTCCCTTCCACCCACCTTCCATCAAACGAATTCCTTAGAAGTCACAATGGGATTACCAATGCAAGTTTACAGTAGAAACATTGTACTAATTTAACAAAAGTCAGAATCATGAAGATAGAGGATTGAACATCTTTGGCAAGTTCTTGTTTCTTCTACATTTTATGCTGTGGTCTGAAAACACGAAACCATTTTTAAGGAATGTGTTATCATTACATGTGAAAGCCTATTGAAAGAAAATACTTTTATTTATTTAGATTTTATTCCTGAACATTTGAGAGTTCTTTATTTTTAATATTTCAGCATGTATATACTAAGAAGTACATATTCTTGCATCACTATCCAATTATCAAATTCAGCAAATTACTGCTGATGCAATAATTGTATCTAACTACAGTCAATGATCAAATTTAATTGAATCTTTCTGTCAAACACTTATATACTATTCTTTAACTCATATAACCCATGCTTACTATCACATCATTTTGCCAAAATTTCCTTATCTTTGCCAAAACTCATTCTCTTGATGTCCTCAATAGGGCTCAGTGGGTGCTGAAGTCCTCAAGTTCTTGTGTGGGTAAGCTGTTTTTCTGTAACTCTGACACTTGAAGAAGAGCTTGACTGAATATAAACATGCTTGATTCACACTTTGAAAGAAAATACTTTTAAAAAAACTAAGCTCGTTTTAGAGTAGCCTCACCCAGGTTACTATGAATGTTATTTTCAACATTGTTTTTCCACAACTGCCATCAACTGCAATTTAAACTTATATATTGTAGGGGCAGGACTGGCCATGGAGCAGGTTTTCTGATCCAGCAGACCGGGTAAAGGAGGAAAGAGTCCTCAGTGTTTTTTTGCAGGTCTTTTATTGGGGTTCACCAGGCATATGGCAGGCAGGGGTGCTGGGGGCCTGCCAGCCTCCCAGCCCCCAGCAAGTCTTCACTCTATCTGGGCTCTCCGGCGTTCTCTGCTTCTCTCTCAGTTTCTGCTACTTCTTTCTCGGCTTCTCTTTTGGCTTCTATTTCGGCTTCCTCTGGCGTCCTGGTGACGCTGCCCTTAAAAGCCCAGTCTCAGCCCAGGTGAATCCCATCTTCCTATGCCCACACCCTTATTCCAGGTGCCCGCCATCAGGCATGCATTCAGGACCGCAAGGATCCACCATCTATCCTGATGGCGGGAGGGCAGAAAAGCCTGACATTTTCCTTACCCTACATATACTTACTAATTCTTTGAATGACTTTTTGTCTCTATTTTCTACTTCTCCATATTTTTGTAGTCCCACTACAACTACCCAAAAATAAGCCTACCTTTGTAGGCTTTCGAGAGGATTTGTTATAATGATCACCACCTTAAACTGAAGATATAAATTAAGAAATGTATTTCATGCCCCATTGCCTCTAAGTAACCATGAACACAACTGACCATCACTTAGAGAAAATTAGAGGTCACCTGCAGATACAGGCGACATTTCAAAGATTGTTTAAGCTCTGAGTTGCCATGGGCAAGCTTTTAAAATAAATCTGTTCCACCTTCTTGTAAGGGCAGGAACAGACACAGTGCAGGTTTTCTAATATCCAGCAGACCTGATAAAGGAGGAGTCAGAGTCCTCAGTGGTTTTTGCAGGTCTTTTATTGGATTTACCCAGTTCACAGCAGGCAGGGGTGCTGGGGGGCCAGGAGGCTGGCAGTCCTCCCAGCCCCCAGCAAATCCTCACTCTATTTGGGCTCTCCGGTGATCTCTGCTTCTGCTTCTTTGCTTCTCTCTTGGCTTCTCTTTCGGCTTCCGTTGGCATCCTCAGGACGCCGCCCTTAAAAGCACAGTCTCAGCCCAGGTGAATCCCATCTACCTATGCCCACACCCTATTCCAGGTGCCCGCCATCAGGCATGCATTCAGGACTGCAAGGATCCATCATCTATCCTGACGGTGGGAGGGCAGAAAAGCCTGACATTTTTCCTTACCCTACACTTCTGTATAGGGCTGTTTATATAGCTGTATGTAATAGATACAATGGGAAATAGCTAAACTTCTTCTACAATAACTAAAACAAAACAGAAGGAAAAAAACACTTGGCAATAAAATGCACATTTATTCTGACTTTGGTGATTGTTTTGGAGGACTTGTATAGCCACAGTACACTTAAAATGGTTAATTTTGCTGCATGTAAATTATAACTTAAAAAAAGCACAATGCTTGGCACATAGTAACAGTTTCATAAAATGCTGTTTTTGGTTAACTGTCATGAGTCAACTCTCTCAACAACACTGCTATTCCTATGCAAAAAATACAATGAACTTGATTAAATGACAATAAACATGATTTTACTTTGACATTTGACAGCTTTAGTTAAGTAGTTGCTTAATTTCAGTTCTATATTTGAATTAATTTTAGGTACACTTAGACCAAAATAAGGAGCTAAGTTAAGTATTTTCAATATAGATTCATATATAGAATGAATTTAATCTTTTAAAATAAGATATTTAAAGGAAGATTCAGTCAGGTATATTTAAGAAGACTTTCATTTCAAGAATTAGTTAGAAAACTATTTAACAATTCAGAATTTATAATTTGTATGTCTTGTTTCTTTTCAAATTTTGAAGTAATACATTTGTTTTTTAATAAAAAAAAAAACACTGCAATTAAAAATTGGGCAAACGTGGCCAGATATAGCTGTAGATGTGGTAGGGCAGCAGTCTCTGGGCCACAGAAGTGGCAACAGCAGAGCCTGGTCCACACTGGCTCTAGGAGCCATGGGATGGACCTGAATTCACCAAGTTAGTAATAGAGGAGTTCCTGGCTCTACTTCCAAGAGTAACATCTAACACTGGAGGGACACTATACCAAGAGAGACCCTCAGCTAAGAGGGAGAAGAGTATCCTTTGGACACCAGAGAATAGTACAGAGTTCAAAATAGATGACTGAGATTATTCATGCTTCATCAAACAGGAGAAGTGTAGAAAGAGAAGCCTGGGGAGGACACAGCTGTCAGTGCTGTTGGTTCATTCAAGAGCCCCAGAAAGGGGAGACTGAAAGTTTTATGGAGACACATACCCTTGATCAAGGAAAAAAACATGTGGAAGAACTGGAGTGCTCCACACATCCTGGATCCTTAGTAAAGATAAGAGCATATGCTCTTGTCTGCTTTCTGCTTTTTCCACCCACAGAAATGGGTGCTTACTTTCTGAGGCACACAGAATGAACAGACTGCCAAGTCTCTAATCCCAAACCAGAGAGGAGAGATATTGGCAGTGCATAAATAAGAATCAGCCACCTCACCCACAGCACACTGCCAGCACCAGTAGCTGAACCCTTCCCCCACTTTGTGACCATGCCTCTGCAAGCCCAGTCTGATTACCTACAGAAGTCAGCAAATGCCAGGATAATTACATCAGATCAAACAAAACCACAGTGCCATCTGAGGAAAAGTAAAATCAGTTCAACATCAAAAGTTACTACTACAGACAATTTAAAAGATAGGGAGACTTCAAGTAGCAAAATGGGAAGACAAAAAAAAAAATACAATAATGGTAACTAGTGACATCATAAGTTGAAAACACTCTCCAGAATCCAACCACAAAATCATGGAAAATTATATCTCCTGAGTAAAGAGTTAAGATTGGTTATAATAAGGAAACCCAAAAAGATAGAAGAAAATTCAGAAAGGAAGTCAAAGTAATGCAAGAGAATTCAGAAAAGCTATATACATATGCACATGTATATGCACGTGTATACACAGTTATATGTGTGTATGCGTGTGTGTATGTGTGGATATACATTAAATTATGTATATCCATATGAGCTTACTAACTTCCCTAGACTGTTGATGGAAAATAACATACACACATCTATTGTGGAAACAGGTATTTTACAGTAAATCCAGACAATTATAGGAGATATATGGCAGAAATTTGGTTTTGGTACTCTTCAAGTACTAAGTGACAACAAAAGGGAAAACACACTTATCTATTTTACTGAATATGCTCCTTTTAAAAGCATCAGTGGTGGGATCTCCATTAACCGAGGATACAGGACAAGATGAGTAAGGAGAAGACAAGGCAGAAAGACAGCAAAAGAATCTGGCAACTAAAGGTATGTTCACAAATCATGGATACCACATTAAATGCTTAGAGAAAGAGACTTTATGGGTATTATATTTGTGGGTGGAGTGCAAATATAAAAAAACTGCCTATATCATATGTTTGATGTATTTATTTCACAATGGTCAAAGCAGTTAATTTAGGATTCAAATACCTAATATTGCTCTGTAAGTGGTAACAAATAGAAAATTTCTGTTGCACAACCCACACTCATATTTCTTCAAAGGATATTCTGAAAATATGGTTACAAACCTGGAAATAATTCTATCATTTATAAGGTTCAGAGATACATTGTTAGAATTATAGACTTTAAACAATAAGTGCAATAAAGTAAGCATTTACAAATATGTAGGGATGAGATGCTTTCCCAAAGATAACAGAATCACTCTGAGTAATAGACATTTGGTTGTCTTTGTGTTTGATACAGTGATGGAGCATGTCATGGTCACTGCAGTTTGAAAACTGACCTTCCCATCATTCTCATTTTGTGGGTTTAGGTCAGACACCCATATTCTGACTTGGTTGATGTGGAGGCTGGTGTTTTACTATATTTTTAGAATATTTAGTCTATTTAGAAAGTTTACATAATTTTGGTTACAGTGACTAAAGTGACAAGGACTAAAAATAAGGTTGACTTTTACAAAAACAAACTCTTAGTGTTAGAAGATGGCAGTGTATTATCAGTGTTTAGTCAAAATCCTTCAGATTATGAGTCTGGTACTTAAGATTGCAACTTGGGGTGCTCAGGAATGTGAGAAAATACTTTGTTGTTTGTAGAAACAGAATGTTTCTGAAAGACGAAATAAAAAATGCCTGCTTTATCATGCTGCTTAGTCTAAGGTAGAGAAGGCAGATGAGTTTCATTTATTTTGCCAACTCCGAAGAATTGATAGTGGCTGCTTAGAGCACTCTGTATAAAATAAGAGACCAGAAACAACAAGTGTTGGTGAGAGTGTGGAGAAGAAAGGAACACTCATGTACTGTTGAAAGGAATGTCCAACCCCTATAGAAAATAGTAAGAAGGTTTCTCAAAACATTAAAAATAGAGCTGCCATACAATTCAGCAATTCCTCTCCTAGATATCTAACTGAAGGATGTAAAATCACTAACACACATTTCTATGTTCATTGCAACACTATTTACAAAAGTCAAATTGTGGCAACAACCTAAGTGTCCAGCAAGATGAGAGGATTAAAAAAGTGTGATAGAATACTACTCATATAAGAAATATGAGATGTTGCTATTTGTGTGTAACAGCATGGGTGGCCTTGGAGGAGATTTTGCTATGCAAAACAGTCAGAAGGAGAGAAAGACAAATACTGTATGATTTCACTTGTATGTAAAATATAAAGAAACAAAACAAAGGAACAGACAAAAACAAACCCTTGAAATGTGACTATACAACTAAGGTTACCAAAAGAGGATTGTGGAATGTATGGGAGCTATGTGAGGATGGGGCCTAGTGGACTATGTTGGAGGATTATTGGGATTCTTGTGGTGTGTGTGTTGTACTAACATACATTTGTAGACGTGAGCCTATAGTCCCAACACATATACTGTATTGTAAAACAATGATTATTTAGTAAACATAATTTAAAAAATTAATTGCGATAGAAATTTTCTATCCTCTAGAAGAAATGCTAATGTTAGTATAACTGTCAAGCATTGAGTATGAGAAGAGAGGAAGGAAATGTGAACATATATAATATTTCTAGACTAGTGGAAGTGAAAGGGATATGATCAAATACTCCACTTCTAGTTTATAACGTACTTCAAATCTACTAAATAAGAAATTCACTGTGCACTGATTTTTTATAAAATAGAATGACAAAATTTATTACACATAAACATAAATATATAAAATTTACTTTCATAAAAAATTTTACTTTCATAGCTTCTGCATGTGTGTGTGCTTCTTAAGCATAGTGAAAAAATTCAGGTTTTTGTTTAAGAATTGTGGTAGAAAAATCTAGTCAAAATGAAACCATATTTGCCTAAATAGTTAAATAATGTTATGAATTCTTTTAAAATGTGAATTTAGTGAGGATTAAAATCACTGGAAGAGTATAAAGAAGTATACACAGATGAGCAAAATGCATGTATGGTGATCTGAGAGCTAGCTTGCCTGGCTGAACTTGCATAACATATTAGGGTGATATAGATTTTTCTACATTTCTCATTTTATTATAAATGTTTTAAAAGATGTATATTCATATTGTAAAAGATAGCTGCTCAGATTTTTGCTTCAAAAATGAAAGTTTTAATGTTTCACATTGTTCTATAGGGTTTCTTTATATATTTCACAAATACTAATTCTTTGTAACTACATAAATTCAAATATATTTTTCTAATTTTCTAATTACATTTTCACTTTGTTTTTAGTGACTTTTGATGATGAGTTCTTAATTATAATCAAACTTATCAATTTTCCCTATGGTTTATGTTTTTTGTGTCATTTTTAGGAAATCTTTCCCTAACCTGATATAAGTGTTCTCTTATGTTACCATGTAAAAGTTCTGCATTTTTATCTTTCATATTTAAATCTTTAGTCCAATTGGATTTTATTTTTGTATAAACTAAAAGATAATGAATTCTCGTAACACAATTACTAAACAGTCTAACTTTCCTTCAAGGGTCTCTAAGAACCACTCTTGTGATTCAAGTTTTCATGTTTGTTTGAGTTTGTGTTCTCTATTCTTCTCCATCATTGATTTTTTCTGCTTCTGTAGCAAAATTTTGCCTCTTATTTCCTACATCTTAATAATAAATATTGACATCTGATAGTCCAACCATCCTAATACCACCACCAATTTCCCAATTTTGTTTTTCTTTAGAAAGCTGTACTAATTCTCTCTAGCAAAGATATCTCATCCAGCACAGAAACTGATGGGGGGTACCCCTTGGTTAGGTTTATAGTGCACTGCTATCATCTACCATGATATCTAGTTTTTGTAGGGTCATACAGGTTAATTAAGTGACATGTGATGGAAGTCACCACTCTGGCACATTTTAAAACTTTATGGGTGGTATTCATCTTTGGCATCTACCCTTCACTCTAAGGTGCAGTATTATTTATAATTTACTATTTTGGCCAATGGAAAGAGAGAAGTTTCAGAGACTTCAACCCAGTTTACCCTGCTGTGATAACTTATTCTACAGATCAAGAAAGAAAAGTGAGGGTTATACTAACTACCAAATATATTGTTTGTATGTAAAATTCAGGACTAAGAGAAATGACTATGGATTAGATCCACGAACTCAGTGGACACTCCATGAGCTGAAACTCAGTAGAGATTCTTATTATTACTTCTACATGCCCGCATCCTAAATGGAATACCATTGGCCACTTCATGTCAAGCCAGTCCATGTGCCCATCAGTCCTTAACATGTTTGAATTTTTCCTTTTCCCAATGATAAATGACTATTACATCCTTTGAGGAAGGACTAGGAAAATCACCACAGGTGATATTATAGGATTCGGTCTGGCTGTGAGCCAAGTAGGTCTGAATCAGAAAAGTACCCTTTCTCAGGCTTCTTGGATTTCCTCTCAACTTATTTAGGTCATTCCTGAAGATTTTTATCTAGATTTCATAATTTGCTTCATTCAAGGTTTACATGGCTTTTCATAGAATCATTCCTAAGTATTTTTAAATTATTAGTTTCTCACAAAAAATTCCTTTAAAAACATGCTATAACTGCTTTTTCTTAAATAGAAATACAACTTCCTTTTATATCAAAAATTGTCAAACTTTATTAAAAATCTTAACTTTTTTATAATTTCTTTTAAATTTTCTATATTAAGATGAAAGTGATATCAATTGCACAAAAAAAGATACTTTTGCCTCCTTATTGCTCCTATTTCTATTTTTCCAGCTATATTACATTGGCTAGATCCCACAGTGTATGGTTGAAGAAAAGTGATGGTAGCAGGTATCTTTATCTATTTCTAATCTTAAAGAAACTCCCTTCAATCTTACATTTTTATGTTTGATGTTTGTTGTACATTTTTTGTTTGTGTGTTCTTAACCAGATTAATAATCATCTCCTTTTAATAATATAAACTATAGTAGGTGATTTTCAATTATTAAACCAACATTTCATTCCTTGCATAAACAGTTTTTCTCTTGAGGTAGCATTGGTTTACAGCATTGTGTGTGATTCAGAGGTATAGCATCGCACCCTTCAGGTGTGGGTAACCACGTCACACTCACTAAGGAACACATAGTCCTCCACCATAGCCCATTGTGCCTCCTCTGCACTTTGCTCTCTCCCACTTTCTCCCCCTCTGATAGCCTTAATTCTACAGTTGGATTTCTAGGGGATTGTTATTAGTTTGGTTTCATGCGTCCCTTTGTTTTGTTTCTCTATACTCCACATACAAGTGAAAAATATGCAACACTTCATAAATTTGCATGCAGTCCTTGGGCAAGGGCCATGCTAATGTCTGCATCATTTCAATTTTAGTGTATGTGCTGCTGAAGTGGGATAAACTTACTTAGTCATGATGTATTAATTTCTTATATGTTACTATATACAGATAATATTTTATTGAAGTGCTAATATTTTTCATTTGTGTTCAAAAGTGTGTTTGTAATATATATTTTATTTATTCTAAGTTTGAACATCAAAGAGCTGAACTAATAAAATAAGATGTATTCTCTATTTCTCTATTCTCCTGGAAGAGTTTTGCACAAAAATGAAATTATTATTCCTTAAATATGTGTTATAACTATTCTGTAAAGTTCTCTGGGTCTAATATTTCCACCATGGGAAAATTTTATTGACTTTGAATTATCTTTACGCAAAGAAAATATCTTGGTATTACTTATACATTAATTCACTGGCAGGTGAATCACAATACCTTTACTTTTCCAATTTAAAACAGCATTATTATCTTTGAGAAAACATATACTTAATTTTCAACAACAGTGACTGGAAAATAAGAATATTTCTGTTTTTATGGCAGTGTTCCTGGTAGCTCATTAGAAACAATTCAAATTAGATGTAAGTAACAAAAATAAATTTCAGTGTTGTCTACATATTTTGTAGATCTAGACTTAGAAAGTAGTGATATTAAGGTAGTAACACATTTATTGAATGACAAAACTAGTTTAGCATTAATACTGATTGTCTGTCTGACCAGTTTTCATAATTCTTACAAATGGTAGAGTAGATGAATGGAGGTGAGGGTCTGTAATAGAAAACTCTGAGGAAGAAATGTGCAGTCAGTTGCTTCCTCATTCCAATTTTATTACCCAGCATTGCCTTCAGAATGCTTTAATCTTTTGCTGTGAAAAGAAATGCAAACTTGGGCCTCCCCGGTGGCGCAGCGGTTGAGTGCTTGGTTGCGAAGCTGCTCGCAGCCTCTGCAGCGCCGGTTCGATCCCCAGCTGCTCCCCAGCCACCGGAGGAGGGTCCCACATGGCGCACAGACCTCTCCTGCCACCCACTGCTCCCCTCAGCAGTGTACTTCAGTCCTTCTGCCTGCTCTGCTCCTGGCTCTGGCTCTGGTGAATTCTCTCACCCTCCCGCGCTTCTGACTGTACCCAGTGCTTGTATGAATAAATAAATAATAAATAAAATAAAATAAATCTTAAAAAAAAAAAGCAAACTTAATCTACAGACAACCCAAAGTAAACTTTAATCCAGAATGGTAACTCTTTAGGAAGAAATGTTAATAACTACCAAGAAGTTATCCGGTCAGTGGCTTTAGTAATTTTAGATTCTAGGAAACTCATCAGGGTTCCATATTGCATTGATATAAGCATTAAATGATAGGTATGGCTAATTTGTTTTGGGGTCAAGGTCCAAGAAGTGCTGCCATTTATTGCTGAATTGCCTTATTTGCTTTTTTTTAAATAACCTGCCTGTTACCCCTTAGAGGATGTCTTAACCAATTGGGAACCTAAAAGTTTTTGAAAAAATGTTACTCAAAAATCTCTAAATGTATTAGGAGAAAAGTTTGTGTAACATCCTCTGGATTCCTAGATGCAATGTGATAGGAAACGTATTTTTGTGATTTTCTTTTTTAATTGCTTTGCCTTATAATGAACTTTCCATAATTACCCATTATGTAGGAGAATATTAGGATGGTTGTGATGAATTTTCATAGAAAACATTACCCAGTTTGTTGACTTCTAAAACAATCTTCTAAAACTGCCTGAAATAATATTTAATCATAAGCAATAGCTAAGAGGATGAATAGAGTGGAAAGGAATGGAATGGAAATGGAAGTGGAAATTAAATGAAATGGAACAAGAGGATGGAGGCAGGCAGGATGTAGGCCTGTGAGAGACCTTTTGGACCTGGAGGAAAGGAGCAGAATCAGTATCTAAATTTTGCTCAGCCTTTGCTCTGCATGCAGCACCGTGGAACCTTTAGTGAGCTGAGCCAGTGATGCCCAGGGACTAGCCCTTGCCTGCAGATGAACATCCACTGCAGGTGCCTGTTATTGTCTAGCAGGAGAGTATCTTGATTTGTCCTAAAACTGTCAGCATGTTTAAGTCATCCAACCTGTAGGCCCAGGCTTCTTCTAAGGTACCAGAACACCCAAGAAAATATCAGTGATATGAGATGGTTTGGATGGTGTTATCCAGATCCATATTAAATACTATAAATTAACCCTCCACCTTCCCCTCTCCATACACCAGAAGAGGCAGTGTTGGCATTTTTGACCATGCCAAAGGAATCATAATACCACCATTAAAGGCCAGAGACATCCCTTTATCTCTCTATTTTCCAGATACCAAAACTATGTTGGGAATTAACTGTCAAAAAAATAGCTAATGGAATTGGAATAAAAAAGAGTGCCAAAATATCTAAAACTGGAGAGAAAATATAACTTATCAGCAACAGCATTATTTATTAAGAATACACATCTTGAAACCAGAATCAACAATTTTCTAGGGTTTATTCAACAAGCTACTCAACAGAGCCTCTGTTTTCTCTTTGTGAAGTAAAGATAACATCTTACTCAAAATTCACAAGACCTAAATGGGACAATACATAGATTCATCACACATATAATCAAACAATAAACCTGTTTGATTTTCATTTGTTACATCAGTCTCATTTATTAGTACAACTTTCACCCAAATTTATTGGGCACATATTACCTTTTGCTGCTGTAAATTGATTCCAAATGGACAAAATTCCAAGAGACCAACAATTAGAAGATACCTTAGTGTTCCTGGAACCCCTGTATTCACATTGCCACTGGTAACTTTCCATCACAGGAGAAGTAAGGTAGGAGACAGTGGTAATCAACTGTTGGTCACAGAGCCAGGAGATGCCTATATTAAAAATATGCAGAAGATGTCTTTAGACCCAGGATAGCTATAAATCATCTTAGTCTCAAGTTTGAGGTGTGTATGTAAATGAGATTTTATTTAAAATATTTTGTGCAAAATATTTTATTTACATGCATGATTTAAAAAAATTTATTATTTTACATGATGAAGGTCAGTGTTTGAACATGTCACTCAATATACATTAGGTACACTGTACAATGTACATTATGTACATTGACCAGGAAGTAGAAACCACAAAAATAACCTTTATCTTTGGAATCTTATAATACAGAAGGAGACACTTACCCAGTGCTTTGCAAATGTGCAGCCAGCACTGGAAAATATAAAGTAAGGAGGTTTAAATCATTTAAACCTTTGATTATTTATTTGATTATTGATTCTACATGACATTCATCTTAAATCCAAATTAACATTTATAAAAAGTCCAATCTCTAAATGTCCTTTCCTTAGTATCTTTTCAAGGTGAAAAGTTATAAAGGTAAAAAGAAAACTTATAAGGAAGAGCAACCATGGCAGAGAAAACAGATCTCAGGCCTGCATCTATAATTTATTTACCATGTGGCTGGTCAAACCACAGCTATGAGGGGAGAGGCAAAGAGGAAGAATGCTCTAATTTTACCAGAGCTAAAATCGTGAAAGTGTCTCCTTCTGAGGAAAAAAAAAAAAGTAGGAAAGGAAGGAGGAAAGGGTGTCATTACATGTTACTTGCTAATTTGTAAGTGCAATTAAGGTTAAAGTCATCCTTCCCTTTGCAAGAAAACCTGACCGAAAGCATTATGAGCAAGAGAGCTTTGTTTGTAAAGAACTTTTTAAGATACTGTTTTTCTCCTGGAAAATGTGGTTTATCTAATTGATGGCTGAGGAAAACCATCTTTTTAAACTTCCCACTCAGTGAGTCACTCTGGGGTGTGTCTGCCTTGAAGCATCCTGTGAGATCCAGTAATCTAAAGTGGCATGACCAATGCAGCGCCGACCTCATGCGTCAAGATGAGCTATCGGCGCTGGGAAACCAGAGGGAGCCTGGTTTTCTAAACAGAGTGGTCAACAAAATTGCATGTTGTGAAATGGGGTTATATCCTTTAAGAATTATTACATGTTTTTATAAAGAACCTGTTGAATGACTCCTATCAACATCCAGAAGTCGACAATTGGTTAAGACCAGGTAATTACTCCAACTGAAGGGCAATTATTATCGCCTTAGAGTAGCTTCATGTTAATCTTGAAGATAATTTCCATGCCAGCACAAGTTGCACTAAGTGGAGGTGAAATGGAGAATTTGAACAAATTCTTTTTCAAACATAATTTGAGACTGACAAAACATAGTGATTACTGAGCCAGACAACCAATGAAACATCAAACACTAAGGAAGAAATTCAATTGCAGTCTGAAAGTCTGAGCATCAGCATAGTCTTGCTCTGTTCCATAAAATTTTTTTTTTTGAGGGCCTCCCCTGGTGGCACAGGTGTTTGAGCGCTGCACTGTGAAGCTGTTAGCAACCTCTGCAGGGCCGGTTCGATCCCTGTCGGCCGGCGAGGGTCCCACATGGCGCGGCAGACCTCTTCTGTCTCTCCCGCTGCTCCCCTCAGCAGTGTATTTCATCAGTCTGCCTGTTCTGTTCCCCCCTCTGTGTTTGGTGAATCCTCTCACCCTCCCACGCATCTGGTCTGTACCTGGGTTCTTGTATAAATAAATAAATAAATCTTAAAAAAATTTTTTTTGAAAGAAAGGATATTGTTGACAGGTGATGTAGGGGTCGTTTGGAAGAGAATAGAGAAGCTAAAGCATTAGAAATAATGTCAAACTCTCTTTGTTGAAGAAATAGTCTTTTTTTCCTTCATAGATAGTAGCATGTGTAAATATTTATATATGATCAATGAATGTTCCAGGATAGTTTGGGAATTCTTTAAAATTTATCTCATCAAACATTTAGAATAATTTTTGAATAAGTTGTAAAGGCTGAAAAATGAACCAGCAAAATGAAAGTGTTACTTCAGATTGAAGGGCTTTTGCTCACATCTTCAGGGATTAACATATATATGTGATAAATGAAGGTCCTGGAGGAGAATGGATAGGACACCAGACAGGCTATATTTCAATGCAGTGCTTAGGGTTATTTAGGAATTTCATTTTGGAGAAGTGGCAATGTATGGAGATATACTTTAGCTTCTTTGCTCTTTATTACATGATTAACACTAGATAAAAATGTATTCAACTCTGGATAACACAAACTATAGTAATAAAACAGTATAATAGTAGAATAAAAATAGACATACAGATCAATGAAGTAGAATTGAGAGCCCAGAAACAAACCCACACATACGGACAGTTAATTTGTGATAATGGAGTTAAGAGTCTACCGTGGAGAAAGGAATGTCTCTTCAACAAAAAAGGTTGGGAAAATTGGATAGCCATAAGCAAAATCATGAAATTAGATGAATATCTTATGCCACACCTAAAAATTAATTCAAAATGGATTAAAGGCATGGATGTAAAATCTGAAACGATGAAATATATATAGAAGAAAATATAGGCAAAACGTTTAGCAACTTTGACTTCAGGGACTTGAATCCATTGGCAAGGAAACAAAAGCAAAGGCATTCAATGGGACTACATCAAATGAGAAAGCTTCTGAACAGCAAAAGAAGCTATTATTAAAATGAAAATACATCCTACTGAATGAGAGAAAATATTTGCACATCATACATCCAACAAGAAGCTAATATCTAAGACCTGTAACTCAACAACAACAAAAAAACAAATAGCCCAATCCAAAAAAAGAAAAGGCAAAAGAGCTGAAGAGCTTTTCCAAGGAAGATATACAGATGATCAATAAACATATGAAAACAATGCTCATTATCACTTAACTTATCAGTCAAAACCATAATGAGATACCACCTCACACCTGTGAGAATGACAACTATTAAAAAGATCAGAAGCAGGGCCTCCCTGGTGGCGCATGACATTAAGCACAGCACAGTGAAGCAATCTGCAGCCTCTGCAGCACAAGTTTGATCCCCAGCTGGCCAGGGAGCAGCCCACATGGTGCAGTAGACCTCTCCTGTTGTTCCAGCTGCTCCTTTCAGCAGTGTATTTCAGTCAGTCTGCCTGTACTGTTCCCCACTCTGTCTCTGGTGAATCCTCTCACACACACACCCCCTGCACCTCTGGCCTGTACTCCAGCTCTTGTATGCATAAATAAATAAATCTTTAAAAAAATATATCAGAAACAGTAAGTGTTTAGTTTATGGGGAGAAAAAGGAAACCTTATAAAACTGTTGGTGAGAATGTAGACTGATCTAGCCTATATAAACAACATGGAGATTTCTCAAAATATTAAAAATGTGTCTACCTTATGATTCAGCAATCCAACTCTTAGGTAACCACCTGAAAAATTCAAAAACACTATAATTTGAAGGATTATATTCACTACTCTTTTCATTATTTATAATAGTCAAACTGTGGAAATACCCTAAGTATCCAATGAGAGATGAGTGTATTAACATGTGGTATAAACTACACCGTGGAATAGTACTCAGCTATAAATAAGATGCAGTCTTATTTGAGACAACATGGATGGAACTGGAGGGGATAGTGCCAAGCAAAATAAGTTAGAAGGAGAAAGACAAATACCAGATGATTTCACTCATAGGTGAAATATAGAGAAACAAAGCAAAGGGATAGACAAATCTAAACCAAACAAACCCTTTATTATTTTATTTATTTATTTATTTATTTTAAAAAAGATTTATTTATTTATTTATACAAGCACTGGGTACAGTCAGAATTGCGGGAGGGTGAGAGAATTCACCAGAGCCAGAGCGGGGAGTAGAGCAGGCAGAAGAACTGAAGTACACTGCTGAGGGGAGCAGCGGGCGGCAGGAGGTCTGCGCGCCACGTGGGACCCTCCTCCCGTGGCCAGGAGCAGCCGGGGATCGAACCAGCACTGCAGAGGCTGCGGGCAGCTTCGCAACCCAGCGCTCAACCGCTGAGCCACCAGGAAGGTCCTAAACAAACCCTTTAAATCTAAGTGCAGAGTTGAGGCTACTAGAGGTAGAAGGTGTGGGGTAAAGAGAGGAGCAAAACCAATGGATTATGGTGGAGGATGTAGCTGCCGTGGTGGTCAGTGTGGTGTGGAAATATACATGATACATGAATTATACTGAGATATATGAACTTATACTTCTGAATCATATGGTATTATCAACCCATATTATCTCAATAAAAAATGATATAATAAAATTTTGAGAAAGAAATGAATGGAAAATACAGTAATGGTACTGCAGATAAGTGATATTACAGGAAAGATTTTAACATTGGAATTAATTTAATAAGATTATTATAACTTTAGGTTTCAAGGACTCTATCAATATAAGCAAACTAGATGCCTTTAACCACTTTTGGCAGAGGTTTCCATATAATAGGGTATTTAGAATGATCATCACTGTTTAGGTAGATGAATGCTCCAGAGTTTTGAACCTTAGAAAGCATACGCTTCTTGGTTATCTGGTGTTTCCTTGACTGCTTAGCAACAGTGTAATTTTTACTGCTCTGCAGTCCAAAAAACATCACAATATATATCCCCAGATCGTGATTATCAACTTTGGTGACTAAGATGGGGAAAATCATAGCCATCCATCAGAAACTTAAGTATGTGAGTGTAGTGTTAGCTGTGGACTTGCCCTATATGTGACCTTTATTATGTTGAGGTGTGTTCCTGCTATACAACATTTGTAAAGAATAATTGTTGTGAATGGATGTTGAATTTTGTTAGATGATTTTCTATATCTATTGAGATGATCATATGATTTATCCTTTATTTTTATTACTTAATTTTTATCCTTTCTTTTGTTGAGAAGTTTTACATTTCAGTTCATTAGAGATATTAGCCTCTAATTTCATTTTGTAAAATGAATTTTGAAGTGTTCTTCCCTCTTCTTCTAATTGTCGGAATAGTTTGAGAATCTTTGGCATTAAATCTTTCAATGTTTGGTATAATTGACCAGTTTAGCTGTCTTATCCTTGGCTTTTTCTGTTGGGCAGTTTTTGATGACTGATTCAATATCCTTTATAGTAATTGGTGTATTGAGATTTCTTTTTTTATTTCATCATGACTCAATCTTGATAGGTTGTATCTAGAAATGTATCCATTTCTTCTAGATTATATAATTTGTTAGCATATAATGGACATAGTAGTATTTTATTATCTTTTGTGTTTGTGTATAAGTTTAATCTCTTTCATTCTCATTTTATTTGTTTGATCATTCCTTTTTTCTTGGTAAGTCCAGTTAAAGATTTACTTATTTTAACTTTTGGCAAAACCAGCTCTTAGTTTAATTGATATTTTAAGTTGATAACAACTTAAATTTGAATACATTCTAAAGATCTACATTTTTATCACCCACAACATTTTTTGATATAATCATTTTGTGTACCCATTAACAATTTACTGTAGTTATAGTTATTTTATTACTTTAAAAACCTAATCCCTAAGTGTATAAATTATTAATTCACCACCTTTACAACACTATTCTCAGTTTTACTATGCTTGACATTTCCAGACAGGCTTATGTTTTCATATG
Source organism: Talpa occidentalis (assembly GCF_014898055.3). Lineage (NCBI taxonomy): Eukaryota > Metazoa > Chordata > Mammalia > Eulipotyphla > Talpidae > Talpa > Talpa occidentalis. The sequence continues at coordinate 111,931,090 of NW_026555331.1, read as the reverse complement.
TTTTCCTGTACTGATTCATTTTATTTCATCTTTAAATTTTTTTCTTCATCATTTCTTAAAAGGTCTATCTAATGGCTATGACCTCCATTAGCTTTTCTTGTCTGGAAAACTCTCCTGTCTTTCAATTCTGAAGGACAACTCTGCCATTCAGAGTAATTTTAATTGGAAAGTTATTTTCTTTCTTCACCTTGACTATATCATAAAGCACCTCCCATAGATGCACTGAATTTATAGCTACACCTGGGAAATTTCCAACTTGCAAAATTTCTGCTAATAAATCTGCTGATAGCCTCATAAAAATTGCCTTGTATATAACAAATTGTCTTATGCTGCTTTAAAGATTCCTTGTTTTTAACTTTTGACAGTTTAATTTAGTTATGTATCTCAGGGTGAGTGTCTTTAGATCATCTTATCTGGAAGTGCCAGGGACTCCTTTTTTTTTTTTCTGTTTCTTTCCCCATATTAAGAATGTTTTCAACCATTACATCTTGAGATGAAGTGTCTTCTGGTACATGAATATGCCTAGGAAAAAGCAAATCCAAAACAAAACTAAACTTTTTGAAAAGCAGTAAGATAGTCCTTGAGAAGTGAATGCTGGTTTTTATTGTGTGTATATTGCTCTTTAGAATTAAGGAATTCAGATCTGAATCTTATCACCCCTTAACATATATATTGCAAATCATTGGAACAGTTTTATCACCTAAAACTGAGATGCCAATCTTTTCTTTGTAACTAAATTTGACATGCAACCTTGTTCACTTTATTCTTGCTTTTATTCTGCATCTTGTAAGTTTTTTTTTAAATCCTGAACTAAGACAATTTAAACACATTCTATTTTTCCAACTGAAAGCACCTACAAAATCTATAGATGTTTGAAGATCCTGTAAGTGAAAAATAGGAGGCATATTAGAGAAGATGAGACTACCAGTAATGGATTTAATGTTTTTTTGCCTTCCAGTCTTTCCTAGTCTGTACTCAACACAGCTTGAAACTCAGAGGAAAACCCTTTCTGTATTGATACAGAAAGAGCTGGTCACATGAGAAATTCTCTAGTTCTGGCTTAAGATGTGAGGAAGGGATCTCCTCTGAATGTTTAGAGAGAGTGGAGAATATCCCTTACTTTTCTTTTTGTCTTATTTTTGGTTTTGTGTATCCAAGACCCTTGATGATGGAAGTAGGAATAGTAGCAGCAGAGATCTACAGACATCTTAAATTCTTTTTTTTTTTTCAGCATTTGCCAATTTCTTTTTTTTTTTTTAATATTAAATTTTATTTTTATATTCCCCCGTACAATTGCAAACGCCCCATTCTGACCCCAATCCTTCCCCTCCCGCCCCCCACCCCCCAAAAAGTGTCTCTGGTTCATAGTTTTTTGTTGATTTTGATTTTCACTTTCTTATATTCATTTTCCTGGTCCCTTATTTAAGTTTTCTAGATTCCTGCTATGAGTGAGACCATCCGGTATTTTTCTTTTTCTTTTTGGCTTATTTCGCTGAGCATGATCCCTTCCAGTGCCATCCATGTTGCTGCAAATTGCATGTGTTTATCTTTTTTGAATGCTGAGTAATATTCCATGGTATATATGTACCACATCTTCTTGATCCAGTCATCTATTTTTGGGCATTTGGGTTGTTTCCAAAGCTTAGCTATTGTAAACAGTGCTGCTATAAACATAGGGGTGCAGGTGCTCTTTGGAATTGATGTTTCTGTGTCCTTTGGGTAAATACCTAGGAGTGGAATTGCTGGATCATATGGAAGCTCTATGTTTAGTAGGTCCAGAAATCTCCACACAGCTCTCCATAGTGGTTGGACCAGTTTGCACTCCCACCAACAGTGCAGAAGAGTTCCTTTTTCTCCACACCCTCGCCAACATTTGTTGTTGCTAGTTTTTTTAATATGTGCCATTCTCACTGGTGTGAGATGGTATCTCATGGTAGTTTTGATTTGCATTTCCCTGATTACAAGTGATGTTGAACATTTTTTCATATGCCTGTTGGCCATTTGCATTTCCTCTTCAGAGAAGTTTCTTTTTAGCTCTTCTGCCCATTTTTTGACTGGATTATTTTCTTTGTTGTTGCTGAGTCTCATCAGCTCTTTGCAGATTTTTGTGATCAGTCCTTTATCATTAGTGTTGGGTGCAAAAATGTTCTCCCAGTTGGTGGGTTTCTCTTTGTTTTGTTATTGTCTCTTTTGCTGTGCAGAAGCGCTTTAATTTGATGTAGTCCCAGCTGTTTATCTTTGCCTTCACTATCACTGCTTTGGGTGATGTGTCTGTAAAGATGTCTTTGATGTGCAAATCCCGTAGTGTTTCGCCTATATTTCCTTCTATGTATTTTATGGTTTCAGGTCTTATGTCTAGTTCTTTAATCCATTTTGAGTTGATTTTTGTGTATGGTGTGAGGTAGTGGTCAAGCTTCATTCTTTTGCATGTAGCGACCCAGTTTTCCCAGCACCATTTATTGAACAAACTTTCTTTGCTCCAATGCATAGTCTTTGCTCCTTTGTCACAGATTAGTTGACCATAAATCTGTGGGTTTATTTCTGGATTTTCTATTCGATTCCATTGGTCTGTATGTCTGTTCTTGTTCCAATACCATGCAGTTTTGATGATTATGGCTTTGTAGTATAGTTTGAAGTCTGGGAGTGTGATGCCTCCATTTCCTTCTTTTTTTTCAGTAGAGCTTTGGCTATTCGGGGTTTTTGGTGATTCCATATGAATTTCATCAATAATTGTTCTATTTCTTTGAAGAATGCCATTGAGATTTTGATTGGAATAGCATTGAATCTGTATATTGCTTTTGGTAGGATGGCCATTTTAATAATGTTTATTCTTCCAATCCATGAGCAGGGGATGTCTTTAAAACCCCCACTCCAAAAAATACTACAAGGAATCCTAAAGCCAGAACCTCAGAGGGACGAATAACAACGAAAGAAGACCAAAAAAAAAAAAAGTTATTAAAAGAATAAATAAAATCAAAGGAAAGACAAACATAATGGCAAATACAGATGCTAACATATCAATATTAACTCTAAATGTAAATGGACTAAACTCTTCAATAAAAAGACACAGAGTGCAGCCTGGATTAAGAAACAAAACCCAACCTTTTGCTGTCTCCAGGAAACACATTTAGCTACAAAAGATAAAAATAGGCTCAAAGTCAAAGGATGGAAAACAATCCTACAAGCAAATGGGCCAAAAAAGAAAGCAGGAACAGCTATACTTATATCAGATAAAACAGACTTCAAACTCAAAAAAATAAAAAGAGACCCCAATGGTCACTACATTATGATCAAGGGGACAATACTTCAAGAAGAAATAACACTCATTAACATATACTCACCAAACGAAAGAGCACCAAAATATATCAGACAACTGTTGTCCTCTCTGAAAACAGACATCAGAGAAAACACATACGTAGTGGGAGACTTCAACACACCACTATCAACAATGGATAGATCAACAAGACAAAAAATAAGTAAAGAAACTAAAGCTCTAAATAAGGACCTAGAGCATTTGGGCTTAACAGACATCTATAGAACACTAAACCCAAAAAAAAACGGAGTACACATTTTTCTCAAGCGCACACGGATCATTCTCCAGGATCGATCACATACTGGGGCACAAGACAAACATCAACAGATACACCAAGATTGAAATCATACCAACCATCTTTTCTGACCATGAAGGCATCAAACTAGAAATAAATCATAAAAAGAAGGCAAGGAACTATCCTACCTCATGGAGATTAAAAGCCACACTACTGGAAGACCACTGGACTAACGAGGAGATCAAAGAAGAAATTAAAAAATTCTTTGAATTGAATGACAAGGAGGACACCAATATCCTAAATGTATGGGATGCAGCAAAAGCAGTAATAAGAGGAAAATATATAGCAATAGAAGCTCACATCAAAAAACAAGAAAGAACTCAAAGAAACAACCTAATCTCAAAGCTCAAAGATCTAGAAAAAGAACAACAAAAAAACCCCAAAACCAGTAGAAGAAAAGAAATAATAAAAACCAAAGCAGAAATAAATGAAATTGAAACTAAAAAAACAATCCAAAAGATCAATGAAACCAAGAGCTGGTTCTTTGAAAAATAAATAAAATAGACAAACCCCTAGCCAGGCTCACAAAGGAAAAAAGGGAGAAAGCACAAATACACAGGATCATAAATGAAAGAGGAGAAATCACAACGGACACAGCAGAAATCAAAAGAATAATCAGACATCTTAAATTCTAAGGAAAATGTATATTTCTCTCCAATCAGAGGACTGTGGTTTTAAGAGAGTAAAATGACTCCATTGCTTTTTTATTCTCTGTAACCCTACCTTTTAGCCAAAATATGGATGTAACTCTCTGACGTATACAAATAGCTAATCAGATAAAGTCCCAACTTTCTATCTGAAAAAAAGCATCACAAACAAACAAAAAGTAATAGGTAGGTCATTGAGAGGGAGGAGTTTGGGTAAGTGACCCCTGATAAATTGCTCATGAACTCCTGGGCACAATCCCAAGTGGAATATACATAGATCTGACTATGTAGCACACCAATAAGGTTAAGAACAGGAGGAAAAAAAAGAGCTAATATAGAGCCCTGGTCCCAGACTAGCCACTGGGTGGCACACATTCAAGATAGATTTGCATAGCTTTGTAAAGGCTGTAAAAATGGAAGTGACATTAAAACCACTACCCACCGATTGACTGGACCTTGCAACATGAAACCAACTGGATTGATTGCCCAATAAAACATTAACATTAATTATATTAATATTAATATTAACATTCCCATAGAACTTAAACAAGGCTCAACATTTTATGAAAAAAAATCTCCAAGTTACAATGAAGTATGAAAGTAATATGCATTTGGTAGAAGCTGTATTTTGAATCTCAAATTTTGACCTTTTCTCAGGCTAGTGATATGCATTTTGATGTTTTCTTATGATGTCAGGCAGTGGTAATAAGCCCCAACTCTTAGTCAGTCTGATGGTCATGAAGGTAAACAACTGATATTCTGCAGTATACTATGTTGTCAGCATATTTTTTGTATACAGATGGTGCATAACTTACAATGGCTTAATTTATGATATTTTCCACTTAAATGGATTTATTGATATATAACCCCATTGTAAGTTGAGAAAGATGTGTATAATTTTTGAAATATTCAGCATGTGTCAATCCAAAATTATTCAGCATTTGAAGAAACAGGAAAATCTTCACACACACTAGAAGACAATCAACAGATGCCAGTGCTGAGATGACCCAAATGTTGGAACTATCTGACAAAGACTTTAATACTCATGTTGCAAAAATGCTCCAAAGGTAAGAACACTGTTAGAGTGAATGAGAAGGCAGAAAATCTTAGAAAATAAGTGGACGTTACGAAGGAAAACAAAATGGAAAGTGTGGAACTAAAATTATAATAACTCACATTTTAAAAACTCACTGGATGAACTCAATAGTCATGTGGAGATGACAGAGGAAAGAGATTGAACTTGCAAAGAAAACACTGGATTATCCAGGTTGAACAGCAAAGAGAAAAAATTGAAAAAATAAGCACAACTTTGGAGCCTTGGATCTCAGTGATAATAACAAAAGGTCTGATAATTATTTCACCGAGGAACCAGAAAGAGAGGAGTTAGAGGCAGTCAAAAAAAAAAAAAAAAAGGTATCTGAAGGAAAATCTCCACATTTGTTGAAAGACAGCAGTATACATATTCCAGAAACTAAGTGAATAAGTTCCAAATCCACATCCAGGCAAAACTGAGTCAAATTTTTATCAATTAATGGTTAATAAATTATGTTAAAAGAGGTCAAAGATGGGCCTCCCTAGTGGTGCAAGGGGTTAAGCACTGCATTATGAAGCAATCCACAGCCTCTGTAACATGAGTTTGATCCCCAGCCAGGGAGCTACCCACATGGCACAGCAGACCTCTCCTGACTCACCCGCTGCTCCCCTCAGCAGTGTACTCTGGTCAATCTGCCTGTTCTGTTCCCCACTCTGTGTCTGGTGAATCCTCTCACCCCCTGCATTTCTGGCCTGTACCCCAGCTCTTGTATGCATAAATAAATAAATTTGTAAAAAAAAAAAAAGAGACCAGAGATAAAGTCATCATATACTGAGAAACATTTATTTGAATAACTGGATTTATTATCAAAAACCATGGGAATGCCTCAAAAGAAAGTGGCATTATTTTAACTGTTTTTTTTTCAGTACTTTTTCAAGTACTGACATGTTCAAGTGCCAAAAGAAAGGAACTGTCAATCCTGAATTTTATTTGCAGTGAGAATGCCTCTTAAGAATGGAAATGAAGTAAGCCATTCTCTGTTGAAAGAAAACAAAGAGAACTCCTTTGTGGCAGACCTGAACTAGAAACATTGCTAAAGAAAATTCTTTAGATAGAAATAAAATGATACTAAACCAAAACTTAGAACTTTGGTAATGAAGGAAGAGAAACAGAAATTGTAAATACCTGGATAAATCCTAGTGTGTTAATTTTTATCCCTCTTGAGTTCATTAAAATATTATCGATGGTTGAGAGCAAAAATATTATTTTCTGATGGAGTTTTCCATGAGCATAGATTTAATACATAAGACATCTACAATATGGCAAGGAGGGTAGAATCGATATCATCTATAGATTGTTTCTATTTTCTGTTTTTTTCCACTTTCTACTTGATGGGATAAAAATATTGCTTTTAAGTAGACTGAAAATTTATGGTGGCCACTAAATCATTTATACAGGGAAATATAGAAAACAAAATAGGTAAAGCTGAATTCCAAAAAAATTCACAGATCCCAAAAGAAATTAGAAAAGAGGGAGGAAACAGTAATTTTTTAAAAAGAGGTAACAAACAGAAAAATAATAAAATGGCAGGTCAAGATCCAAAAACACCATTGTTATTTTAATGTAAATGGTCTAAAAAACACATTGTTAAAATGGATAAAATATATTTTACAACAATATGCTGTTTACAAGAAACTCACTTCAAATATAATTACACATACAAGTTTAAAATATAAAAATATGTGACCTCCCCTGTGGTGCAGCGGTTGAGTGCTGGGTTGCGAATCTGCCTGCAGCCTCTGCAGCACCGGTTCAATCACCGGCCACCGGGCGAGGGTCCCACATGGCCAGCAGACCTCTCCTGCCACCGGCTGCTCCCCTCAGCAGTGTATTTCGTCACTCTGCCGGTTCTGTTCTCCGCTCTGGCTCTGGTGAATTCTCTCACCCTCCTGCGCTTCTGACTGTACCCAGTGCTTGTATAAATAAATAATTAAATCGTTTAAAATATAAAAATATGGAAAAATGTATATTGTGGACCTCCCTGGTGGCGCAGCAGTGGAGCGCTGGCCTGCGAAGCTGCCCGTAGCCTCTGCAGCACCGGTTCGATCCCCGGCCGCCAGGTGAGGGTCCCACATGGCTCTCAGACCTCTCCTGCCACGCCCGCTGCTCACCTCAGTAGTGTCAGTCATTCTGCCTGTTTTGCTGCCCACTCTGGCTCTGGTGAATTCTCTCACCCTCCTGCGCTTCTGACTGTGCCCAGTGCTTATATAAATAAATAAATAAATCTTTTAAAAAAATGTATATCCTGCAAACAATCCTAACTTCAACAGGGAAATGTTGTATATGATGAAAAACAGCCTTTAAAAAAACTGGAGATAAGGAAATGGAGATGGTAAGGAACAGGCACCCAGCTCAAGAAATGGAAAAATAGAACATCAAGAAATAGAATACCTGACATGTTTCCCTCATGATCCATGTCCGTCACTACCACCCCTTAACGCTAATTTTATCCTGCTTTCTAACTCTACTGGTTTATTTCATCTGTTTTTATTTTTTATTTTTTTTAAAGACTTATTTATTTATACAAGCACTGGGTACAGTCAGAAGCACGGGAAGGTGAGAGAATTCATCAGAGCCAGAGCGGGGAACAGAACAGGTAGACTGACGAAGCACACTGCTGAGAGGAGCAGCGGGTGGACAGGAGAGGTCTGCTGTGCCATGTGGGACCCTCGACCGTGGCCACGGATCAAACCAGCGCTGCAGAGCCTGCAGGCAGCTTCCCAGGCCAGTGCTCAACCGCTGCGCCACCAGGGGAGGCCCTTCATCTGTTTTTAAATGTATGTAAAATGCTTATGTGTTATATGTCCAACATCTATTGTTCAACGTTTTGTTTAAGAATCATCCAAAGTGTTGCCCTTGGCAGCAATACTGTCAGTGGATGTTTATGGGATTTTCAGTTTTGGGTTATCTTAAATAATGTAGAAATGAACATTTTTATATGTCTTTTGGTGAATTTATGTGGGCATTTCTCACCTATGCCTTTTTGAAACAGCTAGATAAACATCTTTTTCTGTAATAATTTCCCATGACAATCCATGTAGAGTAGCCTTATTTTGCTGAAACTGCATGGTATTCAATTATATGTACTCAGTGCCATCTTTGCCTATTGTTGGTTATTTAGTCATGTGGCAGAGACTGCTTATTGTTCCCTGAAATCATGTCTCTCTTTCTTCTGTGATATTGTAACTGTTTTCCCACATTTTTAGGCTGGTACATGGTTACCCAGAATGAAGATTATATTTTCCAATTTCCTTTGCATCTAAATGTAGCCATGTAAATAAGTTCTGGATGATAGAATGTAGAAGTGTTTCATGGCAGATTCCTCACTAAAAGACAGGACACATACCTCTGACTTCTATTTTCCTTATCTTGTCTTGCAACCTATAAGCACATGCTGCCATACTGTAAGGCCCACACAGAGCAATAAGTCAGGAGACTGAGCCCAGTTGTAATCAAGTGTTATACCTACCTTAGTGTTTGGTGTTGGTCCCAGCATGTTGATAACAAGTGTTCTAGGCGAGCTGATTCTTGTGATTCTTACTATGATTAATCATAGTTAATCATACTTAAGCAGTAACTATCAGGAAACTGAAAAAATTAGAGACTAATTTCTTTTTTTTTTTTTAATAGAGGCATTTTATTTATTTATTTGTTTGTACATGCACTGGGTACAGTCAGAAGCGCAGGAGGGTGAGAGAATTCACCAGAGCCAGAGCAGGGAGCAGAGCAGGCAGAAGGACCAAAGTACACTGCTGAGGGGAGCAGCGGGCGGCAGGAGAGGTCTGCGCGCCATGTGGGACCCTCCTCCGGTGGCCAGGGAGCAGCCGGGGATCGAACCGGCACCGCAGAGGCCGCGGGCAGCTTCGCAACCCAGCGCTCAACCGCTGCGCCACCGGGGAGGCCCGAGACTAATTTCTTATAACACCTGAAATTACACAGTATACCTGTCTCTCCTGAATATATTGTTATTTTATATAAGTAAAAGAGATTTGTCTTTAATAGTGCAAGAGAATGTCTTACTCTTGAGGTTACTAAGTAAGATAAGGGACCCTTAGGACACCTTGAGTTAAGGACACTTTATTGACTCAGTTTTAGAATGGTTGGTGAGTGACCTAATTTCAGGAGGCCTTATTTTTGAGATATGTAGTAGTAGTAGTAATAATAATAATAATAATGGGCCTCCCCTGGTGGCTCAGAGGTTGAGCGCTGGGCTGTGAAGCTGCCCTCAGCCTCTGCAGCGACGGTTTGATCCCTGGAGACTGGCAAGGGTCCCACATGGCACTCAGACCTCTCCTGTTGCGCCCGCTGCTCCCCGCAGCAGTGTGTTTCATCAGTCTGCCTGTTCTGTTCCCCGCTCTGGCTCTGGTGAATTCTCTCACCCTCCCGCACTTCTGACTGTACCCAGTGCTTGTATAAATAAATAAATAAATCTTAAAAAAAATATATAATAATAATAATGGAATGTATACCCAGTGTACAATTTAACATTTCTGTTTTGGAGGGAATATCTAAATTACAACATTGTTTGACAACATTTTCACTATGTGAAGGATGTTTTTAAAATAAATATAAGAAACCTGGATGAAGCATGTTAGCAATACATTATTATTTGCTTTAGCATGAGGCCATCCAAAACTACATCATCTGCATTACCTCACACATGTTATTATTAGCCCAGTTACCCAGAAGATTTAGTCAACTTTGTTTATTTTCCCCTGCAACCCACATTCAGAATGTCATCAAGTTCTCTCACTATTTTCTTTTCTACGTCAGACCACCTTAGTAAAAACTTTTATATGTTGACCATGCTTAACACAGAAACCAATAAAAATGGTATAGATAATAGACATGGGATCCTATGTCTGGCATCTGAGACCAAAATGCTATCAATTGGCATAGTGTTTAGGACATGTTGAAAGAGTCAAGCCCAAGTCATGAGACATAAATTGGACATGATTATACTGGGATATACCATAGAACTCAATAGTCTAGAAAGCTCTGCAAAAGAAAGCAAAGAGACCTGGAAATTGTTTCACAGTCATTAAGAAAATATTTTGATAACTCTGAGGGAAGTTGGTCAGCAGAAAGGTCGACAACCTGGCCCGAATTCAGAATGAACATGCCTTTGATATTTGTGACAAGGAAAATTCAGATCTAAAGTCTGTAAGAATAGATCTTAGTCGTTCTGGCCATAATTCATTTGTTATTGATACCATATGATTGCAATGACATTTGATGGTGTAAGGGTAATACTGCCAAAACAAAAACCTTGTAAGAAGCTTTCTGTTTTTGGCCACCCTGCAACAAAGATGTAATTTTGGTTATTTTCATTTTTGTCCCTCCAAAGGCCTTATAATTTCTCCCTTAAATCTCCAACTATTCTATGCCAAAATGGCCAAAATAGAATTTTTTTAATATTTACAGACTATCTCCTTTAAGATTGTAAGAATATGTGAATAAACCATTTGATCTCTATTCCACAGATGAAGCTTTACTTATTTCTCTTTTCTAAGAATTACCACATTCTTAAAGTGGTAATGATTGAGAGATCTGCCTACAGAATTTGCTTTCTGCAGATGCCAGGTGGACCATTCCTAACCAGCTTAATCCATTCTGGAGATAGTAAACTCTTCCTCTGTCCCTCCATCCCAATAAGAAAAGATTAAGTTTCACTCACTTGCTAAGGATAAATGAATTACTTAGAATTATCTAGTTGCAATGATGTATTGAAATCAATTATTTGATACAAGCAGTTCCTGACACATGCAGTTATGTCAGCAATTGGCTTATACCTTGATGCTAACGTTCTGACTTTTGTTTAGTGAAATGCTGGCCAAATTGATCCTTACTTGTTATTCAGACTGATTCATATTTTCTGAGGGCCACAACCATCAGGGTGGTCATTTGACTTATGTATGTAAGACCCTAAATCTTTCCATAGGCACTTGGGTTGTTTTTGTAACTTGGCTATTGTAAACAGTGCTACAATGAACAGAGGAGTGCATATAGCCCTTTGGATTAGTGTTTTCTCATTCCTTGTATATATTACCCATGAGCAAATTTCTGGGTTATTATTTTGAGAAACCTCCATTCTGCTGTCCATAGTTGCTGGACCAGTCTACATTCCCAACAATAGTGTGCCAGTGTTGCTTTTTCTCAACAAACATCTTCACCAGCACTGGTTGTTTCTGATCTTCTTTATATGGACCATTTTCACAGGTGTGAGTTGTTATCCCATTGTGGGTTTGATTTGCATTTCCCTGACAAGTGATAAAGAATATTTTTCATGTTCCTGTTGGCCATCTTATATGCTTTTGATGGAGAAGTATTTACCATATGTTGATTCTGACCATATGTTGATTGGTTTATTTGTTTTTTTCTTGAGTATGAGGTCTTTATTGATCTTGGATACCAGTACCTTAAGATGTATGACATGAAAATACTTTTTCACACTTAGTAGGTTTATTTTCATTTTTTAAAATTTTATATATTTTTACATCATTTTTCATTTTTGCATAATGTATGCATTTTCATCTTGATTATAGTCCCCATACAATTCCCCACCCCCTTTGTTTTGATCCTACTCCCTCTACTACCACCCCCCTCTCCCCACCATGGTATGTCTCTGGTTTATAGTTGCTTGTTGATTTTGATTTTTACTTTATTATAATTAGGTTTTTTCCTGGTCCCTTATTTAGGATTTCTAGATTCCTGCTATTAGTGAGACCACCCGGTATTTTTCTTTTTCTTTCTGGCTTATTTTGCTGAGCATGGTCCCTTCCAGTTCCATCCACGTTGCTGCAAATTGCATGAGTTTATCTTTTTTGATTGCTGAGTAATATTCTATTGTGTATATGTACCACATCTTTTTGATCCAGTCATCTGTTTTTGGGCATTTGGGTTGTTTCCATAGCTTAGCTATTGTAAATAGTGCTGCTATAAGCATAGGATTGCAGGTGCCCTTTGGAATCAATGTTTCTATGTCCTTTGGGTAAATACCTAGGAGTGGAATTGCTAGATCATATGAAAGCTCTATCTTTAGCAGGTTGAGGAATCTCCAGACAGCTTTCCATAGTGGTTGGACCAGTTTGCATTCCCACCAGCAGTGCAGGAGAGTTCCTTTTTCTCCACATCCTCACCAACATTTGTTGTTGCTAGTTTTTTTTTTTTTTTTAATATGTGCCATTCTCACTGGTGTAAGATGGTATCTCATTGCAGTTTTGATTTGCATTTCTCTGATTACAAGTGATGTTGAACATTTTTTCATATGCCTGTTAGCCATTTGCATTTCCTCTTTGGAGAAGTTTCTTTTTAGCTCTTGTGCCCAGTTTTTGACTGGATTGTTTACTTTTTTATTTAGTTGTATGAGCTCTTTGTAGATCTTTATGGTCAGTCCCTTATCAGTTGTGAGCAAAAATTATCTCCCCGGATTAGAGAGATATTAAAGATAAAAAGAGAACATAGAAAATTATCTGAGTAACAATCAGGCTGTCCTTGCTTTGCATGGTTCCAATTAATGAGCAACTTTCAGTTATCACAATATAGTTAAACGACACCAGTCCTCCAATAACACTATTCAGATGTCAGTTAACGTAATATATTTGTTTAGAATAATTTCATAAAGTGGAGTTTTCACTTATATTTTCAATTCACAAATCACAGCATAATGCAAATGCAAATATCGATCAATAACCAGTCATATTACTTCTTTCAAAGGCTACTGATAATTTTCCATTAATCTGTTTGGTTCAGTTTACACAGAGAGAGCAAAACATGTATTGCCCCCTTGTCTTCCAGTGAAAAATATGTAACATTTGAAAAACGGTATAATCAATAAAAGGAAATTGGCTAAGAGATGAACAGAGATAGAAGTGTGACAAAATCTTCCAAATTGATATGCAAATGAAATTCAAATGGAAAGTAAATGGAATTATGAAAAAAAATAGCTGTCTGTGGGGCTGTTCACTCTGTTACTGAGAAACTTAGATGTGCAGAGAGGACCTCAATGAAGGTAGAGTTAGTGACACAAATGAGGAAAACAGTTGTGATAAAAAGAATAAAGATGTCCCAGAGGAAAGCACACTGGAAAAAAGAAACAACCACCACCAAAAAACCACATACACAGAAAGAGAGAGAAAAACAGACAGAGACTTAAATTAAACTCTCAGAGGTATATAATTATATTGAAAACACAAATGGATAAATAGTTGGAAGTTGATCCAAATTTAGAAAAGAGTATGACAGTTTGCTATGGCATAATAAAGATACTCAAACCATAATAATAATTATGGAGTAATTAGAGGAAGAGGGTGAGCACTCCTGACACTGCTTCTGATAAGTTTCGAACAAGAAAAAATGAACAGTTTACTTCTCTGTGTTTTTATTGTTTTAAATTTTACTATACTAAATGATTGCTAGTTTTGCTATTTTTAACTTTCCCTATAGGTTTATAACATAGAATAGAAGAAATTTTAGTGTTAACAAAAGATTTTTAGAAATTCCGGAATAATTGCTATTTCCCCTCAATTAATAAGATTGTTGCACATGAGTTCTGTTTGCTCAATTATTTTTATGATCTCTCACTACCATGCAAAGCAGGAACTGCTTGCAAGTTTGAACAATAAGGGTAGCAATGGGAAGGAAATAAAATAGTAGGTAAGAACTGGAGCAAAACTATAAGGACCATGATTAAGTTGTTACGAGAACAAGGTTGGAGATGATTGAGTATACTTAGCAGTAAGAAAAATAAGCACTACACTTTATAAGAAGAAATTTGGGAATAGAAACTTTGTGCGGAGACAGACTGCAGAAGAGATTTGATTTAGAAGAAGTGAGTTGTGACCTTTGGAAGAAATATAATTATTTAAGAAAGATTCAGATATGTGAAATATTGGTGCACCAAAAAATTGACAGTTTGTGATATTTTGGTGGGGAAACAGCACACAAACTGTTGCTGGTTGTTTTTCTCCTACACTTATATATACCATTAATCTGGTAGGATAAATTAATTTTTAAAGTCTATCTTTAGGTTTTAGATAGAGAAGTTTCTGTCTTTTCTGGGTATAGCTGATTTAGGCTTTTTTTTTTTTTTTTTTTTTTGTGGGATCCTCGCTGGTGGCTGGGGATTGAACCAGAGCTGCGGAGGCTGCGGGCAGCCTTACAACCCAGCGCTCAACTGCTGCGCCACCAGGGGAGGCCCTAAGCATAATTTTTTTAAAAGATAAATTATCCTAATTGAGAATTGTGTTTTTGATAACAAATGTTATCTTTCTGCATCTTAAAGAAATGTTATTTCAGAATTAAGGTAAACAAAAACAGATGGAAGAAAGTATATCAGAGTGTCATAAGGGTTGGAATAAGAAAAGAACTTATTGTAGGGGGTGAGTTACCAGGAAGCAGATCCATCCAGCTGAGATGGAGGACAGTGTCCAGCAGGAGGGAACTGGAACTGATAGATTCCTGTCCTTCCAAAGCTTCATTTAAGAAGGCTGTTGTTCTGTAGTGTCAAGTACCGTCATCATTCACCATAGTTGGTTGACATGAAATATTTAGTTGAATCAAGTACAGAAAAGTTCTTTATGATAGGCCAGATTCCATGAGTGAGAATTCCTTGGAATCAGACAGTGAGAGAATACGCCCCAGTGTTAAAGACTTTCCAGAGACCTCTTCCCTTCCACTTTCTACTCCTCCCTAAATCACTCGCCAGAGAAATACTTTGGACACTGAGGTGGCTACAACTATGGTCATGAGAAAACATCAGGATGTAAGATGAATCATTCTCACTTCTACTTAACATTTTTTGGAGTATGACAGATAGGGTGAAGGACAGGTGCTATTAAAATAATAAACATAATTAAAGTGTTTGGAAATGTTGCCAATTTCCATGAACAAAAGCTTTCCAAAGAAGTTATTTATAAGGCCAATGAACTAAAGTTTCCCCTATATCAATATTAGCCAAAAAAAGTCACAAATACTTTAGCGGACTGTAACAAGTCTCGAAGAAGCTGACTTGATCCTCCCCTTCAGCAGTTCACCATCAGATCTCCCTGTCTGTGATCTTCCTCAACTGCCAGACTCATGGATTGCTTAAGTTGAGCCAATCCTGGGCCCCTAACCAGCCACAAAGGGTCTGCAGTTATCCTCTTCCAAAACTGGTAAGGTCTTCCATAACTATGTAGACTCATCCTCAGATGAAGGTCACTTCCCTTCACCAAGGCAAAAAGGCTTGATATCAGTCCTCT
Source organism: Talpa occidentalis (assembly GCF_014898055.3). Lineage (NCBI taxonomy): Eukaryota > Metazoa > Chordata > Mammalia > Eulipotyphla > Talpidae > Talpa > Talpa occidentalis. The sequence continues at coordinate 111,915,501 of NW_026555331.1, read as the reverse complement.
ATTCTTACTATAAAAAATGGAGAGATAATTACACTCTGTTTCAGTCCACCAGTGCTGGAAAAAAAATTTTCCATACAGATGTCCCTAAACACCCAGAATTGCAGGCCTGGAGTCAAAGTCCTTCAGTCACAACAGAATCCCAGTTTTGACCCTGGAGAATAGAGGAAAGACTCAGATGCGTGGGGTTCCCATGTTGTCCTCAAAGTTGGGGCTGTCTTCCAGTTCTGAAGGTTTAGCTTTCATAAAAAAAAATGAGTTAGCTTTCACCCATTTGCCATCTTTCAGAAACCGGATTTAAACTATGTTGTTTTAAACTTGTACTGTATTCAGAATTTGTGTGGTCATGTATATATTTTTATTTATACTCCACCCTCTATAATGTAGCTATTATTTTCATTGTACAAATGATAAATAAGACTTACTGATTTTCTTAAAGACATCAATTTAAACTTGCTTGCCTGCCAGGAGTTTCAGGCAATGAAATTTGGGATTCTTAAGGAAAACTCCCTGTTCTTAGCTCATCATCTTCCAAAACAACTGTAATCAGTGTCTAGTCAGTTACTGACCAAGCTGTTCTTTCAGACCTTCTTCATGAGATCCTAAAAATCTGCATCTAAGTATATCCTGAGCTTTTCATCCACAATAACTGTAAATTTCACCTCTAAATTTCTGTCCATCTATTGCAAGTCACAGATATTTCTTTCGAAAAAGAAATACTTAACTGCAAATAATTTCCACCAACTTGATTTGTGGATAGACCCATTAGCATCAGTCAAAGGTCATAGTTTTTCAAATTTGACCCACTGCTCATATAGTACTTTTCATCTATTTTATATTTGTTTTTAATAGAAATATATAGAAACTAATATTAAAATAACTGTTATACTTTTAAGAATTTACATTCAGGGCCTCCCCGGTGGCACAGCGGTTGAGCGCTGGGTTGCAAAGCTGCCCGCAGCCTCTGCAGCGCCAGTTCAATTCCCGGCTGCTCCCAGGCCACCGGAGGAGGGTCCCTCATGACGCGCAGACCTCTCCTGCCACCCGCTGCTCCCTCAGCAGTGTGCTTCGGTTCTTCTGCCTGCTCTGCTCCCCGCTCTGGCTCTGGTGAATTCTCTCACCCTCCCGCGCTTCTGACTGTACCCAGTGCTTGTATACATAAATAAACAAAACAAAAAATGAACAAACAAATAAATAAATAAAAATAAATTAAAAAAAGAATTTACATTCATGTATAAATACAAAGAATAAATTTATCAGATTTATTATGTAAGAAATTCATAATGAAAAAGGTTACTAATGAAATTTACCAATGAGACTATTTCATGAAGAGTGGCATAATCAAAATCCATATTAAATTAACTATTATTTGCATAACAAGAGAAATAACTCCCCCTCCCCTTTTCTCCTAATGTAAAACTTTGAATTTGGCTTCCACAACTGCCCTTGGCTCTAAAACCTTCAACTCACCACCATCAGTATTCCAAACACACACCCTGCCTCTCACCCCATGCAGAGTTACCGCCTCTGCGCCCACACAGCTGAGTTCCATGGGGTATTTTAGCAATCACAGGATCTAATTCCCACATCTTGTTCTGAGAAGGAAGATTTATGATACCAATAAAGATTTCAACAGAAAAATGAGGGTAAAATGCTCAGAGAAACTTAGTTTAAAATATTTCCCTGAAATTCCCCACTCACCACACCATCTATTTTGGGTCAAAAGCACATAAATGACCTAATAGTACAGGGTCTAAGAGTATGAAAATATTCTGGAATTAGTAATAATCCCTTTATAACAATGTGTTATCTTTTTTGTATTATGTGCTATTTGGAAATTTACTTTACTTTGAAATTTAAAAAAAATAACATACAAAGCTGTTAATAAGACAGAGTGAATGACTAAGAACACTAAAAGTAGACATCGAGGATGTCAATTTCTGAGGAGAAACATTTAATTTTGATTATTTTGACGTTTGAGCAAACTTGAAAATATTAATGCCTTTCTGGAGTAAGAGATATTTGGCTAATCCTTGACAGAGCACCACCCAGCCTCCCACTGAAACACACATGAAGACTCAGACAAGTGCATATCACCAATGGAAAAGAATAGTAGCCAAACTAGTGCTAGAACCGGGCGGGTTTCCACCATTAGGCCTATCAAACAGTGAAGAATAACAATTGTGACTCAGACCTAAAAACAGAGTAGATTTAATGGCCTGAAGTCGTGTCAAAGATATTTTGTCTTGTTCCTTATTTTTGTAGAAAATTGGACTGCCCTTTGTCTATTGTGTAAGCATTGCTTTTAGAATGGTGTCTCCATTTTCTTGCTCATTTCCCATAGATCATCAGCACCTGTCTCATAAATTATATAATCTTGCTTTTCACCCTCCATACACAGTTTTTAGAAGTTAATCGTGGAAGTAATATATGCCTATTGGGAAATATTTGGAGAATAAAAAACTGCAAAAAAATTACTGAAGATATCACATATCAATATTTTAGTGTACTTTATCACCTATATGCAACTGTACCCTTTTATGGCCCTTTTGGTGCTGTTTATCACTTCTAGACTCTCACTGGTTTTTATGACACCACTAATGTACTTGTTTGGTTTTTCAGTTCATGTCATTGGTCTGTCAGTTTTGCTGTTTTAGATCTTCTCTGCAGGAGTTTTTTTTTTTTTAACATCATTGTTAATTTTTAAACAATATTTGCTTCCCCCTGCCCCTCAGGTGTAGTCCTCATGGAATTTCCTTCACCAGTTGCACCCATATGCACCATCACCACAGTCCCCTGTGCTCCTCCCTCCCCCACCCTCTCCATCCTCCTCCCCTGCAGAATGTCTCTGATTTCTAATTGTCTGTTTTTGTTTTGTTGTGTTTTATATTGTTGTTTGGTTTTTTTACACTGATGTCTTATTTGGTTTCCCTATATTCCTCCTATAAGTGAAACCATCCAATAGTTTTCTTTTTCCTTCTGACTTATTTCACTGAGCATAATTCCTTCTATCTCCATCCACTTTGCTGTGAATGGCATGCGTTCATCTTTTTGGATTGCTAAGTAATATTACATTGTGTATATGTACCACAACATCTTGATCCAGTCATCTATTTTGGGGCATTTGGGTTGTTTCCAGGTTTTACCTATTATAAATAGTGCTGCAGTAAACATAGGGGTACAGCTGTTCTTTTGAATCAATGTATTTGTATCCTTTGGGTAGATCCCTAGGAGTAGAATTTCTGGGTCATATGGTAGCTCCATTTTTAGTAGACTGAGGAACCTTCAGACAGCTTTTCCATAGTGGTTGGACCAGTTTGAACTCCCACCAGCAATGTAGGAGTTTTGTTACTCCCTGGCATAAGGAAATTGAGTGCTTCCAGGAAAAGAAAGGACTGGGTCAGGGAGGGGAGGTGAGTACCACTCCTGATTCCCCAGCTGGCCACCAGCAACCAGGATGCCTTTTGTTTGCAGATTGTGTCCACTACAGTTACTCATAGCCTACACAGGCAGGATACATGCATTTATGTAGGGGAGAAGTGTGTATTTTCTCAGTTTGTCTACAAACAAGCACCAGGAATCATACCAATTCCATGACTGCTTTTCCACTGACTCCCATAGCAGGTGCCAGTCTTTGTTCACAGTGGCTACTCACAATTTATATACATTCTGTGTGTGGGGTGGAGGTCATGTAGAAGGAAGTGGTATGTGGAAAGTAAGGTCCTTGGAAGTCTGGGAGACTCTTACCAACAGGACTAGGAGTGCTAAGCTCAGAACGCCATCATAATTACTGTTCACAGGGGAGAAAGGAGAAAGTACTATAAATTGCCAATTATGAGCCCAGACATCTGATTGATTTCCAAGTTGGATCCAAGGAAAATCCACTGGGAAGATTAAACTCGCTATGGCGACTTTCAGTTTTGTTCTCTACTGGCTGGGCTGAGGATGGAAATAAAGTAGGGGAGCTAGCATCAGAAGTGACACCAGTTCCAGGCCCGTATTTCTGTTGACTCTCTGAGATAGGTACCAAAAAGAAAATTCCTGGGCAGATTGAATTTAATGCCATTACTTGCAACTTCTTTCTAAGCCTGCTGGATGCAGAAAAGAGGTTGTGTAGGGGAGCTAGCACTAGAAATAACTCCAGTTCCAAACCCCCACCTCTGCTGACTCTCCAAGGTGGTAACACAATCAAACAAAGTTCCTGGGCAGATTGAGCTCACTGTGGTTGCTTAAAGTTTCTTCCTCTGCATGTGGGGTATAAGGGTCACATGGAAGGGGAGTGCAATCCCTGGTTTCCCATTGTGGGCACAAACAATTCTGGGAGCACAAATGTTTTATCGGGGACAGACCCAGTCACTGGTCACCCATGTGTCCCTCACTGAGTAGTTGAATAGGCTATGCTTTAACTGAGAATTATATGCACTGTCCTTCTTGGGCACAGGCTCTGGGAGTGCCCAGATGGTACTCAGTGGGGGATAGGCAGGTGTCACTCCTAGTGGACTGAGGCCAATCTTTATTTACTGTTTCTCAGTCTTTCTTATCTTTTCAGATGGTTTCTGTCTCTTCTCACTGAGAAACTGGTCCTCACATTCCCAGCTCCATTCCAGATATGTCTCTCCTTCCAGAAACCTATACTTATTGTCCCTGAAAGTGATGACTCAAGTAGCCTGTCCACCTGCCACTTTTTTCTCTCCCCACATATAGTTAATTTGATGTCATTATTCCTACTTTAGCCTAAAAAGCTAGACATGGAGCTTCCAGGCCCTCTCCAGATGTACCATTCCTCCCAATTTTTCACATGTTCACCAACCTAAAAACTCCAGTGATGTTATTTTTATATTTTTACAAATTTCTAAATTTACCAACTAAATGGTCTAGAAAGATTAGTCTTTCAAATTAATATAGGAGTATAAAATATCTAATTGAAATGCCCAAAGTGTTTCCTTTGTATTTTGACAAAATAGTTCTAAAGATGATCTGGAAAAAAAGAAAACAATTTGGGACTAGAAAAGAAAGGGAGGCACAGTTGTGGACTTTTATATGTGCTTTTAGTTATTAAATTAAAGTTATTAAGTAAAAAGTCAGACACTAGCAGGTGCCAGTCTGAGGAACCTTCAGACAGCTTTCCATAAATAAATCAAGGGTACAATAGTCTTGATAAATCAAGGGTGCAATAGTCTTGAAATGGACACATTTAACAGTTCATAATAAAGCTTCACAAGTCCTCTTGTAAGGGATGAGCTGACTTACCAAAATTATATTGCAAAAATCATCCATTCCCTTTAGAAACAAAATATAGTTGCAGTTTTACCAATACAATGCACTGAAATAAACTATAATGCACCAAAAAGATAGATGTTAAAATAGTCTGAAACTATTCCAGAATATTTTAAGGCTAAAATACAGAAAAGTAAATATAAATAAACATACCCTAATGGTTAGGCAAATATTTAAGCAAAAACAAAAAAATATTTAAGCAAAAACAAACAAAAAAATTGAACAAAAGCAAAAAAAGCATTGCAAGAAACTACAGAGGGAAAAAGAACTGACGATATAAAATTATCTATATAAAATATATATGAAATCTGGGCCTCCCCAGTGGCGCAGCGGTTGAGTGCTGGGCTGCTAAGCTGCCCGCAGCCTCTGCAGCACTGGTTCGATCCCCGGCTGCCAGGTGAGGGTCCCACATGGAGCGCAGACCTCTCCTGCTGCCAGCTGCTCCCCTCAGCAGTGTACTTCATCAGTCTGCCTGTTCTGCTCCCCGCTCTCTGGCTCTGGTGAATTCTCTCACCCTCCCGCGCTTCTGACTATACCCAGTGCTTGTATAAATAAATAAATACATAAATAAATCTTAAAAATATATATATATATGAAATCTATGTTATGTGATTTGTAATAGAGATATAGTATTGCATATATCATGGAAGTGTTATATATGTATCATGAAGGAGAGTATCATAAAGGTATCATAAAGGAGAGTAAAAGGCAATTGACAATTGGAGGAAAAGATTTTACAATATACTTGTAACATAATCAATTAAAAATCTTCATGCCTCATTAGAAAAATAAGCAAAGGACACAAATAGACAATTCTCAATGTAAAACAAATGGCTAGTGAATATTTTTAACTCCCAACTTCAGTAGTAATGAAAGACATGAAGTTAAATAACAATATAATGTCATTTCCACCATCTTTTAATTTGTAAATATTAGGAAGTTTATAATCCCCAGTAATATTTAAGTGTTGTTAATGACATTAATTCTCTCACACAATGTTTTGGAGCATTTCTGTAAAGTGTATTATTATATGAAAGGAATAGTCTTATGCCACCATTCTCCCACTCCTAACCCCAAATTATTGAGATGAGAACTTAGCATCACCAACTTGAAGCATATTTCCAGGTAAATTCTTTGTGCTATAATACTTTCAGGTTGTAATGAGTTATTTGATCACTTTTGTTATAGGTTCCACATTATTTTTTAATGTCAGCACTCCCTTGACTCCTCTTTGAGAGTTGGATGATCTTTTCTCCATCAATTTCGTGCCTTCTCTCTGAAGGATGTTAATTTAAACCCTGTAACCTTCCCTTTATTGGACATGAAATATTTGAATCCTCTTTTCTCCAAAGTGCACATATTTAGGCAAAAAGACTTTTTGTCCTCCAGAGGCCTTTAACCCAATTTGGAGTGGTGGATTAAAGTAAACTTGAGCAGTGATTCTTAAATTGTAGTGTTAATTGTAATCACTGGAAAGAGTTGATGGAACAAATTGTCGGTTTGTATCCCCAGACTTTCTGTTTCAATAGATCTGGGGCTAAGTCTGACAATTTTCATTTTTAGCATGTCCCCTGTGATGCTGATGCTGTTGGAGAACCACTGGCCTAGAGAAAGTTATTTCAAAGGTGAGCCTGAGAAGTAGTCATTTGATGTGTGTTTATTTATTTTTTTCTGAGGTGTAGGGTATAGGTGCAAGGGGAAGTGAAAGTATGAGTTTACAAATGAAACTGGTGGAATGATTGCCATCAAGTTTTAGCCAGTGCGGGAGAGATATTTTGGTGCCACTCAATACCCCAACCAGACTCTGACAATCACTTACTACTTTTTTTTTAATTGGAGCATAGTAACTTTATTTTTAATGCAAATGTTTTATTTTATTTATTATTATTTTTTAATTTTATATATTTTTACATCATTTTTCATTTTTGCACAATGTATGCATTTTCATCTTAGTTATAGTCCCCATACAATTCCCACTCCCCCTTGTTTTGATCCTACTCCCTCCTCCTCCACCGTAGTGTGTCTCTGGTTTATAGTTGCTTGTTGATTTTGATTTTTACTTTATTATAATTAGTGTTATTACTTTTTTTAAAAAAGATTTGTTTATTTATTTATACAAGCACTGGGTACAGTCAGAAGCATGGGAGGGTGAGAGAATTCACCAGAGCCAGAGCGGGGAGCAGAGCAGGCAGAAGGACCGAAGTACACACTGCTGAAGGGAGCAGCGGGAGGCAGGAGAGAGGTCTGCGCACCATGTGGGACCCGCCTTCGGTGCCTGGAGAGCAGCCAGGGATCGAACCGGCGCTGCAGAGGCTGCGAGCAGCTTCGCAACTCAGCGCTCAACAGCTGCGCAACCGGGGAGGCCCTAGTGTTATTACTTTTAATGTGAGATCAATTCCCTGGTTTCTCAGCTTTCTTTTTCTCCAGGACTAGTCCCAGTCTTCACCTTTTTTGAGTTCCCCATAGTTATTTGCACAAGTAAGTCATTCATATAGATTTGAACTGAACTCATAAAATAACACTCTGAGGGGAAAGAGTCAAAGGAAAGTTTGGGCCCTTAATGACAGCCAGAATTTAGAATTTAGAGCTTAGTCTCCTTAAGAAATATTACTGTACCCATCTTTCCATTATCCCAGTTGCAGCTGAGGATAAACTGAATAAACTTTGAGGTTAAAGATTTCAATAAAGTTTCACTAAATGTATCCAGATGAACTTTCCTTCAGGATGCCAATAATAATGGTAGATAATCATGGGGAAATATGGTATTCTGTTCATCCAGGTCCTTGATGAAACTGTGGGGAAATAGGAGTGGGTCTGAGAGGCACAAATAAAGGAATTAGCTCTTACTGGAAAGCAGTTTTTAAAAACCAAGATCTCTCGTGTAGCTAACTTGGAGGTTTTTTTTTTTTTGTTTTGTTTTGTTTTGTTTTTTAAGGGAAGATTTCTTGGAATGAATTATTGAGGTTGGATAATAAATTTTTTTCTCATTCTCTTTTTTAAATGTATTTAACTGGTTTTATATGTGTTTGCTTTTATCCCAGAGACCTTGAGCAGTATCTTATTTTGCCCCAATAAAGTTGAGACTTTGCTGTACTTTCTAATTGTAGTAATAGTAACAGATAACCTGTTTATGGTCCCTACTAATCTCTAGGCACCATCTTAGGTATTTTACAAGTATTAATTCATTTAACTCATAACAATCCTCTTACGTGGATACTTCTATTATCTATTTCATAGATAAGGAACTGGAAGCACAGCAGGATTAAGTAGCTTTTATGAACTCCCAGGGCTAGGGCATAGCACAGCTGAGTTTCATAGCGGTCAGACGCTCATCGCTGTGTAAAGCTGCAGGTTCAAAGCAATGATGCCAACTCTCACAGGGTACAGCGAACCTAGAGCCTTGTGAGTCACCCTACCCATGTGAAATTCTGGTCCTCTCTGTAGATCTCCCTGGGCTGCTTTCATAGTTATATAATTGAGAAAGCTAATAATTTCTTGACAGGTCTAACAGAATAAAGGATAATGTATGAGCAACTATTATGATTCTTTGATCATGGTGGGTACTAAGTGCATATGAGATTTGCTCTTTAATGACACAAAATCCTCAGAACAGAGATTATGATTTCTCTGGCACCCATAAATCAATGGCACCCAGAATATGATTTCTCCCCATGCTCAGTGGCTGGTGACTGGACTTGAGAGCATTGTGAATGTGACCTAAACTCTCATGTCCCAAGGCATATTTTGAAGAACTGTCACTCACCCCCACACAGACCATGTCTAAAATTGTACCTAAAGGAGACAAAAGGGAACCTTCAACTGAGCTGAATTTTCTGGTATTTTTCTATAACAGATGAGGCAGAAGTGATATTTTTAAGTATCACCTCCCTTTCATTACCTCAATGAAGCAAAACAAAAACTTAAAAGTTTCTTTAAGAGCTACAAAACAAAGACATAATATGACACCACATTCACATGCCTGCTTCCAGGTGAGTCTCTGCCATTCTACAGCAACCTCCAAATGAGACAAGCCTTAGTGAGTTCAAAGCTAAGAGAGTGTGGGCCTCTCAGGCCACTGGCCAGCAATTTACCTCTGGATGCCCCGTGCCCTGGACTCTGCCTGCTGGCCCTCTGCACAGTGTTGTTTGTGGACAGTCTGCCTTCAATAAACCTGGAGATTTGCAACCTTGTCTGAAGAATGTAGAAGAGGAATATTTTACTTTCTGACCAATTAAACAAGCCTTTTAGGAAAATGTGTATGATCCATGGAGGCTGTGGGCATAGCACTGCTGCTGCTTTTGCCACAGACAAATGATTCTCAGGAGACAGATGGGACAAAAGGCAAAGTGTTGAGAATCCTGCACCTGACAGTATTCAGGTGAGTCTCTGCCATTCTACATGTCTTACCTATATTACCAATATAATATAAAAGTGATGCTCCCTAGGGTACTATTAAGAGTACATTCTGAAATAACTCATTTATTCTTCACAATGGTCTTTATTATCTCTTCCTCTGAGACAACTTAGACTCAACGAGATTGACTTGATTGATTTCCACAGCAAGTAGCCCTTTCACCTGAATTTGTTCCTCTGTTGCCCATATTAAATGACTTCCCACTGCTCTCTGCTTTGAATCCAGTACCCATCACATGACTTCTAGCAATGCCCTTCATGATCTAGCTGCTACTAACCCTTTGCCATGGATTTTTTTTGCCTCTTCCCATTCCTCACTCAAATTGTGATGAGTTGCATTCATGTCTTCAAATAGATCTTATTTTCTGGTATCTCAGGACCTTTGTATGTTTTCTCTGACTGGAACCACCCCTCTCTTACTCATGTGGCAGAATATTCATGATCCATAATTTAAGGTAAAAATAGACCTGGCTTTCTCCCCTAAAATGTTGTTACTGTTAACTGGGCTGGAAATCTCAATGATAGATTATTAGATAATCAAATCCTTACCCCTACTATTTGCTGTGTGGCACCCTCTTTATTATACAATATTCTACAGAAACCTGTTACTTAACATTTCAGTCAACCATGGATCACATAAATGACAGTGGTCCCAATAGACTGTACCATCTAACCTAGGTATGCACTAGGCAACAGCATCTAGCTTTGAGTAATTGCACTCTATGATATATACACAATGATTAAATCACCTGATGATACATTTCTCAGAACATATCATGTTGTTAAGCAAGGTTTGACTGTGCTCATTGTACACTAGCCTCCCTCCCATTTGTGGTTTCACTTTCCATGGTTTCAGTTACTGATGATCAATTGAGGTCTGGAAATATTACGTACAAGAAGATGTTTGTAGCACACACACCCCGCCCCCAGAAAATAAGAGAGAGATCACATTCACATAACAGTTATCATAGTCTATTGTTATAATTATTTTATTTTATCATTATTGTTGTTAGTCCTTACTATGCCTAGTTTATAAATTAAACTTTTACTATCAGTATGTATATAGGGGGACAAACATAGTAGACATAGGGTTCAGTTCTATCTGGGTTTTAGACATCCAATGGGAGTCTTGCAATATATCCCTGGGACATATGGGAGGGACTACTCTACTAATTACTGTGACTACATTTCTTGGCTTTCCCTTCTAGACTCAAGGTCCTAAGTGGCTAGACTTTGCCCATAGAACATGGAGTGTGCCATGAATATATAATCAAAAATATTTTTTTGATCAATGAGAAATTCACTTTTATTACTTTGCTGTCTCATCCATACTATTGTCCCACCCCTAAAAGTCCCAATTAAAAATTCCTGTAGATGACTATCATCATTAGTTTGATTTAATTATCTGTTGTCCCTATCCTGGCGTAGCAAGAGCAAAAATCCTATACCAAAATCCTTAGCTCAAAAGAAGTGGTAGTAATGCTAGCCAATGAAAAAAAAAGCAGTCAAAATAAATGGGCTTTTCTTTTTCTCTTTAATTTTTTAAAGCTATTCTCTTATTTCCCTCAAAGCCACTGACACATGTATAACCCTGGTGTCTCTGTAACCTCACAGCCCCGGAAACCACACATCATGTGCTTTGGATCTCACATATCACTCATGCTCAGAGTCAGGGGAAGATGGAAAATATCATTGGTTTCAGGGCAAAGCAAACTCAGGGCATGTTCCCAGCTCAACTACTCTTGAGATGTGTGATTTTGTGCATGATAATGAAATCTGTCAGGGACTGGATTTTCTCCTTTCTGGCATGGATGGTGCGAACATCTACTTCACAGAGCAGTTATGAGGATTCAGTAAAGTAAAATAGATGTATCTATCCAAGGGCTAAACATGTAGCAAACATTTGCTGTTGCCAGTTTTCTTCTTTCCCTTCTTTCTTTGCCTTTACCCCAGGAGATTTTGGTGCAAGAACTTTAGTGTCTGTGCAGGAATGATTAACCTAAGCTTCAGTGGATCCATTAACATCCTAAATTACATATAATTATATATGTCCATGAGAGCTTTATTTTGTGGGACTGTCTGTATTAGTTTCCTGGGATTGCCTTAATAAATTCCCATAAACTGGGTGAGTTAAACAACAAATTCATTGCTAGAAGTCCAAAATCAAGGTATTGTTAAGAGCTGGAGAATCTGTCTCACCTAATTTCTGGTAGTCTCAGGAATTCCTGGCATCTCACTGTGTCTTCACTTTGGTGCCCTCTGTGTGCATTTGTCTCTGTGTTCATATTTCCCCTTTATATAAGGATGTCAGTTATATATATAGACCTGGTCTTAAACTTAATTATTTAAGAAGATCCAACTTCCAAATAAGATCATATTTTCAAGGCACCGGAGGTTAGGATTCCGATGTTAAAGAAATATATTCAATAAAAATATATGGTTAAGGAATTTTACTTGGCCAGGAATGCTTTACTGAGGAAATGATACTTCATCTGAAGTTGGAGAGACCAATTAAAGTGTAATTTAGGGGAAGAGTGTTCCAGGCAGAAGAATAGCATGTGCAAAGATCTGTGGAAAATGGAACATGGTACATTAGAAGAATTAAAGGAAAGGCAGTGAGGCTAGGGAAGAGAGTTGGAAGTGGGAGAATAAGAAAATGGTGTGAGATGAGACTGAATGGGCATTTGGGCATTGTGAGTAATTTGGAAAGCTATCCTAGGAGAAATGGGAAATCACTGAAAAACTTTCTCCATCTTTTTCATCTGTATGTCAAGCCGTCCTCTCAACCCTCTTGCCTCATGACTTCTTGAAATCTTCGCCTTGATATTCTTTATAGATACTGATTTATTGTGGTGCATTCCTGTTGCTCTGGCTATGCCTTTTCAGTGTCATTTTCTCTGTCTGATCCCCAAATGTTGCTTTCCAAAGTCCCCCTGGTGGTCTCACCTGCGACCCTTCCTCCCCTGTTTTCCCCAACAATTGCAGTTGTCTTTTCCCATCTGCTTACAGAATAAATACTGCACAATTTTGGTGACATGAATAGCTTGAACTCTGGTGACTCTATGGACATCATTCTTTTTAGAGAATGTAACCAAAGCTGTATCATATGGACTGTTAACATGAATTTGCCACAGAACAAAGGGGAGTCAGTTTTAAGGAGATATGAATATTGATTATTGGGGTGCTCTCAGAAAGGCTCTTCAGTCAGCAGTGGAAACACTTGGCAGTTAGTTTGACCTTGGGCTCTCTCCTCATATATAAAACACATGCTTTGAGTTTGCTGAGGTTGCTGCTTATCTTCCCTAAGGGACCCTGAGGCCTGAGGGTTATCATCACCCTCTGCTTACGTCCATGTGGGCACAGGGCATCACCCTAGCTGAGATGGTGTGGGAGGGAGCTATGTACTTAAAGGTTACTGTGGCAAGGTCAACATGAGTACTGAATCAGATATAATTGGAAGTCTTGGTGGGTCTGATGCTCAGGGAGTGATGCTTCTAAAGTACCTGTAGAAGATAAAGAGGAGAACTACAGAAAGAAAGGGGGAAAGAAAGGAAAGAAAAGAAAGTAGAAAGGAAAGATCCAAACTAGTATTTCCTCCTGAATGTGGTAGCTTTTACTTTCACAGGTGTATTTTATTGATCCTCAAAAACAGCCCAGTGAGGTATGTTTCTTTTATCTAATTTGCAAAGACTCAGAACCATGAAATGCACTTGTAAAGGTCAGACTGGCCACAGTGCAGGTTTTCTGATCCCATGCAGACCAGGTAAAGGAGGAGTCAGAGTCCTCAGTAGTTTTGCAGGTTTTTTATTGGGGTTCACCAGGCATATGGCAGGCAGGGGTGCTGGCTGGGGGGCTGGGAGGCCTGCCAGCCTCCCAGCCCCCAGCAAGTCTTCACTCTATCTGGGCTCTCTAGCGTTCGTTCTGCTGCTTCTCGGCTTCTCTTTTGGCTTCTGCTTCTGCTTCTGCTTCTGCTTCTACTGCTGCTACTGGTGCTGCTGCTACTGCTGCTGCTGCTGGTGTCCCCGTGACGCCGCCCTTAAAAAGCACAGTCTTAGCTCAGCTGAATCCCATCTACCTATGCCCACACCCTATTCCAGGTGCCCGCCATCAGGCATGCATTCAAGACAAGGATCCATCATCTATCCTGATGGTGGAAGGGCAGAAAAGCCTGATATTTTCTTTACCCTACAGCACTCCTGAAGCAAAAACAACAAAAAAGTACGCACTTGTCAGGACAGTTAGCAATCAATCATTTTTCTTTTCTTTTGTAGTTGATATTCTTTCAGCTGTACCACAAAGCTTAGGTAATAGATTTGGTGAATCAACCAGATCTTTTGAGTCATACTAATTTCTGTCAATCCTGTGAAGTTTCAATTTACCTTGTCTTACACTTACACTTTATACTCAACCAGAAACCCAAAACTTACACTTTTACTCTATACTCAACCAGAAACCCAAACCACATGACAGAAGCAAGTACTGCAAACCAGGGACAGAGCAGTTCAACAGATACAACACCTCTCTCTAACTCTAAATAGCTCCCATCTAACTTCAGTTCTTCCTGACATCTAATCTGGATTTTTCCTCCTGACTTACTTCTTTTCCTATTCATTGACATTTGAACTTATTTATTACTGAATTTTTACTAGAATATCTCCTAGACCTCTCTTTGGTCCTTCAATGTTTCACATACCTTCTGAAATAACTCGTGGGCTGATCCCCTCTAGGGCAGGAGATAACTGAAAAAACTATGCAGAAGAAAATCTTCTAAGAGTCTAAACATCTCATTTAAATAAGTTGTACCTGTCCTATAGCAGAAGGCTATATTAGTGCATTTTGAGGTAAGTTTGAAGCAAGAACCAGCTGTTTCAATCATCTGGTATATAGTGGGCAAGTGCTCATTCAGCTTCAGCCCAGTTCATTGGACAAATTACTTTGTGTTCAATTTAATTAGTCATCCTATCCTTGGGAATGCCAAAAGATTTTTTACAAAGCTTCATTGGCCTATACAGTAGTTACTTCCAACAGTGAATTCCCTTTGTTGAATAAATACCAACATATATGTCTCTACTTTTGGATTTTTCCCCCCTCAATGTCCAGAATTTCGCCTTAAGTACCGGTGTACTATGAATTCTTGAAGGGCTTTATATTCTCATAGTCCCCTTAGCCATGGCTTCCAGATACTGGTAAGTCATTCTCTGCTCCTTGCTTGCTATTCCTTATAGTCTGTACCTTGGCACTCACTAAGGTGTTTATTCAATCCTTTTCCATTATTTCCACAGATAAATTATTCAAGGTCTTTTCTGCAGTTTTGGGCAAGTATTAGGAGTGTACAGACAGCAGAGAATGTTTCCAAATATTGAACATGAAAGCATTTAATCTCCAGGATGTTGTCACATGAGCCTTAGCTGTCGTTTCCAACAACCCTCTCTCCTCTCTTTTCTCCTCTTCCTAATTCACCTATTCTTTTCCTTTTTTTAATTGAGAGAAGTTAACCTGTTTATTTTGTTTTCTTTCCTAACTAATGCTTTCAGTGACTCAGCTGCTATCCCAAGTGGTATTTTACTACACAATGGCAGTTTCCATAAGAGCTGACAACTAAGATGATAATTAATTTTAATGGAACATTAACAGATTTTGTTGTTGTTAATACAGGAGTTATACATCCACAGGGATGCAAACATAAACCTCTAAGTGTTAGCTTTCTTTTACTCAATGCTGCTGGTGTTTTGCCTTTTTATTTTTTTACAAGATATGCTAGAGTCTGAACATTCACAGTCTTATCAGAAGCATATTCGAGTTGCTCATATCTCCCTCTAAGCAGCACAAGAAGGAGCATTGTGGGGCAAATGTCCAGCATGCCCAGGAGCAGGGCATGCTTATCACAGATTCCAGGATTCTTTCTGCAGAAAAGTCTCACATTTCTGGGCTCAGTGATGAACAATAAAATGCCCAGGTGTCAATACTTCACTGCCATCCTGCACCCTAAAAATTGTGCAGGAAGATATATGAATTTCTCTGCTTGAAAAGCAACACAAAGTCCACCAGTAATTAAGATGATATATATATTATTTTTTTAACCCTTTATACCAACATTTAAGCCACTCTGTATCTCTGGAAACTCAGTGGAAACTAGTTAGAGGGAGTCATGAACTTAGAGTATGAAAACAGGAAAAGTAGTGCATTTATTTTGGCCTTTGTAAATAATTTGTGGGTTTTCATAGACTTAGATGTTGCTTCAGCTATCCACTTGGTTATGCCTTTCAGTGCTTAGATTTCTTAACTTTAAGTTGTTGTACCTTGAATATATTGAGAAATTTGACCTTCATGATTGATGAGAAACTGCTGTATCTTTCTCAATTATGGTTATTCCCAAGTCTACCCATTCAGTACTGTGAAGTTCTTTAAGTTTCGATTAATGTAGACTGAGTGAATGATTGAATAAACAAATTAATGTGAGAGGGAGAGAAATGAAGATGGAAAAAGGAGAAAGAAGATACGTAGAGAAAAAAATACATGGAGTTAGTGAATAATTCTTGTATTTAAAATATTAGCTAGGTCCTCCCCGGTGGCGCAGCGGTTGAGCGCTGGGCTGCGAAGCTCTGCAGCGCCGGTTCGATCCCCGGCTGCCGGGTGAGGGTCCCACATGGTGCTCAGACCTCTCCTGCCGCCCGCTGCTCCCCTCAGCAGTGTACTTCAGTCCTTCTGCCTGCTCTGCTCCCCGCTCTGGTGAATTCTCTCACCCTCCCGCGCTTCTGACTGTACCCAGTGCTTGTATAAATAAATAAAAATAAATCTTAAAAAAATAAAATAAAATAAAATATTAGCTAGCTAGAACAATTAGTATCAGCCAATAGGAATGTGTTATTAAAAGGGAATAGTTAACCCATCAATAATGAAAAACAGTTGTTATATTCAGGATGATACATTATATTATAAATTAGATCAGTATATTTTTTAAACATGATTTGATAATAACAGAAGCAGTGTTTTTCTGTTTAAACATTGGGGAAAATATGACTCCTTGAGAAATAAATATCAATAATTATTGCCCATTCAAGACTTGTGATCATCTGTTTTATTTTTTGTGGGGAAAGGGAAAAATGATTCTGGATCATGCCACATCCTACTGCCATGACAACAGCCCCTCAAAGTTCTCATAGCGCAGTAATACTGGCTTACAGATTCATCTATCACATACTGTTTTATCTGAAATGAAACTAGAAAATATTTAAACAGAAAAAAAGTCAACTTGTGGTTTTATCCTGATCATTTTCTTTTCCTTCTTTTCCCCTCCTTCCTTCAAAACTACCAATCAGCCTAAGTACAAAAGAACCTCTACCTAACCACAGGGTTTAATTCAAGAAAGACAGAAATTTCAGTTCATAAACCCCAAAATAATGAAGGCAGTGATTCAGTAAGAAAAAGGGAAAAATAACATTTTCATATAGAGGAAGTTACTTTTTAGTGTGGAATCACAGTTTTCAGTATAAGTTGCCCTGAAGTCTTGATAGTGGCTAAGAGGATTGATTTTCCAGGTAGCTTCCAGAAGAGCAGTTGCTAGAAACTTTCTTCTTCCAGGCACTGACATTGTATCTGGTATGGGAACAACCTAAGTGAGGTCTATGGCTAGTTTCAAGCTGCTTGAACTGAGACACAACTGAGAGGTGTGGCTGAGGGGACCTCTCCACTCAAACCACATCAGTTGCTATTGTTACATATGGGACATTCTCTATAGCTGGGTCTTACACACAGCTTAAAAGAGATAGGCAGTATTTATGATGCCAGAGGATAAGTGGTAAAAGCCATCAAAGAGTATAGAGGCTCATTTCTAAACAGTTGTAATAGGAAGAATTTGAACAACAAGTACTATTTCTGTCATTTTTACTTTGACTCAGGATTTGCCAAGAGTTGTATCATTATATTCAATGAACCTCATTGTATAAGGAAAACATGATTATTGTCACAATTTGTCATATAGATCCTAAGGATCTGAAGCTTAAATAGGTAAATATAGATGCTCATGTTCAGTTGGGCATATCCATGGCAGAGCTGTGGTGTGGAGTCAGGCTATCTGCTTAAAAAGCCTGCATTTTCAATGACTCCCCAGTGAGAAATATTTTTAAAAGTCAGATAGGAAATTAAACATTTGTGCTCTGTAACCTTTAAAGTTTTGTTATGTGTTTTCTGGAGTCCTCTAACTGAAAATCACCAGTGCTAGCTGCCAAGGATGGCCCTCTGCTGTATTTTCAGAACCATTTGTAGTCCACCCTCTTGGCTAAAAGCACCCTCCCTCAATTGTTCTTATTCCCAGAATATACTTTGTGCCTTTGTTTAAACTATGCCATCTGCCTTAACAGTGCTTCTCCTTTTCTAGCAGCCCAAAACCTGCTCACTTCTTAGACTATAACTCAATAATCACTTTCACTTAGGAGCTGAGAAATGGCAGGAATTTGAATGAACGATGGTTGTTGACATGCATTGTAACTTAGCAGGCATTTTGGTGAAATTGAGAACAGTTTGAATCATCTTGTACTGGTTTAGTCCTAGTGCTTGCCAAGGGAGGATCTCTCTGTAGAACAGGGAGAGGGAAGGCTGCAAAAGCTTCAGTGGTACAATCCCTCTTATATTCAAGAGAGAAAGTATAATTATGAAGGAGGTGGGCATGTTCTTATACCAAATGGGAAAAGCATTATGTCCAACGGGTCTTGGATCCTTCATGAAACTGTTCATATTCTGCTTCTCTCTCTCTCTCTCTCTCTCTCTCTCTCTCTCTCTCTCTCTCTCTCTCTCTCTCTTTTTGCAGTGTAGGTTTATTAGAATTATCTTATTGATGGTATATTGGGTTGGTTATTGCATTGTTGATAGTTTTGGTTATCATGTTAGGTACCATCTGTGCATGATGGTAAATGATATATCAAATATATATTTGATATATCAAATCCCAGTGACTTAAGCAAAAGCACTTACTTGTCACTCAGTTTACACTTTGATGAGCACATCATTTGGGCAGTTCCTCTCTATTAGTCTTGTCCTTAGCATTAGGCTGAATTAACAACCCTTATTTAAGACATACCTTTCTTGTGATAGAGGGAAAGGATAATAGAGTAGTGACAACAATCGCCAGCTTTTAAAACTTCTGTTAGGGCATAGGGTGTGCTACATATGTCTGCCTAACACTGACCCAGTCAGATAATACGGTGGAGCCCAGGGCAGAAAAGCATCAATGTTCACTTCTCCCACTGGACGCACTGCCAGTCAAATTGCAGAAGGTGGGAATATATAATACTCTTAAAATAAGAGCAAGTCAATAGTTGTTAATGGTTATACTTTCTGCTAAAGCTACTTAGATATTACAAACATTACTTATAATGTGTGTGATGTCTATTGCTAATTGTTAGAGACTAAATTGTAAACCCTCAATTCATATGCTTAAGTTCTAACCCCCAGGATCTAAGAGCATGACTGTATATCAAGACAGGTTCTTTAAAGAGGTAATTCAGTTTAATAAGTTAATTAGGATGAACCATAATATAACTGGTGTCCAGGCAGGGAGAAGATGTTATCTATATGCCAAGGAGAGAAGCCTCCAGATGAAACCATCCATTCCAAAAACTTAATCTCAGACATCTAACCTCCAGGATTTAGAGAACATAAATTTCTATTGTTTAAGCCACTCGTACTGTTGTTAAAGTGTTTTTGCAAACCAATACACTGATGAACAAATTAACAGATTTTATGACTGGTATTTCACTGAGTTTTACTCAGTGAACACCTGTATTAATAATAATCTCTTAAAATTTTGAAGCATTTACTATGTAAGTACAGCACTAAACATTCCACATACATTGTCCATTTTATTCTCAAAATAATTCTCTGATACAGTTATTAATATTATCCACATTTTGTACACGAAAAATGTTATATACATATATCCATATCTGGATGTATATGGACATGCACATATGTAATATGTCCTTGTAATATATATGTTATATACACATACATACAACATATCTTGTTATGTCTTGAAATGTATGAGAAACAGGGGCCAGTTTATCCCCCAGCGGAGAGGTATAATCTGATCATAGAGTACATGGTTACAGAATCAACTTCCTGCTACCACCATCATGGATATTAGCACATTTCACAGTGTTGATTATTCTCAGACAATAACGTAACTGAGCCACGATAGTATCTTTGGGATGTTCACTGCCCAGTTAACAAAAGAAGCAAAGAAATAGCTATAATTCTAGAGAGGATAAGATAAATGTCATGTAAAATCCCTGTCCAGAACTGTTATTTATAACTTGGATGAAGCAATTGTGTCTTCAGTAATAAATGATTCTTATGATGCAGCTGGAAGAAGCAGCATATTTCTTGGATAATAGACTCAATATTTTAAAAAGAAGATAAAACCATCTTGTCAGAGTCCAGTGATTGGCCAAATCTAAAGAAATGATGTACCATTAAATAAATAAAATGAAATGCATTTCTCTTAAGTTTAAAGAACAAATGGATCAGAAAAACAAAATGATTAACTATAGACAATTATGTGAACAAAGGACATTTTAATTTTATTAGCCAGCTGTGTCACTCACTATGGATTAAATCATTCAACAAACATTTATTGTGTGTCTCCTCTGTGTTTGGAGTCAGAAATAGAGGAATAAGTGGACTCAGAGTGCCTTTACTTCCATAGAAATGTGAGAACATAATTGTAAAAGAATCTGATAGACATTTTTAAATGAATCTGAATGAAGCACTTTGGGTATACATAGATGAAAGTAGATAACTTTTCATAGGATCTGGGGAGGAAGACAAAGAAGACATTTGAAGTTGTGATGGAAAGAGGAAGCAATTAGAAAAGAGAATTTATGACAATTTAGGAGGAAGGACCAGTAAGTAAAAATTTAACAGTGTGAAAAAAAGCTCAGCTCTGCTTGGGTTAACTAAAATATAGTTTTAGTGATGGCTATAGCTATATGATGAGGCAAAAAAAAAATTGGACTGGGGATGAATTTTCAAAGGCAGTGGAATCATTGCTACCAAATTTGTCATTTCCATATATAATATAATGTAAAGTGGTCAAATCACACACACAGTCCAGCAGAAGAGGATCCTTGGAGAAATGCATGGGTGCCACCTAGTCCCCTCACTGTTACATTTGCCCTTGTACAGGGCGTGTAATTTTTCCTGGCTTATATCATATAGTTGTCACTAAATGAATCCTTACAAAATGGACAAGTGGCAAGAATTTATATTCCAGAATAGAAGACAAAGACTGAAGAGAGCACTTCTAGTAAATGACACTTTTCCTACACACAGTTCAAAGAAAAGATTTCATAAATCACATTAGGAGGCAAAAACAAAGATGATCTAATCAGTTATGAAAACTATCAGTCCAAATGTAGTCAATGATCAAAAATGTTACTGGGAGATAGTGAGCTATGCACAACAAATATCATTCCAAATGTACATTATGTGTTAACTAATAAAAACAATGAGATTATGAAAATATAGAGCATTTAAAATCTTAGCTTCCAGACATACAAATGGCAATGCGTGTATGGTAGTTATACTTTAATACCCTTTTTTCACTGATAGGTATACATCATCAAGAAATATTAGACCTCTTTGTCAAGCAGTTCTATTCAAAGTCTGCACCATAGATGATAGTTAGCTGCTGCTAGATATTGTATCACTTGGAATTAATTCAGGAAAAAGGTGCTATTGAAGAGTGGAGTCAAGGTAGAGAATGAAGGGATAATTTTGGCTGCCCCCAGAAATAGCTCTTTCAGGAAGAGAGATGCAGGTGGTTTTCTGACTGAACTGCTTAGATCTTTGGTAAAATTGGTAATAGTGAGTGGAAACATTTTTTCCTGCCTTGTTCCTGTTCACCGTGGTGCTTTTCAGAGTCTAGGGATTTGCTGAGCAAATTTGCTGAGCATTTTTGATCATTTGCTGAGCAAATCCCTGATTGCTAGTAGTGATCATGAGCAAATTGGTGAAGCCTGATGTATACTTATTGGTTCCAGTACACTTGATCATGAAGTTTGGGGAAAGATAACATTGTACCACCACAACCCTGAAGTTGACAGGCACTACCGACAATCAAGGATGATAGTGACCTAATTTTATATTCATCCCATATTGAAAATTGGGTGTAGAGAATTGTGTTTTAATGTATTCATTCAGTCTTTTCATCATTTAGTAAATGTGACTTTGTATGTTATTTATTCATAATATTTATGTAGGAGGTAAAATAATACTTGAAAATTGCTATCAGTATCATCCCAAGTATATTTGATAGTTTTCCTATTAATGAGGTAGAAACAATAATAGCATCCTGACCAAAAGTTCTTACAGAGATTAGATAAGGTAATAAGTATAAAACTCTAAATGGAGACACTGACACAAAGTAAGTGTGGGTTAATGTTCTCTAAGATGGAGGTTGAGATTCTGGAACCCTGAGAGCAATACTTAATTAAGAGAAAGTCACTGTTATTTTAAAAAATGAGCTCATATTATCCCTGATGGTTCTTGAGTGTGGCTCAGCGTGGGTACATTCTGCCTGAGGGTGTGAAACAATGGAGAATAGACAGAGGTGTCTCTGAGGAAAAGCTAGATAATGGATGAAGGTAAGTCCATAAAAGTTACTCCCTTCCTGGTCATCATAACTCAGATCTAATCATAAAGGGTTGGTTTTGTTGGTTCCTAGAGTCTGTTGGTCAGATGCTCAGGGGAAAGACAACAAAAACAAAGTTCGTAATTATCTAATATTTGAGTATGTATTATTTGTAAAGCTATCTATTACACACTTCATAAATGATATTTAATCCTAACAAAATCTTTTAAAGTAGGAAGTGTAGAAAACATAAGCTCATCAAGAATTCCAATAACATGTCCAGGGTAATAATTGATCTACTGGGCATTTCAACTCAGGTAGGCATGATTCCAAGCTTTTGTCCTTCCTATTACTTCATATTGTCTTTCTCAGAAACTGACATATACTAAGTAACTTTACTGAGCCCAGCATTTAAACCAGAAAGTGATGTATTATTTTACAATGGTATTTCTAATATTTCCAGCAAGTAAAATTCTTAAATTTGCTATTTATGACATTCATTTATTATAACAAATTTCTCAAAAAATGAAATGTCTAATAAGAAAGGAATCTGTTTGATCTGAAGGAAAATTCTTCCAGGCCGTTACTCAATTCTGCCAGACCCATAGGCCCAAATATTTCTCTTCCAGTGGGATGACCACTGCTCTGACCAGACAAGGAAAGGTAGCATCAAGTTCTGAGGTGGATACTTTCCTCCCGTGCCATTGTGCCTTGGTGCTAGTGGATCTGCTCTGTGTGTTCTTTTGGTGAACATAGGAGTAATAAAATCTACTTGAGTTAGGATTTTTTAGTAGAATGGACAGTAATCTGGCCTAGTAATCTGGCTTGCTCTGGCCTGTGGCTGCTTTTGCCTTGACTTTCTCCTCTTGATCTAGCTTCACTCACCAGTGTTCTAAGAAATATTTAAGAGGGCGTCCCCTGGTGTTGCAGTGGTTGAGCTCTGGGCTGCGAAGCTGCCTGCAGCCTCTGCAGTGCCTGTTCAATCCCTGGCCCCTGGAGAGGGTCCCACATGGCGCGACAGACCTCTCCTGCTGCGCCCGCTGCTCCCCTCAGCAGTGTATTTCCTCAGTCTGCCTGTTCTGTTCCCCGCTCTGACTCTGGTGAGTTCTCTCACCCTCCCGCGCTTCTGAGTGTACCCAGTGCTTGTATAAATAAATAAAGAAATCTTAAAAAAAAATATTTAAGAGTCAAATAATGAAGATGATTTGGATCTGTCTTCTGACTTCATTCCTCCAAGGACCTCTGACAGGGAGAGGGAAGTAATATCTGGGTATTCCTGGATCTTGTCCAAAGTAACAACACATGACTTTGATCACATAACTATTCCCAACATTCTCTATATATCTCTCAGATTCTTTCATTTTCTTTCCTGGACTGGGTAAAGAAACACTGCTACATCATTGGACTTAAGATTCCCTAAGCTCCATATAAGCCAACATACTTCTGTTAAAACACTTGTCTTCTGATAAAATAACATCCCAGTGTTTATTCGTATCATGCCCGTTCCTATTGCACCTTGATGAGACGGCATTACAATGGCAATCTTGCTTTTCTAGGACTTCATGATTTCTCCCCTTTTTAAGCCATGAATGTGCATATCTTCCCTTTCTATAGCTTATACATCTAAGTATCTAATTTATCTGCACACTATGTGTTGGTCTTCTTTCAATCATAGAGGTTTGCCTTATTTCCTGTTTCAGAGGCAGCTAACCTTAACCCATTTGTATATGTCTGACTTCATTACTAACACTCCTCTAGAAACATGAATTCACCATGATGAAAAATTTATTAATAAAGTTTTTTTTTGAGTGGACTATACTGGGGGAAAGATTGTCTCCATTCTAGGAGCATCCACTTGTAAACACCATAATAAATTCTGTCATTCTTGGTCCTCCCCTGGTGGCGCAGTGGTTGAGCACTGGGCTGCGAGGCTGCCCGCAGCCTCTGCAGTGCTGGTTTGTTCCCTGGCCGCTGGCGAGGGTCCCACAAAACAAACAAACAAACAAAAAAACAAACAAACAAAGAAATTCTGTCATTCTCTTATTATCTGAATAAAATTGTTCCCCCTCTTCCTATCTGTTGGCAAACAAATAAAAAAAGTTCTGCTGACTGAGTTGGGAAGGTAAGGGGTTTAGGAAGAATAAAATAGGCTGTTGAGTTTTCAGAATACCCATTAACTCATTATTCAAGGAATATCTACATAGTAACATTACCATGCAAAGTTAAACTGAAAAATCTCCTTCAAGAAACTTTTTCTACATACGCAAGCCACCAGAATACTGAACTTCAGTTGTTCTGAGCAGACAAAATGTAAGTAATTTTGAAATTTTTGAACTGAAAAAGTAGGGTTAGCATTTCTAAAACCATTAGGACTTCTCATTCAGACTATTTTCTTTCCTTGTTAAATGACAATGTTTACAGTTATTAGATGCATGGCTACACAAGCATCAGAATAATTCTGAATTTCTGGTGGAAGAGGTCAATAGTTAGTGGTATAGAGAGGGTCATTTAGTCTAAAAATGCTCTATATTGGGGTAACTTAAAGGATAGCGATCTGAGTTGAAAATATGAATATGTTGATCCAGTAAAGCTTGACCTGTTCTCATGTTTATTCAATGTACAACAGTAACTTTGGATTGAACTTTTCTGGTGATAAATCAAATGACTTTCTTACTCCTCTTCCTTTCCCTCTCTTTTCCTCCCACTCCCCCCTACAAAAATAAAGGGCCCTGCTAAAAACAGACTAAATTGTAAGTTCTGATCACATATGCTCATCAACTAATGTAATTACAGCATGTTCCAGAAACAGTCATTATCTTAGTCTTTTTCTCTCCAAAATCTTTCAATTTAATTTTACATATCTTTATTTTTCCTGGGAAAAGAACGCCACATCTTATAATGAAATTTAATGGGAAACTTGGCTTGACTAAGATGTACTTATTCCATAAGTTGGGCAGAAGTACTATAAACTCATAACAAAGGTAAAATTTCTGCTACAAGGGGTTGAAACAAAGCCAAAAGTCCCTAAATTTCTATGATATGTTTAAAACTACCGACATGCCTAGCCCAAAGCTATACTGTTAAACAGCTGTATATTTAGTTAAGAGGGGAACTTTCCAATAGGTTAGATTGGTGCCTCCTGGCTAGGAAACAAATACCAGTGTTATCCCAAACTTCTTCCAGGCTGAGAAAAAAGTATGTTAAAATAAATATACAATAAGCCTGTGGTAATGATGTAGCTGCAATTGTAGCATAGCAACATACATAAATACTCAGATTACCTAAATACTGCATATTATGTATTCATTGCAAATTAGTCTTAAATTATAGTATAATTAAAGTCCACTCCTTGATTGCTGAGGTTATGCTACATTTTCCAATGTTAACTATGAAATAGATACTGCAAATATGTATCAACTTTTGCTCTAATGAAAATAAGATGAATTTAAAATTGGGTATCAAAAAAATTAGCATCATTGTCCCTGAATAAATTATACAACAAATTATAGACACGATATTTTTCCTATACATGTAGCTGAGCTAATAATTCTGCTTTAAGACAAGAATATATTTCAGTTGTTATTATTCTAACGTAGTTCTTAAAAGATTATTGGTGCTAGATCATCCATAAATAAAAGCTAAGTGTGTCTTTTGAAAAGATGTTTACTTACAAGACCTTTAAATCTCATTAATTCTGGCCAAATCTGGTTAAGCAGTCCTTTTGCACTTTTCTAATTTAAATCATTTTTGACTCAAAAAG
The DNA here is from genome assembly GCF_014898055.3 of Talpa occidentalis. Lineage (NCBI taxonomy): Eukaryota > Metazoa > Chordata > Mammalia > Eulipotyphla > Talpidae > Talpa > Talpa occidentalis. Next base: position 111,889,426 of record NW_026555331.1, on the reverse strand, counting down.
AACAAGAAGGACACTGTTAGGGCCTCCCCTGGTAGCGCGACGTTTGAGTGCTGGAATACAAAGCTGCCCACAGCCTCTGCAGCGCAGGTTCGATCCCTGGCCACTGGTGAGGGTGCCCTGCAGTGCCCGCTGCTCCCCTCAGCTGTGTATTTCATCAATCTGCCTGTTCTGTTCCCCGCTCTGGCCCTGCTGAATCCTCTCATCCTCCTGCGCTTCTAACTGTACCCAGTGCTTGTACAAATAAATAAATCTTGGGCCTCCCTGGTGGTGCAGCGGTTGAGTGCTGGGTTGCGAAGCTGCCCGCGGCCTCTGCAGCACTGGTTCGATCCCTGGCTGCTCCCCGGCCACCGGAGGAGGGTCCCACATGGCGCGCAGACCTCTCCTGCCGCCCGCTGCTCCCCTCAGCAGTGTACTTTGGTCCTTCTGCCTGCTCTGCTCCCTGCTCTGGCTCTGGTGAATTCTCTCACCCTCCCGCTCTTCTGACTGTACCCAATGCATGTATAAACAAACAAACAAACAAACAAACAAACAAATAAATAAATAATACATGCATCTTTAAAATAAATAAATAAATAAATCTTAAAAAAAAACTTAAAAAAAAAAGAAGGACACTGTTCTTGCACTTGAGGTATTTTCAGTGGAGGGGGAAGGCAAAGCCTACATACTTGGAAAAATTTTTAAAAAGCCTTCATGTGACAAGTACATAGGCAAAGTGGCAAATACATAAGCAAACTGATTTAAATAACAGCAACAGCATTGAAAGAGTGGAATTAATAAAGGAAGTCCATCAAGAGGTGAATATTAAGTTTTCAATTTTCAAATGGTGTAAAATTTAGCTTGGTGGGAAGTTAAAAGTACTTCATGGAATATTTTTATAGCAACCTAAACTTTTTGACCTTTTAAAAATATTTAAATAATTTTCACATGTTCCAAATTTAGGAAATGTGGTGTGATCTCACTCAGCAAAGATTTTTGTAAGAAAGTAACCCTGATAATAGAACAGTTGGGGACAGGAAGTCCAGGTACTTTTGATTCCATATGGATGGGGTGGGGGAATTATGGTTCAGTCCCAAGGGCCAGTCAGAGTTGAAAGAGGAAAGAGCACCCCAGTCCTTGCATGGATCCTGGCAATCTGGAAGTGGGAAGTCTGCCTTGGGAGATGTGGAAAGAAGTTACTAGAAGCAGGATCAAGGTTTAGAGATACATGAGGCAGATATCCTCAGTGGTATCCAAGCCTAGTTCAGGCCTCCTGTCTGAAGTGCAGTGAGACACTGGATATTGCTCTGTTAACAGGGACATTCAGAACTGCCATCTTTTTGACTATAATGCTCATGGACCATTATAGCCAAAAAGATTCATGCCTAAGAAAATGCTACTGTCACCATGTGGTAATCTAAGGCCCATTTCGCAGTGCAACTGGTCAAGCTGGAAAAGGAGTCAGGGGGCTGCTCAAAAGAGTCTTCCTTGGACACCATGCTAAGGAGGCTCCCCTTTACCTTTCGGCACCATCCCATGTATACGGAGGTCCCATCAGATGTAAAATCTTTCAGGAAGGGGTACTTTTTTCATTATTATATTTTATTAACTCAATATAGTCAAAGTATTTTCAGTTACAAATATAAAAAAAGAATTATCAATGAGACATGTTATATTCTTTATCACTCATATGAAGTCTTCAAAAATCTATGAATGAGTGGTGGTGGGTGCACTAGGGTGGTAATGTCTGATGGGAGTACCTCAGTATTACCTCAGTTAAAATTTAATCTTAAAAAGCTTTTTTTAAATTCAATTCTGCAAAGTGGCTTCACTTCTAAAACAAGCCAACTGAAAAATGAAAGGGCACCCACTTTGCATACCCTTTCTTGTTTGAGTGGGGACTGGATAGGGGGTAGGCAAAAGGTTCTTAGGCTAAGGGCAGATATGCAGTTTGGAGAAAAGTGGAAATATCCTGTGGCTAGACAGACAGGAAGTGGAGCAAACACTGTAACAAAGGCTGTGACACCCCAAAGGCAGTTGTGACAGTAGCTCTTTTCTGTGCATTCCAGATGCCATGTACAGCTAGACTTCACTCTGCTATCTGACCACAGGAGCCAGCATGGGCACTGGAGATAACTGACTCAGTTTGGCTTATGACTAGCTTATGAACTTACAGAATAGGGAATGATTACAGAAGAAAAAAAAAAAAAAAACAAGGTAAGGACACATGGTAAGCAAAGGCAGCAATGTGAAGAGCCTGATCTTGGGTGGTGGCGAAGGCAGTAACTTTAAGAACTCTTAACTGAGGCAAAATCTCTAAGTAACTTTAAGAACTCTTCTGATAGAACTTGGAACTGATTGCCTATGAGAACAGGAGGACAAAAATGAGTCAAGAATGATTCTGAAGATTTTGACCCAGGCAAGTAAGTGGACTTAAAGGAAAGTAAGTGGAAGAGCAGGTTTTTGAGAAAATAAACTTGGTTGTGATCATAAAAGTACTTTATTCATTAAAGAATAGTATTAACTCCCTTAAACCAAGATAACCCATATTTATTGAAAATGTGAATATATTAAAGAACACTTTGAATTGCAATTAAATTTTATTAAAATAAAACAGGTAAACTGAATTACAGATTGTTTTCAGCATAATATAGCATCATACATTCCTCCTGGTTAGATAAAACACAACAGTTCAAAAATCTAGAATAATAAATTTTATTACTGAAGATGTCCCTAGAGATCAGCAAACCCAAATGCATTTAATAGATGAGTACAAGAAGGATCAGAGAGGCTGGCATGCTATACTCTAGCAATGTTTAGGGCACTAGCCATGTGCCAGGCACTTATTTGGTGCTGGGCATATAAAAATAAACTGGACCTGTACTCAAGTAGCTCATAGCCAGGAACACTGTACCTGTACTCAAGTAGCTCATAGCCAGGAACACTGTACCTGTACTCAAGTAGCTCATAGCCAGGATGGTGGGTGGTAGTGTCCAGCAAGCAAGAAATTAACACACAGCCTAGCAAGTGTTGTGAGACTAACACGCTCAAGGACAAAGTGTACCCAATCCAGGCTCAGGAGCAACCCTCAGAAGGTCAGGTGTGAATTGACTTGGGAACGATGAGCAGAAGTCTTATAAAGAGGCTGTGAAAAATGCCCCAGGAATGCTGAGGTGAGGGGAAGCATAGTGCATTTAACTCGTCCAAGGAATTCAAGTATAAGGGAATTCTAGTCTTTGATTTTGGAGACAAGAGTATACCGACTCCCAGTTCAGTTTTGTTGTTAACATACTACCTGACTCTGCAGGCCTGCTGACAAGTATATGATGATTAAACACATTTAGATTAATACTTTTGCATAGAATAAAGGAAGTATACAAGGCTTGCACTTACCCAGGCATAGACATTAAGATTCCCCAAACCCTCCTATATATCTCTTTAGAGAAATACAGATATTTTCATTATAGCTTTTTTTCCTTCCCAAATGTTTACATAAGTTGGGTCATGGCATAAAGCTCTTAGGGTCTGGAAGAGATTTGAGGGTTTACTTTGTTAGTGGCCAAGGGAGTGCAGGGCAAGCAGGGGGAGAGGGAATGCTGGTGGGAGAAGGAAGTGGGTATATTTGCCACCCTGGTACAGGCAATAAAGCAGTCATTGTAGAGATCTTAAAAATTAATAATAAAACTGGCCAAAATATTCTGCTTTTCATTACCACTCTGTACCAACAATCCAGTGAGGCTCAGTCATATCAGTAATGAAATATTCCTCCCTGCCTAGGCAAACTCCTGCTGCTGACCCTTATCCCTGTGAGTGCCACTGCACATAGTATACACTCTCACACACACACAAACAGGGTGTAAAAACATCTGAAGTTCCCATGTCAGCTACCTCTCCAATTCACATTACTACTTAGTCTCCATTCTGTTCCTTTTTTGTAAATATAACTTCAGTAGTCAATATATATATATATATATATATATATATACAAGAAAAATATTTATTTTCCTAAAATTACAATATTTATCTCCATTGAACATTCTCAAATCCCATTTGAGCTGGGACTGCTGGCACCTGAAGTCTGAGGCCTCTCACCAGAAGTAGTCCTCGCTGGTGTTCTCTGGTTGGGCTATCTGGCATGTGCTTGGGGGGTTAAACACTGTGGGGTCTTTAATACCCAGCTCTATGTCAAAAAACCTTGTAGAAAATATCACACTGAAATTTTTGGTGAAGGTTTCCTGGACAGGATAACAATCCTTGACTGTATATATGCCAATCCAGGTTTCATCTGTAAGAGGAAGGAAAGTTGACTTTTTAATGTAGAAGAAAGGCAAAACTGCATATATTTTTCATTGTGGTAAAATATACATAACATTTACCATGTGAGTCATTTTTAAGTACAGCTCAGTAATGAAGCATATTCATATCACCATAAATCTCCAGAATCTTTTCATCTGCCCTAATTGATACTCTGTGCCTATTAAACACTAAATTCCCATTTCCCCCATGCCAGCCCCTGACACTTACTCCTGGTCTCTATGAACCTGACTACTCTAAGTACCTTGTAGAAGAGGAATTTTACAGTATTTGTCTTTTAGTGACTGATTTATTTCACTTAGCATAATGTCTTCAAGGTTCATCCATTTTGTAATTTATCAGAATTCCCTTCCCTTTTAAGGTCTAATGATGGTATACATCACATTTTGAGTATCCATTTAGCTACTGATGAACGTTTGGGTTGTTACCACTTTCTTACTACTACAAATAATGCTGTTATAAACACAGATGTACAAATATCCACATGAGTTCTTATTTTCAATTCTTTTGCCATGTGGAATCATGTGGTCATATGTTGATTCTATGCTTAATTTTTTGGGAAATGCCACTTCATAAAGGCCTGTATTTTTTAAACAGCTTTGGGGTAGGCATATTGCAGCTAAGCAGAGAAGAGCTTCCCCTCTATGTATAAAAGCAGATACTCAAAATAATAGGAGAAGATTTGGTCACTGGGACTTTCAGACACCTGAAAAATGCCTTAGACAAATGCTCCCCCATCACAGACTGTTAGCTGGTAAAGGTGGCATCAGAAGGTTGAGGTGTGTCAAATGCGATGCCCTGATCCTGGCACTGCCCAGCTAGCAGAGTACACTGTGTACTCAGGGAGGAGCTTAAAAAATTTGATTAAACTTAACAAATTTCCCCAGGAACTAATTAACTAACTTCCTTAATAGACTTAAATGTTTCCCTCACCCCCACCCCTCATGCTCTCTGAGTTGCAACACTTGACTATTTTTTTGAAACTTACATGATCTAGCTGACTTTCTGTCGGACCACTCCTGGACGCTGATCTGCTCCTGGGGTCCCCCTATGGAGTATTGGTCCTCAAAAGTGGAGTTTTGAGGAATATCTAGAGGGTCCCAGGGGTCTGTGAGGGTGAACTTGGAGCACTGCTTGGTGGCCTGTTCAATCCGAAACATCACTCCATCCTTAAAGAGCAAAATATATTCGAATAATCTGAAGATTAAAAAAGGACAGTTCAGTGCTTTATGTTATACTCCTCATGCCTTTTATCAGCAATAAAGACCTTTGCTATGCAATGCTCTTAACATAGTTAAAAAATACAGTTTGGCTTGCTAGACAATCATTCCTTTATTTAAAACCCCCAGAAATGGGAACAACCGTAATATAAAATAATTAGAATTCAGAGGTCTCAATTAGTATTCACAGGACAATGATTTATGGATTATCTATATATAAGCAACACTGTGCTTGGGATACAAGGTGGGTAAGACAGGATTCTGTGTAGACAGTTGCTTTGTGGTTATCATTTAGAGTCTGACCCTTAGTTTGGTTTAATTCTTGTAGCACTAAGTCAAGGAATTATGGGGTATTCTGAGGCTGTAACAGGCAGCTCTACCCGGTTGCCTTCACTATTAGTCACAAACAAAGGACTTTGGTGAGACACAGCTACTCTGAGAATGGAGGTCCCCCACATACTGGGAGGAGGTGGAGACAAATAAGCATGAAAGCTGCAGATGGTTTCCCTAAAATGAGTGTGCCCACATGCTCTCAGCCTTATCTCCTGTGCCCATGTGCACAACCCCCCTGTGTGGAGAGAGCTCCTGTGGCCCTGGACTGGATGGAGAATCAGCCCCTACTCTGCTTCACTTTGCATACCCCGTTATTTCTGCTCCTGTATCATTCTTAAAGTTTAACCATTCTGGTGTTGACTGAAGCCCTTTGAGTTTCTATGCTTTTAAGTGGCAATCCAAAGATTCAACCTGCTGCTAGTTGAGCAAAGTGAGACTGCAGGCTTAACTTTTTTTTTTTAAGATTTATTTATTTATTTATACATGCAGGAGCTGGGGTATAGGCCAGAGTTGTGGGGGGTAAGAGGATTCACCAGAGACAGAGTGGGGAACAGAATAGGCAGATCGACTGAAATACACTGCTGTATTTCAGCAGGTGACACAGGAGAGGTCTACTGCGCCATGTGGGTAGCTCCTTGGCTGGGGATTGAACTCGTGCTGCAGTGGCTGTGGCTAGCTTCATAGGTTGTGTCTTAACCCCTTGCGCCACCAGGGAGACCCTGCAGGCTTAACTTTTAAAAGAAATTTGCAATATATTAGGTCAGAAGGGCCTAGAGAGGCCACTTTTCATGAGTAAATAAAGAGCCAATAAATTATCTGGGTATGTGACGCTCACTGCACCCTATCGCCCTCACAGACAGGGCCTGTTCTTTATCTCAAGTCTATGCTTAAAAATTATTTTCTTCATTAAAAATATTATAAATGGTAAGTGTCATTACTGTCAAAACAGTATCACTATTAGTATTCTGCTTCAGTTTTCAATGAGCTGGTATAGGAATACAAGTGTGACCTCATTTTATATATTTAGCTATATCTACCCTGCAATTGCAGGAAATATTTAAAATGACCTACAATGGTAAAACCCAATCACAGACCTTTAGAAGTACGAGTGAATATAAAAAGAAAAGGAAGTGTTCATTTTATGAGATATTGCTAAAAAAATAATGGAGCTGACCTCTTATAATACACATGCAGGGTTCATATAAAACTATGTCTTTTGAAGGAGTTTGGGGTTAGACTGTCACTATTTCCTCATGCCCAGTTAAGTCCTTGACACATCAGATTCTAAAAATTTATGGAAGGAATACAGAAACATTAGCATTAATATTATAGTGTAGTCCATTCTTAAATCCAGGAATCTTTGTCCCTGTACAAATTCTGTTCAGTGATCCTTTAGAGAAATACCTATACTGATGCCTTCAGAAGTAGCTATCATCATTATCTTCTCTTTACCATTATCTTCTTGTACTTTACCAAATTCTAGGTACCTAGTCTAGAGAACAATTCCTAGCTATTGCTGAAACTCCAGTTATCTGTTTCTCAAACTGCAATGACTGTCCCCTGGGAGATTGCAGTGATGTGAGAAGGGAGTTTCCTTTTGGAAAACAATCCTCAACCTCCAAATCTACAGGATCACAGATGTGAGAGCTTGACAGCCATGTTTGTGTAGATGACCTGGTCACCCTCTGCTGGACCCCAAGTGGACATGCGACCCAGGACAGGACAATCAACCCCCCCTCACTTATGCAGCATTGCCAAGCAAGCTCTGCTAAGTCTCTTTGTGAGGGTGAACATGTCATACGTAAACACAGAAGCCAAAGGAGGCTATTTTCCAACACGAAACAAGAGTAAGGGTAGAAAATGAAGCAGAGAGAAGCACTAGTGAGCTGGGATTTCAAACAGCTGTTCCTCTCCTGGATGCATCTCTTTTTCTGAGCCCATGCCTGGATATTCCCCTGCCAGGCTATTATGTTTTCTTTGTTCTAACATTCCTTTTTCTGCTTAAAACTTTTTGTGTGACTCATACCAGAACTTTTTTTCTAATATAGTTGAAGACTCTGTTTTCCTATCTAGAGTCCAAGGTTACAGCTGCCAGCACAGCTGTTCTGGGAGAGGCAGTGCTTGGTCCCTTGCAGAAGCCACAGCCGTGGACACCCTTGAAGGAGACAGCAGGAAAGAACCTTGGCTATTTCTCTGTTTTCCTGAGGTCAGCTCTACCCACATAGGAAAGTAAAATTGAACTTTAGAATGGAATTTTAAACTTGAAATTTAAAAAATTTCATCACAAAATTTTAACAGTTGTTAAATCTGAGTGATCTGAACAAAGGAGTTTGCTATGGTATTCTCTGTACTTTTCTAAGTTTTCAAAACATTTAACGTTTAAAAAATGGGGCATATGTGATATTCAAATTATACTGACAGTGCCTTAAGTTAAACCAAACATTGACTTGATGGAAAATCAAATACAATCCTAGAGTTCATTTTTTTCCTATGAAAAATGGATATAAATGCAAGTACTGCTCCATACCAAGTTTTAAAAAAGAAGAGTCTTATAATGCCATAGAGGCTTGAATGTTTATGCAAGCATATTCACAGTTAAGATGTAGGCTCTGCATTGCAAATAGGATACAGACGGAAGGTTGACATACAAAGAGCAGCCAGGGTTGAAATGAGTCATCTGCCTGGGATGCTGTGTGGGTAAAAATCCATAGACATGAAAGACTGATGGACTTGAGCAGAAACTGAATCCCCAGAGGTGAGATCAAAGTCTGGCTCTGCAGTTGTGAGGACAGGAGTCACATACTATACCCCTGGGGTGCAGTCAAGCAACACAAGTGCTGGAATGGGAGGCAGGACAAGATAGGCAGGTCAGCCCTAGGTGAAAACAGCCTGCTAACTTCACCTCTTTGCTGGCCAGACACCAAACTAACCATACTTCTCAGGAGGGTCCCCTAACTGGGCTTTAGCTAGGAGCCAACTCAGGCTCACCAGGTCCTGTCAAGGGGTGAGCAAGCAACCTTTCTGCATAGCAACTTCAGTCACTTCACAGGAAGTGCCTAGCACATTGTTTTGCCTCTAACAAAGGAACAGAGGTTTTTGTTGCTTTTGACCAAATTCTCAGGCCTCAGTGACTATTTCTATTGCTTCTGGAAAATCTACTTTAAAAAAAAAATAGAATCTTTCATCGCCAGGTTTTCCAAAACACTAAAAACCTACAGAAATTTTCTTTCTTTTGAAAATAGAACCCTGGTTTTTATAAAAAGGATTCATTTCATTCAGTGTAAAAAAAATGCAAATGACACAGAAATGGAAATGGAAAAACTGCCCAGAAACTAACTTATAGAAATAACAAATCCGCGCATGTATATCTAAATATAATTTTTTTATTTTAATTTTTTTTTACTCACGCAATTTCTTTGGAGGTAGCACTGGTTTACAATATTTATATGATTTAGGGGTATAGGTTTACCACTCTTCAGATATATATTACCACACCCACCACCTAAGCATCAGTAATCCTGGAGCAATCCATTGGGTCTCCTCCTTGCTTTGTTCCCCACTTGTCCCCTCTGGTAGCTTCAATTCTGCAGTCAGATTTCTAGATTTTATTATAGGTAAGCTTTGTCTATTCCTTTCCTTTGTTTCTTTGTATTTCACATGTGAGTAAAATCATCTAGTATTTATCCTTCTGCCTTTCTGACTAATTTCACTTATCATAATGCCTTCCAGTTCTATCCATGTTGTTGTAAATGGCAAAAGATCATCTTTTTTTATAGTTGAGTAGTATCCCACTGTATGTACATACCACATCTTCTTAATCTACTCACCTGTTATTGGACACTTAGATTATATTCATAGTTTGGTCACTGTAAATAGTGCTACAATGAATAGAGGAGTGCATCTATCCCTTCAAATTAGTGTTTATATATTTCTTGATAGCTACCTGAGGATGAAATCTCTGGATCACCTGGTAGGTCTACTTTTAATATTTTTAGTATTCTCTATATTCTTTTCTAAAAGGGTTGGACCAGTTTACACTCCTACCAATAGTATGAGGGTTCCTTTTTCTCCACATCCTTGTCAATACTTGTTGTTTCTAATCTTTGTGATATGGGCCGTTCTCACAGATGTGAGCTGGTATCTCATTGTGGTTTTAACTTGTATTTCCATAATAATAAGTGATGATGAGCATGAGTGCTAAGTACATTCACACTGATTTGCAACCAATATCTGGAACTCTTTTTATCTTGCAATACTGAAACTGCTCATTAATCAACTTACTATATCTGCCTCTCCCCAGCCCATGACAACTACCACTCTGCTTTCTCTGTCTCTATGAACTTGGCTACTATAGGTATCTCATAGAAGGAGGATCACACAGTATTCATCTTTTTGTGACTCGGCAAATTCACTTAGTTTAATTTCCTTAATGATAGTTCATGTTGTAGCATGTATCAGAATTTCCTTCCTTTTTAAGACTAATAGTCCATTGAATGTATGCATCACATTGTTTATCCATTTATCCATGAACTGAAACACAAGTTGTTTCCACTTTTTGGCTAGTTTGAATACTGCTATTAAGATGCATGTGCAGCAAATACAGTCATTTTACATGTACTACACACGCTTTACATAAATGAGTAATATTATTTGTTTTCTAATCTTCATTTTATTTTTTAAAGATTTATTTTATTTATGCATACAAGAACTGGGACACAGGCCAGAGGTGTGGGGTTGAGAGGATTTACCAGGGACAGAGCAGGAAACAGAACAGGCAGACTGACTGAAATACACTGCTGAGGGGAGCAGTGGGCGAGACAGGAGAGGGTCTGTTGCTCCATGTGGGTTAACTCCCTGGCTGGGGATCATACTGCCATACTGCAGTGACTATGGATAGCTTCATAGTGCTGCTACCTAAGTCCTTGAGCCCTTGAGATTATTGGTGTTTTGGTGGTGGGCATGGTGTGACAACTCACTACTACATAAATGTAAATTGCAGAGCTTGAAAAATTTTACAAAATAAACAATTAGGAAGCCCTGGCCCTCCCAGATTAAGATAATGGACCTCAGCCAACCCTCCCAATCATAACTTTTCCACAAAGAACAATATAGCTTTAATTCACCTTTACCCACAATAGTCAGTTGAGCATCTTTTCATGTTTCAGAGCCATGTGACTTTCTTTTTCTGTGAAATGGCTGTTTATTTATTTCTCTGTACATTGTTTTTGGTTTATCTTAATCTATTTCCTCTAGCTTGTTATAGTCTTTTGTGTCTAATATAGATTGCTATTGTTTTCTCATCCATTTGTTTGCTGACTGTATTTAAAATTTTTTCTACAATTCAAAGGATTTTACATTTTTAAGACAAATTCCTTTGATTGCTTCTGGGTTTTGTTTTATTTAGAAAAACTTTCCTAACTTCCAGGTTATGAGCGGATTCACCCATGTTTTCTATTATCCCTTTATGGCTTTTGCTTATATTTAGATCTTTAACTCATCTGAAGTTCATTCTTGTACATGGTTTGAGGTATGGATACAATTTTAATTTTTCCTAATCACTCTAACACCATTGATTTAAAAACTTCCATCTTTTTTCTAGTTATTTAAGATGTCATCCTTATCATATACCAGTTCCAGATATGTGGGTCTACTTTAGGACTCTATTTTATTCCACTGGCTTGTCAACCTGTCAAGGCTTGTCAGCCTATATCACACTACTGTAATTAAAGGAACTCAATAGTATGTTTCATAATCTGGGAGAATTTGTTAGTCTTCCTCCTTCTTTTCTACAGTTTTCTTATATGTTGGGTATTTTATCTATATGAAAAATACAAAGTTATTTAACTCCAAAACAACCCCAACCTCTTTGAGTTGAATTTATACATTAATGTAGAAATAATTGATATCTTCATTTGTTGAGAGATCCTATACACCCTTCTCAAATATCTCTTTCCATTTTTCTCAAATTTCATTTTGCCTTTTTTAATATTTCAGGAGAGTATGAAAGTTTTCTGGTATGGATTTTGCACATTTCTTTTAAATTTATTCCTATGTAGTTTATTTTTTGTTAATTTCTATGTTGTTTATGTTTTGTTATTGTTTAAAATTGATGGAAGCAGCAATCTCGAAGCCATGAGGAATCAAGACAGCATGTCCTCTTGCAACTAGAACCAACTTTTTTTTAAGATTTATTTATTTATGCATGCAAGAGCTGGGATACAGGCCAGGGGTGTGTGTGGTGGGGTGAGAGGATTCACCAGAGACAGAGTGGGGAACAGAACAGGCAGATGGACCGAAGTGCACTGCTGAGGGAAGCAGCGGGCAAGTCAGGAAAGGTCTGCTGTGCCATGAGGGTTGCTCCCTGGCTGGCCGGGGTATTGAACTCATGCTGCAGAGGCTGCGGGCAGCTTCACAGGTTGCATCTTAACCCCTTGTGCCACAAGGGAGGCCCTGGAACCAACATTTTAACTTCAGAATAGATGCATTAAAAAACCTGGGTCTTGATGCTAAAAACTCAGACCTCAGACCATGTATTACCAGAATTCGCAGATAAACATTAAACATTTTAATAGTTTAAGTCTATCAGACTTTTGGCACCTAAAGTTAAAAGCACCCTAAGTAAATAAGTAACAACTACTGTTTTACATGTGTTGTTTGTTGGATTCCATATAATAATTTTATAAGAGCCTGCCCTTCCAGAATGAGCAGGGCACAAGGATTTGGCTAATCCTCTAGCCCAAAATATCAGAACCTGATCTGCGCATAGATGAACTTGAACAACTATTATCATCTTTACAGTCAACAGGCAATTGCTTTTCTGATGTCATTTGGGATAGTCAGGGGGAAGAAAACAGTCCAAGGCAGAGGTTACAGAGGGGTAAATTCATATGAGGTTACAGATGAGCCAAAAAAAAAAAACAAAAACCTGAGTTGTTAGGTTTTTAGTTATATATTTGACAAATGAGAATGTATGAGGCTCAAAGAATAACTTAGTTGTAAATACTGGTGTTAGGATTAGACTCAAGATCTAATTTCCTACCAGATTCATTCTAATTCACTAGTTCCAAGCTCCTTCCCTCTCTCCACAGGGGGGAAGTTGTGATTTGTACCATCTATGTAGAACTGCTTGGCCATCCAAAATTACAGAAAAGGGAGTGGAAAAATATTATATTATGATTACAAAAGGACTTTGGCTTTTATGGAAGAAATTGGACAAGTCTTGGATTTCTTTAATATGCAATATAATAGATTAGTAATGCATGTTAGCTCTCTGACTCTTAGCAGGAAGAATTGAGCTGCAGCCACTTGCCATTCTGGCATATACCAAGATTGAGTTACACCCTACAGTAATTATGAGACAAAAGAAAAACACTTTCAAAATTGTATTAGACACAAAGTTGTGCAGGCAAATGCCAATCACATGTAACAAAAGGAAAATCAAATATTTTAAATAATAGCCCTAGGGAATCTGAAATCAAAGAATAATTACATGTGCAATTTAATAAGCTGTAAGGTGATGGGCCTCCACTACTTGGATTCTGGTTCAAGAGTGGAAAAGGGTACAATATGTAGGCATATACTCTTTCATCTGATGGCAGACAATAAAAATCTTCTCATGAGAAAGAGTTCAATTTGACATTTTTTCCCATTATCATTAAAAGAAACAGCTTCATTTGTACTTAGATCTCATTTCCTGGTACATGTGATATCTAGAAATACATATCAGGGGGTATTAAGGAGATTGGGAGGGCATAAAAGATAGTCAAGATTCATACAGTCATGCTTTTTTTAGTAGAAATATATCAATTCACTCCGTGTTGAAATATAAATATGTGTACCCTTACCGATAACAGTTAATGACTCTAAAATATTATATAATGTATTATAAACTCATTTTGTTGTAGCACTGGAATTTAGGCTAATTCTGCATTTAAGAAGAATCATGTGTTATATCACAGGAAAGTTTTCTAAGGAAAAACATAAACATCAAAATAGAAAAGGCAGTGGAAGCAAGTGCAGAACAGATTGACCATGAGAAACAAACTAGCAAACAAAAACCAGAATCAGTAAATTAAAAGCTATTATTCCAGAACTCAGAGGGAAAATATATAAAGTGATGATAAGAAATTTGGTGGACAGATGTAAGAGAACTAGTATATGTAAGTAGAAAGATATTCTACTGGGAGCAAAGAGAGAAGACAGGGTATCAAAGCCTCCAAAAATAGCAGATGAAATTTCCCTAGAGCTATCTATGACTTGGAGACATTAATAAAGGTCAAGGATAATAGAAGGAACCTACCAAATTATTAAAGTTAATTCAAAATTAGTTTTTCTTCCAGAGTTCTAAGTACCAGTTAAAAATGTTAAAGCAAAAATACTATTATTATCCAGTTAATTGTATATATAAAAAATGATCTATCATTTCATAAAACAGCAGTAAGTAGTCTCAGACGTTCAAAATCTCTAAATTATACTACCCCTATCGTCCTTGGAAGAAAATTATTTGATGGTAATAGCACAGGGAAGTAGGGGATCCTATACTTCTAAAATACAAGCAACAACATAAACCAATGTAACCTCAATACAAATAATTTTAAAAGAAAAATATATTTGAAAATATATAAAATATTTATATAAATATATTAATCAAAATAAAGGATTGAATAAAAACAAATAATGTAAAAGAAATTGCAGTGAACAATGAAAGGGAGTAAAAGTTGGTACATACACACACACACACATTATAAAAATTCTTCTGTGTTTTAACAAGTGAAGTAGTGGCGCTTTTAGAAGCTTGACTCAGGATGTTTGTGAAAGAAGGAAAGACTACAAACCATTCGAACACTTTAAATTCTTTTCAACACATGGCATGTCATTTACTTGTTCTGTACAAAAAAAAAAAAAAAACTGTTCTGGCATCAGAAAAGTGTATTCTCAAGCTTCATTCTTAAACTCTTAAGTGGAACTGAAACCTCATGAGGGAGACCAAAGGGTAAGCAGGTAGGTGGGTAGAGAGGAGAATCGCTGATGAAAATACAAATTGTGTGACAAAGGGAACAAGTTAGAGAGAGAGAGCTCCCACATCCAGAAGAAATACTTAAATCATACCAGAACACAGCACCAAGATGGCATTTCAGTGGGTATATTCCCCAGCGTCCTTTGCTCTTGAGGGCTTAGGTTAATAGAATTGTCCACTGGTCCATTGCCCCGTTGTCCTGAAATGGGAGTTTCTATCCTCTAGTGGTTTCCCTACAGTGCTGCCTCTGCCTCCCCACTTATACCAGGCCCCCTCTGCTAAGACTTGTTAGTTAGAATATGCTGAGTTTGAAATGACTATCAGAGATCCAAATGAAGAACTCAACCTAGCAGTTGGGTACACGAGTGTAGACTTCAGGGGAGAGTACCAGGCTGGAGATATACATGAGGGAATCCTCTGTGTCACGATGGCAGTTAAAATCAGGATCTAGATAACATCACCAAGAGATGAGTATTGACTGAAAAGTAAGCCTGATCCTTGCATAGTCCACCATTAATGGTCCAAGAGAAGAGGAAGAAGAGCAAAGGAGACTGAAAAGGAAAGGAAATTAATGGGTTAGAAGAAGGAAAACCAGAAGAGTGTAGTGTCCTGAAAGCCATGTGAGGAAAGCATATTAAGATGAAGGAAATGACCAGTAGAATGAGGACTGATAGAAGATCATTCGAGTAGTAATGTGGAACATATTGCTTTTGACCACAGAAGTTTTGCTACATTTGTGATGGTGAAAATTTGATTGGGAGGGTTTCAAGAGGGCATAGGAGAACAGAAATTGGAGTTAGCATGAGACTGACTTGAAATACAAGGGAAGAATAGGGTTTCAACTAGTAGGATCCAGAGAAATTTTTTTTTTCCTTAAAGATGGGTAAAATAAAAAAGTATAAAGGGGAAAAAGAAGTTTTTACTGGAATTGGAAAAATACAAGACTATCACATTTATTCCAGGAAAAACAAACCACTAATTGATGGAATATTTTCAGATCTTTGGGCACTTTGCCCCTGACCACCATCTTTGAGGTCAGAATCGGGAAGAACCAGTTCAAGGTTAATGGTGAGAAGTACAGATGTTTTCAGAACAGAATGGCAATCACCTCTAGTTTCTATTAATAACTTAGTACTGTACCCCATCAGTCCCTTTACCTTCCTGGCCTTATCTTCCTTGTGAGGTCTTTTTACTCACAGTCTTCCTCTCTTTCCACATTTCAGAATCAGCCCTCTGAAAGTGAGGTGTCAACAGACCCACCAAATTCAAACTCTTAAAATAAACTTTGTGTGCTTCCAAGAAATCCCTTCCTTAAAGAACAACTTGGACTTACAAACCATCATGGTTGATTTTTCAAGGATCAAAAGGCCACCAGCACTC
The DNA here is from genome assembly GCF_014898055.3 of Talpa occidentalis. Taxonomy (NCBI): domain Eukaryota; kingdom Metazoa; phylum Chordata; class Mammalia; order Eulipotyphla; family Talpidae; genus Talpa; species Talpa occidentalis. Next base: position 111,873,187 of record NW_026555331.1, on the reverse strand, counting down.
AGATTTCCTTTGATAATAAAAGAAAATATTGGCTCCAACCATCAGAGATCAAGAGGAAGGAAAATGGCAAAGGAGTTATTCTCCTGAAATTTGAAGTCACAATTTTTTTAAATGAAAGCCCAATCCATGCAAATGTATTTGTGTGCAAATAAACTTGTTGAATACTTTATACTGCACAGATATATTCACAGATTTACAGTGATGTTGCCTTAAGATATTCAAAAGAAAATAGATGTAACCTAATCTTCCCCTTCCTTACATTGAACAATTTAAATTTCATTAAAATTTCGTCTAAAGTGGGGGGCCTCCCTGGTGGTGCAGGGGGTTAAGTCTCAATACTATGAAGCTATCTGTAGCCACTGCAGCACGAGTTCAATCCCTGGCCAGGGAGCTGAACTATGTGGCGCAGCAGACCTCTACCATCTCACCCACAGCTCCCCTCTGCAGTGTATTTCAGTAGATCCTCCTGTTCTGCTCCCCACTCTGTCTCTGATGAATCCTCACACCCCCACACCTATGGCCTACACCCCAGCTCTTGTATGCAGCTCTTGTATTGTAAATAAATAAAATAAGTCTTTTTAAAAAAAAAATTTAGTCTAAAGCTACCAGAAGGATCAAGCAAGGTTTGGGCATCTGCATGGCCTGACCTGGGATGGAACACCCAAGTGGGGTGAAGAGGGCATCCATAGAGGAAGAGGGCATCACAACAGTGCATAATTGGTACTTACTGTAACTGAATAATGGGAGCCAGTTTTCTCACTGTCTAAAAAGAGTCAAAAAATTTGTGGCAGCATGAGTGGAACTGGAAGGGATTATCCTAAGTTAAGTGAGCTGGAAGGAGAGAGATAAACACTGGATGGTTTCACTTGTATGTGGAATACAGAGAAACCAAACAAAGGGTCAGACAAACACAAACTTAAAACCAAACCTTGAAAACTGACCAGAGATCTATCTGAACTATCCAGGAAGGAAGAGGGAGCAAGAGGGTAAGAAAGGAGGTGAATAAAAAGGCGAGGAGGAGAGCACATTGGACTATGATGGAGGACTATGGGTGATGGGAGGACTACGATGACCACACCTGAGGAGAGAAATCTTATAGTGCAAAAAAATGAACAAGGATGTAAAATGACAGTAGTGCCATAAAATATACATTACTAAATTTAAAAAATGAATGGGAGAAAACTAGAAGACTATTCTAAACCTTACAATAGAAGGTTTAGAAGTGAATACAGAGGTAAGTGTGTGTGTGTGTGTGTGTGTGTGTGTGTGTGTGTATCCATACCTATATATCCTAGCTTTGATCACAAAGAAGGCTAGGGAGAACAGTCACCCAACAACCATGAACACAACTAGAGCAGAGATCTTGGCTCCAAAATATTATTAACTAATAAAAGTAACTGTTACAAGTCCCCTGGAACCTTTGTTGTCTTCCTGTTGTTAGGTCCCCAAGCTAATAGGAAAACCACAAAACTGAGACCAGTGGATCACCAGTAAGAAACATACCCTCCATCTTGTTTTCCAGCTACCCCGGGTTGCTGATCAATCCCCAAAAAAACAGGACCCCTGCTGACCTCAGCCCTAGAGTGTGGTTCAAGGAAGTTGCTGCAGCACCTCCAGCTCTCTCCTATTTGTGTGATGCACAATAAATGCTCCTTGCTTGAATCTTTGATTTGGTCTCTCTCTAAATTCCTTACATCATAATCAATAAAGCCAGAAAAGGCAAGAGCTCTAACATTAACAGAGATTCTTGAGAAGTGGCTTATTAAAAGATTGTGGCAGGGAAAAGACAGGTAGGCAATTTTAGAAGATCTTATGCCATAAAGCAAGGAAGTAATGAGAGAATAAGAGAGACATGTCCAAAGAACAGAAAAACCAATCCGGGACAATCTTAACATCAAACAATGAAAAAAAGGCAATAAAATGAAAATCGTTGAGTCCATGCTAATATAAATAAAAGAGTAAATCCAAAGTTTAATGAAGCATAGGATATGCACATGACTTTATAATATCTTCCTACAAAATACTTATTAATTAAAAAGTTGAAAAGTGTCGCTGCATGCTGAAGAAACTTTGTAGATTAATCAGGTGATCTAAGTAAACATCAGGACATGGTAATAATAAAAAAAAAAACATTATTTCTGTGATTTCCTGTGTTCGGTGAATAACCTGATTCTAATTATGAGAACTTATCATACAAACCCAAATGGAGGAACATTCTGACCAGTAACTGATGAATAATTTTCAAAAATATTGAAGTACAGGAAACTAAGGAACAGTTCCACACAGAAGTAACTGAAAAGACACTACACCTAATGTAATGCTTAAATATAAACCAGTTCCTTTTGCAATAAAAAACATAAAAAGAACACTTAGTGAAACTTGAATGAAACTTCAATTTCAGAGGGTAGAAATGAATCCATGTTAATTTCCTGATTTTCATGGTTGTGCTGCAGGCATGCATCAGCAGGTCCTAGTAGTAAGCATATACTGAAGAATTTGGGGGTTGCAGGATTGTCAGGATGGCAACTCATTCTCAAATAGTCCTGAGGAAAAAATGCTCTCAGTTCTATCACCACAACTTTTCCGTAAGTGTGAGATAGTTTCAAAATAAAATTTTAAGAAGTGATAGAGGGAAAAAACCTTCTTATACTGGCTCTCAAACACATGAACACATGACTGCTAAAGTTACCAAGTGTGATAACATCCTTAGGAATTGATGTTCCAAGTAGATACTTGTAGAAGTAATACCATAAGCAATTTTGTTTGCTTCCTTGGATCCAAGGAGGTGCCACAAAAAGAAGAGTTTTTGAGATTAGGGTCAAAGCATTTAAGGGTAGTCTCTTCTTTTCTCTACCCATGAACACAAGCTTAGGTGGAAAGAAGAAAAAGAACTTTGAGTTTATCTACACAAAGAAACAAGTTGAGATAAATTTCGGAATGTACGTCAAGTTCACTACATCACACTAGCAACAGAATCAGTCTGTTATAATTAAAGCACAGTGGATGCCTTCATTAAATCTTATCCATACCTACTATTTAAAGGGAAGGCCTAAATATTAGTATCAATTTTAGATGTCATTAAAATTAAATCAGAAGATAATTAACACTGACATTCTGAGAAGAACCCTGTTGTGGTGAAGCCAGGTTTGAAGTCATGTTCGGCATTTCAAAGTTGCCTAAATTGATGCCCATGCTTTCTCCACCATACTAGGTGGTTTTCTGTAAGAATAGAGAAGAAAAATGATACTGTTTTCCAAGAAACAGAATGTTCAGGGAAATTTGAAACAGATGATCAGAATTTGTATAGCATCCACTTGCCACTCTACTTAAGACATATTTTTTTCTTTTCCTCTTCCCCCCCCCCAAAAAAAATCCCCAAATAGATAAGATTGGTAGTTGAAGAGTCTTCTAAGATAGTGTCTTTGGCTTACTGGTGCATATTCTCTCAATGCCTCTCTGCTCACTCTACATCAGTAGCTCCATAAGTCCCAGCCCCAAGCCACCATTTTGTAAGGAGAGTGGTAAGTTTACTGGTGGCCTGAAAAAAATCCATTTAGGATCTATATCGCTTCTCCCATAAAGTTCAACATGTTCACTGAAATTTCAAATTAACTTCTTGATCTTCCTTTACTCTTCCAAATGCAATAGTTTTGCATTTAATCAAGGGGTCAAGAAAGATAGTTGGAACCAGAAAACAAAATAATATCAATGACTAATATTTGCCATTCTTTAGTAAGGCTTGTTTTATCTGAAGCCTGTAAAGTTGTTTAATCTTTTCCACCATCTCAGGGAAAAGAGAGTTGGAAAATCCTCATCATTCCACAGCAACTATCAGTGGGATTTTCCATAACTATCTGGATACAAAATAAAAAACTTAAGAAGTGGATCCAATTCTAAAACTTACTTCTCGACTTACTAATAAATATGAGGAGACAACCATCCATATTTTCTTCAAATAACATCTGGTTTCTTGGCCAAACTGCTAATACCTGAAAAAAATTCTGAGTTTGTTCCAACAAATCTACATTTAAAGAGCTTAAAATGTGTTTATGCACTAAACATTCTTTTCTACATCTGTCTTAGAGTTCAAACATGGGACTGTGAGACAGAATCTTAGCAAAAAAAAAAAAGGCATAATTTTGCCTTCTAAAAGTTAAACTGTGAAATCAACATTTGATGGATCAGGGCAGAGAAATGAGAAATCATCATATGGAGACAAAAATGTTTCTAGACAACCAAGATTGGTTGTGACTCCACTAAAAAGATAACACATACACATTTAAAGACTATATTAGTAAATCATGGAGCCAAAGAAGAGGGTTGCTAAGAAGACCAGAGTAATAGCCATCAAGACTCTGCGCAGGGGCCTCCCCGGTGGCACAGCGGTTGAGCGCTGGGTTGCGAAGCTGCCCGCAGCCTCTGCAGCTCCGGTTCAATCCCCGGCTGCTCCCCGGCCACCGGAGGAGGGTCCCATGTGGCGCGCAGACCTCTCCTGCCGCCTGCTGCTCCCCTCAGCAGTGTACTTCGGTCCTTCTGCCTGCTCTGCTCCCAGCTCTGGCTCTGGTGAATTCTCTCACTCTCCCACACTTCTGACTGTACCCAGTGCTTGTATAAATAAATAAATAAATCTTTAAAAAAAAGAAAGAAAGAAAAACATACTACTGTTAAAAAAAAAAAGGAAAAAGAAAAGACTCTGTGCAGAGTGGAGAGTCTGTCTCGGTAGCACTGGAGTAGAAAGAACCAGCTACATGACATCTCAGTGGTGAAATGAATGAATTACCTTAGCCTGATTGCCCTGTCTTATTCACGATGGAAAGTTCAACATTGAGCACATGGCCTATCCTAGAGCAAGCAATCATTACATGCAATGAATTTGCTCCAGATCTTTGCTCACAACGTCCTGATTATAATTTGGCTTCCCATATAATTCTGCCTGTAAGGAGAGAATCACCTAGTCTTGTAGATTTGAAAATTCTGACATACATGCCTGCTACAGAACTCATTGAAATATACAGTTGAACATTTTAGTTTGCTTATTCTAAATCACCTCCAAAAAAAAAGGCCATACAATGTGCTACCAAATCAACTTTCTGAGCCATAAGGCTGACAGCAAGACTCTGGGCCCTAGTAAATTCAGCAGTAAGGTGACATTGGTGCTGATAGGAATAAACTTAGCCAAGTGTTAAACACCTCAATGTCTCAAAGAAGGCACTGTATGCTTTACATATCTGAATATATGTAACCCCATAACAATCCAATAAATTAGGTGTTATTAGTATCCCCATTTTGTAAATGAGGAAATTGAGGCTTGGTAAGCCTTAGTAAAGAATGGCAAATATTAGTAATTGATATTTTTTTTTGTTTTCTGGTTCCATCTATCTTTCTTGACCCCTTGATTAAATGCAAAACTATTGCATTTGGAAGAGTAAAGGAAGAACAAGAAGTTTATTTTAAATTTCAGACCAAGACCCAATTAAGAATCAAGATTCACACACAGATTTGCTTTTTTTTTTTTTTTTTTTTTTTGTGGGACCCTCGCTGGCGGCCGGGGAACGAACCGTCGCTGCAGAGGCTGCGGGCAGCCTCGCAGCCCACCGCTCAACCACTGCGTCCCCACAGATTTGTTTGATTCTAAAGCTTAATCTCTTAAATTGTGAAAATACAACCTCTGGGAAGATGAGGCCCATCTTTCTCCTGGCCACCCCTCTCCACTTCAGCACAGTTCTTTGGACCACTCCAGTTTATCTTTAACATGACTATTCATCATTGAACTATAAGATGTCACATCAATGCCATAAAGAGTAGCAAACTGATCCTTAATTAGAAGTGTAGAAAGTCAAAGTGTAGAAAACATCACTGTCTATCTATTCCATGCTATAAGAAGGCAAAAATTCTTACCTCTACCTCCTGCTTCCCCTGCCACATACTGTGAAATCAATAAACCTCTTCAATACTTCCCTAATGTGTCTGCTTCTCACTACACTATTGCCACTACCCATCTTTCATTGGACCTCTACAAAGATATTCTAGGTCACATTTTTGCTTCTACTCTTGCTTGCCTTCATTCTCAATGATATGTCTATTCCTTAAATTCTACTCTTTAAAAATTCTTCAGTGAGGGCCTCCCTGGTGGTGCAAGAGGTCAAGCACAGCACTGTGAAGCTATCAGCCTCTGCAGCACGAGTTCGATCCCCAGCAGGTCAGGGAGTTACCCACATGGCACAGCAGACCTCTCCTGACTTGCCCACTGCTCCCCTCAGCAGTGTATTTCAGTCAGTCTGCCTGTTCTGTTCCCCTCTCTATCTCTGGTGAATCCTCTCTCACACACACACCTGCAGCTCTGGCCGGTACCCCAGTTCTTGTATGCATAAATAAATATTTTTTAAAAAATTCCGTGGATCCCCAACCTGATTATCATACCTTATGCTTTAGACCTAATAGTGATTGGCTTGTAGTTTCTGGAATATACTCAGCCCTGTCCACAACAGCAACAGCATATGCACCTAACCTGGAAAAAATCCACACCCCCCTAGGCCAATCTCTCCTCTATGGTCAACTCCCTCTACCTGCATGGTCAACTCATATAAGGACTTTGGTACTGGCTTGTTTGACCTCCTTCAGGACTCCTGGATTCCCTTCTGAGATGCTCTCAGCATACCCAGCTCATCCCTCACCTAATTACGTGGGAATTTTGATTTATGAGATTCCACCTCAGGCTATGACCAGATTATGGAACCCAGGAACCATTCTGTTTTATATAATGCCTGATACGAAAAAAAGAAATCCTTGTTGAATGAATGAAAAAATGAATGAATGGTGTCAGAATCATAAGTGTCAGAATCTACCCAGATTTTTCAAGTCCCAGATGTGTGGTCTTGAAAAAATTGCTTAATGTCCCTATACTGCAGATTCTCTGTCTGTAAAATAAAGTACATAAAACCTACACTTGTCAAGTTGCTGTGATATTTAAGCCAAATCATAAAATATGTGGAAAGTATTCAGCACCATGCCTGGTATATTAAAAGGCTCAAATATTGTTTACTGTTATTATTACTACATTATTATTATTATTATTATTATTATTATTATTATTATTATTGCTATGTATTTTGAAACCTGAAAATATTTATGTTCTTGAAAGTCCTCACAGATAGTTCCAGTACTCTGCCTGGGGCCTCTGCAGTGCTCACGTTTTACATTTCACATATATTATTATCTTGCACCTTTGAATATACTCCAAAAGCTTCTGTCACTTCTGTACTTTCTTTGAGATGCCTAATACTTCAGCAAATACTTTTAAATGAAATATTTAGATGTGCTGCAAATCTTACAATGCACTAGAGCCTTAACCCACGAGACTACCTAATGATACAAATGTCACATAGAGAGGTTGGCGTAGCCCTGCCAGAAACATACACAGAAACCAGAAGGATGCAGAAGAGGCAGGTGGTGATCCCAAAATAGAAATCACCTCAAGGAGTCAGAGCAAAATCAGTCTGAGGAAGGTGTCCCCTTGTGACAACAAAGGGGTGAATTATTTGATCAGTGGTTAAAAAAACATTATAGCATAACCCCTCTATAGAACTTTGTGCAACCATTAAAAATAAGCATGGGCCAAGTAATAAAATGGCAAATTGGAACACATACGAGATTATGTTACATAAAAAAGAACAGATAATATATGGTTTTTGAGCACAGTATGTAAAACTTGCTTTAAAATTTAAGGGAGCAGACCAAAAATTTAATAGTTGTAACAGGGTGATGAGTTGGTGGGGGATATTTCTTTGATTAGTTCCCCACCTTTTGCGGTGTTGTCACAGTCCTTTAAATGTTAAAAAAAAATTCTTTAAAAAATATATATTCCGTGTGCCTCCCTTGCAGATGGCTCCTGGGAGAGATGAGATAGTGCAAAAGCCTCTCCTTAAAGGGCTGAAGGGGGCTCCAAGAGCCAAGGGCCTGACTCAGCAGCGTGCAGACAGGAGCGAACTTGGACCTGGGGACGCCCCAACAAAGCGACCCCACCCCTGTCTGGTTCTTTCTTCACTAGCCACCGCCCACTGGGTATCGCTCTATGGACCCTCGGTGGGCCCAGCCTGATCTTGATTTCCCCAAGCTGGTAGGAGGGAGGCGCTATGAGCAACTGGAAATCAAGAGCCTCGGTGCAGCCCCCAAGACCTCATTCCTACGCTGGCCACCCCTGCCGCCGACCCGCCGTCCAGCGTACCTCTTGCAGGGGATCAGCGCCTTCCTCTCCTCCAGCACCCGCACGCGCTGGTTAAGGCCGTCGTAGGAGAGCTGGGCACGGCTGTTGCGCCCGGTGCTCTGCTGGTACAGAACCTGGCGCCCCTCCCACTGCTGCGGCGCCTGGCACGGTTGCGGTTTCCTCCAGGAGACCTCGGCCCTGGCCCGCGGTGCAGCTGCGCCCTGGCCGCAGAGGCTGCCCAGCGCCCAGACCCAGAGGACTCCCACCAGCCAGACGCCCACGGCTGTCCGGGTCACCCGGCTGAGAGCAAGCTCTGGCATCTTGGTCCGCCTAGCTTGGCGTCCCGCGAAAGTCAGCCCCTACCCAAAGAGGCGCAGAGCTGCCTCAGCGCAGCGTGACCCACGCGCGAGCGGCCTCGCCTGGCTCTTTGGCACTGTGCCGGGGGAGTGTGAATAGGCGAAGTTGCTGCCTGCCCTTCAAGACTGTTGAGATCAGGACGTGCAAGGCCAGGGAGCCGGTCCCTGGGAAGCTCCGGTGAATCGCGCGAGAGCTATTTCCTTCTGGGCCACTGGGTCGCTGCAGCTTCTGTTTTCAGTTGCTCTCTGCTGCCAACAGGAAATGCAGTGGCAGTGGTGCCACTAGCATCCTGAAGGACATCGGTGCTTAAAAGCATGTGGGTATGTTTCTTCACTAATTTAACTGTTCATCAGGTGCCTACACGCTGCAGGACAAATTCAAGGTCATGGTCAGGAAAGAAGGGTTCCTTCCTGAAGAAATTATACCAGTCATTGATCATGACCACATTCCAGCCCCCACTACAAGTACTGAGTCAGGGTATGTGGGCTGAGCCCTCACCCTTGGGTGTAGGCCTCCAGGAAATTGCCTAGAGACCACAGTTGCAGGGAGACTGCTGCCCTCATCCATTCCCTGATAATATCGCAAGGTTACAAGTGTGCATGTCTGGGAGCTTAGCATCTTTAAGACACAGTTAACTTGGATGATGGTTTATGTTTATGTTAAGATCTGTAATATGGAGTCAAGATAAAAAAGAAACAACTTTAAAAAAAAGACACTTGCTTTCCAAGTTTATTTGCTCTGCATTTCAAATCAAATTTTCATTTGAGTTGCATTTCAAGAGGAAGAGTTAGCTGGGTGAACGGGGGAGAGAACATTGCTAGGTCAAGGACATGGGACAAGAGAAAATGAATGCAGTGCTGGGGGCTTCAATTATGAGGCAGAGAGTAGAAGCCAGGTCACTCCGGGCCTTGAAAGACATTTTAGGGATTTATTAAAACTGAAGGCAGTTGGAGTTGTTGATAAGTTTAAAGCTAGGTAAGGACATTATCAGGTATCTACTGTGGGGAACTCACTTAGTTATCAGTGTGAATGGTAATGCAACACAGAAAATGGGAGAAGCAGAGAGATGTTATAATACCGACTGATACTATCTGAAATAAGCTATTGTAGTAGGAATGGAGAGAGTGAAACAGAATTGGGACTATAGAAAAGGATTTAGACTCAGAGGAAGAAGCTTCTGGTTTGGGTCATTGTGAGTTCAATACTGAGGAAGGGAATTTCAAGTCAGTGTGGGACTGGATGTTTTGAAATGACTGTGGGATAAGCAAGTGGAAATCCCCAGGAAACAGTTTGTTAAGCATTTCTAGAAACCAGCAGAGCAAGGTCCTGGATTTGGGAGTCATTGGCACCTAGGTTGTAACTGAAGCCAAAGAGTAGAACAATGGTTCTGTATCCAGGCTGATTTTGCCCCACAGTGGACAGTTGGCAATATCAGGAGACATTTTTGATTATCACAGTGAGATGTCAAGAAATTAAGCTGCCACTGGCATTTAGTAGGAGGTGAGGGATGCTACTAAATGGGCAGGCCTCCCTGACCCCCATACACACACCTAAAAAAGGAATGATACAGCCCCACTGTTTTACAAAAACATTGCCTAGTTTGTGAAAACCTGGAGTGTCAGGGCGTGTAGAGATTGAGGATGGAGTCCTAGAAAACTGCAGATATTTCATGGATGGGCAGAGAAGTAGGTACTTGAAGAGACTGAAAAGGAGTCACCAGAGTGAAGGAACCGACCGGGGAACTTCCTTAGTTCACATGAGATTTCGACAAATCAGTAGCAAATACAGGACAATGGATGAAATATTAAAACAAGGCACGAAGAGAGGCAGGTTGAGAGAATCTGATGGAATTCCTCATTGCTGCCTCCTCCCAGATACTATGGATAGACTACAGGGGACTTCATGGGGTAAGCAAACAGCTTTAAAAGTAAGAAATTTTAACTTCTTCCTCATCCTTTGTTAAAGGATGTGCCATTGGAGAACAACAGGGAAGCACCTGAAATATTATGACTTGGTATTTGCATAGTTGAACAAATGCATCAGATTCAAAGTAGCTGCAGAAGTTTGAACATTCTCCATATCTATTCTTCTCAACCAACTCACTGGAAAGGAACAGGGAATTTTAAGCTCTTTGTCAAAATTGTGTTTTCCTTCTTTGTAGGTACTCTGGCTGAAAACCTTTTTCACTATGCCAAGAGTTTAGATTCATTGGATGTTACTCTGGATATAACTTCAGATATCATCTGGACTTGGCCAATGGGGACTTGAGAAAATGCTCATCATCACTTATCATTGGGGAAATGCAAATCAAAATCACAATGAGCTACCACAGCAGTGAGAATGGCCCTTATATAAAGACCAGAAACAATAATTATTGGTGGGATCCTGGAGAAAAAGGAATCCTCATACACTGTAGGTGGGAATGTAGACTGATCCACATCCTGAGGAAAACAGTGCAGAGGTTTCTCAATAAAAAATGGTGCTATCATAGGACCCAGCAATTCCATTCCTAGGTATTTACCTGGAGAATAAAAAAGCACTAACTCAAAGTAATATGTTCCCTGTGTTCATGGCAACACTGTTTATAATAGCCAAACTATGGAAGCAACCTAAGTGCCCAAAGGTAGATGAATGGATTAAAAGATGTGATATATACACACTATGAAATACTACTTAGCTATTAATAACAAATGAACTCTTGCCATTTGTGACAACATGGATGGAAGTGGAAGGGATTATGGGAAGCAAAATAAGCCAGAAGGAGAAAAAAATAATGGATGGTGTCACTTAGGAATATAGAGAAACAAAAGAAAGGATTAGACAAAACCAAACCAATAACAAACCCTAGAAATCTGACTGTGGAATAGAGGATACAAGACAGGGAGGAGGAGGGTAGAAAACAAAGAGTGGAGGAGGCACAATGGACTTCCATTGTGGAGGGCCAAGGGTGCCTCGGTGGTGGGTGTGGTGGTGACATGTATCTGAAGAGGTATGATCCTATGCCTTTGAATTACACACAGTGTTGTTAACCAGTGTTGTCTCAACTGGAGTAATAATAATAATATGTCATCTGAGTTATCCTCTTTGCTCTATATTTCACTAATCTGGTTTGACATCTGGAGTTTGACATCTATTCCAATATATAGTGAAATACCTCTTTAGATTGGTCTGTCTCTATCTGGACTCCCTGGTCTTCACTTAAGTAGAACTAAACTCCTTGGTTGAATGCTGAAATACATTTGTAGTAGATATACTTTTAATTTTGCACATTCACTAAAAAGTAAGACAATGCATTTAAAGTGCACAACACCATGACTAACCCATTGAAAATGGTTAATAAATCTGAGTTGTGCTTTTTGTTTCTTGGGCTATTTTAATACTCAGTATTGGTCATGGTCAATGTTACACTAACTTTGTGAGTCTAAGCTTTAGAGAGGAAAAAACCTAACCTATCTTACAAAAGTCTAGCTTCAGATATCCAATTAAACTGTCTTAAAAGATTAACATTCACAGAAGATATTTTTAATGTTTTGACGTCCTCGGAAAATATCATGTACCTAAAGTCTTACAGCCTGAAAATTGACCAATCAGGCAACAAACAACAAGCCCTTCTTTTTCTGTGGATAGCTAAACTAGCAGTTGGTTTTATGACTTCCTCGTAATAAAAATAAAAGAGAAAACAAGACATACATCCTTGCTTTCATGGTACACAGCTTCTTTCTTATAAGTACTTTTCCAAGCACACCAACAATTAAGATTTTGGGCTGTGGATTCGAAATCTCTTAGCATGAAGCTGGGGAGGGGAAGTTTAGAGATTGTGACGGTCAAAGTTGCTTTTTTTTTTTCCTCCTGGCTGCATTCATGTTGGAGAGAGGAATAGGGACTATGGAGGAGCAAGAGGAAGGTGGAAAATATTTCTCGAACGGAAGATGCTACTTACTGTACTCTCAGGCAGTTCTGTTCTTGCAGTGGGTACGAACCAAATGCCATTTTGGAAAAACGTGGGCCCAAGCTAATGTCTACTAGCCACGACACAACAAAAAAAATTCTTAGGAGTAAGACTTTATGTCCCATCTATTCCAACAATTACTGCTCGCTTTCTCTACTCGGCGCCTTCCGTGCCCCCTACCGGAGAAAGCAAGTATGTTTCAGATGGAAAAGAAAGGCTGGCCAGTTTCCCTCCGACTGTGTACTTGGGGAACCTGTACAACAGAAGTCGCTATGTTCAGTTTTGATTCAAAAGGTGTCTCTTGAAATTCCCTCTTGTACCCTCCTGTCCAAAACAACTGCCGGGGGCTCTTTTTCTTGACTCGAAGTAAAAAGATTCACCAGATTTGGGGGGAATTCAGGATTCCAGACCTCGGCTGGCCTTGAGGAGATGATGTCACCGCTTCTGCTACTAGAGGGCTGGGGGTGGGGCAACCGAGGGGGAGTCCGCGCCGCGCCTGCAGTTGCCAAGGGAGCGTGCCGAGCCCACGTCAGGAGGGTTTCGGGATAAATAGGGTCCCGAAATGGCCGTGGCTGGCTGCGCTCGGAGCTGCGGAGTCCGGGACTGGATTTGCCCAGGGGGGTTCGTGCCCCAAAAGCTGAGCGCGGGCGCTGCTGGAGCTTTGCGCACCAGACGGCAGATATCCCGGGCTGGCCTCCGCGGTTCCCTATTTCTGCCTATAGGAGTCGGGTAAAGGAACCTCTCCAGTGCGCTAAAGGACTTTCGCCTCGCAAAAGGGAGAGCAAAACTATAGAACAGGAAGATAGGGGCCTTTCTGCCCGTTGGAATCTCGGCAACCAAGAACAGTGCAATGCTTCTTTTCATCCTGACGGCTTTGTGCCTTTGGCTGCGCCTAGCTCTGGGCGTGCGCGGCGCTCCCTGCGAGGCGGTGCGGATTCCCATGTGCCGGCACATGCCCTGGAATATCACACGGATGCCCAACCACCTGCACCACAGCACGCAAGAGAACGCCATCCTGGCCATCGAGCAGTACGAGGAGCTAGTGGACGCGAACTGCAGCGCGGTGCTGCGCTTCTTCCTCTGCGCCATGTACGCGCCCATATGCACCCTGGAGTTCCTGCACGACCCCATCAAGCCCTGCAAGTCGGTGTGCCAGCGCGCTCGCGACGACTGCGAGCCGCTCATGAAGATGTACAACCACAGCTGGCCAGAGAGCCTGGCCTGCGATGAACTGCCAATCTATGACCGCGGCGTGTGCATCTCGCCTGAGGCCATCGTCACTGAACTCCCGGAGGGTAAGGACCAAAGGGGGTGGGTGGGGCGGGAGGGCTGCAGAGAGTACCTTTGACAGTTGCTTCTGGGTGGCTAAACGTACAGTTGCCAGGAGTAGTCAGCGCCCCCATCCCACTTCCAAGGGATGGAGGAGGTGGAAAGGAGGGGGCAAGACTTTACTTCTAGAAAAGTTTAGTTTTCCAACAAGACTTTTGGGAGCTGAGAAAGAACACCATTTCTCATAAAGAGACCTGGGAGAAAAGGAAAAGAGGAGGGGCAGATTTTTCTACATTGGGGACGTTTTTCATTTACAGCAGCAACAAAATGCGTGTTGGGCTTACAGTATGTTTGAGCCAGCATTAAACACTTTACATGTATCATTTAATCTTTAAAACAATCCTACCAGATTTCCCCTTTAGGGTTAGCTCTTGCAAACTTTCTGAAAAAGCAGTATCAGTCATCACGCTGTACGGGGAGTGTGGTTTGTAATTTAAGGCGCTCTGGAAAATTGTGATGTCTGTTTTATGGTCATTGACCAGGAGCCAGCGTCTGTGCCATCTTAATTAACTGGATCTCAATTTCTACTTCCTTCTTTTCTCTGTGCTTCTTTTGTTGCTTTTCTAGGAAGAAAGGAGCAGGTATTAGTTTACTTTTTGAACCGAAACTTAAGAATAATTTTGCATCCTCTAATCCTTGGCCCAGGTTAATGCACATTTTAAAAGTTTAGAGTAGTTTCTGAAGTTACACCTCAGAGCATTGCCCAAAGCATGAAGGAGGAACATTAAAGGGAGAAATTAAAATTCCTAATTCAGAGTTTTAGGGAAAAAAAACCCCACATTTATTGCTTAAATCAATCAGAAATGGAGGGTCATGCATGTTTGAGGATCTGTGGCTGTGGACTACTTCTCCAAAATGTGAGGTGAAGATTTTGAAATACTCTGATTATTTTGATTAGTGTAAACTGTCAAGTTTTAAAATTGGCTTTGGGAGAGAATGATGTAATTTATCTAAAGGGCTGTATGGGGGCCTCCCCGGTGGCGCAGTGGTTGAGCGCTGGGTTGGGAAGCTGCAGGCAGCCTCTGTAGCACTGGCAGCCTCTGTAGCGCTAGTTCGATCCCGTCCCACATGGCATGCAGACCTCTCCTGCCGCCCGCTGCTCCCCTCAGCAGTACCTCGGTCCCCCTGCCTGCTCTGCTCTCACCTCTGGCTCTGGTGAATTCTCTCACTCTCCCGTGCTTCTGACTGTACCCAGTGCTTGTATAAATAAATCTTTAAAAAAATAAAAATAAAGGGCTCTATGTACCACCCAGGCTAAGTGTTTTCACCTGGATACCCTGAGACCTGGATAAGCAGGTCTCACCTGAAGTCTTACCTAAGCCCAAAGATGTCTAAATGAAAGTAGTTGACAGTTGCATGCCATTTGTACTATTTAATATTATTATTTTGTGATGCTGTGTTAGTTTATGTCCTTACATAGTCCCTTATTCCAGTTGAGTGAACAGACTAAATCACTGACCACACCCACGTGCCCTGTGTTTCAGATGTTAAGTGGATCGACATCACACCAGACATGATGGTACAGGAAAGGCCTCTTGACATAGATTGCAAACGCCTAAGCCCAGGTGAGTTCTTTTTCCTCAAAACTCCTTCTCTTTCTCCTCTCCAGATCAATTCCTGAGTCCTTTCAACTTTTTTTCTTGCTTTTGTCTTCTTTAGACCGGTGCAAGTGCAAAAAGGTTAAGCCAACTCTGGCAACATATCTGAGCAAAAACTACAGCTATGGTAAGTCATGTGAGGAAGCTTTTCATATTGGGACTTGGCATGTTTCAAAACCAGGTCCACTAGTCACCAAGTAAAGAGGAGAGCTAGTGATTTTTCTAGTTAATTATTTGAATTCTACCTGGCATAATAACAACTATAATATATCTTACTTTTCTGGGTCAATCTAGTAAAAAGAAAGTGAATCACCCAGCTGAGAATAGTGATATGGATTAGATTGCAAAATTGTCTTCCTGATCCTACTAGTCTTTGTGTGAAGTGCTGCTCAGACAAGATAGTGTGGTCCCACTTCTACACTTCCAAACGTTTCATTGTTGCAGGAGGGACAGGAGAGTGATCCATGGATTTGCTATCTGAGGTGCAGAGTCCCATGAATTAAGGTCTCCCCATGTTTCTTTTTATTTTAAAAAGCTACAGATATTTGGCATCATAAGGAGATTGTTAGACTATATTAATCACAATACTCTGGGGTTACAAGCATTGACAAAGTTTGAATGCTCTCCTCTCTTATTTGAAAGAACCTGTCAGCATTTTCATTAAATAATAGGTCAGTTATGCTATTTTGGATGTTTCAAGTAAATTTAATTCTACTGTTATCATTTGAAAGTAAGCTTAATTAAAAATATGTTCTTTTAAAAAATCAATTTGAGCTTTTTTAGTATTTCCTAAATTATTTCTGAAGTAACAAATTATTTGGGGGGAAAATATTATTTTATTTGCTAAGTTAGTTTTTCATATTTTAAATTAAAATTTTATATCATAAGAAATCATATACATACATACATACATACATCATATAAAACATGAATGTAGGAAAATGATGGTATTAAAAAGTTAAAGAAAAGAACCTCTTATTTAGGTTGTTAGATTTGAGAACCATACAGGGTGAATGTGGTAAGTCAACCAAGAAAATACACCATCTTTTCTGGTATCATTATTGTTTATATTAATAACTTGTTTTATATAGTTATTAACTTCTTCTCATCTACTTAGTCCCTCATCTGACACTTACCAGCCTTTGTTTACCAATCTGAGTTCTGCTTTCCTGCTGTTCTCTGGGGTTATTGCCTCGTAACTGCTGTGATGATGAAACCATTTTCTATTTAAGCCCTTCATAAACAAGTTTTCTAGGACAGAATCCAAGATAGATCTGTACTTGGCTGATTATAACTCCACAGGAGGCAGTGAAGTAAGGGAACAAAAAAGCCAGAATCCAAAGTATGATCAGAAAGAGTTACATTAATAACCATGTAATAATAGTCCTATCTTTGCTCCCAGTGGACCTTACTTTGACTGTCTGAAATTGAAGGTTGAGGACAGTTGTCTTTCTCTGGAACAGAGGAAGTGTGAGTATCAGATGAGTGATTGAACCATACAAACTTTAAAGTGGCTTCAAATCATCACAAGGCACAGTATAAGCAAATATTTGTTTCTATGAAATTTTTATAGACATTCTAGGTAATTAAATTTTGTGATATGTTTTTAGCCAAAAAAAGCAAATTTTAGAACTTTAGGGCTGAAAAGAATCTATGGGATTCTCTATTAAAATCCAACCTTCAGTCCAACCAGGAGCAGACCCCAGACTAAGTCTGCTTGTCAGTTTGTTTTTATACTTTACAATATGATTTCGAACTATTAACATAATATTGACAACATGGGTGACCTGGCATTTAACATATGACTGTATCAGCTTTTTGCCTGCATTTGGACATCTTGGACATGGCCATCATTACAAGAGCAATTCTTTAAGAGAGGCTCAGGAGTTGGTGTGAATTGAATAACCCACCAAGATTTTCCTCCAAAGGCTTCAACAACTCTCATACTAATTTTTAAATTGCAGTTATTCATGCCAAAATAAAAGCCGTGCAGAGAAGTGGCTGTAATGAAGTAACCACAGTGGTGGATGTGAAAGAGATTTTCAAGTCCTCATCACCCATCCCTCGAACTCAAGTCCCGCTCATCACTAACTCTTCCTGCCAGTGTCCTCACATCCTACCCCATCAAGATGTCCTCATCATGTGTTATGAGTGGCGCTCACGGTAGGCACTCGGGGGAAGAAAAAAACTGCACACTAATTATAGAAAACATGAATCTCATTTAAGTCATGATTTTTCAAAAAATGGCACCAGTAGGTCTTTTTTTTAAAGTAGTTTTAATAGATGCATCTGTTGAATATCAAATAACCTAAATATCATTTAATTCCTCATTTGAATGGAATCTTTAAAAGTCAATTTCAGAATTCAATAAATGATTTCAAAAACTTATAAGTAGATAAATCACATTATCTACTTCAAATCATTCAATGTGGCAAATAATGAATTTTTAAAAGAGTTCTTCTTAACAACTTACAGATCAAGATGACTACCTGAGACTATAGTTCTACAGTTTCCTTATAAACCCTTAGTTTACAATGTTTGACAGAGTACAACAAACTCTCTCTCACACATACACACACTTATATCTGTAGCTAAGAGTGTATTTCTTTTCACAGTTCTTTCCTCAACATCTTTGTCTATGTATCAGTACATTCCTTATAAATTAAAAATCAAACACTTCTGTACAGTTCAGAATGAGCCCCATCATTTGTTGTAATATAGTTCTCCTGGGCCTCCCTGGTGGCACAAGCGTTAAAGTCTCAGCACTATCAAGCTATTGCCAGCCACTGCAGCAAGAGTTCAATCCCCCCTCCAGGGAGCTAACCCACATGGCATAGCAGTCCTCTCCTGTCTGGTGCACTGCTCCCCTCAGCAGTGTATTTCAGTAAACCCACCTGTTTTGCTCCCCATTCTGTCCCTGTTGAATCCTCTCATCCCCTGCACCTCTGCCCTATATCCCAGTTCTTCTGTGCATAAATATATTAAAATAAATCTTTAATAAAATAAAAAATGAAGTTCTCCTGCAAAATTACTTATTTTTAGGTAACAAATCTTCTCGGATTCTTTGCCATTCACACTCATTTGTTTACTGCATACAGCTCAAAACGAAACAAAACAAAAACAAACCACCCTTTGAAACCAGCCTTACTGGAATAATATCTTATTGTACTTTCTGTCAGAACTTGGTCCCTTCCTTAGACCACATATGCTGCCTTTATCGTAAGCTTTAAGCTATTCTAGTCATAGTTTGTTTCTCTAAAGTAGCTGAATGAATGAATATTGAATGACTGTTTCTAGGCCAGTCTCTTGCATGGTGTTTAAATCCACTACAGTACTATTGTTAGATTCAGTTCTGAGAATGTACCAGGTTGCTAGTCATTCCATTTGGAAAGATGAGTGGATTTTAAGTGGATTAAATAACAGCTTTTGTGTCATCTTTTCTGTTAGTTTATAGATTTAATAAAATTCTTGTCAAATATCACAGGAAAATTTTTGGGATGATTGGGATTTATGATTTATTTATGCATACAAGAACTGGGGTACAGGCCAGAGGTGCGGGGGGTGAGAGGATTCACCAGAGACAGGGTGAGGAACAGAACAGGCAGATTGACTGAAATACACTGCTGAGGGGAGCAACAGGTGAGTCAGGAGAGGTCTGCTATGCCATGCGGGTTGTTCCCTGGCCAGGGATCGAACTCATGCTGCAGAGGCTGTGGATAGCTTTATAAGTTGCATCTTAACTCCTTGAGCCACTTTAAATAAAGTTTTTAAAAGCTTAATAAAATAACAAAATATATGATATCTGAATGGCAAAATACTTTATAAACATAAAAGTAATATATTACTAGGAAAAATATACATGCCCATATTTGAGCACATAATATCGTGTATATAAAAATCACACATAAAAAAGAAAATCTGAGAAAAATACTTGAAAGAAGTATGATAAAGGAATAGTAACATTAATCTCTAAAGAGTTAATATAAATTTATATTAAAAATATTAAGACTATAATATATAAATGTGTTCATAAATTTATGCAGAAAAGTTCCAAAGAAATACAAACAATAATAGCATTTAAAGATTTTACTTTCTTAATTCTCCTATTCAAAAAAACAAGATTCCATTTTTGTATAAATCTTAATATTAGTGAATTGAATGAAAATTCAACTGAAAAAATGTTGCCACTATGCACTGAAAACCATTAAAAAAATGCTTGCTCTCTGACTAATTTTACTTTGTTCTAATGAAACAGTAAGGATAGACAATGCAACACTGATAATGGTAACTAAACAAAAGAGGCTGGTTTAATTGTAGAGAAATAGTTGAATATATTATGGATATTCATAGATGTAATATTACATGGTTATTGAAGTTATGTTTTTGAATTCTAATAAGTGTATTGATATAATATTAAAAAGGAATGTATAATATGATCTAAACATACATTATGATCTAAAAATATATAGAGGTATAAGGAAGAATGAAAAGAAGTATCAATAAAATTTAAGTGGGACCTCCCCTGCTGGTTGAGCGCTGGGCTGCAAGGCTGCCCGCAGCCTCTGCAATGCCGGTTTGATCCCCAGCTGCCGGTGAGGGTCCCACATGGCATGACAGACCTCTCCTGCCACGCCCGCTGCTCCCCTCAGCAGTGTATTTCATCATTCTGCCTGTTCTGCTTCCTGCTCTGGCTATGGTGAATTTTCTCACCCTCCCTCGCTTCTGACTGTACCAGTGCTTGTATAAATAAATAAATAAATCTTTAAAAAATATATATATATATAAATAAATAAAATTTAAGTGGTGGATATGTGGATTGTGGAGCTGTTATTGAAGAATTATGGTTTCTATAATTTTTTGTAATTTTAATTTTTATAATAAAAGAAATTGCTTATCATGCTAACTTACTTTTTCTCAGGATGATGCTGCTTGAAAATTGTTTAGTTGAAAAATGGAGAGATCAACTTAGTAAAAGATCAATAGTAAGTATAATTAGCAGTATTATGAATAATGTATTTATGTGCATGTAGAGAGATTCTACAGATATTTGGGAATTCTTTACATTGTTTAATCTCCAGGTTATCATGGGAACAGGCAATAGCAATGTTTATCTTCTCAAAAAGAGTTAAGAATATAGCTGTTCTCACTTGGAATCTTTATCATAGGTCTATCTTCAACATCAAAGGTAATTGTTTGCATTCAATATTTATTTACTGCTTATTTCCACATTAAATTAGGTTTTTTTTTTTTTTTTAGTATTATGTTACATTTAATTATTTTTGCAAACTCACTATCTCCTGGGATAAAAACAGACATATATATGCAGTGGTGTGAATACCTAGCTCTAAAACATACTATCCCTGTACAAAACAGAACCTTTCTTTGTATTTAAAACAACTAAAGACTTCTGTCAAAATAATGAGTATATAAAAAGTAATCATTTTGTAGCCAGATATGTGATTTTAGTGGTGAAATACTGTTAGTTCAGTTAGAGAAGATAGAATACATTTTTGTTCAGGGATGTGAAATCATACCAGAACTAAAGAAATAAGAACTTTCCAAAACATCCTCTCTCCTTAAAAAGTATTTAGATATTGGGCCTCCCCTGGTGGCACAGCGGTTGAGGGCTGGGCTGTGAGGCTGCCCGCAGCCTCTGCAGTGCGGATTCGTTCCCCTGCTGCTGGCGAGGATCCCACAAAAAAAAAAAAAAAAAAAGGATTTAGATATATTTAGGAGAATTTGTGTTTCCAGATTCATAAAATGTACTGTTACTACCCATGTTCTCATGGTTTACATGAATGAAAATTTTTGGGCAAGTGAAAGTATTTATTACTACTGACTCATGGATAAGGTGGTTTCCACATGGCTTCTCCTACTCAGTGTAATTCTGAAAAACCAAACCAAACACTACTGTTACATCCAAGCTAAAAACTTAGGATCTTCTCAAGGGCATGCTTAGTCTTATCTGACAAAAACTTCTAGCAGAATTGGCTATACAGTTTCCAGGACTATAATAGATATAGAAGACAAGTCCATCATAAGAAAATGAGAATTTTAAGAGGAAAGAAAGCTTTCAAAAATCATAGCTGTTTGGCACATTGGAATATTTGCTGTTAAACTCTCAGCTCTGACATTGATCTACTGTGTGACCTTCTGCATATAATCTGGGTGTGACCCCCTGCAAATAACCTTGTTTTCTGGTCATGACAATGGTGTTCCTGTAGAAGGGCTTGTAAGTTTCAAAGAAATGAATGCAGGTCAAAATTTCATCTTCTCTATAAGGAGCACTTCCCAAATTATCTGACACATGGTAAGTGCTCAATAACATAGAGTAGCTATTACAATTGTTGCTGAAACTAATTTAGGACAGTGAACATTTTTATTAACTCATAATTTAACAGCATAAAGAAGTGAAATATATTTGACAGACCTGTTTTTGCAAATTGCCTCCCAGCAGTGGGAAGAGAGGCTTCAGGAACAACGGAGAACAATTCAGGACAAGAAGCAAACAGCTGGTCGCACCAGTCGTAGTAACCCCCCGAAAGGAAAGGAAAGCCACCTGCTGCCAAACCAGCCAACCCCAAGAAGAACATTAAAGCTAGGAGTGCCCAAAAGAGAACAAACCCAAAGAGGGTGTGACCTAAGTTTTTTCCAGAACGGAGACTTCCCCTCAGGGTGAAGCCAGGACACACGGCCCCTACCTTAGAAGACAACTGCAGTACTCCTCATAGACACATCATGCAGTATTTTTCTCAATGATAAGCTCCAATTTTTCTTTTAAACCATGACAAGCCATAGTGGTATGGATACCCTTTGGGATGACAGGTAATATGAAAACTTATTGGAAAACAAACAAAAACTGTGTGCATACTCTGGAGCTCTCCATGTAAGGAAAAGGTGCTTTTGTTCTTACAGTTTGACCTAATCAGTGTCTCTCAAAATAAATATATTACAAACAAAATACCTAATATTTTTATTATGTGCCTTTTTCAGTTTGGCTTGTTGTTAGAATGTTAGCAATGTTTTGAAATATGATTGTAAGAAGGAATGCTTGTAAGAAGGAAAGTGAGAATGGATATGCCAAAGAGCTTTATGTATTTACTGTTAGCAGAACAATTTCTGTAATGTAAGGAAATTTTTGAACAATATAGAAAAGCAGGATATGGAAAATTGTAGTTTTTTTTATACAAAGGTGACTTTCTGCTCTGTTTTTAGCTAGAGAACGCTAAAATAACTAAAGTAATAATAACAATAAAGAAAGGGAACAAGCAGACAGATAATATCTCATTCTTTGTTCTCTGGTTACCCTGCTGTGTGGGGAGTGTCTGACTGTACATTCACAATGCTTCACATACTTCTTTTAAATAGCACCAGAAACAGATTTTAGTCCATCCCCTGCTTTATACCTGGGTATATGTGGTGCTCGCCTTGCTACCCGGGACATCTTAGATTTCTTTCTATGAACACTGATGGCTAGTGCTTACAGGGTGCCCTAGGCCTGAGATGGAGGAGTCAGGACTCCAAAGCCCCTAGTTTCAGCATGCTGTGGCGTCACTGCCACACACCAGCTCTGTGCCAGGGCACTTGTCCACCCACTACTCAAGGCTGCAGAGGAGAAATCTGAAGACTTAAGAACAAATTAACCTTCAGATTTACCACTGTCCCTGTTTCTCAGAGGAGTAAGTTGCATGTTGTATTCACACAGGACAATTCTCTGTAGCCATAAGGACACAAGAGATATGTGTGGGTGAGCCAGGAGAGTGGAGGAATAAGGCAAATGAGAACTCAGATACAGTATCCAACTCCTAAAAGCTTAACTTCCCCTACAATGCTCTTCCAGGGTAGTGAGTTAAAGGAATCTAATAGATTGACCCCACACAAGGGTATGAATAAAATACTTGGTACGTGTTTCTGCTGTTTAAAACTCTTTTGCTTGTCTTTATTTGACTATTAATTTAATTACTTTGTATTCCACATATTATGGACATTGACCCTTGATAGCTAATACAGAACCATAGCATTAAGGGGGAAAGGGGGAGAGAAGGCTGAGAACAAAGAGGGAAGGAAGCACAAAGGTCTATGTTGGTGCAATATGGGTGAGTTGGTAGTGGGTGCACTATGGTGGTAATACCTGATGGGGATACCCCCATATTACCACAGTTTAAAGTTAATTATACAAAAGTAATATTTGATGTTGTTACAAAACAAAAGTAAATACATAAAAAAAATAAAACCTCTTTTGTCCTTACTGAAGGACAGATAGCTGTTTAGCATGACATCCAAATGAAAGGAATCTAGGAAAGGCCATTAAAATGCAGAGGCAGGGCCTCCCTGGTGGCACAAGGCGTTAAGACGAAACCTATGAAGCTATGTGCAGCCTCTGCAGCACAAGTTCGATCCCCGGCCAGGGAGAAACCCACATGGCACAGCAGACCTCTCCTGTCTTGCCCGCTGCTCCCCTCAGCAGTGCATTTGAGTAGATCTGCCTGTTCTGTTCCCCACTCTGTCTCTGGTGAATCCTCTCACCCCGCACACCTCTGGCCTATACCCCAGTTCTTGTATGCATACATAAATAAATCTTTTTAAAAAATGCGGGGACAGCCTAACTTTTGTCCTTCTGGTGGTAGGAATTCTTTGTGTTTGCTTGGGGGGTGAGAGAAGGCAGTTAGAAATTCCTCCATGGAAATAGAGAAAAAAATATTGTTTAAAGCATTTTTTCTTTCAGTTTCTAAGTACGAAACTGAATGCAATAAGAGTTTGGAGATGACTGCAAATTTAAATACTGTTTACTTTGAATATTTAACTGAAATCAGAAGCTGAATGTAAAAAAAAAACCAAACTGACTTAGGCATACTTATCAATTTGATTAGCCAGCCCACGTTATTTTGTATGAAAAAGTTGAAAATGAACATCAGCACAGACTAAGACTAATATTACACATATGGTAATGATCTTTGTGTGAGAGCCAAAAATTTCTTTTTGTCCCTTAGATATTTGGTCCACCTAAATACAAATGAGAGGAGATAAATATAAATGGATAGAAAGCTGTGTTCTAGCTATTAAATAGGAATTATTTGAGAGTTGGGTTACTTTAATCAGAAAAAATACATTCATTTGCAATATGTTTATAAGTAAATTTCATAATTTAGGACAACTGGAATCGTTTTAAAACTATGCTGGTCTTTCATAATACAGTAAACATTTTCTATCAAGTATTTAGTAAATATACAGAATAAAATCCCACCTATTCCCATTCACCATCATGCAGTGCATCTCTACTGCAAAAACCACTGTTAGTATTTTGGTGAATCATTTTTCAGTTTTTCCTTATGCATTTATATCATGATTTTAAAGAAAATACTAGGAGCCTATTATACTTATTATTTTGTAACCTGCTTTCTTCCCTCAGCCTCCGTTAGAGATTAATTCTCGTGTCAATAAAACTGATTCCACCTCACATATAATGTGTTCCATGGTCTCCATCACTCAGCAAATGCTAGAAATTTAAGTTTTTTCTCTTAACTGGACATATTGAAAAACTGAATGAATATCTGGATAGCTAATGTCCAGGTACAGCCTTAGTTAGTTTTTTAGGATATGTCCGCTGGGGTTTCAGTAACATAAAACCAAACTATTTGTGGAACTACTTGCTATCACCTTAGAGAGAAAAATAAAAGAACATATTTTGGCTTCTGATATATTTATTACTGACAATATTTCCTAATGGAAAAATATTTTTTGAAAAGTATTTTACCTTGAGAGATACTGTGTTATTGTTGGGCCTCCCCGGTGGCGCAGCGGTTGAGCACTGGGTTGCGAAGCTGCCCGCAGCATCTGCGGCGCCGGTTCGATCCCTGGCTGCTCCCCGGCCACCGGAGGAGGGTCCCGCATGGCGCGCAGACCTCTCCTGCCGCCCGCTGCTCCCCTCAGCAGTGTACTTCGGTCCTTCTGCCTGCTCTGCTCCCCACTCTGGCTCTGGTGAATTCTCTCACCCTCCCGCGCTTCTGACTGTACCCAGTGCATGTATAAACAAACAAACAAATAAATAAATAAATAAACAAACATGCCTCTATAAAAAAAAAAAAAAAAGAGAGAGATACTGTGTTATTGTGACAGGAATACCAAACAAAATTTCATTTCTCAACTTTTGTGATTTAACTGATAAGCATGCAACATCATATTTGCCAGGTCCATGGAAAATCTGGGGCAGGGCATCTGCCTTAACATTAGTGCCCCACAGGAGATGCTTGAAATATCTCCCCTTTTTAGTCAAAAAAAAAAAGATAAGAGGAAGAAATTATTTAATAAAGTAACAAAAATATCAAAATTACTGCCCAAATGTCAATATTAGCATTTTGGAGTTTCCAGTTTCTCCCTTTTTATGGAGATAATGCAGCATGCACATCTTTCCATGTAAAAATACAATTACATCCTCATTTTTCACAGCTGTGTAGCATGTATGTATCAGAGTTTTTTTGCCAGTGACTTTGTGAAAATGAATTTTTAAATGTGGTTCCTCAGGCATGATGTGATAGGATGGAATTTTGTGACACACATAATAATTTCTCAGGACCAGAAATAAAAGGAGCACAAAAGAGCTTAAGGCATAAGTGTTATTGGTGTTTTATGTAGTGAACATGTGCTACTTTCATAATTAGAAGATACTGCAAAAATGAGGAAGGTGGGAAGGAGAAAGAGAAAAAGAAGGCGGGAAAGAGAGAGAATATGTAAACATGCAAACATAAAAACTATTTCCTATTTCCTCTGTGTTAGTCTAGGTCCTCAGAAAAGTAGGTAGCAAATGGTTCTAAAATATAGAAGGATTCTGTGAGATAGAATGGGAAGGGAGTTGAATAGGGCTTGAGCCATCAGAGAGAGGGAAGGGGGAAAGCTGACTGGTGAAAATATTTCAGACATCCTCAATATCTAAGGACATCTTGCCAAGGCTATGGGGGAGGGGGTAAGCTGAGTATGCCACCATGGAGTCCCTCATCTTCAGAAACACTCACTGCCTTAGCAGCTCATTACATTCAGTCAGTGATTGGGATAGCCTGCCACTGTTCAGTCTTAGTGCAAAGGTTGCAGTGGATTCTACTTCATGTTGTTCAAATAACTAGTCAGTTATGGTTACCATAGTTGGAGTCTGTGACTCACATACACATCACATTACATAACATGACAATCATTGTATATTGAAATTTTACATTATGTTACTAATGAAAATTACATTTCAGTACAATCTAGAAAGTGCCCAAGGAACCACATTTAAAAACTATAAAGTTACTAAAATCAACTTCAGTAATTGTGAATACACTGTTTGTATCCTTAACCACCCAAAACTTATGTCTTAATGTTTTTTTTTTCTGTTTTATTTATAATATATTAAAAATGTACTTACCCACAGCTACAGAGATCACAGTATTTATTCTCCTACGCAAGAGAGGTCATTTTCTGCTAGAATGTGAGGAAACATTTCTAAAAGACAATGGCAGTGGGCCTCCCTGGTGGCTCAGTGGTTGAGTGCTGGGCTGCCAAGCTGGCCGCAGCCTCTGCAGTGCCAGTTTAATCCCTGGCTGGCCGCTGGGCAAGGGTCCCACATGGCGTTCAGATCTCTCCTGCTGCTCCCCTCAGCAGTGTCCTCGTCTGTCAGCCTGTTCTGTTCCCTGCTCTGGCTCTGGTGAATTCTCTTACCCTCCTGCACTTCTGACTATACCCAGTGCTTGTATAAATAAAATAAATAAATCTAAAAAAAAAAAAAAAAAGACAATGGCAGTAACTAAGTCCATGCTGTGTAGTTTTGCCTTTACAGGTTTGGATAGCATAAGCATAAGTCTAATATTAGCTGAAATAGTTACATGAGGACAGTATTATAACTAGATAAACCTAAATATGTAGCTGTAATATCTAGATGAGAAACTTTATAATGGCGAGTTCTGGATCAGTGATATATTTTGTAAAAGGAAAAGAATATATTATATTATCAATTAATTTTAGCTAACATAAAAGGCTCATAACTAGACAGTTGATTCCTAATCTCACAAACCGTGGCATCATGAACAGTATAATGAGCTGTAAAGAACTGAGGTTAAGCAAAAAATGATATTATGAGTAAAATTGCATCATGGTACTGAAGGAAATCTAAACTGCTGTTTTCAAATCGAACTGATGGATTTTTAAACTTCATAACATTTTTAGTCTTCTAATAATTTTTAAAATTTATTATGTCATTGAAATTTTTCAGTGGCTGAAAATCACATAGACAATTGCTTAGTGGACTTTCTTCCTTTATTAAAAGCATAAAAAAATTGGCTTTGAAGGTCATCCAAAGTAGCTTCCAAAGGTTGAGGACGTTTACAGTTTAGACAAGCATCAGAATCAGGGGATCCACTCCTGTAAGGCAGTAAGAGTACAAAGAGAGTTCATAAAACAGAGCATAACATATTTTAGGGGAGCTGTCAATTTTCTACAATAGGGAATAAGGACGGGATGCTAGAATATAGTAAGCTCTAACCAAGAATGATTCCGTTGTCCTGTCTAGGATGGGGGTTGAAGGGACTAAGTAGAGCAATCAAAGAAACTCTTTTTTTTTCAGAATCAAGGTACATAATTAGGCCAATAGTAAATGAAGGGGACTCTTCTATATATTGGAATTCATCAAGTCACAGACTTCATTCCCATCTCCTTTTTGCTGTTGGGAGAAAGTGCCTCCTTCTCAGACATACCACTGCCTGCTTTCTGAGTCAGTCTCTGAATTTGTCTTTGAATCAGTCTCATACCCAACCAGAAAGTACTCTTGATTTTTTGTTCTTAAAAATCTCAGCCCAACATATATACACAATGGAATATTATTCGGCAATGAAAAAAGATAAACTCATGCTATTCACAGCAACGTGGATGGAACTAGAAGGAATTATGCTCAGTGAAATAAGCCAGAAGGAAAAAGAAAAATATCAGATGGTTTCACTTATAGCAGGAATATAGGGGAACCAAATAAGACATCAGTGTAAAAAAAATATTAACAGTACAAAACACAACAAAGCAAAAATGGACAATTATAAATCAGAGACATTCCACAGGAGAGGAAGCGGGAGAGGGATCAGAGGGAGGGAGGGAGGAGCACAGGGTACTGAGGTGATGGTGCACGACAGGTGCATTGGTGAAGGAAACTCTATGGGGACTACACCTGAGTGGGTGGGGGAGGGAAGAAAATATTGTTTAAAATTGAACAATGATGTAAAAAAATAGAAAAGTTAATATAAAAAAAAAAATCTCAGCCCAAGCTGTGCCCACGGATTTTATAGTCCTCAGTTGCCTCCTCCACAGCAGCCCAGGACATGTGTTTTCTGCTTAAAAGTCCAAGTGAGATTCACTATCAGTCCACTTAGCTGGCATCATGACAACTTCATAACATTGCCTAACCTTTCTCTTCCAGGGGCAAAAAGATATTTCCAAGTACTGTCAAACTCAGCCCATTTGTCTGCCTTGTGCTGCTAAATACTACCTACCAATTCGACCCCCTAAAGACCAACACCAGCACAAACTAATACATACTCCATTAAAAGACATATAAGTATATGTCTTTGAATACTGATTATTTCTGACTTCTTACCTCTCAAAGATAATGTTACAATCCAAAAAAAATTTATCTTTATCTGTCTCACTTATAAAATCCTTGACAGACATGTACATGCATGTAGACAACTGAGTGAAGTATGCCATCTGTTGGTGAAATGTATTATTTAATTTTTAGATAGCTTGTTGTTTCTATGTGTTTGATATTCTGGACCATTCCTGAGGCAATAACAGTGTGCCTCCTAACACAATCATATTACAAAACTCAAATATTATTAGGCATATAAGTCAGCAGCTAGTACTATTTGATTTGAAGGCATGGGGAATGTGAAGAAAGTAAGGAAGGCAAAGACTTTTATACTACTCTGGACAAAGAAAACCACTGTGAAGAAAACTAATGATAATTTACCCTAGTTTTTTTTTTTAAATACATTTGAAGAAAAATTGAGAAATATCCTTACTGATAATTCACATGTAGCTAGAGTTTGCACAATTCAACAATACAGATGGATGTTCAAAGGTGTGTAATTCTCAAACAGTGTTAGAAAACTAGAATTTTGAGATGAAAAATGTATTACTAACACAAAATAATCAAGAGGTAATGTCAGAAAAATGGCAAAAAAGGAAGTCCTGGACCATCCTTTCCTACAAACTTACCAACTCAGCAACAACTCACAAATAACTTCCCTTTGTGAGAAATCCAGAAATTAAGTGAAAAGTTTATACAATCCAGACTCAAAAGCCAGCAGAAAGAGGAGGGACAACTTCTGGCTGGAGTCTATGTCCCAGTCAAAGGAAACCCTATAACTCTTGACATATTTCAGAGGAGGGAAAGATTTGGTTTGGGCTCAGTGACTCAACTTTCCTGAGAAGGGTCCCAGAGGACTGATCTCTGTTTTGTTAGTTTTGGAGCATAGATGGGTCCATCACAACCTAGCTGCCCTGGGGAAAAACAGAGATGGCAACTTGGGGTGGTAAGCACAATAGCTCCCCCTTTTGCCCAGTGCAAAGAGAGCAGATAAAGAAGTAGAGGTTTCCAGTGACACCATGCACCCCATATAGACAACAAGAACATATGAGGTCTGGTAGCCTTTATATCAGGGGCCAAGTTCTTTGGCACCCACTTGTCCAAGGCAGATGGTCAGCTGGGTCGGGTAGCTCTAGAGGTATGAATGTTTGAGACTGGGTGCAGAGGAGCAAACTGCACATGCATACACCCAACATGCACTTCTCAGCATCCAGAAAACCTCGGTCTCTGTCCCCATCCCCATGACATGGGTATTTGAGGGTCACAGTACTCTGCCAAGGTCCAAACTGCTCCAACACAAAGAGGCTTACTTCACTAAAGCCAGCTTCTGTGGTATCTCAGAAGTCATGCCATCTCCAACTGAGCTGGAAAGTCTGTGAATAAGAGTCCTGATTACCAAAAAACAAAACAAAACAAAACAAAACAAAACAAAACAAAACAAAATATTTCTCTATCAATAACTACTATAAATGTAATGGATCAAGGTCTCCAATCAAAAGACATAGAGTGGGGCCTCCCCTGGTGGCGCAGGCAGTTGAGCGCTGCCCTGTGAAGCTGTCTGCAGCCTCTGTGGCACCAGTTCGATCCTGGCCGGCTGGCAAGGGTCCCACATGGCGTAGCAGACCTCTCCTGTCTGGCCTGCTGCTTCCCTCAGCAGTGTATTTCGTCAGTCTGCCTGTTCTTTTCTCCGCTCTGTCCCTGGTGAATCCTCTCACC
Source organism: Talpa occidentalis (assembly GCF_014898055.3). Taxonomy (NCBI): domain Eukaryota; kingdom Metazoa; phylum Chordata; class Mammalia; order Eulipotyphla; family Talpidae; genus Talpa; species Talpa occidentalis. The sequence continues at coordinate 111,842,435 of NW_026555331.1, read as the reverse complement.
TTCCCATGCATCTGGCCTATACCCCGGTTCTTGTATAAATCTTTTTAAAAAAAAAAGACGTAGAGTGACTGAATGGAAAAATATCAAAACTGAAACAAAATATGATATGACCCAACTATATAGAAACTACAAGAAACTCACTTTAAGTTTAAGGAAATACATTAGTTGAAGAGCATGGATGGGAAGTTAGTATATGAAAATGGCATATTGGTGTCTAAAAAAGGGAAGGAATGGCTGTACTTTTGTAAGACAAAATAGATATTCAGGCAAAACCATCATAAGAGACAAGAAGGACACTACAAATAATAAAAGAACCTACCCACAAAGAAGATACGACAATTATAAATATACATATGCACCCAACATTGGAACACCTAGATGTACAAAACATACATTGTCATAATTTAATGGGAAACAGATAACTGTACAATAATAGAGACTCCATTTTCAACACTGAATAGAACACCACACATAACATCAATGAGAAAACAGAAGGTTTGAACATCACTACAGACCAAATGGACTTAGCAGACATATAAAGAACATTCCATCCAAAAACAGAATACATGTTTTTTCAAGCACAAGTGGACCTTTTCTAGTATAGATCATATGTTAAGTCACAAAACAAGTCTAAGCAAATTTAATAAGATTAAAATAATACCAAATATCTTTTCTGACCACAGTGGAATGGAATAAAATGAATAGGAGAAGGAAAATTTAAAGCTTCACAAAAATGTGGAAAGTAAGCAGCATATTCTTCAATGATCAAGGGTCAAAGAATAAATAAAAAAGGACATTAGGAAGTACCTTAAGAAAAACAAAATTAAAAATACAACCTATCAAAACAACATAACATATTAGATGACATATGTTGTCATCTAAGAGGTCAGTTCATAGCAATACATACATACATTAAAAAAAGAAGGAAGAATAGTATCTATGTAAAATTTTGGAAATATAACTATCCTTACTATGATAACCATTTCACAATATATATGTATATCGAATCATCACATTTTATACTTTAAGCTCACACATGTTATGTGGATTATATCTCAGTAAAACTGAGAAAAAAAGAGGACACATCTCAGATAAACAATTTAACATTATACCCTAAAGAGATAAAGGAGAAAAAAATCAAGCTTATGTTAACAAAAAGAAGGAAATAACAAAGATTAGAACAGAAGAAAAATGAAATAGAAAATATCAACAAAACTTTGAGTTTATTTTTTTAAAAAGATTAACAGAATTAACAAACCTTAGCTAAACTAAGAAAAAGAGAGAAACCCCAATAACTGAAATCACAAATTAAAGAAAGCACATTATTGAGAGAACAGTGTTCTCTGCCTGAGGAACCTGGTTGGGTGTGGAGAGGTTTTCCCTTTTCCCATTGCTTTCTCATTATTGCTTTGGAGACTGATTCTCGATTTGGAATACTCAGTTGGGTAAGACTCCACATGAGAAGAGTCTATACCATCACATTCAAGTCAGCTTCTAGAACAGTGTAGGTAAATGATCATGAGCCTGCTCTTTGAAAATAAGGATATAAGTAGGTTTGATGGAAAAAGCTCAGCTGTCTTACCCTTGATCTCCCATATTGTCCAGGCTGGAAAAGTGTTCAAATTTTCTATTAAGAACTGAGCAGATTCAGTCTACACATACTTTATTTAACTATGTTTCCCCAATAACTACCTCTTTACCAGGTAATCGAAAGGACTGCCTATACTCTATGACCCCAATGATCTCTTCTATTATCATACAGCACCCAGGGTAGTGAATTCCATGTTTTAGAATGCTTAGAAAATGAGTGTGGCTACTGGATGAGACTTCATGAGATTGTGGCATTTCAAGTGGCCAAACAATTTCAGACCCAACCTTTTAAACCCAAAGGTATCTCACTTGTCCCACTATGCCCCAGATCCCTGGCATCTGCTAGGTTTGCCTTTGAGGCTTCAGACTTGCAAGGACCTGCATAGTGTGTCTGGCAGGAAATAGAATTTGATTCAGGAATAAGGGGAAAAAGAAAATCATAAGGTGGTACTGTACATTAGTTTTCCTCAGGATTCTCCAAAACTTGAAATGTAGCATTAACGGACTCTGTTACTTCATAGGCATCAGATGCTCCATGGACAGCATTTCTCAAAATATTAACTCCAAAGCGGGCTCTAAGAGAACCTGGGGACAAGAATTTTGCTTCCTCTGGGTCTGTGGGACCCATCAATCTTCTCCATTCCGTAATAGCATTCCACTTGCTCAGAACCATGACCCGAGATGGACCCCTGAAAATAACAGTACTTTCAGTTGACTATTTACAACTGTAGACATTATATACATGGCTAGACAAAATGCCACAGCTTCATTCAGAGAGTTACTCTTTGGTTTATTTGTCCTTGTCCGTGTGATTCTGTACTCCCCCCTTTTTTTCCATTTCTCCCTCTTCCAAAGATTTTGTGCTAGAAGAGTGCAGTAGCTTAATTCCAGGAATATATGCCAGAAACTGTCCCAAGTAGTTTCAACATATTGATTATTTAGTCCTCACAATAAAACTATGAGATAGGGACTATTACTATTCCCATTTACAGATAAGGAAACTGAGGCACAGATTAGGTCTCATGACAAATCCAGGATTTAAAAGCAGAGATTTAAAACTGATAGCCACTATATCTAATGAGAAAACCTAAGGAAACAAAGAAAGAATGGAAGGGGAGGGAGGGACTGAGAGAGAGGAAGGGAGGGAGGGAGCGAGGGAGGGAGGGAGAGATAACAAAGGAAGGAAGAAAGGAGGTAAGGAGTTAAGGAAGAAGAAAGAGGAATATAGGAAAGGAAGAAAATAGAAAAGAAATGAATCCCAAATGTCAACAGGATAATCATTTTTAATCAATGAAATTAGATGGAATGTTTTCATAAATGTTTGCATTTTCCACATTGCTATAATGAACAATTACTACATTTATAACGCGAAGAACTATATACAAGAAACTTACTCAGTAAGCATTTCCAACAGATCTTTATAAAACTCCTTTCCTGTTATTTTTATATAAATTTTTTCTACTTGCTCTTCAGTTAGGACCAGGTCCTTTGCCTGTATTATATCAAAAAAATCTTCTTTGATACGCTTTATGATCTCCTCTAGGAAAACAGATATTTGGTAATCTTGCTGATTGCCTCCACTTCATATTGATTAACATAATTAAGAAAAGTAATACTTTTACTTGCATTATGGTTTATAAAACCAAATCTTATGCTAAACTGAATCTAAAAAGAACCAGATTGACACTGAAAAGTACTTGATATGTTGATGAAGATGTTCAATCTCTGAGACCTGCCTTTGCAGAAACCACTGTAAACATCTAATGGACTATAAAAGGTGGCTAGAAAGAATCTGCTCCTAAAAGTGATGACATGTTTTCATCTCCATGTTATAGATACCAAGGGATTTCTTGCTATATGTGGATTGAAGGGAAGAGTCCATCTGAAACTCTTCTCCCTGAAATAGCAAGGCACCATTGAAGGAATTAAATAAAGTAAATCACAGTAAATAAAGTAAGCTATTCTCATCAATAGCTTAAACTTAGGAAGGATTCTGAACTTTTCCCTAAAGACAATGTGAAACATCTAAAGCATTCTAAGCAGGAAACTAGATAGATTTACACTATATAATAAATAAATAAATTTTAGTTATCTCAGATATAAATATAATAAAACCTGGTTTGGAAGAGGATTGTGAGGATGCAATCAGATGATGTATTTGAGATATGTGTACCATATTAAGCTCTTAATAAACATTCTATCCCCTTCTTTCACCACTAATTTTTTTGTCAAGCACTGGAAATGGTATTTGACTGTATAACTAATAACCTAAGGGAAGGTTATTTCCTTTGCAGTATGGAGGAAGAATTAGGGTAAAGTCATTGGAAAGAGCCTATAGACAAGATGAAGGCTAATGCAGTCTATTGAAGGTGCCCCTTCTCAGGAAAGGAAGTATTTTGAAAAGGAAAAATCCCTTGGATTGCTTGGGGAAGCAAGTGGCAGAGATCCATGTCCATAGATAAACAGAGAACATTGCAGAAATAAGAGATGGATCCATTCCCTGACATTAACATAATTTTTCATATTAATGTATGTAAGAAGAAAAAAAATCACCATCTTCATCAACTTTTAAAAGGACTTCACCAAAATTTGATGCCATTTTTATTACAAGGGAAAGGAAAGGATAGGTAAGGAAGTCGACAGAAAGCAAATATGACAAAAGTTAATTGTTGAATTTAGATAGAGGTACATGACTGATCCATTGCATTATTCTTTTAACTTTTCTGTAGTTTGAAAATTTTCACAAGATGTGGAGAAATTACATACATTGCCTTTTATTTTAAAATACTTACCTCTTCCTTCAGCTGGTACATGTGGTTTAATCAGTGCAAAAGTGGTTTGAGGAGGAAAGAAATACTGTATTTCCCTTTCAGCAGTTTCTAAAGAATCACTTCCATATAACTGATTGATAGGCAAACTCTCCATTGCAAATTGTGCACATAAACTTTGAAATAGAAATCAAGTTAAAATTGCTACAGCATAACTTAACAAAATATAACAAAAGATAACCTAACCTATTTATATAAATCTTTTGATATTGGGGCCTCCCTGGTGGTGCAAGGGATTAAGTCGAGGCTCTATGAAGCAACCCACAGACACTGCAGCATGAGTTCAATCCCCAGCCAGGGTGCTACCCACATGGCACAGCAGACCTCTCCTGACTCACCCGCTGCTCTGCTCAGCAGTGTATTTCGGTCTACCTGCCTGTTCTGCTCCTCACTCTGTCTCTGGTGAATCCTCTCACCCCCCACATCTCTGGCCTGTATTCCAGTGCTTGTATGCATAAATAAATAAATCTTTAAAAAATAATAAATCGTTTGTTATCAAACAAGAACTGCTTGTCCCTGACCTAGGCAAAAGCAAGCAATTACAGAGACACTTAATGAATGTTGTCTCCTTCCAAGGAGGCATTAGTCATTAAGATGAAAAGGCATGAGTATTTAAATAATCATGATGATGTGGGCCTCCCTGGTGGTGCAACGGGTTCAGATGCAACCATGAAGCTCGCCATAGCCACTGCAGTATGTGTTCGATCCCCGGCCAAGGACCTACGCACATGGCTCAGCAGACCTCTCCTGACTCGCCCGCTGCTCCCCTCAGCAGTGTATTTCAGTCAATCTGCCTGTTCTGTTCCCCACTCTGTCTCTGGTGAGTCCTCTCACCCCCCACAACTCTGGCCTATACCCCAGTTCTTGTATGTATGAATAAATAAATCTTTAAAAAATAATCATGATGATGGTTATTCACAGATAACTAAGAAAGAAGGAGTATATGCCTGGTGCACTGCAAAAGCACAGAATATAGAATCCTGGTTGGGCTACTAGCTCACTATGTGTTATTGGGCAATTATGTAATTTCTCTGTATTTTAGTTATCTCAGATATAAATATAATAAAACCTGGTTTGGAAGAGGATTGTGAGGATGCAATCAAATGATGTAGTTGAGATATGTGTACCATATTAAACTCTTAATAAACATTCTATCCCCTTCTTTCACCACTAATTTTTTGTCAAGCACTGGAAATGGTATTTGACTGTATACCAAAAATATCAATGGAAATTGAAAAAAAAATTAGTTTGACATATTTGTCATTTATTTTACAAATACATTTGTATTACTCCATAGTCAAAAGAAATTAAAATGGCTCCCATGAAAAAAGTTGGTCAGCCACATGAATCTTACCTCTTTGGGTCATAGTCTATAGCGTCTTCAACAGTGCTTGGACCTACTAACTCTTTCCAGTGTTGTAATCCATTGCCTCTTGATAAAACAAGAGCTAGAGATGGACCACTGTTAGGAAGAAAAAATAAGTTCATGAAAGAATGGCTCAGTAGCTAATTATATAGAGGCAATACAATGTACTTATCAAATATATGAAAAACATCAAACAATCTTTTAACAGGAGTCTGAAATTAGTTCCCATTGTTATATTCTCAAGACATATTTATAAAAAGGATGGAAGCAGACAAAGGAAAGGAAGAGACTTAGTTCTGACAGAATGGTTCCTGTATTGCTCCTAAGCGCTTGCTGATTTAGATACCCTGCTGACTTCCATCTCAGTTGTATTTCACTTCCTTTTCTAGAAACTTAGAGATTTCTAGCATCCCATTCTCCTAGCACCAGTAATCTTTAGGATTATCAAAGCCCCTGAGAGTCAATAAATTCTCTGCTTGGACTTGATGATGTCTCATATCCTGATTTCTAGCATTCAACTCAACTAGGCTCTAGCAACTTCACCTGAGATCTTCCCTTTACTCCAACAATATTCAAGGAGGACTAGAGAAGACTGACAGTTAAGAAGAGAATTGAGATGGGAGAGAGATTGACAAAGTAGGATTCTGTATATTTTTACAGAATAGAGAGGATTGACTATTTGAACAGAGAGCAGGTTTAAGAGATGATTTAAGTTATTCAAAAATAAATCAGATTGTGCTTTTTAAACCTGAAATCTACTATACCTGGTCATGTTTTTTATAATATTTCCAAAATAATCTTTATTTTCATATTCCTTACACAGTGTTTGTGCTTCGTCTTCTGATAATACCAATTGTCTTTGCATCTGTATTTTAAAGCCATTATCTTCAATAATTTTCAAAACATCCTCTAAAATAAAGTTACATAAGTTTTAAACTGCTAGGCTATAAGCTTTCAACACAACACTATATATTATCATGAGGGCATATCATGCAATATATTCTCATATGAAACTTAAAAGCTTACAAAAATAGCTTATTAGATAATAATTTACAGTGAGAAATATTTTTCACATGTGAAATTAGGATGTTACTTCCACATTTTCACCACACAGAAATCATGCACATATGTACCTACTTGTAACCCCCAAGTGGGAGATCACTTTGGGTAGCTTTATTCATAAATATTAAGTTATGTTTGTATAAAGTAAGTTATACTTCATCTAACATGTAAAATTTTCCCAGTGTGTTTAATTAAAGGAAAATTAGAATAGTCTCGACACAGTATCTGGGAAAGATTAATATTTTAAATAAAATAAGTGTTATCAAATCAACTCCAGTAGCATAGTGCAAGGCATGAGCTATTAATGTTTATTCTAAGAGCCCAAGGAAAGATACACTGCAGAACTACTACCAAAGATGTATTTGGGAATGAAACCTCAGCAGCAAAGGAAACAAAACTGAAAATAAACAAGTGGGACTATATCAAACCTAAAAGTTTTGGCATCCCAAAAGAAATCATCACAAAAACAATAAGTCAACCTACAGAATAGGAAAAAAGTATTTGCACCCTATGCATCTGATATGGTGTTAATTAACAAAATTTACAAAGTGTTCATACAATCCAACAACAAAGAAACAAACCAATTTAAAAAATGGGCAAAGGACCTTAGAATACATTTCTCTAAAGACATTCAGATGGCCTATACATATGAAAAAAGTGTTCAACATCCCTTATTGTAGGAGAAATGTACATTAAAACCATGCTGAGGTACCACCTCAATCCTGTGAGAATGTCCCATATAAAAAAGAATGGAATTAACATATGTTGGTGATGTTGCAGTGAAAAAGGAACTCTCATCTGCTGTTGCTGGGAAAGCAAGTTGGTACAGCCCCTGTAGAAAACAGTATGGAAATGTCTCAAGAAAATAAAAGTGGAAATCCTATTTGATCCAGCAATACTGCTATTAAGTGTCTATCTAAATAACATGAAAAATTTAACATGAAAAGAGCTATCTACACCTATGTACATAGGAGCACTGCTTGCAACTACCAAATCATGGAACCAATCCAAGTTCCCTTCAATAGATGGATAGAGAAACTGTGGGGCATATATTTAAGGAATAGCACACAGCTGTGAAAAAAAGATGAAGTGGTGGCATTTGGCACATAATGGATGAACGTTGAGGCGATTATGTTGAGTGAAATCAGCTAAAAAGAGAAAGGCAGATATCAAATGGTTTCACTCATCTACAGACAATAAATACCAAAAAAGCCCTAAAATAAAACACACAAACAATAAAAGAAATAAAAATATGAACTTGGCAAAAAAGAAAATAATGGTTACCAGAGGGAATAAGGGAAAGGTTGAAGGGGATGAAGCACGGAGGTAGATGGGATATGAGCATGGATGGTTATGTGGAAGCAACAACAAAAAGAAAATGTTACAAATATGGCACACCTTAATCTAAAATATTTATAATCACTTTAAATGTGATTGTTTGTCATCTCATTTTATGAGGCTTGTAATACCATTACAACAAACCCAGATAAAGACATTACAAGAAAAGAAAAAGAATTATAACCCTAATAATTGTGGATACAGAAGTCCTCAACAAAATATTTAAAGTTCAAAACTCACAATATGTAAAAAGGACATATACAACTGCCATGTGTGGTTTATCTGTAGGTTGCAAGAATGATTCAGCAATCAAAAGTCAAAATATCTACCATATTATCAAAATGAAGAAAGAAAAAAAAAACAATATTAGTAGATATAGAAAAAAAAATTGAGAAAATGCAGTATTTATTTATGATAAAAATCTCCCCAAACTAGGGATAAGTGGAAATTTCCTTAATTTGATAAAGAGCATATAAAGCTAACTTTATACTTTTGGTAAAAGATTTAATGTCTTTAGTGTAAGGTCAGGAAGAAGACAGGTGGGTGTGCTCTCACCTCTCCTAGTCAGCATCAAAAATTTCTGGACCTACTAAACATAGAGCTTCCATATGATCCAGCAATTCCACTCCTAGGTATTTACCCAAAGGACACAGAAACATCAATTCCAAAGAACACCTGCACCCCTATGTTTATAGCAGCACTATTTACAATAGGTAAGCTTTGGAAACAGCCCAAATGCCCAAAAATAGATGAATGGATCAAGAAGATGTGGTACATATATACCATGGAATATTACTCAGCATTCAAAAAAGATAAACACATGCAATTTGCAGCAACATGGATGGCGCTGGAAGGGATCATGCTCAGCGAAATAAGCCAAAAAGAAAAAGAAAAATACCAGATGGTCTCACTCATAGCAGGAATCTAGAAAACTTAAATAAGGGACCAGGAAAATGAATAACTATAAGAAAGTGAAAATCAAAATCAACAAAAAACTATGAAACAGAGACACTTTTTGGGGGTGGGGGGCGGGAGGGGAGGGATTGGGGTCAGAATGGGGGGGGTGCAATTGTATGGGGAATATAAAAATAAAATTTATTATTAAAAAAAAAAAAAAAACAAAAAGTTAGTTCTAGCTAGTCTAATGAGGCAAGCAAAAGAAAAAAGAAATACAAAGCACACATAAGAAAAAGCGGTCTCAGGCCTCCCCGGTGGTCAGTGGGCTGAGCACCGTGCTGTGAAGCTGTCCGCAGCCTCTGCAGTGTTGGTTTGACTCCGGCCTGCAGGCGAGAATCCCACATGGCGCGGCAGCCCTCTCCCGTCTCGCCCGCTGCTCCCCTCAGCAGTGCATTTCTGTCGTCTGCCTGTTTTGTTCCCTGCTCTGTCTCTGGTGAATCCTCTCACCCTCCTGCCCCTCTGGCCTGTACCCCAGCTCTTGTATAAAAATAAAAAAATCTAAAAAAAAAAAAAAAGAAAAATCAGTCTCAATTTGCAGACAATATTGTTATTGACATCAATGGTTCTCAGGCTCACTTTTAGCAGGAATATAGGGGAACCAAATAAGACATCAGTGTAAAAAAATAGTAACAGTACAAAACACAACAAAGCAAAAACAGATAATTATAAACCAGAGACATCCTGTAGGGGAGGAGGAGGGAGAGGGATTAGAGGGAGGCAGGGAGGAGCACAGGGGACTGAGGTGATGGTGCACGGTGCATTGGTGAAGGAAACTCTATGGGGACTACACCTGAGGGGGTTTGGGGCAGCAAATATTGTTTAAAAATAAACAGTGTTGTAAAAAATAAAAAAAATCAATAAAAAAAAAAGAAATTTTACTCCAAGGGGAATTTGACAATGTCTGAAGACATTTTGGGCTGTAATTACTGAAAGCAAGAGGAGAGAGTTATCTTCATCTAGTGAGCAGAGGGAGATTACTAAACATTTTATAATGCACATGACGCAGACCCCTCAACAAAGAATTATAGTCCAAAACATATGCAGGTTCTAGGTTGAGAAGCCCTGTTCTACATAGTAATCCCAAGAAACTAAGTGTGTTTAGATATTTCGCTAAAAAAGAGTAGGATGACAGTATATAAATATAAATTGTATTTCTGTTCATATGGTATAGAAAAGACTTGATAGTGTTAATTTATGATGTGTATTTTTACTCTTACACATTCATTCTGCTATTAAATATGGTATGAGATTAAAAATAACTGGCCTCTTTAAAGTGCCAGGCACTTGCTGTTTTCTCATTTTGTTCTTTTGTATTTTATACCTGAAAATAGACTTGGTAAAATCTCCTTTTCAAACCACGCTATTAGTGAAGGTTTGACCAAGCTTTGTATTTAAGGCTTTTTTTTTTTTTTTAATACTTTTTTTTTTTTTTTTAAGAGGCACGTATTTTTTATTTATTTATTTATTTGTTTGTTTGTTTATACATGCACTGGGCACAGTCAGAAGTGCGGGAGGGTGAGAGAATTCACCAGAGCCAGAGCGGGGAGCAGAGCAGGCAGAAGGACCAAAGTACACTGCTGAGGGGAGCAGCGGGCGGCAGGAGAGGTCTGCGCGCCATGTGGGACCCTCCTCCGGTGGCCGGCCGGGGAGCAGCTGGGGATTGAACCAGCGCCTTGGAGGTCGCGGGGAGCTTTGCAACCCAGCGCTCAACCGCTGCGCCACCGGGGAGGCCCCTGTATTTAAGGCATTTTAGATATGAAAGTTTCCAATCTTTATGAAGTAGGAATCCCTACCATGTAAAAATCTACTTTAACACATTCATAGGTTAGAAAATGCTTTCTAAACTTGTTAACTATAAAAATGCTTTATTCTTTGTGTTGAGAAATTAGTAGATTAATGCTAAGGAATTTTTTACTTTGGGGACTTTTTATTCAATGTTAAATATTAAAATAGTACCTTTTAATTTAATTGTACCAAAGTCTATTCAAGTCCCATGTACAAAATACATAAACAATTTATACTTTCTTACCTTTTCGTTCTGTAAGGAGATCTGGTCGAATTAGTGCCAGTATCCTTTCTAATTTTAAGCTTTTCATATTTTTAAAATCAGGGAAGAATATATCGATAAACTTATTAACATTATCTACATTATTTTCAACATCACAAAAATGAGATAAATGTTTTCTTTCCAGATATTCTTGCAAACTGTTAGAATCCAAACAAAAAATTTAAATTATTATAAACTGAAATTTAATAAACATGAGAGAAAATTAAAAGTAATATTATGTTCACAAATATCTTATAGTTTAATAAAACAATAAAAATTGAATTTCACATAGTTTTATTTCTCTAGCACATCAAAGAATATGTATTTAATTCAGCCTCTTATTAAAACATTCCAATAATAAATTATATTGACTCTTCTATGAGTGACTTTAGGAGAGGCTAAAAGAAGATAAAGATAAAACCTGAGAATAAAATTTAAAATTTCTTTTCTTTTCTCTACTAAAGCTTTCTAAACAATTTCTCATTTTCCTTTAAATTTTGTCTTTAAGGATTATTTAGGAACCTATTGAAGATTTTCCAATAGATAAGACATTTTGGTCATCTTTTTATTATTTACTTCCTTTTTATTGGATTACAATGAGCCAATAAGTGTGGTGAAATCTTTTCCTTGCTATTTTTTCATTTTTAATTGAGGTAATATTGGGATAGCCCCATCAGGTAGTACCACTGTTAGTGCCAAATCACCATATTCCACCACCATAGACCATTGTGCTTCCTTTCCTCTTTGTTCTTTTCCCTGCCCCAACCCCTCACCAATTTGGTGCTTCGGTTTTGTAGTTAGCTCCTAAGGGTTAGTTTTTAAGCTTGTCTTTATCTGAAATCTTAATTTTAAAAAAATACATTAAAGTTTTGATTATAAACCAAGAAAATTTATTTGTGGGAGTTAAGCATGTATGTATGTGTGTGTGTGTCTTTGTGTGTATATATATATATATATATATACACACACACTGTATATATATATATATATATATACACACACACACACATACACACTGTTGATATATATCAACACTGCCTTCTCTTATGACAATTGCATTGATGAGTCTAACTTTTTTTAATAGCTCAAAAATTTTGGTATGACATCTGATATTATTTTGAGCCCAACACTCTCCACTCAAACCTTCTCTCTGCCCACTGATTATCATTGTCACTTAAATTTCTGAAAGTAAGTTCTACTGTTTACAAAACTCTTTATTAACAGTTGATTTACCCCATGAGTCCCTCTTATCTGAGATAAATCTTGGGATTCATATTAGATTCTGCCTGCTATTTAAACAGTCTAACATAACTAAGAACTAACTAGCTAAATAAGAAAAGTGACTACAATTTGTTAATAAGACACCAAGAAATTCCAATTAGATTCCAAGACAGAAAGTGCAATGGAGATAGGCTGCCCAGCAGGGAGAGACATATATTATTAAGCCTCTAGACTCAGATATTCTTAATATGTTCCTGTTCACCTTTCTTTCAGGCAAGGTTAACTATTTTTGTGTTAAACACTGAATTTTCTGAGTCTTCAGAGGAATAAAAGATAATGTCATACATAAAGCAAATGACTTTTGTTTGTTTTCACATATTTAAAAAACACTGGCAAATATATACAACTGTCTAGTTCTCAGCAATTTATAACTACTAATTACCTGCTTTAAGTAAAAGAAAAGAATACATTTGATGTCTTAAACACAGAAAAGTGGAAGAGGAATGTTGGGAGAGATTATGCGTGGTTTCAATCTATTCCTAGAACCCCAGGTCACAAGGCCAGACTGGCGTGACCAGTTTAAGAAGACAAAAAAAAAAAAAGTTCTTTCTCATCTGCTTGACATACACGTTCAGAACAATCCCAGCTTTGCCTTCAATCTTCAATACTTTTGATTATCTGGAAGAAATACTTTGGCTTCAACATAAAAATGAGATAATTGCCGTTACACTTCATTACCTACTAACATATCATGCACTGTTTATTCTAGAAGTACCTGTCCCGCTTTATTTTCCTCATCACAGGTTTAGAAATAACTTCCATCTCATGTTCATCCTCCAATACTTTGTCAGGTTGCAGCTCAGAATTATGTTCAATTTTTTTCTGGGGAGGCAGCTCTTTTCCTTGAGATACAACTATAATATGGCTTAGGGCTCTTGTCATGAAAGAGACAAAATCTTCAAAGTCAGGCTATAAAATAAAATAATAAACTGCTTACTTGAGCCTTTTGAAATGAATGGACTAAAATGGCAGTTACTACCCAAGTCCAATAACAGTTTCCCCTCCGGGATCACTGGGCAAGGGAACCTTATCCTTATAAACCTCCTGGTAAACATATCTTTGAAGAGTAGAAGTCTACAGTTAGCAAGGATGGATTTCAAAGATAGTCTAATTATTATTCTCAAACTTTAGTATACTTCCAAATCACTAGGAAAGCTTGTTCAAATACGGATTTGTTGAGCCTAATGGAAGAGTTTAGAATTCAGTAAATTCAGGGTAAGTCCCACGAATTGGATTTTCTCAGACGTTCCCAGGTAATGCTGATGTAGCTAGCTGTTCCAGGATTTTCCTTTTATGTATGTGGAAGCTGGGCCCAAATGACATAGTTTTGAGTGGTACAGTTAATTTCAAAATGTGTAGTCCAGTAGCACATTTTGTGAAACAGACATGTTCTGTGCTCTCTCACACACATAGTCACATGCCACTAGTGAACACTTAGAATGTGACTAGTGCACATTTTAAGTGAATTTTAATGGTATTTAATTTTAATGCATTTAAATTCAAATTCAATATGTATCTAGTGGTTATCTTATTGGTATATTTCAAGAAGCCATGTCTCCTCAACCCCAAGCCAGTATACTTTCCAAACACAGTATGACTTTATTCTATCCCCCCAGGCAAAAGAAAATTTACAAAATAGTTTGTGAGCAAGGCCTTAGGTAAAGGAAGAACTAAAGGATTCCTGTGAAGTTTATGAAAAGAAGCCTTCAATTTGAGTCATAAATTTAGAGGAGAGGACTGGCTATTTATCTTCAGAAGCCGCTGCAGGGAAACTTACAGGACATAACATAAAGAAGTCTTCATTCTGGCAAACACAATTGGAGCCTACAACTTTGCACAGCTGCCACTATTTCTACTGGAAATTTCATTGCAGTCACTTTTGACTTACCACAATATGGACACCAAAAGGGGCACTTGGAGATTATTTGGTTGGCCAGACTTGGTCACTATTTTCTACATTGAAGCTCTAAAAGTTGCAGCTATCCACTGTATTTGCAAAATATAGTAGGTTTTTTATAAAACTTTCTTACCTCATCTGCTATTGAACTGTAGAAGTCCCTTACTTGTTCTTCAGTGATAAATCTCTTATCTTCTGCTTCTATGATAAATCCTGCCTTGATAATCTTTAATTAGAGTGTGAGATCCAGGCATATCATGGGACCACATGTAAAACAAGTCAAGGACAATTGTTTCAGGATTAACAAATCATCCAGATTTGAATACATTTCATGTAAAGACCTCAGCACAATTTCCTCTATTGCACATGCAACATTCTTTCAAATTTCAATATAATTTTGTTTCAACATGAAGTTATAGTTTAGGAGTCAGTATACTAATCTCCTGAAATTAAAATATGGCTGAGCACCTGCTTTTGGAAATGGAGTTCATAGGAACCCAGACACTTGTTTACACATATCTACTGCTACTTTCTCAATATGATGGCAGACTTAAGCAGTTGCAACAGAGATCATATATCATGCAGACTTTTCTTTTTCAGATGTTTCATCATTAGTGTATAGAAATGCAATTTTAAATCACTTCTATCTTGCCCATTACAGAAAAAGTCTGTCAATCTCTGGACTAGAGTACAATTTTTCTTTAAAAAAAAATATTTTCACTCTAAATCAAAACATTAAATACTTTCTTAAGCTATCAAATTTAAGAAGAACCATATATTTGTTATAACATATGGGGAATAAAGCATTTAATGTGAACTTATAATGAGCTTGCATTGCTAATAACTAAACATGAAAATGAGTTTTGCAATCCAATATCAGAATTGTATTTTCTACCATTTATGTTGGATGCTGGTAGAGAAGAATTATTTAAAGATGCTTGCGTAGGTCTTTGCAAAACCAAACCAAAAGAGCCATCAGCAATTCCTATCACCAGAACTTCATTATGTTCTATTGTGCACTGAAAGATAAGCTTGTATTCAAATTTATAATTAAGGGTTATTATTTTGCAATTACTTTAAACTATTGTTGGAAAATAATACTTACTTTTTCTCTAATTTCTTTAGCTTTTCCAGTAATTACAGCATCAGGCTTGAAAATAGCAAACTGATAAAGGCCCTCTAGGAAAAAAAAATAGAAGAAATTCATGTTCTTGATGTAAAGTTTAGATAATAAAGGATTTGGATATTATAAACATGAACTATGAATTTCCAATGAATTTTTGTTTTATCTACCATAGAGTTTCTCCCTAGAGAAATACAGGCACTTCCTGGTGGCCTGGGGTTAAATCTCAGTGCTATCAGTGCTACAAATTGAGTTTGATGCCCGTCCAGGGAGCTAACCGACATATGGTGCAGTAGGCCTCCCCTGTCCCGTCCACTGCTCCGTTTAGCAGTTTATTTCAGTAAATCCATCTGTTCTTCTCCCTACTCTGTCTCCGGGGAATTCTCTTGCCATCACCCCACCTCTCCTGCACCTCTGGCCTACACCCCAGTTCTTCTATGCATAAGAAAATAAATAAATCTTTTTAAAAAAGAATCATTAGTCTTTTTCCTGGTCCCTTATTTAGGTTTTCTAAATTCCTGTTATAAGCGAGACCATCCAGTATTTTTCTTTTTCTTTCTGGCTTATTTTGCTGAGCATGATCCCTTCCAGCTCCACAAAGAGTAATAAAGAATATTAAAGAATAAAAAAAAAGAATTATATACAGTTCTTACATTTGTATGCAAGAAAAACTGTCACACACACAAAATGAGTAAGTAGACACTCATAATAACACAATTTACATATAAGCATTCCCATAATACATCTAGCTGCCTGAGTATAGCTGGTGAATGGAGTTTCAAATGCAAGTAAACATTACAAACTGAGAGATTTAACATCTTTGGATTTATTTATATATTCTTTTGATCAACTTTTAGTGCAAGACAATTCACTGAGAAAATATTGTTTGCCTCTGCTCCCTTGGAGTATAAATGTATACTCATACACTCACAAAGACAATCCAAAAAGGGCAGAAATCTGTTAACTGTAAAGTAAAACAGGAGTATGGGTCATCAAGGAAGAAATTATTTTCACCAGTTTTTTGAAGATGATAAAGGATGAAATAAGCGAAAGCTATTTTCCAGATTAGTCACTAGGGATATAGTTCCTGATAATGGGTAACCTCTGAAGGGCTCCAGGAATAGAGACCAAAAGAATGGCAGTGGGAGCAAAGAAGTTGTTTTCAATAGCTGAGTTGTTTTGCACAAATCATTATATATCCCATCAGTTCCTTATTAATTAACAGTAATGTCACCAATTTTGCTGCTACAAGCAATGTTGTAACGAACATCCATGTACAGAAATTCTCTTGCCATAACATTAAAGTAAATTTACTTGCCAGGATTTTCATATGCTCCTTCCCCGGCATCTTCTGAATCGGAGTCTACCAATAAAATTTCTGGATGCTATGGGAGAGAAATGTAAATAAAACACAGTTATAGTTCAATGTGAGAGTAAAAAGAGTTTTCAGAAATTTTATTTTGAGTAAATGTTTATAATCTAAGGGATAGAAGGTAAAACAGAAATGTATATGCATTCATCTATTTCTATTAAAATGAGAAATATTTAAAATGATGGGGGTGACTATGAGAGATAATGTAAAAGGTTAAAAACAAGAATCCTAAACCTTAAGAAAAATACACAGAATAAAATAAGGAAGAAGGAGAGATTAGCAATTAGAAAGCAATAAACACATAATTATCACCTTGACCATTTAAAACAAGTCCAAATAAGTCCAAATTAAGATGTTCTCTAAGTAAAAAATTTCAAAGAGCACATTTCAAAGACTAGTAGGAAAATGAATGTGGAATATATTATTTTTTATATTGAGTGCATCTTAATATAGGAGTATTTTAAAATTTTTATTGAGGTAAGTTGGTTTAAAAATAGTATGTGTTCCAGGTGTACAGCATTATAATTACACATTGGTATGTATCACATCATTATCTTCCTCAAAAGTTTACTTTCCATGCCCCAATATATAATTGACATCCATTATCTGTTTCTAGGCCCTAGCCCCTTTGGTAGCCACTGCTCTCTGCATCTGAAGTTTGATTTTGTTTTGTTTTGTTTGTTCATTTACTTTGTTTTCTGAGTTCATTAATTTGCTTTGTTTTTCTTTCTTTTTTTTTTTTTAAAAGATTTATTTATTTATTTATTTATTTATTTATACAAGCACTGGGTACAGTCAGAAGCATGGGAGGGTGAAAGAATTCACCAGAGCCAGAGCGGAGAGCAGAACAGGCAGACTGACGAAATACACTGCTGAGGGGAGCAGCAGACGTGGCAGGAAAGGTCTGTCGTGCCATGTGGGACCCTCACCAGTGGCCGGGGATTGAACCAGCGCTGCAGAGACTGTGGGCAGATTTGCAGCCCAGCGCTCAACCGCTGCGCCACTGGGGAGGCCCCATTTGCTTTGTTTTTCTATGACCCACATATGAGTGAAGTCAGATGATGTTCATATTTCTTCTGACTTATTTTACCTAGCTTAATACTCTCAAGATGCATTCATGTTGCTAATAAAAATATAGTATAAACAGAAATAACAGAGTAGAAGAATGCAATAATTGAACTGAAAAGTTCAATATAGGTGTTCAACAGCAGACTTCACCAAAAAAAAAAAAAAAAAAAAAAAACACCACAACAAACAACTGCATACCCACAGAGGCAGTTGGCAGCCAATGCATTCAACAGACACAAGCTGTCCAGCAACCTGCTACAGTTAAAAAATTTGATCAAATGGGACCTGCCCATCTACATTGAGGAGTTTCTATAGCAGTATAATCACTACAAATCCAATGTGGATATTTTCAAATTACAACCAAATAAACCCAGCAAAGGACTGGCAGAGCTGGTGACATTTCTGCCACAGATTGATCATAGCTCCCCAGAACAATTAAGTAAAGTTTCTCAAGAGTTGACATTTTCTCTCCTACGATCAGATCTTTGAATGACATTTTACAAAGCTTTGATCTTGCTGAAAAATAAGAATCTCATCAATCCATCAAGTTTGATAGAATTCTTCTTTGTATTTTTATGTTGCTATCATAAGCTCCTGTGAAAGACTTTATACACACATATTATGACCAATATCAAGAAAATAAATGCAAAAATACAAGAACCATAAAGTGAATATAGTATCACAGAATTTCCTGTACTCATATTAAGAGACAGCAATGCTACTGCAGCTTAGTTTTTTTTTAATTTAGTTCATCTCTTGGTTGTTTTCTCTATAAACCACACGAGTAAAATTATATGGTTTATTTCACTAAGCATAACACCCTCTAAGTCTATCCATGTGGTTGGTTGCAAACGGCAGGATTTCATCTTTTTTATAGCTTAGAAATATTCCATTGTGTATATATACCACATATTTTTCACCCACTCCAGTTATTTCCTATTGTAAATAATTCTTCAATAAACATGGGATGAGTATGTGTGTGTGTGTGTGTGTGTATATATATTTCAAAGAATAAAAATAGGTATTCCTTACTATGCAGCTAACTAACTTCTGGGTATTTACCCAAAAAATACAAGAACACTAATTTAAAGAAGTATATGTACCTCATTTTTTAATATTAAAATATTTTATTGCATATTATTTAAGTAATAGTATTACATAAGTAATGTACATCATACACACAAGATCTTATCATAATATTCTATTAAAATGCACTTTTGTTTTCATTCATCAATCTATTTTGGCCCTCTTTTCCCATCAGTAAATATAGAACTAGAACACACAGTTTGGATGTGTACAATTTATGCATAAATTGCAGACATTTTATGTAACTAATCACTGTTACTAAGCAATTAGTAGATAGCAAATTTTTAATGACAGACAAGACTGCAACAAAACATCTTTTCTATATTTGTATCACTATTTTCTTGGGGACAATTTATTAAAGTATAATTGTTCAGTCAAACACTACACACATTTTTAAGATATTTTTGTTCATGTTGCCAAAATATTTCCCTGAAAGATGGCACCATTAGAAAACTAGTTTGTTATAAAATTAGGGGAAATGCTTTAGGAAAACAATGTAAAAAATATAAAAATGCATTTGAAAAAATAAAATTGTGCTCTAATGTACCTGAGGGCGAGCCATTTCCCCTTCTGCAATTTTCCTCTCCTCAGTGATCAAGCTGATAATTTTCTTAGTAACCAGGGGTGCATTTGCACCCTTAATCTTTGCAACAATTTTGCCATTCTGCAAGGGAAAATAAAACATGAAGGAAATTTTCATTTTCCCAATAAGTCAAAAACTAATACTTCAACTGGACTGTCATGCTACCCCACACCCACCAATCCTTTGGGTGATCCTATAGTAATCAGCTATTTTTAAAAAGATTAGTGACTTGAAAGTATATCTCAGTTTTATAAGCCCAGGTCTCCGAGTGCCACCCCCAATTTGTCTGTCCTACAACCAAAGGCAAGACATCCCCACCTTACATTCCCACTGTTCTATATAGACTTTCAACATAACTTTCCCTAATTATTTTTGACACTATATTCCTTTTGTCCATCATTCGACATGTATTCACTAAACACCTGTTTACACACACTGTAGTAGACATGATGGTATGGAATAACAGTCCTGGGACCTGCCTAATTAATTACAAAAAGAAACAAACAAACAAACACATGAAATAACAACCATCACAGGTACTGCCAAGAGAGATGCATTGGGAGCATATACAAGGATATATTATGATCAGTGAGCATACTTATCAAAATCAGGAAGGGTTTCTTGGTTTAAAATATGATGGATAGGTAAGAGAGAACCAGGTAAAAGGGAATTAAAAGAAAAGGTTCTGAGTTTGGAAAACAAAAATTAGGAGGTGGGCTGAGAGGGTGCCTGGTAGTAGATGAAGCCCAAAGGAGGGAGGGGGAAGCCAACCATGCAAAGTTTTGTGGACCACAAAAAGATGATTTTATGCTTTAGCCTAGTCTTTATCCTATGTGCGGTAAGAAGTCTTTAGAATATTTAAATGGAAGCATCAACTATAATTAGGGTGGCAGGGATGGGGAGGGAACAAGAGATGTTTGTATACAAATTTGTTTTTTTGTGGCTTTTTTTGGCATAGAAGTACTAGGGTGTAGGCCAGAAGTGCAGGTGGTGAGAGGATTCATCAGAGACAGGGTGGGGAGCAGAACAGGCAGATTTACTGAAATATATTGGTAAGGGGAAAAGCAGGCAAGACAGGAGGTCTCCTGTGCCATATGTGGGTTAGCTTTCTGGCCAGGGATTTAACTCAAGCCATAATGATGATAGCACTAAATTTTAACCCATGGCCACTAGGGAGGCCCTGTATACAAATCTGAAGCTAATCTAGTGAGAAAGATGATTGTTCAGTCGATGGCACT
This sequence comes from Talpa occidentalis, assembly GCF_014898055.3. Taxonomy (NCBI): domain Eukaryota; kingdom Metazoa; phylum Chordata; class Mammalia; order Eulipotyphla; family Talpidae; genus Talpa; species Talpa occidentalis. Next base: position 111,821,599 of record NW_026555331.1, on the reverse strand, counting down.
GGTGATAAGAGATGGAAAGGAATAAATCAGTATAAGAAACACTTGGTGGGAAAATTGACGGTTCCAATGTCTGGTGTAGCCTGAGTGTAATGTAAAGTAGTTTTAGTGTATTCACTTTCCTTATTAGTATTTCTTTTTCCTGATCAACACAGTGCGTGGTAGTCTAATATTAATTCATTATGAGCTATATTAAAAGATGAGCAAAGATCAGGCAAAAAATCAGTAATTTCTATTACCAGAAAACAGTTCATTGATAATTTTGGAATGATACTTGCTCTTTAACTGTAAACTGGAATCTGATAACACATTCGAAGTGATAATGTGAAGTGAGGGCAATGCAAAATGTAGCAGACCACGCAAGGCTTAAGCTTGAGTTAGCTCAGGAGGACAAGTTAGGGCTGTGGGATAATTCCAGGCCAAAACAATAGAAACCAGGTTCCCGTCAAAAATAAGACATATGTACCATTTGTACCTGAAACATGAATGTGGTGAAATGCTCCGCTGCTTGTAACAGCAATTTGGCTTCTGTACCCCCGCTTGCTATGGCAACTGCAAACTCCCAGGTACTGTTATTGGCTTTATCACCCCCTGCTCAGGTCTGCTCCCTACGAGAGGTACAGTCGCCAGCCGGCTAATAAAGGCTTTTTCTAAATTTGATTTAGATTCAAGTCTGTGTGTAGGGGGAGTCTCTACAACAATAGATAATACTTACAAGACTAAAGAGAAAAACAGGTTCACATTTATCTTTAAATGATTGCAAAGTCACAATGTTGTCAGCTTCTGCCTGAAAAAAAATGAATGAATATTTCATATAATAAAAAATAAAATTATATCCAAGCCATTTGATACATTATGTTCAAATAACACAAGGTCCATATCATCTTTAGGTTTATTACAACATTCACTGAACATGTTCTAGCTGTTTTAAGAATCAAGTTTTATATATTGACAATTTAGATCTGGCATCATTTAACTTTTGTTTATTAAAGATTTATTTATACAAACACTGGGTACAGTCAGAAGCTTGGGAGGGTGAGAGAATTCACTAGAGCGGGGAGCAGAGCAGACAGAAGGACCGAAGTACACTGCTGAGGGGAGCAGCAGGCGGCAGGAAAGGTTTGCGCGCTATGTGGGACCCTCCTTCGGTGGCCGGGGAGCAGCCGGGGATTGAACCAGCGCTGCAGAGGCTGCGGGCAGCTTCGAAACCCAGCACTCAACCGCTGCGCCACTGGGGAGGCCCTGGCATCACTTAACTTTAACCTTACTTTTCACTGTTCTTTCTAGTCCCAGCCTTAAAATAAATTCATCTACTTGTAGAATACTATATATGCACTACCTGTGCTTTTTTTCTTCTCTACCTTCTCTTACCCTTCCACTTCCAATGCAGCTCAAATCTCCTTCCTCGAAGAAGTCATTCTTGCTCCTCCCTGCTGCATGTCATTGCCTGCTCCACTTAAAGAGCACTTTACCGCACTTCTCTCAGCACACAATTGTCCCTTTCACAACTATATTACAGTTACATGGGCCTGTCTCATCTCCTTGGTTAGCAGGAGAGATCTGTGCATGGGTAAATATTTATATTCATTTTGGCACATTGTCCCTCCTGCATCAGTCATGAGTTCAAACAAAAAGAATCTTTCTTCTAAACTGCTTTTAAATGATCTGCTAATCAAATATTTTATTTTTGCAGTTTTCTTAAAATTGCCTCTCAAATTTTAAGTTGCCCTAAATTGATCATAAACAACTGTATGTTAAATAATAATGTGTTCCTCCATCCCTAGGTGTAGTTGTCAGAGTAAGATCATTTGGTAGGGTCTTCTGTAAGAGTTGGTTTCAAACTGGGATTTCTGGGAGTTCCTCCATACCTGTCAAGAAAGGGAGGACCCAGCATCCCTTTGTCAGCCAAAGGGACTGTGTTGCAATCTTTTTTTTTTAAATACATACAGAATATTTGATTCTACATTTTTTTCTTTCTTATTTTAAGAGAAAGTTCAACTAGTAAGGGGCTGAAAGGTATTAATCTATCATATTAAAGGACAGAAATAAGAGATTATATTTAAAAGTAGTCTAGGTATCATCATACAATGTTTATATTATAATAAAGCATTAACAATGAAAACATTTATTACATATAACAACTACAAAAATAATCTTTACTGACTTTTCATATACATATATACACTGTTAGTACAAGTCTTCAAGTGTTTTAAAATGTCACCTAAAGAAATAATGTATACTGACATTCAGCTTAGGGTGATTTCAATAGGAAATCAGCCTCATTTCTTTGAATTTGAGACATATATACAAGTTCAGAAAGAACGCCATTCTTAGTTTGCTGCAGAAAATAAAATCCAGTAGAGGGTGCCCCTTCATTATGCAAGTACAGGTTTTGGAACCTATATTAATTCTTTTTCACACCTTATGAACAGATCATAGCAGAAAATGACATCATTCTACATGATGTATTATTGTTGAGTGGATACAGACATGATAAAAGAGAAATCATTTAGGGACAACCAACACTTTTGTTGTTGTTATATTCAACAAATGCCAGTAATATGATTAGAGCATATTTTAGAAAGATTTTGTTATCATTTCCCAGTAGCATAGAGAATAGATTCCTTGTGCAATAGGCTGAGCAATTCTATTTGGCCAGGGTACGTATTTCTGTGTTTGAGACTGGGGAGAAGAGTTTGCTCAAATCTAAGACCTCACCAGCTCTAGCTGAGTTGAAAAGCAAACCACACAGTGAACTATGTGGTCTAATTCTCTTTTCATACCCACTTCTTATTTCCCATCACCAAGCTCAGCCCACACATGTACCTCTAAGTTTGTTTCTACTTAGACTCTACAAACTTGGAGGGGGTTAAAGACTCCAGACAATCTGGGAACACAGGATCATATTATACTTTCTTGCACAAGATGCAGGTGTCCTGATGGGCAGGGACTCTGTTGTCAGTCTCTCCAGGTTGATCCCAGTTTCCTATTATACACTAGAGTCCAACCAAGACCATTAGTTCCCTCTTTCTAACAATTTTTCAAGGACTGAAAAGCTACTTGTGCTAGGTGGCTACCATATTAGATAAAGCTCTGAGCAGCTGCTAACTTGATGTGGATAAATTGAATAATCAACATAGTGAAATGCAATGAATTTGGCTGTAACATTTTAATCTCTTGAAAAATATGGGTGTCAAATGAGAAGAAAATCACTAGCACTGCACAATTGGAATTGGGTAGTTATACAGAGTCCTACCCAATGCCACCCAGTAAATAGCATTTGCAGCCCTTATTCTTAGAGGGATACTGAATATGTGGTCAGGTGAAAAGAAACAGGTCAACAGAAAGCCATCTGTTTTTCTATTTTTCTAACCTTCATAACCATGGTGAATAACCTTAGTATCACAGTGAGACACAGGGCAAGCTAGGAATTAGGCAGTTTTAGGGACACTGCAGGAGCGGATCTTGGAGAAGTGAGGAAGGCTTCAGAGATAAGGGCAGCAAGAGGAGTGTAACTAATTCCACCTGGAAAAACAAACATTCCAGAACCAAGGACAACATTGTTAATGCTGCCCTTGGTTTCCTTCAGGTGGTAAAGGGAGGCAGAGTTGGAGAAATAGAGAATGGTTTAATTTATGGACAACTTAAAAGGGCAACTGTTTAACTTCAATGCAGAGATGCTCATCCGGAGGACTGGGCCACAAAGATAAAGAAGTAACAAATGGGGAAAGAGAAAGCTGTTAGATAAGGAATGTGAAAATCCCCGCTCAGTAGCAAATTAAGTGAAACAGCCAAGAACTAACCAATCACAGAGAGACTGGTGGAGCTTTAGAATAATTAGGGAAAGAAGGTATATATTCTCTGAGACACAACTCCACTTTGGCTTCCTTTCCCCTCCCTGGCCTGGTTTCATGGCCTGGGAGTCCTACTTTGTTTCTGTTCTTTTTCTCCTCAATAAACTTTTTCTTTCTCTAAACAAACCTGCCTCTTCTTGCTTGCTTGCCTGAGCGTCTGCGAAGTTCCTGCTGTGGCTTCGTGAGACACCAACCCCTGGGGTCTAGTGGCTGGGACTCAGCGCTGCCCCTGCAGCCTCGGATCTGTTCCTGGCTGAGAGACTAGGCCTGACAATTCAGGTATCAACAGGAATGGGATAAAAATCACATTTGTTCTCAAATCCAGCAGAGCCAAATAAAGTAAAACTGCCAATGAAATAATGTTGATTTTTGGAGTGTACAAATAATGTTGATTTTGAAGAGTGTCCTTACAGAGAATATTTAAATACTTAGTAATAAGAAGGTAATAGTTTAACAGAAAGGGAATTCTTACAACAGCAAAATGCAGAATTTCATCTTCGTTCAGCTCATTTTTCAATTTTCTGAATAAAGTCTGCATCGCTTTACAAGGTCCACACCAGGCTTGATAAACATCGATCACTAGAAGATGATAATACTTATGAAAGAATAAAGCCAAAGCTAGAATAGCAGCATACCCCAATGCTGGGATACCCATTGTGCAGGGAAAAGGCCAAAGAAGAGCAGGGAATATGCTGCAGTAGGAAGCAAAGATCTGCACTAGGTGCTACTAGGGGCCCTACACTGAACTCTGTGCCAAAGGCTGAAAAACGGGGAGCCCCGTTACCTGTGAGACCTTTGTTGTGCAACATCTCATCCCATAGGCTTTGATTATTGATGACTGCCTGAAGAAAAGAAGGCACTGAAAATGGTCTTCAGGAGCCAGTGCACCAAATAAAACTTGTTATCATGCCTACCTGTAACTGGATTTCTTTCTTTTTGCCTGCCATTTATCCACTATCACAGGAAAAAAAGTGGGGGGGGGGAGAAACATTTAAAAAGAAATTTAAATAACGTTCAAGCACCATCTTAATGCAGCCTAGCAATACTGGATGATACACTTGCCTTGTCTGTAGATAAAGAAGCCCCTGTTACTGAAGGGCTGGCTCTGAACTGAAGGCTCCGAGCACTGCACTCTCTTACCCTCCCAATAACCTGAAGTGCAATTTTTTAAATAGTTTTGTCAGTTTTCCTAAAGTACTATGCTGTGTTATCTTTATTTTCATTTGTGCACATGTTAATTGTCTCTGAACATGCTCATGGCTCTTTCTTGTGTTTCCTCTGAGGAGATACAATTTCCAGAAGATGGAAACTTTCCTTGGGTGTTAAATCAGTGTGAGGCCCAACCACTCTAGTTGTGTTTAGAGTGTGGGTCTGATTGCCTGTGATAGCAGACACTAGTGTGAAAATAAAAAGTGACAAATAAGCCCACATCCTTGGATAGGGTGCTGGATTCTTTCACAAGCCTTAAACAAAACAGATGTTCCTCTATACTACCTTGAGAACGGAAACAGATAATCCCTGAGGGTCAAGGGATCAGCTCTTCCACAAAAACCTGCGGCTCATGCTGTGCTTTCTGCCCACAGGCGGTCCGCTAAAATGAAAGGAAGAGAACGCCAGGGCGCCAACGTTTTCTGCCACTCCTCTGGACAGTCCGCGAGGCCCGGCCGCTTCCAACCAAAGGATGACGCCGAAGGTCTTCCCTCCCGCAGCCGCACACACCTGGGCAGCGGTTACAGAGCAGAGGGCCGCTAAAATTGTGGATATCTTGCGCCCCTACACTGAAGGGACACGAAAGTTGGTTCCCCTCCCTTAAGACACCTCCCTCCTCAGCCACCTCCTTCTCCTTTCCTTTTCCTGGGGAGGAGATTAAGAGGGGGAGGCAAATGGGGGTGGGCACTACAAAGCCTCTCTGCCTCCAGGGTGCACTCACTAAGTGCTGATTTGACCCTTCTCCCTGGGGCTGTGCTTCTTCCAGAGCTAATCAACACAGTATAAAAGCTTAACATCTGACTGCAAAACTGGGGCAACCAGAAGGGGAAGGTTCCAGGGGTGTGAGTGGGACAGGAGGGGGCCCAATGGAGCATGGTGGAGTATTATTGGGGCACTGGTGGTGAGCATGGCCCGGAAGATAAGCATCTGTGAAGGTTTGGATCTATAACCCCCACAGATGCTATGATGTCAGCCAACTACCTCAATAAACATAATTAAAAACAAAACAAAACAAACATCTCTGTCCTGGAGTAGAGCTGTTATAGGGCAGCCCTGATATTGAATGGCTTGCCTGGCTGTGGGTCCTCACCCACGCGCTTAAAAGGAACTTATTAATACTCCACTACAGGCACACACAAAAGGTTAATAAAAGGTTTATTTACAAGGGAAAAGGAAATAAGGAAAATGTGCATAGCTTTAGGACACCCTTTTCCCCCTAACAGATCCACCAACCCCCACCCCTATTCCTACCTGCCCCGCCCCCCACCAAAAAAATATCTGTTCTCAGATTTGAGCAGAAAATTCTCTCCACTTCAACACCTACCCTGGTTCTCTAATAGGGAGATTCCCAGCCAGGGAAAGGGAAGTTCCAGATTCCTTGCTCCAGCCTAAGGAAGTGAAGCTTCACCTAAGGAGGTGAAGTTATATAGCAGACACTTGGAAGAATCAGGAGGAAGAAGGAAGAGGACAGAAGAAGATCGAGAGGAAGCACATGTAACAGACATGTGAAAAAACTACCTTGTACTTTTAACAGGGACTTGGGGGACATGGAAGGAGACACTTGAAAGACACAGAGGTATGGGTAAAAAACCCATGGGGAGGCTGATAATGGCTTGACTTGTATTTTGCTTTTGCGTTTTCCTTCCAGACTTGCCTGGTCTCTACTGTCCTTTTCCTGTGGTTCTATACCAGAGGGTGCCTCAGACTTGTAGCAAGTTTTGGGGCCTCAGTAGTCCTTCTTTGGGCCAACCCTGCTTGGCTGGGCATTTACCCATGAGGGAATGGAGAGCTTTGGGTGTTTAATCGAAAACTATTTCAACGATATTTTTTCTCTTCTCTCTATTGCACACTAACTGTACTAAAGTTCTTTTCCATTGAAGTTTTTATGCTTTAGAATATGTTTTGTGTTGATGTGATGGATGGCAGAACCCACTTAGAGCATGCAGTTTTGGGGGTCTGGGGCTCCCCTCATTCTGCCCACTAGCAAAACCATATCTCTCCAAAGTAGGGAGGAATGACAAAACAGGTATCAAAACCTGGTATAATTACCCCACACATCAATCAGAGTGCTTTCCAAAACATAACCTTCCTCAGTGGGAAGCAGAGTCTTAGAATCTTGTTTTTCACTAGCTATCAAATAATTCCAAGAATTCAAATGGCAAATATGCCCAAAACAAGTAGTGTAGGTAAAGATTCCCAGTAGCAACACCCTTCAAACTTAATCCGATAAAATCTCTCTAATTTTTCTGATCCAGACTTTGCAAAACCCAAGTAGTTTTGTAATAGGGTGGTCCCCAGGGAAGGGGGAAGTTCCAGGTTTCCTGCCCCACCCAAAGGAAGGTGATGCTGAGCCAGGAGAACAAGAAGCAGCAGAAGAGACTGAGAAGGAAGGAAGCAGGATGGAGAGCCAGAAGGAGACCTGGAGGAGGCACATGGAGCAGAGAGACACATGAAGAAACAGCGCTTGCCTTTTGGTTGGGGACTGGGTGACACAGATGTGGATGAAAGACTCATGGGGAGGTGACAATGGCAGCCTTTGCCTTGATTTTGATTTGGCTCTTCTCCTTCCAGATTTATCTGCTTGTTTCTGATCCTTTTCTGTGGGTCCCCACTGAAAGGTGCTTCAGACTTGTGGCAGGCTTTCTAGCCTTGCTCTGGGCCAATCCCATTTGGGTGAACTTCTACCCACAAGGCAATGGGTAACTTTGGGTGCTTGATTTAGAAACTATACTCTTTACCTGTCCTGTATTGTTTATTAAGTGTATTAAAGTTCGTTTTCATTAAAGTCTCATATGTTTTGTGTTGATGTGGCAATGGCAGAATCTATTTAGAGCAGGCAGGTTTGCGGGGTCTGGGGTGCCCCTCTCCCTGCCCTGCAACAGTTCCAAGCCTACATTAAGGCTATCAGCAACTACTAGTTATAGCTCAAGGCTTCTTCCACCTTAGCACCCAGGCTAATTCCAACCATCACTGAATTTTTGTTGGTTTGCAAAACACTTGGATGCTGAGATGTGGGAGTAGTAGCAATCAAAAGCTCAAAATCACTTCAAAAAACCATCACTATTTTCAGAATTGCTAATTAGACCTATTACCCAGCAGAGATCACAAGCAAAAGTCAAAAGTCACAGTAACCTACTACCATCTTTTGAGTAAAACTGCTTACTTAGTTCCAGAGAATCCAACCATGAGGCTTCAAATACCATTTTGGAGCAGATTCCATTTTTGACTTAGCCATCTTTGAGTAAAGCTGCTTGTTATTAACAGAACAATTTCTATAAAATCAAACCTCTGAACAAATGAATAGAAACAAATTGCACATATATGCACAAAGTTTCCATGAGGTCTAAGCAAGCCAGTTGGTTTTTTTTAATCTAAGGGTCAGAAAGCAAATCTACACATGTCTGAAACACAAACACACTAGAAAAACAAAAAACCACATTTGTGCTTACAGTAGCCAATGCCACTATGAAGTCAAATTTCTCTATTAAGCTGACTAATTAGAGATAGCTTAAGTCCCTTCCACACTGGGCACCATATCTCTTACCTGGCAGAATGAGGGGCAGTCCAGCACACCCAAAACCAGTCTGCTGTAAATGAGTTCTACCATCTGCCACTTCAAGACAAAACATACTATAGCACAAAAGACTTTCAATAGAAAAGAACTTTAACAAGATTACTGTGCAATAAAGAGAAGATAGAGAAAGAATAGAGATTTCAAACCAAGCATCTAAGTTACCCATCCCCTCATGGGTAAATGCCCAGCCACACAGGGTTGAACTACAGCAGGGCACGAAGGCCTGAATGTTTAAGACACCTTCTGGTGTGCAACTTATAGCAAAGGGGCAGAAGGGGCCAGGCAAGGTTGGAAGGAAAAGAGCAAAATCAAAATGGAAGTCAAGATAAAGGCTGCCATTTTCAGTGTCCCCACAGGTCTCTCGGCCAGGGGAGAGACACTCTTGCAAGTGTCTCTTGCTACACCCCCCAAGTTCCTGGTACAAATCCAGGCCAAGAAGCAAGCATAGCTGCTTCTTCAAGTTTTTCTATTTCTTGTGCCCCTTCCAGGTCTCCTCTCCATCCTTTCTCTTTACTGTGAAGATCACATTGTTATACTATGAATGAGTAGACTTAGGTGCTTTATTTTTCAAAAATAACTATCTTTCTCATTTAGATGATGGATGCATTTGCCAACGAGCAGAATACAGTGTGGAAAAAGTAAACTGAACTGGCCACAAAAACCATAGGCTGTGGTGTTTTCATCTTTCCTTGTTTAAGAAAAATGATTGCAACCACGAAACTGGAGTGGTTGTTTAGAGCCAAGGAGAGTTTTAGGGTTCATAAGAACATCAAGAAGCTTCAGATGACAGTCGTTATTGAGAATTCTCTCTGGAGAGTCTCCATTTCAGCTTACGAAGAAACCACAGTTGGGAAAATCATATTCTTTAAGGTGTTATTAATAAGAATAGCATCGAATGGGTGTACGGATTAAGTAAAACATAACACATGTGACAGGGTGTCTAGGAAATAGTTATTATTCAAGAAAGCATTTGTAAGGGTTACAGTAAGTGAACCCAGCTGCTATAACATATGAAACCTGGAATTCAGATCTTTCATCCTATCAAATCCACCCACTCTCATTTCAGTGTCTTCTGGCTGGGCGGCACTCCATGCGATCATAAAGGAGGTAAGGCTCTTCATTTGGTGATTTTGTCCTCTGTGTCCACACAGTCATCTGCATGCAGCCAAAGGTGGGAAAGCAGGAAACAGAATGAGGTGTAGGAGGTTTTATTATTAGCATACTTCTCTTTCCTCCCCAGCAGGTGGTCAGGTGTCCCAAGATATGTGTGATGCCAAGAGATCACCTGTTTGGAAAGCATCTGGTTATTCTGCACAGTTTTATTCCTTCACTCTTCCATTTTACCTCCTAAAATTCAAGGGTGTTTTTTTTTTTTCATTTATTAGTACTGCTGAGCTAATGCTGCTTACAGGGGAGGGCTTAAAGTAGCCAAATATTTCTAACACATCATGAAACTTTTTAGCATACGTGGGTCTAGTGCAAAGTTTGCATCAAAACTCTGGAAAGATAGAGAGAAATGTAGGCGAAGGTGAGGCGAAATGTGTACCCTCATTCATTCCTGAGAGAAGAACAAACTTGTACCCTACCTAGCAGAGAACTGTGGACTTAGCGTATTTATTCTGCCTGATCTAGTCATTCTATTTTAGGGTAATGACCTAAGGAACCGCTCTGCGCCAGCCCTTTCTTTACAATGGCTTATAACGGAAACCATCTAAATGAAAACCCCAGGGTGTGGCTAATAAATTACAGCATCCGCACAAATGAGAGGTAGCGATCAGAGGGCGGATGGTGAATGAAGAGCAGAGGAATGACTGAGGGTCCCGGGTGGGGGGGGGAGGGCGCCGCCTGGTGGTGAGGACCAGTAGTGCGGGCCTGGAGAATGGTGACAGGCGGGTGAGGACCCCGGGCTGCGGCAAAGCACAGCCAGGAGCCAATCTGCACACCCAATCCCTCCCGATCCTGGGCCCGGGGCGGGGTTTGCTGAGTCATCTGTGCTCCGTTTCGCTGTTTCGGTGGCGTCCTAGAATTCTCATTGACACCATTTTTGGTGAAGACGGAGGACATTCGCCTCCATTCGAATTTGAGTTTCCAAACGGCCAGGCCGCAGCGGGAACGCCAGGCGGGCGTGGCCACCGAGAGCGCGTCGGGGGCGTGACCCGCCCACCCGAGCGCGCCGCGCGCCCCGCGCCCCTGCGCAGGCCTCTGACCGCGCAGGCGCGCCCAGCCCGCGGCCTCCTCCGCGGGGCTGGGGCTTCCGGGGGCGCGGCGTGAGGTGCTGCGGGTGGGGGAGCCGGGTCGCTTCTGGGCCCAGCGGGGGGCGTCACCTGCACTTTTATCAGGGGGCCTCCTTGGGCCGCAAGAGGAGGAGGTGAGCGCGAGAGGCGGGGCAGGTGAGACCATCTCCCCGTGGGTGGCTGACTGCGGAGGGGTCCGGTCTGAGGACCCAGTGCGGGAGGGGCAGGGGGCGGGGAGCCGGCGGCCTTTGGGGTTCCTTCTAGGGCCCGGGGGCTCTGGGGGGTCGGGGTGCATTCCTGAGCGCGACCCGCCGCGTCCCGCTTCCCTTGCCTGAGAGCGGGCCCTGCGCTCCCGGCGCCCTCGCGGGAAGTGGACGACACCTGGGGGGGTTCTGGGCGCCCTGTTCTGGCGCGCGGGCCTGGCTGTTTTTATTACAGTGGGTTCAGGCTAGAGCGTGGGGAACGTACCGTCAAATTACCTGGGGCTGACACCGCCCCAACCCCTCCCCGGCCCGGGGGCCGCAGGCTGAGGGCAGAGCCGGCTCCGGACGCCGCGCCTGAGCAGGCCCCAGGCGGCGGGTCCCGGGCATCTGCCCCTGAAGGTGAGGCGCGAACCCCCAGACCCCCCGCGCCCCGGGAGGCAGGTAAAGAAGGCTTAACTGGGGCGCTCAGCCTTTGCATCTCCCCGGGGCGTTCGTTAGAAAGGAGGGACTGAATGGGGCTTGGCTTCCTCCGGCATCAGCATGTGTGTGTGTAGGGTGGGACAAGCGGGACTGGACGCCCCAACCGCCAGAACAATTCCATTCCTGACCTCGGTGGCTCACTCTTCCCATCCGTAGAAACTACACTCAAACTCTTGTGTTGTGGAATAAAATCTGTCGGGCTCCTTCGGGGTTCCGTCCCCACTTTAATTATCTGATGAACTGCCAAGCGTTAGTTGAGACTTTGTGTCCAGTTAGCAGTTTGCAGCCGGGAGCAAGATGCCGCCGGCTGCACTCTCAGGAGCGTTTTGGCTCTTCCCGGCCCTGGGCGCCTCTCTGCGCATTTCAGGCTGGTTAGTTCTGTTTCTGTGAAAAAATGCCATCGAATTTTGATCGGCATTGCGCTGCATCTGTAGTTTGCTTAGGGAAGTCTGCGCCTTTCAATAATAGGTATTCCAGTCATGAACACAGTATATCTTTGTTGTGTTTCCAGTTTCTTTCAACAGTATTTTATAGTATATCTTTGTACAGGTTTTTCTTCTCCGCCATTAAATGTTTCCGCAGGTATTTGTTCTCTTTGATGCATTTGTAAAGGGTGTAGTTTTCCAATTGACTCTGATGGGTCCTTATTATGCTATGGAAAACAATTGAATTTTTTGTGTTCTGTAACTTTGCTGAATTTATCTTTTCTCACAGTTTATTTCTGGTGAAGTGGTGTAGAAATTTGCAATTTAAAAGCCCCTGTTATTTCTGCCACATAAAGTCTACTAATAGAATCTTCCCACAGTGCCTCTTAATAACATGCGGACTCCTGCAGAGACCCTTAGTTCCCTGACATTGGATGGATGGGATCTGGTCAGGGCTTGTACTCTATAAGGAATTTCAGTGTCTTCTCTTTTTCTGGAGAGGCATTTGAAAAGAAATTTACTTTCCATTACTTCGGATGCACAGGAAGCTTCAATAGCAGGACACATCCTCCTTATCTTATACTCAGATTCCTGCTTTACCACATATTTGGCCTAACTGAAACCTTCCATTGTGTTTTCATCACGATACTCTGTTTTGTAGTTAAACAAAATATTCCAGCGATCCCCCACATAGCCTCCAGTGAGTACCTCGTCATCGGTGTCCATGTTGTAATCCAGTCCACTGGCCCATTTCAGCTTTCACCACCTACCCCAGCTGCGTCTTATTTTGTTCCTATCTACTTGTCTCTTTTGAGACTGTTCCTGAGACTGTTCATTTTTGCCTTTGGCCCTGTCTCTCTCCCCCTTCTCTCTTAACCTCAGAAACCTCACTTGGTTCTTAGAGTCCAGTAGATTTTAATTGGTATTTGACTTGGTTTTCTCACCTGCTGTGTAATCAGCCAACATTTGTGTTTGTCATCTGACTTGCTTTACTTCAAAGGAGGCCCTCCTCGCATCCCTTCCCTTTTCATGTAAACGGTCATGTTTTGTCTTTCCATGCGGCTGAGTAGTGTTCCCTTGTGTGGACAGGCCACACCTTGACGCAGCCCTCTCTGCAGGCACACAGGTCACTACAGCCTTTGTTTAGGTGTAATTTGGGTGTAAATATGTGGGGGAGGTGAGCTGGGCATCTCCACCCTCCACAGCCTTTTCATTTCCCCACTGGAACTCTATCCACTCAGCACGGACTCTCCGGCCTCTCTGCCCTCACCCCCGGACAACCACACTCCACCTTCTCTTTCCAATTTGATGCTCTGGATACTCACCTGAGTGGAATTTCTCTACATTTGTCCTGTTGTGTCTGGGTAATTTATTGCACTTCTTACAATGCCTCTAAGTTTCCTACAAGTTGTGGCACGTATCACAATTTCCTTCCTTGTTTAAGAGTGAATGTGACATTTCCTGTAGGCCACATTTTGTTTTTACATTTCTTCATTGCACGGAGTAACTTGCTTCGAGATACTGATAGATTGTGAATAATGCTGCTTGCTACATGCTCACGTAGCTGTTTGAGTCGCTGCTTTCAATTCTTTCGGGTGTTCCTGAAGTGGAATGGCTGTGTCACGTGTTAGTTGTGTGTTCAGTGTTTAAGGGAGTTGCCGTGCTGCCCCCCACAGCAGCTGCACCGATTGACTTTCCTCCTTCAATGGCAGCGTGATACTGGAGTTTATGAATCTACCCCGTTTTGTTTGTCCACTCACCCACTGATCGACATTTGCACTCTTTCTACCCCTGGCCATTATGAACAGTGCTGCTGTAATATTTGTGTACAAAATTTAGCTTGAACACCTGTTTTCCATTGTTTGGGGTTTATATCTAGGTGCGGAGACATTGAAATATATGGTAATACTCTTTTTTAAAAAAAAAACGTTTTGGGGAAGTGCCAAACTATTTTAAGCATGGACTGCCTCATTTTACATTTCCACAGCATATGTGACAATATTTTTTATTTTAAAATTTCTCCATTTTAACCATTGTAGAAGAATCCCAGGATTCTGTAGAAAACCAGGATGCTTCTACAAATTTAGTGAAAAATGAAGTTCTTGCAGGTTTTGTAATCCAAGTACATTATTAACCACCAGGTATATTTTATGCTAAAATGCGCACACACATACGTCAAGTAAGCAAAAGGTCGTCTTTATGAAAGCTTTAAAAATTTTTTGCTACAAAATAATTAGATCAAGATAACTTATGGGTGTATTGCCCACTTCAGCCATAGGTAGGGCTAGTTTTTTTTTTTTTTTTTTTTTTGTATACCTAGACACTAGGAAGGATTATCTTTTTTCATTTTTAAGATTTTAGTTCTTATGCATAAAGAACTGGGGTACAAGGCAGAGGTGCAAGGGGGGAGGGGTGTCAGGATTCACCAAAGACAGAGTGTTGAGCCGGTGGATCTACTGAAATACACTGCTGAGAGGAACAGCAGGTGAGACAGGGGAGGTCTGCTGCTTCATGTGGGTCAGCTCCCGGGCAGTGGCTGCAGATAGCTTGATAGCTGAGACTTTAACCCCTGCACCATGAGGGAGACCTTTATTTTCAGGTAACTGTTATAAAAACATTGACAATAAGAACTAACTCCCATTCCAGGTAATCGTCACAAATCAAAATGAACTAAAATTAAGGAACCAACAGTAAATGAGGGCCTGTCATGGGTGGTACCTCTTCTCTGCGTGGCTAACTCAAAATGCTGTCCAGGTATGAGTGTCTTTGGGAAGCTTTTCCCTGTCCCTCTGTGGCCTGGTGTGTTTGACCAGCAGAGTGCTTATCTCCTATAATCTCCCCCACCACAGACTGGGAGCCCCGTAGGGCAGTGGCCAACCTCATCTAGCTTCTGAGGAAAGGGTACCCAAGAAATAGTTAGCTGCCCTGGAGGCAGCAAGGGATTCTACGTGTACCGTGGTAATGCCCTAAAAGGATACACACAAAGATTATCACCAGTAGCTTGACTGGCAGATTAGCACACATCTCGGTGTTTCATAGAAGGTTTGTTCCATTCCCGGCCCTTCCATCTTCAGAGTCCCTCCACTGCACACTCCTCCTGCTCGTGGACTCCCACCACCTTCCAGTTTTGTCTTCTCCAAGAATGTCTCCGCCTTTCCCCCCGCCCCCAGGCCCTGTGATTCAATACTCTGCCACATTTTCTATTTCAGGCTAATAGAGACCCTGATGCTGGAGTTGCGGCTGAACAAGATGCTCAGGTAAATGAGACTTAAGATGAGATGGTTTTACTGTGACATGTAAGTGACAAATATCCATGTTAGTAAAAAACCATCAGCAGTGTTGTAAGAGCAACTTATTTATGGGTCACTACCAAATTATAGGACTCCTGCAAGTATAGTTTTCTCATTTTGAGCTGGCAACAAAATATTTTATCCCAAATAGAAATGAAATGAAATAAATTGCATATGAACAATGAGTCCCATGTAGATATGTTACCCTTTTCCAGTTATGGAACATTCATAGAACAGAAATTCAAACAAGAACAACTTAGGTGTGGTGTCTTGGTTTTTTTGTTTGTTTGTTTGTTTTTTCCTAAAAGTAACAGGGGAGAGCTGTGCACAGTAGACGAAGAAAGAAGATCTCAGTGATAAAAGGTGTTTTCTTATGTAACAGAGGTCAAGATACAAAACTGGGAGATTCCTCCACCTTTCCTTGCATGGAACTCTAAGTAGGAGTCTTCTTTTGTCAGCTGCTTTGTAGTGACACCCGGATAACACGTTGTACTACATGGCTTTTAAATTCCAGGCCTCTCTCAAATGTTTGGCCTTGCTGATTACTGGGATGACACCACACCACGGGCCTTAATGACTTGTGGGCTGGGTAGGCGACTGTGTGGTTGTCACAACCCTCCAGGGTGGGAGTTCAGGTCAGGGGCGAAGATGTAGGCCGTCTCAGGTGACCATGAGAGGCCTTGGCTAGCGGGCAGCAGGCCAGGTTCCCAGCAGGACCCGCAGTGTCCCGAGCACAGTGCCACAGGGCGAGGCTACTGGGGGTGGTCACCGGTGCGTTTTTACCTCACTCTTACTGGTTTCTCACCTCGGGGAGCCCGTGTACAGCAGTGATCAGACTTTCTTGTGCCCGTGGACCTCCTGGGGTTCCCCTCAGAGTACAGGTTCTGACCCAGTGAGCTGCTCAGGAGTGAAGCCAGAACCCATGTCCTGCATGCCCATAACTGAACACAAAAAGCCCCTCCGTTTTCCACGGCCAGCCCCTCCTGCACTAGGTCCTCTGACTGGGCCCCCTCTGCAGCGAGCCACCCACAGGGAGGTGTTCCTCACCTTCCCTTCACTTTGGGGCTCACCTTGCTAGCTCTCGGCCTAACGATCCCCCCAGCCCCCAGGTCAAACCACAGGTGGCGCCTCCTGCCTGGGTCCTGAGCAGGTCAGGTGAGGCTGGAAGTATTTCCCAGGGGCCGCCCCCCCCCCCCCCCCCGTGCCCGCTACATGGTGACATTTTGGAAATTCAAACCTGAGTGGAGGCAGAGGGCTCCGGTGACCCTGCCGGCTAAGGGGGCGATGTTTGTGTCATGTAAGTTGTGTTAGGTCTGCACCCAGCTCAGTGTCAGAATTGCTCAAATGTGTTGAGCTTCAGATGCAGCTGACAGACTGTCCCTGGGGGTCAGGGCTGGGCACAGGCCTGGAGGGAGAACCGAGGCCCCGCAGGCTGTCCTGGGGGCACTTCATAAGCAACGAGGATGCGCCTCCCGGCTGCCTGCGGAGACCCTGCCTCGGGAAGGCCGTGGGGTCCGGGCACACGCCTTGAGTGGGAGACTGGGGGCGGGGGGAGGTCCCCTTTTCAGATGGGGGCGGCTTAAATAATATTGGCTTTCACTTAGATGACTGAGATGGGGGGGAAGTGGGGGGGAGAGAGGGAACTGGGACGGGGGAAGGTCCCCTTTTCAATAGGGGGCGGGTTAAATAATATTGGCTTTCACTTAGATGTTTTTCATAAAATTCTGGTGAATATTTTTGCACATAAAGATTTTTAATCTGCATTCCAATGCTTTTCCTTAGGTCATTTTCCAAAAATAGAATGATGAGTTCTATTTAAAATAAAATGAAATGAAACTACTAAATTCAAGATTCCCTTGAATTGAAGGTGTGTGTGACTTTATTTGCTGTGGAATGAGAGAGAACATGATGCCTGTGGCCCCTGCAGCTTTTCCTCCTCCTCGGCTGTCGTCCTCGCGGCTGTTGGCCCCGCCCCGCCCCCGCCGGCCCCGCCCCCGTCCCCGTCCCTGGAACCGACCTCTGTAAATGCCGCTTTCGCCGCCTCGCTCCTCGCCCGCGGGCGGCGTCCCCCGCCGTCTGTCTACACCTCAGGCCGCGCGGCCCCTTCGTTTCCCGCGTGACCCGCGGGCACGGCCTTCACGGGCGACCCTCCGTTTTACTGCGCTTCGCCCCTTTCCCACTTCCTCTGCGCTTGGCCCTCCCGTCCCGCCTTTCACCTCCCCGTAGGCGCTGCCCCGCGTCCGCTTCCTCACGCGGCAGCCTTCTGTCCAGGAGGAAACGCTTTCCCATCCTGTCCTCCCCGCGCCTCGGAAGCCGCATTGCTCCCGGGCCCTGTCAGGTCCCCAGGCCGTGACTTTCCCACGATACCACCCCGGTCCACAAGACGGCGCGCTCCGTCTTGCCAGCGGCTCATTTGCCCGAGAAGCCGCTCCTTCCTCCGCAGACACTTCCATGTCATGTGTGTCCATAGACCGTTATTTTCCCACGATACCACCCCGGTCCACAAGGCGGCGCTCTCCTATTTTCGAGCAGCT
The DNA here is from genome assembly GCF_014898055.3 of Talpa occidentalis. Taxonomy (NCBI): domain Eukaryota; kingdom Metazoa; phylum Chordata; class Mammalia; order Eulipotyphla; family Talpidae; genus Talpa; species Talpa occidentalis. The sequence continues at coordinate 111,803,799 of NW_026555331.1, read as the reverse complement.
CATTTGTCCGAGTAGCCGCTCCTTCCTAAGACACTTCCGTGTCATCTGTTTACGCATACCGTGATTTTCCCACGATACCACCCCGGTCCACAAGGCGGCGCTCTCCTAATTTCGAGTATCTCTTTTGGTCAAGGAGCCGCTCCTTCCTTCCTAGCACTTCCGCTATAATTACGTCATCAGTAAGCGACATTTTCCCACGATAAAGAAGTCCACAAGGCGGCGCTCTCCTATTTATAATCCCGCCTTGTGCGATTCTCCTGGTATCGTGGGAAAATCGAACGCTTAGGAAGCACGTATACGCGAAGTCAACTAGGAAGGAAGGAGCGCTCCTGGGCAGATAATTCGCTCCAATATAGGAGAGCGCCGCCTTGTGGACCGGGGTGATATCGTGGGAAAATCACGGTCTATGGACATAGTTGATATGGAAGTGTCTGAGGAGGAAGGAGCGGCTACTCGGACAAATGAGCTGCTCGAAATTAGGAGAGCGCCGCCTTGTGGACCGGGGTGGTATCGTGGGAAAATCACGGTATGCGTAAACAGATGACACGGAAGTGTCTTAGGAAGGAGCGGCTACTCGGACAAATGAGCTGCTCGAAAATAGGAGAGCGCCGCCTTGTGGACCGGGGTGGTATCGTGGGAAAATAACGGTCTATGGACACACATGACATGGAAGTGTCTGCGGAGGAAGGAGCGGCTTCTCGGGCAAATGAGCCGCTGGCAAGACGGAGCGCGCCGTCTTGTGGACCGGGGTGGTATCGTGGGAAAGTCACGGCCTGGGGACCTGACAGGGCCCGGGAGCAATGCGGCTTCCGAGGCGCGGGGAGGACAGGATGGGAAAGCGTTTCCTCCTGGACAGAAGGCTGCCGCGTGAGGAAGCGGACGCGGGGCAGCGCCTACGGGGAGGTGAAAGGCGGGACGGGAGGGCCAAGCGCAGAGGAAGTGGGAAAGGGGCGAAGCGCAGTAAAACGGAGGGTCGCCCGTGAAGGCCGTGCCCGCGGGTCACGCGGGAAACGAAGGGGCCGCGCGGCCTGAGGTGTAGACAGACGGCGGGGGACGCCGCCCGCGGGCGAGGAGCGAGGCGGCGAAAGCGGCATTTACAGAGGTCGGTTCCAGGGACGGGGACGGGGGCGGGGCCGGCGGGGGCGGGGCGGGGCCAACAGCCGCGAGGACGACAGCCGAGGAGGAGGAAAAGCTGCAGGGGCCACAGGCATCATGTTCTCTCTCATTCCACAGCAAATAAAGTCACACACACCTTCAATTCAAGGGAATCTTGAATTTAGTAGTTTCATTTCATTTTATTTTAAATAGAACTCATCATTCTATTTTTGGAAAATGACCTAAGGAAAAGCATTGGAATGCAGATTAAAAATCTTTATGTGCAAAAATATTCACCAGAATTTTATGAAAAACATCTAAGTGAAAGCCAATATTATTTAACCCGCCCCCTATTGAAAAGGGGACCTTCCCCCGTCCCAGTTCCCTCTCTCCCCCCCACTTCCCCCCCATCTCAGTCATCTAAGTGAAAGCCAATATTATTTAAGCCGCCCCCATCTGAAAAGGGGACCTCCCCCCGCCCCCAGTCTCCCACTCAAGGCGTGTGCCCGGACCCCACGGCCTTCCCGAGGCAGGGTCTCCGCAGGCAGCCGGGAGGCGCATCCTCGTTGCTTATGAAGTGCCCCCAGGACAGCCTGCGGGGCCTCGGTTCTCCCTCCAGGCCTGTGCCCAGCCCTGACCCCCAGGGACAGTCTGTCAGCTGCATCTGAAGCTCAACACATTTGAGCAATTCTGACACTGAGCTGGGTGCAGACCTAACACAACTTACATGACACAAACATCGCCCCCTTAGCCGGCAGGGTCACCGGAGCCCTCTGCCTCCACTCAGGTTTGAATTTCCAAAATGTCACCATGTAGCGGGCACGGGGGGGGGGGGGGGGGGGCGGCCCCTGGGAAATACTTCCAGCCTCACCTGACCTGCTCAGGACCCAGGCAGGAGGCGCCACCTGTGGTTTGACCTGGGGGCTGGGGGGATCGTTAGGCCGAGAGCTAGCAAGGTGAGCCCCAAAGTGAAGGGAAGGTGAGGAACACCTCCCTGTGGGTGGCTCGCTGCAGAGGGGGCCCAGTCAGAGGACCTAGTGCAGGAGGGGCTGGCCGTGGAAAACGGAGGGGCTTTTTGTGTTCAGTTATGGGCATGCAGGACATGGGTTCTGGCTTCACTCCTGAGCAGCTCACTGGGTCAGAACCTGTACTCTGAGGGGAACCCCAGGAGGTCCACGGGCACAAGAAAGTCTGATCACTGCTGTACACGGGCTCCCCGAGGTGAGAAACCAGTAAGAGTGAGGTAAAAACGCACCGGTGACCACCCCCAGTAGCCTCGCCCTGTGGCACTGTGCTCGGGACACTGCGGGTCCTGCTGGGAACCTGGCCTGCTGCCCGCTAGCCAAGGCCTCTCATGGTCACCTGAGACGGCCTACATCTTCGCCCCTGACCTGAACTCCCACCCTGGAGGGTTGTGACAACCACACAGTCGCCTACCCAGCCCACAAGTCATTAAGGCCCGTGGTGTGGTGTCATCCCAGTAATCAGCAAGGCCAAACATTTGAGAGAGGCCTGGAATTTAAAAGCCATGTAGTACAACGTGTTATCCGGGTGTCACTACAAAGCAGCTGACAAAAGAAGACTCCTACTTAGAGTTCCATGCAAGGAAAGGTGGAGGAATCTCCCAGTTTTGTATCTTGACCTCTGTTACATAAGAAAACACCTTTTATCACTGAGATCTTCTTTCTTCGTCTACTGTGCACAGCTCTCCCCTGTTACTTTTAGGAAAAAACAAACAAACAAACAAAAAAACCAAGACACCACACCTAAGTTGTTCTTGTTTGAATTTCTGTTCTATGAATGTTCCATAACTGGAAAAGGGTAACATATCTACATGGGACTCATTGTTCATATGCAATTTATTTCATTTCATTTCTATTTGGGATAAAATATTTTGTTGCCAGCTCAAAATGAGAAAACTATACTTGCAGGAGTCCTATAATTTGGTAGTGACCCATAAATAAGTTGCTCTTACAACACTGCTGATGGTTTTTTACTAACATGGATATTTGTCACTTACATGTCACAGTAAAACCATCTCATCTTAAGTCTCATTTACCTGAGCATCTTGTTCAGCCGCAACTCCAGCATCAGGGTCTCTATTAGCCTGAAATAGAAAATGTGGCAGAGTATTGAATCACAGGGCCTGGGGGCGGGGGGAAAGGCGGAGACATTCTTGGAGAAGACAAAACTGGAAGGTGGTGGGAGTCCACGAGCAGGAGGAGTGTGCAGTGGAGGGACTCTGAAGATGGAAGGGCCGGGAATGGAACAAACCTTCTATGAAACACCGAGATGTGTGCTAATCTGCCAGTCAAGCTACTGGTGATAATCTTTGTGTGTATCCTTTTAGGGCATTACCACGGTACACGTAGAATCCCTTGCTGCCTCCAGGGCAGCTAACTATTTCTTGGGTACCCTTTCCTCAGAAGCTAGATGAGGTTGGCCACTGCCCTACGGGGCTCCCAGTCTGTGGTGGGGGAGATTATAGGAGATAAGCACTCTGCTGGTCAAACACACCAGGCCACAGAGGGACAGGGAAAAGCTTCCCAAAGACACTCATACCTGGACAGCATTTTGAGTTAGCCACGCAGAGAAGAGGTACCACCCATGACAGGCCCTCATTTACTGTTGGTTCCTTAATTTTAGTTCATTTTGATTTGTGACGATTACCTGGAATGGGAGTTAGTTCTTATTGTCAATGTTTTTATAACAGTTACCTGAAAATAAAGGTCTCCCTCATGGTGCAGGGGTTAAAGTCTCAGCTATCAAGCTATCTGCAGCCACTGCCCGGGAGCTGACCCACATGAAGCAGCAGACCTCCCCTGTCTCACCTGCTGTTCCTCTCAGCAGTGTATTTCAGTAGATCCACCGGCTCAACACTCTGTCTTTGGTGAATCCTGACACCCCTCCCCCCTTGCACCTCTGCCTTGTACCCCAGTTCTTTATGCATAAGAACTAAAATCTTAAAAATGAAAAAAGATAATCCTTCCTAGTGTCTAGGTATACAATCCAAAAAAAAAAAAAAAAAAAAAAACTAGCCCTACCTATGGCTGAAGTGGGCAATACACCCATAAGTTATCTTGATCTAATTATTTTGTAGCAAAAAATTTTTAAAGCTTTCATAAAGACGACCTTTTGCTTACTTGACGTATGTGTGTGCGCATTTTAGCATAAAATATACCTGGTGGTTAATAATGTACTTGGATTACAAAACCTGCAAGAACTTCATTTTTCACTAAATTTGTAGAAGCATCCTGGTTTTCTACAGAATCCTGGGATTCTTCTACAATGGTTAAAATGGAGAAATTTTAAAATAAAAAATATTGTCACATATGCTGTGGAAATGTAAAATGAGGCAGTCCATGCTTAAAATAGTTTGGCACTTCCCCAAAACGTTTTTTTTTTAAAAAAGAGTATTACCATATATTTCAATGTCTCCGCACCTAGATATAAACCCCAAACAATGGAAAACAGGTGTTCAAGCTAAATTTTGTACACAAATATTACAGCAGCACTGTTCATAATGGCCAGGGGTAGAAAGAGTGCAAATGTCGATCAGTGGGTGAGTGGACAAACAAAACGGGGTAGATTCATAAACTCCAGTATCACGCTGCCATTGAAGGAGGAAAGTCAATCGGTGCAGCTGCTGTGGGGGGCAGCACGGCAACTCCCTTAAACACTGAACACACAACTAACACGTGACACAGCCATTCCACTTCAGGAACACCCGAAAGAATTGAAAGCAGCGACTCAAACAGCTACGTGAGCATGTAGCAAGCAGCATTATTCACAATCTATCAGTATCTCGAAGCAAGTTACTCCGTGCAATGAAGAAATGTAAAAACAAAATGTGGCCTACAGGAAATGTCACATTCACTCTTAAACAAGGAAGGAAATTGTGATACGTGCCACAACTTGTAGGAAACTTAGAGGCATTGTAAGAAGTGCAATAAATTACCCAGACACAACAGGACAAATGTAGAGAAATTCCACTCAGGTGAGTATCCAGAGCATCAAATTGGAAAGAGAAGGTGGAGTGTGGTTGTCCGGGGGTGAGGGCAGAGAGGCCGGAGAGTCCGTGCTGAGTGGATAGAGTTCCAGTGGGGAAATGAAAAGGCTGTGGAGGGTGGAGATGCCCAGCTCACCTCCCCCACATATTTACACCCAAATTACACCTAAACAAAGGCTGTAGTGACCTGTGTGCCTGCAGAGAGGGCTGCGTCAAGGTGTGGCCTGTCCACACAAGGGAACACTACTCAGCCGCATGGAAAGACAAAACATGACCGTTTACATGAAAAGGGAAGGGATGCGAGGAGGGCCTCCTTTGAAGTAAAGCAAGTCAGATGACAAACACAAATGTTGGCTGATTACACAGCAGGTGAGAAAACCAAGTCAAATACCAATTAAAATCTACTGGACTCTAAGAACCAAGTGAGGTTTCTGAGGTTAAGAGAGAAGGGGGAGAGAGACAGGGCCAAAGGCAAAAATGAACAGTCTCAGGAACAGTCTCAAAAGAGACAAGTAGATAGGAACAAAATAAGACGCAGCTGGGGTAGGTGGTGAAAGCTGAAATGGGCCAGTGGACTGGATTACAACATGGACACCGATGACGAGGTACTCACTGGAGGCTATGTGGGGGATCGCTGGAATATTTTGTTTAACTACAAAACAGAGTATCGTGATGAAAACACAATGGAAGGTTTCAGTTAGGCCAAATATGTGGTAAAGCAGGAATCTGAGTATAAGATAAGGAGGATGTGTCCTGCTATTGAAGCTTCCTGTGCATCCGAAGTAATGGAAAGTAAATTTCTTTTCAAATGCCTCTCCAGAAAAAGAGAAGACACTGAAATTCCTTATAGAGTACAAGCCCTGACCAGATCCCATCCATCCAATGTCAGGGAACTAAGGGTCTCTGCAGGAGTCCGCATGTTATTAAGAGGCACTGTGGGAAGATTCTATTAGTAGACTTTATGTGGCAGAAATAACAGGGGCTTTTAAATTGCAAATTTCTACACCACTTCACCAGAAATAAACTGTGAGAAAAGATAAATTCAGCAAAGTTACAGAACACAAAAAATTCAATTGTTTTCCATAGCATAATAAGGACCCATCAGAGTCAATTGGAAAACTACACCCTTTACAAATGCATCAAAGAGAACAAATACCTGCGGAAACATTTAATGGCGGAGAAGAAAAACCTGTACAAAGATATACTATAAAATACTGTTGAAAGAAACTGGAAACACAACAAAGATATACTGTGTTCATGACTGGAATACCTATTATTGAAAGGCGCAGACTTCCCTAAGCAAACTACAGATGCAGCGCAATGCCGATCAAAATTCGATGGCATTTTTTCACAGAAACAGAACTAACCAGCCTGAAATGCGCAGAGAGGCGCCCAGGGCCGGGAAGAGCCAAAACGCTCCTGAGAGTGCAGCCGGCGGCATCTTGCTCCCGGCTGCAAACTGCTAACTGGACACAAAGTCTCAACTAACGCTTGGCAGTTCATCAGATAATTAAAGTGGGGACGGAACCCCGAAGGAGCCCGACAGATTTTATTCCACAACACAAGAGTTTGAGTGTAGTTTCTACGGATGGGAAGAGTGAGCCACCGAGGTCAGGAATGGAATTGTTCTGGCGGTTGGGGCGTCCAGTCCCGCTTGTCCCACCCTACACACACACATGCTGATGCCGGAGGAAGCCAAGCCCCATTCAGTCCCTCCTTTCTAACGAACGCCCCGGGGAGATGCAAAGGCTGAGCGCCCCAGTTAAGCCTTCTTTACCTGCCTCCCGGGGCGCGGGGGGTCTGGGGGTTCGCGCCTCACCTTCAGGGGCAGATGCCCGGGACCCGCCGCCTGGGGCCTGCTCAGGCGCGGCGTCCGGAGCCGGCTCTGCCCTCAGCCTGCGGCCCCCGGGCCGGGGAGGGGTTGGGGCGGTGTCAGCCCCAGGTAATTTGACGGTACGTTCCCCACGCTCTAGCCTGAACCCACTGTAATAAAAACAGCCAGGCCCGCGCGCCAGAACAGGGCGCCCAGAACCCCCCCAGGTGTCGTCCACTTCCCGCGAGGGCGCCGGGAGCGCAGGGCCCGCTCTCAGGCAAGGGAAGCGGGACGCGGCGGGTCGCGCTCAGGAATGCACCCCGACCCCCCAGAGCCCCCGGGCCCTAGAAGGAACCCCAAAGGCCGCCGGCTCCCCGCCCCCTGCCCCTCCCGCACTGGGTCCTCAGACCGGACCCCTCCGCAGTCAGCCACCCACGGGGAGATGGTCTCACCTGCCCCGCCTCTCGCGCTCACCTCCTCCTCTTGCGGCCCAAGGAGGCCCCCTGATAAAAGTGCAGGTGACGCCCCCCGCTGGGCCCAGAAGCGACCCGGCTCCCCCACCCGCAGCACCTCACGCCGCGCCCCCGGAAGCCCCAGCCCCGCGGAGGAGGCCGCGGGCTGGGCGCGCCTGCGCGGTCAGAGGCCTGCGCAGGGGCGCGGGGCGCGCGGCGCGCTCGGGTGGGCGGGTCACGCCCCCGACGCGCTCTCGGTGGCCACGCCCGCCTGGCGTTCCCGCTGCGGCCTGGCCGTTTGGAAACTCAAATTCGAATGGAGGCGAATGTCCTCCGTCTTCACCAAAAATGGTGTCAATGAGAATTCTAGGACGCCACCGAAACAGCGAAACGGAGCACAGATGACTCAGCAAACCCCGCCCCGGGCCCAGGATCGGGAGGGATTGGGTGTGCAGATTGGCTCCTGGCTGTGCTTTGCCGCAGCCCGGGGTCCTCACCCGCCTGTCACCATTCTCCAGGCCCGCACTACTGGTCCTCACCACCAGGCGGCGCCCTCCCCCCCCACCCGGGACCCTCAGTCATTCCTCTGCTCTTCATTCACCATCCGCCCTCTGATCGCTACCTCTCATTTGTGCGGATGCTGTAATTTATTAGCCACACCCTGGGGTTTTCATTTAGATGGTTTCCGTTATAAGCCATTGTAAAGAAAGGGCTGGCGCAGAGCGGTTCCTTAGGTCATTACCCTAAAATAGAATGACTAGATCAGGCAGAATAAATACGCTAAGTCCACAGTTCTCTGCTAGGTAGGGTACAAGTTTGTTCTTCTCTCAGGAATGAATGAGGGTACACATTTCGCCTCACCTTCGCCTACATTTCTCTCTATCTTTCCAGAGTTTTGATGCAAACTTTGCACTAGACCCACGTATGCTAAAAAGTTTCATGATGTGTTAGAAATATTTGGCTACTTTAAGCCCTCCCCTGTAAGCAGCATTAGCTCAGCAGTACTAATAAATGAAAAAAAAAAAACACCCTTGAATTTTAGGAGGTAAAATGGAAGAGTGAAGGAATAAAACTGTGCAGAATAACCAGATGCTTTCCAAACAGGTGATCTCTTGGCATCACACATATCTTGGGACACCTGACCACCTGCTGGGGAGGAAAGAGAAGTATGCTAATAATAAAACCTCCTACACCTCATTCTGTTTCCTGCTTTCCCACCTTTGGCTGCATGCAGATGACTGTGTGGACACAGAGGACAAAATCACCAAATGAAGAGCCTTACCTCCTTTATGATCGCATGGAGTGCCGCCCAGCCAGAAGACACTGAAATGAGAGTGGGTGGATTTGATAGGATGAAAGATCTGAATTCCAGGTTTCATATGTTATAGCAGCTGGGTTCACTTACTGTAACCCTTACAAATGCTTTCTTGAATAATAACTATTTCCTAGACACCCTGTCACATGTGTTATGTTTTACTTAATCCGTACACCCATTCGATGCTATTCTTATTAATAACACCTTAAAGAATATGATTTTCCCAACTGTGGTTTCTTCGTAAGCTGAAATGGAGACTCTCCAGAGAGAATTCTCAATAACGACTGTCATCTGAAGCTTCTTGATGTTCTTATGAACCCTAAAACTCTCCTTGGCTCTAAACAACCACTCCAGTTTCGTGGTTGCAATCATTTTTCTTAAACAAGGAAAGATGAAAACACCACAGCCTATGGTTTTTGTGGCCAGTTCAGTTTACTTTTTCCACACTGTATTCTGCTCGTTGGCAAATGCATCCATCATCTAAATGAGAAAGATAGTTATTTTTGAAAAATAAAGCACCCAAGTCTACACATTCATAGTGTAACAGTGTAATCTCTACAGAAAAGAGAAAGGATGAAGAGGAGACCTGGAAAAGGCACATGAACTAGAAAAACTTGAAGAAGCAGCTATGCTTGCTTCTTGGCCTGGATTTGTACCAGGAACTTGGGTGGTGTGGCAAGAGACACTTGCAAGAGTGTCTCTCCCCTGGCTGAGAGACCTGTGGGGACACTGAAAAAGGCAGCCTTTATCTTGACTTGCATTTTGATTTTGCTCTTTTCTTTCTAGCCTTGTCTGGCCCCTTCTGCCCCTTTGCTATAAGTTGTACACCAAAAGGTGCCTTAGATGTTCAGGCCTCGGTGCCCTGCTGTAGGCCAACCCTGTGTGGCTGGGCATTTACCCATGAGGGGATACGTAACTTGGATGCTTGGTTTGAAATCTCTATTCTTTCTCTCTCTTCTGTTTATTGTACAATAATCTGATTAAAGTTCTTTCCTATTGAACGTCTTTTGCTCTAGAGTATGTTTTGTCTTTAAGTGGCAGGTGGCAGAATTCATTTAGAGCAGGTTGGTTTTGGGGTCCCTGGTTTGGGGTCCCTGGCTCCCCCTCCTCCTGCCCTTTAACAATGAACTAATGTGGTCAGAGAACTGAAACTTGAGTAAATAGTTACTTTAAAAAATTCCCACCTTTTCACTCAATAAAATTTCATTGCCAACTGTCATCATGTCATATTTTCACTCCCTCAGGTATCATTTACACTTTTCAAAAGGGGAAGAAAGATCTGTTGCAGAGTTTAAGCTTCTGTGTCTCCTCCAGGTGGGTCTATAAACCCTTCAATTAGTCCTCCATACAAGGAATGATTCAAAACGCTAAGTTCTTGCCTTTCATTCAACACAGCACGTTTATCTAAAGGGACAGATCAGTAATCCATATTTGCACACATCTAAGAAGTGAGAGGTGATGAGGACACTACAGCATGCTGATATATGGAAGAGCAACCTAGAGCTGAGGAATAAATATGTAAAATTATTGCAGATTCTTGAGACTGCCATATTGAAAATAGACTGATAGCACGCAGCAGAGAAAGATAAGTTACAGATTTCTCTGGATAGCCTCGTTGTTCACAGGTAAATTGGTGTAGTCCACCACATGTAACCAGCCACTGCAAAGGTTCAATCAGGATGCTCTTGAAGTTTTCCTCAACAATCTACTAGAAGTTTTAATCCACCAGGAAACTTATACAAACATCCTTACATCTCTTGGTTTAAGAAAATTTAGTAAGAAATAACATACTATGGCTTCCACAATAAACATCTAGGTATCAACTGAGATGTTGGAAGAGAAAATTTAGGATTATTTTATGATGTTATAAACCAGGTTTATCAACCCATCAAACCACATTTGTAAAGCAAAAGTAAATTATATAGATGCGTCTATTCCCCTTAGGATATTACCCTTATGACCAACTTCCTATTAACATCCTTTAATAGTCCGTAATTTCTAGGTACTTTTTTGCTCATTAAAACCCAGCACGGAAAATTCTAAATCTGTTTTCTATGTAGAAACAAATGACTACCTAGAATTATTAATTTTCTTTTCCCCTTATAATATCCTTCTGGTGGAAGACTCTAGGTACCATGTTCATTGGTTGCTGATCCACATCTGTCCACATCAGGACAGATCACACAGCAGTTTAATATTAAAAACTCAAGATGCCACTGATAACATCAGTTCAGAGAAATCATGGGATGAACAATGAACTGGTGAATAGCTCATGCTTTAGAATGAAGGCTTCTGAAGTTAAACAGTCAAGATGAAGGACGCAGATAAAACATTTGGGCTACAAACAGATGTCTAACTCCACAACTTGTGGTTAAACCAATTCAAAATTATTCCCTATAAGTAAACACTTTCATTTTCACTATTGTGACTTACTTGCAGGGCATTTTCTTATTAAAGTGATACACTTAATGAGGTTTTATTCCAATGTTTTTTTTTTTTCATACTTGTATGTATTACTCAAAATGTTTCACATTTAAAATAAAAAAAGAACTAGGGTAGTACTTTCTGTGATGCTTTCATATTCTCAACACTAAGTCAAAAATATTTATATCTCTCATTTTTAATTTGCTGAGTCTCGCTTCCCTCATCAGGTGTCATTTGAAGATGTGATTCTTATAGAAGCTCAACCCTCTGGTGATGCTAACTTCAACAAGAGGACTAGTTACATTTTTCTCAAAGGTTTTCATTTTTTTGCATTAGGTCTTTTTATTTCCTCTCCTAACTTCATAGTCAACCTTAGCTGTGGTAAGACCCCAGAGTATAATTTCAAGGAAGTGTTAGTTTCAGTATACATAAAAGCTACAAGAGACCAACATGACTTCAACAGTTATAGGCAAACCCAGCTCCAAATCATATTATTGTTTGGCTACAAAAATTGTAAAGAACCAAAACTCTATCACTTACATAGCAAATTTATTATGGCCTGCATTTAGGTAATAATTGATAAAAATCTCATTTGGTTTTGAGAAAAATGAGTATTGTCCCTGCCTATGTCATCTGCTACATGATCCTCCAATGTGCTTGTGGTCATAGAAATATAAAACAGGAGAATCTAAATATAATGGAGATGTGCTTAATTATTCAAAAAAATTCTCAGCATTGATATTATATTTCCAATTTTATTGTCAAATTTGTACTAACTCAACTAGAAAAAATTGTATGAAAAACCAATATATTTCAACCAATTTTAAATATCTCTCCTAACTCAAATTATTTAAAAAATATGAAGTATGAGTTATAGTCTTGGGTTTGGACATATTCTTTGGCAGGCCTAAATTTTCAGATAAAACTTGTATCTGGAGTCTGCATGATAAAGTATGTTCCCATAAAAACCATGCTATATTCAGGGGTTGCTTTGTCTGACAATGAACAAACTGGATATAAGTTAGATCTGACCAACAGTGGAGCATTAAAACAAAAACAAAAAAACCACACCTATAATTCAGAACTATGGCCACCACACAAATTAATTGATGACACAAGCATTTCAAAGTATTAGAAAATATGTGTATATTGTATTTCAGCACAGCTAGAAGTATTGCATATTTTTTCCAAAAGAATCAGCATTCAATTCTTTTATCTTGGGGTATGCCAAGATTTCAAAGAAAAATAATAAAACTTTTACGAATACTTAGAAAGCATTTAGTCTTAAAAAGAACAACCCTCTTACTTAACAGATGAAGCCACCACAATTCAGAGAGTTTATGATAACACAAGCCTGCAGAGTGAGAGAGGGAGCAGATAAGAATGGAAACCAGGACACTGTTTGCAGCCTTCAGGTCCACTGCACCACAATGCATATGTGGTGAAGAACTTGAGATCATCTCTCCTGGGCTCATTCACAATCTATGGCTCACTTTTCCATCTTCATCTCTGTGACATCTGGAATCTTACTTTCAGAATGGACCATAATCTTTAAATAGAAATATATTTTAAAATCCTAGAGAATTAAAATTCTTCTTTAAATATATTTATTTTCCCCAAAATGCCTTAATTAAAATAAGGCATTATCTTTGGCAATTAGCCTAAATTGGTTTTCAGAAGTCAAAATCATTCTCTGTCCTCTGCAGGAATAGGACTGAGCAGATGGTGCTGGACATGACACTGTCTTGTCACTTTTCCATGGGAAGGTGCCATCTGAGCTGGCCATTGGTGGGTAATCACTGCTCTTGAACTAATGGAGTTGGGTCTCTGTCTTTCCAGAGTTATTAAATTGCCTCAGTAACATATACTGAGGAAAGTTATAACAAAATGCAACCTCTAATTCTCAAGACTACTTATACTCATAAGTCATTAATCGAGACCTTAAAATGCCAGACTCGGTGCCCTGTTTGACACAAAATGCTAAAGTCTAAGCTGATCTAGGTCCTGGAGGCAGCATCCAGGATTTTAGGCTGCCCCAACTCTATAACCTGCATTTGCTATCTCTCTCATTATCTCTCTGTCTTTATGTTTATGGACATGTCTCACTTGGTTTACTTAAGAAAATGAATTTTCTTCCATAGGGACCTGTGATTTGGATGAGCAGAGTTCAGACAATAATACCCTCCCTCCTTTTATTTCACAGATTAAGAAGATGGAAGAACAGGATGCACTGTCCTTCTCCTCCACCAAGGAAAGTGACCCAAGGTAGAATTTCTGAGCATTAGTAGTGTCAAGCAAATTGAAGAGCATCAGAAAAGCATGTTTTAAGAAAAAAATTAATCAAATATTCTCTGGAAATTATTGCATAGCATACATATAGTGTCAAATATTTAAACCAAAGTTGGCAAGCAAAAGTGTTAGATGGTTGAGAACCTAGGATACCAGTCTTCAAATACATAAGAATTGTTTCAGCATCTCTTGACATCTGATGAAAGAATAAATGACGTTAAGTAGAAAAATAAAAAATCTTTCAACAAGAAAGATCAAAATTAGACATTAGAAAAAACCCTAATGAAGGCACAGAGAGATTTATGCTGGCCCATCAAGTCTTCCATTAACATACTCTACTTCATATCACACCCAGCTCCATACTTTGAATTTCTTCTGGCTTCTTGAACCCACCCAACTCTTTATGCATGTGTCCTATGCAAGCTGTGGGTCTCTCTGCTTGGAATGCATTTCTTACTTCCACATGCCAGGCTGTCTCTTGTTTTTATTCTCAGCACTGATGTCACTCCCCAAGGTAGCTCCCTCAAATGCCCACAGTGTTAGGTAACTGCTCAGGCACCATTGCATTGCCCTGTTTGAATGTTTTGCATATAATTTTCTACCAGATATTTTATTGCTTAATTCTTCTTCATGGCTTTATTACCTGTCTTCTGGTCTGAAGAGAAATACTGCTTCTAGTATCTCCACATATTTAACTTTTGTCTTTTTAATCAAACAGGGTACTCTGGCATTCTAAAGTCTTGGTCAATGACTTGGGAGTGTGAACTAGTTTGAGAATTAGCAATTAATATATAAAAATTTCACTACTTTCCTAAAGATGTATTGCAGAGAACTCTAACTCCATGGTTTATTGTTGCTTCCTACTGCCTATAAGAGTACCTAGCATGTATTTATTGAATTAATGTATAAATGTACATGATTTTTTAAAAGATTTATTTATTTATGCATACAAGAACTGGGGTATAAGCCAGAGGTGTGGGGCGGGGGTGGGAGTGTGTGTGTGAGAGGATTCACCAGAGAGAGTAGGGAGCAGAACAGGCAGATCTACTAAAAAACACGCCTGAGGGGAGCAGCGGGCGAGGCAGGAGAGGTCTGCTGTGCAATGTGGGTTGCTCCCTGGCCGGCCAGGGAGCCATCTCATGCTGCAGTGGCTGGCAATAGCTTGATAGTGCTGTCTTTAACCCTATGCCAGGAGGGAAGCCCAATGTACAAGATTTTCTAAGAGTAATTATGGAATAATCCTACTACCAGAGACAATCATTTAATTATTTTTTTTTCACTTCATTCTTGCACGTTTTGGGAACCAGTGTTAAAGAAATCCATTGTTTACAGAATTGACCTAGTGAGGCTCTGTGGCATTCAAGTACATCCTTTTATAGGAGAAGTAACTGAGGAAAGAGAGTCAGATCAAGTGGGATGCCCTGGTGATGAGACTTAGTCCAGCCTCCTTGCTTGACCTGATTTGTCTAATTTGTCCAGGGGTCATGACCCCAAGACCATTGCAGGTACTACAAAGTCTTCCCTACATTCCAACATTGTTGTCTCTTAAGACTTTGAAAACATCACAGAGCTCAAATATAATCAATCGAGAATGAAGACACATTTTGTTCAACATAAACTTTTCCTATAATCTTCTTTTTAGCTTCAGATCTCTAAACACTTTGTGTGAATCATCTATTTTGCCTTAGAGTATTGACCTGATTTCAATGGTAGAAAAAGCTTGTTACTGCTTTTGAAGTTATTGCTAAATGTGGTTTAATTATTTTTCGCTTCTTTATTCTGCTCCTTTATGAAAGGAAGATAGCATTTTCTCAGAACACAGGAAAAGAGTGGATAGTTTTACTAATACATGACACATTAGACTGAAGAATGAGATGCTCTCCAGATCAATAGATTAAACTCAACTGCCTTCTGAAATGATAAATATATTAGTATTTTGTCATCTAGAAAAACTTCACTCAAGATATGATTAACAGTGTATCTGATTAATGTGTCAAAGAAGACTTGGTTAAAAATTAACAAAAAGAACCTTCTTTAGGGTATAAACATATCCAGAAATTGTGCTGTACTAAGCATAAATGTATGTCACTGAAGTGCTTTAAAAATTAATCTTCTGTAGCAATGTTTCTCAAATGTTAATGTGTTATAAATCATGTGATTATCTTGTTAGGATGTAGATTCCATTCGGTACATCTGGGGTGAGTCCTGAAAATCTGCATATCCATCATCGAAGTGATACATGAGCTGCAGGTCTAGGGATCACCCTTTGTGTGGCAAAACTCCACCTTTCACTGTCAATGTGGCAGCCATTTGACACATCTGGGCATTTTGATTGATTTAAATTAGGTAAATCAACATTTTATGTCTTCAATCACATGAACCACGTTTCAAATGCTTGAATTCAGAAAGCTCTATTGACCAGATTTACTAAAGAAAACACAATGTATTGAATAATTCCTAATCCCCATGATCTCATTCTTAGCTATGGACTGTTAGCTTTTATTTGGAGAATGGTAATCATTGGTTGGCTAAGCAGGTATATGAGGAACTGAGAGATATGGGGCTGAAAAGAATCCTGGAAAAGATTTGCTAAAGAATCCAAAGAAGAAAGAATTTCAAGAAGGGTAAAGTCAACAAGGTCAAAATACTACCAAATAAGATTTGAAAACTGCCTATTGACTGTGAAGGGTTGGGCAGAATAATAGAACTGCTATTGGTGGGATTATAGGACCAAATGAGAGTTTTTAAAAATGGAAAAAAATGGGGGGCCTTCCTGGTGGTGCAAAGGGTTAAGTCAGCACTGTGAAGCTATCAGCAGCACTATGAAGCTAACTGCAGCAGAAGTTCGATCCCTGGCCAGGGAGCTAACCCACATGGTGCAGCAGACCTCTCCTGTCTTGCTTGCTGTTGCTCTCCTTGTTACAGGGCAGCCCCAATATAAAATGGGTTGCCTGACTGTGGGTCCTCACCTACACGCTTGAAAGGGACTTAATACCCCGCTGCAGACACACACAAAAGGTTAATAAAAGATTTATTCACAAGGGAAGGGGAAATGAGGAAATGTACAACTCAGGGAGAAAATTGGTAGATAAAGTCTAAAATGCGTCCTACCTGTTCCGCTGATCTGGAATCCCAAATGGCACTCTGAGAGCTGGCGGTGAGCAACTAGCTGTGAAGCCAGGAGGCAAGAGAGACAGAGGGAGAGAGAGGGAGGGAGAGGGAGAAAGGGAGGGAGAGGGAGAGAGGGAGAGAGGGAGACCCCAAGGCCCATGTGTCTGGTTTTTATACCAAACCTGGCTGCTTAACTCCACCCTCAGGTCCCAGCAACCTTCCCTTTGGTGGTGATGGGATTTGTCTTTCCCAATGTCTTGACGGCTTTGGTCTGGAGTCGGGGTGGAGTCCATAAAGCCTGCACGGAATTAGCTCAGGACATCCTTTCCCCCTTACAATTCCCCCCTTTCACTTTTTGCCACCATTTCCACGGTGATGAAGATCAAATATATGGATGCTGGGATATGGTCTCAGATGAAAATAGTTCAGGACATCCTTTCCCCCTAACACCCTCAGCAGTATATTTCAGTAGATCTGCCTGTTCTGTTCCCCACTCTGTCTCTGGTGAATCCTCTCATCCCCTGCACCTCTGACCTACACCCCAGTTCTTGCATGCATAAATAAATATTTTAAAAAATGGAAAAAAAAAAAGTCTGTCTTAAGCCACAAAGGATAGTGGCCAAGGGGAAATATCGGTCTTGAATTTTCAAGTAAAAATGGTCCTTCTGGTGACTTTGTTCATGTTTTGATTGTTCAAATAACCAAATAAATACCATTAGCTATTAAAGATTTCAGTCTCAAGCCTTCAAAGAAACCTTACATTTCCTTTTGGCTAAGCTGAAAAATAATTACTTTGTCCTTATTACAGAACTCTGTTCTTTTGCAGGTTTTGGTTAGGATGAAGAACAATTTTGCTAATCACTTTTTACTCAAAACCTCACCAGACTCTTAAAATAAACTCTCTTTTTAAGGAGAGGCCAAGCCCTAAGGGATTTTCACAATTGGAATCTGACACCTTGTTTAGAGTGTGAAAAGCAGTTTTAATTAGTTACACAGGCCAGCCTCCATTTCAAGGAAGTAAAACTTCATGACATTACATTAATTACCCTATTATTAGTAAATAAAAGAATACAAAAGCTTACGAACTCAATGATGGGCAAAGCTGACTACATTCCTCCCCTTCCCACCACCACCCCCCCCCCAAACCCCACCCACTGCAGCAGGAAAGCCCATTCAAGGAGAACTGCAGGCATCACATGCAAGGGCAGACAAGGCTTAATTTCCCCAGGGCAGCGTAGTGCTTCTGATGTGCTCAGACTACTGCCTATAGGGTTGCTCCCAATTGCTAACAGACCATTTTGCTACTACAACATGTGGTTGCAAAGGAGAGCTGATACTGTTGTACAGCAACCCCGATACAAAACGGGGTGCCTGACTGTGGGTCCTCACCCGCGCGCTTAAAAGGACTTATCAATGCTCTACTGCAGGTACACGTGAAAGGTTAATAAAGGTTTATTGACAAGGGAAGGGGAAATGAGGAAATGTACAGCTCAGGGAGAAAAGTGCGAGATAAAGTTTTAAATGAGTCCTACCCAATCCGCCGATCAGGAATCCCAAAATGGCACTCTGAGAGCTGGCCGCGAGCCAGGAGCTGTGTAGCCAGGAGGCCAGCCACAGCGAGCCAGCCCAAGGCCCACGTGTTTGGTTTTTATATCCAACCTGGCTGCCCAACTCCACCCTCAGGTCCCAGCCACCCTCCCTTTGGTGGTGACGGGATTTGTCTTTCCCAATGTCTTGATGGCTTCATTCTGGAGTGGGGGTGGGGTCTACAAAGCCTGTATGGGATCCGCTCAGAACATCCTTTCCCCCTAACAATACCACACTTCAGTTGGACTCCTGGGACTATGGGGCAACTGGAATTTGGGCTCAGCCACAGAAACTTTGAATCCCTTTATTTTTAAACTAGGCAGCATACGTATTTTTTTCCCTGTCTAAGAGGTGGGTTTTTTGTTTGCTTAGTTGTTTTTTGTTTTTTACAGGAACAAAAATCAAAACTAATAGACACATCTACAGGTTCTTGTTTTCTTAAGGTTCTTGTGCAATACTGACCTAGCATCATGTACCTAGCATTCTCTAAGTTTGTGGCTAGAATTTCTCTTAAGAATTTAAATATGCGTTTCCTGTGATTAAATAATGGATTTCACTCATGTGGACATAGGTTCAGTGGGGACTTAGGGATGCTATAATTAGGTTTGGTTTAATTATATGCACTGAGAGAAAAAATTGAGCTGGGGAAGATGGGATTGAGGGAATTGACTGCACCCAAGGAGCTGACTCTATAGAGGCAGCTGGGCAGCCAATTGCATAATCAGAGGAAGTGAGATTCAACCTGGTAAGAAGGACAGAGTCAGGAGCAGTGGTGGGTATAACCCAAACCCAGGAGGATCGAGGCAATTAACCTGACTCTGCTCATTCGTGCATGGACTCAATGAAAGGAAATAAGGCAGAATTTTCCACTTTCACTCACACCAGGGTCACCTGGGTAACTTATTTGACATGGCACATCCTGAGACTGCTTGGGTGTGATCAGTCATCTACACCTTCCACATGCCACCAGGTTATCCCAGTGCAATTATTCAGAGAATCTATGTGTAGGGTAAGGAAAAAATGTCAGGCTTTTCTGCCCTCCCGCCATCAGGATAGATGATGGATCCTTGCAGTCCTGAATGCATGCCTGATGGCGGGCACCTGGAATAGGGTATAGGCAGATGTAGATGGGATTCACCTGGACTAAGACTGGGCTTTTAAGGGCAGCATCATGAGGACGCAGTAGAAGCTGAAAGAGAAGCCGAGAGAGAAGCAGAGCCATGAGAAGAGCAGAGAGAAGCAGAGAGAAGGCCGAAGAGCCCAGATAGAGTGAAGACTTGCTGGGGGCTGGGAGACCTGCTAGCCTCCCGGCCCCCCAGCATCCCTGCCTGCTGTGTACCGGGCAAATCCCAATAAAAGCCTGCAAAAAGCTACTGAGGACTCTGACTCCTCCTTTACCTGGTCTGCTGGATCAGAAAACCTGCACCATGTCCATTCCTGATCTTACACTCTGCTACAGAGGGGGAAGACAGGTCTCATCCTTCTAGTCATTAGCAGGCACACAAAAGGGTTTGCCTCAAGGCGATATCCCTAAAAATGAAGCTGAAGTTCCAGATAAGAAACTAAAAGTAGAGTTGTAACAGTGTTATCTATAGGAAGGGAAGGATCCAGATGCCATGCCCTACCCAAGGAAGGGTGGAGCTGAGCAGCAGCAAAAATACTGGGAGAAAAAAGGTAGGGGAGGCTAGGAAGACCAGGAAGAGGCACAGGTAGCAGAGAGACATGTGAAGACGTTGTGCTTGTTTCTCAGTCTTGGACTTGTACAAGGGACTTGGGGACATGGAAGGAGACACTTGAAAGAGACAGATACATGGGTGAGAGACCCATGGGGAGGTTGACAATGGCAGCCTTTATCTTGACTTGTATTTAAATTCTGGTGTTTTCCTTCCAGTCTGGCCTGGCCCCTTCTGCCCCTTTCCTGTGACTCCCTGCCAGAAGGTGACTTAGACTTGTAATAAGCATTTGGGCCTTAGTGGGTCTGCTTTGGGCCAACCCTGCTTAGCTGGGCATTTACTCACAAAGTGATGGGTAATCTTGGTGTTTAATAGGAAACTATTTTAAATATATTTCTCTTCTTGTAACAGGGTGGTCCCCAGGAAAATGGGAAGTTCCAGGTTCCCTGCTCCACCCAAAGAAGGGTGGCGCTAAAGAAAAGAGAAAAGCTGGAGAGGAGACTGAGGAAGGAAGCAGGATGGAGAGCCAGAGGAGAGCTGGAGGAGGCACTTGGAGCAGAGAGACATGTGAAGAAACTGTGCTTGCCTTTTGGTCGTGGACTGGGTGAAACGTGGGTGAGAGAGACCTGTGGGGAGGTGACAGTGGCAGCTTTTACCTTGATTTTGATTTGGCTCTTCTCCTTCCAGAATTGTCTGGTTGTTTCTAATCCTTTTCTGTGAGTCCCCACTGGACAATGCTTTAGATTTGTGGCAGGATTTTGGGCCACGAGGGGATGGTAACTTTGGGTGCTTGATTTAGAAACTATTTTAGTCTTTGTCTTTTCTGTATTGTTCCCTAATTGTATTAAAGTTCCTTTCCATTAAAGTCTTATATGTTTTGCGTTGATGAGGCAGATGGCAGAACCTATTTGAAGCAGGTGGGTTTGGGGGATCTGGGGTGCCCCTCTCCCTGACCTGTAACATTCTCTTTTCCCTATCTTACACTAAATATCTCTTTATTGCACACTAATTGTATTAAAGTTCTTTTCTATTGAAGGTCTTACACACTAAGAGTATGTTTTGTTTTGATGCAGCACATGGCAGAATCCATTTAGAGTAGTTCAGGGGTCCTGGAGTAGCCCTCATTCTGCCTGCTAACAGTCACAGTCTTAGAATAAGTAGCAGACAAGTAGGTAGAAAATACCTAAGTTACAGGGTAGCCAGGTATGTTCCCTGCATTCAAGGTCACTAAACATGCTGGTGCATTTGGGCCAGAGGTATGACATTGGAGATAGGGCTTAAAGACAGATCCAAGTTTACAGAGTGGTAATATACCACCTCTGAATTAGTTTCACAATGTGATTACTATAGCCAAATGACTATGCCTCCAAATAACAAACAATACCCACACAAATATCTTGAATAAGAGGAGAAACTTCTTATCTCACATTACAAGAGACCCATGGTGGATGTATCCAGGGCAGGTTTTTTTTGGGCACTCGGTGACAGTGGAATTCTGGGCTGGTTTCCTCTTGAATCTCATTGCTTATTTTCATGGCCACAAAATGGTGGTTGTTGCTCTGATTTTTAAGTCTTCACATAATCTTAAAGAGATGCAGGAAAAGGAATTTATATCCCCCCTAGTGCCTCTTTTTATCAGAAGAAAAACATTTCCTGAGATTCTCCAGCAGAACTATCTTTATATCTCTTTGGCCAGAATGGGTTATTTGTTGATACTACAGCCCATCTTAGAACCATTATGATTTACATCCTGTGCCTGGAGAGGGCAACCTTTCCCTGAACCTGCTCTCCCTTAGTTCAGAGAAATTACAATTGAACTTGTACTTGGAGCAGTGAACAAGGAAGGAACAAGGTGAGCCCTTTTGAAGGCAATATTCCTCTCAGGAACACAATCAAAGGATTATAAATGCTGGGAACAAGTCCTTGCAGTATTTACTTCATGAATTGTCCATTTTCTAATAATGACAGTAAAGTTATGGTTAAAGAACTAAGCTCTAAATATAAATCAGAGCACTGCCAGTACTTCCTCATTCATTTCCCTTTAGGACAAAGCATGATTCCCATCATATACCCTCCTGTGCAGGACCTTGGAAATCACCTTTGTGTCACCTCAGCCTTTCCATTTAACTATGTTTCTGAACTTGGACATTTTCTCACTTTCCATTTTTTGAAGTAAAAAATCCTTTCTTCCAAACTCCTTTTAATTTCATTTCAGTCAAGACTCATCTCAGATATTATTATTATTTTTTAAAAGATTTATTTTATTTATACAAGAGCCAGGGTACAACCAAGATGCATGGGAGGGTGAGAGGATTCACCAGAGACAGAGTGGGGAACAGAACAGGCAGAGTGACAAAACACACTGCTGAGGGGAGCAGCAGGAGAGACAGGAGAGCTCTGCTTGCCATGTGGGTTGCTCCGAGGCCGGTAGGGATTGAACCAGCACTGCAGAATCTGTGGAAAGCTTCACAGTGCTGTGCTCAACTGCCTGTGCCACCAGGGAGGCCCTCATCTCTGATATTATACCTCTAATATATTTCCTTCTTAAAAGGAAGGTGGCTTCAAATATGTCACAACAAATTAGTCTGGGATCTGTTTTTGAAATGGCATGATGTCATGTTTTTCTACTTGCCCATGTCAACATTTATGCCTAATGACTGGTTAGTAGTCATCAGTATTGGTTTACATATTAAATCAACAATTTCTCTAAATTCAAGAGTGCCTTAGAAAGAAGTATTTTTTCCCCTGGAGTCTTTTCTCCATGCAGAGCAAAAAGGAATGAATTTCCCAGCCAGCTATTATGGAGAAAAGAAATAATTGTAAGACAAGCTAAAGAAAGGAAGTGGGTGTCATTATAGGGCCATTACCTGCAAGCAACAGAAATTGGCCATGACTAGCTTTAAATAGAAAAGGAAATGTTGAATTTCTATTGGTTTGTTCACAGAAAAACTGGGAAGGTTTAGGACAAGTTTGGAAAATAATAAAGAGCAGTCAGAAATACAGGCAAAATTAGGACTCAGAAACTGGTTTTAAAGTTGTTCCTACCCATGAATACCAGGTGCTGCAGTCTGCTCTGGACCACTGCTGAGCCCATACACTGAAGGCAAAACTACTACCCCCACTTCCCAGGAAAGGGACCAACTCATCCTGGTGTGTGTATGATTTCCTGACTTTTAAATGGAAGTCCTACCTCCTGGGAATCCCATCAGTGCTGAGCAAATCAGGACAACTAATTGCTCTACCTCAAATGAATTAGCTACCATTCCAGCAGTCCATGTCCAAGGGCAGACACATGTGTCTGCTTAGACACCAGTGGGTCACTTGCTCCAGCCTGGCTGCCAAGGATTGGAAGAAGAGGGTCTGGTCATTTACCTTTCTTAGTGGGAGGCTAGCCCAGCTGTCCATCAAATATATATTGCCAGGATATTAATAGATTACTTCCAAGTAACTTAAATGCAGAACACAAAGATAAACAGCCATGTTGCTTCTTCAGAGGCAACATGGTGGTGTAGAAAGTATATGAACTTAGCTGTCATATTTCACACACACACACACACACACTCACTCACACATACTCACACACAGTTGGGGAACAAAAGCTTTTCTTCTGCAACTGTTCCTCCCTGACCTGATGAAACCTCAAGGGTCAGTTAGAGGCAAAGAAAAAAAATTCAAAAATCAAAAATCAATTAGGATCTGAAAGAAAGCAGAAGTCGCAGTTGTTCTCTAGATTTGGAAGTGATTATTTTTCTTGTTCCCATCACAGCTGATCTGTTACTGCTAACTTCTGTACACATGGGGCAGGCCCCAGCTCTGCTTAGCTGGCTGAGATTCCAAGTGCAGTAAACCATTAGGATGCCACAGCCCGAGGGTAGGGTTGTGCAGAAAGGGGGAGGGGGCAAAGATCACCATAGTAACAAGTCCTGGTCATCCCAGGAAATTTAGGCACTCCAGTGTCCTGTGTAGTGTGCTGTTTACAGCTGTGGATTCTGCAATGATTCCCTATTAACATAAGAGTGTGTTTCCCTAGATTTTATGCTCCATCAAGGGAGTTTCCTGTCAACACCACAACAGACAAGCCCCTGCTTCAGGTGTTCACAAACAGCTCTTTGAGTTCGTGTACACACATCATCTTCCCATATAAGAGAGGAAAGAGTAAAATAAATGGGATCTTTATCAAGTGGTAATATAATACCAGTCAAAATTGTGCCTTGATGCAGCCCTCCTCAGAGAATGTCCAGGTCACATACTTAGATCTCTCCCGATAAGTTTCCTTTTTCCTTAATAACTCATCTCATTTGTGGCCACTCCAACCTCAGACATGTTTTATTTAATGTGTTTATTTCTAAACCTCCAGAATGTCATGTTCCATTTATTTTTTTCACTGAAAGATCTCTGGCCCCAAGTAATTTTTTTTTTTTTGGTAGATTTAAATTGATAGGTGAAGAATACACTTTGCCTATATAATTTATAGATCAAGATTCCAAAGTCCTAGGCCCTTGCTGAGCCACATAGTGATGACATTTTCTATTTAAAGAACAATGAGTGGGTACACAACTTATCATGATATCACACAGAGGGGCCACTGAGAGCAAAGGGTCTATATGGCTGGTTCAGAAAATTACAGTTCCTCTACCTTGCACAAATATAAAATCAGGTTTCCCCAAGTCCTAGAGAGAAAGCTGCCTTGGGCATAGGAGGTCTTCAATACATGTTTAGGGTCTACCTAGTATGTCATTTTTCTGTATGTTCTCACACATTCCTTCAATGGGAGCGGAAGCTGTGGAGTGCATCTATACCACAGGAGATCTTTCAGCCTCCAGTCTCTCTGAGTCTCACCAAAGCATAACACATGTGTGTGAACGTCATATGCATGTGAAATTCACCCATCCCATCAATGCAAGTAGAAGAATAATTGAGAGTGGTGGTGCTGGAATTGTAAGTACTTTCCTGCTAATTCACATCCCTGTGAGTCCCCTTTGCCTGTTCATAAAGGCAAAGATATTATAATAGGCACTTGACCAAATATTTTGTGGTATCCCCCACTGAGTCCAGTTCAGAGATTTAATTGGGCTCCTTTCTGAGAGATCTGCCTTACAGTCTTGAACATAGCTGGTGGCGGTTAAATTTACAAGTAGGCCCATTTCAACCTTTGCCCTCTGTATGCTCACTTTTTTCTTGTACACACACTGTTTTCTCCTCAGTGTTAAGCCCTCACACATCATGGTCCAAGACCTAGCACAGATTTCTCATCACTCAGCCTTTACCGGAAGACTAGTCTTCCTTACTCTGAAAGGAACAACTTTTCAGACTCCTTGTTCTTCCAGAAGCTATTAGAATGCAAAAAGAAAAGAATATAAATCTGAGGGCTCCCCAACTTCCAGTGATATTTCCAGGTGGTACATATCTTGAAGTCAGAGCAAATCATTAAGACAGCTTGAAAGAGTTATGAAAATTGTATTTCCTCTAAAAACACTAGTTTTAACAGAGGTATGTGGACATTAAATGGTATCTAAATTAAATAAAATCTTGAATATTTCAACCATGAAGAAGGTCTTTTGCTAAGTATTCTTGGGATAATGATCATTTCAGAAACACCCCCTACCTTCAAAGAGCTCACAGTCCAGTTGGACAAGGAGACCTGAAAGTGCACCCACAACAGCTGGGTGAACCAAGAAAACTTCAAAGATATGCTCCTAAGAGACAGATGATTAGAACTAGAGTCCAAGGGAGGATGCGGCCAGGCTTGCGGCCTAGAAAAACTATATGAGAATACTACACTCCCAACCACTGTCTGGCTTGTTCAGAGAGGATGACATCAGCCACCTCTAAAAACACTGGAAATCAAGTCAAATGCCTGAGCAAAAAACGGGGCTCTGACATAGGAGCCTCTCAAGAGAGCCCTCTCAAGTGGCAAATGTTAGAGGACTCTTTCCATGAGTGAGCCAGTTGATGTCCCCTCATCTCGCCTTTATCTGAGTAGCTTAATTTAAGATTAAGATTTTAAATCTTTAGTTGTTTGCTCTGTTTCTGAGAATTCTCAGTTAAACATTTGGAGAATTTTTTATTTAAGAAAAAAAAATCAGAATGAAAAAACTGTATTGAATCTAGTTCTAATTCAAAACACAAACTCTTCTGTGAGGCTGTCTCGCCTCCAATTGATGGCAGACATGTGATCCATCTCTCCCAACCATCCTCTTTCTTTATCTGTCATAAGAGTTTACATCATTGATCCCCCAGCTTGCACTGCAAAAATTTCCCTTCACAAGATTATTCTAGATGTGCTTTTAATTGTTCCCCAGAGGTGGCAATTTCACCATTACATTCATGTTTTCCAATATTAAGCAGCCTACATTCTTTGAACATAAAATATCTATTTCCAATGTTACTTTTCTAAAGTCCATAAGAGTACAAATGCACAGCAAGAAGCTATAAAAACAAACCATAAATCAGAGTTAACTATGGATATATTTTAAATATCCATATATATAATCTTTCAGATATCTTTGAATTCCAAAGTATACACAGCACTACTTTTATTAAATGTTAATTTTTCAGGAAATCTTCCCACAGTTAAAATTCAGCAGGCCCATTTTTAAGATTACATAATAAAATAAAACACATTGGTATAAAATAAAACACATTGGTATAATGTGCAAGTTTGCACAGATGAAGGAATTATCAACTCTTCTTGAAGGAATGAATCAGAATTCACTCCAGTTTTATCTATCTTTTAAAATTTTTTTGTTTTCTTTCATCATTATTCATTTTTGTACAATAGTTGATTCCTCCCTTCAGGTGCAGTCCCCATAATCTCCCACCACAACATCACCCATGAACTATCACTATAGTCCCTTGTGCTCTTCCTTCTCCTGTCGCTCTAGGTTTTATTTTATTTTATTTTATTTTATTTTATTTTATTTTATTTTATTTTGCCCTCCCTTCCTTCCCTCCCCCAACACACATATGTACACATGTGCTCTTGCTGTCTTTCTCTCTCTCTTTCTTTCTCTCTGTCTCTCTCTCTTACACTCAGTGTCCAATGCTTGGTTTCTTAAACTCTGGCTATCTTCAGGCTCTTGACATTAACCAGTTACTTTTTGGTAAGAATTTAAGCCATTCCAATACCTCTCCCAGAGGTATTTGCATTTAGAATTATAGCTATAATAGAAATAATGGAAGTTGTTAAATTCCTAAGAGAAGGTAATCCTGGAATGAATTATTCATTTGCTCATTCTAGAACATAACTGACTTGTAGACTTCTCTGCATTGATGGAAATGTTTTTTTTTTTTTAATATTTTATTTTATACAATTCTTACATCATTTTTTATTTTTGCACAATGTATGCATTTTCATTTTAATTATATTCCCCATAGGTTTTAAAGGACAACCACCACTTTGCTGGGCAAACGGTGAAGAAACATGTGAGCAATACATAGCAGATGATGTATGTAAAGTCCTTAAGGCAAGAAACATGACATGCTTGTGGGTTTTTTCCCCACCACCAATCATAGTATGACCTTGACACTTCCTCCTCCCTCGTTCCCTCAACCTCAGAAACCTCACTTCATTTATCAATTTCACTAGATTTTTTTTCTTTTTTTTTATTGTTATTCTTTTTTTTTATTTAAATAATAAATTTTATTTTTATATTCCCCCATACAATTGCAAACCCCCCATTCTGACCCCAATCCCTCCCCTCCCGCCCCCCACCCCCCTAAAAGTGTCTCTGGTTCATAGTTTTTGTTGATTTTGATTTTCACTTTCTTATATTCATTTTCCTGGTCCCTTATTTAAGTTTTCTAGATTCCTGCTATGAGTGAGACCATCCGGTATTTTTCTTTTTCTTTTTGGCTTATTTCACTGAGCATGATCCCTTCCAGCGCCATCCATGTTGCTGCAAATTGCATGTGTTTATCTTTTTTGAATGCTGAGTAATATTCCATGGTATATATGTACCACATCTTCTTGATCCATTCATCTATTTTTGGGCATTTGGGCTGTTTCCAAAGCTTAGCTATTGTAATTTCACTAGATTTTATGAACATTTCATTTTGTTGAATCTTCTGTCATATTAATGTCCAATATTTGTCTTTGTCATTCTGACTTGCTTTACTACATATTTCTTCAAGCTCCTTGTATTTTGTTGTAAGTGGCAACATTTCATCTGTCCTTAGGGTTGAATAGTGTGTATGTAACAAATTTTCTTGAGCTTACTATCTTCTATCAGTGAGCACTTATGTTGCTTCCATGTCCTAGCTATTATAAATAGAATTACAATAAGCATGATAGAGCATATAGTTTTTTGAGTTGATGGCTTCACACTCATTGGGTAGATGCCCAGGAATGGGATTTGTATGTCATTTGGTATTTCCATTTTTAGTTAATGAAGGCAAATTCAGACAGTTTTCCAAAATGGCTGTACCAGTTTACATTCTTACCAACAATGAAATAGGATTCCTTTTTCTCTGAATCCTGGCCAGCATTTATTGGTGGGTTCTTTTTAAAATGAGCCTTTCTCATGGGTATGAGATATCTCATTGTGGATTTATTCTGCATTTCCTTATTAGAAACAATGGCAAACATTTTTCCATGGATCTATTGGCCTTCTAAATATCTATTTTGGTGAATTGTCTCCATATCTGCTGCCTACTTTTTAAGTTGGGTTGCTTTTTTATTATTCAATTCTGCAAGTTTCCTATATATCTTGGATATTAACCCCTTGTTGCTTATGAAATATGTAATCATTTTTTTCTCATCCAGTAGGAAGTCTTTCTAATCTGCCTATATTTTCTTTCACAGTGTAAAAAAAATTTAATTTGAGGTAATCCCAATTTGTTTTATTTTTTTGCTTTTATTTCCAAAGAAATATCTTTATCATTGATTTCATGGAATATATTGCCAATTTTTTGGTATATATATTATTGTTACAAGTCTTATATCTAAACCTATAATCTATTTGCTATCTGCAAGAGTGTTTTGTTTCTTGGTTTTGTAAGCTACCATTTTGCTGCATACATCTATTGTTTCTAAGAGCTTATTGAAGGAGTCTTGAAGGTATTGTCAATATAATATTACATGCATCTGCAAAGGGTGATAATTAAAATTTTTCTTTCACAACATGTGTTCCTTTTATTTCTTGTCTGATTGCTCTAGTCAAAGTATTTAATACTAAATTAAACAGTAGTGACAGTAGTTATCTCTGTCTTGTTCCTGATTTTAATTAAAGGATAGGCTTTCAGTTTTTTACCATTAAGTACTATGTTAGCAGTTGTTTTGCCACATAGATTTTTTTAAAATTTTTCAAAGATTTATTTATTTATGCATACAAGAACTGGGGTACAGGCCAGAGGCATGGGTGTGTGTGTGTGTGTGTGTGTGTGTGAGGATCCATCAGAGACAGAGTGGGAACAGAACAGGCAGATGTACTGAAATGCACTGCTGCTGAGGGGAGCAGCTGGGGAGACAGGAGAGGTCTGCTGCGCATGTGGGCCACTCCTCGGCCAGCTGGGATTGAACCCACGCTGCAGAGGCTGCGGGCAGGCCACCAGGCTGTGTCCCAACCCCTTGCGCCACCAGAGAGGCCCTAGATCTTTATTATATTGAAGTAGGGTCCTTGTATTCCCATCTTGTTTAGAGTTCTTATTGTGAAGGTGTGCTGAATGTTATCAAATGTTTTCTCTGCATCTATTGATAATCATATGATTTTTATCTTTACTTGTGTTGAAATAATATAATTTATTGACTAATTTATCTATGGTAAAGCATCCCTGTATCCCTGGGATAAATTCCACTTGATCATTGTAAGGTTGGTACAGGGGGCCTTGTGAGGGCTCCAGGCAGCTGGCATGAGGAGGGGCCTTGAAACCGCAGAGGAAATTCCACCTTTGCCTCCACCAGGCACAAACAGGACCTAATAGCGATCAACCAGAAACCACGGAAAAAAAAAAAAAAAAAAGACTTCGGTTCCACACACCCAGTTCCAGCCTAACCTTTCCTCACCCTATAAAAGGACATCGCCCCACGACAGCGGCGTGGACTTCTGTGGCCCCCCATGGGGGCTCTGCGAACCTCGCCTGCGGGGCGCAATAAGGTTCCTACCTGTCAGAAACTTGACCTGTCTCTCCTTCTATTTACCACGCCAATCCTTTCAACATGATGTATTGTCCTTGTGATATATTGTTGATTTTTATTGCTAGCATTTTATTAAAGATTTTTGCATCAGTGTTTATCAGGAATACCTATCTGTAATTTTCTTTTCTTGTGCAGTCATTCTGTGGTTTTGGTGTTAATGTAATGTTACCATTACATTAACTCTCCCATATTAGGGAGGGTTCCTTCATTTTGGATTTTTAAAGGTAATTTGAGAAAGATGGCTATAAGTTCTTTAAAAGTTTGGCAGGATTCACTTGGAAAGCCATTTGGCCCTGGGCTTTTGGTTTTGGGCAGGTTTTTAAACCGCTGTTTCAATTTCCATGCTTGGATTCAGTTTATGTAAACTTTTTTTTTTTCTCCTTGATTTAGTCTTGGTAAAGTAAGTTGATCTAGAAATGTTTGTATTTCTTTAAGGCTATGACTTTATTGGCATATAATTGTTCATAGTAATCTCTTACGATTCTTTATATTTCTGTACCATCTGTGGTAAATTCTCCTCTTTCATTTCTGGTCCTGTTCATTGTTTTCTCTTTTATTTCCTTTGTTAGCCTAGCTACAGATTTATCTATTTTGTTTATCTTCTCAAAAAACTAGCTTGTAGGTCTGCTAGGCTCAATGGGCTGCTTAAGCTGCCATTCTGGCTATGCAGTTCTGCCTTTTCAGTCAATCAATTACCTAAACTTAAAGAATGCAAACTACCGACCCTGCAAATGTTCCTCTCGAGTTAAACAGAAGCAGGATACTGGGCCTCCCTGGTGGCGCAAGGGTTGGGACACAACCTATAAGGCTGTCCGCTGCCTCTGCAGCATGAGTTTGATTCCTAGCCTGCTGGGGAGCCGCCCACGTGCTGCAGCAGGCCTTTCTTGACTCACCAGCTGCTCCCCTCAGCAGTGTACTTGGTTGGTCTGCCTGTTCTGCTCCCTGCTCTGTTCCTGGTGAATCCTCTTACCCCCTGCGCCTCTGGCCTGTGCCCCAGCTCTTGTATGCATGGATGGATGAGTCTTTAAAAAAAAAAAAAAGAGCAGGATGCTTAATATCCTGGGACAATGAGTTCATGTCATAAAGCATGACTAGGAACGCCTGGGGAGCCATAGACTGATATGTAACTTTGCGTCCCAGAGACTGATCAGCAGAATGCCTTGCTAATAAGATTGGAATCATGAGTGTGTGGTGGGAGATTGATTCTAAACTTCAAACATGGGCCATAAAACCAATCTGGATCCTCAGATTCATCTCCCCGAAAGCCTAGATATCCTAAGCATACATTCGTTTCCTTCAAACTTTTTTCTCTTTGTTCTCCTGCACTAACTGACTCTGTAAAATCATTCAATCAATAAAAAGGCCAGGTTTTGCCTTCTCAGCAGAGTTTTGCCATAACAGCTTACTCTATGACTCTTGTTTCTTTGACAGTGTGGTGTTGTCTGATGCAACACTAGTTCTTATATTCATTGCTGTTTTCAGAAGAAATGAATAATTTTCCGTTGCATAATATTTTACACATAGTTAGCACTCAGTAAATTTGAGCTATTTCTGGGCTGTTCACACAACCACCAGGGAAGATCCTGTTCCAAACTATATGAATACATCTCTTTCTTGTTGTGTTATGAGAAATGATACAGAAGAATATGGTATTGCTTTGAAATCAGATGCAGTCCAGAGTTGGGACTATACCTGTCCCTGCATTCTTTTTCATGTTCCTGTATCCACAGTACAAACACATAAGATATTCAGCACTTAATAGATAAGGGACCCAAGTCTAGAATGTTAAATTTCTATACAAGGTTACACACACATCATTAAGAAATGCTCAATGTGGTTCTTTGTACTATCACAGCATTGCCAGCCACATAATTATATCCTATAATTAGTGTTTATCATATATCTACTGTATTGTGATTTAAGAAAAAAATACTATGACTATACTATACTATGATTATACTAAAACTATTTCACAAAATAGCATTGAATATATTTTGATTTAAAGAAGACTCACTACATTCTTGCAATGTTTCTCATTTCCCTGGATAAAGGACTTGCTATGAAACTGAGCCTCCTATTATGAACTGCTAACTTACTCAAAGATCTGTGTACAAGAATAAGGCAGGTTTTTCAATCCTGAGGCATTCTGGGTGCACTAGACTGACCATTCTACATTATGGTGTTAATAACTATAAGGAAGAAACTGTAGCTCAGTAGAGATTTCCATAATTCCCACACCTTCTCTCCTTACCTCAGGCTGCTACAGCAAGAATCATAATTAGTTTCCCAACCTTGATATTTAAGTGGAAGCTTTGAACAGCATCTAACAGTAAAGAGGTGTTAAGGAGCCACTGACAAAGAAAATCAAAGCCTGGCTGATCTCTTATCATTGAGGAATATGTGAGAAAGAGGAAAAGACAACGAACAAAGTAACCTGAACTACTCATCTGGCAGATAAAGAGCACTTCTGAAAAGAATTCTCTGAAGGAGTGTGAAAAAATACTGTAGACAGGACTGGTCAACTTTAACTATCTTTAAGATTCAAAATACATGCTTTTTATAGATCAAGAGCTTAAATAGAGATTGGGAGAAAAGTTAAAATAGTGCTTCATGATTATCTAGAAGAACATTCAAATACCAAGCAAGATATGATCATTTTTAATTGTGAAAACAATTGTGTGCAAGGCAAATTGTGAAGTCCCTGGTCCCAGTCACCAAATGCCAGTAAGCCTAACTTATAATTAGGATATCCAAAATTCACCTTCAAGGTCAATGTCCTCTTCATGAGATTTATTTTTGTAACAATTAGAGACACAGAACAGGCAAATTAAAATTTTATGTTTATTTTGTAAATATTAATGAATAACATACTTTATATTATGAAATATTGCATTTCTATATCTTGGATAATATTTATATGAGTCCTTTATTGCAGGCCCTTTATTATAATATGTAATAACACAAAGAAAAGCATAATTATATTCTGAAGCTATCTAAAATATAGAAGAGAAAAATACAGTTTACAAACTAATAGACATTATGATAGAAAGACATACAGAAGAAGATAAACTTGCTTCTGGGTATTTATCTGAAGGAGACATAACAAAACTAACTCAAAAAATGTAGGCATCCCCATGGTTATTGCAGTATTGTTATGATAGTTAACACAGAAACAACATAAATATCTATTGATGATGAATAGACAAGAATATATATATGTGTGTGTGTGTATGTGTGTTCATATACTGCTATATGCATACATATATATGAGTGTGTATACTATCCATCCATTAAAAAGATGGAAATCCTACCATTTGTGATATGAATGGGTTTTGAGGGCACCATATTGAGGGAAATAAGTCAGACAGTAAAAGAAAACTACAATTTGGTTTCATTTATATGTGGAATCTAAAAAGAACACCAAATAAATAACCACAAGAATGCCAAAACTTATAGAGAGAAAAGATTGGTGGTTGCCTAGAGACAGGATACAGGATGTGGGCAAAATGGGTGAAAAGTCACAAACTTCCAGTTATAAAACCAGTGTTTTGGGCATGACCATATAGCATGTTAACTATAGTTGATAGCTGTAAATTGAAAGTAGACAAGAGAGTAGGTCCTGAAAATTTTCATCACAAGAAAAAGAGTTGTAACTATGTATGATGATGCCTGTTAACTTGAATTACTGTGATGATCATTTAGCAATATAAAATACAATATGCAAATATTGGATCATTATTTTGTACACTGAAACTAATATAATGCTAAATATAAATTATATCTTAATAAAACAAAAGGTAAATTTGATTTTAATTCCAAAAAATTATTTTAAGATTTTAATACTTTATTATATAGTTCCTTATTTCCCAACAAATTTTACAGATGTCACAAATTTTCTTAAAACTTCAATGTGTCTTAGAAATTTTCTTAAAATATTATGGTTCAAAACAAAAAAAAGAAAATATGGGAGGAAGCAAATAATAAAGAAAAAGAAATATAACTAAAAATGCGCAGATAAAAATTTAAAACAGGAAAAAATAGGAAATTAGTCATTTATGTATGCAATAAAGTGCTGTTTTTTCTTCCTCAAAACTAGTTACTATGATTCAGTGATTTTAGTGATTATAGAAACTCTTGGGGAATTTCTTATTCATTTGATGAATTTGTGGATCCACAGTGTGTAACAAATTCAGAAATAAATTAAAATTCTAGGACATTTACCTTGTTGAAAATAATTACCTTAATACATGCAGTTCTTTACCACACCTTCCCCACCCCCAACCCCACCATGAATTGCTTCAGCTTTTCTGAAACATTAACTGTGAGAATGGGTCAGTTCCTTGTAAAAGTGACAAAGCTATGAAACTTTGAGGGGAAATTGAAATATGGATGTGTGGGGAAGCCCTAGTCATTTATCAATGTCAGGGGAGTTAACCATATTTCCCATCCCCACTTATTGAGGTGCTTGGACTAGGGAACTAGGGGCAGATCTGAGCAACCAGATGAAACTATATAACACGGAACACAAGGGCCTCCCTGGTGGTGCAAGGGGTTAAGCACCGCACTATGAAGCAATGCGCAGCCTCTGCAGCACGAGTTTGATTCCCGGCCAGCCAGGCGCAGCAGACCTCTCCTGTCTCACCTGCTGCTCCCCTCAGCAATGTATTTTGTCAGTCTGCCTGTTGTGTTCCCCACTCTGTCTCTGGTGAATCCTCTCACCCCCTGCATCTCTGGCCTGTACCCCAGCTCTTGTATACATAAATAAATAAATCTTTAAAAAAAACAAAAACATGGAACACAAGAGGACTCAGAGGGCTCTTGCTTCAGTTTTCATCTGCGCCCTGGACTTGGATGGAGATGTGTGGAGGAAAGACATGTAGAAACAGTTGAAAGAGACACATGGGTGAGAAGGACCACCTTTATTTTGATGTGGGATCTCGTTTGTCCCAGCTTTTTGAGACCTGCCTTATTCCTTTCTTGCTATTCCCTGCCAGAAGGTAGATTTGTCACAAGCTTTTGGGCCCCAGTGGCTCTCCTTTGGGCTGATCCTACTAGGCTAGGCATTTTCTCAAAAGGGATGGATAATTTTAAAAGTTTTATTGGGAAACTACTCCTAGAAATATCCTTTCTTCTCCTCTCTCTACACATTAACCTATTAAAGATCTTTTTGTATCAGGCAGACTGAGGGGCACCCCAAGGCCCCCAAACTTGTATGCTCTTTTTTTTTAAGATTTATTTATTTTTATATAAGAGGTGGGGTACAGGCCAGAGGTGTGGGAGGGTGAGAGAATTCACCAGAGACAGAGTGGGGAGCAGAATAGGCAGACAACCGAAATACACTGCTGAGAGGAGCAGTGGGCATGACAGGAGTAGTCTGCCACGCCATGTGAGTATCTCCCTGCCTGGCTGGGAATTGAACTGGCACTGCAGAGGCTGCAGACAGCTTCACAGCACAGTGCTCAACCTGCTGTGGCACTGGGGAGGCCCCAAACTTGTATGCTCTAAATGGGTTCTGTCATCTGCCACATGAGGACAAACATACTCTTAATGTGCAGACCTTCATTAGAAAAGAGCTTTAATAGAGTTGTTGTGCAATAGAGAGAGGAAAGGATAATAGTTGCAGATAAAACACCCAAAGTTACTCATCTCCTCTTGTGTAAGTGCCGAGGCAAACAGGGTTAGCCCATAGTGGGGCCACTGAAGCCTGAAAACTTGCCACAAGCCTAAGGCACCTTCTGAGCAGGAGCCATAAGAAAGGGGCAGAAGGGGCCAGGCAAGTAGGGAAGGAAAGGAGCAAAATCAATGTACAAGTCAAGACAGAGGCTGCTACTGTCAGCCTCCTCTCAGGTCTCTCACACAAGTTTTCCTCTAAGTCCTTGGTACAAGTGAGAAGCAAGCAGTTTCTTCTTTTCATGTCCCTCGGTTCCACATGCCTCATCCAAATCTTCCCTTGTAAGTCCTCCCAATTCCTCTACCTAGTCCTTTCAGCTTCCCATTGCTGTTCAGATTCACTCTTCCTAGAGTGGGGCAGGGAACCTGCAACCTCCCCTTTCTATGGAAATTATACTGCTACACTTTATGTTTATTTTCTCTTTATGCAGCTGATAGTGGGATCCCATTTGAAAGCATGCTCTCCTTAAGTCTGGGGGCCCTGAGTGCCCCTTGGTTATACACTAATATTAATTTGGCCATTAACAGATGTTCTTGAATAAAAAAACATTTAATATGTCACATGTCACAAGTCAAGAAACATGGCAGAAAGATACTCAGATTTTAGGAAGAAAATTCAAATTGTTTAGTGTTTTAAGATGACAATTTTATTATCTTCAAATACATTTATTCATTATTCCCTCAAATATTCAAAGGATATTCTTCATGCGGCCTAACCCCATGGAGTCTAAGTTAATTTAGTTTTCTATATATTTCTCAAAAATTCTTTTTAAAAAGAATGTTGTTTTCATTTATTTAAAGACATAACTTTATGGGTAGAAGGGAATGCTAAAGATTTCAGTATAACTTTCTGTCTCAAAGAAAATTTAAATTAGCTGTGACTCAAGGCAGCTAGAAACTTCAAAAACAGAAAAGGAAAAAAAAAATGTTTATCACTTCTCTAGGGAACTCATTTTAATGCTTAGCAGCATATTGGTCAGAAATATTCTCTGAGGAATAGTTTATCCATTTTTAGTTATGCTCAGTAAGATAAGAATCTTTGTGAGTTATTGAGGGAACTGATCTCCATCTTTAAACTTGACCTTTCAAAGGACAAATCTAGATAAATAACAGGAATTTTTTATTTCTCTTGATTTCAAGATAATTAATTTTTTAACAAAGTTACTGCAGACTAGATAACTCTTCCCAGTCTCTCCTCTTTTTTTTTTTTTTTGGTCAGGGGTCTGAGTTGAATGGGCCATCTTATCTGATTAACCAAATAGTTTGTGTCTATGGAGCTGGAACATGGCCAAGATGCACTCATCAAGTAGGGAGGTGGAAAGACCTAGCACACAGAGTATAATCTAAAACCTAAGAAAATATTACTTCGAATTGAGAAAACTGCAGTAAGTTAGTAAAACTCAGAAGTCATTAGACCCATGGGATCTGGATGGGCCAGTAGACATTCTGTATTGAAATAATGCAGTGTTGCAACTCCACGTGCATAGGCCATCATTAGTCTTTGTAAGGGCATCAGTTAGAGATAGTAGGGATCATATAAGGACAAGAAAGAATTGTCTAACATTTTATTTGGATGCACAGCCAAGGTTTTAATTAAGAGATAAAATAACCATTTCACTCCCAATGTAAAGGAAATAATTCTGAATACTCTATTTTGTAACTAACGGCACAAAAGGCAGTTCCATAGGTCTATTGTCTTTTGCTTAAACCAATGACTTCCTCCAAGAACAAAGAGCAGCAAATCAAAGCAACTAATAGCTGTTACACTTAAGAAGATTTCATTGTAAAATGAGACATCATTATTACAGGTTTTTGAGAGTGCCAGAACTTGCAGGTAGTAGATTCTAAAGAACTGGTAGGGAAGAAAGCAGATAAGGATGACCCCTATAAAAAATAGGTTCTTCAACTGGGCCCAGAACTCCTGGTGGGATAGGAAGGAGTGGCGCAGCTTCCGCACCATTGAGATAATGATGAAGATCTGGAAGACCAAAAGGATTACCGCAATGGCAATGACAAGAATGACTATCATGTAGTTGAAGACTCTCACGTATACATGAGTAAGTTCTTTGTGAAATTTAAAACAGTCTTGCTCATCGTACACCTCCTTCGTTCCATACTGAGAAAAAATCAGTGGCACCACAATAACAATCACCAGCAGCCACAGGCCAGCACTGGCAGCCACAGCGTGCAGTTTTCTGTAGAATTCCACTTTGTCCTTGTGCTTGAAAAAGGTGAGGTACCTGATGACCAAGATCACCACGTAGAACAGGAATGTAAGGTACATATGGATGTGCAGCATGGAGCTCACAAATTTGCAAAAGGGCAACCCAAACATCCAGCTGTGCTTGATGAGGTAGGTCAAGCGAAAGGGCACTGTCAGCAGAAATACACCATGGACCACCACCAGATTGATGACTGCTGTGGTGGTCACAGACCGTGTGTTCATTTTCACCAGCAGGAAAGAAATAGATATGATGCCCACCAGCCCTCCGATGAGCACTGCACAGTAGAGTCTGGTTAAATGGGGTGTCAATATAGGACTACAGGAGGAATTACCATGGTCAGCCATACTTCAGAAGTTACCTGGAAGACACAAAGCATCAGTTCAACCAATAAACTTCCAGAACTTTGTCCATATCACCTTCTTAGCACTGACCATGTGACTTTGTCATTTATCTGTTTACATGACAAAAATATTACCTGTCTGTAGAAGGAAGACAATGTCATATGAGTATCTGTGTACTCTAGAATGAAAACACGGTAAGTTACTGATTTTTTTTTAAAGATTTATTTATTTTTATACAAGAACCGGGGCACAGGCCAGATGCGCGGGAGGGTGAGAGGATTCACCAAAGACAGAGAGGAGAACAGAACAGGCAGACTGAAAAAACACACTGCTGAGGGGAGTAGCGAACAAGACAGGAGAGGTCCGCCTTGCCATGTGGGATTCTTGCCGGCCAGCCGAACCCGCGCTGCAGAGGCTGCGGACAGCTCCACAGTGTGGCGTTCAACATGCTGCACCACTGGGGAGGCCCAAGTTACTGATTCTTAATCTTCATTGGGTTAAATATCTCATTCATAGACCTCCAAAAACAAGTATATAGGTAAATGGTCAAAACAGTTCACCACAAAGTAAACTGCAGACCACCTGAAGTGATACAAGGATACTAGTATTGTGGAAACCACTAGGAAACAAACCTTTCAGATGGAAAGAAAGTTGGGTATATGCTTTAAGTACATAAAATATTTTGTTCTTTTAAGTATGAGTTTAATTCTCTAATTCCTTTCAATTCGACAAACAAATGATCTAAGAACTTTTATTCTTTTAAAAAAAGATTTATTTTATTTATGCATACAAGAACTGGGGTACATGCCAGAGGTATGGGGGATGAGAGGATCCACCAGAGACAGAGTGGGGAACAGAACAAGCAGACTGACTGAAATACACTGCTGGGGGGAGCACTGGGCAAGTCAGGAGAGGTCTGCTGCTCAATGTGGGTAGTTCCCTGGCCAGGGATCAATCTTGTGCTGCAGTGGTGGTGGATAGCTTCATAGATTGCATCTTAACCCCTTGTGCCACCCGGGAGGCCCAGAACTTTTATTCTTAATTCATATCAGATGCTGCTTAGTTTAGAAAAAAAATGACTAAGTCAACACAGCAGCAAGCAATAGGAGGACATATCTGAGTTTCTCATTGTAGTTTAATTATCACGTAGCAGTAAGGTCTTGCCTATCTTCTTTTCACATTGAAAATGCAGCAAATCTCCCAATTCTTCCATTCTCTATCTTCAGTTACTCAGCAAATTCATAGTAGTCACTATTATTTTTCCTCTGGACTCCTTTAAGATCCTTTCCCTAAATAAGCTTGATCCCTTCTAATTCATTATCCATATTCTAATTTGTTACTTACTAATTTGTTATTTAATCTTTTAATTATCCCGCTCAAGTCATTTCACTTTCCCATATAATTCTTTCAATGGTTTTCCCTTTTTTAAAAGATAAAGTTCAAAATCCTAGCATGTTTTGGACTTTTTGGGTGCCTACAAATTCAGATCCCTTGAAACCAGATTAAGGAAATAATCTAGAGGTGAAATGAACAGGATTTAATGGGTTGTACATGGGGAAATGGGGAGAAAGGAAATAATCAATGATGCTCACATTTCTGACTAGAACAATTGTGTGTTTAGAGATCTTTTCTTCTGATATCTGGAAGATGGAAGGATCAAATTTGAGGAAGAATATCTCTTTACAAAAGTGAAATTACCCAGTAATAAAAATGAATCAACTACTGATAAATACTGATAACCTCAAAAGAATTACACTAAATCATTCATTCTCAATAGGGCAACTGCGTACCTGAGGGGACAAAAATTTGTCGTAAATATGTAAAACAGGGGTTTCCTTGGTGGCACAGGGGTTAAAGTCTCAGCGCTATCAAGCTATTGCCAGCCACTACAGCATGAATTCGATTCCTGGCCAGGGAGCTAACCCACGTGGTGCAGCAGACCTCTCCTGTCTCATCAGCTGTTCCCCTCAGCAATGTATTTCAGTAGATCGGCCTGTTCTGCTTCATACTCTGTCTCTGGTGAATCCTCTCACTCCCTGCCCCCACATCTCTTGTCTACACCCCAGTTCTTAAATGCATAAATAAAATAAAAATAAATATTAAAAAAGATGTCAAACAATTGTTGTCTCTCTCTTTCTTTCTCTCTCTCTCTCTCTCTCTCTCACACACACACACACACACACACACACACACACACACACACACATATCCACTTAGAAACATGTAGTACATGTAGTGAGTTTCCTAAGTCTGAGTTTCTAAATCTTAATATTAGAAGGAGGAGAGGCCATGGAGAAAGTTGAGTCTATTCACATAAATATATGTCAATATGACTTGAAAACTGCTTATCTGTCTTTTTGATTTCTCAGTTTCCTACTGCAATACAGTATTATTAACTAGAGCCATGATGCTGTACATTATATCCCATGACATTTATTTATGACTGAAGTTTGTACCTTTTGACCTCCCTAATACATTTTTCCCACTACCCTTCCCCACCAGCATGCTTATAAGTGAAATAAGTCAGAGGAAGACAAATGCCATATGATACCATTTAAATGTGGAATCAAATACACAAACAAACATATAAAAATCAAGCTCATAGATATAGAAGCCAGATTGGTGGTTGCCAGAAGTGGGAGCAACATCTGGCTTTGTTTTCTACCTAAACTGCTGCACTTTGGTTCATTCTCCACCAATTCCCTGCCTCAGTTCTGCTCCTTTGACCTCACGATAAAGTGCTTACAAGTTCACCCATCTGCTAATACTTTTCCTCAACTTGACTTTGAAGTCTGATTTTTCTTGTAAATAATGTGTTATTAATTTTAGACTTTCTATTCCTTCTTACCCATATCCTGTGACTGCAGTTCCACCTCAGCATTTAAAACAACTATCTTCCCCTATTAGCAAGTATTTATCTATGTCTCAGGAGATTCTGCATATTCATTTATGCTTTTAACTTGATTCTCAGAATGAGTTTTGCTCTGCACCTTTGTGACAGTTCTATTCATGGGAACTTTGGCTGTTCTTTTACTCCTACATGGGCTGTGATTATCTTCATAAGCCATCCCTTGTCCCTGTGTTGTAGTTTTGAGAGTCAAGCTCCAGGACCCAGGTTTCTATGAACCCCTGCACTGAGACTGGGTCCTGAGACCTAGTTCCGTATTCCAGATCCTAACTCAAGTGTCTGAACGAACTCAGCTTGAGCCAGCTTCTAGATTCTTTGTCACTATTCTCTAACCACACACTTAATCAGGATGTTGTGAAAAACTCCCAGATGGTCAGCCTTACGTTGCAACTTCTGCTTTCTGACAAATCCTTCTGTTCAACTGTGCTGATACCATGCACTTTCTCAGTCTGCCTGCAGGGGGCACACTCTCACTGTCTCAAGGAATTGTATTCTCACTTTAGTCTAGGTAACAAAATGAGAAAAGAGGAAATTTAAAATTACTTTTTTTCTTCCTAGAGTGTGTTCTTTTCTCTACTTTAATTTCTCTTCTCTTTACCTCTTTCAGCGTGGCACTTTCTTCATTTTGTTCTCGTGAAGACTGTTTTATCCCATGGGATGGATCACCATCCTCCAAGATGGCTCACCAGTCTTTGAAAGACAAACAAAAACTAGAATGGCATCATGAAGGAATAAAAGCTTTTAAGAATCACTGTAGTAAAGGAAGCCAGGTAGGGATTTGGGCTCAATTTCTTTCCAGTAAAAACAAAAAAGAAGATATGTGTGCATATCTTTGCATATAGGCTAAGACTCCAGGAATTTTAAATTGGTTAGCATGAAAATTTTATTTCTCCTATCTTGCATTCTTTCTCAGAGATACGAGTATTTTTCCCACGTTAACAATTTGCAGCCCTGAGTGAGCACCTGTTTGCATGTGGGGGCAGTGCTCATCTTCATTGCATCCTGTTCTCTGATACGTGGCAAGAGATGGACACTTGCAACCAACAGCATTATCTTATCAATATTCTATTAAAGAACTGCATTCCCAAAACTGAAATTGAATCACTGAATCTTCAGACAGTTCTCATTTGAGTTAGAGCAGTGTCATATTTTTTGTATTGATCAAATTTCTTTGTACTGTGGTTTATTTCAATGACAATGAATAGCAGCATCAATTCAACCCAAATCAATGGATTTGCTTGACTCTATATTGTTATATATTTTTAATCTATTATTTTGTGTGTGTTAGAGTTGGACATTCACAAAGAATGGAGGCTATCTAAGTTTAATCTTAAAACTCTTGGAAGGAAATGTCTTCATTGCAAAACCTTGAGCACACACAAAAGTAATAAATGCTGTTCAGAAATTCCTCCAATGCTTCACTGCAGAATAATAACTTGCTAATGAGAGCAGCCCCTGCACAGGGAAAGCCAAGAGGATGTCTAAGTGAACTGTGAGCAGTGAACTGTGTGACAGATGGGTTTGATAATCAAATACCACAGGCAGGACCTGGGGACCAGTGACACCTCACTGAGCTGGCACCCACAGTCCCAGTGCTTAAGGAAGAGCAGAGCTGGGCATTTTGAAGTGTGTTGTGTGCAGGATTTGCCAAGTGAGGTTAAATAAATTCTTGCAAGTATAACCTCTTATTAATGAGAAACTGTTTCTTTCCCTGGGTGTCAAATTCAGAAGATATGTGTTTGGATTTTGTAATATTCAGGCTCACGTTCTGAGCATTGCCCTGAATTTTGGGACACAGTCATTTTGAAGAGGAAAATAATAGACTTAGAAGGCACACAAGATTGAATGTTTGACATCCATGAATCAGTATTATTTACAGGTCCCATCTCTCTATTCTAATTATTTTATTTTAATTACTTTTTAATTATTGAGGTAACATTTGTTTACAATACTGATTATGAAAAAATAAGATCCCACTTCACATTCAATTTTTGTAGAAAAAAATAATGTGCATACCAACAAGTATTTTTTTCTACATAGTAGGTGACTAGTATATCTCTAGTGATTGAATGAATATATGAAAGAAAAAGAGAAATAAAAAAAAATGGGTGAAGGAAAGACAGAGGAGAAAAGAAAAAAAAAGCAAGCTCTCTGTTTCCAGTCAGTGATGCTGTCATCACCCATGGGTGCTAGCTCCCTGACTTCAAGGTATTTATACCTGGTGTAATGCAAATGTTTTAATTATTCTCCCAGTTGAATATCTAATAAAATATGAACTGTTTGTTAGAAAGTGCAGCTGAGCTCAGTAAGACCTGAAAGAGGTAAGGGATGCCATTTCTGTTGCCATGGAGACAGTCCATTACTAATAAAAGGAGCCAGGGAATTTTTTTCAAACATCTTTAACAACCATATGCTGATGTTATTTAGATATCTCACCTATACATCTTAATTGTACTTTCTTTTTCCAAAATATTCTACTCTGATCAAATTATCTTGTACATCTTAAAAGTCAAAACTCAGATTCCAATTTCCATGTACAGCCTTGGTTTCCTTGGACTTTCTCAGCTGCTTTCTCAAACTGTTGTACTGAAGCATCTCATTTCACCCTTCATTGATTAATTATTTCCCATTTTAATTTTTCATTTCAGTCATTTTTGTACCTATTTTTAACATTGAATTTCTTGTAGCACTAACATGATTTTTTAAAGAGTTGACATGAGTTGTAACTGAACGGGTGAAATAAAGTGAAAACTGCCTGGAATTTATTAAACAGTTCTTTCATAGGGCCTCATTTGAATATAATCCAGAAACTGATGTCAGAATACCAGAAGTAAACCGTAGGCCCACAACATATTCTTTCTAGGAAGCAATGTTGTCTCCCTGGTGCTCCATGACCCACCCTGCCTT
This sequence comes from Talpa occidentalis, assembly GCF_014898055.3. Taxonomy (NCBI): domain Eukaryota; kingdom Metazoa; phylum Chordata; class Mammalia; order Eulipotyphla; family Talpidae; genus Talpa; species Talpa occidentalis. The sequence goes on along the minus strand of NW_026555331.1, from coordinate 111,759,845 downwards.
GGGTGGTGATCATTTCTTTAACTCAAGATTGATCCCTGAAGATCAGCAAGAAATCTGGCCTGAAACTACAATTTCACCTTGCTGTCTCTCATTGCCTTACTTAAAATCCTTCTTTGGTTCCTTTTAGTCAATAAAATGAAGTCTGACACCTACCATGTCATATAAACCCTTTGCAATCTGATTCCAAATAATATTTCAAAATCTATTTCCTGTCATGACCCTATTTCCTCAAAATCATCAGACTTACAGACCTTCTTTCCATTACTGGAATATTCTCTTTCATGCTTCCAGGTCATTTCTTCTCTCTGGAGAACCCAAATGTACATCTAGACAGAGACATCCAAATTGTATCATAAAATAAGTTTATTTCTCTTCTTTAAAAGCTTCCCCTAGCCTCCTATTGACTCCAGGAGATGTACAAACTTCTTAATACTAGATTGGAGTCTTTGGCCTTAGTAATTCTGTATCTGACCTTTGCCCATTGGAGCACCAGGATCCTCTCATCCTGCCGGCACAATCACAATTTCTTTCTTGTTCTGCTCTGACTTCAACCCTCCCACAGCAGCACTCCCTTAGCTTTGCCTGAGGCGTGGCTCATGTCTTATCTGTTCTCTTCCTAATACTTTGCCAACAGCCTTGCTTGGACCTCAGTGGTCATTGCCCATGGGCTGAGAACCACCTCATCTCAAAAGTGAAACAGAAACACTGCAGCTGTTTTATAAGGAATCCATGATAGAACCAACATTGGAGACTAGTCTACAAAGCGAGACTCCTAAAATTTTTTGTAGAGTTCTACAAAATGGAATTATGCAATCCACAGCTTCACGAGAACATGCACCTTGTGCCCCAGAACTGCCACTTTCAGAAGAAAAGCTATTATCTACTTTTGGATGTATCACTTTGTTAACCAAATAAGTAATAATTTTAAGGTCCTTTGTAGAGTAAGTAGTGAAGATTCTGAGATTAATAAATTTGCATTTACATATTTTGTGTTATTGGAGAGAAGAAGTATGCAGATTTTTTACAACAATACCTACAGGTACGTAAAAAATGCCACAAGAATTGAGAAAGGGTAGTGGAAAATGAATCAAAATAGCAATAGAGTAGTGCTGGATCTTCACTTATGCATTGAAGTTCCAGATACAGAAAGGAAGAGATAGAGCCCTCCAGGTAAAGACAAGAGTCTGAGAAAAGTTGTATTCAGGGATTTACCAAAAGTTCAAAATGCCAGGAACATTAGGTTGGTCTGCGGTACACAAGAGGACATCTATAGATGTGATTTGACAAACACATACAGGAAATAATACATAAAGATATCCTATTTTTCCTAAAAATTATGAAAGATATAAATTTTAAAATATTAAAAAACATTCTAATATTTCAAAAGCTTATTTTTGGCAGCAGAAAAAAGATTGGAGGTCAGAAAAACAGAAAGAATAACACTATTAGCAGGCTATTATGTTGATTGAATTTAAATATTATAAGGGTTAATGAAAATTGGCACCACTAGGAGAATTCATCCTCAAACTGAATAAACATTGACAATGTAACCATACTATCCTCATAAAAGGGGGAATTTCCAGATTTCCTGCTCAGGAAGGGGGAGCTGGGCAGAGAGGGGAAACTCAGGACTTGAAAGAAGAACCTGAGGCGAGAAGAACTGGAGGAGGCATATGAACAGAGAGACATGTGAAGAAGAAGCCTTGCTTCTTTCTCAGCCTTGGACTTACAGACACTTGAAAGAGATATGGAGGAGAGAACCATGGGAGGCTGAAACTGGCAGCCTTAATCTTGACTTGTATTTTGATTTTGCTTTCTTCCTTCCAGACTTGTCTAGTGCCCCTAGTGCCCCTTTCCTGTTTCCACAGCAGAAGATGCCTTAAACTTGTGACAAACTTTTGGGCTTCAGTGGCCCTGCATTGAGCCAATCCTGTTTGGCTGAGTATTTACCTATGAGCTGATGGATGACTTTGTTTCATTTGGAAACTATTTTCTTTTCTTCTTTCTCTTGCACACTAATTCTATTAAAGTTTTTTTCTTTTTTTTAATGTTCTAATAAAACTTTATTTAGTTTTAATTTTACATACTTTTCACATGTCTTTTTTTTTTCTTTTTTTTTTACAGGGACAAAAATTTTATTTAAAATAAAAATTGCATGTGATCTATGACAAAATTTTGACAAAATACATGATACAGATATGCAACAATTAAAATCTTAAGATTATGAACAGATATGGAACTTAGAGCAATATTTTACAGGCTCCACTGGTGTGACATTTCCAAAGTCTTTTATTAAGCAGTCACTGAATCAATTCTAACCTGAAAACAAAATTACATGTGTTACAAGACACTTTTCTACTGAAGGTCTTATGCACTAATAGTATGTTTTGTCGTTATGCAGTGAATGGTAGAACCCATTTATCCATTTATAGCATACAAGGTTTGTGAGTCCTAAGGCACCACTCAGTCTGCCCGCTAACAAAAATTCTGGGGTTGGAGATGATCTTGTGTGCTTCAAGTATCTCTATTAGCAAGTAATGACATCTTCGTATCAAGCCAATGATAAAAAGAGGGTAAAAATCAACGAACATTTTATGAAAATAAATGTCACATTAAAAAAGATGTCGAATGCCTCAGGCAAAAGAACTAGCAGTAAGTTTGCTAAAAGGACAAAAGGGAAAAAAAGTAATTTTAAATGCAATTGATAGCCTCAAAGAGGAGAAAATGAGGTAAAATTCAATTATAGTTGTTATTGAATAAAAGATGTACTGAATCAACACAATTGGTGAGCTTCTAAGAATGTTGAGAAAGCTCCCAGAGAGGGAACAAAAAGAGGCCAAGAGATAAAATGTTTAAAAGAAATGATAACTATTACCTAAGGCAAATCTAGAAAGTTCAACATCATCTGGAGACAGCAGGATGGAATGGGATGCTCAGATAAATTATTGAAGAGCATTCTCTCCATATAAAAAAGATGAAATATTTATATTGGAAGATCTCATCCAGTGTTTAACAGAATAGTAAACAGTCACATATAGACACAGTTCACAATGACTTGCACAACCACATTTATGTCTAATAAACATCTCAAATTTACAATATATGAAGATGAATCCTTATTTTTCCTCTCCAACTGCCAAATATCCTCATAAATATGTTCTTTGTGAAATCCTCCCAGTCTTAGATAACAATTTCATTTTCCAATTGCTTGAGTGAAAAAGCATCCCAGCTTTTTTCTTACCTCCAAATTCCTAAGCAAATATATCCACTCTCCTTCAAAAAACATACACATAGGATTCCTGAACTCAATATTTTTTTCCTGTAATGAGCATTACTGTGATGATGGTAAAACAGGAACGTCTAGAGATTAGGTAATAAAATTGCATAAAGTTATTTTCCTGTCTTTGAACATTATGTAAGAAAATACCCTGTTCTTAGGAAATATACAGTGCTTAACAAAGGGATAAGGACATCAAATCTTCAAATTATTCTTAAATGAATGAAAAATTATAATATGTGAACATAAAAGTGCAAGCAAATACGATGACTATTGCAGTTGAGGATTCTTTTAAAGGGTATTTTTTTGTATCTCTCATAATATTTTTATACATATAAATTTATTTCTAAGTTAAAATTTTAAAATTATAAAATAAATCTTAGGCATGTCTTCTACTCTTCAACACTTACATTTTTACAACTGTGATTTCAGTCACATAATCTCTCATTTGGACTATTATGATAAACTCATAAACTCTCCCTTCTTTTAATCTTGTTTTCTCTGTGATCTGTTTCCAATTTAGCAACCAGAGTGATCTTCAAGATGCATGTTGGAAGATGTCATTTTTCTATCATGATTCTTGAATGTAAAATTTCCCTTTTACTCAGAGACAAATTAAATTTTGGAAAATGCTCTATTAAACCCTGTTGAATTAAGTTCCTCCTCCCTGTAGTGGCAGGACAGGGACAGAGCAGGTTGCTATGATCCGGCAGATGGGTAAAGGAGGAGTCCTAGAGCCCTCCATGGCTTTCTCAGGCTTTTATTGAGCTTTTACATGTAGTGCAGCAACCAGGTACATGGCAGGTAGGGGTGCCAGGGGGGCCAGGAGGCCGGAAGGCACCATGCCCCGCTGCAAGTCTTCACTCTGGGCTCCTCTCTGGCCTTCTTTCTCCCCCTCTCTCTCCTGTCTCCTCTCCTGCCTCTGCTTCTCTTGGCAGATATCTCAATACTGAGTCCAGAGAAGTAAACAACACAGCTTACAATAATGTAACAACTGCAGGTGCCCCATCTAGCTGGGCAATCCTAATAGTGGGAGGCAGAAAAGACTAAAAACCACTTACCCTACACTCCCCCATACTCTAGCTCTTCAATTTCATTTCCTACAACTCTCCCTCTCATTTATATATTTCAATTAAACATAACTTCTTGCTTTTTCTTAAACTTCCCTTATATGTTTCTGATCCAGGACCTTTGCACATGAAGGTTCTTCTTTAGGAGTTGTCTTCCCACAAATATTGTCATAGTTTACTCCTTTACCAACTTCATGTCTCTGGTCAAAGTTTATTTCATTGATTTCTTTCCTGGCCTGATATTTGTATTTAAAATGTCAACACTTAGCCTCTTCTACACAGCACACTTCATTCCCTTTTCCTACTTTATTATTCTTATAGCATTATCACTCTCATACCATATGCTTAACTTGTTAGTTTCTTCCTTACTTCCTTCACTAGAATTCAAGCTTATTGAAACAAGGAATTCACCTTTTTTTTTAACCTGGAATCATGCTTTGCACATAATAGTTTCTTAAATGAACAATTGTTAAATGAATGACAACAAATACCCTAAAAGTTCCAAAAGAGAAAGAAAACAAATAATCCATAAAATATTTAGAAACAAAATGGCATTAGACGTCTGACACATTGAGTGCTGGGGGCTTGGGGACAGGAATCTAAATTTTTTTTAAAAGATATATTTTATATATATATATTTTTTTTTTAAAAAAAAGATTTATTTATTTATTTTATACAAGAACCGGGGTATAGACCAGATGCGTGGGAGGGTAAGAGGATTCACCAGAGACAGAGTGGGGAACAGAGCAGGCAGACTGATGAAATACACTGCTGAGGAGAGCAGCGGGCGAGACAGGAGAGGTCTGCTGTGCCATGTGGGACCCTCGCCGCCGGCCAGGAGCAAACTGGTGCTGCAGAGGCTGCAGACAGCTTCGCAGGGCGGCACTCAACAGCCTGAGCCACCAGGGGAGGCCCTTTATATATTTTATACATAAAGAGCTGGGGTACAGGCCAGAGATATGGGGGACAGGGTGCAAGGATTCACCAGAGACAGAGTGGGGACCAGAACAGGCAGATTGACTGAAATACACTGCTGAGGGGAGCAGAGGGTGAGACAGGAGAGGTCTGCTGTGCCATGTGGGTTAGCTCCCTGGCTGGGGATCGAACTGTTGCTGCAGTGGCTGTTGATAGCTTCATAGTGCTGAGACTTAACCCTTTGTACCACCAGGGAGGATCAGGAATATGAATATTTTTGGAAGATGATTTTGAATTTAGATTTCTGCTTTCAACCAAACTCACATTCAAGATGAAGGGAAGAAGAAAGGCATTTTCTGATATATAAGCATTCATAAAGTAAACCTCTTTCAGATTCTCCCTGAATTTAAAGTGTATATTCTAGCAAAATGAAAAAGAACATTTGAGCTATCACAAACATAGTAGTGAACCAAAATATAAGTGAGATCAAATAAAATAATAATAAAAAAAATGTTACTGAGTACACACAACCAAAATGCTCACTGGATTTAACATGGTGGGAGTGGAAAAATAAAGGGAGATGAGTGTGCTAAGATTTTTATTTTATTAGAGAAAAAGTTAAAGGTAGTACTTAACTACAGAGAAACAAAAAATATGAGTTTAAATTCTTGATGAAAAATTAAGAATGATCATTTGTCAAATAGAACTGGGTAAGGCTTACAAATTACAAGAAGCAAAAATAGAAAACAGTAAGTTCAATAAATCTCAGCAAAGGCAGGAGGAAAAAATATGAAATAGAAAGCAAACAAGAAAATATGGCAAATAGACAAATATTAAAATAAAATGATAGCACTGGATATATCTGAAATCATAAGCAACATAAACTATATTTTGCCCCTTCCACTTACATAAAATAGAAATGTCATACAACTCTGTATTATAGCTAGTAATCACTGAATTGTACAATCGAAAACAGTGAATTTTAAGGTATGCTGATCATATCTCAATAAAGCCATTATTTAAGAGAGAAATACCATATATATTGAGTTTCTTATGACAAGGGAAAAGAGAGAGAATCATTATTAGCAAAGGCAAAGAATTAAGGCAGAGAATCAGTGGTGCAAAGTGGCTGCCCTTCTGTTGGAAGCAGAGGAGAGAGGTGTAACTCACAGATCCCCATTGGACAGCCTGGTCGCCACTGTGCCAGTAACTGGGAGCGTTAGGTAACTTGGCCAGGCTCATGAAAAAATGCCAGGTCTCCTTACAGATTCTTCATTCCTTTTTGCTTACCACTCACCCCTGGATTCACCTCATTCTACAGCTCCCTGAACAAATAGGACAGAGGTTGTATTCAGCTGCTTGATAGTCAATGTGAGAGAACAAGCTCTACCCCAGTCACTTCCTTTTTAATGCTTATCACAGTCAATTCACTCTCTCCTGCCCATTCTCCATGACCACACTTGTCCCCTGAAATAAAGACTCTGAAAGGTGCATGATTCACCACTGTGTCTCCAGGACCAGGGTAGCACTTGTGCCCAGGATCCTGAAACCTTGGTATAAGAGAGAAACTTCAAGGTCACTGTGTTCAAACTATACTAAAGAAGACACTGCAGCAGACAGAGCAACCTTTTTAAGCTAGCACAGTAAGACTGTCCAGAACTGTTGTCATGGCAACAATCTCTAGGGGGATTCCACAGGGCCAAGAGGTGACTTCCAAGTGGCAAGCCATGATTCTCTTTGGGGACACCAGTTAGAAGCCACGGTGACTATCCATCCCCAGCTAGAAAAGCAGAACAGTGAGAAAAGGTTGTTGATGGACAAGTAGCTTCCCTATCTTTGAGATAGCCTTCAAACAAATTGCATTTTGTTATGTTTGTTGAAAACATATCACAGAGTATATTGCATATTACAGAGTATTCACTTTAATCACCCTGGGAAAATCAAGCAGCATTTTTCCAAAATATTTGAGAAAAGATTCTAGAATGGAGTTTCACATGAAGGATAGCTAAAAACAATCTGAAATATCAGAAGCAGCATGGAAAACAAAACAGAAATAACAATTCTAAGTAAATCCGGTTGAATGACATGCCTAAGTAACATTAAAAAAATAAACTTTTTTCATATTTGTACTCTCTTGCAGTCATCTTCCTCTGCCTATACTATGTTTTAAAATTTAAAAGATCTCCTGGGTTTCCAACTCAAATTGTAAAAAATGCTGGCTTAGGAGGTTTCAAGTAAAGTTAGATGTCTAGCCTCAGGAAAACCATCCCAACCAACAATAGCAATCAGGATGTCAGCTTTTATTTCTCGTTGCTGGAGGAGCTAAATGTCGCTCCTGATTCTACAGCTTCTGGTTACCCATTAGGAAAATGAAAACCGAGGTATGAGTCCCATGAGGTTGAAACATAGAGGCTTTGTGTCTGCACAAGTGAGAGCCACACCATTTGTGAAGCCACCTTAGCTGACTAGTTTGCCATCTGCTTTCTCCAAAATAAAAGAACTATCTGGCTTTTGTTCTTTCCATTCCCAGGGAAAGCTTCGCACAGATTTATAGGTATCAACATGGACTGCAGATTCTCGTCACACATGTATCCCTTCTCCTTACTGGAAATCTTGCTTCAAAGAAATATCTTGTTGCCCAGGGATGATCCTTTGTTCTATAGGATTGTGTTCCTGGAATTCCCAACTACCCAATGCTGCTGAGATTTTCTTGCCACCTTCACCACAAGATCTGGCTTACTTAATTCACCCAAAACAAAAGACAGAGAAAAAATTTGTCAGTTAACTGGGAAGTTAGGAAGGAGTCAGACAGACAGAATTTAGTATTTAGCACCACTGGTAACTACCTTGTCTCTCAGCCTTCTATTCCAATGGAGTACCAAAACATAACAGAGCAAAGAGGCTATCACTAAAGAAATGCTTTTTGCCTTTTCATTTAGTGGGATTCAGGCTGACTGTGAGTCTCATTAAGAGCATCACAAATAGGGTTTCCTCCCTTCCTCACCACCAAGCCCATTTCTTGCTTTAAACTATCTACATTTTTTTATCTTCTTTCCATTATCTCCTCTTCTTCATAACCACAAGGATTTTATCTCTTTTTCTTTTTCATTGTTTGTAGTTTCTATTTTATTAAAAAAGATGCAATTAAATCTAAAAAATTAAAGTTAGAAGATAAACAGAATTTTTCCACTCGCAGAAGGACCGAAGTATACTGCTGAGGGGAGCAGCGGGCGGCAGGAGAGGTCTGCGCGCCATGTGGGACCCTCCTCCGGTGGCCGGGGAGCAGCCGGGATTTGAACCAGTGCTGCAGAGGCTGCGGGCAGCTTTGCAACCCAGCGCTCAATCGCTGCGCCACAGGGGAGGCCCTGTACCTCAATTTTCAACTTATATTTTTCACTAGCAATATATCAAAGTACTTAATATTGAAGTTTCTATATTTGAAGATAGCTAATGTATTTTTTAAATGGATACATAACAGACATCAAATGGACATCTTTAACCAAATTTTCAATGATGGGATATATCTAGAATAGTATTGTTATAAATAATTCTATGGTAACTATTTTTTTTAAGATTGATTGATTGATTGATTGATTTATACAAGCATTGGGTACAGTCAGAAGCGCGGGAGGGTGAGAGAATTCACCAGAGCCAGAGCGGAGAGTAGAACAGGCAGAGTGACGAAGTACACTGCTGAGGGGAGCAGCGGGCAGCAGGAGAGGTCTGCGCGCCATGTGGGACCCTCCTCCAGTGGCCCTGGAGCAGCCGGAGATCAAACAAGTGCTGCAGAGGCTGTGGGCAACTTCACAACCCAGCGCTCAATCGCTGTGCCACTGGGGAGGCCCGGTAACTTTTTTAATTAAGAATTTAAGACATTCTGATGGATGAAAGAACTGGACATAAGACCTGAAACCATAAAATATATAGAAGCAAATATAGGTAAAACACTATAAGACATACATCTCAAAAACATATTTAAAGACTCATCACCCAAAGCAAAGGAAAGTCAAGGAAAAGATAAACACCTGGGATTACATCAAACTGAAAAGCTTCTGTACAGCAAAAGAGACATTAACCAAAACAAAGAGATACCTTACTGATTGGAAAAAAAATCTTTGCACAACTGATAAGGGACTGATCACAAAGATATACAAAGAACTCACATGACTCAACAAAAACAAATTAAATAATCCAGTCAAGAAATGGGCAGAAGAACTTAAAAGATGTTTCTTTTTTTTTTTTTTTAAAGATGTTTCTTGAAAGAGGAAATGCAAATGGCCAACAGGCATATGAAAAAAATGTTCAACATCCCTTATAATCAGGGAAATGCAAACCCAAACCACATTGAGATACCACCTTACTCCAGTAAGAATGGCACATATCAAAAAATACAAAAACAAAACAAAACAAAAAAAAAAAACAAGCAACATCAAATGTTGGTGAGGATGTGGTGAAAAAGGAACTCTCCTACATTGCTGGTGGGAGTGCAAACTGGTCCAACCACTATGGAAAGCTGTCTGGAGGTTCCTCAGTTTACTAAAAATGGAGCTACCATATGACCCGGCAATTCCACAACTAGGGATCTACCCAAAGAACACAAACGCATTGATTCAAAAGAACACCTCTACCCCTATGTTCATTGCAGCACTATTTACAATAGGTAAAACCTGGAAACAACCCAAATGCCCCCAAATAGATGACTGGATCAAGAAGATGTGGCATATATGCACAGTGGAATATTATTCAGCAATCAAAAAGATAAACTCATGCCATTCACAGTAACCCGGATGGAACTAGAAGGAATTATGCCCAGTGAAATAAGCCAGAAGCAAAAAATAAATATTGGGTGGTTTCACTTATAGCAGGAATATAGGGGAACCAAATAAGATATCAGTGTAAGAAAATAATAACAATATAAAGCACAACAAAGCAAAAATGGACAATTATAAATCAGAGACATACTGCAGGGGAGGAGGAGGGAGAGGGATCAAAGGGATGGAGGGAGGAGCTCAGAGGACTGAGGTGATGGTGCACGGGCCCACTGGTGAAGGAAACTCCATGGGGACTACACCTGAGGCGATGGGGGGAAGCAAATATTGTTTAAAAATGAACAATGATGTAAAAATTAAAAAAACTTAATTAAAAAAAGAGAAAAAAAGAATTTAAGACATTTTGGATTATTTCCAGAAAGTTGTTAGGAAAAGAGTAGTTATTTGACATGAAAATATTTGTGGATCTAAATTTATAGTGTCAAATTGCTTCACATTGACAGAAATGAAACATTCATTTTAATAACTGTTCTTTTAGGCAGATATCTGAAATCAGCAAAACAAGGGTATTTCGGTAACATACTTACCTCAAATAATTCATTAAAACCTATAACATAGTCTCAGCTCCCAGTGAGCTAAGCCAACAATGAAAGAAAACTCTTCCAGAAGTTTTATACATAGTACCTTGCTTAAAACATGTCTTTCTTTCACATCAAAGTATAGCTTTGAAAAAATTCTGACCTCTGTCTTAGAGCCCAGTATAACTTACCAATAGGAAAAGGTGCTACAGACAACAGAACACCTGGGGAAAAATGGGGGACTGGAAAATAACTTTAGATTGTTGAGCCTCTATATACTAGGAAAGATCACCATTCATTTGAGAATAAACCAATATCTATGGCTAGAGGATACCATGCCTGCAAAACAACGTAAAATATAAGCTCACTAAGAGCAGAAAGATCTTCCTCAAGTCAAAACTACTGAGAAATTAACCAGACAGCTCCACCAAGCCTCACACTCCTCTTGTCTTCAGCGCCTGATACTTGTGGGTTTGGGTTTCTATCAGTCAAACAAATACATATCTCTTAGCAGGATGTGTTGGTAACACAGCTGCCATGTCTAGAGTGCCTCCTTGTTCCTAGCACTATGATGGAAATTTCACAAACATAAAAATGAAGAATTTCTTCTGAGAAGTCTAGAACTAGGGTATTTTTATCCCAAATATCAGATGAGAATTTGAGCTGATGAAGAAAGTTAAGCAACATTTCTAGTTTTACTCAACTATCAAGTGGCAAAACTGAAGTCCCAATATTATCTGCAGAGGCAGATCACCTATGGGGGGAAGTGGACATTTCTTCCTTATTATATTATAGCCTTGCTGTTCTCTGAGCTAGGGGTTCTCCTAGATGGTGGATCCTTGTTTCTTCACTGGGCTTGTTTATATTTCTACGACCAATTTTCAGGGTATTTAAAGGTAATTAATTTGAGTACTAGCAGGAGACTCAGAGAAGTAATTAAAATAGGCCCACTCAATATTCTCTAAAGCCAATAAATGTTTGAGAAGGAGTTCACTGGATTACAATATCATAGAAAAGCATTAAAATTTAATTTAAAAATTTAATTTGTCCTAAAAACAGAAACCGAGGTCTCTTCTTAATTCCTTTTCACATTTTGAACTATAAATCCTGAACTCCTTTTGAGATTGTAAATCACACTTAGAGATTGTTACAGTTGTTCCTTCCCAGGGTGATCTGAAAGAACTAGCCCAGGGAAGTCATGTCTAATGATTGATGGGCACCGGGGAGTGGTGTCTGTAAGGAAATGCTGCCTTGTGCTCAGAGAACGCTGATGAGCAGTTGGGATGCAGCCCTCTCTTACAAGTGCCAGATTTAAGTCATGCTACACCTTGCTCTGACTGCTTTTTATCTGGATCCTGGTTTTCTTCCCAGGCTCCTCTGGTCTTGAGGCTTTCTGAACCCATGTGTCTCTCTTCACCTGACCCTCCTTTCTCTCACTCCTTGCACTGGCAAAAGTTTGGATGTAGTACTAGGAGCAGAGACCTTCCCAGGACCCACCTGCCCTTGGACACTGTTTCCAGCCTAGTTCTGAAATTCCCTAGGAACTTCTTCCTCTGTTATTCCTACCAGTTCCCATGTCCAAGGGCTGCTCCTCTTCCTTCCTCCTTGCCTTGTTTCCAATGGAAACTGGAAGGATTCAAGCTCTGTCCTACATTCTTATTTCCTCACTCTTCCCTTCAAAGTTATCCCTTGTCCCATCCCACAGGAGCTCAATAAACATCCCACAGAAATGCCCAGAGTAAGAGGAGGTGTCACTATTTTCCTCAATTTTCTAATTTAATTCTCAGCCCCTTTTTCTTGGTAGCTGCTACCCAGCTGCTTCAGAAATGCACATTTTAACCAATGCCAAGGAGAACTCCATCTTTTAGCTCACCCCAACTTCTGTACTTTAGGCCCAGTGAAACTACCTTGTGACAATTCTGTTTATCAAGAGTAGCCAAAGGTATTTCTTTCTGGTTCTCAGTTCACTGTTCAGCTCCTTAAAGCTCCTTAAAGCTACCAAATACCAATATCAGCAGTTTTTCTAGATTCTGTTCACAATTTATCTTCAGTCCTGAAGACCTTAAAATAAAATGTTCAAAAAGAACTTGGGCCTTGAAATTCCAAGACTGGTTAAGAGAGAAAAGCATTTACTGGAGACCTCAAACCTATGTCATTGACTTGGCCAAGATTTTTTCACCTGGATATTTGTTAATCTCAGATGACATGCTAATGTTGCTGCTAATATTCTGTATTTATTTACTCATAGCTACAACTTCTAGGTACAATGAGAGTAGAAATGGCTCGCCTTTCCCATATTTTCTGAGTGGAGTTGAATGCTGGTCAGCTCCCCAAGAGATAAATCTAAGTCTCAATCCCCCAAATCTATGGATGTAAACTTATTTAGGGAAAAAATGTCTTTGTAGATATAAATTAAATTAAAAATCTCAAGATGAGATCATCCTGAATTATCTATATGGCCCTAAATCCATTGACATGTGTCCTTTAAAAAAGAAAACAGAGTGTAGAGAGAAGAACATGTGACGACAGAGGCAGAAGTTGGAGTTTTTCAGGAATGAGTTCATCTCTCATTCCTAATTAGAACAAATGTCATATTTTCTTTACCTCCCAGTGACCTTTTCAGTATGTTCTATGTATGGATGTGACTCTTTGTCTCAAATCAGGCTTACCAGCTTAAACAAATTCTAACACACACTTTCTCTAAAGTTTCTATTTTATCCCTCTATTTTATCACCATTCACTTTTTTCATCATATTGATTAAAATGCCTAAATGTAAATATAAATGTATCTGTTTGTATATGGATAGACCAGTTTCCTCACAAATTAGAATCTTCATTTGGCATTGACCAAGACTGTTTCATCACCATAATGAGTCTGGATACACAGCCTCTTCCACTATGTGTTGACATTTTCATGATGGAAAATTTCAATATAATTGACCTATTTTATCCACATGGAAAGGAATACACTCCAAAATTATGAGACAAAGGGACTCATGTCCTTCATTATTATCTTTGAGCAATTATATTTAACATGAATATTTTTTCCTAAAAGATGTGTATAGATCATAGAGTAGAGTGAGAGACACAAAGAGATAGTCTGCCTTTTTTTCAAATAGTTTATAATCAGTGAAGGAAATAGATGCACATAGTAGAAAAACATGAAGGTAAAAATGAGATCATGCCTTGAAAGCAGAATGGAGAAAGAACAATTCTGAGTGGGAAGGTGTCACAGGAGAGGCTCCTTTTAAAAGGGAGCTGAAGAATGGAAAGGATTTTGGTGGTGAGAAAGAGGAAGGAACAATAGTGAGACAGGAAATATTAGGGGATGGAACTGCAGGAGCCACAAAGGACAGACACCAAACATTGAAAGGTTTGTGAATGAGCAACATGGTTTTCTCCATTACAGCATGTCAATCAACAACTATACAACCTCCATATAGACTTATATCTGTTCCTAGTTATTCAGAGAAGTCTTCCATGAATTTATCTTTAGGGTGAATGGGAAGTGATAACAAGAGATATATTTGTCTTTATCATTTTTTAAAGATTTTATTTATTTATTTATACAAGAACTGGGGTACAGGCCAGATGTGTGGGAGGTTGAAAGGATTCACCGGAGACAGAGTGGAGAACAGAACAGGCAGACTGACTGAAATACACTGCTGAGGGGAGCAGCGGGTGAGACAGGAGAGGTCTGCTGTGCCATGTGGGACCCTCACAGGACGGCTGGGATCGAACCGGAGCTGCAGAGGCTCTGGACAGCTTCACAGCACTGTGCTCAACTGCCTGCGCCACCAGGGGAGGCCCTGTCTTTATCTTTTAGTGGTTCTGTTTAGGCTAGAGAAAAGGAATTTTAGACTAGAGAAAACAGTTATCACTCTTCTCTTTCACAGATTTCAATGCAGGTTCTAGATCTTCCACAAAGCCCCAACCCAACCCCATATCTACTGGAATGATATAAATATTAACATTAGTTGAAGACATACATTTTAGGAAGGCCGATATGTAATCAAAAACACCCATGGTTTGGATGTATCCATCATGGAAAATTGAAACTCATTGGCTAAGAAGCCTTCCATATATCTTCCTGGAGACTTCATTTAGAGCTGGACCCCAACATGTGCTCAAAACACCCAGGACACCTTGAGATACACTTTATCCATCTCCTGTCTATAAGGATGACTACATCCTTTAATGTTCAGGCACAAAGAATATAAGTTGAAAACTTAGTTGAAAGTTCAGCAGCTTTATGTCCTCCTGTACAATAAAAGAAATACAAGTAAATCAAGTAAAATTGAAATTTTATTCAGAAAAAGATATTATTAAGAAGGGACTTATAGGGCCTCCCCGGTGGTGCAGCAGGTTGAGCGCAGCGCTGTGAAGCTGTCCGCAGCCTCGGCAGTGGTGGGTTCAATTCCCGGCCAGCAAGGGAGATTCCCACGTGTTGCGGCAGACCTCTCCTGTCGCCCCCGCTGCTTCCCTCAGCAGTGCTTTTGGTCCATCTGCCTGTTCTGCTCCCCATTCTGTCTCTGGTAAATCCTCTCGCCCTCCCGTGCCTCTGACTTGTACTCCAGCTATTATATATATATATATATATATATATATATATAAAATTTAATATATATATATATATATATAAAATTTAAAAAAAAGAAAAAAGAAGGGACTTATATAAGTTGAAAGAAAAATATAAAAATATGCTTCCTGGTACAATGGCTTCCTGAGTAAAAAAAGTAACTCACCAAAAAATATAGAAAGTACCAGTTTCAGCCAAAGTATCAAAATTGCTACTTTTTTTTCCCTACATACTAATATTTGGGACTTTATTGAAACAAATGATCACAAATAAAACAGTGAAATAAGGTAATTTTTGTTCTTTGGGGCACTGTATTTTCCACCAACACCATGGCTATTATTTTTCTAATCTCTTTGTCAATTTTTTAATTTTTGGTTTATTTTTACACAATTTCCAGTTTTCTCAACCACACATCATACATGGTCATTTAAAAAAAAAATCCCCACTAGTTCTTTATTTCTAGGCCATTTTTACCTTCTTTAGGAATTCTCCATTATCGGGGCCTCCCCTGTGGCACAAGGGGTTAATTTTCAGCACTATAAAGTAATCCGCAGTCACTGCAGCACAAGTGGCCATGGAGCTAAACCACATGGCACAACAGACCTCTCCTGTCTCGCTCACTGCTCAACTTAGCAATGTATATCAATCTGCCTGTTCTGCTTCCAACTCTGTCTCTGGTGAAACCTCTCACATCCCGCACCTCTGGCTTATAGCCCAGATCTTGTATGCATACATAAATAAATATTTTAAAAAATTCTCCATTATTTTCTGCCCAAATTCATTATCTTATCCACACTAATATCTAATTGTACTACTTTTCTATCACATTTCAAAGTTTGATATGAGTTATTGAGCTTTTCCCTCTCCATAATAAAATATAGACACCCAAGACAGAAACTCTTAATTCTTTTCAGTTTCCCCCACAGTTCTCTCAAGAGTATTTTCCATGTGGTTCATTGAAAGAATGCAGAGCACTGTGGGTAGTAGTTCTTGTTTGTCTTCTGAGACTCTTTATCTACCTTCTCAAAAACCCATCAATACCATTTTAGGATCCATGTCATCCTGAAGAAGTTGACAACATTTATCAATGACAAAGATGAAATTCTAAACTTGTGTTAAACCAAACAGAACAGTAAATTTCATCCACCCCCCTCCACCAACTTACATCTAATTAGTTATTGGTTGATAATGAACATATGATTTAATTCCATATCAACTTATTTTGAATCTATCAAATAAATTAAGCTACTCAGAGCAAGACAAATATCATGATTTTACTTAGATGTGAAATGTGAAAAGCTTAACAAATCAACAAACAAAATTAATTTCATAGATAGAGAGAGCAAATTGATGGTTACCAGAGGGGCTGGGACTGGGGTTGGGCAAAACAGTTGAAGGGAGTCAATAGATAGAAGTTTTTGACAATAAAATATGAAAAGTATGAGGATGTAGTATATAGCATGGTGCCCATAGGCAATAATGTAGTAGTTCATATTTGAAAAATTGTTAAGAATGGAAGAATGACTTGTTATGCTGATTATTTTAAATTGTATACATTAGGCTGTACACCTGAAACTAATATAATGTTTTATGTAAATTATACTTCATAAAAATTTTTGAACCATCAAAGTGTAATTTAATGAAAAGAGTTTCATTCAGTTTACATTAATAAAATACCATTGTTTTCTAATCATTAACAGGAGCCTAATAATGAGATAAATTATGTAAAGAGACAAATATGGGACTAGGCAATGTCTCAATAATGTCATCTTTTTCTTTTCTTCCCCATCTAGAGGACTTTTTCCTTTAAAAACCTGATATATATATATATATATATATATCAATAACCAACTACTCATAATAACCTGCTCTGAAGAAATCATAAATAAAGATAAACAATTGTCAGGAAAACAACTTCATCTTCCAGCTTCTGTGAGTTTTCTGAAACTCCTAGCACTTGAGACACTGATTTATAGCAAGACATTGCAAAAATGTAAAGCTTACATCCTGTTTGCACACATCATAGCTACAAACCATGGTGTAACAGTGCTTGAAACACAAATTTCAGGTCTAAACACAAAGGAAAATAAATATGATTTATTGGACCAGATTTTTACAGCAAGAATACAGCAAGAATTGTTCTTTGGAAAATGAAAATATAATGTAAGGGAAGAAATGCCATGTGTGCATATATATATATATATATATATATATATATATATATATATATATATGAATGTATGAATGACAGGGGCATTTTTTACTTAATTTTCCACCCTTCCCTGTACGCATATTCTATGATATATAACTTTATAGTTACTCCCACAAAAGTGGAATGTATTTCTAATCCTTTCGACTTTGAGTTTGGTCATGTGATTTGTTTGGCCAGTAGACTAAGATGGAAGAGACAATGGGCCAGTTTTGAGCTTGGACCTTAAGAGGGGATATTTTCCAATGGCTCTGTAAGATTACCAAGAGAAGAACATACTGGACCATCCCCTGGTCTCAGGAGGAGGATGTAAGACACAGAGTGGAGCTATACCATCAAACAGGCCATCCTCAGTCATCAGACATGGTGCAAGAATAATTAAAACCTGCAGAGACATCCATATGACCAACTGGCTGATCCTAAGATAGGTCCATGAGGATAAGTGATTACTCTTTGATGTTACTGAGTCTTGAGATGACATTACACAGCACTTTACTGACAGTAGCTAACTCAACACAATGTTCTTAAAAGGTGTCTTGTTTTTTGTTTTGTTTTTTTTTTATATAAATATTGCCCTCATCTATTCATGCATTGCTACCAGAAAAGCAACCATTCTTTGTTGTCTTAGGTGCCAGATTTTCTTAAAAGAAATTGGCCTTTGATTCATGACCTGACACTTTATCAGGAGAACTAAAGAAAGGTGTTATAAGGAGTGAATAGTTTCTAGCATCTTAACAAGAGCAATATTTGATAAACAAAAATCAATCACTATATTATCTTTGTTTGGCTTTTTTCACACTATTTATTTTTAAGATTTATTTATTTATGCATACAAGAACTGGGGTGCAGGCCAGAGGTGTGGAGGGGTGAGAGGAATCACCAGAGACAGAGTGGGGAGCAGAACAGGCAGATGTACTGAAATATACTGCTGAGGGGAGCAGCGGGTGAGTCAAGAGAGGTCTGCTGTGCCATGTGGGTCACCTCCCTGGCCAGGGATCGAACTCATGCCACAGTGGCTGCAGATAGCTTCATAGTGCTGCATCTTAACCCCCTGTGCCACCAGGGAGGCCCCCTTCCACATTCTTTAGTACCTGTGCTACCCAATCCCCATATGTACAAACCTGAGCCCTTAAACCACCTGTACTAACACTTGGGTCATTCTCCCTACAAGAGCCTATGCAACTATTAGGAAAAGCCCAGGAACAAATAAATCATTGTTATCAAGAGGGCCATAGACAAAAACCTAATCTCTACTCTTTTTTTTTTTTTTTTAAGATTTATTTATTTATACAAGCACTGGGCACAGTCAGAAGCGTGGGAGGGTGAGAAAATTCACCAGAGCCAGAGCGGGGAGCAGAACAGTTAGAAGGACTGAAGTACACTGCTGAGGGAAGCAGCGGGTGGCAGGAGAGGTCTGTGCGCCATGTGGGACACTTGCCGGTGGCCGGGGATCGAACCGGCGCTGCAGAGGCTGCGGGCAGCTTTGTAGCCCAGTGCTCAACCGCTGCGCCACCAAGGGAGGCCCTAATCTCTACTCTTCTGATGACCCAAAGGCCAGGCAGCATCTTAGTCCCCCAGTAATGCCATACTACTCTTTTCCTTGGGATTTCTCTCTAGAAAAATAGTCTTCTTTGCTGGAAGGTGCTATTTAGATTTGCGGGTTTTAATGCTTAAGAAGTAATGGAGAAGAGATGAAGAACATAGATCTCAAGGGAGAGTTACAAAGTCTTTCAAAACCTTAAAGTTGTTGTGGTGGCCCTGAAACTGGGATTCCTGAGATGTTATGAAGTGATGATATGTATCTTGTCCTTGGCATATATTCATCTATTTTTACCATATAGAGGACTAAAGTTTTTAAACCTTTGACACTCTGGGCTGCATTTAATCAAATCTCCAGGTTGTTGCTCAGGTAAATTAGTGTGCTATTTTAACTGGAGTTGAAAATTTGCATCTCTGTGATCTAGATCAGTCCCTGTTCAAGAATATCTAATCATATACACAGACACTATGAAATTTCAAAGAAAGAAGATTGCCTAAGGTTAGCAACTCACAAAAAAATCTTCCTGTGCTGTTTGAAGCAGGTTTAAATTGAGATCTCTATCAAATTTTCTAGCAGAGGTAAAATTTTATTAAGGAACTGATTTATAAAAGGAGTAGTTAAACAAAAAAAGTTACTCTATGATAACAAAGTCAAGGTATCAATTAGATTCATGGAGGCACTCAATGTTCTCCATAAGTGACACCAGATTTTAATTTGCTCCTGACCCCATGGCTTGATTCTTTTTAGCAAATGCTTCCAGGTACCTCAAACTGAGTTCATCAACACTTCCATGGGACTGTAGCCAGGAAGATGCTCATTTTGGTTATTTATCAGGAAAAAAATTTAGATTTAGATCAATGCCAATCAAGGTTAGTTAGTGAACCCACAACACTTACTTCATCAAGGTCACACCCAGACCAACTGAATCAGAATTTTGAGATGAGACTCAGTGATCAGCGTTTGAATAGGCTATCTGGGCTGTTCTCAGTTGTATTAAAGTTTGATCACCACTGATTTAGATCACTTTAAACAAGTCCTTTGTGGGCCTTCCCTGGTGGCACAGTGGTTGAGCGCTGGGGGGCAAAGCTGCCTGCAGCCTCTGCATTATTGGTTAGATCTCCGGCTGCTGGCGAGGGTCCTACATGGCGCGCAGACCTCTCCTGCTGCACCCAATGCTCCCCTCAGCAGTGTATTTTGTCAGCCTGCCTGTTCTGTTCCCCGCTCTGGCCCAGGTGAATTCTCTTACCCTCCCACGCTTCTGACTGTACCCAGTGCTTGTAAAAATAAACAAACAAACAAACAAACAAATAAATAAATAAACCTTTTTTAAAAATAAATAAATAAACAAGTCCTTTGTGTATGTATCTACAAAATAAAGGGCCTAATTTGGATGACTCCAATGGACCCTTGAAACTCAAGTAATATCATTCTGTTTTTTTATTTTTTTCCCTTTTTGATTCATAGATAGTACAGGAGAATCTTGAGAATCATATAATGTGTTGAGCCATCCCTACCTCACATTTAAGAATGTAGACCACCATTAGTCATAATAAACACTTTGAATATTTGACTAAGCAGATCTGGAGTTCAGAAAGAGAGGAGAAAAAAATTATCCTGTTATACACATAAGTAAATAACAATTTAAATTGTGTAAGCAGAAGAAAAACAACTTCCTGTTCCCATTTCTTAACTCAACATACTGGTTGGAGGGGGAGGGTTCAGGGAAAGAAAGGGGCTGAGACACCTACACAGGAATTTTGGTGGAGAGTGAGTGAGACATTGGCACATATGGTGCTGTGAAAATGTACCCCCAAAAGATACAATTATGTAATGACTAACAAATTAATACAATTTGAGGAAAAATTAAATTTAAAGAGTCCTTTACTTTAGAATATAAATATTTTATTTAAATATTTATGGATAAAATGATATCACAACTGGGGTTTTCTTCAGAATGACCTAGTTGTGGAATTTAGAGGGGTGGAATAAGTAAACCAGATGGGTATGACTGGGAGTGACTGGCTAATGGGTAAACAGGGTTCTTTACTCTCCGTGGGGCAGTATATTCCTTATCTTTCATAAAAACATTTTTATTTAGTAATCTAAAAGGAATAACAGAAATAATATTTCACTCCCCAAAACCCAAACAATGGTGAAAGATACATTTGCATTTTCTATTGTGAAGAGCAATTCTGTAATCTATGAAATGTTATGAAAATAGTAGCCATTATTATTTATTTGAATGGCTATCTTAAGCAAGGCATTTGGGCTTTGACATCTTGCTGTTGCTCTAGCCTTCTTGCATAACGAAACAAAAGATTTTGCAACGGAGAGCCCCAGTCTATACAGCCCCAGTCAATACACTGACCAGGCCTCCCAGTCGCCCTTCTCTTATTTCCTGAATTAATCTGCCTTTCCTTCATGTAGAGGTGCCTCTCAGACAAGGACATTACATTATTACTTATTTTCCCTGATCTTACAGGTCAACTTTCACTTTCATTATTTCCTGCAAATAACACTTTCTTTGTCACTACCCTATTGGTACTCCCATTATAATGTGGAGGAAGAAATGTGTCTGCTTAGTACAATAATTAATTCAGGAAGAAAAAAATAATCCCCTGCTCAACTGGAATATAGACAGCTTGTGGTCTCTTTTTGTTAAGTAATTTGTTAGAAGACATTTTGAAGGAAATACTGATGGAAACAGACACTAGCTTGGGAGCCCAGCTGAATGACTGAATTAGTTATTTACCTGGGTTCAGCCTTTTTTCCTCATCATTCTTTAATATGGCTACTTATAAAATTGTCTTTAAATCTGCTGGGCTGCTGTGATGTTGTAAATGAGCCAACTTCTATATCCAAGAGGTCTCATATTATCTAAGAGGTCATATAAACTCCAATGTTCTTCTCAATTTAGAAGATTTCTTTCACATTCAGACACTTTCAGAACTACAAACTTCACACACTTGTTTTGCAAGGCAGTTGGTCATATTGTTAGACAAAAATAATTGCACAAAATTTCTTTATTATAGTGTGTACAGAAGTTTGCTTCCCTACAGCATCCCTACCATAGTTATATTTTTGCTCTGAGGAGCTGTACAATACAAATGCCTTTCCTTACTAAGTGATATTTCTTTATCCACTGAATATTTTTATTTTTCTCTATCCTCTCAACTGCCACCTTCCTCCTCTTTCAGACAAGTATCTGAGTGTTTCCATCACAGTGCATGATTATAAATTTCAGTGCTAGAGTTTTGCCTTTATCACTTACTAGCTGGGCTGTGCAGGGCAAGCTACTATCTTCCATACTTCATTTTCCTCATCTCTAAGTTGGATAATTATAAGGTTATGTATTTCAAGCAATTGTTGCATTGTCTTACTTGAAGGCAGATAATCTACATAAAACACATCATAGGACTTGGTATACAGATTGCATGTCATAGTTGTTAGTCATTGGCGAGGGTCATGAAGCTAGTCTGGTTTCAAGTTCCTTCCTCATGTGGCCTCATTGGACTCTATATTGTCCTCCTTAAATTCTAAAGCTAGAACTGAAGCCATAGACATGTTATAACCAGGAAAATTTGGAAGCAGGTAGGTTACTTACCAAATGATCCAGATATTAGACAATGAGTAAGTTATTTTGATTGTTCTTAGCCTACAGAGTACTCATCTACAAATTGAGAGTACGTTATCTGTGGTGTAAGTTTGATGTGAGAAATTTAGTAATGGTACTAAACTAAGTCTCTAAATTAGCGCAAACTGTATCCTAAGCACTATGTTCAAAAGCACTTAGGATCATCTTGGCAAGAAGGAAACATTAATGACACTATATTAGAACAAGTTCTGCGAGGTTCAGGGTATAGTTATCTGCCTGTAGAGTGACACTTTCCCTTGGAGACAGAGTCTGGGGTTACCTCACTCATAAGAAATCTCACATCATTCTGACCACATCTCTGTGAGGTTTTACTAACAGACACTTGAACAGGAAGGTGGTGAAGGAGAGAAAAGAAGCTGGGGAAGAAAGCAGAAGAACAAGAGGAAGAGGTCATGGGACTGGTAGGTAAGTAAGGAACACTCTCAAAAGTGGCAGGGGAAGGGTGAGCCACCCACAGGAGAAGGGCCTTCTATTTTCCCTCCTTCATGTCTAGTCTTTTTGTAAGGGTCTTTAGTCAATCGATACAATTTATATTTTTTAAATGCTACAAAATTCACAGTATCACTGCTTGCAGAGAAGCAATGGCATGAGAACAAGGAACATGAACTTTGGTATCTAATGGGTTTTCATTTTATCTATAGCTGCTTTTTCATGGTGCCCATAGTTAGAATGCTCGCTCCACCTTAATAACAACATTCAGCTGAGTCTCAGCAGAGACAGCCTTTTATTCAGTTCACTGAGATTTTCCTTATAGATTCTTTTTGCCATTCATTTGAAACTTTTTAGAACTGCCAGAAAAGTTAAAATCACTGTAAGGGAAAAAGTAGTCTTGTTTCCTCTTGATACAGAAATCTAGAGGGTAGATTAGAAGGTTTACCCTTTAGACTTCTTGAATCTGGATGAATACATTTACAAACATTTTATGTTCAGAGCTACTGTGACCTGAGCCCCTCTGGGCTATGGATTTTGGAAGTTCACCTATCCCAAGCCAGTTGTTCTCAATCTTTTGGTAGATTTGCACCTTTCTCCCTTCTTTGCATCTCCTATATCCCCTGGCCATAGGGGTTAGAGCTAGATGCCCCCCAAAATAAGGGACATCTTGTGACAATCTGAAGGTAATACTCAAGAGAAATCATTGTTTTTCCTATGTCAACATCAAGCAAGTTTGGGGAGAGCAGACAGCCATTCTAGCAGAGGGTATCAGGCTCCCTCTGAATCACCATACACAGCAGAAGCACCTGTTTAAGTGGCAATTTCCTACAATTCCTATAGTTCCTGATATCCAGAAAACAAACAAACAAACAAACAGCATTTTTACCTACTCTTTAATCTCTTAGTCCTTCCAACAGTGTTGCAGATTCTGATCTTCTATATTAAATCCCTTGCTGTTTGGGACCAATGATCATCTAGTCGATATGTCAATTCCTCATGTGTGGTAGTTAGAATTGCCTGGGAAGCTTTTGAAAACCACTTCTTGGAGGTGGACCAGGAGTCCATGTATTTTAAATGCTCTCCAAATATATCCAATGGACATCCAGGGATGAAAATGACTCAATCTCAAATTTGAATTTCCAGTTTCAGACTCCGGTTTCTTCTCTGACAGATCCTCATCTCATAGTCATTTCTATCAGATTTACCAGGTCAGAGAACACACTCTATCTCTTCCCTCAACCTGTCTTCTTAACACATTGAGGAGAGGCTAGTGCAAGCAATTTTCAAAATGTCCTAGTGTTTTTGGATATCTGACAGAAGATACTTGGGAGAGGCAAACACCATACAAATGTAAATATATAAAGAAATGAAAGGATATGCCAACATTTGATGATTAAAAAAATGGATCAGGACTTTGAAAACAACTAAACCCATACTTTTGAACATGAAAAAATATACCAATAGAGCAGAATTTCAAAGGACACATTAGCCAAAGAAAATAAAAATTGATAAGCTGTAAAATAGATATGAAAAAACTTCTCAGAATGCAGCACAGAAAGAAAAATAAT
Source organism: Talpa occidentalis (assembly GCF_014898055.3). NCBI lineage: Eukaryota > Metazoa > Chordata > Mammalia > Eulipotyphla > Talpidae > Talpa > Talpa occidentalis. The sequence continues at coordinate 111,735,253 of NW_026555331.1, read as the reverse complement.
AAGAGCAAACACACTTTCTTAAGCGGCTTGCATTTATTTTCTTTTGTAATCCCCATAAATAGTCCAGGAAAATCTAAGTTACAATGAAAAATAAATTAAAGAAGTTGCAAAAATCTAAGTAGATTACTGTATAAAACAGTAATTCTCATCTAATTTTTGTGGCTAAAATGCAAAACAATACTAAAATACTAGGCAATGATATCATATAACTTTGGAAGAAGTTCTCTGCCAATGTGTTTTAAAATCAGTGTATTTTTTGGAAGAAAGAAAGATTTAAAAAACTCCAGGAGGGGCCTCCCCAGTGGCACAGCAGTTGAGTGCTGGGTTGCGAAACTGCCTGCAGTCTCTGCAGCACCAGTTCGATCCCTGGCCACCGGCAAGAGTCCCACATGGCGCACAGACCTCTCCTGCCACCCACTGCTCCCCTCAGCAGTGTACTTCGTCCGTCTGCCTGTTCTGCTCCCTGCTCTGGCTCTGGTTAATTTGTCCACTCCCATGCTTCTGACTGTACTCAGTGCTTGTATAAATAAATAAATAAATCTTTAAAAGAAAAAAAAGTCCTTAAAAAAAAAAAAAAAACTCCAGGGATTTAAAATTAATATGGAAGTTTTTATTTCTTTGAAAGCACTAAAAATAAAAAATAAAAAAGAATGAAATGGCATAATAAAGAAGAAATTTGTAGAGAGGAAAAAATGGAAATGAAGAAAAAAACAAGTTGAAATAATTCAATAGAAAAAATAACCAAGGAAAGAAGGAATTGATGTGTATCAATCATTATTATTACAAAACAGACTTTAATCATTGTATAATAAATGCTGTTGTAGAAATAGGTGTAGTCTATTTTGAGGGAAAAGGGAACAACATTAATTCTTCCCAGAAAGGTTAAGAGAAAAGTTTAAGGAAGTTGAAGGAAGAAAAGAAATAAGCAGTTGGCAATGCTTGTTGAACTGCTGCCTATTTCCAGCCCTTACCTAGAGGACTTATTTGCATTTTCTCTGAAGAGTTTCAACCCTTTTAAAGGAGAGAATATTGCATAGTGAACTTCATCCATAGAGTATGTAGAAGTGGGGCATCCAGTCTTAGTGAATACATCAATTATATGACTGAGACTTTTGAAGTTAACTTGCATGAAAAATATCATTGTGTGATATTCAATATTAATTGTACAAATATACCCATATCAAGACTCATATACACTTGCATTTTTTCTGTACATTTGGAGAATGCACAATTGGAAATTCTAATTGAAAATTCCTTCTTTTTTAAAAAGATTTATTTTTATTTATATAAGAGCAGGGGTACATCTGGCTTATATATTTATATAAGCCAGATGTGCAGAAGGGTGAGAGGATTCACCAGAGAGAGCGGGGAACAGAACAGGCAGACTGAGGAAATACACTGCTGAGGGGAGCAGTGGGCGAGACAGGAAAGGTCTGCCCTGCCATGTGGTATTCTCGCCTGCCAGCAGGGAGTGAACCGACACTGCAGAGTCTATGGACAGCTTCACAGCACTGCACTCAACCACCTGCGCCACCAGGGAGGCCCTTGAAAATTCCTTTTAACCAAGAGCAGTGGCAGAGCATGTACTTGGAGAGGTTAGAATTAGAACATTGCCAGCATGCACCTGACTGCATCTCATAATACCCAATTAAGGATATTTTGACAGGGTGGTGGTGGGTGGTATTAGTTTCAGCTTGGGAATTATATTTATGCCTTGTTGAAAGAGGAGTCTATAGAAAGTAAATTAGGTGCTGAGGCTGAACATCTAAAGTCTATGCTGTAGTCTGAATTCCAGTTTCCACACTGACTCCAACCTTAATTTTAAACAATCCAAACTATAACAAAATACACCTTGGACTAAGTTTGTTCAATTCTGTAATTCTTTGATTATTCAACTAGCAATCCAAAGATCTTATGTCTCCAGGCCATTACTTCAATAACATATTAAAATTGAGCTAGAGGGCCTCCCTGGTGGCGCAGGCAGTTGAGCGCAGCGCTGTGAGGCTGTCCACAGCCTCTGCAGTGCCAGTTCCATCACTGCTGGCCTCAGAGTGACCCACATGGTGAGCGGACTTCTCTGTCACGTCCGCTGCTCCCCTCAGCAGTGTATTTCGTCAGTCTGCCTGTTCTGTTCCCCGCTCTGTCTCTGGTGAGTCTCTCACACTCCCGCGCGCCTAGCCTGTACCCTGGTTCTTGTATGGATAGAATGGATTTTTTTTTTAAGATTTATTTATTTATACAAGAACTAGGGTACAGGCCAGATCCGCGGTGTGGTGAGAGAATTCACCAGAAACAGAGCGGGGAACAGAACAGGCAGACTGACGAAATATACTGCTGAGGAGAGGAGTAGGCAAGACAGAAGAGGTTTGTCGCGCTATGTGGGACCCTCACCAGCCAGGGCGATGGAACCGGCGCTGCAGAAGCTGCAGACAGTTTCACAGCGCTGCGCTCAATCGCCTGTGCCATCAGGGGAGGCCCGATAGAATGGATCTTTAAAAAAAAAAATTGAGCTAGAGATTACAGTGAGAAGAATGTGAGGCTAAGCACCATCTCTAATACAATATGGACAAGTGAAGACAAGTTATTCCACCTCTCTGAGTTTCATTCTAGCTAATGAGTTATCCTTTAAGGAATGATGAATGGAAGAAAGAATGACTGTTAGATAGGCCTTTGGACCTCTCAAACGCCAGTTCCCACTGTATGGGACCAGAGAATCAATGAGATGAGGGCCATCCTGATTCTCTTTTATACTCAAAAACTGACAGTTGAATTGCAAATAAATGAGTGCCTGAAAAATAAAATGCCACAAAAATCTCCTTGTCAAGAGCAAAGTCTTTGAATTGGTCTGTTTCAGATCTTTCTTATGAAGAAAGTTTGACGCTAAACTTTTGTGTTCTCTTAGCAATAAAATGAGGGTTATTACACCTATTCTTCATGAAACATTTGACAAATACCAATTCTTATAATGACTTGCATTTGTTTTGCATGGATAAATTGTCTTTCCAACTATATTACTATGACCTTAAAAGAAGGGATCATAAATATCTTTTAATATTTCTTCATATTGGGCCTCCCCTGGTGGCGCAGCGGTTGATCGCTGGGTTGTGAATCTGCCCGCAGCCTCTGCAGCACCAGTTCGATTCCAGGCCACCAGGCGAGGGTCCCACATGGCGCTGCAGACCTCTCCTGCTGCCCGCTGCTCCCCTCAGCAGTGTACTTCTTCCTCAGTCTGCCTGTTCTGCTCCCTGCTCTGGCTCTGGTGAATTCTCTCACCCCCCGCGCTTCTGACTGTACTCAGTGCATGTATAAATAAATAAATAAATCTTTTTAAAAAATATTTCTTCATATCTATCTATCGATGATATCAGAAAGAGAGAAAGAGATATTATAATACTTTTTTTATATTAATTTTTTTTTCCTGAAAACTCAATTATGGGCCTTCCTGGTGGTGCAGATGGTTGAGTGCAGCGCTGTGAAACTGCCCGCAGCCTCTGCAGTGCCGGTTACATCCCCGCCGGCCTCGGAGCAACCCACAGGGCGAGCAGACCTCTCCTGTCTCACCTGCTGCTCCCCTCAGCAGTGTATTTCATCAGTCTGCCTGTTCTGTTCCCTGCTCTATCTCTGGTGAGTCTCTCACCCTCCCTCGCATCTGGCCTGTACCCTGGTTCTTGTATAAATAAAATAAATCTTTAAAAAAAAACTCAATTATGAGACTTAAAAAAGTTTTATGTCAAATTAGTTTCATGGGAAAAGTTCTGAAACAAGCTACTTTGACAATTCTATTTTGGAATCTTGTATTCATATTAAGGTCAGCTTAATCATAACAGTGGTAGAGATATTGTAGGTTAGATTTTATATAAATGGAGTATGGGAAAACAGAGACACAGCAACAATCTACGAATGTGACAGCTATTTTATTTTATTTTTATTTCCAAAATACAACTAAAGCTTCTCTAAGTTAGATCTTTTAATACAATAGAATAAATTCTGTGCTAGAAATGGTCACTGCACTGCAAAGAGACTGCAAACTTGTGAAATGATAACACTTGAACTAAAATCATCTTAGGCATAAAGCATGTCTGATGAATCACATAAGTGTCATTTTATCAAGCAGCAGAGAGAGGAAAGCAAGTCCATTAGTCAATGTAGTGAGGTCGTAGGTTGTGTTCATTGCACTAGGTCACTTGGGCAAGAGTCCCACAGAAAGAAATGAGGAGATGATATTCTAGACATACATCACAATATTTCAAAGAAAAGAATGTGGAATGGGCATTTGGAGAAAAAAAAAATGAAATGTGTTTTATAATTGATGCCGAGGCAATAAGAGAATAGTGGGAGATACTCATGAAAGGTATAGTCAGACCTCAATTCTGCCCAGAAGCCAGAATTAATGGCAGTTATTTTTTTCATGTTACTCCAAAATACTGCAAAATAACTAATAAACATTCTTTACACCAAAGGATTCCTCTTACATGAAGGTCCTACATGGTTAAATTTATAGAGACAATAATGTCTACCAGCTGTTATCCGGGGCTGGTAGGAGGAAGGAATGAGGAGTTACCGTTTAGGTGTATAGAGTTTCAGTTTGGGATAATGAATAAGCTCTGGGGATGGATGGTGTCGATGGTTGCATAATAATACAAATATACTCACAGCCACTGAAAAGTATACCTAAAGACACTTAAAACGGTAAACTATTGTTAAACATATTTTGCTACAGTAAAAAAAAAAAAAAAAAGAAAAAGAAAAAGAACTTGAAAGAGAATTTGTCTTTAGCGCAACACTTCCTGAGTCAAAAAGGGATAATTTCATGTTTAGTACATTTGGTAGAATGACTGCAAGGTGATTGCCACTATGAGTATTGAAGAGGTTCCCAACCTAGTTGGACCACATTTCAGAGGAGGTCAATTGGCCTTGACCTTCAGAGGAGATTGTGATATGAAATTAATTTGAAAGTATTTATCTGACCACAGAGATGCCACACCTATTCGTTTACGTATTATCTATAGCTACCTTTATACTGCAGTTGTAGAGGTAATTGTCACAGAAATCAGATTGTACAATCCACAAAATACTATCTGGTCCTTTAATAAAAGTTTGTCAGACATTCAAATTAGTTGTGTTGGGGTTGGGGTGGTGAGAGGATTGATCTCATCCAACTTTTGCAGTAAAATCGACCAGAGGTACAGAGGTCAGCAGTCATAGTGAGGGCCACCTGCTGTCTTATATATGTAGAATATATGAGCTTAGCCCAAGGAGTCTCCAAAATCCTTGGGGAGGGGACTGAGCTTTTTATCATCATTAAGACCTTAGATCATGGAACATAACTGGGTTATATATTTGAGATTTCATTTTTGAAGTTATCTAGGACTAAAACCAACCCCTAAGGAGATTCCAGGAATATGTCCTCAGTGTACTTGCTGCAGGGTTGACTCAATGGTGCTATTTAATGCAGAGTGAGACTGCACAGGTCCACTCTGCACTTACATCCAAAGTCAATAGCACTCACTATCACCTTAACAGCTTCTCAGTCATGAAGGGAGGAAGAGGAGGAGGGATCACTCTTGTGGATAAGGATGTTTCAGGCATAACAAAAGATATACACAGAACCATGCTGGCTTTTCATTAATAGTTCTTAAAATTTTAAATCTTAAGATTTAAATTTCCTTAGAAAAGGCCCTAACCATAGTCCAGCTATTGTAGACTCAATTTCTCTTTCATGATATGAAGTTATTCCTCAAGAGAGAAGGGAAGTACATTTGAATCACAAGTCATTCCCTGTCCCACATGGCTATGGGGAATCCCCAACAAATGATACTAAGATTTCGGCAAAATCAATTGACCAGGCCATGGAGCTCCTGGTGAGCTTCTTTATCAGGGAGCAAAGTGGTGTTCTAAATTCCATTAGGTCTGCCTTTTGCAATGTCTGAGAAAACGTACACTTTTGCACAGTGCTCCAGTTGGTACAACTTCCTACTTTGTGTCAGAGCAGAAAGGGCTTAGACGCTAAAGATGCTGCTCATCAACATAACATATCTCTCCACCTACCTCATTTGAGAGAATTATTGCCACCTCTGTGACCAGTATTTCTCTCTCCCATGTAAATTAAATTCAACAATTTTCACTTCTTTAAAAACTGACTTACTCCCCAGTAAATGCAATCTTTAGTTCACCAAGTATTTTGAAATTACAGTATTTTGAAATGTCCAAACTTGAAAAGGGAAGCAATCCTTAGACTTAAAACACTTGTTTTTAGATTATTTTGGATTTAAGCCTTCACTAACTATGGCCCATAATATCAGTGATGACATTTTATCTTCATTCATTCATTCAGTTGCCCATTCATTCATTTGTTCCTTCAAGTACCAGTTCTAAGGAAGTTGAGTGCTGAATATGTTCCAAATACTATGCCAGAACACAAATATAGAGAAGGCATAGTTCTGTCCTTCCGGGACTTTTAGGAATGAGACTGCTTATATGAAATTTGATTTGAGCATCATGAATACTACTATTGTCATATACAAAATGGAACAAAAAGAACATTTGATAAATAATCTGATAAAACACATAGACTAGCTTTGAAGAGAGTTTGCAAAGTGATATCTCAGAAATATTTGTTGATTGATAAAAATTTAAGTTTATTACTTTGAATGATTTTTTGCACGTTGTGATTTCTTTTTTTTTTTTTTTAAAGATTTATTTATTTATACAAGCACTGGGTACAGTCAGAAGTGCGGGTGGGTGAGAGAATTCACCAGAGCCAGAGCAGGGAACAGAACAGGCAGAAGGACCGATTACACTGCTGAAGGGAGCAGCAGGCGGCAGGACAGGTCTGCACGCCATGTGGGACCCTCGCCGGTGGCCGGGGATCAAACTGGAGCTGCAGAGGCTGCGGGCAGCTTCTCAACCCAGCACTCAACTGCTGCGCCACTGGGGAGGCCCTATTGTGATTTCTTTAAAATATTTTGACATATTTTAGTCATAACATACTTATATTTCTTATAACGCTTGCACAGAAACTTAGACATAGTAGACATCCAATAAAAACTCATATGTTTATTGAATTTTAGATTTGGAAAGATTTTTAGAAATCACCTAGTCTGGGTTTTACATCACATTGAAAATCTGAAAAAAAAAAATAAAAACTGTAGACCTTTGTCTTCATTAAAAAAGCATGCATTTCCATGCATTCAGTTTTTTTTGTGTGTGTACAATTTTAGGTGATTAATGAATCATCTTAAGTATCATCCACGAACTCCTTGAGGGTCACATGATTGTGAAGTCCCTAAGCACCACATATAACATGTCTGATGGAGTCTATATATTATATTTTATAATTGCTGAAAATCATTGACTAGCAGAGAAGTTGGCAAAGAAGTTCCCTAAGTCAATTCAGGCCCACTTCTTTTCATGCAACCTGTGTACTACAAATGGTTTTAATGATTTCTAAATGGTAAGTAACTATGAATTTTCCCTTTTGTCCTTAAAAATCTTTTCTATTAGCTGTCTCATCCTTTATAGAAAAAGTTTATTAGTTCTTGGTATAATGTGATTAGAAAATATTTTCCAAATCACTCAGTCAAAAGTGATCAGACTCAGTCTGATTCTAGTGAATTACCAGAACATAGGGGACTCTAATTCATGCTGCTCGATTCCTTACCCATTGGTCTTCCTATTACTTTTATTGACCAATTAAAATACTGAACGCTTGATTGATATAAAAGTACTAAAACACAAAATAAAGAGTTGTAAGTCTGGAGTACTTAACAAATCAATTTTGGGTAGGAAGTTGAAAGCCAGAGAACTAAGTGAGTCATTCAAAATCGTATTATGAATCTTTTAAAGAAGTAGGATTGGGCCTCCCCCGGTGGCGCAGCAGTGGAGAGCTGGGGTGCAAGGCTGCCCGCAGCCTCTGCAGCACCGGTTTGTTCCAGGCCGCCGGGGAGGGTTCCACAAAAAAAAAAAAAGAAGAAGTAGGATTAAACTCCCACTCTTGTTGTGCATTTATGACTTATATTTTCTTTATTTTGTATTATTTTCACTCCACATATTTAAAATGCAATATTCTTGTAAAAAAAAGAAATAATGGTATAGAAGGAACTTACTTAATGTAAAATTATTTGAACGGATGTTCTTAATAGTTGCATGATTTTTTAAAGTTGTTTTCAGACACTTCCTGCCATATTGTAAAAACGGAATGAGAGGAATTACAATAACCATTACAACACGTTATTTTGAATATATTGTACTTAGAAATTTCAAAGTACCTAATTTCTATTGACTGATGTCTTCTTTGATTAATGCTATGAGAATGGTTCCAAACTATATATCACAATCTTACTAACCAAGTTTAAAGATTTTCATAATGGGAAATAAACAAGTAAAACATCATTTAAAAGATAAGCATTTGGATAATACATAAATGCAACACCGAGCCCAAAGAGACACCTTCCATGTTCTTAGCTAGATTTTTTCCCCTTTTGACACATTCTAAAAATATTTTTGTCCATAGTTAGCCACCAATAAAAACTAGGCTTTGCCATCAGAGTAGTGTGTCCTACACAGGAAGAATTAAATAATTCTTTCTATAACAGCGTTGTGGTCAGAGTAAATAAGTTTGTCTCTTCGCAAGACTGTTTAAAGATATTAGAACTATACTGGAAACTTCATCAAGCTATCTTTTAGCTTTTCTTTCATTCATGTCTCCTCAACCCCAAGTTTTCTGCACTTACCTTGAAAAGCCAGATTTCTCAGGAGGAGGAACAAAGATGAGCCAGCTGTCTGATGTCCAAACAGGATTTTTCTAATAGCAAGTTGCTTTTGTACTTCCATGGCCTGCGTGCATTTACAAGGCCTGACTGGTTCACCAAGCAAAGGAAGCTTGGTGTTCTAAGTTCTAAGTTCCTCAGGACGTCAACAGCAACCACAAAACCTCAAAACCATTTCAAAAACATTAGCATTGAAAAACCAACCTCTTAAAGATGAACAGTCCAGATGGCAAAATTCCAGGAAGACCACTGTCAACAAATAGATATTAAGATTTTATGACTGCTATGAGTCTATAGTAGTTCACTTAAGAAAAAGAAATCATTCAAGATGAATTTTGTAGAGAATGAAAGGGAAAGACAGTGTGAGTATTAAAAATAATGGGGGAATAAGTACATTACAGAGAAGGGGGTGCAAGGTGATATTAACAAAAATAAAAAAGGGAGATAAGCTGTATTGTGTTTGGGGCAACAGGCTATAAACATAATGCTACTTTTCAGTATGAAAATTTATAGTTGTTCTGTGCTGATTTAAGGACTTAAGGCTATGACTTTTATAATGCATTTTGGTACTTAGCTCTGTTATTTATATCTAACATTCACTAGGATATGAACCTGTAAGTTGCTAATTAGAGTTAAGAGTAAGGAATTTAAAATCAAAGTCTGGGGCCTCCCTGGTAGTGCAAGGGGTTGGGATGCAACCTATGAAGCTGTCCACAGCCACTGCAGCATGAGTTCGATCCCCGGTGCGCTCCCCTCAGCAGTGTATTTCTGTCAATCTGCCTGTTCTATTCCCCACTCTGTCTCTGGTGAATCCTCTCACGCCCCACAACCCTGGCCTGTACCCCAGTTCTTGTATGCATAAATGAATAAATCTTTAAAATCAGAGTCTGTATTAGAGTTGCAGGGGAGGGGAATATATTTGTCTACTTCTCACTTTTTAGACTTGACATTACCTTCAAAAAAAGCTATACACAGCTGTAGAGATATACTGCAAGTATCAAAATAAAAAGTTCCTCAGGCAACTCCAACTCATCTCCTCTTTATGCCACACTAAAATACTACAATTCACACAGTAATATACAGAAATTTGAGTTAAAAATGCTAACTTAATATCCATATTTTTAATATACTCCAACTTTCAATTCCTATTTTGACATTTCTGCATTTAAAAAAATATGAAAATATCAAACTGGCATTTTCCCTGAGTTCTCTCTACTTGTTTTGGTATTGTTTACTTTTCTCATTCCAACACATAATTTGCAACACATCTGAATTAGATTTTTCTGCTCTAAAGGAACAATTCTATATCTAGAAATTATTCAGTTTCAGCAGATATTATAATTATGTTATACAAGTAAAAATGTTATGTACTTCAAAATAACTCATGCTAGAGGAATTTCAAATGTTAGTAATGGTAGAGAAAATTTTTACAGGAAAACCCACCTTCTGAGTGCAACTAAAAGTGGTTTAATAAGACTATAAAACCTATTAATTTGAAGGCTTTAGAAAGTTGTCTAGGGCCTCCCCTGGTGCCGCAGGTGGTTGAGTGCTGCGCTGTGAGGCTGTCTGCAGCCTCTGCAGCACCGGTTCGATCCCCAGCAGCTGGGAGAGGGTCCCACATGACGCGGCAGACCTCTCCTGTCTCGCCCGCTGCTCCCCTCAGCAGTGTATTTCAGTCCGTCTGCTTGTTCTGATCCCTGCTCTGTCTCTGGTGAATCCTCTCACCCTCCCACACATCTGGCCTGTACCCCGGTTCTTGTATAAATAAATAAATAAATAAATCTAAAAAAAAATTCCTCTATTTAAAAAAAATAAATAAAGTTGTCCAGATAGAACCTAAAGAAGCAAAATTCCCAAAAGGGAAGTACAAAAGATGAACCTGATTTTTCAACTCTGTTTTACTCACAATACTTCTCACTTGCAACTGGTCACTTGGAGGCTGAGAAATTGAGCAGAAAGCAGAGGCTAGGAAGCTCAGAAGTGAAGGACTAGGGTCCTTTAGAGTCTAGGGTCAACCAGGAGGTGGTACCCTTACACTCACCTTAAGCTTTCAAGTAAAGCCCTGCACAGTTGCATCTTAGAAAAAGGCATAAGCTATAAATACCATACCTTCACAGGGTAGAAGCCCAATTTCAGAGCAATTCAATTAGTGAGGTAATTAGATAATCATTGAATAGATGAGGAGATTAATTCCCATAACAGCCTTTCCTCACCCCAATAAAAAGTGATCTTTGTAGGATGATAACACTATCAAAATCAGCAAATGAACACAAATTTGTTATATACAATGTACAAATTTCAACAAATATTAACAGGCATCTCAAAAAAAATAAGACCAAGTAATCAAAACCATGAAACTAAACAGAAAATAAAGGCAAATACACAAGCAGATGCAGAATTAAGAGACTTGAAAGAACTGTGATTAATTAGTAGTTGGAATAAATAAGATGAAATATAGAGAATTTAAAATTTTATTTAAATCTATCTTCTAAAAGTTAAATGGAGATTCTGAAGGTGAAAAATAAAATAATTAAAATTAAATACTTAATTGATAGAGCTAATATCAGATTATATACAGAAGACAAGAACTGGGATACATGAGTAGAAAATATCACAATGAAGAACAGAGGGGGGCCAAAAATTACATAAAGTCACACAGAAGACATGAAGGTTACAGGAGAGTCTAGCATGCTCATAATTGATGTCCTAGAAAGAGAACAGAGAAGGAATTGGGCAGAAGAATCCATATTTAAAGAAAAATAACACTTTAAATTACATAATTTTAAAAAGACATATACTCAAGAAGCACCATAAGCCCTAATAGGGTAGAAATAAAGAAAACCACACCTAGGTACAACCTAAAAAAATTATTAAAAAGCTAAAATTAAAAAAAAATAAAGCTTTCAAATATTTCATTTCTGATTTTATTTGTTTGAATTTTCTTCCTTATTTTCTTAGTGAACCTACATAGATATTTGTCTATTTTGTTAATTTTTTCAAAGAACCAAATTTGGTCTCACTGATCCTTTGGATGCCTGTTTTGTTTCCACTTTGTATACTTTTGTACTAATTTTTATTATTTCCTTCATTCTATTGGCTTTTGGTTTTGCTTGTTCTTCTTTTTCTAGTTCCATAAGGCTAGGGGTAAGGTTATTTCTTGTTTCTTGATGTGGGCCTGTATTGCTATATACTTCCCAGTTAGTAGTGCTTTTGCTGTGTCACATAGGTTCTGATAGGCTGTGTCTTCACTTTTAATCATCTCCAAGTATTTTTAATTTCTTTGATATCCTTATCAATTCAATTGTCACTCAGTACTCTGTTGTTCAATCGCTATTTGTTGTTGAATCTCTCTATATTAGATGTTTTTCCTGCCTTCATTTTGTGGTTGATTTCCAATTTTAGATCTTTGGGATTAGAGAAGATACTGGGTATGATTTTATCTTTATGAATTTATTGACACTTGTTTTGTGGCCCAACATGTGATCCATACTGGAGAATGTTCCATGCGCACTGGAGAAGAATGTGTGCTCAGATTTTTAGAAGTACAATTGCCTACAAATATCTTAAGCCCATGTGGTCTAAAAACAGACCATTTAAATTAGCATCAAAGAACATTAAAATAAACCTAATAGAAATCCAGCAAGTCTTTGATCTAGAGCAACATAAAGCATTGAGAACAATTAAGGGTTACCTTACTGAATGGGAATCTGCATTGCTTTCAGATGGGGAGGTTCTGTATTGTGAAGATATAGTTTCCCCTCCCCCACAAAAAGAAAAAATACAAACTACCTATATTCAATGCATTTCTAATCAAAACCTGAACAATTGTTTTTGGGGATATTGGCAAATAAATTTGAAATTTTATATGGTAATGTAAAGGACCTAAAACGTCAAAGGCAATTAAAAACAGATTTGAAAGATTTAAATTATCAGTACTACTAAGTATTTTAAATCTAAAATAATTTAGACAATATGGTATTGGCAAAACTGTAGACAAGTAGATCAAATAAATACTACAGAGTACACAAACTAACTCACACATTTATGAAAACTTATATACAAAATTGGGCCTCCCTGGTGGCGCAGCAGTTGAGCGCTGGGCTGCAAAGCTGTCTGCAGCCTCTGCAGCGCCGGTTCGATCCCCGGCCACCAGCGAGGGTCTCATATGGCGAGGCAGACCTTTCCTGCCACGCCTGCTGCTCCCCTCAGCAATGTGTTTTGTCAGTCTGCCTGTTTCGTTCCTGACTCTGGTAGATTCTCTCATCCTCCCGCACTTCTGACTGTACCCAGTGCTTGTATAAATAAATAAATAAATCTTTAAAAAGAAACAACTTATTTACAAAATTGTAGCAGTACAGAACAGTGGGAAATAATGATCTTTTCAATAAATGGGGCTGGATCAATTAAACATTCAAATGGCAGGAAAAATGAATCTTGACTCTATGTTAAACTCTCACACTATCCATAAAAATAAGTTCCGCATAGTGTGTTTATGTAAATGCAAAATATAATTAAGCCTTCTACCAGATAATAGGAAATGGCTTAAAGTGCCTGGAGCACAGAAAGTTTTTTAGGATACAAAACCCAGTAACCATGAAAGAAGATACTGACCAGTTGAACTACATTAAAATAAGACTTTATGGCAAACAGAGACATCATAAGAGTGTAAAGGGTCAAATCATGGATTGAGAGCCAATATTTGTACTTCATCTAATTGAAAAAGTAGTTTTATTAAATATGTAACAATAATAAAAAGACAGTAATAAAATAATGTTAGCATACACAAAAATACATGAGCAAAAAGTTCACAATAAACACATGAAATGCTAATCATCCATACCAGGAGTGATGTGGGGAATGCAAATAAAAACTAAAATGGGATAGTACTAACTGTACACCAGACAGCTGAAATTAGAAAGATTCAAAATACTAAGTATTGCAGAGGATGTGGAATGGAAAGGTAAGACAATTAAATATTTAACTTCTAAAGCTGAACATACACATATCTCATGAACCAGCAATTGCATTCCTATGTATATACACAGCAAAAAAATGCATATGTATGTGTACCAAAACAGTTATAAGAATGCTCATAGTAGCCCACATCTGGAAACATCCTAGATGTTAATAAAAAATAAAGTGTATTATAAAAAAATGTGGCATGTTTAGGTTGCTCTTACAATGCAAATGAATGAAGCAATTATGTTACACACAAAGCATGGTTGAATTTCACAAGCATCAAATTAATTGGGGGGAAAAAAGCCAGACACAAAAAAGGTAATGTGTGGTTACATTTATACAAATATTAAATACTGGCAAAACTCATTTATGATAACGTGAGGACTTCTGCACTATTTTTTTTTTAACCTGGATGGTGATTTCTCAGATGTATTCACTTAGTGATAACTCATTTAATTGTACTCTTAGAATTTGTGCACTTTTATGTCTACACATTATACTGAAAAAAAAAATTGTTCTTAGACATGACTAACCCTGGAAATTCAGTGTTCTCTGTTACTGAGCACTAATTATTTTCATAGTTTTGTTATTTCAAAATGTGGTTCAGTCAACATTCCTTTTCTCCCTGCAGTTTCAGACAGAATGTCCTCCTTTCCCAAATTACTTATATACTACTACTCATTTCCCTGGGCCTGATGCTAACATATCCTCTTCTTCACTTTGAAATATGTTTGGCCAGTGCTTCATCCCCACTGAAATAAGTGCCAGAACAATTAGCTCCAAATCCATATTTAGAGCTCATTTGGAACAAATTTGCATATGGCATTTGTGAGCTTCCAGCTCTTACCTACTAAATCAATGTGCAAAGTAAACTGCAGATTTTCAAAATTATCTTAATCATAAAAAAGTAATGATTTATGATATTGGGATCCTCTATTAAAAAGATGGTGGTCATGATGGCTTGTCAACTATTTATTTATTTATTTAAAGATTTATTTATTTATGTATATAAGGATGGGGTACAGGCCAGAGGTGTGGAGGGTAAGAGGATTCACCAGAGACAGGGGAGTTGAATAGGCAGATTGAACACACTGCTGAGAGGAGCAGCAGGCAAGACGGGAGAGGTCTGTTGCTCCATGTGGGTATCTCCCTGGCTGGCTGGGGCTTGAACTTGCGCTGCAGAGGCTGCGATAACTTCATAGTGCTGGGCTTAACCCCTTTTGCCACCAGGGAGGACTGGCTTGTCAAATATTTAAAGAACAAGAGGGAAGGTCTGGTCTGTGTTGAAGTAAGATATACAGTGGTACTGGAAACATCCTTCCAAGGAAACGTTCAGTCTCTACTTGCTCATCTTTTGACAGCTGACACTTTAGGTTATTTATTATTTACAAACTGCACTTTCTCTCTATAACATGTATCTATATTTTCAACGCTCACCCTCATACTACTCCCCAGCACAACAGCCACAAAGATTAAGCCAAAAGGTTAATTTCTTTTCTACACCACAGTCCTGGAAGTATGAGATGAGTTTTTCTTGTTGGATCTGCATCTTTTCTTCTCTATACCTGGAGTTGTGATCTAGTCAAATAATCCTCACCTGTTGTAGATTTTAGTTCCCCCACCCATCTGGCCATTTACCTTTACTAACCCTCAATTTACTAACTTTCTCCCTCTTAAGTGTACCAAGGGTAACCTTCCTCCACAAGGTTACCAAGTCTTCAATGTTCTCTGAAATGCAGAACAGTCTCTCTGTTATATGGTGCTTCCTTTAAGAGGTGCCTGCAAGCACATCTTTCACCATCCTTTGCTTTCAGATTCAGCTCTTTCAAAACTTTCTGGATCCTAAATCTTATCACTGCATCTTCACTCAACATATTCAACAACAAAATTGAAGTTTGAGGACTCTACCAGCTATGAAAGTATCCATTTGGACACAAGTCTATCCATGTGCGTCTTTCAACTACAATTATTCTGCAAATATCTACACCCTATGTTTCCCTTTCAATATGGCCAGCAGTGGCCTTGCAAGTGCCTGAGTGAAAATCACACAATTCCATATCTAAAAGATATTGTTCATCTTCATTATAGTAACCTGTCCAAAATAGCCTTGTCACAAATTAACTTTTCAGTCTCATGAATTAAGATGTGGACTCTGCACTCACAGTAGAACACAAGGATTTGAAAGACGTTCTGCATTCAAGATCTCTATCTCCTCTGATAAACTGGGTATCCTTCGAAAAACCATGTAGACACAGTCTCATTTTTCTAATTAAGACAGTGGGTTAATGGTCTATGGCTGTACTACTTTTTTATGATTTTGTGCGAATTTTATCTAAAGCAGCACTTTCCTTTTAAGGTATTCCAATTAATTTCATACACCATAAATAGAGTTGTTTGGAACAGAGATCATCAAATATCCTCACCAGTTCAGAGGTTCAAGGTTTTTATCATTTAATGCATAAAGACACATATATTTACCTATGTATATATTTCAAAAACATTTTCGTCTTAAAAGAAATGTCATTAGACAAAGACAAATCTTGAAAGTTAGCCATAGATCTGCACCATCCAGAGGGGAAGAAACAGGGATGAAAACAGGAGGGGAAGAGTGTATTGGACTAAGGCTACCAGAAGGGGAAAGTGGTGGGGTGGAAGCATAGGGGAGAAAGGGTTCTAATGGAGTACCACTGGTGCTTTGGTGGTGGGTGTGCGGAAATAACAGTCATCACAGAGGTGTAAACCTATACCCCTAAGACATACACTGTGATATAAATCAAACTGCCTCAATAAAAATAACTTAATAAAAATAAACACATCAACTTATTTAAAAAATTAATTTAATTAAAAAATGTCATTAGAAGGGATGGTGATAATGACAACAATAATGATAATGATAATGTTCTGATACACAAATTTTGACTTCCTATACGCAGAATAATAATACAAAACACATTTTTTACGCTCTATGTTTGCTTAGTAGATGAATGGATAGATGGATGAATGGGTGGATGGAAGGATGGATGGATGGATGGATGGATGGATGATGAATACTTGGTAAAAATTATAAATTTTATATAATCCCCACAACATTTCTAGGGAGCAAGAATCATTTATCTCAGTTTATAGATGACAAAGCAAACTCAGAAATCTATGGAAACATACTAAAGACTGTTGTTAGCAAATACTGTTACTGTTTGGTATTATGTTTAGTCAGAGCTCTATTATATTTATATTCCTATTGTTGGCATCCTTTGAATATTTACTTATTCCTTCAGTGAGTATGTTCTTTACGTTATTCTTCATACTCCTTGGGTAACCCTGTAAGATAGTGCTGTTACTATGTTTATGATATGTATTCTTTATTGTCATGCCCAAAGTGTCCTATATGACAAGCTAAGTGGGAGATGTGAAATGCTATCTTCATTTAATCACATATCTGTCCCCATGGTCAACTCAAGAAGTAGTGCATACAAAAAACTCTTGCTTCTGCTTTCCTGGAAACAGTGTTACCCAAAACAAATAAAATCTGTAGATATCCTCAGTTCCTCATTATTAGATAGTCATCTGGATCATTAAATTGTTATCATTAATTTGAATTTATTTGCCATTAGTGATGAGTGTCCTGACACTCATCACTAGGAATCATAGTATAGGAATCATAGTATTTTAAAAATATGTATTTGTTTTCTCTTATACATCATTTCTAACTATTAAATAGCCTAGTTAAATAGTGGTGTTTTTCAAAGAGATATTACCTTACACCAGTGAGAACGGCACATATTAAAAAAACAGGCAATAACAAATGTTGGCAAGGATTTGGAGTAAAAGGAACTCTCCTACACTGCTGATGGGAATGCAAACTGGTCCAACCACCATGGAAAGCTGTGTGGAGTTTCCTCAAACTACTAAAAATGGAGCTACCATATGACCCTGCAATTACACTCCTAGGAATATACCCAAAGGACACAAGAATATTAATTCAAAAGGATATTGCACCCCTATGCTTACTGCATCATTATTTACAATAGGTAAGATATGGAAACAACCCAAATGACCAAAAATTGTTGACTGGATCAAGAAGCTGTGGTATATACATACAATGGAATACTATTCAGCAATCAAAAATGATAAAATCATGTCATTTGCAGCAACATGGATGGAGCTGGAAGGGATTATGCTCATTGAAACAAGCCAGAAGGAAAAAAGAACAATATCAAATGGTTTCACTTATAGGAGGACTATAGGGGAATAAAATAAGGGATCAGAAAAAAATAACAATAATAATAAATAAACAAAATGAGCAGGCAACTATAAATCAGAGGCATTCTGCAAGGGAGGGGGAGGCAGAGGGTTAAAAACAGGGGAGGAAAGAGCACAAGGAACTATGGTTGATGAATTGGTGGTAGGAATTTTATGGGGTATACACCTGAAAGGACAACACATATAAGCACACATTGTACAAAAATGAACAGTGATGTAAAATATATCTGATGTAAAATAAGTAAATATGAAAAAAAAGAAAAAAAGTGATATTTTTATAATAAGGTAACACACCTATGACTTGTGTTCATGTAATGGCATCATTCCTAATTTTAAATGTACCCTACCATTCAGATCAATATATTATCAATGGATTTCAGATATTGAAAGTTCCTTACCCTCTAATTTCCTATTATTCATTTGCAAAAACTGATATATGCACAAAATGCTATGGAGCTAAAGTTGGCATAAGATTGAAATTTCCTGGATATTAATACACATGGCAGACACTGCTAGTCTCCTCTCTAGGAATTTTCCCCACACCTTTTCACAGGATAAGTCAATTTTTGTTGTTAGCAAAGTGTCCAACTCTGATGGATAAATTCTGATCTTTATTGATCTTTATTGTTCTCTTTACCAGGATGGCTTGGCCTAAAGATGTGACTATCAACCAATCATCCCCACTGGAGCTTCTTGAAACTTGGTCCATGTATTACAAGAAAGGCAGTGGAGAGAAATGTTCTGGGATCTTGCAAGCTCAGTTGAGTGAAAATAAGTGGTCCTGGCATTGACAATGAAGGAATGAGTCTAAGAATAGTCAACCTGTTGAGGTTGGAATATTAGATATTTAAAGAGTTTGCTTTTTCATGACCTCAGTTGAGTCAAAACACATGATGTCTACCTCAAGAATATTTCTATCCTGAGATGATTACATGTCTGCACCATTTAAGTCACATTTAGTTACACTTTCTATTTCTTTAAGTCTGAAACAGCCCAACTTATTTGATAGTTATTTTACTAGATGGAAACTGAAGAGAAGGCAGGCTTTGTATCCTTATGTTATGTTACCTTAAGTTATTAGACACCCTATGTGCTAGAGGCAGACAGAACAAGGATCCCATCAGAACTGCCATCTACAGCTTATATCTACCCATTTTGGCAAATTACTAAATCTCCCTAAGCCACAATCTCTTCACCTAAAAGCCAGAAATAATTATTGTGAAAAAGAAATGTATTTAACACACACCTGATGAATAACTAGTGTCAACTAACTGATAAATGATAATCTCCTTATTTCATTAGAATGATTTCCCACATTCAATGAAAGCTGGGTTTCATCCAATGAAGAATTTGTTGGACTATTTTCATCCCATTTAACTGAATTTTTGTTGTGTGATAAAGGCTATTTAAAAAAAAGCAAGCAGATATCTTAGAAAACCATGACTCTTTTTCCAGGAATCCTCCAAAGGATTTTTTTCATGAGATATGACTGTGACTTTTCATTGATTCCATTCCCTATTTCAACTTTTACTGTCTTTTTTTTTTAAAGAATTATTTATTTATTTGTTTGTTTGTTTGTTTGTTTATTTATTTATTTATACAAGAACCGAGGTACAGGCCAGATGCGTGGGAGGGTGAGAGGATTCACCAGAGACAGTGCAGGGAACAGAACAGGCAGACTGATGTAACACACTGCTGAGGGGAGCAGCCAGAGAGACAGGAGAGGTCTGCTTCGCCATGTGGGTTTCTTGCTGGCCGGCCAGGATGGAACCGGCGCTGCAGAGGCTGCAGACAACTTCACAGCGCTGTGCTCAACCACCTGCGCCACCAGGGGAGGCCCTACTGTCTTAATTTATGGACAACATCCTTCCTTTGTGGTGAAGAAAACACCACAAACAATTTTCAGAATTTCTGTCATCAGGTTAGTTTCACAGGAAAACTATAAAGTAAACCATCAGACATGTAAGGTAGGTGTTGGTGAAATTTCCATGTTATCATCTTTCCTTCTTTCATCATTTCTTTTCAGAAAATCAGAATTTCAGAGACCAAGGCCAATTTATTCCAACTCTATCCTTCTCTGTGCTTTTAAGGCTGTGCAGTAGTCAATATATGTAAGCATACAACACATCCATTTTTGTGGTGGTACATACCCTGTAGATTTATAACCAAACATTCCCAATTCCCAGTTTTTTTTTGACTCTAGACATAGTTTCCCATATGAGAGCTATTCCTGTCCAATTTCTTCATTTGAAAAATGGGAATAATTAAGATCTTCTACCTCATAGAGTATATGAAAAGATAAATTGTTGGAAAGCAAAGTGCTTGACACACAAAAAAATACCTGTGACTCAAATTTCACTTTTTGAGACAGGAGAAGACCATAGGCATATATAGATTTTCCCTGTCCTAGAGATAATGAACATAGATTGTCACCATGAAGTTTCTGGTATGGGGATTTTCCTGATTGAGCTTGTCTTCACCAGTATTAGACTCATGACTGCTAGTCTTTACTGATAATATCCTGATGTAGTTAAAATTAAGTGTTTTCTCTGCCTGCCTCCTTCACTTGAATACCACTGTGGTTGATTGCTTGCTTGCATGCTTGTTTTTCTTTTTTTTTTTTTTTGCAGGGGGGTGGGCAGCAATAAGTACCACTATGTAGGAACATATTTTGCCTGGAAGACACTTAAGGGGCTAAGGATTGTTTATTTGCCTAAACATCATATGTGCAGAGCCAGTGCTGTGATAAACTTCAAAAATATGAGGCACTCAGTCATTTGGTGTTGAACTAATAATTGTGCAGGAACTATATTCCTGCAAGTGAAAGATTATAAAATAAATAACTCCAGCTGGTATCAAGAGCCCCAATAATTGACATGGTGCTGTGAGTCTTGAGTAAAAAAATTTGGGAGTTTGGTTTCTTTCAACTTTTAAGTTTTAGAGCAAAATAAACTGGATCTCAGAACTTAATACTTTTGCGCTTCAATATGTCTGGCTTTAACTTGCAAGGGGATTTAAACTTTACACTAAATTACATCCTTTGATAACTCTTCATGGAAGAGACATATTCCAAATGCAGGCAACCAACCTCTTGTGTAACATTAATTTAATGGTTAAGCCCACTGGGTTAAGAAATGAAGCTGAAGAATGTTAGAAGTTTTCCAGTAGAGTTTCACCTATGTTCTCTTACTCACCTTGTAATCATCCTCATCTAGAGGGGAGGACATTCTCTTTGTTGATGGGCAATAGCAAGTTGTCTACATTTTTATCTTGGGGTAAGCTAATCTATCAAAAAATCATTGACACATGAGAAATGTGGTTTCTTCTCTTTCCTCTCCTACCCTAGGACTAGGGAAGTTAGTGACTCAAAATTTCCTTATTGAAGGTTGTACCTTATGGGTATGAAGTTACACCCCTATTTGCCTCTAACCACTGTAAATATTAACTTTATATTAATGAAAATCATTATTTCATTTCTCTTGATTCTTTGTCTTATATCTGAAATGGTTCAGTCATCATGCAAAGAAAGGACTCCTTCAAATCTTAGCTCCTGAATGTTAGCCAATTTGTTTTCTCTCTCTGTATCTCATATCTTTCTGATGTCACCTTTCCATTCATTTCAGTGCCCATGATTTCTTGTTTGTCCTTGTAGACGATTCGAAATCATTGCTTCCTACTTGGAATCTTTATCAACAGAATACTCTTCCCGGGACTCTTGAGATTAATACACCCTAAGTTCCTTCTCCATACAGTTTCATGAGGTACGTGTTGTTTTGCGTTGTTGCCTTTTATTCCCAAGAAAGTTGCAATATTCTGAGTCTGAGCAGAGATACTGATGGAAGGGTGGAAGAGGGGAGAGATGAGGAAAGAAGACAGGAGTTGAAGGGAGGCAAAGAAGGCAGGGAATTCTTGTTGCCATAAAAGGAGTTCCTCACATGAAGTTGGGGCTTTACTGTTATTTTAATTGGCATTTTCTAAGCAATCTTGTTATGTTTGGCCTTATAATTCCATTTCAGAATAATAATATGTATTGTCCAACAGTGATACCTTTAAACAGAACCACTCATGTGTACACATAGGTAATTCTTCGTAGGACTGACAAACCAATGAACAATACAACTGAGGATCTTTCAGATGAAAAAAAAAAAAAAAGAAACTCAAAAGGAAAACTAGAGTGTTAGGGGTTTGACTTTCAGCTCACAAACTATAGCAGAAAAAAATGTTCTTGTCCCTATCTATGTTCTCATCAAATGACTTTCTAAGATGAAATTCCCTTTGCAACTAACAAGTAAGCAAAATATAGTTCAGTCCTTCCTGGAGATTCCCTTTCTGCTCTAAGGAATGCCTCCGGGTTCTTAAATACTAACAAGACTCAGCAGGGCAAGAGGAAGCAGGCATTATGTTTTCAATTGTTTGGCTAAAGTGGCCTTAACCCAATTCCTTTGTTATCCCTGCTCCAACCCCAGAGTAAAACTATGGTTTTTTTTTTTTTTTTTAGTTAATATTGATTTACAGCACTGTATATGATTCAGGGGAATAGATTCACACCTCTGCAGATGTCTATCCACCACCAGAACACCTATATCCCTTTATCATACATCAAGAAGCTTTAATAGGATATTCAGATCTCTGCCACTACAGTCAAACCTGGGACACAGGCAATGTTTATCAGGTAGTTTTAACCCCATCTGCACAGAAATACCAGCAGCCACTCTGTTTAATTTTGCTGCTTATATAATGGTGCTGCCACTAGGACACCAGAGGATCCTTCTTACGACACATCTTATAAACTCCTGTCTCTTCCATTCTGCTTCAAGTCCAGGTAAATCTCAAGTCTAAGAAATCTTTGTTCTCTAGGATTTTTTCCAAGTCACTTTTCTGTGAACAGATAACCTCCCTGAGGGCATGAGGATATATAAACTAAAAACATATATATATATTTAAATATATATTATATATAATATATATTTATACATATTTTTGTATATATTTTATGTATATTTTTTAATTCTGTGAAAAACTTCCTCTGTGCTCACATTAGTGTGTGAAAAGGAAAGAGAAACCTAACAAAAAAAGTGATATTGCAAAATATTAACCAGCCACCCACACTGTCCCAACCACCTTACCTATTATCTTCTCTTATCTTAGCCTTCCCTCTGTCCCATAACCCACTGTGTTGTTGATTGCATGTGGCATCAGTGGCTAGTTTCTGTAGTTGTCAATTTGCCACAATGTAAGGTTAAATCTAGATTTTTTTAAATAATGATTTTTTCCTAAAAATAATATTCATATTGGACACTTTGAAAAATTCAGAAAACCCTGGTAAAGAAAATGATGCCACCACCCAGAAGTACAGTAAGGCATTGATATACATACATATGGATGGTTTTCAAAATTTTTATGAGGTGGAATAGGTAAGTTGGAAATTAAGAGTTTTGTGTTTCTCAGCTTAAGAAATATTATGGCCGGGCCTCCCCGGTGGCGCAGCGGTTGAGTGCTGGGTTGCGAAGCTGCCCGCAGCCTCTGCAGCGCCTGTTCGATCCCTGGCTGCTTCCCGGCCACCGGAGGAGGGTCCCACATGGCGCGAAGACCTCTCCTGCTGCCCACTGCTCCCCTCAGCAGTGTACTTCGGTCCTTCTGCCTGCTCTGCTCCCCGCTCTGGCTCTGGTGAATTCTCTCATCCACCCGCGCTTCTGACTGTACCCAGTGCTTGTATGAATAAATAAATAAATAAATAAGTAAATAAATAAATAAATAAATAAATAAATAAATAAAATCTTTAAAAAAAAAAGAAATATTATGGCCAATATTTCTATTTAGTTACACATTCTGTATTTCAATGCTTAATAATTTAGAAGCTAAAATTTCATGAGGTTATCTTTATTTCATTTTTTATAAGGTCAACTTTGAATTGAGTATTTTTTTTTAAGATTTATTTATTTTTATACAAGAGCTGGGGTACAGGCCAGAGGCGTGCGAGGGTGAGAGACAGAGCGGGGAGCAGAACAGGCAGCCAACTGAAAAATACTGCCGAGGGGAGCAGCGGGCATCTCCCTGGCCTGCCAGGAATCGAACCTGTGCTGCAGAGGCTGCGGACAGCTTCACAGCGCTACGCTCATCAGGGGAGGCCGCATGAGGTTATCTTTCTTATGTAATCTTCCTTTTACCACTGTGAAATAATAGAATTGTCTCATTTAATTTAAAATGTTTCCTTTAAATATGCTTTTGGTATCAATATTGCTTTCTTTGTTTGGTTTATAGTTCCCTAATATCAGAATTTTACCTTCAACTTAGTTATGAGTTCCCTTATTTTGGAATTTCTCTTAGCTTGTGATTCTTTGTATTTGGCAGGTCACAATGCATGACAAATGTTGTCCCAATTTCTGTTTGGTCTTACTTCTAACTTATACTTCCTCATCATGAAAAAGGAACATAATAAACTGACAGCATCACACTTAAAGATGAAATTCTTGTGATAGTTCCATTAAAATTAGAATAAGAGAAACAGGGTTGATATTTCTGCTCCTTGGAAGATCCCACCAATGCTGTGAGTGAGACATGAAATGGATCTGTTCATACTCCATGGAAGACTTTGACAATTACTGTCCAGATCATATTTCATGAACAAAAAGTTAGAATTAGTATAGAAAGATACCACAGTGTGGCATAATTTATACTAAGATCACCCTCTCTTAATAGACTCAAATGTTATCTCTTTACTCATATTCTAGATGTGTCCCACTTAGGATTGCCAATCCAGATAAACTCTGCTCTTATTCCTACTGATTACCAATTCCAGTATATTTGAGAGTCAAGTAAATTTAGCAACAAAGAAACCTTGCTTCACGATAAATAAAAGATAGAGACTGTTATTTACATTTATGTGCACCTTCACATTTTCCTACAAAATAAAGTCTATTGCATCTTACCTGATATCTGAGACCCTTGATCAACTTGTACTTTCTAGATTTGTCTGGTCTATCTCTAATTGCTGCTTAGCCTTGACCACAACTTTCCTACTTGCCAGAGCTGACGATTTACTGGTCTCCAAATGAATCTTGGATTTTTACATCTTGATGACTTTATTCAAAAATTTTAAAGTTCTGCAGTGACATGAAAGTTGATGAAGTTACCTTTTTAATATAACATGTAATGGTACAACTACAAAAATTTGTTTCCCATCACCATAACTTTGGATGGTGTTGGTTCAGTGGTCTTAATAACTAAGAGAGGAATGCCTCCACCAGGCAATATGGAAATAGTTCCATTAAAGAAAAGTTAAGGGTAATTTTCAGCCAATTATTGCTCCTGATGGCATTTGAAAATCAGGGAAAATAAGCAATTAATATGACTTTTTAGCTGACATGATTGATACCATATATGATGGAGTAATAGGTTTGCTGCTACATCATGGATACCAAGATTATTATTCTGGAAAATAGAAAATCCTTCAAGGTATCTACCATGAAAACTGTCATGTTTGCTGGTTAAAATTAATAGAGGATTCCAGGAAACCTCCAAGAAATCAGATCAATAGGAATGAAAATTTAGTTTACCAGATAATATAAAAATGTGTACAATATAAAAGGAACATGGAAAACACAAGTAAGAAAACTTATATAATACAAACTGGTATCTGGAATGTGGAAAAGGTATAGAATTAGGTAATCATTCATTTTTCCTTGCTTTCCTATGTGTATGTGTTTATCCTAGTTGTATACCTTCATGTTGCATTGTTTCTCCATACATTAAATTTATAGATTTCTCACATCACTTACAATCATTTTTCAATGGATCCATGGGGCATACAATCATTGTCTGATATATAATTTTATCTATTCCTTTTCAATATTTATACAACTATGTGTTAGTTTGCTAGGGCCACCATAACAAATACCACAAATTGGGTGGCTTAAACTGAATTTTATTTTCTGGTAGTATTGGAGAGTAGTAGTCAAAAATCAAAATGTTGGCATGATTATTGTCTGCTGAGGCCTTTCTCCTTGGCTTGTAGATGTCTGGCTGTCTTCTCCCAGTGTCTTTACATTGTCTTTTCTCTCTACTTCTCTATGTCATCTCCTCTCTTTATAAGGACATCAGTTGGTCATATTGGATTAAGGCCACCCTAATGACCTCATTTTAAATTAATTATTCCTATAAATACCTTATCTCCAAAATACAGTTGTGTGGTACTAGGAGTTAGAAGTTCAACATATGAATTATGGGGGAAAGACACATTTAAGCACATAACAAACTAGTGGCTATCTCTTGTTTAACTCTTTTGGTAATAAACTTACTCAACAAGTAGAGATTATTATAGACAGAATTTACTTATTCTTTTTTCAAAAGATTTCAGCGCATTCAATACATGAAAGCACATTTTTGTAATGAGATAATACATAATGGGTGAAAAATTATTAAATGGCATGTAAATTTAAGGAGCAATTATTATCTTTACTGCCGTCACTTTTATGACATTGTACTTATTGAATAACTATCATAATTATTATCTTTTCTCAGGTTTTTGAACAACCAAAGATTTTACCATAATGTTAAATGCAAAATAGTTCAGGGAATTTATTTTCATATTTATTTTTCTTTCTAAGTATTTTATTTTATTGCTGTGACACAATAATTGTTTTGAGGAAATCACAGGTCATATATCTTTGAAGGACAATCATTTTAAACCCTACTTAATTAGAATTAATCCATTTATAAATAATTCCATTTATAAATATAAATAAATAAATAAATCCATTTATAAATAATTCCATTTAATATATGGCATATTAAATGGAAAAATACTAAGCAAAATTTGTTTCTAGAACATTACCATTATGTGTTAAGAAAAGTGATATAATGCCATCTACTTGTTACTTTAGAAAATTACTTGCTGAAATTTGTTACTTGCTAAAAATTGTTACTAACAAGTTTTTTAATTATCAAATATCTGAGGTAACTTACTGACAATCAAGTATTTTCTGCAAAATTTTCAGATAAATAATCTACAACTTAAGTCTCTGACAGTCATAACATTCTTTTCTTCTATTAGAATGTTGTCACTTTATCAGTTGACATTTAATTATCACTGCTCCCAAATCTCTAACTATTCTTACATGCTTAACATGTACAATTTCTGAAAATTTATATTTTATTAAAGCAGTTTTTGTTTTAAAATGTTTTAATGCTAGAAATATTTTATGTATTGTACAAGAAATATAGTTAGGCTTAAACCTTAAGATTTTATAATATACACAAAGTTATTATCTTGCTTTTCTCTTTCTCTTAAAGGAAAATGATCATAAATAATCACAAAATAAATCTTTCATTTAATCCTTCTTCAGTTGTATTACTAAGAACATTTTAATTGGGCTACATGCTTAGTTTACAAAAATAAATGAGAAATGAGCTCTCCTTAGTGAAGTTCTTAATGTTTAATCTTGAATTTACAGCATAGCATGAACATACTAAGTAATTTAAATATATGACTTTTCTATATTTGTTTTACTTCCATTAGACCAATGCAATCAATAATAATTGTAATAGAAGCTTACATACTTAGAAAATATGGCCAGCATTTCCAAATAATTTTTTATTAAAATCTTTTTTTCTTGTAAAATACAGAAATATTAACAAAATCCAAACAATACAGATTGTATCATTAAAAGGTGAGAGGAATAATTTTTAAAAATTCTATGTATGTTATATGTGCAACTTATACCAGTAAAGTTATAGCTGCTGGCTACCTCTTCACCACCTTCACCCCATGAAACCTCATATTAGAGTCAGGACAACACACAGCCACAGTGCACCTTAAGCACAGCCTCTTAAGGGTCCCAATCCTCACCACCTCCTCAATAGTTCCCTGCTGATCTTCAAAACCAGACAAAGGGACTCTGAATTCACTGAAAGTGGGAATGGAATATACTTTGAAAGAGTGGCAAATTATAATAAACATTTCCAAAATTTTGAAATTATAATATTGATTTTTGTTTTGTAAATTTATCCAGAATTTAACCATCACTTCCAGAAGCAACAGAAGTAATTAAATGCAATTTGCAAAGATTCATTTATGAGTTTTATGGAGAAGACTTTAACAGCTATGCCATTAAGAAAGTTTTAAACAACTCTCCTTTTCTATAGGCCAAAAGCTGGTGAGCTAGATGCTTTGGAATTTCTAACAAGTTGGAATTACTAAAAAATGGAGTAGAACAAGATGGAAATTATTTGTGCTGAATTGTTGATGTTAACATTGGCAGCAGTAAAAATTTTGGGGGAAATTGAGAGTGAAGTTTAATCAGTACAACAAATAGATTTTTGGTATAACATAAATATATATAATGCACATGTAAAAGAAACTGAGAGCAGGAATATTCTGCTACAGGTTTTGCTTAGCAGTTACAAGGAAATATATGACTGATGATTTTAGGGGCACATACATTTATTATTCATAATTTAGTAACAGATATGTGATAATTTGAGAAAATACCTTTATATCATATGACTTTCAAATGAGAATTATGTGAATAGAGAGGTCAAAAAAGTAAATGTCACTCTGTATTTTATATGTCTTTGTATTTTCTGCTTTTGAAACAAAGTAAGCTTCCACAAGCTTTGCAATTTCTAGGGGTTAAGGGAACATTCCCTATTTTTAAAACAGAGTTCAGAAACATAATTATGTGATTCCTACATTGGTTCTCACATATTACACTGTGAAGAGAGAAGAGCTTGTGAGGTGGTACAAAAAATTAAGCAGCAGGTGCTTGATCTTCAGGAAAAATAGTTGTGACTTTACTGTAAAGTAAATGTTCAGACTTGAAAGAATTTAAAAGAGAATGACCTGAACATAAAGTTTCAAATATATACATAGGATATTGCTGCCTCTCCTACAGCATGTAGGCATATGCTTTGGTGTCTGAGGCCACATTCATTCTTCAAAACAATTAACAGACAGCCAAACACATTTGCTTTTCCGCCTCCCAGTGATATTGACTCCATGGTGAAGCAATGGGATATCCACATGCCTCCCTTGGGTAGACTGGCCCATCAAATTTTATTTTAAGAATAATTTTGGTGATTTTTAAGTTTAATGTATGTAATGTTTGAAATTGTTGTAACACCTATTCATTGACACTATTCTCAGTATTCCAGGTTAAGGTTAGGTCTACCTGAAAATAAAGAACACTATTATGCCCTTACAAACCTGTTTATATTTGTTAGTAAGTCCAAGAAATACTTTGTAAGCTATGTACAAAAAAAATGCTATAATTGTGAGGATCTTCAGAAATTCCATTTGGGACTATTGAAAAGGAAACTACATCCAGGTTATTATTTTTATCCATGGTAAATGGAAAACTGTTTTACATTTTGTAGTACCTATTGCTAGCAGATCCAGGGTAACCACACAAACAGTGCTGTTCAACAGGAACCTGAGGCAGAGTGAAACTGAATGTGGTGATGACATGTATGTACTTTGAAACTTAAGAACTTAAGAGAAACTTCCACAGAACTCTTTTGTGATCTTTGTGACCACAAATAGCCATAAACCAGAGGCTGCTAGTTTTCCCAGATGTATGAGGCTCTAAGATAAAAAGCACAATGTCCTAAGGATTATAACCCTAGAGGAGATTTCTTTTGAATCCCCAACATACATATCAGAACACCACCAAGAAGCAGAGTGCCAAGTTATTTTTCATTTCACTGTGTTGTAAATTTACCCAAATGTTAAATTTTCCCTACATCACCTTAGAGATGGGGTCTGCACAACTTGACCACTTCCTGTTTTCTATTTCTTATGCTTTGTCTTGCTGCCAATTCAGAAATGACTATACTGTTATGATTTATTAGAAGTGTGATATTTTTAATTAAATAATACAAGAGTGCTACAACTAGCATTGCCTACTTTAACTCAGCATTCATCCACAAGTATGTATGCAATTTGCATAATTGCTTATATTAATCTGCTTAATATGTAGTAAAGGATTCCATTCATTTTAACAGCAAAGAGAGGAGACTGAGACCATTTCAGAGCTAATTACCTGGGTGAACTAACTAGTGGGACTAGTGGATTATTTCCACTAGTCCCTGGAAAGATTAGTTTGGGGTCCACCCATCACAGGTAACAATACATCCAGGATAATACTCACCCAAGCTTAGAAGCTAGACACAAAATGCTGAGGAAAGCACTCAAGTCAATGCTGATGTCTCAAAGAATTCATACTGGCTTACTTTCCCAAAAGAATAGGTTAATGTGAAGTCATTTTGAAAAAGAACAGGTCACTGTTTGTGATAAAAAAGCTATGACAGAATAATACAAACCATATTGATGCCAGAAGTGAACACATTGCCCAGTGACCAGAAGCCAATTGCCCAGAATCCAATAACCATACCACCAGCTTTGGAGCAAAGAATACTTTATTGCAATATTAACCTGGCAAGGAGACTGAATGCAAGGCTGTCTCCCTAAGGATGAAGCCGTGTGTTTGGGGAACAAAGAAAGTATAAGAAATACAAGTGGTAGAATCTGATCAGTTGCTTTCTGCTGAATCAAGATACAAATCAATTTTTGATCAAGAACTGCAAGAAAACTGAGCACACCTCACTTCTAAATGTTGTTGTTAACCCATAAGCTAGATAGCTTATTATTATTATTAATTTTTTTAATGGCATTTTCTGTTCTTAGCAATGAGAGTTCACCTGAGGACAGTGATTGTTCTCCTGGGCCTGCACTCTGAAATACAATTTGTAGATTTATGAAAAACCCATTTTTCATTCCATTTAAGTTAGGTTAGGGCATTTTTGACCCACTCATTCACTTTCAAAGCCCTGCTATTCTTTCAAGACAAGCAGAAAAAGGTAAGGTCCACTACAACCACCATGATTTCAGCTCTTCCTTGAATTTCTGTGTTCCTCATTTCTGACTGAATAGTGATGTTGGCCTGCAGGCAAGGAATAAAATGGCTTTGCATTCATTTGGAGGTACATGTGGGTCCAACCTGCTTAGCCATCATCACATGATATTGGAGTGTGGTCTTGGAAAATCCAGAAATGCAGTACATACAGAACTTAGACAGGAGATCAATAAATTCTAGAAACAGGGTAGGAAATCAATTATTTAAATGCTGTAGAAAATTTATCTGACCTCTTGGATACCCTAGGGTTGTCAGAGCATCCTGAAGAGTTATTTTTTGAAGCTAAGTAGCTTGTTGCCTAATTTTTTCTACAGTGTGACAAAGAGTGGCAGACAGGTTTCTTATCATGTCTCTATTCACATAAACTCCACAGTGAGAGCAAAGCATTCAAACAGCAGTCCAATTTAAGTTATCTTGAGAGCTTGCTAGTACACTTCTTTTACATTTAAAAGGTTTTACTTGTTTATAAATGGAAAGAGGGGTGATAAAGTGACTTAGCAGGCATTGTCCTCCAAATTGCCAGATATCTAGTCTGTATCACTTGCAGGCTTCCAAAATTCTTTCTAGGAAAGTAGAGAGGTACTCATTTGGTCCTACTATATGTCCTGGAACTTCATGAGGTTTATGGATCCAGGGAGTCTCTTTAGCAGTCATGTTATTACATAGTCATTGTAATGGTTCAGTCCTGTTCTTCCTTCAGTGTCATTAGATTTCCATCCAGTCTTGACCACTGGAATGACTTGGACCTAATTTGGTTATTAAGCTGCAATTCATAGAGACTCTCAGTGTCTTGATAAGATTTTTTCTAATACAATACTACATTCCTCCAGCTTAAGGAGAGTAGCCATAAGGGCTTGAATATTAGCCCAGTTAAGGCCATGGGTTGCAAAAATAGAGGTGAACAGACTTTCCATTTTCATAGGATTATCTTAATAGGAGGGCATGCTATATTTCCAGTTATATAAACCTGAGGCAGAAAAGAGAGAATGTACATATACAAAATCTTGATGCTGACCCAGATCATTGAATCCTGCTGGGACTTGCCTTAACAAAAATTACCCTTTCCGTGGTAGAGTCACAGAAGTGTTGTATTGGGTACCTTGCTGGGTATGGGAAAGGGAGACCATTCCAGACTGATATCCAGTAATGGTTTGTCTGCCACTGGAGGGCACTCTGGCACTGGGGGACACCTCTGTTAAACCACTAACTAAATATCTTAGTTCTTATTCCTATGTCATTTTCTGTTCTGGGCAGCAAGGACAGTGACTGTTTTTCTGGGGCTGCACTCTGAAACACAACTTGTCAACTTATGAAAAATCCATTTCCACCCCAATTAAGTTATGTTAGGGTACTTTTGACTCACTCCTTCATTCTCAAAAGCCCTGCTGTTCTTGCAAGATAAGAAGAAAGAGGAAAGGGCCACTATAACCACTGTGATTTCAGTGTGAAAAAATCAGTGAGTCATCAACAACAAATATGATTTGATTGTTTAAAACATTTTTCTTCCTCTAACTACTGAGTTGTTGATGATCCATAACAGCACTTGGCATAAAAGTAGACAGGTCCTCTACTTCTGTAGGTAATGGAATCTATTTTATAAAAATCTCTTGGAAGATAGAGAAATGTGATATTATTCAGGATTCAGAGAAAATTATCTCTTTACACCTCATAAAATTATCTAGTAGCTGCTTAGACCTTCTATAGAAATACAGTTGCCTCATTTGTCCCCACATATAGACTTTACTCAAGATTTTGCCAAACTTTCAATAATGAGTTTTTGCTTGCATTTATGTGAACATTGTGATTATGAATGGTCAACCATGACAAAAACCTCAAAAAAAGAATCTTACCAGGTGTTTCATCCCTGAATCTCAGCTTTCTATTCTGTTCAAAATGAAGTTTTCTCCAACAAGGAGGAAGAAAAGTCATGGCTCTTTTTCAGAAAACCTTGGGGATAAATACAGGCTGCATTGATCAACAGATGTCCACAAACCAAACTTTTGTTTCTAAAATCCTTGCATGATTCCTCCTGAACCTAAGTGGCAGAAATCATGTCTTATATAATGAGTAGACTGAACTTTCTAAAATTACTCCTGGAAACATTCCAAGACAGAGTAAAATCATAGCATTAAGTGTATCTGGTGATCTAGTTTTTGCAACCTCTGTGATTGCTTTGGATGCTCTAAAGGAAAACCTTTACCAAGCTTCATAACCAATCCAGATTTTGAAACAAAGATAGCAATGATCAAAGATTTGGGTGATAAAAGAAACCCTTAAAATCAGAAGTTTCCTATTGATATGAGAAAGTTTTCTCAGATCCCTGCAGAGTTTCAGCCCCATCAGCTTCCAACTTTTGACATCAGTGATGGCGTGAGTAAAGAAATTGTACTGAAGCAAAAAGTGAATCTGCCTGCTGAAGAAAATGTGGCTACCACCACTGTCTGCATCACAGAGATATGAGCATGGGAGAAAAGTTAGATGCTCAGAGTTTTTAAAAAAGTAAGCTTTTTAAGAAAGATACAAAATCACAAGAGTGCACTTTAAACAAAATTCACACCAGAGGAAGCAAGAAAAAAAAAAAAACATTTAGACATTAACATTTTTTTTAACTATGAAGACAATCAGCATTTACCTATTCCTATATGAATTAGCCATAGATATAGATATAGAACTGTTCTGGAACATGGTGAAGCAGGTATAGAGTTACTATGTGGTCAGGAAGGGGAATGTTCTTATGTAGGGGCATCAAGCTCCTAATCCTAACAGTGGACAATTAGTCAGCATTTGTCAAATAGTTGAACACAACTAAGTAGCCTAAAGACTGGGGTATATTTGAAATGTCCTATTAAAACTTTCTGTCTGGTATCTTGAGGAAATACACTCAGAATTATCATTTGGAACAGACAAAACTTAAGTCACTAGACAACTTTTTTCTTATCTGCAAACCCTAATACAGTCACACTGGAGAAATGAAAAATACATATGATACAGAAATGTCAAAACTAGAAATTATGAAGAAAAAACCCTGACATGATTTATTTTAAAAGTTTGAAAACACTATTTGCATCCAAAATGTATAAAGAACTCATCCAACTTGAGATCAAAAAGAAACAATCAATTAAAAACATGAGCAGAGTATTTAAATAGATGCTGCTCCAAAGAAGTCATACAGATGGCCATTAGGCATATGAGAAAATGTCCATTTCACTTATTAGGGAAATGTACATCAAAATCACAATGAAATGACCATTTCACACTTGTGAGAATGGCTTATATTTATAAAACAAGAAATAAAAAGAGTTGGTGAGGGCAGACAGAAAAGAACTCTTGTGGACTGTTAGGAATATAAATTGGTGTGACAATTATGGAAAATAGTATAGAGATTTCTCAAAAAATTAAGAATGCAAATATTATATCTAACTTCAGCTATTTAACTTCAGGATATCTATTCAAAGATTATGAAAACAATAATTTCAAGAGCTATATTCATTCTTATATTTATTTCAGCATTATTTTCAATAGCTAAAGTATGGAAACAAACTAAGTACCCACCTTGAATGTCCCAGGCTTCTCAAAAAGGCCTGATTGTGGTTTGCCTGAAGTATGAGTGCCTGTAATTATTATAATCTTGGTGGATATTTGGTTCTGAAATGAGTTTTAAACTATCAGCTTTTAATTTTTTTTTAAAAGATTTATTTATTTTTATACAAGAACCAGGGTAAAGGCCAGATGTGCGGGAGGGTGAGAGGATTCACCAGAGAGAGAGCAGGGAACAGAACAGGCAGACCGACCGAAATACACTGCTGAGGGGAGCAGTGGGTGAGACAGGAGAGGTCTGTCCTTGCCATGTGAGTTGCTCCATGGCCAAAGGGGAGGTGGGGATTGAACCGGCACTGCAGAGGCTGCAGACAGCTTCACAGCATTGTGCTCTACCGCCTACGCCACCAGGGAGGCCCAGCTTTTAAATTTCTAATTAAACCAGTCAACAATCCAACTTAAGTGAAACATTACAAATAAAATGGTTTTCTTATATAGAGATGTGTATAAACTCACACTTTTGGAGAATTTTAAGCCATTTCCTGATCAATTTCTCATCCCTTTCCTCAAAATGTCCCAAGATAAAAGCAACTTCAGTTTTGACCACTCTCCATGATCCCCAAAACAGTGAATAAAAAGTGTCTGTGCCAAATGTTTTAAACAACTTTGTCGGGGTTGGGGGGGGGATCACCTTTGTTTACATAGGCAAAGTCTAGGAAAGCACATATTTAGCAAAGCAGTGAAAGATCCTATAAGACTATCTTTGAGACATAAGTTCAGACAAGTCCCACTCAGCTGTTTTGACAGGTGGCTCCTGGGGAAGTAAACTCCCACCCAGCTCTGCTTTAAGGATCATGCAGAATCTTCCCATAGCATCCATCCATATGGTTATCATACTGGGGTGTGAAATTGTAGCAAACTGTTATATGAATTTTCCTCTTATAAACAGTCCAAAGTTGCTACCACAAGTTGACAGCTTCCCTAATAAAACACAACATCTGCTTTTAGGACCTGCCACTGGTTACCAGACCCTGCAGAGCAAGGATTTTAAGTGTGCATTCCTCTCACTAGGTGCCAAACAGGAAAGCTATTCTTAGTCTTAGATTATATAGATGATATAGTCATCCACCAAATGACCAAAATAACCTACCCCAGCAGGCCTTTCACTTCCAACTCATAAATTATCTGGTAGATCTTGGAAAAGTATTGTGAGTAGCAAACTGTAGAAGCTGATGGTCTGTTCAAATTCCCTTGGTCAGACATAAAATCTTAGCATAGAGAAGGAAATAACATGAAATAAAATAAATTCCTATGAAGCACAAAGCCAGCCATATTAATTCTAAAGCCTACCTCAACCAGGATTTCAAATCCTTGTTTGGTCTACAGCTTCCCAAATACAAAGCTAACACTACCTTCACTGATGGCAGCAAGGCCCCAGATAATAACATTTTTCATAGCATTAGGACCAACCTCTGCAAACCGCTTCAGCCTACTATTCTCTTTGCAGTGAACTCTAGACTTTCTTCTTCTTACCTCTTGAATCACTTTCATTTCTTACTCATGTCAACTTTATCACATACTTCATCTACCATTTCTTTTTTATTTTCTGAGAACTCTGTCTTGATTTATAGAAGTTATGAATCCTATTTTGTTAATGTTTTCCCCATTAACTCTGCTAACATATATTTCTTGTTTTCATGAAATTGGTTCCTGTGTTTCACACTATTAGTTTTCTTGGAATTTTTAAAAATTTAGAAGCCTTTGTTCCTATTTTGAGTTAGGGATTTAGACCTGCATCATTGTTGGTCTTGAGTATATTTTCATTACCCAAAGGGAATTCTTTCTTTTCTGTTGCATTATTTTTTATTGAGATAATATTGGTTTACAATGGCTTATATGATTTAGGTTTATAGCTTTACAGGTGATTGTTAGCACACCATTCCCACTACCAAAACACCCATAATCCTCCACCAGTGGGCAGTGGACCCCTGCTCCCTTTGCTCCCCATCTTCCACCCTCCCCCTGGTGGTCTCAATTCATTTTGGATTAATTTTGTCCGTCCAAGGAGAGCTTTCATTCCTCTGCTCTGACTAGAAGGCCAGACATGCACTGGCAGTGTTTGTTGAGAGAAGGATCCAGGGAGCAGCACAGTAGGGTAGGCAGGGTGTCAGGTGAATAGAGTACTCCATTCTTTCTCTGGTACCCAAAGACTTCTCTGGATGTCTCTATGCTAGAACTTTCTCTGGAAAAACTCATGACTTGGTTTCAATCTAGGCATAAATGCTACCATTTACTGCTCTTTTACCATCATTTTTGATTTCTGGCTGCCACTGAAAAGTGTACCTTATCTCTACCTCTGCTCAGCCCCAACCTCCACAGGACTCTCCTGGTGGGCAGTGTAAGTGGGGAGGAGAGGGTTCCAACTAGTCCAGATATTTTGAAGGAAGGTTTTAGTTAATTAACCCAGTGGTTGCCTTGCTCACACATGTTACTCTGAGTTTAAATTTTTTCTGGATCTCTTTGAGAAGGAAAGTATCCCAAGAGATATTTTTCTCCTACCTGTATTTTGGATTGCTTTTTTTTTTTTTTTTAAAAAAAAGCTCTGTTTCTTTCATAATTTTAATGCTTCAAGAATCCTGCTCCACTGATAGCTGAATTTCATATTTTCCATTACTGTTAGAATTTATTTCTTTTAAACTACATTTTTTAGCTCTGTCAATAAGACTTGGGGCAGAAAAGTGAAATATGCATTTGTTGTATCTTTCAACTTAAAGCAAAAGTTTCAAGAGGTTATTTAACCTCATTGCCTTGTTAACAAAAAGAAAAACATGGTGAAGGTATATGGGTTTAAGTTATCATTTGTTCTCTGTCTCTGTCTTTCCTTCTCTCTCTGTGTCTCCTTAGATGTAGTTATATATTTTTTCCAAAGCTTAAAAATGACCTTTTTAAAGTATTATTATCTTTAATTTTATAGAAGAAATTCAACCAAGGCTTAAATTTGGTTTCATACAAGTAGGAAACTTTGTACTACACCTGACCTAATACATCCAATTTATCTATTTTTATGTTTTTAAGTCATTTGACCCCAACTAGACTTTGAATTCTGTCATTTAAGGATAATAATTTGTTCTTCTCTCATTGGTGTTTAACAGTAGATGGCAAATACAATGGACATTCAATGTATCTTTACTGAATTCAGAGGAAGTGTAACAATCAGAAACTATACTCACATGCAATTCTTTCCTCCAGTCTGAGAATGTGACACCAGGAGCAGCAGTTTTGGAGAAAAAAAAAGGGGCATTCACTTTAAAATGGGCCCAATCTAAATCCTACAAGGGATTTAAAAAAAAAAATCTCTTTTTATATGGAACACTCCTGGACTTGGGCTGAGTAGGGTTGCTTGACTTTATAGAATTTATAGATAAAGTATAACACAGAATAAGGGCCCTGAACATGGTCTTTTTTTCTGCTCCAAACCCATCACACATCATTATTCTAGCACTGTGAATTAGTACACTGATTAGGGTGCCAGAGAGAAGCAACAGGACCCCTATGGAGATCAGGATATCTAGCAGGAGGTAGTGGAAGCTCAGGAGATACTTGTGTCAACAAATCAGCAGTACCTGGGCAGCAACTGTAGTTATGGCAAGAAAAATGAGATGAACTTTTTTTTTTATAATAAATTTTATTTTTATATTCCCCATACAATTGCAACCCCCCCATTCTGACCCCAATCCCTCCCCTCCCGCCCCCCACCCCCCAAAAAGTGTCTCTGGTTCATAGTTTTTTGTTGATTTTGATTTTCACTTTCTTATAGTTATTCATTTTCCTGGTCCCTTATTTAAGTTTTCTAGATTCCTGCTATGAGTGAGACCATCCGGTATTTTTCTTTTTCTTTTTGGCTTATTTCACTGAGCATGATCCCTTCCAGTGCCATCCATGTTGCTGCAAATTGCATGTGTTTATCTTTTTTGAATGCTGAGTAATATTCCATGGTATATATGTACCACATCTTCTTGATCCAGTCATCTAAAAAATGAGATGAACTTTTAAGGCAGGCTCCAGAAATCTGACTTCAAAGAGAAATGAAGTGATATTCCAAGAGATAATGCAATGAGCAAAAATGATTTGAGAATGAATATTAATGCCATCTCATTTTTACTCATAGCTGTTGGGGTCTATGAAGATTCTGATTTAATTTTCCTTCTTATTTTCTTCATTCCTAGTATCATGTATATTTAGGCATAGCAATATAGCTTAATTAAAATAGACTCTGAAGCCTAAATGCCCTTCTTGGACTCAAAATTTTGTCATTTTCTAGTTGAGTTGTTGCCCTGCATTTACTTCTTAACTTTTCTGTGCCATTATATACATTTGCAAAATAGCAACTCTTTCAAAATATTGTTGTATGAAATGAAATAATGGATCCAAACACAGCTTACATAAATGGGGACAAAAGAGGCTATTGTATGGTGAAGGACAGAATGGGACTTTCAGCAGTGAATTTAATGCAGTATAAATACATATTGATTTTCAAAGAGGCACACCTGAAAATTATGTTATAATATAGTAGAAAGAAATATAAAAATCATCTGATATATGAATAGATGCAGAGAAAGCATTGGACAAAATTCAAAATCCATTTATGATGAAACTTTCAAAAACATACCTCACCATAAGTCCACA
This sequence comes from Talpa occidentalis, assembly GCF_014898055.3. Taxonomy (NCBI): domain Eukaryota; kingdom Metazoa; phylum Chordata; class Mammalia; order Eulipotyphla; family Talpidae; genus Talpa; species Talpa occidentalis. The sequence goes on along the minus strand of NW_026555331.1, from coordinate 111,696,132 downwards.
AACATACAGCCAACATCATTCTAAATGGTGAAAAATGGAAAACCTTTTCTCTAAGATCATTTATGAGACAAAGATGTCTACTTCCAGCGTTACTCCAGTTCAACATAGTATTGGAAGTCCTAGTTAGAGCAATTAGGCAAGAGAAAGATAATAGCATAAATCTAAACTGGAAAAGAAGTAAAACTTTTTGTAGCTAATATGACGATATACATAGAAAACCCTAAAGACTCCTCTAAAAAAATTAGAAACAATAAATCAATACAGTGAAGTGGCAGGTTTCAAAATCAAAAACAATTCCATTATAACTTCATGAAAATTAATTAAATACCTAGAGATTAATATAACAAAGGAGGTCAAAGACCTGCATGATGAAAGCCATAAGACATTCTAAAAGAAACAAAAGACACAAAGAAATAGAATGGTTATTAATTATTTTTGTTCCTAATATTAAAAATTATTAATTTGATTACTTGTTTGAATCTGAGACAGCTATAGCCTGGATTGGGTCAGAGCACCTGGACTTCCCTATAGAAGAAGCTACTTCTTGAAGCTTAGGCTGAGATATTTGAAACGGCTGCCACTCTCCCCTCCCCAGGCTGAGATATCCAAACACCTGCCAACCTCTACCCTAGGCTGAGTTATTGGAAACAACTGATACACCCCACAAAGATACACTGGAATAAACCAGTGCTTGAGCTCCTTCCAACAGCTGAGCGACTCGGCTAGAGAGGGAAAGAGAACAACTCCTGACTTGAAGGAGGGGATCACTCTGGACCCCACTACACAGCTCTGGCAACCTTATCTCAATAGGAAGTTCAAATTTCTGAGTCTACTAGATGTGACCCTTTGTCCCAGTCTTTCTTCATACCTACTATCCTGGCCAGTAGCAGTCCCTAATTACTCCAACACGTATAAAGGCTTTTGAAAATCTATCTCTATTAAAACCCATAAAATATTTAACATGAGAACATAGAAAAACACATCATAAATGCTAGGGTGGGGGAAAAAAACCACCAAAACCTGCTAGGAGTCCTGACCCAGCAGAGTTGGGGAGCTAGACAGAAGGAGAATTCAGGGTAACAGACACCTAATTCACTCACAGGAGAAGAGGAAAATAACAATGTGATCCACCAGAAATAGCCAGAGAACAGGCTATTTGTGTGATCACTTGTAAGGCTAGTTTCTGGCTGGTGCTGATGGCATATTGTTTCTTTTCTCTTCCTTTTTCTTGTGCAGTGATTACATGTCTGTTGCCTTGATATTTGTTGTTCTGTTGCTTTACAATAACCCTTTTGGGATTTCTTTCATGTGTGGCTTTGTGTTGATAAATTCCTTAGTTTTTGCTTTTCAGTGAAGCTCCTTAAAAATACTTAACTGTCTTTAAATGTGATGAGCTCTGCAAAGTGTTCACAGGAATTTTAGGATCTGAAAATCTGATACTTTCAAGACAAATAACTTTCATTTTAATAAAAATTTAATGTGGCTTGCAAAAATATAATGTAGCAGAGTAAATTAAATTCTAGGTAAGTAAAAATCATGGGAAGGTTGATTAATAAGGTTAAGGAAAGAAGAAAGTTAAGAGTGAGTCTAGAGAGGAAACTATGTGGAAATATTTTTAAATGAAGTAATATATATATTAATTACTATATATTATAATTACTATTATATTACTATTATAATTACTATCTATTATAACTATCTATCTATCTCCAAGCAAATGTGACAGTTGCTATACTGTCAGTGTGTCAGTGTCAGGACACCTTCTATTCAGATAATCATTCTTTGACTTAAACCTCACTACATATCTTTCCTTGACTACCAAATTAAGCCACACATTAATTATAGACAAAAGAAGGGTGAATAGATATTTAGGTAGATAGAAGACACCATTTCTTGAATACTTTCTATGCATTAGACATTGTACTTTTTTTTTTTGCAGAATTACAAGAACTATAGAACAAGATGGTTAAGCATTTTTAAGTGCTATTTATTATTGTAGCAAGGTAAAATGGGGCAGATTAAAACCTAATCTAGTCTTGCCTGTCTGAATCATGTGCTTCTTAGAAATCATTACATCATGCTCTGTCTTATAATATTAGCAATTATACAGGAAATGTTTACTGAATGCCAACCTGTTTATTCTTGGATTACATGTTATGTGTTTCAAATACATGATCTCATCAGTGCTAGGTATTACTTTGCCAATGAAGCTCAGAAAGCCAAATACTAGTTTTATGACTGCCAAATCCTTGGGGGTCCTTTACTGATCTTTCAGATACAGTCACTGGAAAACATGATGCCTTTACTCTTAAAATTTTTAATAATCAATACACAGAAAGCAACAGGCACACCTTTTTTTTAAAAAAACAAAAAACAACTTTTACATGAGGCAACTGGATCACAAAGAATTTTATGACCTGTTAGGTCTTCTTAAGCCAGTTAGTGTTAAAGTCAAAATTATAGGTCCCAGGTCTCAATCATACTGTTTCTCTGGAATGCCCCTCATCTGAAGAGGCTATAATCACCCTTTGTTATGTTGCTGCTCATGAAGTTTCTGAGGGTTTTATGTTGCTTTTCTGTTCTTGGTGGTCTCCAAGGAGACCAAGAGGATGCTGCTTGGTAGAAATAGTGCCTCTCCTGTAATATATGAGACCATGATGGGGCTGTCAGCAGTGTGGATTTTTCTGTGTGTGGGTTATGTGTGTGTTGTTTTTAATACAAGATACTTTGGGGGATAATATGATAGTTTAATTTTGGTTTAAAAAATAAGTCAATTTTTCAGTGTGTAATCTAAATGACTTTCCAAAAATATGAAAAATCTGATAAAAATCCATGAAAAAACTCATAAGCAGAGTTTGTTCTGTACATACATATGAGGCCCTCAGGGAAAAGCCAAAGTGCTTTGCAAAGCAGGAGCCACAGAAAATTCAGCCTTCTCCTGCACACAAAATGTATATTCTTTGAGAACATAAAGAGCTGATTCCTGGGTGGCTTTAGCAGAGAACACTCATTTTTATTACCATAACACTGGGTAATACGGACTATGAGTTGTTACAGAGAGCAAAGAAGGGACCTACCCCTGCACTAAGCTGAATGGCCAGCATGGACAAGAAGGACAAAAGAACTAAGGAAAGTAACATGATCTTTGTTCCTATGAGGTTTAGTTAGTCAAAATAGCACATTTAACTGATATTTTGAATTAGTTACCTTTTTCTTTTGCTATAACTTCTATGCAACAAAATATCCATGAACAATTCATTATGAAAACGGGTAAATAAAAGGAAAGCTTTTACTTTCAATCTGTGTACAAACCTTAATAAAGAATATGCACATTCACACATTTATATTGCAATAAGAGAATATTCTTTAATATTCTTTATGAAATAATTCTAAGTGTGAAATGCAGAACATGAAAATATATCAAAATTTCACTTCTCCTAACCAAAAATCATTTTAAATATGTAGTTAAAAACCAATGCGAAAAGCATCAGACTACTGAAATCATTTGATGAAAAACTAATAAAAAATAATCCATAATGGGCAGCTTATTTTGAAAATGCTTGAATTTACCCATCAATTTTAATACAACAAAAAAGAGAGACAATCAGATGCTATATCCTAATGTGATGCACAGGAGCATAAAATACCAGTTCTGATGGTTTGTTTTTTTAAGATTTTTTATTTATTTATTTATGTATACAAGAACAGGGGTATAGGTTAGACGGTACAGGAGATGAGAGGATTTACCACAGACAGAGTGGGAAGCAGAATAGATAGATCTCTGAAATACACTGCTGATGGGAGCATCTAGCAAGACAGGAGAGGTCTGCTGCGCCATGTGGATGGAAGAACTCGCTACAGTGGCTGGTGATAGCTTTATAGTACTGGGACTTTAACCCCTCTGCCACTAGGTAGGCCCCTCTAATATAGTCTTGACAAGCATTGTACTGAGCCTATCAACCTTCTAACTATAACTGTACAGGAAACACAAGAACATGTATACAACATCCTGGTGTCATATTAAATCCAGTCTATGGAAGAATCCAGGGTAAAATTATCCACTTAAAAAAAGATAAATTGCAAGTAAAAATACAAAGAACAGGGCAACTATTGATTAAAAGAGACTTAAGATATAACCATCGGGTTTCCCCTCTGGCACAGCGGATTGAGCGCAGCACTGTGGGCCTGGCTGCAGCTCTGCACTGTGTTTTCGATTCCTGGCCGCCAGGGAGATGCCCACATGGCGCCGCAGACCTCTCCTGCCTTGCCCGTTGCTCTCCTCAGCAGTGTTTCAGGTCCATATTCTCTCACCTTCCCCTACCTCTGACCTGTACCCCAGTTCTTGTAAAAATAAATAACTCTTTAATAAAAAAAAAAGGTATGTATCTATTAATGCAAGATGTGGACCTGTGCTGCCACCACAAATAGCATGTAAAATAGGTTTTAAAAAATGGAGTTCTTGGGTCTTCCTGGTGGCGCACCAGTTGAGCACTGGGTTGCGAAGCTGCCCACAGCCTCTGCAGTGCCAGTTCGATCCCCGGCCACTGGGCGAGGAGCCCACATGGCGCACAGATGCGCAGACCTCAGCAGTGTACTTCGTCAGTCTGCCTGCCCTGCTCTCCCCTCTGGCTCTGGTGAATTCTCTCACCCTCCCGAGCTTCTGACTGTACCCAGTGTTGTAATAAATAGATAAATAAACAAACAAATAAATAAATAAAATGGAGTTCTTGGTGGTGATGTACCTGAAATACATTCTTGATTTTTCCCGAGATACTGGCGGTTCTATTGACTCTTCCAGAGAATACCTCTTCTATGTTGATATTTCAACATCATAAGTGGAGCTTCAACTTAGGAATATTTAAGGGACTAATTCTTTTTGATGCATCATTACCTGTAGTTAATTCATTCCACAAATACATGTATGCCTGTCATTGCCAGGTAGTATACACAGCACAATGATACAGTGGTGAAGAAAACAGAATTTACTGTTCTTTAGTTCATAGTGCTGTGTGGAGAAGACAAATTTTTATCAAGTAAATGAACACACACACACACACACACATACACACAATTAAACATGTAATTACTGCTTTCCTAAATTTTTTTGTTCTGCCCTACTTCCTTATCTGAACCTGATTTTGTCCAAATGCTTGTTTTAGTTCTGAAATTCTTTTAAAAATTTTTATATGGATTGGGCCTCCACTGGTGGCCCAGTGGTTGAGCACTGGGCTGTGAAGCTGCCTGCAGCCTCTGTAGTGCAGGTTTGATCTCCGGCCACCGGCAAGGGTCCCACATGGCGCGGCAGACCTCTCCTGCTGCAACCACTGCTCCCCTCAGCAGTGTATTTCGTCAGTCTGCCTGTTCTGTTCCCCACTCTGGCTCTCGTGAATTTGCTCACCCTCCCACACTTCTGACTATACCCAGTGCTTGTATAAATACATAAATCTTAAAAAAAAATTATATGATTAAAAATGTATTTTGGCAGTTTTAAAAAAATCATCATCTCATGCCTTCTATGAGAACAATGATTACTTAGATGTTTATGTTAACTCTAAGCAACTGGCTTCTCCTTGAGATGGTAAACAGTTGGAATTCAAAAGAGAAAAGAGACGAGTAAAAAGGCATTCCCCTGAATGTGTGCTGCTCTCTTACTAGGAGATCTTTTTCTCCTTCAACCCCACTTGCTCATTAGCTTACAATATCTCTTCATCTATGTGGATACTTAATAGCCAAGCTCTCTTGGCTATTCTTGTTAGTCAGAATGTATTTTCCTACACTCTATAACTTGCCTCTTACAATCCTTGAAGTGATATCACTGAATGCTAGTCCCCGTGTTCTCTACCTCAAAGTGCTTAAATATGCTGTCCCCTCTGTCTTAACTTACACTCATCCCACAACACTGCTGGGGACCCCTCTCAATCCCAACTCTCAGTTGAACCTGGTTCATTTGTCAGGTCTCAGAAAGCTGCCATGAGTTGTTACATTCTAAAAAATATTCAACATGTACTAAAACGGGTAAGTACTAAATATAAGATTTGATAAGAAAATAATTAATACAATTAATGGCAAAAGCCATTAACACAATTTGGAAAAAAAGAGAAAATTAACCAACTGATATAGGAAATAAATTTAACTTCAATATTAAGCAAAGGAATGCAAATTGACAACATGTGTTACCATATTTTACCTTTAAACTGTCAAGTGTTAAAAAAAAACCTGATGATACTCAGTGATTGAGGTGCTGCAGGGCACAAACATAGATGATTACTACAGCAAACATTAGAACTAGTTTCCAGTGGGTATTATGACAGAATGTTTCCCACTGCTAATGTTTTAGTCTATGGAAAATTTTAGGTATTTGTGAAGATATATTAAACGAAGCATAAAGATGGGAAACATGAAAGACTGACAGACTAAAAGCAAGATAGAGAACGACATGCAGAGAAGATTCAGAGATATAAACTAAGCTGTTAAATGTAAAGGGACTTTTGGTGTTATTTTAGTTTGAGTTTTTAATCATTTTTATATTTTTATATATATAACTTAATATGCAGTGTTTGTAATAACAATAACAGATTGGTTATTTTCCTTTTGTCCTGAATTATTTTAGATGGCTACATAGAGTGCCTGAATTCATCTGCATTGAAAACCCTTGAGAATTTTTATAGGTTGAACCAATACAGGATAATGAAATGTATCCTCCTAGGCAGGAAGGCAGAAGCAAGCATAAAAGATGATTTTTCTGCATTTTTTCACTTTATAGAAAAAAAAATACATGGTGAGCTTCTAGAAAATGTATTATTGATGTGTTATAATAAGGTGAGTTTTTTGTCTTTTCAAATAGCGATTTATTTTATATTAACTGTGGTCTCAAACATTGTCACTAACGGTTGTTTTTCAGCACAAGTGAATTGTATTTGAATCAATACTCTGCCTCTTCCATCTATTTCAATAGCTCTCATATTTTGTCAATAAGGCTTTATTCATGTCATTATTCCATTTCTAGTTCAGCCTGATTTCGAGATTTTTTTCTCTCCTGATCACACCCTTTGTTCCTAATATTTATTTTTCTTTGATTTTCAAATTATTTCAACTGATGTCAAGCTTACCTTCATATTTCATTTCTTTTTACAAAAAAACAATAAAAACTTTAACTGTGGTACAGTTGAGAAAATAGATATTTGCAAATAATTAAAATATTTAAAGGGAAATCTCTAATTAATGTCTTGAAAATTAAAATCCACAGTCCTGTTCTCTTACTGCATATGCAAATCCTAATCACTTGCAAGACTGTTGTTGTAGGACCAGGACAAAAAATTCAAGATGCAAATAAAGGGATTTTATTTAGAATGCCAATAAAAGAGGAGGAACTTTAATTAGTGCTTGATTTAAAATTTAAAACCTAAGTGACATGAATAGTATTGTTCTTCCCAAGCTACATTTAATAATGATTTTTTTGTTGTCTACGAATCACCCAGTATAAACACATATGGTGCAAATGTCATTTTCTTCCTTTCTATGATGAATAACTCTTGTATGACAGGTATTGTGCTAGATTCAGTCTAGTTTTTGGAGCTCATGGTCTAAGAGGAAAATAAATGAAATCACACTGATGATATTGGTGCCCTAGAGACAAGGAGCAGGGAGGGTCACAGCAGCTTATTTTAGACGGGGCAGTCAAGTGGCATATATTCCAGACCTTTCAACTGTGGTCTGCTGAAAGTCTGTGGGATTCTTGTCCTGTCTGTGGTTATATGGAAATGTTTTCCCTGCTAAGTGCTTGATGTGAAAAACTTGCTTGACTTGATGGGGCATGAATTTTAAAATTTAATTAGAATGTCTTCTGTTTCTGCTGTTGACACCATGGTACATCAGATGTTCAGATTTTAAATATGAAGTTTCATCTTGAATATGGAAGCCCACACTGAAGATAGATGATTCATTTCGAATGCCTGTTCCAAGGTATTTTAGTATTGACAGCAAATGAGGACGAGGGACAAGCAGCAGGGTAAAACCCAGGGATGTTTGGTGGTGGTTAGGCAATGTGGGAGTGTGCAGGGGTCTTAGCAGCAATGCTCAGTGTTTCCTGGACAGCTCTGTCATGTTGCATCATTGCTCACAAATAAATTCACTTTGCAACTCCCCACCCCACAAACACACTGCCAGAAACAGCCCTAGTTAGAAGCATTTTAGGGTGTCAGTTGCCTCTCTCTGGACTTCCCTTTGCCTCCTTTTTTTACTCTTCAAAATCCTTAGTGCTCTTCACAACCCTGCTCAAATTGTCCCACCCTCTTCCTGAAGGCTTTTTCTCAATTCACTTCCCAGTCGTCCTCAATGTTTCACATTTCTGTCATTTGTCTCACATCCTATGTTGTCTTTAACTACCTGTGCATCCCCCCACAGACCCAGCAGAGTGTGGGCATAAACTGTTTCAAGTAAATATTGATTGAATTGAATTTAAAGATGTTGTTTCTGTCCCTTTAGTTGCAACAAATCCAAATAATTGGCCTAACAGTGTTCCCCCTAGAGGTTTCTCCTGGAAGACAGTACAATCATGTTTTCTAACACATGTAATTCAAAGTCATCCCAGCATGGTTTTCTTAGAAGTTACCTTGGTGCTGTATTAAGAAATCGTCTGCCCGATGAGATTTGCATTTGAATTATTCAGGAGAATGAAATGATGCTGAACAAAAAAAAAAAATGCCATTGATTTTGTTTTCTGAAACTTAGCTCATCAGCTGTGCCGTGTGTCTGGCGTGGCCAATGTCACCATAAGCAGACACCTGAGTTTTCGGAAGCCAGTCATGGACTTGGATGGGCATATGCCAGGGGACTCAGAGTTTACTCTGGGAGATGCACCATTGAAATGTCATAGGAATTTCCAGTTTCTTGGCAAAGGCACAGCTCCAACCTACCTGGGGGGCTGTCTAATTGTGTGCAGGTTCACGACTAGCACACTAGCTCTTCAGGACTCTAGAAATGTAGCACCTGAGTCTTCCTTAAGTTCTTAATTGGCACAGATTCCATACTCCAGAGAAGACACAAGGAGACTGAAGGTCGTGTTGTAAATAAAGTGTCCCAACTATTGAAATGATGCCCATTTATTCCATGAGCAGTTACACCCAAATGGAAACAATAAAATTATGAAGCAGTTTATGTCTTTTTCCTTATTCCTTATTGCCAACATTATTCTTCATAGTCACATATTACCTTATTTTAAAAGGCCCCAAAGCACTTCTCAGATGTTTGGACATAAACACTCCGTAACCAAAGGTCAGATATTGCTGACTGGTCTGTCCAGTCCATGTATCAACAGGCTTCTCCAAGTTCAGTGTCATTTGACTATGACAATATGAGAAAAATTTTAAAGAGAGGAAATAGGTTGGAGAGCAGACAGACAGTAATAAAGTCATATAGAGCCAGAAATACAGGCAGAGAAAGAGAGAGAGACAGACATAATCACAGGCATAAATAGACAGACTGAGGTACAAATGGGTACACAGAGCCTGGCAGACAAACAACCAAGACAAATCCAAGATAGCCTCCTACCAAGCCAACCATGGGTTATCGGGGCTGACTGGCATCCAAGAGCTTTTCTTCATCCTATGTGTTTCCCCATCTTTTCCCCCCCAACACATCCCCCTTCCCCAAATATACCAGCCCTCTAAAGCCTCAGTGTCCCCAAGTGGGACACAGTGCAGGATGGCAGTGAAAAGGAGATTTTTCATAGAGTAACAGAGTAAGAAATAGACTCAAGAAAAGAACATGGGAAAATGATCACTGAGAGAAGAAAATAGGGCATAGGGAGAGGAAGACCAGGAAATGAAAACCTGATGGGGGTTAGCTTAAGGAGGGCCTGAGCGGGTTGGTTCACATTCCCTGGGCTAGACTTCCCAGGAGGAGGGATGGGGTGTTACCCTGCTCCCCTCTGTAACTCAGGTTGCAGTCATCTCTGAGTTCCCCAACTTTCAGGGATGACCTTTTTTATATTTAAGGGGCTTCCTTTTCATAGTTAAGTGATAATGTCCTATATTTAGGACATATTATATATGCATAAGTCAATGAACTTCAAGCGTGGGATCCCCAGGTCCCTTTATTCTCAGGGATATTGTCTTGGTGTCAAGAGTTCCTACTTGTTAGCTAGGTGTAGGGTCATGCAGGGGGCCTCTCAGCAAGGACAAAAGTCGTGGTATGAGGAACATACTGGGAAACCAGTATCTGCAGAAAATAGCAGGCAGATATTAGAATATAGATAATATACTTAGGCCAGCAGGAATAATGGAGCTACCCAATCATAGCCCCTGGTTGCTCCACCTTAGCTTATATCCCTAATCCTATCACCCATGAAAGCACACTCCCTATGTACTTGGCCACCTTTGTACCCAATTCAATGAATATGAGACTGGATCAGTGCTTCACATTATTTCCAGTGTAGTCCCTCAAGGCTTCTCATTGCTCCACATGACTTTGAGTAATCTTTCCTCATCCTGCACTGCTTCTAAAACTGCCACCTCAAGAGGTGACATCCAAGCACTATATGACCTGGAATTTATAAGTCAATGGTTCTACCATCAATCAATAGCAAAATTAAAAACATACCAAGAGAAAGAGCAATAAAGCAAATATGGTCAGATGTTAGTAGTTCTTGACTCTAGGTGATGGGCATATAAGAAGTGAGTCCTATTCTGTCAACATTTCAAGATGTTTAAACTTTTCATTTATAATAGATTGGAATATTTTTTAAGTAACAAAAAGCAAGAAAAGAATGTGTCAAGTCCCTTTTCCCAGTAGGTGGGAAATCATCTCCCCCTCATGTCTCTTGTCTCTTGTTCTGATTTCCTGTGCTGCCAGATGCTCTTGTCACTTTCTCCTGGCATTTGCTATTGCTCCACCACACATGGACCCACACATGGAACACAATCCCCTCTTCCTTAATTCTCAAAAACTCCACTTATAAGGTGGCTGTGTGCAATCATGTTGACGAAAGAGTCTGGGGCAATGGTTGGAGGTGGAGGTGTTTACAGAGCATCAAAAGACATAAATGAAAATAAAATATCTTCAAATTAAAATTTACAAACACTGCCTTTTTAGTTGTAAAATGAGTAATATTCTTTAACATCATATTCTAGTACTTTTTTTTTCTTTTTTTTTTTAATTAATAAATTTATTGCAATATGCTATAGTTGTTGATGATTTTCACTTCTTATAGTTATTCATTTTCCTGGTCCCTTATTTAAGTTTTCTAGATCCCTGCTATGAGTGAGACATCATTTTTCTTTTTCTTTTGGCTTATTTCACTGAGCATGATCCCTTCCAGCGTCATCCATGTTGCTGCAAATTGCATGTGTTTATCTTTTTTGAACGCTGAGTAATATTCCATGGTATATATGTACCACATCTTCTTGATCCAGTCATCTATTTTTGGGCATTTGGGCTGTTTCCAAAGCTTAGCTATTGTAAACAGTGTTGCTATAAACACAAATTGATGTTTCTGTGTTCTTTGGGTAAATACCTAGGAGTGGAATGCTGGATCCTGTGGAAGCTCTATGTTTAGTAGGTCCAGAAATCTCCACACAGCTCTCCATAGTGGTTGGACCAGTTTGCACAGATATTTTTTGACTTATGATGGGGTGATGTTCTAATAAACCTATCACAAAATCAAGACTATTGTAAGTTGAAATGCATTTAATACCTCTAACCGACTGAACATCATAGCTCAGCCAAGTCCACTTTAAACATGCTCAGAACACTTTGATTAGCTGATAGTTGGGCAACTCATATACCACAAAACCATTCTGTAATAAAATATTGCATATCTCGTGAAGTTTATTGAATACTGATCTGAAAGTGAGAAGCAGAATGGCTGGCTGGGTTCTCGCCATTAGAGGACACAACTGAAAATATACTCAGTCTGAAGAAGCACTGAAGTGAAATAAACAGCTAACTGATGGGGGCGTTGCAACAACAGGATCATCAATTTCTCTCCTGGAGGTTCAAGAATAACTGGTAGAATACACAATAGCGTGACTGACTGGGAGCTATGATTCCTGCCACTGCCCAGCCTTACAACCCAGTATGGTAGCACATACTGTTAGCCTGGGAAAAGATCAAAACTTTTAAAATACAGTTTCTGTTGCATGCATGTTGCTTTCAAACTATGGTAAAACCAAAAAATCTTAAGTCAAGTCTTTGTCAGTCAAAGACTGCCTGTAGTAATATTTCACTAAAGTGAGGGTAACCATTGATGTTTGTAGAAGTCACTTGGCTATTCCAACCACAGGACAGTGGCTGACCATTTTTTGCTGGTCATCACTTCTCCTCAAGACCTAGCCTACAATTTTTGTTCAGTCATTTCTCTTTATTCCTCCACCCCTGCTGCTCTCCTTCCACACAAACTCTGAATTCAACTCAATGTTATATGCAGAACTATTTGGCTCTCTATATTCTGTCCAATTTCCAACTCCTGTGCCTGCCCATGTGACAGCAGGGGAAGTGCACTCTATGAAGCCATAGACCCATTAATTCATTTGGCTAAGTGAAAAATCATTTGCCCCCTGAGAGCAATTACACTAGCAGAGGGCAGAAGAACCCATTCAGTGTTTGTTTAAAATAGCAATTTTATCAATTTTTGCTATCCTGAACTGTGGCTTCACTAAAGAACCTTATTTAAAATGTGATAAACACTCAGTAGCAATTTGTATGGGTATTTTGTCTGTGAAGTCTGCAGTGGAATGAGTTACTTAAAATGAGTTATACATGTTATAGTGCAATGTTACATCAATATAAAAAAAAAAGCTATAAGAATACTATCATCATTGTATTTTCCTGGTTCCCTAGCCCAGGAAAGGACAACAGAGGCAATGGAGGCAAGGTGAAGAAATCTACCCCACCCCACTTTATAGGCCTCGTGAGCTGCCCACTATCTTTCGTATTTTTGACTATTGACAGCTCTATTCAGTCCCTTTAGCTACTTTTGACAGAAATAAATCTCAACCTTCTTTGGGGCTTTACTTTGTTATTCAGGACCTATTTTGCATTTATGCTATTTCTGGAAAATCTATGAGTTGTCCTCACATGAACAGGCCTCAATGGCTTCTGTCCTTCGTATCATTTTTGGCAGCTCAACTTTCACAGACAACATGAAAACCCCAAGGAATAACATCTTCCCTGTTATTTCTTCCTCCACGTTCCCAACCACCACCAGGTGTTTCTCATCAGAAACACCTGATGCGGGTGTCACTTGAGGGAAGCAGTACAAACTCTGCCTTGCTTCTGGAATTTTGGACCCTCAGAAATAAGCTTGGAAATATTATTGATCTAAGACCAACCAAAGACTTTCTCATTCTGTACTAGACCACCTTGAATCTTTTGCTTGCAATAGAATGGAAACTTTAGAACAATAAAAAATAGAAACTTGTTCAAGAGTCTCACTCTCCCACTTCTGCCATTTGAAATATCAGGTAAAATTTAAATCGTACCTGGATAAAGGAGGGCTTCTTCAACCAAAAAGCAGCAGTGCAGTCTTGCAGGGATCCCCAAATTAGTGGACAAAGACTCTCAAAGCAGTCCACACTCTGAACAGTCTGCATGATCCTTTTGGGGAAAGCAGCCATCTCCACCTTCTTAGTTCATTCAGTCCAAAAAGTATGATAATAACTTTATCTTATCAGACTAAGGATGTTATAGAATAAATGTCATCCTAATTCTAGTAGAATATAAAAGCAAGTAAGCATGATTTCTGGAAAAATGAACTTTCAGCCTAGGATTTGCAAAAGTTACATATCCTCCTTCACTGTTACTTAGTATGTCTCAGCAGATGGATATTTAGACCCTCTTGTACTTTTTGTGAAAAATTCTATAATAAATAATCATAACCTGATCTGTTAATCCACTCAGCTTCCCACAAAAAATGGAGTCGGGGTCTCCTGTGATGACCACATGAATGCAAAAAGCACTCTGGAAACATCTGTCTTCTTTAAGAGATTTCTCCATCTCCTTACAGGTCCATCCCTGTATCCTACCCCAGTCACTGGTCCAGTATTGGCAACTTCATCATCCTGGGCAGCCAGAGTCCTTCCCATGTGTTTTGCAACCATCACAGGCCAGGCCAAGTAGGTTCACTGTCAGTTTTAGTGATTTGAAAGAAAATTTTGGAGCCTTTGGCATCATTTAGCATGTTTCAATGGTAAGCAGGGGAAGCAAGCCAGCAGGCATATAGCAACTTGAGCCCTCTGAATCACTATACACTCTTCTCTGGGCTTTCTCTTCTGGTCTCACCATCTCATAGCTGTCCCTCTTTCTATAACCCTTGCCATCTCTGAGTAACACTTCCCTTATATCCCTGACTATTCGGCTCAGGTATACACACTTGCACATTCACGCACACCCATGTTCAGGTGTCCATAGTCAGGCGCTTGTACCCCACACCTCTATGTTAACAAGATCAAGGCCACAGGTGATAGCCAGAGGCAAATGGCATAAACACCTGATCAGCCTCATTTACCATATACCATGCAATTGTCTAACCTAAGCTCGAGAGAGAAGGCCCTTTCCTCTCTGGAGGTAACATAGAGAAAAAATGAGTTCAGAGCCACCAGCTGTCACTGAGTCCACTGAAGTTCCCAAGTTCACCTGCAGGAGGAGAGGAGGAGCACAACACAAGCAAAACAGAGGTAAGGTGGTGGGGGGGGGGTGTTGGGGATGAGGCAGAAGTTCTTGTGTCAGAAATCCTGAAAAGACTCTGGGTAGAGCCTTCCCAAGGCCCTGGTATTGACTTTCTGAACTACCTTGATGCTTCCAATAAATCTTTTTAAGCTTATATGATCCAAACTGGTTTTTGAATACCTGAAACTCAAAGAATTTTAACAGATGACCCATAATTTATTTGTCTTGATAATTGATCTCATTATTATGTACCAGAAATTGTGAGGCTTTGAGGAAACGCAGACAAGGAAGATGGCCTCTGCTCTTATGGCATTCACAGTCTCTGCTGGATGCCACTCCTATTTCTGAATTCCTGGATTTACCACTTTGTGTGTCAATGACCTGTTCTCAGGATACTCTAGCCTTCTCTCCCATCAGGGGCATTACATTTTTGTAATCATAACATAAAGCCCCTCTGAAAGCTTGTCATGGGAATAAGTGAAATACAATAGTTATAATAGTTTAATACTGCTATATGGTTTTCAAAGCATTTTCAGATAAATTATCTCAAATGCCAAGAATATCCAATCCACAGGATCTTTAAAGTAGGAAAATGATGTTTATCAGGCATCAAAGTCAAATAAAAACATCCTGTAAGACCGTCAACTTCCTTCCCCTTTCTTATCTAATCTGAATTTGGCTTTCTAAGTAAGTAATCTTACTGGGAAGAATGAGCTAATAACTGGGGGAAGAGGAAGTTAAATAAAAGTATCTGGTTAACTTGGCTGTGTTTCCTAAAAGTAAAAACAATTGGTTTTTGCTGACAATACATCTCAAAGCCTCATTTACCTAATGGCCTGACAATCAAAGGTTGGGATCTGCAAAGAGGAGGCCCCAGCACCTCATACACTCCTGTACACAACAAGTGCTAATGCATGTCAGTTATGTGCCAAGTATTATGGCCACTGTGGTTAGACAATGGGGGTTAAACCAACTCTCAGGAGTTACAGTCTAAGAGAATGATTCTTAAATGTACCCTGGGATCACCAGGAGAGCTTTATATACTGGTACCTGGATCTCATCCTCAGAGGTTGCAATTTTCATTAGTTTTGTGAATGATCAGAATATCTGGACTTTTCAAATGTCCCCAGGTGATTCTAACTGTGTAACTCAGGCTGAGAACCAATGGTGTGTGGGAGAGAAAGAAGAAGATGAATTGAATTATTAGAAAGGGTTTAAGTATATGATACAATAGGATAATGCAAAGTCTTCCTGGCCCAGGCTTAGGAGACACTGAGGCGGTGCACCTCTGTTGAGACATGACAGATCATGAGGACTGGCCAGGCAATGATATCATGAAAATGGGAGAAGAGTGCTCTGGGCAAAAAGTAGAGTAAATCAGTTATAAGTCATAAGAAAGTATCATGAAATGTTTTTCAATTAAAAAATACAAAAAACGGGCCTCCCCGGTGGTGCAGCGGTTGAGCGCTGGGTTGCGAAGCTGCCCGCAGCTTCTGTAGCGCCGGTTCGATCCCCGGCTGCTCCCCGGCCACCGGAGGAGGGTCCCACATGGCGCGCAGACCTCTCCTGCCGCCCGCTGCTCCCCTCAGCAGTGTACTTCAGTCCTTCTGCCTGCTCTGCTCCCCGCTCTGACTCTGGGGAATTCTCTCACCCTCCTGCACTTCTGACTGTACCCAGTGCTTGCATAAATAAATAAATAAATCTTAAAAAAAAAAAGAAAAAAAAAACAAAAATAACAATTATCATATCATAATTGAAGCAAATATCTATGAGTATGCTTAAAATGTATAAAAACACTTGTGCTGCACTTATTTATGTTAAGGTCTACAAATAGTAGTTCACAATAAATATTTGATGAATAAATTGTAATAGGGTAATCACTGGGAAAGGGAAGGGTTCTACTTCCCAGCCCCATCCTAAGGAAGGGTAGAGCTGGGCAGGGAAGTGAAGTAAGAAAAGACTGGGAGAAAAAAAATTGAGGAAGAAAAAGAAACAGAGAGAAGAGGAAGAGGAAGAGAAAGAGGAAGACGCGGAGGAGGAGGAGGAGGAAGAGGAAGAGAAAGAGGAAGAGGAAGAAGAAGAAGAAGGAGATGGAGAAATAAGACCAGGGGAGGCACGTGGAACAGAGAGACATGTGAAGAAGCCACATTTCTTGGTCTTGGACTTGTACCAGAGACTTGGGGGACCTGTACCAGGGATATCCTGTACCAGGATACCAGGGATATCACTCAAGTATCACTTGAGAGACAAAGATGTCGGTGAGAGCCCCACGGAGTAACTGAAAATGGCAGCCTTTATCTTGATTTGGGTTTTGATTTTACTCTTTTCCTTCCAGACTTGTCTGGCCTCTTCTGCCCCTTTCCTGTGTTTCCTCACCGGAAGGTGCCTTAGACTTGTGGCAAGCTTTCAGGCCTTAGTGGCCCTGCCTTGTGTCAATCCTGTGTGCCTGGGCATTTACCTGCAAGGGGGTGGGTAACTTTGGGTGTTTCACAGGGAAACTATTTTAACTATTGCTTTCCTTTCTCTTCTCTTTTCCAATCAATTTAAGTTGTTTTACAATGAAGGTCTTACACACTAAGAGAATGTTTGTGTTTATGAAACAGATGGCAGAACCCATTAAGAGCAGGGGGTGTTGGGGGTCCTGGGGTGCCCTTCACTCTGTCTGCTAACAAAAGGACAAACAACAACAACAACAACATGCCCTGAAAAGAGAGAAAGTTTAGTGTGTGGGAGAACAGAAAATGGCCTGAAAGCAAAGGAGAACTAGGAAGTGATAAAAATTGAGCTTGGAGAGGAAAGCAAAGATCAAAACATAAAAATTGAAGATTGGAGTTATGATTCTGAAGACACTGGGGACTCTTTATGAGGTGCACAGCAGGAGAATGAAAGGCCAGTTGCATCAGAGACAGGCCTCATCAGCCCTCACGTGCCAGAAAGACATCCATGCCACCCTGGAACCGCACCAGCCCAGTAGCGGCATAGTTCTTGAGGACTGGTGCTTGTGTTCATGATTTATCCTTTTGCTTTTTAAAATCTTGCCTATATTTCTTCTTTGTGTTTGATATATTTATAGGCTTCTTTTTCTCCTCAGGAGATGAAAACATCTGCATCATCTCATTAACCTTCACTTGGCACCCCTGGAGGAGATGGCAAGGTAAATTATATTATATTAGGGAACATTTTAAACACTTAAAATTTGAACGACGTGCCAAAAACTCAGTGCAATAAACTAGGAAATCACCAAGTTCTGCTGCTGCCTTTTGCTCTGGTTCTTGGCTCTGATTTAGCTGCAAGATGACATTGTGGAGAGAAACAGGTCAGCATGGAGCTTTCTGCAGAGCAGGGCAACGCTGAGTTTCAGCTAACCTCCATTAAGAAAAAAAAAAAAAACAGAGAGGACCAAAATTGCTTTTTGCTGAGGGAAACTCTTCCAGTTTCAGATCCAGGGGAAATAGTTAATTCATGAACTGAACTGTGAGAGAAATGAATGCACTGGTTCCCAGAGGAAAAAGGATCTGGCCAACTCTCCCACTGCTAATAAAAGTTTTAGACTAGTTTACATTTGCTCTCATGGGGGAGCAACTAGATATTGTTTATCTAAAAGCTACAACACTTTGAAATGAATTCAACCTGGTAGATTTTTCCTAACTCGGTAACCACACTTTGAGGTTGGCCCATTTATTTGGTTTTGAAGCCAGTTAACTATGTTTCCCAAAAAACTTCCAGTTTTGTAGGCCCAGATCTGATTTCTGCTGCTCTTGCCGGAAGTTCCCTTTTACCCTCTCACCTGACTACCTGGGAAAAGAAGTCCATGTTTACCTTTCTATTCCTGCTCTGAGTGCAGCCCATTGTCTGATTTCAGACAAAAAGTTTGGAGGATGGATTAGAATGGTGGTTCTCAAACTGTAAGTTACCCCCAAATCACCAGGGGATCTTGTGGAGTTATAGACCCCACATTCTGCATTTCTGCCAAGCTCCCAAGTGACCCTGATGCTACAGGTCCATGAAACATGCCTTTTCTCTATCTATTCTGAAGCTCTGAGATCTGATCTCAAAACCATTTTCCCCATCAACCTGCTTCAGTTCACACTGTTGCAGAGAAAATCAGCTGGGTCTTGGAGCCTGTGGCCCTTCAGAGGCTCCTTTAACAAAAAATTCCCTGGAGGATTAATATTTGATGTTCTATAGCTAACAGTACCAGGGATTAGATTTCATTCTGTTGAAATCCAAACCAAATGGAATGAATCAGGGTCATGTATACTAAAGAGACGAAGGCCTAAGGGAAGAAAGAAAGGGACTCATTGATGTCATAGTCCTTCCCAGTGAAAGGGAAACTAACAAAGTTCAGACTTTCAGAAGGATTCAAGAGGAACTTTAAGAGTTCAATGAGCTCCAATTTGGGGGTGAAGTAAATACAGTTTATACACTATTTGTCCTCTCATATCTTTTTTTTTCCCCCAAAGATTATTTATTTATTTATACAAGCACTGGGTACAGTCAGAAGCGTGGGAGGGTGAGAGAATTCACCAGAGTCAGAGCGGAGAGCAGGGCAGGCAGACTGACGAAGTACACTGCTGAGGGGAGCAGCGGGTGGCAGGAGAGGTCTGCATGCCATGTGGGCCCTCACCCGGTGGCCAGGGATGGAACCGGCGCTGCAGAGGCTGCAGGCAGCTTCGCAACCCAGCGCTCAACCACTGTGCCACCGGGGAGGCCCCTGTCCTCTCATATCTTGTATTCCACGCCAGTACTCAGTCTGGAATGATGTCTCCTCCACTCCTTCCTTCCATGTTTGGTCCTAATTAATTTACGTACCAAGTTTTCCCCTTGGGAAATGTCATATTCAAGAAGAAAAACAGCCTCAACTGACATCATGCATGCTTCTTGGCAAACCTTACTTAATTAGAGAACAACCCTAAAAATCTACTTCCTCACGTGCCCTTTACTAGCTGATTTTGGGTAAATTAATAACTTTCTTGCCCTTGGTTTCCTACCCTGTAAAGTAGGAGCAAGAATAGCTATCTCCAGGGGTTGTTATAAACATTAAATGGACTATTGTACATGGTCCCTCAGTAACTGAAAATTGCAATCTCTTTCAGCCTCCAAACATTTATCAGTGCCTCTTTACCCCATTATGTCAAATGGACAAGTCCCTTATGACTAAGCCTAAAAATTGATTCTATTTTCTTCTTTTTTTTTAAGCTTGAAATGTTCATCCCACCCTCTTTACCTGTTGCCCAAGCTGATACTGACAATTTTCCCCCAAATAATAGCAGTTCAAAAACTACTGGAGAAGCTGAATTGAATGTGAAATTTTAGGGCTGTTCTTTTCTAGCATAGCTGTAAACAGGGATAATTCAAATTTCTAAGGAGGTCAGCATGTCAGGGCCACTCAATTCCAGGATGGGAACTGCTCAAAAGAAACTAAAGTGTTAGGACAATGCTCTAGTAGGAGCACAAGAGGTCTGGAAAGGTGAAACTTTTCAGCCCCAAGCTTCGCTGTCCCTGCAATTCAAATGGTCTTGAGTTAAAAACCAGAAACAAAATGATCAACATGTTTTTTTCCATACAAATGATGTTCAATTTAGGCCATGATGATTTTCCTAAAATCCTATTTAATATAAATTTTGTGTTGTATGGGCTAGCAGATGGGGCCTGAAAGCTTCAGAACAGAATGGTTGTACAGCATGTTGTAATCATTTTCATCAGGGGTCATGCTCCATGTGTCTGTGATGAGTAGGTAGTCATTAAAAAGAAAATCAGCCCAATACCTAGGTGTTTTGAAGGTTAAAATAATCATAATTTGGAAATCTAGGGTTTGTTCATCAGATTTTTTTTTCTTTTGAAATGAAAAATGAGGTGTTGAGATAACTCACTGGTATCTAGGATAGAGACATCTTTATCCTCCCTTATATAGAGCACTACTTTTATCTTATCCTCTCTGGGACTTGGGTTCTTCATGCATAAAGTGAAGCCAATTTGTGGTCAAAGATGGCAAAAAAATTTCATTTCACATGCTTACTCTAAGCCATGGCAGTGGCTGGTATGAGAACTACCCCCAGAAGTTTTAGGCTTTGGGTGGACTGACATCACAAGAGATATTATCTGACACAAGTCTAGGGTATATTCAGTTCTAATTGCGCTAAACATTTCTGAACAATGTGACTATATGGTCTCTGAAGCCCCTTGCATTCTTTTATTTATTATTTTTTAATATATTTTTTACATCATTTTTCATTTTTGCACAATGTATGCATTTCCATCTTGGTTGTTGGCCCCATACAATTCCCACCCCCTTGTTTTGATCCTACTCCCTCCCCAGCCCCCCCATAGAGTATCTCTGGTTTATAGTCGCTTGTTGCTTTTTGATTTTTACTTTATTATGATTAGTCTTTTTCCTGGTCCCTTATTTAGGTTTTCTAAATTCCTGCTATGAGTAAGACCATCTGGTATTTTTCTTTTTCTTTCTGGATTATTGCACCCCTATGTTTATAGCAGCACTATTTACAACAGCTAAGCTATGGAAATAACCCAAATGCCCAAAAATAGATGACTGGATCAAGAAGATGTGGTACCTATACATAATGGAATATTACTCAGCAATCAAAAAAGATAAACTCATGTAATTTGCAGCAACACGATGGAGCTGGAAGAGATCATGCTCAGTGAAATAAGGCCCTTGCATTCTTAATAGTCATTGAGTCTAATTGACCCATCACAGGATGAAGGACGCAGGGAGAGGAAGAGCCATAGAATCATAAAAATTAGGTTGGGAGACCCAAGAGAGAGGAGAAGGAGAGTCACCTCAAAATCACACCCAGGAGTTTGGCTTTAGCTGAAAAAAATCCTGAAGTTCAACTCACCTACCACTAACTGCTAGCCACAATTCAAGTCCAGGCAATCTGTTATCAGAGACCAAAAAAAAAAAAAATTTTATAATCAATGAGATGAATATTTAATCTTGGGATGCAAAGGACTTTTTAAGCATAAAAGAGAAGGTTTAACATCATACAATTATACAATTTAAGTGTCAAAAACTTGCAGGCAAAATTAAAAGGAAAACAGAAAACTTAAACAGTAAAAGTATAGGCCTTCATAGTTCTCTGATTCTTTTGGCACCTGTATTGGGTTAAATGGCAATCCCCCCAAATATTTGTCTATTTCCTAAAGTCTAAAACCTATGAATCTTACCTCATTTAAAAAAAAGGTGTCTTCCTAAAGTAATTAAGTTATGGATCTCAAGGTGAAATCACCTTATATTACCCAGATGGACACTACATACAGAGGCAAGCATCCTTATATGAGACAGGAGAGGGTGTGACCTCAGAGGCAGAGATTGGAGTACCACAGTCAAGGAGGCCAAAGAGTGTTGACAGCCACCGGCAGCAGGATGAGGCAAGGAAGGCTCATCCCCTGACCCGCAGAACTGTGAAAGAATAAATTTCAGTTGCTATAAACTACCAAGTTTGAGATCATTTTTATAGCAACGATAAGCAATTAACACAGCAACCTACAGGATTAGTGGTGGCCATAGAGTGGCTCTGGCTGGCCAAAGGAAGTGGCAGGGCTGTGTGTCTGTGCAGAGGACACTAGCCCAGATCCCACCATTTTGCCGCCACCCTAACATTCAGGCTTTCTGTACATAGTCCAGAAGCAAGAAGCTCTGCCTGCATTCATCTGGGCCCCACCTCTTATCTGTACCACCTTGACCTTCAGATGACCTCAACCAAGTAACCCTTGAAGCCCCCTTTCACTTCTGACTTCTGCCAAGTTCTGTGATCTAACTCAGCTATCAGCCTAATCCTTAATCACAATTCTATTTGCACAGAATGCTCCTGGGCATATTGACAATAGACTCCCTCCCCATTATTTACCAAACAATAATTTACTGCTGCAGGTACCAAAACTCTGCCAGCATTTGGTAACTGAGGAATGACACAAAAGAGGAAATCAAAAATGGGTGAGATCACTGTGATAGTACCTGACAAGGAACTTTCCTCTCCAATCGGCGATAAGTAATGGAAAAAGGGGTCATCTTTAAGGCATCAGAATTTCAATCTGCAGGAACAATTCACAGTGGGAACAATGGACTAAACTGTGAATTTCTTGATGTTAATACCCCTGTTCCAAAAATTGATCAGTGTAATCCAACACATCAATAAAAAGAAAAATAAAAACCATATACTCATATCAATAGATGCTGAGAAAACATTTGACAAAGTCTAATATCCATTTATGATGAAGGCCCTTGAAATTCTTGGGATAGAAGGAACATATCTTAACATGTTAAAAGCCATATACAACAAACCCCCTGTCAATATTATTCTCAATGGCAAAAAGCTGAAGGCCTTTCCTTCAAGATCAGGAACAAGACAAGGATGTCCTCTCTTACCACTGCTTTTCAATATAATAATGGAGGTCCTAGCCAGAGCAATAAGACAAGAGGAAGACATACGAGGAATCCAGATAGGGAAAGAAGTAAAACTATCACTATTTGCAGATGATATGATAATATACATAGAGACCCCTAAAAACTCCACAGAAAAACTACTCAAAATAATCAACCAGTTCAGTAAAGTAGCAGGATACAAAATCAACATGCAAAAATCAGTAGCCTTCCTATACACAAATGATCAATCTGAAGAAGAAATCAAGAAAACTATCCCTTTTATAATTGAAACAAAAAGATCAAATACTTGGGAATAAACCAAACAAAAGAGGTAAAAGACCTATACAAAGAAAATTATAAAACACTGTTAAAAGAAATAGAAGAAGACACAAAGGAATGGAAAAAATCCCCTGCTCATGGAATGGGAGAATTAACATCATTAAAATGTCCATCCTACCAAAAGCAATATAGAGATTCAATGCTATTCCAAATAAAAATCTCAATGACATTCTTCAAAGAAATAGAACAAATACTGATGAAATTCATATGGAACCACAAAAAACCATGAATAGCCAAAGCCCGACTGATGAAAACAAAGAAGAAAGGAGGTATCACACCTCCAAACTTTAAGCTATACTACAAAGCCATAATAATTAAAACAGTTTGGTATTGGAACAAAAACAGATACACAGACCAATAGAACCAAATTGAGAGCCCAGAAATAAAACCACACATATATGGACAACTGATCTTTGACAAAGGAGCAAAGACTATGCAATGGAACATGGAGAGTTTGTTCAATAAATGGTGCTGGGAAAACTGGACCACCACATGCAAAAAAAATGAAACAAGACCACTACATTTCACCATTCATAAAAATCAACTCAAACTGGATAAAAGAACTGGACATAAGACCTGAAACCATAGAATATTTAAAAGAAAATATAGGTAAAGGAAAATATTTAAAAGGCATACATCACAATAACATCTTTAAAGACTCATCACCCAAAGCAAAGAAAGTCAAGGAAAAGATAAACACCTGGGATTACATCAAACTGAAAAGCTTTTGCACAGCAAAAGGACATTAACCAAAACAGAGAGATGCCTAATTGATTGGGAAAAAATCTTTGCACTACAGTGCAAAGGGACTGATCACAAAAATATACAAAGAACACACACGACTCAACAAAAAACAAAATAAACAATCCAGTCAAGAAATGGACAGAAGAATTTAAAAGACATTTCTCCAAAGAGGAAATGCAAATGGCCAACAGTCATATGAAAAAATGTTCAGCAGCCCTTCTAATCAGGGAAATGCAAATCAAAACCACATTGAGATACCACCTTACTCCAGTAAGCATGGCACATATCAAAAACAAAACAAAACAAAAAAGAACAAGCAACAGCAAATGTTGGCGAGGATGTGGTGAAAAAGGAACACTCCTACATTGCTGGTGGGAGTGCAAACTGGTCCAACCACTATGGAAAGCTGTCTGGAGGTTTCTCAGTCTACTAAAAATGGAGCTACCATATGACCCAGAAATTCCACAACTAGGGATCTACCCAAAGAACACAAACACATTGATTCAAAAGAACACCCATACCGCTATGTTTATTGCAGCACTATTTACAATAGATAAAACCTGGAAACAACCCAAATGCCCCAAAATAGACGACTGGATCAAGAAGATGTGGTGTATATACACAATGGAATATTATTCAGCAATCAAAAAAGATAAACTCATGCCATTCACAGCAACCTGCATGGAACTAGAAGGAATTAAGCCCAATGAAATAAGCCAGAAGGAAAAAGAAAAATATTGGATGGTTTCACTTATAACAGGAATATAGGAAAACCAAATAAGACATCAGTGTAAAAAAATAATAACAGTACAAAACACAGCAAAGCAAAAATGGACAATTATAAATCAGAGACATCCTGCAGGGGAGGAGGAGGGAGAGGGATCAGAGGGAGGGAGGGAGGAGCACAGGGGACTGAGGTGATGGTGCACGGGTGCATTGGTGAAGGAAAAATCTATGGGGACTACACCTGAGGGGATGGGGGAAAGCAAATATTTTTTAAAAATGAACAATGATGTAAAAAATAAAACAAAATTAATAAAATTAAAAAATTAAAAAATACCCCTGTTCTACCTTCTGCTAATGAAGTGTATTCACTGAACATACTGAGGAAATATGAATTTCACCATAAATCTGGCAAGCCCTTCTGAGACACTGAACATTGCACACTTTACCCTCAATTCTAATTTCATTCCACTGCCACTTATTTACATTAAGGACTCCCTAGGAAGAACAGAACAAGCTATCCTGTGAGTTCTGCCTCAGTGTGGATGTCTCTTCCTTCCCCAGCCCATCACAGTTTGGAAGGATAAGACAGATCTGACTCAAATCTCTCATTTTATAAAAGATGTGAAGAAATCCCAGGTCACAGATTCCGTTTACTATATATGACTCTATAATACTTGATAATATTATAGTTTATTATTCACCATCTGCATGATGTAAAGCACTTGCTCAAAATCTGGAAGACACCAGCTTCTCATCTATGAGAATGGAATGATATTAGCTTCCTTGTGTGATTACAGTGAGAAATGAAAATAACCCAGAGCCTAGCATATCAAAAGTTTTCAGAAAATACTAATTCCTGGGCCTCCCCGGTGGCGCAGCGGTTGAGCACTGGGTTGCGAAGCTGCCCGCGGCCTCTGAGGCACCGGTTCGATCCCCGGCTGCTCCCCGGCCACCGGAGGAGGGTCCCACATGGTGCGCAGATCCCTTCTGCTGCCCACTGCTCCCCTCAGCAGTGTACTTCGGTCCTTCTGCCTGCTCTGCTCCCCACTCTGGCTCTGGTGAATTCTCTCACCCTCTCGCGCTTCTGACTGTTCCCAGTGCATGTATAAACAAACAAACAAACAAACAAACAAACAAATAAATAATACATGCCTCTTTAAAAATAAATAAATAAATAAGTAAATTTTTTTAAAAAAAGAAAATACTAATTCCTGGGATTCCCATTGCTTTTATTGTGATAATTGTTATTACCACCCTCTCCCAAAGATACATAATCCTCTACCTCTCCCTCCACCATTTATCTCTGCTTGCCACCACCTTTTGCTCACATAGTAACTGAGGAAGGAATTAAAAACCTTCGAAGAAATGTAAGCAAAAACTTGGTGCCTGTTGGATTAAAAGAGCCTGAGTCATTGTAGGACTAAGAAATTTATCTGTCTACCCCTTTGGCTAACTCTGTTTCATATCCTGTACATAGAGTCCCCGTTAGACACCTTGGCTTCAGAAATCACAGCCTAATTAGCACTTGGTTTTATCTCCAAAACCACCAAACTGCATGTGAAATATGCATCACCCCAAGAAACCATCTTGCTTTGTGAATGACCAGACTTGTGACTCCAAAATGTCCTGAGGCAGACAACCCATGCTGCCCTCATGCATCCCTCTAACTGGGATGGCACTGTGCTCTCCTTTGTTCAAGCACAGAGCTCTGAAAGGGCTGACATTTGTTCACTGAAAGCCCCAGCCTCGTCCTCTATGGGATGCTGGCTCCACGTGGCACTTTAAACTGTGGTGCCTCCCACTGTACCCTCTTCACCACTTCAGCTCTGACTCCTCTCCTCAGGCAGCCTGCCTCTGCCCTCTCCTCTCTAGTCATCCTCTTTTGTACCGGTACACACTTGGCTGTTGGTGGGGAAAAAGCAGGGTTTCGATACTACCTCTGACCTTAAATAAACTTCAATCCTCTTGATTATTTCCATCAATTTATCCCTGACCTATCATATATTATAAATGGAAAGCAGATCCTATGAAATGTGCCTGGACATCTGGAACATGCTCCAAATTCCCCTTGGAAGTCCAATGGCCCTAAAGACTTCACCTTCCACCATAAAGTCAGCCAGACTCTCTCAAACTTGCATCTGATGAACTAATCATCCCACTGCCACATAAATGACTAATGATGAGCAAAGTTTTCCCCCTCCACCACCCCACCCTTTATCCCCAAGAGTAAACTAAAAGAGCTGGTCATTCTCTCCCACCAAAGGACAAAGGACATTCCTCAAAGGACATTCCTCAAAGGACATTCTTCTGCTAGCCTAACATTGGGAAGCTTTGTACCATCTAAGAAAGGAGTTCTTTCGACAAAGGTCATTCTGTGTATCAGTTTGTTAGTATCACCAATAGAAATTTATTGTCTTGCAGTTCAGAAGCAAGAAGTCTGAAATCAAGGTGTTAGTAGAGTTGGTTCCTCATGAAGATTATGTGGGAGAACATATTCCAGGCCTCTATGCAAGCTTTAGGTAACCTCAGGCATTCCTTGACCTGTAGGTGACACTCTCACTGTGTCTTCACATTAACAAGAAATGGAAACAAGAACAAGTCCCTTGAATCAGGAAAACTAAAATGGAGTCAGTATGCTACTGAGAATCAGGCCCCCTCAGTACATCCAGGCAAATTCAGGCACATCCTCCTCTGGGAAGGAACCAACAGCTTCCTGGATCAGCATCCATACACAAAGGCAAACCAACCACTCAGACCATTCATCTGAGACTTCCCAGAGAGTTGAATTTTAAACATCACTACATCCTACCTGCACCATCATAATACATGTCCACTTTTCACTTAACTTAGCTACTATTATATGAGCAAGTTTTTGCCTGATTTGCAAAGCAGACAAGAATGAGAACTAACTTGGTTTAGGCCTCTATTAGCCTTTCTGTTTTCTGAACCTGGGAATGCAATTCAAGGACTTCTAGATTCTGTGTCTCCCAGACTGTTGTCCTAACAAAACCCCAAATAGATGCTTGTATTTTTGCCTCAAGCAGGATTCATTTATTCTGGATTTAAAAGGTCATCTTCTCTCAGTACATTTCTGACTGTGACTCCAAACTTCCCCATTTTATAAGGACACCAGTCATCTTGGGCTGTAGCATGCACCCTAATCACCTCCTCTTCACTTGATCTTCACGAAGACCCTATTTCCAGATACAAGCACATTCAAAGATCTGGGGTCTAGCACTCCAACATCTTTTGAGGGAACACAATTTAACACATAACATATAGATACAACATATTCTTTTTTTTAAGGATGCATTCTTTAAGCCCTCATATAATTTAAAGCATTCATAATATGAAATTAATTTTTCTAAGGAAAAGCAGTAATTGAGGGCAAGGTGGGGGTACTATTATCTCAAATGTATCTGTCCACAGACGTGTAACATGATTACACTTGAATATTTCTTTTTTTTTTCTTTTCTCAGCATTTTCTTTACTATTTCTCTTTAGGGACTCACTAAAAATTTATTGCTCGGCCTATTTTCAAAGTTGTTTAGCTCATGTAATGGCATTTTATGTAAGTTTCACTGCAAAGTTTCCGATTTCCAGACCTAATTTTCAACACTCGCATAAGCAGTGTGACTTAATGACATCTTGGACTATATTATATGATACAAAAAGTTTTAAATTTTTAAGTAGCAATGAATATTAAAATAATAGCACAAAAGTGACCAAAAGCCCTTGCAGCGATCTTGTATATGTAAACAAGAGGGGATCCACAGCTCACTTAGAAGTGAAGCAACCTGCCTTTGAATCCTGGCTGCATGACCTTGGACAAGTAAGTTAACTAGAATGTCTCAAGCAGGTAAAAACAACATTGTCTTCTCTCAACAGTATGAACACAGTATACAATTCATACATGCCCCTACTGTGAAATAGGGGTGGTGGGTTATTTAGGGAACTTTTGTGTTTTTTTTTTTTTTTTTTCAAATTTGGGCAATCAATTTGTTAGTATTTTCAGGTCACACTATTTCAAATTCACACTAATTCAAATTCAAATTTGCCTTAAGTGCCACTGGATTCTTCCATCAGTAGGAAGAATCATAAAGCAAAACTACTAGATGGTAGCTAGCTGTCTTACTATAGAGGTCAGCCTTGTATAGATTAGGTATAAATGGATTTTAGATATGTCTCTTTTCCTTGTTCTTTAAATCACACATTCCCTGATTCTCTCTGCCTACTTCTAAAGGCTATCAACAAAATAAATATTGCCTTGATTATATATTCTTCTGTCATTCCCCAGTCCCTAGCTACCAAAGTAGGCCTGTCATCATGACCCCTCCTTTGTACCCACTAAATCCATGGTTCTCCTGGCTCCCCAGGTGGGACTGAGAACACTTGTTCTAAGGAGAGACTCCTGGGTTGCTCCCACCAGGTTTGCCAATGGGCTCATTTTGAATGGCCTCACCCTCCTGCCCTTCACCAGCTTTAGTCTGAATCTTCACCCAAACCAGAAGAATAGGCTCTTATGGTAAGATAAATTGACCTTGATTTTGACTGCCTGGCAGATCTGGATAGGCCCATCCTTGGGTTTCTGGATAGAAGGGCTCTGTGGACACTGTCCATGTTTTCTGAACCAAAACATGATATTTCCCACAAGAGACTTTTGAGAACTTAAAATAAAATAATATGAAAAATACAAAAATCAAGTCCTATTTAGTGAAGCCTCTAATCAACTGCCTTAATCAACAAGGAACAAAATTACATTTGATTTATCTAGAGTGAGCAATCTGAACCTTCTCACTCTCCTTCCCCTACCATTTTCTATTGCTAATTCTATGGGCCAACCCGTGTCTTCTTTCTAAAATTCTGTCTACTCTAAATAAAGGAAGAAATAAATTTTCAGTCTCATAGAAAAATAAACAAAAGAAAGAATAAATCTTTTCCCAATCTTTAGGAATGTCAATGTAAAAGTACATTCCATTTATAGAGAAAAGGATTTTTATTTTCACCCCAACTTCTGGGATTGGAATTCCCACAAAAAGTTTGGAATTTTACCTTTTGGTTTCATCTTCAACATCGGGTGGCTTTGTTCATGTTTGATTGCTTCTCATCTAGTGAGAATGGGAGTGGAGGGAGAAGGGCATTATATACTCCACTCTTGCCTGTGTCACCAGAAATGGCAGCAGTTGTTATCAAAAGATAGTGGGAAATGAGCAGGGAATCCAACATCTGTGAACTAAGTCTCCCTCAGAGCAGATATGAATGCTAGAGATAGTAAGTTGAAGTCAGGTATGTAGGGCCTTTCCTTTGCAAGGTGCAGTGAGGGTGAATAATTTTTTGAGGAAATAAAAATGGCTCATAGATATGAGTATCATTCTATTTCTTTTTTTTTCCCTGAAAACAGGGCTCAGAAGAAGGTGATGAAAAGGTCAGAATACACAGTTATTTTAGATTCATTGGTGATTTTTTTTGGAATCAATTAAAAGATTGTTAGAATTGACAACAATCTAAGAGCATGCAAACTTGTTTGCAGGAGAAACCAATTATCATAAACAAAATCCTCTTGTCTTAGATAAGTTTATTTAGCTGCTGGCTTTCAGAAAGAGAAAGAAGCAGATGTTCCTCAACTCTGACTTCAGTGGTCTCCCAACCAACCTCTCAGGCAACAGAAATTTGATATAATCTCAATAAAAATAGGTGCCTTTGATTCAAAGTGCTACCTCCCTTCTGGCATTTGGGTCTCCCCCCAGCCTTGCTGGCCCAGTCAATGCTTCAAAGAAACCAGGTGTCTTCTAAGTTGTTTTGTTTTTTAAAAACAGAGAAATGATATCTTGCTGATTTGAAAACAACCAAGAGCTGCAGCACTAACTCTCAAGGTGAACTTGGCCAAGTGAAGTGCACTTGCACACTCTGTGACCTGCCAGCTTGAGTGACAGGCTATTTACAGTCATTAGGAGACTCTGAGAATTGAAAACCTCTGTGGATTTTCTGATTTTTTTTTTTTTGAAGGCTTAAAAATAAAGTGGTTTTTTTAGAGGGCAGTATTTAGGTATCATCTAACTATCATGTTTCCTAATTTATATATTCAAATTTTGATGTAGTTTTTCAATACAGCACAGGTATTGATGGTTAATAATCATTAGTAGTGAGGAACCATAAAGGTTCAGAATGTGTAGTCAGTTGGAGAGATAGTAGCACTGACTCTGGATCCAGTATGTGCCTAGATTTGTGAACTTGGTTAAATGAATTAACCTCCCTGAGCCTATATCTCCATCTGTCAAAAGGACATGAGAAATATACTTCTTCATGTGATTGTTGTGAGGACTAGAACTGAGCTATATAGGTCAGAAATGATGGCACTTATAAATTTTTCTAAAGCACAAATTTGAATTTGTATGCTTTGAGACGTGCATGCATGTAAGTTATGAGACTGACATTCAATATTCTGTGACCTGACTATAGAGACAGACTACTCTATACCAGGGAGGGGAGAATGAATAAATTAATAAGGAGGCCTCGCAGCCCAGCTATCAACCGCTGAGCCACCGGGGAGTCCCTGGCATTTGTATTTTTTAAGGATCCAGATGATTCCAATGTGCAGGCCAGCAGCACCCTTTGCCTTTGGACTTGAACCTCCTAAGAGGATGCTGAAATTTGTGGAAGCCTGGATCTAATGGGACAGTTGGCAGATTGAGGGCATGGTGTGCAAATCCCACACAAGCTTCCCTCTCACGGTCACTGCATGCAGGAAAGGGCATGCATGTCTCTACCTTGGATGTGTAGCTCTTGTGTCACATAAACTACAAAGTCCTGCAGCTGCCCATGGGTCCACAGCATTACCATGACCTTTCCACCCACTAGTTGAGTAGGCAGTGTTCAAAGTATGCAAACTAAGGAGTGGTTGGGAGTTCTGGCAGAACCTGGGAAGTGGATTCAGTCGGAAGACTTTAAATTGGTGCTTTCAGCAGTTTGTAGCTTATATTCCTCTTTGCGATATCCATATAGTTGCACAGTGACTGCTCTGACATGCAGGTTTATTGGGCAAATAAGTGCTTCTTCATTGTTTCATAATGGCTGATATAAAAAATTTCAATTGAATGTTAAATCCAGTTACACTATCAAGGTATTTTCATGAGTCAATGAAAGAAAAGGAGGAGCTGTTTGATTCTTTATGTCATTTTGGAATTATTAAATGGTTTTAAAATTTTTGTCACTGATCTTCAGAGCAGTGGTTTCTGTCAAAGAGATCATCTTTTGAAATCTTGACCAGAAATTGACACAACCATTTCTTGCATAAACTCTGAATTTTTAGAAACGTTTGTTCAAAGAGTAAATCTCAAGTTTTCTCTTTTTTGAAAATGGAAAAAAAGTCTGTGTAGAAATTGTACACATTTTCTTTTTTTTAATGTATTTTTTTAAAGATTTATTTATTTATTTATTTATTTATTTTTATTTATACAAGCACTGGGTACAGACAGAAGTGCGGGAGGGTGAGAGAATTCACCAGAGCCAGAGTGGGGAGCAGAGCAGGCAGAAGGACCCAAGTACACTGCTGAGGGGAGCAGCGGGCAGCAGGAGAGGTCTGTGCGCCATGTGGGACCCTCCTCCGGTGGCTGGGGAGCAGCTGGGGATCGAACCGAGGCTGCAGAGGCTGCGGGCAGCTTCGCAACCCAGCGCTCAACTGCTGCGCCACCGGGGAGGCCCTGTACACATTTTCTTAACATAATTAGATATAAAAAATAATTCCTTTTACCAATATTTGCAAAGGTGCCCTAAATTTCCTCCAGCTTCCCTCCATATGCTGAACAAATATCATCTTTTTCTATATATGCCATGATAGATCTGGAACCATGGCCTTAAAAGAGACTTTTGCTTGAAACATATGCCCATTTACAGCTGCATTATACATAGTAGTGAAACAAACAGGAAATCACCTAAAAAGTCCATTGAAAATAGAATGGATAAATAGTGTTGTGCTCTCAATGAGATAGGATACAGCAGAGGAAATCAATGAACTGTAACATCATGTCAACATCAGAAACTATAAAAAGCTTTATATTAAGGGAGAACATAATCACAGAAAAAAAAAAGGCAAAAATAAGCACTAGATCGAAGCTGGAGAGAATTAGTTGTAATTTTAAGGGAAAATGGAGTCAGTCACTCATTCAAGTCTTGCTGTATTTTCTTTTTTTCCTGCCTGGAATACTGTTTGCCCAGAGGGTAGGTTCTGACTTCTCCTTTACTACAATTAGGTCTCAATTTAAACACTATGTTATCTGTGAAATCTTCCTAGGCCAGCTGAGATCATATAGGAGAACATGCATGATACATACATGCACATATACACATACCCCCAGATCCAAATAAACATTCATGTGCAGACACCACACAGAGATAAATGCCATACACATAACCTTTACTCACTTTATTGCATTTTTCTTCATAGAATCCAACACCTCACATGTAGATTTATTTTTGTTGTTGTTGTTGTGTGGCCCTCCTACCCAAGAAGACAGGAAATTGTTTTGTTCACTACTGATCTCTCCAGCATTTGAAACAGTGGCTGGCACATACTAGAAGTTCAGTAGAAATCTCCTGGACCCAATGGGCATTTATTTAGCACTTGCTTTATCCCAATCCACTGAATTCTAGTATAGGTACAACATTTGAAGTCACCAACTTGAGTTAGTAAAGCTTTATTTTGCTATAATTACATTTTATTTTGTTCTCTAACTCCAACTTTTACTCAGCACTTGAGAATATCTGCAAATATCCACTTCAAAAAAAAGAAACAAAGCTTTTCTGATTTTTTTTTTTTATCAGGTTCTCTGTTGGGTCAATATAACATTTTACCCCATTCACCACCTCGCCCATTTCTCCCCTCTCCTTGGAGAAGGGTTGAGTTTCCCTGGGGAATGGGTTATGTACAGTGTTGTAGATGGGGTCCTATCTCTTCCTCCTTATAACCCTATTGCATATTGATGTCTATGATAATGTTATTTGTCTGTTGAATCTTTTTTCACAGTTTTTCTGTCCCCATAGCAGTAACTGCTGCAACACTCGAGTTCCCCCTCCACCCTCTGCTCACTGAAGTCACCCACATCACCAATTATTTTTCTTCTTTCTGCAAAGCAAATTCATCACCTGTGGTGGGGCTTTAGGGAATTTTCAGATGATTTCCTGTACTTAGAATTGCCAGGGATTCAGGAAAGGGAATGATGCAAAGATTATCCCCGGACACAATACCTCACACAAACTTTCATTTGTATTGTACCTCCTCTATGCTGATCTATGAATCTGTCACTGGCCTGATAACCATAAGTTCCTCATGCTTGTCCTGTTTATCCTTGCTCTGCTCCTGTTTATCCTTTCTTGCAGGCAAAACTACAGAAACCCAGGACAGAGTTAGAAGACAAGTGTTAAGCCACAGCCTCCTATGGTAAAAAGGACACCCAGCAGCACCAGAGCTAGGTCAAGACAAAACTTGGAAGAAAAAAGGGCATGAATACAATTCCTGGAAACCTCTGCCTATTTCTCTGATATCCTGCTGAGGTTCAATCTTAAGCCTTTCCTCCTTAATATTCTCCCATATAATTCCCTAATTCTCCCCAACTTGGGGAGATTGCTTTTGAGACAGTAGTCTACCATTTCCTCAGGATGCTGGCTTCTGATTAAACCTGGTTTCCTTCCACCAATTCTTGTCTCCTGAGTTTTGGCTCATGAGTGGTGAGTAACCAGAAACCAAATTCTTGTAAAACATCTGCTGCCTACTCAAGCTTCATATTGTTCACAGAAGGAAGCTGATCTGAATGTCTCCAAATCATCAGGCATTTTCCTTTTCCACCTCAGGCTCAGCCTGCATGTTTCTTTCAGGATACTTGGACCAAGTACCTACTAAGATCTAAACTTCATGTCTGCCCTGAGCATCCTTCTCTACCATGAAATCATGCTTGGTTATATACCCCCCAAATAGAAAAATAAGTTCTTCTGTCATCTTTAATCCTTCCTCATTTTCTAAAATCTTTTTCCCTCTCAAAAATCTTGGCTCTGCCTCATTTACCCGAGGTTTTCAAAAGAGTTGTTTCCATTCAGGAACTCAAATGACTGAATCCCCCATCAACCAGAGCAAAAGATGACTCTGGGAAGAAAGCTGAGGACATCAAGCAAAATGTGGATAAGAGAAACATCTGCTGTTTTCTTAGAATTTTATCTTACCACACCAGTACCCATGGCACTACAAGAACTTAGGAAATGGCTTTATAAGTTTAGACAATGCTTTATTTATCTAATCATTTGGGAAATCTGTAGAATTTTTTTTCCCTTTCTAACAGATGTTCACTACCTGCAACTTCCAATTTTGTTTTTAAGTTAACAATTCTTGGTGGAAATATTTTTACCATATAGTTTACACCTTCTAAATTTATTCAATATAAAAATCAAGAAAAAAATGACACCATTTTCAAAAGAAGCCAACCTTATCAAGAACATCAATTTTTATCCCATGCTATTCAATAGCTCTGGGGATTGCCATGAGTTAGAGAAATGGGCAGGAGACTTGACTTTAACTAAATCCTCCATCACCTGCTCTTCCTTTCTCCATCTTCTCTCTTTCATCGTTATCTTTCTCATCTGCAAACCTGTTTGTCATTAGTGCCTACCACGTTACCTATTTTAACATACTGTCTCTCAAAAGAGACTTTAAACGAATGGGACTACTAATGAATGGGAAAAAGTATTTGCATGCTATATATATATATATATATATATATATATATATATATATCCAACAAGGGGCTGATAGCCAAGGTCTACAAAAAACTCATACAACTCAACACAAAAGAAAACAAATACTCCCTCTCAAAGGACACAAGAGCTAAATAGACACTTCTCTGAAGAAGACATACTGATGACCAATAGGCACATGAAAAAATGTCCAATATCACTTATCTTAGGAAATGCAAATCAAAACCACATGAGATAACACCTTACACATGTGAGAATGGCCCATCTCAAAATGACCAGAAGCAACATGTAGGTGAGGATGTGGGTAAAAGAGGCCTCTTGTATACCTTTAGTGGGAATGGAAACAGACACAGCCTCAATGAAATTCAATTTGGAGGTTTTTCAAAAGATTGAAAATGGATCTACTATATGATGCAGCAATTCCCAAAGTAACTCCCCGAAGAATACAAAAACACTAAATTGAAGTGAAATATGCATGCCTGTGTTCATTGCAGCACTGTTCTCAATAGCCACATTATGGAAACAACCTCAGTGTCCAAGGACAGAGGAGTGGATTAAGAAGATGTACACACACACACACACACACACACACACACACACACACACAGAGGAAACTATTCAGTGATTAAAAAACAATGAACTCTTGCCATTAATGATAACATGGATAGAACTGGAGGGTGTTATGCTAAGCAAAACAAGTCAGAAAGGGAAAGACATATTATATGATATGGTTTATATGTAAAGAAATAAAGCAGGGGCTCCCCTGGTGGTGCAGGCAGTTGAGCGCAGTGCTGTGAAGCTGTCCGCACCTGCTGTGCAGGCTCCATCCCGGCCTGCCGGCGAGGGTCCCACGTGGCATGGCAGACCTCTCCTGCCTCGCCTGCTGCTCCTCTCAGTAGTGTATTTCGTCAGTCTCTGCAGCGCCGCTGGTTTGATCCCTGGCCACCAGCGAGTGTCCCACATGGCATGCAGACCTCTCCTGCCGCACGTGCTGCTCCCTTCAGCAGTGTATTTCTTCGTCAGTCTGCCTGTTCTGTTCCCTGCTCTGTCTCTGGTGAATCCACTCACCCTCCCACGCATTAGCCTGTACCCCAGTTCTTGTATAAATAAATAAATTCTTAAAAATAAAATAAAGTAAAATAAAAAAATAATAAAAGAAATAAAGCAAAGTGTCAATCATAACCAGTGTAATTACAAACCTTAGAAATCTGTATATTTAAGGTTACCATAGGGAGAGTGAGAGGGGAGAGAGCAAAGGGTGGAGGAAGCCTGATGGACTGTGGTGGAAGTATGAGTGCCTTGGTGGTTGGTAGGTGTGGTGTGGTGAGAAGCATCTGAGGAGATATGATTCTACACCTCTGAATCACACACAGTGCTGTAAAACAATATTTCTTCAGTTAAAAAAAATACCCTTTCTTCTCTAGATGTGGATTCCAGAACAGTGGAATAGGCATCACCTGCATATTTTCTTTTCTTTTTAAGATTGATTGATTGATTGATTAATTTATACAAGCACTGGGTGCAGTCAGAAGTGCGGGAGGGTGAGAGCCAGAGCGGGGAACAGAACAGGCAGACTGACGAAGAAATACACTGCTGAAGGGAGCAGCACGTGTGGCAGGAGAGGTCTGCGTGCCATGTGGGACACTCGCTGGTGGCCAGGGATAGAACCAGCGGCGCTGCAGAGGCTGCGGGCAGCTTTGCTGCCGCTGTGCCACCAGGGGAGGCCCTCACCTGCATATTTTCAAGATGCCCAGGTGATTTATGGATGCATTGTAGTTGAAGTATTTTTTTAGATTCTGCATTTCCCAAGCCAAGCTAAGCCCTGGCCTCATTTCCCAGACATGTATACTCAGTCCAGGCTGAGGCCTGACTGACATCTTCTCCACCCCACACTCCACTCACATAATTGTGATTTGCTCGCTTCCGAACCAGCCTTGGGTTGACAATTCCCAGTGTAAGATGAGGGAAGAAAATTGCCCCTCTCCACCCCAGAGACTATACTGACACATTGGGCAGTAACATAGGGAGGAGGCTAATAAAAAAAAACAATGTGGTAAAAAAAAAAAAAAAAAAGCCTGAAACACTTTTATGTATTTAAACCCCATCAGTCCTATTGCAATGGAAAATCATTGAATCATAGATACAAACACACATGCACGCACACACACACACACGTGCACGCACAGATGCTTTGTCAGTACAACCCCCTGACGGTACTACTGTGACTTATTTTGATCTACATAATATCCCTTGATATCTATTAAGTAGTGATTTCACCGGAGCTGTTATTTTCCCTGGGTTAGTAAGATAAGTGAGGATGGAGAAGGAAGGACAGTTACAGTGAGCTCAGTTGGGATCCACTGACTCTGTCTGGAACCTATAATTATAGGTCAGGAGCATGTGCACTGAAACTAGACTCTCTGGGTTGAAGTTCTGATTCTGCCTGTGCCAGTGACGCAGGGGATGGATGGAACACGTTTGCACCCCCTCAAAAAAAGAAAGGCAAATGAAGACCCTTATCAACTATGATCTCTTGTAATGGGAATGGTTCAATATTTTCTTTGGAAATTACATTGGTTAACAAAATGTGAAGTCTTTTCATCCTATAAGGCAAGGGAAGATGGAGACAAGATTGAGTAAGCCATGGAGTTTCCAGAAGATCACTGATAGTTCATTGAGAACACCAGAGATCTGAAAAAGGGCAGAAAGCAATATGAAGCACGGGCTCTTGAGATGTAATAGAGTGATGGGTTTTATCCAGGGTGTCCTGTTTTCAAAATTCCTAATTTTTTAAGTGTGGCCTTTTTACCCAGATCTTCCAGGACGCTCCTCTATCCTAAGCAACGCTTCCTTTTGGCCCTCCCAAAGACCACTGGGGAAACCTCTCCTTGGCAAATTCTTTTGAAGAGGTGACAGACTATCCATTGGTTTGCTGCAACAGAATTCCCTGAGTCACTAACTCAAATTCCCAGTCCTGGCTTTCATAGACTCTAGGCTCTGTATTCATTTACTGTCAGGTCATTTTAGGACTGAATTGTATACCCCTCCAGAAAAAATTCAAATATTCTGACTGTAATTCCTTTTATGATTGTATTTAGAAAGAGGGCCTTTATGGGACTTAGGGTAGGACATTAACGTTTAATGGCGTCATTCATCCTATAGAACTGGTATAAGTGGGAGAGGAAGAGACGGACATCAGCAAGATCCCTCTTTCTTCGTACATGCAAAGTGGAAAAGCCATGTAAGGACACAGCAAGAAAGTGATCATTTGGAAGTGAATAAAAGAGGGATCACCACAAACCAACCCCAAAAGCATTTTGATCTTGAATTTTAAATCTCTGCAACAGTGATAAAAAGTTATTTCTGACTTTAAGTCACATTTCTGAAATACTTTTGCCCCACTGATTATTCCGCACTCACTGACTTCCATATTTCATAAAGAAGCTTCTCTTCCTGCTGACTTTGAGTATTCTATAGATTAAAGATCATCAACAAGAAAGGCATCACCTAATCTCACCCACAGAAAGACTCTCCAAGGAATCCAGTATTGCAGGCAGAGAATTTCATTCTCTTGGCCTCTCTCTTCCTATGCAAAGAATAGTTGATTGAAAAATGATTTACCTCACCTAACAGAATCTCCATAACAATTGTTCATAAGTTTCCGGTGGCTGCTGCTGGCCTTGCAGAGTGCCATAGCCACCTGACACAACACCCAAACATGGTAGCATACTTGTTTGTCTTGCACAAATCATGTTATTTTCACAAGCAACTGGAAATGCCAAAAGCTTCAGTGAAAAGCACAGCCCAGCAGGTGCCAGAATGGCACTGACAATATGAGATCCTGGAAAGTGGACTGGCAGGCTTACACACCGACCCAGGTCCCAGCAGGCATAGAAAAGGAGACAGACACAAACTGAGCTGCATGTTAATGTCTCCAAAGTGCAGACAACAGAACATGAGAGACAGAAGAGGAGAATTGGAATGAGAGCATTTTAAAGTGAAACATTTCTCACCACTTCAGCCACAGAGGAGATAATCAGATTATTCAAAACCAACCTATTAAAGAGGGAAACCACATAAAGTATGCTTTTAACTGCAAAAAGCAATCCAGAACTTTTACACAATGGCAATGTTTACATTTAAAAAGAAGGAAGATAAATGGTTAACTGTATCCTTTCAATTAAAAGACAGTTATAGCATACTTTCAAAATAATGGGTAGAATCTTGCCCATGGATATTTGAGTCCCCAGGAATCCCTAAGGGAATATGAGAGATCACCCTGTCTCTGTGGCAGTCTCATGGATCCATTTTCTACACTGTCACCATGCCATCACGTTTTAAAATGCAGAACTCCATATTCTTCCCTTACTTAAAACCTGACAGTATCTACTTTTTTGCCTTAAAGCACAGTGTGATCCATGAGTCCCTTCATGATGGCCTCCTGCTTATTGCTCTGCTGTCATTTCTTGCCAACACACATCACTCCATGCTCTTGCTATTCCAAATTACTCACTCTTGAACTTTCTCATCTCTGTGAATTTGCAGTTTTACTTGTCTACTGAATGAATTATGATCTTGTCTTTCAAATGTGGGATAAATTTGCCCCTCTTTTCAGGTTTCCCTGGTATGTCTAGGCAGCATTACTCACTCCCTCCTCTACACCCCAGAATACTCCCAGAATACATGCTTCCTTCTGATAGGCTAGTATTCATTGTTGTAACTATTTGTTATAATGTCTTCATGCTTGTTGAGCTGGTAGACGCAAGATGCAAGTACCTTTCCTATCGCTCTTTAATCTTTTTGATACCCTTTATGCTAAACATATCATCTGTTCACCTGGATAGATCTTTTTCATTTAAAATATATAGAAACAAACAAACAAATAAAAAACATGACCTGATTCATTAAATATTCTGAAGCAAATGTAAAAGGCAATGTTTCCTGAAAACTTAGAGGATCATATATTTTAAAATGGATTTCAATGAAAGAAGAAGGGAGGAAGGGGGAGAAAGGAAGAATACTTTAGAAGATACTGCCTTGGTAACTTCACAACAATATGGACAGCATGACCTTGAGGAAGCAGTTTCAGGGAACCACAAGTACAGAAGACATTAAGAGGAAAGAGGAGTTGTAATGGGAGTTTGTTTGGAATTGAAAGGAAAAAAAAAACAGAAAAATAAGGAATTACAAAATGCAAATGTAAAATCAAGACTAAATTAGGGCGAGATAAAATTCTATCATAGCTCATCTACTTTCCCCTACCTGACCCACCAAGTCCTGGCTTCTTCCTCCAGCCCAGTCTATGCTATGGAATTCCCAATAGATGTTCTGGCTTACCTACCCCTTGTTCCAGGTAATGTATCAATCTACACTTCCTGGATAAATCTCAGCTGAGGTGGTGGGTCACAAGAAGGATATGTAATTAGTCTACTTGGGTAGGTAATCTGTTGGATCTTGATATCAAAAAACTGAAGAAAATAAGTCATCAAAATGAGAGAAATAATAGAAATATAAATCAGAAATATAATATCTGATAAAATTATAATAAATAATAAAAAAGAAAAATGATAAAATAGTAGTAATAATAAGAATAGATGCAAGCATCCATCACCTTTATAATATATGTATTTTGCTTTTAAATAGATAAGTTATACTTGTATGACAAGCATAATAAAATATCCATAAAAAAGTATTTAAAAGAAACAAACACGATTCCCAAATTACCACTAACATTGTCATTTATATTTCCCCCCAAATTTCCTGTACTAACAGGTAAAAACAATATACTTATCACATACTCATACACAAACACTATATTCTTTCTTTAAGTCCTTGCTGAAGATATTCTACTAAATGAATCTAGATTTCTGATATAAACCCAGAAATCTTCATCTTAAATGATAAAACGTTTCACTTTCTCAGATTACAGACCACTGCTGCCAACAGAGATATTCTACTCATCACTCCGTGACTCCTTCCAGCTTGTGATGCTAGGATCTCAGATACAACATTGTCAACATACCCCCAGGGTCACTACAGAAAGAGAAGAAAGGATGGCGCTGACATGAGCTTCTGTGGGGCCAGTCCTAGAGAGTTGTGCATCACTTCTGCTCACATTCCATTGACTCAATTTCAGTCATTGGGTCCCACCTAATTGAAAAGAGCTGAGGATATAAAATTTATCTCTGTGCTCAAAATAACAGGAAATGCACAAAGATGGATAAACAACTGTAGTCTCTGGGATGTATGATGATTTTTAAATATGCCCACAATTCATTGATGCTCATTCCTTCAAAAGGAAGTCTAATTGCCTGTCCTTGACCATAAGCTAAAGTTCTAATATGACTCAGTACTGAAAAATAAATAGGATGGTGCACAACTTCTATAACTAGGCCATAGAAAGTGTTGCAGCTTCTTCTAGACAGGCTCCTTCTTCTCCTTTGAATCACTTACATTGAGGGACCATCTGCTAAGTTATAAAGACACACAAATAGCCCATAGGAGAGGTTAGGATGATATGGAATTTGAGAACCCCTGTCACTAGCCAGCAGCAAACTGTGACAGACTACCTCCTCACAACCAACTGAAAGACCATCTTGGAATGCATCCTCTAGCACTGGTGCAGCCTTCAGATGAGTATAGCCCCAGGCAGCATCACCACGGCAACTCCATGAGAGAACTAAGACAGAAATACCCAGCCAAGCTGCTCTTGACTCTGACCCATGAAAACTGAGATAATGTTTACTGTCTTAGATCACTAAATTTGGGGACAATTTGTTATGTACCAATAGGTAATTAATACAGCATATGTAAAGACATACAGCATTTATCTAGCTAAATTCTCACTTTATCACTGAGAGGAACTTTGGGCTAAGACTCAGTAAGGAGCCTTTAATGGAGGCTGTGAGGCTTAGAGGCCAAGCTGGCAGAGTGAATTTTATGTGTCTTAGGTCCAGACTCATATTCTAACCCTCTGATTATTGCCATTTAAGTGACCAGGTAAGGCCATGCCAAGGGGGAAAAATACCAAGAAAAAGAATCTGAATCTGACAAACAGATTCAGGTCTCTGAAGATAGAAGGGAGAAGTGAAAGCAGCTTATAAGAGAGGGCAGCTCCTTACCCCATTGGAGAAGGAGTCCTACAAAGGAAATTTGCAGAGCGTGAAGAGGAAAAAGGAAAATTTTCCATTCTGACCTGGAATCAAAACCTCTTTCCTTGTTTCTCAGAGTTCTCCACCTCCAAGTCATCAAATATCCTTGTACTCAGAGGCATACACATTAGAATCCCTCTGATCTGGGATGGGTGGGTTAATACAGAGGTGTCTTATGCCACGTGATGTTATTTTCTGACATCCTACAATTCTCTCTCTCTCTCTCTCTCCTCTCCCCCCCCCCACACTTATATAATAAAAGCTTGAGTTTGGTTTAATTCTACAATAGAATAACAATTTCTACCAATAACTAATCTTCTCAAGTTCATTTTCACTTAATAACAGCATACTCTACTCTGGTATATAGAGATACTCAAATGAATAATCAACAAAATGTTTCCAAATTGAGACCCTGTTAAACTGGCTTTAATGAAAATAACTTTTAGTATATTAATTGCTTATGTACAGCAAGAAACATGAGTTGCATGAATTCATTAATGCCTGAAGTTCTTAAATGATTTAGGTTTTTAAAATAAATTAAAACTGTCTTCTTTTATTGAATTCTCACTAATAATTTCCTCTTTACAGATAGCTTATATTATGCTTTGGTTGAATTATTAACAAACCTTGAATTATATAGCACTGGTTCACTATCAAAAACTATTTGGTTATTGCCCAACAGTCAATTTCATCCCTAGTTTAAAAGATTAACTTGCATGGTGGGTCCTTTCTTACATAAATGGATTTACAGAAGAAGAGAAGGAGGGAGGGAAGGAGAGAGGGAAGAAGGGAGAGAAAGATGGACAGATAGATAAATAAATGGATGGATGGATGGAGCAAGGGGAGAGCCTGGCCCCACAGAAGCTCATATTGACTCCTTCCTTTCCTCACTTTCCGTAGTGACCCTGGGGATATATTGACAATGTTGTCTCTGAGTTCCTAGCATCACAAGCTGGAAGGAGTCTCAGAGTGATGAGCAGAATATCTCTGTTGGGAGCACTGGTCTGTAATCTGAGAAAGCAAAGACCTCTGTGTGGAAGGCAAGGTTGAAACACACCAGAATGATAAAGTCATCACTGCCTGGCAGTCATAGGGTCTAAAACTTGGTTCTATGTCCTGCTCTAATGCAACTTTTTCACCCAAGAAGTAACTGGAACTGTTTTCAGGTTCATTTCCTTCTCTGTGGTAGGGAATACTACCTCCTGTCATGTCCATGGTATGAAATATTTGAATGTGGATGACATGCTCTAAAAGAACAGTCAAGGCTATAAAAGATCAAGAAGATATAGAGAAAATGCCTCATGTATCTGCCATTTCCAATACTGATCCATCATTTCCAAAATTGCTTGTGCTGTCTGAGGAGAGTAAAGTTACATTCTCTTAAGGATTCTGGGATATGGGGTTGCTTTGAAACACCCATCTCAGGGACTAGGGTTGAGGACCCAAGGATGAGCAAGAGAGTATCTGTATCTTCACACTTTTATGTTCTAAACACTATGTCTTGGCCAACCTCAAGTTTTCACTTCCAGAATGGATTTGTGTTACTGCTAAAATCAACAATAAATTATAAAACTGGCTTGAAT
The DNA here is from genome assembly GCF_014898055.3 of Talpa occidentalis. Lineage (NCBI taxonomy): Eukaryota > Metazoa > Chordata > Mammalia > Eulipotyphla > Talpidae > Talpa > Talpa occidentalis. The sequence goes on along the minus strand of NW_026555331.1, from coordinate 111,651,799 downwards.
ACCTCTGAGTACACCACAGTCACGGCCCAAACTGTGACTAGATACCCTACTGTGCTTTTCCCAAAACTAAGATCACAGAAAAATGAATTGTTGGCTCTCTTTCTCTTCTACCTTTTCAATTCCAGGGTGTTTTAATGACCTTTCCCCTCCATCTAGGACTAAGAACTTTAATCTTGGTGTCTCAAGGCCATCCCCAAAGGCACAAATTGCCATCATTTTACAAAGGTCACCCTGAGGTGCTTAAGTTAGCACATAGCATTGCTCCCTTTGGATACCTACATTCCACCTGCCCAAACTCAGGAGTGTGCAAAAAATCATGTTCTCTGCCCTCCTTTTCCCACTGTATCCTTCTCTAACCTGTAACAGGATTTTGGACAAAGCGTCATTGAATGAATCACAAATGGTGTGAGAGTTTCCACTTCACAAATAGTTTTCAGTGTGGGTGGTACCTTACCTTAGTGGATTTGTCAACTGCTTTTTCTGTCTCAGAAATCATGGCAACCTTTGCAGAATAGCATAAAGCTCAAGAGAAATTAGCCAAGAAACCATTAATGCCACATTAATGTTTGTGTGTCCTGAGCTGACTGGGGACAGTCAAGTATGCAATGCTGATAGAATGATTCACAGGTATTTCCAGATGCTCTAAAGATACCCAGAAGCCAGAAATACTTTTATTGTCATTACAAGTATTTGTATCTTCAGAATAAATTTGATATTGAACAACAAAAAAGTGCTTAGATATTATCTCCAAATTCTATTAATCTACTCCTAAGTGTAGGGGATTTGGGAAAGAATTCCAGAGAAAGATAGATTTTTACTACCTTTAAGCAATTTAATAAATGCACAGTTCTCTTAAATAGCCTTTCCAGAGTGTGCCTGTCTGGCCTGGTGTTTTCAATCCAGCCAGGAAGACATCATATACATCCATCCTCACTCATCAACTTCAGAGCTTCACTCCTGTGCCTTCCCCGAAGGCCACTAGAGAATCCATTTATTGCAAGCCACCTCAACACTAGGAAGCTTGGAGTGGATTTCGGGATCCTGGCTTCAGTCCAGTGTGGCTATCCCTTTCATGAATTTTTATTGTCATTATCACTGCTACCACCATTTACAATGGATTAAGAAAAACCAGATCTGTTACTGCCTCACCAAATAGTGAAATCAAATCATTTTGAGAGTTCTATAAGAATGAGTATTCATATTTGCGAGTCAGGATGATAATAGGGTTTTTATTCTTTTATCATAAGTAAGACCAAACTCTCAATTGCTGGGCTCCAGCCCAGATTCCTGGTCAAAGACCAGGGCTTTGTGGCCTTGCACCCCTTCTACCTCCATTCTTCTCTGTAAACTGTTAGACACAGACTCTGTTAATGTTGTGTTAAGTACCATGATATACTTTCCAGTTCTGCTGAGAAGGAAGGGTCCTTTCTCTCCCTGCTCAGTGGGCTACTGGCCAGTGTCCCTCAGCAATCAACCCATTTGAGGAGTTTCCTTGACTGAAGGGTGCTCCCTCACCAGGGCAGCCTTAATCCAAAGACTGGTCCACATGGGGATACAAAGATCCTTGTATCTTTCTAACAAGAAGGATATTCTTGCTTCAATGCTCTCTGAAGGGTAGTCTGAGTTCTTCCTTAAAACTGCATTGCAGACAAAAGAACTTCTCCCTGTACGTACTCTTGCTTTTTTCCTTATTCCCCTCCCCCATAGTCATTGATCCTAAGAATACCTCCTGCATACTCATCTCCATCCCAGAGTCTGCTTCCTGGAACCCAGCCTGTGACAAGCCCCACCTGTATTCTCTCATCCCACTTATAGCTGTGGTAGTAGCTCTGGCACACTGTCAGCTTTCAATCGAAAGTGCCCGCTTTTCTCAGGCACCTCTGTCTGGGATGTTCTCAATAGTGCAGGATGCACTTAGGTATAAGCAAGGAGTAAGGGAATTCACATCCTGGGGGGGACCCTCAGTAAGTGTTTAGCTTCCTCCTGCTGGAATGGTTCTGAGGCTTATTGAACCATTTGTCGGAGTCCCTAGATGGACTGAATCTCAGCTGTGCCTTGCAACCCCACTCATTCATATACCCTTTGCTGATTATCTCCTTCTCTGTCTCACTTCTCCACTCACTGCTTTTGCTTCCTGGAATCACCTCCTAGTAAACCACCAACATTCAAATTTTTGCCTCAGAGTCTGTATCGGGGTGATCTAAATGAAAGGAAGATGTTCTTACTTTTCTTTCTCTTTCTTAACTGTGCTGAAAAATCATCTTCTTAGGGGAAGAGCTGAGGGTGTGCTTCCTGGAAGGCATGAGTCACAATGAGTGTCAGAGGATAACAGCCTGAGAGCTGAGGACACTGACTGATCAGCTTCACATTGCCTGGCTAAGATCAACATACTTTATCATGAAATGTATTCAGAGAAGATAGACTTACAGGTTACTGTTGCTCCAATTTCCTGTACAGGAACACTCCAGGGGGCTCCAGGGATTGAATGAAAACAAGGATTATGGCTTACTGAGCCCTCACCTTGTGTCCGAAGCAGGGAGAAACACTGGGCAGATTTCCACTCATCCTTTCCTCAAGGGCAATAAAATCCTCTCCATTTTCACAGACTTGGAAATTGATTCAAAATAATATGTGATTCCATAGTCTCACCACCAACCAGCTAAGAGCCAGGATTCAAATCCATACCCCTTAACCCTAATCCCCTAAGTAGGAAGCAAGCTTCCCTTGATATGTGTACATGCCCAGGCAAGTATATTCTGGATGACCTGGGCTCTATGATGTGAAAAGGAGAAATGAAACCATCTTTGTGTAGAGCAGGGATAGGTATAAGAACAGGAAAGAAAAGGGTTAGGGCCCCCCCTGGTGGCGCAGGCAGTTGAGCTCAGCACTGTGAAGCTGTCCACAGCCTCTGCAGCGCCGGTTTGATCCCGCCTGGCTGGTGAGAATCCCACATGGCGTGGCAGACCTCTCCTGTCTCGCCCGCTGCTACCCTCAGCAGTGTATTTTGTCAGTCTGCCTGTTCTGTTCCCCGCTCTGTCTCTGGTGAATCCTCTCACCCTCCTGTGCATTGGCCTATACCCCGGTTCTTATATGAATAAATAAATAATTTTTTTTTTTTAAAGAGTTAATAGGGTTCTGAAAGCTCTAAGAGCAAAAATATTTTCAGGGGATTGAGAGTGAGAAAAGAGATTAAAACACATACATACATACACACACACAATCTTCAAGGCCAACAGGCAGCCTTTGAGAAATGTGCTTGGTGTCAATCTAACCAGGCTGAATATGAGCTGTCCTGGGTAAGGATCTGGTTTCAATACTGTGTCCCCAGATGTCACCTGTCAACCAATTTTTATGGAGTACTCTTGAGCTGGATAGGGAAGTGAACAGAAAGGACCAATGCCCTGCCCCCAGAAAGGGAATCTACTATTGAGGGGACTGATGATAAACAAATAAAATGATACATTATAGGTACCTCAGAGTGATGAGGTATAAATCATTTAAATGTGGGTCCATTGATAATTAATAAAAGCTGGTACAATCTTAAGTAGGCAATGGAAAAGGCTTCATTCAGAGATCTGAGCAAACAAATGAGAGGAAATACATTTCTGGAAGGGAGAAGCATGTGCAAAGGCTCTGTGCAATGTTCACGAGTAGTAGCAGGTTAGGGTTGGGGAGTGTAGTATGCAAGAAAAGAGCTGTGAGAGATAAGTTATTCACCCCTTAAATGAAAACATCTTCTTGAGACCAAAACCATCCAAGCCTGGAAAAATGTAAAGCTCTCCCCCACATACAACAAATTCCTCTCAAGATAACACCACATCCTGCTATACCAGCTCCTTTGTCCTTCTTTGCTATGTTTTCACCTGGCAATGACCAAGAATTAATCTATCACAGTTTTCTACAAGAGACTAACCACAAAAAGAAGTTTGTGGTTAGTATATACGTCAAGTTGCAGGTACATGAGGGAAAGGTGACTTCACCCAGCTCAACCATTCTGCTCTCTCCCTTGCACCATCACCCCCTCATTCTCTTTCCCCCAACCAAGACAGTCCTCCCTCTATTATGCATGCCTGTGCTCTTCCTTTCTCCAGCCCTGAAAATGATTTTTACACTTAGTGGAAGTCTTAACAGCATTTCTCCACAAAGGTAGATCTTCCTAAGAGAAATTCTAAAACCACTAAGAGAATGAAATGCTTTCCAGCTTGTAACTCCTGCCTGGACAGGTGTGTGCTACCAGTGCAGGAACCCAGGGACTTCACCTCAGTATGAGAGGAACAACAGCTTCCAGGCATCTGGGCCCACTTTCATACAGAGGGGCATGGTGTGTGTGCTTCTTTCATCTAAAGAAAAAATTAGGTCAGCTATAAATGGAGAGGACAGGAGCAACAGCGAAGCCCGCAGAGCTCTGCTGGGTTTCCTAGGGAATGATCTACACTACAGAGGTAGGGAAGTGTCCTTAGAAGACAGAAATTGAGAGGTGTATTCAAGAGAGGGGTTCAACTTGTGTAGCAATAAATACTCACATCACTTTAACAGTGGGCCTGGGGAAGGTGTATATTTCCTAGAGTGTTTTATTTTTGTTCCCCTCGCCCCTTGGGAATTTTTGGATGGAAGCAACATATTTTATTTTGTTTTATCTTTCCTCTGTGACCTAGATTAGGTTGTAAAATAGGAAACTGTTTTCAGAGAATAGATAGACCCTAAATAAGCATAAATAATCTGCAGTAGTTGATAACATTGTAACAAAATTCTTTTTCTTTCCCTCTCTAACCCTACACCTTCCACCTTGGAGATGCAATTGTAATTAAAACAGCTGCCATTTTATTACAATCCTCATATAGGCAAGCCATCACCTCTAGTCCTATACAGGTGAGGAGGTTGCTCAAAACCATGTAACTGAAAAAGGGAAGAGCTGAGCCCCTCTGAATTGATATCCAATTGCCTCTGAAAGACAAAAAGCTTTGGCTTTTCCCTAATTCTCAGAGAGGAACAAATTTCTCTGTGTCCTGGGAAGGCCCCTTGACTGAGCTTGACCTTTGCAAAGTCAAGGCAGCTCTGGCACCAGCATGCTCTGAGAGCCTATGTTGAAAGCACAGTTCCTGACTCTTCTGCACTGTTGGTGGGAGTGCAAACTGGTCCAACCACTGTGGAGAGCTGTGTGGAGATTTCTGGACCTACTAAACATAGAGCTCCCATATGATCCAGCAATTCCACTCCTAGGTATTTACCCAAAGGACACAGCAACATCAAATCCAAAGAACACCTGCACCCCTATGTTTATAGCAGCACTGTTTACAATAGCTAAGCTTTGGAAACAGCCCAAATGCCCAAAAATAGATGACTGGATCAAGAAGATGTGGTACATATATACCATGGAATATTACTCAGCATTCAAAAAAGATAAACACATGCAATTTGCAGCAACATGGATGCTGCACTGGAAGGGATCATGCTCAGCGAAATAAGCCAAAAAGAAAAAGAAAAATACCGGATGGTCTCACTCATAGCAGGAATCTAGAAAACTTAAATAAGGGACCAGGAAAACGAATAACTATAAGAAAGTGAAAATCAAAATCAACAAAAAACTACGAACCAGAGACACTTTTAAAGGGGTGGGGGTGGGAGGGGAGAGATTGGGGTCAGAATGGGGGGGCTGCAATTGTATGGGGAATATAAAAATAAAATTTATTATTAAAAAAAATAAATAAATAAAAATAAATAAAAAATACATTAAAAAAAAAAAAAAAAAAAGAAAGCACAGTTCCTGAAGAGGGCATGAAGTGCAGGGCAAGTGGGAGGACAGGGATATCAAAAAAAAAAATAATAAATAAATAAATAAGACAAACCCCACAGAGAGTGGACCCCATATTCCCTGTGGCTAAACTCTAAGGAACTTTTTTTTAAACTTTTATTTTCTTACATCATTGTCATTTTTGTACAATATTTGATTTCTCCCCTCGGTATAACCCCCATAAATATCCCAACACCACATCACCCATAAATCATCGCCATAGCCCCTTACACTCTTCCCTCCCCTGTTCAGGCCCTTCTCCCTCCCTCTACCCCTCCCCAGCTGTATGTCTCAGACCTACAATTTGCCAGCTATTCTCGTCTTTTTTTTCCCCCTTGAATCTTTGTTTGGTTTCCCTATATTCCTCCTATAAGTGAAACTATCCTGTATTTTTTTTCTTTTTGCTTCTGACTTATTTCACTGAGCATTGTCCCTTCCATCTCTACCCATGTTGCTGCAAATGGCATGAAACACTAAAGAACTTTAAAAAATGATGACTTTGTGATTTATTAAGCTGTCAGAAGACTCCAGGCACAGGTGCAGCATAATTCCCAGATTCTACATCTCCTTACCAACCTCTCCATCCATCTCGGTGGCTGGTGGAATATTATCTTGTCCCATTTCTCCCTTGTCTTGCTGTTATGAGACTCCAGTAAGATAATGTATGTAAAATTGCTATGTGAACTCTAAGCTTCTAGCAAAGCACCATCATCAGCACATGTTGTATCAAGGCCCAGATAAATCTGTCCACACACCTGCTTCCATGTCCTCACTGGGTATGACTCCCAGTTATAACCATTATCATCACCAGCAGCAGCAGCATGAAATTTTTGTTGAAATTTTATGTTATATCAAATCTCTATGCTTATTATATAATTTTATATAATCTTTTAACAAACCTGTGGGATAGGTATTATTATCTCCATTTTACAGAAGAGGATGTTAGGAATTTAGTACATAAATAAGACATCTAAGATGAATTAGGCATATTGCTTACTAGAATCCAGTATTTGGAATGCTATGTCAAATAACTTTCTTGGTAAAATTATGTCCCTCAAGGAGTTAGAAGAAAGAGAGTATGGAGAAGTGCTCTTTGGAAAGCTAAATGTTTACCAGAGGTCCCTTAACCAAGTCCCTAAACTCTTAAATCACAGAAACAGGCCCTCCCCGGTGGCCTCGGAGTTAAGTCTCAGCACTACCATTTGCAAGGCCCAACCCCAAAGAAAGGGCCTGAGTTTGATCCCCAGTCAGGGAGTTAACCCATGTGGCACAGCAGACCTCTTCCATCTCCCCCTCTGTTCCCCTTAGCAGTGTATATTTCAGTAGATCGGCCTCATCTGCTCCACATTCTGTCTCTGGTAAATCCTGTCACCACTCCCCCACCTCTGGCCTACACTCAAGTTCTTCTCTACAAAAATAAATAAATACATAAAATACTAAAAAAAGTCACAGAAACATCCTAAGACCTTGTCCCCTCATCATCATGGACACAGAAGGGTCCTAAACAGATTGCTCTGAAAAGACCATTTACACCCTATTCAGCTTCTGGGAGGAAGAAAACTAGGCTGTGGTTTATGAATATAACAGACCCAGGCTGGGGACCACCAAGGTAAAAAACATCACGTGTCCAGCCCTGGTGTGTCATACTCTGTGAGGCCCCACCTTCAGGCCTGAGATACTTCAGTTCTTTCTGTTACCCTACTCCCCTAGGTACTTTCTACACAGCTCCCCAAATCCCATATTGTAACTTTCTCTTAAGAAAAGGCATTAACAATAATAGTAGTATTCACAATTGAATCCCTAACAGTTTAAAGCTTTGTTTTATTACCCCATGGCTAGAGAATGTGGCACTACTTCTATCTCTAAATTTTTAAATGTTTTATCTGCACCCAAGTTCTTGATAATTTTTGGTAAATAATCCATAGAAATGTGACAAGAATATAATCTTTATCTGTAAAGGTTTTATAGAGAATGATTAAACTCGTTAACTTTGTTAATCAAATACAAGTTTTAATTAGTCTTTTTCAGTTATAATAAAGTGAAAATCAAAATCAACAAGCAACTATAAACCCAGGGACACACTGTGGGGTGGGGAGAAAAGGAGAGAAGGGATTAGGGTCAATATAAGGAGGATGGGAATTGTATGGGGAATATAACCAAGATGAAAATGCAAACGTTGTGCAAAAATGGAAAAGATGTAAAAAATATATAAAAACAAAACAAATACAAGTTTTATCATCCTGATCTATAAATCCTGAAATACTATGATTTTCCAATATAATGGTAGTTTTAGGTAAAAAATAAAATATTAATAGTAGTAATGTTCAATGGAGGCGGACACTATTGTAAATGACTGGTTTAGGATTTGTATATATTTAGTTAGTTGTTAAGTCCTAACAGGTGCTTATGAAGTGCTACTATTACCTCATTTTACAAATAAGAACACAAAAGTTCACGAGAGAGAAGGAACTCGCTTCAGTTCACCCAGACATTGAAAGGCAGAGTTGGCATGGGAATGTGGGCTATCTAAAGCTATGACTTTAGAGATTGTTTCAGCTATGTTAAAAGATCATTTTATTTTGGAAAATCCCAAGCATCTAAGATGATGGCTAAAAATTTGGTAGTAGGCAAATATGTCTCTAGTAAATCTAGTTGCTGTTCAGCCTAGAACCAAATTGCCAAGGGAAAAATGTGACAGGTCCTCCCTCACAGTGAGCACAGTTTTGTTTTTGTTTTTTTTTTTAAGATTTATTTATTCATTTACACAAAATCTGGGGCACAGGTCAGATGCGCGGAAGGGTGAGAGGATTCACCAGAGACAGAGAGGGGAACAAAACAGGCAGACTGACAAAATACTCTGCTGAGGGGAGCAGCGGGTGAGACAGGAGAGATCTGCTGTGCCATGTGGGATCCTCTCCGGGCCGGCAGGCCGGGATCAAATCAGCGCTGCAGAGGCTGCGGGCAGCTTCACAGCATGGCACTCAATTGCCTGCGCCACCAGGGGAGGCACAATGTGAGCATGGTTTTAAATAGAAAAGTGAAAGCAAGAAGTAGTGATGGAAGCAAAAGCCATAACCCCAATCTAGAAGTCCAGATCCCCTTTGAACTGTGTAAGGAGACATGTATGAAGTGATTTCTTGGTGGAACTGAGCAAGGGTTTTAGAGACTCATGACTCTGGATGCTCCCAATAGCTCTGAAAGGGAAGTCATTTGCCAGAGGTCTTTTAACCAATGAGAGGGCAAGCTAAAATCTGAACATTTTTTGTGTGGGAGGCCAGAAATGGATCTCAGAAACACTTACTATGCATTTCAGAAATATAAGACAAAAAGTTGGTGGCTTCTGATTAATAAGGGCCATACTGAGTAGTTGAAGATACAGGCTCTGTGCCCAAGATGGGCTGCTCCTTTAGCAGAGCAGAGGTAGACGAGGGTCATTTGGCCAGTTCTGTAAGAACCACTGCAAATTTATCTCCATCCCAGAAAGACCATTCCAGGAATTTTATGAAAATCAATAAAAACACTTCTCAGTTTATATAAAGAGGTAGTAGCTTACTATTATGTATGAATTATAATGCCTCTGGCTTTACTAAAGTAGAGTGGAAAGAAAAAATTTTATTCTACAAATATAATTTTAAATAAAAATATTTTCTATAAAATATAAAAATATATTTGTCTTGGATTCCTATGAGCCATGTAATTATTATGCAATAGGAGACTTGATCGTATTCTGAGAGAAATTGCCTTAACTACTTTAACTATAGTCCTTGTCTCTAACGGTTCATTCAGGCACTAAGCACTTACTACATAAACTATAATGCAAGAGTTTATGTCATGGTAAGATAACATAATAGTAAATGGGAATAACATTCTTAAATAAACGCCAAAATATCCAGCAGGAGCAGCAAAGGACAGGTTCAAATGTAGCTGCGATGTGGGAGAATGACTTTGACAGTTCTGGAGAAGCCATGGCAGCCTAAGGGCCCTCCAAGAGTTGGGTTGAGGAAGTTACTCTTCCAAACCATAACTTTTTCCTCTAAATTTCTGTGAAATCCTCTCAGTACTGCCCGTACCAGCAAGGAGAAGGGCAGTCCACACACTTGTTGCTTTTAAACAGGTGAACAGGGGGGAGTTATCTGTTCTCCAGCAACTGCTGCAAACTGAAGAACAAACAGGAACATGGACAGTGGAGTGCTGCAATCCAGCAGACAACAAAGACTCAGCATGGTGAGGTGGGAAATCAGAGCTCTTGCAGCAAGGGAACCCAAACACATGATCTAGTTCCATGTTGAAAACATTGTTGCTGAGAGAGGCAGTGGTGGAGGCAGCGTAATCCAGGAGATATTTCTACTGCTCCAGTTTGCTGGCAAGAATGTATGCTGCTCATCAACCCTGGAAGCACACCAAAATATATTTGCTTTCTTTGTTGCTTAGTCATTGGTTAACTCAGCACCTAAGAAAAGCTATTGTAATTTCAGTCTGTCTCAACTAATCCTTTTTGATTCTATAAATCCAGTTTAGAAGACCCTCAAGCACTTTTTAAAAATGTTACCCAAATAGGATAGACCCATGTGACAAGGTCTATCATGATCCTGGAGCCTCAAGTGGGCTCAAGTCATAGGTAGCAGTCGCTCTTTAGTTCCAGTGTTTCAGAATGTGAGACAGTGGGAGAAATTGGGGTTCAAGGTCAAACACTAAAATTAACTGATAAGTGACCACTGTATGGATGAGAGAACAGTGAGAAAGAGGCATATGATTTTTTTTTAAGATTTATTTATTTTTATACAAGAGCTGGGGTACAGACTAGAGGCACAGGAGGGTGAGAGCGTTCACCAGAGACAGAGCAGGGAGCAGAACAGACAGATGGACCGAAATACACTGCTAAGGGGAGCAGCGGGTGAGAGAGGAGAGGCCTGCTGCATCATGTGGCAGGTTGGGAATTGAACCCGCACTGCAGAGGCTGCGGACAGCTTCATAGCCCTGCGCTCAACCGCCTGCGCCACGGGGGAGGCCCATGAGACATATTCTTTACCTCTGGAGAATTTGTGAGTGCTATAAAAGATAAGTAACTGTACTAGACACACTTGGTTAATAAAACAATACCAATACAGTGAAACTTTGGAGTCAGAAAAACACTAGATTTAAACCAAGCTCTTTCAGTACTTGCGTGCCTTTGCACAATTTACTTAATTTTTGCCATTTGGAACCAGAGTTGTAACAGCAAAACACTTGTCAGGAGCTGCTATCCATTTATTCCTGTCTATTTGACATTTTATTCATGTTGATTTCCTGCTTCCTTTATATGCCTGCCAAATACCATTATGTATACTTGCTATGTATATATTTTAGTATTTCATTATGAGTTTAAAAATTAATATCTCATCACAAAAAGACAAATAATTGATGATTACTCTATGAGGAACCAAGGGTAGAATGGTGGCTGCCAGGGATTCTGGGAAGGGGGCATAAAGTTGTTTAATGGATAGAAAATTACAGTTTTGCAACATGAAAAAATGTCTGGTAACGTGGTGATGATGGCTGCAAAACAATGCAAATGGGTTGAACTATACACTTAAATATAGTTAAAATGGTAAAAATTTATGTTTTATATATATTCACCATAATATTAAAAATAAAAGGAAAGAAATAAACACCTGACTCATTCTCACTATATTTACCCACAAAATTCATCAGAATAAGGTATCTGTCACGTCTAAACCCACTTTAATCCTGCCTTCTAAGAAGAACATACGGGAAAAACACCTTTTTTTTTCTCCTAGACAAAGAACATGTTCAATACCCAGAAGAGGGCAGAAGAGAGTCACGGTGGCATTTTGATTGTGTTCCTTCTTTTTGCTGTTTTAATTAAATGCTGTCCTTAAAAGTGAAAGTTTTTCCAAGACCACTACATTAGAAAACAGTGGATAAATGACTCCTGCTGAGTATAAATTATTACCTTATTTAAATTATCGCAAGAAAGTAATTGGTCATTGCAACTGGGTTTTCAGGTATTAAGAGGGTTTGTCTTTACTAATCGTCTCTATTTTATGTTGATTACATATAATTTACCCAGATTATTTTGCAAACTATGCTACAAATAAATGTATTGACATTCCTATAAAAGGAAGCTAGGAACCACGCTAAGTCCCTGTGGACACACTCTTAAAATACTGTTGCAAACTTAATGAGAATCAGGTTTTTAGGTGCATCCTTCCTCCCAGCTGAGCTACTTTGCTATAGCTAAATGCCGTAAAAAGAGCTGCCATTCACATTAACTTTGATGAAATAGCTTTTCCTTCCTTTCATTTTCTCCTCCCCTTGATTTCCTGGAATATATTTTCCAGTTACCCTTGATGCACTATAATTATTTTGAGGAGACTGCTTTTTGGTTTAAAAGGATATTGCCATTTTATTATTTTAAAACACCAAGGGAATCATTATCAAAAAGAAAAGTAGCATTTTATGACAGGGGTTTTCTCTCTTCTTTCTTGAAGGAAGTCAAACCCTCTGATGGCTCATTTGAGGTTGTGGGCTGCTTTTTCGACTGCTGGGTTCAAACAGCATGGGAGTCCCACGGATGGCAGATGGGTTGAGGGAAAGGTTTTGCTTAATGGCAATGAACATTAGCTGTCTTTTCCTTCTCCCTTGGCTGAGCTCGGCTTCAAGTTGAAAACGGTGGTGGCAGCAGTATGTGCCCAGTCAATTCTGGTTCTCCCATTTATTCAAATAATTTGGATGCAGATCCCTTTCTTGCTCATGGATTGAGTGTTATTCAAATCCCAACTATCTGTTATTATTTTCACCTGCCTTGGAATGGGAATTGTAAGCTCTCTGATAAACGATTTGAAAGACGGTCTAATTTCTGCAAATACCTCTGTTGGCTGTTAACTTGCAATTTTATAACATTGAAAACATTCTGAGATTCCTCTGTGCATACCCTGGGTAAGTTGACAACCATGTGTCCTCTGCATCCATTCTTCCAAAAGAAAAAAGAAAAGAAAGGGGGTAAAATGAACTATTTTTTTTCTTTCTTTGGTAGAGGAAGAATACTGTTCTCAAAGCCCAGCAAGTGTGAACAATGGACCTTTTTCTATAGAATAGAAATAATGGGACAGCTGATCACAATGCACACTGGAATGGACTTATCATTTAATTACTGTCTCCAGAATGCTCCCTTTTCCTGCACAGAGACAAGGTAAGGGGGTAGGGGGAGGCAACAGACAATATAGACTAGGAGATCAAAAAAGAACAACAAACCCACTGAACCACACTGTGTTGTTTCAGAAACTGAAAATGCTCTGAGTGGTTGAGCCATGTGTTATGTATTATGTAACTATTTGTTGCCATATAAAGATAGGGCGATGTCATCTCTAAACTTAGTTGCCCTCTGTGCATAGTGATCTGTTTATAATAAACTTTAGGAAAGCCAACTTTCATGTGGAGTTCACCACATTTCAGACCTCTCTAAGAGTTTTCATAACCCCAAATTTAGAATTTCCATTAGAAGAACCTAAGCAAACTGTAGAAAATAAACATCATTGTGGGAAGGTAGGGATCCAATATGGAAATCAAGGGGACAAATATATTGGCAGGAGTTATTTACAATGGCAAAATAAAATGTAAACAGCCTTCCTTGATAGAAAATCCCATATGGAAAATGAAATCCATCTGTAGAATAGAGATCACATGGAACACCAGGTATCTGGCCTGAGGAGTGAAGTTCAAGGAGATGGTGTAGGGATGCAGTGGTTCTTCCACCTGAAGAATGAGCCTGTGCATTGAACTCCATTATAGGAAACCAGTAGTCAGCACCACAAAGGCACATTTTACTTGTGCTCAGGCTCATGGCCAGGTTTTCTTTCCCTGGGTCCCACCTAAATTCACCACAAAAGAGCTTTCTGACAGGATGTGGAAAAAAAGATCTGAACCAATATGGGTGTTCCCTATATGCAAGACACTATTTTAATTAAAAAAACAAAAGAGGTACAGAAAATAATTTAACAAGTAGTCTCCAGATCACCAAATGCCAATTTCTTCTACTTGGTTCAGGTCTTTTTGGAATATGTAGAAAAAGTGCAAAGGATCCCAATTACAAAGAAAGCTCCCTTTATTCTTTTTTGAACCCTGTTCCCCCTCCCTCCCAGGGCAGCAAAGCAGCCACCCTGAATCTAGCAAGTTTCATTTCATGCAGATTAACTTCCACATTATCTCATTTGGCCCTTCCAACAACTCTTTGAAAAATATATTATCCACATATTACAGATGAGGAAACTGAGAGCCAAGGAGATCAGTATTTGCTCAGGATCACACAGGGAACAGAGGTTCAAAGCCAAATCATTCTTATACAATACCTGTGAGGACCACTTGAGGACCACTTCCTCATGTCCTCATGTCAACTCTTTTTCCCAACAGAATCCAAATGTTGACTGAGTCTTTAAATGGCAGCTCTCTTCTGAGCCATTTTTATTTTTTACATATTTTTGTCCTTTTTGGTTTGTAAACCCAAGCATGATCCTGACTGGGAAAGACTAAAATGGGAGAATTATACTATCTTATCACATGGACATGTAATAAGGATATCTGTCTTTAAATACACAGCTCCCTTCCTGAGGATCAACCATGTATCCCATATACCCCTGGTCCTATGCCATTAGGGAGCTACCTGTGAAGTGGTTTTTAAAACCTCACCATGAAGACTTACAATTTGTTTCATAGCCATAACTCTCAAAAAAAGGCGTTTGGAGAAAGGTAAGGAAAAAAAGAAAAGTATAAATTAGGTTCAATAGTGATTGCTGTTTAAATGGGGAAAAAAACCACTTTGCAAGCAATTTAGTCATATATATTAAGAATCTCAAAACTATTCATAATGTTTGACTCAGAACTGCATTCTGGAAATCTATCCTATGGAAGTAACCCAAATGGTGGGGAAAGGTACATTTGAAACACTTCCTAGTTATGTTATGTGTTTTAGTAAAATCTGGAAGCAAACTAATGGTCCAACAAATATGTTAGATCAGCAATAAAAGGGCTCCTCAATTGGATCTTGTATTATCATTAAATTAGTAATTTCAAAGAAGAGCAAGACTCCAATCCTCACTTTGCTAATTAGCTGTGTTAAATTTGGCAAGCTACTTAACCATTCTGAATTTCAATTTTTCATTTGCAAAATACTGACATCTGCCTTAAAGATTTAAGAAAACTGAATGGGCTAAAATATGAAAAAACTTACCCTACTTACTAGTCCCAGGTATTGCTCAATCAATTGTGGCTAATGGAATGAGTATAGAAAAGGTATCAATGTATTGCAGTTACGACAATATATGTCAATAAAAGACTGGATTAAAATGCATGAAAAGATAAGAATTTAAGTTATTTTTTTTTACTATAAAATAATAAGATATGATTGGGGTAACGATTTAGGAAGGAAACAACTTTCCTCAACCTTTGTATGTTCAGTTATGAGGTCCTACATATTAGACATAAGTTTATAGCTTAAAGGGAAAAGACAAAACTTATTTATATGCATCTGGGGATGTACAAAGAAGTGGCTCTCTAAACAGTTAAAATTGGCAGTTGATATTCTTATCTTCATGTAGAAGAGTAGGAGGACTGGGAGAAGACTTGTGTGGGAGGAATGGATGGATTTCTAGGGGAATAAATGGGAGATAAGAACGTATGACAATGTATGGTTATAAAAGTGGCAGTGGTCTTAGTCTTTCCCTTCATGGCCAGAAAATCCCCTGGTGAGTGTCTTCTTGGCTACCTCTCTGCCAGAAATATCTGTTGTTAGTGGTGAAGGAAGTCTTCTTTATGAATCTATTAATTCTCAAATGTCTTTATTTTAAAAGTAATCTATCAATTCTGGCTACACAAATGTGTTGCCCGTTAGCATTAAAACATTTTTCTCCCTATAAAGCAAACTTACTGTAATAGTGTTAGGCGTATTTTATAAAGTTTTTTTTTTTTTTAAATTTAAAAGTTTTTCTCAGCTGTGACTGTGTAAACTGAGACAAAGGAAGCCTTTTTATTCCTGGAGAAAAAAATCTTTAGCGCAGTCTAGACAGTCTAGCACAGTCTAGATTCCGAGACAGCTGCAGTGGTGAAAAGAGCCTGGGACTAATATCAAAGACCTCTGGTCTCCTCACAGGAACAGCTTCACCTACTGTGTTCTGCCACCCAAAACTGAATCCCAGGTCCTCAGTTTCTTCACTTTTAATATGAGGATAATAATATTAATGTCTAATTTGCAGTTTTCTTAAAAAGAGCTGGATAAAATCTATGTTGGTTGAAAAACCATTTGGTTTATAAAGGCTCTTTTGTGTTCGACTAAAACATTTTAAAACACTATGAGCTCAAAACTCAAAACAAACAAAACCCATCGCTATGACATTTATTTACTTTAATTAAGAGAAAAAGACAGGGAATGTCAAGCTAACATTCACCCTTAAATGCTCTAGTGGCTACAGCTTGTATCAATGTTGTTTAAAGACAAACTTATTTCTAAAAACTGCAGTCAAGTAACAGGCCAGAGATGTTACTGAAATAAACAATAGCTACTACTTGAGGATATCCTTGAGCACAGCAGCCTTGAAAAATGCAAATGCTGTTAGAGAACATCTTGTGCTCCATTCTTTGACCCTGTTATCTTCATAGCTTGGACTAGAAATGCCAACCTCATCTATCCTGGAGCCTCTGGCATGGAAACAAGCTGACAGTGAGTTCATTTTTTGTCAGGCCATCTTCAGTGAGATATAAAATTTATCTTTTAATTTATCAAGATTTCTTAAGATAGCCACCCCTCCCCTACCCCAAACATACATACTACCTTTTATAAAGAGTTTCCTCAACATTACAATTTAACCTGGGTAAAAAGGCTCAGCAATCCATCAATGTACTTATTAAAACTAACTTCAAATTATAACAAGGTCCAAATGAATATAAACATTGGAATAAATTATCTTATGCAGTTATTTTCTTATAATATGCTTCTAAAAATTAAACTTTTCATGTGAAAATTGTTAAATAAATAGCTCTGCTCATTTCCAAGGAGAGAGACCTCCAGGATTTCATTAATTGTTATGAATTTTCAAAAGAATTGGTTAAAAATCATAATTGGTTAGCAGCTCCTGACTCAGCCTCTTTCCAATAAAATACATGAAGAGTTTTTTGATTTGTTTTTTTCTGTAATGACTATCATAATAAAGTTTAAAAAGAAATGGAGTTGCCAGAATCTGGGAGAAGTTTCTTCTAACTCCAAAGTCAACTGATAGACAAAAATACCGCATGATGAATTTTTACAGAGTTGAATTAAGAATTATCTTGTTGATAAAAATTAAATGTTTGGTACAATGCTACGAAAATGGAAGAGGATAGCTGTAATAAAAGGGTGGAAGTAATGGGGATAGTGACAGTATTTCCAGTGGAATGAATGAATCAAAAAAGACACAGTTTTATAGAAAGTTCCTGTGCTAAAAAATAAACTTGAGTAAATAGACTATGAGTTTCTAAATTCCCTTCAGAATGCTTGTTCAATTACTGTTAACACCACAAATAAGTGAGAGTTGGACTTCCAACAACCTAAGTCTCCATTGACAAATGAGTGGATAAAGAAGATATGGTACATATACACAATGGCATATCACTGGCTGAAAAAAAAAAATAAAGAAAAGAAAAGAAAAAAAATTTGTTATTTGTGATAACAAGGATAATAGAATGACGGGATAATGCTAAACAAAATAAGTCAAAAAGAGAAATACAAACCCAGATGAATATAGAAATATAGAAAAAGGAGGCAAAGGAGGCAAAATGGAATATAGAAAAAGGAGGCAAAGAAACAGACAAAACTAAATGAAAACAAACCATGGAATTTTGACTTAGAATTGAGACTCCCATAGGTGGAAGGAAAGGGTTTGGAGCAGAGCAGAGAGGGGCCCACCAAGACTATGGGTGTCTTGGTGGTGGGTATGGTGTGGGAACATACATCTGAAGGATATGAATCTATACCTCTAAATCACATACAGTGTTGTAAACCAGTTTCCTTAATTAAAATAATATACAAAATGAAATAAACATAAAGAAACAAATAGTTAAAAAATTAAGTGACAGAAAAACACATATGATGAAAATGCTAAAAAGGAGCACAGGGGACTGAGGTGATGGTACACAGGTGCATTGGTGAAGGAAACTCTATGGAGACTACACCTGAGGAGGTGGGAGAAGCAAATATTGTTTAAAAATGAACAATGATGTAAAAAAATAAAAAATTAATATAAAAATTAAAAAATAAAATTAAAAAAATACATAAAATAAAAGTTATCTAAGTTGTTAAAGAGTGGATTGATTAAATAAATTATATTATTTCTAAAACATAGATGCTTAGGAAAATCCAGAATTTGGCAGACACATCTGTGAGAATATGTATGTATATATGTGTGTGTGTATATATATATATATATATATATATATATATACACGTATGTATGTGTATATATATGCTTGTGAGTATATAAATAGCCTGCATAGTTGTCTCATCTTGAGATGAAATCTTTATTAAATCACATCATTATATCAAGATGAAAATAATGAATAACAATAAGCGTCTGAGGATAAATGCCAGTTTTTTTTTAAAATAAATGACATCAAAATTTAAGTTGAGCAACTATTTATATTTTCCTCTAACAAATATCTTAAATAACAAGAACAAGATTAAATAACAAGATTAAAGGGTAGAAAGGTAAACTGAAAAATTTATGGAGGTTGATTAGCCAAAATCTAACAAAATATTCAAGGTGAACATTTTTTGATAAAATTGTTCCACTTTTAAATAATCCTAAAAGTATTAATAACCCATGTCCAGGAAGAATGTGTACTCAAGAGTGTCTTGAATAGAAAATAGTTGGCAATAACCTCTTTAACCATCAAATGGAATTCAGCACACCTGACATACTAGTCACAGTGGAGCTCTAAACACTTAACAATGGCTAAGTGTTATGAAGATGTATTTTGGTTTTTCACCAACTATCCTGTGTTACCTTAGATGTCTTTATGTTGTGCTGAAGAATACAAAGACAAAAACCCAGAAAGCATTTACCCATTTACTAATATTAACAGAATCATGAGCTACAAATGAAAGCATAACTCTAGCCACAATATTTGACAGGGGAACATCAGTGCACATCCAGTAAAAGGCCAGATGAAAAATGGAGAAACACATCACTGGGGGAAGGGAATGTCTGGGGTGAGATTGAACCTGGGGACTTCTGTGGAATTACCTCAACAAACAGTGGAAAGTCACAAAGTAAAGACTTGGAGAAAATGATATTGTTGGGAAGAGCAGAGAATAGTGGACATGGATGGATGGAAGGGTTGTGTCTAAAGGCCTTGTTGGAGTCGATAGAAATGTTTCTGTAAGTGACTCAGGGAAAAGTGTTACTTAAGGTGAAGTTCTCAATTCTTTCCCTCCTATGTTGCAAATTTTTTTAAATTCCTCTCAATCATTACACAGTTTGTGCAGGAAAGAAGAGAGACTGGCCCCATCGTCACCTCTCCCAGGCCCTGACATCACCCACCCAAGAGTGTTGCCAGCATAATTCCAGGAGTTATTTGACCATGATGCCGTTTTGTCAAATATACTTATGAACATTCAAATTAAACAGAATTCTCATGGACGTAAGTTTTGAGAAGTGCTGTGTGACTTATAACGACCAGTCCTTTTGTTAAGGTGGCATATGGCTCACACTAGATGTCAAGGCATGGTATGGGATGAATTTTCTTGGAGTAGTTTATGCATTTCCAATAAGACAAGCAGGAGCAACAAACACATTCCAAAGGGTACTCTATTGGGGGCCTAGCCATCTTATCTTTTCCATTATTAAGAGTTCCACTCTGTTTTCACAAGCAGTTCTTTTAATCTAATGAATGCTGTTTTCTCCTAGGGGTGTGTGTAAATGGATTGCTAACTTTTTTGGAAAAACACCCAATAGTCATGCTCATGAGTGGCAGTTAATCAAGGCAACATGGGTGATGATGATGCCTCACAAAAAGGAGGAATGAATAACGGGGGTTTCCCTTTTGTAATAGTATCATATTTATTTCTATCATATGTATTTTTATAGTATTATACTTATATATTCTATTAAATCTTTTAAATTAAGATACAATTTGGCAATAACACTAAAATAAACTCTTAATTCACAATTTTGGGTGAAACAAGGACAGAATTTAGCTTCTATTTTATTCATGAAATCTTAGCCCAAGAAACAACACACTATCAATTTGTTTGTGGTTTCATATTCAGCACAACATTACATTTTCTGCCTAGTCGCATTTGTCAAGTAAGCATTTAAAGTAGTCATTTCCTCAGGTCCCTTATAAAAGCAGCCTGTTGTAACAATCACCCAAGTTGCCACTAAGGAGAAGGAACAATATGTGAGTTATTGTGCTGGCCAAGTGCAGTATTAACCCTCTCTATCACCAATGTCTTGTCAGAAATGCAGACTTAACTGCCATCTTTGGCAATAATTCAGGTTAAGATTCTGTCCTAAGTCTCAAAAAAATGAGCAAAACTATTGAATACAAAATTGTACATGTTTTAAACATACAAACTATACCAAGGTATCCAGTATACCATAAAATATAAATGTGTTCATATACAAAATGATGAAATACAGCCTAATATTTAAGAAATTTTACCCTAGACAAGATATTCTAGCAACAATACATTTTAAACACGTGAATCAATATATTTTTGCTAAGTGCTTAGGATTTAAATATGCCTCAGGAAATTTACAGGGAAACCATATTTCTTTGAAGAACTGGACAAGAAAGTTTGGCTGCCAAATCTTTTTCTAGAATTGTAGAAGAATTCAAATCATTTTGCATTTTCAAAATCACATGCAGTAGCCTCTTCACTCTAGGAAGTATCTTTAAAAAACTGTCAAATAGATGAATACATTTGATTGAGCAAGGCCAAAGGCAAAACAGAGGATAATTTGAAACCTGGAAAGAGGTAACTGTTTTATTTAGAATTAAAATGTGTTTCATAAAGAAAGGAGAATAAGAAACAGTAAAAGAGGAAAGGAAAAGTCTATTCAAATAGTCCTGGGCATACTGCTAAACAGAGCTTCTCTCAGAATAAGTCACCCATCACCAAGATTGCCAGTTAGGACACATTCCTGGGCCACACTACTACACTCCAGAATACTGCATCTAAATGTTGAGGATAAAGCAAAGATCTGAATCTGTTTTCCTAACATAAACTTGAGTTGATTTTTATGCAAAAATCTGGCTAGTAGTAAGAAACCCCAGTGGGTTGACAAGTTCTTGATGTTCAGAAACTTTTTCAGCTTCCTCTAGCTTGTTTCTTGAAGATCAAGCATTATGGGTTTCACTGTAAAATCCCCAGATTAATTTTTGCTAAGTTACTTTCACTCCAAGAAGACTCAGAGTGCAGTTTCAACCTTGTATGTAATAGAATATGTGAAAAGCAGTTTGAGCTTTGTAGAATGGAGGAAATGTATTTTACAGAATTCAATGAAAATGAATCTCTTCTGGGAAGAATGGGTTAGTTTTACATTAGGTATTCAAAAGTCAAGCCACATTGATCTGTCTTTTGAAGTTATTACATTGATCTCTGGAGTTTAAAGAAATGTATTGCTTATTCCTTGTGGATACTTTCAAAAACCTTTTTTAAAGCCAAAGCAGGTTTTTTTTTTCCTCTGTAGTTTGAGTAATAAAGGATAGCATTTTTGTATAGTACAATTAATTATCATGCGAAGATAAGTTTGTGGATGTTGGGATGTGTGTGTTTGTATGTATTTATGTATGTATGTATGTTTATGTATGTCCTCTAGAATCAACTAACAGGACTTTCTGGGTTTTATTTTTTTTCTTTTTTCAATTGTTATTTTATATATTTTTTACATCATTCTTCATTTTTATACAATGTATGCTTTATCATCTCAGGTATAGTTCCTGTGGAGTTCCCACCACCAATTCACCTGTGTATCAAAAGTTTGTTCCTTGATTCCTCAAAATATTAAGAATAGAAAAGTCCTATCACC
Organism: Talpa occidentalis; assembly: GCF_014898055.3. Taxonomy (NCBI): domain Eukaryota; kingdom Metazoa; phylum Chordata; class Mammalia; order Eulipotyphla; family Talpidae; genus Talpa; species Talpa occidentalis. Next base: position 111,629,950 of record NW_026555331.1, on the reverse strand, counting down.
CAGCTATTTCACTTCTGGGTATTTATTTGAAGAATACAAAACATTAATTTTAAAAGACATATACACCCCTATGTTCATTGCAATGTTACTTACAAGATATAAATATAGAAACAAGGTATGGCAACAAATTAAATGTCTCTTGAGGGATGAATGAATAAAGAAGATGTGGTATATATACATAATGGAATAATACAAAACTATAAAAAAGGGTGAGATCTTGCCATTGGCCACAACATGGATGAACATTCAGTCTACACAAAGTAAAATATGTCAGAGGAAAAAAGACAAATGCTGATGATTTCAGTTATATGAGGAATTTAAGAAGCAAAGCAAAAGAAAAAACAAAAAACAAAAATAACTCTTAGATACAGAGAAAGATTATTATTTATCAGAGGGGAAAGAGGTAATGGGGTGGGTGAAATAGGTGAAAGGGATTAATTGTATGGTAATGGATGGCAATTAGACTTTTAGTGGTAATCATGATGTAGTGTTAGAGATGGTAAATTTAATGCAGCATATCTGAGACTTATATAATGTTATAAGCCAGTGTTACCGCAATAAAAGCTTACTTAAAAAAAAAAAAAGCTTGAGCTTTAAACTCACTGATTTTAAAAGGACAACATACCAAGTGTTTTCCCACTACTCTAACTTCAACTGAATATTCAGAGCAAAATTTAACCTTTTCATTAAGACTTACCACAATCAGTGTGAAAATGTGAGCTTGTGCGGCATTTCTATATACTGGTTTCTTTAGGGCCCATTGAAGGCTATTCGCCCCTATAGCACGTGAAGCCAGGCGACTTTGCTCTTTGATTTTTTTTAACAGTACTTTTATGGTTTTCTTATCTTTTCCCTTACTTTCAGTTGTTATTTGGTGCTATCAGAACACCAAAGCAGTAGGGAGGACTCTTCTAATCTGCAGAGGACTTGGAGGATTGATAGCCATGTTTAGTTTGTTAAAAATGTGTATAGAATAAAGAAAGTAGGGGAGACCAGAGGAGTAGGGGATATTGAATTAATAAAGTGGCAGATACTTTGCAATATCTACTCTGAGCTTTGTAGAATGGAGGAAATTTATTTTACATAAGGCAATGAAATTAATACTTTAAAATTATTTTCTCACTCTTGATTGTTTTCCCAAAAGGTGAACCAGCAGATAGTTGAATCATGGGTATTGTACCATTATTTCAAACAAATCTTTCAAATTTATTTTCATTTATGCTTATAATCATAACATTTCTAGATCTCAAGTTATAAAAATATTCTTATTTTTAATGTGCTAACAGTATAATGTAATTTTAACAAAAATGTCTAAATATGCTTGAGTTTCCATTTATAAAAAAGCACATCTGCCTTATGATATATGGATTTATACATGTGTGCATATACACATATAAATGCATGTATGCTGGTGTGCATTTAATATGAGGCAGAGCGAAAAAGGAGCTTATTCTTCCACTTTGAGAAAAGATTTCATATGAATCTGCTTTCTCAGGGTTATTTTCATTGCTTAATTATTTTTATTAAGGTCACTAAATGATAGAAATGTTAACAAAAGTAGGAATAAGGGTACTTTACAAAGGAACAGTATACAGGACTGTGTCTGTTTGTGCTCTCCCTGGCAGGGTGAGGGAGTTGGTGAACAAAAGCAACAGTTTCTAAGAACAAACAATGGCATTCTCTGTGACCTGGAGCACAGCTAGAAACACTGGACCCTCAAACACCAACTCCCTTACTCAGACTCATGCTAGCCATTTCCTCCAGCCACATTTAAAATGCTAGCATCTGAAGCACTTTGGAAGTCTTGCTTTTTTTCTATTTGGTTTTATAAAAACATTCCCTCCACTGACCAAAAATAGTATTTTATACTTTTTCCTTAAAGAATATCTCAGGAATTTACAAATCTCTAAACCCAGTAGGGTCTGAGTTTGCTGAATCCTTAATTTGAAACTACTAAACACATGTCTCTGTGCTTCATAAGGGTAAATGGAGTTTTCTGTGCTCAACATGGTCTCCCTACTGGCACATGGTAGGTGCACAACAAGTACTGTCGATCAACTATTGTTCAGGCTACAAACAGAAATGCAGCTATGGATGGATTAAGCTTAACACATACAAGGACCAGTTAGACAAAGCATAAATGTGTTTTTGTTTGTGTCTCTTGCAGGTTTCTCTCTCCTTTACCGGCGCCCCCCTCCTTGGAGCTTTGAAAACATGTTTTAAATTTTATGAAATAGGGGCTTCCCCTGGTGGCGCAGCGGTTGAGCGCTGGGCTGCAAAGCTGCCTCTGTAGCGCCGGCTGGATCCCAGGCAACCGGCGGGGGTCCCACATTGCACAGGCCTCTCCTGCCGCGCCCACTGCTCTTCTCAGCAGTGTATTTCATCGGTCTGCCTGTTCTGTTCCCCACTCTGGCTCTGGTGAATTCTCTCACCCTCCCGTGCTTCTGACTGTACCCAGTGCTTGTATAAATAAAAAAAAAATCTTAAAAAAAAAATTAAATTTCATGAAATAATGACATGTCCCACTATGTCATCTCAAATCTTTTCTGTATCAGAGTCATATTGATTATAGAAAAGTGATACATACTCATGGTGGAAAATAGTAAACACCAAAAGATAGTTTTAAAGATTTCCCACAATCCCACTGCACAGAAATAACAGCTACCAAAATGTTTGTGGTTTCCTTTGTATTTTTCTATATTTAATTTTTTAATTTATATCTATCCTTGTATAATTGTGATGTTGTACCTATAATTTCATATTCTGCTTTTTAAATTAAATGTTATCTCTTAAGTATATGCCATGTCAGTAAAACTTCTTTAAAAAAATATAATTTTAATAGCGATGTTGTGATTGGGTGTCCACCACATCCACTCCTCCAGGAATCTGGCTAGGAGTAGATGCCTCATAGTCAAGTAAAATTCATTTCTTTATTATTGAGCATTTAGATCATTTAGAGTAATTTAATCTTTATGACCATATTTACGTATAATGTTTTTACATAGCAGATTACTTTTGTAAAACAGTTTTCTAAAAATAGATTTAACTATTTTTAAGACTTTTGATTAAGTATTGCCATATTGCCTTCTGGTTTTATTCTAGTTTATAGATTAAGTTTCTCCCAGAAGTGAGCGCAATAGTAGCTGATAGTAGCTATTGCCTTTTATGTTCCAGACATATTCTAAAATCTTTATATGTGTTAACTCATTTAATTTTGTACATAATAGTATGAAATAGGTATTATTTTGTATACATCTTACAAATGAGAAATGAGGTTATATAACTTTCCCAAGATCATACAAGTTCATACACATTTTGGAACCATGGAGCAAATGCCAGAGCCCTGGGCCTTACAATATTGCAGGAATGTCTTTGCCACCATTGAAAGGTAGGTAGTGTATCCAGTATTTTAATTTAATTCTTTGCTAATTTCATAAGAAAAATTTGATATATCAATGTTGTTGTTAAGTTACACTATTTATTATTAACAACTTAATGTTCTTTCCTGACATAGATGTTTGCCAATTGTATTTCTTTCAGTATGAAGTATCAATTACTATCATTACTACTTAGTGACTCTTCTTTTTTAATATAAACCTTTTTAATATAAACTTGTCAAATACTAAAAATATCCTTTCATGCAAACAATTCAATTAAAAAAATGGGCAGAAGATCTAAATCTTTCCCTAAAGAAGACATACAGATGGCCAACAAGCACATAAAAAGATGTTCATCATCTCATTATTAGTGAAACCATATGAAATCTTATCTCATACCTGTAAGAATGACTATTACCAAAAAGACAAGAAATAGGTATTGGTGAAGATGTGAAGAAACTACAGCCCTCATTTATCGGTGGATATGTAAACTGGGGTAGCCAGTTCAAAAAATTAAAAATAATGTATGATCTAGCTATCCTGCTTCTGAGTATTTATCTGAAGAATACAACTAACTGAAAAAGACATATGTACTCATATATTAATTGTATAACGTTTACAATAGCCAAGATACAGAAACAACCTAAGTGCCTATCACAGGGTGAATGGATAAAGATATGCCATATATACACAAAATAATGCTATTTAGCTATTTAAAAAAAATGAAATATTGCTATTTGCAACAACATGAATGGGCGTGAAGACATTATGCTAGGTTAAATAAATCAGAAGGAGAAAGACAGCTAATACATGATTTCACTCATATGTGGAATATAAAACAAAGCAAAGGACACAAACAAATTCTTAGATAAAGAGAAAAAACTGATGGTAACAGAGTTGAAAAAGAGGTTAACTGCATGATAGTTAATAGGAACTACTTGTGGTGGTGATTATGATGTTAAATTATATGCAGCATACCTGAAAGTCATATAATACTGTTATAGGACAGGGAGAGGGGCAGCCCAAACCCCGCAAACCTGCCTATTCTAAATAGGTTCTGCCATCCGCCGCATCAACACAAAACACATGAGACTTTAATGGGAAGGAACTTTAATAAAGCTAGGAAACAATACAGGTAAGGCAAAGAGTCTAGTTTCTAAATGAAGCACCCAAAGTTACCCATCCCCTCGTGGGTAAAACTCCATCCAAATGGGATTGGCCCAGAACAAGGCCCCAAAGCCTGCTACAAGTCTAAAGCATCTTCCAGTGGGGACCCACAGAAAAGGGTCACAAACAACCGGACAAGCCCGGAAGGAAAAGAGCAAAATCAACATCAAGATAAAAGCTGCCATTGTCACCTCCCCATGGGTCTCACCCACGTCTGTGTCACCCAGTCCACAACCAAAAGACAAGCACAGTTTCTTCACGTGTCTCTAGGCTCCATGCGCCTCCTCCAGGTCTCCTGGCTCCATCCTGCTTCCTTCCTTCCTCAGTCTCTTCTGCAGCTTCTCCTCTTCCTGCTCAGCTCCACCCTCCCTTGGGTGGGGCAGGGAACCTCCCCCTTTCCTGGGGACCACCCTGTTACAATATTATAAACCAATATTTACCTCAATTAAAAAATTACATATGTAATTGCTTTTTTGTGTCTGTAATTGGTTAAATATTCTTATTTGGCAGTTAACAATATTCATGATGTTTTTGGACATGAGAGTTCTTAATTTGCAGGCAGTTAAGTGTACTGATACTTGTGATTCCTCCATAGAAAGTAGTTATATAGATTAGATTATTACTCATTTATGTTCTTTAAAACTCTCTCCTTTCCCTGTGATCAACCAACCTGCTTCACCAGAAAGTCCTGAAGATAGATTAAGGAGTTTCTTTTATTTGTCTGAATGGGTTGTTAGTATCAAAGTGGGAACACATATTTTTTAATATTTCTGGCACTCTGAAAGCATGCATCATAGAAAACTCCTCTTCCCCAAAAAAGAGGAAACAAAGAAAGCATAGATGCACATGGGTTTTGGTCCTGGGAAATTTGATTTGGTGTCATCAACACACATACCCTCTTCTTGACACTGTAATTAATTTTAGCTGTTTCTCAGAATAAGAATTCAAAGACAAAAATTACTTTTGAAGTCTTACATTTGAAATTTAAACCCTCAAACAAAGTATTTCCAATCAAATACATCTGCCTTCTGTGTTAAATCACTATAGACTAGTCTGTTTACAAATATTGCAAAATCTGGCAACAAAGCCTCTTGATGCCAAAATTAAGGCTCCTTTCATTTTGCCAATGCTATTTGCTGGTAATTCTTCTCACAAAAGCTTTGAGATAAACCACTTTTTCTCATTCTACTAATTTGCATCAACATAATTGGGAGGGTAATATTCTATTTTAAAAGAAGTATAAACATATTTTGGGAAGATAGTTCAGAGCTTTTCCATCCACTCTAAAATCTAAGCCTAACATTATTTACATGTAATTTTCTGTGATTTATTAATTAATTATCAATTAAAGAAGCTATGATGTTGAAAAGGGTAGATTTGTTATTGGTTACCCAACTGGTTTTTAACTGTCAGGAAAAGAAAACCTACTATAAATAAGACACAGGAAACCATGGTAACCGATAGATATACTTTTCACAACAAATAAAAGTTTCTCAAAAACAACCACTGTTCTTTAATGTTTGACTAATTGTTGCAAGCAATTTCATTACATTTTGAATAAATGTCCAAGTAACTGTAGGTCTGCTAGGCAGCCTATTTGGCCGCCATTTTGTCACCTAAACAAGGTCAAAGTGGCCCGGCCATTTAGGAACAGGAGCCCAACCCTTAAGCCCTTCAAATCAAACAAGAGCACAAAGCTGGATCACACTGGGAAGGTTATGCATCACAAGGTATGTCCAGAATGCCCAGGGGGCTGAGGACTGATGCATAACTTGTGCATCAGGAGGTATGTCCGGAAAGCCCAGGGAGCTGGGGAACAATGCATAACACATACTCCCGACTTCATGCATCACGAGGTATGACCGGGAATGCCTGGGGGGCTGAGGACCAATGTATGACAAGGGACCCCAGAAGCTGATCAGTGGAGCATCTTGTTGATAAGATTAGAACCATGGCTGGGGATTAGGGTGTATCATCAAGTAGATTAGAAGTGCCTGGAGGGCAGACTCACAATCCCTAATCTTCTACACCCTTCCCCTTTCTTTAATCTCCTTAATCTCCTTACAACCAATTACATGTGTAAATAAAAGGGCCAAGATCTTGCTCTTCAGCAGCATCCTGCATTGTGCAGCCTGCTCCATGACTCCCATTTATCAGTGTGGTGTCCGATGCAATAGTAACTATGGTTCTGGAAACCTTAACTTTAGCTATATTGACCTAGGTTACATTAACTTTTATTTTCTTTATGCTGCAACTCTTTTTGATCCAATTTTAAGCTGGTTTATGATGCAAGTAACTTATCAACAAATAGTTAATAATCCAGAAGTTACATGATGATTTTTGGCATGTTATGGGATGTTGAACAATTACTACTTTAAAATAACTGCAATGGAAATCAACAAGGTTTTCCAAATATAGTGAACTGACACTTTTCTAGCTGCTTTTTTTTTTTTTAACAGTTTAATTACTATTTTTCAGTTTACTATAAAAGAATGTGATAAAGGATACAGAGGAACATCCATATGGAAGAGATGCAAAGGCCAAGACATTTGCATATTGGTATATAACACAATATATATTTTTTTTAATATCATATAGTTTATTTAGTTTTTAAGAATTTTTCATTTTTTTTTTAATCTTAAATTTTATTTTTATATTCCCCCATACAATTGCAAACGCCCCATTCTGACCCCAATCCTTCCCCTCCCGCCCCCCACCCCCCAAAAAGTGTCTCTGGTTCATAGTTTTTTGTTGATTTTGATTTTCACTTTCTTATATTCATTTTCCTGGTCCCTTATTTAAGTTTTCTAGATTTCTAGCTGCTTTTCATACAAGGCTAGGAGATATTTCACATATTCTCTAGACCAGTTTTGATAATAAGAAACTGAATTGAGGGCATCACTAGTGGCACAGGGGTTAAGTCTCAGCGCTATTAAACTATAACCAGCCACTGCAGCATGAGTTCGATCCCTGGCCAAGAAGCTAACCCACATGGTGCAACAGACCTCTCCTGTCTCGCCCGCCTGCTGCTCCCCTCAGCAGTGTATTTCAATAGATCCACCTGTTCTGCTCCCCAGTCTGTCTCTGGTGAATCCTCTAATCCCCTGTACTGCTGGCCTATACCCCAGTTCTTATATGTATAAATAAGTAAATAAATCTTTAGGAAAAAAAAAGAAACTGAATTGAATAAAAATTATTTCCTGTAATAAAATTTATTGAGTACCATTATATGCCTGAGAGTTTTCAATCAATTGGCATTGACTTCTCAGGTATATTGTTATCCTGATTTTATGCATAAGAAAACTGAGATTTCGCCATTGAGTAACATGCTCAAAGTCAGCCTGAAGAGAAAAAGGCAATACTGAGACTTAACCTAATCTTTCTGAGTTCAGGACCCAAGCTCATGACTTCTTTGTGATAAATACACTTCAACCCATCCTAGGTACCAGACTATTAATAAGTCTGTTTTGTCTATTCTTCCTAAGCTTTATTTAGCCAGCATAGTGTTCAAAGCACCTGGGGAATTGGATCCCACAAAAAGATTTCAGCAGTGACCCAATTAGCCAAGAATACCTATTTTAGATAACTAAGATTATTTGAAGGTCCCTTATTTTTGAATGTTTCTCTTCCTGAATAAGTCACCACTTTTTGCATAGATCTTTTCTGTGTGGGAATAGAGTTCAAGGTGGCCTGGAGTGGCTTTTAATAGGATCTTCTTTTTCATGATCTAGGGAGTGTCAACATCTGACAAATTTATAGCCATTCTTTAAGTAAACAGTGAACTAGAATTCCAATTACTTAGTGTACATCAGAGGCTTTTTGATGCTTATTTCTCCCTTGCAATGAAAATGTTACCAATTTCCTCACTGTGCTAATATACTCTATTATATAAGTTGGTAGCCTTTAGGAAGGCTCATTGGGGACATGGAATTTCTCTGCACTATTTTTTTTTTAAAGATTTTATTTATTTTATACAAGAACTGGGGTACAGGTCAGAAGCGCGGGAGGGTGAGAGAATTCACCAGAGCCAGAGCGGGGAGCAGAACAGGCAGATGGACCAAAGACACTGCTGAGGGGAGCAGTGCGAGAGGCAGGAGAGGTCTGCCACGCCATGTGGGATTCTCCCTGGTCGGCGGGGAATCCAACCGGCGCTGCAGAGGCTGCAGACAGCTTCACAGTGCGGCGCTCAACCTCTGCGCCACGGGGGAGGCCCTCTGCACTATTTTTGCACCTCTCATGATTCTATAACTATTTCAAAATTAAAGAGTTTTAAACTATTGTCAAATTTCCACCTTTCCAGGGAAATGAACATTTGATTTTTTTGCAGCTAATAGCTTTTCTCCAGCCCAGGTTCCTCTCAGGAAATTGGCCATCCTTTTGAAGAAGCACTGATGTGTGAGATGGGCAAAATTTGTTATCAGACAAAGAACAAAGGACCATGCCCATAAACCTGCGTTGGTTGTCCACCACATCCACTCCTCCAGGAATCTAGCTAGGACCAGGCTGCCTCTGAAAAGCTTTATTAGAAATAAATCAGTTTATTGAGAAAAAAATCCCAACTACCTCTAGTGGCACTAATCTTCCTGTATAAGATTAACTCACCAGGTGACATTATGAGCCTGAGACAAAGTCCTTCAGTAGGAGTGATGGAATTAGCCATGCTCCTTGTCTGGCTGCTGCCTCTGCATATTTACTGATACATATCAATGACAAATCCTGACAAGGACAGATGAATGCTTGGTTCCAGGAAAGAATGTGCAATAGAGAGAAAAACAAAAAAAGCTTGTACAAATGAGCAAAACCATTCCAGAGCAGACTCCAAGAACTTGTATGTCCCTTATCATCAGGGGGACTACACATGTGATCATCCAGGAAATGTACTCTTTGCAAATAGCCTTGAGCAACTAGAAATAGTCCCCAAAATATGACACTGATTTGAAGGACAGGTAGAGTTTAAAGGAAAAATTTTAATGATTGGTTCTGAAGGCACCTGCCTGAAATGCAATCTTTGTGGCTTTGTTTGTCTTTGTTTTTCTAAAGATGAGGAAAACAAAGCGTTAATCACTTCACTTAGTTAATGAGGCTAATCCTGGAAGTTCCTGCAACTCATTTTGGCCCATACTGACCAGAAATGCAGTACTAAATAAATGAGGTTTGTCCCCGTTGATATTCAGAGGAAACCTATTCAACATGAGATTAAGAAAAAGTTTGCCACTTTGAAAAGGTAGAGCCATACACTCAGCATGAAATCAGAGATGGAAGAAGATCTGCTAACAGAATTTGGGAAGACAAATGGCGGGGCAGGGAATACAAGGAACTCTCGAATATGAAATGAGCCATTTCACAGATGACCCCAAAATTGACCGTTCATCTTCTGCCATCAAATTATGAAAGCCCTGATGGCATCTCTGGAAATAAATTGCTAAATAAGTTTAAGCTTTTTGGTTCATAGAATTGGTGAATCAAAGGGGCAAAAGATTTATCTCATGCCTCTAAAGATCATTTATAATGTGGCTAAGTGACCCTGGATAAAACCACAATAAAGGTGATTCATGCAGGAAACCCATTTTGTTGAGGCAGAAATGAAAATTCACATTAAATCACAGTCTATTATTCTATGCTCAGAGAATTAGAGCGAGCCAAGCTCAGTGGATTTCCAGACATTCTGAAGGTTGAATGCAATTGTTTTCATAAAAGAGAGAAATGAGACTTCTTTAAAGTGAGGATGTAGCCTCCCTCTCTGAGAGCAGGGAGGCCCCCCTGACCTAATGACCTGTCCAGTGGCCCTGCCAAGCAGGCATCCAGGACTATATTCCCGGACAGCAGCCAGCTTGGGGATCTATTCAATTACTGCAAGTTCCATGCCAGGAGGTTTTCATCAGCTCCACTATTTATCAAGACAATTGGACCTAGTACAAAAACCCAACTTTGCAAATTGCCATTACAGGGGCTGTCTATGTGACTGAGTCAGCGATGTCTGCCTCCTAGCATTTGCTCTCAACTGTAAAGTTACCATATTTTCTTCTGGCTGGGATCACCTGAAAAACTTGTTGTCTCCTCTCCTTCACCTTCCATTCTTGTCTCTAAAGATCTGTTAAGGAATGAATTAAATACAATAGCAGGATCATTGAGCAATCAAACACTGGACCCATTATTTTGCAGGTGACCTAATTTTTGTGACATTAAATGCTTCTCAGCTTCTCTGCCATCCTTCATTTGGCATTATCTTCCTATATTTCTTCCTTCTCATATGTCAGTTCTCTCTCTGGAGCATTGGTAATGACCAATGTAATACTTTCTAAGCTCAAATGTTCACTTTCCAGTGAGAAATTGACTGATGTTGCAGCAAAAGGAATCCAATTTCTCTGTAAATTAACCAAAAGTGTAGACTCTTGTTAGTACAACTAATTTTTTTTCCTTCTCATTGGTTCTTTTCTTTGTTCATACAGTAATGTTGTAGCTTAAAATATAATTATTCAAACATAAAGAATAATCTCATGTAAACTGGTTGACAGTCAGGAAGTCTGAAATAATGACCATGCAAAACTCCATACAGACCAGTGTAGAACTTGCCATAAATCATTTGTTCTCATCTGTAGTCTTTGCTGAAAGCTGACAATGTTCATTGTAAGACTTTGTAAAGGATAGACTAAACAGCATGTCCAGAACTGTGATAAAGGTAAGAATTCCACCCACAATGGATTTGCCAAAAACAAGCACACCAAAATAAAACCCCTTCCCTGGAATTAAGTTAAGTCTGTTATCTTGTTACACTCTTATCACAAGTGCTTATATCCTTGGAGGTAACTGTAAGCTATCTTGTCTATTGACAAAACACTTGAAAATTGGATTTATATGAGAATCTTTAGTTTTCTTAAAAAAATAGTTCATGTCTTTTCACATGCCTCAAAGAGATGCACTACAAGCACCAGCAATAAAAGACTTATTTTATGGAATTTGGTGGATTAGAGAAAGAACACTAAATTTGTCTGGTCATACAAATCTTTTAAGCATGAACTAAAACATTTTGAATGCATCAATTAACCAGAGTGCCTATTGTATTTCTCCTACTAAGTTTTTCTTATCTCAACAGTTAATATTTTAGTTTGTTCCTCTTTCCGTGACTCAGGGAAAGGATATGCCTCTGGTAACAGGCTGCTGCTTATCAGACTATATGGAGAGAATTAATTTAATGAAGAGTTTCTATTTAGGAAGAAGCAGTAGGAGGACAGAGCAACAATTGGAACTTCTACCACACTGGCTGGTGTTTTACAAGCTAGAGAAGCAGCTGGAAATTTAGATGACAGTTTTGAAAGATGGATGATAAGGAAAAGGTCACTAAAATTGAAATGGTGGGTGGGAAAGTAGAGCAGACCAGGATAATGTGGCAAAACTGAATCATCTCATGCGTGTTAAAGCTTTTAAGGAACTTTTCTTTTCGCATCAAAGTTTGCTATTCTCCCTGGTGACTAACTGTCCCATGAATGGTATAGACTACTTGCCTTTTTTCTTGCGCCCAAATCAACTCTTAAAGCATTTTTTAAAGTTCAGATTATAGGATAAAGAATATTTCCATCGACCTGAGTCAGTTTGCAAATATGTGTCTTTTGCTTAAGCACATATTTTTATGTGAATGTTTGTTCCCAAACTACCTTAAAAATAATGTGTATATTTACAAAACTAACAGCCACTGTAGCTTGGAAAATTCCTTTGGCACAGATTTGAGTATTCAGACACAAATGCTCCTGACTTAAAAGCTAAACCAAATAAAACTTGACAGTAAAGCAAAATATTTTATAGGCAAAGTGACATTTTATAATAATGGAATAATAAATGTAAAAGGAAAATGAACTAAGCCTGAAATAGCATCTCAAATCTGTTGAATACCAAAGGAAGGTGAATCCCAATTAGTCTTTTCCTGTTTTTATTATACTAATAATTATGCCTATGATTGAAGCACTCTTACACTTTGAGAACTTCAGTTTTTCTAGTCATATTGTCATATATCTCCAATCACTTGTCTGTTAAGAGATCCATACTATGTAGTGTGGAAGCCTCAGTGGAATTCTAAAGTAAATAGATACAGAAAGTGATGGAAAAAATCAGAAGACTGCTTTATGAAGCTCTTCAATTTGGAACCAAGTCATCATCCAGATGAACACAATCCAACCCAAAACCCATATACAACTTGACATTAGATAAGTTTACAAACGAAATGAATAAACCTCAAGTCAGTTTACTTGTAATCTTCATCTTCCACCCCATGCACAACTCAACCAAAAGAGCTGATTTGGGTCAGTTTAGGAAATCAACAAGAGCCTATAAACCAACCTTCTATTCCACTGGACAACAATTATAAAGAGGGTTAAAAAATATTGTTCTTTCACTCTAGGAAAAGATGAATAGCCAAGGTTGTTGTAAACACAGGGTGTTAGGATGAAAGAGAACTAGGATTGGAGGGAGAGAAAAGCTAGTTTGTATCTTCCTTCCCTCAGTGCCAGGAAAAATGAGTCTGCCTATTGGCAAGTCCTGACCAGAGGCTGTTTGGGTTCACAATGGACATTGGGATGGGTAGAGTGTATCAGACCTCATTTTCCTCTCTCAGAAACAGATATTTTTACAAAAGGATGGCCAAAGGAAATAAACCAAGGCAAGAAGAAATTCACAGTCATCAAATCAGTAGATAAAACAGGGATTTAGCTAATGTACTAATTGTTAATTCATTTTTGACACATTTGTTGATGCTTATATTATCCAGTGTAAAATGTGAGGTGATAAAGGACAATGAGAATGATCTAATCAACTTATCTTTTGGATTTTCTCTTTCAATGGGTCTCGAGTAGGGTCTAGAAAAAAGAAGAAAATTCCTTAATCCCGAGATGATTCTAAGGTTAAGCAAGTTGGGAATCCACTGATCTGAATCAGTGACTCCCAATGGCTTTGTGATCTCCTAGGTAAGAGAGGGAACATCAGGAAGGAATTAAACTTGATATAGGGAACATTGATCATAACTCCAGTTTCTATTCATGAAGCACAGCAGGCGTCGTAGGGTGTATTGCAATGAAATAGACTCATAACTTTTTATTCAAACAATATGCTGTTGTTTAAAAGCTATGTGATCTTGAGCAAGTCATTAAACTCCCCAAAGGAATAATTACACCCAATTTCAGAGTTGTTTGATGTTCTATGTGAGATCATAACAAGACCTTCATCATTTTAGTTTCTGTCTCTCCTTCCTCAAACGTGGTGTACTCCCTTTTTTTAATGCCCTTTACTTCTAAGGATCTAATAAAAACTTGCTTTCATTTTCTAGAACCCAGTCTCAACCCACATTGTCCATGAAAGTTTTTCAACCTCACCTCCACCCCCACCACCAAGGTTCACTGACCTCCCTTCTCTGTACACCTTCAACCCTTATATTCAAGATCATATAATCTGAAACTCAATTGTCCTCAATTACTTCATGAATATTGCTTTAGTTTTCCTGACAGGGTTCTCCATGAGCACCTGGATGAGACACTGTTGTCATTCATGAAGATGCCAAAGAATTACTCACTGGCTAAGGAAAAGTATCTGTTGGGTGGACAAATGTTATAAAAGATATCTAAAGAGGGTGAGGAAATCCTCACTTTCTGTGGACATAATGTAGTAGAGACCAGCCAACATTGCAACTGCCTCTGGTGGGCATTAGTATTTTGAAATACTCATCAGAATGCCAGTCTCATTCTTCCCACACTCACTTATTTTGTTGGAAAAATGCAAAACCTGCATTTTTTCCATGAACCAGATCTCACTCTATGCACAGAGTGAATGCAGCGTCTGTGTTTAGCATCCCAATGTGATAATTATGCATTATGCTTACTCCATGGCCAAATCTTACATTTCTGTACCAAAACACAAAGGAATGACTAATGCTCCAGTGTATTATCTTGCTTACTTTTCCATTGTGATTTTTTTCTTATCCATATTGTCCCCATGCTGAAATATGCCTGTAACAATAACTGAGAAAACTGACATGTGAATATGATTTGAAAGGTAAGTGACAAGCTGAGGTGAATTGCAGGGACATCTGTGCCAGCAAACACATGAACACTGAGAAGTGGTAGCAGTCAGTCAGTGTGTGTGTGTGTGTGTGTGTGTGTGTGTGTGTGTGTGAAAGAGAGAGAGAGACTAACTGTATGCTTGTGGAGAAAGAAAAAAAATTATTAAGGAACAAAAGCTGGGTTATGTAAGCAGGAATGTTTGAAATGGTTAGTATAGCAAGAATGGAAACAAGGTATGAATATTCATAAGTAAAAGGGAAGCAGAATTCATTTGCAGTGAGGAAGCAGAGATAAAATTCTGAATATTGTTTGATCACAATTTTATCCAGGAAGCTTTCAATGTATAGATAATAATATATATCACAAAATCAACTAACCCCATTTTCTAAATTTTCCTCTTTTCAACACACTGTTTATTCATATTTCTATATATTAGTCAGCCAATTTTTCTCGCATTTCTGAAGGCCTAAATGTGAAAGAGGACCTCCCAGGTGGTACAAGGGGTTAAGCTGCACTATGAAGAAATCAAGAAATCCTCAGCCTCTGCAGCATGAGTTTGATCCCCAGCCAGCCAGGGAGCAACCCACATGGTGTAGCAGACCTCTCCTGTCTTGCCCGCTGCTCCCCTCAGCAGTGTATTTCAGTCAGTCTGCCTGTTCTGTTTCCTGATCTGTCTCTGGTGGATCCTCTCACCCCCCTACCCATCCCTGCATCTCTGGCCTGTACCCCAGTTCTTGTACACATAAATAAGTAATCTTTAAAAAAATGAAGCTGAAAGATGAAAAAATACCATAAAATAAAGACCAAAAATTACTTCAAATAGGTAAAAGACTTACAGTAAGAGTAAATCTATAAAATTCATACAAGAAAACATAAGGGTAAATCTTTGTGATCTAGGATTGGTCAATGAGCACTTAGATATGACACCAAAAGCATAAGCAAGTTAAGAAAACAATAGTTTCCCTTAAAAATGAAAACTATTTTTGAAAAGCATTGTCAAGACAGCCTGCAGAATAGGAGACAATATTTGCATATATATTTGATAAGGCTCTGTATCTAGAATAATATAAAGAATCATTGCAACTCAATAATAAAAACATAGCCTAATTTAACAATGAGCAAATTTCATTATTTTTTCAATATCTGTTGCAGTAACTTAGAGAATTGAACTACTTTTACTTTTTCTGCAAATAGCCACATCCCCAAAAATGAAACTAGACCATTATCTCATACCATATACAAAATTAACTCAAAACAGGTGAAACACTTGGATATAAGACTTGAAACCATAAAATATGCAGAAGAAAACATAAGCAAAGCACTCCACAACATTGGTTTCAGTGGCTTGGGGTTTCAACTACAACAGCAAGGGAAACCAAAGCAAAAATAAACAAAAGGACCATATCAAACTAAAATGCTTCTTCACAATGAAAGAAACTATTATTAAAATGAAAAGAAACTATATTGAATAGTTGAAAGTATTTGTACATCAGACATCCGACAAGCAGGTACTATTTAAACTATATAAGGAACTCATCAGCTTAACAATGAAACAAATAACCCAATCAAAAAATGGGCAGAAGAACTAAACAGACACTTCACCAAAAACAAAAACAAAAAACATAGGGATGACCAATAAATGAAGAAATGCTCACAATCACTTATCAGGGAAAAGCAAATCAAAAACATAATGAAATACCACATCACTCCTGTCAGAATGACCCATATCAAAAAACCAGAAACAGTAACTGATGGTGAAGTTATGAAGAAAAAGGAACCCTCATATACTGTTGGTAGGAAGGTAGACTGAGCCAACCTCTATAGAAAACAGAATGGAGATTTTCAAAATATTAAAAAGATATATGATCCAGCAATTCTACTCTTAGATAGCTATCTGAAGAATACAAAAAAAGAATATACTGATTAGAAAGATATATGCATTCCTATATTCATTGTGACACTATTTACTATAGCTAAGGTATGGAAACAACCTAAGTGCCCAATAACAGATGAGTGGATTAAGATGTGGTATGGATACACAATGGACTATTACTAAGCTATAAATTTGCAACAAGATGAACAGAACTGGAGGGGATTATGGTAAATGAAATCAGTCAGAAGGAGAAAGAAAAATACTGGACGATCTCACTCATACGTGAAATATAAAGAAACAAAGGAACAGACAAAACTAAAAACAAACCTAGAAATATAACTGTAGAATTGAGGTTACCAGAGGATAACCGAGAGATGAGGAGCAATGAGGGAAAGGGTATTGAATGGATTCTGGTGGAGGATTATTGGTACTTTGGTTGTGGACATAATATAGTAGCATACATCTGAAAAGGAATGAACCTATACCCCAAAATCACATACATTTTTGAAAACTAACATTGACAACAACAAAAAAAAAAAAATTAAAAGAAAGAGCCAAGTATCTGAAGGCAATATACATTTCTCCAAGGAAGATATACATAAGACCAATAAACACATGAAAAAAATGCTTAAAGTTATTAGTCATCAGGGAAATGAAATTAAAATCACAGTCAAATACTGTTTGATACCTACTGGAATGTTTAATAATCACAAAGTTACCTTTTAGTATATGGCTGGTGGGGAGTGGAGGCCAGGGATGGAAAAGGTATCAGGAAGACCTCAGGAACACTGCAAGAGAACAAGGTGGTGGGGTGCTGCCTGCCCACCTTCAAATGCCACACAGCACCCCTCTACTCATGTCATTAAATTCCACTTTTTGTACTTTGTGTCTCAATTGAAGAAGATGAAGTCTTTTGCGGGAAATTGTCTACCATGGGCAGGTGTTCAAGAAATACCCTTTTGAGTGAAGAACTTTGGTATCTGGCTGAGCCATAACTTCTTTAGTGACACCATAATACTTACCAGGAGTAACTGGACTTGACCACTGCAGGTACTGTCACCCAGGCTTTCAATTAGTGAATTTTATGGTATGTGAATTATATCTCAATAAAACTGCTGCAAAAGAAGAAAGAAGGAAAAGGGGAAAAGAAGCAACTGTCATGAACTTACTGTTAGAAAACCCAAGCTATTTTTCAAATGAAACTCTATGAAATTAGAATAAACTTAAGGATATGAAAATGAAGTGAAAATGATCAAATAAAATTCCACCTCAACCACTAATCCAATCTCAAAGTCTCATGAACCAAGATGGGACATTTTAATGACTGGGCCTTATATAAATGAGATTTTATTTTCTCAAGCAGGACTTTGAGGGGAAAAAACCAGAATTTTGATCTTCCATATACTTCCTTGAAAATTGGAAGCCTCAAAGTGAAGTGGGTGTTAAGTGGTAGGCTAGAAGACAGCATTTGTCACAGTGTTCAATCTCTGGAGTTTAAAATTGATAATTTTTTTTTTTCTCCATGAAGGTTGAGTAATCTTCTGGAATTTGATTAGGAAATCAGTGAACCTTGCGGTTGAGATCAAAGGACCAAATTTTAACTTTCACATCAGGTATAAAAAGGCAAAGATGGGCCTCCCCAGTGGCGCAGCGTTTGAGCCCTGGGCTGCGAAGCTGCCCGCAGCCTCTGCAACACCAGTTTGATCCCCGGCCGCCAGTGAGGGTCCCACAAGGCATGCAGACCTCTCCTGCCATGCCCGCTGCTCCCCTCAGCAATGTACTTCGTCAGTCTGCCTGCTCTGCTCCCCGCTCTGCTCTGGTGAATTCTCTCATCCTCCCGTGCTTCTGACTGTACCCAGTGCTTGTATAAATAAAGAAATAAATCTTTTAAAAAAAAAAGGCAAAGATTAAATATACTTCAGGCTGTTTACAGTATCTAGATAATTAACCCAAAATGTGTATCTCAGCCAGCGTTTTCAAACTTTGCTGTTTGGAGGGTGCCTTGTGGAGGGGTCTTGGCTATATGTTCAGGTTCTCTGTTACTCCTTCAACCAAAGAAGCTCCACCTCATCTGTCTTAAATATGAAGTTTCTGCTTAAACAACAGCTCTCATGGCTAAAACAAATATTAAACCTATGGATCAAGACCATTTTAATATACAGAAATATGTCGACTTTTCCTAGCCTCACAGTTTTGGCAAACAAACAAAAAAATGAGTTGCATTAAGGTTCCAATTTCACCAACATAAGACACTGCAATAGCTCACAGAAGATCTGTTTCTTCATAGGCTCCTCCTATCCCAATATTTCTGAGGCTTTTGGAGACATGTTGCATATGTTCAAGAACAAATCACTTTTTTCTTTCAATTAGCACCAACTCTGTGCCTTTTTTCTTTTGGTCAAACACTTCTGTTTTCACCTCTCTGGAAGAGAATACCTTTCCTGTCGCTTTTGACCAGCTGCTGATTAAAAAAAGAAAAGAAAAGAAAAGAAACAAAAACCACCTTAACACCTTGTTGGAGGAAATGATTCTCACTAATCATTCCCACACAAACATATATTAAGATTTTCAGACCCCATTGCTGCGTAGGGGGTCAAGACGCAACCTATGAAGCTAACCTCAGCCACTGCAGCACGAGTTTGATCCCCGGCCAGGGAGCTGACCCACATGGCGCAGCAGACCTCTCCTGATTCGCCTGCTGCTCCCCTCAGCAGTGTATTTCGGCAGTCTGCCTGTTCTGTTCCTGCTCTGTCTCTGGTGAATCCTCTCACCACCGGCACCTCTGTCTTGTACCCCTGTTCTTGTGTGCATAAATAAATAAATCCTTTAAAAAAAAAGATTTTCAGACAGCTTTAAAAAAATCTGTACTGGTATAGGTCAGAGATAAAGTTAGATATTTCATCATGTAGCTTTAGATTGTAGGGTTTCAGAGATTAATGGAATGAACTTTACCTGTTTGCGGAATAAACAGGCTTTTGAAAATCTGTCAAAATGAGCCATTGCTGGTTTCATGTGGCATCTAACTAGTAGTTTCTAACTTCACCTCACCAACTACCCAGTGAAATATCCATCAAGACTCCAAGAACAATGAACCCTTAGACAGACAGCCCATCTGTTACCATAACATGTATGGCAGGTGCACTATCTTATTAAAGGGGTTCTATATTTGTAGACTTTACACCAGATTTGGCCAAATCAAAACTACATCTTTCCTATCCTGGCTCCAGGACCTGAGTTTCCCCAGGCCATAACTTTGGCAAGTATTCCTCTGCCTTACCCATTTTGGGAGAGCCATTGTCTTAGAGTAAACTAATCTTTTCAGATCAACCTAAGTTGAAAAGATTGGAAATTTAGTATTTTATACCTATATTTATATTTTTGGAAACTTTGCTTCCGAACCCTTTTGACCAATACTGTGATGAAAATTATCTTGCATTTAAGTTAATGATAGGAAGAATTCTGTTGTTTCCTGGTACATGTTCAGTACCCAAAAGAGTGCCTGGCATAGAGCAGACAAGTAAACATGCAACTAAAAGTTCGCTTGAATGTATATAGTTAGTTTTTAAAAATCAATAGGACCACAGCCATTAGTTGGCTTCTGATCATACAGTTTAATTTTTGCAGAGAATTTTGAGACAGAATTCTTTGGTAATTGTTAAATAATATCATTAGAATTTTATCATGAAATTCAACAAGAGCTTCAAGAAACAACAGCAGAAACTTTTTGGAAGAAGGAAAAATCATTTTCAGAGCAAAGAAAATCAAATAGTCTTTGTTAATCGTGACCTCCAAGGAACCAGCCCCACATATTCTTGGCCTAATGTGAGCAAGTGCTAACCAGCTGGCTCATTTACCAAAGCATAACTGGGTTCCTTGTCAATATCATTGATGCTCCAAGAAAGAAGACATAATTAATTCTTAAAGCCATGCATTAATTTAAAGCACTTGAGAAAATTCAATTTGTAAAAAATAAAGAATTAAATGGGAACAAAAGAAATTCGGTGTTTAATGTCAAACAAGAAAGGTTAGAGACTAAAAATTTGTGAACAAAATGAAGTGTGTGGAAACACTGGAGCTGAAACAAATTAGGAAGTGGAAGCCCACATTGAGGCATGGTGAGTGTGCACCCTCCACCTGTGAATGGGGCTTTGCACTCAGCAAATTTGCTACTGCCTACTACTTTCTATCCAGACAAAGTGGAGAATGCTCACCAAACTCCTACATTTTAGGAAGGGGTATTATAAAATGATGAGTAATTGTAAGAATGTGATAGCCATCGAAACGGGAGGTTCCAGTTTCCCTGCTTCAACCAACGAAGGGTGGAACTGAGTAGGAAGGAAGACAAAAAAGACTTAGAGAAGACTTGTGGAGACACGTGGAACAGAGAGATGTCAAGAAGAAGCTGCATTTGCTTCTGAACCTGGACTTGTGGGTCATGGAAGGAGATACTTGAAAGAAATAGATAGGAAACCCGAAGGGTGGCTGAAAATGGCAGCCTTCATCTTGACTTGGATTTTGATTTTGCTCTTTTCCTTCCAAATTTGCCTGGCCCTTTCTGCCCTTTTCTGTGGTTCCCTGCCAGAAGGTGCCTTAGACTTGTGGCAATCTTTCAGGCCTCAGTGGCCCTGCTTTGGGCCAACCCTGTTTGGCTGGGCATTTATCCACCAGGAGATTGATAACTTAGGGTATTTCATTGAAAACTATTTTAACTATTTCCCTTCCCTTCCCTTTTCTTATTGTACACTAATTGTATTAAAGTTCCTTTCTATTGCAGGTCTTACACACTAAGCATATGCTTTACCTTTATGTAGCAGATGGCAGGAGCCATTTAGAGCAAGCAGGTTTGGGGGTCCTGGGATGCTTCTTATATTGCCTGCTAACAGATTGAGTGGAGATTTCAGTGTACATGGAGTTAAAGGTAGCTCTGAAAGTTACTTTATCTGTCCCTTTTCTCCCTTCATTCAACTTCTGCGATTGCAGGACCTAAATTACTTTCTTCTTTTTTGTCCTCAGTCTGAAAGGGAAGCATGAGGTAGTAGACTAAGATATTTTTAATTTGGTCATTTAAGGGTGCTTTAAAACATAGGTTTTATTATTATTTAAGTATGGCAAATCCAAAAGTTCAGGAAACAACTGCCACTAAAAAAATAGTTATACCTACATATCCCAAGGGGAAGAGGCACTCAATGCTGGGTAGTGGGGTGACTCTGGGGAATGCCCTAGGCCAGACAAGAGGCAGAGGGAGAGCAGAAAACTGTGAGCAAGAGATTTGATTGTGATTTCTGTGAGAAGGAACCAGCCAGGAAGAGTACACAGACTTAGGATTGGTAAGTTTAAATAATTTTAGTGGGTTTTGCAGGAAGGGCTCTGTTTTTGGGTGTCTGATACCTGGCTCTGGGGTGACTATAGCAAATTGATAGTGGCCCAGCTTGTGAAAGTCAGATAAAGGGGTAGAATGGGACAAGATCTCTGGATTGCTTGATTTACATTTGAAAGTTGTGTTCAATGGCCAGTTGTTTATTATCAGTATTTCTAGGAATTGACTAATTCTGGGGGTGGGGGGGTTAGAGGATTCCCTATATGGCCCATGGCATTAGATATCAAAGCATTAAAATACAGAACACAGGGGAGTCCTGGGACAAGGGGTTAAGACACAACCTTTGAAGCAATTTGCCGCTGCAGTATGAGTTCAATCCCCAGTTGGGGAGATACCCACATGGTGCAGCAGACCTCTTCTGAGCCCGCTTCTCCCCTCAGCAGTGTATTTCAGTCAATCTGCCTGTTCTGTTCCCCACTCTGTCTCTGGTGAATCCTCTCACCCCTCCCATACCTCTGGCCTGTACCCCAGTTCTTGCATGCATAAATCAATAAATCTTTTTTAAAAATACAGAAAACAAAAGATGGTCAATGCAAAAGATACTTATAAATTCAATTTATCAGATTAGTAAACCAAGCATTTAATTTGATGACTTCCATTACAATGTGGAGCTTCACTTATTAGATCAAGTGACCCATAAATTCCAAAACATTAAAACAGGGTTCCAAATTGAATGTGAGCAAACTGCTTCTATTGCTTGGAAACCATCCTCATCCTTGCTGTGGGATTTGTCCCCTCTTAAAAATAAGAAAAATATTTTAAGAGAAGGAAGTTTTATGCCTTATTATTGACCATTAACTTGTCACAATGTGAAGGAAAAGAATTGTTTAGGACTGCTGCTAAGAACAGCGAGATTTCCTCTCATCACAAGATGGAAATCCTACCTAGTGCATTATAGCAGGAGCTCCGATCAATAGAAATTCAGATCCTTGGAGAAATGGGTCTGCAGGAAAGCACTTGCACAGAAGAGAAAAAAATGACACTGGGTTATTGATCCCGAGTGACTCTTCCTAACTTCCAAAAACAAAATGCAGAAGATGTCAGGGGAAGAAAGGCACTCAACATACACCAAAAAATAGGATTTTCTACCAATTATTATTGGAGTTTGCAAAGAATTCTTTCTAGTGCTAAAGCTAATAGAACTGAATAAAAATATACAATCAATGGTTTATTCAATGAAACAGAAACAAAATATGTCCATGGACCAAAAAGTATTAAGAAAGTATAAAGAATGCCAAATATGAAGAAACTGCAGAGGAATAACAAGCCTCTGAAATGGCTTTATTTCAGAAACTAAAGAAAATTGTTTAAAACTGTCAAACTCAACAGAGTAGAGAAAGACAAATTCCTTGTGGGAAATAATTAGAAAAATACAAGTAGGAGAGTTTAAGATGGAAATGAGTAAGGAAGGTATTCAAGAAAACTAAATTAAAGTAGCAGAACTCAAAATTACAATTATGAGAAAAATGCAAAATCTGGAATTGAGAAAATCAAATTAGCAATACAAAGGGAAAATGAAGAAACTTCAGAAATACAGAGAAAGAAAATAGAGAAATAAAAAATGATAAGAAGGTGTCAAAGGACAAAAAATAGGGAGTTTACTGAGTAATTAGGTGGGAAAGAAGGAAAAAACAATAATGAAACAAGAGCAAGAATCAGACATGAATGTATAATAATACTTTCCCCAGACCAAAAATACTGGGGAATTCAATAGGTTTCACCACATTGCTAGAAAACTTAGCTACATCCTGATAAAACACTTCATTTCTGTCAATACCATTTCTTTATAAGTTTGATGAGAAAAACAAATAAGCAAACAAACAAAACCAATCCTAACTGATGTTTAATGGAAACAACCGTATCCAATGACCTGCTTTTGCTCTAAGTCCTATATGTCCTATGGCTTAAAGTTGCAATTTCCAAAATCCTTTCAAAGACACTAATGGAGGACTTACTATACTCAATTCGAAGAACTACAGGAAAGAAATAAGACTTTAAGTCTAAAAGTATATTATGTTCAAAGAATAAAATAAAACTGGTCTTAGTTTTTCTTCTGTGACACTAAATGCTAAAAATAAAATATTGTTAGTGTTTTAAGGAAGAAAAATACAACATAAGAATTTTATTGTATTCTTCTTTCATTCTTCTTGTCTTCTTTCATTGTGAAGTCAGCATAAAAATATTCCCAGGTTTGCAATTGTTTTGAAAATATACTGTTAGCTCTTTACCATTTTAAAAATTTGATTCCCTCTAAATAAAAGTGAAATTTAAATAAGTAACTCAAAATTGTAGATTTCATAGTGTTATAAAATAAACCAATCATGACAGACAATACTTAGTTAAAGTAACAGTTGAAAATTTAATTGCAAATACTTTTCATTTGACTTTTGTGTAAGAAGACTACTTTTTTTTTGTTTTTCTAAAAAAACATTAAAGATGACCAACATAAAATGCAAAATATACAATTTTTATATAGTGATGATAAAGGCCAATATCATATGATTTGGTGTTAGTTTTTAAAATTCCTGTTAAAATCTATGTAAAACATAATGGGATGCCTTTATGCCTTTATTTTCTTTCCAATTTTCAATGTTTTCTAAAATGAGCATATATTATTTTTTTTTAAAGAAATGTCTCATAAATAAATAAAAAGAAATTCATTGGCATTGTCCAGCCATTTCCCATGACTGGCATCTAATTGCTTTAGGCAATTCACTATTGGAACCATCCTTATGTGCTGATTCAATTAAATACCCCATGAGAAAATGGACTTAACTCAAACTGTCAGCTGGTGTTTTTGAAAAAATAATAATTTGCATTGTTTTAAACAACTATTTGCACAATTTCTGTGGTTATACATCTTTTCAAATTCTAGAATGGCAATTAGTCATGTGTCTTTGTCTTTGGTTAGACTGTAGTGTCTTTGAGGCCCAAGATTATTATTTTTTCCTGTGTTTATTGCTTTATTTGGAGTCTGGAATTATGTTTGTCATAATGAAATGATATAAATGAGACTTTTCTGCCAAATGCGTGTCATCATCATCATGTTCATTTCCATTATTGGTCAAAG
Organism: Talpa occidentalis; assembly: GCF_014898055.3. Classification (NCBI taxonomy): domain Eukaryota; kingdom Metazoa; phylum Chordata; class Mammalia; order Eulipotyphla; family Talpidae; genus Talpa; species Talpa occidentalis. The sequence goes on along the minus strand of NW_026555331.1, from coordinate 111,605,043 downwards.
GCATAGAACTCACAGCTTCAAATTTTATCAGTTGTGTCTTCAGCCATTTCAAAATATTCCTCCATGTATTTTTTTTTTTCAAGTTTACTTACACCTGCAGAAACCAGGTGGTGTTTGTTACTATATCTGCTTTTAATTGCCAGTAGCTTAAATAAGCCAAAGTTGTAAAATTGAATTTTCTGCTTAAATTTAAAACTTCTCCCTTCATCATTTTATTTATATATATAAGGTCTTGACTTTTCTTCCCCCAAGTTCTATGGATCTGCATTAATTCTACATTCTTCAGAAAACTAGTCTGCACTAACAATTTAAACATGACATGCTTTTTCATACTGCTAGGTCTTTGTACATGCTGCTCACTTGGCACAAGCATCCTTTCCCTATCTTACCCCTCACCCCATTTATACCCACCTGAATTCTGATATCACCCCCTTGATTAAGCTTCTGCTTTACCTATGAGTTTCTATTGCACATGGTACAGTGATTATTATACAGCTTAACCAACAGGACAAGGCTTGGGACTCCTTCAGATTCAACCCCATTTTTAGAGCACTATGCACACACATGAGATAAATGCAGACCTATATTTATTGAGGACAGGCTTATACCAGACTCCCAGGACATAGTATTGAATAATTAATGAACAATGATATGGAACTCTTCTCATGGATCTTCCAAGCTTATCTAATAAGATAATCATTAGTTTTAACAGCTATATGACCAAAATAAATGGAAAATATATGTAGAGTGTGGGAAGGTCTACTTTAATTAGATGTCATGTTAGGCTTTTTACCATGCCCCAAAGTGCCCCAGTTCAGGGGTGACTAAGGTCAAGTCTGAAGTCCAACAAGGAGTTAGTCACTCAAGAGCTAAATAAGCAGACAGTAGAGCACAAGCAAAGAACCCAACGAAGGCACAAGCCTTGTTCTATTCATGAAAAGAAAAAGTCCAATATGTCTGGAGCAAAGGGTAAGAATCAACCACAAGGGATATGAGTGGCATGAGTTGAAATCAGTTGAGCAGAAAAACCCAGATAATGTTGGCCCTGCAGTCATTGGGGAATTTTGATTTAATTCCATTCACTGTGAGTTCCCATTCAAGGGTTTTGAACAGAGAAGTGACATTCCCTCATTTTCATTTTTTTGAAAAATGAATGTGGAAATGGATTGACATTAGACATATTTTGGGTGGACAATGTTGTCATTTACTGAGATGGGGAAGAAGGTGCAGAGTGGGGTTTAGAAAAGATTGGGATTTAGACATAGTATGTTTGAATAGGGAAGAATCAAGTATGCAGGTGGCTATATGAGTTTGCAGATTATGAGAAATGTCTGACTCAGAGATTTAATTTGGGAGATATTCACATATATGTGATATTTAAGGCAATGGGATAAGAACAGATCATTTTGAAGGAATGAAATGGAATGAAATAGGACTTAGGACAAGACCTAAGGTAACCAAACATTTGGAAGTCAGATAGAAGAGGGAAAATAACAAGGGAGCCCATAGGGAGGGGTCTATAAAGTGGGCTAGTGTGATTTGAAGGAAAACAAAAGGAGAGCATTTCAGAAGGAGCAGTCATTGTGTGGAATGCAGTTGGGAGAGTGAATAATTGAGAACAGAAGATGTCCTTCTGAATTGTAAATCTGGAGTGGTTGTTGGTCTTGTCAAAAGTAATTAAGTGGGGTGGTGAACAAAAATCAGGTTGGAATGTATTATAAAAGAGTGGAGGGAAAAAGAGATGATGGAGTTGTGAATTTTGCTGTGAAGGAGACCAGAGAAATTACTTTCTGCTAATTTTAATAATGCATACACAAATATGACTTAAGTTTTTGAACACACTATACCAATTTTTTCAAAACCACTTAAAATATAGGAAGAATCAACTGACCGAAGAACATTTATACTTACTCTTGTAACACATATACAGGCTTCTGTTAATCAAATCACTTTTTTGTTAATTTCAACACAAGCCTACAAAACTAAGTTAATAGCAGATAGGAATAATTAAAATTTGCCAATTAAGGACTTTATTCAGGGGCCTCCCTGGTGGTGCTAGGGGTTAGGATGCAACCTATGGAGTTTGATCCCCTGGCTGGCCAAGGGAGCAACCCACATGGTGCAGCAGACCTCTCCTGACTTGCCCGCTGCTCCCCTCAGCAGTGTACTTTGTTCAATCTGCCTATTCTTTTCCCCACTCTGTGGTGAATCCACTCACCCCCTACACCTCTGGCCTATACCCCAGCTCTTGTATGCATAAATAAATAAATTTTTAAAAAAGTATTTTATTCAGCACCCACTACAATCCTCTGAGCCATATACTCTGAATATCCCATTTAATAATGAAGAACATAAGTCTTAGAGAATCAAGAGACAACATCAACCACAGAGTTAGTAAATGGTAGAGGCAGATTTGGGATCCAAGTTCTGATGTCGGAATCCACTATCTCAATCCTTAAGAAACAAGAATTTCTCAAGAAAGAAAATATTAATAACATAGAATAAATACTGAAATTTTAGCCATCCTCATTTAAAGAAAAATGGCTTCTGTCAATTTGCTAATAATTTTGGAAACAAGATGAATGTCTTTGTTGAGTAATCTTTAGCAGTAACTTAGGCAATTTTCTTAGTGACTGAGAATATATGAATGGACACTTTTGCTGTGATTCTCTTTTTTTAATGCAAGTGGGTAGGGAACTTAGAAAATGCCATCAAATTCCAACTAAATCTGGAATATTTAAGACTAAATATTCTAAATAAGATCTCTGACAATATGCCCAAAACATTCAGAAAGGAAGTGTCTGAGTAAAACTAGTAGAACATTCTTTATTTAGTGGGCTTATGAAAATGTACTGATATCAATAACTTATGAGCATATTTTTTTAAAGTGTATTCTCCAACCATTTGAATACCCAGGGCCCTGCAACCTGCCAGAGCTTAAGGTATGGTCCAGGTGGAAAAGCCTGAGTCACCAAATGCGTTGATCTGAACACATAAATTAAAGTTGAAGCTAGAGTTTAAGGCTGTATAGAATGAATGAACCACAGAGCAGAACCCACCTTTTTTAAAAAAGATTTATTTACACATACAAGAACTGGGGTACAGGCCAGAGCTATGGGGAGTGAGAGGATTCACCAGAGACAGAGTGGGGAACAGAACAGGCAGATCAACCAAAGTACACTGCTGAGTAGAGCAGTGGGCAAGTCAGGAGAGGTCTGCTGTGCCATATGTTGCTCCCTGGCCAGGGATTGAACTTGTGTTGCAGAGGCTGTGGATAGCTTCATAGGTTGCGTCTTAACCCTTTGTGCCACCAGGGAGGCCCCCTAGAGCAGAACCCACTTTGAACCAGTAGCTGCTCATTCAGAGAGCGAAGTGACACAACTCAATTCTAAGAAATGTTTAAGGCAGATGGTCATTCAAACTTCCAAATGGAGTTGAGATTTTCAAAGTACACAGCATTATAAAAGAAGCAGTTCTTATTCTTGAGGGACATTTGATCTTTGCAGTGAGATACTTGACTCATTTGCCAAGTGCCATTGGTGTGATAGACACCAAAATATACCATGATGAGGAGACAGAAAGTAGAGTGGTGACATAAGCATAAAAGTGTTCATGGAAAAGGTGTAATATGGTGTTATTTTTTCAATTGTTGCAATTTTATTTATTTTATTTTTTTAAATTTTATTTAAATTTTATTTTTATATTCCCCATACAATTACAACACTCTTATTTTAACCCCAAGCCCTCCTTTCCCTGCCTCCCCCATAGAGTGTCTCTGGTTCATAGTTGTTTGTTGATTTTGATATTTTCTTTCTTATAGTTATTCTTTTTCCTGGTCCCTTATTTAAGTTTTCTAGATTCCTGCTATGAGTGAGACCATCCGGTATTTTTCTTTTTCTTTCTGGCTTATTTCACTGAGCATGATCCCTTCCAGCGCCATCCATGTTGCTGCAAATTGCATGTGTTTATCTTTTTTGAATGCTGAGTAATATTCCATGGTGTATATGTACCACATCTTCTTGATCCAGTCATCTATTTTTGGGCATTTGGGTTGTTTCCAAAGCTTAGCTATTGTAAACAGTGCTGCTATAAACATAGGGGTGCAGGTGCTCTTTGGAATTGATGTTTCTGTGTCCTCTGGGTAAATACCTAGGAGTGGAATTGCTGGATCATATGGAAGCTCTATCTTTAGTAGGTCCAGAAGTCTCCACACAGCTCTCCATAGTGGTTGGACCAGTTTGCACTCCCACCAACAGTGCAGGAGAGTTCCTTTTTCTTCACAACCTCGCCAACATTTGTTGTTGCTAGTTTTTTTAATATGTGCCATTCTCACTGGTGTAAGATGGTATCTCATGGTAGTTTTGATTTGCATTTCCCTGATTACAAGTGATGTTGAACATTTTTTTCATATGCCTGTTGGCCATTTGCATTTCCTCTTCAGAGAAGTTTCTTTTTAGCTTTCCTGCCCATTTTTTGACTGGATTATTTTCTTTGTTTTTGTTGAGTCTCATCAGCTCTTTGTAGATTTTTGTAACCAGTCCTTTATCATTAGTGTTGTGTGCAAAAATGTTCTCCCAGTTGGTGGGGTTTCTCTTTGTTTTGGTTATTGTCTCTTTTGCTGTGCAGAAGCTTTTTTAGTTTGATGTAATCCCAGCTATTTATCTTTGCCTTCACTATCACTGCTTTGGGTGATGTGTCTGTAAAGATGTCTTTGATGTGCATATCATGTAGTGTTTCGCCTATATTTCCTTCTATGTATTTTATGGTTTCAGGTCTTATGTCTAGTTCTTTAATCCATTTTGAGTTGGTTTTTGTGCACGGTGTTAGGTAGTAGTCAAGCTTCATTCTTTTGCATGTATCGTAACTGTTGCAATTTTAAAAGGAAATATGTGCTCATTGTTATGCTATGTTTTTTTTTTTATATTTATTTATTTATGCATACAAGAGCTGGGGTATAGGCCAGAGATGCGGGGGGTGAGAGGATTCACCAGAGGCAGAGTGGGGAACAGAACAGGCAGACTGACTGCAATACACTGCAGAGGGGAGCAGCAGGCGAGACAGGAGAGGTCTGCTGCGCCATATGGGTTGCTCCCTGGCCAGCTGGGGCTTGAACTCATGCTGCAGAGTCTTCGGATTGCTTCATAGTGAGGTGCTTAACCCCTTGCACCACCAGAGAGGCACTGTTATGCTATGTTTTTATACCACATTATATAATTTCCAACATCATTTGAGATTCTTCACATGTATATAAGCCATTTTAATGAGTGTTTAATACTCCCTTATATGGATAAAGTAACTTATGTAAGCATTCCAGTTTTTGACTATTTTGATTCCATTAAATTTGATCATGGTAGCTAATAAGACAAGTCAACATAAACACTTTTGTGTAAACTATCTTTGTGTTTACCTCTGATAATATATACCTCCTTAGGCATACATTGCATGGAATGGGAGAAACTTTGCAGACAAAACAAGACTATTTTTAGATTTCATGTCAAATTACTTTCTTGTGTTAGCCAAATGTAATCATGGTTCTGAATGGAAAAATCTGCTTTATTCCTCATCTGCCACTATTGCTGTGTGAATTTGGCAACTCACTTAACCTCTTTGACTTTCTGTTTCAATTTTAAAATAGGGATAATAAAATACTTTTTCTTTAGTTGTGGAATTGAATACAACTAATATCATCACCTTCTTTATTTAATTCTTGCGGCTCCAGATAATGATTTCAGATAAGGAATATCAGTATGCAGAGTAGATTATTTTTTAATCATCATTACAACTCACACCATACTGCTCTATAGTGCTGAGATGAGTATAGTGCTCCTTTATAATTAGTCTCTTTGGAATAAACCACAAATCATTTTTCCCAAACATTATGTAGTAATCCTATTTTCATAAATGCATATGCCCATTAATAAGTACATCACCTCAATTACGAGTGCTTGAAGATAATATAATTATGTTATTCATGTAACCTACCTAGAGCTCAATATTCAAATCCATAGTGTATTTTCCAGAAAGGAAGGCTTACATTCTTTGGGTTCATCTAAAATATTATGATTATGAAAATAAATTCTATTCAATATTTTTTTCTATAAGGCAAATATATAGGGGATCCTGCTTGCCCTTTGCTTTTCCCCATTTATGTCCCAATCCTGGACTGATTAGAGGAACAAATTCACATTCTTGGAAATAAATATGTACTTAGTCGGACTATAAATACTTTTGTACTAATGTCAGATCAAAGTTGTTCTTCCAAATTTCATCTAAAACATTTAGCAAAACATTTTAAAATATACAATTTGAGAATTATATCAAGTCCAAAGCCTTAAAGTTGGGAATCAACAGTGAAATTACTACATGTCTTTAACTTCTTTCATGTCTAATATTCCCTCTTTTCCTTGGAAATGAAAGAAGAGATAAGGACATATTTGAGGGCAAACATTATGGGACATTGACCAAAAAATTGCAAAGATTAGGACATCAATCTTAAAATTGATGTCACAGGGAAAGTTGTTTTTTAAAAAGACTAGTTCCATTTCAACAATCTTTCAGTAGTTTTTATATATTTTATACCTTTTTTCTCCTCCAGTTTCCCACCCCATTATCTCTGGCCATTGGCAACTCCTCAATGTGTTCTCCATTTCTAGAGTTTTCTTATTTAAGGATAGACATTTAAGCAGAATCATACTGTAAAGAGCAGGATTTATTTTATTCTAAATGATTCCTTGGCAATTCATCTAAGGTTGATGTAAGTATCAATAATTCATTCCTTTTTATTGCTGAGTTGTATTCTGCACTAGGGAACCAATCGTTTTCTCAGCCAGTCATCTACTGAAGGAAAAAGTAATAATTTTAAGTTTATAATTTTGATGAGTTTTGACTAATTGATACATCCATGTAATCATTGTCATAATAGAAAGGGCATTTACTGAAGAGAAAGGAAAAGATATGTTCATGTACAAACTATGTGAATGTTTGTTGTTGTTTACTTCACAATAGCTAAAAACTGGAAATAACACAAGCGGCTGAACACAAATAAATAAATAAAATATGATATAGCAATCAATGCAATTTCACTCAGCAGTAAGGAGTGAACTACTGAGATAAATACCTACAGTAAAAAAGGACAAGACACATGTGTACTATAACTACCTTTATATGGGTTTCTAGAAAAGGTTAAGCTGATGCTTGGTGTCAGAGAGCTGATTGGTGATTCCCCAGGGCTGGGTACCTGGAGGGAGGATTAACTTCAAGGGACACATGAAAACTTTCATGGTTTCAGAAAGCATTTTTAACCCCAAACCTGGAGAGAACATTTTGCTCAAAACAAAAGGGTCTTACTTTCATGGAAAACAAGGAACTGGTGAAAAATAAACTTGTTTATGTAGGATAGGAAAAAGCAAGATAACATTAATAGAGGTCCAAAGAAGCAAGGTATATAAAATTAAGGAACCTCAAAAGTGAAAATAGAGGAAACTTAGAAGAAACCAATCAAAGAAACGAATCAGTTTCCTGGAGCAGACAGCTGCCTGGAGCACTATAACATCGGGAATGTGAGGGTGACCTATTTGATGTCGAGCTTATAATATTTGAATTCCCTCTACTTGGTTGTGATCTTTACACAGCTGTGTGTGCTGCCTTCTTCTGTGTCCTGCAGGAAAACAGCCTGGCAGGAGGCAGAAGGCAAAAAGGCGTTGAGATTGCTGATAGATCCTAGATAGGAAAAGCTTTTATTTGATTCACTAACTGGTAAGACATGAAACTACCACCAATAGCAGAAAGCAAACATGGAACAATTTCCTTGCTTTTCTTAGGAATTTTTCATGACAAAATACAATGTGACATTTTCCACTGCTGCCCTGTTGAGAACCTTTTCCATTCCTCCAAAAAGTGTGTAGTGCTGAAATAGTAAATGACATGTCTGGTTGGAAGTCAGTCACCTTAATATAACATATATGCACAAGTTCCCCACCCTTGAACTGAGAACAGAGCGCTAGGACTTTGCAAACCACTACAGGCAAGATCCCTACAGCCACAGCCACGTATGGGTAAGAGCAAGTAGTCAATACCAGAAGAGTGGTCAGCATTCAACATGGAGGCTCCATAATGAAGAAGCCACAGACTAAAAGATCTCTCTTAAGGTCATCTATAAGTATTCCAATTTATTTGTAAGATCTACAGAGATTGTATCTCTAGTCAACTTAGTATATCAGTGCTGAGTTGGAATGAAGTTATAGGAAATTAATGAAGGATGAAAAAATGTTCACCATCATTTATCATCAGGGAAATGCAAATCAAAACTGCTATGAAATACCATCTTACACCTGTGAGAATGACCCATCTCAAAAAAATTCAGAAAGAGGGCCTCACTGGTAGCACAAGGGGTTAAGCACAGCACTCTGAAGCTATCAGCAGTAACTGCAGCACAAGTTCAATCCCCAGCCAGGGAGCTGACCCACTTGATGCAGCAGGCTTCTCCTGTCTCACCCTCTGCTTCCCTCAGCACTGTATTTCAGTCAGTCTGTCTGTTCTGTTCCTTACTCTATCTCTGGTAAATCCTCTCAGCCTCCCTTACCTCTGGTCTGTACCCCAGCTCTTGTATGCATAAATAAATCAGTCTTTAAAAAATCCAGAAAGAGCAAGTATTGTCAAGAATGTAGAGAAAATGGAACTCTTGTACACTATTGGTGGAAATGTAGACTCATCAAGCCTCTGTGGAAAACGATATGGAAGCTTCTTAAAATATTAAAACTAGATTTACCATGTGATCTAGCAATTCCATACCTAGATATTCATGCAAAGAATGCAAAAACACTAATTTGAAAGGTTATGTGCATTCCTATGTTCATTGCAGCATTATTTACAATAGTCAAGTTATAGAAAAAAAACCTAAGCACCCAAAGACAGGAGAATGGATAAAGAAAATGTGGTACATATAAACAATGAAAGGTCACTTGGCACACAAAAAAATAAATTTTGCTGTTTGTGACAATGTGGATAGAGCTGGAGGGGGTTATACTGAGCAAAATAAGTCAAAACAAAAAAGACAAAAATCAGTCAAGTAGATTCCATTTTTAAGGTCATGGAAGACTTTAATATGCTTTGGTAGTTTAAAACTCCAGTAAGAGACAGAACACATAGCTTAGCTATTGTAAATAGTGCTGCAATAAACGTAGGGGTGCAGGTGCCCTTTTGAATTAATGTTTCTGTGTCCTCTGGGTAAATACCTAGGAGTGGAATTGCTGGATTATATGGAAGCTCCATCTTTAGCAGGTTGAGGAATCTCCACACAGCTTTCCATACTGGTTGACCAGTTTGCACTCCCACCAGCAGTGCAGGAGAGTTCCTTTTTCTCCACATCCTTGCCAACATTTGTTGTAGCTAGTTTTTTTTTTAATATGTGCCATTCTCACAGATGTAAGATGGTATCTCATTGTAGTTTTGATTTGCATTTCCCTGATTACAAGTGATGTTGAACATTTTTTCATATGCCTGTTGGCCATTTGCATTTCCCCTTTGGTGAAGTTAGTTTTTAGCTCTTTTGGAAACAACCCAAATGCCCAAAAACAGATGACTGGATCAAGAAGATGTGGTACATATACACAATGGACTATTACTCAGCAATCAAAAAAGATAAACTCATGCAATTTGCAGCAACATGCATGGAGCTAGAAGGGATCATGCTCAGCGAAATAAGCCAGAAAGAAAAAGAAAAATACTAGATGGTCTCACTCATAGAAGGAATTTATAAAACCTAAATAAGGGACCAGGAAAAAGACTAATTATAATAAAGTAAAAATCAAAATCAACAAGCAACTATAAACCAGAGACATGCTATGGGTGGAGGGGAGTAGGATCAAAACAAGTGGGTGGGGGTGGGAATTGTATGGGGACTATAACCAAGATCAAAATGCATACATTGTGCAAAAGTGAAAAATGATGTAAAAATATATAAAATTAAAAAACAATAATAAATAAATCAATTAAAAAAAACTCACTAAGAAAAGAGACAGAACATAAAGATAGTCATAGTGACTATATGACCTTAAATGTAAATTAAATGACTCCTTGATGAATTTTGGGTGAGACACTTAATGATATAGGATTATAGAATAATATTCTTTCTTTTAAGATCCAGGATGCTACTTGCCATGAGAAATATTTGCTATGAAAAATAACACAACTCAATACTGTATATTCTGTTTTTCAATATTTAGAATCAACCTATATAAGATATATAAAGAAACTTTAATTATTATGTCTGGACAGAATGCAGTCAAATGTAAGTTTAATAAATATGGAAAATGTAAAAGTAATATTATTAGGGTTGGGAATACAGTGTCCTAATCCACAACTACCTCTTGTCTATCCCCAAATTCCCTAAAATGAATGAAAAAGTATACAAAGAAGAGTTCATAGATATATGAGTGGGGGGAAAGGGAAAAGAGGAAGGGAGGATAGAAGAAGAGAAGATATGCTATCAGAGGCTTGGAGAACAAAATGAATCAGATATGGAAAAAAAATAAATCCAAAACTCAAAATGCAAGCAGAAAATTACTATGACAGAGGTGGAAGCAATGTGGTTCAAGGGGTTTCTCAGTCCAGCGTAAATGTATGTAAAAGCAGGAGGGTGCTTGAGGGCACTCAGGGTGATTAATTGGGGAGTTTCTATGATTTCTTCACCACAACTATGCTAAGTGTTTCATAGCCTTAGCCTTGTATCCATGATCATCAGGGACCCAAGTTCTGTTGTTCCACCCTCCTTAACATGAGAGTGTTCCTTTAGTTTTATCCACTATTTCTCAATAACAGCCAGTGAGAAGCTGGGAGGAAAAAGGATATGACCAAAAGGAACAAAGGTATGGCCTCTTCCTTCCTGCTTGGAAAAAGGACAATCCAGTTTTACTTAAATCAGTAATGTATATGAACAGAAGTGATGGACAGTATACAGTGACTGAAATGAGGACTTACTGGAGAAAAATCCAGAGTATTGGTATCACAGCAATAATAAGCAGCCAAACTAGAGCAAGGACACCCCTTTTGATTTTTTGAGCCTGTCCTTGTTTGGTGTTTGGTCAGGCCAAGGTAAAGAGGGAAAAGAAAATTGCTTGTCTGAATCTCTTCTACTAGGTTGAACAACAATTAGTTTTCTGTGTGATCTAGCTCCTTTGTAATATTTCAGTGTTTCCAATTCTCCCCATGCCCTTGTAACCAAGGCTCTGATATATAGTGATAACTCCCTATCTGTTTTTCCAGTATGTATTTAATCTTTCTTTTTTATAGAATGCACCTTTAAACCCACCAAACAAAAATTATCTGTGACAATCTACTGCTTAAACTACTTCACTTGGAAAACAAAGCATAATCTTCAAACAAAAAACTTTTCAATTATATTCCCAATATCCATAATATATCTAAATTCTGTGATGTGCTTCCCAATAGCTCCTAAGTTTTGCCTTTTGTCCATTGCTTAGATTCAATTTTGATATTCTCACACTCCAACCAAATTGACTTTCAGAGTTTCATCCTGTACTACTACTTCTCCAGAACTTCACACAAACTGTTATTTTTGCCTAGAACCATTACCCATCAACAAAACCACTTTCACCAAACTTTATGTCTCGCCACAGGAAGAATGACCCAGGAGGCTATTACAAGTGATATTAGCATCCCTATTCGCAAATGGTACTGCAACTTTCTGCCCTTCCCCTAATAAAACACTACTCAGGTGTTACGATATTTCCAGTCTGTCTTCTTAACAAGAATGGGAAGTGCCCATGTTTTTCATATTTGTCTATGTAGCCTTCCTTCCTCCACAATAGTTCCCATTTAAGGTAACAAGTGTACACTGGATTATTTAATGATGGAGAAGGATTGTCCTTTCCTTTTTCTGGGGATCTCAGTGACTCTGGATTGCCAAAGTCTGCCTGTTTACCAGACCTTATTATCTCCCATATTGCAACTTCCTGGACTGGAGTCCACTGTCTCTGCCCCAGTGACTTTAAAAAACTAGAGCAAACCAACATGAGCCTGATTCTAATGCAGGAAGAGACCAGATTATTCAAATTTTAGATCAAAGAGGCTGATATGGGATAGAATTCTGAAGAAGCAAATTACTAAATGCATTATTAAATGTGCAAGATCCACTTGCAGTGCAAAAGGAGTGCTTTTTTTTTTAAAGTGAATTAGAAATGAATATTTGTGAGTAATTAGAAAGGAAAGAGTTGATCAACATAATTCATCATTGATTAAAATGTAACAGGTCATTTTTGCAGTTTGCGTTTTTACAGTAAAATTTTGATAACCTACTCGGCTGTCCTATCATGGAGTACGGTATATCCAGGGAAGGATAAAGAGATGGGAAACATAGCCTCAAACTATTAAAATATGGGAAAGTCCCTTAAACACTTTTCCATCCATCAGCGAATTAAAGCTCATGAGTGCGAAAAGCAGTTCAGACTTGAGGACACAGTGAATTTCGTTCTCTAGCTAACTACCCCAATCTTGCTTCCTTTTTTCCTATTTATTCTGAAACTGAGATGGGTAGTCCTGCAGAGGAGATCCTGAGTCCACTTCCCTAACCACTGAAGGAGAAGATAAGGCTGGCTCATCTGTAGGGAAGGTAACCTTCCATGAGGGCTTACTTCAAGAGCTATGAAGGTCAGTAATTGGGTGCAGATTCTCACCATAAAATGACCCTCCTTTCCATTACAGAAAGACTCAGTGATTAAATGGCCCAGGCTTTGATCAGGAGCTAAAATAAATGCAGGATAGTAATACTAGCTCTTTCCCTGCCCCATGGGTAGACAATGATAATATAGAAAGAAGGAGGGTATATGACTTGTTAATCAGGACTGTTGTAGATAATCATAGATAAGTTAGCATTTATTGCTTTCCTCTATGTTTTAAGAATTTCACAAGTTTGAACTCATTTGATTCTTACTCTACCTTCCTATGAAGGTATATTTTTAATTCTAGCTTAAAAATATAACTTGTAAATGGCATTGCTTGTAAATGGCAATACTAAGTTTGAAACCCAAAGGCAAGTCCAGGAACGGAGCCCTGTATAACACCACTGCACTGATCACTACTTTGCCCTGTGTACACCACCAGTAGAACGCAGTGTGAAAGTGGATTTCTCAAAGGCATTTGACATCTCTGAAATGCCTTTATGCCACAATAGAAACATAAGTCTTGGCAATTGCACAGTTAAGAAGAGGCTTATTATCTGAATAAATCAGTGAAATGAAAGAATGTTGATTCCCACCATGCTGGAGGGAGCCCTTAGTGGGGTGTCACCAGGACCCTAGTGTTCTTACCTAATCTGTGAATGTGGGGAAATACTGAATGCATGAATGAAATCCAATGACTTAGAGAAAGGGGTCCAGGGGTTTTGGTTCCAAAGACCAATTTCATATAAGTGTGAATATGGTCTAATAATAATAACAAAGCAAAGAATTTCCAGTCTCCCCCTTGCACTTTGATCAACTATGACATGTGTTTGAGAAATAATTGGCTGGAGCTCAGGCTGTATTAATTGTTTTTAACGGCGAATAGCTAACTAATTTATATTACTTTTAAATGACAGATATGGATAAAATGATAGAGATTTGAAACTATAGAACATGAAGAGGTATTAGAACAACTGAGGATGTTTAATCTTCAGAAAAAATGTTTAGATAGGATTTGAGGTCTATCTATCTTCAAAGATCTGAAAGGTTATCTCATGGAGGAAGGAATTGACTTACTCCATATTGACTGCTGAGGGTGGAATTGGGATCAAAGTTTACCAGGAAGTGGGTTAGTCTATTAGTTGTGCAAGGGAAGGACACAGAATTCTCTATATGCTCTTGGGACAATTATGACAGTAAACATTTACTGAGTTGACATTTTAGTGCACAAGATGTCTACACTAAAGTTAAGCTCTTTTTATGCCTTAGCTAGAAAGTTGCACATCAAATTCACAGTTATTGCAAGTATTTCATAACATCACTAATAAAAGCTCTATTTACTGACTGCTACTTAAATTAATATAAAAACATTTGATAGTTGCTGTTACTATTATATCATTATATGTTAATATGTTCTCCTGGAATCATCCTGCATTAAGTGATAGTCTTACAATGACCTGGATCTTTGTGTTCCTCTTATTAATACTGCTTCTCAGTGTTAAACATACAGTAAGGGGTCAGTTCAGTGCTGTTCATTAGAAACATAAAGAGAGCCACTAATGAGAGCCATATGTGTAACCTTACTTTTTCTAGTAGCCATGTTAAAAATTGTAAAAAGAAACCAGTGAAATTGTTTTAAAGTACCTATTTACTTTACAATAATATTGATAGGTAATAGGTATAGATATATTTATATCTTAACCTAATCAGCTCATTATATCAAACTATTAATATTTATTTAAATTATGTAATCAACATTAAATTATTAACAAGCTATTTCACATTTTTCACACTAAGTCCCAGTATCTATTTCAACCACTGTTCAGTGGTTTCTGGGAGTTCTTGGTACTAATGGACAGTCAGCATAGGGTTAAGATTTAAATAGAGTGAGGGAGTGGGGTGGATTAAATCATCAAGAGGAGCATTGCCTTCCACCTTAGCTTCTGATGTCTCCCTGCCCCCAACTTACCTCCTATGCCGGTTTGAAGGAAATGCATAGCAACAACCTTTGCCTTTTCTGGTGGAGCCAATGTGGTTATTTCTGAATTTGGAAAGGACAGGTGTTTCTCCCTCAACCTTCCAACAACTGTCATTTCCCTCCTGGCAGCTACTCTGGCAGTCAACGTGCTTGATTTCTGCTTTAAAATTGTACTAGATTGCACGAATTAAATAACTTACCCTGAATACCAAACTGGGGTGGGGGGGGGAGTAGAATAACTTGCTTTATGCAATGTGATACAAAATTAGGGAATCCCTGGCTTAACTGATTAGAACAAAATCTTGTAGTTTCAATTACACAGTCGGTGAATGCATAGATGACTGCAGAGGAAAGGAAACATTCCGCTGGTGTTTTTGCCACGCTGTCCAAGGGAAAAGGCACAGCGTCCAAATAAACACTTCAACCTCTTAAAGTAGCTTTACAACAGCCCACCGAAGTTTCCCCTCAGAATTCCAAATCAGTTGCCCAAAATGAAAGCACATAAAAAAAGATGCCACACGCTCTCGGCCTCCCGGAGGTGGCGCTACGAGGGTGACAGAGTTAATTAGGGCCTGCAAAACGCCGCGTGTGAGCTCATCTGAGAAGTCATGCTCTGCACACGTATTATTTATAGCAGATCTGAGGCGAGCACGGTGTTTGACATTTCCTTATTTTTAAGTAGGGGGACTTAAAAAAGTCGTGGGTAACCCCCTCAGACTAAGTGCTGTGGGCAGGTTCCCGGGACCTCGGGAGGCTTACGCGCCAACCACGCGTGTCCGGGCGCAGGTGCCGGGGGCGGCGGCAGCGGCCAGTCGGCTGCGTTCGCTGTGGTGGAGAGTTCGCGACTGATCTCTGCTTGCCTTGCAGATGCAAAATGTGTCTTTGGCCAGCAGGAGGAAGGAAGAGGAAGTGAGAGCAGCGGCAGCCGGCGGTGCAGCAGCCGGCGGACCCGGAGTGTAAGTGCGTGTGCTCAGGCGAGCAGGGGTGGGTGAGGATGGGCAGTGGATAGAGGCAGAGCCGCTCTCACCGCCGCTGCCCCGAGCTGGGAGACAGAACCTCCGTTCCTCTTTCAATGGTCACGGGTCGCCAGAGCTCGGGCCGCGGGGAACCCTCGTCGCCGCTGCGGTCCTGCGACCCCGGGCAGGTTCGTAAAGTTTCCAGGGCTGCCGCCGCGCCCCGACTGGCTGACCTCGGGAAGGCTAGGGAGGGAGCAGGGACTGGGGCAGGGAGTAGGCATTCAGTTCCAGAACACTCTAAAGCGCCGCGAAGACACTTTTGTTTCCTCCCTGGGGGCGCCGCGGCTGGGGCGGGGGTGCAGCGGAGCTCTGCTGGTGAGGGCTGCGGGCGCGCCAGGGCGCTCCGCAGTTGGGGAAGTCTGGTGGAGGGGGGCGGCTGGAGTGGAAGTAGAGGAGGGAGCGCCGGGCCCTGGAGCGGTCCGAGACGTTTCGACGGTCTTCAGCTGGGGACGCTGCCTGTGGGGCTAAGCTGCGGGCGCCTAGCAGTGGTTGAGGATGGGGGCGGGTGTTGGTTTTGGGGTTTGGAGACTCAGAGGTTAAGCTTGAGAAGAGACTGGCCTCTCGAACTCCCGGGTTTTCTCCGACACTTGCAAATGGGAGGGAATTCCCCGGCGAGCGCGCTCCTGCCAGGGGATATTGATGGGTTTCTGGGACCTAGGGCCCGGAGAGAAGGTAGGGGGCGATTGGGACAGCTGATAGCCCCCGGGCGATTGTTGGTACGTACTAGCCTCCCGGGACCGCCGAGGTCCCCCCCGGGACGAGGAAAGACGGCGGTGGCTCGTGGGGAGATTCTGGAATCAGAGAGTGGCCGCACCAGGAGCGCCTTCAGGAAAGGGGAACCGAGGAGGTCTGGGGGTCCTAGATTCCGGGCGCACAGGCGCGGCCGCGGTCGCCAAGAGGAGCTTTGAGGAAGAGGAAATACAGAACTCTGCCGACCCGGGGGTGCGCGCGTGTGTTCAGGGCTGGCAAGTCCGTGTTTGTACCGCGGGCGCGCGCGAGGGCGGGCAAGCCTGTGTGTGAGCGCGCGTGTGTGTGTGTGTCTGTGTGTGTGTTATGTGCGCGACCGCGGGGGCCTCCGGAGCCGGCGACTCCCAGCCTAGTGACTCTCTCCCTCCTAGTGGCCTTTTGAAGTTGGATGCTCTGAGAGGGGATTGTTTGTTGACAGCTTGACCTGCGTTGACCTAAAACTGCGGGACTGGGCCCCCGGGTAGTGACCCAGCTCTGGGGGCCTCTGGACAGCTCCTGAGACTCAAGGAACATATATTATGTGATGCCCTGTGTTCAGAACCACAGGTCTGCTGGTGGACAACAATAGTCATGAATCATAATGAGCTAATTCTTTATGTTTAACATTTCAGAAAATCTTGGGCAAGAGTTTGTGCCACCATCTTCTTCCTAAGGCAGAAGTCTTGGGCTGGACAGGTAGTGGGGCCTTGAATTGGTGTGATATAGGTGCGGTAGTGGAAGAATTTCTGAGTTTTTGTAACTTCTAAAAAATAAAAGTAATTAATGAGTTGTATTTATATACCAACCCTTTGAGGGTGATGAAGAACAAGAGATAGCTAACCTCACCAAGGTTCACTTTTAGATGGAAAAGGGGGCAGTGACTTATTGTTAAAAGCCTCCTCTGGTCGTAGTTTTTCATATTATCTCAATTCCACTCCTATTTCCCAAGGTTATTGCAATGATTATTGTACCCTGCTCACAGGTAGCATACTTCTTTATAGTTGACTTTCTGACCCTCTGATATCTCCTGAGGGCTGTGGTTAAATATACACATTGTCTTTTTTCCCCCACTATATTGATTACTCAGTTTTTTAATTAGATGGACAACTTGTCTCCTCTGTGAGGGAATGACTCTGGAGTGTTGGAGCTCTACAGGTGTGGTGGTGTAAGAACTGAGGGAACTGGGTACCAGAAGATTGGTAGGTGACAGAGAGGGGAGACCAAGGAGTCAGACCTAGAGTGGGTCTGGTGGCATTTAGGACTTGGATTGGGTGGTTCTATAATTGGTCGGGCCTACCACCCCCTACTTCTCCATGCCCATGTCTCATCTCTCTGCCTTTCTTAACTTGCAACCATTCTGACCACCTTACATTCTTCTTTTTTACTAAGTGCTCTCTCCAGGACCTCTGTATATATTATTCCTCTACCCAAGGAACTTTCCCCCACATGTCCAGAGGACTCATTCACTGATGCCCTTAAGGTCTCTGCCCTGTGGTCAGTTAAAGGCAAACTTCTCTGCCTAACTCACATAAAATAACAACCATTCCCTTCCTAGTCCTCTTGTTACTGTTTATCCTGTTAGCACTAATTACCCCTGGTGTCATATATTCCTTTGTTTGATTACTGTCTGTCTCTCCCATTAGAATGAAAATTCCATGAAGGCAGGGACCTTGTCTTATTTACTGTTCCAGAACTTAGACTTTCCCCAGCATAACAGGTGCTCAATAAATACCTGTCGACTGACAGAAAAATAGATGTCTATTATGGAAGAGACTTACCAAGGAACTATATCAGAAACATATTGCAACAGCAGCAGCAAGTAAGAAACCCAGGTAATAAGCTTTTGCTTTTCCTTCCCACCCCCAGGTCCAGCCATTCTTCTAGCAAACCCCTTCTTAAGACTCCTTCCTTAGAATATCAGACTGAAGAAAGGAACAGAGAGGTGATTCCCTGGGAGAGAGGAAAATCAGTATAGTTTATTAATAACACATCTCCATTCCAGATATGATGTTTACTTCATCACTCCCTTTGGAGGAAGTCTTCCTAAAGCATGTGTTGCTTTAGCCAAAGAAATACTCCCTAGGAAGAAAGGCATTATTGTGAGTGAAGAGATATTCAAGTGTGTCCTAGTCAGCTGTCCCAGAAGATGGAAATAAAGGCAGAGGAGAAGAGGAAGTAAGGGAAGAAGGAAAGATAAGCAGAAGAAAAACTTGGTGAAAGATATAGGGCAAAAGAAAAATGAGAAATGCCTAGGAGTAGAGAAATGAAAGAGAAAATAGACAAGGAGCTTTGGTAGTGCTTCTAAACCATTGCATATTGACATAGGACAATACTTGAACATTTTTAAGTAATTCATTTCCTTTGGGTGTTTGGTGCAAATGGGTGGGGAGAGGGGTTAAGGGAATGCTTTGAAGTCTTTGCAGAGAGGATGTGGCTGGGGATGTGGCAGAGGCTCTGTTGAATAGGCTTACTTTATCATCTCACCTAATGCTGAAGGTTTAGAAGTGATCATTTCTCTGGAGGACATTTCCTGTCCAAATCTAAGGCTGGCTGTATTTAAGGTTTGTAAGTGAAGCTTGGAATCACTTTTTAATGCCTGAGAGCATGCTAACAGATAGTTTAGTTTATAATACATTCATTCTATTGAATTTGGAAAAGGTGGGAGATTACTAAACCCTCTCTACAGCTCAAAAGCCTCAAGTGTTTGCTGCTAATTACACAACTCCAGTTCTGCTTCCTTTTAGTCAACTAGTCTAGTGTTTTTGAAGTCTGGGGTTACAATCCAGGAATAGATCATAATTCAAACTATAATGTCCAGACCAGCTGTTTAAAATATGAAATGGAAGAGAGTACAATGAAGAGTATTTTGCAAAATGGATACCAAGACTTAATGTCAAATGTTAATATGGATCAAGATTAAAAAATAAACAAACAAACCCAAAAACCTAGTGTTTCTGAAGGATCAGGAAAAAAATTTACTTTTTAAAACTAATTTGCCAGAGACTCCAATGAAAGTGGTTCATCGGACCATACTTTAAGAAAACTTAGCCACCCCTCCCTGAAAAGTGCTGTTGGTTTAATTGCCTGCTAGAGGGATGCAGTAAAAACTTAAGACTTTAAGCTTATGGACTTAACTTTAAAAATGCAACTGTTTTATAGAACTTGAAAGTGTATTGGTCTCTGATATGGAGAACAGTAGATTCATTTGCAGTACTTTAATAGTTCTTAGGATAAAGCCATTGAATATACTTTTTTTCTGATCAAGTTTTCATTTAGAACTTTTGACATCTTTGAAACTTTGCTCAACTTTTCCTTTCATATTTTAATTACTTTCAGAGGTTTGCAAGGAAAGTAGTAATCTCTTCTGTTTATAACCACACTGCTGTGATACATAATTAAATTAAACCTTTTAGCTGACCACTGATTGGGATTAACCAAAGAAGGCAAAGGCTGAAAATTCAAGCACTCCCTCAAAAATAAGGATCATGAAGGCATACCATCCCAAGGACACAATGTGGCCCCCCATGAAATGTGTGTGGCCTGGGAAAGCCTTTGAATATGCCCAGCACAGCATCTTAAGGTACTGCAAAACTAATCCTGTATGCACAATGTAACATGGTTTTCAGTTTTCAGTTACCTCGGTAATTTAGGTTGTCTGAGTATAACCATTGGAATTTACATATAATAGGCAGAATGAAGCCTGAAAAACACCATGATCCATTATTAAGTGGACTTGTGACATAGTATTCTCTAACTTTTCACTGATTAAGTGCAGGTACAGGATAGAGCATTTTGTCACTAGTCTAAGGTAGACTGAATAGTGAAGTATCATAGGAATCCACATGGGAGACTAATGCTAACTCATCAAACAGAATTAATCACAGCAACAACTTGGCATAGTGCTGAGTAGAGACATTAGTCACATGTATAAATAGAAGATGATGATTCCCAGTCAGTGTTCTAGGCCCCCACAAACACCAATTTCCAGAATCTGAGCAAAATTATTATTGGAACCTCAATTTCAGGAATTGAGGTTACAGTTTGGGCTATTTTAGTTTTAACAGGAACAAAACTTTCCTTAGTGGAAAACCTGGAAAACACACTAGTTGGTGGACTCTAGGACTGCTGTGGGTGAGTAGGTAGTACTTGCTGAATAAGGAGCAGAGCTGGAGAGCCCCAAGATCAGGCAAGCTGTGAGTGAGCATTTTCCCAGTGAATATGGAGCCACAGGATCCACAAGACATTTTCCTGTATGTGCTGACATCCTTTCTCCTAGAACACTCTTTTGGAAGTGATGGGAAGTCACCAACATGGTATGATTATCCCATTTTATCCATGTGACATGAAGGAATAAAATGTCACAGGGCTGTTTGTACAGTAGATCTTAACCTTTATCCAGCTTTCCTGACTTTTCCTCCTATTATTCTTTTTTATAATACCATGATGCCTTGCTTTATTCCCCATTATTGGTTCTCCTGGACTAGCCTGGTCTGAGATCAGACCCGCCCATGTCCAGCTACACTGTCGCACAAACAGGGACCTCTTCATTCCTGTTTATTGGTAGAATGCCCTGGGTTTTGATGGATGTGCCCTGGGTTGCTATGGCACCCACAGATGTGTCTGCCACTGCTGAGGTTGATTTTTCCTGAGTTGGTGCCTTCCTTTGGATATCTCATTCCAAAATTAACCTTCTTTGCCTTGACAGTCAGAGCATCCTTTTCTTAGGGACAGTATGCTTATCATCCAAACTCATGATACTGGAGCATGTAAGCCAGAATGAAAATTGTGAGTCAAAAGAAGAATGATGTTTGCCAAGGAGAATAGACATGTATTCTTCAGCCAACACTTTGTTCTCTGTGCATGAATCATGGTCAATGTAAAAGCACAGAACCAATAGGTGTGGGAGGAGTCCCACTGGAGAAAGGGAATACATTTCAGACAAAGTATTTTCCAGCTAGTCATATGTTTTGCTCCTTCTCTTGCTCTATATGTTAATACCAACTACAGAGATAGTCTTTATGAGGGGTGATTTCACTCTTGGGTAATGTTGAGGCTACCGATGCTGATGCTTATTTGTTTTTTTTTTTAATGCCTGCAGAGTAGTGCCCATTTTGTTGACCCTTTATTTTAAGAATTTCAACCTCAGTACTGTTGACATATTGGGCTGGGTGGTTCTTTGTTGTGAGATCTGTCTTGTGCACTCTCGGATGGCCCCTACCTTCTTTGATCTCTGGCCACCAGAGAGATGTCAGTGCAAAAACTAGTTCTGACAACAAAAATTCCCTCTAGATACTGCCATTTTTTTTCCTCAGAGACAATGTCCCTCCCCCCATTTGGAATCACTGCTTTTTCTTACATAAGTTAGACTTACTGTATTGATATGTTATCAGACAGGTGGGAACTTTGATAGCACACAAGTGGGGACTTTGATATGAGTTATTCCTATACTCTAAGGCTATTCGTTCACTGATTTGTGGTCTCTCCCTACTTCATTTCTTTCCTCTAGCTCTCCAAGTTATATCCCTAGCATCTTTCACTCCTGTATGGCAATTATTTTCTTAACCCAAATAAATGAATTTCAAGTTTGAATTTCTTGTTTGTTCCCTTCTGGCATCTTATGGCTAAAGAAAACTATACCTAGTGATTTTATGCCTCAGTTTTCTCTTAAGGTCTTGAATTCTAGCCACTGGTTACTGCATTAACTGTAATGTCTACATAATGGGAATGAGATAAATGATAAGAGGAAGGTAGGCAACAAAGGTCAGTATTGCTCATTCAGAGGTCTCTGTCACAAGATTAAGGAAATGTCTGCATGCAAATGAGTTAATGAGGTGAAATGCCTTCTCCTTTGCTTGTAAAATGTACCCTGGCTAAGAAAGAAAAAGACAAATACCGGATGGTCTCACTCATAGCAGAAATTCAGAAAACCTAAATAAGGGACCAGGAAAAAGACCAATTATAATAAAGCAAAAATCAAAATCAACAAGCAACTATAAACCATAGACACTCTACAGGGGAGGGGGGCTGTTGCTGGGAGGGGAAGAGGGGATAGAGTCAAAATGGGGGGGGGGGTGGGAATTGTATGGGGAATATAACCAAGATGAAAATGCATACAATGTGCAAAAATGAAAAATGATGTAAAATATATAAAATAAAATAAAAATATTAAAAAAATGTGCTCTGGCTAGTTATATAGTGAGAGATATTGATATTCCATCAGTGTGACCTAGACATTGTCGCCAGCTAGGGGAGAAGCTTAAAGATACAGCTGTAGGGGAAGTCCTTTCCCACTCTGTCCGTTTAATTTCTGTCCTAATCTTGCCACATTTGTTTTCTTATGTAATTATCTGCCACCCTTTTATTTACCTTCGCGGTTTAGCTGCTGTAGCAGTGCAGAGCAACATCTAGTGGCTTAAGCGATGTGGAAATATTGCTGGCTTGTATACTAGCCATGTCTCCCAAAGCTGCACCTTCTTATAAGTCATAGCCCTATAGCAACCCTCCACCCTTCCTTCCGCCCTTTGTGCCTTTTTTTTTTTTTTCAGTTTGAAATAGCTTTTAGAGAGCCAGCGTTTTGTGTTGTTTGGTTCTGTAGCCAAGCAGTCCTGAATGAGCTATATTTTCCAGGCTGCTACACACAATTACTCTTAATTTCAAAGAATGATGCATTTCAAAATAATTTTTTTTTTTCTGTTTTTAAGCTCTTTAACCCAAACATAGAACCACAGCAGACTTTGCCCTTGGCCCTCAGAAGGCATGTGGCTTGGGAGGTAGCACCAGTGAACAGGCTTTGGTTAGATTGCATATTTTGGCTAAGTGAAGAGTGAATTCCAATAACACTCAGTAAAGCTGGTTTTTATTTGACTCATGCCCACTCTCACCCCTGCCCTGCTCCACCATTTTCATAGTAGACCCGGCGCCCTAGTTATTTCCACTGTGGGTTACTTGGAAAGTGTCCGAGAACTCAAAAATTTAAGTCTGGGGGAATGGAGCTGATGCTTTCATCCAGTAACTGGGTGTTGTGTACATATGTATGTGAGAAACACAGTTCTACTACTGATAGGTCTTTAGTGACAAAAAAAATATTATATTACCTGCTAAATCTTATTTTTCCCATTGCATATTACTTTTATATCAAGTCAGCAAAGCTTATATTAAATCAAACCTTTTAATTAAGAGTGAATATAGGGCCTCCCCGGTGGCGCAGCGGTTGAGCACTGGGTTGCAAAGCTGCCCGCAGCCTCTGTGGTGCCGGTTCGATCCCCGGCTGCTCCCCGGCCACTGGAGGAGGGTCCCACATGGCGCGCAGACCTCTCCTGCCGCCCGCTGCTCCCCTCAGCAGTGTACTTCGGTCCTTCCGCCTGCTCTGCTCCCCGCTCTGGCTCTGGTGAATTCTCTCACCCTCCCGCGCTTCTGACTGTACCCAGTGCATGTATAAACAAAACAAACAAACAAATAAATAAATAAAGCATGCCTCTATATAAAAAAAAAAAAAATTTTAAAAAAAAAAAAAGAGTGAATATATTCCCATCATCTTTAGACTTCAACTATTGATCAGGAGTGACTGAGACTCAATGGAACTATTTTCTTAATTATCCATTGTCCATTCCTCAATTGAGAGTTTTGAGAAACATCTGTCTGATTTATATTAGAGAAGCATAATAAAGCTTTATTTATTAATTGTAGCATATTAAAAAAAGGTGTGTCTTATGCTTAAAATGCGTATAATTATATTAAACTCAAATATTGCTCAGTTTACACCTCCCATGCTAATACTTCATTCATTCATTTTGATGCACTTTTTTTGCCCTGTATTCAAGATACTTCCTGGGTATAATAAGATCCACTTCTTATGAGCAGTGTGGCAAGGGGGCTGTATGGGGAACACAACTATTAACAGATGGTCATAAGTATGTTTAAAGTGTCTGCAGATCAGAGAGGAAGGAACACCCAAAATAAAGTGACTTTGTGAAAACTGGGTGTTAAAAGAGAGAGATCATGATATATTCAGGGAATATTAGGGTATTGAGGAGAAAGTCTGGACAAGGTCTTCTAATGTTGAATCTGGATATTTGAATTGAACAAAAAGGAAAGTCAATGGTTTTTAGGCCGGGAAAAGATGCAGCTGGAATCGAATGAAAAATACAAGATTAATTGGCACAGCAGGAGGGAGACAGCAAGGAAAGATAGAAGTTGAAGTTCCTTCCTTCTTGGCCTACCTAAATAAATACACAGATTGGTTGAATGAATAAGTAAATAAAGCAATATGCTTGCTAAGTAAATGCAACTTGAGGATAAGTTGTTCTTCCCCATTTTACAGTCTGAGTAGTGGGCTAATTCTCATCCTTTCAGCACATAGCTTCTGGAGACATCGAGGGGGATGTAAGCCAGTAAAAAGAAGGGAGGGCAGAGAGGTAATCCAGAGATATTTGTATGAACATTGAGCAAAAACAGAAAAGATTTAGTGACTGATTGTGATACAGGGCAGCAAGGGCACTAAAACTGGCCAAGAAGAGTACCCAAATAGTTTACTGGTCACTGTCTGGGTTCTTCACCGGTGTACATAATTGCAAGACTTTTCAGGTTCAGAGAACAATACTAATGGGATTTATTTAACAAACAAGGGAAAACAGAGTCACTGAGGCCACAAGTGGCCACTTACCTTACCTGAAGCAGTGTCCAGTGTTTTAAAGTCCTACACACAAAGGCTCCAAAGATGATGACTTCCAGCCACTAAAGTTGTGGAGCTTCTATACCAAATAAAAGGCCATGCTCCCAAGATGGTGTCTTCCCGCCACTGAGATCCTGGAGCACGTGGCATCCAGACAATAGGCTGCGATCCAACTCACAAGATAGCAGAAGATGAAGCAAGAGATGCAAACTGGAGCTGCTGAGATGTGCCAGCACAGAACCAGATAATCAAGTCTTGAAACAGCAGCTGCAGCCACCTAATGACCCTACAAATGGCCACATTCAGGCAGCTCAGTGAGGCACCCTGCTTCAGGTTTTCACCTTTTCCTTTCAGGCTATACCAGCGGCAAAGCTGGAAACCATTTCAGTCCTTGGGCTACCTGCAAAACCTCCGAACCCTTCCTCTCTGAGGTTGGCCACTGGAAGCCTCCTCACGTCCCTCAGAGATCCGTAGCAGCCCACTGGAAGATTGGTGTGGTGGAGACAGAAATTGCCAAACTCAGAATTGCTGAAGATCTGAAAACGCTGAAATCCAGAAAGCTGAATCCTGGGGACCTGCTTCTGCATTCCCTTATATTTCTTATCAGAGTCTCCACCCCCACCTATACTTTGTTCGCATATTCCCTGGGGCTCTCTATCCCCCTCCAGGAAGCACCACCTGTCTTTGGCTTCAGCCACTGTCAACAATTGTATTTGGAAAAAGGGGAAAGGAGTCTATGAGGTTAAAGCTAAAATATACATACACGTGTTGGTTAAGGGTTCCAGATCTTTTTGACTGTATCAGTTGGTTGACTTGGTATAAATTGTCTTTCTCAGCTTTAGTTTTCAAAACTTCCCTGGAGGTACATCCCTTTTTTGGTATCCACAGAGGTTTGGTTCCAGAACACACAGCAAATACCAGAATCAGAAGATGCTCAATTGTCTCGTATAAAATGGCCTAATGTTTGCATATAACCTATACAAGTTCTCCTGTATACTTTCAATCATTTCTAGATTACCTATAGTACCTAATACAATGTAAATGCTATATAAATAGCTGTTAAATTGTATTGTTTAAGGAATAATGGCAGGAAAAAAAAAGAGGGGCCTGCACATGCTCAAGACAGACACAACCATTGTATTCTGATTACATAAGTATGGATTTTCCACCAGGGAGTTGTTGAACCCTAGCATTTGGAATCCTTGTATACAGAGGACTGACTATAATGCAGGTCCCTGCCTCTTGGAGTTGCTAAAGTAATTAAATGTAATGCTTGTATTATATTGATTTTATTATTATTATTATTAATTCAACAGTTTATATTCAGATTGTTTATCTGAATATTTTCCTAGAATCATTTACAGATATGCATTTGCTATCTCATCATCTTTAAGTAGCCAGTTAATCTCCCCATAAATCTTGACTAGACTGTTATTTGACTTATGTATCTTTTCATCAAGAAAACAGCTAAGAAAACTGCTAAGATCCAAGTCAGGGAAAATTATGATTGTGAATTTTAAGAACTGATGTAATGAATCATGTTAACAACCTAGGAACCTAAAGTAAAAGCTCTTGTAAATAGATGGCTTTTCCCCATTCATTTAGTGGTTTTTTTTTTTTTTTTTTTTGTGGTACCCTCGCTGGTGGCGGGGGATTGAACTGGTGCTGCAGAGGCTGCGGGCAGCCTCACAACCCAGCGCTCAATCGCTGTGCCACCAGGGGAGGCCCCATTTAGTGTTTTATTTATTGTTATTTTAGTGTTTTATTTATTATTCTATTTTGGGTTAAGAGAATGGATGTTGCTAATTAGTACTCTTTACCTTTCCTTCAGTTTCTGGGGGCTATTTGCAACTCTCCAAAGTGGACAAGAGCCTAGTGAGAACTCCCACCCCATTAGTGGAATATGGTGGAAGATCAACTAATAGAAATTTAATTCAATTTTACCACATTTTATGACTATGTTGTTTGTTAAGAAAACTTAGTTGTTCCATAAGCATTTTCTAAAAGTCCTTTTTGAGTCATTTGGAACTCTTTGGTATAAGTTGGGAACTATTCAAGTGTTCATTGGCAGGTAGGTGGTAGTAAGTGTTAATTTTTCTTTTTTAATCTGAGTCTATAAACTAGATTAGAAAATGCCCTGAAGTTAAAAAAAGAAAAATAAAAGTAGGATGACTCTAGTCCCAAGAGTATAGTTTCAGCATCTTTAATTGCATCAGCTTTCATTTTCAAAGATGTCCTGATCTGAACAATTCATTTTATGACCACCTAAGTTTGACCCCGTTTCCATTTCTACTCATCCTCTCTGACTCTTGCCAGTTCTGCTTCCTTTTCTACCTTCCACTCCATTGCAAAGACAACAGCTAGCTGACAGGCTCTCTAACTCATTACACAGTAGCTCATGTTCTTGCCACTGGGTAATGGCTTTTATGGAGTGGTCAAAAAGAAATAAACCTCAACATAAACACAAAACTGCCATCAAGTATGAATGTATAAGAGAACTGTGCTAAATGGAAACTGCTTCTCCAATCCTGTGCTCTGAGAGTAGTACAGTTTTCTTTTTTTCCCTTACCATTACTATCATCATGAAAAGTATTCATCTAACACTCCATGAAAGCGTGTTTGGTACCTGACAAACTATACACTATCTTCTCTGTAAAATAAGATTTCCAGTCATTTTCTCTTCTCTTGAGTAGGGTGAATGGATCATTGAACTGCTAGATTGTCGCTTGTGTAGCAGTGCATCTTTACTATGTTTTGTGATTAGTGTGTGACTTCAAATAAGATCCAGTGTTAAATATTTAAAGACCCATAAAAATGTAAGTAGTGAAATACAGCTTTACAGTAAATCACTGGAGAATTATATCATACCTACACTCATGTACGCACACACACATTAATTCACCTTGCATCTGTTTTACAGATGAGGAAATTTGCATGTCAGAGAAGCTGCCTGCCCAGCTCACGTAAACCCAAACCAACTGAATGCTCTCCATATGCCACACTCTTCTGCGGCCAATTCTCCATTAAGTTGCCAGGTTCATTTTTGCCTCAGTTGAATGGTGCAGTGTTGTGTTGAGTGGCCATGCTGCTCTGTGAAAGATGGGGAAGGATTTGCTGTGAGGGTTTTGTTTGAGGAGCACGTGAAAGAGCAGTCAGGGCAGCAAAACTTCCTTTACCTGAACCACGGCTTACTGCTTGACTTACGGTTGCGGGAAGAGGGCAGTGATAGTGGATTTATTTATATCCCCGTTAGTTATCCTTCCACGATGATAGACATTGTGTTGTAATTATTGCTGACTTATTAAGGAACATTTTAACGCCTTTCAAACAGCTCTAGCACATGAAAGTGCAGTGAAGCAGTCACGAATCAGCACCTGAATCTGAGAATGATAAGATGTGTGAGGGTGGACAAAAATATAAGAAGTCATCATGAAAATCCCCACATCTGTTTTTATTTCAAGATGTGGTTTGCAGGGCCTCCCCGGTGGCGCAGAGGTTGAATGCTGGGTTGCGAAGCTGCCCGCAGCCTCTGCAGCACTGGTTCGATCCCCGGCTGCTCCCCGGCCACCAGAGGAGGGTCCCACATGGTGCGCAGACCTCTCCTGCCACCCGCTGCTCCCCTCAGCAGTGTACTTCAGTCCTTCTGCCTGCTCTGCTCCCCGTTCTGGCTCTGGTGAATAATTCTCTCGCCCTCCCACCCTTCTGACTGTACCCAGTATAAATAAATAAAATAAATCTTAAAAAGAAAAAAAAAAAGATATGGTTTGCAGACAATGAATAGGCTGGAGGATGATTTTTCAAAACCAAATCAATGAAAGTCCCAGAGAAATGGCATAATAGCAGTTTTAATATTGAATTTCACTCTGCTTCCAAAATCTGAGAATTGCATTATGAAGAGTTGGACTCATCCATTTAAAGTGATAAATGCCAAAGAGGGTATCTAGTACCACATGCTGGGGAGGGACACTACCATGGGGCTTTCTTTCTTAGGGTGCCAGAGAGACAGATCATTTATCTTTAGGAGACAGATCTGCATGACCTGCATGAACTTTAAATTCTTGATGGCTATGTGGGTGTAAATTTGCCTCCAGCATTTGCTTTTGAAATATTCTTTAATTCATTTCTTCATCCACAAGTATTTATTGAGCAGCTGCTATGTACCACAGGGTGTGCTAGGTGATAAACCATGGTGTGTCTATTTCCTAGGAAAAAAATATATCTGTCTTGATTTCATAGGCTGCTTAAAGACTAGTAGAAGAACTATACATTAATTAAAGGATCACACAAATGTAGAATTTAAATGGAGTCATGGGCTGTGGGGAAAAGACACTGGTGCTGGAGGGCCTACAGCAGCAGGATTAATGTGATGTAGCAGGCTTGGAAAGAAGGAAAATGGACTTTACTTGGGAAAGAACAGTCACTGTGAGTAACTAACACACGTGAAGGTCAATTGAAGGACAGACCTGGACTTGGGTATTGAAGGAACACCAAGGGAAGCGTACTTTTCCAGCTCTGGATAGGGAGAAGAGTCATCTGAACCCCAATTCTGGGCCTTAATTAAAAGAGCAGTGGGAAGTCATTGAAGTGTTTTACCCAAGAGAATGACATGACCAGGTTTATGCTTTGGCAAAGATCTTCTTGGCTTCAATGTTAAAATACTCATTTTGACAATGAGACCGCACTATTAGTCCTTTTAAAATCTTACAATTTCTAAAAGAATCAATTTAGCCACTGTGTTTCCTTCACATTTTAAGCAGCAATTTAAGCAAGTGATTTAGCATGGGCATTGCAACCACTTAAGTATGATAAAGTACTTAGTTTTGTCTTTCTCAGACTTCAAAATGCCTCGGGATCACTGGGGACACAGAAACTGCATCTTAACAAGTCCCTCAGATGATTCTGATGCAAGTGGTCTGGACTCCACTTTGAGAAGCATCCTCCTACAAAGAGATAAGAAGTGAGAAAAGAATTATAAACCTCAAGGTAGCCAATAAAGGATAGAGCTAATGGACCCTTCTTATTGACTGGGTTTTCACTTGGACTTGTTCTCTCAATACAGGAGGGATTTTCTTTCAGTGCACCTGAAATGAATTCTAAATCCTTTGAGTTTCTTCTAATTTTTTTTCTAATCCCTTCAAATGCATTTGTTTTCTCAGATCTGTGGCATACTCCCTGTGTCTCTGATATTTTGCTTTTCATTTTTAAACCATTTAATAACAATCTTTTAATATAAGTCCTGGATAAGGATATGAGACAGAGAAGTGGTTTGGGAAACTCTGCAGAGGGGAAGGAAAGGAGAAGCCCCTCTGTGGGTTTTGCTCACTCTGTCCAGGGGACTCAGTATGTTGCATATGGAGAAACCATAGTTACCACAATGTGGAATTGTTTTCAGGGACATAAATGAATGGGGAGCCAGAAGGATTCATTTGGGGGCATCTCCTTTAGCTGCTCATTCCCCAATGCCCTCTTAAAATTCTGCTCAGAAACTGACTTTGAGGAAGAGGGCTCTAGTCTGTTCCCTACAGAGGATAAGAGCTCAGCATTCCAGCTCAGGTTTTCCCAGATAGCAACAAATATCATGGGCAAACTAAAGCAGTAAAGAAGTCACACAAAAGGGTGGGTGTGTTAATGAATAGAATGAGGAGCACTCCAGAACTCCCAAACCTACCTGCTCTAAATGGGTTCTGCCTTCCCCTACATAAAGACAAAACATACTCTTAGTGTGTAAAATCTTCAATAGAAAAGAACTTTAATAGAATTAGTGTGCAATAGAAAGAAGAAGAAAGAGTATAATGAAAATAGTGTCCAAATGAAGATCCCAAAGTTGCTTATCCCCTGGTAGGTAAATGACCAGCCAAATAGGGTTAGCCTAAACTAGGGCCACTGAGGACCAAAAGTTTGCCATTAAGTCTAAAGCACCTTCTGGTGGGGAATCTTAGGAAAGGGACAGAAGAGACCAGGCAAGACTGGAAGGAAAAGAGCAAA
Source organism: Talpa occidentalis (assembly GCF_014898055.3). Lineage (NCBI taxonomy): Eukaryota > Metazoa > Chordata > Mammalia > Eulipotyphla > Talpidae > Talpa > Talpa occidentalis. Next base: position 111,573,990 of record NW_026555331.1, on the reverse strand, counting down.
ATCAAAATATAAGTCAATATAAAGGCTGCCATCATCAGCTTCTCTGAGGGTCTCTCATATACGTCTCTGCCTCTTTCAAATGTCTCCTTCCATTTCCCCCAAGTTCCTCATAGAAGCCCAAGGATAAGAAGCAAGTGTGGCTTCTTCACATATCTCTCTGTTCCATATGCCTCCTCCAGTGTTCTTCACTCTTCTCTCCTAAGCCCTTTCCCCAGCCTTTTAAAGTTTCTTTTCACTGCACAGCTCCCTTCCGTGGTTGGGGCAAGGAACCTGGAACCTCTCCTTTCTATGGATATCACATTGTTACAGGTGGATGAGAAGAGAGAGTGAAGTGCTCTGTGCCCACATCTTCCCTAGTTACTTCTTGTGAGAACTTTCTTTGATTTCCTTGTATCCCATCACTGTACACATTGAGTGCTTCTCTGTGCTGGTATTTGTGGTGTCACTTTGTACTCTGGTTCATGTCTTTTTCTCTGAGTCTATGGGGGTCCTGAGGCATATATTCCCTGTGTGGGTCCCATAACAGGTGCTCAGTAAATGTTGGCAGAAAGATACATTATTACATAATTATATGTATACAATTATACCTCAACTACATTCTTTTACCATCCTATTGGAAGACCCTTTAACGTGACTTCTTGGCCCTTGACAGGCCCCAGGGACACTGGGATCAGGATGAGTATTATTATTTTTTATGATTTATTTATTTATGCATACAAGAACTGGAGTACAAGCCAGAGGTGTGGGGGGTGAGAGGATTCACCAGAGAGAGTGGGGAGCAGAACAGGCAGATCTACTGAAATACACTGCTGACGGAAGCAGCGGGTGCGGCAGGAGAGGTCTGCTGCGCCAAGTGGGCTGCTCCCTGGCTGGCCGGGGTTCGAATTTGTGCTATAGTAGCTGGCAGTAGCTTGAAAATGCTGTCTTTAACCCCTGTGCCATCAAGGAGGCCCCAAGTAACTATTATTAAATGTAGTTTTGCTGAAGACCATCCTTGCCTGAGGTCACTACAGTAAAGGTACATATGTGAAAGCTGGACAGGCAGACTATGTAGATAATGCCGTTACCTACTGTGGTGGCGTAGGGGATTGCTTTTTTGTCATTCCCTGGCATCCAAATCTACCCTAAATGTAATGAACTTCCCAGAATAGAAAACCAACATTTTGCATCGCATTACTGTCTGCAGAAGTATTTATTCTTCGAGTGTCTACTTATAATTCTATCTTGGTCACCAAAAGCTTATGGGACATGGACATTAGAAAATCATAACTTTGAAGAATGTAGAAAAAAAAATCATGACTTAAGCCCTGAAAGATTTATCCTCTTTGTTGCTTCATCCACTATTCAGTCAGTATTGACTTCAGAGAGTAAGTTTCTCTCTTCCTTCCTCCCCATTGCCTGTGGGCAACCATATTCATGACATACAGTGGGGATTTGGGATCCTTCCCACATGTGTGGTTCCCCACATTTCATTTATTATACTCTGAGAGCACCATGGCCTCAATAATTTATGTTTCTAGGCTATAATTGCACATTATTTTTCTAGCTGTTATCAAAGGTTTCAACTAGCAATTGAAACTTGATAGGTGTCATGGCTCTTTTGCAGGAACTGTTTATTCTGATGTTCAACTGCTGAGCTGAGCCCATTTGGTTTTATCCAAATAGCATGGCCACACACGCATGCACGTGCACACACACACACACACACACATACAGATGAAAACCCAAACTTAAATGTTCTGAGTTGATGCTGGAAGTGGAGCATATTTGGGACTTTGGAACCACATTCTCAGACCTTCCACAGCCCATTTCTCTCTCAGTAAAATAACTAGACAACTCTTTGTTTGCCTAGTGTGGGGAGTCTGCCAGTTGCTGGGTATATCTATTCCAGTTATGAATTCTGGGGCTGAGGGAATAACCACAGGATGGGGTTGGAGATCCACTGGAGCCACTGTGAGATAGATCTGAGCTAAATCCATTGTTCTTGTGATTTCCATAAGCCCCTACTCTGACTGGAGGGCCACAGTGATGTTTCGATCTTCTGGAAATCGTGTCTCAGAAACAGACATACTGCTCCTGACTAGCTTCCTCCACCCTTCAGGTTTGCTGATGACTTGGAAATGCATCCTTAAAAAAAGCCATAGCATTAGAATAGTTTCTGTTAAGAAAAAAAAGTGCATTTACTATTCTATTCCTTGTGACTTATTTCAAATTACTGTGTTTTCTAGTATCGGAGTTTGATGACTGGGACACCTTTTCCCTTTTACAGATAATAAGTTCTGTCTGGAATAGGCTTCCCTGGCCGTGAGAATGCTATTTGTAAGCCCCCCAAATGAATTTCATTCATTAACTCATTTTTTAAATACTCCTTGCCAGGGAAATGAGGATACTAGTGGAGTGACTTTGCTCCTTCCAGGGGAGGAGGAGGCAGCCAAGGTCACACATTAACATAATGTGACTAACACTCCCTGCAGGCACTAACCGCTATGCAGTTGTATGACAAGTGTGTGTATGGGATAAGGTAGTCCAGACTTGGGGTTCTTGATCAGGAAGCCAGGGTCCTAGGCCCGGGGTTCACACTGACTAATCTTTGCCCTCAAGATGGTCTCAGTTATCTTAGTGTTATAATATCAATGGAGGAGACTGGACTTGATTGGGATCCCAAGCAAATATCCATAGATCATTTAGCTGCTTTAATCATCTCAGCAGTTTAAAAAGGTGAGAATCTGGGCCATCAACCCAGAAGATCTGGGAGGATTCTAGAATCTGTTTTATACAAAGATTCTTTGTCTTGAGTAATTGTGATATGAAATTCCTTTTGGGAATTCCTGGAAGACTTCCAATTTCCTCTTCTTCCCTATAGCTCCATTTCTCATCCTTTACAACCTAATACTACCTTTAATATCTCCATCAGGCTGCCTTCTTGACCTTTAACTGAAAGACCCAACATAGAGAATTAGCTCATGCCTCTGGGCAAAACAAAATAAAGCAAAGCAAAACATTGATTTCTGCTTTTTTATTTTTCCAACTCCCTTGCTGACCCAACAGCTCCTGTTACCATATTTGTTTTTGCATACTGCCCACTACTTGATATGTAGACTATACCACAAAGAAGAGTTTCAAAGATAAGATGGGAGAGTGGTGAAATTGAAGATGAGCCCTTTTCTCTACTTGGTAGCACTTCCAGGAACAATTAAGAATTGTATCAAACAGGGCCTCCCCTGGTGGCTCAGGCAGTCCAGTGCCATGCTCTGAAGCTGTCCACAGCCTCTGCAGCACCGGTTGATCCCTGCCAGCCAGCGAGGTTTCCCACATGGCACAGTGGACCTCTCCTGTCTCACCCTGTTCCCCATTCTGTCTCTGGTGAATCCTCTCACCCTCCCGCGCCTCTGGCCTGTACCCCAGTTCTTGTATTAATAAACAAATCCTTAAAAAAAAAGAATTGTATCAAACAAATTGCTCCAACCTATTTGGGATTTACCCATTGGGATGATTTATCTCTGCTGGGCCTTTCTTTCCAAATATCTGACTGTTTCAGAGGTAATTATATTCAATGCTTTAGCCTCCAGATGTGCTTGACTGACATCCCTTAGAGAAGTGGTGGTGGGAGGGCAGGAGACAAGTAGAAAACCTACAGACTAAGCAAGGGACCTTTGCAAATAACAAATCCTTCCGAAGTATTATCTGATATTACCCTCTTTATAACTCCTCCCTTCCTGAATTGAAAAAGACAACCCACAAGATTGTGCCAACTCCTCTGGGCAGAAGAGTTGCATTGAGAATAATAGGAAAGTCGATTTCCTGGTTGCCCTCCCACTCAAGGGGTTCTGGGTGGCGCCATCCCACACTATTTGCATCACTGAGCTCCACACACTGCCAAGACTGCTTCTTAAATTTAAACACATTCAGATGAGGATAAAGAGAGGCTGAGGGAAAAAAGGTAACACTTTACCACGATAAACGATAAGCGGCTAAGAGGTGCATCAGCACTATGCATAGCATGTTTTCCTCCTGCTTTTGGATTAAGGACAGACAGAACATTAATTAAAAAGTAAAAAGCTCATCTCTGAGCAGCAGTTATTTGTGTATTGCTCTTCTTTCATCTGCTGAGTCTTTGCATTTTTGAAAACATCAAAACTGGGAAATTATTTCCTGGAGTCTTTCTAATGTGACTTCTTATTTGATTGTTCGATCTTCAGACTTGAAACAAAACCATGTTATGAAAAGAAATGTCATTGCAAGGTTCTGCTTCCTGATTGTCTTCCTGGTGACACACATGACAGGGCTCTGAACATGTATGCTGTTGTTCACTGGCTCTCCCCAATCCCTATTCAGGTTCGAATGCTTAGCAGTTAAGACTGCTAAGAAGCAATTTAACTGGATTCATTAGCCTGAATTCTGAAAGCTTCTTTGAAGGGTTATTTTTGTATTCGTACAATTTTAATATTTGGGGACAGGCTGTACCATTTTCCAGGTGCCAAAAGTGATCACTCAGTTTTTTTTATTAGGTGCTATTTTAGCTTCAAAATATTTTATATTTTATGAAATGCTTTGTGCCTTTGACCCACTTCTATTTTCCTTGGGATGTGTGTTCTAAGAGGATGAAGTTTATAATATTAGAAATACCTGCAATATTAATTCTTATCAAATGAAATCACTATCTTTATTCTCAAACATTTATTTATGTACGTGTATGCATATGCATGTATGTGCACACCCACACCCACACACATCCCCAAATATGCATCCTTCACCTTGATAAAATGCCTTTGAAGCACATATGGGGAAAGTGGCTTTTTGTCCCCTTCTCATTAAGAGTAAGACTATACAGAGGCCCATGGGACACAGCTGGAGTAATCAAGGTCTCAGAATTGGCAGACCTGACACTGTTGTCTTCATTGCTCCTTCTTAGTAGGACTTTCATGCTCATGGTGGCTGTGCCATGTCAGAGAGACCACAGGCCTTGCGGAAATGAGAGAAGACCCCATTTACAGAAGAAATGAGCTGTCAGCTTCCATGTCCTCTTAACTATAATTTTCTGTAGCCTAGAAATAAGTAAGTGACAGCTATTAAAATGGCTTTAGAATAATTGCAGTTAAACGTAAAGACATTATGAACAAAGATATTATAAAATACCACCTATACTTGTTTCTACTCAAGAAAGGGCTGAATGTTTACAGTTCATAAAGGGTTTACAACACAGCATCCTTTGTTATTTCATTTATGACTAGTTTATAATATTCTTTACATTTTCTGCCATCTCACAGTGGCTTTGGTTCTGCTGACATCTGAAGGAGGCCACCATACCACTGGAATGAGCTGTAACACATTTTCAGCCTTGGTTGCTGCCAAGGTGTCAGAGTTCTGTAACACGTAGTTTTCCTGGGGGGAGCAAGTGTTCAGGTTCTTGGCTGGGTGCCATCCTGCCTGTTCTATAATTTTTGTGACTTGAGTTTTAGTATTTGAAAAAGCCTTAGCCAATACCATCTCCTTAAAAATATCTTTTGACCTTTTTGTGCTAGTATAGCACATCTACAGATGCCATTTTGTTCAATAAACTGAACTGCAGTATAGTCCATTTTGGCAAGCCATTTTGTTCCAAATAATTACACATGTTAATTTGCTTGACAGAGAAAAAGTTGAGACATCTGAACTTGAGAGAAAATCCTACATGCCTTTTTTGCTTTGGAAAATCACAGTCAACTCTGTATACCGTTTGTCCTCTCTGATTTTCATCTGTTAAATGATTTGAATCTAGTTCCCACAAAGAACCCCCTTGATAGTCTGCACTAGCAGACTTTCTTAGCAAGATCAGGTTCATGTTTTCAAAGGTTAGTTTGTGATTTTTCAAGAGAAAAGATGTAGAATTTATTTAGTGAAAGGATATTTGAGATCCTGAGTTAATGTTTCTTTGCGTGTTGTGTTGAAAATGAGTTAGGATTTAATGATGTTTTTAAAATATATTTAAATAATTGTTCATTTGAATGCACAATGGAAAAAGTATAATAAGCATATCAAACCATGATCTCACAGATTTTCTTGCTTAGATTGAGAATAAAGTGAAATAATCTTAAGAGAAATATTATGTATAATAGGACTGGAAAACTGTCTTTGAAGAACTTGAGTCTGGGAAATCTTGATATAATTCAGAGGCTGCCTCTCTTGCCTGTGATAATGCTAAATGGGGACCCACTTGTAAAATTTGCTTAGTGGTGGCACTGAGACTGAATTTGAACAAAGTATGTTACATTAAAGAATAATAACAAAATAGCTAAACTTTATTGTTTACTACATGTGATACAAAGTGATTTATATATTATCTCATTTAATTCTTGTTTCAGAATTTTGAGTTAACTACTATTAATATTCTTATTTTATAAATAAGAAAACTGAGTTTTCCCAAAGTAAGGATGAGAAACTTGCCTAAGGACATGAATGGAACCAGAAAGAGGCAGAGCTAAATGCTGAATGAAAAGATGGACCACCATCAGCTGATCTCAGGTCAATGAGAATAGTCAACATCAAAGAAGATTTGAGGAATGCCTCCTTTTGTTAGGAGATTTAAATATGTGGAACAATATTTATCAAGAGCTTAGAAGTACATTCAACTGCTAGATACCGGGGGACCCAGTCTTGCTCTGGAGATTCTGTGAATTTGGGGTTTTGCATCTATTTGGAGAGGGAATCTGTTATTGGACTCCTCCTGGGAGATTATCTTTATACAGTAGCATGTTAAAAATGAGCAGCCTGCAGTCAAAAATCTGTTCTCTTCTGTATTATTGATTATCTTCAAACTCAAGTCAATCACAGGCTCCTTTTTCCCTCCAATAAAACATTACATTTCATAGAACTAACATTCAGTGGAGTACCCAACTGGAACCTAACCTGATCTTTCAACTTGTTTTACATGTGAGAAATCTGAGGTCCATGATCACTTAGCCAAAGACAAAACTAGTTGTTGGCAGAGTGTTTGTCATTAATTAATTAATTAAAAAGCTATACGTGCAGAGCAAGGTTTTCCAAGGAACTGGGAGTTCATGGTGAACAAATGGACAAGACAAAGATATATGAAGACATGTAAATAATTTCAGGTAATGGTTAATATATGAAAATTGGAAATCCGTATTTTCTTAAGTCAGAAAGCATGCTTTCTTCATCTTCCATCTTTGTTTTCCCAGTTTCTAGCATGAGATAGGAACACAACCTCAGTAATTATTAATTCTGTAACAAAATGATCAATTTTTTATAATAACAGCAGCAGTAACAATAATACAACAATTGCTACTAGTTTTGGGGATGTTAAATACAAAATGTACTGGGAAATCCCCAGATTGAAGTAGATTTATTGATCACCCTGCTAAGAAGCTCCCTTTTAAATAGCACTGACCCTATTAAACAGACACTAGATAACACATTATTTATAAAGATGTTATGTTTGAGAATCATCCCTATAGGTTTCTTGCATTCTAAGTTGTCTAGAATTTTAAGATCACATCTAGTTTTTGATTTCTGGGCTTTGGACCATGTTGTTAAATTGCTAGAATCACTAAGACTACCTATACAGCTAAATATGACAGATTCTTCAGCAGTATAAAGTTTATTCGGATACAGCAGGGGACGCACACAGATGGCCAGTCCTTTATGACTTGAATTAGGGGGAACTACCTGTGGATGCTGGACCATCTGCTAATCTGGTGATTTTCTGAAATATATTGTACAATGTGGCTTTTTAAATCTCAGCCATGAAAACTGGAGAGGACTAATGGAAGGAATCATAGTTTCCATTGTATGATATGATTCAAGCACAAGAAAAATATCTAATGTTAACATAGTTCATAGGGTCTATGAGTCTAGACCCTTGGGCTAGAAGTTCTAAGCTGCCTATGTGGTCAACACAAGCGGGAAACAGAGTCAACTAAGCATATGGCTTTCCCACTTGCATATTTCCTTATCTAAGAAATTGTGACTGAGGGAATGAAGTTCTGACCCTGGCCTGCTCATGGCTCCTTACAGTTTGCTTTGTTGTTATGATAACAGGGGATGTGCCATGCTGGACCTTATTATGTGTTCCACAGGGAACCCTGTTTCTGTTGGGATGCACCCATTAGGACCACAGATAATCATCCAATATGGGCCTCAGACTCATACACTCAACCAACACTCATCTCAAGCAAATCATTCTGTTCAGGAGAAGGACATCCTCAACTTTAAGATGGGTATTTTAGTGCTTAGAAACACAGCCTCTCTGGTAAAGGGCACTTTTTTTTAAAAAAAGATTTATTTATTTATACAAGAATTGGGGTACAAGCCAGATGTGCAGGAGGGTGAGAGGATTCACCAGAGCCAGAGCTGGGAACAGAACAGGCAGACTGAAGAAATACACTGCTGAGGGGAGCAGCGGGTGAGACAGGAGAGGTCTGCTTCTCCATGTGGGATTCTCGCCGGCCAGCTGCGATGGAACCAGCACTGCAAAGGCTGCTCAACCACCTGCGCCACTAGGGAGGCCCTGGTAGAGGGCACTTTTAATTTAAAACAAACAAACAAACAAACAAACAAAAAAAAAAAAAAAACAAGGAAATGAGCCTGACACTATCTGTCAAATTCTTTTCTAGGTTACCTCTAGAGAAGAAATTTCCCCTGAGAAGGAATTGTTTATTTCATTCTACGTGGCTTTATGGATCAAAGTCAAACCACAAACATATATCTAAGGAAAGGGCAAAGAATGTATGAGGTTAAAAATGGGGATGGATGTTTGAGAAGTTACATAAATTGAAAGCTGTTTTATGTAGCCTCATATATGAATGCAGAGCTTTTAGAGGCTAGGCAAAGTGATACAGGCTTAATTATCTCTGTAGGAGCTTACTGTAGGTTATAAAAGGAGTGTCTGACTACAAAAAATGATGAAAAGCATTTGTTACTGAAGGGAAGTGGTGTATGTTTTCTCCTCCAAATTTTTAAGAAATAACCTGTAATGTGGAAAACATTGTTGCAGGGTGAAAGCATGATACCTGGGTCTAGAACAATCTTCCCCTGAATCTCACCTCCATTTACTGGATATGAAAATTTATTTATACAATGTTTTGAATCTCAGTATTCTCATCTGTCAAATGGAGATGATAATACAGACCTTCAGAGGATGCTATCTATGCAGTGCTTAACAGAACTGGCATGTGTGGGAAGAATGATAAATCGCAGCTTTTATTATAAACTATAGTTAAATAGGTGTCCAAATGGTGCCTACCACATCAGGAGAGGAGTCCAATAGTGGCCTCTGTAGGTGCTTTTAGATCTTGTGACTTGATTTAGTGTGGCATCATATTTGCCTGATTTTTTTTATTTCCAAGAAGATCTTGTAGTGCATCATACTAGAATACATTTTAGAATTTTCATCATCAGCTAATAAACTTTAAAATCTTTTTCCTAAATTGGGAGGTGGGTGGTGCCTACTTCATCTGTCTATCTGTACACCTCTTTAAGCAACTTAAATCCACCAGCACATTAACATCATGAAAAACAATTGTATCATGACTAAACAAAATTCCTTAAAAGTGTTGTATAACCCTTCCAACAGCTTAATACTCCAAAAGAGACACAAAACCACATGAGTAAATGCTGTTGATGTGTTGAGACTTGTACCAGCTCTCTGAGGCCAAAAGGAAGCATATATTTGGGGAGAAAAATGTCTGATGAATTAAATCAATAACATCTAAGTTTTCTCAAAACTTACAGAAGTGAGAATTATTTATGGTTGGAAAACTTTGATAAATAATGCAAACTCATTTCTTCATTCAGTTGATAACTGAATGGGTATTATTCGTAATCAATAAATATTGTCTGCTTGCTTTATGAAATTATTTCAAGTTGGTGTACATTGAGTCTGTGGTGTTGAAATAGAGAAAAGGTAATTTTCTCAATCTGGGATAGGTTTATTAGCCAGATTTTTTTTTTTTTTTTTAAGATTTATTTATTTATTTATTCATTTATTTATTTATACAAGCACTGGGTACAGTTAGAAGCGCGGGAGGGTGAGAGAATTCACCAGAGCCAGAGCAGGGAGCAGAGCAGGCAGAAGGACCGAAGCACACTGCTGAGGGGAGCAGCGGGCGGCAGGAGAGGTCTGCGCGCCATGTGGGACCCTCCTCCGGTGGCCGGGGAGCAGCTGGGGATTGAACCGGCGCTGCAGAGGCTGCAGGCAGCTTCGCAACCCAGCGCTCAACCGCTGCGCCACCAGGGAGGCCCTATTAGCCAGATGTTTTAAACATTGCAGTTTACCAGTTAGGCTGGGTGACAAATCTCTCAGTTGTACAAAGTGATAAAACTGTGAATTGCATTCTTTAAAAGTAATCATTTGTATGAGGACAGAGAAACCCGTTGTCTGCATTTTGGGAGCGTAGGTTGGTTCCTTGGTCTTATTCAGGTCAGACAGGCAGGGGCCTGTCACTTTTGTGTCTAGCTCCTTGTGGTTAAATCCTAATGCATTTGTCAACTCCAAGCACAGAGGTTAATTTTAGCCAACGAAATTGGTTAACTCTTCTGACCAGCCTTCTCCTGCTAATGCTATGAAGCATGGCTCTTTTATCCCTGCCTGTTTGAAGAACATTCAGAACACTCCCTTGCAAATCCCAGATTGGATAAAGCCCTTACATCCCCATTTTTACTTTTGCAGCATCATCCATTTGCTACATTTTAGACCCCAGAGAAGCCACGATTGAATTGAGGTGATAGCTTTAGAACAGCCTGGAATTTAGAAGATATGGCTATATTAGATAATCCCTAGCCTTGAATTTGCTTAACTTTGAATTCTGCAGGCCTATGCTCACAGTAGAAGATTTATGGCATCTAGGAGGAGACCGTGATGGCCTAAATATCTATGACATTTTGATAAGATGCTTAAGGTGGTTGCTGAATATGGAGCAGAGTAGGCTTCTGAAGGATGTGAGCAGCCTTGAGCCCTCCTGCCTGATGATTGAAAATATGTGTGCACCAGAATCAGAAAATATGTGGTGGGTACTGTAAAAAGAGAGTCAAATTGGCTAAAATAAGAAAATGAGGGGAAAAAAGCTATTTGAGAAAGAACTTGGCATATATTTGGTATTTGTGTCTGTTTTTCTCTTGAAATGGGCTGATGTGTTGGCAAGAAGCTTCTGGCTGTTGTCAGAGAGATGAACATCTGTGCTCCTTTGCAGAAAGCTCAGATTTTAAAGCGTTCAGTGGAAAATGTGTAACTGTCATTCATTCCATCTCATTAAGGAGTTAAACCTCTACTGCTCAGAGAGTTTTTAAAAGGAAGATGTGACTTATTGTTCTGGGCATTACTTTTGTAAACCACATGGCAGAAGCAAATTGCCAGTAATGAAATCTAAGGTCCTTAGATGCAAGTGCTCCTATTTGTGCAAGCTGGCTTTGTTGGTTTAGTTGGAAAAAGAGAATGAAAGATGTCAAGTTAGCAAGGTAATTGTGACACAAGCATGCAGAGAACCATCCAGATGGCCTAGCACATGTGGCAAATGAAATCTCTGCTTTAGTTAGTGCAGTTAATGTTAAGTGCTGCTATAATGACCCCAAAGTATCAGTGTCTTAAGATAATAGGAGTATGGGACCTCCCTGGTGGCGCAAGGGGTTAAGACACAACCGATGAGGCTGTCTGCAGCCACTGTAGCACAAGTTCGATCCCGGCCCGGGAGCTGCCCACATGGCACAGCAGACCTCTCCTGACTTGCCCACTACTCCCCCCTCAGCAGTGTATTTCAGTGCATCTGCCTGTTCTGCTCCCCGCCCTGTCTCTGGTGAATCCTCTCACCTCTGGCCTGTACCCCAGTTCTTGTATGCATAAATAAATAAATCTCTTTTTTTAAAAAAGATAATAGGAGTATAGTTTTTGATCACTTCTAAGTACAGTGGGTTGCCCTGGGTATCAGCCTCTAAGTAGTACTTTTCCCATTTTCTTCCTACCTTCCTTTTTTTTTTTCCTTTTTTTTAAAGATTTATACTTTTCCCATTTTCTTCCTACCTTCTTTTTATTTTTAAGATTTATTTATTTATGCATACAGGAGCTGGGGTACAGGCCAGAGGTGTGGGAGTTGAGAGTATTCACCAGAGACAGAGTGGGGAACAGAACAGGCAGACTGACTGAAGTACACTGCTGAGGGAAGCAGCGGCAGAGTCAGGAGAAGTCTGCTGCACCGTGTGGGTTGCTCCCTGGCCGACTGGGAATTGAACTCGTGCAGCAGAGGCTGCGGACTGCTTCATAGGTTGCATCTTAACCCCTTCTGCCACCAGGGAGGCCCTCTTCCTACCTTCTTTAAGCCAAAATGTCAAAAGGTGAATGCAAGGGAGTATGGGAAAGTAGTTTAGTAGTGTCCTTGTGAAAATTGTAATTGTTTTGCTGAACATATAGCTTTGTCTCTGCCACAGCCCTGAATGCTCTTCTAAGCCAGTAATGGTTCCAGATTTTGTGGGATCTGAAGCTAATATACTTTTGGAGCTCACTTCAAAAAATGACACAAAAAACCCAGTTAAATTGGCCGCAGATCTGAACAGACAATTCACCAAAGAAGATCCACAACACAAATAAATGCATGAGAAAAGATTCATCATTAATTTTAATAAGGAAGATTCAGGTTAAAGCCACAATGAGGTATCATCTCACACCCGTGAGAGTAGCACATATTACCAAAAACAAAAATAAACAAACAAAAAAACAACAACAACCAATGGGTGCTGGAGACAATGCAGAGAAACCCTCTTAATTTTTTGGTGGGAATGAAAACTTTATAGCTATTTTGGAATGTGATCTTAATTTACCTTAAAAAAAAAAAAAAGAAATGTCCTATGGCCCATCATCTATAGACCATGAAACCATCAACTTGAAAGACTACCTGCTTTACAATATTTACTGCAGTACAATTTTCAATAGCTACAACATGGAATCAACCCAAATGTCCCTCAGCAGATGATTAGGTAAAGAAGATGTGGTATAGTATAGCCAGACTATGGGACACTATTCAGCTATAAGGAAAGATGAATTTCTGCCATTTATAGTAAAAAGGGAAGAGTTCAGGTATTGTGTGTATGCCAAGACAAATACTAGATATTTGCAGAGTGGATGATTTAACAAAGTTAAATACTTATAAAAATGCCATTAATAAATAAAGTCAGGTTTCTGAGGTTAAGGGTTGGAGGAAGAAGAGAGGTCAAAGGATATATATAAGAGAAGGTGGAAGGGGAAAAAAAAAAGAAAATAACCAAAAGGTAAGAAGTGCACATTTAGTTAAAATGAGTAGGGCAAGCACTAAAGTGAGAGATCCTACAGATTAAATTTCCTTAGCTTCATGGTAAATATATAACTGTACTGTACCTAGATGCCTGAGTATAAAATATGTTTTTCTCCTACATACAATCTAACCCAACTGTCCTTGCTTGGTGCCTCCAGGGATCACTTGGTACTGGCTAGGGTATCACAGGACACCTACTTCACACTGCCCTACAGAGTGAAAATTCTTCCTGCCTTTCTGGGAAGCCATTTTACTGTGTATACGTGCTGAAAGCCTATCACCCCTTCCTGCACTGTGACTCTGTGGTCCCATTCTCTGGGCTGCTGTTGCTGGGAAGGGGCTGAGGGCATAAGCATGGAGGAAGATCCAGGGTGATTGGAACCCAAACACCATTACTCCAGATTCTTTAAATTTTCTCAACCAAAAATTCCCTTTATTTATAAAATTAGCATAAACAGAGCACATAACTCAGTGTCGGTATCAAGATTACTTGGATAAACTTTAAAGGTATCTAGCGTAATGCCAGGAGCTTTGTAAGTACTTAATGCCTGTTGTCCATTTTTTATTATCACTCATGTTGGGCAAGGATTTATGTTTAAAGATGTTCACTCTACATTAGTCATATGTAAAAAATAAAACCATTCCAAATGTTCAATAACAGGTAAATGGTTGAATTCCTTCTCCATACTTTGGATTATTGCAGTAATAACAAATGATCTTAAGATGTTTCATGGAAGAAAAATGCATATGAAATCATAAGCTGAAAAGAGGATGATTTGAAATAGTATGGTCTAAATTAACTAAATGATGAATAAATTAAAAACCCATGAAATTATGAAAACAACAGCATTGATTATCTCTGGATGGTAAATGTCTGAGCAAACTTTATTGTCATCTTTATACTTTTCTTGGACCTTGCAGATAATATATAATTATTTAAGTAATGACATTACCGAGCCTCCCAAATAAATAAGAATATTTCATCCTTAAATTTGCCCAATGTTTTACTGATTTTCAAAATGTTGTTACATATATAATCTTTAAAACAACCCTAAGAAAACAAGAAATCAAAAAACTTACATGATGGAAAATGTTACATAATAGAAAACATACAAACAAAATAAGCCCATCCAACCACTAAAAACTTGAATTTATTGTCTTGAATTTGTTGTCTTGAAATTTCCAGACAACATAGCCACAGAAATCTACACCTCCTTTCTTTTGTTTTCCAATTAATTCTTCTATAACAAAGGGGAAAATGCTCTTTTTTCAACTAATACAGTTTTCTGTTTAGATTTTTAAGTACAAATATTTTAGCAGTGTTTCGGGTTAATTTTTCATGGGCATTCTAGAGTAGAGTTTGTAACTCTAATATTGTTCTACCAGAAAATGCTTTCTGCTTTTCCACTAAGAAGTTAGAAATGCACCTTGGACTGGAGGCTGCCTACTTCCTGAGCAACTGTCTACTGCACCCCTCTGCCCAAGGCTTAGCCCTTGGGACTGGGGTTGGGGTTGCTGGAGTAGTCTTTTGGACCATGGAAACTAGCCAACCTAGGTCAGATAACTCTGGATACTCTTGGGCCAAGCCGACTGGTGTTCTGTACCTGGCTCCTATGTTGTTCCAAGTGCCTGAATCCTTGCCAAAAGTAACTTACTTGAAGCTGGGCCCTGGGCTAACACCATTCCCTCCTCCTTGCCTTTCTAGTCCTTACTGCAGAAGCTGACCTTTGCCTCTAGTCTCAAACTTGTTACTGACACTTTCTTGAAACATGTGCCTGAAGATGTCCCTGATTCTGACTTGAAATTCTGCATGTTCCTGCATTTGCCATCTCCTTGCTTGACCCTGCTTGATGCTTCTTATTTCAAGTCTGACCTGCAGGTGCTGACCTGGCGACTTGAGCTGACTCTACAGCATCCTTGGGAGGTGATATTCAGCAGGCACAGAGATCTGCTGGTGCAGTGCACTTCCTTCTAGCTACTGAAGCAGTTTCTCTCCTTTCTGGTTATCTAGCCCTCCTCCTCCCCAGAGGCCTGGTCAGATCCAATTCCAAGTTGTGGAATCTCCCATGGGTCTTTCCTCATTATGTTAACTGGGCCAGGTCACCTGATACTGTGCTTTATAAAGGCAATTTCTTCTTCAGTTGCTCACTGCAGGGAAGACAGTGGTGATATAGGCTGCTAGAGGGAGGGGCTGGAAGGTAGGGGAGCAGGGATGACTCCTGCTCATCTATGTTAGGCATAGAGTACTCTTATTTCAACTTTGATTTTAAAAAATGCTATTTAAAATACTTAAAATAAAAAAAATGTTATATTTTTACCTGTAAGAGTTTTTGTTTCCCTTCTGTAAGAGACAGGTCAGGTTAAGTGGAAAGTATAGGTAGGCCACACAGGTGGTAGTGGGAGCCAGGCCTGCTCTATTATGCTGAGGGCTGCCATAACAAACCACAACAAACTAGGTGGCTTCTAACAACAGAAACTTGTCCTGTTGCAGTTCAGGAGGCTAGAAATACAAAATCAACATGTTGGCAGGGCCTTCGAAGCCTCTAGGAAAGGATCTTTCCTAGCATTTTCTATAGTTTCTAAAGTAGCTGAAGGCATCTTGTGGTTCACAGTGTCACTCCAGCCACCGTTTGCGTCTTCATGCGGCTTTCTTCTTGTAGCCATCTGTCTTGCTGGACGTCTTCCTTTTCTTATCAGGACACTAACCCTATTGAATTACAGCTCACTCTAAGACCGAATATCAACTTGATTTGGTCTACCAAGACTCAATTTCTAAATGCATTGACCTTTGAATAACACAGGTTTGAACTCTCCAGATCCACTTATATGCAGATTTTTTTCCAAAAAATATCAGTGCATGAATTATTGTCTCTGTAAATAAATACAAATCTTTTTTCACATCATCTTTTCATTTTTGATGTCTAGTGTTGGTAATATGTATAACATCTATTTTGTTTTCTATCATACAAAATAATATTGATGTAGGTACTGTAAATGATTTATCTTATAAAAAGATGACAAAAACAATCTGTATAAATGTAGTACATGGCTGTAAATGTATTTTCCTTATGATTCTTCTTAACATTTTCTTTTCTCTAGCTTTCTTTAATGTCAGAATACAACATAACATATATATATATATATTATATATATATATATATATAAAAAATACGGGTTAGTTGACTGTGTTATCTGAAATACTTCTGGTCAACAGCAGAATTCATAGTTTGAAGTTTTGGGAGAGTTAAATTATATGCAAATTTTCAACTGTGAGGGGTTTGGTGCCCCTTAGCCCCTGTGTTATTCAGAGATCAGCTGACAGGTCACATTCATGGATACTGGTTAGGTTATGACAGAAACATAACTTTTTGGGAGATACAATTCAATCTATAACAGTTGCCTATGATCTAGTCCTGTTGTACTCACTTCCATGGTGTGAGTACCAGCAAGACCTTTGGGGCTCAGTTTCTTTGGCTATAAAGTGAATATAATCATAATGTTCTTTTACAGGTTTGTTGTAAGATAATGCTTGAGCTAGTATCTGGCTCATAAAAAGTACTCATTAAGGGTAGCTTTTATGAAGTCTCTTCCAGTCTTTCGATTTTACAAACTAGTTCATGGAGAAATTGAAGAAGTGAGTGAGCCACTCACACATAGTTAGCATTGGTAATACAGAAGGTTAACTCTTTTGATGCTATGGCACATGGACTGACTTATTTGCTTCCAAGGTTGTTGTTAGCACTTACTTTACTCTAGCATTTGCTTGATTGAAATATTCTATTCTACTTTTTAAGATGAATACAAAGTAATCCCCTAGGGCAAGTTCTAAATAAGCTAGGCCTAGAGTTGGACTGATTAAATGTGTCTACTAACTCAGGGTCATCTCAACTCCAGGCACACAAGTCATATATCATCTGTGTGAATGATTCTGTCACCACAATTCCTAGAGGCAATGCCTGGGTCACTCTGTGGGGTTATCTTCTAGTGCTTCACAGGGTTCCTGAGATTGGGTAGTGACTGTCACAGTGATAATCTTGTGCCATATTCTGCTGGCTTAAATTTTTCAGTAGAAGTGAGATTCTTAAGATTCTTAACCATAATCCACAGTTTTAGAAATTATATATGTATATTATATTACCTTTCAAGGTCAAGCCTCAAAGTTGAGTGGAAGTCGAACTGCTGTTTTCCTCCCTGATTTGACTTTGTGAAGGTTGTTTTCTCTGTTTTGCAGGTAACACATCTGCTTTAGAACGTAAATGCTACAAGTTGAGACCTAAATAAAGCTAGTTTTAGATTGAAGTCTAATGAAGGCATTTTCTATAGTTTTTTTTTTTCATATTTCTATTACAAGAGTTCATGTAATGGTGCTAAAACACCTAGTTTACATGTTCATGTAATGGTGCTAAAACATTGCAGATTCTTGGGGGACAGGTCACAATTCACAATTTGTGGGTTCTCACCCATGCACTTACAATTGTAGGACAACACTGAGCTCAGTGTGCAGCAACAATGGGGTTTATTAAAAAGGGGTAATTAGGAACAAGGAGAGTTTCTGAAGTCACAAGTTGCCATTGCCTTATCCCAGATAGTGTCTGCAGTGTCCAGTAGTCCAAAAAAAAGGCTGCTTATGTAAGATGGTGTCCTTTGGCCAAGAACCTGAATCTGGTGACACACTGAGAAGTGGTAGATCTGGATTCAACTGATGGTGCCAGCTGGAGTTGGCCACAGGTGGTGTTGCTGAGGTGGTACCACAGCTGCCAGCAATACCTATCTGGTGGCCAGGTTGGATAGCACCAGAGGCAATGGCATCAGGACTTGGTGCCAAAGGATCAGAGTGGTAGACCGCAATTAGAGATGACTGGACACAGGTCAACAGTGCCAGTCGACACTGGTCAGCAGGCAGTGGAGCCAAAGGCACAAGTGCTATATCTCTTAGGGAACTTTTGGCATAGGCCAATACCAGACAACTCTTCTAGAGATTTTTATGCACAGGAGCAGCCATTAGGCTTCAGTATGAAGTGGAGATCAGATGCCAAGGTCTACAAAGTTCTAAGTTCTGACAAATTTCCCAGACAAATCTATATCAAGCTGTCTAATGTGTGGGCTCAAGCTGACTGCCTTTAAAGCCTGAGTTACGTGTATACAATTCCAGCTGTTTGGTTGGTACAGTTCGAACTTGAATCTGATTTGTCCATTTACAATCATAAATGGTCTCAAAATCCTTGAATGGCACTGGTAGGAACTTGAACCCAATTGGTCCATTTATAATTCTGGCCTGGCATTTAAAAGTGAATCCCTGACCGGTTGTTCAGACCTGACCTATGCTGAGGTCAGGCAGGCAATTACTGCTGCCACTGCTGTCAGAGCCCTCCAGGCTGCCTCGGGGCTGCTACAGCACAGCTCAGGCCTAGCTTTCTGGAGTTTGGGATGAACTGTGTGCTTCACATGCTGCAGGCCTTTCTCTTTCCGGTGCTCCATTTAGGTGATCTTGAAACCTGGTTAGGCCCTTGTTTCTGTGCTGATTATCTGCTATGATGATTATTAGGATTGTAGGTTTCATTATGGAATGTATTTTTAACTTAATTTGTATGTCAGTATATTGATGTTCTGGGAATTTTGTGTTGAAGTTGTGTTATAGCGATTTGGTTTATGAAGAACTATTTATTTTTGTTCTTTCTTCTTCAAAAAGCAAATAATCAAGAATTAATGTTTACTTTATATTGAGAGTTATTATTACTTTAATTCATTTATCTTTTCCCTTGAAGTTCTGATGTATCTTTTGGAAAATAAACCATTTTGTGTATTTTTTGTGTATTAAGTATATTCATTATCAGTATTATTGATTACAACCACAGCAATGAATATTATTGCACATTTACTATGTGTCAGGCTCTCTGCTAACTGTTTTAGATAGAGTGTTACTATTTAATTTGTATACCAATACTAGTAGTGTCTGTTTGAATTCACTTTTATGGTGAGGACCTGAGGCCTGGGGATAAAAACTTGCCGAGGTTGCAGTTTATATGTGGTGGAACCAGATGAATCTAGTACTCTAACTCAAGATTCCTTTTTGCTCAATCCTATATGCCTGCTATTGCAGATATAGGCAAATGAGTTTAAGGAGAAAACTTTTCAGTGATTCAAAAGTACTTTGCATTTTCATGTAATGTCAATTTGGGGCCAATGGATTGATTCACTTTGCTTAATCTGTTTTGTTCAGGCTGACATCTGTTAATCTGTATAGGCAGTAGTGGAAAGTGGTGGGAGCTATCCCAGTGGGGCTCTGACTGCCAGAGAATCAGCGTGGAATTAAGAAGTTCACAGGCTTCACATATAGATAACCTTCTTGAGAATCGACTCAGTTGTTAACAGGATGAAAACTGTGACCCAAAGTGTGTAGTTCAGAACATAGGATGTTACTTGGTTTCATGCAAAAAATAATACCAAAGTCAAATCAACTAAGTTAACTGGATTAAAAGGTTAAATAGGTCTTTTGTTTCAGGAATTTCTCAAGACCTATAACAGATGCTACAAGCGTTGCCATCTCCAAGAAAAAGAAAAGGGGTATGGTGAGCTAGAGAATTAATTAATTTGATTCAGCCTATCATAGTTTATTTAGGATTTGGTTTTCTTTTCTTTTTCTCTCTGCCAGTGATGAACTTTGGAGGAGGGCTTGGGGCAAATTCTACTAGTGTAAGACCAGGGTGGCAACCGAAGAATGCCAGGACAAAACTTTGATCATTTTTAGCAAGAACTGAGAGACAGCTAACCAATGTGCACTGTGCAACAGATACCTGGACTTGCCTAAATTAGATTAGTGATGATGTTAATTCCTTCACTTCTAGGCCTTGTATTTGCTGATATTCTACATGTAGTGTATAGGACTTCCCCTACACCCAGATATTTTTTGTGAATGTTTCTGTAGTTGCCCTTCACATATAAAAAAAAAAAAATTCCAGTAGAATACAGGAGGAGATATAAACCTATATATTGCAGTGCCTCAAATAGCAAACCCATAAGCCTGATAAGATATTGGTATTGACTATTAACATCCAAAAATGTTTTTAATTTTCTTAGCAAAACAAATGCCATGATATTATACTGATTCATTACTATATGATTCAATTTTGTACTTAGTGTTATTTAGATATTAAAGTATTTTAGTACATCTAATTCACTTCTCTGTCCTTTTTAATTACTGCTCGCAGATTTTCTCTCATTTCTCAGAAAAGTGCTATGGTGTGTTTTACTAAATAACAAGCAGGGAATTTAGACAGCAAGAAAAAGAGAACTAAGGTTTGTAAGTTTGCAAGTCACATTTTTTTTGACCATGGGGATTTCTTCTGAGAAGTGGGAAATGCATTTAGAGGACTTGGTTCACTCGGTGACAGTCTTATTTGCCACGTTGGGCCAACTGGTATTTCCTTTTGGTGTTCAGCAAATAAACTGAGCGCTGCTCAGGTATTTTGTGTACAAGGTGTTTTGTGTGGATCCTAAGTTAACTGATATTTTTTTAGCTATGTAGTCTTCATAATCTTTTAATCTGATCAGGGAGATGAGACCGGCATCCAAATAACTAGTAGAAAGGATCAAGTAGAAGAAGAGATTCAGAATACCTCAGCACTATCAAGCTGTCACCAACCAGTGTAGCATGGGTTCGATTCCTGGCTAGGGAGTTAATCCACATGGCGCAGCAGACCTCTCCTGTCTCTCCCGTTTCTCCCCTCAGCAGTGTATTTCAATAGGTTTACCTGTTCTGCTCCCCACTCTGTCTTTGGTGAATCCTCTCACCCCTCTGCACCTCTGGCCTACACCCCAGTTCTTGTATAAATAAATAAATAACAATAAATCTTTTAAAAAAAATAACAGAAAGAAAAACAACTATTGCCATGGTTTTCCTTCAGTTGTTTCTGAGCAGTTTACTCATATTAGTTGGCACACTAGTCTATTTTGATTGGTAAACTATGATATAAATAATGTTAAGTGTATTTTCATTTGCTAAACTATTTAAAATAGAAATTGATAATTTATTAAAAAGGTACTTTTTGGCAGAAACTTACTCCACAAGATGGATAAAGCAGAAGTAGCTCAGGCTGAGGTGGAAGTAGAGGGGTGCAGCCCCCAGCACCCTAGAAGTCCCCATAAACACCTTGTACCTTAGCAGTCAAGCCATGTTTGAAAGCTGTTCCATGGGTCCATCCAGTTCCTTCTTCATTTTCCTTTAGAATTTAGTGGTTTTTTTAAGAACTCTTCCCTATTCAAGGACTTAGATTTGTTTTGTAAGAGGTATTCTAATCATAGAATTATTTTCTATATTTTAAATACATGTTTTCTGTATTTTAAATACATTTTAAATATGGCACTGAATGATGGTTTGGTTTGTGGATGGAGATGACAGGTGGTTGAAAATGAGGAAGAGGGCTTTAATTTGAGCAGATTTTTCCCCTCTGTGGAGCACATATTAATTAAATACATACTTGGGACTGAAAAATAAAGCGGTGGTTATATCAACAAAAGAAATGAGCTACCAATCTCAGTGATATCAAAACTTAAAGTCATCGATAAATATGTAACTTCAAACTGCCACAATATCACAGCTGGAGTGGAAGCAGAGTTCTAAGAAATGGAGAATATATGTGCTTTTGTGTAGGTATTTTTTGTATAATTACCAGAAGTAACAGAGAAAGAACCAGATAAGGAAAAATATGCTTAATAGTTATATGAATATTAGCTTCCTCAACATAACAGTATATTGCTAAGCTCTGCTTCCCCCCCCCCCCAAAAAAAGGGCCAATTCTGTAGACTGAAGCATAAAAAGAGATTCTTCAATACATGGAGAAATTGAAAAAGCAAAGTATATTAGGTCTCTCTAATTTAACACAAAGAACAATAGCCAGCAAAATCAAATTTTATTTAAAGAATTTTGAGAATGAAAAGCATGAAGTTGCTAATTTTTCTCTACTATCCATTTCCATTTTCCTTGCTGCTACAATCCACTCTGCCCACTGGTTCCCAAAAAAGAAAGAGCATATAGCTTGCTGCAGTGATTTCTTTTTCTTTTTTTTTTTTTTTTCCATATAAAGACGTGTTGTAGTAGAGGTAGAAAGCCTGGAAGAAATCAGTGGTTGAGTGATAAATGACAGGAGACTTTACTTATTTTTAACAAAGACATGTGTATGGAAGGAGACTAGTTCTTTGAATTCATCCATTAGCAATCAGTACTAGTACCTGTGGGGTTTCCCATTTAGAATATCGGTAAGGTAGAATTAGTTGCTATATCCCCATAATTATTTCTTAAAATGGTTTTCTAAATGCCTGTAAAATGTTGAGTTCCTTTTTGTTCC
The DNA here is from genome assembly GCF_014898055.3 of Talpa occidentalis. NCBI lineage: Eukaryota > Metazoa > Chordata > Mammalia > Eulipotyphla > Talpidae > Talpa > Talpa occidentalis. The sequence goes on along the minus strand of NW_026555331.1, from coordinate 111,551,372 downwards.
TACTTCCTGTTCCAGCTGTTCCAGGTTTTATTATGAAAATGTATAAGTGGGAGTGAAAACCTGAGTTCTTACTTAGCCAAATGCTTGGCATGGAGTAGTTATCTATAAACATTAACTACCTTCTGCCTTCTCTTTTCCTTGTGCATTCTGCACTGAACCCAGAATCCATGTAAGGAGGCTGACAAAAAGTGTTAGAATGGGTGACTTTTAAATTGCATCCTTTCTTTCATTCCATGAAGAAAAGGTGTTTGGTCTCTCTTGACCTATAGAATATATAGCAGATGAGGTGCTATGTGAATTGCAATGCTAGGACATAAAAATTTCATACAACTCCATTTTGCATCATTTAGTTGAAAATATCTTCATTTATGTCTTCTTTCTTTTGCAGTTTTGTATGTTTCTGTCCCTAAATGCAAGATACTTTTTTTATGTCTTCAAAGTCAGTTTTACTTTTACTTGGTTTTGGGCTGGGCCAGCAGGCCCATTGATGGGCTCTTGTTTGTCTAATTGTATTAGTTTTCTCATGTTTGAGTGAAGAAAATGATCATAAACCTGAATTATTGTTCATTCTATTTTCATCCCTATATGTTGTTCATTTATTCATTTATTTTTTTCCTTTGGCATATTGAGTCCCAATGTGTAGGGTTGTAGGTGTATTGGCATGGGGGGTAGGGCAGGAAAGCATCCACTGTGATCTAGGCATCCAGACCTCTGTCCTTGTCTTTTAATATTGATAGTTCAAAATTTAGTGGAGGTTGTAGAGACAGACATGAAAATAGTAGAAACATTTTAAATAAATGTTTATTGAACTCCTGCAAGGAACTGAATGAAATTTCATATGGTTACCAGCTCATACTAAACTTGATCATTTTTTCCCAAACTGTTCATAGTTTGAAAGGAAAGACATAGATTTAATTTAGCCAGAAGTTAGAGAAGTTTCTATGTGTCAGTCACTGCACTGCTGTAGTTGGGGAGTTTAAGGTGTTTTTTTAAAGTGTTATTTTCTTTAAGATACACTTGAAATTTTTAGTTGAATGAAGGAAAGGATGATATTTATAAACCAGCTACTCTGACACTTTTTGTCACTCCCCCTACTTGGATACTGGGGTCAGTGCAGAATGCATAAGGAAAAGAGGAGGAAGAGAATTAATATTTATAGATGCTACTCCATGCCAGACACTCTGAGTTTGCCTTTTTACTCCCACATATATATTTTCATAATATAACTTTATGCAAATAATGTAAAGAACTTTGTAGCTGGAGTAATTAGAGTGGAAATTTTGGAGGAAATAGAAAGTAAAATAGTTAAGACTATTTAAGGCCTCCAGACTGAGAGTCAGATATATTTTTGTTTGGATCTTGGCTCTACTACTTATTAGCTGCATGATTTGAAGGGAGAGGGAGTTAATTACTTCTCCAAGATTCAGTTTTCCAACTACAAAATGAGGTCGATATTGATAATATTTCCTATGGTAGATTTGTATTTTCCTAAGATGGCCAAACCAATATCTCTTATCATACACAATCATATTACAGTGTCACTTCGATGGTTCTCTCACATAATCATAGTATCTGTGTGTTAGTGGGCAGACTGGGGATTACTCCTGAACTCCCAAATCTGCATGTCTAAATAGGTCCTGCCATTCACCACATGAAGACAAAATATACTCTTAATATGTAAGTTCTTCAATGGAAAAGAATTTGAATACAATTCAATAGAGAGAAAATAAAGAATACAGTTTCCAAATGAAGCACCCAAAGTTGCCCACCCATCCCCTTATGGGTAAATGCCCAGCCAAACAGGCTTGCCCCAAAGCAGGGCCACTGAGGACCAAATCTTGCCCCAAATCTAAGGCACCTTCTTGTGGGGAACCATACGAAAGGGGCAGAAGGGGCCAGGAAAGTCTGGAAGGAAAAGAGAAAAATCAAAATACAAATCCAGATAAAGGGTCCATTGTCAGCCTCCCATGGGTCTCTCACCCTCCTCTCTTTCCAGTGTCTCCTTCTATGTTCCCCAAGTCCCTAGTACAAGTCCGGCTGTGAAGCAAGCACAGCATCTTCACTTGTCTCCCTGGTCCTTGTGTCTCCTCCAAGTCTTTTTGGCTTCCTTTCAAAGCTCAACTGCACACTTTTTTTTTTTTTAATAATAAATTTTATTTTTATATTCCCCATACAATTGCAACCTCCCCATTCTGACCCCAATTCCTCCCCTCCCGTCCCCCACCCCAAAAAGTGTCTCTGGTTCGTAGTTTTTGTTGATTTTGATTTTCACTTTCTTATAGTTATTCATTTTCCTGGTCCCTTATTTAAGTTTTCTAGATTCCTGCTATGAGTGAGACGATCCAGTATTTTTCTTTTTCTTTCTGGCTTATTTCGCTGAGCATGATCCCTTCCAGCGCCATCCATGTTGCTGCAAATTGCATGTGTTTATCTTTTTTGAATGCTGAGTAATATTCCATGGTGTATATGTACCACATCTTCTTGATCCAGTCATCTATTTTTGGGCATTTGGGCTGTTTCCAAAGCTTAGCTATTGTAAACAGTGCTGCTATAAACATAGGGGTGCAGGTGTTCTTTGGAATTGATGTTTCTGTGTCCTTTGGGTAAATACCTAGGAGTGGAATTGCTGGATCCTATGGAAGCTCTATGTTTAGTAGGTCCAGAAATCTCCACACAGCTCTCCATAGTGGTTGGACCAGTTTGCACTCCCACCAACAGTGCAGGAGAGTTCCTTGTTCTCCACATCCTCGCCAACATTTGTTGTTGCTAGTTTTTTTTTAATATGTGCCATTCTCACTGGTGTAAGATGGTATCTCATGGTAGTTTTGATTTGCATTTCCCTGATTACAAGTGATGTTGAACATTTTTTTATATGCCTGTTGGCCATTTGCATTTCCTCTTCAGAGAAGTTTCTTTTTAGCTCTCCTGCCCATTTTTTGACTGGATTATTTTCTTTGTTTTTGTTGAGTCTCATCAGCTCTTTGTAGATTTTTGTGATCAGTCCTTTATCATTAGTGTTGTGTGCAAAAATGTTCTCCCAGTTGGTGGGGTTTCTCTTGGGTTTTGTTATTGTCTGTTTTGCTGTGCAGAAGCTCTTTAATTTGATGTAGTCCCAGCTGTTTATCTTTGCCTTCACTATCACTGCTTTGGGTGATGTGTCTGTAAAGATGGCTTTGAAATGCATATCACGTAGTGTTTCACCTATATTTCCTTCTATGTATTTTATGGTTTCAGGTCTTATGTCTAGTTCTTTAATCCATTTTGAGTTGATTTTTGTGTATGGTGTGAGGTAGTGGTCAAGCTTCATTCTTTTGCATGTAGCGACCCAGTTTTCCCAGCACCATTTATTGAACAAACTTTTTTTGCTCCAATGCATAGTCATTGCTCCTTTGTCAAAGATTAGTTGACCATAAACCTGTGGGTTTATTTCTGGATTTTCTATTCGATTCCATTGGTCTGTATGTCTGTTCTTGTTCCAATATCACGAAGTTTTGATGATTATGGCTTTGTAGTATAGTTTGAAGTCTGGGAGTGTGATGCCTCCATTCCCTTCTTTTTTTTTTCAGGAGAGCTTTGGCTATTCAAGATTGTTGGTGGTTCCATATGAATTTCATCAATAATTGTTTTCTTTCTTTGAAGAATGACATTGAAATTTTGATTGGAATAGCATTGAATCTGTATATTGCTTTTGGTAGGATGGCCATTTTAATAATGTTTATTCTTCCAATCCATGAGCAGGGGATGTCTTTCCATTTCTTTGTGTCTTCTTCTATTTCTTTTAACAGTGTTTTATAGTTTTCTTTGTATAGGTCCTTTACCTCTTTTGTTAGATTTATTCCCAAGTATTTGATTTTTTTTTGTTTCGATAATAAAAGGGATGGTTTTTTTTGATTTCTTCTTCTTCAGATTTATTGTTTGTGTATAGGAAGGCTACTGACTTTTGCGTGTTGATTTTGTATCCTGCCACTTTACTGAACTGATTGATGAGTTGAATTAGTTTTTCTGTGGAGTTTTTGGGGTTCTCTATGTATGTTATCATATCATCTGCAAATAGTGATAGTTTGACTTCTTTTCCTATTTGGATTCCTTGTATGTCTTTCTCTTGTCTTATTGCTCTGGCTAGGACTTCCAGTATTATATTGAAAAGCAGTGGTGAGAATGGACATCCTTGTCTTGTTCCAGATCTTAATGGAATTGCTTTCAGCTTTTCACCATTGAGAATGATACTGGCTGTTGGCTTGTCATAGATGGCCTTTATGATGTTGAGGTATGTTCCTTGTATCCCAAGAATTTCAAGGGCTTTTATCATGAATGGATGTTGCACTTTGTCGAAAGCTTTCTCAGCATCTATTGATATTATCATATGGTTTTTATATTTCTTTTTGTTGATGTTCAACTGCACCCTTTTTTAGGTGGGACACAGACCCTGGAGCCTCCCTTTTCTATGGGGATTACACTGTTATATGTGTCCTTTCTCTTCTGTGTTCAGTGGAATGTTGTAACCACCCTGAACAACTGAGTATATATAGCAGAAGTGGTGCTATGTAACTTGCAAGGCTAGAACATAAATATACTCTACACAACTCCATCTTGTTCTGAGGTGCTCATTCCTGGAACTCAGCCACCTTGCTGTGAGAAAGTCCAAGTGCAGGTCCAAGTGGGAGGGACTGAGGCCTCTAGTCCACGAGCCTGGCTAAGCTTCCTGCGGACATCTGGCATTGCCTGCTAGCCATCTGAGTGAGTCATCTTGAACATGGATCCAGTAGCAGGTCCCAGGTGAGTTGTCTTGACTGATTCCCCTAGGAGCAGAGAATAGCTTTGCTCATCCGACCTTGCCAAATTTTATTTTCATGAGCAAAATAACTGATGTTGCTTGAAATCACTAAATTTCAGGACAATTTGTTACACAGAAATACAGAATTAGGACATTTGCCATATAAAGTTGTTAAGGGATTGAATGAAATGCATGTAAATTGACACAAAACTAATGATTTATGATGAAAGCTCTCTTCATTATTGTTATGAGTTGAGAAGCTATTTCATGAAAATAAGCATTAATTCAAAGTGAGGTCACAATTTAAAGTGCTGCTCTTTAGCTTCTGGTATTCACTAAATTTTAGGGAACTAATTTTGCTCACTTTTTTTGTCATTTGCAAAATCTGTTTTGTATGTCAGCCTCCAATTCTTTTCTCCTGGGTTTATGGTATTGAGTCTACACTGGACTCTGTGCTCTGTTGAGCCACTCTGGTTCTCAGGGTCATGATCAAACTTGTAACCAATCCTTAAACCTCCAGAAAATTCTGAAGATCATTCTTCTGCCATTTTTTCCAAAGAAATTATTGTGGTTAAAAAAACAAACAAACAAACTTTGCCATCTTAACCATTTTTAAGTATAAGTCAGTGGTATTTATGATATAAACATTGTTATGCAGCAGATTTCTGGAACTTTTTCATCTTGCACAACTGAAACGCTTTACCTATTAAACAACAATCTTCATCCATTAGCCCCTGGCAACTACCATCCTACTCTCTGTTTCTAAGAGTTGACTACCTCACGTAGGTAGAATTATGCCACATTTGCTGTTTTTTGATTGGTTTATTTCCATATAACATAATATCATCTAAGTTTATCATATGTATTTTTTTCTTTTTGAAGAGACTAATATATATGTACATAAATATCTGAATGTATAAATCACATTTTGTTTATCCATTCATCTGTCACTGGACAGGTAGGCTCCTTCCATCTTTTGACTGTTGTGAGTGGTAGGGCAGATAGCATGGTTGTGCAAATAGCTCTTTGCTATTATTTTTTCCACCTCCCACTAATAGCCGTATCTCCTTGTAAAGCATTTAAAAGAGGTAGGGACTTATCTGTGTTCATTGATACATTTTTTTTTTTAAGATTTATTTTTTATTTATTTATTTTATTTATTTATACAAGCACTGTGCACAGTCAGAAGCGCGGGAGGGTGAGAGAATTCACCAGAGCCAGAGTGCGGAGCAGAGCAGGCAGAAGGACCTAAATACACTGCTGAGGGGAGCAGCGGGCGGCAGGAGAGGTCTGCGCGCCATGTGGGACCCTCCTCCGGTGGCCGGGGAGCAGCCAGGTAGCAGCCAGGTATCGAACCGGGGCTGCAGAGGCTGCGGGCAGGTTCACAGCCTCGCGCTCAACCGCTGCGCCACCGGGGAGGCCCTCATTGATACATTTTTTTCCAACATGTCTTTGTTACAAATAATCAGGTGGCCAGCCTGCCCAAGTTCTTCCTAGGAGTTTCTACTTCAGTATGCACCTCTGTTGTATAACTCATACAGTATTGTAATTATACCTTTATTTATAGAAGTGTTTGTTTTGAGAGCAGTGTCACAAGCATTTTATTTAATCCTTGAAGAATGAAGGCTGTCTCCTTAATATGGGGAGAATGAGAATACATTTATTTTGGGGGGGTGATGTAAACTATATACAGTTATTGCTATTTAATGTAATATTCATTATTCTTCACCAAAGTGGACTTCACTTACAGATAGATTTGATATAGTTCTTTATACTTTAGATTAATAAACTTAATATTTAGAGAAGTTTTAGCTTTATAGGAAAATGGGGCAAAAAGTACAGAGAGTTCCCATATCCACTCTCTCCCTCCACAGTTTACACCATTATTGCATCTTGCAATACTATGGTACATTTGTTATAGCTGATGAACCAATAATGATACACTAACCGGAGCCAGAGTTTACATTAGGGTTACTCTTGGTGTTCTACAGTGGGTTTAGCCAAATATATCATATATGCATCCAGCATGAAATATCATACAGAATAGTTTTATTCCCTGTAACTCTCCTGGGCTCCACATACTTATTTTCTCTTCCTTCCCCTCCTTCAGCTGCTGACAATGCTTGATCTTTTTATTGTCTCTGTAGTTTTGTCTTTTTCAGAATGTCATAGAGTTGGAATACACCATCTGTAGCCGTTTTAAATTGACTTCTTAAACTTAGAAATATGCATGCAAGAATCCATTTTCTAAAAATAGTTGACTTGATAGCTCATTTCTTTTATCTTTGAACACTTACCCCATTGTGTGGATGGACCAGTTTTTCCATTCACCTATTGAAAGATGTCTCAGTTACCCCCAGTTTTGACAGTTTTGAATAAGCCTGCTATAAACGTTGGTGTGCTGTGTTTTGCGTGGACATAAGTTTTAACTTATTTGGGTAAATACCATGGTCTGTGAATACTAAATTATATGTTGAGAATATGTTTAGTTTTGCAAGGAACTGCCAACTGCCTTTCAAAGTGGTGGTATCATTTTGCATTCCTGCCAGCAGTGAATGATAATTCTGACCATTCCACATACTCATCAGCATTTGGTGGTGTCAATGTTTTGGACTTTAGCTATTCCAATAGGTATGTAGTGGTATCTCCTTGTTTTAATTTGCATATTGGTAAGAATTGATCATTTTTTCATCCATGACATGGTTTTAATTTTAACTTAAAAAGTTATTTTGAACTAATTACTACAAGCTCACTGTTGCCAAAATAGTGGGCCATTAATCCACCTTTCCCCATGGTGATGTCTTATGTAATTAAAATATTATCCAAACCAAGAAATTGATATTTCACAATAAAGTGCAGGAGACTATAGACTATTTGTATTTCATTGATTTTTACATGCACTTATTCTAGTTTTGTGGGTGAAATTATTTTTATATGAAATTTTATTGCATATATGTACATTCATGTAACCACAGTCAAGATGCAGAAGTGTTCCTTCACCACAAAAATTCTTCCCACAGCTCTGACCCTCTAGTTTCACACTCTCCTCAAGCCCTGCCATGCTCTAATCTCTGGGGATCACTGTTCAGATATATGCTTTTAAAAATATGTCTATAGTTATTGATCCAGTTTTGTCTTTACCAGTATAGTTATTGATTCATTGATCTTCTTTTTGACTTGTGATATTAATGGTTTTATTCTCAGGTTAGTTAGAATGAGTGCATGTATGTGTCTTCATGTATCATTTGTTACTGACACCTATTCTCTTTGAAGTTGGGTATAAAGAAATTTTGCAGAATAGTTTTGAATGAATTGTACAAGGAGGTACGGTTTAGTGAACTACGATAAAGTAAGAACACTTTAGGGATTTGGGGTGGAATTGACTTTGATATGTGTGTGTCTTGAGGTCTAGTTATTAGTTCTTTTTTTTTTAAAAAAAAGATTTATTTATTTATTTATACAAGCACTGGGCACAGTCAGAAGCGCGGGAGGGTGAGAGAATTCACCAGAGCCAGAGTGGAGAGCAGAACAGGCAGACTGACGAGGTACACTGCTGAGGGGAGCAGCGGACGGCAGGAGAGGTCTGTGCATCCGGCGGCCGGGGATTGAACCTGCACTGCAGAGGCTGAGGGCAGCCTCGCAACCCAGCGCTCAACTGCTGCACCACCAGGGAGGCCCTAGTCATTAGTTCTTAACGCAGCAGATAAATTGTACTGGGATCGAACTTCACAAAACATTCTTTAATAAGTTCCTTCATGTAATGATGGACATTCATTCATTTAAAACTTGATTTAGGGCCTCCCTAGGGGCGCAAGGGGTTAAGACGTAACCTATGAAGCTATCTGCAGCCACTGCAGCACGAGTTCAATCCCTGGCCAGGGAGATACCCACATGTCGCAGCAAACCTCTCCTGACTTGCCCACTGCTCCCCTCAGCAGTGTATTGCAGTCAATCTGCCTGTTCTGTTCCCCACTCTGTCCCTGGTGAATCCTCTCACCCCCCACACTTCTGATCTTATATGCATAAATACATAAATCTTTAAAAAATTCTTTAAAAAAAAAACAAACTTGATTCAATTTACCAAAACATAATTTGCAAATAGTTTTTCAGAAGAAATACCAATTTGTATTCACTCACTAGTAAATGATACCACTATGAGAAAGTAGAATAATCATGGGAGAGACAACAGAAGATGGGAGAAGACAGAAGTCATTGTGAACTGACCCTTTCTCTGGCCTGGTGAAAGTTATTTCACATCAGTATGGGAGTCCATAAAAGGTGCTTATTTAGTATGTTGGGAACATTTTACTTCCTCAGGTTTCAAAGGGGAAGAAAAACGTCCCTTAAAACCTCTGGTAGTTTGGGCCTCTCCAGTGGTGCAGCAGGTTGAGTGCAGAGCTGTGGGTTTGATACCCGGCTGGCCAGGGAGATTCCCACATGGCCTGGCAGACCTCTCCTGTAGTGCCCCCTGCTCCCCTCAGGAGTGTATTTCGGTTGTCTGCCTATTCTGCTTCCTGCTCTGTCTCTGGTGAATTCTCTCGCCCTCACGCGCCTCTGGCCTGTACCCCCAGCTCTTGTATAAAAATAAATAAATCTTTAAAAAAACAAAACAAACAAACCTCTGCAGTTTCTTCTTCTTCTTTTTTTTTTTTGAAAGGGAAAATTAGCATGGCATGTTGTGTCTTGGAGTTAGCAGAACCCACACTGCAGCCTGTGAGTTCTATGAGGTCTATACGTGCCAGGAAGGTTGGCTTTGTGTTAGGATAATGCTAGCTAAGTAATTAAAAGGTGAAAATAACTGCATGTTGAAATTATAGAACAGGGTTTATCAACTTTAGTGATATTGACATTTTAGGCCAGATAATTTTTTTGTTGGTGGAGGTGCTATTCTCTCCATTGTAGCCTGTTTGCATCATATCTGACCAATATCTGCTAGAATCCAGATGTCTCACATGCCCAAGTTGTGTCAAAAAAATGTCTCCAGATATTGCTAAGTGTCCCCAGGGGCTGGGGAGTTGCCCTTGTTTGACAGGCACTTGACTGCATACGAACACATATTTTCATAAGGCTTCTTTATTACTTTTCTTTACTCGGAATATTTTTCTAAGTCTCAATATTTTCTCAAATTGAATTCAATATCAAATTAATGGAAACCTGTGCCTCCCTGGTAGCGCAGGGGTTCAAGTCTCAGTGCTATCAAGCTATCTTATCTCTAGCCTCTGAGGCATGAGTTCAATCCTGGCCAGGGACCTAACTCACTTGATGCAGCAGCAGACCTCTTCTGTCTCTCCCCTGCTTCTCTCAGCAATGTGTTTCAGTATATCTGCCTATTCTGTTCCCTACTCTGTCTCTGGTGAATCCTCTCACCACCACCACCCCCCAACTCCTCTGGCCTACACCGCAGTTCTTGAATGCATAAATAAATAAAAAATAAATCTTTCAAAAAATTAATGGAAAACTTTCAAGTTTACAATGAAGGTGGGAAATGTATAAATAGAGAACAAAATGAAGATTTTTTTTTTTGCCTCTTATATGATTTTTTTTTCCCAGCCACTCCAAGAAGATGGCTGTTTACTGAACTGATTGTTTCACACAGGGCCTACAGCCAGAAGGGTACTCAAGTGTTTGCAGGAATGTTGCATTGAACCCTGAGAAATAATGGGTATAAGACAAGGTCCTAGAAGCAGCTTAAAAGTAGCCCTGAAGCCAGTGTTTTTTCATCTTTGTTGCAGCATGAGCTTGATTTCCTAATTCATCCTGTAGCCTCAGTGAACCTGGGATTACTGATGATGGAAGGAAGTGTTGACATATTCCTTATTAGGATTGTTTCCTGATGAATTTTAACCCATGCTCCTGAGGTCAGTCTTCTTGGGGCCAATCTCCTAGAGGCCAGCAAAGTTGACCCTGTGCCATGTCTCCTGGGGAACATGGGGTTGTTTCCTCTGGAAGGCCTCTGGAGACTAGTGGGGTCCAGTTGCATTGTAGCCTATCTTTCTGATAACCTCATTCCCATTAATGAGCCTGGCACTCTGAGTCTCAGTAAAGCCTGCCAAACATGATTTCAGTGCCCTCCACACGTGCAAGTTAAAACACTATGAGATTGCCTAAGATATGAAATGTAGGAGCACATTGCCTACGGGGATTGCGTTTTCAAATCTGTGCTGTTCCTTTCATCACAGATACTTGTGTCACTCAAAGCAATGTGGAAATGTATTTGTTTTTACTTTGTGATTTGGAAGAATAACTGCAGATCAGCAAGCTTTCTCAGAATTAAACTTTGTGAGCTTATTTTTATGCTAAATGATGCACATAATGCATGCTAATATTTTGTCAAGCTGAAAAATATTTCTTGCTGAAAGCGACTCTGTTTATAATTTTTTTTTAAAGCTACCATGCAGGAAGCTTGAACTCCATTTGGGTGTTCATTTCTTCTGTGATTCATGTTTTGAGCTATTATCTGTTGATGACCTACTTTGGACAGTTAATTTTCACAAATGACGAGCTAGAAAGACAAATAAGAGGAAGATCCTGTATTTTAGAGCTCTCTGTCAACTGAAGACAAAAGATTTGCTAATAGTCACTATGAAGTAAGATTGGTACTGTAACAGGGTGGTCCCCAGGAAAGGGGGAGGTTCCAGGTTTCCTGCCCCACCCAAAAGGAGGGTGGAACTGAGCAGAGAGAGAAGGAGCTGCAGAGGAGACTGAAGAAGGAAGCCGGATGGAGAGACCTGGATGAGGCACATGGAATGGAGAGACATGTGAAGAAACTGTGCTTGCCTTTTTGTTGTAGACTGGGTGACACAGATGTGGGTGAGAGACCCGTGGGGAGGTGACAATGGTGGTTTTTGTTTTGATTTTGATTTTGCTCTTTTTCCTCCAGACTTGTCTGGTTGTTTCTGACCCTTTTCTGTGGTTCCCCACTGGAAGATGCTTTAGACTAGTGGCAGGCTTTGGGGCCTTGCTCTGGGCCAATCCCATTTGGATGGAGTTTTACCCACGAGGAGACAGTTAACTTTGGGTGCTTGATTTAGAAACTAGATTCTTTGCCTTTCCTGTATTGTTTGTTGTATTAAAGTTGTATTAAAGTTGTATTAAAGTTCCTTACCATTAAAGTCTCATATGTTTTGTGTTGATGTGGTGGATGGCAAAACCCATTTAAAATAGTCAGGTTTGCAGGGTTTGGGCTGCCCCTCTCCCTGCCCTGTAACAGTACCAAGTGATCTGTGTCAGAAAGGGAGAACTGAGTAACCACTTGAATAATGCATAGCAGACAGAGTTTGGGTGGGCTGGATCTGAGGCTGGGGGTATGTTGGGAGGGGAGGGTATTCCAGGCAGAATGAATGGTATGTGCAAAGGCTGAGAGTTGTGAGAAAGCCTGACTTTTTTTGAGAAATTGTTATTTATGATTCATTCTTGGTGTTTGAGCTGGATGTACTAAAAAACACCCAGGTCATACTCTTGGGAATGATTCATTCAGATAAAATCCCATTATCACCTAAAATTATGCTGTCTAACACAAGCATTTCAGTCCCCCAGCTGGTGGTCCCCATTACCAATGCTTCATTGATCTGCCCATAGTGCCTGCTCTCCAGGGAATGTTTGCTCAGCAAATGCCTTCTTCCAGACAATTTCAGAGTCTGCACTTTTAGTGAGGACTCCCAATCATGTGCCCATTTGCATGTTAGTCAGAAAAGATTTTAAAAAGGGAAAAAAGAGGGGAAGAGATTTGAGCCAAGCAATAGCTAATTTTTTTTTTAAACTGTTTAGTTTTCCTCATCAGGTAACAATTATCTAGCTACAACCTCAGTCTAGTTAGAACTAAAAATTTAAATCAGCCTTCCAAGCATCAAAGAAAACTGGAAAAGAAGAGCCAGGAAAGTTTTGGGACTGGAACTTGGTATGGGTTTTTCCCTCCACCTGAAAAAGGAATATGCATTTTTTTAAAGATTTTGCAAGCCCAAATGTTTCAAGCAAAAAAGTATTTTTACCATTAATCTATATGAAAAATTTGTTGCATGTTCCCAGACCCAAAATGTAACTTAAAAAATCATACCAAGTTACATGTAAACTTAAAACATCACTAACGGGGCCTCCCTGGTGGCGCACCGGTTGAGCGCTGGGTTGCGAAGCTGCCCGCAGCCTCTGCAGTGCTGGTTCGATCCCCGGCTGCTCCCCGGCCACCGGAGGAGGGTCCCACATGGTGCGCAGACCTCTCCTGCCGCCCGCTGCTCCCCTCAGCAGTGTACTTCGGTCCTTCTGCCTGCTCTGCTCCCTGCTCTGGCTCTGGTGAATTCTCTCACCCTCCCATGCTTCTGACTGTACCCAGTGCATGTATAAACAAAACAAACAAATAAAGAAATAAATAAAATAAATAAAAAAAAAAATGCCTCTATAAAAAAAAAAAAAACAAAACATCACTAACGTAGTAAAGGCCGGAATGATGATATGTACACAGCCTGTATAAAGTAGTTCCCAGAGGATGCTGGTGGTGGTGCTCCCTGCTGGGTCATGCTGCCTCTAGAATGGCTGCTGCAAAACAGATGCTGAATGCTAATTTTGCTTTTTGTTTTTTGTCATAAAAGTGAAAATCCTCTTCAAATTTCTTTTGGTAAGCCAAGTCAGGTAGAGCAGGCCCTCCGCTAGCATCACTTCATTATAACATTGATGAGAAAAAAGACAATTCTGGCTGACATTGAAGAAAAGGACGTTACTTGAGGAACTGCTTTTGTCATCCTTCCTTTTGCTTAAAGTTGTCATTTCCAAGAACCTGTCTATGAAGTAAAATGAGGACTTACCATGGTAAAAGCAAAGTAATGTAATTTGAACTTCCAAAGACGAGGAGACCTACATATATGAATTCAAAAAATTTGCTAAATTTCCACAGAGAAGCTTGATTTCAATCCTAGTTCATATTCTTGTCCTTGCAGATGGGGAGTGATTGAACAATATCTTAGTTTTGAAAGAACACCATAAAAGAACTTGAAGAACCTGGGTAATTAATTATTTATTAGGTTGCTTCCATTAATGCAGAGAAGTGTCTGAAGGATATGAAGGATAGTTTTCCAGAGATGTCATTATCGGAGTTAAAAATAACATGGGAGCCCGAGAGATGCACTAGAAATCTGAGGGAGCAGTAGGGTGAGGACAAGGATGAGCTAAGAACTTGGAACACCAAGTTAAGAGCATGAAAATAATGATACATCTTGTTGGAGAGCACTGGCAATGCATAGGAGAGTGCTGTAACACCTCAGTGAAAGGACCAGGAATAGCAGGAGCTGCCTGAGGTCAAGTTCAGAGAGAGGTCTTGGTGGGACTGGGGATAGGTGGTTTGTGGAAAGTGCTAGTTCCAGCACCTTAAATTGGGTTCGTATCTGGCTAATTTGACAAGAAAACTGTTATAAAGATTCTTGTCTCCCATCCTCTCTTTCTTTTTTTCTTTTTTTTTTTTTATTAACAGGCTTTATTTTTAGAACGGTTTTAAGTTTACAGGAAAATTGTGCAGATTAGTACAGAGTCCCAATGTATATTCCCTTTTCCATATGATTTTCCCTAACATCTTGTACTAGGTTGGGCCATTTAAAAAAAATTAAGGAGCCATTATTGATCTCAGTTACTTTTAAACTATGTTTCTGAAGAAGAGATTAGGGAGGGGTTCCTGCAGGAAGAGTAAATAGGTTGGAGTGAGCAGTCTCTAGCCTCCCAGGTCTTCCTGGAAATGCACACTTCCACCTTTCTCACTGGTTAGGCCTCCTGGAGGCTTCCTTTGAATATGACTTCAGCAAAATGAAAGGTGGAAGCACTGTGGGTCCCACAATGATAAATATTTCAAAGTCAAATCTTTGCACCAGGGTGAGACAAGTCTGTTAGTTTCTTCCTAAATATTTTGCAAAATTCTTATGAGTTTGCCTTGAAAGTTTTACCAGGTGCACATACATACAGGTTGGAAGAAGATTGTTTTTTCCCTATGCCCTAAGGGAGGAAAACTTTTTCATTTATAAAATGGTTCGAATTTTACTTCTTCCTTGACAAGGAGCTGGTCTGCAACTGGAAGATAAGAAGATAATCAGCACCTGAGTGTTACCCCTAAAGAGTGAAAAGTTTGGTCTAGAATTCTTGACCTTTTCAAATGTAATTGGCCAAATATCCATGAGTAATTCAAAATGGTGATTTATGTTCTCTTCTACCCTCTTCTTCTTTTTTTTTTTTTAGATTTATTTAATTTTTTATACAAGCACTGGGTACAGTCAGAAGCGCGGGAGGGTGAGAGAATTCACCAGAGCAGAGCTGGGAGAAGAACAGGCAGAAGGACCCAAGTACACTGCTGAGGGGAGCAGCGGGCGGCAGGAAGGTCTGTGCGCCATGTGGGACCCTTGCCCGGTGGCTGGGAATCGAACCGGCGCTGAGAGGCTGTGGGAAGCTTCGCAACCCAGTGCTCAACCACTGTGCCACTGGGGAGGCCCACTTCTACCCTCTTCTTATTCCCTCCATGTTTACATGAGTTTGTGCACTTTTCAAATGGGCATTTTATTTTGATGTAATTGTTTTATTTATGCTGGAAAATATTGTGACTTTAAAAATATACTTTAGTTAAAAATGCTATGTGATTAAATTAGCATTTATGCCCTGAAGTGATTTCATGAAATTTCAGGAATAGAAGAGTAAATTTAAAAATAAGCTTAAAAAACTAGGTCTGTGCAGCCTAAGGGGGATTGGATGAATTTGCTGGTGAGTAAAGCCCTAACTCCAGTAGGTTCATCATTTGCACAGCATGCTCTCATATACGGTTAGGGTGCTGATGCTGATTTCAGTCCAGATGCCCTCCTGTTTCTGGACTTCTCTCAGGTTTTATTGGTATGGTGTTTAAATAAAGGAACCCTAATATGTGCTTGACAATAGGCCTCAGATCTAAGTGAACAAATGCTATCTGAGATTCTGTGGTGACAAGTGTCATCTCATTTACAAAGCATTAACTCCCTCCAAAGTAAGTGCCATCTATTTGCAGTGAAAGACAGTGAAATACCAAACTTACGGCATACTAAATAGCTAGGACATGACAGAGCTGGACCAAAAGTCTCTCCAGAAGTTTGTACATTTGCCACTAAATTCATTGCTCTGTCCCTCAAAAATTAATTGGAATTCCTAATATGAATGCAGGGGAAATAGAATTATCAATTTTTGGAATACATTTTTGTGCCAAATAATTTTCATGTTTGAATAGTCTGATCCTCACAACAATCCTAGGGAAGAGAGGGTTTGTGCTGTTATGTGGGGTGGGGGCTACAGTAGTATTCTATTTTATGTCACGGCAAAGTATTGGAAATTGAAGTGGAAATGGGTTCTTTGAGGACACATAGAAATCTGTTAAAGTTGTTGGTGCAATTCTGCTACAAGTAGCACCAGACAATGTGTCTTCTGTTCTTTGTGGATTTATAAATCCCTCAAAACCGTTATTTTCAGCTTATATCTATTACAGATGGTATAATGCCATGTGTTACCCAAAAGGGTAGTAAATGTTTGTGTACCAGAAGAAAGATAAAAAAAGTCAGTATTTTCTCTTTTTTCATTTACTTTCACTGGGGCTCACAGTTAAGTGAGTCCCCCCTCTGCCTGCCCTAGACTGAACTTGGGGAAGAAGGAGAGGGTCTGATACTGGCACAGGATAACTGCTCACAGACCTTTCCTGAGACTGGGATCGGACCTGGTGAATACAGAATTGGTAGTCCCTCCAGTAAGGACTCACTGATTGAAATACTTCACTTGACATTTAGATTAACATGCAACAAAATTGCCCTACATATCCCCTCCCCAAAGCTTGGGAGAGAAATGCTCCTCTCCCTGTCTCCTTGCCCCCAACAGCTTCTTAAGTGTATTGAATAAAGGATGTTATCCCAGCCTTCTATGTCATATCCTGGCAGAGGCTGAGGGGACATCAAGACAATCAAGACATCAAGACAAGGCTCAAGATAAAGTCAGAGCCTGCAGGTGAGCTCCAGGTGGGAGGGCATAAATCCGGCAGGAGAGTAAGGGTCTTTGTCAAGCCAAATGGTATAAAGCTGTATCCGTGGACTGGAGAGCCTCAGGGGACAGATATTAGGCAATAGTTGGCTTGTTGAGTTTCTGAGGGCATGTATTAGAAGTGTTGCTCCTTGTCTACTGAGCTCTAGCATCTATGAAATTGGGTTTGAAATAAACTTTTTCTAATTATCCGTTTTATCTCAATGTGGAAAGTTAGTCCTGATTAGAAGATGCCAGGAAGGTGAGGATGGAACTTTTAGGAGGCCATTGTGGTGATTGTCGGAGAGGAGCCAGAAATAGAGACTTGTGAAGGAAGCCTTACTGAGCCTCGGAGAGTGTATGTTTGGAAGGTTGCTGAGGGAGTAACTACATACAGTATGTGCACCACAATCCTAACAGGGGGCCAAGGCTAGGAGAGGTATCAAAGTGCTCTTTTTTCCATTTTCCAAGAGGGGCGTCTGAATGAAGGCAAGGGTGACTGTCGCTACAGCGCACAGGAGCTGTGCTGACTACGGGTCCCATGCTCTTGTCACTTCCCTAGGGGAGGAAACCTTAGCCCTCTGATTTACTTTCATAGAAAAGCTTTCTTTTGTTTCGAGGGCATAGGAATCATATGTCAGGAGGTAAATAAAATAATGGAAACAGGGCCTCCCCTGGTGGCTCAGCGGTTGAGCGCTGGGCTGCGAAGCTGCCCACAGGCTCTGCAGCGCCTGTTAGATCCCTGGCCACTGGGCGAGGGTCCCACATGGCGCGACAGACCTCTCCTGCCATGCCCGCTGCTCCCCTCAGCAGTGCATTTCATCGCTCTGCCTGTTCTGTTCCCCGCTTTGGCTCTGGTAAATTCTCTCATCCTCCCGTACTTCTGACTGTACCCACAGTGCTTGTATAAATAAATAAATAATTCTTAAAAAAATAATAAAATAATGGAAACAAAGCAGGAAGATAAACAAGATGGTGAAGTCAGTCCTGTTTTGGTTCCGACCTGAGTTTGGTTTCTCATCCTGTTTATTGGAGAGGGCTTCAGATGAAACAAGTGATAATTAATTGAATGTTTACATTTAAATGAATATCTGGATGAAATTTTCATGTGAAAGAAACTTTAAAACCCTAAGGATAGGAAGGGAGTATAAAAACCCAAGGAATATTAACCTCTTTCCTTTCTATGTGACAGAGCATACAATTCAGAAGCTCTTTGCAGCTTTTCATGTATTTACACATCTGAAAAAAAAAAAAAATGATCCTGGTGTCAGAAATAGGTAGTAATATCTATTAGTCCTATTATGTGTCAGGGACTGTGTTAGTGTTTGTGTGATGTACGCTCATTTCATGCTCACAGCAGTCCTAATGAAATGTGCATTATTTGCCATGTTGGGGAAAAAATTGGGGCTCGGAGAGGTTGTGCATGTAGCATAAAGAGAAATTGTTAGCAAATGGACCTGAGAGACTCCAGCTCTGTCTTCTCAAACTTCTGTCCATCCTCCATCCATATGTGTAGTCTACTGACAGGAACTTTTTTTTTAATTCTTTTTTTTTTTTTAAGATTTTATTTATTTATGCATACAAGAGCTGGGGTACAGGCCAGAGATGCCGAGGGTGGGGGGGTGGGGCAGTGAGTGGATTCACCAGAGACAGAGCAGGGAGCAGAACAGGCAGACTGACTGAATTACACTGCTGAGGGGAGCAGTGGGCGAGTCAGGAGAGGTCTGCTGCACCATGTGGGGAGCTTCCTGGCTGGCTGGGGATCGAACTCATGCTGCAGAGGCCACGGACTGCTTCATAGTGCGGTGCTTAACCCCTTGTGTCACCAGGGAGGCCCTGAATGGAACTTTCTTATAGATGACTTTCATAGTCATTACTTTTACTCTCTATGCTCCTTTAAAATTGATTCAAAGGTGAGCTTAAACTTTCAGATTTCTCATCTTTGATTTTTGAATCTTCTTATTTTGGTACTGAGGTAGTTTAAACATTCAAAAGGATGGAAAGATATGAAATGAAATTAGGAAAGATTATACTGTGAGAGGCTATAAAAAAGTATTTGAGTTTTCTTGGGTCTTATGTTGTTTCTTGTCTTAGTACATGAATAAGTTTGAAAATAAAGTTCAGTTGATTATACATTTTGTAGACATTCTTACCCTGTTCGTTAGAGTTTAAGACCAAGGCTATATGACTATATTTTCAGCCAGTTTGTTTCTTTCTGATGAAAATTTCTACATTCAGTCGAGAACATTCTGTCTTTCTTAAGGTTCATCTGTCAGATTTAAATTAATAGTCATTTATACCAAAATATGCGATCATTTTTTAATTTTAGTTTTTTTTTGTTCAATAAAAGCATTTGATGCTATGAATTTTCATCTTATTTCTCTTTTGCCTGGAGGACTTCATATATAGCACTCTCAAAATCACTACTAGTTGTTGGGCCTCCCTGGTGGCGCAGTGGTTGAGCGCTGGGTTGTGAGGCTGCCCGCAGCCTCTGCAGTGCCAGTTCGATCCCCGGTTGCTCTCCGACCTCTGGAGGAGGGCCCCACATGGCGCGCAGACCTCTCCTGCTGCCCGCTGCTCCCCTCAGCAGTGTGTTTTGTCAGTCTGCCTGTTCTGCTCCCCACTCTGGTTCTGGTGAATCCTCTTAGCCTCCCGCGCTTCTGACTGTGCCCAGTGCTTGTATAAATAAATAAATAAATCTTAAAAAAAATTAAGCAGCTGATAATATTTAAAAAATAAAAAAAACCACTAGTTGTTGGCTAATATTTATGAAACACCTGTGATATTCCGTAAGGGAAAAAAAGATATCTAAAATTTAGAAGTATGTGAAGGCATGACTGTGTGTTCTTCAAAGTCATATTGGAATACTGTTCCCATCCATGTATTATCTAATTCTCTGGGGGTATATACCTTTCTTTGCTTTTCTTTGATTTACTATTTGCTGTTGATTAGAATACTTTACAAGTCCATAAAGGTAGGTGAATACCCATAGACTATGGTATAATGCAAAAATTACTTGGTTCCTTAGAAAAGATAAACCCAAAGTATATTTGATGTCCAGCTAGGTGTTAAACTGTTCTGTATCTCCTCTAATAACTGAATTTTTTTCTTTCAATGACTTTATATAAATGTTACCTCTCCTATAATTCTTTGAACCATTTTTTTTCTATCCTGTTGATTTTCATATTGTATTAAATATATCTTCAATCTATATTCATTTTATATTGAAAGTCATGTTTATAACTTTTTGAAAATCTCTTTTACATTAGGAATAATGTTTGAGATATTCACATGTGTCAAAGAAAATCCAGAGATGGAAAATTTAATCACTAAGACTGACTTTATTTAGGAACTATTGCAATGGGAATAAAAACAGCCCTCAGTTGTGAACTGGGCTTAATTCCAAATAAAAGGAAAAGTGAAGATTTATTGCCAATGAGAAGGGTTGGGTATCAGGTGGAAAACTACTAAGTGGAGATGTTAAGATTAGAAGGGTTCTTTCTAAACCAACTCAACAGGATTCTTGCTGAAGGCAGGTAGCAGGTAATCACATATGACCGGAGGCAGATAGGGAGAGAGGACTTTGGTCAGATATTGAGGATGATTATCATTTAGCAGCTGATTTAGCAGATTCTTGCTAAAATTGAAGTCTACTAGAATGGAGATAGAAGCTAAACTTTGGGCCTTTGGACAAGGTGAGAATCTCTGCCCCATACATTATACGTCTTAACCTTCCTATAAATCCTTTCAGGTGAGCTTGTCATTGTTCCCACTGTACTTAGTAAGAAACAGAAGCTGCAAGTGATATAGGATGGAATGGGTATGATGTGGAGGCACCAAGAGAGTACAAGTTTATCTGAATCAAGGACCACTGCTAATTACACTTGGCCATATTACCTGGAAAACTCACCTTCTTCTCACCAAGTAAAGCAATGAGGAAATGCATCTGAGGGTGACCCAATATGGCATACAAAAGAACCTAGGTAAATAAAAGGAAGAAATAAAGGGGAAAAAAGGCTGTGAGTGCTGAAAAAAGAACTATGATACTACTTTGTTTTTGTTCCCTAAATATCAGAGATAAACTCAGCAAAAAATCTATGTAATTGCTTTTACTTCTCATAGCATTGGATAGATTTTACTTGGAAATCCCCATCTCCTACCTCTGATTTGAATGTTTGCTTATTGGGTATATAAGGAGAAGTGGCTTAAAATAAGAAGTAGCTGAGGTGCTTTCTTTCCATAACAAAGCAAAACAAACAGAACATTGGGAGAGAAGGGAGCTGAAATTGTTTCTAGACCCTGGCCAACATTGAGCTTTCATCTTTCACTTTGTAAATGGATAGTTCCTCTGCTGAGCTTTTTAACACCCTAGGTTATTTCAGTTTTTCTCAGTGGCCTCATAAAATCTTCAAAACAAAACTGGTTATAATTCATTTTACTGACAAATAAATATAAGAGGGAAATGTTATTAAACTGAGTCAAAAATAGACTGCCTCAACTCCAAAATTATTGGAAATGATTAGGGAAACATGAGTGGTAGGTGACAGTAAGAGAGGCAAAGATGAGCAAGTCTTAAAATATCTCTCTCACTGCAGCAGACCATGTTAGGAACACTATTGCAATTAAAATACTGGGCTGAAACAGTGTTCCACGGTACCTATTTAGAATAGCAAACTCTGAACTTGGAACACTTTGAGTTTGAATGAGTATAAATTCACTAGAGCTCCAGAGTTAAGAGTTTGGGAAATTGGTTTTCTGTCTGGAAATGCTGAATAAGGAGCACCTACTGTTTTTACATTCTGGACCATGATTATAGGCACCCCTCCCCCATCCAACTAATCTGGGAGCTCTCTGGGCCTTCCCTGTTCCTCCCTGGTATGGATCTCTCACATTCCTGAGAAATCCTATGGATACTGAATCCTTTGGTCCTATGGAATCTGGTCCCTGTTTCCTACATAATGTTCTCACCCTAGATTAACCCTCATGAGTCTCTGCTCTGGATGGTGACTTGAAATGTTTCTTATATATCTCCTGTTTATTGATGAAAGTATCATTACACCTGTTTTTTCTTCCCCCCTTCTTTCTTTTTTCTTCCCCCCTTCTTTCCCTCCATATATGGGTTCCTCTTATTGTTATAAAATTATCAGCATGTTCTTGTCACTTGGTTTCAAACCTTGTAGTGATGGGTTCCCTATAGTAGAAGGGAGGAAGAACAGATTCTTGCTATGCATCTAAGGGCTTTCTGATCTAGCCCACATTCACCTTGTTCTCCAGTCTCCTCTTCCACAGCTCACCTTTGCTCACTGTCTGATATGAGATCGATTTATATATGCTTTCAGATAGAATGTGCCAGGCTGTTGAGCTATTCCTTGTGTTGGACTGCTTCCCTCTCCAACTGGACCAGGTCAAGTATCTCCTTCTCAATTCTCCATTGTAGCTATTTATTTATGAGATTTCTGTAAGAAATTTATTCTTTGGGGCCAGGGGAATGTACATATATATTAGTGTTCCTGTGCCAAACAGGGAGTAGTATGTCATTAACATAGTATGAATGAATGAATGAGTGAAATGGGACCTTTCTTGCATGAAAAATTAACACAACTACTATCAAGCTACAGAAAAAAAGTGAGTAAGACCGAAGGAATTCTGTTGTTTGTCCACAAAAGCATGCCATGTCTCAACTTTCCTTTCTTCTTCTTTAATCTCACTGTAGAGCAGTGAGATTCAAAAGTGGGGCATGGTTCAAAATAGAGGGTAGAGAAGGTAGAAACCAAGATATGCCCAGGTGCTCCCTAGGCCTGCCGTTCCTGGGGTAGGCAGGCAGATCTTTATGGACGTGTGAGGATTTGAGTACAAAAGCAAGCAAACAAACTGGATAAAGATGAGCATAATCAGCAATGGGGCAAATCAAACTATGCACCACCTCTCAACAAGCCAGGGAAGGATGAGGCATCATTTCTCCATGATTGTTCTGCCAAAAATGCTTAACCTGAATCTAATCAGAGAAGCATCAGGTAAAGCAAAATTGAAGGGTTTTATACATAATAAACAGCATGTAGTCTTAAAAACTGTTAAGATCAGAAAAATCAAAGAAAGATTGAGGGAACTGTTTTGGAAGAAGGAGACCAAAGACACATAACAACTAAAGTCTTAGATTCTTTCCTAGGAAGTACATTATTGGGAGAGTTGGTGCAATGTGTGTCTGAGGAGCAAATATAGCGTGTACTAAATGTTAATTTCCTGATCTTGATGGCTGTGTTGTGGTTATGGTAGGGAACACACACTAAAGTATCAGTGAGGGATGGGGCTTCAGGTTGATAATTGCATTCAGGTGGTTCAGGAAGAAAGAAATTTCTTTGTATTATAGTTAATAGTATTCCTTCAAATGTTTTGGCAGTGAAGAGGTGGTGAACCAAGATTCATAGCAAAGAGCAAACCTGCATCCTGTGTCAACAGATGGTCTAAAGTGAAAACTGACCAGGAAGAAAGACGGGCAGCAAGCTCCCAGAGAGCAGAGCAGCTTCCCCCAGGCAGGTGCAATTAGCAGGTTTCTAGGGACTGGGCAGCAAGATACCAATTTGAAGGTGGAAATGTAATCAAGACTGCTGGCACTCTTTGACTAGCAGATTTCTTCTCTGTAGCAAACTTCAAGGGAAGCTGAGTGGTAATCAAGAGAGTGCTTGTAAACAAGGAATCACAGTGTGACTGACCAATATGAGGGCATCCAGAGGCATCCCAAAAGGGCAACCTGATATCTCCCTCCCACGTGGGTGGCCTCCCATTTAGCAAGGGGGTGAGGAGACCTGAGTCTTGGGCAGAGCTCCCTGTCCCTTGAACAGAGCTGGGGGTAGTCTCCCAGACTCCAATTTTTGTGTGCTTTCATGGTTGGCCACCTCTCAGCTTCTGTTTGCGCTGTCCTATCTGACTAGTGTTTCTGTCTTTAGAAGTGCTAATAGCATTGGCTGGGTCCTGAACTTTTAAATGTTTTTGCATGTCAGTGATTCTGTGTTGATTCTGGGGTGATTTTTCTGTGACTTTAGGAGACCTATAATACTTTATTCCAGTCCCTTAGAGGTTTCCTTGCCACCTCTCTGAACATGGGCTGGAGAATGTGCTCTGGCCTAGCACCTGCCCTCAATCTTCTTATTTTAAAAAGTCTGGAGTCCTATAACAGGAAGGAAAGACTTTCACAAAGTCTTGGAATAACTTATTATTTCTAGAGTTCTCTAACTTCCCTAGGTTTCAGGCATTTCTTTAGAGATTTAGTCCAAATGGGTATTTTGGCCTTTTGAGAACAGTGTTTTCACCCCCTACATCCCGCCCACCCCCCCATCCCCCCCACCCCGCCAAAACCCCTACCTCCAGTTATAAGCCCAAAGTATTCAAAGTCCATACAGGTTTGTTGTATATATGAATACAACCCTATTTACACAAATGTGAGTAGTACTGTCTCAGGGGGGTGAGATACCCCCTCTATTAGTCCCTCTTTCCTGGGAGCAGGTTTGCTGTTCTTTCTGGCACAGGTAGTTATATCTCCTCCAAGGCACTTTAGGGTCCCTAGGTGCTTAACCAGGGGTCCCAAATGGCTTCTTATGTAAAAGCCATTTGTTTCCTGGTGGGTTGCCCAAACCCGGAGGCTCTTTGGAAGAGATGTGTGAAATTTGAAACCTGGCACACAAGTCAGCCTGTAGCACAGAAGCAGGCTTCTTGGTTAGAAACCAGCCACAAGGGTCTGAGTCCTTCCATGAGTAATGGAGGCAGGAGATGCTATCAGAGATGAACCCTTTATTCTTCTTCAAAGGAGGGGTAGAAGGTTGTTTTGATTTTTACAAAGGTAGTAATACCTAGCCACGTGTGGTCTGGCACATGCTGTTCAAAACAAGGGTCCTCCATTAAGTATAATTGGATATTGTGCTTTCTTCTTTGTCCATACCATTATAAGGTCTTTTATACCAATGTCTTTATGAGTGACAAACACACCTGTTCCAAAATGTGCCTGAGCTGGCATTTCTGTAGTGTGGACACTGAACTGCATGTTTGGTTGTGGCACAGGGTCTGCATCTGCTCAGTCATTGGGTAAGGTGCTGAGTCTTAGATCAGTCTCCTGTGCTTGATGGCAGATGTTGGCTAGTGAGACTACTGTCTTCTCAGCTGAAAGTGCTAATTCATGAAGAGCTCATAGCCCTCAGCATCTGGTGGCAGCTTAGAGAGTGTGGTGATGAAGCCTGTGAATCTTAAGGAACAGAGACTCGGTTTCCATTTGCAAACCACACCAAACCAAACCAAAAGTCCCCTATGAATTCTGGCACCAGTTTTTGCCATCTGTTGATTTTTTTTTTTTTTATGGGGTTAGGGGCTGTGATGAGTAATATAGTCTGTGGACTAGTGAAAAATATCAGAAGTATAAGTGAAAAATATCAGAAGTATAATTGCCTAAACTATGCAATTCAAATCAGGTTGGACTTGTGGTCTGCTTAGTGACCTATAACTTTCACTTTCATTCTGTCCCTGGGCCTCCTTGCCATCTGAGAGTCAAAAAGTAAAAAGCAAGTTGTAACAAGAAACATACTCCTTGGGGAACCCCCCCTAAGCTGTGCCTATGTCAGTCAGATTTCCTATTTGATGGAAAGAGTTCTGCCCTCTCCAGCTCTACCAGACTTCCCTCTTAGCGAGGGGGGCATGAGCTGGATCTGAAACTGATCGCTCTCCAAGCATGTGGCTGGAAGCTGACAGCTGTGTAAGGAAATGCTCCTTGTAATGGGCTTCGCGTCCCTGCTCTGTCAGGAGGCATAGTTTTTACTCCCAGTGACAGCTGCAAAGTACAGATTGATGATGGGGCACTAGCTCTGAATTTCAATTACCATCTGAGTTTTAAGATTCTACATTTCCATGTCCATGGTGCATTTTTACAACTTGATGCTGTGATAGCTGATACACAGTCATCCCTGTTCCTCATATTTCTAACCAAATGATGTACAGAATGAGAGCACAGGTGAGGTAAACTTAAGCCTTTGCTCTTTGGGAGGGATGAAAGTACCGGGGAATCTGTTCTGAATTTCAAGAGGAGTGAAAGGTGAGCAGGGTAAGAAGGGCTACCTAGAAGATTTTGGAAATTAGGTGACACCAGTGAGGCTGTGGAACAACATATATTTCTGTTTACAGTGATTCATTTTTGTTTCAGAGAGCAACTCTCCCTAATGAGGGTAGCAGGTGCCAACTTGTCAGTAAAGGATCTTGATTGGGGTTGCCTGTGCTTCATGCTTTATGCCCGTCCAGTGGTAAAGGTGGAAGCATTTCATTTTATTGCACTCTTGACAGTCTGTTTCCTATGCTTGAAGAATGTGTGTTTCACTATTGTAAGAGCAGGATATTGAGGATCTGGAGATTAGCATGTCCCCTGAGCTTAAATAAGCCATCATTCCTGCTTTAGTAATATTCCGCAGGATGGCAGGATAGAAGATGATCTTCCAATTTGATTATTTGACTACTAGAGGATAAGATGTTTTAACATGGATTGAATGATACAGATTTCAAGCAACAACTTTGTTACTTCTGTTAAAGGAAATACTTATGTCAGCCACACTCACATCAGCACAATAGAGGGGGACAAAAATCTCTGCATTTTAAAATAGACTTCTAAAAACATCACCAGCTCCACTTAGTGCCTTAAAAAGACTCCTCCTTCTGAACTTTGAAAGTCTTTTTCTTCACACATAAAGGAAAGGTCTGATGTGGCTCTTTTGCTTAATGTGGCTAGTCTTATTTTGGACTCTTTGAAACCCAGCCTGAAGGCTAAAATTCTGCTATGTGGAGAAGTGAAAATGAAAGGAATTGTGAGGTTTTGGTTGTGCTAAATTAAAGTAACAAGGGACAGATAACAGGGCATGGCCATGCCCACAAATTAGCCCTTTCTAATTTGCTGTTGTGCAAAGTATTGCTTTGGTGTTGTATTGTAATTTCTTTCTTAAATTAAAGTTTGAAAAAGAATGTCAAGTCTCCTCAAAGAGAAAATCTGAAAAACCTAAGACATTCAGTATAAAAATGGCCTATGGTTCCTTGTGTTCAGGGAACTGTTGGAAATAGTTTTGCTTCAAAAATATGTAACATAGTTTTATTTTTAGAAGTCACACTGTGTGTGTTGGATTATTTCGTGTGTTCCTTAAAAGTATACTTTTTAAAACTTTTGCTGCAATTTGGAATGTAGTTTGTTGAACAGGTGACATCTGTAGTTTGTGTGGTCTCCTCTGACAATAATGTATGTGCCCTTTGCAGAATGGATTTCTGATAGATGAAGGGGGGTGAAAAAGTCCAGGCAATAGGGTGATACTGGTAAAGAGCCAAGATGACATTTGGTTTCCCGTGTCAAAGCATATCCTGCTCCAAATTAAAATATTCCTTTCCTCCAAACTTAACTTTCCAGAGGGCTGAACTATTGTCATTACTTGAGATATGGTGGCACATGTGTTATTATATTGTATACATTGTGGAACAAAAGTAGCAGTTGTTTATTACAACACTGCAGAAAGTTGCAATTCATAATTTATCTTTCATTTTTAATTTCTATGTGTGTTTGTTCACACATAGGGAACCCACTGTCTTCATGTGAGATTGCCAACTCCCAATTTACACTTTCACCCTCACACAGGGCTTTATTTCATCATGAGTATATCCATGCTGCAAGATTTCAGGCAGTGTTTCCTAAAGGGTGTTTTACAGAGAGATAATAGATGTGATGTTTAAAGGGTTCTGTGATCTAATAGCTTCAAGAGATACTAAGATAAAGAAAGCCAACAGACTGCTTTGCTGAAAGACTTCTTTGACCTTAGTACCCAATGTGTGCTGTGAACTGTAGGGCATTGAGTGGCAAGGACTCTTGGCTTCCTCTAGGAGCATGTGCTCCTCTAGGAGCATCCTTGGGGAGCACTGCCTCAGAATTTGGCTTTCCCTGCCTCTTATGTGTTGAATTGTCCCCTCCAAGAAAAGATATGTTGAAGTCCAACCTCCTCCCCTCCATATACCTCAGAATGTGACCTTATTTGGAAGCAATGTCCTTGCAGATGTAATTAATTATGCTGTGTTCATTCTGGAGTAGTGTGGGCCCCTAGCCCAGATGACTGGGATCCTTATGAAAGGGGTATTTAAACACAGACATGCAAGGGGACAGCACCATGTGTAGATTGGATTTATGCTGTCACAAGCTTATCGGAAGCTAGGAGAGAGACTGGAATAAATCCTTCTAGTACCTCTGAGGGAGCATGGTGTGCTGACACATTGATCTCAGACTTCTAGTTCCCAGAACCATGATAGTAGATTTCTGGCTTTTGAGCCCCTCAGCTTGTGATACTTTGTTACTGTAGCCCTAGCAAGCATTGTCATTTTAGGCTTGGACTCAGTCTCAGACTTCTTTTCAAGATGGGCCAGAATATCCATAGTTCTAGATGCTTTTTGGCCAAGCTCTTCTCTAATATTTTCTTTATTGAAGGTTCATTCCTTATTTGCACTGTTTGTAGTACTCTGACTGCAGTCTGCATTTTCTCCCTTTTGATCTGGGACAGTGGTATCTCTCCCTAGTTGTGCATTGGAAAGATATTGATGCCCAGACTTCACCCAGGCCAATTAACTTAGAATCTCTGGGAGTAGAGTTTAAGCATTTCCGTTGAAGACCCTACAGGTGATTCTAATGTTCACACTGGTTTAAGGACTGGGGCTAAACTGCTATATGTGTGTTGTGGGGTGCAGGACAGGTGAAGGAGGCATCAGCCAATGTTCCTCAGAGGATGGTGGTTCCCTAGTTGAAGCCAATGAAACACTAGCTCTTACCTGTTAGATATTAGGATTTCCTTATTTATCTTTTAGGCATAATAAGGACTACCCAATAAAGTCTATTGTGAGGTGTCTTAGTCTTTTGGACTGCTATTAAAAAACTATCATTGGTGAATCTTAAACAACAGATATTTATTTCTTACTGTCTGGAGGCTGGCAAGTCTAAGATCGAGATACCCACATATTCGGTGTTTGGTTAGATCCAGTTTTCTGGTTCATAGTAGGCCATCTTCTGACTGGATCCTCAGATGGCAGAAGGTGTATGAAGCTCTTTGGGGTCTCTTTAATATGGCAGTAACCCCCTTCATGAGGACTCCACCTTCATGACCTAATCACTCCAAAAGTTTCCACCTCCATAAAGCATACATGTTGCCAAGTTAGTCTGTGTATTTTCAAATAGATGGTATCTGGAATCTTATTTGAACAAAGTCACAAGTTCAAACAAATTTATGTGTATTTATATTCCAGGTTTTTTTTTTTTGTTGTTTGTGTGACCCTTTCTTAGTTTTATATAGATTAGAGTGAAAGAAGTAATTTACTGGGGTCAAATTTCTAAGGTAGTCTTTCAAATAGATGTAGTACTTAGTGTTTTCCTGACAAATAAACAAGTAGAAAACTTTGTTTCTCTTCAATCTAATTATTTTTTGCTCACTCTTATTAATACATGCTGTGTCTTTTCTAATGACTTGTGCTTTTACTTGCATTTTATTACTTTATTAAACTTGTTTGAGTGTAAGTAAATAAATTCACTTATGGATGACATGTTTGTTTCCTGCAAATTCTAATGCTGAAGTCACACAAATGGTGTATTTGGCTGTGCAGTCTTCATGAAAGGCATCAATACCTTTATGAAAAGAGTCTGGAGAATTAGCTAGCTTTTTCTTTCTTCTATATGAGGATACAAGGAGAAGTCTTCAATTTGCAAACCAGAGGAGACCTGTCACCAGAACTCAACAAGGCTGGCAGTGCATCCTTTGACTTTCATCTTCCAGAATGGTGAGAAATAAATTTCTGTGGTTTAAAAGTCACTCAGTCTATGGTATGCTGTTATAACAGCCAAATGGACTAAGACAGTGTTTACATTATAATACTATCTTAATCATGTGCATTTGTTTTTAGTTTGTATGCCTAAAACTGGTTTTGGTATACTATAGATTATCTCAGAAACATTCTATGTATGCCACAAGTGAAATATAGAAGAAGCAAAAAAAAACTGTACATATTTCAAATTTACCTAAAATTAATATCATTTTAAACATTGCTTGTAATAGTCATCCATTTGACACTTTTTCTGGAGCATATGTTGTCAAAAGGAAAAATATTAGAAACATTATACTCAATAACAAGGGATAACTAAACAGGCAGAAAAGAATGATGATCCCCTAAATAAAATCTCTGAAAATTTAATGCAAAATGCAAACAGTAGAAACTATATAAGTGAACTCATTTGTGATGTGCTTTAAAATTTTGTGTCACAATTTCAGCCTAGTGCTCAAAGATGACACCCCTGTTAATAAAAAAAAAAAAACAAACAATCTTTGCCTCCTGATGTGAGGTGTGACATCACTTCTGTCATGGTCCTGCCAAATATCCACAGAATTTCCCTGAAAGGAGACATTAGAAAAACCGAGGTGGAGTGACTGTCTACAAAATAACTTCTACTAATTTTGCTGTGCTCTTCAAAAACGTTAAGGTCACAAAAGACAAATAAAATTCTGCAAAACTCTCCCAGGCTGAAGGAGATGAAGAAACAGAATAGCTCAATGCCATAAGCGATATGGATTGACTCCTGGACCAGGGAAACAAATCCTTTTTCTTTTATGATAAAGGACTTTTTGTTGTTGGGTTTTGTTTTGTTTTTGACACTTAAGAAAGTTTGAATAGGGACTGTGGATCATATACTAGTGTGGTATCAATTTTAGTTTCCTGATTTTGATACACACATTATGTATTTGCTTAAAGTGTCCCAATGTCTGAACTTACTCTTATATAGCTGTAGTGCAGGAAAACTATTCTTTCCTCTACCCTAGTAGGTTCTTCTTCTGGAACCCTGCAAATTATCTTGACAAAAGACAGAGTAACAAGAGAAAAATAAACAAAAGTTTATCAACTTTTGCAGCACATACACATTTGGAAGAAACTCAATGATTAGCAACTCAAAGGGGTCATTAGAACTTGAGTTTATATAGCATTTAACTAAAAAACAGTACATTTCAGAGTAGAGACAAGGCAAAAGGTGTTTTGGGATTCTAAGAGCAGCAAACTGTGGGAAGGTAAATATAAGAGAAGCTAATGGAAAGAAAATGGTTAATTTAGTGGGTTTGTGTGGAGGTCCATTCAGTGGCATCTTGTCTTAGGTGATAAGGTTGTTATTCTCTTCCTGGTGTGGGAATTGGGGACATCTTTACTAGGGGAATTTATGTTCTGTTTTTACGTAGATCAGGAAAAGACGGTAGCTCTTCTTGTGTCTGTTTTGTTTTTGTTTTTGTTTTATTTAAATTGCCTTCAGCACAAAATAATCCTCAAGCCAGGGTGGCATTTTGGGGGAATGTCATATTCTGAACTTTTTAATAGTTCAGAAAAAAATAATATTACAAGAGAGAGATAAAGTAACTGTGATGAGATATTGTTAGCATATGGGGAACCCAGGTAAAAGGTTTACTTTATTTACATCTTAGAACTTTTATGTAAGTCTAAAATTAATTCAATTATGAGCTCTAAATTGAGTTTAGAAAAGAATATTTCATTTTCTCCAAAATTTCATAACTGCTTCTAAACTAGAGTTTTCTCAAATAGTAGGAAGACTTTTATAACTTTAAATATAATGCAAGTGTTTCTTAGATTGCTACTAAATCATATGAATTTATTCAGCATATTTTAGATATAATGTTGTACTTATAGAGCTGTGTGAACCTTGACATGCCATTTAGAGTGAGTGGGCCAGCAGGAAGTATATTTTTAACGCTGAATTCTTAAATAGTATTTTAAACTCTTAAAAAGAAAACAAATATATGATTTAAAATATTTTATTCACTTTGTTCATAAACTTGCAAATTGGTCCCACTCCCACTCCTTATTGGATGTATTTTAAAAGAGGAATCAAAAATTTTCTAAGAAGTGAGAAATTCACTTTAAAGGGTGATTCAGAACTGGAATCTCACTGAATATTCTCCTTGCTGCTATGGACTAGGAAGATGCACAATTACTCTGTTTCCCATGATCTACATGTAATTTTACCTGGATATTGGTATGTGGATGGTTCAAAACTATTTGTATCCTCAAAAATTTACATTTTTGTTACTCAGGGTCTATGTTCTGTTGTGGAATCACTCAAAATTGTTATTTTTAATAACTTCAGTTTCCCCTGTGAATTGTTATTTATGAAGTAGCATCCAGTTTCTGCAGGTTAACCCTTCAATAGTACAGAGTCTTAGATTATTGACTACTTTTATAGACTTCATGAACCATAACTACTGCAAATAAATTACTTATATGATGTTTCTGAAGCTTAGCACCCTCATAGGCTGGGTGACTGTATTACTCTCTGCACAGCCCAGGATGGAAATGAGAATATATCAATCATTATGCAAGTTTACCAGGTATAAATAAGGTCTGTGTTAAGCAAGCTGGGAAATACAGGTGTTCTATCATGGATAATATGGAGATTAAAATTTCCAATTTCAGAAGCACTAAGAAAACATATATTGATCTCTCTTATGGAGCGGGGTTCTGTCTGCACAGTGTCTATCAGTAGTAAATAAAACCACATGTCCTGTGTTCTTGGAGTTTTTCACTTGTTGGAAGAAGGTACATGAAAGATTAGTACAAAAATAAGCATAGTGCCACACTTTTGATCTGTTCTGTAATGGAAAATAATAGTCTGTTATTGTGAAGACTAAGTATCTAATTTTGAAGTTGGGTGGTGAGACATGGTAAATACCTCTGAAATGTGACATTTCAACCAACATCAGAAATTGAGCTTTCGTTTACCACAGAAGAGCTTTGCAGGTAAAGAATGAGGTAGGAGAGAACCTGATGCTTTTCAGAAAGACCGTATTGGCAGAAGAGTTATGAAGTAGGTGAGTGTGAAGCAAGATAAGATCAAGTTAATTATTCTGGGAACAATGGGAATCCATTGAGGGGTTATAAACAGGAAATGAGAAGGTATTTAAAATTTCTCTGTGGTGTATGGAATTGGGAGTGGAGGAAAGAGCAGCTGAATTTAAGACACCAGTTAGGAGGTTACTGTAGAGTGCCAGTAGAAGTGGTGGTAGTGGAGATGGGAGAATATTAGGATGGAAGAGATATTTCGGGCATCAGTTCTATAGGTCTTGACAATGAATTTGAATGCACTGAGTGAGAAAACAGAGTTATCAACAATTGTTACTGAACTCAAGGGGTTCTTCCTTTAATTATTTCAGCCAATTGATCAGACCAAGTTGGAGAATTGTGGTAGAGAGAGCTTTATTTACCCAAATTAAACAAGGAGATATGGAGATTGCTCGCAAAGCATTCTCACCTCTCTAACAGGAGTTAGGATTATAAGACTTTAGGTATTTGGACAGAGTCACTGGGTGAAATGTCTGAATGTGATTGTGCTGACACAGTATAGCTTCAAGATCAGGTCACACTTCTGCATGGATCCCTTTTTCAGCAAATGGCAGCCAAGTCCCCCCTTGGACTGGGTTTTTGTTATAGAAATGGTTGTTAATGAACTTAAGTTTCTGTTAAATCACCAAGGGTCCTCTCTGAGAGTATTGTTTTAGAGTTTAACCAATTTGGGCTGGAATGAATGCCAGGCCATTAATTAAACAGCTTTATTAATTAAATAGATTTATGGGGTTTTCCTGTAAGCTTTCTAGCTTTTGAGTAACAAAATGATTTTTATACTGTTTGAGTAGCGGTTCCATTTCCTGAAAGGGGGAATGTTGAAGAAGTGGATTGTAAGGAGCAGAGTCAAGAATTCAGCAAGTTAGATATCAGTTTATTTACATAGATAATCATCTGTAAATATTAGTTTCTTCCACTCCTCCCACACCATTTTACACAGGTTTTAACAGTTTTTTAAATGATGTTCACTGTTTTTTTCTCTTTCCTCTATTTCTCTCTGTAGGTTTGTATCATCATCTAGATTTGGTCACCTTCCTTTTATTTTCTCATATCAGTTGTTTAAACATTCTTCTGCAGTTCTGCCACTCTTCTCAGTTCTGCCACTGTCTGCAAAGTTTAGCTGTTAACCTGGTCCAGATTGCAGATCTGCTTCAGGATGCCAGTGTTAAGCTAAAAATGGAAGAAACCATTAAAAAGGCAAAGTGTGTTTATTTGGGATCAAAGAGTTGCCATTTGGAGAGCACAACTTCAGGTTAGAAATCTAAAACATTCTGAAAAGAAAGAGTTCGTGGGTACTTCTAGAGAGAAATAGAAGTATGAGGTAGGTTGTGGGGGATGAGAATGGAACCAAACTCAATGAATCCATTTTCATGGTGGGTTTCTGTATGGAATAAAAGACACTGCCAAGATGAACAAGCATTTATTTCCTTGTGACAAGAAAAGGAAACAGTGAAAGTAATATTTGCAAAGAGCTATCTCGTAGAAGGGACAGTGAGGTGAATACATTGGACTTAGCGCAGGAGGGGATCTTCAGGAATATCTTTGTTCCTGGACCTGGAATTTTTTGTCTGTAGTCCATACAATCAGCCTCAAAAAAACATAACTCTGAGGGCATGAAAGCTTGTCTTCTACATGATTTTTAGCTCATCTCAGTTTTATGTGAGGGTACGAAACTGTGTACAAGGTGATCTATCCCAGGTGATCTGGGCCTCCAGGGAAAATTTCTTAACTCCTACTAGCCCTGTGCTCACAGTAATACATGAAGTAATGATCAGATGAAAGAATCACAAGATAAAATGATCAGGTGCAGGTAAAAGTAGGTAAAAGTTATTTTTATCAACCTTTCCAATGGGCTTCTCATTTTTCTGACTTCTTGGATTGTTGGCCTTTGGCCCAGGCCAAGGGTCAGAACCATTTTAAAGAGGTCAGGTCCATTCTCTGTGACTCTCTGGCCTAATTTTAATATGGCTCCAGTAATATTATACCATGAAGAGATAGTTTAGGCCTAGTCTGATAAAGAACATTCCATAGGCCAGAGTGAACCAGCATTGATGTCCAGGGTTGAAGTTTTCCATATACACAATCAATGGACACAGGGAGTGTGCATGGAGCCATGGCTGAGCCTATGTGTGTATATATATTTTGGGTTGGGGAAACTTTTTCCACCTACATTTGAATTTTGGTTTTAATGGAAGGTTATTTTGTCTTTGGCATCTGTTGGATGTAAAACAGTGTCCAAGGGGGACAGTTGACAGATTAATGCTAGAAAAGAGAAGGTTTATTTACAAGCGTATGCAGGAGTAATGGTAATGAGTAACTTGTGGAGCAGCAAGAGCTAAAGGTTTATAGTCTAACTTAAAAAGAGGTTGAGGATTTAGAGTGAGAATTGGAAATAAGTTTTAGTGGTTCTTTTCATACTTCCTGGTGTGAAAGGCCAATCTTTTCCCCTAAGGGAAAGTCCATGGCAGCTGTATTTTCTGGAGGCTTTTTAAATTTAGATAATTTCCTTCTGTAGCTTCTGATTGTTCTGATGTTTTCAGTTAAAAGTAATTTTAATACCACTTTGGAGGTTGTGAATTAATCCCTTCAGACTCCAGGTTTCTTTTCCTGTATGGAAAATCCTAATCCATCAGAGAATCAACTGAGTGTCAAAAGGAAAGGGTTCTGGATCTCTTTTTTCTTGGTAGCACCTCTATCTATATGCAGATTTGCCCACCTTCTCCCCAGGTGCTCTGGGAAGTCTTGGGAAGGGTAACCCTTTTAGGGTAAGGTAAAAAAGTATCAGGCTTTTCTGCCCTCCAGCCATTAGGATTCATGATGGGTCCCTGCGGTCCTGAATGCATGCCTGATAGTGGGCACCTGGAGTAGGGTGTGGGCATACGTAAGTGGGTACACCTGGGCTAAAACTGGGCTTATAAGGGCAGTGTCACGGGGATGCCAAGATAGCAGAGAACACACGGAAAGAGCAGAGAGAAGGAGAGTGAAAGAGAGAGCCCAGAGTGAAGACTTGCTGAGGGCTGGGAGGCCTGACAGTCTCCTGGCAGCCCCGGTACCTCTGCCTGCCGTGTACCTGGTAAAACCCAGTAAAATCCTGAAAAAGCCACTGAGGGCTCCAGGACTCCCTCCTTCACCCACCTGCTTGAATCTTAGAAAACCTGCTCTGGCCTTTCCTGCTGTTATACCCTTCTCAGGTAACAAAAAGTCACTAACCCTACCCACTCCCCAGTGGCACACTTTTACTCTTAATTTGCATAAGTATGTGAAGCCATAGTGTGGAGGTATTGGCGAACTAAGATCTGCTTCTAATAACTGTTTACCCCAGGACAGACCTGGCCTGGCAGCTTCCCTTTCTTGGAACATGTAAGAACTGCCACTTCCTGTGCATACAGAAAATTTAACAAATGGGTGATTAAATGATGTTGTGAATTGTAGATTCACAGATTTCTTATAACATCTGATCTTGGTAAATGAACATATTTAAAAAAACAGGACTGTGATCAGAGATATAATCTTACATCTTGCTAACTGAAATGGTTTACTTCCTAAATTACCCCTTGGCATGTATGAATTGATGCCTTTTTTTTGTTAGGAAAAAATTATTACAAATATACTGGTTTATAAATATAGAAAGATTTCCCTTTGTTTTCAGTTACCACATTTTTAGCAGGCAAAAAGTAACATGTTGAGAAGTGATTATGCATGCTTTTGTACTGCTTTGCTTCCAAGAGGAAATATTAGAGGAATCAGCAAGATAGCAACAAAGAGCACAAAATTACTGTGTAGTAATTCAAGATCTTTTTCAAACAATTAACTAATGTTCTTTTTCTCTAGTATGTGGCAATGATGCTTTGGATATAATATATTGAGCTTTTTGTAAGATATCCAAAAATTCATAAATCAAGTTCTTAGACAACATGAAAAAATGGGAGCTGGATATTGCTAGAGTTAGACACAAAGGATTTCCTAACAATAGCAAAGCCCTAGCTGCCTCCACCTCTTTCCTTCCCTGGGGCTACTTGGGTGTCCAAGGAACTGGTCTTCAGCCAGGACTAACTAGCATATTGGTCCATCATGGGTAGTGTCCATTCTGATTTGTCATTGCAGACACTGTGCTGGTATTAAAAATTTTAAATATGATCTTGGGGCACAATAAATTAGAGCTCTTTGGACTAAAGCTGGGCCTGGGCCAGATGAGTTCTTTGGGAGCTTCCTGCATGTTGCCCATATCCCATATATAATTAAAATGAAAAATAATCATAAACTGTCAGGAGGTCCAACATAGTGCACATTTTCCCATGATGATGATCTCAGCATGTTCTTAGAAATATTGAGTGACAAATTGTGTTTTGTTTTCTCATTCATTGGGTGCCTCTGCTTTGTTAGTGCCTTAAACATGTGCCTTTGTTGAGCTCAGAGTGAATCTATTAAGGCAACAGAGAAAGGTTGGAATTGGGAATTATGGATTGGTTCTATTTACATTTTTCTTCTATCACTAGCTGTGTAGACCTAAAGTAAGTAAAAATTGTCTTGCTGATAAACTTTTATGATAATGTGTTGAGTTGTTTAAAATAAAAACACTGCTTAAATTAAAACATGAACAAATATACCTTAGACTTCTTTTAATGGAAAAATGAAGCAAAATACTCAACCCAGGGATTTTCAGCAAAAAATATAAATTCACTAAACTGCCATGCTTTCATAATGGTTTAGATTGTTTGCTCTGACTTTAGGCTGCATAAGTGTCCCTTTTCCCACAGTGCCATCTCTAATTGTGCATCTGAGCTGCTCTGTGAAAGGCTGACTTGCAAAACAGATGGTGAATGTGTGTGGTGGGAAGGCAGGTGTTTCAGCTGGTGATCTTTCAGGTGATCTTTCTTCAGCCACTGGGACTATATCTCAGTACTGGTTGGAAAGTAGGGAGTCTGCCCATTACAGATTATATGCCTATACATACACATACATATAAACATATAGCTTTATTTGCTATCATTAAAAGCCTGTTTGTTAGGGGAGATATTGTCTCAAGATAATTGGCCCCTTCTGCCCCATGCCGAGTTGAAACAAAAGATAATTACAAAAAAAGTACTGAAGAGAAGTGCCAACTGCCATATCCCTTAATGAGTGAGGGATTTATCTAGAAACAGCTGAAAATATCCATTAAATGTGTAAACAAGACTGAAGGGATTGGCAGAGTAGTAGAATGACAATTATTTTTTGTTATTGCATTTTTAGTTTGAAATGAACTTGCATGTGTTTCATATAGCCTTTGGAAGGAAAGAAAAGTTTATTGAACAATTCAAAGTTGTAAAAAAGGTTAATTTTTAAATTGCCATAACTTAAAAATGAGATGTGTAAGTTAGAGGTAGATAAAAAGAGAAATCTATGAAAATTCTGTTCTGGATCTACCTTTGTGATTTTATGAAATAAAAATTATCTTGTTCTGAACATTTAAATATGCCTGGGGTCTCATGGAAGCAGCTGGCATCTTTAATCTTAATAGCAACCCAGTGATACAGCAGTTTTATCCCGATTATACAAATGAGGAAACTGAGTCCTGGCGAGTTTAAGGGCTTTGCCTAGAGTTACCTGTTCAGTTCATGATAGAACCAGGATTCCAACCCAGGCTCTCTGACTTCAGAGGAATGGTATTTATCATCAGGAAATATGTTTGTTGCCTATCACTTAAATTTCTGTTTAATTTCCTTATTTTAAAATTCAGGGATAGGGCTAGAATATTCACATTAAATCATAGGGTTTTAACTGTAAACTCACTTTTTTTCTTAAACTGAAACTGAGCAAAGCCAATGTTCACATCCTATACTCACTACAAAAGGTCAGGAGAATGACTAAATGGTAATTACTATCAAGTATTTGTAACAATTTAAGTCATTTCAGGATTTTACTTTTGACAGTTACTTTTATTAGTTTTAGTAACAGGAGCACGGTTAAGTAGGTATTTGTGAGCCTACATCTCAGCTGTTTTCTCATTTCTCTATGTATGAACCTAAATCTCCATCATCCCCTGGGGTTGCTAAATAATCACTTGACAAGCCATCAATTCATCAAAGGAGTGATGAGTAAATCCTGCATGGTGAGAGGAGTCAAGGAATAAGCAACACGCCACTGATTAGGAGAACCAGGTAGAGACTGTAGTTATTCTGTGCTATTCAAATATGGAGGTTATAGAACCAGTGCTACCTCAATAGAAAATAGTGTGCCTTGGGCCTCCCTGGTGGCACAGGTAGTAGAGCGCAGCATTGTGAAGCTGTCCGCAGCCTCTGCAGTGTGGGTTCGATCCTGGCCGGCTGCAGAGATGCCCACATGGAGCATCTTCTTGTCTTGCCCGCTGCTCCCCTCAGCAGTGTATTTCAGCCAGTCTGCTTGTTCTGTTCCCCACTCTGTCTCTGGTTAAACCTCTCACCTTCCCACACATATGGCCTGTACCCTGGTTCTTGTATAAATAAATCTTTATAAATAAATAAAAGTACTTAAAAAATGTGCCTTGCTTCTTTAGGAAAGAAAAGATTCGTTCTTTAGCAAATCTTAGATTCTTCTACATAGTTTCTTAAGAAAAAGCTAATGTGGCTGTATACAGGAAGGTTTAAAGTTTACTTACATTATTAGTATAGGAATGCCTCATTCTTTTGTTATACTAAAATTAGATATTTCACATAAGTGACTTTTCAAGGTAAATATTTTAATTTTAATAAATTATGATGGAATTTTACATTTTTTGTTAGGTATACCATATAAATGATAAATGAGGACATATGATGTATGTGTTTGTTTAATGGAGAATAATGAAATGAATATCCGCATAGCCACCACCCAGACTAAGAAACAGAAAGTTTCCATTCTGTCCCTCCCCCTAATAACCAGCCATGGATATTTTATGAATGATATCTTCATATAATTATTAGGGTTACATAAATATAAATGATGTATTTACATCTTTATAAAGAGGGAATTATTCTATGTGAACTTTTCTGTGACTTGCTCACATTAACATTATGTTTCTAAGAATTACCCATGCTGACACATGTGCTAGAGTTGATTTCCACTCTTTATAGTGTATTCCGTTTTATGGATATGCCACAGTCTGTTTTTTTAGACATTCACTTATTGAGTTATTTCTGGTTACTTGCTGTTAAGATGACTATAAATATTTTTGTATACCTCTCCTAGCTGTAGATGAGCAAGAGTTTCTCCGGGATGCTTACCCTGGAGAAAAGCTGGGTTGTAGACTGTACACACCTCCTACAACATTCCTAGGAAATGCCAGTGTGTGCCCAAAGTAGTTGTGCCGATTTAAATTCTCCCAAGGAGTACACAGAAATTCCTGTGCTCCACATAATGCCATCAGTTGGGATTGTCAAATTGTATAAATTTTCCAGTCTCTTGGGTATAAAACGGTGCCCTACTAGAGTTTCTTTGCATTTCCCTGATTACTAATGAGGTTGGCCATTTTTTCATAGATTTATTGACCTTCACATTTTTCTTTCATGAAATGCCTTGTGTATCTTATTCTTTTCATATTTTCATTGTCCTTTTTTTTTTACATATTCTGCACAATAATTTTTCATTATAAATGTTACCTTAATACTTGCCTTATGTTTTTCCTTGGATTTTTAATATTTCATATATCTTTTCATGGTGCCCTTTGATGAATAGTTCTTAATTATATTGTAGGTGAATTAATCAGTCTTTTTCTTTGTGTTTTGAACTATATATACATTGCTGAAGAAATTGCTGAAGAAATCCTTACCCTCTGGCAATTAAGATACTCTTGTATATATTTTTACATTATTTTACTTCTTGTTCATTTAACTACTTAATCTCTGGAATTGTTTCATCTAATGTAGATTGTGAAGTAAAGGTTGAATTTTATTTTTCTGTACATTGTTGCAATGCCATTTATAAACTAGTTCACTTCCTTCCACACTGGTCTGCTGTTAGCTTTTATTATTTTATATATCAAGTTTCTCTGTGTGTAGGTTCTTCTTCAGTCTCTATATTTATTACATGTACTTGTTGATGTGTTTGCAATATTGATGATCTTATTCATAAGCTTTGTATATTTTTCCATTTATTTTGGTTTTCTTAATTTTTTAAAAATAAATTTTATTTTATACAGAGAAATCTTATAAAATTTTGTTATGTCCTTAACTATTTTCATTTCAAAATTTTCATAAATTGTATATTTAAGAGGTTGCTCTTTCTAATGCTCTGCTACTGGTGTATAGGAATGCTAATCATTCTTACATATTAATCTTATGTTCAAAAACCTTGATGAACTATCATATTAATAACATTAAGATTTATGGTACATAATCATAGCTTCATAATGATGGCAACTTTGCTCTCACCCTTAATTCTTACAGTGTTTCATTGCTTTTCTAGTCTTACTCTGTAGGTTGGGACTTCCACTACACTCTGGTGATCAAATTTGCCCCGCTTCAGTAAACATTTCTTTCTTCTGTGAGAATTTCTCCATCTTCCCAGGGCACACACTCATTGAGTTGAATCTGTAGTCTGTTATTTTATTTTTTTTTTACTGTACTCCTAAGGAATTCTCTAAATAGTGTCTAAGAAATAAGTGGTGTCCTCAAAATCTGATCAGTTTATTCATTTATTCACATGCTCATTCACCATATAATTCTCTGAACATATATAACAGTGAAGAAGACAACATCTGCCCTCATAGAGTTCACATATAGAGTGGAATTGCAACAGTGGGCAAATTGGTGTGTAATATGGTGCAAGGTAGTAAGTGGTAAATGTTGAGTGATGGAAGGTAAGTGAGGGAGAGGATGGGCTTCAAATGCATGTGCTGGGTCAGGAGAGGTGCCAGACAATTATAGGTAGAAAAGACTTCTCTGGGGAGATAACATTTGCACTTAGCCCCGAATACAGTGAACAAGTGAGTACCAGAAGTTATGGTAACAGTAGGTAAAAATGGTGTTGTGATTGAGGGACCTCAAGATGTTCCCCATGGCCCTAAGACAGTGAGCACGGACAAGCTGTAGTAATTGAGGCCAAAGAAAGAAAGCAGAGGCCAAAAAAATGTTGGGCTTAGAAAAAGCCCTTATTTGGTAGAACTTGCTTTCATATTCTTATTAGCTAAAGAAATTTTGGAAGTGCAAAACATTTTAGTAGCACCTGGTATCTTTTTTTATTATTTTACTCCATTAATTCTTGTGTCTGTTATCCCAGTTGCTGAAAAGAAGAATGTAAACTCTTCAAGAGTAGCAACCTGGGTTTAATTCACTCTTTTGTCAAAAATCCCTAAGATTCATTATTGATGGAAGGAAAGACCATATTAATATTTGTAAAATGAACAGAGATTTTCTCTTTTTCCTAAGGAGTTGGGAGATCATTGTCACTGAATTAGGCTGGTTGTTTTCATCAAGAGACTCCTTGGGGTTGTTGCTATCTGGTAGACATTGTAGTGGAATAAACCTTAGGAAAGGGCAGGTGTAAGCTAGATGTCTTCTCAAAATTGCATCATATCATGACAGAGGCTTATAAATGTGAGGGTGAGAAAAATCTCAAAGTCTGATTTCCTGTCTTCAAATAGAAATATACAATATAGTCATATATAAATGATTTGTACCTGTTTTCATACTGTTCCTTATTCTAAGCA
This sequence comes from Talpa occidentalis, assembly GCF_014898055.3. Lineage (NCBI taxonomy): Eukaryota > Metazoa > Chordata > Mammalia > Eulipotyphla > Talpidae > Talpa > Talpa occidentalis. The sequence goes on along the minus strand of NW_026555331.1, from coordinate 111,509,028 downwards.
ATTGATGTTAGCAGAGTGGAATAAATCTGATATGTATGTATGTATTTATAATAAAGTAGCATTTCTTATATCCTTATTAATTTTTTGACAATACAGGATTTCTACCCTTTGATGGGATCACCATAGCTCTCCCACCACCAAAGCACTCATAGTCCTCCACTATAGTCCATTGTGCTCTCCTTCTTCCTCCCCCACCACTACCCCCACACCTTTTTCACTCTTGCACCTCCCCCTCTCATCCTGGATGTCTCAGATCTATGGTCAGGTTTCAAAGGTTTGTTTTTGTTTTAAGGTTTGTCTTTGTCTGATCCTTTGTTAGATTTCTCTGTTCTCCACATATAAGTGACATCATCCTGTATTTATCTTTTTCCTTCTAGCTTAGTTAGCATAGCATAATCCCTTCCAGCTCTATCCATATTTCTCCAAATGGAATTAGTTTATCTCTTTTAATCACTATTATGTCTCTTGCTATAGGACCCCTTTTATTTAAACAGCTTGGTGTTCTTTTATCTTCCTGTAATGTATGTTTAGTTCCTTCAAGTTCAGGGAGATTTCTTTCATTGTTTCCTTAAAATTTTTTTCACTTCCCTTTCTCTTTCTGGGATGCCTATGATTCTTATATTTCCCTTCCTCATGGTATCAGATAATTCTTGAAGTGTTGCTTCAATTTTTCCCCTTAATCTATCTCTCTCTCTTTCTATTTTGATTCCTTTCCCCATCTACATCTTCAAACTCACTGGTTTGATTTTCCATTTGGCTTATTCTACTTCAGTGGCTTTCTCCAGAGCTTTTCATTTCCTCCATTGATCTTTCTCTGTCTTGCAATTCCATTACTTTATTATTTAAAATTTCAATTTTGATATTCTGTTTTTTGATTGTGTTTCTCATAGCATTCATTTGTTTTCTGAGTTCTTGCATGCCTTGGAATTGTTTTTCTGAGATTTTTTTTTGTATTCTTTAATCTTCTTAATCATTGCAATTATGAATTCTGTATTTGATAGGAAAAAAAAGATTTTCAATGTCTTTGTGGCTTGGTTCTGGAAATTTGTTCTCTTTGTGGTATGTCATTCGTTCCCTCTGTAGTATCGTTCAATATGTATATTTTTCTTTTTCCGCATTGTTTGATTTGAGTTTGCTCTGCTATAGTGAGGGCTTTAGTTGTGTGTAGGTCCTCTCTTGCTGGGCATTCACCAGTTGATGGGCATGGCAGGTGGTGCCTCATGGAATATGGGGTGGCGCAAAGATCTCTCCAGTAGCTCCTTGGGACTGGGTTTTAGTCTGTGGGCCCTCAGGGCTTGGGTGGGTGTGTGGCTGGGAGTGAGCTGCTGGAAAGCTCACCCCAAATCTTATTGTGGCTGTTTTCCAGTTGGTAGGCAGACCTTATCTGATTTTAAACTGAATTCTAACTTCTGTACCATAGTCCCCTATTTGTAAATTGAGATTATATAACATTTTTTGCAGATCAATGATGAAATAGAATTGAGAATTTTGGCTTGTCAGTTTTATTATATGAGAAATAATGTTAAAGTCTGTTATGAATATTTATTGCTAATAAAGTTCTCTCCACTACTGATAAAGTTCAAACAGACATTTTCCCCAATATGTCTAGAGTAGGCCTTTTCCAATTCATGTTACCTTGCTCAATTGAAGCCTGTGAGCCTCAGGAAAGACTTATCTAGAAAACTTAAATAAGGGACCAGGAAAATGAGTAACTATAAGAAAGTGAAAATCAAAATCAACAAAAAACTATGAACCAGAGACACTTTTTGGGGGTGGGGGGCGGGACGGGAGGGATTGGGGTCAGAATGGGGGGATTGCAATTGTATGGGGAATATAAAAATAAAATTTATTATTTAAAAAAAAAAATGTATAGAGCCTCCCCTGGTGGTGCAGCGGTTGAGCGCTGGACTGCGAGCTCGATCCCAGGCCGCCAGCGAGGATCCCACATGGCACGACAGACCTCTCCTGCCTCGCTCGCTGTTCCCCTCAGCAGTGTATTTCTTCAGTCTGCCTGCTCTGTTCCCCGCTCTGGCTCTGGTGAATTCTCTCACCCTCCCGTGCTTCTGACTGTACCCCGTGTTTGTATAAATAAATTAAATATATATATATTACTTAGATTTATGTATCTCTCTAGAAATAAACACTTTTATTGGGAAACCTATTTCAAGCAGAGCAAGCCTCTAGAGTCATGATTTTGTCACATGAAGTCATCACCTCTTTATCATGTGAAACCCCCTACTATCTCCTTAAAGCCATAAACCCCTTAATACAGAATGGAATGAGAATATGGGTGGTTTGCATATTTACTTTAGAATTTACAGTGATATAAATCCTCTATAAATATGTTATTAAATTTAGTCTTTTCCTTCTACAAATCTGTTTGATGTTGTTTGTCCAGCCTCAGAAGAAACCAGAGAGGTGGTGAATTTCCCCCTGTACCCTGACATGAATAATGTTTATATATGCAGTATGATTTAATTTTGGAAAATAAATATAGAAGGCATTCCATTGATGTGGCTTAAAAGATATAGTTATGGTTTCTTTTATTGTTTTGTAGAAAAATGGCATAGTTAATGAAAATTGAGGCAAAAGTAAGGGTAGTTCTGAATTTTCACTCTCATCCTTTGGCCCTTTTGAATCAGCTGTAGTTTTTTGCTTTGAATTTGAAAACAATTTAGGTCATTTTACTAACCGGTGGAGTGGCCCCTGTGAATGGTGGACAGAAATGAAATCTCAGCTTGGTGATTCACCTATCAGGTGTTTTCTTATCAATGAAGTGGTTATAATCTGTAATAAGTTATACAAGAATATTAACTGGTTTACATTTTTGTATACACAAAACTTAGATCTTTGCACATCTTTGATTTTACAACAACATGTGGAGGTGAAAGGTACTCCTGTTGATACTTTACTGTATCTCTTTCTGCATAGGATAACATAGATGGTGAGTTGAAGTAATGATTTCATTAATGAGAGAAAAGAGTGCTATTGAGAAAAGAATTTTCAGATTGTCGGCATTGATTAACTCTTTGGTTAGTTCTTCAACTCTATCTTAGAAGTCACTATTTTCTGTGTCTTCATACGAGGTTTGAACTTTGATGATTTCTGCAAAGTTTTGGGCATAAAAAATAACTGAGATGAGTACTTTGTGTTTGAGAATGGTGCATTGGCAGCAGTTCTGGGAGAGAAAACAGCTTCTCTTATGCTTTTTCTAATGAGGAAAGCATCTTGGGGGGCCAGTCTTGAGTAGATGTCCTGCTGTCCTTTATGTTCTGCAGTTGCTTTGGTGTTGGCCAACACCAACCAGAGGAAACTAGGTACATTTTCTCTCCTGATGAGCTCTAAAACTCCTGGCTTCACTCCTATCTCGCTATACTTCAACATGATCCCTGGAGCAAGCTTGGAAATTGATCAGTGTTTCCCAAAAATATTTCTTTTATTTTCAGGTGCCCAACTAAAAGACTCCATGCTGTGATGTTTCACAGCTTTTGATTACTGTAAGAATTTCGGACAGCATCATGGAATTTAAAACAAAAAATGAAAATGTGGACTGATACTAATAATTATTTTACTAAAAGTGGGTATGTTTTTTCAATCAGTTGGAAAAGACAGGAAAAATACTATTGCTTTCCCATTCTTCACAGGCTTAGATGTAAATCCTTAGGAACAAAGAGCTTTTTATTTTATAAAAACTAAATTCATGCCCACATGTCTCAACTGTCAAGTTACCATAATCATTCACAACTGTCAAATATAAAGATGATTTGCACACCATCCAGAAATATCTTTACCAAGGTCCAAGTGCTTGACATTTAAGAGTTTTTAAAAACATTCTGAGCTTTTTTAAAAAAATCTATTTAGTTATGCATACAAGTACAAGAGCTGGGGTACAGCCCAGAGATGCGGAGGGTGAGAGGATTCACCAGAGACAGAGTGGGGAACAGAACAGGCAGATCTACCAAAGTACACTGCTGAGTGGAGCAGCGGGTGAAACAGGAGAGGCCTGCTGCACCATGTGGGTTTCTCCCTGGCCGGCCCGGGATTGAACTCATGCTGCAGAGGCTGCAATTGCTTCATAGTGCGGTGCTTAGCCCCTTGCGCCACCAAGGAGGCCCAAAACATTCTGAGCTTTGTTAAAAAAAAAGATGCCCTGACCCATCTTCAATAGGATTTAGTTTTTGAGTTATTTTTCTGTCAATAGTGATGGAAAAGAAAATATCCCAAGCTGTCTTGCACATGAAAAACACAGTGTGTCCACAAAAGCAGTCTAGCTTGCTCCCCTTTCTAAAGCAAATTTTGACAAATTTTAACATGGTAAAATGTGAGGAAGAAAAAATTTGGTTTGACTTAATTTTTTCTTATCTTCATTATAAAGTTAAAAATTCTGAAAAAATTATCAGAGTAGAAATAAAAACCAGAATTCAAACACTAAAACATGCCTGATAGGACTGATGTGATATTTTTCCTATATACTGAAGATTTTTTTAAACAAATAAATGAAATAATAAATAGTAAAGCCAAGCAAATAAATAAATAATTGAAAAAAGATTCATTCCCCAACTGGATTAACATTTAGATTAAAGTAAAAACGGTCAAGTACAAGTAAAACTCTTCAGGACGTTCCTCATTTTAAGCTAATTATGTTTCAACATTCTAGATTTTTGTCTGAAATGTGGAACACTCTTCATCATATTTAATACTATATTTGGCAGAATCAATGTTATATGCACAATCATATGAGGGTCCGAGTATTTCCGAAGTTTCACTTTATATTAATAAAGATAAAAACTGCTTGGAGCATTTGATTCTAATGGAAAAATGTGTTGAGGATTGCACTTTGGAATGTTTCACCTATAGGGTGGCCCAGAGAAGGGTGATATGTGGGGAGGGGACTCCTTTATGTCAGGGACCTGAGACCCAGAGGTCAGGGTCTTAGAATGGAATTGAGTACGGGATTCTGGATGGACTGGTGTTAGTAAACTACAGAAGTATGAATGGGAAGAAGGTGGTGATGGCATGAAATCACCGAATCCTGCTAGGATATCAGAACTGTCCCTGCCCTCCTTGCTTTCCTAGTCTTTCTGTCTCATATCTCCCTGGGGAATGGAGACGACTTCCTTTATGTTCTCCTAGTCGTGATTTGATCCAATGGTGTCACAGAATACAATGGTGTCTGAGAATTTAATCTTATCACCTCTTGATATTTTTTTTAAGTTATTTTTTCTCTTTTAGCAAGAAGTGAAAGGAGGGGTAGGTGTGCTTTCAAGTGATTTCAAATAGCTGGGGCCAGAAAGGAAAAGTGGTGAGGAGGGGATTTCAAAATTTCATAGCACTAATGGATTGGGGTAGAAGGAAAGAAGTCGGGACAAGGGAGGGGAAGAGAGGGAGGAAAAAGGAGAGAGAGGCAGAGATAAATGTAGAGAGACTGAGAGTCACCGAAAGAAATGAATGAGAATAAGGTCCAGACAGGTAGGTATTGGTTGGATTAGACTTTTGATTTTTAGGATTTATCTTTATTTATAATGCATACAAGAATTGGGGTGTGTAGGCCAGAGGTGCAGGGGGGTGAGAGGACTCACCAGAGACAGGGTGGGGAGCAGAATAGGTGGGTCTACTGAATATATTGCTAAGGGGAACAGCGGGCAAGACAGGAGAGGTCTGCTGCGTCATGTGGGTTAGCTTCCTGCCTGGGGACTGAACTCAGGCCACAGTGACTGGGGATAGCTTGACAGCACTGAGACTTTAACCCCTGTGCTACCAGGGAGACCCTGGTTGGATTACACTTTTGTGACCCTTTTATTTAAGCCTCGGTACAGTGCAGAGACTTTGAAAGGATTTAAACATATTTGAAAATCTTGCAGTTACCATTTGGTGACTAGAAAGCAAGTTGAAGCTTTGTTGCAAGATTCCAGTTTCAAGATTGTGGTTTGGCCTAGGGTAGAGAGTGTATTTCGGTTGGTGGTGGACTGGAAGTAAAGGAGGGAGAAAGGAGTGTCTAGAAGGACTCCTTTGACATGAGCTTCTGAGGTCCCTGTGTTATTCAGGAGAAGTTCTGTTATACTGTGGTAACTATAGTTAGAAAATCTCAAACCTTAAACACAAAATTAACAGGCAACTAAATCAGAGACATCATGCAGGGGATGGGGAAGGAGAGGGAAAAAAACAGGGGAGGAAAGAACTCAAGGGACTACGGTGATGGTACATGGGTGAATTGGTGGTGTGAATTTTATGGGGACCACACCTGAGAGGAGAAAGCATACATTGTACAAAAAAGCAAGAATAATGTTATGTGTGTGTGTGTGCATATATATATATATATATATATATATATTTATTTTATAAAGAAAATCTCAGGCCAATGCAATGACTTTCAGTCTTAGAAAGTCAGCTAGAAGTCCAAGTGACTCTCCAGGGCAGCTGTCCTCCAAACTCCACACTGTCCACTTTTTCAACATAGATGCCACCATACTTGCTGTGGCAAGTAAAAGAGAACTTGGGAGGGGTTCATGCCCTGACTCTTCAATGCTACTGTAACTTCCATTGACATGTCTTTGGGTACAGTGAGTCATATATATGGGTGTCAGTTTTACTTCAGGGTACTGAAAATATATTTCTCCATTGCCCATAAGAGGAAGAAGATGAGAAACAGAAAAGCTAATGTGAAAGTCTACCAGAAACCTGCATTTTATATGGGAAACTCTGCAAGGGAAATAGAATCTGGAGTAAAGAGTTTAATTTCAGATATGCTAAGTTTGATATGCTCATGAGACAACTAAGTGGTTAAGTCAAGTGGCCATTGGACAGTTGAGTAAGGAAGGAAGAAGAGAAGGAAGGAAAAGGAGGGAATATAATCAAGGTTTCTAGCCAAGTCTCCACAATCAAGATATACGCCATTGCTTCACTCCTTGTACACTCAAATCCCTTTCTCTCCTACCCCTCCCTGCCATGATTTCTGGAAACTACTGATTATACTTTTTATCAATATAAATTTGCTTTTTCTAGAATTTCATAAAATAGAATCAGATGGTGTGTGGTCTTTAGTATCTGATCTTTTATTTACCATAAGGATTGGCAAACTTTTTCATGTAAAGATTCAGCTAAGTAAATATTTTAGATATAGGCTAATATGGTCTTCGGAAGTACTTACCTCTGCTGGCTTGTATTGTGAAAGCAGTTTTTACAATATGTAATTGAATGGATGTAGCTCTGTTTCATAAAACTTTGGGCTGAGTTTGGTCTGTAGGCTGTCCATCCCCAACTTAACAAAATCACTTTAAATTCAATGCTCTTGTTGTGTGTATCAGCAGTCTTTTTTTTTTTTTTTTTTGTAAAGGAAGTCTTTTTTATTTTTTTCCTTAATGATTTATTTATTTATTTATACAAGCACTGGGTACAGTCAGAAGCGCGGGAGGGTGAGAGAATTCAGAACCAGAGCGGGGAGCAGAGCAGGCAGAAGGACTGAAGTACACTGCTGAGGGGAGCAGCGGACTGCAGGAGAGGTCTGTGCGCCATGCGGGACCCTCCTCCGGTGGCTGGGGAGCAGCTGGGGATCAAACCGGTGCCACGGAGGCTTTGGGCAGCTTTGCAACCCAGCGCTCAACCACTGCGCCACCGGGGAGGCCCTCAGCAGTCTTTTTATTGCTGAACAGCCTTCCACTGTGTGGATGGTATTCCATAATTACTTACCCATTCATCAGTTTAGATTGTTTCAAGTTTTGACTTTTGTGATTAAAGCTTCCATGAACATTCTCGGGTAAATCTTTTGTATGAACATAGGTTTTCATTTTTTTTAGGTAATAAGATAGATTTACTGGGTCATATGGGAAATGTATACTTACTATTATGAGAAATTGCCAAAACTTTCTTAAAGGGGACCTACTATTTAACCAGTAGTGTGTGAGAATTCTAGTTGTTCTTGCCATTGGAGTATGTACTGGAATAAGTGTTTACTGATATTTAAATGTTAATATAAATAAATCAGTGGAAATATGTTGTGTATAGTTTCCTATCATTAATTTTTAAATGTGATTAAAAAATTAAACCTTAAATTTTTTATAAATTTTCCCTATTGAAAGCAATACACTTGCTCTCTGTGTAAATGGCAGTGAGTTCAGAACTGCACTGCTAGGAGTACAATTACTCTTTACTGTCTTTACTCTTTACCTCATGTGCCTTTACTAGTTGGTTGAACTGAGGTTTGGGGTGAAACTCTTTTGAGATTTGAGGAACTTAATTTGATCCCATTTATGATAGGTGGCCAGCCTACCTCCACATGGGTATGCCAAGGCAGATCCTGAATTTTTCTCAAAAAAGTAAATTGTGTCTGTTGACCATCAAGCCTTTTGTGATCTAGTGCATGACTGAATTAACTTTGCCTGGAAAATTTTTAAAGTAGCTGTTTGAAATGTCTACCTGTTTTTTTTAAGATCTCAGTCAAGTTTCATAAACTTTCACTTTACACTGTGGTACTCCCAGTGAACTCTCTGGTACCTGAGTGAATTGATTTGCTATTTAGGTTCTTTGCCATAATAAGCTCATTAAATGCTGGGGCCTGCTACCAAAAAGTCATTTTTTTGAGTACTTGTTCTACGGCTGTACTCTGACAGAGCTAGATGTCAATTAAGATTATTCCTTGTTAGTGGAAATAAAATCATGTTATCTTCTAAAAGAATCCCTCTGTTCTTTTTCCAAGGGGGAGTGGAAGACTATATTCAGTTCACATAAAAGTTTATCCATTCATTATGTGAAAAGGTAAAAAGATAGAGGTCCATGAAGAGATCTCTTTTTTTACCTCACTGAAAGTTTATGACCTAAGTGGGGGTGGAGGATATTTTTTTTCCACAGTGGTCTCTCAGGGGTGGTGTCAAATTATAGGTTCTATTACAGCATCAAGAATTAAATCTATGTTGAGCTTGAAAAGTTCAGGCCATAGGGTTCCTCTACAGAGTCAAATCAGAAGAAAGTTCATCTAGTCACCTCAATCTCAATAATATTGAGGTGGGAAGGGGCAAAAGGAAATGCCCTTAAATCCTTCCTTTTCCTTGTGACCCATATTGACCCTAAAAGCCTGGATTTACTTTTTCATAGAGCTAATGTTGCTCAGCTTTCTCTTGGTTACAGACCCTGTGTTAAGCTCTATGGGTGTACTAAGGTCAGAGGAAGTTTCCTGTAAGGGAACAGACTTTGGAATGACTAGATTGCTAACTTACCAAGTTGTGGCTGGTTTCATCAGTGACTCTATTTCCTCATTTTTAAAATAGGAATTATAGCAGTGCCTACATCATAGGGCTGTTGGATACCATGAGTTAGTTTATGTGAACTGTTTAACAGGACACATAGTGTGTTCTGCAATTGTTAGCTATTACTGTCATCATCTTAGTACTCACCTCATGAAAACTGCGGATGAGGCACTTTGTTTCCCATTTCACAGTTGAATAAACTGAGTTACAGAGAACAATTCTCTCAAATCCATGGGGTTGGAAGGCAGCAAAACTATAACTAGAAAACATGCAATCTGAGTCCAGTCTGTGGCAGTGACTGCTGTCCTTTACAGCCTCCCAATTTAATAAGAAGGAGGTGACCATGAATTTTGATGTAATCTGCAGTAAGGCAAATACGCTATAAAAAAAAGGTGAGTAAGAGGACTAGCTCTTGTATTAGTGGCATGGATTTGACCACTGGTTTCTCCAAATGAACCCATATACCCATTGACTGTGACCAATAAATTCACTGGGAGTGCATCTATTATTTGGAGTGGTGCCAGTGTAGCAAATGACATCATAGTCTATACTGTTATAGGAACCAGAATCCTGGGTCATGCTTGACTCCAGCTTTTCCCTCTTTCCCAGTAGCCAGTTTATGTTTATCCTGTTACTATTTTTTTTAAATAACTCATAAATCCTTCACTTTCTCCTCTAACTCCAAGGCCACCATCCCACTCACCTCAACTGCTTTCTTGTCCAGCTGCACTATTCCTACCTTGCCCCATTCCAATCTGTTTTCCCTGTGAAGTAAGGTGAAATGCAAATCTGGTAGTATTGTACCTGATTTAAAACATCAGCCACTTTCTCTGTCAAATACAGGTCTGTTTGAGTCTGAAATTTGTCCCTTATGCCATTTTTCCTCTATAAAATTTGGAGCAGTAAACTCTGATTTGAAAAACTGAAAAAAAAAATAAGATTCTGAGGTGTCAAATGAAATTTGGTTTTCTTTGACCTCATTTATGAAATTCATGCCTCAGATAATTAGGTCCTAGAATCTGACCCTATTACCAGATCTGTCACCGGAACTCAAATGTTCCACAAAGATTTATAATACCTGACCTTTTTTTGTAGCAAGACAAAGTATATTGTAATAGGGAAAGTGACTAATATGTTTTTATATTTTTAAATGTGGTAAGGTATTCCTGATTCCATATGCATATCTATGGAGGAATTATCCTTGGGTTTTTCTACAGTGAACACTGGCCCAATGGATCCACTATTACCTTGGTGTTTGTGTCCATGAATATAGCATGTGTCCTGATGGTATTTTATCTTAAGGCAGATTGCAGCAAGCTAGGGAGGGAACCCAGATAAACAGCAGCAGGAAGTGATTTCTATCACACAGTTCAGAGTTTTGACAGAGCCTCCTAATGTGAAAGAGATAAAAGGGAAACAATTTTATGATTTTTCCTTTTGTCTTGCTATCAGTGTGGTACCGTGCTTAATAACTAGGAGATAACCTATCTAGAGCCCTGAAAATGTGAAAATTCCTTTTTCTAATGAATCTTTCCTGAGAAATATTTTGAGTTTCTTCTGTTCGGAGTTAGGACACAATGCCTAAGAGTAGAGCTGGTAATCTTTGGCCACTGGGCCTTATTCCCCCCCCAAACCACTATAACCCCAATAAAACCACACCTCTGGGTGCTTCTGGGCTCAGGACTGCCAAGCAGAGCTCAGCAGATGAATCTTGTCTCTCTCCTCTGTCAACCTGCTGGGGGAGATGGGGGCACAGCATTTGAGGCCTACATTCTTGGAGGATAGGTCAGAAAGTCAGTGAATGAGCTGGCCTGATGCATCTGTCCCTCAGGATTATGAGAGAAGTAATCACTCTGTGAGGCTGGAAGGATGCACAACTGGAGAAAATGTGCAGTAGTAATGGAGCAGTCTACCTTCTTTCCAGAGAATCCTTTGGCCCTTCTTTAAAGACTTCTTATAACTAAAGAGCAAATTCACTTCTTGGTAAGAAGGATTTAGAGGTTGAATCCTGGTCACCTCCTCATATTCAGTTAATTTTCCTGAGAGACTTGAGTTTGTGCTCAGAATAGAAAATAGGTCTTTTTCTGTTCCATCCAGGTTAGCCACTCAGGTGATTCCTCTGTGACCTCCTGCACCTTCCTCTTCCAGTTCCCTAATCTGGTTGCTCATCTTGAAACTTCCACCCATCTTTTAAAACCCAGAAAAAAAAATGTGTTCAAATACATGAAACCCCCCAGACTTCAGAATCATTTGTCCTTTCCTCTCTATTTGCATAGGAGGTTACCTATTTTTATTTGATGCAAAAGAGAAAGAGTGTGATGGGACCTCTGTGTGCTTCAATAGATGAGACTACAGACATGGTGTTATTGATCTAGTTACCCATACCTGATAAATTAGTAATAATAATAGCAATTATAGTTATAATCCAAAGCAGGCTCTGTTCTAATTGCTTTATATGTTTTGTCTTTTTTTTTAAATTTATTTTTATTTATTTATGCACACAAAAACTGAGGTGTAGGACAGAGGTGCGGGGATGAGAGGATTCACCAGAGACAGGATGGGGAACAGAACAGGCAGATATACTGAAATACTCTGCTGAGGGGAGTAGTGGGCAAGACAGGAGAGGTCTGTTGTGGGATCAAACTCTTGCTACAGTGGGTGGTGATAGCTTGGTAGTGCTGAATTTAACCCCTGTGCCACCAGGGAGGCCCTCTATGTTTAGTCTTTAGATTAATCTTAGAATATTTCTACTGTTCCAGTTGTACAAATGAGGACATTGAGGATTAGAATGTAATATAACTTGTCCAAAGAGACAGCACAGTGGACATGGCAGAACTGAGATTAAGGCCTGGATATATATCTGACCTCAAATGCTGTCACAGGTCTGCTCTCGTCTGGAGAATGAATCTAAAGGACCTGAAGTGGGAGAAAAAGGCAGAGATTAATGCCATCCTGAGTGAGTGTGGCCAAGCCCTGTGTTGCATTGTCTCCAGGAATGACTAATTCAGTGCTGAGTTGTCAGGTGGAAGCCTGTGGAAGCACAGAAAGTAACTCCCTCCCATCCCCCTTTTGCAGGAGGCCTTCACTGTTGATCTAATGCAATTGAATTTTCTAATGTTGCCTTTAGAGTTCTGTTGTTGCTGGGGAGAGAGGGAGAAAGACGTTTCACATATTGTTTTTTGATCAGTAGGTTTGGAAACTTTGAGTGCCTGACTTTCAATGCTTTCAATGCTGGAAAGGTTCCAGCATTTCCTGTGGTCTGGAGTCTGGATTCTGAGATAGGGAACTGGGCCTGAGCCTTTCCTCCTCCACTGGGGAATGTGAGCACACATCACCCAGTGACAGGGCTTGCAGGGAGGAGGGGAGGACAGGAGGAGTAGGGGAGGGTTAAGGAGGGGAGCCATTACTGGTATTATAGTAGCTGAAAAGGAATTTGAAAAGCAAATATCCAAAAACCAGAACCAAGTGAGGAAGTGTGTGCATAAGTTTGTAAAATAATGCACTTTCCAGTTGAGATGCTGATTCCCAAAGTGTGAGAGCCCAGAGTAAAGGGAAGAACCAGCAGCTCAGGTTAAGTCTCATTTTGTTTTTGTTTTTTTTTTTTAATGGAATCTTACATAGTAATTTGAATGTATTCTTTTTTTTTTTTAGAGATTTATTTTTATTTATTTATACAAGCACTGGGTACAGTCAGAAGCGCGGGAGGGTGAGAGAATTCACAAGAGCCAGATCAGGGAGCAGAGCAGGCAGACTGAAGTACACTGCTGAGGGGAGCAGCAGGCGGCAGGAGAAGTCTGAGACCCTCCCTCCCATGGCCGGGAAGCAGCTGGGGATCTAAATGGCGGTGCAGAGGCTGCGGGTAGCTTCACAGCCCAGCGCTCAACTGTTGCGCCAGTGGGGAGGCCCAAGTCTCATCTTGTTTTTGACAGAATTTCTTCAGGAGGACAATGAATCCGGAATTGGCCTTGCTCATACCTCTGAGCACCTACATTTCCATTTCTGTCCAATGGGGCAGATGAATAGCTGCTACTCAAAGAAGTGCCTGGAGCTTTTCTGTACAAGGAATTCTGGATTTTATTGTATTTATTTGTTTATTTATTTTTTAAGATTTATTTATTTATGCATATAAGAGCTGGGGCACAGGCCAGAGATGTGGGGGGTGAGAGGACACACCAGAGACAGAGTGGGGACCAGAACAGGCAGACTGACTGAAATACACTGCTGAGAGGAGCAGCAGGCGAGTCAGGAGAGGTCTGCTGTGCCATGTGGGTTTCTCTCTGGCCTGCCAGGGGTCGAACTCGTGCTGCAGAGGCTGTGTATTGCTTCATAGTGTGGTGCTTAACCCCTTGTGCCACCAGGGAGGCCCAGGAATTCTGGATTTTAAAAATGTATCACTGGTTTGAATAATCCTTCACATTTTTTTAATCTCTGAATTTGCTTTTAAGGAAAGAATGATTCACTAATTCATTCATATATCTGAAAACTATTTACTAAGCCCTGTCATTCTGTCAGAACTGAAGGTGTAGTGGTGAATAAGGCATATGACCTTATTCCCCTTGGGGATCTCACGTGAACTAATAACATGCATTATGCCAAGATGCTCCAGTGGGTCATTGTCGGCACCTGAGAAGACACACCTCAGGACAGTTACTTTTAGCTTGGGAGGCTATGGGGTCACGGAAATTTCTCACATGAGCTGGCAGGTGAGATTGACTTTTAAGTCTAGGTGACAATTTTTGAGGATAACCCAAGGAGAGAGGAAAAGGCATTCAAGGTAGAGGGAACATTAAGGTGGAAGGCACAAGAATTTGGCATGCTTAGAAAATGTTTGATGAAGAAAAAGATGCCAACATTTGTCTCCATTGCCCTCTTCACTCAGTAGACCATGACATACTTGGAGAGTGATATTGACCTTGCTGGTTTGGGAGCTGCATTCCTTAAGCAGTGCTGCCAGCAGCCACATCAAAAAGACTGTGATAATCTTAAGGGAAACCTATTCACTATGTCTGATTTGCAATCTTGCGTGTGCATGTGGGGATGGGATGCTGTTGGTGGGGAAGGGTTCAAGGATGTGCTTGGAAGCAGGATGAGACCTGCCTGGAGGAGGTTTTTGTGCTTATAGGTCCCTGAGTCACCATCCAAAGATTGAAAGCAGGAGGAGATATTCAGATTCAAACAATATTCTGTTTCTTTTGCTATTTATCTTCTGCTAGTTTGCACAGTAGAAGCTGTAGTTAATTGAATTTTTACTGTCCTGTGTGAATTGGAAAGAGTTATTCAGGAGAATTGGGCTGCTTTTCTGGAGATAATCCCATAGACACAGGTGATAATAATTCAGTATGGGACTAAGGAAAGAGTATTCTCTGCCACTTCCCACTACATTTCTGGCCAACACTGTTCAGCAATTCTTTTCCCCTGAGCAATAGAGGAGGCAAATGCTTTCAAAGCATCATTTCTCCAAGTATGTCTCATGAGAAACCAATGCTGCAGGGTACTCGGTGGGGGTGGGGGGAAGCTTTCTGGACAGATACAGTTGGGGAAATATTGTATATTATCCATGGAAATTTCACAGCACACATACATTATATTAAAAATTTCAGAGTATGGTATAGTGATTAAAACCATGGAATTAAAAATAAGGAGTCAGGCAGATGTGGACTGAGTTTTGTCTGGACTCCATATGTGGATGTGATTTCTTTGGGCACATTACTTAATGTTGCTGTATCTCAGTTTCCTTGTCTGTGAAATGGTTTATTAATGGTACATATGTCAGAGGTTGTTATAAAAAGTATATAGTATCTGAACTAATTTACTGTTATTAACTATTACTCCATTCTGTGTTTTACAGGAGATTTGACTTTTAGTGCATTGCATGGTATTTTTATTTGATTGCATTGCATTAATATTTCAAAGAAATGGTATTGTTTGGGAAATGTTGGACTAAAACTCGTTTCTGAAATGCATGTATGACTTCTGTTAGCAGTTCAGGAGAGGAAAGGCATTGAGAGTTCTGTCAGAAGTATGCAAACACAGGTATATGGTCTCCAGAACTGAAGAGCAAAATTTCATTGCTGTTTAACTGCTATGTTAAAGTATATAAATTTTGTGTGTGTATTGCTTGCCTATTGTCTCTCAAAGGAATGGCAAGATTAGCAGCTAAGGGTAGTAAAAATATTTGGTAGGTTGATGTACTATGAGTTTTTCATTTACAAGTGACAGAAATCTAACTCAAATTCACTTGGCATACTGGGAAATATATGGAATCATGTTATCCAGGAAGAATATTAGGATAGCTGAAAGAACGATCTCACTCACCTTTTTGCTTCTCCTGCCTCATTCCTTCCTAGTGCAGGTGGCTCAACTTGACAACCTTGGCCAGAGATAATTATTTATTCCCAGACTTCAAAGGTCAAGCCACAGAAATCAATTTGCTGGCATCATGTGTCTGTTACTTGGTTCAGTCCCCTTGGTTGGGAGATGCATGTTGCCATTGACCTGGTCTCATCACATGCCTCCTCTTGGCTAAGCAGCCAGTGGCAGAGCACCTGCTACCTGAAAAACAGATGGAAAAGCTCACTGTACTGACAAAATTCAAAGTTATACAAGTTGCCTAGAGCTATGTATGAGCAAAAGTGCTGGGATAATTTATGTTCTAGTGCTATCAAACTACTCAAGTTTTTATGTTGGATCCCCTTCCTATTGGTTTTCAATTGATTATTGCTCTACACCTGATCTCACTATTTGGTAGTTAAAATATTTTATTTATGACTATTAATACCTTCTTTGTGAAGTTGGTCTGTTCTGTGTCTTTTTTAATGCTAGGTTAGTATCAGCTGCCTTAGTACCCTTGTTCTCAAAGAGAAAGGGTAATTTTGGCCCCGAGGGGATATTTGCCAATGTCTGGAGACATGTTTTGGTTGTTTCCAGGGGGACAGTGCTACTGGCATCTAGTGAGTAGAAGCTGTGGATGTTGTAACCTATGGTCCCCAGAATGACCCCAGTAACAAAGAATTTATCTGGCCCACAGTGTCATTTATGTTGTGGTTATGAAGCCCTGCTTCAGTGGTTTCCTGAGAACAGAAATTCTAATGGTCAAATTTATTACCCTAAATTCTAAAATTAATTATTTTTTATTTTTAAATAGCTTTTGTTTTGTCTTTTTTTTGTTGTTAACAATATATGAAAACATTATTTTGCTTACATTATCACCAGTCATTAAGCATTTATTTCTTATCAGTATGATAGACCAAAAAGATATGTTTATTTAAATTTGCATTTCTCTCATTACTTTTATGGGTTGAACTTTTTGGATATTTATAGATCATACATTAACTCTTGGGTGGATTACTTTGTCTCTTTTACTTTCTATAGGTTGTCCAGTTGTTTTTCCCCTGTAATTATAAAACGTCATTATTAAGGATGCTTATGCCAACTTGGGCCATGATTATTGCATATATTTTCTCAGACTGTTATTTGTCCTTAAATTTTTAGGGTATTTTTTGGAATGCAGAAGTTTAAGCTTCTTTTATATCTTTAGTTTTGTTATATTAGTTTGTTAGAGCTGCCATAACTCTGTATCTGTTTGTGTCCAGAATTTCTCTCTCTATAAGGACACCAGTCAGATTGGACTAAGGTTCATGCTAGGGGGCCTCCTTGTAATTTAATAACCTCCTTAAAGGCTTAATCTCCAAATAATGTCACTTGTTTAGGTACTAGAGGTTAAGGTTAATACATATATACATATGTATATAGGGAGGATATTATTCAAACTCACTGACATTTAGTGTTCTCATTCACTTAGTGAATATGGTGCTACCTGTCTTGCAGGACTGGGGAAAAGAGTAGCATGTGCCTCATTGCCCAGCCCAGTGCTCTCTCAGTCCTTCCTGTGTCCCTTTCTGCCAGCTGTCCTATGCTCTCTGTACTTGTTCAAGGTAATATGAGAACAAAGAGTTTTCTCTCCAAGTTTGATCATATCGTAAGCCATACTTCCCCACCTGCAAGGGCCGTGTTATTACTCAGAAGACCAGAGGAGGCTTTTGTCAACAGCATATGTGTATATTTTTATGCAGTGTAGTATAGGGCACCCACCTTTGATTCAGTTTTCTCTTTTCCTCACTTTCTTCAGAATGTTTATGTCTTGCATAGCAGTCCTCATTCCTGAAGCTGTAGAGTTTTTCCTTGGTACTGTTGTTCTCAGGGTGGCAATCACCCTGAGAATCTAAAGTGACATCACATCATGTACAGATCCACTAGCATCCTCTAGGCAGGAGGCACACATTCTTGCTCCCATGGTCTTCCCTGGCAGTTTTGTTTATCTGTGTGACTGGGAGAGATAGCTGTCCTTCCCTGATACATGTTTCAGAAACAAAACAAAGACAGGGTCCAGCAAGCCTGGGTGACCACAATACCCCAAATAATGTCAGAGTGACAGTGCCTGTCCCTTATTCTTTGGTCTATATAGTAATGGTATTGAGATGTTAATCAGTCATTTGGAATAAGAAGGGTGTAGCAGAAAGAAGAGAAGAATAAAACTTTTATCCAAGTCTGTTTCCAGTGGCCTTTCATGAGACTATAGTGATTTATGAAAGGCAGTGTCCCCAAAGGTGAAAGTTAGAGAGCTCAAGGAAAACTGAGTAGTTGAAGATAAGGAGATAGTACAGTAAAATATACCACTTGCATTAAGGGTTGTTTTGCAAAGGCAATTAAGAAATAGTTAACACAGGAGGAAGCTCTCTGCCCTTCTCCCTCTACTGAAAAGCTGTACATAAATTTCCCTTCTGTAAAGAGAATTTACATTTAAAAAGGAAATTTCCAATTGTAAAAGTGTCATTCTCTTCCAAAGCAGGAAGAGAACTCCTCCAGACAAAACTCTTAATACCTGAAGATTTGAGACTGCAGGACAAACCTTACTAACATCCTTTTTTTAACCATATATTTCTAGTCACCTTTCAAATAATTTATATCCTCCAGTAGCTCCAAATCCCTTTTCCCTTGTCTAGCCTCTCTTCTCTATTCTTTATCACTTTGTTAAGATGACATGTAAATTCTGAATTCTAACCATCCCTTTGAGTTTCTCATTACTGAGTTCTCCTGCATATATGTACAGTGCATGTGTGAAAGTGTATGTGTGAATAATCTGTTTTTTCCCTTTCTCTTAATCTTTTGTTTGTTCATTTTATTTTTAAAAAATATTTATTTATTTTTATGCAAGAGCTGGGGACCAGACCAGAGGTGCGGGAGGGTGAGAGGATTCACCAGAGACAGAGTGGGGAACAGAACAGGCAGATGACAGAAATACACTGCTGAGGGGAACAGTGGGGCTGACAGGAGAGGTCTGCCACACCATGTGGGATTCTCCCCAGCTGGTGGTGATCAAACCGGCACTGCAGAGGCTGTGGACAGCTTCACAGCACAGAGCACAAGCTGCTGCGCCACCAGGGAGGCCCCTGTTTGTTCATTTAATTTGCAGTCCCCAGGTACAGAGCCTAAGGGAGTTGCGGAAAAGATAGTCCCCCTCCTATACATAGCACAGAGAGAATAAATGAATGATTGCTTTTAGTGGGGTGTTCAAAGGTTATTTCCCTCTTTACCTAACCTAAATGCAAAAGGAAATTGTCTGTTTCTTTTTCTAATCGGGGATCTTTCAATCTTTAAAATATGGGACTAGCAGCTCCATCTCTATTATCATTATAATAACTACAAACCTACTTTCTGTCACCAGTAGATAATGATGACCAGTGAGGCAGAGAAAAGCTTTCTGGGGAGGAAGGAAGGGACAGAGGAGTTGAAACATATACTTTCTCCAGGTATTCAACATTTCTCTCCCTTTGATCTCCCCTTTTGCCTCCACTGGCCAATCTGTCAGGCTCTTTCAGTACATTTAGGGAGAGTACATATTTCACTGGGGCAAGCACATTAGTATTCTCTATATACATGTCCGTATAAAAGCATTCTTATGGACTTGATATATTTTATCTCAATATGGTTTACAGGTGTAATGAAAATAGTAGAAATAGTATAAAATGTTTTAAAAACATTGCAAAAAGACCCAGAGCTAAAATCACATAAGAAATTCAGGGGGAGGGCCTCCCCGGTGGCCCAGTGGTTGAGCGCTGGGCTGCCAAGCTGCCCACAGCCTCTGCAGCACCGGTTTGATCCCAGGCAACCTGCAAGGGTCCCACATGGCGCAGACCTCTCCTGCCATGCCTGCTGCTCCCCTCACCAGTGTACTTTGTCAGTCTGCTTGTTCTGCTCCCTGCAGAGAGAGAACCCTCCCTCACTTCTGACTGTACCCAGTGCTTGCATAAATAAATAAATACATCTTTAAAAAAAATTCAGGGGAAAAATTAAATTATCAAGTGTTTGGACTTGATTTGACTCAAATCCCAAGCCCAAGAGCTAATCATACTTCCTGGAAAGCAAGTGGGAATGTAACAGAGTTTTAAAAGTCTTAGGTGAGGTAAGCTTCAAACACAGAGACATGTTGAACTTTAGGCATCGAACAGTATATAGAGATAAACAAACTTCTAAATGGGAACCAAGAGTGATTTCTCTTTGTTTTTCTGGAAAACGTGACCCAAAGTTAAGAAGGAGACACTCAGCAGAATAAGAAAATTTCAACTTGCTCAGATATTTGGGAGTCACATCTAACTGAGATGCTGTCTTTAGAAACTAATTCCCAAGTAGACCCTTTGATTTCATTTAATTCACCTAAATAAGCCATTTAATGAACGTAAGATTACTGAATCTTAGTATTAAAAATGGAGTAAAGTAAATCCAGCAGGCAAGAAGGGAGATTGCAGAAATCTATCCAATCCCCTAGTTGCTTCCAGGGTCTTGATAGTCACCTTAAAAGGCAGATGGTTGGAATGTCTAGCCAGTTTCTGAGACTTCTTTTGTTTCTCCCTTCACTGATTTTTAAATTTTAGTTTGCATAAGAATTACTATATCAGACTGTCTACACAAATTCACATAGCCTGTGTTTACTGGGAAATTTTGGGTACTTACTTGAGTGATTCTGACAACACTGGAATCAGTTTTACTGCAGTAGTTCTAATGAGATGGTGGTGGAGAGGTTGTGTTCAGCAGACTACCTTATGTATGAAATGCCCTGGTGATATAACTGCGAGTGGGATGTGCATCCTGTGTCTAGGTTGATTCAGGTGAATGGGAAGAAGCTGAGAAAGTCAGTGCCCTGAATCCTGTGCTGGGGTAAGGAAAGAACACCAGGAGATTGGATTTCTTGATTGAACATTTAAAGATATATTTCCACTTTGGTTATATATGACCACATGATGGCTTACTTTTCATTATTAATAAATCTGGATCTTGAATTGATGCTAACTCACAATTTAATCAGTGTACTTTGCCCTTCAGATGACCTCTGGCAATATCTGGAGACATTTCTGCAAGATTGAGGGGAAGGTCTTGATGTCTAATGATTAGAGACCAGTGGTGCTGCTGATCCTCCTGTAGTGCACCAGACAGCCCCAGAACAAAGGACAATGGCCCCAAATACTTATGGGCCAAGGGTGAGAAAACCTGAACTAGAAACTTCCTTCCTTAAATTTCAACAGAACAACACTGACTAAAGAGAAGCCATGAGAACTGTCTTCATAGAAATATAAAGTCAAGAGAATAAAATGTGGTACTTCTGAGGATCATGTTGTGGAACAGATTATTCATTCTGCAGTTGTGCACCTGCCTCCACCCAGGGGAGCCTGGCTGCACCCTGTCCATGCTGTTTGAATGTGGTAAAAACTGATGAGGTCTAATTGATCTTAGTTAAATGAAGTCTCGAGGGGAAGCCCCCAGCCTCTTCGCTCTCAATGGCTGCTTTATACACACTCCTATCTTACTCTCCATGGAGCTGCAGGGAGAACCACATATTGTATTCTCACCTGTTCAGCAGGTTTTGTCAGAACAGTCTTTGAGAAAGAAATACCAGTTAAATGGGAGGAAAAGCATGCTTGGCCTTTGATTCCTGGAAGGTTAGGTGAACTCGATATGTGTAACTCTAGACTATTTTGTGTTGAGGTGGGAGGAGGGTGCTGAAAATGCATTTAAATTTTTATTATCAACTCTTTTGGTCACCAAGATGGTGTTTTCTTTGTTTTGAATAGTGTTACTTGATAGTCACATAGTCTGATTTCACTTTAGAGCCTTATTTCTGAAATTCTACTTCACAGTGTATATTTGAATCTGGATCTTGAATTGATGTGGTACTGATAGAATACATTGTCCTTAGGATTCTCAGGTGAATAACAGTGTACAAACTATGAAGAAGGCGGCTCTGGTACCGATTAGTACAGATTGTCTGCTTGTATTTGCACATGAGATTCCATAATTACTTAACAAGTCCTTGCTGTTGAATATTCAGTTTTTTCAAGTTTTAGGAATTATAAACAAAACAGCAATTGGCACTGTCATGACTAAATAAATAATTCATTTCTTGATGCTATTATCCTAAAAAAAAAAGTAAAATTACTCAAAGGGAATACAAAGTTTTTATGGTTCTTGGTACAGTTTGCCAAAAGACCCTTTAGGAAATCATAATCTAAATTTAAAATTTGAATAGCTGTGCATGGACATCAACATCCTTACTTAGAAGTCACAAACTGAGAGATACAGTCAGAATGTCAAGGGGGTTCAAGAATACTTTGAATGGACCTACTAAGTAATGACACAACCTTCTTGGAACTCATTCTCTTATTTCTCTTGGCCTTACTTACTTGGTGTCAACCACTTGGCTATTTCAAGAGCATATGAGGCATAACCCTGCCACCAACATTGTAACTGTTTTCCCCTTGACCTGGGTCATCATTTCTCCAGACATCATCTTAGCTCACCTCTTCACCTCTCAGTGGTCGTTATTCTAGTACTATCTTCTTCAGGGAAGCTTTCCCAGATTTCTTTGCTTCATTTTTCTCCATATGTAATGAAGCATCTAAATTTGCTGCTGTGTCCCCAGCATGGTGAACAGCCTGACACAGAGTAGAAATCAATCATTATTTGTTGAAGGGGTGACTGAACCACTGCTTTGTAGATTAGTTCTTGCTGGAGGAGCACTGATTAGCTACAGAGCAGGCTTCACTCATCACCTTTGGCCAAAGGAAGAGCAGTTTTGTTTGGGTTCATTTCCTTTACTTGTCAGCATTGGTGAAGTTAATTATTTATATAACTACCGGTGTTGAGGCTTCCATTATTAACTTTGTGATCTCTTATCTTCTCAATAATGTCCAACTGCTACTGAGATGTGGGTAGTAACTGACTAAACCTACTCTGCTCTGATAAAGAACCAAATGCACATTTTTGATTAGAATGTTTATATAGAAATCAATTTCTAAAAAAAGACCACAAACCCAATAGAAAAGGGGCAAAAGGGTTCCTGTAGTTCACAGAAAAGTGAACATGGGGCTTGGCCTCTTTTTCAGACTCACTAGCAGTAAGGAAAATACAGATTAAAAGTACATTGAAAAACTTGTTTTCACTTGCCCAGTTTGCAAAATTCAATCTGTTGGTGAGTCTATGGGTAAATAGACAGCCTTATCCTTTGCTGCAGGGAGTGTAGATGGATATAGCACCTACAGAGGGATATTTGGAAATACATATCAAATTTAAAAAGCATATGTTCTTTAACCTAGCAATTTAACGTATGTAAATCATTGTAAGAATGGACTTGTTTTGCAAAATGACTCATGCATAGGGTTATTCATTATAGCTGTCTTTATTGTAGCCAAGGTAAGAAGTGACTCAAAGGCCTATAGCAGGGACTCATCCATCAGCTAGGATACATTCAATAAAAGAACGACTGTGTAGCTGTTATCAGAACTGGACATTCAGTTAGCAATGATTTAGAAAGATTTAGTAGATCTACAAGCAAGCAAACAGGCTACAGAATGCTTCTTTTTATATATTAAAAGGGGGGATTTGTTTTTGTATTTGTCTTATACATGAAGACATTCTGGCAGGATACCAAAAAAAAATATTAACAGTAAAGAGCTGGAGGGATAAAGAATGAAAGTGGCTTTTGGGTGTGTATGTAACTTTGGGAAGAAGGAATTTCCACACAGTGTATCTTCACACAAGCATACATATACACATATGTAAAAGCACACATTCAATTTTTTCAATCATATGGGTGTTTTTAATCATATGTTTTGGCTATTCAAAAAATATTAAGTGAAAGTCACAGTAAAAGAAATGGACTAGTGTGGGAGAGGCAGTCGACAGTAATCTTAACTTCCTCAGTGTAAGCAATGCTTCTCATTCCAGTGAGAATTCAAGGTCAGTTCTGAATGCTGTATGATCCACCTCAGTCAATTTTCTTCCCTCCTGGGAAGGTGCATTGTGTGAACTGTCCTTGGGGAAGGAGCGTGTGTGTGCATGTGTGTGAGCCTTGGGACATTTCTCCTTCCTCTTGATATCCTGGTTGCTATAGCACGGAGCTCTATTTGTGACACACAGAAAGAACACTTTAAAGAAATGCTGCTTCCTGACCATGACTTCCTGGGCAATGTGTCCTTCCGGAGACTGTTAAGCACGAGGGGGTTACGTGCACTTTTGGACAGAGCCCAGCGCATTCAGACCGTGGGCACCTATCGGAGCAGAACCAGGTGGTAAGGGAGCTTGTGCCCACGGAAGAGCAGAGTGAGTAGGTCTGGCAGGGCAGAGTCTCCTGGCCATGGTACTTCTAGGGTGCGAGCACCTTCCTGTTGCTTCTCTTGCCTCTCAGGAGTCTGCTGTGCTGGTGGTGCATTTGGCGCCGGGTGTCTTCTGCGTTCAGCCGTTTATTGTACCTAAACCACCAGTGAAAACAGGAAGTGATGAAGCAAAATTCGTCCTACATCTGCTCTGAGCGACTTTTCTTTCTCTTTTTGTCATTCCTCATTAGGTATAGACACGTGCGGCTGTCTACGCCATAGGCCCCCAGTTCCACTGGCTTTGGAAGCTCTCAAGGTTTACCATGCCGCCCCCCGCGGACATCGTCAAGGTCGCCATAGAATGGCCGGGCGCCTACCCCAAACTCATGGAAATCGATCAGGTTAGCATGCTGGCTGTTGTTTGGGGGTTATTTTCAGTTTCCTTTCTGTTCTGGAATTTTCAGACTTGCGTAACTTTTTTCGCCACTCTTTTCTGTCACTCTTTTGAAAAAAATATCTGTGCAATAATAGTTGCAGTGTAATTTGATTTCTGTACTGCATACAGTGAGGATGGATGAGGTTTTTATACCAGTCCAACATCTACTTAGAGTGTGTCAATACAGGGTTTGTGTCTGTGAGAGAGGCAGTGAGAGAGGCTGGAGGGACAAATGGACTAGGTCCCTGGGCAGTGGGCACAGTGGAGGAGTCCCAGCCCTGCCTTGCAGGGATTCCTGAATAGATGCAGATTATTTTACCATAGGCAACACAAAATTTAATGTTTTGAATCTGTGCTTTTTACAGAAGGAGCCAACCAGTACATTGGTGCTTTGTTATTAGGGATTTATAATGAAGTTAGTGTAGAGGGGCCTAGTCTTGGATTCTGGCCAATTGTAATTTTACTATTAGTGTAAAAAGCACTGTGGCTAGTATGGCATGTAATAGATACTCTATAAATATTTACTGAATAAAAAAATCAAGGACATTTTTAAAGTGGTTTTACCTATAAAGGCATCCTTTAGCTGGTTCTCATTTACTAATTTAAGATTATCCTAAGAAAGTTACTTTTGTCTTTCTAGAGCACGTGATTTAAAGGAACAAAAATATTGAGATCTAATGTACTATGAGGCAAATAATGTAGGATTCTAGATGGCTTTCTATATTTTCAAAATTAGGGTACCATGATAACCCAACATTTTTACTCATGTTCTTGATATTACTTTGTGATTATGATCTGTACTTTTTCTTTCCTAGTCGGATTTTATTATCTCTTTGAAGACCACTGCAAGAGTTAGATGGCTCTGTGTGCATCCAAAAAATCATTAAAATAAATTATAAAAGTCAACTCAGGGTGGGAATTGTATGGGGACTATAACCGAGATGAAAATGCATACATTGTATTTTCAAAAATGAAAACTGATGTAAAAATATATAAAATAAAATAAAGAATTACTTGTTGAGGTTGAGCATGTAAGAGAAATGAAAGAATATAAGAGAAAGAGCAAATTTTTAGAATTATTGTCAAAGAGGTGGCATCATTTTCACTTTAACTGCTCTTTGAGGTAATTTTTGTGACTCTAGAAGCACTTTACACATGTAGAGAAACCTGTCCAGCAGTTTAATATACATTTTATATACATTTGTTTATCCTTTTCATGTCCTGGTTGAGAGAGGATACAAATTGAATTTTACTTGAAAATACACCTGGGGCAATTTGGTGCAGACTAAATGCAGTTAGAATTACATTTGGCAATGACTTGAGACAAAAAGGCTTCGAGGAGATCCCCATGGAAGTCCTGGACTAGTGATGCAGGGTGTCGTGGATCAGGCCCCTTCTGTCCCATCACTTGCCTTCTCTGTTTGTGGGGTAGAGGACCATTGCTTCGATAGCACCTCATTAGAAATGCAGAATCTAGATGCCACCTCATATCACCAGACTCAGAATCTGCATTTGAGGAGGATTTCCAGGGGACCCAGGTGCATATTTAAATCTGAAAAAAGGACTGAACCTAGTTCCTTAGTGCTCAAGGTCTCATGAAAACCATCTAGGACTCTTATTCCCATAATGTTCTCAGTGGTTCCATACCAATAGATTCTAAGTCAGCAGTTCAGGTAAGCTATTTCCTTCTTATTCTGCCATGGCAGCTCCTAGGGGATTGTGGCATCGGTGTCCTTCTGTTTCTGCTTTCAGGATGACCATTCCTGTATGTGAGTCTTAATGACTTTTAAAAAATATTTTTTTTGAGAGGAGGAGTATTTTAGATTTATAGAAAAATTGCAGATGTTGTAGAGTTATATACCCTTCACTTGGGTTCAATTAATATTAACTATCTTAAAATAACTAATTTGCTAAATCTCAGAAATTAAAGTGGTGCATTGCTGTTGATTAAACTATAAAATTCACTTGGATTGCATCAGTTTTTCCACCAATGTCTGTTTTTTTTTTTTAATTTTGTTCCTGGATCCAATCCAGGAACATCAACCACATTATGATATAGTTGTCATGCTTCTTCGGTCTCCACCAGTGTGACAGATTCCTAGTCTTCCTAGCTTTTTATGGCCAAATAGTTTTGAAGAGTAACATTATTTTGATACAGTTTCAAACACAGAGACTTTAGAGAAACAGCAAGAATTGTACAAAGAACTCTTGTCTACCTTTTATCTAGATTCACTAATTATTTTGCTTCATTTGCTTTTTTTCCCCTAGATTCTCTTCTCTCATATAGCTTTGTATCTTTCTCTATCTAGGTCTATCTTCTCTGTCTGTCTGTCTGTCTGTCATTCCTTTTTCTGAACCTTTTGAGGGAAGGAACCATCATTCCCCATTTTCCTCAATACTCTGTATTTATTAAGAAAAAAATCATTTTGTTATATGACCACGGTTTTATAAAAACCAGGAAAATGAATATTCAACACTAACATCGAATTCCAAGTCTAAAGTACATATTCAAATTTTATGTTATTCCAATAATAACTTTATAGGTATACTTTATAAGAATACTTTATAGATGGTTTCCCTATAGTGGTATCCCTCCAGAATCACGTGTTATCTTTATTGTCTAATCTCCCTAGTTTGCATTGATTGGAAATAGTTTCCTAGTCTTTCTTTATCGTTTCTGACCTTGACAGCTATTTTATGGAATATCCTTCAGTTTGGATTTCTCTAATGTTTCCTCCCAATTAGATTCAGGTTTTGTATTTTTGGCAGAAATACCAGAGAGGTGATGTTGTTTGGGCATCATGTCATGAGGCACATGATGCTGCCTTGTTGCAGTTTTGGTGATGATTCTGGTTTTACAAATAAAATATGGAGGTTTGGAGAAGCTAGGTGATTTGTTGGTGACAGATCAAAACACAATGTCATTTCTACCTTACCCTTAAGGTTAAATACTTAAACAGTTGTCTGAATTTTAGGCCTCCTGGTAATGTCATATGGAGTAACTGCACAGTGAGTTAGCAATAGAAACTCAGCTCTTTATGCCCATTGGCTGCTGACATTGGAGTGAGAATCATGGCAGTGTTGTTTCAGGTTTTGTGTTGAATGAGCAAGGAGTTGGCAGGAAAACTGGAAATGCATTTGCACATGCAGTGAAATTTTGAGCAATGATTATTACTTGGGTTTTCTCCTAATCTTCTACCTTGTTCAGTAAGTCACATAATCTGTTGTTCTATTGCATGTTACTTCTGTTTAGAAAATTCTTTACTCTTTTGTGACCTGAGTAGATATTGTTTTACTAATGTTATTTCTGAAAGTTGGCTTAAGCTTTGCTGCTCTTTGTCTTCCCAAAACCTCATATCAAATTGTATTGCCATTGTCTATCACCTTAAACCCTTGGTCCTCAACCTTGAGTGTGTCTAAGAATCATCCAAGGGGCTTGTAAAAAATTCACATTCCCAGCCCAGCAGCAGAGATTTGATTCTGCAGGAGTGGAGTGCTTAATCAGTTTTTTGATAGGTACATGTGACTCTCCTACAGGGACTCCTGCGATTTCAAAAACAGTCATGAGCCTGTGAGTTGCTTTGTCTTTGAATATTGTTTCTCTGATGCTTACTAAATAGTCCTTCTTGAATAAATTGATATTTAATTAATGGATAAGCAGGAGAGGGAGTTTCCTGAGGGAGCATCAGTTCAACTCAGCCATGCTCTGAACAGTGTCCATTGTATTAAAGGGTCTATCTGAATGGAGAGGACTGGTTTACCTCCTTTCTAAGTTTTGAGGAAACAATTCCATGTTTCTACTCAGCAGGGAAAACCCCTAAAAGGTTTTACAAATGGAGTTTGCTGTATCATTTGAAGCTCTTGAAAGAATCCTCAGCTAACTTGTTCAGGGCTTCTGTGATGACCTTCACTGTTTGTTGTTGAGTTTCAACCTCGGAAGCTGCTTGAGGCTGTGGGTGGTTGTCTGACTACATGGAGGCTAAAGTGCTCCCATTTGCGTTTCTTGTTAACTTACTATTTACTAAACAGTGTATTTCTCAGTCCAGTGCATAGTATTCTGGCCACTTGACAAGAGGTGTCTGCTGAGCAGCTATGCAGCCTAACACATGCAAAACAGGCTCCAGGAACAATGTCTGAAAAGAAGTAATACATTGCCTGCCTCAGAGTAACACTTCCATAAAGAAGTACAGTTCAAGTTCTCAGTAGATTAGATTTCTTTTTTTTTTTTTTTTTTTTTAAAGATTTCTTTATACAAGAACTGGGGTATAGGCCAGATGTGCGGGAGGGTCAGAGAATTCACCAGAGACAGAGCGGGGAATAGAACAGGCAGACTGATGAAATACACTGCTGAGGGGAGCAGTGGGTGAGACAGGAAAGGCTTTCTGCGCCATGTGAGTTTCTGCCCCACCAGCCGGAATCAAACCCACACTGCAGAGGCTGTGGACAGTTTCACAGTGCAGCGTTCAACGGCCTGCACCATCAGGGAGGCCCCTAGATTAGATTCCTTTTTTACCCACCCTTCCATCATAAATATTTTCTTCCTTTCTTTCTCCTTTTGTTTTCTGACTAAATATATATATATATATATATATATATATATATATATATAATTTATTTTTTTTTCATCTCATGGCCACTCACCAACTTCTGGGCAGCAGCTCCTCTGTTCATTGCAAGTGCTTTTCCAACCCAGTTTCTTTTGCCCCTGTTCTGACTCCATTCACCTTTCTTTACAAAGTATACGCTGATACCAGAATGCTACCACTCCTCAATTTGTAACTTAGACATCTCTGCTTATGTATTTGCATGCCTGCTCAGACCACTTGATGCCTTTGTTTCCTGCCATCCTGTCCTTTTCCACTGCCAGCAGAAGAAGGAATAGGTGGTCCCACTATCTTCGTAGGGCATTCAGCCTGTACCAGTCCCATTCTTTTGTTCCACTGGTGTTTGAATCCGTCCTTTCCAGCTTAGCTGAGGATTTGTCCTATTAGTGTAATCCTAATTTGTTATTTTCTCCCCTGCCATTAATATTAAACTCTTCTATTCCTATCTTAGAAAATCCCCCTCTTGATCTAGAACTCTCCTGATAATGTGTAAGTTGTTTTCTGTCTTTCTGTTCCAAGCTCATTTAAATGTTGGTAAATGTCACTTGTGTTGCTTTAGTGTCTACTTAATCTTAGATGAATGGTAATTTTCTTCTCTTTAGAGCTGCTCTCTTCAATGGCACAATGACTTCTGGTTTGCCAAATCAAGTAGACTTTACTCTGCCTTGGTTGGCCTCACTGGCCCTCTTGGTTATAATTGGCATAGCTCCTCATTCATATCGTCTTAAAACTCCTCCATCCTTTCATTAAACTTTAGTGCTAAGATTCTCGTTCTTTTATTAATCTCTGTGTGTTTCATTCAAGATTGCTCGCTTTTTTCCCTTTCTAAATGTCTTGTAACCTCAGTGGTTAGTTCTTTGGCCAGTAAGTTCTCTATTGACTCTCTCAGATTCCATATTTTCTCCTGTTTTTAAGTAAAACTTCTATTTAAACAACACTAGCTACCACCAGCCTGTTAACTAACTGACTACTAGTACATTTCTCTGTTTGATGGATATTCTGTTCCCCTATAAAAACCATCAGTTGCCTGTGGAAAATGAACAAGTAGATGGTGAGGCTGTCCAGGTGGGATCTGGAAGAAGAGAAGGTCAGATGGGGCTCAGATAGATGTTACCAACTCTTAGAAATTATTTCATGTAGAAGAGGAATATTAGATGTGTTCTTATGGCCTCAAAAGTACAAACTTCTTGGGCCTGTTCGCTGGGTTGCGAAGCTGCCCGCCCTCAAAGGAGGGTCCCACATGGCGTGCAGACCTCTCTGCCGCCCGCTGCTCCCTCAGCAGTGTACTTCAGTAATTCTCTCAGTGCTTCTGACTGTACCAGTGCATCTACATGCACTAAAAAAAAAAAAAAAGTACAAACTTCTTCCTCTCCATACTAGGGCACATATCTACTCAAGAGCAGCTAGCACAGGCCATCTCTGCGGGCCAGGACTCTTGCTTCTATGTGTGCCTCCAAAAAACATGTGGGTAGACAGTTTTGCAGCAGGTTTGCACCCAGAAATGGTGATGGGAAGAGATGCATGGTTTTCAACCTTAGAGCTT
Source organism: Talpa occidentalis (assembly GCF_014898055.3). Lineage (NCBI taxonomy): Eukaryota > Metazoa > Chordata > Mammalia > Eulipotyphla > Talpidae > Talpa > Talpa occidentalis. The sequence goes on along the minus strand of NW_026555331.1, from coordinate 111,478,561 downwards.
TCTCAAATGATTGAGGGTAGAGGGATATTTGCAATGGGATATTGACTCATTTTCAATTTTGGATGTTTTGGGAAAGATTTTGTTTGTAAGTCACAATTACAAAAATTAAAGTCATGGACAACTCTTGAGCTTTCTAGTGATCCTAAGAGTTGAGTTAGATTCCTTAGCTTGGCTTCTCTCATAATTTCCTTGTGTGTTAGCCCAGGTTCACTGTATCTACAGGTACTCTGCAATTCTCAAGTACTCTCTTGTTTGCTTGAAACTGTCCCTTAGGAATGCCCCTGCACATTTACACTTTGTTTTTAGTCTCTTGCAGAAAGAATCTTGCAATACTTTCTAAAAGTAAGACTGCTAGAATTCCTCCTCCCTTCTCTCCAGCTTGTCTCTCCTCTCTAAATCCTGGCTTTGCTAATAAGCACTGCAGAGTCTCCTTTGTACTTAGACTTTTTTGATCATGTTACAGTGGAGTCTTTCTCATATTTCTAATTTATTCTAACATATTCTATGCCTTCGATTTGCAGTTAATACAATACATACATCGTGTGATTTATTTTTCAACTGAAGTAGAATTATTATTAGCTTCTGGTGGTCAGCCTGTGTTTTACAGACATTTGTATACTGTGACCCATCACATTGATCTCTATTTCTGCATGTTTGCTTTATGTTTCAATTATAAACAGTGATGATAAGAATTAAACCGGTATTCTTCATTCTTTAGACAATTTCCCCCCCTCTGTATATGGTTGGGGATTTTATTTTCCTGAAGGAAACATAGATACATGTGTTTTAAAGCATGTACAAAGTGATTGCCTGCAGTTTTTCCTCTACTAACTGTTCCTGTAGCATATTTAAGATATAATTTAATATGTATCAGTTTGATTTACCTAAAGCTTTTTAGAGCTTTTTAATTGCATAAAGAACATTTACTTTTTTGTGCTTAAATGTCACTCTGTAAATAATAATAATAATAATAATAATAATATAATAATAATAATAATAATGGTAGTAGTAGTAGTAGTAGCAATAGTGCATGCCATCTAATCAACACACATCAAGGGCTAGGCAGTATAATTGTGGCTTGCACAGAGTATTATATCCAATTGCTATTGCCCTGCAAGGCAGGCTTTAGCTCATAATTTCTATAGTTCATAATTGCTTGGTTATTTATTAATTTGTCCAAGAATCTACAGCTAAGAAGGTATTGATTTGAATCCAGGTTTGTGTGATACTAAAACCCAGAGTTTCTAATGTCATAAATCTCATCAATAGTTCTGGGTTTTGTTTTATTTTATTTTTTGTAATTTTATTTCAGCTTTCTTAAGATATAATTTACATACAAAAATATAAGATATTTAAAGTTATGTCATTGTGATTTGATACACAAATACATGTGAAAGGATTCTCCTCCACCATCTAGTTTATTTAACACATCTGTCAACTTACAGTGAGATAATTACTAGGATTGTGCTTAGTAGTGGAATCATTAGGAACCAATTATGATTTTCTTCATTGTGACACATAAAACAGAACATGCTTCATGTGTTTTAGGCAAAATTGGAATAAATAATATAAGCTTTCCCTTAAGTGTACTATAGGTACATCTTTAGCCTGAAAACCTGTAATTCTCAAGACAATTACGTATGATGGGTGAACTAAAATAAAATGACAGTTAAGCTCATAATCAAGAAATTTGAATTCAGAACTTTAAAATTACACAGAAAACACAACAGTACGAATGTAACAATATTAATATACTTAATACCACTCACTTGTTGTTCATTTAAAATGGTTAATATTGTAAATTTTATCACAATACAAAAATTAAAAATAAAAGATTCTGTATTCTGTAGAATACATAAAAGGAGACTGAATAATTGAAAAGTGAGGCTCCAACCTTGTATTGCAGAAGTGAAAATTCATGTAATTTTCTTGGACTGTTATTTTCTCAATGGTTGTGTTACATCATATTTCCCAACCATGGCCCTATTGACATTTTGGATGGGAAAATGCTTGGTTATGAGGACTTTCTTGTGTATTGTTTGATTTTAGTAATATTTTGACCTTTACTCACTAGATGCCAGTAGCATTTCCTATCTCAAGTGCGGCAACCAAAATGTCCTCAGACATTTTCAGACTGTCCCTGGGCAATTTGTATTCTCTGTTGAGCATATACTAAGTCAATGACTCTCAAGCATGATTCTGCATCAGAATCACTTATGATGCACATAAAGAGAGGAGTATATTTTGGTGCAATTAAAGGTTAGGGATTCCCATTTTTTTTTAATTAAATTATTTTTACTGAGGTAACATTATTTTACAACACTGTATATGTTTTATGGCTATAGGTTTACACTCTTTTAAATGTATGTTAGTTATCATACCACACCCACCACCAAAGAACCAATAATCTTCCACCACAGTTCACTGGGCCTCCATCCCTTTTGTTCCCCACCCCCGACTCTGCTGTTTTTATCAAGCTCCCTGGGGATGCTGATTCTCTTGGACCCAGATTTGGTAATCACAGTTGTGGGTCTCTCTAAATTTATCACTTTGTCTGCTAGTGATACCTCTGTTTCCCACATTAAGAGTCATCAACTCCTTTGAAGACCATGTCTTCATCCATAAAATGATCCTAATAGTTCTTCCTAATAATATTACCTTCAAGAGCTTTTTTGTTCCACATAAGAAAGGTGTGATAAAATTTGTGTGATGGCACACAATTGCTTTTTGTACCATCATAATGAGGTAAAATGATAATAGCACAGTGATAGTCATCCCTCATCTAATTTTTGCAACTAAGGGATTTGGTATTTCTTAAACTTTACAGAGTGACATATAAGCTATTTCTTAAACTTCCTTTAAAGTTATGGCCACTTCCCTTTCTGCTTTTAGTTTTTTTTTTTTCTTTTTGTGGTAGAATCTGGATAACCTCATAAACACTTACAGTTTGCAATGCTTTGGAAGAAAAAGGCAGCAAACATTTCCTCCCTCATCTGAGAATTTAGTTCAATTAAGCAAGAATGAAATCTAGCATTTAGTTTTTTCTTTTGAAAATGAGTGCTGGTCTTAGTTTACTTTCTAGGTAGGCAGGGGAGGTATTCTCTTCCTTTCTACTTTCCTTCCCCAACTCTGTATCTAGGGCCGACTGGGCAACTCAGGGCAGTACTCATCAATGATGCTTTTGTGACATTCGATGACTAAGACACCTTACATTTCTTGACCTTGTCATGTATGTCATACTTTATACTTAATTTTCCTCTAGTCAACTGGTGATGTGTGGCTGAATATATACATATGTAGAATTCAATGTTTAGAAAGACTCTGGATTCTCAGAAAAAGACAGCTGATTCTAGAGAAAGACACGTACTTTGCCTATGGTATGTAAACCTGTGCAGTGTGCCTAGAACTCTGAGGAAATGAGAGCAGATGCAGAGGAGTAAAATATGTGCTTTTCTAGTTTCTTTTTTTTCTAAATTTCTATCATATGTGTTAGTGGGTACTCTAAGTTAGTGGTGTCACCATTGTATTGGACAGTATCCCTCTGTTTTCCACAGCCTCTCAAACAGCAATTTCTGTAGATTCTACTTCCTAAATGGTTCTTGATGTTGACTAATTTTTGTTCATGCTTACTGCCACTGCTCTGAGTTACTTCCACCAGATGACTTCAGTAGCCTCACAGCTGGTCTCTAGGTTACCATTCTTACTTCCCCTCCAACCCATTCTCCCAATTTAGCATTCTTCAGTGGCTTTCCCATTGTACATAAAATAAAACCAGGAATTCCTTGTAGTGGTTACTAGGACCTTGGAATCCCCAGCCCTTCTTGCCTATATCACACAGCTGTGCGTAAAGTCACTGTGGTTTATCTATAGCACCTCCTTGGGTTCTCATTGTCAGTGACTTTTGTTCCTCTCTTGAATGCAAACTCCCTTCTGCTTTAGCATCTTTACAAATGTGGTTTTCTCTTAACTGGAAATAACCCTCCTCGTTTCTCTGCCTAGCTAACTACTGTTCATGTTTTCATTCCATAAGTTCATTAGAGAAGGACTTTGCTGACCCTCCAGATGAGTGAAGTCTCTTAGTATAGGCTCTTGTAACCACCTGTATGGCTCAACTTACTGTGTGATTTTATACATGGGCCAGTGTGTTACCAATGCCCAGCATGGTGCTCAGCAAGTGGTAAACTTCATAATGAATGTTGAGCAAAGGAAATTAGTGATATTTATACTTTTTCTTTCTAATGATGCAGATAATTAAATATAATTATGAAAGGGAGCAGCCATGGATGCTTGTTCTCACCATGTATTCTAAATGTATTATTATATTTTATAAATTAACTTTATGAAGACCTATTTGTTTTTCCATCAAAGCCATCTATAGTTGAAATACAACCAAATAACTTTGAGATAAGCTATATCAATTTTCAAAATCATTATGGACAAATCATTACTTTGAACAAGTTTGTGGTGATCTGTTTGAGTTTATTGCCTCATCACCATAGGATGCTCATAATTTGTAGCTGTCACTTCTTTCTTGACATTTTGCTGGAATAAACAACTACTTATTTTCTGTTTGGTTTCCTTGCCTATCTAGATGTCTCTTGTTCTTCAAATCCAAACTTGTACAGTTTTGTGTCTCCTCATTTTTCTTTTCTTGGTGACAGAAGTGAACTTACACCCAGTTTATAAATATATGTCCCTCTCTCCTTTCTCGGATTTTCTGTCCAATCAGTTACCTCAGAAACTGGTCCTTCTTTATCACATCTACTGCTGTTTCAATTTCCACCTCTATTCTCCATGGTCATTGTGGAAGAACGTAGAGAGCAAGGAAGTACTTAAAATTAAGTGTGTCTGATATTGTCAAGAGAAGAAATTTAAGAGAGTAATATTAACGCAAACAGGAACACAAAGCAGGAACACTGAGAATAGATGGATATGAGAAAGAACCAAGCACAAATCTTATAAATGAAAAATATACAAGTAGTAAGTAAAATGTAAGAAAAATAAAAAGAAACAAAAATAAAAATAATACAATGCTTAAAGAAAGTAACTCTGGAGTAAATTTGGCTAAATAGAGAATAAGATATAAACAGGAGATGAAAAATAGAAATTCATCCAGAAGATATCTCAAGAGATAAAGGGTTGTAAAATAAAAATGTAAAGATCCGTTGAAATGATACATTAAGTAGTTTCAATCTGTATTTAATAGGCAGTCCCACCAATAAAGGATGAGATGAATGGTGAAAGGGCAGTATTTAAGGAGATCTTGCCTCATATCCTACCTCTCCAGGGTGGGAGAGAACAGCACCTCTCAATTTGCCTGACTGTATGGGAGGCGCAATAAGGAACCATGTGGACTTAATGCTGTACGAGCCAGAGAAAAGAAAAATTTCCAAGTGGGGGAATGACATGGTATGATTTGTACCTTTAGAAGGTCATGAGAATTGTTTTGTGAGAGGTAAAATGAAAAAGTGATCAGTCAGAGAGCTCTTGCAGTGGTCCAGGTAAGAAATAATCAGGTTGAGACAGAAATAAGTGAGATTCCTTTTCATTCCTCAAGACATAAAGAAACATTAAATTGATAGGAAATTGGTAATTGATTATATAAGTGGAAGCCTACAGGAGAGCAAATATGAAGGATGATTGCAAGATTAACAAATGGGCAAAGATCTATCATTTACCAAGATAGACAACACTGGTGGAGGGATATTTGGGGAAAATCACATTTTTCATGGGAACCTGATTAATGAGTATAGAAACATTAGACAGGTATCATTATGGTTGAACTCCTTTCATATTTCCTTTGGGTTTTGATAGCATGCACGTACAGCTAACCTTCCACATGTGAACCTGACATATGTAAGTAGATTACTTCACAGATCATAAGACTTGAATTGATTCGTAGTGTGACTCCCAGATTTCCACTTAAAAAAGAATGAGTGTGGTGAAGTGAAATGGCATGCTAGCTGGTCACCTGGTAGTACTTCTTGGAAAGTGCTGTTGTTAATGAAGATTGAGAGGGATATAGGAACTACGAAATGAGTTGTTATTGTCATCCAAGTTATTGAAATTTGGGGAGAAATTTTTCTTCCTTGTGTCCATAGTAATCTTGACTTTGGGATAATGTAAAACATTCAAGATTATAGGAAATTGTTAATATGAATAGTACTTTATTTTGCATTATTCTCCATTTTTTGTCAATTATAAAAGTATAGTTCTCTAATAGAAGAGAAATAATTTCTATTCAATAGAAGTATGTAAGAATATCTAAAAGAGAGAGGTATTTCTATTTGCCCTTAACCCACTAATATATGAGCGCAATTATTTATTTTTTTCCTCATCTATATAGGCTGGTGATTTTTATGATGCAAAGATTATACTTTATTATGCTAAAATGTAATATTTAATTAGTTTCATGAAGTTTGAAAAAAATCATTTTTAGTAAACCCATTTTGAAACAAGTCATCATGTGTCAAGCAAAAAGGTGACGTAGTTTGTCATCTTCCAGTTTTTAAAATTAATGTGATACATGATTTTACTTCCTTGGAGATGTAGTTGTGAACCCCTTTGTAATTTATGACAATTATTAAAATCTGTGTTAGTGATTCATATTAGAACTTCTGTGAAAATACTTGCTTTCCAAGAGCTAGCTGAATTTGCCTCAAAAAAGTGTGGGCTTGTCATTGTCTTTGTCTTTCAGACTACATAGGTCACTGTTAGGGTAACCAAGTATGTACCCCATCTCTCTCTTCAGACTATAATAGATGGCTCAGCAGCAAGAAGTAGTCATGGGGTTCATTGGAGGGAGAATAAAGCTGTAATAAAATGACTGTTGTCACTGACACAGTGTCAGGTGGCACCTCTGGGAACTAGATAGGCTGTGGTACATTAAAGTTTCTCCAAGTCCTGGTAGGCAAAGTCACAGTCAACATGAGTATCCCCTCTCAGTGGTGGCCTGACATTTGGAAGCTGGGTTTCTTTTCTTTCTGGGCCAACATTACTCATAACTGCTGTGCAGAATATGTTCAATGAATTTCCATCTATAAAAGCAAAGTAAAATCCCAGGTGCTGTGCTGTACCACCTCAAAGTGTCAGAATAAAGCATTTGTCACATTCTTTTAAAGCCCCGAAGAAAGGCTTTTTAATAGTCTGGGGCCAAAAACGTTAAGTCTATGTGGAAAATAGTTTTGCAATTAAAGGGCTATAGATGATGACTGTATGGTAGAACAGATGCATGGTTGTGATGGGAGATTGCTTCTGTTTTCCTCTTGCCGTGTTCAGTCTCTACCTGCTCATTGGAGCTTCAGTAGAATTCAGAAAGAAACTGAACAAAAGAGAAGGAAGCTAAAAGTCTGAACAAGAAGATGTGTTCTTTTTTTTTTTTTAAGAGACATGTATTTTTATTTATTTATTTGTTTGTTTGTTTGTTTATATATGCACTGGGTACAGTCAGAAGCGCAGGAGGGTGAGAAAATTCACCAGAGCCAGAGTGGGGAGCAGAGCAGGCAGAAGGACCGAAGTACACTGCTGAGGGGAGCAGCGGGCGGCAGGAGAGGGCTGCGTGCCATGCGAGACCCTCCTCCGGTGGCCGGGGAGCAGCTGGGGATCGAACCTGCGCCGCAGAGGCCACGGGCAGCTTCGCAACCCAGTGCTCAACCGCTGCGCCACCGGGGAGGCCCAAGAAGATGTGTTCTTAATCAAACAACATTCATTAATTGCATGAGTTGCAGGGGCCTAGCAGCCACTCACTTGAGAAGTGACAGAGATGTCTCAGAGGCAATCTCTGCCTCTAAAACAAGTATATATTAGTTGGCAAAGGAAAATGAGTTGAAGAATAAACAACAGGATTAGATGTGTGCCAAAGGCAGCACTGGGAACTGAAGTCACTCAAGGAAGAAGGAGAACTTGGATATTCATTCATTCATTCATTTAATTGCTTTAAGGAACTTTTCTAAGAGTACCTGCAAATTGTCTAAACAGATTAAAAGAAATGAAAGAAATTATTCATAAGTTTAGTCATTAATGTAGTATTATTTATCCAATGTCTTACATTGTACCAGGTGCTATTTCAAGGGTTTTATGTAAGTCATCTTAATCAATCTTTGCAACACTAGCATGAGCAAGGTATTGCTTTATTTTCAGAAGAGACAGTGAAAGCAGTAAGAGGAGAAATAATAAGCCTATGGTTACAAAACTGGGGACTTCAGAGGTCCAAGTTCAATTCCAGGAAGTCATTTTCTAAAGTTGTCTCAACTCATAGTTGAGATATGATATAAAAAACAAGTAGCAGATGAAAGTCCAGCATTCTAAATGCCTTTCTGGTTTCTGTTCACGTAGTATCATCTCATCATAAGCATGTTTTCACAAGTCATTGAAAACATTGAAATGAATAAGCTTTCTGTGAAGCCAGGCTTGTTTTTCTGAGTGATGCCAGTTTGGGGACAATCATAGTTCTAAGAGGTATCTATGAGAGACAGGAGAGGCAGGCCACAACCCACAGTTGCTAATAGACATATGACTGGGATGCTGGCAACCACTGTGTGCCATTGTCAATGCAGAAATGTAGCAGTCACAGACATGGAGCTCCAAGATGAGCATTTGGGTTGGGTGAGGTCCCAAGCCAGGTGCTGTGGCTAATGGACAAGAACAGGTGGTCTAGCAGTGTAGGCTATCAGAGACAGGGAGGAGGCACAGCTGAGGAAGAACAGTTGGGTAGAAGAAGAACAAGAGGCTGAGGCTCAGCCTGGCTGAACTCATTACCTTCTAAATAAGCAACCAAAGACTTAAGATTTTACTTCCTGGGATTCTCTTCTTCCTTAAAGGAACCATGTGCCCTTGGTGGGACAGTAATTAATTTTTTTTTTAAGAGACAAAAGAGAGGTGAAAGAATGATCTAGCCAGTAAGGAAGAAAATAAAGTGTTAAACTGGAAGGGTTATTGAAAATATGGGACCAGACCTTAGAGAAGGGGTAAAAGCAGGAGGTGTGGATTTAGAAATTTATGATATGGCACTGATATTTCATTAAAGGTAAGAAAGAAAGTATACAGAAAGGAAATAAGAAACAACATTTACTTTAAGAATTGAAAGAGAAGAGATGTAGATTAAAAATGAATTGTTAGAGAATTTGGTTATTTTCAGGATACTAATTTATTTTGTGAAAAGTACATAAAATCTTTTGTATAGGAAATTTGTTTCTTGACCTTACTAATTAAGTTAAATAAAGAAATTCTTTTTTTAAAGTTTCTGACATTTGCACTTAGTTCTGTAGCTATAAATAAGTATTCCATGTTTTGTCCATGAAGTAATTGTAAAAGTTGAAAACCAATAAATAGCACTGTGACTATATGGACACTTGCATTGAAGATCCAAATAATATGGCTGGATCTACAGAAGAGAAGAAAATATAATTCACTGTCATGAGCCCTTTCACAATCTGAGACTTTTCTATGTGCAAAGAGTCAAATGGTGCACATAACTTCTAGTTTTTACACTTCTTCTGGGCCATTCTCAGTGCACTTGTCATGTGTTTCATGTCATTTTCTTTTTAAATTCTTATTTAGTCTTACTAGAATACATCCTCAAAACTTATTTTAATTTAGGTGTGTGATTGCTAACTAGTGGTAGTCTGAAAAATGATCCTCCAAAAGATATCCAAATCTAATCTCTGGAACCTGTGAATGTTACCTTTAATGATAAAATAAGGGTCTATGTAGATATAATTAAGGATTTTTGAGATGGGGAAATTATTGTGGATTATCCAAATGGACCCTAACTGCAATCCTAAATGTCCTTATGAGAGGCACATGGAGACATCTTTCGCATACATAGAAGAGGAGAGATGACAATGGAACGGTGAGAGATTTTAAGGTGTTGATCTTTAAGACTGCCACAGACCAAGGGATGTCAGCTACCATCCAAAATTGGAAGCGGCAGGGAGTGGCTTTCCTCTCTCCAGGGAGTGTGGTCTAGCTAACACACTTAGATTTTTACCTCAATGATACCAGTTTCAGACTTTTGTCCTCAAGAATGATGAAAGATAAATTTGTGTTGTTTCAAGTCACAAGTTTATGGTAATTAGAGTAGCCACAGGAAACTTATATAGTAAACTTGAAATTTCTTTCATACCTGAAAATAACTATTTTGGGGGCCCTGCTCTTGCTGACAGTTTGGCTAGGTATTATTCTGTACATTATACTAAAAATAATTTTTCCTCAGAACTCTGAAGACATTACAGCATGAGCTTCTAGCATCCAGTATAATCTGAGAAGAAATTCTGTCAGTTACCTTTCGAGGTTCTAGGTTTTCCTGGCTCTGTAGGCTTTTATGTGTTTTATTTTTTTCCAAAGAGTTCTGTCATTTTATCAGAATGTGTGTGGTTATAGGCCTTTAATTCATAAATCTTTCTTGATGCTCTGTGAACTGTTTCAATTTGAAGATTGCTACTTTCTTCAGCTTAGGAAATGTTTCTCCTATTTTTTCCCCTTGAATCAATACTGGTTTAAATTATGTTCAATGACACAATTCCTATATGGAATATATAGAAAATCTGAAGATTTTAAAAACTCTAGTGAAGTCCTATGTTTGATGCCACTATGTCTTTTCTGTAAGTCAAAAAATCTTCAGCAAGTTTCTTTGCCAGTATAACCTCTGCTAAACAAGTTGATTATTTTCTGTATCTAGGAACAAATGACAGTTCAATTTAGGGAGTTCACTAGGTTCTTTTAGGAACTGTAGACTACTATAGGTAACTTATGCTCTATATACAATCAATAAATGCCTGCATTTTTATGTCAGTATTTCTGAAACATTAATCATAATGCTTATACCTAATCAAAACCTGCAGATTTGAACCTACATGTTTATGAAAATCGGTGCAAACACCAGGTTCTCATCTTAATGAGGGCCTTATACCCCAAGTACCTATGTCTCTATGTGGCTCATAATTAAGTTTACAGTAAATATGTATTGGATAAATGTAGAAAATAGTTCATTGAGAAAATGCATATTTTTCATAATAGATATCTATATTTGAATTTTCCTTACTTCGTTACCATTTTGCAAGAGCTAACTATTCAAATAAAGAAATTCTTCTGGAGAATAAGTGTTGAGAGGAAGAGCACCCTCTCCTCCTCCCCCTAAAAGCTACTCCTTGACCCTGTCTGGTGCCAGATTCATCTGGGAATACAAACATTGTTCTCAAGTAAAAATAGTTTTGCTAACCTTAAAATTTTTGAGAATAATTTAAAGTTAAGTAATACTATTGCTAAAGAGAAAGAGGAAAAGAGTGTTTGATATGGGGGCCACATGGCATGTAGTCCCAGATTCCCTACATGTTGAAGTTTATTAACTGTCTGACCCTCCAGATTATCCTTAAAAACATTCCTGCCCTTCTCATCTCAGCTCACTGCTGAGTCCAAATAGTTTAACCTTCAAAAAATATTAAGGAATTTAGTCATTATTTTTATGTTATGAAAACATACACAGTTGAAATAATTTAGTTGAAATAATTTAGAAAAATTTATATTCTAAATTCAGGTATATTCAATGAAAGAAGTTTATTTGTAGTTCTTTTAGGTTTATAGAGTCTTAAAAAGAGAATTTGTTTTTATCAATGCAGACCAAATGTTCCTTTCTCTTGGGCCTTTTCTCTCATTGAGATGAAAAGCAAAATTTTCAGTGTGCCTGCAGGAAGCTATCAAGGTACTTTACTTATCTTCTTACTTCCAAGTGACAGAGACCTGGGCAGCTAAACAGAAACATCTTACATAGCATTTCTGGATAAATGTCATCTAAAATGTCCATAGGCAGAGCTCGTGTTTGGCTTGGAATTTAAATCAGGTCAGGAGCTCTTGTCAACTGAAGACTATTCAGGATGTGAGAAAAGCAGTGACACCAAACTAATGTTTTCTTTTGGGGTGTCTTGTTCAGCTCTGTTTATGAGAGTACTGCTGCTCACCTGCATGGCCCTGCTAGTAGGTGAGGGCAATCATTTGATTGGTGTGTGTCTTATCAATTGTCACATTACTCTTTATTAGTGAGTAGACTCCATCTTCTTCCAAGCCATGGATCACATAACTCCTTCAAGAGTGTTTTATGCAGGGGGTAGTGACAGCCTGCACATATATAACCACAAGCAGCCAGCAGCTGCTTAAAGACCAGCAATAGCTTAGCATGATAGGAAGTGGGAATTGCTCTGTGTGCTGATTAATCCAGGTGTCCTTCAAACCTGTTTTATTTTCAGAACTTTCATTGTTGCTTGTACTTTTAAAAAGAAAGTTAGTGATTTTGTGTATTTTCCAGTTTATAGAAATGTGCTGAGCCTCCTCCTAGAGCCTATTAACACCTGTTTAGTATGGGGACTGGTAAAGAGAGATGGAGCAGGTTGCAATGGTGAATTAAGATGCCATATTCTCAAGGGTTCAGAAGAGAGCACAAATCCAGAGTCCTAAGAAGTGATTCATTTAATGTGTTAAGTTGGTCTATGTCTGTCTCCCCAGATAGACCAAGGGAGATCTGTTTAGAGGGGGTGACGTTGACTTGGATATTAATGGTTGTTATGATTTCAGTTTTAGAACTGGAACAGGATAGAGGGACAGTTTAGCTGAGTGAGTGGAGTAAGTAAAAGGATGGAGTTTTTTTTTTTTTTTTTTAAATGAATCATACAGCCATAGTCACAGGAAATATGTAGATAGTATTAGCAGAAGGTTTGATTATTTGAGTACAGGTTGTGGAAGGTCTTGAATAACTTATTTAGGAATTTATGCTACTTTGTTGATGGCTGCTGGGGACCTATGGAACATATTAGAACAAAAGCATGCCATGAGCAAAGATTGTGGAGAAAGTCTAATTTTGCCTAATTATAGTTAATGAGGGGGTTGGAGAGGGAGACTTATTTGCAAGCATCTACTAAGGACATCCTAAGCACTCTTGACAAAGGTGGTAATAAGATCTAGAAGGACAAAGGGAAGAGTGGTTGTAGAGGAACTAAGAAGACTCAGTCTCATAAATGTATCTATATATAAAGAAGACAGTGAAGATAAGTTATTGAAAATGCATGCAGAAGAACTGCCAAATGTGGGCAAGTTGAATTGTAAGAACTAATGGAAGATTAGAATCTGTTTAATATACCAGTGGAACATTTTATTAAAAATGATGGGTTGATGCTGAAGAACTATGCTGGGGCTGGGGCTGTAGAATTAAGGGTGATGGGATGAGGGAAGATTCATCTGATAGCAGGAGTAGAATGACTGTCCCAAATTCAGAAGAGTACTTAAGAGATGAGAATTATTGATGTGGATGTTACAGAGGAAAATGCTACATAAACTTGTAACAAATTTGATCTGGAGAATGAAGAAATAAAGATTTATAATGCTAGGACAAAAAAATTTTAGTGGGGGGAGGTGGAGTTACTGGCCATACAATTGTTGGGTAGGGAATAGAGAGTAATGATTTTGTTTACATATTTAATAAGGTGCCTGAAAGAGAGTCAAACAGCTCTAGCTAACAGGCTGTAAGATTTTTAAGAGAGTGTTTGGAACCAAAACTGTAGACTTTGTGTAATTGAAGTGAATGAGGAACTGACTAAGTAAAAGCAGAAGCTACAAGAACAGAAATTTGGAGTTAGGAAGCTCAAGTAAAAGTAAAACTGAAGTATCTTTTGGATTTTATTGAAAAATTATTAGTGATACCTGTAGGGAAATATTATAGACGCTCGGGAAATAGAGTTTCAAAAGAAAGTAGTAGTAACACAGTCAAATAAGGGGGGTGGGCTAGAGAAGATGAGAACTGAAAGACAACTGAACTAGATTTGGGTGGTGGGGGTTAGCATTTCACTGGATCACATACTAGAAATGGAGGGGATGGTGGTAGTGAGTGTGTTGGGGGGAAAAATCCCATCCTCATGTAACATTCATTTTAATTGGTGAGGCTACATTTTGGATGCATTGTGTTCAGTTAACTGTGATTCCTTTTCCTCTGTGGTTTAACATTTTTCTTTAATCTTTCTGTATTAAATCTCTAAGCTTTGTTCTCCCACGGTTTTTACTCCTTTCATATATCCATTTTCAGAATGTTCTAGATATAATAGTACCCCATAGACTTCCGTCTTTTCAGATTTGATTCTGAATCTATGAGTAGAACTGCCTGAATTAAAATCCAAGCAATCTTCTAAGAGACCCCAACAAAGAAGTCTAATTCAGGAGCAATTACTTTATATGCCTTCTCTTACCTTAATAGCAATACTTTCTTGGCTTGATCTATTGTTTCAATGAAATTAAGGCTACGATCCAGCTCTGTTGTTTATATTTCAGTTTTGAGAGTGAAAGAAGCAAGAGTGGGAGACTAACTGATAGATCATTATGAAATACTGATAGCCTGGAAAGGTCTCTGACAGCTGGAAGTGCAAAAATTTCCTCTTAAGGGGAAAGTTTTGTCCCTAAATTCCCTTAGTCATTTAGTTGTGAGAATACATTTGTCCTGAACCCATGGCTAGAGCCATAATCAGTGGAAATGTTCTTTCAAAGGTTTAGGACATTCATAACATGTAATTTCACTGAGGATCTAATCTCTTTCTAATCTAATTCTAGTGGAGATCAACATAGATGTCAGGAACACCACTCTTGTCTTTTTACTGCTGGATGATTCTAAGTTCCCCTTTCCTCCACTGTTTTTATAATCGCAGGCAGACATTCTTTTGAACACGTGAGTGGATTTAGTCATGGAGGCTGGAGCTCCATTGCAGAGACACCAAGGACTGAACTAGAGATTTAGCAGGGGCATGGGCCCCTTTGAAAGATTATAAACAATGTTCTGAATTCACTGAGAGGTCAGACATGGTAGCATGTGTCCAAAGGTGAGGAAGCAAGTTGGAGATGGAGCTTTCATGAGAAGGGAAGGAATTTGGAGTCTTAAGCCTGTTTTGAGTCTTTTGCCTTTTGTATTTGTTCTCATTTAGTTTAATTTTTTAACAGCCTTGAGGAGAGGTTATTTTATTGATAAACTAGTTAAGAGTCAGAAAATTCAGGAAATAGTCACACTGCAGACAAGTCAATAGAGCTAAGGTTTGAACCCAATCTGCCTGACCACAGTGCCTTCCAGAGCTACAGGAGTAGACAATTTTTTATGGTTGTATCTGAAAATCCAGGAACATATGTTATATTTCTTTGATTTCTCTTTCCCGTTTGTTTCTTGTCTATGATTTTTTATTTTGGTTGACACATTATTGCCCACCCCAAGAGATAAACAGTGTCTGTGTGCATCCAGAGCAAAGAGTGTCGACATCTCTAGACGAGCTGTGTGTGTCACTTCATTGCATTCCTTCTATCTGGAGGCAGGCAGAGCACAGCTGTGGCAGTTAGACTGAGAGCACAGCTGTAGACAGACGCCAGTTGACACCAGGGCACATGGTGTCATGGTCCCATTACTGGAGTGTGTCCAGCCCAAGCTGCTGCCTGATTGGCACTTGTCCAAGCCATGGCTGGGGAAAGGACTCTGTGTACATGTAGGAACCATTTCGCAACACCTTTTATTCCATTTACCACACATTCTCATAAAAATACCAGAATCCGAGCTTGTTTGCATAAAATCAAACTGCTGGTTGCCTGATTCATGTATTATTCCTGAGGAAATCTCATTATCATTCAATCTTGTCAGTTTTCATTGCCTATGAAATCTTTGAACAAAGCTATGTTTTTATCCTGAATTAGTGCAGCTAAGTTAAATATGAGATATATTTTGTTCAACTAATAATGTTAAGCACAGGAACGGAACCATAATTGGTAATAATGCATTAATTTGTGATGATGTCTATTAGATATTATCTCAAGAAAAACAACAGACTCATTGACAACAACTAAGAATAGTGAATGTAAATTCTCCTTGCTTAGATATCTTTTTATTTGGCTTTTTTTTTAATTTAGAATGATGAAATGAAACTAACAGAAAGTATTTCCTTTTTTGCCATTTTGCAGAAAAAACCACTGTCTGCAATAATAAAGGAAGTCTGTGATGGGTAAGTGTTACTCAGGATTCATCCATTAATTAAAAGACAAAATCCTTCTGTGTGATTATAAATCTTATTCATAAGTCATTACTGGGTCTGCCCAAAGTCATCTGTAAGATTTACATGCCCTTTTCCACCAAAAATTGCTGCTCAGAGAGCAGAAAGTGTGAAATGGTTGATGTGTGCACTCTGGGGTTCGTTTTATTTATTTTGAAAAGTTGTGCTCATTCATCCTACCCAGCAGGGAGCAGTCTGAAGTTCCTGAGGTTAAATACACACTTCATCTGGTGTAAATGGAGAGGGCCACTCAGGTCTCCATAGAAGATAAAAGAATTTAAAAGACAAGTCAGTGGGTAGTCTGTCTATGATATGGATATGGTTTTTCTACTTTGGTTGCTCTAAGTCAAAGGAAAAGCATATATAGGCATTGCATATAATTTTTTTCACTTTTAAAGCAGAACTGTGAATAAAGCATTACCTGGAGTTTATTTAAGACCTGGGATACTTAATTGGACTATTCCAATATGTAGCAAATAGACCAACTGGGGGTTCTAGAATTGATATAAAATATATATTGTTGTATAGAAATGAAACCATTATAAAAATTTTAAATTGTAGTCATTTCCACTGCTTTCCTCTACTGCTTCACTCTTTTAAAATAGAGAGGAATGTAACTTTATATTTAAATCCCTCCCCTTCCCTTCAGAAGCTGTGAAGATGGAGTTGCTTAAAAGTGAGCAATAAGCTTAGAGTAAGCCTACACAAGACCTAGACAACCCTCACATGAGATAATGATCCTGATGTCATTTTGTTTAGGGACTGTGTTGGATACTGAACTAATTCCAACTACTGGTTGTTTAATTCATTTTATATTATCAAATTTAAGAATGAAAATCATCACTTTAGTTTTTCTTATCAATTTATGCTTTTATTTTAAAGGTGGTCTCTTGCCAACCATGAGTGCTTTGCACTGCAGCATGCTGATAGTTCAAACTTCTATATCACGGAAAAGGTAGGGTAAACACATCATTTAATCTGGGACACATATATTTAAGGAAATTGTTGCTTCTATTGAGGATTACACGTGCTGATCTAATTTTTAGATCTGTATCATCCGTGCAAATAGCCAGCAAAGCAAACAACTGATACTATAGTATCAACAAGGCAATATTTAGTCCATTCAAGAGTGAAGACCAAATATGCGTCTATGTCCTGTTTTAGCAACTGCATTTGCCTTCTAACAGCGAATATACTAATTATCTTTCTTACTGCTTGGTTAAAGCATTTATTTGATACTTAATGAGTTAGCCTAGCCCTCCTTTCTCAGACTTTTGTCATTGTTTGTTAGAACAACTACTAAGCCCTTCTTAAAGTGGTTGAAACAAAGAAAATGAATCTCTTCAAAGATGGCATTGTATGCGCATTGAGTGTCTGTACTCCCTGGAGCTCTGCCTTTCTTCCTGAGTGAATTTTGCTCTTTTTGGAGCAGATGGGAGGAGTTGTGCAGAGTACAGAAGCTCCAGCAGCAAGTAAAGTTAATGTCTTAGATAGCCTTGAAAGGAGGGAAAATTAGCATTTATTTAGCACCTAAAGTATGCCAGAAACTGGGCCAGCCAGGTTACAGGTATCCTTTGTTGTCCAAAGTCAGCATTTGCCACTTCTCTTTCACAAAAGAGCTACATTTGTACCTGTTTTTGCTAATTAAAAGAAATTCAGAGGTTTCTTGCTCTTACGACAAAAGGCAAAAGTCAGAACAGCATTCAGCTTTTATTTTTCAGCAGTTGTTCTGGAAGCAGGGCACCCTAAGCAGTCAAAGTTGCATCCCCATCTCCTTCCTGGGGCACTACTTTCTACATGCTGTGTATTTGTCATGCCATTACTGCTTTTATTGTACATTGCTGTTGTTTTAGGTTTTATGTATTCTTTGGTATGATTTGGTCAATTATATTTTGGTTCTAAGAATTCTCAAAAATTTTTTCATATAAATAGTGGTAATTGCTTCTTCCCTTTCTGCCATTTTGGCTTATGTAAGGTTTCATAAGAGTGCTCTACTTTTGGAGAGAGAGGAAAACTTGTACCACTGTTGATTTCTCACTCAACATTAACCTGCAATGGAAACAATATTGGCTTTTGGGTCACGCGTAAGACAATGAATTATAAAAATCAAAGACTATGACCACTATGTCGGGAAATTGTACTGTGTACTCTGCACTATGGGACAGAGAAGAATCAAGAAACAAATTCAGATCTTTGTGCTGCTTTAACTTTCCTTTCAGTGCTTATGTAAGAGTTTAGCATTTACCTCCACTTTATGGATACTTCACTGAAATGCCGGTATTGTCCTTATGGAATGGATAACCTTGTGGGTTTGGTGGGGAGAGAAGGAACAACTCTGTGAACCGCTTTGACCAGGACAAGGTGTCAGCGGTGGGATGGAAGTGAATGACAAATGTTCTAGAAAGAGAGAGAATATGGTGACCTCAAGTTCCAGGCTTTGTCCTAATTATCAGCCCCTGGGGTCACTGTGAGCTTATCCTTGATCAAATGGTGGTGGAAGATGGACAGGAACAAAGATCCTGTATCCACTGTGACCTCCTGTACTCTAAGGAGTGGGTGTGGGGGCATTTAGTCCAGTTCAGAGGGGAACTAACCAAGGCCCTGGAAGTGCTTCTCAAAAACTCTTTGCTATATCCTGATGGACACTGGAGTTTCCATAACTGATTGTATTTTCCTCTTCAAATTTATTGCCAGAAAGCTAAGGTTTAAACAAGTAGATTAGATTTCTGGGCCTATGCTATATTTATTGATTTTACTTGCTTCTTTGATTCATTACACAAAGTTTCCTGTCTTTATTTTTCCTTTGCTTGATTTTTCTTAACATTTCATTTACTTTATACTGCATTTATATAATCTACATGCTATTCTTCCTGAGATAAGGAGAATATATATATAAAACTTGAATGTATCCTCAAGCACAGGACTTTCTCATTCCAAATTTGTTCACCTTTTAAAGATAACTAAACTATTGTGACTTTGGGGGCATTATCGGAAAAATTTGTATGTTTTTCTACTGTTAGGGGTATAATGTAAAAAAGTGTGAAATATAGGTGATAAAATTACAGAACAATGTAAATTATATGGTTTTTTCAGGCTGTGGCACTTCAATTAGTGAATAGTGAAATTAATTTTGTTGGTTGCAATAGCATTAAAACTTGGAATACAGAGTATATAACCTGTGTTGTTTGTAAAATATGTGTGTCATCCACACACACACATAGTATACCTATATTGCTGTTTTTTGCCCTTGGTTGTGATCCAAGAGCTGCTGAGTCACAAATAGCCCTTCCTTTGATTAATCTGTACTGACTGGGTCCCCTGGTGGCTGTCAAAGAACTAGTTTCACAGACTAGAAAATGCAGAAGCCTGGCAAGGAGAACCTTTTTACAATGTAAATTTTTAGATCCCAACTTTGGTGTGTGGCCTAGGATTTTGCATTTTAAGAGCCTCCCATCGAATTCTGATGTGGATACCCAGGGATCACTTGGAAAATCATACTCTGGGGTCCCATTTTTAAAGAGCTGGGCATTGTGGCTCATGAGCATAAGTTACATCTTGTGTACCATTTGACTTAGGAATTTATTTCTGTGTCCTGCCCCTGATTATTGGAATAATTTATACAATCATACGTTTATATGTTCTAATTAAAATGAACATATACTGAGAAAATAAAAATTATTCAGACAGTGGGAATGTGGGAGTCCGAGTCATTTTCTGGGAAATCTTGTTTTACTTGAGAAAATTCTTAGTGTTGAATTTAAAAGGGACTACTACCTTCCGGCCTGTCCTTCTGTGGGCAGTAGCAGGGATTATACTTTTATAATGAGTTTAAGGAATGAGAAGACTCATCTTCCCAATCAAAGTGCTTGTTTGTAAACAAAATATTATCGCTCTTCCTCTGCAGCTGTCACTAGCACAGCTGCATGTGTGCTTGACCCAGAACTCGACATGCTCAGGGAGGAAGGGAGACCTCCAGTTCTGACCACGCAGGTGCAGACCCAGACTGCCTTCAATCTGCTATTAGGTCTGTCTGGTTCCCTGCAAGTACTCCTAAAAATAGAGCCCATTTTCCATTATTAAAATCATGCATTTAACATCATCTTGGTTACTTACAGCCCAGTGAGTTGTTAGGTAATATTTGCATTACCATGGAAACCAGTGACTGATTTTTAAAACTTCTGCATGTTCTTAGTTACTGATTTTCCCTTGTATATGAGGTGGTCTCCCTCCCTCTGCCAGAGATAAGATATCACCTGTAATTGAAAAGAAAAAAAAAAAATTCCACCCATCATCTGACAAGGTAACACATTTTGTGGTTGATAGATACTTGTGATGTTCTTCTGCAATCCTCAGGAAGATGCCTCACCTACTTTTCTCGTGTTATCCAAGCCCATTTTCCTAAGTACTCTTCCTTTCCTCATTGGATCATTAATTTCAGTTTTTCAAGGCAGTAGGAAAAAATGTCATTTTGTTGAACAGAGTTAAGCAAAGCATAGCATGCAAATATTTTAGAGAAAACTAAGATCTAACTACCACAAATTCAAATATTGCCACAAAACTTGATTATTTCAGAATAAAGTCAGAGAGAGAGTGAGCGAGAAAGGGGGGAAGTTACAGAGCAAGAGGGCAAGGGAGAGAATAAAAAAAGTGAATTATGTATTCTTCCCCATTTTTAAGCTTTGTTAAGATATAATTGACAATTAAAATGATAACATATTTAAGTGTACATCACAATGATTTGATATGTGTACACTTTTAGTTATTTAACATTTTCATCATCTCACATATTTATCTTTTTTCTTCCTTTTTTGGGGTTAGAACAGTTAAGTTCTACTCTCTTAGAAAATTTAAATTATAGAATACTGTGTTATCAACAGTAGTCACTATACTCTATATTAAACCCTCAGACCTTCGTCATCTTATTTGAAAGTTTGTGTCTTTTACCCACCTCTCATTACCCTTTAGACTCCCCTAGCCTCTGGCAACCACTTTTCTAGTCTCTGTTTGAATTTGACTTTCATTTCTCCTTCAGTATCCCACATAAGTGATATCATGTATTATGTGTCTCACTCTGTCTGACTTGTTTCACTTAGCATAATAACTTCAAGGTGATCCATGTTGTCACAAGTGGCAGAATTTCTTTTCTCATGGCTTCATAATATTCCCCTGTATGTATGTATGTTTGTGTGTGTATGTATGTATGTAGATATATATAACTATTAGAACTATATACATAGAAATATATATAGAACTATATATAGAGAGAGAACTATAAGAACTATAATTTATATATATATATTCCACTTCTTTATCCATTCATTCCCTAATAGACACATATGTTGTTTCTATATCTTAACTACTGTGAATAATGCTACAATGAACTTGGAAGTGTAGATATCTCTTTGATGTTGTGACTTCACTTCCTTAGAAATATATATTGAGATGTGGGATTGCTGGATCAAGTAATAGTTCTATTTTTTTATTTTTTGAGGAAACTCCATACAGTTTTCCACAGTAAATGTAATAACTGAGATTCCAACCAACAGTGCCCAAGGATTCCCTTTTCACCACATCCTTCCAATCTCTCTCTCTCCCTGTCTCTCTCATGATAACATTTCTAATAGGTGTGAGGTGATATATCACTATGGTTTGAATTTGCATTTCCCTAATGATTAGTGATGTTCAGAACCTTTTCATGTGCCTGCTGGCCATTTGTATGGCTTCTTTGGAAACGTATCTGCTCAGCTTCTTGCCAGTTTTTAAATTGAATTGGTTTTATTTGGTGTTGAATTGTGTGAGTGCTTTATGTATTTTGAATATTAACCCCTTATCAGATGATTTGCAAATATTTTCTCCCATTCTGTAGGCTGTCTTTTCATTTTGCTGATTATTTCCTTTGATGGGTGGGAGCATTTTAGGTTGATGTAGTCCCATCTGTTTACTTTTACAAATTGCGTGTTTACCTTAAGAATTCCAGTGGAATTTGTCTTTTGAAACCAAATTATAGAGAGTATGTTGAACATTTTATTAGTTCATTACTCTCATCCCACTCTAATGATGCAGAAATTATTATTTCCAATTTCAACAAGGAAAGATATTATTTGCAGTTTCAAAAGGACCAAGGGAGTGCGCATACAGGTTGGTTGTTGTCAAATAGGGGCTTCAACCCAGGTGGGTCTGTCTCCAAAATTTTCTGTGCTACTTCTTTGAAACTCTCTGTTCCCCAGTTTGTTTGTATGACACCCATTGTTTGCTGAAACTACATCGTGATCCTGATTGGAACTGGAAATACAAGAAGTTGTAACTTATGAACATTGGTTACAAGCTTCAGTCTGTGGCTTCCTTATTCCTTAAGAGGGTAACGAGGAGGAAGTAACAGCATTGGTCCAATCACTAGGGAGTAGCAAAATACATTTTCATTTGCCTTTGGTGTAATTGTAAAATTGTCTAAGATGGTGTAATTGCACTAAACCCATTATTTTAGGCAAACTTAAAAATTGCCTTTTCACCCTTAATCCTAAACCTCCAGTAAGGTAGGTCCTCAGACAGCATGAGGCATGGTGGGGAATGCTATTAAGGAGTGTGCACTTGTAGACAATTGAGGTTTTATCACAATTTTATGCTGGCATTTGTCCTTCCAACTCCTACTTCAGAATGCGTGAAGTATAGTGATATATCTGGAGTATCTATTTGATAAATTCTTATTTTGTAATGGTAGAGATAGTTGTGCCTCATCCAAGGCTTCTTTACAAAGTTAACCCCAGGAATCTTTGAGAAGGAAATAGAGCTATTGGACTAGCACCTCTTTTATGCTATTCCCACTTTTTAGGTGCTCTGGCTTCTCAGACAACCTGCGGGCTTCTCAGAATCCTTGAGCAGGCAGGGATCTCATTTGGCCCAGAAGTTACTAGATTTTCATGTGGAATTCAATTCAACTGTCACATTCTGAGCTCCACAAAGCATGGGCTCCTCAAAGAGCTTAGTGAGATGAGTATGTTCCAGTCTGCATTCATGGATCTCAAGGTTTAGTCAAAAAGAATGCCTTTAAGTGGGAATATGATTTAAGGAAGGAAAGGAAGCAATCAAGTATTATAGAAGAGAAGAGGGTGTCCAAAGATTCTATGTCTGATCTGAATTTTGAGTCACTAACGGAAAGTGAATTCATTCAAATACAGGGCTCTTCTTATATGTTTTATTCACCCTGGGGAGTTATTTGGGTCATGGTAACACTTTCCCTCAACATTTATTGGATGTTGTTGCATCAGCTAAGTGCTTCCCATGACCTATTTATTTCATATTAGTCATCCCAGTAAATCTGAACCAGGTTTTATTGTTATCTGCTCCATTTTACAGATGGCACAACTGAGACTCAGAAGTATAAGTAACATAGCTGGGATTGACCCAGGAAGTCTGACCCCAGAGCCAGCACACTGTGTTCTTAGGCTGTGCTGTGGGATAGGCAGGGATTTTAGTGATCCTCATTATACCTTACCGAAATGGAGGCACACCGGTTTTGGTAGTGGAGATAGAAATTGGATTTTCCGTCCTGTTCTTTACCTCCCTATTGTCCTCTGCTGCTGTTTCATTATACCTTAGCTTCATCCTCCAAAAAGCACAAGAGTCTATGTACACCCTCAACTGAATAACCCAATTTGCTAAACCAGTAATTTGCCTTAGAAATTTCCCAAAGGTACACCCATCACTGGCAGGCCCTCTTTTCTGTTTGAAATAAGGCTAGTGAGTCCAAGGGAGCTCTTTATATCCCTGTGCAGGAAAAGTGGCCTTTGTGTAACCATGATGAATAGTGCCTCTAAGCTGTGTTCCTGTTGGTTGCTAAACAAAGTGAGAGGAGGTGTGTTACGTGACTGGCTAAAAGGAACTGTAATGAAAACAATTCAAATTTGTACATATGTCTTGGGTATTCTCATTTCAAATGGGCCCTTTTAGTGTGACAGACATGCACTGTCTAGCAGAGATTGGAACATTTGTGTAAAGATCTATCTTTTTTTTTTTTTTTAATCTCCTTAAGCACAAGACAGCTCAGGTCATCTTGGTTCATCTTTTGAAAGTAGCTAAAATGTTATGCTTTTTGGATACTATTGGAAAGATATTGGGGAAGTTTCTTCCATTTTGAGTCTAATGTGAAATGTAAACTTATTTTAAATGATAAAATTGTAGGATAGTAGAGACAAATTTGCATTTTCCAAACTGTAGGTCATCATTCATTACTGAGTATCAAATCAGTTTAGTAGGTTGAAAGAACTTTGAAAATGGGCTATAATAAAATAGAAAAAGATCAGAGTATATTATGTATTTTGATTTTTGAATAACATGTTTCATGTACATTCGGATCTAATACATGAATAGTTTTAATTTTCACCCTGACTTGTGTTCTAAAATGTTTGAAAGTCACTGAAAATAGTTATGGGATGCAGGATGATAAACTCGGGAAAATATATGTATATATTATGTAGTTTAAGGAAACCTCAAATTTGGAGTGTGTTTTTCTCTGATTAAAGTAACACACATATACACACCCACACATGCCTGCATGAGCATAGACACACCACTACAACTGCCTCTACCAAACAAAATATGAACCAAATTGTGTCATGTCTTTTTTGGGGGAACTACGCTGCCTCTGGTGCTTAGCAGTCTATGGCCTATTACCCTATTGTTATGGTACCAGAAATTCACACCTTCCTCTAGCTAGCCCCTCAAACAATCCCCCCTGGGAATCTGAAATTGAAAAGTGAGTTGGGTAATGGTGTTTGCTAGAATGGGAAGGCTATATGGAGTCAAAGCTGTAATGGCATCCCAGCAAAAAATCTTCCTACAAACTGAATATGGGTCTCGGTAGTCCAATCTCAACTACACCAAGTAAAACCCATCTGCAGAAAGGATTGAAATGAGGAAAGTGGCATGAAGCCTTGTGAAGGTTCAGAGGAGGTGCAGAGGGAGAAACTTGTGATCTTGTTTGCCTCTCTGCTCACAGTGTTTCCTATCTTTGCATCCCTACGAGAGGAAGGACCTGTTGCAGCTCTTCAGACATATACATTTATTTGTCCCTTAAATTGCCTTAATCTCTTCTTAGTCATGCTTGATCAATGAGCTTCCATTAAAACAGGAATTTTAATTTGGACCAATGTGGGTTTGAGCCTAGGACCATCCAGCAACATATCCTATACAACATTCCCTTTTCTTGTGCATGTTATAAAAGTCCTAATTTGTTCCACAGAATCTTGTGTTGCTGTATCACATGCTGTACCTCAAACCAGTGTTATAGCATGGCTTGCCACCTGCATATATGGACTGACTTCACCAGGAGTGGCTCTTGGACCCCAAAATGTTCCCCTTTTTGGGAAACATGGACCCCAAAAACGTTTCTCCTTTTTACTTTGTCCTGTGCTTTCAGTGCTTGTAGGCTCTCTGAGTCCAAGCGTTTTTCTTCCCTTCCCTCTCTCTCCTTTGCTGCCTGATATGGCCTATGTTAAAAATGCTGCATTCACTTGTGCCTTGCTGCCCAGCTCCTTCTTTTGGCTCATGATTGAACATGACTTTTTTGAGGCTGCTTCCTGCCCTATCGGAAGCCTGATGCCAGCCTTTGGAAAGCTCTGGACTCTTCTAGTCATACGGCTTGTCTTGGATCTGCTAGTTCCTAATCCAGAGCTGCCAACAAGAATTGGTCATGTCAGGAGGAAGAACCCCATGCATATATTTGATAAAATCTTGAATTGACTTCTCAAAGGTGCCAGACACTGTCCTAAGTTCCAGGTGGTTCCAAACGTTATGATTCTCCTTCTGTCTTTCCAGATAGATAAATGTTTAACTCAAATTAACCACTCACAATTTTAAGTGCCACAAAGGACAAATGTGAGTATCCAGATCTAATGTAGCCTGGAACAGGTGACTTTTAAACAGAGATCTAAGAAAAAGGTATATGTTGGGGGGGAAGGGCTCAAAATGAATTAGATGTGTCTGAAGAATTTTGCATAAACCCCAATTCTGAAGACCTTGTAAGGCCTTACTAAGAATTTTGAACTTTATCCTAACAGAACTGGGAACTTTTTTGAAGGGTGTTAAGTTGAGTGCAAATGACTAGAGTTACAGAATCCCCTGTCACTAGTTTGAATGGATCTTATCAGAACAATGGTCAATCTATGTTAGAAACTATTAGAAAATAGCTCATGGTGGAGAGGGAAAGAATGCTAAGGGTATTTTGAACTGTGTATAGAGCCTGATGACAAATGCTGGGTAGCACTTTTGCTCAAGGAAAAACTGAGACCATAAAATAATCTTAGAGTGTCTGTTTTCACAAATCTTCCTATCAACCTGCTGGACAGCTTGGCTGACATTAATAATAAAGCATTGCAGAATGAAATGTCTCATTTTATTTATTTCCACAGTGATAGTCTCTTGATAACATTTTTTCATTTGTATAGCTTGATAACATATTTTATATAGTTACCTGGCTACCTTATATCCAATTTATAACATCCATCTTGGATATACATAATGTAGAGTTCTCACACTTTTAATTTAGAACATAAACATTTTCTAATTTATAGTTACAGGAAAGTAAGTAGAAACACATCTGTAATGTTTATTATAGATGGGTCATAAGTGTGAAACCTACAGAATTTGAATTGTTCAAATTTAACTGTTAAACTTGTTGGGAAAGATAATTAGTCACTTGTCCTCATAGTTTTCAGTCTAGAGGTAGACTAGGTTGATATTGATTGATGACTGATGGAGGTCATGTTTGAAAAGATTATTGAGGATGTAATTTTTGAGTTAATTAAGTTATAATTTGACCTTCTATTCTTAGACCATATGATTCAGTTCACATTACAATTTTTTAAAGTAGGATATGATCTTTTCTGATTTATTTTTTAAACATCTTTATTGAGATTTAAATCACACCACAAAATCTACTTAATAAAAATGGACAGTACAATGGTTTCTAGTATGTTTATAGAGTTTTGCAGTAGTTTATATTTTAGATAGTGAAATTGTGTCATTTTCATCCAGCCAATTTCATCTTCCAAACAGTAGCTTTGAACTTCAGTGTAGGTCATTGGCCTCAAGTCTAGATATGTCAATTCAGTAAATCAAGAATTCTTAACAAGTCCAGATCGTCCTGGTGCCATGTTTGAGCACTACCCATAGATGTGTGAGAAGCCTCTGGATCTTCCCTTTATTCTGAATTGATTAAAACCTTACTGTGAATTCCTATGGGGATTGTAGGCCTGTGTACTACGTGGACTGGGAGTGGGGGTTATCTTTCTGATTTTTTTCCCCACTATTCCTTTACTAAATCTGGCCAACAAGGTTCTGGTTTAATCTGACTTAACTTGACTCAACTTCACTGTCACTCTCTGGTCCCAGTCAACATTTTCAGTTTTACTGTTTTTCTCTTGTTCCTCAATGCTCAACAAACTTCCTTAGTGTTCTCTAAATATGCTTCACTTTGTCTCCCCCATGTAGCTTTCTAATTTGAAATCCAGTCATGCTCATTCCTGCCCTCCCTCCCATTATGTTTCAGGTGGTACATTGTGATAAGGAGATGAAATTACATACTGCTACTTCTTGGGAGTAAGTTGGTCTTAGCAACAAACACACAATACTATTGAAGTATCTTCCATTTCAGGAGAGTTTTCTCCTTCCCCTGCCAGTGTACTTTATCTGAACTGGGAGAAACCTTGACTGTGCCCCTGAAACAATCTTAATCCTAGTTTTGGAGATTAATTTCTTAATTCTGCCCTCTTCTAAATCTTTTTCCTTCCTTTCTGCTGCTAAAGGAATTATAGTTTCTTTATTTTGTTGTCTCTTAAGTTCATTTGTTATTTAATCAGAACCTGCTTCTCTTTATTGTCACCTTGAACTGTTGTTTTAACTTTTTATGTGCTAACCTGTGTTTTTCCCTCCATGGGATTCTAGTGCTTTACATTCAAATGCTGTGTGTTCCACCTCTGAGCCCCTAAGTACTTCACACCGTGCCTTCATGCAGGTGTTCCAGTAGGCTTATTTGCTCATTTGATGTGATTTGATTTTCTTTGTAAGATAAAAAGTACAATTAGTTGCTTAATAAATTATGTATAATGTTGTTTAATTCAATTACCAGAATATGCACATACACTTTCAGATTATTCATAGTGGAGGAAAATTGTAGCGTGAATAGATGAATCTTAATGTTCCGCTTAGAATCTTAAATCAATGTTAAAAGATTCAGTTAGATTTCAGTCTCCCTGATTGTCTTTTCCAAAGTTGGCATATAAATATATATATGCATATACACACATATGTACATACATATATACATATGCATATATATGTGTATACACAAACACACATAAAATATCCATCCTGAGCTGGATGTCAACTAAAATTTTTTAATGATGCATAGATTTCACCAAACAATATTTAAACCCAGTTCCATGGATTTAAGTACTCCTTATTTAGAATAAATGACCCATTTCTGATAATTTGATCAGTTGTAGGAATTTATGTCCAGTTCATAGCAATAACAATGAAGAGGGAAAAAATAAGAGACTCTCTGGTACCTTATACAAATAAATCATCATTATGAAGATGATCAAACAGAAATAAAATTTCAATGTCAGTGTTAGTTGTATTTTCATTGTAGCAAGTAATAACCTCTAAAAACCAAATTGTAGTTGTGAGAGATAATTTACCCAAATTATGTGATCAATTCTGAGAAAGTGAGTTTGACTTTGTTTCACCTCAGAGGGTTCATTAGTGCTTTTATGGCTGACCCATCTTCAGTTCTTTATTTCAGGCAATGGGCTCTGTGGAAGCAGTAGTCTGAGTCCAGAGAATTCTAGGCTTAAATACATACTTTATAATTGCCATGAAGGAAACCATCAGCAATGACTTAGAAACTTTCTTGGCATCATCCCCCTTAACACCCCACCCCTATTTTTTGTTAAATGAAGGGGAAACTTGGGTAGCTACCCTTTACTATATTGATATATTTTTCAATAACCATTGTTGGCAGTGAGAACCACATATACATTTGGTGAAAGCAAGTCTTAACAAAATATGGAGCAAGAATTTTAACCAACAGGAAAAATGCTTTGAAATGTGTCATCTTGTGTTTGCTTATGTCTTCGTTCTTTTGGTACCATATATTGAATGGCTGATTAACAATAGAAATTTATTTCTCACAGTTCTGGAGAGAAGGAAGTCCAAGATGAAGGCATTGGCAGATTCAGTGTCTGTTGAGAGCCCACATTCTGATTCATAGATAGTTGTCTTATGGCTGTGTTCTGGCAATGCAGAAAGACTGAGAAAGTTCTCTGTGGTCTCATTTGTAAAGGCAGTAGCCTCATTCATGAAATCTCAACTCTCATGACTTAGTCACCTGCCAAAGGCCCTTTTGCTTCTATCATCCCACTGGACATTGCGATCTAACAATTGAATTTTAATGGGAGGAGACGATACAAGCATTCACATTCACCTAGAATGTTCTATTATCATGTCTCAAACCTCACTTTTTTGAGTTTATCCAAGTCGGGAACTAAAAGGTATTTAATATTATTAATTTTTACTTTAGGAATATATTGAATTTTTCTCAATTCAGTGGTTGAAGACAATAAGTGCAATTGAGATAAGGGAAGAATGGCAGTCTCCAGGCACACCTCAGTATTTGGATTTTAGGGTGTTAATTGGGATACAGTTATATGTATTACTCTTGGACAACCTCAACCCTTTCTCAATCCATAGAATGGTGAAAGTAGAAATACACACACACACACACACACACACACTCCCGCATGTAAGCATACACCTCAGATTTACCTGACTTTCCCTAGGAGCTATCTAGCCTTGGTATTGAGCTTCAGCCTGCCATTTCTTCTTCTGGCAAAGTTACCCCACTCTATCCTGCTGCCTTTGCTCTTAGTGACTCAGACTAAATTGGCAATAGACTTTCTGAAGTCTTCTCTAAAAGCATTTTGGGGTGGTTGTAGAATTTTCTAATTAGAGTTTAGGAATTGGATGGGAGCTATCATTTTCAATCATTTAGTGCTTTTCCTCTAGAGAGGACTTGGAAGGCCATGTACTTATTTCAGGATGAAGGGAAAAAAAATAGTCTAAGTTGAGTCAGATAGATGAGAGAGAGTGCAAGAAAGGAGGGCAGTGACTGCCATCAGTATTACTCAGATGTAAGTGGGTTTTATGACATGTTATTTAATGTTTACCACTGACATGTTGAGTAGAGACTATAGCAAGATGATTACCCAGGCTGCTGGCTTTCTTGCTTGGACTCCCTAGCTTGTGTTGGTAAGATAGGATTGCTTCTAGAATTGCAGTTAAAAGATAAAAGCCAGAGGTCATGATAATTCCATGTTTTCCAGTTCAGCTATTAAACCAATGAATAGATTGACTCAAGTCTTGAAATATTTAACTGTGTAATGCTCAGATACAGAATGGGTGACACATGAGTGCTTCTGAAGGCAGGCACTTATTTGCCAAAAATGACCCTAGAAACACCAGGGCACTCCTTCTAAACCAAACTAACAACAGTGAAACACAAAGACTCATTATCAGTAGAGATAATAGTTCTAAGACTGACTCTGTGACTCTCACAGTGTGTTCTAAAGCCAGAAACTTAATTGCAAATATCTGTTCATTTTTTTTTATACTTCAGCAATGAGATTTTTTTCAAATAGCTGTTAGACTACTTTTCTCAAATTTTAAGATGGAGACAGAATATATACATTGTGTGAGTGTTAGTCAAGTTAAAAGTTTCATCAAACAGTAGTCAACATAGTGCTTGGAATAACTTGCTGTATAGTCTTTTTTTAAATAAATATTTTTAAAATATTTGATAGGACACATAATAAAGATTTTAGTAAACCAATGAACCAGAGTGGACATAAGGGGAAGGCATGAACAAAGACCAACTGGAAAAGGAGTAATAGAATATGAAGCATTGGTTACAAGACTGGAGAAGAGCAGAGGAGAGACATCTTCCTCAACCCCAAATGGTAAAGTGCCTGCAACTATTTTTTGGAGGTGACTTAGGTTGTCCACTCCACTGTGACCAGAGTTAAATTACAGTCATAATCATTGCATGAACATTTCTTTCTTATCCTCATTGCTCCAGTTATCTGTTTCTGCATTAAAACACCCACACTTTATACATAAACAATTATGTTGTTATCAGTGGGGATGATTTCTTGTACTCACTGATTCTGCAGATCAGGGACTTGGATATGACACAGCAGGGATGATGGTTTTGCTGTTTGATTATGTCTAGAGTCTAATCTGGGAAGATACAAAGGTACTTCACTCATGTCTGGCTCCTGGGCTGGGATGATTCAAAGTTTGGGCTTGATTGGACTGTAAATTGGGATGCTTTGGGCTTCCTGACTGCATGGTGACAAGTATTCCAATGAACTTCCTGAGAGAGCACTTTCTGAGTGTGTTCCAAGAGAGCCAAGCAGAAGCTGCAGGACTCTTTCTGACCTATTTCTGTAGGGTCACTTTTGCTGTACTTTGGAGCCTGTTAATAAAACCACCACAGGTATCATTCCTTTATCTTTCTTTTTTCAGGGAAAGTCTATCAGATTGTATTATAAAAGTTATCCAAAGAATAAACCTTGTCTTTTAGTTTTGCCAAATTTTAACCTTTTAAGCTAAGATGAAGAAAAAAAAATAAAGAAAAATAGAAGGAAGTTTTCATCATTAAAGCATAAAGCATCAGGAAAGCAGTTTTCTACAGTGATAAAACTTACATGAGGAGGAAAGATCTGTAGTTTCTCTTTCTTAAGGTTGGGGAGGAAGGGGCTAGATTGCATGAACTGAGGAAGTGTTGACAAGAATTTTGATGGAATTTATTAAGCACTTTGAGATATTTATCTCTTGAGTACAGCTTTTGGGGAAATTGGTTCATCTCTTTTCTCAAGTATGAAGTTTAAGTTAAAAAAAGTGATTTTTTTTTAATGATCAATTCCATGTGTAAACTAGGACCTACCAATCATTTTTCAGAGAGTCTTGTACTTGCTGCTGTGCTAAAGAGAAAGCTGAAAGGACCTGATGGGATAATTGCAGTCCTGTCAAATCTTTGGGATTGGCAAAGGTCACACTAACCTTGGTTATCAAGTACACTATTCTTGGGGAAAAAAAGAAACTACCCAAAATAGGAAATACCTTTAAAAGTAATGCATTGTGATCTTAAAATTGTCCAAAAGAGATGAATAGGAAGGGATAGCTTCCTCTATTATCACTTTTAAATATTTCTTCTCCCTTCCCATTCTTTGTGTGCTCTCTGTTTATTTTACCTTCTTCTGTGACCATTGTTCTTCCTGCTTATTTCTCCTTTCTTTTCTTTTCTCTGTGATTTATTTGTTATTTCACTTCATCTGTTCCTCACAACTCTTTATAGCCATCTTTTTAATTATTTCTCCTCCTACTCTCTGTTCATTTAATTTTCTTTGTCTACCTCTATATTCAAATTCCCTCACGCTAGTAATCTAAGACTTGCAAGCTGTAGTTAGATCTAAATCTTTTTATATAAAAAATGAGTTGCTACTTTACTAATTTAATACAACTTACATAAAATGTTCATTGTATCAGTATCTGCTGCTCCTAAGCAAACAGATATGAAATCCCAAAATTGTTAAATGCACTTATACAAATAAGCACATTGAAGACATAAGAAAAGTAGTAGCATGTATTTTAAAAAATGATCAAAACAGAGTAAACCAATGACATTATAGTTTATATTCTTCAAACACACTTGAGTTTGGGTGTGCATTTGTTTTTGTAACATCATGGCATATACATTATTTCTTAACTTGCAACTTGACTTAATATATAGTGAGCCTCTTAACACATTAGTTAATGTACTCCATGTACTTCATTGTGTGATGAGGATTAGAAGAGATAATACCCCATCACGACATAAAACAGCATAGGCCCTATAAGAGTAGTTAGCCCAAAGTTATCCCTCCATAAGTCATATTTTCTATTTATTGTCAATAATGACTGAAAAAATATTCAACCCAATATTTAAATCAGTCTTTTTTTCTGAACTATTATTTGTTTATCTAAGATTGAATAGTAAATTTAACACAGAAGAATTTTTTTTTTCATTTTATTTTATTTTTTATACGCTAGTTTCCCCCTGTATCTACTTCTTATGTCTCTTTGGCCCTTTCTCTCATCCCCTCTTAACCTCACAAGCCTCACTTCATTTATTATGGTCCACTAGTTTTTATAAGTATTTTGCTCTGTCAAATTCTCTGCTATTTAATCTTCTGATATTTCCAATTGTCATTGAGACTTGCTTTAATGTGCGTGATTCCTTTGAACTCTTCCCGTTTGCAGTAAATGACAACATTTTGTCTTTCTGTATGGCTAAAGAATATTCCATTGCATGGATATATCATATTATCTTGATCCATTCCTTTGTCAGTGGATACTTTGGTTGTTTTTATGGCCAAGCTATTGTACATGAAACTGTGATAAACATTGTAAAATATATAATTTTTTCAATTGATGGTTTCATGTTCTTCAGATACATGCTCAAGAATGGGATTGCTGAATCATACGGTATTTCCATTTTTAGTTTTTTAAGGTAAATCAGATCACATTCCAAAATGGCTGCACCAATTTACAGTCCTACCAACAGTGTAATAGGGTTCCTCTTTCTCTACATTCTTTCCAGCACTTCTTGTTGGGGGTCTTTTTAATCTATGCCATTCTTAATGGGTGTGAGGTGATAGCTCATTGTGGTTTTGTCCTGCATCTTCCTTATTAAAAGTGATGATGGGGCCTCCCTGGTGGTGCAAGGAGTTAAGACACAACCTATGAAGCTATCCACAGCCACTGCAGCACAAGTTCGATTCCCTGGCCTGGGAGGTGACTCAGATGGTGCAGCTGCTGCTCCCCTCAGCAGTGTATTTTAGTCATTCCACCTGTTCTATTACCCACTCTGTCTCTGGTGAATCCTCTTACCCCCCACACCTCTGGCCTGTACTCCAGTTCTTGTATGCATAAATAAATTAAAAAATATATTTAAAAGTGATGATGAACATTTTTCTTTGTTATCTGTTGGTCTTCTGGATATCCTTGTTGGTGAATTGTCTCTTCAAATCTGCTGCCCACTTATTGAGTTCTTTTGCTTTTTTTTTTTTTTTTAAGATTTATTTATGTATTTATACAAGCACTGGGTACAGTCAGAAGCGTGGGAGGGTGAGAGAATTCACCAGAGCCAGAGCAGGGAGCAGAGCAGGCATAAGGACCTAAGTACACTGCTGAGGGGAGCAGCGGGTGGCAGGAGAGGTCTGCGCGCCATGTGGGACCCTCCTCCAGTGGCCTGGGAGCAGCCAGGGATTAAACCGGTGCTACAGACACTGCGGGCAGCTTCGCAAGCCAGCGCTCAACCAGCTGCACCACCGGGGAGGCCCTCTTTTGCTTTTTTTATTATTCAATTCAATATGTTTTTTTCTAATCTAGAATAGTAACCCTTTGTTGGTAGTGTAAAGTGTGATTATTTTCTCCTATTCAGTAAGATGTCTTTTTTAATTTACTTACATTTTCTTTCACTGTGTAAAACCTTATTAATTTGATATTTATTTTTACTTTTGTGTCCCTTTGTTGTAGGTGTCAATGCCCAGAAACATCTTTACTATTGATATCATGAAATATACTACAAAAGTTTTCTTCTATATATTTTATTATTTATATCTAGTAACTTAAACCTAACTCATTAATTCATTTAGAATTCATTTTTGTATATGGAATGAGAGAGTAATTCAAATTCATTCCTTTATGTGTGGCTGTTTGGACTTTTAGATTGTTTTCTTTCTCTCTACTTCTCTTTTTCTATAGTGCTAAACTGTCTGTTCTTTAAACTGAATTTTGTGTAATTCTTTATTTCTTTAAAATGTCAATAGAAGTTGAATAATGAGTCAAAGGAACTGCAACATCATGGCTTGTGCAGCTACTGTTTATTGAAGACCCTGCTAGATGCCAGGCATTTTCATGGGTTATTTCATATAAGAATTTAGGGTCTCAGAGTTCCTAGGTTTTCAGAATTCTGGGTCGCACAGCTGTCGAGTATCAAATTTGGAATTGAAATCAAGGTGCTCTGTGTTAGGGTGAAGAAAATTCCACATCAGTGACTTTCAGGGATGATTCAGGAATTACAGAAGCATTTGATTTAGACAGACTTTAAAATATTATTTTGAACTATTTAAATATGAACAAAAATCAACATAAACTGAAATAATAGCTTCATTATTATTAACCTAAGCTGCCAAATTAAGTTGACTTCAAGCAGACCTCAATATGAAGCATTTCATTTCC
Source organism: Talpa occidentalis (assembly GCF_014898055.3). Lineage (NCBI taxonomy): Eukaryota > Metazoa > Chordata > Mammalia > Eulipotyphla > Talpidae > Talpa > Talpa occidentalis. The sequence goes on along the minus strand of NW_026555331.1, from coordinate 111,443,168 downwards.
TCAATCCCTGTGCATATATTTGCACTTCTTATAAATGTGTCTTTTACTGGGAAGATTGTACTGTTTTATTTTAAATCAGGCATGAATCCACCCACTCAAGCAAAACCATCTAAGCAACTTTACTGTTGCTGCACCTGTGTGCTTGGCTCAAATAAGATCAGGGGAAGTTTAGGCTTATTGGTTTAGGGGCTTGTCAGATATCCAATAACAGGTAAAAACCTTATTTTATTATGTTCTACATGTTTTGTGTCCTTTTTTATATGACTTCCAGTTTTTATTATTATAATGGAAAGCTGAAATTAGATACTAGTTATACAGATTTGTAAAGTGTCCTATTGTAAAGTGTCCTTTTCCAAGCATCTGAAAAACTCCTGATATTTCAAAATAAGTTCTTAAAAATTGTTGCCATTGATAGTTACGTATAAGTGTGGCAGAATTCTAATATGACCCCCATGATTCCCACTCCCAAGTGTTATTTCCTCCCCTTGAGTGGGGTCTGTGACTATGATGGGATGTCACTCCTGTGATTACTCTACATTGTATGCCAAGAGGGTTTGCAGGTGCAGTTAATGTCCTTAATCACTTGACTTTGGGTTAATTTTGGATTAATCAAAAGACAGTATCCTGGTGGGCTTGACATGATTGGATAGTCTCTTTAATAGAAGGTGAATTATTAAAGAGATGCCCCTGATGGCCTTGAGAAAAAGAGAAGATTATGAGGACCTGAGCACAATCTCTTGTTGCTGAGAGGATCTTTGATCAACAGCTGGCTAGAAATAGGGAAAGAGGGATCTCTGTCATACAACCATAAAGAAACAAATTCTTCAACACTCAGAATGATTTGAAAGTGTCCTCTGAGTTGCAAATAAGTATGTAACCAATGGACACCTTGAATTCACTTTGGGACCCTGAGTGGAGTATTCATATAAACTGTGCTAAACTCCTGACCCACAGAAACTGTGTTGTAATATATTTATGTTGACCTAAGCTCCCAAGGTTGTGGTTCTTTCTTACGCAGCAATAGGAAATCAGCACGCTATGTGAATGTATCCAGATTTGTTCCACAACGATTCAGTCAACAAAACATAAAGCAAATTGAATGTGGAAGCTTGTTATATTATTGTAATGATGATCTCTAACACCAGATATTGAATTTTATGTTAATAAAATCTCATTATTCCTGCTGATTACCTTAATACAATGCATACTTACAAAGCTAAGTTTATAAAACATATTAATATTACTATAATACTTCTTTGTCTACTTTAGGTTCTGAGGCATCATCTGAGGGATTTTTCCCCCAGTCTGGAACAAAAGGGTTCCATTATTTGAAAACCAGTGGCTTGACTAATAGGCACTTTTTAAAAAGACTATAGTTTGGTTGTTTTAAAATATAACTGTTGGCAGGGAGAAGAAGAGCAGGATTGTGCAAGACTAGTTTATAGTCAGCACATTGTTTTTAAATATATATTTATCTTTAATTGTTCTTTCATTATCAAGTAATGCATAGATGTAAGAAATCCAACTACCACTTTTATTCAGACAGATAAATTCGATGCTAGTGATATTGTTTTTAAAAAAAGAGAATGCACTTAGATAGTAATTTAAAATTTCTTGATCATGCAATATTTCAAATATATAGAAAATTATACAACTATAACCAATATATCCAACCATTTAGATGTTAATGCATGTTAACATTTTGACTGTTGCTTCAAATCATCTTTGAAAAATTGCAAGTCCAGCCAAAAGCCATGTTCCATCATTTTTTCCTGTTTGTCTTTCGATTCCTATCTCCCTAGAGGTAACTACTAGTCTGAAATTGATATATATTATTCTCATGAATGTTTTATAGGTTTTTGTACATGTATGTATATACACAAATAATACAGAGAAATTGTTTTAAAATTTAAATTATTTGTATCATACTATAGGTAACCTTTTGCAATTTATTTTTTTTTCCAAGTTATATCTTTGAGGTAATTTATGTATAATATCCCATGGCATGAAATAAAACACAGTTTACCATTTTTCTACTGATAAGTAGTGGTTTTCCCACTTTTGGTGTCATAAATAATATGACTATAATGAATATCTCTATTCATGTGACCCTGTTTGAAATTTTCTCTAGAATAGAATGTACATAAAATGCTACTGGGTTTTTCCCTCCATCAGCTTTGTAAATAGGAATTACCAAACTGCTTTCCTAAGTGGTGCTACCAGCCTAGTCCCACCCACAATGTAGAGTTCTTATTCCCTTCCTCCCAAACAGTACTGCTGTCACAATCCATCTGTCACACCAGATGGGTGTGGCATGGGACTTATTGTGGCTTTAATTTTCCTTTTCTTATTAGTGAAGGCTGAGTATATTTCCTATGCTTATTATCTACTCAGATTTCCTTCTGCAAGTTGATTACTCATTCTTCATCCAGTGGGATCCAGTGCATTTTATTCTCATTGATTTATGGAAGTTATTTATAGAATATAGACACAAATTCATTTTTATATTCTCCACTTAGTTCATAGCTAGTTGTTTACTTTTCTTTGGTGCCTATTTTCAAACAGAAGTTAATAAAGCCATTTAATATGATCAAACTCATATTTCTTTTATTGCTTGGACTTTTTGTCTTGTTTAAAAGTATTTTCACAGTAATATAGTGTAAAGGTATTCTCTTGTGTTTAATTTCAAAATACAGAAAGTCTTGATTTTTATAAAAATCATTAATCCATTTGAAAGTGTGTGTGTGTGTGTTGAAACTAAGGATCCTATTTTATTTTTTTTTGCCCTTGTACCATTTATTGAATAATTCATTTCCCATATTCCCACTTCCATGATTTGCATTATCACCTCTGTCATATGTCAGTTTTTCATAAATTTAAGTGTCTGTGTGGCACTCTGGTTTGTTGCATTACCATAATTCTTTGATCATTTACATCTTAGTAACAAGACTTAATATCTAGTAAAATGAATGTCTTCATTTCCTTTATCAAAATCACTCTGTCTAGCCAAAGTCTTTTATTCTGCTTTATGAATTTTAGCATCAGCTTATCAAATCCCATGAAGATTTTGACTAAAACTGAATTAATTTATGGGTTAATTTTGGGGGAAATTTTTATCTTTAGGATACTGTCTATTCCCTCCATAAAGAAAAGATAGCTTTTTTTATTTATCAGAAGTGTCTTTAACATTTTTCAATAAGGTTCTGTAATTTCTCCCCTAAAGTTCTTGTGTGTATTTAGTAAGTTAATGCCTAGGTACTTCATAACTTTGCATCCATCGTAAATTGCATCTGTTTTTAAGCACTGCAATTGTTTAGAACTAGTTATGTATCCTTTATTGGATTTTTGTATGTACGGGCATTATATTGAGCTTAAGTAATATCTACAAATACAGAAATGTAATTGTCAGTACATTTTCTATCTTTTCCCCTTAGGATTTACAGTATTAAGAATCAGAAATATTAAATAAGTTGAATCTAATTGTGCAACCTGGATAGTAACTCAGTTTTAACTAAATCTTTACATTTTCCGAAAAGTCTCTCCTTTAAAATCAGCTAATGTTCTTTGATGTATGTAATCTTGTTTAGCTAGATTTTTTTTTTGTAATGAAAAGCCAAAATCTACTTTGAGTCTTGATGTGAAAAAGGCATTTAATTTACCAAGTAGATATCCATTCATAACAATCAGTTAATTCATTTGGATAGACACATTCATGATAGAGAATAAGCCTATAAAAGAATTACTTTCTTTGCAGTTATCTTTGCATCAACTTTTAAGGAAAACACTGTCCTAATTGAAAGTAACTTGGCCATTTTATTCTTTGCTACCTCACTAATGCTTTGGTGAATGTAGGGATGCTGCTTCTGACAACACAGCTTCTTGAGACATTGCCTGCACGTCTAAGTGCAGTGTAGATCCTTCAGTACGAAAGGACAAGAAAAGTTAAGATACAGAAGAATTTACATTACTTTTAAAGTTTTGACCCTGCTAAAGTTAGGCCCTGCTAATCTGCTAGAAAAATGTATTTAAACTCTAATTTTTATCCTGGTTCAGGGAGGAGGAAGAGAGGAAATACAAGGAAGGAACCTCTAGAGGGATTTAATTCAAAGCCCATTCTCTCTGTTTTGTATTGTTGTGTACTTCCACTTTCAGCACTGAGTCCAAGTCCTGTTTTTGTAGAGCTCCTGTTTGGCCTCTTCTTATAACAGGGTCTTACTTCCTCTTACAGCCGCAATGGCAAATTTCTTAGGGTGGCTCTAAGTGGTGTTGTGAGCCTCAAAGCTCAGTGACTGTGAATGTCTGGCACCCTTACAATTTCACTCCTGTGCCACAGCCACTTACCACTGTTGTTTAGGAGCATAGTACGGTGGGATGTTCACTCTTTCCATCTGAAACTAATTTTGGACACACTGAATGATGAAACATGATCAAACACATCTTCATTCCCTCTTTTAAAAAGTGTTTAATGATATATGTGCATCATGGTAGGCATGAAATAAGTAACCATTTATTTGCATCGTAAATAAAATAAATACCCATTTATGAAGGCTGTACAATAGAAAAGGGAAGGAAAGATGGTATGAGATTTATTTGCATTGTGAGAGGAAGAAAGAACTATATTTCTGTGTTTGAAGACCTAAGTGGCCAGTTAGCTTTAGTTTATAGATTTGTTTAATGGTTACTTTAGGACCTATTATAACTAAAATATCCATTTCATTCATTCCAAAAGTATCTATTGAACACTTGTTCTATACTAGGCCTGTTCTATACTAGGTACTGATGAAGAACAAAATACAAAGATACCCACTCTTCTTATGTTTATGTACTTGTGAGTGTAGAGAGAGGAAATTAAAAAAAAAAATGAGCAAGCTATTTTCAGATTGGGGTGACTGCTATGAAGAAAATAAGTGGGATAGCATGATAAATATATGGAGCAGAGTGTGGTAGGTGTTGCTGTTGAGGTTTCATTGGTTAGGACAGCATAAAATATAGGGTCAAGTGGGTCAGAAATGTGTCTTGACTTGACTTGAGTTTACAAATAATCAGATATAAATCTGGCCTTATATAAGATCTTATCAAATGTATAAATACTATGTAAATACAAGGCTACAGATGAATGGGTAAGCCTTTATCCCTCAGCTATGTGAGCCCCAGACACAAAATCAAAACCCCACTTTAAGGCAGAAATTCAGCTGTTAGGATTTCTGTTATTCGAAGTTAATGTCTGGGTTCTGGGTCTTCACATTGTGATTCTGGGCAATATACATCTTTTTGCAAGATGTACATCTATGGCTTTGGTCAAAATTGCTGTCAAGGAAGAGTCAGTGCAAAAATCCTGAAGTGTAAAGAGCTTGGTGTGGTAGGGCATGAAAGGGAACAGGAGAGTGATCAGGGGTTGGAGGAGTAGCAGATATGATTGTAGATGTTCACTGGTCCACATCAGACTGAGTCTTCTAAAACCATGGGAGGAATTTGAATTTTCTTTTAAGCACAGTTGAAAACCCACTTTTAAATCTGGGCTCCCTGAATTTGTATAGCAAGGCCAGTGCAACTGTATGAAACTGTAAATTTTGCATGACTTCAGTCATGAATACAGGCAACAAGTCATACTAGTATAAGCTGTATCTATGCTGTCATACTAGTAGAAATTTTATATACTTCCATTTAGTACTATTACTATAGTGATCTCAGAATTCCATTTCTGATTATTATACCTAATATACATTAATAATACATCTTGTTAATTCATGCATTAATATAGGGGTTAATAAACCCCTATTTGGTCCTGTGGGCCAAATCCTGACTGCCTCCTGTTTCTGTAAATAAGATTTATTGGAATGCAGTATCATAGTTGCAACAGATGCCTTCTGGCCCTTATATTTAAAATATTATCTGGCTCTTTCTGGGAAAAGAACTGACACTTGTACTGAGAAAGTGGCATGTATATTACACAGATAAATTTTTAAAAAATTTGAATTATGTTGATTTCTTTACAAGTTTGGCTGTTTTATTTTATATACTTAAAAACATTACTCAGAAATCCATTGACATCACTAAAATATCCATTACCGGGGGGAAAAAGAAAAAGAAAAGAAAAAATCCCTGCACAGACTGACCTGTGTTTCCTGTCTCTGAGATTCTCCTTCCCATTTTTTTTGTGTGACAGATTTTCCTTATTTTAAGAACCAGTATTGAAGTTGCCGCCTTTTTAAAAACAATGTACTAGGACTTTACCATGTGCCAGGCAGAAGCTTTATTCCACTATCTAATGTAATCTACAGGACAATACTGTATGTGTATGGTGTAGGTGTAACTGTCTTCATATAAAGGCAAGGGAAGGGAGGCCTAGACGCAGTGTCATGCCCATGGATTTATTTATCAAATATTCAGCGAGCACCTACAATGCTCAGATGACAAAATTCGTAGTGAGGCCAAGGTTTGAATCAGTTCTGTCTGAACCCAGGGTCTGGGTGTCTTACACCAGAGCAAGTTATATCCATGTCTCCATGGGACAGCACGTTGCCTCTTTGAAGTCAGCCAGTAAATTTGAAACTCCTCCTTCCCACTTTGTACCAGAACCTTCTACTTTATAAAGTTTATATCTCTTTTTCTCATCATAGGCTGTTGTTTGCAATGGTTTTGACTGCAATAGGCCACAGAGTTGATATTTTCCCAGCTATAGCAGCATTCTTAGTTATCCCTGCCAAGGCCACTGGAATGGCCCTTTAAAACTGTTTTTTGTTTTTGTTTTTTTTTTTTTTGAAAGCACAAGCTTCTTTCCTGTAAGTGCAGCTCTTCTTTCCAGCACTTTGTGGTTTTCTGAGACCACAGGTTCTAACTTGCCTATCACAACTTAGGTTTAAACATTTGCACATGTCATTTGATTGTTGAGTAGGTTAAAATTGATGGCAGTGAAAAGGTCTGGCAATCAAATCTCTATCTCAAATGGATGAAAACATGAGGTGGCAGAAGGCCTATTTGACGTGGTTCACCCCAACTTGAGCAGCTCCCTTCTGCCCAAAACCAGGAAAGTCGCTTTCTATTTTAAACACAGATAATCTTCACTGGATGGTTGGACAAATACCCACAATGTTAGGCATTTTTCTTTCTCGCTTTCTTTCTTTCTTTCTTTCACATATTACAAGTGAAGGGCATTGTGTACATTACTTGCATGGGTACCAGTATTTTTTCAGTGCACACACACACACACACACACAGAGTATTCCATGAATCTGAACTCTTACTACAATACTTTTTTGCAAGCTACATTTGTCATTTCACAAAACAGAGTGACTTGATTGCATACCATTAAACATTATTTTATACCATACCTTAATGGCTCTATTATGTATCATTGGCCTGATTTGCCATATTTTAATTTTTTTCATTTATGTTCAGAGTCATTTGGAAAATTTGGTTCATCAATCAAGATACAGAAACCATGCCATTACTTGAACAGGGAAATTTTATTTAAAAATTTGATAAATAGTGAGAACTCTTTAACTCCAAGTAAAGGGATAAAAGAGGACTCTGCTGGATCCAAAAGAAGCAGATGTGGCAAAGTAGCTGTGGTCTTGAGTCTGAGGAGGAATGAACACTTTAAAAGAAGTAAAGACCAGGATAGGGCCTCTCTACCCGCAAGGCTCTTCAAGGAGGCTACTCCAAGGACATCACTACCCTGGGAGGGATGTATGTCTGTGGTGAACTCTAGGAATATATCTACTGCTGGAAGGTTGAATAGGTAGAGCTTCTTATACAAATGACCTCTGGCAGGGGAGTAGGGCCTGAGGGTGCAAGACAACCAAAGGCTCCTGCATTAAATGAAAGTAATGGTGACTCCAATAAAGAACCTCATTTTTTTTAAAGATTTATTTATTTATGCATATAAGAACTGGGGTACAGGCTAGAGATGTGGGGCTGAGAGGAGTAGGTAACAGAACAGGTGGCGGATCGACTGAAATACACTGCTGAGGGGAGCAGCGGGCAAGTCAGGAGAGGTCTGTTCCACCCTGTGGGTAGCTCCCTGGCCGGGATCGAACTCCTGCTGCAGTGGCTGCGAACAGCTTCCCAGGTTGCATCTTAACCCCTTGTGCCACTAGGGAGACCCAAAAGAACCTCATTCCCAGATGAGTGGAAAGGCTGATTGGGCTCAGTTCCAGTTGTACCAAGTAGATGGTTTCGAATTGAGAGACAATAAGTAACTAAAATGCTCAGATTTGCATTTAGTTTTTTCCTCTGTTATAAACAGAGCTTCAGTGGACATTTTTTTTTCAATAAAATGTATGCATCTCTGATGTTTCCTTGGGGGAAAGTCATAGAATTTTATTTTGAGCACTTATAAAGTCTTTTGTTTAACATAACAAAGTCATCCACCAAAAATTTGTCCCTATCTACTCTCCTTCAGGTTATATATGAGAACAAAGGCATATGGTTTTACTATGGGACTTAACATTTTTTAGCTTTTTGGAGCTTGGCTTCATCCATTGGATTAACTTGGACACTGGAAATGCCAGCAGTGCCGAGTTTGGAGCCTGTAGTCTGACTGGGCCCTTTGCCTCTGTTCTGTTGATGAGCAAACTGAAGCAAATTTACTTGTCCAAGGCCACTCAGGGAGTTAGTTGACCTTGTCCAACCTGGGGCTTTATTCCTTCTAGGTCACTGCAATTCCCAGTGTCTCAGGCCCATGTTGGTCCATTTCACCCTTAAATGTTCTCCCAGCACAGGACCTATGATGAGAGATTTCACAAATACATGTTTCTATCACCCTGATGCTTATAGAGGTCCCACATACTAGATGGCAAAATTGTGACCCTCAACTTCTGTGCTTAAAGAGGCCTGGCTTCTCACTTCAAGACAGAATCTAAGACTCACATCTAAACAATGACCTTCCATTGCTTAACAAATTAGACTCAGTCAATTCTTGTCCTAGGATATTAGGCATAAATGGACATGACCTTTGTTTCTGGGACTGGGACACCAGTTGAAGTTAGGTGTATGTTTATACCTGCCATGAGAAACTGTCTAGAGAAGTGAGTAATTTCCTGACTTCTAAAAAGATACCTCTTTTTAAGCAATAGTGAATGTATAATAGTACATATTCCTTTAAGATAAGCATGTTCTCCAGAAAAAAATATATTACTCTTTGTCTCTCTTCTTCAAGTGGTTGTGGATTAAATCTTGAGGCGTATAGGCAGTTTGCTCATACTCCTCCATTTGGGATCACTAGATCCCAGTAGATTCCCTAGAAAATCTAGCCCCCCCCCTTCACTGCCCCCGCTAGTTGTCTGTTCACTTCTCTCCACTCCTTTGACTCAGATCTTATTCCAGAGAGAAAGAGAGCAAACAGCTGCTGTGAAACAGAGCCTCTAGCTTCATGATCTGTATTTATGGACCATAAAGTTTTAGCAGATATTTTTCTTAATACATGTCTTATTCTTTCTTCTTTTGATTTTGAGAGTTCTGTAAGGGATATATAGGTGCTGGGAAATATAAAATGATTAAAGAAAGACAACCTACTGATAATAGAATCCTGTTAGGATCATAAGAAAAGAGTAGGAAAAAATCAAACTAAAACTCCTTTAATAAGTGGAGATGAATTGCTGAAGTCATATTGAAGGGTGGGGTGGTGGGGCTCTCTTCCCTGATGGTCAGCAAGCCTAGAGAAAGCCAGAACATTAGTTATGGAAATTTTGCATCTAAAAAGTATGCTACCTTTTCTTCCTTAACTTTCTCCCTCACCTCCATTTCCCAGTCTGTCTTTTTTTCCTGTTTTTTGGGGCTTCAGATTTTATTATAGGGTATTTTAAACATATCTCCTCAATGCTAGAAATTCATAGTCCTCTGTCTAGAAGCATTGCTCTGTAACCTAGCAACCAGTGTATTATATATTGTCCTCAGCTATTTCCTTCAGCCCGAAGATTTGAAGATCAAGCAAATGGACACACAAAGGATAAAAGGCATCAGGTTTACATGCAAAATCCCTTATTTGTGTGGTGACTGAGCAATAAAACTGTAAAATGGAATTTCTTTGTAATAATACATCCAAAGTAAGAGCCTCCTCATATAGCAAGGATACATAGATACCAAGTGTGAGGAGGAGATAGTGCCAAGGAGGAGGCCCTGCAGCTGCCTGCCCTCCAGGGCCTGCCCATCTAGGGTGATAAATGTCTCCTCCCCTCTGACCTTCTATTTTCTTTACTAAATAACAAGAGTGATAGAATTTGAATTTTTGACCAGGGAGTAATTCTTCATTTGTTTGTCTAGATAGAAATTTGGCATACTGAGAAAAACAAATTTCAAAGGGAAAGCTATGTCACAACAGTGACATTTTTCTGCAGGATCTTATTATCCAATCCACACAGAGACTGAGTTGCTGAGCTAGTTCTGTGAAGGAACACAAAGACATCCCATCGAGACGCCTGTGAATGTCAGAAGCTAGCACAGTCTGGAACTGTTGGGTATGAGCAAATAGGACAGCAGACCTTTAGCTGGCTTTCACAGGGCCACTTGTCATTCTTCTTGTATACTGTGTACAGTCAGGACATCCCTGCAGAAATGTTCATTCTGCTTCTTTATTTTTGAAGGCTTGGCATTAACTAGTTTGCTGCACACCTTATTACCTTGAAATTCAGATTACTTACTCTAAATGTGCTGGGTGGTCTTATGAATTAGACTGGGATGATTCTAAAGTATATTCTGGTTCAGAATTACTTGGGATTGTAGTGAAAATGCAGCAGCCATGGAGTGGGAGTCAGTGGCTTTGGAATGGAAGCCCTAGAAATCTGTATTTCAGTACACATTCATGATCATTCTAAAGCAGATGGTCTGAAAAACATATGAAAAATGGAGGCTTAAAGACTAATTTTACAGAGAGGGACTTAGGGCATTTTTGTAGGCTCTTCCATTCCATATTATGGTGGGTGGGCTGCCTTTTTTTTTTCCTTTCCTTTTCCACAGACTTTTATATGTCATTTAGTGGTGTTCCTTGCTTAGTTCAAGAAAGGCAACCCAGACTTAATTGAATGCTGCTGGATTTTCCTTGTGGGAAGCTGCTTCCTAAGGGTCATCAATTCAGCTTATCTGTTGATGAGACAGAGCTGCCAGTGTATCGCTCACCACAGTAAGGGAGAACTACGCTATGCAAAGCTTTGCAGCATCTCAGGGAGTGGAGGTATACTGATCTGGGTTCAAGCAGAGATGTATAATAGATATGCTGAGATTTATTACAAAACCTGGCTATTCAAATTCAAAATCCATAGGACAAGGCTTCAGGAAGAATAGGCTGTAAATCTGGGCAAGGCCTAATCTACTACCCACTGGTTGAATTTCTTCCACTTCAGGGAATATCAGCTCTACTTTCAAGGACTTTGAATATATGACAAAGGCCCACCCAGATTACCTAGAACATTTTCTTTTACTTAAAGTGAACTGATTAGGGATTTTAATCACATCTGCAAAAGTACTTTCATAGTAATACCCAGGTTAATGTTTGAATAACTAGAGACTATAGCTTAGTCAGGTTGACCTGCCAAAAGACCGTCATAGACGATAAGATAAGAACTGACTGAAATTTGGAAGTTTGACTTAGATGTATCTTTCAAATCATGTATAACTCATGATACAGTAGTCCAAGATTATTGGAATCAGCATAGAATTTTGAGATGAGAGGTTCAAAGAATTTTAGGGTGAAATCAGTTGATGGTTTCCTCTGAAATGTTTTATGAGTCTTACAGGAAATGTAGTAATGTATAGTCACACCATTACCATTGCAGAAGATTCCTGAAAAAAAAAAAAAAAAAAAAAGAGGCCACATGTGGACCAATGTAATCAAATAGAAAACCCAGACATAAACTCACATATTTATGGACAACTAATCTTTGACAAAGGAGCAAAGAAGATGAAATGGAACAAGGACAGTTTGTTCAATAAATGGTGCTGGGAAAACTGTACTGCTACATGCAAAAGAATGAAGCTGATTACGACCTCACACCATGCACAAAAAACAACTCAAAATGGATAAAAGAATTGAACATGAAACCTGAAACCATACTAAATATAGAAGAAAATATAGGCAAAACGCTACATGATATATATATATATATATATATATATATATATATATATATCAGTAACAGCTTTAAAGACACATCTCCCAAAGCAAAGAAAGTGAAGGAAAAGATAAACAGCTGGGATTACATCAAACTAAAAAGCTTCTGTACAGCAAAAGAGACACTAATGAAAACAAAGAGACACCAGATTGGGAGAAAATTTTTGCACACAATACTACTGGTAGGGACTGATTACAAAGATCTACAAAGAGCTCACATGATTCAGCAAAAACAAAGTAAACATTCCAGTCAAAAAATGGGCAGAAGAGTTAAAAAGACATTTCTACAAAGAGGAATGCAAATGGCCAATAGGTATATGATAAAAATGTTTAGCATCTCTTATAATCAGGGAAATGCAAATCAAAACCACAATGAGATACCACTTTACACCAGTGAGAATGGCAAATATTAAAAAAACAGGCAACAACAAATGTTGGCAAGGATATGGAGAAAAAAGAATTCTCCTACAATGCTAGTGGGAATGCAAACTGGTCCAACCACTATGGAAAGCTGTGTGGAGGTTTCTCAAACTACTAAAAATAGAGCTACCTTATGACCCAGCAATTCCACTCTTAGGAATCTACCCAAAGGACACAATAACATTAATTCAAAAGGATACCTGCACCCCTATGTTTACTGCAGCACAATTTACAATAGGTAAGAAATGGAAACAACCCAAATGCCCCACAATAGATGACTAGATCAAGAAGATGTGGTATATACACACAATGTAATACTATTCAACAATCAAAAAACTCATGCCATTTTCAGCAACATGGATGAAGAGATAGAAGGGTTATGTTCAGTGAAGAAAAGCCAGAAGGAAAAAGAAAATGTTCATGGTTTCACTTATAGGAGGAATAAGGGAAGCAAATAAGGGATCAGGGGAAAAAAAAACAATAATAAATTAAAAAAAATAGTGCCAAGAAACTATACAGAGTGCAGGCAACTATAAATTAGACATTCTACAAGGGAGGGGGAGGTAGAGGAATCAAAATGGGAGAGAAGAGCACATGGGATTATGGTGATGGTTCACGGGTGAATTGGTAATGGGAATTTTATGTGGAATACACCTAAAAGGAGAAAACATACAAGCATACATTGTACAAAAATGAACAATGATGTAATATATATGTATATAAATAAATTAAAAAATGAAGATTAATCAAGATTAAAAAATAACAGTCCAAAGTCCTATGATTATAGATACTAAACTGTAGGTTTTCAGGTTCAACTTAGTGTGAGGGTAGGGTGGATAAATTCTGTTCTCAGCCCAGAAAAATGGCACAACTTTCTAATGAAGTAATATATACTTCTCTCATTCACAAACCATGACCCTTATTATTCTCCTTATGGCTTATGGAACAGAACATTAGGCATTAAGATATGGCTTCCACATTGCTAAACCTGCCTGGCCAGAGAAGCCACATTCATTAACAGCAAATCAGAGCCAGAATTTCACCCCATTTATTCATGGTTCTTCCCCTGTTTAAATGGCTAACAGTCAGTTTACCTTTTAAGTAGATATGCATCCTATACCCTTTGCCCCAGTTTCCCCAGATAGAAAGTGTAATTCAGGCCATACCCACATAGTCCTATCTGGAGACCAGGTAGACAGTGAAATGTGGGTCATATCTTGATCATTGTATATGGAATTTCTGCTTTTAAGTTGCGCTCTACACTACCTGCATGGGATTTATGAAATCAGAGCAATTACAAGCTTTTTTCCTTTGTTAACGAACTTTACATTCCAAGCTCAGCATTCCTTAGTAAGCAAAAAGAGTCAGCCCTCAATCAAAGAGGTATTCATTTTCCTGATAGAATATAGACTGTGAGGGAGAGGTGTGTTTCCCTTTGAGTTTAATCTATGCTTTGGGAGAGGAGACTTACAGTTTTTAATGTCTATATTAGTAGCTTTTTGACTTTTCTGCCTTTATTCACAAATAAAAAACATTGATTAATTTTTTTTCCTAGGAGAATGGAAGAGAGGGAAGACAAATGGGCTGTCACCTGCAAAAACCCAGGGCGGAGGCGTGGGCACTGCTCTTTGTAACTGCTGTAGTTGCTCTCATTCTTGAGCCAATTCCAGGCCAGGCACAGTATATATGTCACCTCCAGCTCTGACTACACCTCCCTAAGCAATGACCTCTTTCACCCATTCTAGGGAAAAGAAAATTTAGTGTGGCTAAGTAGCTCGTGCTGAGTGCTTAGAGCTGGTGTTATGGAGTGAGAATTTGATGGCTGTCTGGCATGCTTTTATTGCTTTCATTTTTTTGTTGTTGGTTTTATCAGGAAGAATGTTGAAACTTTATTAAATTCAGAGATGTTAAAACACTTTAACAGGCACCTGTTAAAACCAGTAGAAGACAAACAAATTTAATAGAGGGTTACATATTAGTACCTTATGCAGACCAAACAATGTCTTATTTTCTTTTTTTAATGAACCGTTGATCATAGTGTCAGAAACTTGCTGGTACTCTATTTATAATTAAGTAAATTGTAGACACAGATTTACTTATTTAATATGAGGGGAAAATCAGGTTTGGAAGGACTATAGGAAAAATAAAACCAACAACTAAACAAACAAAATAACAGACCAGCTAAATAACAAAACAAATCTGTTTTCTTGGGATTGCTTAAAGGCAAATACATTGCCTTTTTCTTTGAAATTGCTGTGGGAGTAGAAATTCTAGAACCTTCCTCTAACAATTCATCAGTGAGGGATTGAGAACTGTACAGGCTAAGTAATGTGTAGATTGCTTTAGAGAACACTAATTAATATTTATAGCCTTAGATTTGCCTTTTTTCTTACATTATCACAAAATTCCAAACCCAACTGATATTTTACATGCATTTATTTACTTAAATTGTACTATTTTTTATTAAGGTAACATTGGTGAACACCTTATATGATTTATGGGTTTAGGTTCACACCTTATCAAATGTATTTAACAATACAACACCCACCACAAAAGCATCCATGATACTCTAACATAGTCCATTAAGCAACCCATTCTTTTAGTCTGCCTGATAACCTCAATTCTGTTGTTTAGATTTCTAGCATTTGATTTTGTCTCTTCCTTTAGATTCTACATATGAGAAAAATCATCCACTATTTGTCTTTCTCCTAACTTGCTTTGCTTAGTATAATCCCCTAGGTTCTATTTATGTTCCAAATGGCAAGATTTCATCATTTTTATAGCTGAGTAGTATTCCATTTTTATAGCTGTGTATATATATGCCACATTTTCTTAATGACTCATCTGACATTGGGTACTTAGGTTGTTTCCATACCTTGGCTTTTGTGAATAGTGCTGCAGTGAACATAGGAATGCATATATCCCTTCTAATCAGTGTGTTTTTATTCTTCAGCTAGAAATCTAACAGTAGAATTGCTGGAAAATATGGTAGAATTAATTTTAATATTTTGACAAACCTCCACACTGTATTCCACAGGGGTTGGACCAGGTTGGATTCTAACCAACAGTTTACAAAGCTTCCTTTTTCTCCATACCCTCACCAACAATGGTTGTTTCTGGTCTTTGTGCTATGAACTGTTCTCAAAGGTGTGAGGTGATATTTCATTTGGTTTTGATTTGCATTTCCCAATAAGTGATAATGAGCATTTCTTAATGTGCCTGTTGGCCATCTGTATGTTTTCTTTGGAGAAGTATCTGTTTAGCACTTCTGCCCATTTTTTGATTGGGTTAACTATTTTCTTTTTATTGAGTTGTCTGATTTCTTTGGAGATCTTGGATATTAACCTCTTAAATATCTCCTCCTGCTCAGTAGAGTGCCTTTGTTCTATAATAGTTTCTTTCACTGTACAGAAGCTTTTTGGTTTGATGTAGTATCATTTGTTTTTGCTTTTGTTTTCCCTACCATTTTAGGAGAGCCCCCAAAGATATCACTGAAACTAATGCCGTGGAATATTTTGCTAATTTTTTCCTATGTATTTTACGGTTTCAGGACTTACATCCAAGTCTTTAATCCATTTTGAATTGATTTTTGTATATGGTGTGAGATAGTGATCTCATTCTTTTACTTCTCATGGCTGTCCAATTTTTCAAACACCATATTTGAAGACCATTCTGTTCTCTATTGTATACTCATGGTTCCTTTATCATAAATTAACTGCCCATATAAGTGTGGCTTTCTTTCTGCACTCTCTAGTCTATCCCATTGGTCTCTGTGTCTATTTTTATTCTAATACAATACTGTTTTGATAACTTTTTGTTTGAAGTTTTGGACCGTGATATCTCTATACTTTTTGTGAGGGTTGCTTTGGCTATTCTGCATCTTCTATAAAAATTTCAGTAATATTTTCTCTGTTTCTTTGGAGAATGCCACTGAAATTTTGATAGGTATTCTATTGAATCTGTATATTGCTTTGAATATTGCTTTTGTTAAAAAAAAAGTCCTCAACACCATTTTCTAGAAGAACTTTTACTTCATTTCAGGAGTCAATATGGGAGTCAGGGTGTCAAATGTTTAATTTTACCCAAGTCTCTGCCCCTTGCATTTAGTTCTGATAGAAAATTTATCTTCCAATGTGGCATTTGTGCCTGGATTCTTTTATTTTATATAATATTTTCAAGGTTCATCAATGTTGTAGCAGGTATCAGTATTTCACTCAATTTTATGGCTTAATAATGTTCCATTGAATAGATATGCCAAATTTTGTTTTTCCACTCATCAGTTGATGAACTTTTGGGTTATTTTTACTTTTTAACTAATAGAAATAATGTTTCTATGAGCATATATATATATATATATATATATATATATGTTTGTGTGGACATAGGTTTTATTTTCTCTTGGGTGTATATGCAGGACTAGAGTTGCTAGGGCATATTTCCTTAATAACCTTATAAAATTACATATTTTGTTTGCTATTCTTTGGACCCCATATTCCTATTCTTTAAGTTTATAGTCATTTATTTTAGGGTGTTGCATGTTGTCTGTGACTTGATATAACATTAAAAGATCTGAGTTCCATGTTCAAGTTTTTTTTAGAAATAATTAAAAATTACTGAAGTGAGAATAAACTGATTATAAGAATGCTTATCATATGAATTGTCTACAATGTTATATTTGTCTTTGTTCTCTTCTTTACCAAACATCCATTTAAAATTTAATTTTTTTTCTTTTCCAGAATCGCAATGAAATAAAAAATGGCACTATTCTTCGATTAACTACATCTCCAGTAAGTTGATCTTTATTTATAACTTTCCCATGAAGTCTTTGCTCTCCAGTCCTGCTACATGTGCTTAAGGGATATTAACTTTTGAGTGTGATTTCAGTGCATAGCAGAAGGTCTCTGGATACAGGTTTTGGAATTTGCAGATTTTATTCTAAATGAAGTGCAAATAAATTAACTTCAAGGTTTTAATACGGTGGTCTTCACAATAATTCTCAGAGTACAGATGGAATAACTCAGCTGTATTGATTTTTTTTGTTTTACCTACCTGCTCACACATCCACTTAATACTATTTGACACCAAAGAAATCCAACAAAATCAGAGATGCATAGCCTATTATTTCCCTTTAGAGTCAGAGGCTATGTTTTGGATGTGTGTGTTTTTGTGAAAGAGAGTTTAAGCATTTTTTACTTTTGGCTAGTTATTATGACAATACAGCAAATACATTTTTTTTTTAAGATTTATTTATTTATTTGTACAAGCACTGGGGACAGCCAGAAGCATGGGAGGGTGAGAGAATTTACCAGCGCAGGGAACAGAACAGGCAGACCGACGAAATACACCTGCTGAAGGGAGCAGAGGGCATGGCAGGAGAGGTCTGCCCACCATGTGGGACCCTTGCTGGTGGCTGGGGATGGAACCGGCACTGCAGAAGCTGCAGGCAGCTTCGCAGCCCAGCGCTCAACCGCTGCGCCACCAGGGGAGGCACATCAAATACAGTTTTAAAAATGGTCTACTTATGCTGTTTCATTGACAGCTGACTCTAGATAAAGCACTTTAAAGTCTCCCAATTAAAAGCTGCTAAACTTTGCTTAGCATATTTAGACTACTGCAGATGACTGTGTTGCTTATCTTGACCTTTCTTACATGCTCGCAGATACTTTGGGTGGTAACTTTAGCTTACTTAAACTTTATTTTTTCACAGTGCATTTTTTTGCTTTCCTAAAAAAAAATAATCTACACAAAATACACTAAGTGTTACTATTTTCACTCTGCATATGTGATGAAAACTGTGTCTAACTCTCATTTTCAGTTTCTACTGAAGCCATGTGGTAGGCTAAAAATAAATTTAAAAATTGGGAAAAGCATCTGGCTAAAATTAAATTGTGGGTACTGTAACAACCACAAATTCTTGTTGAAATTACATTAGAAAGGCTTAAGAACTTTTAAACATTTTACCCAATAACATTTTTAACGTAAACACAGTGATGAACTCAATAGAATGCATTGATAGAGTTGGCTGAACTGTCTTTTGATACTTTCTTACTCCACATAATGGAAATTATATTTCATTCTCATTTTTCAGTGGCTACCTGATGGACTGGAACTTTTTTGTCTGACATCAGCATGAATTAATGTTAATTTGACCTTTAGAGACCAAGATTTCATTTGGTTATTGTAGTTTCTATTTATCCTGCTACAATTACTCATCTCCTTTCTGAGCAGAAAGAGTGCACATTGCCTATGTATACTATCACCATGGTATGACTTAATGTCAGGGGCAATAGAGCTTTTGTTTTCCAGGTAGTGTCTGTTACCTTCCCAACGTGGAGAAAGGAAAGATGAGAAAGTAATGTACAAGACAGTGAATAGTACAAGATTGGCATCATCTCCAAGAAAATGGCTTACATTTTCTAAAGAGCTATAGCTCCAGACTAGAATCATTGGTAGCACTTTTAAAAAGCTGATGCTTATGTGTTCAAATAAAAGCTGGTTGTGGTCTGGGAATCTGAATTTTAAGCAAGTACTATATGATTTGGTTGTAGCAGCAGGTTCTGGAAGTGGGAATTACTCTGAAAGCAAGATGTTTTGGATCTGTAAACTGCACTTGTTGGTAGTAGGTTATTTTTTATTATTTTGTGTTTCACCGAAAAATGTGGGTCAGCATATGCTAACTTTCATTTTTTACATACACATTTAAGATATGTTTTAAAAACCTATCTCCATCAATTTGCTAGAAAGTGTTAGAGTACCACAAAGAACCCAACAAATGATGTTCAGAGTCCCTTCCTCTACTTCATCTGTACTCTCTGTAGGCAAAGAAGACTGTACCCACACCTAAATGTATACACATGTGCATGGACACACATGCACACAGTTCTGAATAAACAACCTCCACTGTTATTCTTGTGAAAACCTTGATTGGCTGATGGTCCTCTCCTCTGTATCACTTATCTTAGATGATGTCTCTAGTGACCATTTTAAACATATGTATCTTTCAGTTGTTGTATTTCCACCCATCTTCCCAGTGTCATAACAATATAGTCATGAACATGCCCGTCGTGTATAAAGCTGTGTGTTTTTGAGGAGTTGAGGATTTGGGAGCTTCAGATTAAGCATCTAAGTGGCATTTCATACTACTGTCCAGTATTAATTGGGAATCAAGTCTGAGCTCACATGTTGCATGAAGCTTATTTTCAATAAATTTTGACTACAGTTCCTATCAGAAGAAACTTAAGTTTCCAGGCCATTGTTTTAACTCTCCTGGAATTTTTGTTTTAACGTCTTTTCAATAATCATATTTGTGGTGTTTGATTATGGAAAATCTCTTTAAGTAGGACACAAAACCCCAAAGCCATAGAGAAAAAGATCAATCAATTTCTCTACCAAAACAAAAAAACAACCCCACAAAACCTTTATGTTTGGAAGGAAATCCAGAAACATTCAAAAACAGCAAGTTCGGAAAAACAATCGGCAACAGGCATGATAAATAGAGGGCTAATTTCTCAATTTACATGGTCACTTATGAATATATAACAAACTGCCTCAAAAACACATGGCCAAAAGTACTAACAAAATGGCACATCTGTCCCTATCTCTATTTAGATTTAGATCTTACAGATCTATATATCAATGTCTGTATATCTAGTCACCTTTTTTATCCTGGTATGTAGAGCTAGGACAAATAATAGCTATAGACATATAGATAGATAGATAGACACTGCAATATATTGATCTATAGCTATAGAAACACTTGTATTGATCTAGGCTTAGATCTAGTTATAGATGAGAGGAGAGAAAGATATAGATGAAAGAAGGAACTTCCTCTGAAAAGAGATAAAAATCTATACTTCTAGATAATCAAGTTGTGAGGCAAAGATTTTGTGGGTGCCAGAGTGTGAATTAGTCTGGCCTCTTTGGAGGATAGTAAAGCTATGTCCTCCAAGTTTAAAATCTGTATGTCTTTGTTGCAATAATTTTACTGCCGGGAATTTGTTCAACAGATAGAAGGACAAAAGTCCCTTAGGATATCCTCTCCACAAACACACACACCACACATATCCATACAGGCATTATGAATTATTGCTTTCAGTATTCAGAAACTGAAAACCCATTAAATGCTTATCAGTTGGGACTAGTTAAATGCATTAAGTAATAGCTATGTGATAGTATACTGGCAGCCATTAAAAAATGTAACTAGGTAACCTGGTACATTCTGCCTAGGAGACATTTCTAAAGCTTATTATTCACTACAGAGGCAAGTTACAGATTATTGTGTATAGAATGATGCTGGTGATGTACATGGAAAGGAGGTATATATTTGCAAATAAAGAGGTCCCAATAATTCTGAAGACATAACACACAAAATGTTGGGTTCACTTTAATTTTTATATTATAACTTCTGGTAGTAGTTATTTCTTTCTGTGTCATGTGCTAGTATTATTTTTAATTAAATTGCTACACACGCAAATAAATATTATAAAGTCACTAAAGTATACAAGAAGTGAATCATAATGTTCCACACTAAAAGCCTTTCTGTATTAAGAGTCCTTTTACATATGACCTGGATTATTCTTGTTCATTATTCCTCATTTTGGCCTGTATGAACATAATAAATAAAACTGCTTATCAAATATCTACTGTTGCTTTGTCAGCTCCAAGCATAATCCTCCCTTTCTGTTCTCTCTTATTGAGGTAGTCAGTATTAGAAGCATCTAGATCAAAGGGACTTACATACTGATTTTTAGGTCTAGTTATAGTAAAAAAAAAAAAAAGTCATTGTGCATTCAGTTGATCAGAGGTTTGTAATAATCATGTCTTTAACAGTTTTCTTAAATCAATTTTTTCTATGGATTTGAGAAACAGAACAGTTTATAAAAAGTCTTAAGCTCTATTTTTTTTTTGCCATTGCTCTTAAAGAGAAGCAATGATTTAGAAAGAAACCAATGGAGGCTTTCAGGCAGATGAGTGACAAGATCACTGGCTGCTGTCCATGAACGGGGTGCAGGTGGGTGCATCTACCACTGCCCCGCTCCTTATCCACTGCTCCCACCTAGGCTGACTCCCTCTGAACCTGGTCCCATTCCTTTCTTCGTTCAGGATGTTGAGTTAGTCATGTCAAGCTGTTTAAGTGAATTGTGAAACTTGTTTTTTATCCCTGAAACAAAACCAGAAAACTTCTTTTCTATTCTTGAAACAAAATCAGAAAACTTACTATCTGATAGAGTAACTCACACAAATACCAGACTCTTTTCATTGGTATAAGTTGCTTGAAGAGCAGAACTAAGGCTATTTTATTTTTAATGTTTATAATGTTATTTTTTTCTCTATAAAAATCTTGCAGAATCATAGAAAATTTGGAAGTGAAACTTATTACAAAGAAATTTATGCAGACTATTATAATTCATACTTAGGTCATATCTTGATTTGTTTCCATTGGTCATTTTTATGACATGGAATACATGGAACTATGTACATAAGTAGACAGATATTTATTTATTCATTTAGTCATTTTTGGTAACTCCTGTTAACTGCCAGGCACTGCTCTAGGTGCTGGGAATAAAAGGGTGAGCAAGTGTGACAAATTTCTTCTTTTGCTGGAGTTTATATTCTATCATACAAACATACCTATATACTTATAGTCCTGTCTCACAAATAAAGTAAAATATATTTGCATCTTGGCCTTTCTCCTAATATTCCATCATGAGGATGTGCCCATGCTATCTTATACTCTTTAAAAATGTTTCATTTTTATTTTTTTTATTTTTATTTATTTTTATTTATTTATTTTTAATTTGATCTTTTTTTTTTCTTTTTAGATTTATTTATTTATTTATACAAGCACTGGGTACAGTCAGAAGCATGGGAGGGTGAGAGAATTCACCAGAGCCAGAGCGGGGAGCAGAGCAGGCAGAAGGACTGAAGTACACTGCTGAGGGGAGCAGCGGGTGGCAGGAGAGGTCTGCACGTCATGTGGGACCCTCCTCCAGTGGCCGGGGAGCAGCCGGGGATCGAACCGGCGCCACAGAGGCTGCGGGCTGCTTCGCAACCCAGCGCTCAACCGCTGCGCCACTGGGGAGGCCCAAAAATGTTTCATTTTTAATTCCATATAATTTTTCATCCTATGATTATATCATGATATTTAACCATGGTCTTATTGTTGAACATTGTGGTTGCTTCCAGTGTATGAATATATTTTTTCCAGATGTACCAAGTATCTGCCTCCTTTCAGGGGAGCACAACACCGTTTAGGCTTCCCCCACCTCTCCTGATCCTAAACAACTTGGGCTGCCGGCTCAGTCTGCTTCTCTATCCTCAACTGTCCACCTTCTTCCTTGCTAACCAGTCACACACAGGCTAGTCCCCCCTCTGTCCCTCCAGACATGCTAGATTTGTCCTCCTTTGCACAGACCATTCCTGTTGCCCAAAATATCTGCCAATGTGGTTTGTCATATCTCTGCATAAATGCCGTTTCCTTAGGCTCTTGTCCCTGAAAACCGCTCTGTCTTTTAAAGTCACTTTCACTATCACATTCCCCCAATTTTAGGTTTTGTTCTAAAACTCGTCGCTATTTAATTTCTCATTGTTGATTTGTTTTACTGTCTGTACCCTACCCTGAAGATGTACATCTCAGGGGGGTGTGAATCTTGCTGTCTTCTTTGTTGCTGATCTTAAGATGCAGAATGGTGCCTGGCTCACAGAACACGTTCCAGAAGCACTTTTTTGAATCAGTGAGTGAGGATTCTGTCTTTGATTTTGAAGGGGTGTAGCTTGGAAGTGGATAACTGTAACGACTTGTTTGAATAGACCAACAAAAATTATTCACAGAGTAATCTTCTGCAATAACTGTTGTCAAAAGTTTTTCTAACAGAAGTCTAGTATTTTAATAATAAAACTTGTATTCTTACTTTTTTTGAATAATAAATGTTTCATCATTTCCACATTATTTAGAACTTAGAAAAGGTGAGAAGAATACATATCTCTACTTGTTCCCTTTTCAACTAGAAACATATTGGGTTAAAAATGTACCAGAAGTTTGACATTCTAGATTGGGGCTCACATCAGGGAATAGTGTCCATGAAGCCTTTTTACCTGTAGACTGTGTGGTGAAGGTTCCTGCCACCTGAGAACTACTCTGTGGCTAAAGGAAACGTCAGCGCAATCTCATTACATTTTCTCAGGGTAGTATAGGGAAATGAGGCCAGGAGAGGGACAGAGTTGTTCACAGTGGCTCAGAGCTAACCAGAGACAGAGCTGGAAGTAACCCTCCATTTTCACTCCTAGTTCAGGGAGTTTTTCACCATACCTCAACCCCCAGCTTGCCATGACCCTCCCATCTCCATGAATGCTGTGTCTCCTCCAATGGTTTACTTAGATCGAGAAGCCAAGAGGAAAACTCACCCAACAACAAGTACCTTGGGATCTTACATTTTTAAGAAAGGTTGGTTCCTTAGATAATGGGAAGGAGTAATGTCAGCCTTGAAGGGCAAGAACACTGTTTGCAAACTGGGCACATGGTTCTCAGGCACTGGGTTGAGTGCAGGAAAGGTGTGGATTGTTCCAGAGTAAATACTTGGGCCACTGCATTTGTGCATTGAATGTTGCAGTTTGCTTTTATTTGGAGGAGCATTTACTACTATCACTGGAGTGACTTTTTGGCTGAGACCCCAGCAAGTCAGAAATTGCTTGGATTTCTGATGTGTGACTGCCTGAGTAAAATATTTTTCATTTCCACAGCAACAGCCCATGAGCGGTGAGATTTGGGACTCTTTATTCTTGATGGCTTGCTTCGGATGCTCATGCTTTTGAGATCCCTATTTTTGTCTCTTTGAACTTATTTCATTGAAAATTAATTAATTTATTCACTTTATATAGGTAGCATTTCAAACACATACAAAAATGAAAAGAATGGTATAATACATCTTACTTATCTAGATACTAAAATTATTGACCTTTAAAAATTTTCTTAGTAAATGTTCCTATTGAAAAGTGTACACGTCTATAAGGGCAAGTGGATTTTCTTTTTGGTGCAATAAGCCAGGAGCAACTTGCTCCCTAGCTGGAAAAGACAAGTGGTAACTAGAAGACAGAATCAGAGCCTGTGTGTCCAGTGGGGCTGGGCTACAAACTCTGCTCTCACTGGAACGTGCACCATCCTTTGTGTTTTAGAGTCGTGTGGGCAATGTGTGATCTGGGGCCAGGAGTATTAGCAGCATCTAGGGGCTTGTAAAACATACAATTTAAGGGGGCCTATCAGGCCTACAGAAGCAGAAATGCTGGGACAGACCTAGAGATCTGTTTTAAGAGTTGTCTAGATGATTCTCATGAATGCACAATTTGAGACACATTGTTTAAATGTCTTCAGAGTTCGACTGCCCAGGTTCTATCTTAACTCCAGCACCGACAAGCTGTGTGACCATGGGCAAGTGACTTAACTTCTCTGCATTTCAGTTTTCTTTGTAAAAGGAAGACAATAAAAGCAGATACCTGATAGAACTATTGTGCAGTTTCGATGAATTTCTTCTTCTTTAAAAAAAGATTTATTTATTTATGCATACAAGAACTGGGGCACAGACTAGAGAGGTATGGGAGTGTGAGAGTATTCACCAGAGACAGAGTGGGGAACAAAACAGGCAGACTGACTGAAATACACTGCTGAGGGGAGCAGTGGGCGAGTCAGGAGAGGTCTGCTGCGCCATGTGGGTTAGCCCCCGGCCGGGGATGGAATTCGCTCTGCAGTGGCTGTGGATAGCTTCCTAGGTTACATCTTAACCCCTTTCGCCACCAGGGAGGCCCTGAATTTCTTCTTGAAGGTAATTAGAATAGTGGCTCATAAAACTTAGGTGAATATTAGCTGTGTTTATTACTAGTATTAACAGTACCAAACACTGATTGTTATCATTAATAATGAAAATGAGATAATTTTGAGCACTTATTATCATAATCTATATAGTAAGTACAGATTTCCTGCTTGGAGAAAAATATATTTTTCAAGGAATTCAAAGAGATTCACTTAGGTTAATATTGGATGTTAGTGTTAATGCTGTATATTTACTTGTAAATTTTAGATAATGGTATGCCTTTTAATTATTTTAAAATGTAAAGCCATTGTCTCACTCAACTCTCCATTCTCTCTTTTTTGAAAATGGGTTTTCTGGGTTAGAATGACTTGCCAAATATCTAAGGATTAGTGAATGAGTAGGGAGGGTTCTTCTCATTCATCTCCTTATTTTCTAATTTCTGTCAATTTTGGGTTATAATTAAATGGAAGAGCATGGTATGTATTTGACCAAATGATGGGACCATGGATTTCAGCCTTAACTTGGTCCCTGAAGAATTGCATCCCTTCCTCATTGAATTTCCTTCTCTCCCCTTGGCTCTTCAGGTGACAGTGAAGGTGGAGATGGGTAGCAGGGTATTTGGCTGTGGAATTTGTAGGGCTGGGGTCCTTTAGTTCTCAGTGAAGCAGGATCCCCTTTACCTTGCAATTTTAAACCTATTGTAATTCACATAGTGTTCCCCAGATAGTTCTAATCGGATTCTGCTCAAGGCAGATGTTTCATTGTCTGGGGGTCAAATATTCAGGTTCCCCTTCTCCTGAGATACAATGTAGTTTCAGGGATATAGCAAGTACCTAGGAAGAAGTATATGAAGTTAATAGGAGCATTAGCCATTACAGTTTTGAGTTAAGTAATATCTACAACAGAGATCTAGTTTTTTTATTAAGCAAAAAGCACAAACAGAAGTATTTAATGTTTTATCCTTCTTACTGTTTTTCCCAACTGAAAAGTAGCTATGTAAGCCTTTCCTGGGTAAATGACAACTACAAACTACAGGATCCAATATATTTCCATTTCTCCCTGTCCTACATGTAGAAGTCAAGTACAAATGCCTTAAAAAGGGAGAAATCTAATTCCAGGCAAAGCTGCAAATTTAGTTTCCTAATTATTTTGCTTTAAATTTATGTAGTAAGTAGTCAATGCATGTGAAACTGTTGTTGAGAAAGAGAAATTAGTAAGCATCATTGAATTGTACTGAAGATTTTCAGTAACCCTGAAAGATTATTTGGGTGGCTAATGTAGCTTTTAACACTGCGTGTAGGCAGCTATTAGTCAGAGTATTGATTGCACAGGGGAGCATGCTGTATAAATGTATGTAATTGCTTAACTAAGCAAATAGCTTTTTATCACCTACAGAAAATAATTTTACTTAATAGGTAAATATTCTCACCATGTTTCCCTCCTAGTCGCCATATCCTGTGCAGTTTCTGGGACTTGACTGTCTTGTGCTCTTGTTTTTTCAAGAGATGGGAATGTGGACTCTGTTAAGAGAAGACCACTGATTCTCATCATGAAATTAAAAGACTATCCTGAGGTGCAACCCATACTTACATGTAGTGTGCATATAGTCTGCTTTTGTCCTTTGTGCCTTCATTTCTCAAGGAAAAGTTAAATTTTGTCTGTTGTGGTTTGCTTTGTGAACACTTTTACCTTTGATTTTGCCCTGCCAAGGCTCAAAACGCCCAGCAGCTACATGAGCGGATCCAGTCCGCAAGTATGGATGCCAAGCTGGAGGCCCTGAAGGACTTGGCCAGCCTCTCCCGCGATGTCACCTTTGCCCAGGAGTTTATAAATTTGGATGGCATCTTCCTCCTCACCCAGATGGTGGAAAGCGGCACCGAGTAAGCATCTTTTTTCCTGATTTTCTGTCTTATTCTCTTCAGAATTCTGGAAATTCGTTATGTTTCTTATATTTGCAATTTCTAGTTTTAAAGAACAGGAGGTGTGATCCTGTGACTTTGAACTACATACAGTGTTTTCAATTGGTATTACCTCAATAACAATAACAACAACAGCAACAACAACAATAATAAAGAGATCAGACATTGGTTAATCAGGAAAAAATGACTATCGAGATAATGCTTGACGAGGGGTTTGTAAATTAAGTGTCTTTATGTTTTGTACCTACTCACCAGACTGTATCTGAAACAAGGTGTAGAATTTTATAAAATAGTGAAATTTCAGATTTATGAGAGATTAGGTCATTATATATAAGAGTCTTTCCAATTGCTAAATTATAATTATGCCAAATATAAATCCCTCACATTCCTTGCCTAATCCCAACAAAATTTCCCTTCGACTCTATTAAAAAGAATTGGAATATAGGGCCTCCCTGGTGGCGCAAGGGGTTAAGTTGCAGCACTATGAAGCTATCCGCAGCCACCGCAGCACTACTGACTTGGATCCCACTGTCCAGGGTGCTCATCCACATGGTGCAGCAGACCTGCCCGCTGCTCAGCAGTGTATTTCAATCAGTTGCCTGTTCTGTTCCCCACTCAGTCTCTGATGAATCCTCTTATCTCCCAGGCACTTCTGGCCTATACCCCAGCTCTTGTATGCATAAATAAATAAATCTTTAAAAAAAATTAGAATACATAGTCATGTTTCAAAGTTTTACATTAAAACAATAGTGTCCCTGGATTAAAAAAATATTAATAATTGAATGGTGAAATACATGTACTTAATTATTTAAAATTAAATATAATAAACATTTAATAAGTACCTACTACATATAAAAAAGTGGGTGTTGGGAAAATTTTAAAAGGTGTTATTAGCCTTACTTTCTAAAAATTTATGGAGGTAGAATTCAATTGAGGTATAATTCCTCCTGAGCTCTGGGAAATTAGAGGTTGGACCAGTTACTTCTGAAAACCTTACAGAGGCCGTAATAGTCAAGGGAGTGGAGTTCCTTTATGAATGAGGCTGGGACTTCTCAAGGAAAGCTTTGATTCTCTGGCATGATTCAAGACTGTAAGGAGCCAGATGCGTCTAGCACTTACATGCCAGGCGAGTGTCCATAACAAGCTTCCACTTCCATGGTGTCAGGTACTATTGGCAGAGACTATCAGAGATCTAAGTCAAAATATGTGAAATTGCAAAATAAGTAACTTGTAGACTAATATGGTAAATTAATAGTATGCACACCCAGGATAATACTTCTCAGAAAAGAGTTAATATCATTGGGAACTGGAGGCTTAAGCCATGGGTGACTTAAATCTCTGCCCCATACCTGGTGATTCAAAGAATGAGCAGATGACTGTACATGCAGGAGCCCACTCCTGCAGCAGCCCACTCCCTTCCTTCCTTCCTTTCTCCCTTCCGATCACCTCCTACACTTGGCATTATTTAGCCTCTGCAATTGGCATTAGTGAGAGATTCATCCCCCCCCCCCCTTCAGAGAGAGGATGTTTTATAATAGCAGGAGTATCTCCCATACAAGAATGTTCTGTGGTGTTTGGAGTTGGGGATTTTACCTCACAATTTGAAAAAAAAAAAAATTGTAGGATTGAACAGGGAAAGAACATCAAAAATCCAAAAGCACTTTAAAGAAGATTTGGGTGAGCTGAGAAGAGAAAAAAGGCAATTGTTGGTATTTATTTATTTATTTAAGATTTATTTATTTATTCATACAAGCACTGGGTACAGTTAGAAGCGCGGGAGGGTGAGAGAATTCACCAGAACCAGAGCAGGGAGCAGAACAGGCAGACGGATGAAGTACACTGCTGAGGGGAGCAGCAGGCTGCCGGAGAGGTCTGCGCGCCATGTGGGACCCTCGTCCTGTGGCCGGGGGTCGAACCGGCGCTGCAGGGGCTGCGGGCAGCTCCGCAACCCAGCGCTCAACTGCTGTGCCACCGGGGAGGCCCGGTATTTATTTTTTGAATGATAAGTTTTTGGCATTCACAGCTTTGAGAAGAGCAGGAAACCTCAAATTCTGTGTTATCAGAATCCAAAGTTGTTGCTATAAAGTGGAGTTGGAGCTTAAAACAGCCAGAGAAAAGTCAAGTAAGCTTAGGACTCCCAAGAGACTCACCCAAGGAAAAGGACAAAAGGTTCTGTCCATGTGGAAGTACCAGGCTGAAATCTAGTGTGGAGTGTCTCAGATGGAGGATGGGGACAGGCCTCAATTGGAGCTCCATGTTGCACATGTGCAATGTGAGAAATGTCATTACTGAATGAACTTTACGTGAGCCACAGTAATTGAGTTCCCTTTTAAAAAAAAAAGCCATTCACAGATCACAGTCATTAATATTTTAATTACTTATATGTAAGCCTTCCCAATTTGTTACATACAGCCAGCTTTCAGACAGATAAGCAGAACCCAAGGACACATCTTGGGTGAGCTCCAATTTGCATCTGGCTCTTCCCCTTTTGCTTCAGGCTGTGTCACTGGAAAGGAATGATGTCTTTCTGAATGCCCATCAGTGCCTTCCTCACCACTTCACATTGAAGATGGAAGAGGGAAAGACATCTCTTTTCCTCTGCTGGGTCCTGCAACACACACTAGGAAGTTATTCTTTTGATCCACAGCTATTTTCAGATCTTTCGCTCAGATTAAAAAGAAAAGAGATAGCTATCTTTCTCATAAGAAAACCTGGTTTCTCAATTAAACTTAGAGCAAGACTTTAATTAATTAACAGGAAACCTTTAGAATAGGAAGTGCAAAAATTAAGTAGATCCTGCAATTTGGAAGGCATTTCGTCATGACTCCTGGACAGACTTCCAGATGGGAAAGACAGAGGTTTCCTAAGTAAGACCTATGGAAATTTTTAGGAAACAGTGAAGAAATGTAGGTGGAATTTTCTTCTTACTTTCTGCTATAATGAGATTCAAAGATTACTTGCATACTTGTCATTACCCAAGGCTGAGCTTTTGAAGGTTTCTCTCCAGCTGCTACCAGGAGGGGCTGTGGGGTACAATTACCACAAAGGAGCAGAAGTGTCACTTGGCAGAGCTCAGCATTTAAAACCTGAATTTTAGTTTTTCCATCCTTGTGGAATTTTGAAATTCCATTCTTAGTTTCAATTTGACACATAAATGTAGAAGTAAATAAATTTATAGAAACAAGTTTTGCTCCAGTCTGAGCAAGGAAGCAGTGGAAGGAACATTAAGGAAAAGACAGTGTTTTAAAGAAAGCTGGGTATTAGAAGATTTTTTAGAAATAATTTATTTCATGTTTTTTTGAAAGAAAAAATATACCTACACCTCTAAATCCAGTGTAGTGAGTTATATTGCATTTCTTTGGCTTTTAATAAAACATTGTGTTCTTTGTCTATGCTTCTGTGCACACATACAACTGCACAGTTCACCCTGTGTCCTTTCACTTTTAGACAGTCAGAAGAACAGGGTGGGGGGATATATTTCCAAGCATGAAAGGGCAGGATCCTTAGTTTCCTTCCCACTTGGCTACATGACAGGAAAATTATGCTGTTGGAAGATGAGTAAGCTGTACCACCACCCTGCCCAGAAAAGTCGAGAGTGAAAGAAGTAAAATTTATGAATTTAAAGGAACTCTGACAACTTTTTGAAATTAGCTTTCTTTCGTTAATAAAATAATCATATATATTGTTTAAGAAGGAATATGTAAATTAGCAAAAAGAAGAGAATAAGAATTATTTGTAATCCACTTCCCCAGAGACAAGTATCTTTAACATCGTAGTATGCATTCTTTTATTTATTCTTTTCAATACATATATATGCACAGGTATTGCACACATAGAATTGTAATAGCATGCTCTTTTTTGTCTGATTTTTGTACCTAACTGTATTTCCATGTAATTATTTTTGTTGTCAGGATTATTTCCTTTATAAACCTTTAGTGAGATGCAACTGACTCGCAATATAATACATAATTGGAAGCATGTGCACAATCTAGTTAACCCTATAGTTGGACATTATATCATTTTCAAAAGTTTTTCTTGATTGTGAACATTGTCTAATTAGCTTTCTTTTAGTAAAATCTTTGTGAATATTTGCTATAATTATCAAATTATTTTGTTGAAATAAAACTAATTCAGAGAATACACTCATATTAAAGTTGTTTTAAAATAAGAACATGGCTTGTTGAAATGTCCTGGTTTATGCTTTGCCCTTCATGTTGGAGTGTGTCCATTTCTATCCAATAAACTGGTTAATATGGGCTGGCATTCTTTAGAATTCTAGCTTTCCTAAGAAAAAGAGCAGTGAGGTATTTGAGGAGTTCTCCTTATTCTGGGGAATTTACAAGTAATATTTATATCCTTTGAAGTCATTCCTCTAAAATTTGGCCATGTTCATATAGTGGAAAAAGTTCCATAGTTGTTATAGTTGTTAAGGTATGTATAAACCCTTAAGTAATTCTTAAAAGCAGACCAAATTTGTGTAAATTATTAATTCTTTTTCTACTCAGTTGACATATGACGTAGATGAGGATGTTTGCGTTTATGTATAGTTAAGTGTGCGTATGAAAATTGTTGTCATTGTTCATTAACACAAGAACAATTTCTTATTAAACTTTTGCCATTTCAGTCCTTTTCTCCTGACTTGATCCAGAGCTTAGGAGTTGGGGACACTAAGAGATAAACTGAGTTAAACTATTGATTTATAGCTAATCCATCCTTATGGATTCATTTAGCAAAGTGTATATTGTGCTGACTATTCCTGATACAGGGGTAGGCACACATGGGGGATGTGTGTGGGGAAAATGCAGAGCTTTATGGCAGTTTGGGACTACCTGTGACTTTTCATGAAATTTTATCTTCACACACAAAAAAAATGAATTTGTTTTGAAGAAGTAACTTTGTCAACTTCCAAGGACATGGAATGTTAGCTCTAACTCATGGACTTGCTTCTGAGGCTGTGGTATCTCTTATAAGTTTGCCTGTTCTGGAAGGTCTAGGCCAGGCCACATTATTCAGGACTCATTGTCAACAGTTAAGGCCAGGTCATATTGTGAATGTCCTGTACTTCACCTCAGACAGAGGCCTCTGACAGAGCCACTGGGAGGAGCAAGCTGCTGCCCACAACTAAGCCAAAAATGCTCTGTGTGGTCTGTGCTGACAGGGCCCAAGCCCTGAAGGCTCCCTGATTGATCTTCCCAGCTCCCTGGGCCTGCTTTCCTGGAGCCTGCACTTGGCTGAGCTTAAGGAGTTCCAACTGGAATAGCCCTTCCCAGGCCTGCCAGAAATTTGCATCACAAGCACCAAAGGGGCCAAACTTCTGGGGCTTTGTAGGGTTGTATGGCAGAAAATTCCTTAAATTGGATCTTCCTCCTCCTTATCCCTCTTTGCTTTGTCTCAAAGCCTTTGTCCTTCCCTCTGGTAATGGAAATGAGAAGGGGTCACAGCCTGTGAAAAGACTGTCTTCTGCCAAGGAAAAGAATGCCATGACTTGGAGGAGGTGGGAGCCCTCTGTCCAATCTGAAACACCAGCTTTCCCAGAGTTATGTGTTGTGGTGGTCATGTTTCTTTAAAATGAGGGATGTACACACACAAAACATACATACATACATGCATACATAAAATGGAGAGAGACAGGGAAGAAGGGATGAGGGAGGGTGAGAAAAAGGGGAGAGGGATGAAAGAGAGAGAGGCTAGGAGTTCACCTCAGTTAAGAAAACATATCACAATAATCCTTCACCTTCTGGTTAAGCTTAATCTGAAGCCAACATGAGGAAGATGAGAAGTAAAAGACACTGTGATTCAGCCCTAAATAAGCTTTGAACTCTTGTTAGGGAGAACTTCCCGTGCTAGTGTCTGCTGCAGGAGGTGGAACATATGAAAACCTAAGGGTGCTCAGATCCCAGGCCAGAAAACTATTTTGAAAAATTGTACTGTCTGCTTTACACATACACCATACCCATACCCACCCACCCACCCAATATCACATATTATAATATTGATTTTGCAACATTTCTGCTAAAACTGGCACAAAAACACAAAGATAAACTGAGGCACATTAAAATTTTGAGTTTATTTGAGAAAAAAATCAGTTTGAATTGCTGCGTGCTAAACTGGTTAGGAATGCTCTGCTGACAGGAACAGAGGCAGGACTTGTAAAAAAGAGGCAGAAGTTGAGCAAAGAAATTATTTCATTGGCTACAGCTAAAAGCTTAGTTGGTTGTTCATGATTGGATGTCCTTAAGTTTTGATTGAATAACTTTGTGGTATTTATGGGTTTAGTTTTGTTTCTTACATAGACTACTAAGGCATTTAAGCCACCTCAGTCTGATGGTCTCCTTGTTTAATGTAACAACTCCAAACTTAATAGAAATGTCACAAGATCAAGTTTCACCAGTTGTCCCAGTTGTATCCTTTACTGCAAAGATCTAATTCAAGATAGCACATTGCACCCAGTTGTCCTGTCTTTCTCTAGTCACTTTCAATCTGGTACTATGCTTTAGTTTAATTCCTTTCCTTTCATGACTTTTTGTGGCTATCGGTCTGCCACTATGTAGAATATCCTCCAATTTGGGTTTGTTGAAAGGTAATTCATTAAAGGTAATCTTCAAGGAAATAAAAAAGTATGGCTCTCATACATATAAAAATGATATAAAATGATATAAAAATGAACATATGTTAAAAGAATTCATTTTCCTCATGTAATCTGAGGGAACCAGGCAGATATTACAACCATTTTGATGGAAAAGTCAAAGGACACAAATTTATATGGAGCAAAGGAATGAGAGATGAATTGCAAATGGAGACAAAACTGGTTTTCTGCCTGCAGGAAGGAAATCAGTCAAATTACTATCAGATAATAAAATATACACATTCCCCATTTATCTACAACTAAAAGGCAATGGTTGGAATCTAATAACCCAGGAGACTATGGTATATACCCTGTGTAGTTTTCATCTAAAGACAACATTCTTTATACTCTTATCAAATATTTTTTCATTATAGACCATATGATAGCTCCTTGGCTGGAATGTCACAGATGCTTGTTTTTGTTTTTTTCATTTTATTGATGGCACATGATGTCTCTTTGTCTTATTGCTGCTATGTTAACTTTTACCAGTTGACTGAAATAACAGCTTCCAGTTAACTCTATTGTAATGCCTGTCTCCATCTTTATAATTAATTAATTAATAATTTTGAAATAGTACTATGGAAAATGGTACAATTCAGTTTTGTGTGTTTTTCCCAAGATTTTCTTCAGTACCAGCACACCACTTTTTAATGGACTTAATTCATTTTTCTTTTATTCAGTGGGCTATAATCTATCACTATGATTATTTTTTTAGATATTCACTTTGTGCAAGATTTGGCTGTAGAAATTCCATCAAGCTGTTTTCTGTGTCTTTTACCTCTGCACCACTATTCTATGAGTATTTCTTTACTTTCTGGCTCAATGGGTGTTCAAGACTTATCTAGATCTTTACTTGCCTCAGCTCTGGCAGGAACCATTTCTTCAAGGAGCCCCAATTTCTTTTACTAACGGATAAGTGTTTGACTCTTCCATGAGGGTCTCACCTCTGATCAGTTCTGCCTCTGCACAACCACCTACTTCTTTGACTTGTCAGTGGTTTTGTGATGAAGAAATGTTTTTGTGTTTTTTTTTTTTTTTTTTTTTTTTGATAAAGGGCAGCTAAAGGAAGGGGAGGGAAAGGGGACATAGAAGATCTTTATATAAATATTTTTCAGCCCCAGATTTACAAAAAACTAGATCTGATCTTCTCATGATCAGTTAGGCTACTGAAGTGGATATAACTTAAGTGGTCAAAAATGTGAAACATCTTCTAAAGAGGCAAATCATTTTTCAACTATTTATAGAGTACCAACTCTGCATGCACCTGCCATTATAGTCATTAGTCACAGTGCAGAGCCTGCCTTCAGGGAGCTGGAAGGACAGTGAGATGGCCTCAGTCAGACTTAGTAGGTGCACATGTGGGCAGCGTGCTCTGTTTGGTCAAAGAGAGGAAGTCAGAGGTCAGGGAGATTTCCCAGGTGAGCCTCAGTTTTGATTTCATAACTTTGGGGCATATGCAAACTTAGATTTTAGTTTGCTTCCGTAAGTAATGAAGGCTTTAAAATTATCTCAGGTTAGTTTAAGATAGCACTTAACTAGTTCGATAAGTAGGAGAAGGGGATTCAATACAGAAGGAAGTACATAATCCCAGAGGGATGTGGCTGACATGAGGAATGGAAATGGTTTGATGAGATCAGAATCATTTGTTTTCTTATCTTCTTGAACACAGCTTTTAAGATGCATAATTGTCCTTTTTGGTAGACAGATTTGTTTGCATGCAACCATCCCAGAGTTCTCTCTGTTGTCAGGGACTATTTCAATGTCTCATGATGTCTTTCTTTTCTCTCAAAAAAAAAAAATAGACTTTATTGGCATTTTACCAAAGAAAAATAATCAACTATTTCTTATTATTGAGTATATGCTTAAGAATAATTGATCTAGTACTTTGGGCTCCGACTTTTTCATCAAAAATACACCCATTCTTTTTGGTAGGGATTTTTTTCTTTATAGGTCATATACCCATTCTGATCTAAATGAAGTGTTTTTGTTGCCTTTGCATTTAAGTAAATATAATTCATTTGTTACTTGTCTTTTGATTATTTCTTATCATTAGAGAACACCAATCACCAATTTATTGCTCTAAATAATGTTTTGAAATGAATAGTTTCTTTTTTTCATGGCAGTTAAATCTGCCCATATCTAATTTTGAGCTTTCTTTGAACTATTCGTTTTGTTAAAATCATTGTCTTCAGACATGCTCTTCACATGGTTGTTTTTAAATTTTGCAGTCGATACCAGAAGTTGCAGAAGATCATGAAGCCTTGGTAAGAATTTATAATCAGTTGATACAGATGATGTAATACTTCCTTCTTTTCTGCATAATTGAACCCTACACTCTGATTTTATAACTGTGCTTCTAGATATTTTGAGTGATTTTTTTAAAAATTTGTGTTCGATGTTCTTATAAACAGTTTCTTAAAACAACTTATTTCCCCTTTATCTTTACTTTGTAGTAGAAAGGGCATTTTATGTTTGTAACCACAAAATGATCACATCAGGATTGCTACCCTTCTCCTAGAGCAAGGCTAGGCATAATTTTATATATTACTTTAAACAAAAACTTTCTTTTTTGTGGCTTGTGTGATGTTCTAAGTCAAAGTCTTTTATTTTCTTTAATGACTCAAGAAGAAAAATATCTGCCATAACAAATATTTAGGGTAGAACCATGGAATGGAAATTATGTAGTTTGAATCTGAGAAAGTGCTCAATCACCTATCAAGTGAATGATGTGGTAATTGTGTTTAGAGATCTCAGATGTCTTTCTTAGAGTTTTCCCTCTTTGGTGCCATTCTTACCCAGTTAACTTGGTTAGTGCAAATAGAGTTTAACAACTTCTCTACAAAAGTTATTCTGTACAACTTTCCCTTTGCAAAGTTGTTTAAGCAGATAACTTTATCTTGAGAAGGAAGACTGAGTAACATCTATGTGTACCTTATTTTTAAGCCCTCAGAGAAAACCTTCAGTGTATGGCACTTGTCTGAAATCACTTCTCCTCATCTACCTGGTATTTCCACATAGAGAAAGCATGGATTGCAGAAACTCTACAGTTACTGAATTCTAATGCAGCAGAAAGCAATATTTAGTTTTTAGAGTAAAACTTCTTAAGTCTTATTTTTATATAATTTAGTACATTACCAATTAATGGCCATAGACTCCATCTGTTGTGAGAGTTTATTCTGTTCTGGGCCTTGTCTCAGTATTTACATTCATTCTCTCTAATTCATATTTATTCTACCTTGCAAGATCCATGAAATCAGCATCATTTCCTTGATGCAGAAGTTTTAGTCAGATGGTGGTTCTGGGATTCAAAACTATTTTTTATTTTCTATCAACCTCATATAACAGGCTAGTGTAGAAGAAGAACTTAAGTCTCTGAAGACTAATCCCTTCTTAAAATTTGTCAGACGGTAGTTTTAGTCTTCTGGCATTTGCGTATGCTAGAAGTTTGACTGCTTATGGGACATTGTTTGTTCAGGAGCTTCCTGTAGGGTTGGCAGAGACTTTGTCATATCTACTTCTGTTTCCGCTTTCCATTTTACCTTTTATAGAGGCAATCAGATTTACCTCCTAGTCTGTAGATTTTCTTACCCAATCCTGTTCCCTATCTCTTTATCTTTCACAAGCACAACCCTACCCCTCTCTCCTTAATAAAACTCATATTTTCTTAACTCCATGTCTGCATTAGCTTCTCAGGGGGTTTAACTGATGCATTGAACCTAACTCATGATGAAATGGAAAATATGAATAACCATATCTATTAAAGGAATTGAATTCATTATCAAAAGCCTTCACACATTTAAAATTGGTTATGCTAGTGGGTTCTGTCATATATACACAGAAGAAAAACCAAATTTACACATATGCTTTCAGAAAATAGAAAAGGGAGCACAGTTACCAATCATTACATGAGGCCAATAGCACTCTGATACCAAAACCTGACAAAGACAATTTAGGAAATAAAAACTCTAGACCAGCTCCCTTAATGAACAGAGGTACAAAAATTATCAGCAACATATTAACAAATAAAATGTAATTAATATATAAAAAGAATGATACAGTATAAACTTCTAGTTATAAACTAAGTTATAGGGATATAATGTGAAGCACGGTGACTAGTTAATAATGCTCTATTGCATGTTTGAAAGTTGTTAAGAGAGTAGACTTAAAATATCTCATAAAAGAAAAATTTGGTAACTATATATGGTGATAAAAGTTAATTAGTTTATGTTGAAAGATTGAACTCCCCCCCAATTTTGGGAAAAAGGCAAATAAAGTTTGCTTTTTATACTTCTGTTCAACATTGTACTGGAGTTTTTAGCCATAAGAATAAACCAAGAAAAAAATAAAAGATAATTATCAGAAAAGAAGAGGTAAAAGCAACTGTAGTCATAGAAGATGTCTGATTATCTATGCAGAAAATTCTAAGGAATCCACAAAGAAACTGCTAGATAATTTAATTTAGCAAGGTTTCAGGGTACAATTTATCTTTATGTAAAAAAAGTATATTTATCTTTATGTAAAAAAAGTATATTTTCATATAGTAACAGCAAGCAAGTTAGTTATTAAGGCATTGTAATATTGTTATAAGGTAATAGATCAGTGAAACAGAGTAAAAAGTCCAGAATTGACCTACATTTTCAATCAAGGAGCCTAAAAGTGTTTGCTGATACAGATATGCTATGATTCAGAAGGCTAAGGGAATGTCTGAAGGGTGATTTAGAACCATACATTTTAATGTAAATAAATTTTACCACAAAGAAAACAGAATGCATGGAAAAACTCAAAGGACTGAGTAAAACAATATTCATTAACTTTGTAGATAAGAATATATATAGTATGTTTTATTGACAGCCTTAAAAGTGGAATTTATTTGCATCTTTTCTCCTCTTCTTTATTGGGGATGGTGCTCTAAGGAGCAAGTGCTCTAAGGAGCACTTTCAGTAGCAGTGTTCCTTGATGAAATTAGCACCATAGATTTAAATGCTCTAAGATGGGTTGAATTTTGTTGGAGTGAAGATGGTCTCTACTGAGCTTATGAGAAACATTTATTTGAATCATTCCAGCACACATGGTGTGTTGGCTGTGACAGTGTCTTGCGACCAGCATGTAAAGTTTGCAGTTAGTTTAATTTGTGGCAGTCAGTACTGCAAAATCTTTAGCTTAGCACTTTATAAAAAACAAATAAACCAAACAAATAAAAATGTTTCTGCATGTGCCATGTGGTTGCTTTATATCTGTAGATCTTATTGCTTTGATCTTCTGCAGTCAGCATTGACTTCAATGGAAAGTCTTATTCCTTCTTTTGAGCTGATTCATGTTTCTAGGAGTAGAAGTAAATATCTTTGCCTGACTTTGATAAGACCTTTGATAGTCACCTCATTTGAAATAAGGTGATTGAGTTGCTTAATTTGAAATTCAAGAAGAAAATATAGTAAATGTTACAAATTTTGTTTTAAGAATAATTTTTAAATGAATTAGAGAATAATTATAAGAATAATTTTAAACGAATTTTAAAATGAATTCATTTAAAATTAATATTTTTTAAATTATTTATAAATATAATAAATGTAATAACTATTATAAGTAAATATAATGAAATGTAATAAACTTTTAGCAGGGCTATCCTTTCCTTGAATTAAGAATTTAAAGTGCGGTTTTGAAAAAGTTCTTTCTCCCACATAGAAACTGAGTATGCCAGAGGGCAATCACCCATAACAAATTATGTATATTATACATACATTATACACATATGTACGTATTATATAATTATATATGTATGTTTATTATATATTTTATAATATATAAAACAATATTTAGACACAGTATTTAATGACATATATACATTATAATATAATATACATGATTTATATAATATGTGCATAATATTTTTATATCAATATCATTGTTGAATTGATTGTGTGATCAATACATAGATAAAAATGTTGTTAGGTGAGCCAAAAGAGTGATTCTTCCTTTGGTCACATTGGGGTGTGATAGGAAAAGCTTCTCTCTCACTTATCAATTATTTACACTGATGGATAACTGTAAAGCACAGAAATCTGCAGTCTCAGAATTTGCTTCAACTCCTTAACAAAGGGGAGATTGAAATCCTGACCCCAAAAGTAGCTTGGAGATTGGAAACCAAATTGTTCTCCTACTCTCCAGCTTTCTTCCCAGGTCCTTGAAGCTTTTTCTGGGAATCTGTAGGCAGACTTTTGGAACATTTGAAAAAGAGGGATGATCCCCATATATTTACTAAGGCCATTTGACTCTGGGCCCACTGAGCTGACAGCAGAGTCATTTTACCTTTAGATAATTAGAGAGCATAAATATAATTTATCTTCTGCTTTTAAAAGAACTAATGAAGACAAAGATCATCTCTGTCCTCAGCCTCAGGTAACTTCAGGGACTGTGAAGAAGAGTTTGATTCTACTAGTGTGTACTGTCTTTTGTCACTGCCTGTTCTTGCTTTTTCTGTTAGGAGATGGCATTTGAGGCAGTATTATTCACTGTATGGAGGCATGAATGCCATCTTCCAATATCACATATATGTGACTCTCAGCCACTGAGGTCTCTTAGCAGTCAAACTACTAATAATGCAAATGGCAGTTATTAGTTATGATATGGTGTTGCATTTCCATTTTTTTAAGTAAAAAAATAGCTAATACTGTTTACTGCTAATATGACACATTATTTTATAATAGCATTTTCACAGTAATACTAATGCTTACCTAGTCTATTAATAAATCTTACTAATTGCCTTTACTACCTGGCTCTTTTATTTTCCTGAGGCAGCAGCCCCTCACCACCTCCCTTTTATTTTTCAACCTGATGTTGGATTTTCTTGTGACTCATTCCTTATTGAAAGAGTCCTGGAAATATCATTTAACCTTTCTTGATGCTCATTTTAAATCAATTTCATCTGTCTTTCTACATGTTTTGTTTTCTCCAAATAAGTTTGAATTTTCTGGTTTGGAATTTTTTTTTTTGAGGCATGATCCTCTGATGCCACCTAGGGGGCACCTGTAAGATTGGGGTTACTGATTTGACACTGAAAAGTCTTAAAAAAAAAAAAAACAACAAACCTCTTTTCAGTTTGGCCTAAATTGTTTGGCTTTCCTTGCATTTTTCCTCCCTGACTCCAAGGACAGAGAATCCTTGACACAATGAAGACAAACATTTGAAAATCATAGGCTTTGTTTACTTTTTAAAAATATACCTTTGCACAATAGGTGTATATACATATGCATATATACATATATATACACACATACTCATGTGCTGCTATCTATAGCGCACTGCTCCATGGGATTTTAGTATAGCAGCTGTTTCAGTGCTTCAACTATCCTCAGGGTTAGGTATCACCACTCCCACCATCATCGTGTCCCCTTTTTTATATAGTTGAAGAAACAGGCATAAAATGTTTAAGTAACTCACCCACTTGGTGCTGAAGAGACAACTTCTACTTCGTGACTGCAGAAATTACCCTTGCAATAACCATTTCTACCTATTGCTTCTCATCGCCTCTGATTTCCTGAAGCTTGAGTCAACAGCCCTTTCCTGATAGGCACTTCCCCTTTCATAGGATTTTACTAGCATTGTGGCCTCTGTGGTCGTGTAGAATTGTAAAGGTTGTTATTGAGCAGGACCAAGTACACTAGGAAGAAGGGAAATAACACAGCTGTTTAAAAAGAAATATGAACCTGTTGTCTATTCATCAAAAATGGATGAGAAGATTTACTCTAAGCATTTCATGAGACTTTGTAGAGTAGCAATTGTAGTGTATGTCAACTCATAGATTAAAAATTTGAATAATCAACTTTATTTTTCATGAAAATCAAGCTTAGGTATAAGTGCAGTTGCATATAGTGTTGGGATCCTGATGAGAATAATTCAGTGGACTTGAGGAAAGAACACTTATCTTGAGAGTATTAAGTTTATTATGATGATAATTTACAATAGAGGTGAGTTTCCATAAAGGATACAAAGAATCTGTTAAAGTGTTATTTTGAAAGCTCTGGGAACTAGGATGTTGTCTGATAAAGGTTTTGGGGAAGCTGTTTTAGAACAGCTTCAGATAAAGTATCTGAACTTGCTTGCTCTGTTTGGAATTCTAATCCACACATAAGATGCCCCCTTCAGCCTTCTGAGTCACAGCAAGTGTTACAGTCATTATCTCTGCAGATAATCCATAAAGTTTGTTACCAAAAGATAAAATGCTGACCTGTGTAACATAGAAATGGATATGTTTATTTACGTATTTATTTGTATTTATGTGTTTATGTGTGTGCACTCATCCAAACACACACACAAATACGTGCATGCACACACACAGATTACTTGACTCCTTTATTCTCTTGCAAAGTGCTATACTCTTAATAGATGTATTTCTGATCTTCCCTATTGTATATCCATGGATGATAAAAGAAATACATTGCCTTCTCTTAGTCACCCTACCTTTAATTTGCTGAAAAACTTTCCTTTAAGCTCCCATTTACTGAATGATTATATATGCACACTTTATTAAGTGCTCCTCACGTAGTCCTGTGGTAAAATAGATATGATTGTCCAGTTTTCAGCTGAGAGAGTCACAGGGAGAGATTAATGAATTGCCTATTAGGACATTGATTCCCTGAGGAAAGTCAGTGTGTTCCCAGTTTTGTCCAACTGAAGCCCTGGCTCACCTCCGCTAAGTCTTCCTGCCTCCTTCCCACTGGCTCACATTTGTGATGAGTGGTCTCTGGCTTGGCTGCTTATCTCAATGAACTTTGATAAATCTTGTATTAATTTTTCTAAAGCTTTCTTATGTCTGTATTTTTCTTGTGTTCCACTTTTGTGTCCATTTCTATTACCCCTTCCTGTGTTTTCCAGCTTTGGAGACATGCTGTCTTTCACCCTGACGGCCTTTGTTGAACTGATGGACCATGGCATCGTGTCCTGGGATACATTTTCGGTGGCGTTCATTAAGAAGGTACTGCAGATTGTGCTTGCCTAGACTTACATTACTTGCTTCTTTCAGAGATCCTTTTCTCTGCTTTAAAATATGCTATAGTTTTATCCTTCAGCTCTTTGTATTGAAAGGTGGGCATAATTTTGATAGTATTATGTATGTGGAGACCAGAGAGCCAGAATTCTATATGAAAATGACTTTTTCTCCCCACCAGGATCACTAGGGGTTGTATGTGAGAACACAAATTGTCAAAGGAAATGGAGTTGTAACATTGCTAAAAAAATAGAGGAGTCGGCTGTGTGGACTCCTGTGCATAAGAGGCCTATTCTTGAAGGCTCTATTGGTCTCAAGACCTAAGTGGAGTTTGTACTGGCCTGCCAGAACCTTCTGTCCTCAACCTGGTGTTCAGAAAAAGGGAACAAGATAGAGTATACTGAGTCCTCAAATGCCTGGATTTGAAGCAGGGATAACAGGAAGGAGGAAGCAGGGATAGGGATAAAAGGAAGGAGACATGCCTGGGTCCATGCCTGTTAGGCAGAGTAAGTCTGCTTCGTTGTAATCATGGTGCAGTAAGTATCTCTGGGGTCAGTGAGTTCCATTCACCCTTCTTCTTTAGGAGGAAGATAATAAAGGGATGAACAAAAGGTGAGCCTGGCATGGGGAGAAAAGACAAAAGAGTTCTCACAATTCCCTAATAAAATGTATCTGCAAACTTACACTCTCTTTCCTATCTTCTAACAAAAAAATAAGTAGCTTTGACTTTATCACTGTTGAATACAATATCAAATCATGGATTACTGTTATTTACAGATTTATTAACTTATTTTTCCTCTCTTTGTGAAATGTTATAACTTTACTGGCATTTTTCTTTCCACCAATGTATTAGGAATGAAGAGATATTTGTAATTCAAAAATTTGATTTATAACCATAGATTCCTGGGAAGGGTTATTTAGAGCAGAATGTCAGAGAACCTGTGCAAAATTTGGAAGATCAAAGCAAAATTCAATAGAAGTCACTTGAATTTTTAAACCTTTGATTTTGTACCAATGGTCACCTTAAATAAAAACATGCAAAAGTTAGTACAATATGTTCCTATATGCCCTTCATGCAAATTTCTGTAATGCTAACATTAGGCATAACAATGGTACATGATCAAAACTAAGAGATTTACAGTGGTGCAATAATTACCATTATTTAATTTCACCAGTTTTCTTATCATATTCTTTCTCTGCATGAAAGATCCCACACTGAATTTAGTTGTCATGTCCACTTAGTGTCCTCCA
Source organism: Talpa occidentalis (assembly GCF_014898055.3). NCBI lineage: Eukaryota > Metazoa > Chordata > Mammalia > Eulipotyphla > Talpidae > Talpa > Talpa occidentalis. The sequence goes on along the minus strand of NW_026555331.1, from coordinate 111,399,061 downwards.
CTCTGATAGTTCCGCAGTTTTTCTTTGGTATTTATGACTTTGATAATTTTAAACAGTACTGGCCAGTTATTTCATAGTGTGTCCCTTAATTTGGGTTTGTTTGATGTTTCCCTTATGATTAAATAACGGAGGTTATGCATTTTTTACAATGCTGGATAAGTAATGTTGTGGTCTTCCCAGCATATCATATCCAGATATATGATGTTAATATGTCTTATTCGTGGTGATGTTGACCTTGATTATATAGTTGAGATGTTGTCTCCTGGTTATTCTCACTGTGAAGCCACTACTTTTCCTTTTGAAGTTAAACAGAATCTTGGGGAGAAACCACCTTGATTTGAAGACCATGGGAAACCCTCTAGTTCTAGAATTGAAGCAATTAGCACTCTTCTGTAATAGTTTTTGCTCATTTGACTGGCTCTCCCAATAGACCATGAACTCTAACCATGAAACTTGGTTTTCTTCATGAATATCCTCAGGGTCTGGCACAAAGTAAGACCATACTACATTTTTGTGAAATGAAAGAATATTTGCTTGAGAAGCACTTTTTTAAAAAAAGTCTTAGAACATGAAGAAGAGAAAGGATATGGTAGCAGTGTATCTAAGTATATTTCAAGGAAAATTTCATTTAAGAGTGGAAAAGGATTGCAGTTTTCTTTAAGTGATGTGAGAAATGATTATACAGAATGACAATTAATTTTCTAGCTACCTATGAAAATGATTTTTGTTCACTGAAATTAAATTTAAAAATCACATAAAATTTAAGGAAGCAGAGCCTAACAGTCTTGGCAGTTTAAATTTAAAATTTTAAGTATTTTACAAAAGGCAAGATATTCAACATAATTTCATATCCTCATTCTTTTTTTTTTTTTAAATAGAGGTATGTTTTATTTATTTATTTATTTGTTTGTTTGTTTGTTTGTTTGTTTGTTTTGTTTATACATGCACTGGGTACAGTCAGAAGCGCGGGAGGGTGAGAGAATTCACCACAGCCAGAGCGGGGAGCAGAACAGGCAGAAGGACCGAAGTACACTGCTGAGGGGAGCAGCAGGCAGTAGGAAAGGTCTGCGCGCCATGCGGGACCCTCCTCCGGTGGCCGGGGTGCAGCCGGGGATTGAACCGGCGCCGCAGAGGCCGCGAGCAGCTTCGCAACCCAGCGCTCAACCGCTGCGCCACCGGGGAGGCCCCATATCCTCATTCTTAATCATTCTATTTTCCTTATGTGATTAAAATATGATCATTTGAAAATGGCTTTGTAATCTATAGCTTTTGTAAGGTTAACCTTTTTTATTCCTTAGTTGGACCAACTTCAGTACTTTGACAACCCAGGATTGTATGCAGGCAACTGTCTTTTAAATGGAGCTTTATCTCCACAAAAATCAACTAGGAAATGATCTGACAAAAGATGTTTATCTCTGTGGTCCAGACTTGCCTCTCTATTAATGCCAAATTCATTTCACTTTGGGGAAATATTTTTTTCCCCTGTCAACCCCTGTCTCCTTCTCTATTACTTTATCTATTTTATTGTCTAGATATTTGGTTGTACATTCCAGTTTACAAACCTTATCTGCAATAAATCACATCATTTCATAAACACTCCGAGATTGGAAATCTCTTGATGCCAATATACAATGCTGTTGCCTTTTAAAGATTTGGCTATTTAGGAAAATGATAGGAAGACTCAGAGAGGAAAGCATAGGGGGAAAACCTAAAAATTTCCATGAGTTGTTTCTCCCCTAGACAAGAATAATATCACTACCTTTTTGGAAGAAAGATTTCATACAAATTCTCTTGAAACCTTCCTTCTTCAGAAGGACATCACTCTGTAGTGTAAGTGCCTTGGACAAATATCAAGCCGTTTCAGTATACAGACCTAGTAATTTTTGCCTCTTAAGAACTTGAGAGATTTATGAGCCTTCTCTGGCTGGGATAATGTAAGATATGGGAGTGGAAATCCATGCTCTCCATAGTTCTTTTTGGTTCTGATTAACATAGGGCTATTTTACGATTTCATTAAGAAATGTTTGTGATTTTAATATTTTGTATCATTAATTCATGGAATGCTATTTAACTTCTTAAAATTTAAATATTCCTGTTTTATTTAAGTACATTTTTAAATGAATGACATTGTATGGAGGTAACAACATATAATTATTAGTAATATATAGTAATTATGTAATTATTACTAGCTTCTCTCAAGTTTTCTTCCTTATGACATGGGCTTACTTTCCAGAAGCTATCCTTTGGCTGGTTTAGGCTAGGTCATCTGTGTGGGCAGAAGTGCAGAAATGGTGCAAGGAAAAATTTAAAGACAAAGGAAGTCATTATTAATCTTTTGGGGAATGAAGGAAATTAAAGATTAACCAATTTTTTTTAAAGATTTATTTATTTATTTATACAAGCACTGGGTACAGTCAGAAGCGCGGGAGGATGAGAGAATTCACCAGAGCCAGAGAGGGGAGCAGAGCAGGCAGAAGGACCGAAGTACACTGCTGAGGGGAGCAGCGGGTGGCAGGAGAGGTCTGCATGCCAAGATTAACCAATTTTTAACATCCCATTGCTATACTAAGATCTATAGTTTTTAAACTAGACATAGAAAATATTATTTGTACATTCATGAATAAGGAGCTCTATAGTCATTACATTTACTGAATCAACCTTGATGCCATGGTTATTAGTTCATTAGGTAAAAATACTGGGTCATTTAAATTTCTGGTTAAAACAAGACAAATAAAAACAAAAGGTAGAAGTTAGATTCAAAAAACAACTAGTATTGCCTCCAGAATTGTACTTAGAACTCTAAAGGGTGGTGTGCCTGCCCTCTGCAGGTACTTAGCTAAGTGTTATACACAAAATGCTAATTAGGCCACCTACATTAGGCTTGCTGAAATTATGGGTTCCATATGTCAAGGAAGAGGTGAATTAATAAAAAATGGATGAATTTTAGAGAATACTTGATGAAGGAAAAGGATCATTTTCACTAGGAAAGAACTATATAGATATGACAATTGGAAATGAACTATGTGAGTAGGATACAGATATGTCTGCATTAGAGCAAAGACCTCTATTTTCCCATCACTGAGAAAGCCCTTTGGAAGTAGGTAAGAGTTAATAATTTGTGAAGATCTTTAATGCTTGTAAAAAAAAAGTATATTTCATATCAGAAAATAATTGAGAGTTCTTACTGAATATTTTGAGAAAGGAAATAGTTAAAAGTGTATTTATAGAAATAGAGGGTGAATTTTCATTATGAGAAGGAAATTTTGAACTTAGAAGATGTTTTAGTAATCCAGGAATGAGTTGAATTGGTAGGTCAGTGTTTTACATATACAGCTGAATGTGTATCACAGGGTTAGAAAATAGGGAACTGGGGATAATAATCACTAATGATGATGGCAAGCTTGACAAAGGTGATAATCGAAAAGGGAGGATTAAGAAGGCAATCAGATTGGTTTTTATCCTTGTTTAATGTTTGACTTTGTTGAAATATCTAAATGCAACTATCCATTTGGATCCCAGGAATGAGCACTTAACATACTCCATAGTAAATACCTCTTATTTACCTGTCCCTGCTACACTCTAAGGTCCCTAAGGTTAAAAATCATATGGGTTTTGCTCATCTTCTATTTCCATATCCTAGGACAGTGTGAACATGTTTTTTGGCAATCAATAAATTGATATCAATTAATATTACCTGAATGAATAAAAAGGGGAATAAAAACTTTGGATGGGGGAAGTGAGGGAGTTTGATAGCAGGCTCTTGGATGGAAGATTCTCCATGGAGTCTTAAATTTACATTCAAATTTATTAAATGGACACAAGAAAGAGAGCATGGAAGAAGGAGAGAACTCATGAAGAGAAACTTAGAAGTATTGTCAGTGACTTTTTTGTGAGTTCTTCAGTTTTATAATTACATGCCACGATTCTGCTGGGATAGTGAAAAATTTGTAGTATTGGTGGGGAAGTTAAAGAGTTTATCTTCTATTTAGAACAGATCTAAGTTAAGTGTTAAACTATGAGCACAGTATGAGCATAATTGCATTTTTGTCAGAAAAAGATGACCTGAGAAAAAGAAAGGTGATCTTAGCATAGTAGATTTGACAGAATAAAATAGACTGTGAAGATTAAGGCACTAGCTTGCCAAGGCCAGTAAACACTTCGGAGAACTATATTAACCATGAAAGGAACTAAAGTAGTCTTTGGAGAACCTTAAAATTCTCATACTTTTCCTATCATTTGTATTATAGAGTAATAGCTTTCTGGAGTATAAAATCATAATGTTACTACACGCATTCATGTCATTTATTATTATCTTCCCCCTGAGATCCAGATATGTATGAGGGCAGAGAGGGTGTTTTTGTGTGTAGTCCTCTCCCAGGGCATCAGTGCTTAGGAACACTTATGATGTTAATTGTCAGTTGCCAGAATGCCTTCACGTTTTATTTTGTACAAGGATGGAGAGGGGATGTGAACAAGGAGCCCATGGGGCAGCAGTAAAGGAGAAATTAATGTCGACAGGGAGAAGCAGCAAGTGTCCATTAGTCATGAAACCAAGTTACTTAGTTTTTAAGAAAGCAGTCATCATCGCTTCTTAGCCTTTTGGCTAAGATCAAGTGTAAGAAATAGTCATTATGTTGATATAATAATAAGCTTTTAGTGTGAGTTGTCAACAGACAGTAATAACTTTTAATGAGACCTCTAAAATAAATCCTTTATGGTACCCTTGTGTTTGGATTAATTTGATCCATTTTCCTAACCCTGATTTTACTTCCCGCTTACATTGTGATTTATTATGTTTGAGGCCTTAGTGATTAATCCCTTAGGGAATATGTTATAGGGATTAACCTATTATTTCAACTATTAGCCCTGCTAATTTAAATGTTTTCCTGTTTGCTAAATTTGAGAGAAATGAGAGAAATGTATTTTTACCATAAAAATTTGGAAGACTAGGGCAAAGAGTGAAATCACTCTTTGTTGAGGAATCACATTTGTTGAGGAATAGCAAGAAAAGTAGCCAGTAACTGAAAAACTGCTAGTTGAATGGTGTTGACAGAGTGATTTGTGTGAGTCCCTGAAGAACATAACAGGATCATAATAAGAACATCAAAGTCATGGATTGTGTGGGTGAGGGAGTAGCCTGGGGATGGGAGGGAATGGCTATTAGTATCTGTTGAAATTACTGTCTCAGAGAAACACAGGAACCCTTAAAATATATATGTTGAAATCAACTGAAAGTGGAAACTCAGAAATATAATCCCAGAAAAAACAGGCAGAATAATTCTTTGAAACAGTCTCTCTTTTTTAAAAAAAAATGCTTATTATTGAATTATAAAAAATAGGATAAATATGGTACATTGTAAGAATGCCATTAACAACCATCATTGACTAACAAACTTCATTGCCTTTTTGTTGTAATTCCAGGTACTTTTCATCTTTTGTCTGGTGTTTCTTAAATGATCACTCTGTTTACTTGATTTGCTTCCTTGTTTGTTTGTTTCTCTGCTTTGTTTACTACTGAGAGGTCAATTGTGTCTCACTTGGATTTTCAGATAGCAAGTTTTGTGAACAAGTCAGCTATAGACATCTCAATCCTGCAGCGATCCTTGGCAATTTTGGAGTCAATGGTGCTCAATAGCCATGACCTCTACCAGAAGGTGGCGCAGGAGATCACCATCGGCCAGCTCATTCCTCATCTTCAAGGGTAAGCAAGCTCATACCTCGGGGACAAGGGGAAAAGCTTCAAGACAGCCACCATGACACCCAGGGAAAAATTTGTATTGGATTGATTAAATATCAAGAAAGAGAATCTTGACTTGGGGTATATGACACCATGTACCACGCTCATCCCTCCTCACACTGAAATGTCAGGGGTACTAGCCCCAGGGTGAGCTCCATGTCTGTTGTCCACACTGTTCTGTTCCCAGTTCCTGACCCTTAATAGAATCTCAGTTTTGATAATATTGGTAAATAGCAGTAAGATTTACTTTTAATGAGATGTAATAGGACAACTTGTTCTTTAAGTTTTTGACAAAGTCTTTCCTTAATCATATAAAACAGTATTTCCTATATAAATAAGCAAGTAATTTCATAGTAGTTTCATAGTTAGGGATTTTTAAAGGTATATTTATTTTTTAGGTTCAAGGTGATCGCAAAGACCTTTTTTTCTATGTCATAATGTGTCATGTGTCTTCTCAAGTGGCTTAAACTGTAAGACAAGGCCCTAGCAGCCTACAGTTCTTAGGGGCTTCTCCCTTTCTCCACCATGGGCAGTTTATAAAGTTTCTCTGATACCAGATTAAGAAGAAACCTCTTGTACAGTCCTACTTAATATATGAAATTATTGAGGGTTGAAGGAGGAAACAGATATCCTAAGCTAGCGTATACAGGACTAGGAGGAAACCTGATTGGCTAGCTTGGGTTGCTAGTGTAGGGTGGGGATGTGAGGATATTCAGTAATTCTCAAAAATAGAAAGTGTTAACAGCTGTGTGAAAGTAATATGAGCTTTGAAAGTGCCTTAGATGTTTCCTTTATTTGGAGGGGACACTGTGACCAGAAAGTAAAATCTTCAAGTCCCACCAGAAGGTATGGATTGTGGCCTCAGGGAAAATTAGCAAATGCTCTCGAGTAACGACTTATATGAAATTACTCTAGAAATATCAGTTTCCCTGAGTGTGAAACATACTAACTTTATAGTCTGTATTTTTTCTTTAACTGTCAAGGGTACATGTACATTCACAATGCAATTTGCAGGAATGTAGAGTTTATTATTTGTCAAATGCTGTGCAAGGATTTTATATACCTTATCTCATTTTATTCTAAAAGCAACCCCTTAAAATAAGTGTGTTTTTACCTGGTGCTACAGATGAGGGAACTGTTTTAGGGACAGCCCTTGAACTTGTCCTAGGCCTCACAGCCTATGTCCTAGCCTCACAGTGATGCTCTGTGCCTTGATTCGCATCCTGTGTAAGGCCATATTCAGAGATCTACTGCTCCCTAAATTAGCTTTAACTGTAGCATACGGATATTTCTTTGCTTATATCTTGGGTCCTTATTTACTGTTTACCATGCTACTTACATGAACTCTTGGCTTCGTGGAATTTCTGATTTTATTCTGGTAAAAGTCAAAATTTGTAGACATAAATACCTGCTCTTCTTATTAAAAATTCTATTTGAAGAAAGGTTTTTAGAATATGTAATATCACTGCCCTGGAAACAAATCAGTTTCCTTTGTGATACACACAGGAATGTGGGGACACTGAAAACTACCCCCAGATATACTTCATGTATTGCACGGGAAATAACACATATGCTCATGTACACATAGACACGTACCTGAAGCCGGCCGCCTGTACTCTCCAGTATATCTTCACTGCAGAGGGTACTGACCCCTCTGCTGTTCCAGCTTCCTGATAGCAGAAATGCATTCTCAATGTCAACTTCATTTTTTGGACCCTGCTTTTCTTTCTCAGCTTTATTTGGGGTTATGATCATGAGCCATATCATGGTCTGACTCTTCTACAGTTGATTTTAGCCAAAGGGCCAAGAAGCAATGGTCTGGCTCTTCTGACTTTCTGTATTGTTCTTTGTCTTTACAGCACAGATCAAGAAATCCAGACATATACCATTGCAGTGATCAATGCCCTTTTCCTGAAGGCCCCTGATGAGAAAAGACAGGTCAGTTGCTTTTCTTTTGTCTTAAACTTGTGGCCAGCGCTGGCAACTTTTGTTGGAGTGAGCCCTCTCCTTCCCACCATGGGGACATCAGGACCACCCTGCTGCTCTGCAGCTTGGCTGGCCAGCCTGGGACTGTTTATGAATTCAGTGGCAACTAGGTAACCTGGGCAAGGCACTGATGAAGAAGAATGCTGGAAATATTCCAGCACCACAACCCTTTCATTAAATGAAACCCATGGTAGAAACCCAAAACATAGTTGCTGTTGTAGAGGCAGCATTAGAAGCTCCATTTCCTCCACTACCCCCTCTATAACAGTCCATTCCCCGGTTGAAAAGGTCCAAAGTTCAACAAAGGAAAGTGTCAAAGGGTATGTTTCACACAGTTACATTTAAGGGGCTCCATGCTCTTATTGACACAGAGGAGGGGAAGTGGACTGCTCAGTTCTCCAGACCTCATCCATGCAGGGTCAGAAAACAGAGCACGAAACAGAGTCCCTGACACATGAACACAACCATGGACAGGGATCTACACATGCTCCATCCTGTCCTCTCACTTCCCATCTCACACTTCCCTGGGCAAAGCATGGCACCTTTCAAGGACTCTGTTTCCTCATGTAATCATACCATGTAGACTGTTGTTTTGTTTTTGCTTTTTACTGCTCTTTAAGCTAAACAAAATTTTGTGGACATTATTATGCATCAATGTATCTATATCCATATTTATATTATTCTAATGGAATTACATATTCTCCTTTGAGTTTACTAAAAACAATTCCATAATACCAGACAAAAAAATACAGGATGTGGGTAGGGATTTTCTGTTTTGTCTCTTAACTAAGCTTCTATTAAGAGGGTAGTGGAAAATCTTCATTCATTCTTTCATCAAGCATTTATTGTCTACTCTGTCTCAGCTATTGTGCTCTGAATTTGGAAAACGAAGATGAAACGGATGGTCTCTAGCCTCTTGAGGTGCCCACGATCCCATGCAGCAGATAAATATTATAAACAGATAGTTATAATAATTGTTGTAGTAGATGTTGGGAATGTATTGTCCCTTCTAACTTATTTTTTTTTATACATCAGTAAGCTAAAGTAGGGAATATGTATTCTTTTTTATTGTTGTGTGTGTGTCACTTAGACAATAATTTCATTTTATAGAACCATCTTTTAATCTCATTTTCAAAGAGCCATAGCTGTCCTTGGCCTTTTGTTTTTTTATCTGGTCCATGAAAAAAATGGACCTTTCTATTTTGATTAGGAAGAAAATTCTGCCTTATGGGCACTGTGGAAGGGCACACTCCATCTGGATGGCCATTAAACACTAACCTGGATGTGTCATTGTTCTTGTTTTGAAGAGACTGGAAGAGGACCTAATATTGGATTTTTATTTTACTCCATCTAACCTTTTAAAATAATCTTACATTTGTTGTCAATGCAGTGGGCCAGCCGGCATCTTAACATAATGTTGTAACCTCTAACAGAGTCCTCTGCATTTCCATCCCTCTTCTCTCCTACTTGCTTTCCTTTCTATGGTGTGGCGATGACCCCGCTAGGTTGGTGTAGAGAGCAGTGTTGACATCCTCGATTGTCCTCTGACTGTAAGTCCCACATTCCCACTCTGCTTCTGTCCAGCCTGTGTGTCCTCCTCATATTTCCTCCCTGTGTTCTGTTCTTGGTTCTCCCTACTTTCTGCAACTTTATTTTAACCTTGATTGAATTCATGGTTGTGTTTTTGAAACACAGCTTAACTTACTTTCTACTCTATTAGTACAAATAGCCAAAATACCCCCTATCAAACAAAAAACATTCGTCTTTCTGAATATGAGCAGTATTTATACTTTCGAATGTTTGCATCAAGATTATTCCCAACTATTTCTTTCCCCCCTAGTATGTTTGCCATTTAGAAAGGGCATCTGTATATCACTGAACTTAATAAAATCACCTGCAAGTGTCAGGCAGGCCAAAGCACACAGTGTATCTTGTAGAAATAAGATGTAGCAATGCTCAGTGTGTAATCTAGAGTTTAGCATCCACCCAGGTATTTGTCGTCTATTGAAATCTGTTCCATGTGAGCTTGCTAGACTTTTTTCAGTCCCAGGATATGTACTGTTCACTCTGTCTTTGCTCAGATTAGCATGAAATTTAGAAGATAATGTTTAAAGTGATGGTTCTCTAAAGCCAGAGTCTTTCGTGTGGGCATCTTTGCCTGCTGACATCTCTCTGCACATACACAGTCTAATAAAAACTGATGAGTCTTTCCAGTGGAGAACCATTGTTTTCACTTGAAGTGTTTGCTTTTTACTCGGCTGTTACCTTTTCCTGCAAGGGGAAAATTCCAAAAAAGAAGTTTGCAAGTGCCAGATTTCCTTTCTTTGCTTTTGAACATTCAAAAAATAACTTGAATACTACTGCTGGTGTGAGTCCATTATTTCATACAGAATACTGCTGATATCCAGTGATGAAGTATACCCCAGGATCAAGTCCTTTTGGAGCTTGTTGAAATATTTCTTTCTAACCAAAGCCTTTGTGTGGGTGTGTTTTTTCTTCAATAGGAGATGGCGAATATTTTGGCTCAGAAGCAACTACGTTCCATCATTTTAACAGTAAGTACTTAAGTGCTGTGACCACTTTGTTGGGGGTGAATGGCCTGCTGCATTTATATATGTTCTCTTTTGGCTTCAGTTTGTGGTTTGTTCTGTGATTTGCTTCTGTGGTGAAGCAGTAGGAACTAGAAAGAAGGAAAAAGCATGCTTTTGGAATTGCAATAAACAAGGCTTTTCCACAGGGATGGCTCCATATGATTGGAGCGAGGACTCTTGGGAACCCCTATAGAGAGAAAAGGCAGGGAAACACATTCTGGCAGGAAGGGTTGGAAATATCTCCCAGTGGGGTGCTTTATAATACTTGCCATTGCTGTAGTTTTGTATTTATGGAGGTCAGAGGCTACATGACTTAAAAAAATATCCACCAATATGAGCTTATAGTGATGTAAATGGGGAGGCTAGATGGATACAGAGGAGACCCTGAAAAAAGTCCGGACATTTTGACTATCATTTTCCTGGGCTCCTGTGCAAGAAAAAGATAGGAATGACATCTGTGGAATCTACTCACTAAATGCAATGCAAAAATCACGTAAGTGTGGAAAAAAAGACTGCATGTTTTGATGTGAATGTTCAGGTGTAAATCAAAATGCAAGATTACCTGAGACCTTATCTACTACCTGACTTTAAACCAAGTGCTGTAAGAAGCACATGTGGTTGATTCCCTGCTAACTTTAAAAAAAAAAAAAAAGATTTCTGCTTTCTCTCAATCAGGCCATTAAAAAATTAAAGACCTTATATGGGTGAAAAAAAAATATTCTGGATCACAAAGCCAATGTTAATGACTACAATTTGTCATCAAGTTTGAGTTAAACTGTTGAAGATAACAAGAAACATATGGATGTAACTGTTTGATTAAGAAAAAGGTACCCTAAGTTCTTTAGGAATGACATGATTTCCTCCCTGGAACTGCAATCTGAAGTGGGTGTTGGTAAAGGGGCTGATGTAGTCTAGTTCCAAGAATGGTTTTGTAGAAAATGCAAAAGGATTATAATATGCTTAGTCTTTGTACTGATTCTCAATAAACACAAACCTTGCCGTAGCTGCACCATAGTTGCCAGTTTTACCTTCTTAGCCATTAGATTTCCATATCATGTTACAGTCTTTGGTCCAATTATAGAGTTTCTTTCTAGTAAAATTTTATGTTTCTGCTCTAACTGCAGATGCAATTTGTGTTAACTCTGTAATCAGAAAAAGTAAACTGATTTGAGTGATATAATTTGTTAATAATTTGTTAAAAAAAAGTATATTTGTTTAAAAAAAAAGTAGGAGCTGCAATATTAAAGAGCCGTTCAGTGAAATTGTTTGTTCAAGGGGTGGAGAGTAGGGAGATAGAAATTAGAAACATTGAATTAAGGTCTTAGCTTATTGTTGCTATCACCTAGGTGTGATGGATGGAGTTATTCAGCCCACAGATAGGGGGCTGGAATGACTGACTAAACGGTTGCTTTAATGAGTGTTTTGTGAGACTTTGATGACTGGCACTTCAAGGTTGGTATTCTCTGCCAACAACATGCAGGGCAGATATTTTTGAGTTGTTAATAAAATTGATATTCATATACTTCAGTATCCTCATACTTTGGATGCTAAACAGACACTATGAATCAGTATCCTGTCCTGAAGAAGAAAGGTTATGAGGTTTGACTGCTCCATATATCCTACTGTCTAGCTTTTCTCTTACTCATTATTTTGGTCCAGCAACTTCTTTCTGTTTCTTATTTATCTCCTCACCCCCACCTTCTTTAATTAACTACTTCATATGGTGTTTACAGCCAGGGTGTGGAATACAGGTACATGCCAGGTTGGGAGATACCTGGAGAAGATTCTTTCTGACATGAAGACATGGGTGGGTCTAACACATTCAAAATTACCAATTTCAATGGTTGTTTGACCACACCAACAAGTATTTTGGAATTTTTTTAAAAAAGATTTATTTTTATTTATTTATGCATACAAGAATTAGGGTGTAAGCCAGAGGTACAGGGCGTACCGCTGTGTGAGAGGATTCACACACAGTGTATGTGTGAGAGGATTCACCAGAGACAGAGTGGGAAGCAGAACAGGTGGACCTACTGAAATACTCTGCTGAGGGGAGCAGTGGGCGAGACAGGAGAGGTCAGGAGAGGTCTGCTGTGCCATGTGGGTTAGCTCCCTGGCCAGAGATGGAACCCATGCTGCAGTAGCTGGTGATAGCTTGATAGTGTTGACTTTAACCCTTGCGCCAGCAGGTAGCCCTCTTGTTTTGCATTTTTAAGGGACAACAATGGTCTCTGCCAAAGAGGATCTATGTTAGGCTCAAGTATTGAATCAAATTTCAGACCCAGTTCTGGTGGGGGCAAAGGCCTACATCCAGTCTCCTTCTACTCCTTTTATATTTGTTCCATTAGGTTCTATTTTTCTGAATTATTTTCATTTAAGTGATAATAGGCACATAAAAAAAGCACAGGTGAATTCACTCATTGCTTTGTGGTGGTTAGAGTCCCTGTATGGTTTCCACAGTGAATGAACTAAACCTGATAAATACTTTGTTTTTGTGTGCTGCTTCTAAAAGTTATCCCCTTTTATAAGTGGTGGCTCATGTCAGAGACAGTTCTAGAGTAAGATGATGACAAATTGCATAGAATATTTCTGCACCATTTATTCCTCTACTGCACTAAGGGATGTTTCTGTTGTAGAAATACAATTGCCTTCAAGATCCTCCACTGCAGGCACGCCTTGTCTTGATCTGTATGGCTGCATTCACAGGAATTTCCAGTGTTTTCTCTTCTTGTACTCACCTTTACATATAGTAGGTCTTTTCATAGTTTCTGATCTAAAAAGCTTAGGAACCTTATTGGGCTTTGGACTGTAAAAGAAAGCTCCAACATCACCCATGTCCTCACTTCTGAAGGGTGTTTCTGTTTTTACCAACCTACCTCCCCAGTGCCTCCACTTGGAGACTTCTGTGGTTCTACTTGGCCTAATGACAGGGGCAAACTTGTTTGGGGCCTCCCTGGTGGCCAAGGGGTTAAGCACCGCACTATGAAGGAGTCCGCAGCCTCTGCAGCACAAGTTCAATCCCCGGCCGGCCAAGGAGCAACCCACATGGCGAAGCAGACCTCTCCTGCAGCTCCCCTTAGCAGAGTATTTCAGTCAGTCTGCCTGTTCTATTCCCCACTCTTTCTCTGGTGAATCCTCTCACCCGCCTGTATCTCTGGCCTGTACCCAGCTCTTGTATGCATAAATAAATAAATCTTAAAAAAAAAAAAAAAACTTTTGTTTTTTCTTTAAAAAAAAACATTTATTTATTTATTTATTTATTTTTTTTTATAGGCATGCTTTATTTGTTTGCTGGTTGGTTTATACATGCACTGGGTACAGTCAGAAGCGCGGAGGGTGAGAGAATCACCAGAGCCAGAGCGGGGAGCAGAGCAGGCAGAAGACCGAAGTACATGCTGAGGGAGCAGCGGGCAGGAGAAGTCTGCACGCCATGTGGGACCCTCCTCCGGTGGCAGCAGCCGGGGATCGAACTTCGCAACCCAGCGCTCAACCGCTGCGCCACCGGGGAGGCCCAAAAAAAAACATTTATTTTTGAATCATCTTTCTAGCATGTCATCCGAGCTCAGCGGGCCATCAACAATGAAATGGCACACCAGCTGTATGTGCTGCAGGTACTAACCTTCAATCTCCTTGAAGACAGAATGATGACCAAGATGGACCCCCAGGACCAGGTGAGTGTTCACTAGACAGCAGTGGGCACAGAGGAGGCAGAGTGTGGTGAGAAACCTTTCCTAAGTCTTCTTAGAAACCAATAGTTTTAGATTATGATGTTATTGTTTTATTACCATCTTTGAACTTGTGAGCACTTAAAATTAGGGTGGATCTAGGATTAGAGAATAAAATATGTTTTTTTTTTCATTATATATCAAACATACATGCCTTTCCTGTATGGGATAAGAAAGTTTGGTGTCATGTGTGTACAGATGTTGACCCCGAGCCCCAGTACTAATAGCTGGTAATAGCTTTGGAGTCAAGTTCCCAGATGAGTGGGGTCTCTTGGTAGCTGATAGTATTCTGCACTTTGAGGAAGTAACTTTTGCAGTGATCAATGCCTGGGACTCTTCCCAGGTTTAACCTGACTTTTGGACTTACATTTTTGTTGGTTGGCTATTTGCTCCAGTTCTCTCAAGGTCTCTATTGTACAGGGAAGGTTATGTTTCCATCCAAAGGCTTTTGGGGAACTTTACAGCGTGAGGACAGAGTGAGAGGAAGCAGCTGGGAGCCCTGCTGTAGCACATTTTCAACTTAAACAGCGCTACAGCTTTGGAAACGAAAACACTCATTATTGGCACATGAGGGCCTGATCTATTGCAGATGTGAGTGCACATGTGAAGTGTGTAAATGCCACAGCAATTCATTCATGGCATGAGGCCATGCGATTTAAGAATGATAAAGAGGCTTTAAGAAGCTGCCTGCCGTGTGCCCTATACTTTTGTCAAGGCCAAATGCCATCATCCCAGAGAGATGAGATATTCACCTTATCACTTCCGGGGGAGGGGAGCAGTGCATCTTAATGTAGAATGCCCCCCCTCCCTGTTTTGTTTGGAAATCTTTCCTTTTATTAATCTCCCCATTTTTACATATTGTGGGTAACTTTACATAATATAAAATTGACCATTTGGACCATTTTTAAGGCTTTTGATGAACTCACTTCTTAGTGGAGTTAGGAGCCACTTTTCACTTGCACACTTTTAATGAACCTCATGTGCCTTTCACTTTGTGTCTAACTGTGTCCTCCCAGCTCTCCCCCTCAGCCTCTCCAGTGACAAGCCGTCATCATGTTTGGGGCTGTCTTGGAACTCCACTTGTAAATTGATATCAGCACGCCAGTGACTTGGCTGTGGGGATTATCATGGAATAAAGCCAGGGCTGACCAGTAGGGAGAGTGGCAGGAGGGGAAGCATTCAGAGCCCAAACTCAGAACATTGGTTGTCTTTTATCTGTTTTGCTTTTGCCTGAATACAGTGATTCATTTGGACACTGGGGACAGAGGGAGTATATGTAATGTCACACAGTGAAAGCAGCTCAATATCCCTCCCCTTTTTTTCCCTCTCTAACCCCTTCAGGCTCAGAGGGACATTATATTTGAACTTCGAAGAATTGCTTTTGATGCAGAGTCTGAACCTAATAACAGCAGTGGCAGCATGGAGAAGCGCAAGTCCATGTACACCCGGGATTATAAAAAGCTCGGCTTCATTGTAAGTAAGCCATCTCCCTCATCATCCCGGGGTCTGACCTCGGTCACAGCACTGATGTCTCCTCTGACAGGCGTGTGGTCCTCTTGTGCCTTACTGAATAGTTTCCACATTTTCCAGATGTTTAGCTGATTTAAACAGGATCACATGAAATTATCTTCTGGCTGCAGGGAAATGGAATAACTTGCACAAGTGTGACTAATACTGAGTTTGTTTATTCAGTTCTGATTAAGTGTAACCAAGAGTAGTTAGCCCAGAATGCATCTAGACTTCATTAAATCTAGTTCACAAGGTGCTTAAGGTTATATTTGAATTAAAAGGATGATGGCAACTGTGGGATGATTTTATTATTTGGGTTACTGATTGGATTATTCATTCATCAATTTCATATCAAGATTGATTTGAGAGTCTCCTGAAATTTAATCATGAGTTTTATAAAATTTGTATTTTCCTAAAAGTTTGTTCTTGCTATGAATGCTAATAAGGTATCTTTTAGATTGTTTTGGCAAGTCTAAACACAGCTTCTCTTGAATTTAATCTTTTGTTTTGTTTCTGCTTGAGTTCCATTCTTACCTTTGTCACCACCCTTTTTCTGTGTGACCTTGTACTAATTAATCTCAAATTATACATGGGTAAAATTGGGTTTTCAATTTAACCTCCATCTTAAATGACATAAATGAGATTTTGGCTGCAATGACTGGAAATTATGAGGCATGGCTTAATAATTTCAAGTAACTTTCATTGAAAAATAATGTATATACACTACTGTTAATATTTACACCCATTGGTGTCATGCTTTACATGTTAATTTTGGAAACAGTTCATGGAAATTACCTTCAAAATTTTTTTACCTCAGTAATACATATATTGTTGTTCATGAATGAGTTTTTCTTTATTTGGATATTCTACAGTTTATTTAACCAAGCCCTTTTACTAAATATCTCAATATTTTGAAATTACCACTAAATCTTTAATTACTATCTTTGCTACTACTATTTATCCACATCGAGGGTCGCATCATTAGGATAAGTTTGTGGAACTGTTATTCCTGTGGTATATATTTCTAAGGCTTCTGATATTAGCACATTACTTTCTACATAAAAGGGAATCTGTTCCACTTCACCAATAGTGAATCAGGGTGACCAGTTTTTGAATCTTTCCAAATCTTTTGAATTTGAAAACTTTCCAAGTTTTTGAATCTTTCTTAAATCTAAAATAAATCAAATAAATTATTATTTTATAATGATAATTTTCTAACGAGTATATTTATGAAACATTGTATTCAGCTTTGCAACTTATTTTTGCAGAGGTATTATGGCATCATTTTGATATCATTGTGTCCTGTATTTTAACCTTGATATTCCATTTGATCTGTTAATTGAATCTATTATTGTAAGTTTTTAACAAAAACTTTATGCCGGATGGACAGGCAGGAGTTCCTTGCACTTGGTGTGTGTCAACAATCACAGCTTGTGGGTGATCCTGGCCCTGGTTGTCACCCACCAGCATATCAGCAGAGCTCATTTGCCAGAAGTTTAGTCCAGAGAATATGGATGGGGCTTACATTCTATTCTACCTCACCCTCATATCCTCCTTAGTGGTACTTTTGTGTGTTGGACAAGGCTTATCCGAATCTCCTGAGGAGCTTTCCACAATCATCCAATGTCTCTCACTCTGAAGTTACATGGAAATAGTCAAGCAAGAGATCAGGAAATGTGCATTTCCCAGGGTTCTGTCACTCATCCTGGTGGACACCTGAACATCCGTACACTTGAGTCATTGCCATTCCATCTTCTTGTTCTGCCAGGGATTTGCAGCACATTTGAAGTTTGTTGAAAATGCAAAATTCGATTTCTACTTTTGATACAGGTCAGCGACAAGCCCAGTAAACGGAATCATATGCTCGTTGTGCCACCTAGCGGCCATCGTGCAGAAATCGCTGAAAGCAGTGGCCGCAAAGCTGTAGATGTTGTAAGCCATCCAGGTGCAGAATTCTTTCTGGGTTTCTGAAGGAGAAATGATCTTGCCTGTTAACGCTTTACTAGAATCCTTCCTGTTAACTCCTTCAAGAGAAATCTTTTGGATCTTTGAAACGAAGTTCAATTCATTAAAATGAAGATTGCTATTTTTCCTTTCATCTTCCCTAAGTAGTTGCTCAGGAAGTTGTAGGTGACAAATTTTTCAAGTCAAGTGGGTCTAAATTTTATTTTCATATTGCATCCTCACAAACAAAGGGCCAGTGAGCCAGTCATTTAATGTGTTTGGACATCAGTTTCCTCAGTAGGAAACTGGGCAGCTACCCCTCATTCCAATATCAGGGAAATCATTGGCAGCTTTTTAGATTTTTCCAAAGTGGAAGGCACCGTTGCTCCAACAAGGCAAGAAGAACAGTTTGTTAAGGGATAATAAAGCCCAACACCTTGGAGAAGGCAGATGGGCCCACATTCCTTCTTAGCACAGCGTCCCAACAGAGCAGACTTTTCTGATGAAATAATTCTAAAGTCTCAATATAAAGTAGTTAAATAACTTGTGTGGTGAGCCATAACATAGCAAATGTCTGCTTTTAAAACAAAGCTGTTAATCTTCTAGGATCCCTTAGTAACTTTTTTTTTTTTTTTTTTTTTTTTTATAGAGGCATGTTTTTATTTATTTATTTATTTATTTGTTTGTTTTGTTTGTTTGTTTATACATGCACTGGGTACAGTCAGAAGCGCGGGAGGGTGAGAGAATTCACCAGAGCCAGAGTGGGGAGCAGAACAGGCAGAAGGACCAAAGTACACTGCTGAGGGGAGCAGCGGGCGGCAGGAGAGGTCTGCGCGCCATGTGGGACCCTCCTCCGGTGGCCGGGGAGCAGCCGGGGATTGAACCGGTGCCGCAGAGGCCGCGGGCAGCTTCGCAACCCAGCGCTCAACCGCTGCGCCACCGGGGAGGCCCCCTTAGTAACTCTTTAGTTTCAAAATGACATGCCTTTGTAGGTCCCCTGTGGAGAAGAGGGGGCAGTGTACCTGGGATAATCTTATTCCTATTGGAACTTCTAAGGAAGATGCTTGTATCTATCAAGATGATAAAAGGCAGATGCTTATTTTTCAGAATGACTTTATTTTGAAATACCTGTGCACAAACTCTACTCTGTTGATTATCATGACTAAGCATTGTGTTAAGTGGTTTTCATACTCTGAAGTGTTGTGTTCCTGGCTGGAGACCCTTCAGAATTTTGCTGGCTTGATTTCCAATTGATGCCTTCTTTATTTGTGAATTTTACCTTAGTTTAGCCTGTTGAACAAGTGTTCACAGGAAGCTGTTTGGTGTATGCATTTGGATTGGTTGGTTTGCATATGAAAGGCACACTTCCTATGTTGGAATCAGTTCACCTGGGAAAGTGCTGTCTCTCTAGTGCTAGCTAGAACCCACATTATCAAAGCACCAGAAAATACAAAAAATAAAAAGATGAAAAATTATTAAAATAGATTCCTGTTCAAATTGTTAGAGGATTTTTGGGGTGTTAGAAAATAATTATGCATAGTTACACAAGTATAATTATACATAATTACATATGCAGTGCTTGGTGTCATTTCACTATATTTTTTCTCAAATACAGATGGCAGGGAATGAAGTGAAATGCATATTTATATATCTCTTCCTCCATCTCCATTCTCAGACCTCAGAAGGAAGCAACTTACTCTAAATGCTGCAGATACTGGGCCTCCCCGGTGGAGCGAAGCGGTTGAGCGCTGGGTTGCGAAGCTGCCCGCAGCCTCTGCAGCGCCAGTTCGATCCCCGGCTGCTCCCCGGCCACCGGAGGAGGGTCCCACATGGCGCGCAGACCTCTCCTGCCGCCCGCTGCTCCCCTCAGCAGTGTACTTCGGTCCTTCTGCCTGCTCTGCTCCCCGCTCTGGCTCTGGTGAATTCTCTCACCCTCCCACGCTTCTGACTGTACCCAGTGCTTGTAGAAATAAATAAAAATAAATCTTAAAAAAAAATAAATAAATGCTGCAGATACTTTTGAGAATATAACACAGGGATTAAGCTGGGGCTCTGGCTTGAGGTTGCCCAGAGATTATTCCTGACTCCCACTCATAGTTGAGTACCATGGGAGAGTTACTTGACATTTCTAAGTCTCAGTTTTCTCAACTTTAAAATGGGGGCACAATAGTTTTTTTTATCAATAGACTTGTGTTGTGGGTTGAATGAGCAGATACTCATAAATAACTGTGCCTGGCACATTCTGCCCTTAGGTATAATTATGATGATCTTATAATTACAAGATATTAAGATTATCTTGGAATGGATCCCAGGGCCCCAAGTCACTATAAAAGATGGTGATGGGAGAATGTGAAAGTTACACCTTAGGTATAGAAAATAGGAAGAACATATTTGGTGCACAGTATTGGTTAAAGATGAGAGAACAGTGTGTGCTTGGGAAGCTGCAGATAATTTCTATTACACGGGGCAAAGAGAAACAGAGCTGGTTTTGCAAATGAGGGACAGATTATATAGAATTTCATTTTTTATTTTTTTAAATTTATACAAGAGCCAGGGTACAGGCCAGATGCGCGGGAGGGTGAGAGGATTCACCAGAGACAGAGCGGGGAGCAGAACAGGCAGATTGACGAAATACACTGCTGAGGGGAGCAGTGGACAAGACAGGAGAGGTCTGCTTGCCATGTGGGTTGCTCCGAGGCTGACGGGGATCGAACCGGCACTGCAGATGCTGCGGACAGCTTCACAGTGCTGAGCTCAACTGCCTGCGCCACCAGGGAGGCCCAGATTATAGAAAATTTTAAATTTAAGGTCTTTGAAATATGCAGTCAGTGCTCATGATCTTTATTGGAAGCTTTACCTATTTGCTAACATTTGTTTGTAACCACAGATCAATCATTGTTATGCTTCCCCAGGCATTCACACGCACCTACATGATAGCAAAATATGGAGTTGCCAACAGATGATGCTCTGCCTTATAGCTTATTAGCTCTCTGACAGTAAAAAGGAACTTTTTCGTAGCCTTGTGAGGGCTTTGTTTATTCCTAATTTTGTGCTGTGTGTTGGTGACTTCACTCTAAAAAGTCCACCAGGAATAGTGCTGGAGTGCTCTCTAGTTTTCCTAAGTGATGTGCCTTCAAGAGAAAATCCATGTGTTAATGGCTTCGGTTAGGAATGAATTATAGTGCTGCTGACTGAATTTAATGTTTATGAGTCAATGATATATATTAAATAAGGTGTGTTTAGACAGAAACATACTTAAAACAAGGTGATGTATTGATCAGCTTGCAAAAATGTTGTGACCTGAGGCTGAAAGGAACCTCACCCTATAGTGGTTCTGGGTTCACTTCCCATTCAGCCAACTGTCCTGTGTGTGGTCAGTGGGAAGAGAAAGTCATTCTTCGCCAGCTCACATGCTTGTTAGATGTTAAAGAATACCTTTAAGTCACTTGGCAGTGATTCGAACACTGTCTTAGAATCACCTATTGTGATTTGATTTATTTATTTTAAAGCCAGAGGCTGGAGCCTCCCTGGTGGCACAAGGGGTTAAGTCTTAGCACTATAAGGCTAATGGCAGCCACTGCAGCATGAGTTTGATCCCCAGCCAGGGAGCTGACCCACATCATGCAGCAGATCTCTCCTGTCGCACCCACTGCTCCACTTAGCAGTGCATTTCAGTTAGTCTGCCTGTTCTGTTCCCCACTCTGTCTCTGGTGAATCTTCTCACCGCCACTTCCTGCACCTCTAGCTTACACTCCAGCTCTTGTGTATGCATAAAAAAATAAAATAAAGCTTTAAAAAAAAAAAAATAAAGCCAGAGGCTGCCTTGAAACTACTGATATACCAAAATACTATGTCCCTGTCCCTGAAATCAGGTGAGTTTTTACAAAAATCATTCTATGTAGAGGAGAACTCAGCTAAAGTGGACTTGGTTCATGTTTTAGAGCCATTTCTGTCTCTTGAATTTCCGTTACTGATAATATGATTCAGTCCCTTAGAGCACAAGGGTAGCATTAGTAAGAATATAGAACATATGTGTGGGAACTGCAGAAAGTAAATTTTGACATTTACCTAATTTCTGTGGCTTTACCTGCTTTTTGCAGCAAGGCCTTGAAAAGCAGATTTTCTGTAAAATGAATCATTTTTCTCATATAAATGATTTAATAATTAGGAAAGTATTCCTAGCCGAGCACTTTGCATTCAAACAGTTAAAGATATGACCCCTAAACAATAGATGTTCAAAACAAAAGAATAGCAAATATTTTCTTACACTGTCATTCACACGTAATCTCTAAATGTTAGCAGCAGAATTCAGGAGGTCCCAATGTGGACCGCATGTGCTGCCAGGAACTAGATCTTCTATTTTCTGCCTCCTTCACACTGTGCTCTGGTCCATTTTGATCAGACACCCACTTTCTACATCTGAAATGCAAGAAAGTCCTAGCCCTAATCATTTCTAGGTACAGTTTTGCTCCAATGGGATGTAACTGGCCTGCAGATTCAAGCCCTTAAGTGAAACCAAGGGAGAGAATCAGCCAGCAGTTGGTATAAAACCACATCCATTGGCTCCCAACCAGACCCCAGAATTCTAACAACCTGCCAATAGGACACCCAGCTCTGCTTATCAACCATGGGGAGTGTGAACTTGTGGGATAAAAACAAAGGTGTTCTTGGCTCCCTCAGGGGCCTGGACAGCCTTCTTCAGGACCCTGCAGGGGCTAGAAGCATTGTAAGCCACCCAGCTGGCCTCCCTGCTAAAGCAGATTTGCCTACTGTTCTCAGCAGATAACTTTTATGTATTACCTACTATTTTCTCTCCTAGCCTAACTCTCATTCTCCATTATTTTCTTTACTCTTTTATGAAAATTGTTTATGTGGGGTACGACCATCTATACATCTAGTATTTGTCTTCTGTCTTAACTGGGAAATGCAAGAAACATTGAAAATCTAAATGAATACTGACTGTAGAAACAATGGTGAGGTGTTTGGGGGCCAATGTTGTATATTACTAAATTGTGCTATAGCAGTAACACTGAGGGAGTCGAGTGCTAAATGGGGGCAAAGTGAGGCAGCTTTGTTGGGGGACAGGACATAGCCCTCTGGGAAGGTTGAGATGATTCTTGGCTTGTATTTCTCAGATGAGTAGAATCTTTTAGAATCATTTTTCAACTTTCTTGCTTAAGTAGCCACTGTTGGAGTTCTATGTTCAGAGTTGTTTTGATGGCCGAGGGTGCTTAAGCCTCTGGAATATTTTTCTTCCTTTTGATCACTGCCTTTCTCTTCCTTGATCCAGCAAATAGCAAAAAGGATTCTGAGCAGGAAAGCAGCTAAAGGTGAGCATTCAGTGAAGTTACACACAGTTTAAGCAAAAAGTCTCTGGCCTTTGTATTATTCACTTCCTTGATGGGCAGGGGGTGGCAGGTGTATTTTACAGATGACTTCTTTCATCTAGTGAAGAGAAGACCACCAATATCCTGGCCTTACATGTCCAGGGTGGTTTTGGCAGTGTCTTTCTTGGATGTTTTGGTTAAATGATCTAGACATAGTGTGCACTGTTCAGTGAAGAGGCCTCAGAACTTGTAGATCCTTTTTTCCCCCATCCTACTTGCTGTCTGGCTGGGTAAGGAATGGACTGTTAAAACTGGTAGAGGGACCCTGGAGGGAAACCCCAGCATGTTTTCTCTGTCACTGCCAGAAGTGGAGAGTCACCCCATTTTCCTCTGCCTGACTCCTACAGCAGGGCATGTGTTGTCCCTGCCACTTCCATGTCTTTATTGGTTCTAATACAGGATGTTGTGATTTTCTTCTTCTTACCCCAGCAGCAGAGGGAGGACAGAGTAGTGAGAGCTCATCTCAGAATCAGCCCACAGCCCAGGATTTATCCTCTGTGGATGCCCCCTAAAGTCCATGAACTAGTCCTAACTCCCTTGCATGTCAATGGACATGTGAATGATTGAACTTTTGAGATGTTTTGCTATTACTTTATATATATTTTACATCATTTTCCTTTTTGTACAATGTTTGCTTTCTCCTCTTAGGTATAGTACCTGTAAAATTCCCACCACCAATTTACCTATGAACCATTACCATAGTCCCTTGCGTTATTCCCACCCTCTCTCTCCCCTGCAGAATGTGTCTGATTTATGGTTGCCTGCTAATTTTGTTCATTTGTTTATTTTTGTTATTTTTTTCTTATCCCTTATTTGTTTCCCCTGTATTCCTCCTATAAGTGAAACCATCTGATATTTTTCTTTTTCCTTCTTATTTCACTGAGCTCCATCCATGTTGCTGGGAGTGGCACACGTTTCTCTTTTTTGATTGCCAAATAGTATTCCATTGTGTGTATATAACACATCTTCTCAAGCCAGTCATCTATTTTTGGGCATTTGGATTGTTTCCATGTCTTACGTATTAAAAATAGTGCCGTGATAAACAGTAGAACTATGTAATCATCCAAAGCTAGATAAAGAAGAAATAGAACAGCTAGTAAAACCAGTTACAAGCATTGAAATTGAAACAGTAATCAAAACCCTCCCCCAAAACAAAAGCCTAGGACCAGACATCTTCACAAATGAATTCTACCAAACGCTCATAAAAGAACCAGTGCATATCCTACACAAATTCTTTCAAAAAATAGAGAAAGAAGGAATACAACCAAATATGTTTATGAAGCCAATATTACACTAATTCCAAAACTAAACAAAGACAACACACACACACACACAAAGAAAACTATGTTTTGATACTTTTTGATATTTTTAAAGGAAAAGTTTAAAAACAAATGAAGTATGATTCCTATGACAACAGTTGAGCTGCGTTCTCCTTTTCTTACTGTAATTAATTTTAACTTTACATGCAATTTCTCAGGATTGACTGTAAAAACTGAGTGCAGACGCAGATTTCTCCCGCTCCCTGTTTTCCCATCTCCTATCCTGTTCACATCCATTGTTGCACCCTATGGAGGGTTACTGATTTCCTGTTAGAGTTGAATCTGCTTTCTGGTCACTAGAGGGCGCTCCAAACAAAGACATGAATTAGTGACTCTCCAGCTGATGGTTTCATTAAGAGCTGCTCTTAGACTTCTATGTGAGGTTATTTTAAAGGTTCACAATCCTTTAAAAACCTTGTGCCTTCCATTTTTAGCTTAAAACCCACAAGAACTTTTTCCTCTTTAAAACATGACTGTCACAGATTACTTATTCAGCAGTGTTAATCTTTATCTTCTTTGAGAATCATGCACACTTTGTTGGCATCCTTTTTTGGTAGATGCAAATTTGGACCAAAAAGGCACCACCCAGCAGGTGCAAGAGTGGTTGACAGAAGATGCTGACTTAGTGACATATAAACAAGTCCATTATATGTGAGACTAGTAGAGCACACAGCTTTATGGGCACAGCCTCTGGCGCTGGACTGGCTGTTTTTTCAGCCCAGCTGCATTGCTCTTTAGCTGTGTGACCTTGGACAATTGCCCTAACATTCCTATACCTCAGACTCCTTGTTAATAAGGCGCAGATAGTAATCGTCCCTACCTAAGCTTGTTCTAGAGCTTGATGAGTTAATAAATACGCAATTCTTAGAAATCTACCTGGCATTGAGAACGTTTCTGATATTACAGTTTGGATCTGATGGTGCAAATGAGTGTGGGGTCTGTATTTGCCCACATAGATGAGTGGGACATTTTTCCATTTGGCCATAACCAGCTGGATCAGAGGGCATAAATATGTAACTTTGAAAAAAGAACTAGTCCTGAGGGGTGACATGGCCCATAGTCCATGAATTTTAGAGAATTTTCTATAAGTCCTGAACAGGGCAGAACTTGTACCCTCAGAGAGCCTCTTTATTGAAGAGTTGGTTCATTTTCTTTTGAGTTTTTGCTTCCCAGGGGCTAGATGCAGACCCCTCACTTATCTGTCCTTATGGATCCCATCTGTCATAGGTCTCTGCTCATATGAACATTTTTCAAAGGGGGGAAGGATCAAAACTTCAATATAAATCAAGGAAATTTTTCTGACCATAGCAGGAATTGTCTGACCACAATCTTTATAGTGTCTTGGACATAGGCTGGGCAGGGTAGAACCAGAACATTCTATCATAGTCTAGAATCGGGTAAGGGGCTATTGGCTTCTGAGCCCTATAATGGATTGTTGTAAATATCCAGCACCTCTTTCCACTGTGTTTTGCTGACTTCTTTGGATTAGTGATTGTGTCCTTTTAGGATGCAACAAAGCAGAGCAGTGTTGGCTCTTCTGGGGCGAATAAATGGCCAGTTCAGGATCCTGTTGACCCTTTTGACAACCATTGAATAGCTCCACATAAAGTTAACATACCTTCTATTTTTATCTTTGTCCTGAGGCTTTATACTTTTTCTTTACCAAATGGTACCATTTGTGAACATGTCTCGCCACTTAGAATTCGTTGTGATGTGACCTCAGGAGAGGAGGTGTGAGCAGGACATCCAGACCTGGTCGCATCTGCTTCGTGTCTGGGAGGAAGTGATTTATACCCGGGGAGCTGGCTTCATGGCGTGGGATTCTAATTCTGGGGATGGCATTTTGTATGTGTAGGAAGACTGTCAAAACCTTTCCAATGGGAAGGGACAAGAACCAATTTAAGCATGACGTGGTTATATAAGAACTATGCCAGTGCAGGCTTTCAACATGCTTCTTGCACTTGCTCATTCCAAAGAGCAAAGAAAGGGGAGCAGGAAGACTTCTCCACAAACTCCTGCAAACCTACAGACTTTCCAGTGAGAAGCAACACACCCTCTGAATTAAAAGGATAGTGGGTATTTATTGACCGTTGACTTTCTAATTATTTTTGCCACACCTCTTTAAATATTTACCAAACTGACTATATATTTTTTAGGTGGTCCATTGGGATTTCCACTGTTTTTTTAAAAAAATCATTAATTAATAAGCTGCAGCCATCCCCAGCTGGAGCATTGTTTTGGGTGCTTCCGGGCCCTCCCAAATGGTTCCCATGAGGTATTTCACTTCATCTCCATAAGGCACAAAGCACAACTACTATTTATCCTATTTTAGAGTTGAAGAAAATGAGGCATTTTTGCTTTAAGAGGTTAAAAACATGCCCATGGAGACCACAGCATTTGGGTAGGATAAGGACCCACTTGTCTTCTTGGTGTCCCCTCTCAAGTTCTTTAACCACAGGTGCAGATGGCAGTGAAGGCAAGTGAAACAGAAGAACCTATCATGTCTTGGCATCCATCCCTGATGGCTCTTTCTTTTGTTCTCCAGTTGTCCTCAAGTCATAAGCAAAGGTGCACATTCTTCCTTCCTGTAGAGTCTTGCCAGGGGCTGGAAACCCCTTCAAAGCTCTTCACATCAGGGCCATCTCAGGAGGACATCAGCATTAATGAAGATTGCACACCGGCCATCTGCCTGATTCTCCTTAGGGGAACAGATATAGACCCTTGTCTTTGCTGGTTTTCAAATTAAATACCCCAGGAGCAGGTTTACCTCCTTGTCTGTGGAAAGAGCAGAAAGTAGTGCTAGTTTACTCTTGAAAATGAAAACATTCTGGCTTCCAGTTTTCTAGAATCCTGGAAAGCCTTCCTGAATGTTCAGAGCCAGCAAGGTAGCACCAGAATATTTCAGACACCATTTTTCCCTGATTCCTGTCTCCAACTCAGCCTCTAGACTGTGCTATCTTACTAATTAATGAAAGTTAAAAAGGTTGATAAAAAAAGTCTCACCTATAGGGCCTCCCCGGTGGCACAGCGGTTGAGTGCTGGGTTGCGAAGCTGCCCACAGCCTCTGCAGCACCGGTTCGATCCCCGGCCACTGGGCAAGGGTCCCACATGGCGCGCAGACCTCTCCTGCCACCCGCTGCTCCCCTCAGCAGTGTACTTCGTCATTCTGCGTGATCTGCTCTCTGCTCTGACTCTGGTGAATTCTCGCACCCTCCCGCGCTTCTGACTGTACCCAGTACTTGCATAAATAAATAAATCTTTTTTTTAAAAAAAGTCTCACCTATAGATTCAATTCCGATCAAACAGGGAGCTGTTGTTTCCATTCTGCCTGCTCTTTCAGTGTTTTTCATTCATTTGAATTTCATTGCATTGTTTCGGAGTGTTCTTTGCCTCCCTTCTCTTTTTTATTTTTGAAGGAGTCTTTCCCCCTCAGATGCTTTCTTTAGAACACATTGTTTTTCATCTTACTCAGCAGTCAAAACTCAGTCATGAATGAGAACAAATTCTTTGACAGCTGAGGTTCTGAATGCCCATCTCCCTTGCTCTATGGAAATCTGGTACGTAACCTTAATTTTCTGTCTCCCATTGTTCATGGTGTCTGATGTTAAAAAATTTTATTTTGGTGCTGTTAACCACCCGTCCCCCACCCCAGCACTTGTATATGAACTGCTAAGATGTTCCTTCTTGGCTTCCTAAAAGGACTGTCCTTCATTCTCACTGCTATCCTTCTTTATCATTCATGAGCACTGGGGAAGAAGCAATGAACTGGAGAATGGGGCACTGGAGAGGGAGGCGCCTGGAGTTTGGCTGCAAGTCTGGGGAACCACCGCAGAGAGTGTGTTTGGAACTAGGTCTGCTAGGAGGAGAGTCACTCCTGCTCTTCCATTAAAGAACTGGTAGAACTTGGACATGCAGGAATGAGCACAGGACTAATGTGGATTAGGAATAAAGGAGGAGAAGGGGCAGGGGTGACAATCAGGGAGTGGAAAGTGATGCCATATCATGAAAGATCCTGTGCTGGGGTGTTTGGATGATATTGAAATTACAAGATTATATGGTTAATGCTGAAGACTTCACTGTGGTGGTAATGTAAAGAGGGTAATCTTTTAAAGTACAGTAGACTGTTGAACAACATGAGTTTGAACTGTTTGAGCTAGGGCTCACTTAGCTCAAGGTCCACTTAGATGAAAATGCATTCAGGGATTCAGCCAAGAGAATGCCTGTTGAGAATGTCTGTTGGCTAGATCTCTGTATGCAGAACTGGTCTGTATGAAGGACCAACTGTAAGTTATTCAAGGGTTTCCGTAACCTCTGGGTTATTCAAGGGTCAAGTGTTTATCTTTTTTGGTCTTTTTTGCGCTTATGCAAGGGGTCTTGTAGGACTTGTAACAGTTAAAGGATTAAGTTGAATGGCCATGGTGGGTTTTGCTGAACAGAGAAAGTATAATGTGTGCATGTATATGTACATACTCCTCCATATACCTCCACAAATGTGCATACACGTGCATTTACCAGCAGAAGAAAAAGTGATGGTAAGAGAAAATTGGAGGGCCTGTAATAAAGGAAGTCTCCAATTTTGTAAGAACTGAAAAAAAAACTGATACTTTTCATATAAAAAGTCTTTCAGATCATCCTATTTTTGGTTTCCTAGTGACTCAGAATTGTATATATAGTTTTGTCCTATTTTTAGTGCTGTGTATGAGTGTACTGCATAAGGCTTCTGATTACCAAAGGGTAACTACCTCGAAGCTCCTGGTCCTCCTGGAACCACCCCAAGTTGTGCTGTGTGGTGTTGCATGATCCTCTGATTCCTTTGCACTTGCAGAGAGCATCCTTATCCCCAGAGATAGCCCTATCCCCCCACCTCCACTACTGCTTACATAACAATTTTTTTGTTTTCATTCCATTCAAGTGTCAGAAAAAAATTACTTCCATCTTGAAAGATACTCGGTGAAACTACCAGCCTGGAAGAAGCACATGGAGCTGCCACTGGATAGGCATCATTTTGTGGGTTGTGTATTATAATCTCTGTCACACCACATCTTTGAGCACTTAGGTTGTTTCTATAGCTTGCCTATTGTGAATAGAGCTGCAGTGAATATTGGGGTGCATGTATCTTTTCAATCATTGTTTTTATATTTTTGGATAGCTACCTAAAAATGGAACTGTTGGATCATATAGTAGTTATAATTTTTTGTGGAATCTCCCTACTATCTAAAATAATTTAGATAAAAATCATCCATATTCTCCCAAACATAAATAAAATGTGTGAACAATTTTGATGTATATCTCTATGCACCAGATATTCTCTGTGCTCATACAAATAAATATGCTTTCACTAAAATGTAACTATAATTTGTTTTTTTTAATTTTCAAATTCAATTTTATTGGTAAGATGTCTATTGAAAAACTAGAACAGGAAAGATTATTATGCCATCTTAGTTAATTATCTTGATTAATTTCTTTTGCTCTTGGCCAGATTTTTTATGTTTCTGCATATAGAAATATATCTGCATAGATATATTTCTGCAGACCCCTCTTTTCTGCCTGGAGCATGAAGATGACAGAAATGGCCGAACTATGACTTAATGGTTTCTATGCAAAGTAGTTCAGATTTTCTAAGTGGAAGATCTTGTCCAGTTTGAGTCACACGACCACTGTGACCCAGTCTGGTCTACAAAGGGTCACATGGTCCTTCCTAGCTGTATACAGGAATATTTTGCTAACATGAGTCAGTTCATAGGTTGTAGATGATTAGCATGTCCACCACAACTCCAAGCCCAATGAATGGACCTTTGTTTGGAACTTGGACATCACATACATATCTATTATTTTTGGTCAGGCATATTTGTTTACTTTGTGATTTTTATTTTTATTTTATTTTTTAAAAGATTTATTTATTCATGCATACAAGAACCAGGGTACAGGCCAGATGTGTGGGAGGGTGAGAGGAGTCACCAGAGACAGAACAGGGAACAGAACAGGCAGACTGACTGAAATACACTGCTGAGGGTAGCAGCAGGCAAGACAGGAGAGATCTGCTGTGCCATGTGGGTATCTCGCTGGCTGGCCGGGATAGAATCTGCGCTGCAGAGGCTGAGGACAGATTCACAGCGCTGTGCTCAACTGCCTGCACCACCAGGGCAGGCTCACTTTGTGATTTTTAAAGCACAAAGTTTTAATGAGTAGCAAATGGGAAGAATAAGATATCAAAACTTTCATTTGTATATAGATTACTAGTTGGGCCTTGATATTATATATGATGGCTCTAGTATCAAATTCCATTATAATCTCTTTAAAAAGTATGGAAATGGTTTCTATTTTAAAATTCTGCTTGGCTGCTACTCTGTTAAAAATAAAAAATTTTGGTTTTGTCTTTACATGGTCAGATTTAATCCACAATAAATCAGTTTCTTAGAAAAATTTTAATGATAGTGGGAAAAGACATGGGATTTGCTTCACTGTAGACCTCATTCTATCCACATACTTCCAATAAAGACATAATAAAGATATAACACTCATACTTACACTGTACTTAAGGTAAGGAAACTAGGAAAAGAGCATTCATTGGAGAAAACAGAATCCACGATCTCCACAATTTAACATTTATAATGTCTGCACTACCATCCAAAATTTCCTGGTATATGAAGAATGAAAGCAAAATCTATAAAATCGGATGTAGAAATTAATGGGTAAGGAGTATGAAAACTATCCACAGGGAGAAAACACCATTTTCAATGAATGAAAATCTTAGCAGAAAAAAATTAGATGTTTCATTAGAGAAATAGTAATATTTCTATAGGCAAATGGAAATCCTAGAAATGAAAAAAATTATGAAATTCCTGGTAAATAATAAATCTGAAATTTTAAAGTATTATTACTATTATTAATAGTAAGAACAAAGGTAGGACATTTTGTCTCTTTTAAGTTAAAATCAAATTTGTAGGGCCTCCCCGGTGGCGCAGCAGATTGAGCACCATGCTGTGAAGCTGTCTGCAGCCTGGGCAGTGCGGGTTCGATCCTGGCTGGCTGGCGAGAATCCCACATGGTGCGGCAGACCTCCCCTGCTGTGCCCGCTGCTCCCCTCAGTAATGTATTTCTGTCTTCTGCCTGTTCTGCTCCATGCTCTGTCTCTGGTGAATCCTCTCACCCTCCTGCACCTCTGGCCTGTACCCCAGCTCTTGTATAAAAATAAATAAATCTTTTAAAAAATTTTGTAGCAGATAGAATAATTGTATTCTTCTTTTCATCGTTTTAACCTATTTCTCCTTAGCCTTGAGCTGAAACAAAATGTTCCGAAATGCACATAGTGAAGTGAGGGAGTTGGGGAAATTTATGAGTAGAATCCAGAGATGACTCTGTCTCTCTGTTCCACCTTATTCTTTGTGCACATCTGTACTGTGGCTTTTAATAGAGCAAATTCCTATTTATCTCTGTATTTATAATTCTCCCCTCCTGGGCTTTAAATAAGAGGAGGTCAGCTTCTAGCTCTTTCTTGTCACTTTCCCTGGTGTGTACTGAATGAAGGAATATAGCTCTTAGGTCCCTATAGTTATAGCCCCCCCTTTCATTTGTCATATCTTTATTGCAAAGACTGTATGTGGTTTATAAGAAATTACGTTATTACTGAAACAATATTATTTACTGAGAACATTGGCAAAATGTTTGCCTTGTTTCTTTATGTTTTATTTTTGTATATTGTGGTTAACCACTGAGAAAATGAAAGTGTCCATCACTATAAATAGACTGACCTGGCTCTTTTCCTCAGTTCTGTTACATTGCCAAAATATGTCTACACAGTGATCACTTTTACTGCAAGCATCTTGACCAATGCATTTTAAATTTGGCTTCCATGTACTAGCCCTTTTGGACATTATTTGCAAGATTTTGATTAAAAAAGGAAAGAGTAGCAGAGCTCTGTGCCTTTTTATGGATCACCAACTCCACATGGAAAGGAAAACTGGAAATTTTTTATCTATTTGCTATCTTGTGCCAGGGTCTTTTGTGGGTGTTTGACATACTTTTCTCATTTAACCTTTATATATAACTCTTGAAATAGATGTTTTGTCCCATATTACTCTACGTCTGAAAATACTGATTCTCACAGACAGTAAGAAGTGACACCAAATTTCACTGATAATTTTTGCCTCAGACCCAATTCACTATTGTTTTGCATTAAACCATACTCTGTATCTGAAATTAAAGGTTAAGTGAACTGAAAATGCAGATTAGGAAGTGTATTTTAAAAAGGAGGTATTTGATTTAATTTCCTGTGTGATAATTTGTAACCTTTTTCCCACTGTGAAAGCTCATGATGGATCTCATTTTTATATACCTCTCCTTCTGGCCTGGAAGTTGTTATGCTGCCTTTTTTTTCTCTTCCTCTCAAGGGCACATTGGAGTGCAAATTAAACAGCTATGGATTATTGTAATGAAGCTACCCAATGGTTTTTGCCAGTGTATATAATACACCAGTGTGTTGAGATGCATGGCCAAGGTCATAAAACTGGAGAGGGTAAGAACTCCTGACTTAACTGCTGGGCTAATTGCCTCAGACTGCCACAGAGAGGCAGCATCTCCACATAGTTCCCTTTTTAGTAGGCATGTCGGGATTCAGCAGTGCTATCATCAAAACTCATCCCAAACCTCATTGCTCTTATTTTCCAAGCAAATCTTATTTGGCAAGGTAAATGCAAAACAGTTTTCAATGGACCTTTTTGAGGAGGGCAGTGAGAATGGGGTAAGGACCTTTATATCACATGTTTTCTGTGTACATTGTTTTTGCCTGTACCAAGAGTTACCTATTCATTCTGCAGGGGATGTAGTCTCAATGTGTGTCTCAAGCACAAGTTAAACCTTATTTTCCCAAAGAAATACTAATGTGATTGGAAGGTATGCAGCCCTTCCTAACACCTGTATTCAAACCCCAACTTAGTCATTTATTAGGTGTTTGATCTTGGACAAATAATTTAATCTTTCTGAGCATCACATACTGTAACATGAAATGTAATCTATTCTTGATTTCTTTCATTGAACAAATATTGTTGAGATTTTTTTTACATGTAGAACATGGTTTCATGCACTGGTCATTAGCTATGCTTTCCAAATTTAATTTCATATAAATTGACCTCTGGTTTCTATAAGTAGGTTTGTGTTTCTGTCAAAAGTTTTAGCTGATGTGGGGAGACTCAAAGATTAAACAGTCTGGAGTGCAGGATGGGAGTTACCTCAAGTAGTACCAGATTATTTAAGCTGTGAAGCTTGAATTTGGAGCAACACAAAAGGTGGCAGCCTTGTGGCACACCCACCCAGAGCTCTGGGGAGGATCCTCATTCTCAGCAGCCTCGCCTGGGTGTGGGTGGAGGAGTCTAAGAGTAGATTCCAAGATGATTTCTTAGGACAAGGAAATGACCTTATTTTAAGTGGGCTCTTGGTGGCCATCAGGCCATCTAACTGTTGCCCACTTGCTCTCATGTTGAGCTGGGACCACTGTAGCCCCTGGAATGTTGAACCTTGGAATCTCCCCCGGAATACTCATTATTATTTTTATTGAGATCATATTCACACAACATAAAATTAACCATTTTGAAATAAATAATTCATTTAGTACATTCACAGAGTTAGACAACCACCCCCTCTCTCTGGTTCCAAAAAAGTCAATTTATTTTTAACCTTATATTTTTATATAGTTTGGAACTTTAGGGGGAAAGTTATAAGAATAGTAGAAGGAACTCCTACATAACCTTCAGCCAGATTCAGTAACTGTTTATATTTTGCCCTATTTTCCTCACTGATGCAAGATCTCTAGCTCTCTCTCTCCCCCTCCCTCTCTCCTGTGCACTCTTTCTCCATATATATTGTAAGTGCATACACATGTACATATACTGAATGTGCACATATACATTTCCCCCTGAACCACCAGAGAGCATATAGGGAACACTGTGTTCCTTTTGCATTAGACACTTTAGTATGTATTTATTTAGTATATATTTCCTAATAAGGGAATGTCGTACAACTGGTAAAATCTGAAAACATAACATTGATAAGTACAGTTCTGTAAATCACAGTTCTTACTCATGTTTTCTCAAGTGCACTTGATGCCCTTTTCCCAATCTAAATCTAACCCATGTTATATGTAGCCCATGGCTGCCATCCTCTGCTCTTCCTTACTCTAAGGAAATTCTGCTTTTCTTTCTGTTCCTTGATCTAGATAATTTTTGAAGGGAACAGGCCAGTTGTTGGTACATTGCCTCCCAATTTGAATTTGACTAATGCTATCTTTTCATGACTGGATTCAAGTTGAGAATCATGTGGTACAGCTCTCTGGATTAAAATAATTTTCTTTGATATCATGGAGCCAAGTGATGCTGGTTGTATGTTCTTTCACTTGTCAGATGTTGAATGGGAAGATGATATTAGGATAATTAAGTCAGTCTTCTAGGGCACAGTGAATCTTGGAGGCTGCCTATTAGACTCCCTCCTGCAGGCAGGGAGGGATCCTAAGGAGGGTGGAACATTCCATCTCCTGCAGTGTGATTTCCCTCTGCCAAGCAAAAGTGTGTTGCTAAACCTAGAATAAAGAGCAAATTGACAATGCAAATTTTGGTATATAACTAACTTCTTATTATTTTTACAACTACTATAGAGGCAGATCTGGGAAGTACCCGACTTTCTACTTTTATCTCTTCCTTTGATCCAGTCTCACCCAAATCTTTGCTTTTCTTTTCCCTATCCTGTTGTATTTGAAAACTCAGCTTTCCTAAAAAGTATTTTGCCTTTTTTTTTAAAGTTTGGATTGAAAAGCTATATGCAAATATATGCAGATTTAATTTGGATTTTTTTTTTTTTAAACCCCATGGACAAAACTCCCTTTGTCTGTTTCCACTAAAAAAAAAAAATCTTTTCTTTCCTTTATTATTATTTTTTAAAAATAATTTTAGGCTACCAGAAGTGTTCCACACTGTAGTCTGGTAGATACTGTACCCCTTCACCTCATTTCTGCTAATGATCACAACTTAGACAATCACAGTAAATTTAAATCTCATTTCATAAAAAATTTCATTTTTCAAAATGAAAAAAATAACTGGTGTGATTCTATTAATTAAAGCCCTGAGTTAATAAGCATTTCACCAATTTTTCCATTAATTGTCCCAGGCTTCATGTAGTTGTCATGTGTTCTTAACTACCTCTAGCCTGTGATAACTTCCCAGTCTTTCCTATTTTACAGTGACTTTGACACTTTTTAGCAGATCTAGTTAGGCTGATGTTCCTCAATTTTGGTTTATCTAGAAATTTGTCATGATAAGACTGGGGTTGTTTTTTGGAAACAGTACACCTTGGAAAGAGGTGAAGTGCCATTCTCATCATATTGGGGGTGAGTAAGATCTGTGTTGACTTTAAATTTTCTTCCTTTGTTTTGCAGTTTTAAATAACTCTTTATGGCACTAAAATTGTTTTTAAAAATGGAATGCTGTATATCAGTTACTTTTTTATTCATGCAAATCCATAGAATTCACTTAAGTTTTCTGTGTCATGTAAGATACCTTTATGAAAGAATACCAAATCAGAGTTCTGCTTCCTCATTCTCAAATACTTTCAACTATACCTGAAAAGCATATAAACATGTAAAGTGTTTAGAGATTCTTGGAGATGATATATCTTAAGATTGGGGTGAAATTAGGGATTGAGTTCCACTGCACCCAGCTCTCTACTGAAGCCAAACATCAACTGAGTTTCAGAAAGAAAGTTTATTTGCTTCAGAGAATCTCCAGATATTTCAGAAATCTGACTTTTATCTATAATATAAACCACTCATCCAAATATAATATCATAGATGTGGCTCTTATCTCATTTCCCTTGACTCATGTACTTTCTATGTCTTGGTATGAAGTGAATATCATACATTTAGTCAAAACAAGGAATGGACTGAATAATGTACAGCCATGATCATGCTAGTCATTAACATTGTCACTCTGGAGTTTTTGCTAATTAGTGGCACATTTTGGAATCATTATAGTAATGTCCTCCTGTGACAAAATAAAACAGAGTCACAAAATAAAGCACATAACAAAAGAAAACAAATGCATAATTTTTAATGAAGTTAATCTTGAGAAGGAAGGTCACCTCTGTTTACTTCATAAGATTTAATTCTAATTATAGTTCCCAGAACACATTCTAAATTATTGTACGGTAGCTTGAATATCACTAATTACCTATGCTTCCAATTGGGGAAAAAAAGGAAATTTAATTAGCTCTGAAGTTTGAGAATTATTGAATAAGCACTATTTCCATGCCATTTCCCTATGCTTTATTTTGCAGATGATGTATTTAATTGCTAGTATATCTTGCTTGATCTGTGAATGTGTTTGGCAACCATTGCTACAGAGTTAGGGATCATGAGCTTTTGTAAACCTTACATGTTCAGAAGGTTTTCTGACAAGGCAGAGAAAAGCATATTTCAATCTGCAACAGCCCACAACTTTCTGCTAGAGTTTGCTATGTTTGAAGTATTGATTATTGAAGTTTCTATTTGGAAAGCTGATCTTATTTAATTCTTTGAAGCTTTTAATTTCAGTTCCACTGAGAACTCTTCCCCTTCCTATCTGGTTTTTAATATGCAATGTCTGATTCTGAGTGGATCCCTTTCCTTACTGGAATAGCAGCCACATTTCTTCCTTAGTGTTTTTAATTGCTATATGCTCTCTTTTGCCTCTGTCAGTAATGTCTGACAGATTGTATGTTCTTCTAAAAACTGTCAACTGATTTTCTCTTTTCTTGAATTTTTTTTCAATTTTCAGTTTTTACATTAATATCAACTTAACAATATCAAGGAAACAAAGAAAATAAGTTCTATGTTCTCATTGCTATACTTTTGTTCTGTTTCTTTCTAGTTTTTGATCATATGTGTATGTTATATAATTATAATACAAAAGGACAGATTATTGCTTTTGTTACTGGAAGCATAAACATTTTTCCATATTGTTATATTTCCATTTTCTAAATGGCTGTTTATTTCATTGGTTTGATGCTCTTTAACTGCTTGAAGCTTTTCATGGTTTTGGTTGTATTTTGTTTGGGTTTGTTTTTTAGCACAGTGTCCTTTGTAAGAAGATACTTTGCTGACATTTTAGCATGAGGAGCTGATAAGGAAGCCTATTTGAAGCAGTCTTCTGGTGTGAAATTCTGCTGGGACCCTGCAAATGATCTTTGAGGAAACAATAGTTAATGTAAAGCAGCCAGTGAATCCTGGGGAGCATGTCAAATCATTGGCTTGTAAAAGGCCATTTTGGAATTCATTTATCTAGCAGACTATAATCTACACTGAAATTATTTCTAGTAATTAATAATATATTCTCCAAGTATGCAAAACTATTAAAATCTGTAGTGGCCTCCTTCATATCATTTCAAATATGACTTGAAAGTTTGCTTTTATGTCTAATCTGAATCCTAATCTTCATGGAAAATCATGTTTAAAAATTACATTTTATCCTGCCATTAAGTGCAGCTATGTTCTCCTGGATAGAGAAAGACATTTCTCATTCTGCTGTGATCATGGCCATTTGTTGTGTTTAAATTAGACTTGGAGAAGAGTGTAAGCAAAGTGTCCCTGTAGAGTAAGAAGACCTTTGAAGGTGACCCTGTGTCCTCTTGTCTACTTGCTTGCTTCTATTTGTCCTAAAGGGAGTATTTCCTTGCAGCCCAGTGAGGGGCTGCAATTGTTTTCCCAATTCCAATTAAATACTTTGGAAATTTGCTGAATACATGTAAAAAGCTTTGTTATTACTAATTTGTATGGGGTGAGGTGATGAAAGTAGATGACAACTTGCTCTGAAGCCATATTCAATATTTGAAAGTGATAAAACTTTATTAATTTGCTCATCTCAATATACCACCTTTATTTCTCTTACACTTTCTTTTCCCTTTCCCATTATTTTTTCCTTCTAACTTTGTCTCTCTTATGATGTTTCAAATGCAGTTTTTCTCTTTGCTTAATTCCCTCCCACTCCTCTTTTGATGTCACTTTTCTCCTCCACCTCGTTAGTCCCCTTCTTTTCTAGGTCTTCCCTTCCTTCTTGGCTTCTACCATTCTTAATCCCTTTCTTTTTCCTTTGGGAAAATAAGGTTCAAATTTGGAGTGTGCTAAAGAAATGTCATTTACTGGTTGAAAACTGCAGGATTCAGCAACTGCATTCGTGGTTTACTATAAAGAGAGACTGCAAGAGCTGGTGCTTATGGGAGTGATTTAAAGGCAATGACTCAGTGTCTCAGGTGAGCTTGATTATGTTGTGGGACAGCTGGATCCCATTTTAGCCTGATTTTGACCTCTCCTT
The DNA here is from genome assembly GCF_014898055.3 of Talpa occidentalis. Lineage (NCBI taxonomy): Eukaryota > Metazoa > Chordata > Mammalia > Eulipotyphla > Talpidae > Talpa > Talpa occidentalis. The sequence continues at coordinate 111,360,533 of NW_026555331.1, read as the reverse complement.
GCCATGTAATTAACAATGTGCCAGCCACAGATCATAAAGTCAGTGCAGTTCAATGAACAATGTCACATACTACGGGTGCCTGGAGTTTGTCTTACTCATGGGACCTGGTGGGTGTGGGGTGTGCCCAGATATCTAGCCAGGAGTGACATTTAAACTCAATTGCCTGATGCTGGGTTATGAAAGTTCTGACACGCATCCCCAGACAGCTGCTCAATACAGATGGCTGATGAGCCCGAAGCTTCTGACTGACGTGTCCAGGAGCCCGGGGCACACAATTTTTTTTCTCTTTAGGCCTAGTGTCTTTGTTAGCTATTTAGGAATAATCAAAAAACATTTTAATTTATTTTCCAGTTGAAGCTTGGGGCTCAATTTTTGGTGATTAAATTAGAGTTCTAAATAGATTTTCCCAAACATCTTGAACAGAGATTCATACAAGGAAATAGGTTTGCCTCCCATGAGGAGTTTTGCAGTGAATTTAGTCCCTTTCATGGCTTCTGTGTTTTTTATTGATTAACAGAATTTGAGTTGATGGCCGGGGACATTCATGGGGGGCGAGGGAAGCAATGGGAATGTATTAAGCATAGAATGGATAACTTTCATTTGCTTAATAAGATGCATAAAATAAATTGGGGTAGAATGGAGAGATGTAGAAGATTTAAACTCCCACTCCTGGTTCCATTTACTAAGGGAGGAATTTGGCAAGATGGTCAAGAGAGATTCATTGTAGCAGAGAGGAGGGCTTAGTATAAACTATCTTCCAATAGTCACTAAGGACACCAACTCAGGACACAAACCACAGGACTAGTTTTACTGGAAGATAGGCAGATAGGGCCATGTAGTCAATCAGCAATCCTTGGCATTTCTGGGGCTTGGAGGAGTCACCACATTCTGGTTTATCTTTTTTCAGCTCCACAAAACCAACAGAGCAGGTGCTCTCTGTATTGTACTTTCAGCAGTTCTAAGAGGAGCTTGAAGGAGAGAAACATTTTAAAGGAAAACATCACTTTTCCCCTCTGAAATGCCAGCAAGGCACTGGGCAGCTTCTCTATGGATCCAGGCAGTGGGTAAAGGAGGAGTCCTCAGCACTCAGTGGCTTTTTCAGGCTTTTAATGATCTTTCTACACAATTTGTAGTGATGCAACCAGGTGCAGGGCGGGTAGAGGGGCTTGGGGCTTGGGGGTCAGGAGGCTGTTAGGCCTCCTGGCCCCATGCAAATCTTTACTCTTTGTGTGCTGACTGGCGTTCTCTTGTGGTCTCTTCACTGGTCTCTACTGCACCCCTGCATAAGGTCTTCTGCCACCCTTATGTGCTCAGTCTCCTGGCTCAGGTGCACCCACTCACACATGCCCACACCATACCCCAGGTGCTGCCATCAGGCCTGGGTACATGACCACAGGTGTTGATAGTGATGCTAATAGCAGAAGCGCAGAAAAAAACCCGATAACTTCCATTTGCCGTACACCTTCTCTAAACAAGTTTTGTATTTAACAAGCCAGATCTGGTAGATCTGGTGACTACAGTAATAAAATCCCCTGTCCTCAAACATAAACCTTGGGTTTATGCTTTGCATCCAGTTGTGGAAAGATGCCTTTCTTATAGAAGAGCAATTTAACTTCACTGCTTACTTTGAAATGAAATCTCTGATAACTGGTCCTGTGGAAAATCAAAGGCAAATTTGAAATAACGCACCCAAGGCAAATCAGGGGATTTTTCCGCCACCCATTTCAAGGCTTCCTTCCACCAATAGGGACTCTGTGACTTCTTCCTCAATGGTCCATCACCTTTACCCAAGATGGTGACACAGAGCTCACAGGTGGGGTTCAAGAAGAGGTGGATGCAGCTCTATGCGCCCATGCTTAGAAGGCTCAAGGGCAGGGAGTATTATTACTGTAGTCACCGGATCTAATTTCAAAGAGTGTATCTCTAAAGTTAAATGAATTTGCCTTAAATTCTGAACAGTTGCAGATGATGTAATCCTATGAGACATTTTATTAGGCAGATTAAATTAAGATACAGGAAATGCTATTTCACATTTCATCGGAGAAGAAAGTCAAGTCTTGTGAAAGCTGTTTACTAGAACAGAAGATTGTTGCACATCTGTTTCAACTCCATTTTCTCATTGTTTCAGGATCTGAATCCTCTCCTTGTAAAAAGTCCAGTCTGCTAGGGGGCTGTTGAGAGGAGGAAAAGTCCTCTGCCAGTGCAGGGAAATCTGGACTCAAAGGAAATAGTCAATGGAAACCTGTTTGCTGTGTCACGGGTGTGTCACACGCATACATGGATCTGTTTTTGTCAGCTGTCACTGAGAGGACAGTTCTCCTCTGCATAGCGTATACATGGCCTAACTGTATGGTAATTGAGCAGTTGACTTGAGTTCTGTCTCTGGTATTGCTGGTGATGTGCCCACCACAGTTATTTGGCCACTAGTGTGGGCCCTAATATCCTAATCGGTCATTAGTACCTCCTGATAGCCTACTGGCTTCCTGATTAATGTAAAAGTCATACCAAATCTTACTGAATTTAGCTGATGAATTCTGTGACAGAATAGGGAGAAAAATTTAATGAATTGGTTTTGTTTGGATTGGGGTACAAGGAGGGAACAAAATGACAAATGCATTAAGATGTCTCATTTAGCCTTTCTCATAGTAAGAAAAATACTGAGAAAACACTTCCTAGATATTAAGAGTAATTTTCTTTTCTGAAATATTCTAAGTGGCTCAGAAGAGGCTTTCAGTCTGAAATGACTTTTTCTTTAATGAAAGCACTGACAATTCTCTCCTACCATCAACCCCTTACAGAATTTCAAAGGAAAAGAGAAATAGAAACCAAGTTGACAAGAGAAGCCATCTAAAATTAAAACTGTCCATATGGAATTGCTTTTTCTCTTTTTCAAGATATTGTACTCTAAGTCACAGATAGCTGTATGTTAAATAATTTTCTTTTCCAAGGTGTTCTTGGAGGGTTTTTTTTAATTCCTAGCTTCTATCATGGCTCAGTGATTTGTATTTCCTATATGGTGAAAACATGTCCTTGTAAATAATGTTTTTATTTTAAAAGTATTTTCCCAACTTTACATACATACTAAAATAATTATAATAGAAAATTCAAAAGGTGAAAGTGGTAAAAATGCCTTTCTTCCAATTCCTGTCTTCAGAAGAAAATACATTCTCATAGTATAGTGACATTAATTCTAAGTCTTATTAGTTAAAATTTCTAGAATTTTTAATGTTTCAAATGAGAATGATCTCTAAATTGTGTACTTCTGCAGTGCTCATAAATCTAAATCATAAATCAAAAGCATGAAGTTCCGAGGTTTTGAAATGTCTTACATTCTTAAGTGTAGACCTCCTCTTTAGTATGCTCACAAATATTGACAACACGTTTCTTTTTCAGAACATCTGAGTCAGTTAGAATATCTAAGTAACAGGTTAAGTCTTTTTTTTTTTTTTCCTAATGAGTCAGCTATATGTTTTACTGTAAGAAATCCAGAAATTGGATTAAGGATGATCTAACTGAAAAAGAGAAAACCAACAAAAAAAATCTACATTTGAGTCTAACTTGGTTCAAGTCCAAGAAAGTCCGAGTTATGTTTTCTTTTTTTTTGAAATGAATAATTAATAGGTTACTAGAAATAAAATCATTTGAAACTCTTCCTCCCCCTTCTCCTCCTCATTTTTTAACATAAACCTGACCAAGGATGAGTTACTCCTCCAGAGAAGCATTCTTGTTTTCACTAGGCTATAGTTATATTCTTGGTTTACTGCCATATCCTTTAGCCTAGACCTGGAATGTGCTATGTTAATGTGTAGATTTTTAGCACATAAACCTAAGTGGTAGGAAAAGTAACCCCAGATACTATAATGTTCTGTGGAATATTAACTATCATTATGGATAAACTAGCAATCTTGGACTGAAATTCTTTTTATTTATTTTATCTTATATATTTTTCACATAATTTTTCATTTTTGCACAATGTATACATTTTCATCTTGGTTATATTTTCCATACAACTCCTACCCCCCCCCTTATTTTCTTTTTGAAAAATGCTACATATGCCTTCCCTTTCAAGTGCTCTTTGAACTTGTTCTACCATCCTACTGATTTTTTCATTATTGAGTTAAATAACTCATGACACATGTTTATCCTATATTTTTATGATTCCTGTTTTACATTTTTGAAAAATTTTTCCTTGTCAAGATTTAAACCTCTTGAGTGAAACTGTTATTACCAGTCATTATGATATAGATTTTTAGGTTGACAGGTGTGCTTGACAGTACTGTTCATGGTAACCAGAGAGCATGATGTAGGTTTGCCAGATTCAAAATAGTTTGCTGAGATTGTATGTTAGTCAGTCTTTATACAAAGATTCTAGAGTGATGGGAAATGATCCTACTTGTGTAGGTGAAAACGTTTTAGGAGCTGGAGCTGGATTTGTGTAAGGAATTGTGAAATTCCAGCTAGAAGTTGTCTACAGAATTGTGAGAGCCTCTTTAGAATCTCCACGGGAAGAAGGATGGCCTTTTGCTTCTTTGGTCCCAGGAATGGGATTTTCTAAATTCTCAACTATGTATGTAGTATAATTGTCTCTATAATTATCACCCTTGTCCTTGAAGGAATAGCAGAGATTAAATTTAATTAGTTCAAGTTACCCTCTTAGCCCCCAACTATTCTTTCATTACCCTCCTCCCTTTTCTTTTGTCTGCCTCCTTACCCATTAACAAATGCTTCCTCACCTGGAATTGTGTGGAAGGTATCACATTTAACTGAAATGTGTATTTATTCGATTACTTTGGGACTTTCTATAGTTCCTTAGTGGCAGCCTTCACAGTAAATAACCAATCCATGAAACTCAGTGAAGAGAAATTTCCTACGTTCTTGATCACTGCATTTCATCTGCTTATCTGGTATACCTAGTCCTTTTATCAAGAGGGTAATTGAAGTGTTTCATATTTGAAGTGGTTTAGGGTCACTAATTTTGAATTGACAGAATGCTCAAAAGTATAACGCTGCATTATTTTCTGGAGGTCAGGTAAAATATTACTGAATGTATAAGAGAGTGAAAAATGAGAAATGCTATTGAATCTTCTTTGCTAGAAGTCCTTCCATCTAAATAGAGTAAGTTACTGTCCCGATAAGTGACTGAAGATCTCCACACTTAAATGCATGGAGGTGGAGAAGATAGAATATCCTCCAGAATCTCTGGTGAGACTTTCAGTTCTTTACTCAGATGTCTGATTGTGTGTTGGAGAGGGCCATAAAGGAGGGCCTTTAGAACATGCTTGCAAGATCAGGTATGGACTGAGAGCAACCTAGGGAATCAGAAATTTGGGGCCAGATTTCAAGTTAGTGACACAGATGAGGTCTAAGAATTCCAAGTCAGTTGATGTCCTGAGAACTAGGCTTAGAACAGGGACCAGAACTGCAAATTAATGAGCCTTGGCAGAGTGTAGTGGAGAACATGAAAGCACTTTGGATGAAAAGTGAATAAACAACAGCTACTGTTCTACTGGGCTTATGTGGTGTTGGGCACTGTTCAAGGCATTTTCTGTACATCATCTGGTTTGATCTTCACATCATGCCAATGTGAGAGGCAATATCTATACAGCATTAGTGATGAAAAGTAGGTTTCAAAAGGTGAATATTCTTTTCAATGAATAGTAAAGATTGCATTGGAACCCAGTTGATAGCTCTTCAAATCTGGGCTGCATGCACCACTGTTGGCTGCCTCCTACATATGCTTAAGAACTATGGTTGCAGACCCAGTTGGGGTGAAGCTCTAGAGCCTATGTATAGGCATGTCTCATGATGGTTGTGGGCATCAGACCAAAATAAACATTCCCTTGACACTCTACTCCCTAGAGTGGGAGTGCCTTGAGCCTTTTGGGGGCCAGTTGTGCTTCCTTTGAGCTGTTCCTTGATTTTTCCCTTCTCCCACCCTATACACAGATCTGCCGAGGGTGGTGCTTCCCACATTAGCTTTCCAGATGAAGAATGAACACTTTGTAAATGAGCAGACTTAGCCCACCTTGTTGTATGATGCTTGAGAAGTAAAAACAAACAAACAAAAAAACCCTCCTGCACAGCAGGGAACCAAGGAAAAGACTCCCTGACTAGAAAGTGGAGAGTAGGAGCAGAAACTCTGCTCTTTTGTAGATGAGGGATTTTATATAACTATGTTCAGAATGGTTTTGTAAAGACTGTCCAGCTATGTACCACGTCTGCTCTGGAAAGATTCAGTTGTAGAGGATTGAAATGTTCCTATTAATATTCTTTATCTAAGAGAAACAGGCTTCTATGGGGTTTCACAAAATGTAATATGAACACTGATCTCTAAGCATCTTCTTTAATATTTTGCTTCCTCCTTCGATTGTTGAAAATATATTTTAGTTCTCCTTAACATGCCAGAATACAGCAGAGAAAAAGATAGCATAATCAGTATGAAAGTAATATCACTTATGTACCCACTTGCATTTCTGGCAACAGCCACTTTTGATCTTACCTTGTATTATTCCTTAATATTTAAAGTGCTACAGTTATTAAGCCAACCTTAGTTTTCAATAATCAGATAAAATTAATAAAACATAGAATTCCTAAATACAAATTTTAATTGTGTTATATATTAATCAGAGAAAATAATTGAATATAAAAGGCATTCTTATATATATACATATATGTGTGTATATATATGTATATATATCCATCACTCATATTTAACAGCTATAAAAATTTTGCTGTTTTCTTCAATCACCTTTATTTAAGGCGGGAGGACTGTTAAAAAAAAAGCACACTTTAGATTCCATTGATGTCCAGGCTCTCCTAGTCCATCCACTTTTTCTCCCTCCTTTCTCCTATTATAGTACAGATGTGTATTATTTCCCTGCATGTTTTTATTTATTTATTTATTTTTATATAACTACATTACATACTATTTATTTATTTATTTATTTTTAGGATTTATTTATTTATTTATACAAGCACTGGGTACAGTCAGAAGCGCAGGAGGGTGAGAGAATTCACCAGAGCCTGTGCGGGGAACAGAACAGGCAGACTGACTGAAATACACTGCTAAGGGGAGCAGCAGGCGCAACAGGAGAGGTCTGTCACGCCATGTGGGACCCTTGCCGGCGGCCAGGAATCGAACCGGTGCTGCAGAGGCTGCGGGCAGCTTCGCAGCCCAGCACTCAACTGCTGTGCCACCAGGGGAGGCCCTCTCTGCATGTTTTTAAACACTGAGAAATGGTTGTGGAAATTTTATGTGAAATTTTCTCCACAGATATATTTTGCAGGCACATTATCAGTTTTAAGTCATACTTATAATTTTAAAGTTATTTTTTCTTGAGGTATAATTATCAAAGTATCTAGTTGCTAGAGAAGTTTAAGCTAGGAAAATAACAATATTAAGTTAGACTTAGAGAAGTTAATACCAGTTTTTTGCAGGGTTCTGCCCTCACCTTCTGAGAAGCTTGGCAAATCCTTCCATGAGTGTGTGGGGCCTTTGGGACAAAGTTCCCAGAGCACATATGGTTTGCAAGATAACCAACAGCTTTCTTTAAACAACAAAAACAAAAAATGGAGTAGTTATTAATTCTGTTTAATCTGTTTGCTAAGGTTAGGGGCAACTTGGCATTCTCATGCTATTTACCTAGCATTTCCAATAGTTCTCTTCCTCTTTCAGGGTTTATTTCTTGCCTCGCTTAGCAGTGGTATAAAATCTTATTTTCAGATCCTTATTCTCAGGACTGAGAAAGGCACAGTCATTCAGTCTGAAGATGGGTAGATATATAGGGGCAAAACCAACCCACCAATCAAAAAAAAAAAAATCCTTGGGGCAGAGGTTACCAGCATTCCTGTTGGCTCTGACAGAGGGAAATACCTCTTCAGCAAGCACTAATTTCATAGTGGAGGGATGCATGTCACAGATGTACTTTAAAAAATAATTTAAAAAGTTAATTTCAATACTGATATTCACACCAACTCTGGCAATCCTTCTGTCCATTGGACCCTCAGCTATGGATCTCCCCTTTGGAATTGTTTCCATTATGTTCTCTGGAAGGTCATCGCCTATCAAGAACTTTCAAGATCATAAAGGGCAATTGCATCTATTTAGTTTCACTGTTTTCTGCACAGTCCTGCAGAAAACTGGAATTTCAGCACATGAAATTCGGTTTTTGTAGATCAAAAACAGTCGTGTATAAGCAGTTTCAATGGTTCAAACCAGTATGTTTGGGGAAACCCTGCCATCATTTATAGAAGATGACTCTGGGGCTGGCCCAGAATTGCCCAGTCAGTGGTGAGGTGACTTACCGGGATTGATGTTGTGATTATACCATCCTCTATGAATTATGAAGTGTGGTATAAACTCTCATGTTCCCCGAGGTTCTGGCTTCAAGGGTCAGGATAAGGGGGGGCTTAACCCTGGCTGGGTTAAAGTAAGTTGAGTAAACACCCTGAAATGACCCCAGTTCAAGAGGCCCCAGAATCCAGGATTGCCCCTGATCCCAAGATAGGATATCTTCCTGGCCTCTTGTGTCTCAGTGAAACCCATCTTGAATCACACTGTCTGCAGTGCTAATTGCAGGATCCAGGCTGTCTACCTGCCTGCACAGGGTGGGTAGAGGATAAGACCTTTTGTGCATGGAGTTAGTGCTCCTGGCACAGCAGAATGCTGACCTGCCGGAAGGGCTTCAGCAAAGCTCGAACAGAGTACAGGGTGAGAGTCCAGACTGTTTCTCATGCTCTCCTAGATGTCAATCTCTATTTCTTTATTAGAGAACAGTGGATATACCTCTAATCAAATATAAGTAAAAATCAATGTATCATTAGAGAAAATTAGAAAAATATAGACAGGCAGGAAAAAAATAACCTACCTTCCTATTACCACAAATAATTGCTATTAACACTTTGGTTAATTTCCTTCTGGTTTTCAAAAGAATTAAAAAAAATAATTATCATATGCTGTATCTTTATCTTGAATTTTTAATACATACATACTTTAGTAAGAATAATCAATATAAAATACACATTGACCAGAAATTTATACTACTATTGAAATCTATGCAAAATACACAACATAAATTTTATTTCCTCATCCTTGTCATTTTTGAGAGCTAATTAACGCATGAACATAATTTTTAAAGGCTGTGTAGTATTCCATCAAATGATTTTTTTCCACTGTATAGTTATCCAGTTCTCCTTTGAAAATAGTAAAAAATGTGAGCGCTGGACTTCAGGCTTCAAATCCCATGTGATGATTGTGTGAATACGGGCAAGATTCTCAACCTCTTTGTACCTCAGTTTCTTCATCTTTAAATAGGCATAAATTCCACTTATTCTGTGGTAGACAAGAAGTTCCAGTCTCCAAATTTAAAGTCAGACTTTACCATTTGTAAGAGCTACACTGAAGGGAGGAAGGAAGAAGTTGCTTGCCAGCCACAATCCAGATCCCTGACACGAGATGCAGGTACTCCTTCATATCTGGATTTATCAAAGTCATCCTCTGAGGTCTGCCTTCTAACAGAAGGGAGAAGGAGCCTAAAGGCCCAAGATACAGAAAGCATCTCCTTCATCCTGACATTTGCAGGACACAAACTTTATCCTATTAAACCTTCGAGAATCTTGAAAATCATCATTTATCCAGGGGAGTAAACATTGAACCTTTACAAAGGGGTTGACTTGTTGTCCAGGGAGCAAAGCATGAGCATTTTTTGCTAGATGAGATTTTTAACTTTCGATTAAAGAAGGAAAACTGCTTTTCTTAACTCACAGAATTTCTGTCAGGGCCAATAAGGGTCAGTAAACATTTCTTGTCAATATTTTGGAATTTACAGGTCATATGTGAAAGGGGCCACAAACACTATGTAAATGAATGAGCCTGGCTGTGTTCCAAGAAAACTTTCTTTATGATTGTCGAAAATTGACTTTCATGTAATGTCCACAGGTCACAGAGTCTTCTCTTTAAAAAAAAAAAGGAAAATGTAAAAAAATACATCCTTCAAAAAATTTCAGAACTGTACAAAAGTAAGTGGTGGGACCCAACTTGGCCTGTGGGCTGCAGAATGGCCCCTGGCTTGGTACTGTCCTCAACACCCCTTAAGTGCTATGTGTGTGTAAACTACTGCTCCTGTTAGTAGAGTTGGTAACATCATTGTTACCCTTGATGTACGAGAGCCCGCAGTGCTGGATGCTAGAGAGGCTGAGATGCAGCGCACAAGCCCCTACATCCCCTTGGCTTCCTCCTGGGAGTCCATCTGCTGACTCAGCCCCAGCAAAGAGGTTTCTTCTTCTGTGCTGCTGCTCCTTTCCAGAGGCTGCCGGGATCACTGTGCTGCACTGGAAGGAAAGGGGATTCATTTGCTATGTGATTGATTAGCCAGGCCCACCCTGGAGTGATGGTTGCCCCTGTCTGTGTCCTTTGCTGAACATATGCAGGAGGCTGTGTTCTTCCTAGGGATGGGGAATGGTGATATAGTGTCTATAGATGAGAGTGAAAAAACTCTTTGTGCCTGACTATTCTAGTTCACCTCCTATTTTAATGTACAAGAGATGGAAGAAAAGTGGTTCTTAAAAGAGTAGTAAAAAAAAAAAAAAATTGGAGCTGGGAGTAAAGGAATGAAAGAGTAAGGGGTTGTTGCCCTGAGTATGGGGCTAGAATTTTTCAGAAGCCTGCAGTGTGTTCAGCTCAGTAGAAAAAATGGCAGATATCTTTATAAACTGTGACAGCATTTTTTCATTATTCATGAAAGCTTTAAAAAAAAAAACAAACAGCTTCATTTTAAGGGAAATTTATTCCCAAGGCATTTTTAATTGAGTTTTTATGTTATTTCTCTGTATTGACTGTTGAATCAATGTATAAGATAAGCAATGTTCAAGTTTACCCTTTTGTTCAGTAAATCTCAGCTTTGCTTCTTCAAGCTAACAGTGAGAGAGTGAATAATGAACCCAGATTCTCATGAACTGTTGACAGGGCATTTGCATGACCTTTAATGACTTTTTAAAGGCATTTTTGAAAGGGACATTATTTTTTAATGAAGAAAGTTCACCTTAAACCCAAAATTTTTAGTGTAAGATTTCCCATTGTGTGTACATGTGACATTATTTGAAAGTACATGTGTGTCTGTGTGTGTGCATGTACAGATTTCAAGCTGTATTGTTAAGACTTTTAATAAACCACTTCTAAGACAGAATTTCTTGAAGTTGCATGTTATTTTGTTTTAAATTCATCATTGGGTGTATTTTATCCTTTCTGCCTCCCACAGTAGTAGACATCCCAAATTACCTGATACGAGAAAGAATGAAGCAGGCACCTAGCAGTCACTTGCTCCAATCCTCTACCCTTTATTTCTCTCTACTACATCTTGTCCCTGCCTTAGTACTTCTAAGGACAGGAACTACTCTGTTAATCTTTTTTTTGTTTTATAGCTGTAAGGAATAATATTAATCCTTTGGATGTCTAATGACAATCACAGGCAAACCCACATCCCCATTCCACTTCTACCACCACACCACACATATCTTTCCTTTTTCCCTGGACTAAATATCTAAAGTAATTTTCCAACTTTTCTAACCTACATTTCTGTTCAAATGCTTCTGGCACCTCCTGGCCCCTCTTCTGTGCATGTTTTCTTGTGAGTCAGGAGCCAGCTCTCACTGTGGACAGCAGACTGTGTGCTATGTCCACTGGTGATCAAGTCAGTAGAATTGCCTCTGTTGTGCTCCTGTTAATAAAACCCAACATGTTATAGCCTCTGATTGCCAAGTAAAATTGGTTCCTCTTGGACTTATTGCCAACTCTTATTCTTAGTAATCTAAATGATTATGGAATCTCTGTTAGCTAGTGGAACATTCCCAAGAAGAGATTACCTTTGTGACTGTGGATAACTATGGATAGTTCCAGAGCTCAATTAAACCAGAGCCTTTGCACAAAATATTAGTTATGGACTTGCAAACCAGGGTCAACAGAGCTGGGTTGAAAGACAAGAGGTAGCTGGTGAAATTTCAGAAACTAGCAGAGGTATTAGGGAGATCAGGCAAAGAACAGTGAATGTGCAGGGAGAGGAAGGTACAGTGGGGAAGGGAACAGGCTTAGAATTTTTTTGGCCTAAATCTGTAGCACTTCCTGGGTATTTCTTTCATGCAGCTCCTTTGTGCTTTACCTAAAGGAATCAAATTTTAATGATGAGGAGCTGGACTCTCACGAATTATATGTAACCCAGATTTACCTCATTGTCTAGATGTGTACTTGCATTAAAACATATCTTTCTATGGAACTTTGCGTTTCTCTGTTTAAATTCTCTTACTAATGGAGCTCATTTTCCTACTCTTCAAGACCCTTTTAACCTAAATAGCATGCAAAGTTATAGAATTGAAGTGAAGACTCTGCCTCATACTGGCTGTGATCTTATACAAGTCACAAGTTCTGACCCTTACCTTTAGGAAGAGAAGAATGACATTTACCTAGTTAGTAATCTTGTCTCATTAGGAAGTTGGAAGATTAAATGAAACCACAGGTTTAGAGAGAGCCTGGTATGATGCCACCAGTGCCAAGCCTACTTGGCCACAGTCTTTTTGCTGTTCCTCAACATATTTGCCATCTTGTTCACTCTTATATCAGATTTGATACCATGTCTTCTCTGTTTTCATCCAAACCATTATTTTTTTTAATTTAATGTAGAGAGACCAAGGGAAGAATCCAAAGATTCCTAGATGCTGTTTCTAGTACTTTTTGGAACTTTCAACTATGTTGGGGAAAGGGGCGGGGGTGTCACAGAGTCACATGCTCTTTAGTGCTTCCCTATATAAATATGTGAATTAGCCATTATCAACTGTGTCAACTCTGAGAATGCATGTGTCGCTAAAATGAATGTTTCAGTAAAAGCCACTGCCTAACCAAAAACTTGGTACAGGACATTTGAACAGAAAGGTATGTCAGAAAAGTTAGAAAAATACTTTAACTATTTAGTCCAGGGAAAAATAAAAGATGTGTGGTGTGGTGTGGTGTGGTGTGGTAGTGGAAGTGGAACGGGGATGTGGGTTTTCCTAAGCAAACACTTGGTACTGGAACTCAAGTTCCAACTCCAATAGCTGGTGGGTATAGGTCTCTAACACACTCTGACTTTGTGTTTCAGTGGCCTTAACACATTAATTCTCCAAGTGTGGTCCAAAGGCCATCAGCAACTCCTGGGAACTTGTATGAATGTCAGGTCTCAGGCAATACCTCAGACACACTGAATCAGAAACTTTGCGGGTGGTGCCCAACAATCTACTTAAACAGATCGCCAGGAAATTCTGATCATACTCAAACTTGAGAATCATGATTTGGGAAAGTGTTCTGAGCCCTAACTGACATTGGAACCATCTGGGAAGCTTTAAAAATCTAGTTGCTTCATTCCCAATCCAAGTTCTTATTGAACTGATTTGGGCTATAGTTTGGAAGTCAGGACTTTTTCAAAGCTCCCCAGAGGATTTTCAGGTGCATCCTAGGGTGGGAATTACTGTTCCCTGGAGTCTGTTGAAACTCCCACATACTTCTCTCTCCTGCATGGGAAGATGAGGAGTGAGAGGTGTGTGGAAGTTGACAGAGCTCCCAAGTAGTCTGCTGCAACCATCAAATCCTGTCTCCCCTTGGAGAATGTGACCTTAAGCTACCAGCCCTTGATAAGCCTTTCCAAAGACTCAATGAATATTCACTTGATGTGATTTGCTTTAAAGGTTGCTTTTAATGCTATATTTGTTCAACAAATGTAGGCACTCATATAGCACAAATATTAACTCCTAAATCCTCAAAGGCTTTCCCCATGATATGCCATCTGGCAGGCATTATTGTAATCATTTCTTTATTATCCACACTAATGAAGGACTAGCATGGCATTGGTAATTGAAAAACACAGATCATTTAAAAATCATTCAGGCTAAAGCTGGCACTGCTTCCCTAACTAGGAAGCATTCAAGAGTAGAAAATATTGACTGGTTACAGTTTTCCACCTTCTCTATGGAGGTACTCATACATTTTAGTCAGAAATTTGAGCAATAGGAGAAGTGAGATCTTCTAAATTATATTTTTTTTCTGCAAAATAGGAGTCTGCTTTGTTGTAGAGAGGCAGATGGACAGCAAGGATACTAAAAATGCATTTGCATCTTGCACAGTGGGTTCAAAGAGGGGTGTGGCACAGGATTCCAGGAAGTGGCAGATCTGAATTCTACACCTTGTAATGTTTCCTGTGCTAATTGAGATGAGCCATTCAGCCCTCTATGGATCTCAAAATGTCCCCAGACAAGCAGTTTCTACATTACCTGGGAATCTGTTGAGATGCATATTTTTCAGACCCCACCCCAGACCTCCTGAATGAGAGACCCTGGAGGGTGAGGCCAGCAAATGGTACTTTAAAAAGTCCTCCATAATGTTCTGATGCCTGTTGTAGTTTGAACACTACTGTTTTCCATCAGGTGTTCAGTTTCCCTGTTTATAATATAGGGCACCTAGTGTAGGTTCTGGTTGAAGTTCACTCTTGCTCTCCAGTGACCTTGGCATGTGGGCCTGACACAGGAAGAAAGATTTTCTGTCTTAGACCACAAACTTTCCTTGGATGTGTGATTGAAATAATTCAGCTGAAAAACTGTCATGTGAATAACAGAAAAGAAACACATCTCTTTAATTCCCAAACCCCACAAAGGGTGTTCACTATAAAATAAATCCTGCTTTCTTCAGCTGGTTGGTACCATACCCCAGAGTAGAAAACCCTGGTGCTTTGGGAAGGAAGGCAGCCGCTCTCCCTTTCTCTAGGGCCTGAGAGCTGTCTGATGTGATTCACAGAGCAGCGCTTCTGCAGGGACCAACAAATGGTGTTTCAGAAGGATGTACAGAGGTATACCGGCTTTGCAGTAAAACAAGGGAAAATTTCAAACCATTTATCAAAGCTCTTGCAGCTTCCATTCAAGACAGGTAGAAAAAAAAAAAACAACAGGGAACAAGAAAAGAAAATAAATCTGTTTCCAGAACTTCTCATAAATAAGAAAGGAGTGGGGGATTGTTGGCCTTGCTGGATTCTCAGAATATTTTTGTCACAGTACAGAAAGATTTCAAATGTTTCACCATGAAACCCTCATACTTTTCCCATTATCAAAATTTGTGGTTGTAAAATTATTTCGCTGCCTGTTAAAATCAAAGGAGAAAAAAGAGACAATCCTTTCAAAGAAATAGAGGCTGGAAAAATGACACCTGGAGTTAAAAAAGAAAGAAAGAAAGAACACAGTTCCCCCACAACTACCAAATTTATTTTTTTTTTGCATATAAAATCCAGTGATGTTTCAAAATTTAGGGCTAGTCATTGAAAATTAAAGACAGTTTTCTAATTGACTTGTTTAGCAAGAGGTTTTTTATTTTTTTAAGACAATAGGACACGGTTTATTGCACATGAGAGAGACTTTTGTCTTTTATGTCTGGGAAGGGTGGAGAAACTATAGCTTTTATTACAAAGGATGGATCACAGATCCACTTTGCCTGAAAGAAGAATGCTGATTGAGGAGAAAACACAACAGTCAAGACCCTGCATTGGACATTTTTGTTAAATTCCCAGGATTGTCAGTTTGATCATCAATTTGATGCTAACATCCAGTTTAAAACATATAATCTGAGTTTAGATTCTGATTCTGTCACTTACTGACTCTGAAACTTTGGACAAGCCGCCAATGCTTCGTTTCCTTTTTGTCAAAGGAGGAAGGTAATAGAACCTACCTTGAGCATAAGAGTTAGCTTATACCTGGTGCTTTGCACAGTGCCTGGCACAGAGCAGGTACTATTTTATTGGGAATATTTGCTACTTAGCCATATGGTTCTTTAAAGAACTCTAAAAATAAATTATATTGTTTCATAACTGTTAAGATTTTGAAAATGACAGTGGATTTTCTGTCCCCCACGTGTGCCTTAGGAGAAGATGATTGACAGCAGGAGGCTTCCAGGAGTTCATAGGAGCACAATTCAGAGGAGACTGATGACTCTTGAGCCTTGAGTACCTTTCTTGGTCAGCGATTCACTAACTAGTTAATTTGTAGTTAATTTCGGCTTTGCTCAACTAGATTCAGAGAAATTAATTTTTGTTATTTGATTTCCTTTTTGTGCATTTATTTTTGGAATAGACTCATAGACTAATGCTAGAAATAGGTCTGAAATGAATGTGGCATTTTTCTCTTTTACACTCAGCACACTCTTCACTGTTGGTTGGGCCATGCTGCATGGACGCTAATATTCGCCAACTTACATTTTTCTCAAATTAACTATTTTCAGGCTTTATAAAATCTACATGCTAGCAGGACCAAAATAAATGCATTCAACTTAAAAACTGGTGATAAGGGGGGAAAGTAGGAACAGTAGCTTAGATTGTCCAAGCAAGATTTTATCTTTTCTGCCAAATCCAAGTGGTGGCCTGGGCAAGCTTATCTCATCTGAGTGCAGACCCCTTCTTAGTCTAATGGAGATGACAAGAGCACCCACTTCTCAGGGTGTTATGAGACTCAAGTGACATAAAACCTGTTAGATGCAAACCAGAGCTAACTCTTAGGAAGAACTCAGCAAATACTAGCTTTTTTTATGTTACCTGTGTTCATGAAAATCTAATGTATTAAAGTCACCTAATGTAATGGGGGAAGTTACAATCTCTTCTAAACAACTGAAAATACTATAAAAGCTTTAGTTTCAAAATTAATTTCTAGACTAAATCCCTGATTATTTCTAGCAGTTTTATTTTTTAAACATCCTGCTTCTTTTGAATACAGGTTGACCTTCATAAACCAATGAGTATCAGATTAAGGCCAAGCCACTGAATTTGGTGCCCAGTGATCTTCATATTATTACAATTATATTTATTTTAGGAGATATATCTTCCTTATCATTAATGGTAATAATTTGGTATTTTGAACACTTTCCAACACCTTAATACCTGAGTCAGGATAAAATGTTAAAGTAAAATAAAAAAGTCGCTGCATGGGCTGACCTTGCTTCAAAGACACAGAAAGGGATGCTCTCAAACTGTGGAACTCTGACAGGCAGGCAGCACCACTGACTTATAATTTTAGGTGCTATTTATTACCTCATGAAAACTTTTTCAAGTTAAACCTGGAAGACACAGTTTAGATTTACTCTTGAATATTGTAGAAAAGTGTGGGTTGTTTGAACTTTGAATAAGTATAAAGAAGGTCTTCCTATACTTGAATTAGGAAAAATTGCTGTTAACCAAATTTCCTGGAAAAAACAGTTTCAAGCTGTTCTTAAGAGATATCCAGAAACAAAACAAAAAATAGATAGCATCATGCAAATTGCCTATATTATGAGGTAAAAGCAGTTTTCTTTAATACCTCTTTAAACTTTCTTTATCCTCTCTTTAATGTGAAAAAAAAAATGAATGTAATTCCTTTACCATTTAGATCTGAATTTTGAGAACAGATCTTGGTCTTCACTTTCTGCTACTAATGAAGAAGAGTGGTTTTCTGCTCTGAATAAGAATCTTGGTGTTTGCTTGTTGATCTGGAGCAAGTGGAGAATATGGGCATATTTATAACTATTCTTCAGTCTTTGTGGTCCTCAGTGTTTTGTGTGGTGACCACAGGCTTCATGCTTCCTGAGAGCAGGCAGGTGACTCCTGGACATCAAGTGTCTATGTTCAAAGGGCTGCAGACTGTATAACATTGGGCTTTTCACAAACTCCATGGACAGGTGTGGCCATACCTAACTCTCACATGAGAATGTGAAGTTAAGGTGCTGGCCCTGAGTTAAATGCTGAGGTGTTATTTTGTGAGTGTTTCTTCTCCCCAAATGCTATTGGCTCCACTACTGCACAGTCCCCAGAAATAGAGTTTTTACATTATTATTTTTTTTTTTTTGCAATGTCATCTATCTAAGAATAATCCTATGTTTTCATCTTCAGTTGAGTTTTCTACCCCAGGAATAAAAGCTGGTTTTCTGTACCCCGGTGATCCCTGAAAGAAGTCTCTGTGGCCACTCAGATAAGGTTACATGGAGATAGAAAATGTCATCTTACTTGATTATTTGGAGCTTGCCTTTTGATACTTTAGTCTTACGGAGGGAACCAGACCTCTGATGGTTGGGGAAATCTGCTGAAGAAATAATCTGATCAGACATTTTGTTTTTTTCAGAATCATGTTAACCCCGCCATGGACTTTACCCAGACACCTCCTGGGATGCTAGCTCTGGACAACATGCTGTATTTTGCCAAGCACCACCAGGATGCCTACATCCGGGTAAGGATATAGCCATTCCAGCTATTGTAGATTTCCTAGTGAATTTTAATTCCAAACTTAGAGACATGGAAGGTTACCTTTAGATGAATGGCCCCAGATCTGTAGCTTCCACCCTTCAATCATGTGAATATTAAGATTAAGTAAAATCAACAAGGGGCACTGAAATATTGATTTTTAATCTTAAGATTTCTCACATGATGATTTTAAGAAAATACAGTAGTTTTGGAAAAAATATATAGCTCAATATTGAATTATGATGAAACGTGTCAACTTAAGTGACTTAAGGAAGAGAAATGAACTGTCTGCCCAAATCCTCCATGATCCCAACTTCTGTGGAGACCCCTTAGACTTGCTCTTAGACTTAACGAAGGAGGTTCAGTTGTCCTCTGACATTGCTTCTGTTCAGTCTTATGCTGGATATACAATAAGAACAACAAAAGGAGAGAGAAGAATGAGATAGATGGGAAGACAGAAACCTGAAAAAAAGAAATCTCATTTCTTCAAAGACCAGTGAAATGCAAATTATACCAACATGGGTTAGTTTGTGTGAGGGGCAGAACGAAAATAGAAGGTACCACTGACTGATTGGGCAGTACAGATGTGGGAAGGACAGAGTGAATGAAGAAGAGCATAAGGACAGTGACACAGAAGGCCTGCACATCAGGGCTGTGCCACTGCAGGCCCTGGGCTTGTGCTGACACCTTTGCCCAGTGCTGGGGAAAGATGCCCCAAATCTGTCAGGGTAAGGTCTACCAACCCAAGATCATGATAAGGGTGGGATGTGAATAAAGGGGGCAAGGGAATTGGCAGGAGGTTAAAATGCTTGATGAATGAATCACCTAAAGCTGAGATAATGAGGATGAAATTAGAAAAAAGAGAAGAGTCTGTTACTCTGACTTTGTTCGATTCTTCTTGGTGACACATTGTGGAGCCCAAGGTCTGAGACCCGGCACTGCTGATGTCTAGTTGTATAAGTGGAGACATTTTGCTTTTGATGGGTTAGTTTCTTCTGTAAATTGGGGAGATCTGGTAGTTCCCAGCTGGGACAGTATTCCCCTAAGGGACTTTTGGAAAGATGTGAGTGTGTCTTTGGTAGTTACCAAGTAACTTGGGGTGCTGCTGGCCAAAACCTGTAATATACAAGACAGTCTGAACTGTAAAAAATTGTCCTGCTCAGGATGGCCCCTTAAAAAAAAAAAAATCATGCCAGGTCTCTGAGTTCCCTGTGGGAATTATATTTTAACTTTATGTGTTTTTCTGTGCATATAATTTGACAAGTTTTGACTTACACTGATATATCATTTGCAATTTGATTATATAAAGGATTTTATGCATTTTTCTGAAAGATTTTGTATCAGGTGCTTCATCAGAAATGTCATCTCCTGTAAGAAAATTGTTTTTTCATAAAAGTTTCATTTGGCTTAGATGTGTGTATATTTATTACATGGATTTTTTTTCCTAGGGATATAATCAGCTATCTCAGTAAATAAATTAATATTGTTGAGCTATCACATAATATAGCTTTGGAGAGTAGAGTGTAAAAATAAGAAGCTAAGTAGATATTTAATTTATTATTAACTGATTAACATTTGTGGATGAATGTTTCTAAAATTAGACCTTATTGATGCTGAATGTATTGTCAATTGCTTAAGAAGCATATGTCTCATGAAAAGTAATTTAATGTTTGAGGCACATTTTCCTCAACACATTCTCTAAACTGTTATACGTGAAATTAAAACCATGGCAACCTGACACAACTTTATATCTGATAGCATTTCAAAAGAAAAACCTAATTGGAAAGAGAAGTGTGGCCCTTTTTGTCCATGTGTGCTTTACTAGTTAGATTCCTAAAACTGTTCTTTTCTCCACAATGTCTCTTTTTTCATGTCTGTTGTGTCTCTTCTGACTTTGGGACACTGACTATGGGATAGAAAGCTAACGCTATTTTTGTGAATGAATGGGGTTAGCAGATTGTGTGTAAATTCTGAGGCATTCAGGCAAGGATGTTTTGTGATGCTTGTGTGTACTGAGCGACTATCACATGTCCAACGTGAGCTAGTGATGGGGAATAAAGAATAAGTCACCCCTGGTCATGTAATTGAGGAGTTTACTGTCTATAGATGCAAAGGAGGAGTGGGAATGTGTGAAGAGATAAATACTAGCTGTTTTCCAAGTCATTTGGAATGCATTTTGATTGGGTAGAGGGATATTGGGGACACAGAGGAGAGTTACCAGTACAGATGTGGAGGTCAGCTCAGGAAAGCTTCCTGGAGGAAGTGGCATCTACACTGAGAGTGACTGGACAGTACTGGTAAATCAAGCAAAGTCTAGGGGTCATGGCACAGTACACCTAGTAGAGGGGAACAAATATGCAACTAAAACAGGGAATGGGTAATATGATCATGACTTGAGAGGGAAATGTTGACATTCTCTAGGGACTTTATAGACCCTATTATTAAGGTAATTGTTTGTACTTTAACCTAAAGGCAGTGAAGAATTTCTTAGTGTTTAAAGTAAAGGCAATGAGAGTTAATTTTAGAAAATGCACTCTCTTGCCAAAAAACAAATGTGAGAAATCAAGATTGGAGGCAAAAATAAATTTGGAAAATCAGAGAGAAACATTGGTAACTTGAACTAGAGTGGTTGCAATGCTATTGGGGAAAAGCAGTTTAAATGAGTTATTTTGGAGCAAAGATAAATTGACTCTCTCTGAGGCAGATTTGCTGGCTCAGCTAATGGGTGGGTGGTGATGTCATTAATGAAATAGATATTGTATGTCTTTGAGGGGTAGTAATTTGGAGACATCTAGACTCTTTTATGCATGTGGACTTAGGTCCAGGTGGTCATGTCTAGTAGGCAGTAGGATATGGCAACAGAGCTCAAACACAGGGAGATACCACATCTCTATATTCTGCTTCCTTAAACTTATGTATTCCCTCCTATCTGTTCATCTAGATTGTTGCAATATTATCTTAGTGGCCTCTATGCCCAAGTCTTATACCCTCAATAACACATTTCATGCCAACTGCTGGGATGATCTTTCTACATAGAATTCAGAACACTTCAAGGGATCTTCTTGACCCACAAACCTACCTTTGTGGTATCTGACACATCATGGGCTTTAAGAATTTCCTGTGAATTGAGTAGAGTTTTTTTTAGTTTTTATATCAGTAGTTTCTTGCCAATGATCAATTCTTTTTTTGTCATGTGAGGGTCTTTTGTTCCTTTTAACAATTTTATAGCAGTTTATTTTGCAACATGAATTTATTGATAGGCAGCCTGATTTCTCAGGCAATATTTGAATAAGCTCTGTAACTGTATTAATGAAAGCAGTGGCTATAATTGAATTACTCCACACTTGTACAACACATAACAAGAGGAAAAATTACAAATCTGAGCGTCCCTCTGTCCCTGGAGTAAAATCTGGGGACATGCATAGAATGTTTTCAGACTTTGGGTATGCTTACTCTGCCGTTCTTGTCACTCGGGCTCTGTCTGTGAGAAGTGGAGGGTACTTGCCTTACTCCCATGATCCTGCTGTCATTATTTCCCACACAGGAGAGTGGTACAACGCTGTGCATGTTGTATGTTTTGTTTTTGTTTCTTTTTTTTTATTTGCCTGGCATGACAATTCTCAGTGCCTGGGAAGGAAGAAATTTAGTGACTCCATTAGAATTGTTAAACCTTTGGATTTATTTATTTTTATTTATTTTTTTAAAGATTTATTTATTTATGCATACAAGAACTGGGATACAGGCCAGATGTGTGGGAGGGTGAGAGGATTCATCAGAGACAGACTGGGAAACAGAACAGGCAGACTGAAATACACTGCTGAGGGGAGCAGCAGGAGAGTCAGGAGAAGTCTGCTCCACCATGTGGGTCTCCTCCCTGGCCAGGGATCAAACTTGTGCTTCAATGGCTGCGGATAGCTTCGTAGGCTGCATCTTAACCCCTTGTGCCACCAGGGAGGTCCCTAAACCTTTGGATTTAGACCACATTTTCTCGGTTTATTTAATAATTCACTGGAAGCTACTGAGAAACCCATACAACTTGGTTTTTTATCTGTTCAAGACTTCTGCTGGCTATTGTGAGAGCCAAGGAACAGTCACAAAACAGGAAGTACTACTGAGAAAATGTGAGGTTTCCAAACATGATGGCCAGGTCTGAGTTGGAATGAGGCTTAAAAAATAATTCAGAAACTGAAAAAAAAAAAAAAAGATGTTTTAAGATGGTGTTAATTCTTCATGGTAATGTTAGTCTTATTCTATCTAATCAGAGAAAATGAGTACCCAGTGTGAGTTAGAACATATGTAAGACATACTCCATAGATTAGCATAATCTTTAAGAAAGGTCTATGAGATAAACATTGTTAGCCCCATTTTGTTGATTCCTGAACTGAAACTTGGGGAATGCAGAGAGTTGCACAAGGTCAAACTGCCACGTGAAACTTGAACTTTTGTGATCTACAAATCTCAGACTATTTCCAGGGATAACTTGAGATATGACTGGTTGTCACAGGGTCATAATTATAGTTGTTTATACACTTGAATTAACAATGATTTTAAAAATTGGGCCTCCCTAGTGGCGCAAGGGGTTAAGCACCGCACTATGAAGAAATCCGCAGCCTCTGCAGCATGAGTTCGATCCCTGGCTGGCCAGGGAGCAACCCATATGGCGAGGCAGACCTCTCCTGTCTTTCCCAATGCTCCCCTCAGCAGTGTGTTTCAGTTAGTCTGCCTGTTCTGTTCCCCGCTCTGTCTCTGGTAAATCCTCTCACCCCCCGCATCTCTGCCTGTACCCCAGCTCTTGTATGCATAAATAAATAAATCTTTAAAAAAATAATTTTAAAATTTTAACGTCTTCAGCCTTTTGGAGATAAAGACAACTAAGTAATACAGGAGATCAGGGCCAAAGATCAAGAGAAGTAAGTATATTATAGGCACAGTGTTCATGGACCAAATAAGGGTCATCTCCATCCAAACTAATTAGAAAAGACTTGTTGAGAGCACAGTGGAAGATGGTGGTAAACTGTGGGTGTTTTGGTGGTGGCTATGCTATGGTCGCTGGAGGGGGAAAGATCTTATACTTCCCAAATACTAACAACTATGTAAACCAATGGTACTTCAATACAAAATTTAAATTAAAATAAAAGACTGTTTATGGTAGGCATCCAGGACCAGGGTTCAGTTTATTGAAGGTCCCCCACCTCTAGGTTGTCCCTTCTTTATTGTTTTTTCAGTTTCCAAGCTAGCCTTGGAGCTCAGCTCAAGGCTATTGTTACTATTGCATCTGCAAACATAGCTTCAGAGAGAAAGTTAAATACCCTTTTTTTCTTTTGTGCTCTTTAAGATCTGAGAGCAATTTAACCATTTAGTCTCAGCTACAATTGTATCCTATTAGGACAATATATTTATAAAATGTCAAGTAAATTAGGTTATAGAGAAAGATGGCTATTTGTACCAAAGAATTGTTTTCTCAATTTTCTTTCTTGATTGCCTTTTTTTTTTTTTAACAAATGAAGAATTTAAAGTATGTTTGCACTGGGCCTCCCCTGGTAGCACTGGCAGTTGAGAGCCGTGCTGTGAAGCTATCCGCAGCCTCTGCAGCTCCGGTTCCATCCCGGCCGGCGGCGAGTGTCCCACATGGCACAGCAGACCTCTCCTGCCGCGCCCGCTGCTCCCCTCAGTAGTGTCCTCCATCTGTCTGCCTGTTCTGCTCCCCACTCTGTCTCTGGTGAATCCTCTCACCCTCCCACACATCTGGCCTGTACCCTGGTTCTTGTATAAATAAATAAATAAATCTTTAAAAAAAGTATGTTTACACTGTTTCAAAACTATTAACTGGATTCTTCCACAATGCATGCATAATAAATAATACTGTTTAAAAATAATTGGGAGAAATAGCTGATTTACCACTGGGACAGAGGAGACCAGTTCTTAAGACAGTATTAGAATGAGGTGACCCACTTCATCTGAGACGATCTAATGTAAGAAAAGCTTTTTTTTTTTTATTTTTACACTGAATTTATTTTTTTATTTTTATTTTTATTTTATTTATTTGTTTTTAAAATAAATTTTATTTTTATATTCCCCATACAATTGCAACCCCCTTATTTTGACCCCAATCCCTTCCCTCCCCGCCCCCCACACCCCATAGAGTGTCTCTGGCTCATAGTTTTTTGTTGATTTTCACTTTCTTATAGTTATTCATTTTCCTGTTCCCTTATTTAAGTTTTCTAGATTCCTGCTATGAGTGAGACCATCCGGTATTTTTCTTTTTCTTTCTGGCTTAGGCTTTGCTGTCTTTAGCATATTTAACATACATGATTTGTAATCTTTCCTTCAGTGCTCCCAGAGATAGGAAGATAAACTTGTGTCCCTTTTCTCTAGTACATAGATCTCTATGTCCAGTGAGGCCTGTCTCAATTTCAAAGCCACTAGGAGGAAACTCTTTTCAAACCCCTCTCTCATATAAGAGGCATAAACCTTATTATCATAGCAACCACATATGTTGCTTTAAGAACAACGATGCTAAACACATTGGTTATTTCTCATACAACACTTGTAAGAGGCTGGCACTGTTACTGCATTTTGCTTCAGTGTCTGTATCCTGTGCCTTTCAGGGAGTTGTAGATTCCTGTAGGGGTTGGATGCATTCTTAAGTAAGTCGTAACGTTTTTTTTGCTCAATGCCACAATATTTTAAGGGGAAGAGAATTTGAATTGCCTACAGGCAATGCACACCTCCCTCTCCAAATAGCCATGAGTCTCAGAACTCCCTATCATATGCTATTTGATTGTTTCATGCATGTTATTTATCTACCTGATACTGAGTAATTTGTGTCAGTGGCCACTGATACTGGTAGTCTGCAGGGACCTTTTGGAATTTCTGAGTGCATCGTCAGCACAGAGTAGGTGCTAAAACCATTTTACTTGTCTTTCCCCTTCCTAGTCCATGAAGTCGTACTTGATTAATATCCAATCTCCTAGTGGCTTCCTATTTATGTTCTCAATGTTTGTTGTCTTTCCATTCTTGTTGTCAAATCCTGGAGAGCAGGTGCTTCATCTTCTGTTCAGTATTTATACTCTTGCTGGGAATAAAGGACTTTAATTTCAACATCCAAGAGTAGAGAGAAGGAGTAGGTTCTTAAATTCTCTAGTTGTAAATTTTAGAGAAACAAAAGTCATCAGATCTTGTGAATACTTTGGACCAGTGTTCAGGGGTTCTAAACATAGCCAAACCTTGAGTCAAACCTTGATACCCCCTCCTCCCAAAGTGCCTGCATTTAAAGTGACCAACAATCAAGTATTCAGTAGGCACTAAAGCTGGTGCTGATCGAGGCAACATTAAGCATTTAAAATAAATTAAGGAACTTTTAACATCTCAAGGGGGAAATTGGCAATTTCCCAAGCGACATAATTACAGGACAGTGTGTGTAATGTGTAATTAAACTTAACTATGAAGCAAATGATTGGAATAAAGCTTGGTGGCGCATCATTTTTTGTTCCCATAGTGCTGACAGATCATCCCCTCCCCTTGTCCCTGAAGCAGCTTCGGCAGCAATTGCTCCTAATTTTTTTTTTAAATGAAATTATATGTTGCCAGTTAAACACACAGTGTCATGTAAAGGAACCTTTTTTTATTTGAGTGACATTTTCCTTCTAGGTGATCTGAAATACAGATTCAATTTAGAATAACAAGGACCCACGACACAACCTTGCTGATACATTAAAGTGACACTTTGTCTAGTAATTCATTTAAATACTTTATTCCTTGCTTTTATTTTTATTCTTTCTTTGATCAAAGTCCACAGCTTGGAGGCTTGTTATTTATGTGCATTTTTTTTTCATGTTTTAAAAATAGTGGCATTAATTTCAGTGATTGTGAATAACCAAGCTGTTACTGCCAAACAATTGGGACCCCTTGAGAGTGTGAATATGTGTGATCAGATTTACTAATTGCACTGGAAGGCAGAATCTCTGACTGCCAAAGCCAATGATTTCAATAGAATGCTTCAGGCCTCAGTATGAGATCACTCTTCAACATGGGCTAGGTTTTATCTCAGAAGACCCATCATCTGCGGGAGGGAGGGCAGCTCCCCACACATTAAATGCATGCTGCGCTCCACCATCTGAGTTCTTTGAGTACTGAATTCATATCTGAAATCTAAAGCAGGAATAAAACTTGGTAGTTAATCTGTTTTATTCTCCCTTGCTGCCAGTCCAAGCTGGTATTAGGTTCAGAATGTTTTTACTTAGTTATAGCTGAGGGGTTTTTGTTTTTATTTTTAAACTTGGAAACACAGTGGAACTTTAAAATGCCATGATCGTCTATTAACAAAGGTGAAACCAAGCAATATAATGAACTAAATGAAGTTTATAAGTTGTAATCCTGTACCAGGGTGAGTTACAAGGTTAGAAATTACAGACAGGGCCTCCCTGATGGCGCAGGCGGCTGAGTGCTGCACTGTGTAGCTGTCCGCAGCCTCTGCAACGCTGGTTTGATCCAGGCCGGCCAGTGGGAAACCCACATGCCAAGCAGACCTCTCCTGATTTGCCCTCTGCTCCCTTCAGCAGTGTATTTTGTCAGTCTGCCCATTCTGTTCCCTGCTCTATCTCTGGTGAATACGCTTACCCTCCCGTGCATCTGACCTGTACCCGGTTCTTGTATAAATAAATAAATCTTTTAAAAAAAGAAAGAAAATAAATTACAGACAGCGTCAGGTGTAGTGACACCACCACTTCTCCCCCAGAGTATCAACTGGAAGTCTACTGTCACTGCTGTGGGGGGTCTCTCAGATCCTGTGTATCTTCCCATTCTTTATCCAACCTGGTTCTCCAAAATCAGTCCACATTGTCCATTTGTATGTTTTACAAGGCTGGTGAAATAAATAATAATTATTGGGTACCTGCTCTGTGGCAAGCCTGCCTCCTTTTTACATTATGTGATCAACTTTCTACCTTGTGCATTTTCTACCTTTGCTATGCACAGCTCAACATCTGCTGAGCTCTGGTTGGGCGGGGGGTGGGGTGGGGTGGGGGGGTGGGGGGGGGGGGGGGGGGGGGGTGGGGGGGGGGGGGGGTGGGGGGGGGGGGTATGCGTTCCTTCTTCCTTTTCTGCTCTAATTGCTACACATTTTGCAAGAGCAGGAGTTAGAGAAGCTGTAGCTCAATTCTGGCTGTTCCTTTACAAAGGGCAAGTTTCTGGGGACCTCTTTTCTTCTGTGAGTCTACAATTGGAAGGTGTTATTGGCTTTTACATTTTTTAAATTAATAGATTTAATTTTTAGGGTAGTTATAGGTTTACAGAAAATTAAGCAGAAAGAGCTAAGGGTTCCTATATATCCCCTTTCTTTCCTCTCCCACACGCAGTCCCTATTACTAACATCTTACATTAGCATGGTATAATGAGCCAATATCCTGCAACATTGCTATCATTGCTTACAGTTGCAGGAGTTTTGTTGTTGAGATTTCAGAATTTTCTACATAGACAATCATTTCATCTGTGCACTGTTTTGTTTTTTCTTCCTAGTCTGTACAATTCCTTTATCCTTTTCTTATTGTGTTAGTTAGGAGTTCTAGTAAGATACCGAATAGGAAGGGGAGAGGAAACATCCAGGCTCTGATCATGATCTTAATGGGAGAGAGTCAATTTTCTCATCATTAAGTATAATATTAGCATTACATTTTTTGTAGATATTCATCATCAAGTTGAGGAAGCTTCCCTCAGTATCGGCTTGCAAGGTCTGCTATACAACAAAGTATCACAGACCAGGTAAATCAGATAACAGAAATATCTCCTTTCATAATCATGAAGATCAGAAATTAGAGATCAAGGTAGTGGCAGGGTTGGTTTCTTCTAAGACCCCTCTCCTTGATTTATGGATAACAGTCTTCACCCTGTGCCTTCTCATAGTCTTCCTGTTAGGGGGAAATGATGTCCTGAGGACCCACAGTCAGGCACCCCGTTTTGTATCGGGGTTGCTCTACAACATTCCTTCTGTCTTTAGTTTTGTCCCATATAGTCATACTGGACTAGGAGCTGGACTGACTTTATTTTAGCTTAATTACCTCTTTTAAAACTCTATCTCCAAATATGATCTCGATCTGAGGCACTGGGAGTTAGAATTTCTATTTATGAATTCAGGAAGAACGTAGTTCAGCCTATAATACCTTTTGTTTCTAGTTTGTAGAGTTTTTTTAATCATAAATGTGTATTGGATTTTGCCAAATTTTTTTCCTATACATATTAATATTATTATATGATTTTTCTTCTTTAGCCCTTTGATATGATAAATTGCATTATTTGATTTTCAAATGTTGAACCAACTTTGCATATCTGGAATAAATAAATCTCATTTGGTTGTAATATGTAATTCTTTTTATGCAATATTGAATTCTATTTGATACTTTGCTAAGAATTTTGCCTTTATTTCCATGAGAGCTGTTGATCTCTGTGGGTCTGCTACTCCTAAGCGGCCTGTTCAGCCACCATTTTGTTACCTACAGTTCTAAATCCTAAGCAAGGTCAAAATGACCCGTTCACTTAGGTATAGGAGCCCAATCCTGCAAGGTGACTTTCAAATCAAATAAGAGCACAAGCTGGATCATGCTGGGAAGGCTATGCATCACATGATATGGCCAGGAATGCCCAGGGGGCTGATGACTAATGCATAAAACGTACTCCTGACTTATACATCATGAGGTATGACGGAGAACACGGGTGGGGGGAGTGGGGGGTGGGAGGGTGGTTGGGGCTGAGGACTGATACATAACAAGGGACCCCAGAAGCTGATCATTGGACTGTCTTGTTGATAAGATTGAAACTAGAGCTTGATCTCAACTACAATACCAAGTCATCAAGCAGTTAAGAAGTGCCTGGAGGGCAGACTCACAACCCCTGATACTATAGATGACAGAGCATCTTTTCTAGTTTCACCCCTTCCTTTTCTCTTTGTCCTCCTTTGCAAATGCAAAAGAGGACAGGTCTTCCTGCCCAGTGGAACAGGTCTCTATTTTTACTTTCTTGTTACATATTTTATTTTGGCATTAGGGTAAATGCTGCCCTCTTGGAATGTGTTAGCAAGTGTTCCTTTGCTTCTGTTTTCTGAAACAAATTGTAGAGAATTTATACCATTTTATTTCTTAAGTGTTTGGTAGAATTCACCAATTGAGCCATCTGAGGCTGATGTTTTCTGTTTTCAAAAGTATTAATTATTGATTTAATTCATTACTAGTTATCCTATTCATTTTATCAATTTCTCCTTGTGAGTTTTGGTAGGATGTGTCTTTCAAATAACTGGTCTGTTTCATCTAAGCTATGAAATTTTTGAGCATAAAATTGTTGACAATATTCTTTTACCACCTTTTCCTATCCATGGGATCTATAGTGATGGTTCCGCTTTCATTTTTCATGTCGGTAATTTATCTTTGCTCTTTTTTTCTGAGTTAGCCTGGCTAGATATTTATCATTTTTATAAATATTTTCAAAGAACCAACTTTGCAATAATATAGTCCATTAAATATCTCTTATAATATTGTATCAGTCTCTTAGTTGGTTCTACTTGTTCCTATTGTAACAGGGTGGTCCCCAGGAAAGGGGGAGGTTCCCTGCCCCACCCAAGGGAGGGTGGAGCTGAGCAGGGAGAGGAGAAGCTGCAGAAGAGACTGAGGAAGGATGCAGGGTGGAGCCAGGAGACCTGGAGGAGGTGCATGGAGCCTAGAGACACGTGAAGAAACTGCGCTTGTCTTTTGGTCGGGGATGGGGTGACACAGATGTGGGTGAGACCCATGGGGAGGTGACAATGGCAGCTTTTATCTTGATGTTGATTTTGCTCTTTTCCTTCCGGGCTTGTCTGGTTGTTTCTGATCCTTTTCTGTGGGTCCCCACTGGAAGATGCTTTAGATTTGTGGCAGGCTTTGGGGCCTTGTTCTGGGCCATTCCCATATGGATGGACTTTTACCCATGAGGGGATGGGTAACTTTGGGTGCTTCATTTAGAAACTAGACTCTTTGCCTTTCCTGTATTGTTTCCTAGTTTTATTAAAGTTCCTTCCCATTAAAGTCTCATATGTTTTGTGTTGATGCGGCGGATGGCAGAACCCATTTAGAATAGGCAGGTTTGCGGGGTTTGGGCTGCCCCTCTCCCTGTCCTATAACACTATTGCCTATTCTCAACTCAGTGCCCAGGATATTAAGAATCCAGGGTAATTCTTCTAAAATTTGGATGGTCATACCACTTCTGTACTTGAGATCCTCCAATGGCTTTCATCTGTCTCACTGAGAGTAATCCAGAACCATTGCTATAGCTTATAAGACTCTACAGTAATCTGCTTCTTATCTTTATGTACATCCAGTCATATCTCGCTCAACTCCAACTACCAAGACCTCTTCTGTTTTAATTTGCTAAAGCTGTCATAATGAAATTCCATGGATCAACTGATTTAAACAATACAAATTTATTTTTTTACAGTTCTGGAGACTGAGAGGCCAAGAGTAAAATGTCAGCAGCATTAGTTTCTTCTGAGGTTTCTCTCCTTGGCTTATAGATGACTACCTTCTCTCTGTGTCTTTATATTTTCACCCTCTGTGCACTCACATACTTAGTGTCTCTTCTTCTTCCTATAATGACCATAGTTATATTGCATTACTGGCCACTTTAAAGGCCCTATTTCCTAATATTGTCACATTTTGAGATACTAAGATTAAACCTTCAAGGTACAGATATGAGTAAGGAGAATAATTCAGTTCATAGCATCCCTGTTGACCTTTACCACACTAGTACATTCTAGCCTTTAGGCCTTGTACTTGCACCTTCCTTTCCTGGGAACCTGCTTCCCAGTGAACCATGTGACTTCACTCCCTTCCTTGCTTCCTTGAGGCTCAGAGTGCCCTTTCTTCATCACCAAGAATAAAGTAGCTATTTCATTCCTTTGCTTCTTGTCTATCATACCTTTGTTGTTTTTCTCCAAATGTGATGTTTTTCTACATACTCTGAATTTACCTGTTTATTTCCTGCTTACCTGTATACTAGTGTGTAAGCTCTATGAGGACATAATTTTGTGTTGTGTCTTTGTTATGCTCTAGTGCCCAGAACAGTGGCAGGTACACAGAGATGCTTAGCACATACCTGTCAAATGAATGCCTTAATCCAATGAGTTCTGGTGGTTTGTCTTCTAACTTGATTGCCAGTTACCCCAAGGAAAAAGTCACAGAAATATGTTTCCATTTGGAGCATGCTATAACCTCACTGGCTGCAGCTGTCTTTCTGGCCTTTGTCCATCCCGGGATAGGGACCAAATTAGCAGCTATATTGTTGTGCCCCAAAATGGCCTTGCTTAGATATGCTGATGCTTATACTTAGGTGAATCACTGCTGACTTTGGTTTTTAAAATGTATTCATGTGACCAGTGCCCAGCTAGTATTAGCACATCAGGGGGCATTTTTGTATTGGTATAATACAATTTAGCTGATGATGTTCCCAAATGTTCCACTGTATTCTGTAAAAATAGCTTCACCCTTAGGAACTTTGCCATATACCTGGCACAACTGTGAATGGTTGACATTGTCAAGTAATGTTATTTTTAAATTGACCTTAATTTTATCAACTTTTCCCTGCATTGGTAAAATCCAAGATTCCAAAATTTAGTATGAATCATAAATAATAGAAAATATTTTTCTTGTATGTTATAAGGCAGTTGAAACACTTTTGGTAACAAATATAACAGCCCTAACAACTAACTTCTCTCTGGCTGGCTTATCAAATGTTATTCTGTAGTAAGGGTCCTTATACCTGGAGAATCTAAAATAAACCTTGGTTTATATCATTCATACTTGTCTACAAACTTGGGGTTACCAACATCAGAGAAGCTAGCTTGGCTGATTTTTCAGTTCAAGAAAGGAGATGCTCCTTTGCCACAAGACCTTTGCACATGCTATTCCCACTGACTTAGCCACACCTATCTTCATCCCTAACCCCTTGTCCACTTAACTGCTATTCATTCTTTAAGACTTCATCTTTTTGACTTCTCTTTGTTGACTCTGACTCCTTATAAATTTCTTTATAGCATTTACTCAATTTGGAATAATATAGTCACATTTTATTACTTAATCATTCTCTCTCTCAAACATGACACGTTTAAGCAGAGACTATGTATTTTTTGCTACATGTCCTCACTGTCTAGCACTGAGCCATTTAAATTATTTGTTAAATGAGTGATTAAAGATTTAATGCTTTGAATCCCTGACCAGTGTTGTTTCCCTCTTTTTCCCTCTGAAGTCTTTCATGACCAAAGTAATATGTGTCAGAGGATCAAAACTAAAACCAGGCTTAGAAAAAATCTGCCTTTCAATGAGCTAATGGTACCATTGAAATGTCAACTTTTTGTTAAGACTGATGAGATGCATGGTATTAAGCATTACATAAAGTCTCAGTTATGAAAACCATAAAATATGTGCATGTTATATGAATAGACAAGAGTTCTACATGAGCAAATGAATGAGAAGACTAAAGTTCAGTTAATTATTTCTGTAGAGAGGTCGGTTTTACAGATAACCTAGTAACCTGCGACTTCACTCCATATAAGGTAGTAGCAAATCAAAATGGACATGTATTAAGTAATGAGTATATGTCAGGTGCTATTATGGACATTTTCACATATTTACTTCATTTATTTCTTACAGTGCTATAGGGTAGACATTGTCATCATACCACTTTTGCAGATGAGGACTGCAAGTTCAAAGATGTTAAGCAATTTTTATGTTTGTTAGCATTTCAACCAAGGTGCACCCAAGGGCCCTAAACTGTTAAGGGGTGCATGACCATCTGTGCACTCAAAGACAATGAAAACAGACTCTTAGTATGAAAAATGTTTAATAGCATTGTTGTGAGAGAGAGAATAGAGAAGACAGTTTCTTCTTTCTGGGCCACTGAGACCCAAAAGCTTGCCACAAGTCTAAGGCATCGTCTGGTAGGGAACAGCAAGAAAAGGGCCAGACAAGTTTGGGACAGAAGGAGAGACATAAAAATACAAATCAAATTAATAGCTTCCATTGTCTTCATCAAGAACAGTCTACTCATGTGTCTGTCACCAATGTATTTCTCCCAAATCCCCTACTTGTCTCTCTTCCACATGTCCTCTTCAAGTTTCCTTTGTTATATCAGGGTGCAAATCGGGCTGCAGACGCAAAAGCCCCCAGTCCATATATGTTCAGTTATATAATAAGCATGGCTGTTTAATTCCACCCCTAGTTTGCAGTAGCTTACCTGTTCAGAAAGTCCAGTTCATGGCACACTGGGGCCTGTAATCCAAGACACATGCATGTAAGTGGGGGTAGGGACAATGGCACCTTCCTTTCATGGAGGTACTTCTGTGACATGTTGTTATATAATAAATGGCAAACTTGGAATTTGTACACATGCAGTTGTGATGGTGACCTCTGTAGACAGGTCAGTTTTACAGATAACCTGGTAACCTGGGACTCTAGTACATTTAATTTAATGATGTAGTAATATATAAGCTTTAAAACAAGACTTATTTGGCAATTTCTGTGCTATCAATACTCCCAGTAAGGTTGATTTTAAGACACCAAGAGTTTATGGCTTGTAAATTTTTTGAAAATTAAATAGTTGCTGCTAAGTAAGTGCTCTAGCACAACATTTACTCAATCCCTCTATTGCTTTTACCTTCATGTGTTTTATCATTTCCTTTTTTCCACAATATGGTGAACTATGTGGAATCAGTGGGATTAACCTCAGTGTCCTGATCTTTTCAGTGGGTGATTGGAGTATCCAGTTCTTAGTGCCACTGAGTGATAGAATTGAATGAGGGACATTCTCTTACCTTGCTCACCCTGGGCAGGAGACTGAGGAGGACACAGAGTTGGATCAAGAGAGTGGAGAGCCTCTTGTCACAAGGGCTAGAGATCTCACAATAGGTGATCCTGGGCAAGAAGAGAGCTCCCATATCACACAGGGAGCTCTGATTTTACTGGAATGTGGCTGTAGTTGAAAAGAAGAAACAAGATATTAGCAAACTTAACTGAAGTCAGCATTCTCTTGATAATATTTATAGTGGAAGGATGCATTTATCAAATGCACTTGACATAGAAATTTTTCTCCAAAGAGGGTATAGCTGAATTGCCCATCTTATCAACAACCAATCATAGCAGGAGGCAGCTGTCCCTAAGTGACAGGATCCTGGCTTTTGAGGGATTGATTAAATAATTTTGAAGGGAACTCTACCTTTGCTTTTGAAAGTATGAGATGACCCAAGCTTCTTAGGTGATGTCTTTTCGATATACTTTGGGGGAAAACAGTTTGAAATCTTTTGAGTTAACATTTCTATTTGTAAAATTGCTTAAAGGAAATAATTTTGTAAATAAGCATAAAAATTGCTGAGTGAGGGCATTTGTCATTAGTCTGGGGTAAGGTACAGACAGGAGAAAGTTTGGTTAGAGAGGGCCTGACAAAAGGATGCAAGTGAGAGGGCAGAATCGGTGCAAACATAAATGCAGCGAGGCAGCTGTTGTGCTCTTTGGCTTAGCAACCTTAAGCACATTAGGAATTGTCTTTTT
This sequence comes from Talpa occidentalis, assembly GCF_014898055.3. Taxonomy (NCBI): domain Eukaryota; kingdom Metazoa; phylum Chordata; class Mammalia; order Eulipotyphla; family Talpidae; genus Talpa; species Talpa occidentalis. Next base: position 111,325,711 of record NW_026555331.1, on the reverse strand, counting down.
CTTTTTTTTTTTTTTTTGAAGGATTCTTAAATGAAGGAAAAAGTAAAATTTCTTTGATATATAATAACTCTGAGATAATTGATTCCTCTATTATTTAAAGACTTACCTATTTATCATGTCAGCTCATTGGGGCAAAAGAGTAGCAGTCTCTCCATGGGCCCCAACATGTACATCATACTGAATAGAGGGGCTTCGTTCATTGCAGAGGGCAATTTTGGCCTTATCATGGTTGCTTCTTGAGAAAATCATAAGCAGAAATGCTTTGACCTGAAGCACAATTTTAAGAGATTTTTGTCAATTAAAGAATAATTGAGAGAAATTTCATTATTAATTTTGCTATAAAGGAATACCTTTAAATCTCATTTTTCCTTTTTTTAATTGCTGTACCATTGGTTTTCAACACCACATAAATCCATGTTTTCCATTTTCTGTGTTTCTCCTGAAAACATCATGTAATTAACTGAGAAACATACCAGTCATCAGGCATTATGGAATTTTTGTTGAGGGTTTGTTTCCAGCTAGAACAGGGTACTGGGAATCAGAACTGCTACCTAATTTGCACAAAGGCAGGGAGCCCTTCACAGGTTGCCCCTCCTCTGTGCCCCATACCTGCTTTGACCTGAATCAGGTGTTTCTGGAGCCTCCTTCATGGTAAGAAGTTGAGGAGTGAGGCTAGCATGCAGGGGAGATGGAGGAGGCCATTGCTTTGCTGTGGAAGTTGGCTCCCTATCCTTTCATACATTTTTTCCTACTGATTCTCACAGTGTTAACTGGAAGCATTTACAGCAAATACTTGCCAAGTGTTTTCCATAAACATACAACTAAGGACATTTTTCACACATTCCAATGCTCTGGAAATGTTTGTTTTCACAATGCACAAAGAAGGTGAGTGCACCATTTCCCTAAACAGCACTTTGAAATATGTTGCTTTGGCCCTATGAGAATTTGTTTCTGAGTCTGTCCATCATTTGTGGCCATTGTATCCTTCGGGGCACATTTGGCATGTGCAGTAGACCTAGATAGTTTCTAAATGAATTGAAATTCTGTGTGTGGTCTCATACCTTGCCTGCTGAGTATCTTCTGGGTTCTGAGCCCTCCTCGTAGTAACCTTAAAGGCTACTCGGGGTATCACAGGAACCATTGCTTTTGATCCAAAAAGGAAAAAAAAAAAATGGGGATTGTGGATGGCAGGGGATAAGAAGGTCATTGTAACTCATTTAAGATACATGTAAGTATATGAAACTAATAAATCATGAAAATTTTCATGTTTAAACCAAGCGAGTTGGTGCGCATCATCAAAGGCAGACCCACTGGGCCCTCAGTGGGAACTGCCAGACCAGCTAAAGACCAGACGTGTGCCCTGTACTGTCTGTTCACTTGTTAGTAACTGTTTTGTTGGTAAATTCTAATACATGCACGACTCTGCTATAGTATGGAAGATTCACAGGTGATCTGAATGTGTTTCCTGACCTCTAGGACTCATCCCCCTCAGGGTTCAAGTAGACTCCACCACAATTTGTGGCAGAAAGTGAGGATTGCCTAAGAAAGAACCACAGGGATGGGGGATTTTAGAGGAAGGAATTGTGTGAGCTTTTATGGAGAGAATGACATTGGGTTGGGTTGTAAGGAGAAGAAAAATTCAAACAAGCATGAATGGACAAGTTGGGGACAAATGGGTATCAAGGGAAGCAATTTCCATAGAAGGAAACCACATCTGGACCTACCCTTGTAGACCCTACCCCTGTCGGAAGGCTGTCACACAGGACAAATCTTCCTTTAACAGAAATAACCATGATTTGGGTTTCCTATATGGAATGAGATGTAATAGAATTAATTCCATTTAAAAAAAAACTAGATAAAACTAGATTTAATAAAACAAAAATATTCTTGTCACATGCCCTTAACTTCAAACAAATCAGTAATGCCAAGGTGTCTCAAATAGCTTTTTACATGTAATTTTCCCATTGTGGCTAATTTATGAATTTATATTATCTGAAAATTAACATTTTCTGTTGAAAATATCTCTCAAATGCAAATTTATTATTGTCCAGGAGAGGTTGGTAGTAAATTGCTCTCTCTGCTCATCTTTTCATCCTCTCACGGCTGTTCTCCCATGCCAGAGTGAATTTATCAATCTGTGAGCTAAATGAGAAGAAAAAAGTGTGATATGATTTACAGGAATTTATTTTATCACTAGATCTTCTAGAATGTGTTTGTTTAGTCAAGCAAGTTACATGTAAATGTTTCAGACAATATATGTGGAGTGTAACTTAGCTTTAAGTCTGCCATAACTGTAAGGACAGTGGCAACAATTTCTTAGTAAGAAATCAAGCTTGAGAAATATCAAGTCTAATTTTTCATCCAACAGTGACTGTCAGCGCCAAACTTCTTGGTGTCTTTGCATCCCATTGAAGGAGAAGGGAGGCATTTGTATTCAGTAATATAAAGTTGACTGAGTCAAAATTCTGCCTGGTGATCTTGTGATTTATTGCTAATATTGCCCAAGATGCAGTGGGGCTTCTCTGCCTTCATTCAGCATCCATTGCCCAGTGGCAATTAATCTTTATTACGTTCCATAGCTTCCCTCTGGTTTGGAATGTTAAAAAGATACCTCAAAAGAGTGGCTGAAATCAATTTGTTCTTCAAGACTGAACTCAAGGCTCATCCTCTCAGTGAAGTTTAACCATTGTACCTCACATGCATCTTCATCACAGAAAGTAATTCTTCCTCATAAAAAAATGCAAATAATACACAAGTACCTAAAAGAGGTGCAAAGCAAATGAAAGTCTGTCTGTCCTACAAATCCCATCCTCTGTGTCTTCCAAATGGATTGCAATCCCCTAAAAATGATATTTTGTTCATATATACATTTTTAGCATTTTAGAATTTTAACTATTTATCAATAATAAATATTTAAATAGATACTTGTTGAACAAATGAATTAATCAATAATTATGAAAGAGAGTGGAGCTAGAGTACAGATGACAATTTTGGGGAAGTATAGTACCATGCTTTTCAAAATGTCCTGAAACCAGCAACATCAGCATCTCCTGGGTGTTGGTTAACAATGTGGGATCTCAGGCTGACCCTTATCTGCTGAATCAGAATCTGCATTTTACAAGGCCCCAGGAAATCCATGACTGTTTTAAAATTTGATAAGGGGCCCCCCCAGTGGTGCAGCGGGTTGAGCGCAGCACTGTGAAGCTGTCTGCAGCCTCTGCAGTGCTTGTTTGATTCCCGGCCAGCCAGTGAGATACCCACAAGGTGGGGCAGACCTCTCCTGTCTCACCCGCTGCTCCCCTCAGCCATGTGCTTTGGTCCATCTGCCTGTTCTGTTCCCTGCTCTGTCTCTGATGAATCCTCTCAACCCCCGCAACTCTGACCTATACCCCAGTTCTTGTATAAAAATAAATAAATCTTCAAAAAAGGATTTATTAAACAAATAAAATTTGAGAAGACCTAGCAAAATATTTATCTGCACAAAAAAATTTGTGTTTTAGCAGTATTTAGTGGAGTCATTTTCCACCAGTGGACACCAAAGGGCTTTGGAAGACTGTCATGCTTCCCTTGCCTCACAGACCCAATGAGACTGTCCTCAAGTGTACCATAGGATTGTCCTCTTGGACTGTTTCTTAATCATCACCTATGATGCCCCTATCTGGTCAGTCCTAAGCCCAGGCTTGGAGAAAGAAATGTTCTATCACACCCAAGAAACAGTTTAAACTACAAACCATGGTGTAGAAGGCATGGGTTTTGCCTGTGAACTCCAATGCTGATGTATCACATATCAATAGCTGGTCAGCAGGCACGTTCCCTAAGCTCTAAGATGGGAACATGTAGTACTTCTTTGATGCCTTGTGAGGGTCAAACATTAAACACGTGAGAGTTTGTACACAGTTATCAGTTCATATGTATTCATCTTTTTATTAATTGAGTTTAAATTCATATAACATAAAAAATACCCATTTCAAAGTAATCTATTCAGTGGCATTTAGTATATTCAAGCATTGTGTAACCACCACTGCTATCTAGCTATAATATATTATCACCCCAAATGGAAACCCATACCCATTAGGAAGTTACTGCTTGTTCCCCTTTTCTCCCAGCCCCTGGCAACTACCAATTTGTGTTCTTGCTCTACGAATTTTGACTCTTATTAATGATATATTTTTGTTAGTCACAGAAAATCAAAGAAACTCAAGGCAACTATATTTTTTATTATGTTTATTACTATTAATTGAAGTACCATTGTTTTACATCCTGTCAGTTTTGACAGTATAGGGTTACCCCCTCAGGTGTAGTCACCATAGCACTCCTACCACCAAAGCACCATCGTCCTCCACCATAGTCCATTGTTTTCTTGACAAGCAGATTTGGGTTTTCTTTCACCTGCTCTCATTGCTTTGCAGGTCTTTAAAAACAGGAGGTTTGTTCATGATGAAAACTGGGAATATAGACATACCATAACACATAACATAACATAACATAACATAACATAACATAACATAACATAACATAAGTCAGTGGCTTGTAAAGTGTGGCCCTACACTAATAGAGTTCACATTACCTTGGAAATTACTAGCAATGCATTTTTTCAGGTTTACCCAGAGTAACTGAATTTTATCTGGTGGGTAGGAGGAGAAGGAACAGCCACTGGTTCTAATGCAGGCTCAAGTGAGAGAGGCACTGTTTTGAATAAGCAAGATGTTACCTTACCAAGCCTGTAGTGATGCTTGCACATAACTTCCCTGTCTACATATCCTCAGGAGATCCAGAAACAGATGCACTGACATAAGAGGAGAGGTCTTGTAGTGCAGTCCTTTGGGGCAGGCATCAACTGGAGAATCAGTCCTGGCTTAACTTCTGGCTTTTGGAATAGTCAGCTTAACTGATGACTCAGCTTCACTCTGTGACATTGGGTCATTGTGCAGGCACAAAGTCATCCCCATTGTTATTTAATCCTTCCCCTCTTTGTGCTATCCCACTTCATCCTCAAAAGGAGGACTTTTCAGCAGAACATGGCTGTGATTGCTTGGTGTGTTTCACACATCCTGCTTTTGTTGCACTTTATCAAAGAACAGGCAGTGTTTCTTTTTGATTAATGTTCAATTTGAAGTCTATTATGAACCTCCAGGCTTTAATTACTATACCATTACCCAGTCAATTCCTTGCCATTTTTTATTTATGGCCTTTAGTATGCCTCTGTATGTGCACTTGCCTAATTTTATTCTGGAAGAATTTCATCTCATTAGCTGGGTTTTATACCATTCTTCTCACTTGCCCAGATTGTTATTTATCTGGTTTCCTGTGTTTGCTTTCTGCTTTGTTTTCTCACCAATATGACTTCTTATATATTCTTTTTCTCCTTTTCTTGGGATTCATGGTTCTTTTGTCCTTGGGAACAACTCTTTTAGTTTTTGTAAACTCTATGTGGCTATCCCTTCCCCAGGTCACACATATAACTCAGTTTTTCCTTCTTGGCTCCTTGGTGTCATTGATCTTGTCCAAACACATTGAGGCCTAGTTCTTCACCTGGGATTGCTCATGGACAGCTATCTCTGAAAGGCCTATTGGGATCAGGGGAAGTGTGAGGATGAAATGTTTTTCTTTTTTTCAAGAGTATGCTGCTAAAAATAATTTTTACATGTTCTCTGAATGCATTGCCAACACTCCTTCCTCAATCCCCTGCTTCAGAAGAATTAAGGGCTTGGTTTACTTGCTTACATATTTTCTGATGTTCCATCCCAGATCTGCTGCAGAAACTGGGGGAGGAGCTCAGCGGTGTTTTTTAATAAGTCCTCAAGGTGATTCTGATGACCACTCAACTTTGAGAATCACCATTATTAAAGAGATACTGAAAGAGTCTTGGGAAACCCATCTCAGTCAGAAATAATATTTATTCCATTTCAGTCCTTACATTGCCAAGCTTAATAATCTCAATAGCAGTTGTGTTTTGCTTTCTACTGTGTATGTATTTTTTCAACAACATTGCCATAGAGTTATAAGAAAATTTCAGTAATGTGAATGGTAACACCCTGGAGCCCTAGAGCAATAACTCATGTAATGTATTTAACAGTAATAGTATCAATCAACTTCATCACTGAGTATTTGAGATGTTTCAGGAACTAAGAAATCTTACCTTATTATTTTAAATTTAATTTTTTAAAAAGATTTATTTATTTATTTATACAAGCACTGGGTACAGTCAGAAGTGCAGGAGGGTGAGAGAATTCACCAGAGCCAGAGCCAGGGAACAGAACAGGCAGACTGAGGATATACACTGCTAAAGGGAGCAGCAGGCACGGCAGGAGAGGTCTGCGTGCATGGGACCCTCGCCAGTGGCCGGGGATCGAACCGGCACTGCAGAGGCTGTGGGCAGCTTTGCAGCCCAGCGTTCAACCGCTGCACCACAAGAGGAGGCTCTTAATTTTTACAACCCTTTGCAGGTAGGTATTCCTGCCCTATTTTCATAGAAGGAAAAGATTAAGGAATGAGGAATTGAGTTGCCATAATTCTGTGTAAAGCCATAATGCTGGGTCTATTTATTTCTGTGTTCTGTGACACCTTGACTACACTACATAATTCCTCTTTGTGCCTGTTTCTCTGCCTGTAAAGGTGGATGCTGGAGTATTTCTGTCATTTGTTGGTACATGTGCCTTAAAAAGGACAATCCATGCAAAGCACTTAGAATGAGGCCTAGGGAATAAGTTCTATAAGTAAATATTCTCTGTCCTCTTATCTGTGCCTTTCAAGCTATCTCTTTAAGGTTTATTTACTTTGGAGCTTCCCTTATCTATAAAATGGGATTCTGATTTGTTCTGTTTTTTTTTTTTTTTTTTTTCCCCTTGTTTTCTACCCATATAAAGTCATCATATTAGGACTTCGGTGTGTCTGTTTAATTCCACCATCTTGCTCCAAGTTTATGATCACAATTAACCTCTGGTGCAGGCCCCTTGAGGGAGCTCAATGTTCTTTTTGATGCTTCTTTCTGGCTGTCTGGGACCACTTACCATTAGCTTTGGTACCGGGGAGAACATAAGAGAAGAGTCCCTTGTGGCCCCCAAGTCTCTGATAAAGGATCCCAAGCTGGGTTTAGTGTCTTGGTGATGTATTCTAAGGACTAAAGCTTCACTCTAGGGTTTCCATGATTCTATTACTAGTGTAAACTACTCCTGTGTTGGAAGTGGAAGTTTGATAAGGACTCTGAAGATGTGTGTACTATGGTGGGTTTAACTGTAGTATTGAGAATTTATTGTTAAAAACACCAAGCCATGACTTGCTTTTCAGGCCCTTGTTCTTTCTCTGTGCTCATACCACCCTATTTTTTTTTTTTTTTTTTTTTTGTGGAAGATTCTGCTTGATTATCAACACCTGGGACTCCCTATTTTGCATTTTTGGTATAAATTGGTGATGACAGTACTTTAGCTTTTCATGCTAAAATGATGGAAAGCTGCTGGTCTAATTTCATTTGTCCCCAGAGGGCCGTCAACATACAGCCAGTCTCACTGCGTCATGATTTTGGTTTAGTGGCTGGTAAAAGTGTTGTGTGAAATGTTGCCCTAGAGTCACACAGGAATAGGAAGAGGGAGAGCAATAAAGAGATAATAAAAATCAATTCTGTCAAGTCTGTTTTGGGTATTTTGCCTCCATTTTGTGATTTAACATGCACAGCAGTCCTATGAAGTGGGTTTTATGGAATTTCTGTACATCTCACAAAGAGATGGAATGCCTGGTGCAAGCTTACACTAGTTTTGCCCAAGCTCTTAGCATTATCATTCTTTCCATAGCAGTTTTGTGTCACAATTATTTCAAAACAGCATCCTTTCTCTTTGGCTAAAATATAGTACAAGTTCACATACAATCCTCTGAGGCCTGTAAGGAGACCATTGTGTTTCATCTGACCCTCCATTGGAGGTGAAGCCACATTCAAAAGGTTCAGAGTGGAAAAGAAGCCTCCATAGATGAGAGGTGATGGAAGAAGCCCTCAAGGCTCCCTCCAGGGCTTGCTCAGAAGATACAGATTGGATTGGGCACATCCAGAATAGGGAGAGCTCAAACAGAAATGAAGGAGAGCTCATTAGGGACAACCAACTGAATGTCAGCAATATCATGCTCAGACAAAGAGGCAAGGGAAGCCTGGAGGAAAGAAGCAGAGGGTACTATCAATAAAATGTGGCCACCAAATGCTCAGCACTTAATCACCAAGCCCCAGCCCAGTAGGTTCCTGATATGCACAACTGGAGAACAGGAAGGAATAAGAGTACTTAAAAGTGAGCCCAAAATTTATAGAAATAAAGTGTTTGAGGGGCTATCTCACAGCAGATGGGTCACACACTGCAGTCCTCATTGATCTTCAGGGATAAATGAGATATGAGAGGCTGTTATACCTTTGTCTGGAAGAAGCTAGATTTATAGTCCTGTTCCAATAAGAAGAAATTAATCAATTTAACATATTCAGATATGATGGCAATATGACTGTGAAGGCAATTTATAAACTATGCTGGGGTGGGAAGAAATTTGAAATTGAAGACCTTAAAAAGTGAAAAGTGAAGACCTTAAAAAGTGACTAGTCTAGCTCTATGATAAGCAGGACATCTCTTCCTTTTGTGGTTTTATCAGTCTTATGAACTTGTTGGAGATAAGTTCATAGAAAGTGTGTAAATATTCTCTATAAATGGTAACATACTTTATAAAATGTTCTATACTTAGTATTGCACAATATCCAGGGTTCTACAGAACTTGCAATTACATCTTCTTTTGGTAACTGATATTCTAAGATGAGTGATGATAGTACGACTTGGTACTCCAGCCTTTGTGGTTTCTGTTCCACTACTCTTGAAATTGAAGAATAAAGAAAAAATAAATATGAAAAACATGGCTGGATATTTCCAAGTGGGGCTTTTCAAATGCCTCGAGTGAATGTGGTTAATAACAGAATGTTGTAATTGAATCAGTGCATTAAATTTAAAAAACAAAACAGCTGTTCAGTTAATAATTAATAATTGTGTCTTATTGTAGTAAAACCTTATTAGTAACATTCATAATCATAGTCTTTTCCAAAAGCTTTCTGTAAGGATACTGACTTTAAAATCCACGTAGGTAACTTTAAAGATTTGTGTCTGCCTTGTCTAAGGAAATCAGTCAAGAAGGAGGGTGTATTTTTCTTGAGGTGGGTAAATATGATAAGATGGCTGGTATATAAAAGAGTCAGGAGAAGGGCTTTTCCAAGCTGATTTACATATTGATTACTTAAATTACTCCTTAATTTAGCGCCTACTAATAAACTGTGCCTTGGAAATGTTTCCAGAACATTTATTGGCTGCAGTAATTCTACCTACATTGTATGCAGATCACATCCTCATTAAATATTGATGGGCTCATGAAATGTTAATAGACTGTTAATGTGAAATGCAAGGATGTCCTCCCTGGGAACTGGGAGCTCAGAGCTAACTGAAAGTGACCTGTCTCCTACCTTTCATGTTCTGTCTTTTTTTTGCTTCTTTTTGCTCCCCATGATCAAGAGATTCAGATTTGTTCCTTGATTGGACAATCTCAGATTAAAATTTTTTGTCTTTCTTTCTTTTTGGAACATTTTAAAGGACACGTTTATTAGGAAAATGAAAGTTAAAAAGAAAGGCACCTGCATAGTTAAGAGAGTTGCTCAGATTAAAAATTTTTAAAAGAGAAATGAAGATTCACTGATTGATGGGAATTTAGTTTTTCTTCCCTCCTGCTTTCCTGTATTGGAATTGCTAGGTAGAACTGCTAGGGGGAAAAGGATGTCCTAAAGCTAATTCCATACAGGCTTTGTGGACTCCACCCCTATGCCAGGCCAAAGCCAAAGACACTGGGAACTCCAAATCCCATCACCACCAAAGAAAAGGTGGCTGGGACCTGAGGGTGGGGTTAAGCAGCCAAGTTGGTATAAAGGCAGACACGTGGGCTTTGGGTGGGGGGGGGGGTCCCCATTTTGGCTCTCTGCCAGCTAGCAGCTCTGAGAGTGACTTTGGGTTTCCAGGTCGGCAGATCGGGTAGGACGCATTAAAGACTTTATTTCCCTATTTTCTCCCTGAGTTGTACATTTTCCTTATTTCCTTTTCCCTTGTAAATAAACCTTTTATTAACCTTTTGTGTGTGCCTTTAGTGGAGTATTAATAAGTCCCTTTTAAGCACGCGGGTGAGGACCCACAGCCAGGCAACCCGTTCAATATCGGGGCTGTCCTATAACAGCTCCAGAAAGAATTATCTTAAAAGGAAAATGGTGATTTGGGCTTGGTCTAATGATGCTCTTAGTGTTCAGGAAGATTATACAGAAGAGATAGTGAAGAGGGAACAAACCTTTCAATGTCGCCTCATGGGGCGGCAGCATTGGAAGCAGCGGGACAGAGGACTCAAAGTCCAAGTAATGAGAGAAAGACTGACCTAGAGGGGCTCACATCTCTGAAGATGCAGCACCTTCTCCATAGCCAGTCTCATTTATTTGGTATCAAATTCAGGGAGGGTGGCAAGTATGTGGAGGAATGTGTGAATGAATGTATGTGGTGGGGATGTGGATTGGGCATGCATAATAGTCTGGCACAAGCTAGGGGAAAGTGAATAGGGGCTTTTGCTTGCAAGGCTCCATTATTGATGCTGATAAAAAACATCTTATCCCTAGATCTCTAGCCCCTATTTATACTTGACTTCTTTATCAAGGTGGCCTATCTGGTTATGCTAATCTGGCATTAATGCTAGCAAATATGTCTGTGAAGGCAATTTGTAAACTATGCTGTGGTGGGAAGAAATTTGAAATTGAAGACCTTAAAAAGCGAATACTATGACTGATTAGGCTAACTCTATGATAAATAAGACATCTCTTCCTTTTGTGGCTTTATCAGTCTTACATGAACTTGTTGGGGATCAGTTCATAGAAAAAAAAATATATATATAAAATATATATATATTTGCTAGCATTTTTGGTAATTCTAATTAGCCTTTTTCTTTTTATAGGTCTCCCTCAATTAGATAGAATGTTCCATGAGATCAGGGCCCTGGTTTATGGGGCTTATGAAGTGTCTTGGTAGATAATAATAGGTGCTCACTCACTGTCACTGATTTAAGTGAATTAGATATCACTCCTAAAGAGTTCACAGTCTGGGGGAAAGAACATATATGGAGCAACAACATTGCTGTAGGTGCTACTGGAAGTCACCTACTCAAGGCAGTATATCTCACCATGGGGTACCAGACAACGCCACGGGGGAAGCTGGAGGCAGCTTCAGAGATGGAGAAACTGGTAAGACAGGTGACATGCTCAAGTATCATTCCTTTTTTTTTAATGTGAATTTGAAGGTTGGTGATTTTAAAATAGATTATGTTGTTGTTTTTCATTTTAGTTTATTCCATGAGTAGATTGGTTCCCCTAGTTGTGGCAGGAACATCTCAAAACAGCTTAAAATAAGAGGAAAGCTGATTGGCTGGGCCAGAGGAGTTTAATAGGAAGAGCTGGGCATACAAACCTTCAGGACAGGAAAGTAACTGTGTTATAGGAATAAGTGGAACCAACAATTCACCTGCTCCAAGGCTTCCATTGCTTTTCCTCTCTCATTTCCTCAGTATCTTGGCTGACTGTTCTTCTCTCCTTCCTATATTTTCCTTTAAGGCTCATATTCAGATAGCTCATGAGCTCACATTTTGCCCTTTCCATGTTAAAAGTTGCAGAGAAGAACTCTAGTTCATCTAGTTTATGTCACATGAGCCTTCAGCATGGTCAAATACTGTCAGGAGCAAAAACTTGTATAAACATGGTCATGAATAATAATGGTCATGTCTGTGGGAAATAGGTGGTTTAAATGTGGGGGTTGCAGTCACAGAAGAAAAGCTGCTATTTCCAACAAAGGGCAGATATGACTGAGAGGGTAAGAGTGGCTTTGTCACTTAGGTAAAAAACTCTCCATAGGCACCTTGGTGTAAATAGAAAGAAACAAACAAAATATCCTCTTACAGTATTAAGAGAATTTTAGGTCCTGTATATTTAGATAGACATATAGTCCAATTTTGTCTTGGATCTTGGGGCTTTAGTCCGGTGTGGCTCTCTATTTCTCTGTTACAGTATTGCCCACATTCTTAATGTTTTCCACCAACTGATTTCCCTTTCTGTCATGTTCCCTTCCCCATTGCAGATTGTACTTGAGAACAGTAGCCGAGAAGATAAGCACGAATGTCCCTTTGGCCGCAGCAGCATAGAGCTGACCAAGATGCTGTGTGAGATCCTGAAAGTGGGCGAGCTGCGTAAGTACACTTGTTTCCCATTTGGTATGAAGCCAGCCAAAAAGCCAGCTTCCAGGCTGTCCTCAGACCTACACAAAACACTCACAAGGTGCCACAAACTCTGCACGGGCATCACTGTGGACCGAATTTCTTTGCTCAGGTTTCTAGTGGGTGCATTTCTGTTACTAAAAGCTGTGTGAATAGAAAGATTTTCAGGTATTGTAACAGAATTTCAAACATTATAGAAATAGGTATATATTAAAACTGCCTAATCTTTAATGCTCTGTTTAGAAAAAAGATAAAAAAAATCAATGGATTTATTTTTTTAAATTCCTATTGAAAAATCTACCAGTAAATCATTTTTGTGTCTTTCTTTTGAAATAATCTTTCTGTATCAAGAAAAATTGAATAACTTAGTGAAATCCTCTTGTTTCCTGTATTTCACTTATTTAGATTGTTTTCACTAAGAAGAAATTCTTGAAATTTTATTCACTGGCATTATTTGACTTTAACCTGTTTTTGAGAATCTGATTTAATCGGTCCCCATAATCACCATCAATGTTGAGCCTCCTTAAAGCTCTGGATTCCATTCCTACCATGCCTTACAAGCCAATGCACAGTTAAATCTTTCCTCATAGGTTTCATACTTGGACACTCGAGAATACTTTATGTCAGATAGATGCCTGGTGTTTGCTACTGTTGTGAAAACGTAAATATTCAGTTAACTGCTTGAAAGCTTAAAATTATGGTCTGAAATGATTAATGGGAAGGAATCTGATGATGTAAATTGGAAACAGGGTTATGTTTTATGTGCAATATGGAAGTGACTGCTATGGTAAAATAGAGAATTGAAACTTGATAAGAAAAAGGCTAAGAATTTCAGCTGTTTGACCAAGCACATTAAACAGTGTAGAGGGTTGAAGGAAAGAAGCTGAAGTTGATGTGGAACTGTTCATTATTTATGACCCTATATTAGAACATTTCTGTATTAGAAGAGTAGCAGCCTGATCTGAGAGATTTCTATATCAATCTACTATGGTTTGTTGGTCACCAGCAACCATTACATTGCAGTTTACCTGGGCTCTAGACTTGAGTTATCCTTCCCACTCTTCATTAGAATAACTTGTTGAGACTCGGAATGGTCTATGGCTGACTATTATTTCAGCTGAAGGATTGAAGTTTTGAATCAAATAAGTCCTATTGAATTCCTCATTCTGATAACTGCTATAATATCATGTTCACCTCACTTTTATGAGGAACAACTCTAGAAGTCACTTGTTAAAAATCATTGCAAAACAACTTAAGAGTTTTAGAAACTGGAGAACTGTCATGCTTTACTTGAATATTATTTCCTATGTCCATCTTATTGCTCCACATTGCCCTTTCCTTGTTCCCTTGGCCATTTCCACCTTCCCGGTGCAGATTTTGGCTACAAGTTCTTTACCTTGATTGCAAAAAAAAAATAAAAAAATAAAAAGTATACTCTTTTCTGCAATGACTGCCATGCCCACATTCCTGCTCTTCTCCTTTGCCCAAGAGACATATGTCCAGCAAGCTGAAAATCAACCCAGCACAGATTATGGGTCTGACAGAGAAAAAGGAGAATGTTGGAAATGAAGGGGAGCTGGGTTCTTACCTTTGCCAATTATGGTTTTCTTGTCTTTGGGTAACTTACATGTGTCATTGTGCTCTTACATCCTCCAGTTTTTATCAGAAATTGAATGATGGCATTTTGCATGATGATTTGAGTACTTGTGTTAATTTGACTTGATCACAGGTAACCTCAGAAACTGCAGTTGCAATGGTACTGGTGAGAGAAGTACCTTTGGAACAGATAATATTCAATCTTGGGGGACTAACTTGGAAAGGATGACCAATATCGGCCATGTATGGGCAGGTTAAATGTGGCTCTAATTTGGACTGTCCTTCATGTCTATGGGGCTCCATGGTGTGCTTGGAGATGCTTTGGAGGTGGGAGTCTGGACAGACAGTGTTTCTCTGGTTAATGTCAGCTCTGTGTTTCAGGGGAGGGGATGGGTACAGAGTAAATGCTAACCTCTGACTTGTGTACATCATCTTTCCTAGACAGTTGAGGACCTGGTAGTCAACCAGGTACTAAAACGGAACAACATTCCTATAGACTCAAATAACAGAGTGGAGATGAAGGCAGGTGCTGTTTTTACACTGTATATTATTTAATTTCCCAGCATTCTGATACAATTGTCTCAGCACCTGGACAGGCCTGGTCTCTTCAATGAGTTGAGCTTGGATAGTTAGGGACAAATGTGTGCAAGATGACAATAAATTTATTCATTTATTCAGTAAAACCTATCGAGTATTTGCAATGTCCTATGATGAACACTGCAGGCACAGAGGTAAATATAAATACATACAGCACACATATATACACATATATGTGTGTGTATATATATAATCTGTTCTAAAACATTTTCCAAATATTTTTCATAATGTAAGTTTTCATTTGGACCTATTGTTTGTCATTCTCTGCAGAGACCATTCTGGATATTTTAGAAGGCTTACAAAAGACTCCCACTTTTCTGAAGTCTGCATGCCCAAATGAGCTGTTTTCTGTTCATGAAATATTAAAGGATTGCTACATTCTGATTGAGTGCTAGACATCATATGATGAAACACCCTGTAGTCAGAGGAAAATAGCTTTTTAATGGATTGCCTTTTGCCCATTGCCATATTAAATAAGTTACTAATATGAAAAACAAATCTGAGTGCACCCTGATGTTGAAGGAGATGCTTATTTTTCTTCTGAAGAAAATTGGTTTCACATATAAATCCACATGCCTGTGGTTTGTATGTGTTTGCTTTTCTCCCTCCTGTGTTTGCGGTGTTTCTCAGATTTGTGTTAATAATTGACATGAAAGATCATGGTCACTTTCAGTTGTAAACAACTGCTAATACCAGGAAGTTCTCATTTAAAAATCTAACTGATTGAAAAAAAGGGGGGGGAGTAGCATATACAAAAGTAGAAAGATTGAATTTTATAGAAATGTTTTTTCTTTTGATTTATTTTAAGGTATTTTGAAGAAGTTCACTTCTGAAATAATAATTATATTTTGGTACCCAAAGCAAACATATTAATGTTCAATTAATGATACCATATTCAATTAATGATTGAATGTTAATGTTCAATTAATGATACCAAATTCAATTAATGATTCAATTAGTGATACCAAATGTTTATGCACAGTGTTTTTTATATATTACATTTTTAAAAACACTTTTTTTGCTTCCCAATTATTGACATTACAAGAGGCAAATGCTTAATAGTGTGGTTTAAAAAAGAATGTCTATTAATATTCTCAGATCACTTTATCAAGGTTATTTTAATTGATGTCTGAAATACCCCAGGAGCTAATCAGGATCAATAGCATCTATGTTTATTAATGAGGCAAACATTTGCACTTACTGTATATTGTCTCAGGTCACTGAGCTCAAATCAGTGTTGAGGATGCCCCAAGCACTGTAGAGACAGGAAGTCAAGTGATTGCATGTTGGCCCCCCAATGGCCCATCTTTGAATTACAGCTCAGCTACAAATTGGATATCTTGGACATGATTTTCTGTTCTGAGCTTCTGATTTCTTATCTAGAAAGTTAAGATAATACATGCTGTACATAATTGTTGGGAGAATTAAATGTCAAAATATATGTTGCCTTAGTTGGAAGGATAGTTTTTCTTGTAAATGATAGAATTTCACTTTCCATAAGCAAATTGCAGGTTCAGCCTCAGAGGAAGATTGCTCTGACTTAAGTGACAGCTAAAACTGGGACCTGAAACAATGTTCCTTGCTTCTTCACTCTCTCCAATTTCATTGAAATTATTCTTCATAAACTCTTGTCTCCTTAAGACCTTTTTGAGAGTAAGGCATTTGTTTTCCTTTAGTTTCAATTTTTAAAACTATTAAAAATACTCATGGACCTGAATATGGACACATATCCCCAGAGCCTGGGCCCCAGTTGGAGGAGCAAGATGAAAGTAGAGGGGAGAGCAAGTCTTCAAAAAAAGAGGTGTACTTGTGTGTGGAGGTCAGGGAGGGATGGGGGTGGGAGGGATGGAAGCAGGAAGTGGGAGAAGGGAGGCATAGCACTGACAAAAAGTTACAGGGCCATTTGCATTTCCTCTTTGGAGAAATTTCTTTTTAGCTCTTCTGCCCATTTTTTTTTTGACTGGATTATTTTCTTTGTTTTTGTTGAGTCTCATCAGCTTTGTAGATTTTTGTGATCCGTCCTTTATCATTAGTGTTGTGTGCAAAAATTTTCTCCTAGTCGGTGGGGTTTCTCTTTGTTTTGGTTATTGTCTCTTTTGCTGTGCAGAAGCTCTTTAAACATCACTTGTAATCAGGGAAATGCAAATCAAAACTACAGTGAGATACCATCTTACACCAGTGAGAATGGCACATATCAAAAAAACTAGCAACAACAAATGTTGGTGAGGTTGTGGAGAAAAAGGAACTCTCCTGTACTGCTGTTGGGAGTGCAAACTGGTCCAACCACTATGGAGATCTGTGTGGAGATTTCTTGACCTACTAAAGATAGAGCTTCCATATGATCCAGCCATTCCACTCCTAGGTATTTACCCAAATGACACAGAAACATTAATTCCAAAGGGCACCTGCACCCCTATGTTTATAGCAGCACTATTTACAATAGCTAAGCTATGGAAACAACCCAAATGCCCAAAAATAGATGACTAGATCAAGAAGATGTGGTACATATACGCAATGGAATATTACTCAGCAATCAAAAAAGATAAACACATGCAATTTGCAGCAACATGCATGGAGCTAGAAGGATGCTCAGCGAAATAAGTCAGAAAGAAAAAGAAAAATACCGGATGGTCTCACTCACAGCAGGAATTTAGAAAACCTAAATAAGGGACCAGGAAAAAGACTAATTAATACAAAGTAAAAATCAAAATCAACAAGCAACTATAAACCAGAGACATACTGGGGGCAGGGGAGGGAAGGAGAGAGGAAGGACTAGGGTCAAAATAAGGGGGGGGGGTGCAATTGCATGGGGAATATAACCAAAATTAAAATGCATACATTGTGCAAAAATGAAAAATGATGTATGAATTATATAAAATAAAATATTAAGTAAAAAAAAATAGAGTCCTAATCAATTTTAAAAAAAGAAAAAGAAGTTACAGGGGGCCCTCCCTGGTGGTGCAGCTAGTTGAGTGCAGCCCTGTGAAGCTGTCTGTGCCTCTGTGAAGCTGTCTGTGGCCTCTGCAGCACGCGGGTTTGATTCCAGGCTGGTCTTGCCCGCTGCTCCCCTCAGCAGTGTTTTTGGTCCATCAGCCTGTTCTACTCCCTGCTTTGTTTCTGGTGAATCCTATTACCCTCCTGCACCTAGCCTATACCCCAGTTCTTGTATAAATAAATCAATATTAATTTTTTTAAAAGATTGGTATTATTATTAGTTAGGGATGTGAAGTCCTTATGAAGATACTCAGCTACTAACTGGTGCTAAAATATGATAACGGTTGTTTTTGTTATTATATTACTGGCCCCAAAACAATAACTTGTTGAAAGATACAAGGAAAACTTGATTTCTTAAACAAATAGGCTAATTTCTTATCTTTTAGATATGGAGCACCTCATCCAGTGATAAATCAGTGTCAGATAGAGCAAGGATATTTCTTTTTGTGTTTCATTCATTTTTCAGTAACTGTAGAGTTCCTTCTCTGAGTCACGATCTAGCCACTGGTGCATGGACTTAGAACATATCCTCCATCCTCAAGTAACTCATAGGCTTAAAGGAAACAAGAAAATGGAGTTGGTGATGATAGAAGAGTTAGAACACAGGATTTGTGGTACAGAGGAGTTTGAACTTCACCTTACAGGCAGGAGGAACCAACCTAAGGATTTTAATAAGAAGAATAAATGTCCCAGTTGTGGGCAAAAAATTCTAGAATTAGATATTTTTACCTGAATGTAAGCCTGATAATGTATGAAGTCTCGACTAGGACAGGCTTACCAATTATTACAGATCTGACTCAGATAATGCAGCAATGAGGAGACCATCAGCAGCAAGTAATAGAAATCCCAATTCAAAATGTACCATTTCAGAAGAACATTTGTTGAGAGTCATGATTGCAGTGTTGAGTAGGTCCTAGGACTAACTGAACTGTTCACTGATGTCATCAAGGACCCAAGTTCTTCCATGTTTTGGTTCTGCTTTCCGTAGTGTACCAAATTTGTCTTCAGGCTGGTAACAAAATGATAACTGACATCACTTGGTCCAGAGGAACAAAAGGCTGTATCTTCCAGGAAATCACTGGTAGGTGTGTAAAAATATATTCAGACAGGGCCTCCCCGGTGGTGCAGCGGTTGAGCGCTGGGTTGCGAAGCTGCCCGCAGCCTGTGCGGCGCCGGTTCGATCCCCAGCTACTCCCCAGCCACCAGAGGAGGGTCCCACATGGCGTGCAGACCTCTCCTGCCGTCCACTGCTCCCCTCAGCAGTGTACTTCGGTCCTTCTGCCTGCTCTGCTCCCCGCTCTGGCTCTGGTGAATTCTCTCACCCTCCCGCGCTTCTGACTGTACCCAGTGCATGTATAAACAAAAACAAAACAAATAAATAAATAAAACATGCCTCTATTTAAAAAAAAAAAAAATATATATATATATATATATATATATTCAGACAAACTTTCATGTCTCCTTGGCTGATACTGTGTGGTCTGTGCCTATGCCTAAGCCAGTCATCGATATGGCAAATTCAACCTTCCAGGGGGACCAATCATTAACCACACCTGAAACTGGATGCAAAACCAACCTTCCCTGAAGTGTATGACCACGGATAGTAGGTAGCTAAAGAAAACAGGGGTTCTCTTAAGATAGGGAAAATACCTACTTGAAATGCTTAATTCTGTCCCTTTACTTAAAAAAAAAAAATCCTTTTTGCATTTTCCATACTGCTGCAGAAAGCTATAACAAATTGAAGTCATATTACAGTCCTCTGTCATTTTGCCTTTTTTGGGAATTGGGGAAATGCACTAGTGTTTTTTTTTTTTTAATGCAACTGTATTAAAGGTTGCAGAAAAATGGAAATTGGGGTTTGATTATAATGTATTTCATTTTTCATCACCAAGATGCTAGGACTCTACTACCTTACTTTCCTTTTTGTAAATGAATATTTCCACTTCTTCAATTATGCTTTTGTGTGTAGTTTATTCTCAGATGTATTCTGAAGGGCAGAATGACATACATTTATGATTGAAGCCTTCATATTTCTCTGAAACAATTTTATCATCTTCATCAGTTTGACCATATATAGATTAAAATTTTATAATGACTTCTCTGGTTAAAAAATGAAGATGAAATCTCTATCACACACTCTGAAATGCTCAGCATTACCCTACTTTGTCTTTCAGTAGTGATATTTATTATAACACACCAGTGATGCTGAGTGGAACACCTTGTGTAATTCATCACTCAGACACCTCAGCTTTAGCAAGTAAAAATAACACAGATGAGCAATCTGAAGGACTCTTTAGAGTGCAGCAGCAATTAGAACAGACACTTAACTCTGGGACATTGGTGTTTTCGCATTTTGAGAACTCCTATCCATCACTTTTATTCTTAGAACATCTTCACTAAGAAAAACGTTAAGAAAATTAGCTCTTATCAATTAAATCTCGAGGACTATTTTATCCTCCTGATTCCAACCTGAAGCCTCTTGGATCTTGATTCTGTCTTGATTGATGATATTCTACTTCTACTTTCTTATTTCATAAATTTATTTTGGTAATTGAGGTAAATTTAGAATACCCTTCATCAGGTATCATCTCCAAAGTGTGCCAAATACCAAATCACCCATAACTACTTCTACCTTTATATTTTATGTCAGTTTTAAAGTAAAAATGTTGTGCTAAACAAAATAGTCAATTCCAGAGTCTGACTTTATAAAGTTATATCCACTTTTGACCCAAATATAAAAGGTCATAGAAAGGAATATAAAATTCATTCATGAGTGATTATTTAGAATAATTATAAAACTGATATCAGGATTTGTAATAGTGTTATTACAAAGCAAGAACAATTAATAAAAGATTCTTGCCTTCAGAATGCAAACCTGTGGGTAATAGACATAGCTGATGTAAAGGGCTTTTGTCAAGAGGTTTAGCCATCATGCTCCTTAGTCTTCGTTTTGTAACCTTGAAAATCATCATGATCATCATCTGAGAACAATATGAGGAAATACAGGTTAAAGTGTTTTGTTCACTATGAAATGATCTATTCATGAAGGAAATAACATTAACTCAAATATGCACAAATTTAAAAATATCAAGATGTATCCTGTAACAAAGCCAACTCTGCGTTTCATGAACTGTCTTCAGAATTTAAAGTTCTGCAGTGGTTTCTTGGTATTTCAGAAGGTAGTACTTCAATTACTTCTGAAATCACAGTGCAATGTTTATCTCCACAGGGAATGGTTGCTGAGAGAAATTAAATCTGGCCATTTAAAGGAGATTATATCGAGTAATCTCAACTATGGATGAAAATAATTTATTTTTTTCATAGTCTTTAGGACTTACTCCTTATCAAATTATTTCTATGTTAATATGTAGGTAGAAATAATCAGCATTTATTCTTGTCTCTTAGGCTATATAGATTGAGAGAGGGACTGGTAGATTGCCCAGCCTCAGAATGAAGAGACACAGACATGATGAAAGAGCACAAATGTCCAGTGTCTTCTCCTTTTGTACTTTATCTGTGTCCTTTTTATTATAGTTTCTATTGTTTGTCACTCTTTTCCTCTTTTTCCTGACCCAGATTTTCCTAAAAGTTGAGGTGGCTATAGAAAAGTTATAAAGATAATAAAAACAAATATATAAACTAAAAACAAAGGCAAATAAAAATAAAATGAATAAGTAGATTGTGAATATTTACAAAATATGTTATAAAGACCTTTGTTTTTCTTGGCCATATATCTTGAATTTGAATATGCATTTGTCCCAGGGAAGCAAGAGTAGCTCAATAATAGAAAACAAATCAGTGTACCTCTAAATACAATACTAAATTAACACTGGATAACATTTAATATCATGTGTTAATATGATGGAATGGACATATTCTTGCCATCACATAAAGAAAAAGCTACTATAAAGAGACAAGCCAAAATTATAATTAAAGTGGTGGTAACACAACAGCTTCCCCACTAAAAACTGGTGGAAAGGTTGGATGCTATAGGATGCTAAAACCCACCATTATTATTTCTTCTAGATCTGAAGATACAAACAGAAGTATAGTTCATTTATAGAAACAAAATATTTTATAGACAATGAAAATTCTCTGTCTAGAAATTCATGAAGAAGCAAAGGAAAAGCATTTAGAATGAATGCAATTTAGGAGAATAGTTGCATAGCAGATAAACAAAACTTAGCAGTTTTTCCATATGTCAGCAGTCATTAGTTAATTATAAAATGGCTGAAAAGATTATTTTTAGTAGTGGCAATAAAAATGTAAACTGCTTCAGAATGATAATGTTTTCTTAACAGGAAACGTCTTGGACTTCTGTAAAGAAAGTTATAAGATTTTACTGAAATATACAACACAAGTTGCAAGCATATAAATAATCAAATGTTTTACTCCTGATAGGAAAACATTAATATTGTGATACAGGTGTAAGTTTCTTCAAATGAGTGTAAAGACTCATATCTCATCACAAAGTTCCAATAGGAATTAGAGTGGGAACTTGTCAGAATGATTAGAGAGTTCATTGGAAGAATAAGGAGGTGAAAGTTGTTAAGGAAGAATTGATACAGAAAAGCAATGAAAAATGAATAGAAATAAAAATGTTTATTGTTTGAAACTTCTTTTGCATGAAAGTCTGAAGATTGTATGCATCCATATTCACCTTTTGTTTAACATTTTACCATATTTTCTTTGTTGTTCTTCCTCTTCCTCTCTCTCTCCTCCCTGCCCTCCACACCACACATACACATTCACACATTTTATAAAAAATTGAAAATTATGTTTTGGTGGCAGACAAATTTTTTAATATGATTTGAAGAAAAATTCACAGTAAACAAAAATCATTTGAAGTTGGATTCAGATCTAGCCTGCTGTCTTTTAGAGAGAGCCCTGCCTAGCAAGAGGCTTCCTTGGAGAGCTGTGGGGAGGCAGGTGCCACTGGGAGACATCAAGGTTGAAGCAGTGTCAGGAACCTGGCCCAGAACATCTGATTATAGGTGGTGATCTGAGGTAGATCTCAGATGCTACCTACCATCGCATGTTCCCAGCTCAGGCCAGGGGCTGTTGTGCACAGGGCCTTTGGTCTTCAGTACAGTAGGTGTGGCTTATCTAAAATCCATTGTCTATAGATGAAACTATGGGTTTTGGGACATGCAGCTTCTTCTATAAGTGGGAAAATCATAAGAAAAGGAAAAACATAAGTCATTTTCCACCAGTAGATGAAGGAGGCAATTTGCATGGATGGCATTTCCACTCCTCATCTGGAAAATCAATATAGCATCTAAGTTTTACTAGTCTTGCTCTCGAAATGTAAAGTGCTAAACCACCTTCCCCTATTCGTAGAGATATGTGTCTTTTCTGACCCCCAGACTTAGATTCACAAGCTACTTTCTTCCAGAGCAGTAATCTTCATCTTCCAGTGAGTCTTTAGGTGTGTGGAATGTGTGAGATTGTGATTCACCAGACCATGAGCTAAAAAGCCCCAGTATGTTATAAAGTGAAATGTTAATTTGAAAGGGTAACCTGAAATATGAGGTAGTCAAAGGAAAATGCTAGAAAATTCATATAGGTGGTAAAATGGCTTAAGATAACAAAAAAGAGAAGTTAAAATAACAGAAAATCAGGATGAAAGACTGCACTGACATAGTGATGAACTGCTAAACTGTAAGATTTGTTTTTAAAACCAAAATATATGCAAGTAAAACAAAAAATCGAAAACAAGAAAAAGAAAAAATCCAGAAACTAACCTCCAACTTCAGCCCACTTCTCTCAGAAGCTGTGATTTCCCAGGGAGTCCCACATGGTGGAGGGGAGCAGCAAAGAGCAAACCACTCCAGGATGATTTTAATAGGCTGCCTATTAAAACTGCCTGTCCTTAACCTGAAACCTTTGGATGGAGACATCTTCCTGTTTGTGGGAGCAGATTAGGAGGGAGATGGCAGTAGAGTCTCCAGTCCTGTATACTTGAATTTTAGTAAAAAAAAGCTTGCTGATTTAAAGATAGACAGGGGAAAAAAGTGTTTAATTTTTTTTTTTTAAGTCGGCTACCATTTACTAGATGCTTTGTGTGTAGCAGGCTACTCCCTGTGGTCAATACCCTGTTAACCCTTATCAGGTCTCCATTTGCAAGTGAGGAAACTGAGACTATGGTGAGATTGACAAGATTAGGTCACACTGACATTAAGTGCAGTTAACTACTGTGGGAGACTGTTGTGTTATTTACTACAACCAGTGCTTTTGGTTTTCTCAGTGTCCTGCCTCCCTTATAGACTGTAAGCGCCATGACAATTAGATTCATAATAAATTCACCTTTCATCTTTGTCTCTAATCCAGTGTTTTACATATAATCTGCATTTATGAAGTATTTATTGTATTTATGAAGTATTTATTTATTATAGTAGATTTCTATTTGCTTCACTGTCAGTTCCCAAAATATTTTCAGACATCACTACTTTTTTTTTTATGAACTTTGTGTTTTACCCTGAGATCTCTCCAATAGCATCCTTGTTTTTTCTTCTATACTTAGTGATAATAAGTTACATATCTCTCCCCCTTCTTTTCTCCCTCAGGGTAATTTCATGAGTAAGCCTATTGAGTCTAGATTTGAAGTAGAAAATATCAACACTACAGTATGTCTCCAAAGAGGAAAATAAAGGTCCATTTTCAGTCGTGTTTCAGAGCACACAGCTGTGTGTCTTCCTAATTTGTTATATTGCCAACTGCCTCTGGACAACTAGACTTACTTCTTTCTTACCCACCCCTTCACCTCAGGGAATGGGGCAGACTTTCACCAGTCAAGAGTTTGGTTTCTGGCCAGGGAAGGTCTCCAGTGAGGATACAGTGGCCAGTAAACTGCACTTCCAGGCATGTCTCTTCACCAGGCATGTGCATACAACCCACGCCATGTGAAGGGGAGCCAGGCCCCCTGGAATGGCTGCTATAGGCTGGGAAACCTAGCTCTTTGAAGGTCATTGCCAGTCACTACAATTCCTCCTGGAGTGTGTTCATTCCTGCCTGATAGAAACACCTTTCTGGTCTGCCTGTGATGAGCAGGATGCAGCTTTGGATCCCAGCAAACAAGTGCAAGGTGACTTCCCTGAATGCACTTTTGAAGGCTTTGGGCACAAGAACAGATTGCAATTCTGGTCTGAGCATCTTTAAAAGTGTTAATCATTTTTTCCCCTGAAGAAGCCATTTTCAGCTTTATAATTGCATGTTTTTTTCATAGCATGAGTGAGTAAGGAGAATGACTTGCATTTTCTGAAAATAGAAAACTACTGGTTTCTCTGCTGTTTGGTCTTGTATAACCCAGGCCAGTGATTCCTGAACTTGACTGCATCAGATTCACTTGGCGGAGCATCTGTGTAATATAAGTTCTTGCAGTGGAACCCAGAAATCAGCATGTTTAATGAATTTCCTGATTGCTTCCTAGGCAGCCCAACTGGTCCTTTGTAAGTTTAGGGATTTCTGTTGAGCCTCTGCTCCCACCCCACCCCACCCCCCATGGTAATTTGGATCATTGCTAAATGGATCTCTTTATGGACTGGTGAGAGTTCT
The DNA here is from genome assembly GCF_014898055.3 of Talpa occidentalis. Lineage (NCBI taxonomy): Eukaryota > Metazoa > Chordata > Mammalia > Eulipotyphla > Talpidae > Talpa > Talpa occidentalis. The sequence goes on along the minus strand of NW_026555331.1, from coordinate 111,300,673 downwards.
ATATTAGGTATTAGCAAATACGGATTCTGGTTCTGGCTTCGCTATCAAGCGTCTCTAGGCAAGCCTCTTGTATGGTCCTCCCTTGCCTCTGGTGAAAGCACTGTGGTTACCCAGGTGGCTGCCAACTCCAAGCTGCTGTGTTAAACAGAGTCCTCTTATGTACTCAGTGTGGCAACTCTAGTTCCTAAATTAGTTAACTAGAACTTTGCCATCATTTGTTCTTAAGTGGCATGTGTATAACACAGATTGGTATGAGAGTCTATGCAAGAGAATTAAAGATTTACCCAAGGACTTCTTAGGAGAGGCCTCAGGCAGATTAGGTAGATGAGGCAAACCTGGTGACAGATATGTTTGCTTTCATACTGATATGACTGCTCCTTACCTTTGGAATATAAACTTTAATTTAATGTGCTTTCCCACTCTGAAATTTTTCTTCCTTTGAAATATCACCTTTATTGCCATCGAAAAGTCCTTTGAGAAGAACTACACCTTAATTTTGCCAGAAAAGGAAGAGGAAATGGCAAATGACAGTCCCCTCACTTCGTTCTCCCCCACCTAGCTGATTCCACCTGCTGTCTTCTCCCACCTCCACAACCCTTTGACTGATTTAAGTGACACTTGTCACTTCATAACGTGACTGGTCCATCTTTACTAAGAATGGGACTGTTTAACTCTGAAGCTTGAAGGAAGAAACAAGTCCAGGTTTTACTTACCATTTCTGCAAGTCTTACTATCCCCACCCCCAGCCACCTACTTGACTACTCCTTTGGCTTTTTTCTGCTATATCAAATTTGAGGAACTGCTTTTTCTTTGAGCCATGAGTGTCCTATCAAAATGCACAGACTTGTTTTCCCATCCCAGTCTGCCAGGTCAGAAATTATCCTTCTACTTGTCTGTGTCATTCATGTTGTGAGAAGAAACCTTAAATTTAAGTCTTCATGGGGTTGACTGTTTTGCTCATTTAAAAAAAAATTGGGATCAAGAGTTTACTTTAATGCATATGGCTTCATGAAATTTCCTATTTGGTTTTATTATAAAAATCTGCTAATTGCCTAAGGTTTTGTAGCCTGATTCTTTACACTTAATATGTTACACACATCTTTCCTTTCAATAAATGTATTCGTTTATAGTTTATTTGCACTTTTAATAGTTGAATATGTGGCCATGTTATAGATATAGATATAAATAGTATCCCATTTATTGACATTATTGATCTTTTATTGAGAGGTATTTACATTGTTTACAAATCTTTGTTTTTATTAAGGATATCAGGATGAACATTTGCTTAGTAAATATACTTCAAATTTTAGCTCAGGAGCTGTAATAGTGAAATAAAACAATATCTTTCATTCCCTTTAGTGACATGCATTTTAATTGGAGAAAAACAGGCAATAGACGAATAAAGAAGTTATTCCTGTGATGAAAAATGCAAATCAGAAATGAGAGGATGAATAATGTTTTCTCACTAAGAAAATGACAATGATCCAAGATATGAATGACATGAGAGAGTGGAACAAGACAGTATCTGGACAAGAGTTTACCTGGACTAGGGAAGAGCATTGTTAAGTTCTGAGGAAGGAGTTTCCAGTATGTGAAAGGAAAAACAGGGAGCCTCGTGTGACTGGAACAAAGAGAAGCAGGGAGAGAGTAGCAGAAATAAGGTGTGGAGTAGGTTGGAGGAATTCTGCAGATCCTTGAATGCATTGTAACAAATTTGGCATCTACCCTGAGTGAAAAGAGCCATGAGGTGGTTTGAGCATATATGTGGCATTGAGAAGCTTACTATTTGCAAAAATTGCTTGATCCATTGAAATTAGACTGCAAGGGAGAACAAATTAATATACTCCATCCACTATAGTGAGCAAGTTGAAGGGTATAGTATATTTAAAAAGGATGCTACCAAAACACTGGAGAGATTGCAAAGTAATTGCACTCCATGTGTATTTTAAAAGATTTTCCCAATAGATTGGATATGGACTGGGAAATAACATGAAATCAAGTAGTGACAAGTAGAATGGAGTTTTCATGGCGATTGTTTTTTTTGTTTTGTTTTGTTTTGTTTTTTTTTTTGGTGTTAATTTTGAGATGTCTTTAGACTTCCAAATGGAGACATTGATTTTGTAGTTGGATATTTGTCTGGAGTTCTGATATTCTGTCTAATATTTGTCTGGAGTTCAGGGGATAATCTGAATTGGAGACTTAAATTTGAGTATTGTCAACTTGTATCTGTATTTAAAGCAATGAAACTAGATAAGAGTATCAATAGGGCTCCAAAACTGAGTCCCCAGAGTACCCCTAATTGGAGGTTGGAGAGCAGAGGATGAACTAGGGAAGGGATTTTAGGAATGTAGGAGAACCAAGAGAAAATTCAGTTGAAGGAGAAGGAGAGGTTGCTGTATCAAATGCTGCAGGTAATGGAGTTAAATGAGGATTAAGAATTGGGCATTAGGGCCTCCCCTGGTGGCGCAGTGGTTGAGCGCTGTTTTGCAAAGCTGCCCACAGCCTCTGCAGCACCGGTTTGATCCCCGGCCCCTAGCGAGGGTCCCACATGGCGCACAGACCTCTCCTGCCGCCTGCTGCTCCCCTCAGCGGTGTATTTCGTCAGTCTGCCTGCTCTACTTTCCGCTCTGGCTCTGGTGAATCCTCTCACCCTCCCACGCTTCTGACTGTACCCAGTGCTTGTATAAATAAATCTTAAAAAAAAAAAAATTGGGCATTAATTTGAGCTATGTGGTGGTCAGGGTGACCTAAGCAAATGCAGCTTCAAGGAAGTGGTGGGGATATAGGTAGTTCAATGTATTTAGGGTGAGGATAGACGGAGTAGGACAATAAGTACAGACGAGTGCTGCTCAGGGTGGTCCAGGATCCCTGCCAGAGTGCAGATTCAGCTTTTAGTAATATTTATAGCAGTTTGACATGACCACAACATTCTAGAACATGATCATTTGTCTAGTTGTTAATTTGTATTATATTTTTTAAGAGTATCTTTTTCTAGTCAATAGATTGGAAATTGAAAACAAGCTGCTTCTTCATCTTCATCATGTAGTTTGAGAGAGATTGTTACAGATGTCTTTTGTTTTTTTTTTTTTTTTTTAATAAATTTTATTGTTATATTCCCCATACAATTGCAGCCTCCCCATTCTGACCCCAATCCCTCCCCTCCCACCCCCGCCCCCCTAAAAGTGTCTCTGGTTCATAGTTTTTTGTTGATTTTGATTTTCACTTTCTTGTAGTTATTCATTTTCCTGGTCCCTTATTTAAGTTTTCTCTAGATTCCTGCTATGAGTGAGACCATCCGGTATTTTTCTTTTTCTTTTTGGCTTATTTCGCTGAGCATGATCCCTTCCAGCGCCATCCATGTTGCTGCAAATTGCATGTGTTTATCTTTTTTGAATGCTGAGTAATATTCCATGGTATATATGTACCACATCTTCTTGATCCAGTCATCTATTTTTGGGCATTTGGGTTGTTTCCAAAGCTTAGCTATTGTAAACAGTGCTGCTATAAACATAGGAGTGCAGGTGCTCTTTGGAATTGATGTTTCTGTGTCCTTTGGGTAAATACCTAGGAGTGGAATTGCTGGATCATATGGAAGCTCTATGTTTAGTAGGTCCAGAAATCTCCATACAGCTTTCCACAGTGGTTGGACCAGTTTGCACTCCCACCAACAGTGCAGAAGAGTTCCTTTTTCTCCACACCCTCGCCAACATTTGTTGTTGCTAGTTTTTTTAATATGTGCCATTCTCACTGGTGTAAGATGGTATCTCATGGTAGTTTTGATTTGCATTTCCCTGATGACAAGTGATGTTGAACATTTTTTCATATGCCTGTTGGCCATTTGCATTTCCTCTTCAGAGAAGTTTCTTTTAAGCTCTTCTGCCCATTTTTTGACTGGATTATTTTCTTTGTTGTTGTTGAGTCTCATCAGCTCTTTGCAGATTTTTGTGATCAGTCCTTTATCATTAGTGTTGGGTGCAAAAATGTTCTCCCAGTTGGTGGGGTTTCTCTTTGTTTTTGTTATTGTCTCTTTTGCTGTGCAAAAGCTCTTTAATTTGATGTAGTCCCAGCTGTTTATCTTTGCCTTCACTATCACTGCTTTGGGTGATGTGTCTGTAAAGATGTCTCCAAAACCAGTAGAAGAAAAGAAATAATAAAAACCAAAGCAGAAATAAATGAAATTGAAACTAAAAAAACAATCCAAAAGATCAATGAAACCAAGAGCTGGTTTTTTGAAAAAATCAATAAAATAGACAAACCCCTAGCCAGGCTCACAAAGGAAAAAAGGGAGAAAGCACAAATAAACAGGATCATCAATGAAAGAGGAGAAATCACAACGGACACAGCAGAAATCAAAAGAATAATCAGTAACTACTATGAACAGTTATATGGAAACAAGTTTAACAATCTAGAGGAGATGGACAAATTCCTACAACTCTACAATCACCCAAAGCTAGATAAAGAAGAAATAGAACACCTAAACAGACCAATTACAATTAGCGAAATTGAAATGGTAATAAAAAACCTCCCCAAAAACAAAAGCCCAGGACCTGATGGATTTACAAATGAATTCTACCAAACATTCAGAGATGAATTAGTGCCTATCCTTCACAAACTCTTCCAAAAAATTGAGAAGGAAGGGACAATACCAAACACGTTTTATGAAGCCAACATTACACTAATACCAAAACCGAACAAGGACAACACAAAAAAGGAAAACTATAGGCCAATCTCCCTAATGAACACTGATGCAAAAATCCTCAATAAAATTTTAGCTATCAGAATCCAACAATGTATCCATAAGATAATTCACCACGACCAAGTTGGATTCATTCCAGGGGCACAAGGATGGTTTAACATCCGAAAATCAATCAACGTTATCCAACACATCAACAAAAAGAAATATAAAAACCATATGATAATATCAATAGATGCTGAGAAAGCTTTCGACAAAGTGCAACACCCATTCATGATAAAAGCCCTTGAAATTCTGGGGATACAAGGAACATACCTCAACATCATAAAGGCCATCTATGACAAGTCAACAGCCAGTATCATTCTCAATGGTGAAAAGCTGAAAGCAATTCCATTAAGATCTGGAACAAGACAAGGATGTCCACTCTCACCATTGCTTTTCAATATAATACTGGAAGTACTAGCCAGGGCAATAAGACAAGAGAAAGACATCCAAGGAATCCAAATAGGAAAAGAAGAAGTCAAACTATCACTATTTGCAGACGATATGATATTATACATAGAGAACCCCAAAAACTCCACAGAAAAGCTAATTCAACTCATAAATCAGTTCAGTAAAGTGGCAGGATACAAAATCAACACGCAAAAGTCAGTAGCCTTCCTATACACAAACAATAAATCTGAAGAAGAAGAAATCAAAAAGACCATCCCTTTTGTTATTGAAACAAAATAATCAAATATTTGGGAATAAATCTAACAAAAGAGGTAAAGGACCTATACAAAGAAAACTATAAAACACTGTTAAAAGAAATAGAAGAAGACACAAAGAAATGGAGAGACATCCCCTGCTCATGGATTGGAAGAATAAACATTATTAAAATGGCCATCCTACCAAAAGCAATATACAGATTCAATGCTATTCCAATCAAAATCTCAATGGCATTCTTCAAAGAAATAGAACAATTATTGATGAAATTCATATGGAATCACCAAAAACCCCGAATAGCCAAAGCTCTCCTGAAAAAAAAAGAAGGGAATGGAGGCATCAGACTCCCAGACTTCAAACTATACTACAAAGCCATAATCATCAAAACTGCATGGTATTGGAACAAGAACAGACATACAGACCAATGGAATCGAATAGAAAATCCAGAAATAAACCCACAGATTTATGGTCAACTAATCTTTGACAAAGGAGCAAAGAATATGCATTGGAGCAAAGAAAGTTTGTTCAATAAATGGTGCTGGGAAAACTGGGTCGCTACATGCAAAAGAATGAAGCTTGACCACCACCTCACACCATACACAAAAATCAACTCAAAATGGATTAAAGAACTAGAGATAAGACCTGAAACCATAAAATATATAGAAGGAAATATAGGCGAAACACTACGTGATTTGCACATCAAATACAGATGTCTTTTGAAAGGCGTTTTGCTTAACAGAAAACAGAAAAATGAGGTGGAAACTGGACAGGAAGTTACAGTCAGCTTAGTTTTTTTTTTTTAATGGTGGGAGAAATTATAGCCTATTTATGTGCTTATGGGAAAGATTTAGTAGAAAGGGAAAAATTAAGAGAGACCTATACTCTGTCACTACATCTTTGTACAAATCTTTAATAATTTCCATTGAGAAATGTCTACCAAATAGATCCTGAATCAAACAGTATGACTTCAGCATTTTTAAATTCAATGTAGTATATGCTCATTGTTAAAAAAATTTCAGTGCAGAAAAGCAAAACTAATAATCACCTACTGTTCTACCACCAAGAAAGATTAGTATGTATCTTTTCACAACTTCTCTGGCATTAATGTGAGATGAAATTATACTATTTTTAACATTCTATTCTTTACATGCAATATATTATAAATATCTTCCTACAACAATAAATATGTAATTATATCATGATTTAATGGCTGCTTAACTGCTTAACATTTCATTGTGTGGATCAACTCTCATTAATTTAACCAGACTCTTATCCCAGAATATTTAGGGATGTTTCCATTTTTAGTGGTAATAGCACAGTGACAAACATCCTTGTACTCCATCTGAATAGTTCCTGAGAATTAGTTCTTAGGAGTAGAAGTTCTATGCCAAATGGTCTGAAATTTTAAGGCTTTGTATTATTTTATGAAACATACCCCTGGATGGCCTCCCCGGTGGTGCAGCGGTTGAGTGCTGGGTTGCGAAGCTGCCCGCACCCTCTGCAGCACCGGTTTGATCCCCGGCCTCCAGCGAGGGTCCCACATGGCACGTAGACCTCTCCTGCCGCCTGCTGTTCCCCTCAGCAGTGTACTTCAGTCCTTCTGCCTGCTCTACTCCCCACTCTGGCTCTGGTGAATTCTCTCACCCTCCCGCGCTTCTGACTGTACCCAGTGCTTGTATAAATAAATAAATAAATCTTAAAAAAAAAATACTCCTAGAAAGGCATGAACATTTACACTCCATTGAGTTATCCTGTGGCGTTAGATACAAAAGTTAATACTTTTTTTTGAACTTTCAAAAAAAAAATGGGGGTTGGAGAAATAAATCGAATTGAAATGACAGAATTTTGGGTGATTTTTATATATAGGGAGTATTAAGATAGATACCTCATAGCCATAGATATGATAGAGATTTATAGATGGAGATATAAAATATATCTATGCCACGACCTCATTGTGACTTTCATGGTCCTAGGTACTTTTGCCTTTGTGAGCCTCTTCCTTTGTGTGCCTCAATTTATATTTTATAACTTATTAAAGATTGTAACCACATGAACAGAGTAATCAAAGTGTTGGACACACAGAAAGAACTCAGTAGCCCTGTGTAACACTATTGTCCCCATGGAGGCAGCTTTGGGAATCTGGCTGACCAAGTGTAGTGTAGGAAGAGCACAGTGCAGGTTCTCTATGATCGGAGCAGACGGGGTAAAGAAGAGTGCCGGAAACTTCGGTGGGCTTTTTCAGGCTTTTAATGAGTTTACCAGGTTCACGGCAGAGAGGGGTGTTGGGGGTCCGGGAAGCTGGCAGGCCTCCCAGCCCCCAGCAAGTCTTCACTCTTTCTGGGCTCTCCGGCATTCTCTCCCGGCCTCTGCTTCTTTGCTGGTTCTTTTCTGATCTCTCTTTAACACTGCTGGCGTCCCGGTGATGCCGTCTTTATAAGCCCAGTCTTACAGGTGCTCTTTTGAATCACTGTTTTTGTGTCCTTTGGGTAGATCCTTAGTAGTGGAATTGCCGGATCGTATGGTAGCTCCATTTTTAGTAGACTGAGGAAACTCCACACATCTTTCCACAGTAGTTGGACCAGTTTGCCTTCCCACCAGCAATGTAGGAGAGTTCCTTTTTCACCACATCCTTGCCAGCATTTGTTGTTGCTTGTTTTTTTGATATGTGCCATTCTTACTGGTATAAGGTGGTATCTCAGTGTGGTACACCTGTGTTTATTGCAGCACTATTGACAATAGATGAAACCTGGAAACAATCCAAATGCCCAAAAATAGATGACTGGATCAAGAAGATGTGGTATATATACACAATGGAATATTATTCAGCAATCAAAAAAGATAAACTCATGCCATTCACAGCAACGTGAATGGAGCTAGAAGGAATTATGCTCAGTGAAATAAGCCAGAAGGAAAAAGAAAAATATTGGATGGTTTCAATTATAACAGGAATATAGGGGAACCAAATAAGACATCAGTGTAAAAAAAAATAATAACAGTACAAAACACAACAAAGCAAAAACAGACAATTGTAAACCAGAGACATACTGCAGGGGAGGAGAAGGGAGAGGTGTGAGAAGGATAGAGGGAGGAGCACAAGGGACTGTGGTGATGGTGCACGGGTGCCTTGGGGAAGGAAATTCTATGGGGACTCAATCTGAGGGGGTGGGGGAAGCAAATATTATCTAAAAATGTAAAAAATGATAAATGTTAAAATACAAAAAGTTAAAAATAAACAAACAAATAAATAAAGCCCAGTCTTAGCCCAGGCATATCCCACCTACATATGCCCACACCCTACTCCAGGTGTCTGCCATGAGGCATGTATTCAAGACTGCAGGATTCATCATGTATCCTAATGGTGGGAGGGCAGAAAAATCTGACATCATTTACCCTACACCGAGGTTTTCCCTCTGCTACGCTGATGTGGTATGTTGGGGAGTGAGGCAGCCATAGTCCAGCACGTGTTACCATCACTCAGATGGAGGTCAGGAGCTGCCAGGTAAGTCCTGATGCTGCCAGATTGTTACCAACAGAACCAAAATCTTCATTCTCTTTATGTGGAAATAGAGCTCCAATTTCTTTGTAGGTCCTGCTCTTGAAGAAAGTCAGAATCATAGCCAACTTGTTGATCCATTTGGATTGGCTAAAGAGTTGGGTTTTTAGGTTATGATAAGTCAAAAACAAACAAACAAAAATAAGTAAAGCTAAACCTCTTGTTGACCCATTTTGCTTCTGTTTTAGAATGTAGCCATCACAGTCATATCTGGGAGATGTTCAGAAGCGGCTCTTTGAACCATTTTTCCTTATTTCAACAGTTCCTATATTTATGCTTAAGATAATACCATAATTTCTGTCATTTTTATATATTCTTTTGAATCATGACCTTGAGTCATTTGCTATCTGACTTTGAATATTTCCTGAGATGTGGTTATAGGCATTTTATCTCAAGAAATAGGATTTTAAAAAATATCAGGAAAAAGGCATTCAAATGGATTACTCTCTTGAAATAATTGCAAATAGTAACTCATCAGGGATGATGAAATCACTCGTGATTTTTGAATAGTGCTTTAAAAAATGGAATCAGATAATTTTTAGAGTGTTTTCACAAGTAGCACAGACAAGTGTTTCCTTGGATCAGTTTTACATCATTTGTATATTTACTGAAAGGCAGTACAAAATGGGTCACAGCTGAAGAAGTTTAAAAGCCCCCCCCCTGCTGCTCTCTCCTAAGACAATTCACCTTGAAATTACTTACTCAATAGAGCGTTGCTTGTTTGCACATCAGTGTATGCATTACTCATTTCTTGATTCAAATGTGTTATTTTCCATCAGTTTATCTTAATGGGTGAGTTACCTGCAACACAGCAATGTAGGTGAGGCTGGTCATCATCTTTAGACATCTCCTGCCTGATTCCTACTCACATCTTTTCTTTAGGTACTGCTTCTGGTTCCTAGTGACATCCCTCCATTCAAGACATGTTCCTTGAAGGAGGTTTCTTTATAGATTAGAAAATGAGAATTGCATATGTGACATTTCCTCTGTGTACATAAGAGGCAGCCACAATATATGTCTTTAAATGAAAGGACAGTGTCAGTCCTTTGTGTCAAATGTGACTGGAGCCTTAACTACTGTAGGGTAAGGTAAAAAATCAGGCTTTTCTGCCCTCCCGCCAGCAGGATAGATGAGGGAACCCTGTGATCCTGAATGCATGCCTGATGGCGGGCACCTGAAGTGGGTACACCTGCACTAAGACTGCTTTTTAAGGGCGGCATCACGGGGACGCCAGTGCCAGCAGCAGAAGTCGAAAGAGAAGCCGGAGAGAAGCCGAGAGAGAAGCAAAGCAGAAGCAGAGAGCCCAGAGAGAGTGAAGATTTGCTGGGGGCTGGGAGGACTGCCAACCTCCCAGCCCCCCAGCCTGCCATATGCCTGGTGAACCCCAATAAAAGACCTGCAAAACCACTGAGGACTCTGACTCCTCCTTTACCCGGTCTGCATGGGATCAGAAAACCTGCACAGTAACTACCTTTGTGTTTTTTATTTATTTCAGTGTTTTGCCACTGTTGTATCTGAAAGGCAGTATTCTAAACCATCAACAGCTATTTACATAAAAGCCTATATCTAAAGCCCAAACACTAATGTCTGGTTAAATGATAAACACCCTGCATTCCTCCTGGGCTCCCTTCACACACAATTGAGGGAAAATGAATGAGAATAATGAGAATAAGTGGGGCATGAGGAAGCAATTTCAAGGTCCAGACTAGTAAGAAAATCATTGAATAGTCATTCACTCCCACTCAAGCCAAAGACAGTGGAAAACCCCCTGCTGCTTCATGTCTTCTAAGGCTCCCTAATCTGGCCTTGTCTTCTTTATTTCTCATGTTATTTTCTATAAAACTCAAAAAATATCACAACCAGCATGCATTTTATTTAGACAGAGCCTATTTGCAGCTCCCTAAACAAGTCAAATTACCTTATTTGTGCCTTACTTTCTTAGCACTTTCTCTCTCAGCTACTTTTGATCTAATGAATATCAGCCCAGCTTCCATGTTCCAGGTTATTGCCACAAAACCTTTTGGGACTCTCCAGACTAATTCTATTATGCACTGTAAGGGGCAGGAATGGACACAGTGCAGGTTTTCTGATCCCATGCAGACCGGGTGAAGGAGGAATCGGAGTCCTCAGTGGTTTTGCAGGTCTTTTATTGGGGTTCACCAGGCATATGGCAGCCTGGCGGGCCTGGGAGGCTGGCAGGCCTCCCAGCCCCCAGCAAGTCTTCACTCTATCTGGGCTCTCTGGCGTTCTCTGCTTCTCTCTTGGCTTCTGCTACTTCTTTCTCGGCTTCTTGGCTTCTCCTCGGCTTCTCCCGGCGTCCCCGTGACGCCGCCCTTAAAAGCACAGTCTTAGCCCAGGTGAATCCCATCTACCTATGCCCACACCCTATTCCAGGTGCCCACCATCAGGCATGCATTCAGGACCTCAAGGATCCATCATCTATCCTGATGGCGGGAGGGCAGAAAAGCCTGACATTTTCTTTACCCTACATGCACCTACCATATTTGAGAACACTGCTCAAATATGCTAGCAAAGAAAATATGATTCTGGTCTTCATCTTATCTTCCTCCTGAGAAACCCACTTACAGAATTAGTAGGCAAATATCTGTTGAGCATCTGTGATGTCCCTGACCTTGTTCTAAATACTGGGATTATGTTGAGCTGATGGAGATAATCTAAAAGTCAATTGAGGAATTATTGTTGTCCTCCTTGTTAACTTATATTTTAGTATCCAGCAACCAAATGAGCAGAACTATTAAGGAGTATAACAAAACCTCCATGTATCATTTTAAGCTGTTTACCAAACAGCTCTTTAGAAATGAACTACAACACAAAAAAGGCTATTTTTCCCGTAGTGACCCTTTTATTATATCACTATTTAGACAAATGCATTTTTTAATTGAGATACTATTAACCTGTAGCATTCTATCAGTTTAAGGACAAAAGTGATATCACATATTTTATTTTATGATTTCTTTTCTTAGTATTGAAAGTTTTAGAGAGCACCAGTATGTTTTTATTTTTCAAAATAAATTACCACATACTAATTTCCCTTGACTTTTCTCTGTTATTTCTTTATTGAAAAATGAATAGTTTATGCTTATTTAGACACTATGTTTTAGAAAGTAGCGAAACAAAATTGAGTAACAATAAAACCTAAACTTTGAGGGGAAGGGGGAAGATGTTCACAGGAAACCAACATCATAATCTCTCTCATTCTCTCTCTCTCTCTGTCTCTTACTTTAAGATTACAAGATCAATACATTAATAGTAAATAAGTACACACTGTTGAAATTTAGTAGATGGAAAGATATTTATAGAAGAAAAGTAAAACCACTCACAATACTGCCATCCTGAGACAACAGCTGAAGGTGCTGTGGGGCATCTCCTTTCTTCTACTGTATCTGTGTTTTTATCGACACTTTATCTGTATATTACATATGTTTTTATAGACCTACATATGTAAAAAATGTGGGTTCATACTAACTCTGCGGTTCATAAGCCTGTTTTTCTTTTCACTCAAAATAGTCACATCAGTTATATCCTTTTATATCTTAAAATATCTTTCCAGGATATATTCTGTAATGACTAGATATCATTCCACTGTGTAGCTATATCATAATTGATGTAGCTGATGTCTATTTTTATATGTGAAAGCTTTTCCAATTTTTTACTACGGTAAACATCTCTAGGATGATTATCCTTGTAAGATAAATCTTGGATTTATCTTTAATCTTTTACTTAGAATAAATTCCTAGAAGTGGAGTTGCTAGTCATATATGCCCTTAAGTTCTGGATACATATTTCCAATCCTCTGACAAGTGAGAGTGTACCTGTTTCACCACACTAAGTATTGTCATAAAGAAAACAGCTGCAGATAAGAAACTTCATCACTAACTTGAGAGTTCAAAATGACTATTTTATGAGAAATGTGAAACATTTTTGACATGTATTGACCATTTGTACTTCATTTATCAAAATGATTGGTTTTACTCTAAATACATCAGAATTGCACGTGCCTTCATTTGAATAAATAAGAGAAACCAGTGACCTCATCAGGTGGTACATGGGTTTGATTAGGAACTGGAAAGTTGACTCTTTGAAATACAGTTGATCCTTGAACAACACAAGTTTGAACTGCATGGATTCACTTAGGCACAGTTTTTCTTATAACAGATGATGTAAACTTATGGTGTTGACTAATACAGAGCAGTACTGTAATATATTTCCTCTTCCTTTTGATGTTCTTAACATCTTCTGGTCTCTAGCTTACTTTATTGAAAGAATACAGGATGTAGTGCACACAACACACCCAATATGTGTTAATGGACTATTTTATCAGTAAGGCTTTCAGTCAATGGCAGGCTGTTAGTGGCTGTCATAAGGACAGTCAAAAGTGTTATACAGGGTTTTGACTGCCTGGGAGATTAACCCCCTTAATTCCAGTATTATTCAGGAGTCAACTGTACAACCGTAGAATGGATCATTCTAACGTGAACATTTATAGAGTGAAGGTTTTACTTAGATATTTTAAACTGTCATGAAAGTATTAAGATGGAAAAGCTATATATTGATATTTATTCAGTAATTTGTGTGGACCTGAGACCTATTTTCACAGGAGGCCCTTCAAAAAGTCTCCTTTTAAATACTTCCAGGAACACTTTGAGGAACACTCTTCCCCTGGGTAGTTTGGGTAGTATTTAATTTTTTAAGATTTTGCATTCTTTTTGTTTAATACTTTTACTAGGACAGTAGCACATACTATAAAGCACTTTAAATTTTATGGGAGATTTAAAATAAAGGAGATTGCCCCTCTCCATCTTTAACTTGTTTCTTCATGAGTCCAGCTTCCAATAGTAATCTTGGTTTGATTGGCTATCTTAGTTCTTTTCCATTGCATATGCTAAAGTAGTGTGTGTGTGTATGTGTGTGTGTGTTTGTGATGTCATAGAGCTCACTATTTTTAATAGTTGGATGATATTCCAGAATAATGTCTGACATCAGATGATGTTTTAAATGTGAGTGCAAATGACTTTCAGTTTACCTGCAGGTAATTTGTTTATTTTAGTCTTTTGGAAAAATTGAAGGACCTGGGAAATGATCTTCTTGGCTAATACTAATACAGAATATACAGTAGGGTGAGCTTTTTAAAAATTATATCAAGTAAAGGAAGATAATACCATTGTCTTCTTTATTTGCTAAATTTACTTAAATTTTGGAGGCAAATTACATTTTGGGAGGGGAGTACTAAATTTAATATGTGCCATCAAATGAGATGAACATTCACTTTGAAAGAGTGCAAGTTAAATAAAATTCCCTGAAGTTCTCTTTTGGAGAGTTGAATCAACCATCCAAAATTGATTTTTTTTTTATAACAATAGTCCCACTCTAGACTGTAGTACAGTTGTGGCATCCCTGTCTAGTTTCTTCTTGAGAGCATGAGGCCACGTTTGGGAAAAATAGACCTTTTTTTTTTTTTTCCAGGATTGGGAGTGTGGTGAGGAGTATAGGGTGTGTAAAGTATGTTTGTAGGTGGGAGGGATGAATGATATAAATGGAATGGAACAGTATGTATCCTTTTGTGTCTGGCTTCTTTCATTCAATATAGTGTTTTGAGAACTAGACAGTTTGTTTTGCATTGTTTTACTGCCATGTGAACTTAGGTTTGTTTTGCTTTTTACACTTTTCCTTTTAAGTCAGGTTTATTGAAATTCAAGTTGGACAGTAAGATTCACCCTTTTCAGGGGTAGAGTTCTTCAGTTTTGATAAATGTTTCAAGTCATATAATTAGTATCAGAATCAGGATATGAGCTTTTTACAGCTCTCTCAAAAGTTTTCTCTTAGTGTTTGTTTTGCCTTTGACCAGTAGTTCTCATTCAGCAGCGTTCTCAATCACGAGGGAAGAGGTGGAGTTAAAATTAACATGATTGCCATAACCCTCTGGTAATCTTGTCCAATTTTTTAGGATTATACAACTATTGTTGATGAGAGTGAACCACACCCTCCCACTCCTGTGTGTACGTGTGCGTGCATATGCACACACACACACACACTCACACCATTGCTTTGAGCATCATATAGGAAGGAATATCACAGTATAGAAAATAGATGTCAGGGTTTTCTGTTCAAATGAATTACCAGATTTTGCTTAATCTAGGGATGATATTTCCACAGAACAGGGGAGGACACCTCCATGACAACAAAGCAAAATTGGTGCCCATCATTCTGAAATTCATCACATAATCTTTATTTTTTTAATATTTATTTATGTTGTAGAAGAACTGGGTATAGACCAGAGGTGCAAGGGGTGAGAGAATTCACCAGAGTGGGAGCAGAATAGGTGCTAACCCACATATGGTGCAGCAGACCTTTCCTGTCTTGCCCATTGCTGCCCTTAGCAGCGTATTTAATCACATCATTTTTAACTGGAAGTAAGTCATGGTCAGAACCAAATTAGAAATCCTTCTTTAAGAAAACAAGGATTCATAGATGACAACATGAGAGTCAACCCACCTTACTTGCTAATCATTGCTCTTTATATATTTATTTCCATATATATATAAAATCTAAATTCAGTACTTAAATACACAATCTGAATATAACACACAGGCCCACAACATTCATAGATGTCAATAGGGGTCAAAAAACAGTGGGTATTTGGGCCTCCCTGGTGGCGCAGGTGGTTGAGCGCAGTGCTGTGAAGCTGTCTGCAGCCTCTGCATTGCCGGTTTGATACCCGCTGGCCTCGGAGCAACCCACATGGCAAGCCAGACCTCTCCTGTTGGGTGTATTTCATAGTCTGCCTGTTCTGTTCCCTGCTTTGTCTCTGGTGAATCCTCTCACCCTCCCGTGCATCTGGCCTGCACCCTGGCTCTTGTATAAATAAAATAAATCTTTAAAAAATAAAAAGCAGTGGGTCTTTAATTGAACTGAACATGTTGCTAGGAAAGTCAGTCCTTTTTTAGGTCTTAGCTTTCTACTATAGACTTTAAAAAAAATAAATAATGAAAGAAGAGTGTATCATCATAGGAGTTTTTCTCAGCCTATCATATCCTCTTAATCATATTTCCACAAGACGCAGAAGGCTTTGGAAGGACTGCAGAGTGAAGTTACTTAGCAGCATGGCCTTTTTCTGTCAAATGGTACCTTGAAGGTATGACAATGAGGATTTAAAGTGATTCATTTGCAGTTTCCTCTCTTTTACCTCTTTATATTGCTGTCTTCTCACTACCTTCCCTCCCCCCAGAGAAATATCTTCCATGTCTAATCGGATGAGGTGAAGAAAAGAAACTTGCATTTATTTAAAGCTTAAAGTTTAGCAGATGGAAGCCAGCTTAAGTTTTGTGTGAATGTAATTTGATTTTTCCCCCATCTCACCACCCCATGTTGAATTCTCTTTGACAACTGATAAAATTCACATTTCCAAGCAAATCTAGGGTTTGGATATAAATATGCAGAATGAGCTCACAAATTAACTCATATTCTCAAAGTTAAAAATGGTGAAATAGGACTAACTTCACATAAGAAAATTTTCGACTTAATGCTGGTGAAATGGAGCAAAATAGAATATAACCCATAATTAAGTTCCAAAATTCTTCCAGTTCATAATTTTAACAGTGTAAGTAGAAATATTCTAGCAAAGTTGATTATTAAATCTGAGACCCATTTTCACATTAACTTTTAGTATAAAATTGCAGATGGGTTTCTTTTGAATAATATTCCCCAAGATTGACTTAAAAATGTTTGTTATGAAATAAATGTTTGAGAAATGTTATGAGATGTGAGACTTTAAAAATTGTAGCACTTATTATAAGTTCAACTTTCTTTGTTGTACTAAGACATGGTTGAGAACATCTCTCCCAAGGAATTTCTTCAATCCATCATTACAGTTTCTGCATCTTCTTTGTTCTGGATTCTGGTTCAGGATTTTTATCCTGTCTCATAGGTGTAGGGGCCGGGAAATGTTGGAATTGAATTTATATTTTCTTTATCCTTCTGATTGAAGGCTGACTTTGTAATTCCAGTGGTTTGGATCTAGAAACAGATTCTTTTTCCTTGAAACAGATCAATTTTAGCAACAGACTGCAAGGTAACTGAAGCTTTTATATGCATTCCTGTTCTCCCTAGTTAGATGCTGTCCCCACAGGCAAGGCTTGTCCGTATAAAGGCGTAAAAGGTAAAATCAGTAAGTCTCACTGTTCTGGGCAGTGCGGAACTGGAAGGGAGTTGTTTCTACTATTTGGAGACAGCCACTGTGACAGTGGAGGTAGAACAGGATGTCTTGGGAGGGTCTGTTCTGGTACAGTCTAGTCGCTTAGATGAAGAGAACCAGACCTCTAGGGACAAGTGACCCATAAATAATTTCCAAATGAAGTCATTAACAGATTTATATTTTAGAGGCAGAATTGTTGTTTAAATTCAAGCTGCTGCTGTGTTATAATTAATTTGTACCAGACTAATAGACTTCATATAATTTGGGACAACTTCTGATGACTGAAGGGGCAGAATTATTACTAAATAATATGTGCATGAGGAGCCCAGATCTCCTAAAGATTATTTCTCTAGGGACCTCACAAGATAGTCATTTTTTTAGTAAGTATCACCTTCCCCTCTGAGTCCTGAGTTTCATTCCATCAGGAAAGTTATGAAGAGTAGTGCCGTATTCTATCAATATTGCTTTAATCTGAGATTATTATAACTTTTATTTTCTTGTTTATGTTTTCCTCAGACAAATGTTAAAATCTGCATGCCTTAGTGTAGTGGGCCTTGTGGGTATATGACAACTGCAACTGGAAGACAGTGTGGCTACAGTCTGAGAATTGATGTTGAATGCAAATGGCACATACACTGGCTTTCACCTGTGCCATTATTACACATTTCCTGTGCCATTATTACACATTTGTGGTCACAAATAATTTGTTACTAATAATGAGTAAAGTACCAGACTTGTGGCTGAGTGTGAGAGCAAGTTCAAGGATGTCTCTTTAGTATTACATATTAAGAGCATCACTCTTACATACACATTATATACTTTACTTAGAGGGACAGTTGTACCTCGACAGCCCATACTGACAAAACCTTAATTTAGGGCTGAGCTTGCCAAGGGATGAGGTATGTGAATCTTCATATGTTGTCAAAATGCAATAGGTGACCACATGCTGTCCCCCGCAGTGCAGTGGAAGTGCCCCTTATCACCACTTGGTCTTCTCCATTCTCTTGGTCCAGCATTTTGTCTCTAATACTCAAATGCAGGTGTTCTCAGTTCCTCCATTATTCTGAATTTGGGATTCTCATAACATTATGCAGAGGTTGACCTGTTTTATTTATAAATGAGAATAACCGGCCCACAGTCCATATTTCATACTTGTCCTTCTGAGGTTTGTGAACGACTCCAATCCAAGAAATGTCTTCAAGAACACATAACCATCATTTCCAGGAAAGTTTTTAAGCTGCATAGTTTTAGTAACAGAGGAATAATCTGTTTTAAAAAAATGATGGGTTTTCAAGCTGTTTCAGAATAACAGTTTCTATTTCTGGTTTGTTAATTTTTTAATTCTCAAGTTAATAGAGATTACTTGGAGAGAAGCAAAGATGTTTCAATATTTAACAGTCTGAAGTCATTTCTGAAATTATTTCCCTTTTAACATTTTTCTCAAGCAAAACTTCTCTTTCTTTTTTCAGATGGTAAAACAGAATGCTATATAGAATAGAAAAATTAGAAAAGAAAATATAAAAAAGAAAATAAATATCACCCTAATAGCCATTGCTAATATACTTTGCTTTGTCAGTACATGTATGTCTAGAAACCTTGCTCATCTTTGAACCCCAGGATCCAAAAGGCCTTTGGAAAGTTGTAAGATGCTTAGCACATATGTGCGGCCTGGATGATCTTTCTCATGTTCACTTCCTTTTTGATCGATGGGGAACCTTAGCTCCATTTGATCAAAACATATATTTCCAAGGTATTATACCTGCAGTTGAGTGTTTAAGCTGCCTGCTCCCCCTCAGTAATCAGTGACACAAATAAGAACTTTACCTAAGAATGAATGAATGCATTTCTGTAGACTATATGGATTCTGACTTTTATGGCATCTTGTAAATTCTGACAGTTTGGTCATAAATACAACTTGTACAAAGTTGTTTCTGCCCTAAAATATAGGGAAATTTTCCCCAGTCCTTTTTATTAGCACCTTGGCCCAATATTTGAAAACATTCTTGCAAGTTATTGTAACCTACTTGTTTTCTTAACTGACTAATACAAGTGGATTTTTAAAGATTAAAGCAAATCACAAACATGTTGCTCTCCAGTTTCTTTATTTTTTGTAAAATTATTTTTGTTCTACTTGAAACTGGGCCTCTGAGTCCAGTTTTCTCAGTATCAGTAGCTCTGTGTGGCACTGAGTTTCACCGGCATGAAGTTACAATGTCTTCTTAAGAAAATGACACCAAAAGGCCTGGGTGCTGGGTGCTAAGGTCCCAAGTCTCTGCAGCCAGGAGCCCTTCATTGTAGCTGGTGTGTTACTTCATGCCAAGAGAGATCCCATTTTACCTAGTTCTTGCCATTGCCCTCAAATTGCTAAATAGTTTCAGAAGAGCTGGTCCTGCACCCAGGCAAATATGCTTTCATTCACGGATGTGCCACACCCAGTGGTAACCTCAAAGTTCAGTGCCCTACAGATTTGGCTCTGATTATTTATCCAACTTTCTGGTTGTCTTCAAGCTGTCCCTTTTCTCAGTTAGCCTGAATGCTGTTCAGGTAGGTAACTTTCCTTTTCTTATTTTGTGCCTCCAGTCAACTAGGATTATAGTATTTTCACTATCAAAATGGATACATACTCACATCAGAGAGCATTATTATTATTATTATTATTATTATTATTATATCCTGGATACAATAAGTTGAGAGCCATTGCCATATGAGTCAGTGTTAAAGTCTGGCATTGCCTAGAATTTTCTCAAGAAAATTTGGAGCAACATTACTGGGCATCCAGGGTGAAGACCTGTTGAAAATCTTCATTTAAGAGTATCAGAGAGGAAGAGGGGGATCAGGAGAAGGAGCAACTGGAGGGCACAAGACAGAAGCAGAAGACACAGAGGCACCGACAATACTGCTAATAGTCATGTCTGAAATGAATCAAAATGTGTTTATAGGACTTTGGAGGCCTTAGGCAGAGCAGTTTCCATGAAGAGTAGAAATAGAATGCAACGTTGAAGGGTGCATGAGAGATCAGGATGGAGACACAGCCGATGGTGTGACTAGGTTCCTGGAAGAACCTAGTCAGAGGGCAGCCACCAAGTTTGGTCTTAGAGAGGATGTTGGAATCTTAGGAGGCTTTTTGCTTTGTTTTTGTTTGTGATGGTGTTTTGATTGTTTAAAGAAGAGAGAAATTATAGCATACATTATTGTGTGTGAGAGTCAAATACTAGATTTTCAACAACTTTGATATCCAATTGTTAAACAGTTGCAGCTAAAAATTGACCATAGTAGGAGTATTTACACCTCAGAAACTGGAAAACACAGTATGCACCCACCATTAGTACCAAGAACTAAAGATTAAACATTTACCACCATAATCTGATAGACAAATGAACAGGTTCCACAGAGTGGGATAGAGAGGAGATGCTGAGAGAGCCTGGTTTCTGAGGAGAGACAAAATAGGACCCACAAACTTATAGGGAAATTGGCTTTTAAAAGGAGGAGAAGGGCCTCCCTGGTGGCTCAAGGAGTTAAGCACAGCACTGTGAAGCTATCCACAGTCACTGTAGCACAAGCTAGAACAAGTGGGTAGCTCTGCCAAGGAGCTGCCCACATGGAGCAGCAGACCTCTCATGTCCACACATTGCTCCCCTCAGCAGTGTATTTCAGTAGATCTACCTTCTCTGTTCCCCACTCTGTCTCTGGTGAACCCTCTCATCCCCCACACCTCTGGCCTGTACCCCAGTTCTTGTATGCATAAATAAATCTTTAAAAAAACAAAATAAAAGGAGGAATATGACCTCTATTTTAATAGGATGTAAAAAAAAAGGGTATAAGAAGAGAGAACCAAAGTTTATTAGGACAGCAGTAATTATCAAAGCTAGCATTTCTGAGTGCCTGATGTGTGTAAAACACTCCTCTATGTGTTTTATCAGGATTGTCTCCTATAACAGCTACATGCTGAAGCAGTAATGCCATTATGTCTTCATAGATAAGGAATCTGAAGCACAGTGAGATAAAGTAGTTTTCTAGAGATATAACAGCAGTTGCATCAGGGATCCAAGATTTGAAACCAATTATCTAATGCTTTAGTCCTCTTATATAGTCTCTGCACTCTGTACTACATTCCAGAGAACATGAAGAGTCCATGGCAGGAAGTAGACATGGATCCCTGCTCATGGCTTTTGTTTACTCCCTGAAGAATGTAACAATCCTCTTCAAGTGAGGGGAACTCATGAAGTTGCTTAAAGAAAGTAGAAAATGTATGAATAATGTCGTGGCACATGGGAGAGTAGACTGACTAAAGCAATGTAAGAAGATGCCCAGGCAGTGCCAAGGGCCGCTTGATGATTTGGGTCATAAATGTGTGGTGAAACCAGCCAGTGCATTTGTAAACCTTCAGTCACTTCAGCTGCTCTTGTAAGGCTCCTCCATGGTCAAGGTTATAACAAAGTGGTGGGATTGAAGAATGGAAGTTCAAGTGAGTTAAGAAACTTTGAAAGAAAGCATGATTGTAATCATGGACCATGGAGTTTGGAAGGAAGAAATAAGATATAGAGGTGGAAGGGGGCTGGTTGGACATGACAAAGTTGAGTGGCTTTATCAATTGGAGTACTTGAAGTAACTGAGAGGAAACTGTTGAATTGGAATTTATCAATTCCAATGATAGTGCATTTTCTCAGTACTCTCAGTTCAGGGTTGACAGGGTAAGGGAATAATTGACATGGAGTGGGAGCAAGAGTCATTGGTGATGAGGTCAAGAGTAAGACGTGGATCTAAAAGTAGTCTAAGATGAAGGAAGAAGTTGTGATGAAGGGAAAACCTGTGGTCCTGGTTCTAAAATATTTTAAATTAAATAGCATGTTATTTAATATCTTTGAATGACCTTTGGTTATTGCTGATATTAGTAGACAAATTTTGCAGTTCACTTTATTAATTTGTTGTGTTCATCAGAGGGGGAATGAATATGTATACCATATAATTCTTTAAACTTAGTTTAGTACCTTTGATTAATATCTCTTCTCAAGATTTATATTCCTTATTGAACCTGAAAATAAGTGCTGGCTTAATAAAGAAATTCTAATTGGAGTAATATCAGTCAAAGTTTAGCTATTCACCGAAAAGCTACTCATAGATCTAAAACACAATGTTCATGTTTCCTTGGATAAAACAAATAGATGTCTGGGAATCAAGATCAACAGTCTGATTAATAAGACTCACAGAAGACTTGAAACCTGGACCTTCGCATAAGTTTGAGATTCCTACCCCCTTTTCTTTCTTGAATTTTTATTGAAACCTCGAGAGAATTGGCATTCATAACTAATATTAAGGTACAGTGTGCAAATTGTGGTTCTTTTTCTCACTTTGTAGATGAAATAAAATCACATCTCATGCCTTTGTATGTTGGAAAAAGGGTGTCTGTTGATTCTTTGATTGCTCTGGATTCTCTGGGATGGCATGCACTAGACTATCACATGGGCACCTGGTGCCAGTGGAAGGAAAGCCTTACTGATGCTGTTTTCCATTGACCTCATCTTGAGGAGAGTTTACTGCTCTGTTAGTGTGAAACCTGACCTAATGGTGGGTTCTCCTGCTTAGGGGCAGTGTTTCCTTGTGTTCTAAGTGGGATTAATTTTCATAACTTAATTTTATGGGTCCAGGAGGCAAGTTAAGTTGCTATGGGAACAGTAAGTGAATTTTCTGGCTTTAGTACATGTACCACCTCAACAATGATTCCATAATGTCATTGGTATATTCCCTTTCCCAGTTTCATTTCCTTTCTCCTTTTTAGAGGGCTGTTGAAGGAGGAAGAGGGATTTTATTCACAGCTTGTTTATCTGACTAGTGTGTCATAATATTCCCCTGGAGAGTTATTTTCATGGTAATTACATGTCCACAGAATGCATGTGTCTAACCTTTACTTCCTGCCATTGGTGGGTGCTAGTTTTGACAGGCATTCTAACATCATGGAGGCTCTCTCTCAGAGAAAGAGAGAAAAATGTTGTTCATCTTCATATCCTGGGGACCCAGCCTCATGCCCCAAACTGAATAATTATTTATTGAACTTAACCAGGATTTGTGCACTGTGATAAGTTGTGCTCATTCACATCTCACCTTGATCACAATGAGTCATTCAATTTTGCTTTGCTAAAATTGAAAGGGCTTTGGGTTAGATAGCTATATGCACACAGAGTGTGATTCAGGGAAGTACTTGCATCACATTTCTAGGCCACATAATCTTTAGCCTAACATTTGCATATTAATGGATAATTGTAAAACATTATGTAAATTATACATGGTGGTGAATATATTATCAAATCAAATGGCCTTTGGGGTAATTACAGGATGCTGCTGTGTCAACTAGGATGCTGCAGGTTGAATGCTGAACACCTTCTCGTAGAAAGAAACAACCTGGGCCAGGCTTATGTTTGTAGATAGTCACAAGTTGCCTTTCATTATGATTTTCCATTCTATTGGATAAAGACTCTAATACTTGGGAGGATATTAGTTATCAAATATTAGATATTTAAAAGAATAAAATTGTGACTATAAAGTATTAGAATGTAGAAACTTAAGTTTGGAGATGAATTTAGATGTTTCAGCCACAGAGAAAGTCCTATGAGTATTTATGTCTTTTAATGTACTTATTCTAATATTCCTTTTCTTTTCTTGTTTTAAAATAATTCATGCCCATTATAACATGCAGCAGACAGTTCATCCTCCTTATGTTATCCCATTACTAAATAGTTGCATTCATTGGCTGCTTACATGTGTCCTCCCTGAAGACCACTGTCTGATTTATTTCCCTATTCTATATCTGTCTAGCAGCATGGTATTTTTTTCTGTATATAGTGGCAAGAAAGCAAGGAAGGGAGGGCAAAGAGAGGGAACAATAGAAGGAAGGCGAGAGAAAACTGGATTAATAAGTGCTACCCCCAAGGGACTGAGTTCTGCGCAACCCGTCACTTTCTTCAACCATTTATTAGGCTTGCTGTATTAGGAAAGAAATGAGCTTTCTTTTTAGAACATGTCTTTTTCCATAAAGGAAATCTACAATTTTTGACTGCACCTAGTATTTTGAGGGCAGCAATGTCTCTGTAAATATCTCCTAGTAATAAACATTAGATGGCGGACCTAATTGTCTTTAGCACCATTTAAGACTTCCTTTCTGATCCTTAGTTCCTGAAAGTTGTTATCTTATTTGATTTCCATGCAAACTGACCTCCAGACCTATTATTCCATTTCTGGTTCTCTGAGTTCTCTGTTCTATTAGTCAGTGCAAACTAAAGATAAATGTTTTGTTCTAAAACAAACCTGATGTTATGGCAGGTTCCCCCAAAACACAAGGCATAAAATGATAAACAAATTTGGAAAATCAAAACCGGTCATTGACCTGCTTCTTCACTTTATTGGGTCAGCGTCAAGTCACTTGGGACTTTAACCCAAATTTTTGACAAATTTATTTACTTGGTTTAAAGATTTAATAAATATATTAAAATTAGTAATATAGGCATTAAAACTCAAAAGAATTATTGACTGAAAGTTTTATATTTTGGTTCATCTAGAATTTTGCAGACTCAGACTAGACAAAAGGAATGGAGGTATGCGTCTCTAAAGGACATTTGTGTTGCTTTCTCAGCTCCAGTTAGATGGTTTTATCCTGGCTTTGCCTCTTTTGGCAAAGCCAAAAGTAACTTCAGGCAAGTGCTTACATAATCCCTTCTGCACACCCTTTAAAAGCAGGGTTCATGAGTCCCTTCTCACAGCTCTGTCGTGAAGGTCAAAAGAGATCACAGAGATGAAAGACCCTAACAGGGACCTAATCCATAGTAGGTGCCTAATGCACATTTTTTCCTTATAGGTATCTTTCCTTGCCTCCATATTTTTTCTTCCTGCAATGTTGTCTCAAAAATCTCTGAAGTGTTTTTTAGTCAAGGTGTAAATCTGTGCTTGCCCTTGGGCAAATCATTTATTTATTATTCATCTGTTTTTCCTCCATTTCCAGCTCATATTGGTAATTTGGAGCCATTGGGAACTAATGAGAAAATGAAAGGCATTGTTATCATTATTGCTCTGGTGCCAGGAGGTCTCATGTGGGGAAACTTGAGCGAGTGGAAAAGGATAACGGAAAAAAAAAAAGAAACCTGCCTAGAATTAAGCTGTGCTGTCGAGGGCCTCCTTCATATGGCTTCAAAGCCACATTTCCTTAAGTGGGAGTTAAAGGCTTAATCTCTTTCCCAGTTAGAAATAATTCCTAATTATTAACATAATAGTGAATCATGTTTTGGCTCTGTGAGATATTATTGATGGCAGTAGTGAAAAACAGTAAAACATCAAAATGACTTCTGCCACACAATGAAATAGTAAAATAAACAGCTAATTAATAGGTCATACAACATTTTTTACTATTGTACTAGAAGTGTGACACACATACCATTAATTTTCAGCAAGGATAAGTTGTATGGCTTTTATGGTGTTCCATATGAAAAGAGCTGACAGACATATTGGCCTGAAGCTCACATTAGTTCATAGTTTTTGAAGAGTCCTTCATTCTAATATTCTTGCATGGGGATCTGGAACTTCTTTGTTTTCTAGAGGTGTATTCAGAGCATACTCAATACCCAGAGACTGTCCTGATCCTGGGGAGCAAATCCAAGTGTTTTTTTATTGAGAATCTTCTAAGGAGAGATCATATCACATCCCAGTAGGAGGTTAGCTTTTGAGGAACCTGGAAGTTGTTTAGCTGATTAGTCTGATGAAACTGTGTCAGGATTCCATTTCCTTCCTTTCTTCACATCCCCATCTGAACAGTGTGTCCTCCTACATTAGCAGGAAAGTAAGGGCAGCATAAGACTGCTTTGGGGCAGAAGGAGCGAGCAGCTGCTCTGGGCTCCCACCTATCAGATTTTTAAAGTGGATGTTATAATCTTCAATGAAAGTGTGGTAAACCAGCTGAAAACTCCATCACAGGAGAGTGAGATTTATAACAAATTTTATACCTCTGTTGCTTTGCCTGGAGTGATAGATCCTGGAGAATTTCACATTTAAATGACACACGTCCCATTGAGTCAAAGAAAGTGAAGATGTTGGAGATCTAGTGTAAGGGTGTCCAAGAGACTCTGAATTGAATAACCTACTGCCCTGGGACAGAATTTTCACTGTTCAGAAGCCAGTGGCCTCTAATATAAAATATAATGTGTTTTGTGCACTTGTGATTATGGGTGTCATTGTAAAGTTGCCATCTGTCTTTTGTGACTCTGAAGAACTTACTTTTTCTTACTACTGTCCTGCTTTCATTTTTGCGTTAGAAATATATTGGCCCTTAAATGTTGGTGGTATTGGTAGTGGAATTTTTAAGTGGTTTTACTTGACACAATGGGAAGTTGATGCTGATTCCCAAATTTAAAAGAAAATGTTTTATAGTGGAAAAAGCCCAATGAAGAGATCATTAACTAGCAAAACTGGCAGTACCAACTCTGTACCAAACTCAGTTTCAAGATACAGCTTTGTGAAGAGAAGTGTCCTTACCAATGGACACAGAGGTCAGCTCTTTGTGGACATGTGTGTGCACATGTTGTGTTCAGTGGAAGTTTAGATTAGCCTCTCTTCCAATGGTGCACTGAACTTGCTGGATTGAGGGTAGTGTTTCTGAGGTGACTTGAGCATCTGTATTTTGTAGGCATCTGAAAGGAGTCATATTGAAGGCCTTGTAAAGAATAAAGGTCATAAAAGAATCTCTCTTGTGGATTATTTCATGAAAACCTTGTGGCATTGGGAGACTTGATTTCTATTCCAAGTGGTTTTTACCACTTTCTACCTCAAGTAACAGATGGTGGCACATCTATTCTATAAAGAGCAAGCTGTGCCTTGTGGAGGTCACTGTGACAGTGAATCTTTAACACTTCATTT
This sequence comes from Talpa occidentalis, assembly GCF_014898055.3. Taxonomy (NCBI): domain Eukaryota; kingdom Metazoa; phylum Chordata; class Mammalia; order Eulipotyphla; family Talpidae; genus Talpa; species Talpa occidentalis. Next base: position 111,273,616 of record NW_026555331.1, on the reverse strand, counting down.
CCTTTCTCTTCATACTCTTAAATCTACATTTCTTAAATCCACGTTTGCATAAATGGTTGTTAAAATTTATTTTTTTCCAGAAATATGACAAATCTATGCTGTAATATCATTGAACTTAATTTTAAATCAGAACCAGGATGCAAAACTCACTAAGAAATGTATGCAAGGGATAATGTAAAACTTGCTCTTACTAATATAATTCCCTTTAAAATAACCATAATTCATGTTGTCTTGTTATATGTTTGTTTCAGTTCATTTTTTTTATTGGTATCAACAACCTATATTGGTTGAAATGGGAAGTGGAGGCAGTAGGGATAGTACTAATAGTAATGCTTAGGCTATAGGGGAGGTTCCACAGGTCTGAAATCAAAGGAGTGGGTTAGCACATTCTTCCTCTGAGTAGCCGTGTCGGGTGCTTGAAGATAGAAACAGTGAACTGGAAATGTGGAAGAAAACCTGTCTCAGAGTGGTCCAGAGCCCTTTCCCTCTGCCTCTGGACATTACAAGACCCAGGCTGCATGCCAGATCCCCATCAACAAAAGAAGTGTTATAGTTTATACAACAATCATGTATGAAACACCCCCCTTCTTTTCTTCTCTATATTATACCTAACATACTGAAAATATAATAGTAATATTTGTGAGTACTTGCCATGTGCTAGACATTTTGCTAAGTATTTTTGTGTCTGTTAACTCATTTAACTTTCTTACTTTAACATTTAACTTTCTTACTCTCCATTTTACTAATGAGAGAACCCATGCACAGGTCCAGTGACTGGTGTAAGGTCACATGGCTAGAAGGTTCAGATAACAAGTGGAAATCAGGACTTCAGCTGCAAACTGCAACTCCACACACTGGACTCCAGGGTTCTGACCCTGAGTATATCATTATGCTTCTCCCCTTAGCCTCCCACCACCTTGCATCCACCAACACAAACACAAAATCAGCTGTTTTGGTGCTGGCCAATTCCATCTGCCAGTTACAAACACCTTCCTTTGCAAAGGTCAAGAGGGGTCACATCCTTGGTAAAGAACCAAATACAGGACACATTGCTTTCATATTTAAGAATTGACAGATTAAGCAGCCCCAGTCTGTGGTAGGGTTATTCTGTTTTGTTCCTAACAGGCAACAGCACACCATCTAATGCACCATGGTTCTGTTTTAGCTTCTTTGTGGTCTGATCAAGAGCTTCTGCAGAAGAAATTCTAAACGTGCTGCTCCTGGAATTAGTTATCTCACTGTGACCCTGCCTGGTGCTCCTGTCAAGAAAGTCACTTAGATGAAACTGCAACTGTTGTTGCTTTGTAATCACTGTATTTCTTTCCTGTGGGTACACTGCCCTCATAAAGAATTGGCTAGGGATCTATAGTCAATAAAAATAGCTTGTGTTTATAAATCACCTTTCTTCCAAAGTGTAAGAATGACTCCACAAATCTTATTCAACCTGAAATCTTCCTGAAATATTATTGAGGGAGTCAAGACTATTATAAATTGTGAATTCTTTCCAAGTAAGATTGTGCTTTTTCATTTCGTTTGTTCCTCTCTAAACACCAATGTTCACTAAATGTATTTTGATTCATTGGTTCCCAGTGAAGGTTAAGGTCTATGCTACATTTCAATGGTTTCCATGGAATGAAACATGAGAGTTTAGGGCTTCTCTTTCAGCTAAGGTGGTGAGCAGAACATCTCTCTCAGAAAGAATAGCCCACCATGTATGGTCAGGCACTGCCCTAGTGGAGGCTGCCCCATTCACATGGCCTGTGGTGATAATGGTGTTCCCTAGAATTGAGCGCTGCTCAATTCTGTGCAGAGTGATCCAGTCAAAATTATGAGAGACGAAGGAAGAGAGTCTATCTGAGAGTGGAATTAAGCTAGTTCCCTCTTGAACATCCACTCACAAGTTAGTTGGGGCAGGTCCTGCCAGTGGACAGTTAGTGATGATTCTTTGTTAATTCTTGGGCAAATAGCTGGGCAGTGAGTCTGCAGGGGAGGGTGTATAGGTATCTTGATTGCTGAAGTTTTGATTCTAGGCTTAGGCATATGCTTGAAATTCTTAAATCTGTATAATTATGTACCCAGAAGTCATTGTTTGCTCCTGAATTTTATCGGTTATCAAAAATGAAGAAAGTGAGGTAGAGAAATCAACTTACTGAAAGGTGGTTGGGATGGATTTCACCCAAATCTATATAGTCTGGGTCTTTACAGTATCCTCTGCCACTTCTAGTTTGGATAGGTTTTTTTTTTTTTTTCCTATAAATGTGTCAGCTCTTTGTTTCTTCTTATTGTGTCTGGGTACTTGTCCTTTGGTCACAGAAGGCATTTTCTCATATTCACTTTAATGTCCAGTTTTTATCTTCGGAGGTGAGTTGCAACTGTTTTTTGACATTGCTAACAGGGAGATATGAGTATTGTGAGGAAGCTAAGTGATAAGCTACTCAGAAATCTGTTCCCTGGGTGATGGAATGTGCTCAGCTCTATTGTTTGTAAGCAGCAGCATTACTGCTCAGACATGAAATGCAATACATATGCTAATATGTGTATGAATGGTTGAAAACATGTTTGAACCAAAGAAGCTTGTCTGTTTCACATTTATAGGTAGTGGAAATTGAATTTTTTCAGCAGGTTTTCAGTGAAGATGGCAGAAGTATCAGAAATTGGAGATTGCTACAAAGTGCTATCTTCTTGTGAGTTACTGTACGCATGCATGCTACTTGGAATGGATAAAACGATCGCCAATCTTGGAATCATAACGTTCTGTAAAATATTGCATAATATGTATTTTATAGATCTCCTAGATACCCTGAACATAATCAGAATAAACAAAATTATTAAATCTAACATGAATTGAGATCATATAAAATGCTAACATTTTATTTCCTTTCACATTACCTCTTAAAATTTCATTAAAGTATTCCTAATAAAATATCAACACATTTTGCCTGTTAATATTAACCCCATTGCTTAAGTGGCCCTTTTTCTTTGTTATAGCATGTATCACTTTCCTGCTTGTGGGGCAGTTCTTGTGCCCATAATCAAGTCTCCACTCTTCCCATGTCTTTCAAAATACAGACCATTTTTTATGCAATTTTTGTAGTTACAGTTAATCAGTGTATACTAAGAAACTGAGGGTGGATGTTATAATTTTTTAGTCTTTAAAATTGATTCTGAAAACCATATCACAGACATTTTTATTATTATAGTATTTTTATTAAGGGAACAATAGTTTTCTAACATTGTTATAATATAATACTTGTTATACATATAATACTTGGGGTTTGGGTTCATACCTCTTTACATTATACTGTACTGCAATAACCAACATCAAAGCACCAATAACCCTCTACTACATTTCGTTGGATCCTTTTGTTCCCAATTCCCACCCTACCACTGTGTAGCTTCAGTTTTACAGTCAAATTTCTAGGGTTTGTTTTGTTCAGCTTTCTGTTTCTTTGTTTAGCATCTCTATTTTCCACATATGGGTGAAATCACACAATATTTTCCTTCTCTTGATTTATGTTGCTTATTATTATCCCCTCCAGTTCCATCTATGTTGTTGCAAATGGCAAGATTTCATCTTTTCTTATAGCTGAGTAGTATTCATTGTGTATATATACCACATCTTAATTCACTCCTCTGTTGTTGGGTACTTAGTGATTTCCATAGGTTGGCTATTGTAAATAGTGCTGTACCGAACATAGGAGTGTACATATATCTTTGAATTAGTGTTTTTGCATTCTTTTGGTAGATACTTAGAAGGGGACTGCTGGATCATAAGGTGGATCTATTTTTAACATACTTCATGCTGTTTTCCATTGGGGATGTACATTCCCACTAACACTGTGCAAGTGTTCCCTTTTCTCCACATTTGTTGATACTTGGCTTTTTGATATGGGCTATTCTCACAAGAATGAGGTGGTATCGTGTGGTTTTAGTTTGAATTTCCCTCATGAAAATGGATAATAATCATTTTTTTTCATGTCACTGTTGACCATCTTTATGTATTCTTTGGGAAAGTGTCTGTTTAGTTCTTCTGCCCATTTTTTCTAATTGCACCATTGGTTTTCTTATTGCTGATTTGTATGAATTCTTTGCAGATCTTGAGTATTAGTTCATTCTTGTTTGTATGTTGTTCATTTTTCCCCTCACTCTGTAGGGTGCCTTTTCATTTCTATGATATTTTATTTCACTGTGCACAAACTTTTTACTTTAACATAGTCTGATTTGTTTATTTTTCCTTTTGCTTCCCTTAATTTTGGAGATGAGCCCCCAAAGATATCACTAAAACTAATGTTGTGGAGTGTTTTGCCTGTGTTTTCCTCTATGCATGTCATGGTTTCAGAGCTTCCATCCAAATCGTTAATCCATTTTGAGTTAATTTTACAATTTTTTAATGAATTGCTGAAAAAGACTAGTTTTTGGTATTTACAGCAGACAGTAGCAACTACTTAATCCCTACCAAAAAAATCACTTTGCTTTTGCATAATAAATATGAACATGACTGGACAGGTGCCCTAAACATAGCATATCTAGGTGATAGCACATGGATATGTTTTCAGAATTCTTAGAATAATAATTCTTGAGGGTATTGAGTCTGTCCTTGGATGTATTTTTTTAAGGATTTGAATTCATAGTATGAATAAAAGTATGCAAGCTATATACACCAGACTTTTTAGAATACTCAATAAAGAGGAGTATTTCATAATTAAAGATTTTTAAATGTCCTACTATGTTGAAACCTTGACATGAATAACAAAATTAATTTACCTTTGTTAACATTTTACAGTTAGATTTATTTATTTATTTATTTATTAAGATTCATTTATTTATACAAGAACTGGGGTACAGGCTCAATGTGCAGGAGGGTGAGAGAATTCACCAGAGACAGAACTGGGAGCAGAATAGGCAGACAGACCAAAGACACTGCTGAGGTCTGCTGCTCCACGTGGGTTTCTCCCTGGCTGGCCAGGAATTGAACCGGCACTGCAGAGGCTGCGGACAGCTTCTCAGCGCTGCGTTCAACCTGCTGCACCACTGGAGAGGCCCTTGCAGTTAGATTTAAAAAACCAAGGGCATAAGTTTAAAACTGAGAAGACTTTGATCAATAAATCTGGGTAAAGGACCTGAACATTTTAATTGATGACACTGTCAGCCTAAGCAAATGGCAAATGGTTGTTACCAGTGAAATCTCCTGCTGCACTTACGGAAATACAGTTACCTGATCCATGAAGGGAATTAACATTCCCATTATAAATATACCTACCTCAGATCATGGCTAGAATACTAGGAATCATTCTGGGGTATGTTTCTTAAGATGACCTTAGGCAGGGCGGGGGGGGGGGAAGCACATTAAGAAGAAAATGAAGATGTCTTTAAGCAAGAATTGAAGAAATGGAATATGATTAATCATAAATAGAGAAAACACATTAAATTTTTTCAAGTGTTTCAAAAATTGTCAAGTGAAAACTAGTTTGACTTATTGCATTTAACTTGAGAGGGTAAACTAGAACTAATGTGTATGGAAGTTTTAAGAAACCAGACACAATTTATCTCTCTTGCTTGACTTTTTAACAAGTGGAAGTGTACTGAAGATTTATGAGGAACTGCCCCTAATCTAACCAAAATTACATGATAGTCTTTTGGGGATGCTTCTAATAGAGAAATTTCTTTTTATTTTTTTAAAGATTTATTTTTATTTATTTATACAAGCACTGGGTACAGTCAGAAGCATGGGAGGGTGAGAGAATTCACCAGAGCCAGAGGGGAGAGCAGAACAAGCAGACTGTCAAAGAAATACACTGCTGAGGGGAGCAGCGGGTGGCAGGAGAGGTCTGCGCACCATGTGGGAACCTCGCCCGGCGGCCGGGGTTCGAACCGGCGTTGCAGAGGCTGCAGGCAGCTTCGCAACCCAGCGCTCTACCGCTGCGCCACCGGGGAGGCCCCTAATAGAGAAATTTCTAACAACAAGTTTTCCCCATGTCTGGAAATGTAGATTCTTAGAGGAATAGTCTGACAAAAGTACCTCCAAGGATAGAAAAACAGAGAACTGGATTATTTCTGCCTGACCCCCACCCCACTACAAGACATCTGTTGAACATTTCATAAACCACAGACACTTATTTTTCTATGGGGAGACTAGATTGTCACCATTGGGGAACCTTGAATAAACTGGACCTGTGGTGTGTGTTCTCTGTGGTGCTGAAATCCAAGGTCTTTCAAACTTCCAGGCTAAGGTTTTTTTCTTTTATCCTAGTCCTGCAACAATTCAGGTTGTATCTCTTACTTATTGATTTGCCTCCATGTAATGACTCCAAGTCATATACTTCACCTCCCTATATCAAGTCTTCTGATAATTCTGCCTTTCTTAAATTCTGCTGGTGCCCAGACTTCCTTGACTTCAGTCTACTGATCTCTCCAGAAGGATTTTATGAAAGAGATTGGTGATTTGGGTAGGGACTATAAAAGGGAAAACGTGATATTCATGTATCATTCTTTTGACTTATGAAACAATTACATTTCTTATCACTGCAAATTCATCTCATAGTGTAAATTCATAAATGCTTGTAGATTAGAAGGGAAGGCAAATACTGGATATGGTGGGTATCTGAGAAAGAGAAAAAGGTTTGGTGAGACCTCTGATAAGATAGATATAAAAGTTGGAGTTTTTTTTCTTTATACTTTTGATTTCTCTACTACTTACAAAGTTCTTAGTGATTGGAGATATCAATCTTTTAGCATAATTTTGTAGAGATCTTATCTGGGCTATACAGAATAGACATCCATGTTCTGCAGATGATATAAAAAACTGCTGGACTAACAGGGAAAGGTGCTTCTGTCTTTCTATGACCTTTCATAAGACAGAGTAATTGGATGATTTGGACATTATTCCCTGTGAACCTAGGGAGCTAGGATTGAGCTCAAATGAGAGAATCTTGCAAACCTAAAATTCAAAAAAAGAAAATGAGGCTACTAGTGAAATATAAGAGTATGTAAATAAAAGTCTGAAAATATTATTTAATGATAATTAATTGATAAAAAACCTGCACCAAAATCAAACAATTTAAGGTTCATAAATTATATAGCTATATTTTACTGGTAATATTTCTTGAGGAAAGGTCTCATTCAAAGTCTCAGTAATAATTTATAGAGCAGTGCCACACATAATTATACGGTTAGTAAAGACTTTCCATGATGTTAGTAAATGTATTACATATGAGTGTTAGAAAGATGAAATCTTTTTTTTTTTTTTAAATAAGGTGAAAAGGTTGAGGCAAATTTTCAGAAAATGTAAGTAAGAAACAGTTAATCCTCAAGATTCATTCAGTGTGATTTAATGATTAAATAATAATTCATATAAAGAAATTTGAGGGTGAAAGAATTTCTACACCTTCATAATTTAGACCAGTCTTTTTAAATATGGTCAAGTTCAGGGTCAGATTTATTAGCCTTAAAAAATTATATAAATTAGGAGGATTCACTAAAGAGGCAGCTCATTTACTGAATAATTCTCTTTCAACAATTTTTTAAATAAAATACTCTCCAGTGCTAAGGTGTCCGTATGTATTTGAAAAGCCCTTGTTATCAAACCTCACTCTTACATGCTCAAGAGGCCAAGGAGACAAAGCCCATTTCTCATCCTCTCCTCTTTCTTTTAATGCTGCAGTTGTTTCAAATGTGTTGGTGGTTCTTACATAAATTCTAAAAGGAAACAATATTTGATCAAGCACTATGTAATAATCAGAGGAGAAAGGAAGCTGAACATGTCAAAAAAGAATTCCCATGGGAAATTCCACTTTTATGGCATGGATTCTGCCTAAAGCCCTTAGAGTAAACTAGACCCTCCATGCTGAATGTGGCTAAATTGTTTCCCTGGGTGGCAGTTAACCTCCACTGGGGAAGACTAAATATCATCAACAAATGTTTGGTTTTCCTCCTTGAAGCACAGATGAGACTATTATAAAAACACTCAAGTTAGTCATCCCCTCAACTTTGTTTCTACCTCTATCAAATAGAGACCATATTAACCACCTCAAAGAGATGCTGTGAAGCACTTGGGTCATCGTAGTACACAATAAACGTTGGTTCTCATTCCACCTTCTCTTTCCCGTCTGTGTTAAATACTAAGAAAGAGAATCAGGAAGTAAGTTTTTATTCCTGCCAAACACCTAGACATCATTTGTCCCTGAAGGTAATATATCTTCATACTAAGTCTCTGATGGATTCATCTCCTTCTAAAGGGAGGCTCTGGAGGATGATATTCTTTAAATCCAATGATTACATGTGACAAATAGGGCTGCTATCCTAAGCTTTTAGTTTATCTTGTTGGTCTACAGAAAATGTTAAAAAGACATACCACCAAGAGAAAGACATACTTGGAGAAGCAATTGTCCATTGATTGATGTGGTGTTAAATTTCAAGTTTATTAAGGAAAACAAAATATTTTTCAGTGGGTAAAATGATAGAAGCCTGGAAAAATAAGATTTCAGAACAAAAGGAGAATGACTGCTAATAGATATGAGGTTTTTTTTCTGATAGTGAAATGTTCTAAAATTATATTATGATTATGGTTGCACAACTCTAAAACACTAAAACACCTAGAATTTCATATTTAAATCACTGAATTTTATGTTACATAAATTATATCTCAATGCAATTGTTTTTTGAGGAGTTGAAAAGATGGTATCTCTAATAGCAAAGCTATTTAATTTAATAATGCCTGGGCTCAGATCCCTATAACTTTACAGTCAATAGTTGGGTAACTTGGGCAAGCTATTTAACACCTGTGTACCTCAGTTTCCTCATCTCTGAAATGGGTTAAGAACATCCCCTCCTAGGGTTGTTAGGTGAATAATTGGAATTAAATATATAAAACATCTAACAGAATGCCTGACTTGGAGAAAGTCTTTAGCAAAGCTAGTTATTGGGCTAGGGGATTTTGGTAACTCTGAGAATGTGAGAAATCAGTCTGGGTAAGAAAATTCCCAAGCCCTCATGAGTGAAAATTTGACCATCCCATTTCAGGATGTATTTCTTTCCCAAAAACTACATTAGAGGAAATTGATTTGTATTTTCTCTATAAGCCTGTTTTTCTTTACCCTTTTGCTGAGCTGACCTGTAGACAAAAATCCGCTAATTCATATACCTGGCTGGAGATCAGACAAAATTTGTAATCTTTTCAAGGAAAGCAGGGCAGTTCTGTACCGTCAATACCCTCCTACACGGATTTAGGCATTAAAAAAGCAGTGAAATATATTACATATTTAAAAATTAAACTTCTTAAGTTATAAAAATATCTTGGGAGCTGACACAAGACAAAGGCTTATAACAAGAATCTTTTTCACCATTTCAAATAACAGAAGAGTAGTGATTGTTGTACAGATACACAGGAGAATTTTTTTCATATGCTCGATTATAAAATAATTACAATTAGTCACTGCAATGTAAGGAAATTATTTAATTTTTAGAACTTAAGACATTTAATTTTTAAGTATGTAGTATATTTCACTGGGTTTTTAATGCCTAAATCAGTGACTCTTAACCAGGGTTGGTTCTTTACCTCAGCACACATTTGTCAATTTCTGAATATGTTTTATTTATTTTTTTTTTTTTTTAGTTGTCACAACTGATAGAGGTGCTACTGGCATCTTGTGAGTAGAGTCAAGGAATGCTACTAAAAATCCTTCAATGCTCAGGACAGGCCTCTCTCAACAAAGAATTACGTAGCCCCAAATGTCAACAGTACTAAGGTTGACAGACCCTGCCCTAAATCAGTTTGTCTTAGCTCTCCAGCTGTGAGGATTTTGTTCTATGAGGCAAAGTCAATGACTATGATGAAGCAGAATGATTTTTTTTTTTAAGATTATCTGACATAGTAAATATTTAAGGTAGTGACATGTTTTGATCAAAGAAAACAGGTTTCTTAGGTCCAGAAATCTCCACACAGCTCTCCATAGTGGTTGGACCAGTTTGCACTCCCACCAGCAGTGCAGGAGAGTTCCTTTTTCTCCACACCCTCGCCAACATTTGTTGTTGCTAGTTTTTTTAATATGTGCCATTCTCACTGGTGTAAGATGGTATCTCATGGTAGTTTTGATTTGCATTTCCCTGATTACAAGTGATGTTGAACATTTTTTCATATGCCTGTTGACCATTTGCATTTCCTCTTCAGAAAAGTTTCTTTTTAGCTCTTCTGCCATTTTTTCACTGGATTATTTTCTTTGTTGTTGTTGAGTCTCATCAGCTCTTTGAAGATTTTTGTGATCAGTCCTTTATCTTTAAAATAAATAAATAAATAAATAAAAATAAAATAAAATGGAGCAGATAATTACATTATTAAAAAAAGAAAGAAAGAAACAATTGGAAGGAGAAAGTATCGAGAAAAGATAACATGATTTGCAAAGTGAGTTCCCTGGCATCATTTTTATATTTATGAAATATAAGCTGTATTAAATAAAAGCATTTTCCCGGCATCATTTTTATATTTATGAAATATAAGCTGTATTAAATAAAAGCATTTTCCCTTTAAGGAAAAAGCTTTAAGTAAATCTCTTAGGTGTCTGTGTAAAAAAAAAAAAAAAAAAAAAAAAAAACAGGTTTCTGTTATTTAAGATGCCTTTTTAAAAATCACTATCTTAGTAAGAAGGTAGGGAAACAAAAAACTATAATATGAATTACTTTCCTGGAAAATGACACAAGAGCCTCAATTAAATGCTTAAAGATTTTTTTGGTGACTCGTAAATAATTTCAAGTATAAGCATTTAAGTTCATAGACTTTACTTAGGGAAGGCTCTCAAACTCAGGCACAGGGTATATTCATTTTTAGTTTAGGCATAATTTAGACTTGTTTGTGGTGGGAAGCCGTGGTTATGCTTATCGCACTTAACTAGACAAAGTCTGATGACCCAGTCAGGATGAATTTGAAGTCAGAATTTCCTTATTGGAAATTAGAAAGATCTTCACTTTTGGAAAATCCTTAGATGTTCAGGGATTGATCCCCCCAGGGACAGACAGGTGACTCTGAGGTAGCTGCATCCACTCATTGGGTAATTTGCTTTTCTCTGTATCCCCTGGAAACCACAGTACTTATATACCAAAATGGACCCATCCATAAATGGGGCCATGCTAGCGTTCTTGTTGGGATTTGATCCTGGACCTACTTTTGTAGTCAGCCCAACTTTCTTGACTGTTTTTTAAAGCTCAAACAAAATTGTAAAAATGAGTTATCTAGAGAGAAGGAAAATCTGCAATTGGCTTGTAAACCAGTTATGAGCTATGCTGTATTTAACAAGTTATTTTGTTCAGTTGGCCTATAAAATGAAACTCCAGATCATTTGTATGCAACAAACTTGTTTTGCAAAGTGCTGGAGGCTAGGGACAGAAAGGTGAGCCAGCTCTAGCCTTGGCCCTCTAGACATTCATTTATGTGGCTTAGCGCTTTCTCCTCCTTTACAAGTTCAATAAGCAACAACAGCTAGTACCGAAAAATTGTACAGGCTTTTTCTCTTAAGTGTAATTAATGTTTGATTGATCCCAAGTCATAATTTCTTTATATGGGAATTGGTGACTTGCAAGCGCAGAAGGAGGGGAATTTCTTTTTCATTGTTGAGCTTATAGTGAGTTGTTACAGCATCTCCCAATCTCTTCCACAAACTAAAAGGATCTTGAATATCCTTTTGTGCTTTGTGCTGCAATCACTGAAGAGTTATCAGGCTCTCATCAAAAAAAAAAAAAAAAATCAGAAAGTGAAATTTTATCAGTTGTTATTTTGCTCCAGAAACTCCTTGATCTCTTAAAGGTCTCCCTATTTTATCTGTCCTAATTTGATGCAGGGGGCATATTGTTGCCTATCCCTTCATCTCTCCATGAGTTTCAGTGTTTGAGATAACTGCACACATTTATCTGGGTTTTTGGTTTGTCTCATGCTTTGATTTTTTGTTTTGTCTTATTTTTATGATTTTCATTCCCCCATTTGATTTATCAATGATTATAAAATATTGAGACATCAAACCTCAGCTCCTGCTCTAATGAGAGCAGACACACCAGGTTCTTTCCCGGGATGATCCAAAGCTGGGAGATCTGGTCCAAGTGGAACACCTACATTGCTATACTCTCCCACAAGGAAGTGGCTGGGTACCTTCTTTCACACACAATGATACATGCTAATGCCTTGGGAGTCCATGTGAGGAAAATACAAAGTAGTCTTCATATTTCTGGCAGTCATGCAAGATGGTTGCAAATTCTAATAAATATTATTGCATATGTAAAGAAAACAGTTTCTCTCTTTCAAAGGTTGACCCTGAAATTGTATTTGATTGCTGGGCAGTTCTACATACTCTCTATAATTTAAAAGAAGACAGGTAAAATATATGCTTTAGATGACAGTGAAAAATCAACTGGCTCTTGGCTTATTTATATTCAGGAGGCAGGGAAGGGCTGGCTAAGTAAAATAGACATTGTAATTATAAACTGAGGATTGACTTGGAATTTGGCAAATCGTTTCAGTGGGTTGAATCCACTCAAGACTGCTTCTTGTTTGGCAGCAGTGGTTCCAGACCAGTAGAGTGGAGGAGAGCTCATGGGATGTGCCTGAAGCAGACAGTCCTGTCCCACCTGGGCGTTTTACTCCCCTTCCCAGCTTCCTTATCTCTAAAAAAGGATAATTCTAAACTTCCTGGTAGTTGTTATTCTAGGTAATGTGTGACATTCTGTGGGGGAAATGCTTTGTTGACTCTGAAGTATTGCATTAAAGGCACATTCTACCATGATAATAGAGACTGTTTTATAACACTGGACTATTTTAGGGAATCTAGGAAAAGTAAGACTTTCTTTAACTATCTTCCTTTTCTCTTAATTTCATATATATCTATATGTATAATGGGAGTATAAGCAGTCAAAAAGGGGGGAAATAATTTTTAGAGAGCTTTGAACTCTTGTGATAAAATAAAAGATAAACTGTCTTATCAATATGGACAAATTTTATTAAAATGACTTGCTGTAAGTTTAGGACAGCAAATAAAGAATGCAAACTCTTAGCTCCTGTGCCAGCTCCTAGCTTTTGTGATGGATTTTACTTTTAAGTACAGTTGTAGATTTATAGAAAATTGAAATATAATAATAGAGTTCCCCTATACCCTTTTTCCCATTATTAATATCATACATAGTATGATATATTTCTTATCATTTAAAATAGTGATATTAACTAAGACCACACTCTATTCAGAGTTACTTGGTGTTTATTTACTATCTCTTTTCTATTTTGTGAACCTCCCCAGAATACCACATTACAGTCATTGACTTGTCCTCTTTATGGTACAGAGCTCTGTCGTAGGTTGTAATATGTATGTCCATATCTGTCTCTGTGTGGCAAACCCGTTACTATTGGTGAGGATCTCTATGGACCTTGCTGGTTAGCCACCATAGTCTCATACTGGAATATGTATGTACCATTACCTCCATCCCAGAGCTCAGCTTCTTAGCCACTTTGACTAAGAAAAACAGACAAAACCTCAGGTAGAAATTTATAAAATAGCCCCGAAGAGCCATAGTAAATGAAAGAATGTTAACTGTCCTCACTCATAGTACTTCTGACATTATTTCTCTAATAAACTTCATTTTTTTTTCTATTATACACATATTTCTAACCATTTTGAAGCCATTGGATATTTTAAAGGTTCAACTTTCAGAATGAATCCATACTCATAAATAGGTGAGGGTTACTTGAAATTCCAATAAATCTTAGAGTCAGAAGACCCAGAAGATAGCATAGGTAGAAGTGTTTGTTTGTTTTTTATTTTTTTATTTTTGATGATTTTAGTAGCTTTTGAATTCACCATAATTGCTAGCAGGCATATTGAGGGACACCCTGGACCCTCCAAACCTTGCATGTTTTAAATAGGTTCTGCCATCTACCTCATAAAGACAAAGCATACACTTAGTGACTAAGACCTTCAATAGGAAATAACTTTAATAGCATTAGTGCGCAGTAGAAAGAAGATAATAGTTTCTAGTTGAACACCCACACCTCCTCCCATAGGTAAATGCCCAGCCAAACAGGATTGGTCCAAGGTTGGAGCTACTGATGTCTCTTTCAAGTATATGCTTCCATATCCCCCAAGTCCTTGGTGCAAGTCCCAAGGCTGAGAAATGAATGTCTTTTCTTTACATGTCTTTCTGGTCCATGTGCCTCCTCAAGTCTTCTCTCCTTCCAGCCTTCTCTCCTAAGTCCTTTTTGGCTTCCCCCTACCACTCAGCTCCACACTTCCTTAGGTGGAGCAGGGAAACTGGAACCTCCCCTTTCTGTAGGGATTACACTGTTACATAATGATAAGGGTAAAGATACCTGTGACAATGAAGTAACAATTCAGAAGTGTTCAAGCATATAGTTGGTAAAGATCGTTGTCTGAATCTAGGCTCTGCTTATCTGATAGAGAATTCTAGAACTTTTCTGTAGCATATGTAGATGAAGTATGAAATCATCTTTTTAAAACCAGGAAGTTAAACAACTCAATGACTGTGACCTACTATTCCACCTAGAGGCAGAACTGTCTGGAAAAAAAGCTACAGCCACTGGTAGCTTTTTAGACAGACACTGGGTCTAGATTGTGACCTGGTTTAGGACATGATTACATGGACTCATTTTTTTTGCTCAGCTACTTTTCGCCTATGTGCTGGCCAGCCTGTTTTGACACTGAAGTTAAAAATGAACAAATGAGAAAAAGACCCATCTATCTGTTAGAACATACCTTCTGTTTTCTCAAATATTGATGCAATCTTATTTACTTTATAAAAGTGCTCTATATTCTTTGTGGAGAAGAAACAATAGCAAGGATGGAAAGGCTAGCACAGATGCCCAGATAGGAAGCCACATCAAAGTGGAGGCTACGTGACCTGGAGGTAGTGGTAGAGGCAGTGATAAGTATTCAGATTCTGAATTTATTTTCAAGGCAAAGATCATCAGATTTTCTGGTGAATTGGATGTGGTGGTTGAGAAAGAGGAGCCAAAGCTGTGCCAATGTCATTGACCATTTACTTAAGAAGAGAAAACCAGGGAAGTCTGGGGGCTTGAGGATGAAAATCAAGAATCCAGGCTTGGATGTGCATTAGATATTTCTGTGAGATAAGTGAATGGATATGATGAGTAGGTAGCAGAAGACATGTGTCTGACTGAAGGGAAAGGATTCAGTAAACCAAGAGAGAAGATAAGATATCATCACCCAGGGAGCACAGGTGGAGAACCAAGATATGTAGGACTGAACTGTAGGTTTGGAGATTATGAATAGGAGGAAGAAATTGTGAAAGAGGCAGTCAACTATTGCAAGAAGAAATGATATCCTACCTACAAGGGAAGGAACAATCACTATATCAAACACTAATATTAGGTGGTATAAGATGAAGACATACGGGCCTCCCCAGTGGCGCAGCAGTTGAGCGCTGGGTTGCGAAGTTGCCCGCAGCCTCTGTAGTGCCGGTTCGATCCCCGGCTGCTCCCCGGCCACCGGAGGAGGGTCCCACATGGTGCGCAGATCTCTCCTGCCGCCCGCTGCTCCCCTCCTGGGCATCTGACTGTACTCAGTGCTTGAATGTATAAATAAATAAATGTTTAAAATAAATAAAAAATAAGAGTACACTGTAAAAAAAAAAAGATGAAGACATAGCATATACCATTGGATTTGGTAGTGTGGAGATGCCACAATTTCCTCTTTCACAACTGAAGACAATAATAGTGCTTACCAATGATGTTGTGAGGACTCACAGATAACACATGTGAAGTGTTTAGCTTGGAAAATGTGAAAATACCATTAGCTATTTTAATGGAATTCATAAAACAGATCACTTTCATGTAGTGATTCTTCTGAGTCCCCATGGTGACCTGAGAGAGGAGTGACCAAAGCAATTATTGGCCTGTTTATTCATGAGGTCACTCATACTCAGTAAGGTTAGATGGAAGTATGGGGTCAATGGAACAGAGCACTTCCCAATCCATGTCTCACTGAGAATTTTCACATCTTTCCAAGAATAGCCTGTTTGCTGTATTACAACAAATGAAACAAAACAAAATGAGAAAACCAGCACCTACTTACTGTAATTCTTTATTTGAAAAAAATACTGTGTGGGCTGTAGTGCTTTTCCTTTATAAACAAACATCCTGTGCTTCATACCCCGAGTCTGTCTAATGCATATAAAAAAGCAGCTCATTATTCCCAGTCCCTTGTTGAATAACAGGAATTGTTTCATTATAATGAAGAGATTGAGGAAAATAATTTACAAATCTAAAAAATGAGAACCTGACTTCTTTGAAGCAGGAAGCATAGCTGACCTTCTGTGCTGTCCCCCTTTCTTTGTATCATTGTCCTGTTGAAAGTTCTAGACCCACACTGGGTTCAGTCCTTCCTGCAAATAGAATCCCTGTGGAGCTTTTAAATAATGTTCTGGCACATTCTTTGATTGTCTGATTTAATTCACCTGTGGTAGACCTAAAAATTCACCTGTGGTAGACCTAAAAATCAGGATTTTTTTAAATTTAGGTTTATTGAGATATAATTTATACACAGTAGAGTTTACCCTTTTTGTGTATGGTTATTTGAGTTTGATACAAAATCAACAGTTATGCACCCATCACCACAATTAAGATACAGATTATTTGTACCACTCCCGCAAAACTCCAGTGCACCCCTTCCAGTCAGCCTCTCCATCATGCCCTGGCCCCTGGAACCATTCATCTGTTTTCTGTGACATCAATATTTTTTAAAGGTAGGTGACTTTATTTGTAGCTAGGGTTGAGAATCATGGTGAGTAAAACTGTCTAGTAGTCTTTAATAAAATGCAGGGATATGTGGGTGTTCTGTTAATACATTCAGGGAATTCTTCAGTTTATCTCATACTTAAGGTTCCTTTATGACTATTAGCAAGAAAAGACTGATCTGTTATTTACTGTATACTATGATTGTCTCTTTGTTTTAGTAGTGGCTTGACAATAAAGAGGAATGGAGTAATTGAGAGGCTCTGAGGCATTGCCTGGGGGAGGGCTAATTGCCTGATCCAGCCATGGTGGACAGAGTGAGGTTACCACATGTGGGTGTAGCCCTTTCTCAGGTGCAATAATAAATAGACATTGTCCATGCTCCAAGTGGGTAGAGATAGGCAGTGAAGAAATAAAAATCTGTTCACAGAAGACACTGTCATGTAGTAGAAAACGTTATGCACAGAACTGACACCTAGTGATATGATGTAGAGGATGTAGAGGCTACTTTATATTGGGTTGTGCAGAGCAGAGGATTGCTGAAGAGGCCACATTTAAGCCTAGACAATCTTCAAAAGACAGTCTTGTCTTTTATTAAGGAGTTAAGGAATATTCCAGCCTGGGTGTAAAAGCCAAGGGAGAGCAGTGGAGAGGAGGCAGTGCAAGTGGTCAGGGACCAGTGCTCTGAGGCTTTGTGGAATGAATTCTAAGTAGATTTCATTCTAATTGTGACAGGCATATGGTTTCAAGCATGAAATAACTGTTTTTTATAGGCTTTAAAACATCACTTTTTGTACTATATGGAGACTGAGTTCTAAGAGGTGGAATCAGGCATGACTGGGATGGATACTAGTTAAGAGGCTGGTGGAGTGAGTGACCTAGGTCACCTAAGAAGACTGGATTCTCACTGGGGGTGGAGACTAGGGGACCCATTCAGGTTGAATTTTAGAGGCAGGCATTTGAGAGGGACCTCCTGCGGACTTGTAAGGGGTAAAGGGAAAGAGCCAAAGCAAGGGTGTGTCAAAGTTGGTAATTCAACTTCTGCTCACTTGTGGTGCATTTCCTTCATTTCCACCGGTTTTCCCCATACAGCACACATCTTTTTTTTCCAGTGTATCACTAGTCACCACCTGGAATTAGAGCTTACTGGTCCCAAGACATGAAGCCATAACCCTGATATCAGCAACTTGGTAACCAAGAAGCACTGCCTGGACTAATTTGGTTCTGCAGATTGACCCAGAGAAAAAAGAATTCAGCCTGCAACTAAGAGATATAAATGCCTAAGAGTAGGGATAGGATAAACATGGGGACACTTAAATAATTACTGTAAATACCTCAAAATTAAGCACAGTTAATACAATGCCTCAAGCAAACTGGATTTACAAAACAAAAACAAAAACCAGCTCTATATCTTTATAGGAAAATGTAAGATGATATACAAAAGTAAAGGTCCCATGACCATATAATTCTCTTGAATGAAATAGAGCTGTAGAGAGTACATGAGAACAGTTACATATTTAGTGAAACATAAATCATTGATCTTTTATTTTCAGAAGTGTAGCTTGATACAAGCATTTGATTTGGATAGAACACAAAATAGAGAGAACTTGTAGGACCACTTTGGGGTAACTCCACAGACCTGAGTGGGTGACTGCTTTACCATATTAGATTGTGTTCTTGTGGGCAAGGTGCATAGCTTGCCCACTGTGCATAGCTTGATACTCATATTTTTACACTTCCTTCTCTGGTCCGTATTCCAGGGATGGTGACTTCATTTTTGTCAGCTGAATTTCTTTTAAACTTATGTCAAAATTCATACTTTTTGTCTCCTAGGGGATGCTTTTAAAACAGCGTGTCCATCCTTCCTCTCAATTCCTTGCTCTGAGAATGTCCGAGAGAAATTGAAGAGAACGTATATACTCAAACCTCATAAATATATTCATTCTACATAGGTTCAAAATAGAAGCCTTCTCTTCCACCTCTTCAACTCCCCCACCCCTATTTTCCTTTGTCAGGAACAGACCACTACTGTTCTGATGACAGGAGTTACATTCTATCAGATAGGTAATCAAAGACTTCCCTGTTTGAAATATACCTTGTATATTCTAGAGGCCTGTAGTTTTTCCATGATGAATAAGGCCCTCAAGTGTTCAGGCTTATGGCTATAAATTGACAAATGGTAACATTAATCTTTGCATTGTT
The DNA here is from genome assembly GCF_014898055.3 of Talpa occidentalis. Classification (NCBI taxonomy): domain Eukaryota; kingdom Metazoa; phylum Chordata; class Mammalia; order Eulipotyphla; family Talpidae; genus Talpa; species Talpa occidentalis. The sequence goes on along the minus strand of NW_026555331.1, from coordinate 111,254,679 downwards.
CCTTTCCTCTAAAGACATTATAGGGACAGCCAAGGTCATGCAATGATGTAGCCTGAGTGTTATTTTTCCTTTCCTTTACAAAATGTTGACATTATCTATTATATTTGCTTCACTTTCTCTGATCTCCCTAACTTCCTATTCCCAAATAGTTTTTAGATTTATAGAATTGTAGTGATACAAGTATAAGGAAAACACAGCATCTATTTCTTATTCCTGTCATATTTGGCAGTGTGTGGGCTCTATGTCTTCTTTCTTCTCTGGTAAAGAAATAAACTAAATGCAAATGTATATTAAGTTACCTTTGTGGGTGCTTTGTTTTTGTTGGAGAGATCACTATAAATGAAGTTATGTCTTAGGGAAGAAGAGGGACCTGTCACTTTCAGTGTGCTGCGCATCACACAATACTGATAGCACTCAGGTGCTCTAATGCTACATTTTTACTGTTTCTGTGTCAGTTAATATTTTTGTCACAATAATAATTAATCCTTTACATGTGATTTCAACTTCTGGGAATAGTAGATTGGAAGACCTAATATGCAACAGCTATTTTTAAGAATATCAGAACTACTTTTGTCTTTAACATACCTGTTCAGTCTGTGCCAAGGAATTAATGATGAGTCACGTGACCTCAACTATTTCTATTTATTGTAGCTTTAGTTTTTAGTCATAAAAATGATTTTGTTTGGTAATAGTTGCCTAAACTGAGCATCTACCTCTCAAAACTGTATTATCTGATAGGGTAGCTACTGGTCATCTGTGCCTATTCAGATTTGAACTAAGTTTATTTCTTTAATTTGTGAAAGATGTATTTCAATTTTATAGTACTGAATGTCTTGTATTTTTAAAGTTTATTATTTTTTATGACCCTTGTGCTATTATTCGCCAGAAAACAAGGGGCTATTATTATTTTATTTATATCAATGTTGACCCTTTGACACCATTTGCATTGTAATCCTAACCTTAATATAAAAAAAAGACCTGAAACCATAAAATATATAGAAGGAAATATAAGCAAAACACTACATAACATGCACCTCAAAGACATCTTTACAGACACATTGCCCAAAGCAGTGATAGTGAAGGCAAAGATAAACAGCTGGGACTACATCAAATTAAAGAGCTTCAGCACAGCAAGAGACAATAACAAAAACAAAGAGAAACCTCACCAACTGGGAGAACATTTTTGCACACAATACTAATGATGAAGGACTCATCATAAAAATCTACAAAGAGCTGATGAGACTCAACAAAAACAAAGAAAATAATCCAGTCAAAAAATGGGCAGAAGAGCTAAAAAGAAACTTCTCTGAAGAGGAAATGCAAATGGAGAACAGGCATATGAAAAAATGTTCAACATCTCTTGTAATCAGGGAAATGCAAATCAAAACTACCATGAGATACCATCTTACACCAGTGAGAATGGCACATATTAAAGAAACTAGCAACAACAAATGTTGGCGAAGATGTGAAGAAAAAGGAACTCTCCTGCACTGCTGGTGGAAGTACAAACTGGTCCAATCACTATGGAGAGCTGTGTGGAGATTCCTCAACCTACTAAAGATAGAGCTTCCATATGATCCAGCAATTCCACTCCTAGAGATTTACCCAAAGGACACAGAAACATTAATTCCAAAGAACACCTGCACACCTATGTTTATAGCAGCTCTATTTACAATAGCTAAGTTTTGGAAACAGCCCAAATGCCCAAAAATAGATGACTGGATCAAGAAGATGTGGTACATATATACCATGGAATATTACTCAGCATTCAAAAAAGATAAACTCATGCAATTTGCAGCAATATGGATGGAGATAGAAGAGATCATGCTCATAGCAGGAATCTAGAAAACCTAAATAAGGGACAAGGAAAAAGAATAACTATAATAAAGAAAAAATCAAAATCAACAAACAACTATAAAGCAGAGACACACAATGGTGGAGTGTGCGGGGAAAGGAGGGAGTATGGTCAAAATAAGGGGGGTGCAATTGTATGGGGAATATAAAAATAAAACAAAAAAAAATTTGAACTAAGAATAAATAAAATTTTAAAATTCTTTAATCATTCTATCCACATTTCAAATGGTCACTAGTTCCCCCCTCCCACTCACATGCATATTTACAAACATCTTTCTTGAGTAAAATGAATATTTTAAGTCTTTGTATTTTTTTTAAAGATTTATTTATTTATTTATGCAAGCACTGGGTACAGTCAGACATGTGGGAGGGTGAGAGAATTCACCAGAGCCAGAGGGGAGAGCAGAGCAGGCAGACCGATGAAGTACACTGCTGAAGTGAGCAGCGGGCGTGGCAGGAGAGGTCTGTCATGCCATGTGGGACCCTCACTGGCGGCCGGGGATCCAATTGGCACTGCAGAGGCTGCAGGCAGTTTCCCAACCCAGTGCTCAACCGCTGTGCCACCGGGGAGGCCCATTTTGTACTTTTTAATTATTCTGAATTGGAATCTACATTTTATCTTAAATCAACATTATTTTTATCATATACAGAGAGGAGGTATATGCATGTCAACAAATGAGTCAAACTGAAGCCTCATTTCCAAGTAACTCATGTGGGTTGTAAGTGCTGATTATTGATAATTAAGCTGAATCAGAGTCAACTGGAATCAACCTAAAAAGGGAAACTTTCCCCTAAGAATGCCTGGGATCCTCCAGTACATTTCTGCCTTCCTAGTTCTGTCGATGATTCGTCCTTTGTGCATTTAGTTTTTATATTTGACAGTGCTTTTTTTTTTACTTGAAAAGTCAGTATTACCCTCCCAATATCTCAGTTCCCTTATAGCCGAGTAAGTATCAAGTAAACTGGAATTATGGGTGTTTTTTACAAATTTGTTGAGGGGAAAGGGCCAAGATGCATTTTACTAAGTGCCCTGCCTGCCCACACTGGCTGGAGGCAGAGCAAGAACCCCTTCATAGAGCCAGTGAGAGAAGAAATATCCTTATCCCTCCTCTTCCTTGGACCAATGGCCTGCACTGTGGAGGCTTCTAGGGGGATAAGAGAATTGTGGGTCTTATTATGTAAATAAATCATTATTTTAAAACAAAACAAACCATTTTACATCAGACCTTGTTTTATCCCTTGATATACTTGTAATATACAGGGCCACCAATTCTGTAAGCCTGTGTGTGCACATGTATCCTTGCAAATGAAACATTACCTATTTACAGCAGCAGTGACTTATTTAACTAAATCTCACAAAGAATTTTTTTTTCCTCCTTTGAAGATCTAAATAGAGTTTTCTGAGTTTGAAAAAGTAGTATTAGAAGGAAAACCTCTAAACAAGGAAAAAAAAAACTGCCATACCTTTGCAATTTCTGATCTCTTTTGCTAAGAAATTAAGGTATAGGTGAAGCTTAGAATATTCATAAAAATAACTTTCATGGTAAGAATCAGAGAATCAGGGGAGACCAGAAAGTCCATCCCAAAATATACGATCATCCTCTGGGTCACTCGCATCGACCAAATCAGTTGCTTCTATGAGGTTTTTATTAAAGTAAGAGAAATTGTTCTAAGAAAGTAAGACACCACCTGGGTGGACTTCCAGGTACATGAGGCAACTGATAGCACCCAGAGGCATAGCATACAGTGGCCTAGCTGAGTTATGTCCACAAGGTTAGGGTAGTTAGCAGGAGAAAAGGCAAGAATATCTTAAATGAAAGAAACCTTGGAAGTGATGGAAGAGAGAAGGGTTGCATTAAGTGGGGGATCCAGGGAATTGCTGCTGAGGGTTTCAAGCTTCATGCTTGTTTTGTTTGGTTTTCAGCAAGGTGGCCCATTGAAAAGCACAAGGCCATGGGGATAGATATGAAATGTCTTCTGAAAAGATATGGGAGATGATAGACAGTGCAATTGGGTCCATTCAAGATTGTCCCATTAAGGATCATCATTCTCTGCAATCATTTATTGTGCTCTTGATTACAATCTCTAATTGGTGTCTTTCATATAGGTTGATTTTTATATGCTTTCTATAATTATTTTATTCAATAGTAACATGTTTAAAGGTGTCAGCTACCTAAATTAACTATATCCTACAGCCACAGATTAATGTAGCTATGTCTGCATTCCACTATCATTCATCCAGATAAAACAAGATGTCATGAATCAATAAACAAAATTAAATTCCCCTTTGACAATGACCCATTTTGTTAGAGTTTCTATATTCTGAGTTAAAAAGTAGTAGGGAGAAGTTTAGAATAGGATGGAGAGCAGAAGAAAAGGAGGGCAGACATACCCACAGATCCAGAATTAAAAATACTGCCCCCACTGACCCGTTGTTATCTACTTTCATATGCTTAGAAAACAGCCCACTTTGAATTCTAGGAGTGAGACTACAGATGGTTTTCTTCGAGTTCTTTCACAGACTTTATTTCCCTCTGCTCATTTTCCACAAGTCCCTCCATCTCTTCTCCTGTCTGAATTTTCTCAAGAACAAATTTGGCCTCACTTGTCTTTGTCACAGGGTACTTTGTCCAGGGCCAAAAACCTGTTTCCAATCTGCTCAGGCCTTTGATGGCCCATTCCTGGAGAATCTCCCTGGGTCTTCACTACAGAAAATGGTTTGTATTCCCAGTAGCAGATCAATTCTTCTTCAATTTCCTCCATTGTAGGGATTAGTGGACAGAATTGGCTGAAACCCAGAAGAAGAATGACTGATCAGGTTTTTGACTGAATTGGAAATGGAAATGTAAACATAAATATCAACCTGTAGTAAACAAAAGCTTTTAAGGTTATTGATACTAATAAAAAAAAATGTGTGACTCTCCCACATAATGTACAGGAACTGTTGGCATCAAAAATAGTCCCTTGAGAAACCTTTTCAGTGCAGATTTTAAAAGGTATATTCTACCCTTTCCAGCCATTTTATTTATTTGTGGTGGGATTAGCTACTAGATGTCAAAAATTTCAGAAATTACCTTTAACATCTCATTTTATTAGAAGCATTTCATAATAACCCAGTGTTATTTCTCACCAACAAAGCCCTTACACCTCACTATTTTACCCCATCTTTTTGCTTCCTGGCTTCTCCTTTGTTCTCCTATGACTACTGCAAACTCAGGCTATCATAGTGATTTTTCTACATGAATTTGTTGAAAATGGTTATACAAACCATTTTGAATATTTTCTTATCATAGAAATATTCTGGGTCATAAGATCCTTTCCAGAAGCCTCCCTCCATCTGCAGTACTTGCATCTATTTTAAAAAGAAGAGAAAATTTCACAACTAAAATACATGACTCTCTTTGAACTTTTTCCTGATTTCCATCAGTTCATTGGAACTTAGCTCAGTTATCACCATACCTGACATTTGTATGATATCAGAACATCTTTGAAGATACTTTTGGTACATCTTCTCCTTTGATTCTCTCAACTGTGTGAGGTTGTGAGAAATCGATTCAGCCAGAACACTTATGTTTAGTACCAGAGTGGACTATTACTTAAGCCCTCTAACAATCTGACTTCTACACAGTGCTGGCTCTCTTACTGCAAAATCTAATTCAGAAAACTACTAAATGTTTATAGCTGTCCTTTATCTTCTGTTGTTTTTATTTTGTACCACTGAAGATTCTGGATCACCTACCCCATTCTGCCATGGGCATTGAGTAATTTTTCTCTCAGTGTCCTCAGATTTTTAAGAATCAATATTGATTATATTGACCTCCAGTATTTATCCTAAGACTTCATCTTTGGACAAATTACCTTGTAGTTCCTTTCCAGATTCTGTATTCTTTTATATATATATATATATATATATATATATATATATATATACACACACATATATAAAAACCTTATCAGCAAAGATGCTGCATTTACCTTATTTCCTGTGTTTTCAATACCCTAGACAGTTTCACCCCTACCTTCCTGAAAAGGACAATCCGCCTTGGCAGTGGAGTGTGACTAGTTACAGTGTTTTGTTCTCCAGCCCCAAACACATGTTCTAGACATTGTTTTTGCTTCATTTTTACCCCAAATTTCTGATAACAATGCTTTGTTTTCATAGAACACTTTTCTCCTAAAAAAATTCAAAGTGCTTTGAACATTATCCATCCTTGCAGTGTGCCTCGGAGGTAAGTGGGTGGCATATATTTTTATCACCTTCTATTAAAGCGGAGGCAGAAAACACAGCACCAGGATCCCCTGGAAAGCTGAGCAATATGGACTTAACAAGTATTTGCTCCATGTCATTTATTGGCCCCAGTCAACTCACTCCTGATAGAACTGGTCACACTAGCATCTTCTTTGCCAGCAAATTTATATGCATGGCTTAAATGGCTTCCAAGAAATGTTGATTATGGAGTTTGGAATCTGAATGTAAATGGAATTTGAAATGAGCCTGACTGGAAAATTTTTCTTTAAGAAAAACATATTTAGAACTATGAATTAGAGTTTACCCATCTTTAGGTCCAATTCAAATGTCATTCTTTTAAGAAAATAATCCTACTCTTGCCTTGGACTCTACTAAACTTTGTAATGCATAACTCATGTTTTTTTTATTTTGCTGCTCATTTGTCTAGCGTCTATGCTGGATTCACCTCTGTGGGGAGCTACGCAAAATGTTTTTTGGGAAGGGAATGAGAGGGATTAACCTCTACTGTTCATAACTGCCACAGAGCCCAAATCTTTCACCACCAGGGCCTGGAGAATGTGTAAAAGATAGATTGCAGTCATCTGATTACCACTTTGCTCCACTTTCATTACTTGACCACAGATTGTGCTGAAGAATGGCTCTGTCCTTAGCCAAGCATTTTGGTGTCAGAATCAAGAAAGAATGATCCAACCAGCCATTTTATCCACAGCAATTCTGAGAAATCAGCTCTAGGTAGCCACCCTGCAGAGAGGAGCAATGCACAGTGCCTTTACTTCCTGGAGCCTTCCTAGTCTCCATTGGCTACAGGCAGAGCAACAACGGTCAGTGACCTGCCCCAGGTATAATGTGTGCTTCGGCTGTCCTGGGCCTCCAAAGCCTCCAGAGTCCCTGTACTGGTCTGATGAAAGATGCTGCAAATAAAATAGCTTGTTAAAAATAAATAATGCCAATTCACAAGCTGCCCCCTGCATTTTCCTTTCCCTGGCTCTCTTTAATGTTTCTAAAGGTGCCAGTGAAGCCCACAAAACATTGGTAATGAGAAGGAAGGGAGAGCAATTCTTTTTGTCATAAGAGTGAACTGTGAGTCATAGCTCCTGACTCACAGCGAACATACAAAGAGAGCCAAGCAGTGGGGGTGCACTCTAATAGGATGTTTCTCAAGTGAATCATGCAGGCCTGGAACGAGGAGCAGCCTGTATCAAGCCAAACAAGTGTATTTTTAAATATAGGAGGGCTCATTTCCTGGTACAATATGATGATGAGTCCTACACACTTACATGCTTATTTTAGCCCAGGCACTAAAATGTGTGGGCATGGTCTCCGTGGAACCTTCTCCTGTGGTCATGTTTTGTTTTGTCAGTGGGAAGGGATGTTTAATGATTAACTAGCACTAGCAAGAATATAATATTTCAGTACAAATCTCAATGTAAGAACTATTTTTGAATGTTCAATGTGAGTAACTCTGCCCCATTGGACAAGGACCACTTCATGCCTGGCCATGTATTCCACAAATATATTTTTTAAATCCTAAGTTTTGAGGGCCTCCCCGGTGGCGCAGTGGTTGAGCGCTGGGTTGCGAAGCTGCCCACAGCCTCTGTAGCGGCGGTTCGATCCCCGGCTGCTCCCCGACCAGTGAAGGAGGGTCCCGCATGGCGCGTAGACCTCTCCTGCCACCCGCTGCTCCCCTCAGCAGTGTACTTCGGTCCTTCTGCCTGCTCTGCTCCCCACTCTGGCTCTGGTGAAGTCTCTCACCCTCCCGCCCTTCTGACTATACCCAGTGCTTGAATAAATAAATAAATAAATAAATAAATAAATAAATAAATCTTAAAATAAATAAATAAATAAATAAATAAATCTTAAAATAAATAAATAAATAAATAAATAAATAAATACTAAGTTTTGAGTTCTCAATGAAAGAGAAGGCATAGTCCTGAATCTCCAGGGTTTTGAAATTCCTGTGAGGAAACATAAAAGCAGACAGAACATTGTGAATAGGCAGAGGATGTGGCAGAGATACTTACATTGTCAGCTTAGAGATAGTGGGAGTAAGAACCCACAGAGATGGTAACACCAGGTACACTGGATCTTGAAAGACCTGTAGGAATTATCATTGGAGAGCGGAATGAAATGAGTACTAGTGTTCAAGGCAGAAGGAAAAACACAGGTTAAAGTCTAGAAGTCTTGCGCACAGTTTATTTCATCTTTTTGTCAATTTTATTCTCAAACTTTTGAAGTTGTTTTCTCATTGTCTCCTGACCAATGCCTTCTGAAATAATCAGAATTACTAAAACTTGTCCTGAAATAGACTCATTCAAGGCTAGATAGAATCCTTGTTGTGACAAGTTATTAAGGAGCATAGATTTTGAGGGATTTTGATTAGAGTGGCTTTATTCTGTTCACTATAAAAAAGCATTAATAAAATAAATCTTTTTGGCCATAATCTGGAAGATCTGTGATGACCACCTTAACCAAGGACAGGGAAGTGGGAAAGAAAGGGAGGAGATGTATTTAGGTTACTAAGGAGACAGAGAGGACTCAGGGCCAACTTGGGTCATAGAAAACATGAGCTACCTGAAATGGGAACCAGTAACTTGGATAGGTTGTAAAGTTCAGATTGGCCTTTGAGTTTAAGGTGACTAAGGACATTGTGAGGACTTGTCCAGTTGTGTCTGGAGCTCGGGGAAAGATCTAGATTAAGATAGAGATCTGACATCTTTGTGCATGGGAGCCATGGGACTAGATGAGTTCTCCTGTGGCAAAAGTAAAGAGAGAAGAAAAGAAAGATAAGAACAAAACCTTGGACAGAAAAACAAAATCCAAATGAAAAAACCAGGAAGTGAAGGAGACAGGGATGAATGTTAAGGCTAGAATAATTGTTTGGTGTTAGTGACTCTTTTCATTATCTTTTTCCCTCTGAGGTCTTAAGGCTGTCAAATAATCTTTAAGATATCCATAAGAAATCCACACAGATATATATACACTAGACATGTCTTCCTTACCAACAAGCATGGGTGCCATATTGAGTATCTTATGGTACTTTCCAGTGACTGTAGGAGATGTGCTGGTTACTTGTAGGTATAAGAGAATGGTAGTAATAACAGAAATGCTCTGTTTTCAGATAACTGGCAAGTTTTTATAAGATGATAATTCCTGAATGCATTTGTCAGAGGAGAGGGAGAAAACTGTTTCAAAATATTGAGACAAAATTGAATGACCAAAAAATAAAATAACTGTGAAAAATGAGAATGAAAGTGTCTGAGAACATTAACTTTTATTTCACTTAGAAGGAAGTTCTGAGGAAACTTCTGAGGTTAAAAGCATCTTATTCTTAGTCTCATCCTTAGTTAGGTTTTCATGAAGATTTGTTGTTTTTATCTAAAATGGCCTCTTCTTAGTGGGGGTTTAAAAAGAAAGAGAGAAAGATGATGGTCAAGAGCTTGGAGACTAAACTAACCCTTGCTGATTTAGGTCAAATTCAACTGAAGACCAAGTCTGTGATTGGGTAACAACAACCTGAAAATACAAGAATATTATAGAAATTTCAGTGGTTATCACTATAAATTATTGTAAATCAGCAAGATTAGCAGGAAAAACTAGCAAGACATTCAGTATAAGAAGAACTTAAGAGATAACAAAGGGTTTTAAAAAAACTTGTCCATCAATTTAAGACTCAATTTTCAAAAACACACATTTCAAAAATCTATCTATATTCCTCCATCCCAAGGGACCAGGAAAAAGAAACCAATGTTTTATTTGTTGGAATATAAATTAGTGTGTAATGCTGTATAGGATGAAAAGATAGTCAGATTAAAGCAGTAACAAGAGCATAAACCTAATTTTATTAGTGGTTTTCAACAGTGAAAATAATTTTTATCTATTGCAAAACCAGATTCACATCTAGGATATCTGTATATTCAAGACAATGAGGTGCATTCTGGGAGTGCACTCTAGTGCATAAGCCACATACTACTTGAATTTATTTCCCCAAATACTACTGAAATACAAACACCTGCTTTTGTATATATGTGTGTTCTTTTTATTTGAAGTAGTTTCTGTGAAATAAAGTTCTAACAAAATCTTTCTTAAAAAGAAATCAGAGTGATGAAACTGTTCTCATTGAATGGAATTGATATAATTTAGCTTTTTATTGATGAGAGAATCTAAAATCTGAGATGCCTTTCAAAGTCATGGATATGTTTGTGAACTTCAGACAGTCTATCATCACCTACTCTGTAATGGCTAGGACAGCTGTGACAGCAACTGTGTAATCAGGGCAAGGAGACCTCTGAGTATACTGGTTACACACCTATTTAGTTCAGGGTACAGCCTCTGCAGTCTGATCGCCTCTACACTTCCATATTGACTTTGGCTTTCTCTGTCTGTGTGACCTTAGGCAAATCACGTATGCTCTCTGTGCATCTGTTTTCTCAGCAATGAAATAGAGATGGGAATCATGTCTTGCTCATGTATAATTTTTACATGAGAATTTAATCACTTAGTATTTGTAAGGCACTAAGAATAGTAACTGGCATATATCAAAACACTGTATAATTGACAAAAAACAGATTGATAAGATTATCATTTTCCTCCCTGAGTCCACACATTCATTTGTTCATTTGAAATTGTATTATTTTTATTGAGGTAATATTGGTTTAAAGCACTACATATGATTTAGAGGTATAAGTTCACACTTCAGATGTGTATCATCACACCACACCCACAATCACCTCACCTATAATCTTCTACCATGGTCCACTGGGTCCCTTCTACTTTTTGTTTCCCTCTACCCTCTCCCCCATTCAAGCCTCAGTTCTACAGTCATGGTTTAACTTCTTCTATCCCTTTGTTTTGTTTCTTTATATTCCACATGAGTGAAATCATCTGGTGTCTGCGTTTCTTCTTCTGACTTACTTTATTTAGCATAATCCCCTTGATTTCCATCTACGTCATCACAAATAGGAACATTTCATCTTCTTTATCCATTCATCTGTCATTGGAAAGTTAGGTTGTTTTCATAACTTGACTATTGTAAACAGTGCTTTACTGAACATAGGAGTACATATATCCTCTTGAATTAATTTTTTTTTGCATTTTTTGGGAAGATACTTAAAAGTGGAATTGTTGGATTACATGGTACTTCTATTTTTAATATTTTTAATATTTATTTATTTATGAAGATTTACCAGAGACAGAGTGGGGAGCAGAACAGCCAGATCTGCTGCAATACACTGCTAGGGGAGGAGCAGGTGAGACAGGAGAGGTCTGCTGCTCAATGTGCGTCAGCTCCTTGGCAAGGAATCCAACTCATGCTGCAGTGGCTGGCAATAGCTTGATAGCGCTGTAACTTAACCCCTGAGCTTCCAGGGAGACACCTCTATTTTTAATATTTAAAGAAACCTCCCCATACTTTTTCCCCATAGAGACTGGACCAGTCCACACTTTCCCAACAACAGTATATGAAGGTGCCTTGATTTCCTGATCTTTCAGAATATTGACCTTGTATTGATGGAGATGCATTAGAATTTTATTTATTAAGAAAAGGGCCTATTAAACCAATGAACAAATAAAACATCCCTGAAATTAGAAGTCTACAAATTGATTTTTTTTCACCAGGCATTAAAACAGAAACAATTCTAATGATCTGTCAGAATTTTCATAGTTATCCTCTCTCTCTCACATTTGTTTTGAAGGTAACTTTCAAAGCCTTGAGCAAATGTCTTAAAGAATTTAACATGTAACATGTTAACTCTGGGCAATTTCTTTCAATATCTGTAGTTCTTCTGTATTTGATTTAGTGAATTATGTAGGTTTCATTCTTAAGATACTGATATATCATTTTAGTCAAAGATTACTTGTTTGGATATGATGTGTTTTTCAATTACTGACCTCTATGTCATTTTTCAAAGATATGGGATTCACACAAATATTTGGTTATGGTGGAACAAACATACTTTTATTAAAAAAAGAACAGCAACATTTCTATGGGAATACATATCTGCCATAGATAAATCAGAAAATGTAATGTTTTCTTACCAGCTGCAAGAATTGCATATCCAAGAATTACCTTAGTTATTAGCAAGATCAATTCTTTATTAAAATAGTGGGTCAGAGAAGAAAGACATGGATTTAATTTATTTCTCAATTGCAGAATATAGGTGTTCTAGAAAGTATTAACTGTCTACTTTAAAAATACTCCATTGAGAGAATTGCTGTCCACTGAGAGAGGCAGAGTAACAGGGCCTCTGGACCCACAATGGAGTTTCTGCCCTGTCTTGGTTACCTATTAGCTCTCTGAGCTACATAGCTTTTCTGGGCCTCAGTTTTCTTATTTGTACTGTGGGATGGTAATAGCTGCCCCTATCTCACAAAATTGTTATGAAGATTAAGCAAGAAAATATTTAAAAGGAGTTTAGTACAGTTTCTGATACATGGTCATTGCAATAATCTTAAGTAAATAACTCATCATTCTAGATTGCTCTTTTAATTTGCTGAAACAAATTCCCCCAAGTGTCTTGTTATTCAGATTATGTCCTTTTCAAGTTTTCCAGCCAGCTGTGACTCCTTTGATATTTAATGTCTTATCCTTTAATGTTCTTTTTTTCTGGTAAATCTCAGTCAAGTGCCTGTGTGAAGCTTGATCTTTTCCTAAATTATTATTATGATGCTTAGGGATACGCTTCTTGGGCCTGGTATTCTGTTCCCATCGAAGTGCCTCACTACCTCTCCTCTCCTCATCACCCAGCCTGCTCCGTAGGAAAGAGTTGTGCTCCTTGCCATGACCCCCTGCTCAAAAGAACTGAATGAACTGATATAGAGGCAAAGATTTTAGGACTTTTAACTCTTTTTATGTTTATGGATATAAATTGTCATCCTCTCAAATCCCACACTGGCAAAAGTGTGATCCACTCTGTCTCTGTAATTCCACCCCCCGGGGTGAGTGCATTATTAACACCTTTATGCAATACCAAAGACCATATGTTCCTTGTGACAGTTCTGAAAAGGCCTAAGATGAGCAGTAAGAGAGAGCTCCTGCTCCAAGTGGGCGTGTGGTGGGATGATTAGACAGGGTGAGGAATGGTGAAGGGAGTCCCCCTGTCAGGGACTAGATTGGCAGTTGATCTACAGAGGAGGCTTATGTCTTGTATTTTAGAAACATAATCAGATTTGTTTTTCTTTTCTGTTGATTGTGTATTATACATTTGTTTCCTTTAAAATATTCCTCATTGTTGTTGTTTTTAAAGAAAACCTTCATTTAGGTTTCAGAAATTTGGGAGAGGATCAAAGCTGGCAGGTTGGGCTGCAGTGGCTGGAGTGTGTATGTGGAGCCTCCCAGAAAGTCCTTATCCCATGGGACCACTGTGATGTGTATTGTAAAAATGTTTGGGGGACATCCCTCATTCTGTCCTGTAAGAGTGTGTGGAGTGTGGTATAATGAAAACTATGGGGGGGGGGAAAGCGTGTTACTGAAGGCATAAGAAAGAAAAAGAATAAGAGAAGGGAAAATGGACATGTGTTATGGAAACCCCAGAGAATGCTGAAATTACTAAATCCAATGTTTCTGGTTTTACAGACTTATAATCAGGAGCAGAAATATAAACAAGTAGAGAAAATTAACTATCTATAGAAGCACAACAGATAAGGAAGTTGGGAAAAACTTGAATGAGGTGCCTTTGGGAAAGGGAGGGACTTTGGAGGACTGCTGAGAGGGCCCCATGAAGAGGGAAACCCAAGAGTACAACATATGAAATACAAGCAGAGGTAGTTTATTTGGTAAAGAGGTAGAAATGATGGTGAACTTTAGAGTTCAATTATATGTCAGACAAAAGGTGGAAATAGTAGCTTGAGGTCAGACTGGGAAGTCTTGAAAGATCTTGCTATAAAGTATTTGTGTTTTATCCTAGCAGCTCCAGATAATCACTGAGTTTTTAAGGGGCATCATTTACTAAGCACTGAAGACAAGAAAAAATATGTGTGATCAGCAAGCCTTGACATGTTCTTCTCTTTAATTTTGCATTTACTGGATTCAGGATTACTTACTTACTTTTAGCCCCTTTTGCTAGCTCCCTAGCCCTGTCGAGGTATAATCTATGGTCACATGATGGACACATAGTTCTTACTGTGTCTTTAGTCAGGCGCATTCCAGCTGCTTATTAATCTGCCTCTATCCCAACATAACCCTCCAGAGCCCATCTCACATGGTTGGACAGGCAATTATTTATATCCATGCTAAATTTGCTGGATGACAGCCTCTTAATATGCCACTTCTCAGAATCATTTTCCTTATAAAGGAAATTTTAACAAGGGCATGCGGAAATCACTTCTTGAATATCCTCTCCTTTGCCCTGTCTTGGACTTTTCACCACCCAAATGTAAATTTTCTCTTCCCTGATCTTCCACTGTACTCTCCCAATGCTCAAGGGACACTATACCCAAAAAGTAGATAAATATGTTTAGCAAGATAATAGTGTTTTGAACTTTATATTTGTATTGCTAACTCACACCACAAATTTGATATTCCCTTCCAGATAGTTCTTTTTTCATGATCTTTTGTTCTCTTTGGACCAAGAAAGAGCTCCTTCATAGATCTATAAGTAGATCCTAAAATGATCATTTTGCCAAGAATCCATTTTCCTACAAATCTTGGTTGTTTCATCCAGAGGACAAAGGAAAAAAGCAAATATTGAGCATATCAGCTAGGCCATTTTTTTTTTAATTATAAACAATCTCACAGCAGTCACTTAGCATACTCTTATCGGAAATCTTAATTAGCTGCAATTTCTCCCCATTTTTTTCTTTTGGTTTAACATTGCACAAGAAGACATTGGGGATTTCTGCTCAAGAACTTTTCAGGGGAACATGATAACTTCATGGAGGTAAATAAGATTTTACTGAAGCTAATAAACCTTTTATTAAATTCAAGTGGGGGGAATAAATTACTTATCATATTTTTATTTAGCACATTTTATGACTAATACTTCTTGAGTGCTTATTATATGTCAGTCACTGTGCCTAAGTGTTTTATGGGCATCTTCTCATTGTATCTTTACTCATTTCTGTATGATATTGATATGGTTACAATAACAGAGCCTTAGAGACATTATAATACTTAGTTGGGATCACATAGTTAAGGTGCAAAAGAATTCTAGCCCCAGTGCTAACTTTAGAACTGACCCTCCTAACCTTTCAGCATGGTTCACCTCTTGTCCTCAATACTCTAAAATATCAAGTAAATGGATTCCAGAATACCAGGAATCCTCAAATTATCTGAATTTTAATTCCATTGAAAAGACACAAAAAGTAGAGTAAGATAAAAGATGAAAAGTTATTATTCTAGCATGCTCTTATTTAACCCCTTTAATGACTTTCTAGTGCAGATGGAATAAAATCAATTCTTCCCATTGTAGTCTACAAAGCATTAGATGATCTCATGACTGCCTGCTTTTTCAATCTCATCTTTTACTCATCTGTCCTTGCTCATGAGTTCAAGGTCACATAGATAATGAGTGGCAAAGGAAGCATAATTTGATCAAGATCACATGCTACTTAATAGTGACACCAAGATTTGCATCCAAACTAATATTCCTCCAGAACTCTGCTCTTTTATTAACAAATACTATGTGTCTAGAATGTAGCCTCATATGATTCTTGCTGAATTGACTGTCCTTTGGTGTTAGAATCTGATTTTCAGCCCTAATACTTGTCAATATTTTTTTCTGTCAGTGTCCTTAAAAAAGACCCATAAGATTGGTGAAAAAATGAAGCACTGGATTACTTACAATATGTCTTTTCAGTGTAGATTTCATACTATTTTTAGGCATGATAGAAAAGAATATATAGAGTTATATTAAGTCAGACTTCAAGAGCTGGGAGGAGCTGAGCTGATTTGAAGTCTCTGATCTCTTGTCCTGAAATAGCAGGTTGGTAGCTTCTACACTGGTGGAACTCAGCAGCCATGGAGGAACTTGAAGTTCTTTGCTCTCACTCTCCTCTTTTCACCTCTTCCACCTACAAAATCTGTGAACTTTTAACATCTTCCCACACAACACCACTCTCTCAAATCAAGCCTTTGAAGAATACCAGATCTAAAAATAGAAAAATCAAAGGCCACAGGTTTTTTCTGCACAGGTATAATACAAATATACATTTGCATATGAGAATTCATAAATATATAGACTGACAGTAGAACTACAAATAGTTCTAATTTCAGTTTCTATGCTGTAGATAAAAGTCAGATCTTATAATCTCTCTGGCAGATTTTATGTATTACATGTTTTGTATATATGATTTATCTTTTTTGTCCTTGTAGTTCATAATTTTAAAACAATATGCCCTTTGTGTTAGGCTAATGCTTATCTCTCTTTCAAAGTACACAATTTCCAAACACTGTTACAGGTGATTTAGCTCATAATTTTGCTGTAAAAATATTCAGAATTTGCCCATACCTCCCACCTTTCTATATCCTTCTAATCATTTGCAAATGGTTCACAGTCTCTCAGCATAATAGGGGTCATAGAAAGCATGACACAGAGCTTTTCAGCACCTCCAGAATTTTACTTGTCTAGAAAATTCCCATGAAAGAGCAGAAATCATGTGCATTTGCCTATATCATCTGTCATTTTATCTTTAGTCAAATAATTTTCTTATATAATGGTCAGTGTTAGGTGCTATTAATAGGTTGAAAGGGTATGAAAACAACTAACAATTTTCTTACAAAAGAATAAGTAAATACTAGCTCATCAAACATTTTTGAAGCCTAGCAAATGCCACTTTAATGCTTTAACACCCTCAATGAAATGTGTAGCCATCCCATTATTCCAAGGAATAATAATTTAGGAAATAAAGTTCAGAGGCAGTTTCCAAGTTCTATAATCATTAATAGACATCAGGGAGGTAAAAGTACCTTATACAGTGTGTGTTTGGGGATGGGGGGAGTAGTCTTAGAACTGTTGAGTAGAATTAGTTTACCAGCTCATCTCATTTATAGGTAAGAAACCTGGAGCCCAGGGAACTGAGAGAACCTTCTCAAGGTCATGGGCAGTACTACTACCTTGTTCTCTGTACTCATATTTAATGGTTTGCTCACTACGCTGAAGCAGCCCTTATTATTATGGAGATTCCAGTAAGGATACCGACCTCACCTCCCATTATCCAATGGGAAATGGTAACAAATCTACTTTGGAAGACAAATTGCTACATAAGTGTACAGCATTCTTATTTTTATTTCTGAAACATATATATGTGGATTTTAACTGCTTCCAATTGGCCTATTTATAAATTAATTAGATGGAGGCAAATTAACAAGATCTGTTTTACCCTCAGCCTTGAAAATATCTTAATATTCCTTAAAAGACCATTGAGTTACTTCTTTTTTATAAAGCAGAGTTTCATTGTGTTAAAAATAGTGTGCTTAGAAACAATTTGATTTTTTTAAATAGTCATACTATTTTTAACTCATTGAGTGTTTCTCTCTAAATTTCATTTGTAAAATCATCACCTACAAATTCAATACTTCTCCCCCAATGTTTTTATTTTTTTAAAAAGCAATTTTTATTATTAGTGTTGCTTATTTAAACATCTGAATTAGGGACTCTATTGTTGAGACTTAGACCATCCCTGCATGTAAGCTCACTTATATCAATGGGATGGCATGGGACAGCGTGCATTTGATATAAAATGAGCATCATAATCCTTTTGGCTCAAATTTGCTTTGAGCTTACTTCTTGTATCACTGTTTCCATATCCTCCTCAAAGCAGCCTAATGAAGGTTGTACTGTTATTGTCCTGAGTTTGTAGATGAGAAAACCGATACATACACAGATGCAATGATTTACCCAGGCAGCTCAGCTAGTAACTAATAGAACCAGGATGTGAGGCCTGACAGTCTGGCTCCCAGCATATTTATCCCTTTCTGTCTTTCTAAACTCTTGCATGAGTCATTTGGCCTTCCTCAGTCATCTTCCCTACAAAATGAGAGAAAAAAAAACAACAGATCAGCTAATCTGGATGGACCCTTGTGCTCAATAATCCTCAATTGTAATTATCTGCAACTTGAATGTTTTAGAGGAAAAATAAATTAATACTTAATACTTCATCTTTTTAAATGCAGGGGCATCCTTAAAACAAGGCATCATAAATCTCAAAATACATCAAATTCTTTTCATTCTTTCTTGTGTCATATGAAGAATAGACCACCCATTTTTTTAAAGATTTATTTATTTGTGTATACAAGAACTGGGGTACAGGCCAGAGGTGTGAGGGGTGAGAGGATTCACCAGAGACAGGGAGGGGAACTGAACAGGCAGACTGACTGAAATACGCTGCTGAGGGGAGCAGTGGGAGAGACAGGAGAGGTCTGCTGCTCCATGTGGGCTGTTCCCTGGCCAGCCAGGGATCCAACTCCTGTTACAGAGGTTGTGGATAGCTTCATAGTGCTGTGCTTAACCTCTTGCACCACCAGGGAGGCCCCCACTCATGTGTTTTTTTTTTTTTTTCCAGGCTTTTCTAAGATGTGTCACTTTGCCATGAGAATTGTTTTGAACTGAGGTCATTTGAGGTCCCACAGCCTCATTAGAACATTTACTATACCCTTACTGATCTAGAAGAATGCAAGTTGAAGGAATTACCCAGATTAGTTGTGTTGTTTTTTTATTTTGTTTTGTTTTGTTTTAACTAGAATAACCTTCTTATTAGAGAAAACTCTCTATATGTCAGGCCAGTTATAGAGCATCTGGTCTTCATCATATGAGTCACCCTCCTCTCTCCTTGTAGCCCAGTCCTCTGTCCCGTTCCTTAGCTTGGGATATATACCCCCATTTTTACTCACAAACCTTGCAATCTGTAGGTATGTGGATTCTCCATATGTATGTAATTAAGTTTGTTTAATTTTTCTACTGTCTGATGTTCATTTGATTATTCAGCCACCCCAAGAAGAACCCAGAGGGTTAAGGGAAAATGCCTCTCCTCCCCAACACAGGTCAAGTAACTAATTGTTCTTGATTTGTTCTCTCTTCATTCCTTGCTGCATTTCTTATTTTTCCTTTTGAAGACATCTAGGATGGAGGCAAGCCATCTCTCATGTGGAGATTGAAAACACTGATTCTGGTAAGAGGATGCTGGTTTGATTCTTGCCCTGTCACTACAGGTTGCTTGGCTTGACCATTCCTGAGTTTTTTCATCAGTGAAATAGGGATGAATGTATAATTACTGTTATCAAGGATACAGAGCAATAGGACAGTTAAAGCTCTTAGAAGAGTGCCTAGCACAAGGTTTTAAGTAATTGCTAGCTAATGCCATTTTTACATTATAAGTTTCCTAACCATTTTTTTTTTTCAACAAAGTAATTTATTTATTTTTTTTTTTCAAATATTAAATTTTTATTTTTATATTCCCCCATACAATTGCAAACGCCCCATTCTGACCCCAATCCTTCCCCTCCCGCCCCCCACCCCCCAAAAGTGTCTCTGGTTCATAGTTTTTGTTGATTTTGATTTTCACTTTCTTATATTCATTTTCCTGGTCCCTTATTTAAGTTTTCTAGATTCCTGCTATGAGTGAGACCATCCGGTATTTTTATTCACTGTGATGTCAGCATTTAAATTTCATTTCCAATGCTGACTTCTCTTATGTAGGAACACAGACATAACTATTAGTCTTTTGAGTCACTCCTGCAGTAAATATGTCCTGTAGCTGACTTGATCTCTTTGCAAACAATGACCATCTTGTCTCAACTTTCTTTAGTCACTTAGGTTCTGGTTTCAAATCACAAAAATACAAAGGAAAATAGAGCACTTTCTCCAGATCCTTATTTTCTTGTTCACCTCTCCTCACCTCTTTTTCCATTCTTTCCTCCTTCATGGGCTAGGGAGTGCTCTACACCCTAGTGCATTTACTTCAGGTGTTGGGCCCTAAATCCAGGAAACTATCTCACTTTTCCTTACACATCTTAAATAGACCCATTGTCAAGATTTCTTTAACTAAAGCTCAAAAAAGCCCACAGACTTTGATATTATTTGGAGGTTTGAAGAGAAGATGGGTACTTACACCTACTGTGTGACAAGAGCCAATCTCTGCTAGATACAGTCATGCATTGCTTAAGAGCAGGGATACATTCTAAGAAATGCCTCTTGGGCAATTTTGTCTTGTGTAAATGCAATGTTAACAGTGGATTTTGTATCCCTAGGAGACATGGTGAACAAAGCAAAAGAAGGTTAAATCAAAAATAAAAGAAACAGATGGTATCAAGTGACATGGTAAACAGGCAATATACAGTGCAAAGCTCTATGATGTTATGGCTACAAAGTTACGATGGCTACCTTGTTACCAGGCAACAGGAATTTGGGGACCATCATGGTATATAAGGTCCATCACTGACTGTAACATCATTATATGGCATGTAACTGTACTTCACTCCCTACAATCTCAGAAAGTTACTAGTAGTACATCCTTCTTACACATGAGGAAGTATTTGCATCACCTATCTAGTGAGAACTTGAATTAAGGCTCACCTCATATTACAATTTATATTCTTTTCCTGAGCCAGGAGCTGTTTTCTGTAGAAACAATGCTGATTTGCCATTGCTGATATGTACATGCAGCTTTAACATGTGAATTTTTATCTTTGGGATCTAAATACTTCCATAGGTTTTTCACAAGACCAACATGAACGATTGGTGAACCCTACCTCTTCCATATTGGTACGATTTCAAAGGCCATTTACCAGATTTTTCTTTCCTTCATTATCTCCACTCTTGCTAGAGCCTTTAAGAAACTATATAGTACACAAATAATGATAAGAATTCTATCTAACAGCCACTGCTTACTATTCCTACACCATGTGTTAGACACCTTACCACACACTCTATATGCATAATTTAATTTGTGGTTTATAATCTTTATATGGTTATGTATTTTACAAAAATAGTTTCAGGTACTTTAATTGTCTAAGATTAAACAGCATGCCTTGGATCATCATACTGGGTCTTTGAGTACAGATCTGTGTGAATGTAACCATTGTATTGTCTTTTTTTTTTAGCTTAGACACATTGTTACAAAGAATAAAATTGGAATTCTGTTAGCATGTAACCCAACTTCTTAATTTCTAGAAATAAGTCAAATAAATGCACTCAGTGGTACTCTTCCCCATGGACTGAATATCTGAGGGAAATGTGGTGTAGTACAGAAACTGAGACTATCTTGAGGAAGACAGGAAATAGATGATATCATCCTCATGTGCTTGTAGAATAAGTAACAGTAACATAGACCCAGTGCCTGACATGTAGTCGGTGGCCCTCATATGACTATTGTTGGTACTCCTGTCACAAAGCCAGGTATTGTCCATCATCAGATGCTGGCTGTGCATTTACTGAGAACCTTGTTGCACCGAGGTCAAGACTGTGGTTGAAGGAGGAGGGCAATTGTTAGGGGGAAAAGATGTCCTGAGCAAACTCCATACAGGCTTTGTGGACTCCACCCATGCTCCATCAAGACACTGGGAACTACAAATCCCATGATCACCAAAGGGAAGGTTGCAAGAACCTGAGGGCGGAGTTAAGCAACTATGTTCTCTGTTTGAGTATTTAACTGGCCATTTGACCAGGGGTCTCTCTTTTGGCCATGCCAGCACTTGGTTTTTCGCCAGCTCAGCAGGTCATTGGGATTCCAGATCAGCGGAACTGGGAGGACTCATTTACGAACTTATCTCCCTCTTTTTCTCCCTGAGTTATTCATTTCCCCATTTCCACTTCCCTTGTAAATAAACATTTTATCAACCTTTTGTGTGTGTCTGCAGTTTAGCATTAATAAGTCCCCTTTGAAAACACGGGTGAGGGCCCACAGTCAGGCAACCCGTTTTATATTGGGTTGCTGTATAACACAAGATGATCTACAAGAATGGACAGAGAAGTTAATCTTCAAAGCAGTAACATCAAGAAAATGCCCTGAGCCCTTGATGTTAACTAAGTCAGGAAGCCTTCTACTAGGTCATTTAAGCTGTAGGTTTCAAATGTTCATTTAGGGACACATTGAAAAAAGAAACTCATGTTAGAAGATTTAATTTCTCCAAGTTTCACCTTGCTCATAAATAAAATGAGTATAAGCATGTTATCTATCTCCTGAGTTGAGAGGCTAACTCCTGTAGAGACTTTGGCACATCAGATACTCCTAACAAATGCAAATCTCCTTTACTTATGATGAGATTACATTTCTATTAACCTGTTGTAAATTAAAAGTATCTTGAGTAAAAAATGCATTTAATACATCTAACCTACTAAATATCAGAGCAGAACATAACTTTAAATGTGCTTAGAGCACCTACATTATCCTACAGTTGAGTAACATTATGTAACACAAAGCCTATTTTATAATAAAGCATTGAACATCTCAGACACAGGTAGGCCTAAACATCATGGGTTGTGAAAACACAAGCACAATATCCAAACAAATCTGGCAGTGGAATGCACTGTACAGGATAGGTTGTTTACCCTCACAATTGCATGACTGACTGGGATTTGCAGCCACTGCCAGCATCACAAAAGCATAGTATATGGTGTACAACTAAAGGTCAGAATTCAAAATTTGATCAAAATGTGGTTTCTACTGACCGTGTAGTGTTTTGCACTATCATGAAGTCAAAAAATCACAGGTACCTCAGGAGTTAGGCACTGACCATACTCTCTGTTATCAATGATGTTGCTTTCATCCCTCTTTACCCAAGGTAGAGCAGGGTTTGGTCTAGTTTTGTTTGGTTATCTTAGTTCCAATAATCCCATAACATTTTAAAGGCATAAAGTACACATATACTCATACTAGGCTGGAAAAAAAGATACTGTGATAATGTGATTAATAATAAGTTCTTGGGTGGCAATAGTATTTTCAAGAGCTTCATAGACTAGTAAATTTCATTGGCTTCAGTGCTTATGAAAGTGAAATTGACAGCTCATTGCCCAGAGCAGCAAACACATAATTCTCCTGTGTTTTTGTTCCAAGTTCTTAAAATAGCTTTGTGTCTCAGGTCGGAGGTTCATTTTCACTATTTCTCTGCCAGTAACACAGACTGGGGTTAGGGTGACTCAATGTGTTCTTGCCTGATTTCTGAGATGTGAACAGCTTTGACTAGGAATTGGGGGACAATCAAAGAACAACCCATGTTCTTGGAATGAATATGCTGGCACAAAATTCTTTATTACCACCACCTCTCTATTTACATAAACTTTTCCCATGAGTAATGCCATATGATCCTCTCCAAATCTCCGGAAAACCCAGAAAAGATTTCATTTCCATTTTTTCATTAAGAAATGAGGATCAGAAAGGTGAAGTGAAGTGTTCCTGATTAGCATGAGCTGGACTTAAACCCAAATCTGCCTCCAGAACCAAACTCTTTCTACAGGACTGCATATTGCCGCTTACCCATACCCTTGCCATGTCTGGAAGAAAATAACATTCATGGATCTTGACTTTTCATATAGATATCAAGTTGCATCCTTCAGAAGGGATGAGCTTCACAAACTCAAACCTCTTTGTTGCTTTTCAAATTGTTTCAGAGGTCTAGAACTGACTGTATTCCTAAAGGTTGAAGATAGACAAGGTTGGTGTATTATTGCTTGTGACCCTGCCAGATCAGATCCTATCACCATGTCCCCTGAGGTTTGTCAGGGTTCACTGGCCCGGGGCTTGTGTCAGAGGGTTTCCTTTAAGTGGGATCGGCCAGGGTGTGTGCCAGGTTCTCCCCAAGAACAGTTGGCCTCGACTATAAACCTTGTTCCATTTTTGCCCCTTCCCTCTCCCCGGGCCTCTAGGAGTTTAATTTCTACCACTTGGGGCCTTGAAAACTATTCTTTAGAAAAATTCCAAATAAAATAGGAATTCTTTCACTATATATTATCAGCTTATAGATTGGTTTGTTAAAAAACAAAACAAAACAAAACAAAAAAACTATGGTTACTGTTATTAGGTGTCAAAAACCTCATCCATTGGGCTCCAGGAACCTGCATAAGACATGAGTATAAGCGGCACAATAAACATCAAATGAAATGTATGTAAAGTGACTATAAAAATGTAAGCTTTATATAACCGCAAAGAAGGGAAGGGCTGCAGCACTAGTCTGGGAAGAGGGAGTGAGGTGGCTGTGCCTAGAGCTCAGAGCACCAGACCTGCCCCAAGGAAGCTCTGCAATAGAAGGCTCAGAGGCAGTACAAGCTGACTTGAAGAATGGCCAGGACTGGACCAGTTGTACCTTCAAAGTCATTTGGATTGCTGTGACCTCTAGCCATCTGTGTCTGGGAATGTAAAACAAATGGTTAATGGCATCAGATGGATAATGAGCTCAAATGTCCCCCGCTTACTGCCTTAGGAGGGAAAAGGGCCCCCTAGAGAAATAATAGAGAATGCCATTGTCAAAGTTGCAATTAATTGTGCATTCAGGAAAGCTCATCTCCTGCTAGTTATGCTGTTCAGAAAGGGTCAGTTAAGGATGATGAAGGAACTGTGATTGAGAGGACAATTTTTGTAGTGTTTTTAAGGTCAAGAATGCATATACAATGACCAAATTCCAAAGATCATGGAATAAAGTTGTATGGGTCATGTCCTGGGGTGGATTAGGAGCTGACTTTCTTCAGTCAAAATATGTGCCTAAGGGTATGTCTGACCTTCTGACCTTAAAAGCATGGAGAATATTGGTTGCTTCTACAAACTGTCTTTTTACCACCACTGCTTAAACCAAATACGCCCCCTGCCACCTTTCTCTGGAGCATATGCTGTGGCAATGTCCTCTCATTTCACTTTTCAGACTTCATCTCTTATTTTCTTTCTTTCTTCCAGCTAGTGAGACCTGCAACGACTTCCATCCAATGTTCTTCGCCCATGACAGATCCTTTGAGGAGTTTTTCTGCATTTGTATCCAGCTTTTGAATAAGACATGGAAGGAAATGAGGGCAACTTCTGAAGACTTCAACAAGGTAAGGTGAATCTAGGGGAGAGACAGAGCGCCTATGTTCCCAAAGGAGACTCAGTGTACATAGTTCTTGGGCTGTGTCTGTGTGTGGGAAGGTAGATGGCACATTGAGAGAATGATAATGGCTATGATTTTGGGTTATTTTGAGAATGTAGAAAGAATGACCTACCTATGTAGACATGAAGCTGTATGTTGGTAATGTTCTCATACCTAGGGTTAAGTTTGGACAGCTTTGTTCCTTTTGGCTTACTAAGCTGAGACCCTTTCTTTAGAAATATTGTTTAGATTAAATTTTTCCTCACATGATTTTGGCCTAGGATGCCTGGGTATTGCAAGATCTATTGGAAAAAAATGCCTTCCCTCCACTTGTGCAAGTAGCCAGCACTGGGAGAATGAAATCAGAAAGGCTGCTCTGTTTTGGTCACTTGGACTTTTTTTTTGAGAATTTTAATTATGTTTAGATCTGTGCTTTTCCATCAACAAGTGTTTTTATTAAAATGCAAGATTTTTTTAAGGAGTTGAGTAAGTATGTATATAGGGAACATTTCTTGGTTTATAGTAAACCTTTGATTCTTTGAACTAAAGTCTCCTTTGGTTTTCTTTAAGAGTGTAATGAACTTCTCATTTTTGTCTGTGTGTGAATGTTAAGTGAAGAGAACAGTATTGATCAACTAGGAGGAAGCAGAAGCATCCTGTGTGTTTTCAAGATAAACAAAATCTTTATCCTGAGATAAACACTTTGTTGAAAATAAGGACATTGCTAATAATAACAGAGTGGGGACAGGTATATTGCAACTTTTAATACTTTTAATTTGCTACTCTATTTGCTATTTTCCTGCTGCTGTTCTAATTTGCTACTGATCTGGGTAATGTATAACCCCATCACCTAGTTCCATGGTACCCCTTGACCTGATCTAGGGACATAACTTTCTAAAAATAGAAAGGTATGTCTTCACAGTCATCTTGTGGGCCTCCAGGTGCTTGGGCTTGGTGTACAATACTATCCACCTTCCAGCTCTACTTGATATTTTTACTGATATTCTGGATATTTGCCTCTTTGCCACCCTTCCTTGGAATTTCATCTCATCCTTTTCTACCATATATGGCCAATATTGGTTAAGAAGAAATAAAAACAGGAAAAGGAAATGCTGCTCATTCCCAGATCTCACTGTCTCACCAGCATAAGGTGCTTACCTGCAGTTTTAGCAGACAAATTCCAAGCTACCTCAGCATGGGCCATCTATATAATCATTGACATAGGTCTCAGCAATGTCTCACTGGAGAACACTGATCTGGAAGCTGCAATCTACAGCTGCAAAGGATCAGCCGTACCTAAGGACAAGCATAAGTCGGGAAGGAAAATGGAGGGAAGATGTCCATTAATTCCTTTGTGATTATACTGGTAGCCTCTTGAGTGTACTTGATTTGGTTGTGAGTGACTTTGAGAGTCAGGTGCAAATCATCCCTGGGAGAAGGGAGGAAAGGGCATGAAGAATTTTGTACAGTCAAGCCAAGATAAAGTAGAGAATAAATCAATAATCTCTTAAATGGTTATGACTACTTTGCCTCTGGTTAATTCAGTCTTTTACAGACTACAGTGGTTGTGTTTCTCTCTGCTCCCTCTTCTCCTAGAGTAGACCTCATGAGCTGTGTGCTTTGGCATCAGTTGTCCACTTGCTTTCTGAGAGCATCTCATTCATCCTTCTTCTCCTCAGTTCCAGAAATCTGCATTTTTATAAATGATAATGGTGCAAATACTGTTGTTGATCTGTGCAATTAAGGTTTATGGAGAAATGTTATCAAATTCCTACAAAGGAATGGTTTAAGAGGAAGAGAACTTACACATTTAAATCCTATATGACCTAAGATAATGATGTGAAGTTCCAAGAATGCATTGTTAGCAAAGGAAGTCAGAATGATTAGTCTGAAGGAGGCGAGCAGGGCTGATAGAGGGAAATGAGCATGGTTATGGTTTCTTAAGGGCTTGTGTTCAGGTTGGTGGCAGTGATATCCTGCCTATACAGGGAGAGGTCCTGAAGATGACAGCAAGTTCCCTAAAGTGACTCTTTAAAAGTGAAACTTATTTTCACTGTTATATAGCTGCAAATATACTCTGCAGCAAGATCTAAGAGCCAGGTTTTGAGTAAGGTTTCTTACATGGCCCTAGTGCTATCTTGTTGCATTATCTACAGATCATAAACTAGCATCTGTTGTCACACAGTTGCTGCCAAGTAGGAGTGGCAGTTTATGGCTGTGAATAGGCAGCTGGGGGCCTAGAGGCAGAGGGCCCCACCCCATGTCCCAGAAATCCATTCCTTAAAGATGGGTATCAGAGGATAAGCTATGGGGAGGACAAGGGATTTGTTTCTGCGTGAGACATTGTTACCATTTGCTTTTTTTCTGTTTAAAATGTTGTTACCATCTTACTTTTGTAACCAAAAGAGTATATCAGTTGTATACTTTATCATGTGGGTATTATTATTTTTCTACTGCCTCTGTAACAAAGAACAAATGAGGTGACTCAAACAATACAAATTAATTTTCTTACATTTCCATAGTTCAGAACCAAAAAGAGTCTCCCTGGACTTAAATCATGGTGTCAGCAGAGCTATATCCTGCTGCAGCTCTAAGAAGAGAATCTATTTCCTCTGCTCTTTCCAAGTTCTTGAAACCTTCTGTTTTGCTTGGCACATGGCCCTCTTTGTTCATCTTCAAAACCAGCAACCACAGTCCAGTCTTTCCCACATCACACCTCATTGCTCTGATCCTTCTTTTGCCTCCATCATTCATTTTTGAGAACCCCTATGCCTGCCCTGGACCACCAGCATAAGCCAGGATATTTTTCCTTAAACCATTTAATTTTAGCTGATTAGCAACCTCAAGGTCACCTGCAACCTAAATTCCTTTTGCCCCATAGAAGGTAATGTATTCAAAGGTTCTGGGGATTAGAATATGGGCATTATTCTGCCTACTGTAATGTGTATTTAATTTGTAAGCATATTAAATTTGTAGGTGTGTGTATCAATTTAAATTAATGAAACATTGTCACATGAGATTTTTGTTGTCCTTTTAGCTATTAGACCAGCACAATACCAGTGATAGAGTTCTGCTAGTGGTTGCTCAAATACTGAAATAAATTTACACATATAATTATGTCCCTTTACTTTTATGTCTCTGTTCTGCCCCCATCAGCCTTTACAAAAGAGAAGAGCCTTGTGTGAGAGCCTTTAGTTGAGTTTGAAGAATGTCTTCCTGAGTTTTTCCTGCTGCCTATCAGCCACTGCTCTGCCTTACCAGATAATAAATTGAAAAAAGAGATGAGTTGAAATTTTAATCAGGTCACTTTTCTTCTTGTTATTAACTTGGTAGGAGAAGAGATTGAATTTAGGAACAAATCTAGATTTGGAGTTACTAGTAAATGTAATATTTGTCTTGTTACCTGAGATATCCAAACTTAGGTTCAGAGATATTTTAAAAGAATCCAATATGAGACATGATTTCTTTTGAGCTGTCTTAGATATACCCTCAGGTTCCTGCCACATGGAACAGAAGCATGGAAGGTGTATTTGTTGACCTGAGACCCAGGGTTCTGTAAGAAGGGCTTAGTTAGCTATCTGTCTTCTTTACCTCATAACTGGAGAAGCAATATCCATCCTAATTTTTGTTTTGTCCAACAAACAGTGTTAATTTCTAGCTGAACCAGGCATCATTTCTATAACCTACTTTGCTTGGGACAGACACTACTTTGTGGATAATTTAGTGCCAGGTCGATAATGCTCATGCTCAAAGTGAGCATTTGGAATGGCAGAATACTTCCTGCTGCTCTCGACTTGGAAGCAGCAGATGAGATTTTTTTTTTTATTTGTATAAGAGAAGTAGAATTATGGAGTGATTAAAATATTTATGCTTTGAAAAGTACTTTCAGTTTCTCAATATAGCAATCTCTGCAGAATAATCCATTGATTCAGACCATTGAGTCTGAATTCTGTTTTTGCCTTTTATTACCAATATTTTAGAGCATGCATTATTCATTTTTATGGGAATTAGAGAAACCTAGCTGTAGCTGGATACCTTAGCACACAAGTGGCCCTATAGTCATTCCTTTGAAGTCCTCATTTTATATAGGGAAGTAAACAGGTATGGGAATCTCACTGAAAGCTTTTGGCTCCCTGCACCTTAAAAATCCTGGCAAGGATATACACATTAAAATATATGTGTGTGTAATAGTGTTTCTCAGCTTGTAAAATGACTCACCTGGGGGGCTTTTGAAGCCCCCATTATTCCAGTCCCCAAATGCAGCACATTCCAGTTCTATTTGGGGGGTAGCCACAGTTATCAATGAACATTTTTCTTAACACAATTTTGATCAGGAAAGGCAAATCATGTCCATAGAATTACTGTCAGCTAACAATGTAACACTTATCACCAACTAATGCAAATTGCATGCACTGATGAAATAGTATGTTCATTGGTCTATAAAACCCAATCCTGGTTTTGCTTGGGAAATCTATGCCTGAAAAACTTTTTTAAAAATTGGACACTAGTATCCCATCACCCTCTCTTTTGGCAGAATGGTATTAATTTGAAGTAATAAATATAAAAATTCTTTGAGGAAATAAAATATGCATTTGCAATGTGTTCTTTTTATGTGTAATAAGATAAACCATTCTATAAGAGCATGTGGTATAAATATACAATGGAATATTAATCAGTTATTTAAAAAAAGAGGAAACAGGAGGGGATTATGCTACGTGAAATCAGAAGGAGAAAGACAAACACTGGATGATTTCACTCATATGTGGAATATAAAGAAACAAAACAAAGGATCAGACAAAGATAAACCGAAACAAATCATAGAAATCTGGCTGCAAAATTGAGGCTACCAGAAGGGGTGGGGTAGAAACGAAGGGTAAAGGGGGCCTAATGGACTGTAGTGGAGGATTATGGGTTCTTTGGTGGTGGGTGTAATATGATAACATACATTTGAATAAGTGTGAATCTTTACCCCTAAATCATACACAATGTTGTAGCACTGTTACATAAACAAAAACAATACAATTTTAAAAAATAACAAATTGTAAAACAAAAGCAGAAAAGCTTTTTAATTAAATAGCTCATTTAACTTTGCCAGGAATAGACTTTAAGCTGAAAAGTTAAGGGATGTTGCTGGGGTCTTCCTCCAAACGACTTTATAAAGCACCTTAGTTTTCCATGTGACTAGCCATGGGAAGCAACCTTAAAATCAACAGGCCCCTCCCATAATTCTCACCTTACTAAAACCTCTCTGGCAATTTCTTAGCTGTCCATACCTCTCTTGGGATGGTTAGTCCTTCTAGAACAAAATACTTGTTCATAGCATTGGTGTTACTTTAGATACTATGAAAATTGACATTAGAAAATAAGATCAAATAACTTTGTCATGTTTTCAAATTACAAAAGTGGAAGAAACTAATGATTCAAAAAATGTTGTGACTCTGCAGCAAAAGGCACTGTTTTAAAACATCACCCGGTGGCATAATAAGCAAAGCACGCACAATAGAGGTTAGAATCTCAGGCTGGCAGATGAGAAAGCATTCTTTAAAATAGGAGACACTGCACGGGAGAACCCAGGCCCATCAAACAAAACCACAGCTGCTCCTGGCTAAGCTAAAAGCTTCATCTGAATCAGTGGGAGAAAATCTCAATTAGAAAGAATTGGAGCGGAGGACAGAGCAAGTATCCTGAGAAGTCCCCTAGATGATTATCCATGGAAAATAACTACTAACAAGTCATATCTAATGGATTCTAGTATAGTGTATAAGAGAGAGTGAAAGCTTAAAGGTAACAAACACATGGATTAAAAAGGGAAATATGTTCACTTCTCAATCTGCTTGCAGCTTACTGACTTTGTGTGCATGCTTCTCAGGGAGCAATTATATATTCACAAGTCCGCTTCCTAGGCCAGCTTACTTCATAATGGTGCAGACAGCGCTCTGTTGGTTAGCTGAGCTGGCCTAGGGAATGAAAGGTGGTCTGTGACTCTCAGCATGAATAAACATGAATCTTCTCATTTGCATGAGGCAGGTGACTGTAAAATATCTTGCAGCAAGTTGTGAAAGGAGGCTTTGTACGTCAGTGCCCAGGGGAAGCTGGGAAGGACTCTGCGTTGTTTATCTTCATTAGAATTCCATCTAGTGCTGCTGTTATTGATCTGAACAGGGCCTGGTGTGACTAATAAAGTAGGTGTACGTTTTAATTGAAGCATGAATATTTAAGTAGAAGAGAAGTCTTTTAAAAGGCCCTAATGTCTTACAATGAGTTTAACCATTTTTCAGCTCTCTGGGTCATTTACAAGTATTTGTTCAAAAGGCTGGTCATGTTGCACAAAGGATTTGAGGTTTGGCAGTAAGGAGATCAACCCTCCTCTAGAAGCAAATGTGTTACATGATGTTTCCTGTTGGATAGGTAGCAAGTGTATGTGTTTGTGTGTGTGTGTTTAATTGAGTGCTTTAATTTAGTCATTTAAGGTAAACCTTTTTTCATGAAATTTGTCATTTTAGGTTGGACAATAATCAATGCATGTGTCCTTATAGTCCTCATCGATATCAATTATGCTATCTAGAGACATTTGAAAGACTACAAGAGACTGACTTATACTTACTTTTTTCCAAGAGGTATCTTTTTACGTAGGTCCCAGTATTAAACTTTCTAAAAAGAAATAATATTTTTTATGAGTAAGCTGGACCTGACCAAGATAAGGCGGTGGTTGGGGGGGGGGCAATATAGTTTAAAGCAGTATTTTTTAATCTCTTTGGCATTACTACCCCCCAGGCATCCATTTTCAACACTTTTTATCCTGTAATTTTAATTATGCAGATGTATTGTTATCAGTTTATGCACTATGTATATATCCATGCTTTATACATGAAAAGAGTAAGATTTTTTGCTCCTCTAAGGACTACATTTCACCCAATGCATGCACTCTCCCCCTCCACTTTACCTCCACTTTGAGAATGCAAGGTGGAGAAGATAGAAAGAAGGCTGAAAGCAGCAAGAGCTTTGGGGAGCTATCCAGTGTGGTGGTCCTTCACCAGCATTGTGGCCTTAAACATTTCCTTCAGCCACCATTCTCTTCTGTAAACCGGTGGTCGTGATAATAGTAATAACAGTATTTCCCAAGATTAGATCCTCAAAGGTTGACTTTGTGTCACCCTATACAATCCTGCAGGTGACTTAGTGGCTTAGGTATGTCTCTGAGGCAGGCCACACTGGTCATTTAAATGTCCAGGAGCCCCCTTCCAATTGGATGACTATGTGTACACAATTCAACAATCAACTTCGGATTCCTCATGTCTGAGATGAGGAGAGGAGAATTACCACCATAAATATGTCTAGTCTGGCTCCGAGCCCTGAACCTTGTCAGACAGATAAACTATATGGCTCAGTCTACCCAGAAACAAGCACCAGGTGACAGGATTCTAGATGCCTCTGAGAAGCAGTGATGAGTGAGAAGAAAATGATACTCAGAGCAACACTGATGACAGACATTCTCATGAAAGGTAGAGAAGCTTCTCTCTCAGATATAGTAATTAACTTGCCAGAATGCATCTCTGTGTATCTTAGTGTTCACAGCTACACAGGATCTGTGCAACTTTAATGAGAAACATAGGGATGACCATAAAGTGGTCCGTTTCCAGGTAATATCCAGGGATAAAACCATTAACAGCCTGGTCATATCTCCTTATGAAGGGAGAGTCTATGAGTACCCTGACCCCTTTAGAAAGAATTAGATTTGTTTGACCGTGTTCATAAATACCATAAGAAATGATTAAGATGTTTAATAGTTTAACAGGTTTAAAATCTGTTTAAAGATGCACTGTTAGGTTTAATTACCTGAAAACACTGCTAGCATGTTTTGCTTTCTCAATGTTATCTTTTACTAAAGCATTTAAAAATATTTACCATGAGTGAGTCTAATGAATAATTTTGGATAGGTCTGACAGAAATATACATATTGTTGGTTCCTTCATGTTCAAGGTCTGTCCGAGAGATCTCATTTCTAAAATCTTTATAAAGCCAGTATATTTCTCTTTGCATATAACATGCTAAGTTGAGAAATGTCAATGACAAAAAGAAAATTGATAGATTCTTCTGCTGGACAGCAATGAGATACATTAGTCCCTTGGCACAATTGAAGATCATCCCTAAACATGAAATAATGATGGCTCTGTAAGTTAACTGTTCTATATAACTCTATTTGGTGTCATTTGAAACTTCTTCCCTTTCATTAACTACACTTTGGGGCTCTGTATGAATTGTTAACCGGTTCCTATGACCTGAATTCCATACTCCATTGGGATTATATGAGGGATTTGATAAAGGCACAGATACCATTTTATTAGTATATGTCCAATTAAAAGCAAATTACCTACATTTTAAGTAAGGCATAATGAAATTTAGGCATTTTAAATTAAAGGGCAGATGGAAATCAGACTTGGATAGCTAAGAAGGGTACCATTAGATGGGAATCTCTCATGAAATACAAGTCCTCCTCGATTTGAAAGAAAATATTTATCTTGTAATTGCAAAGTAAATTATGTCAAATGGGAGTTGAGAGTGCACTGCTGCAAAAGAATGCTTTTCCTCAGGTAGAACAGAAGAACATAGAGATACTGTCACATAGGTGCATCTTATTAGCATCTGAGCATGCCAGAAGTTGGGGTGTGATAGTGACTCTAGATGAAATAAGGAGTCAAAATGAGAGATAAGGGGCTAAAGTCATTAGCTAAGATGCTAGTACAAGAGCCAAAGATGGTAGAAGATCAAAAAGTGAGATTATCAAATAACCCTTGCAAAAAATACCTAGCACATCTAGGGGGCAGGGAGTTAAATATATATTTAATTATTTAAATGTTCACAATTCAATTACTAATGTATATTTCTATTATGCATGTGTAGATTTTATACTTTTACATATGAACAACAGTGAATGATGGGTTAAGACCATCATCTTAGCAAATGGGAGCTGCAGCACTGCTGCGTGGCTCAGCACCACACATTAGCCTGCCTGCTCTATCCTCAGGCATGGAGCCAACTAATCAAACAAGCCAAAAGCAGCAGCACTGGTTGAGAGGCAAGAAGAAGTCATCAAAATAAGCCTAAGTTCAGTAGCTGTTTCCTTCTTCTTTTGTGGCAAATGTCCTAGAGACCAAAAACAGCATGAAAACTTGGATTTGAGAGATGTGAATTCCAAATTACTAGTTCCTTCTTTAATTTTTCTCCCCTTCTTTTATCATTTCTGTGTGTTTTTGGTGCAGTTTTGGTAAAACTAAAATTATCAGTAATAGAAGTTGGTCAGTTAAACTATATGCGAGGAATTTGACTAGGCAGCACACTCACACTAACCAGCACCCATCCTCCCTTAGGAATGTCCTCAGACCTGCAAACTTATGGCAACAATTATCTTAGAAATTCCTCAAGGACACTCCATGCTCCAACCCTGTGAAAACCCAAACCCTGAACTTACCATCATGAACTGCAATTGTCTGCATAATTGTCAGGCTTCTTGGAACAGGACCTGGTTCAGAGTTTATGGATAGTCACTACTCTTGCTATGAGGTCTTCTTCCTTATTATTTCCTGGGTTCAGATTTTTTTCTCTCACTCCAAATATGTAAATTGAATGTCTGATTATAGTTCTACACTGCTCATGGGTGTGATAAATCCCATATCCTCCCCATGACCTCAACATGAGTGAAGTGTGTTTTATCTGTCCTTTAACTTTTGACTTGATTGAGTGACTTTCTTGTGCCAGTGAGATGTTTATGGATATGAAGGGAGCGCAGACCTTACTAATGCTCATGTAGTTGGTTTGGGCTCTTGCATTTTGCTTCAGCATCTACTGCCCCTTTGCTATAGAGTCTAGGAGAACATAAGAAGCACAGTTTTCTCAGTCAGCCCACAGAATTACACAGGTTAAAACAGCTACTCAGTTGAACGATAGACCTGTGAGAACGTCTTAGCTTTGAGGATTATTTGTTATTCAGCAGTAGTGTGGCAATAATGGACACCAATTGTTGCAGTTGTAACTTTCCAAATATCCTCTGACACAGAAATAACCATACCATTCTCTCTTTGAACCCATCTGTGGAACTTTACTGCCTGAGTCACAAAGTTGCATGGCCTTGATGAGATATTCAGACTACTCTTTAATAAGCCTAATGTACTTTTACTGCTCC
Organism: Talpa occidentalis; assembly: GCF_014898055.3. NCBI lineage: Eukaryota > Metazoa > Chordata > Mammalia > Eulipotyphla > Talpidae > Talpa > Talpa occidentalis. The sequence goes on along the minus strand of NW_026555331.1, from coordinate 111,219,414 downwards.
AAGCCCACATGTTTACCCCATTCCTGCCCTGAGCTCTGCATATACTGGGCATATATGTATATACCATTCCATATATACACGATAGTATTTTCATGTCTTCGGCATTCATTATCCTCCTTCCCTCTGCCAGAAATGTCTTCTCTCATCTGCCTTTGAAATCCAACTTTAGGATTTCACACAAGTGCCACCCCAATAAGAGAGGTAAGCGGTCCCTTTCATTTGGAATAAATTTCTTCACCTCTACCCCCACAGCATGGAACTAAAATTTTATTTTGGAAATTATCTTCTAGCTGTGTAATAGTAGTTGTTTATTTACAAATCTATCTTTCTAAATTAAGTCATTGGGAGTCATTGGAATAAATATGTTGGGACCAAGAACTACAGCTTTTATTTCTTAATATCCTCCAGGTGCTTCTTAAGTAGTATCTGCCCAATTACTTTAGGCTGAATGTTGAATGAATAGATGGGCAGAAATGTTTAATTCGCTCATTATGTAAAATAGTCCATGTGACCAATAAACTGAATTAATTTACAACATTTTAATGTGGGATGATCACTGTTCCATTTCTGGAGTCCATAGGTGCTAAGTATTTTGCAATTCTATAGAAGAATTTTCTTGCTCAAAATGTCAGTTTCCTATTTGAGAAAAACTCAAACCCTTTGAATATAATCTCTTTTTCATGTGTCAGTACTTGAAGGAGTTATCAGGTAACTTTGCCATTCTTAATGAAATGACAGAGTAATTATTTTCCACCTATAAGGTGAATAAATAGCCTCGAAGACATTGAGCAGATGCAAGAAAACTAAATTACTCTTTTCTAAATTGTGTGGTTTCAGTCCCTAGTCAAAAAAAAAATTGTCACATTCACACTTTCTTATATCCCTCTCAGGGCTGCTTATCCCACAAAGCCTGGCCATTTGGGGAGTAGTCTACTTTCCCACTGGTCTTTTTTCCAGGTCTGTGGGGAAAATAAGGCCAGTCATTATGCTTATCCCTTCACAGGATGACTGCTAAGAGGCCTTCCAGAAGTATGGAGAATTGGTGTGGCTTCCAGCAGCCCCTGCTATTTAGATGACTGCTTTGTCACCAAACACTCCCAATAAGCACATGCCTGTGTAGCAGGCATATAACATCGAGCACATCATGCAGTTCCCAAAAATTATCTTTTGAATTTTACCTTTACCACCCAACATTCTCTGAAATTAGAAAAAAATATACCTTTCCCAAGAGTACTATAAGAGTGCGAAGACTTGATTCTTGCCACAGTGATTTTGTGTTTTATGTGCTGGAGGCAATCAACTCCCAAGAACACTGTGCTCCTATTTTCTTCATCTCTTTGTCATGCATCCATTTGTGTGGCTTGCTGGATCTGAGGTGTATGGCATATGGCCTTTTGCTGCTTGAGCTGCCACAGAAGTAAATGTCACTGGCACGTGATGCCAGATTTCCATTTTGTGAATCACAGAGCACAGGATTCTGTCAGAAAGCTCCCTGGCCTCTGATATTATTTTTTTTTAATTTACTTTTATTTATTTATGCATACAAGAACTGGGGTGTAGACCAGATGTTCAGGGTTGAGAGGATTCACCAGCAACAGAGTGGGGAGCAGAACAAGTAGATATAATGAAATACACTGCTAGGGGTGAAATGGGCGAGACAGGAGAGGTCTGCTGTGCCCTGTGGGAAGCTCCCTGGCAGGGGATCAAAATCACACCAAGGGGCTGGCAATAGCTTGATCGCACTGAGACTTCAACCCCTGCAATACCAGGGAGGCCCTTGCCTCTGAAATTCTTAAAGCAAAAGTTGAAAGGGGTTATGAGTGTTCCTCACAGATGCTGTGCCTATTCAAATGGTTCTTTCACCAGAAAAAAAGTGATATTTTGGCCCTCAAGTATGTTATAAAAAGTTGTTTGGCTTATTTTGTTGTGACCAGGGCACCTGGGAAACCCTGGCTATTTGTCAAAGCCTCAACTCAGCAGACACAACTTAGTCATGGATGTAAAAGTAGTCTTTAATTTTTTCTTAAATTGATCAGAATTCACTTGTGCACAGCTCTGAAAAATAAAAGACAGTAAAAGATATTGATGGTGTTTGGACAGGGTTGACCAAAATTTTGTGCTCATCAAATATTCCACTTATAAAGCACTTCAGTGTTGGCTGATAATAGATACCTGAAGCTGCTGCACACACACAGCCTCAACCTTGGCTTTCACCATCTCCCCTTATTCATTTTCTAACCATTATCCCTTCTCAACCCCTTTTCCTCTTCCCAATGCCTCTCCACCCTTCTATCCCCAATGAGGAATCAAAGAGTGGGGGGAGATTGGAAATTCACAAAGAAAGGATAAGTTCATTTAGTTCAAAAAGTACATTTAAATATAAATGTCAAGAATATTGACTCTGGATCCAGGGAGAAGGGTTTAAACCCAAGTTCCTCCATTTCCCTGCAAGGTAAACTTGGGCAAATTATCTTGCCCTGTTTTAAAGTCTGTTTATCACTGAAATATAAAACTTCATATTTAGTTGTTTTAAGCATTAAATAAGCCAATACTAGGAGCCATGGATTCTAATTGGGATCTCCCTGTACATCTGGGAATAGCCTACATGTGCCCTCAACACCCTCCTTGCTACACAGAGGTATCCCTGAGTTGGATTCTTCCTGATGTGATTTGTATTCTTTCCCTTCTTAACTGCTCTGGAAACTTGCTTGATAAAGTTCTTTCCAATCCTTTTATTATTAATCTTTTTGTCTTAGATGATATTTTCTTACCAGCACATAATTGTACTCAAATCTCTTGCATTTTAAAAAGCACTTAAGTCCTTCTTGATACACTACCTACTCCCCCTCATCGTCTAGTTTTCTCAAAGAGTAACTTCTATTTGCTACCTCTACTTTTCACTTCCCATTAACTTATGAAACCACTACAACCTGTCTTCTGCCCTCATTAAAATATTACTAAGCAGAAGAAAAATATGACTCTATAAAGCACTAAATTACATTGTCAGTACTTGAAAACTACTTTAGCCACTATTTTGACAAAGTCAAAAATTACCTCTGGTTAAAAACTAAAAGTGGAAATACTGTATTATCCAGCTATACCACTCCTAGGTATTTACCAAAGACTATGGAAACACTAATTTGAGAAGACATATGCACCACTATATTCATAGCAACACTATTGACAATAGCCAAGTGATGAGATTAACCTAAATGTCCATTGGTGGATAACTAGGTAAAGATAAAGTTTTATATATACTCAATGGAATACAACTCATCTGTTAGAAAAGATGAAATCATTTTTTTGTGGCAACATGGATGAAACTTGAATTGATTATGCTAAGTGAAATAAGTTAGAAAATGAAAGACAATTGTTGATTTTACTCATATGTGGAATATAAATAACCAAAGCAAACAAAATGGCAAAATACAACAACAAAAAAATTAGATTCTGGGGAAAATATAGTGCTACCAGAGAGGAAGAGGGGGTGGTTCTTTGGATAGAGGGGATTAATTTGATAGTGTGATGGCACCAGAATTTTGGTGGTTGGTGAAAGCAGCATATACATATGTCGAGGTGTGACGTTGTATTCCTGACGTTATGTAGTTCCATAAATGAGGGGTAAGTCAGTAAAATTTGATTTTTTAAAAAATGATCACCTCTCATGGGCATTTTAAAATCTTTATCTTAAATTCTTTTTTTCCTTTTTTTTTAAGATTTATTTATTTATTTATACAAAAACTGGGTACAGTCAGAAGTGCGGAATGGTGAGAGAATTCACCAGAGTCAGATAGGAGAACAGAGCAGGCAGACTGACGAAGTACACTGCTGAGGGGAGCAGCGGGCGGCAGGAGAGGTCTGCGTGCCATGTGGGACCCTCACTGGCGGCCGGGGATCGAACAACGTTGCAGAGGCTGCGGGCAGCTTCGCAACCCAGCACTCAACCACTGCGCCACCAGGAGAGGCCCTTAAAATCCCTATCTTATTTGTCATTTTTTTTTTTTTTTTTTTTTTTTAATAAATTTTATTGTTATATTCCCCATACAATTGCAGCCCCCCATTCTGACCCCAATCCCTCCCCTCCCACCCCCGCCCCCCTAAAAGTGTCTCTGGTTCATAGTTTTTTTGTTGATTTTGATTTTCACTTTCTTATAGTTATTCATTTCCCTGGTCCCTTATTTAAGTTTTCTAGATTCCTGCTATGAGTGAGACCATCCGGTATTTTTCTTTTTCTTTTTGGCTTATTTCGCTGAGCATGATCCCTTCCAGCGCCATCCATGTTGCTGCAAATTGCATGTGTTTATCTTTTTTGAATGCTGAGTAATATTCCATGGTATATATGTACCACATCTTCTTGATCCAGTCATCTACTTTGGGCATTTGGGTTGTTTCCAAAGCTTAGCTATTGTAAACAGTGCTGCTATAAACATAGGGGTGCAGGTGTTCTTTGGAATTGATGTTTCTGTGTCCTTTGGGTAAATACCTAGGAGTGGAATTGCTGGATCATATGGAAGCTCTATGTTTAGTAGGTCCAGAAATCTCCATACAGCTTTCCACAGTGGTTGGACCAGTTTGCACTCCCACCAACAGTGCAGAAGAGTTCCTTTTTCTCCACACCCTCGCCAACATTTGTTGTTGCTAGTTTTTTTAATATGTGCCATTCTCACTGGTGTAAGATGGTATCTCATGGTAGTTTTGATTTGCATTTCCCTGATGACAAGTGATGTTGAACATTTTTTCATATGCCTGTTGGCCATTTGCATTTCCTCTTCAGAGAAGTTTCTTTTAAGCTCTTCTGCCCATTTTTTGACTGGATTATTTTCTTTGTTGTTGTTGAGTCTCATCAGCTCTTTGCATATTTTTGTGATCAGTCCTTTATCATTAGTGTTGGTGCAAAAATGTTCTCCCAGTTGGTGGGTTTCTCTTTGTTTTTGTTATTGTCTCTTTTGCTGTGCAAAAGCTCTTTAATTTGATGTAGTCCCAGCTGTTTATCTTTGCCTTCACTATCACTGCTTTGGGTGATGTGTCTGTAAAGATGTCTTTGATGTGCAAATCACGTAGTGTTTCGCCTATATTTCCTTCTATATATTTTATGGTTTCAGGTCTTATGTCTAGTTCTTTAATCCATTTTGAGTTGATTTTTGTGTATGGTGTGAGGTGGTGGTCAAGCTTCATTCTTTTGCATGTAGCGACCCAGTTTTCCCAGCACCATTTATTGAACAAACTTTCTTTGCTCCAATGCATATTCTTTGCTCCTTTGTCAAAGATTAGTTGACCATAAATCTGTGGGTTTATTTCTGGATTTTCTATTCGATTCCATTGGTCTGTATGTCTGTTCTTGTTCCAATACCATGCAGTTTTGATGATTATGGCTTTGTAGTATAGTTTGAAGTCTGGGAGTCTGATGCCTCCATTCCCTTCTTTTTTTTCAGGAGAGCTTTGGCTATTCGGGTTTTTGGTGATTCCATATGAATTTCATCAATAATTGTTCTATTTCTTTGAAGAATGACATTGAAATTTTGATTGGAATAGCATTGAATCTGTATATTGCTTTTGGTAGGATGGCCATTTTAATAATGTTTATTCTTCCAATCCATGAGCAGGGGATGTCTCTCCATTTCTTTGTGTCTTCTTCTATTTCTTTTAACAGTGTTTTATAGTTTTCTTTGTATAGGTCCTTTACCTCTTTTGTTAGATTTATTCCCAAATATTTGATTTTTTTTGTTTCAATAACAAAAGGGATGGTCTTTTGATTTCTTCTTCTTCAGATTTATTGTTTGTGTATAGGAAGGCTACTGACTTTTGCGTGTTGATTTTGTATCCTGCCACTTTACTGAACTGATTGATGAGTTGAATTAGCTTTTCTGTGGAGTTTTTGGGGTTCTCTATGTATAATATCATATCGTCTGCAAATAGTGATAGTTTGACTTCTTCTTTTCCTATTTGGATTCCTTGGATGTCTTTCTCTTGTCTTATTGCCCTGGCTAGGACTTCCAGTATTATATTGAAAAGCAATGGTGAGAGTGGACATCCTTGTCTTGTTCCAGATCTTAATGGAATTGCTTTCAGCTTTTCACCATTGAGAATGATACTGGCTGTTGGCTTGTCATAGATGGCCTTTATGATGTTGAGGTATGTTCCTTGTATCCCAGAATTTCAAGGGCTTTTATCATGAATGGGTGTTGCACTTTGTCGAAAGCTTTCTCAGCATCTATTGATATTATCATATGGTTTTTATATTTCTTTTTGTTGATGTGTTGGATAACGTTGATTGATTTTCGGATGTTAAACCATCCTTGTGCCCCTGGAATGAATCCAACTTGGTCGTGGTGAATTATCTTATGGATACATTGTTGGATTCTGATAGCTAAAATTTTATTGAGGATTTTTGCATCAGTGTTCATTAGGGAGATTGGCCTGTAGTTTTCCTTTTTTGTGTTGTCCTTGTTCGGTTTTGGTATTAGTGTAATGTTGGCTTCATAAAACGTGTTTGGTATTGTCCCTTCCTTCTCAATTTTTTGGAAGAGTTTGTGAAGGATAGGCACTAATTCGTCTCTGAATGTTTGGTAGAATTCATTTGTAAATCCATCAGGTCCTGGGCTTTTGTTTTTGGGGAGGTTTTTATTACCATTTCAATTTCGCTAATTGTAATTGGTCTGTTTAGGTGTTCTATTTCTTCTTTATCTAGCTTTGGGTGATTGTAGAGTTGTAGGAATTTGTCCATCTCCTCTAGATTGTTAAACTTGTTTCCATATAACTGTTCATAGTAGTTACTGATTATTCTTTTGATTTCTGCTGTGTCCGTTGTGATTTCTCCTCTTTCATTGATGATCCTGTTTATTTGTGCTTTCTCCCTTTTTCCTTTGTGAGCCTGGCTAGGGGTTTGTCTATTTTATTGATTTTTTCAAAAAACCAGCTCTTGGTTTCATTGATCTTTTGGATTGTTTTTTTAGTTTCAATTTCATTTATTTCTGCTTTGGTTTTTATTATTTCTTTTCTTCTACTGGTTTTGGGGTTTTTTTGTTGTTCTTTTTCTAGATCTTTGAGCTTCGAGATGAGGTTGTTTCTTTGCGTTCTTTCTTGTTTCTTGATGTGAGCTTCTATTGCTATATATTTTCCTCTTATTACTGCTTTTGCTGCATCCCATACATTTAGGATATTAGTGTCCTCCTTGTCGTTCAATTCAAAAAATTTTTTAATTTCTTCTTTGATCTCCTCATTAGTCCAATGGTCTTCCAGTAGTGTGGTTTTTAATCTCCATGAGGTAGGAAAGTTCCTTGCCTTCTTTTTATGGTTTATTTCTAGTTTGATGCCTTCATGGTCAGAAAAGATGGTTGATATGATTTCAATCTTGGTGTATCTGTTGATGTTTGTCTTGTGCCCCAGTATGTGATCGATCCTGGAGAATGATCCGTGTGCGCTTGAGAAAAATGTGTACTCCGTTTTTTTGGGGTTTAGTGTTCTATAGATGTCTGTTAAGCCTAATTGCTCTAGGTCCTTATTTAGAGCTTTGGTTTCTTTACTTATTTTTTGTCTTGTTGATCTATCCATTGTTGATAGTGGTGTGTTGAAGTCTCCCACTACGTATGTGTTTTCTCTGATGTCTGTTTTCAGAGAGGACAACAGTTGTCTGATATATTTTGGTGCTCCTTCGTTTGGTGAGTATATGTTAATGAGTGTTATTTCTTCTTGAAGTATTGTCCCCTTGATCATAATGTAGTGACCATTGGGGTCTCTTTTTATCTTTTTGAGTTTGAAATCTGTTTTATCTGATATAAGTATAGCTGTTCCTGCTTTCTTTTTTGGTCCATTTGCTTGTAGGATTGTTTTCCATCCTTTAACTTTGAGCCTATTTTTATCTTTTGTAGCTAAATGTGTTTCCTGGAGACAGCAAAAGGTTGGGTTTTGTTTCTTAATCCAGGCTGCCACTCTGTGTCTTTTTATTGAAGAGTTTAGTCCATTTACATTTAGAGTTAATATTGATATGTTAACATCTGTATTTGCCATTGTGTTTGTCTTTCCTTTGATTTTATTTATTTATTCTTTTAATAACTTTTTTTTTTTTTTTGGCCTTCTTTCGTTGTTATTCGTCCCTCTGAGGTTCTGGCTTTAGGACTCCTTGTAGTATTTTTTGGAGTGGGGTTTAGTTGCAATGAAATTCCGGAGTTTCTGTTTGTCTGGGAAGGTCCATATTCTTTCTTCAAAGAGGAAGGAGAGCTTTGCGGGATAGAGTATTCTTGGTTGGCATCTGTTTTCTTGGAGTCTGTTGACTATGTCCCTCCACTCTCTCCTTGCCCGTAGTGTTTCTTCGGAGAAGTCTGATGTCAGCCTGATTGGTTTTCCTTTGAATGTTATCTGTTTCTTCCCTCTTGCCAGCTTCATTATTTTTTCCTTGTCCTGGATTCTTGGGAGCTTTACTATTATGTGTCTTGCTGTATTTTTCCTTTCGTCGTGGAAGTTTGGTGTTCTTCTTGCTTCTTGTATATCAATTTTCAGCTCCTTCTTCACATTTGGGAAGTTCTCTTCAATTATCTCTTTGAATATTTTCTCTGTTCCTACATCTCTCTCCTCTCCTTCTGGTATTCCTATAACTCTTATATTTCCTTTCCTCATGGAGTCAGATAGTTCCCGAAGTCTTTCTTCGTTCTTTTTCCTTCGTACTTCTCTTTCCTTTCTGTTTTGGTTCTTTTTATTTCTGTGTCTTCAAGATTACTTATTCGTTCTTCCATTTCATCTATTCTGCTTTCATTGCTTTTCCCAGAATTCTTTAGTTCTTCCATTAATTCTTTGATCTCCTGCATTTCTTTTACTTCCCTCTTTAGGGACTCAATTTCTTTCTTCTGACCATTGTTTTCCCTCTCTAGGGACTCAATTGCATTCTTCTGATCGTTGATTATTTTTCCCTTATCATTGTTTTCCTTTATGACTTCTGTCAGTTTTTTAATCACGGCAATTTTAAATTCTCTTTCTGGAAGGCTCAGAAATTCTTCCAAGTTATTGTCTTTGCAATCTGGGGGCTGGCTTTCTTTTGTGGTGTGCTTTTTCTCTGGAGAGTTGCTAGGTTGCGTGTGGTTCTTCTCCTCCTACTGTCTGTTTTCTAATTTGCTGTATGCGTTGGGACACTGTGTTGTTGGGACTGGCCGGCATCTTGGGTGGGCTTCTCTGTTCCCCTCTGTTCTTCCAGGAGTCATCTGTCAGTTTCAAGCAGCCGGGCGGCCGGGGCTGTGTGCTGGGGCTGGTCTCCTCCTGGGGGGCGGGGCTCTCTTCAATGGCGCCTGGAGCTCACCTCCGCGGCGGATCCTGCAGGGTTCGCCTCAGCTTCCGTTCACGGGGTGTGGTGGCTGCATAGTTCCTTTCCACTCACAGTCCGCTTGCTGTGTCCGTTTTTCTTGATGGCCGTTTTGGTTTGTTGTTTCCTCCTCTCTGCCTGTCGGAGAGTGCCGACTTTGTGGGCAGGGGAGGGGAGCAGGGTTCTGCGCTTCCCTCCCTTCTCGTCCTCTTTTATGGCAACTTTCTTCTTCGGGCAGTTTGCTGGAGTCGTCTGTTTATCTTCCGTGTCCCAGTTCTCACTGGGACCTGCCGCTTTTCCTCCCTATTAACTTTTTTTAATCTTATTTGTCATTTTTGAAGCACTTGGCCCTGTTAGCCACTCTTCTTTCTTAAAAACTATCTTACTATGGTTTTAGAAATGAATGCACATATATAAGATAGAAACATGATACTATCTGGGTAGGTAAGAAGGTGGGTAGGTAGGTGGATTGGTAGGTTGATAGATGATGAATGGATAGATAGACTATATATAGTGCATATATTGCATATCTTTATAACTACATATAAAAGGAAGACATTTGTTATTATTTTTGTTCCAGTTACAACTGATATTCTAAAGAAAAATTTTTAGAAGGAAGTTAAAATATAACTAAATTCAACAGAGAAATATGACTCTAAAATGCACTAACATATATATGCTTATATATATTATATATTGAAGGCATATATATGTATATTCAAGGTATATACATATACATATATATATGCCTTGAATATTTGAAAACTTCAGCCACAAAAGACATGATTTCTAAGAGGAAAGTAGAGATTAAAAGGAATTGTTGAGCTGTTCTAATTTAAGACTGGAAAGAAGTCACATTGTTATGAATCTCTGCTCTGATGGACTAGACATCAAAAAATTTATAAAAATAAATCTTTTATTCCTTGCACTTTTATATGCTTATTGGCATCCTCTAGCCTCCCCTTCAATCTCTTCTCTTCAACCTAAAAAAAAATACCAAATCTCTTCTATCCTTAAAAATGATTTTTCAACTTTGTTCTTCTTTCAGAGTCTTAGTCAATCTCCTTCTTTTATTGCACTGCTAAGCTTCCAAGAAAGGATGTCATCCCCACTTGTCTACCCCCTCCACATAATGTGACCTGACTTTCACCCAGTCCACGCTACTGAAATTGCTTTGTTTTGGTCAGCATTACCTCCTAATTTGCAAGTCCAATGACCTCTTCCCAATGATTCTGATGTATTTCAGATGTCCCCATACATTGCTTCCTGGATCTTCTCCATTCCCTGGCACTGCCACCACCACCTCTCAATGACCTCTTAAGCATCAGCATTCCTCAAAACTCTCTTCTTCTTTCTCTCCTACCACCTCCTTCCCATCGACAATCTTTCTTCTTCATCATCTTATGCAGATATCAATTCTCTCAATGAATGGACGCTCAAGGATGAAGCACAAATACCTCAAACTCCATGTGTCCCAAACTGGTTTAATTATTCTCATAGCTCTCTTCTGCAGGGTTCTTTCTATGCTAACTCTAAAAATGATATGACTATCCACCTGCTCTTAAACTCATAATTTTGGAGTGATCCCTGGCTTCTTCACCTCTTCTCCATAACAGGTTCCCACCTGTGTATGAGAAGAGATCATCTAGCTTTTACTACTGCGACTCTGCTTCCTGCCACCATCATATCTTGCATAGACCACATTTGTCTTTCATTGTTTTTCCTGAGTCTGGACTTAGCCCACCCATAAGTTCTTGTTCCCTTTATTTCCAGAAACACCTTTCTAGACTATAATTCTTCTCATAATAGATCCATTCTCAAGAAACTTGACTCTGGTTTCTTATAGCACAGTAACAAAAATCCACATTCTTTTGGAAACCATGCTTTCAAACAAGAGGCCTATTACAGTCTGCAACACACTCACTTCTAACCTATAATTAATCATAATTCCCAAGCATGCTTTGAACATCCAAGTCTCTACTCTTACCTCTGTTTCCTCAGTGAAAAAGGTCCTTCATCCTTTCCCCTGAAATTGTGCCCATCTTTCATTAATCATGGCCCTGTTCCAGGGCAGGTGGGGTCCTTCCTTCGAGGCAGAATTGTTTCCTCTTTAAGTACACTTGTTCATCCCTTTTCTTTATAGCACTTAACAGACTCAGCAGTACATCAGATTTGAAAACCTGTGTTAGCCAATTAGTTAGCTTTGCACATGTCTCAGGCCACCTCTTGTTCTACCTCTTGGCTGTCTTAAAGCAATGCTGCGGAATCTTGGAAGGACTCATAGAAAATCATGCTCTTATAGTTAGTTTTCTATACTCTCTCCTTCTTGACTTTTCTCCTGAGAACTGGGAGGAATGCTTCCTCACCTTTCTACCCAGGATGCTTACCAGCAAAATGATATAGGTGCTGCCTAGATTGAATTTTTTAGCCAGCCATTAATGGGAGAGTAGGGGAGGGAGAAGAAGCAGCTGATATTTCTTTTTAAAAACAATTTGATGATGTTTTAAAAGGAAAAAGTATTATTTGGAAAAAAATTTTGCAAACTATAGAACAAATTTAGTGAAGTGAATTTAGTGAATTAAGTGAAGCACATGAAGTGGTAAGAGAAAGAGTGATTCTCCAGAGTGATGATTTCGGTTAGGGCCAGGAAAAAAATAATAAGGCATTTCCAGGAGAGAAGGAAAAGGATTGGTTTTTTTTTTGTTGTTTGTTTGTTTGTTTGTTTGTTTTGTATGCTTTAAGGAAACACCATTAGATTTTGTTTTGATGGTATTTACTGCCTGACAAAAGCCAATTGATTTTCCTGGCTGACATGTGCTCCTGCACAGAAACTGGGGCCTGAGCTATTTGAAAATACATTCACATTCCAAAGTAGGCTTTGGTAGAGCCTGGGAGACTTGCACTCCAGCTTTTGTGAAGTTCATTGCCTTACCTCTACTTCTTCCTCATTTATGAGCAGATGACTTGCAGCTCCTCTGCCAAAGAAAAGGAAGAATTGTCATCTACGGTGCCACCAAAGGGCCACTTGCTACCACTTAATATTTCTGTAAAATTTTAAGAAATCTGTTGGGGCAAAGTTCTGGTTAGCAAACTCACCCACAATTGAGGACCTCATTTATATAGCCTGCAATACAATGCAGCTATTTAGAATCATGGACTTTCCAGGGAAGGGGAAAATGTGTGTGCTTGTAGATGTTTGCTCCACTATTATTTGTAATAGCAAGAAAATAGAAAATAACTCTAGATTAAGCAATGACTACATAATCACTTAGTATATGGGTACATTTATTTATATGTTCAATTTTTCTGACATTTAAAATGATATTTGTGAATACTATATAAATATAAGAAAATATGTTAAAGGTGAGTGAGCAGGGTACAAATTTATATTTTAAATAACTAAAAATACAAACTAAGGTATTCGGATGATCTTAACAATGCATAGTATGGCTAATTATAGTTTTCTCTCTTTTTTACTGAGGTAACATTAGTTTAAAGCACCGAGTTTCAGGAGTACACATTCACACCTCCAAAATTATATATGCCGCACCACACACTCCAAAATCTACTTACTGTCCACCACCAATCCATCCCCTCTGGTTCTTCTCACCTCTCCATCCCCTTCCCCTCAGGTAACTTCTCTTTTATTATGCATTTCATGTCACATATTTTCTTTACTGAACATGTGTGTTACAGTCATTTCTAAAATAATAATTTTTAAATAGGTGGGTGCAGAATTGTCACCAGGCATCAGACGTGATCTGATCTATGGTGCTAGTCTAGAGAAAATTTTCTCACCTCAGCATCTCAAGTTATAAATTCAGGTTTGGTTTGTTTATTCTTCCTTGAAATAAAGCATGGATTTGAGCCAGATGTGCCAACCTAGCCAGTACCCAGTATCTTCAGCCTGAAGTTGATTGGTATTCAGATTGAAAAATGCTCTGAGGCTCCATTTGAGGAAGACTCATTAACTGGAATGTAGTTCTGAACAGATGTGACATCCTTGCAGAAATAAGCCGGTTGGAACACGGCACTTGGTCCAGCATCTGGGCTGCTTGTGAAGTGGGTTTCCATGAGGGTCGGGAGTGTTTTCCAGTGCACCCTCTTCTCTCTAAGGCTGGAGATTGCAAGAGTGGGAAGAGGAAGGAATGGGAGAAAACATGAGATGAGTCAGTAAGATGTTGTTAAAGATATCCTCACCTCATAACTCTATTCAGGGTGTTAGGTCAAATGACAGAGAAATACTCGAAAGTCTTTTGTAACTTCTCTAAGTGTATAGGATTTTAATAAGTACTTGTATTCTTGACTAAGGTATCAGAGATATCTAAAGATGATATTCCTGGTTTTGTGTAAGTAAATCTGACTCTCAGGAGTTCACAGTATTAGAGATAGGTTTGTAAAGAGATAATTATGAAATATTGTGAAATACAATAGCAAAAGTTCATACAGCATATAGAAATAATTCAAAGGAAAGGAGGACTTTAGTTAGATGGACTCTAATGTATGAATAGAAGTTTACCAGGTGAGCAGAACAAATTTAATCAGAATGAATACATGAAGAGAAAACATAACTAATAGAGCTTTATTACTTTGAAGATATTAAGGCAATATTCTTGGCTTGGCATGCCAAGACTTGAAAAAATGTGAAGCAAGATGTGAAAGCACATTATAGGCACATTCTAAGCATTAGTGGACTTTGTGGCCAAATATATTGTTTCGGTGTATGTACAGAACAGATGAGATATCTAATACACAATATATCCCTTCAAAATATAAGCAAGATAATTTATTTAAAGTTGAAGAGATAATTATTTGAAATATGTTCTTCACAATTCTGTGTGTGTTGCTGTACTGAGAGTATTGTAGGTGATGTAGTTTAGAAATCATGTTTCATATTTGCCTTGGGATGACTTAGATAGGAAGCATTTTTTACATGTAAATGGATTGACTGTTGGCCTTTGGGGAAAATTTTTATTTATATTATCAAATTAACTCCCTCCTATAATTACTGGCTGAAAGATACAGGCAAGTACTTAGAAATAAAATAAAATTGGATTTTTGTCAGACTATAATTGCTGCACAAATTAAATTTCAGAGTTCATTCTTTGTGAGAGTTAGGAATAACCTGTCAATATCATTTGCCTAGGGGTCATGGTTCACATTTCAAAGCTTCATTTAATTGGAAGTGGAACAAAGGACAGTTTGAAGCAATCTGGCTCTTACAAGCTGATAATGAAGAACTGAGTCTAAGAATAAGCCTGTTACTGCTGTGGCAGCACTGGTTTGCCATGAGTGGGTACACTCTGAGTTAATTTTCCTAGAAAGGTGGGGGTGGGGGGTGGTTGCTGATGTTCATTGAAATTCTGGGCATGCAGTTGTGAGATGATTGGCTTCTGACAAAGCCCACTTCTTTACTGAGAGACAAAATGAAAATAACTAGATTAAACAGAACTCACCCTAGAATTCTACATGGTGACCCTCTTGGTTTTGTGGTGTGGGTCCACATCTGGCCTGCTACTGACTTTTCAGACCCCTTTCCAAGCAGACTTCTGCTTTGCCTGTCCTCTTCTACATCTCAGAACTTGAGTATCCTAGAGCTGACTCTATAAATAGCTAGTACTTTCCACTTCCTCCCTGCCCTTTGGGATACACTACATCTGTGTATCTTCTTGATCATTTTATTTTTCCCTCTTGTTCAGCAAACCCTCCACTTTACCTCACATCCCTAGCTTACTGTTTCTGTTGCAGTGAATATGTATCTGTGAGCAGAAAAAGTAGAGAAAGTAAGGACATCAAATGTTAACTATTTGAGAAAACATGAATTTATTCTTTACCAAGTGCAACAAAACTTGTCCTCTGATTGAGAATATCAGAGACTAATTTTTTTTTCCAAAAGGCAGAATTAATCGCATGTGAAATTGATATATTTCAAAACTAGAGAGGCTTACTTATTCATTTGATCTGAAAATCAAGAAGATGTGATAAGACCCAGAAGCTTCCCTTTTTCAATGGCACAGAAACTTTTTCTTCATCTCACCTAAAGAATATCCAACCATTGGCCCCAGAGCATTCTACCACCATATTGCGGGTATATGTGCTTGGCAAGATTGAGCTGTGGATTTTGGCATTTTCATTTTTTTTTTCCTTTGGCATGGTTTTTCTTCAGTCTGCAATTCTGGAATGCATTTCTATGGTATATTTGGAAATTTCAAACTGGCAAGATGATAAGCTTTCAGATTTTCACCAACTATCCCTATGAAGAATTATAAGATATGCATCATATTGGGCCTTGCTCTTGTGCCCGATGTTCTTTTCAGATCAGCCCATTCCAATTGGACATGTCCTTTATACCCAAAGCCCAGGACTTGGCTTTTCAGCTCTATTAGTGTAAATCATGGTCACTTGTAAGAGTTGAGGTTGTGGAGGAAGGAAGAAAAAATGTATGGGTTGGACAGAGACAGGTTTGTATGATATAGATCTCATTTTATTTCATAGTGTTTGTAGATTTTTTTAGTGTTTGTATATTTTAGGGTATTTTTATGGGAAATGCAAAGATAGCCAAGTCCTGGGAAATAAAATTTCTCATGTTAATTCCCTATAAATATGAGTTACAAAATTACTCGGGCCTTGAAATGCCATCAGAACAGTTCTATCTGCTCCAGATCCCTTGCTTATGGAATCCCTCTGGAAACATGATATAATATACTACTTAGGGTACTTCACAGACAGAAATGTGAGTTTGAATCTTTTGTCCCCTGTTTACTCAGTAGTAACTGTAGACATACTACATAAATGTCTTGTATCTCTGTTTTTCTTTTTGGAAAATGGGAGTTTTCATGGTTTGGGCCCATTATAAGTGCCACATATGCATTTACTGGTTTCTTTTTTTTTTTTTTTCTCATATCCTCTCTTAGATGTTGAAACTCTGTCACATGGAGATTAGCATTCCAGGACCTAAAGATAAAGTGACAGTATAATAGGCTTTGGAAGTTCTGCTTATGCTCATCTCACCGTGTAGGTGAGAAAAAGAAAAGCAGCTGCCTGTGTTTGGGGATTTTTCTGTAGAATATCATAATGATTATCTCCTCTTGGGAGAAAAAATATAGTATTATTTTGACCATGCTTAGTTGAGGTTTTATGTATGTTTGGGTTTTAAAATGCACCATATAAAAAAATCAGAGATAGTTATATCTTGGTAGGCCTAGCTGAATAGAGAAGTATCTGAACTGACATAATCATGATCACAACTTTGTCCTATTAGAACTGAGTCCTACCTCTGATTTCACGCCTCTGGGGAACATGGTCTGTTCTATATGTTTGCACACTGCTTGTACATGAGTGTATATTGGGGGTGCTCAGGACTAGAGGTGCTCCAGGAATAGCTGGAGATGAACCTTCTGCAGTACATACCTAACTTGGTGAATTTTATTGAGGTTCAATCTGACCAAAATGATTTCCCTTTTAAGAATGATTTAACTAAGCAAAAATGGAGTATTAGTTAAAATTTGTAAGTAGCTGAAGAAAAATGGAAAGCTAGTTTAGAAATAATTCCACCTATCTACATTCACTGCATTTTCTGATCTAAAATTATAGATCACCTAATAGAATTCTTTTTGATTTGTGAACTTATTTTCAACATATTGCAGAGGTGTATTACAGTAGATGCTAATAATACATTTAATAAATCATGTTTATGGAATAGAATTTAATTAGCTTGAATCTGCCCCAAGAAAATGCAAGATAAATGATAACCAGCAGTGACTATACAAAACAGAGCAGAGAGTATAGGCTCTAATGTGGAAGTGAAATAAAAAGAGATTTCTCCAGATTTTTATTCAGAAACCCAGGGATAGTTTTGCCTCTTGAATTTTCTAGGTATTTGATGTTATGATTGCCTCCCACTATTTGTAGACAGCACATATTAAATTTAATGTTTTCAGAAGTTTGATGGTATTCTACAGACAATCTGTTTTGAGCCTCTGGACTGCAAATCCATTAGATGTATGCTTTGTACTTATTCTTGGGGGTTTAACAAACAATTCAAATTCTAAACCAATAGAATTTAGTTTCCCTGTTTTACTCTTTTCATTACACAATCTAGAAAGGGAAGAATACCAGTAATAGCCAAGTTAACCAGTCCAGTCTGTGATATCAGTCACCACAACACGACTAAACAAAATTCGGCAGAAAAATGCTTGGGAAGTTTCTCCAAAGACTCTAGCTGTGTTGTATGAAATGATTTCTCTGAATATGTAGATGAAGTTGCTTCTTTTTCAGAACTAAAGCCATTCTGGCTAGGTGAGACAAAGAGCTTTCTTGCAAGTTTTCAGATAGATGAGGGAGTGAGGGGAAGGTAGATTAGACTGAGGGCTAAAAAATATTATGTTTACATTGAAATTGTGTCTTTAAAAAAGGAATTTTTTAGGAAAAAAATTATCTGAAGAAAATTTATGACACTCCCTAGTGAGCACAATATTATATCATTTTCCTAACTTATTGCTGGCAGGTCTGATAGCATTTCTGATTACCTGCTGAATCTGGTCTTTAGGTATGAACCTAAATCATAAACCTCTTCACCTGCATAGCTCCTGAGCCCCAAACTGTCCTGTATATCTCTCCTTAACTTTAACTTTGGGTTGCATGATACAATGGGAATTAGCAGTCATCAAAGAAAAATGGTCTTATTTTGATGGAGCCAGTCCTTTGGGATAGCTTGAAGTAGTCAGATCCCCATTATAATATATATACTCTCTTCCAGTTAATACAAGGATTAATTTGGGGTTAGTCTTCTCCTCTTTTATGTAAACAAATATCCCTGCAGTGATTCTGTAACTGTGTTGAGTATAAGTATTTTCTGGCATGCTGGGCAACATATCCCAAGACACCACTCCCCATAATTCTGGTTTAGGGCCCCAGGAAGCTGGATTTTAATGAGAACTCCAGATGATTCCAACAGGTCATCCGTGTATATTACTTAGGGAAAATAGAGATAGAATCCTTTGCTTGGAATCCCTTCTCTGCCTCTTTTTATCTTTGTAAACTTGGTGAAGTAACACAACCTCCTTGTGCCTCAGTCTCCTCTTTCTACATACAAGAGTAACAATAATGCCTCATAGGTTGTTAGGAAGTTCTTAGGGTGTTAGTTAGGGACAATGTTCTTAGGATGTTTTTTGACCTACTAATTAATCAGTAAATGTTAGTGTGATCAGTCTTACAAGTTATGGATGCTTTGAAATAGATGGTTTCAATCAGATTGGCATCCTATTAATATGTTGTTGAGATCAACTGAGAAATATATTAAAATACATTGGTGTGCTGGGGGTCAAGGAGTCATTTCATGGAGTGACCTGCCATAGCTCCTAAAATAAAAGCCAAACTTTTTAAGGTGATGTGTACCCTGCAGGTCTGGCCTCTGTGTGCTCTCCAGGTTCATCTTACTAAAAGAAAAAAGAAAAAAAGAAAGGATCTTTTAATCATTCTCTCTGTCTGTCTGTGATTGGCCACATTTGGCTTCTTTATTCTTTTTTGAGATGCCATGCTCACTCCTAGCTCAGGCCCTGTGCATGTATTACTTTTTTTTTTTTTTTAAGATTTATTTATTTATTTATACAAGCACTGGGTGCAATCAGAAGTGCAGGAGGGTGAGAGAATTCACCAGAGTGGGGAGCAGAACAGGCAGACTGACGACGAAGTACACTGCTGAGAGGAGCAGCGGGGGTGGCAGGAGAGGTCTGTGTGCCATGTGGGACCCTTGCGGGGGGCCGGGGATCGAACGGGCGCTGCAGAGGCTGCGGGCAGCTTCGCAGCCCAGCGCTCAACTGCTGCGCCACCAGGGAGGCCCATGCATGTGTTATTTCTTATGAGACACTGTTCACTTCACTTGCAATTCATTAACTTTTATTTTTCCTATAGATCTAGCTTAAATATCACTTTCTCTGACATGCTTTACTTTACCTCACTAAGTCTATTTATTATTTGTGCTCATAGCTTTCCTTCATATCCCATCTCACAGTTACACTTTAATATGCTTTGCCTCATCTACTGTTGTCATGCTGTAAAACAACAACCATGTCCATTGGTTTTGTCACTAGTACACTGTTTGGTATATAAACTCACTAAATATTTGTGGAACAAATGATTAAAATTTTGTTGAGGAAAGACTTAGTTGGAATGACAGAGACTGTTTGGACAGTCTTGGGAGACTGAAAGGGTAAAGGGTAGGGTCCTTATGGGAGAGGAGAAGTTAAACATGGTCCAGAGAAGTGGTAGAGAAAACCTAAGATATCCAGCAAGGTTGGAGGTAGTCTCAATAGAAATGAGAAAATTGCCAGTGTTGGAGGTGGGTGTTTGGGAGGCAGAACTCAAGTGAGAATTCCTTCCCAGGCTCACAGTGGAACAGAGAGAAAACCCAACTTCTACACTGTTGAGCCAGAGCTCAACACTGAAGATGGATAGAAATGTGGTGTAGATGGAGAGTCCATTAGGAATAGAGGAAATCCAGGGCTACTGTTGTTTATGAGACAGTGGTAAATAGCTCAAAAATCAGAGATGTGCAAAGAACAAACATCAGCCCTTCTCTCCACACCACCTCCCCTGACACCAAAACCTGCCTTATATCCTGAATGAACTGAGAGCACCAAGTTTGTGGAGACCCTTAGAAAAGAAAAGGTTCTCTTTGAGATGCATTAATATGGGACAAAGAATAATACTTTTTCTAACCTCCGTAAGCCAAAATCTAAGCCTTCTTTGACCATTGCCATTTTCAGTCAATCTCTGTAGATTTAGGGCTTTCTGGTGACCCACATATGATTACCACCATCTGATCCCCCTTCTGGGTCTGACAAGTCCAGGCAGCCATTCTTTACTCAGTGGTGGCCCCTGCTGTTAAGAAGGTAGCAGCACATTAATTCTGGTCGAACTACCAGAATTTGGAAAAAGCAGAGGAGCACTGTGAGGGGATGAAAATTGCCTGAGAAAATTTCCATGGAGAGTCCCAGAATATAGTGAGCCTTTGGTGAGGTGCTAATATGGAGAAGTTGAACCTAGAGATTTTGTGCTTAAAAATATTTTACAAGTTTCATTCCAAAGGTTTCCTGGAAACTACTGAAGTGCCCTCTGAGAAATGCCATTGTAAACTTTTACTTAGGGATGTTCAGGACTATTAGATGACAAATATTTAAAAGATACCCCACTGAAGCTTTAGACTAACTACAATAAATTTTAATTGAGACTGTAGGCACTGGAGGGGCTGTTTATGTTTGTTTATATCCTGAGTCCGAATCAGAGATGGATCCTCTCAGGGGAAGCCTGCTGGGGCACTCCTGGGCATGCAGGCATTGCTGGGTATGGGAGCTCCCCTCGCGTGCATATGCTGTGTGTGACAAATGAAGCAGTTACATGACATTTCTGGATAAAAACTGTATGTGAAGAGGAGGGAGAAAGCAAACTCAAAATCAAATAGAAGTCGGGAGAGGGGGAGAGATGAGATTGTGGTTGATTATGGGTCTGGCAGCAGATGTTCTACAGGAATCCAACTCGCTGCAGCCAGTCTGTTTCCATGGTAACAGAATCAGTAATTATTGAGCCTGAGTGCTCCCCCCACTCCGCCTTTCTCCCAACAAGGTGGAGGCTGATGAATATGAACTATCTCCAGCCCATCACAAGCTCTTTCTTTTTCTTTCCTTTCTTTTTTTTTTAGTTCTTTATAAGAAAAGTGGGAGTATTGAGGAGTACTAAGAAAAGGAGTTATATTTTATTGTTATTTATATTATTCAGAGCCTGGGGCACTAAAATTGAAATGAAGTTTTTTTTTTTTCTCTGGCGATACTATAAGAGAAAAGCTCTTCCTAGAAAAGCCGATGATCTCTGAAGATCCTAAATAAATGAGCAGGAGTTTCCCTGAAATGGAGGCTGCCTGTGATTGGCTGATCTTTTCACAATTCCTGCCAATTGGAGCACCCCTGAGCTCCAGCTCCATAAACATAAGCAAAGCTACATGCTTATTCTTCTGGACTTGAAGTGTATACCATTCAAAGGTGTGAGGCAGGTCTCCATTCACATGGCTCAACTGGAAACCTGTTTCATGAGCAAGTATAGTCCGGAACCAGCTGGTGTCCTAGCACATTGTTCTTCTTGGAGACGACTCTAAGTCATTTGGTGGTGACAGCAGCTCAGCAGCAGTATTTGTAGTTGGAAAAGATGGACTTACGGGCGCTTGGTGAGTAAACCTCAGTGTTACATCACTGTCCGCTGGTATTAGCAGGCTGAGCAAAGATGTAGCTTTGTCCTATTGTCTACCGAGAAAACTGTGACTTGGTTAACAAGCACACGGAAGAATGGCATTATAGGGTTCCCGTGTGAGCTTCTTTATTCCAAGGCTGCATTCATTGCTTAAATATGATCAGTTTTATAGTTGACTGCATTATACTGGGACTGGTTTGTCTAGTTAGGTTTAGTGTGAGGAGTAAGTGCTGCTTTTTATCTCTGAGTATGAATCCATTTCAAAAGAGATGCTTTTAAAACTAAAGGAACAAGAGTCAACCTTTTGCATTGCTAGGAAGAAAGAATGGTGCAGGCACGGAGCCGTGAGCTGCTTGATTGTGTTGCTGGTGTTTGCATTGTGGAGAAAGATGTTATTACAATGGTCTGTCAAACACTCCTTCAGACTCCAGCCACAGAGGGAAGCATCTCTTTTGCATGAGCTGCTGTACTCTGCTTGAGAAGTGTGCACCCAGCAAGTCATGTACCTTCCTTCTTTTGTGAAGCCAGCTCCAAATTGAAATATGTTCACTCTCTTTTTAAAAAAAAATAATCACAAAAATGACTTTAAGTGCAATCAGAGAGATTTTAGCTGTCAAAAATTGTGCTTTGAAATACCTGTTTTTCATCCACTTAAACCTCCGAAAACCAGAGAGGGTTAGCAAAGTTATATCCAGAGATCGGCTCTTTGCCAGAAAAGAGATGCTCTACTATCAGTCTGCTCCCTAGGGTTTAATTTTCTGAAACTGGAAATGAAATTTTCAATTTTGTCGGGTAGAAGCAGGAAGAATAAGCAGTGCAGTAAACAGGCATTGGAGGGGCAGAACAAGGAAGGAGAAACTGCCTTTAGGGACCCTTCTAAGCTACAAACTTAAAAATATATGTAGCAAAACAGAACAGAAACACTGTGAGATTCCAGAGAGCTATAATCTTTCTGAACGTGGACAGGAGAGGTATTGCCTTTGACTTGGGTGCAGAGAGTGGGGGCTTAACTTGGGCTTCCATCTCTGCTAAGAACCTCTCCTAGAGTCTCTGCTGATTTTGAGGCTTCATCACTGTTACTTTAAAAAAAATATACATGATTTCCTATCTTATTAGCCAGGTAGGCTGATAGCACACTTGATGTCTTTTACTTACCTTTCACTTGGGTTCGAATAGAGGAAAAGAGAAAAAAGTGTTTTCTCATTCATAAATAAATGCACATGAAATAGTCATATACAGAAAATCTTGTTGGCTTGTCCTTTTTTCTTTCTTTCTTTTTTATGGTTTTTGGCTTGCCCTTAAAAACAATGTCCTTTTTACAGAAGAGAGTGTTGTGTGTCTTCACGTGGCTCTAGAATGGAATTTGCTGTGTCCTACATGGCATCTGTGACAGATGGGTAAAGAAACAAGGGAACTAGAGAGGTTTCAGTGTAGAAGACTTGAAAGCAAGGCCAGTGCTTTGGTGTCCAGGAGAATAGAATAGAAGTATTCTGTGACCAGTGAAAAGGTGGTGCTGCAGGAGGAGATGGAGAGTTTTCTATCTGAGGATGACAGCACACAACACAGGGGCAACCCGGTCACTTGACAGTGGCCTATTTTTTAGCTGAAGGTCTCTCTGGAAATTTAGATTGTCCTCTGATCCCAGAGGCTTGATATTCTCAGTTGAGAATTCCTACTTATTGAAGCCTACGTGTGCATACAACCTTGCCTCGCTGCAGCTCACTCCCCAATCACTGTGATACGTGCATAGTTTTGGGGAAGTCTGGGTCCTGGTGGATGTGCATTAAGTAGTAGTCACCCTATTAGAATCACCCTTCATCCTCTTTTGGTATCTTCTTTCTGTCGGTAGTGTCACTTGATGTGAGTGAAATGCTGGCACCTGTTGGCAAGAATGAGACGAGAAAAAAATTTTTTATGGAAGCAGTATAAATGGTAAAAAAAAAAAAAAAAGAGTAGTTATTAACCTATTTTTGCATCATGTAACTCTAAGAATTTGGAAGAAAGAAACCTTTGCTGAGAACATGCATTTATAAACTGTCACATAAGACATCGATGATAGGTCACTTCAGGGTAAAGTAGAATTGCTGTCCTGCATGAATGACAAACAGGGCTTGTTGCAAGTGGGACCATTGAATACTGCCACAGCCTCATCTCAACCACTGCTGGCCTGCAGTGGTTTTGGTACCTGGATGAGATCCTGAGCATTCTCATTCAAGTTCAAATTAAGTAGTATTGGGAATGATTCTACAACATGGTGGTTTTCTCATCTTGAGTTTGGAGGGTTGGTGAAATGAGAGTTATAGGATTTAAAATTAAAATGCTCTTTCAGGTGCCAAAATTAATTGTATCCTGTGTTGTCTGTTTGCTCTTGAGTTAAACAGTTTCTTCATGGCATTTGTAGGATGTGAGAGATCTTAGGAGGATAAAAGATAAAGAAAAATGAATTTCCTTAGCTTTTCAAGTGAACATCAGAATCTCTGCTATAAGTTAAACTGAGTATAAATATGTGGAATCCAACCCCTTGAAATTAAGCAGTGAGAGTTTTAATAATACGATTCCTCAGTTCTTCCAGCAATTGGAATAAAATCAGTCACAAAAGGAATGGCCAGCCTGCCTTTATCATGTACTGTGTGCCAGGCACTGTTCAATACATTTGTAACTGAAAATCTATTAGCTCATTGAATCTTTACAACATCCCCAACAATGCTATTTTCTTGATGAGGAAATTGAATCACCAAAATATTGAAGAACTTATCCACATTTATTCAGTTAGGAAAACTGGCAGCTGCTTGGTATTTTCTCACATGTTGATATACTTGTGTGCTACATTCATGGAAGGGGAGTGTGTGAGTCTCAACTATCAGTCTGTCTAGTGGAGTCAGGCTACAGGGAGTTGAATTAAACAATCATCACAATAAAGTCAAATTAAAATGGTCTTCTAGGGTGATTGGGAGACTTATTAACAATACCATTTAGGAAGAGAAACTTGAGCTAAATACTCAGCACCAAATGCCTATTTGTTTCCCTTCATGTGATGGTGCGATGCACCACCTCATTCTGCAGAGCATTTATTTGACTAGTGTGAATTGGGTAGTTTATATATGAGCCAGCTCCTCCTAAACATCTGTAAAAGGTGGAAATTCACCAGTGTTCCACAGATGCTCTTTGCTTGCTTTTGCCAGGAATGATTTACAGTTGTTGTAGCAAATGTAAGGGTTGCAAAGGGCCACAAACAAGAGGGAAGCCTATTTGGGGTGTAAATGATCTGCTGTGGATGTGCAAATCAGCAGGGCTGCCATGTATTCTGAAGACCTTATGAGCAGTAATGACAAACCCAGCTTAGAAAGAGATTCCAGATATGACAGTAGACATATATTGATGGAACAACTGAAGACTCAGAAATCATGCCTGAAAATCCTCAAGTGGCACAGTTTTCAAATTTTTCCCTTCAGAGTTGGGGAACATTGACAGGACTGGTGTAATGTGTTGCTGGGTGGGGGTTAGGGGCGAGGGTGCGAGTCTGTCATTCCTCCTCCTACTTCAACCAGAGCATCTCCACTTCTATCAGCTGGCATTCCTGGTCATATTAATGAATAATGAAAGTAAAGGAATTGACTGCTAGAAGGAAAAATTATTGTTCTTTTCAAAATGTCCATTTGACACATAAAGAAAGAGAAGATCAGCGTATATACTCAAGAATACTTTATAAGATGGAAAAATGAATCCATATTGCTATATGGAAAAGAAATCAGTAGGAATATTAGTAGCTTGTTTTAAAAACATGGATTTTGTTATGCATACCTAGTGGTATATGCTTTCTAGTAGTATACTAGCTACCTGTAGATGTAGGAGATGATTTATTAACTACACAAAAAATAATATTTCACAGGGACATGAGAGCAGATCTATTTCTGTATACAAGTTCATGTATATAATTTCAATTTTTTAGTAGTTGTAGTAAAAATGTAAAGGAATATTAATTTTAATAATATTTGTTAGCCCAGTATGTCCAAAATGTTGTCATTTCAGCAGGCAACTACAAAATTATTTTAATAACATTAGTTAGCCCAGTATGTCCAATATATCATTTCAGCAGGAAACTACAAAATTATTAGCAAAATATTTATGTTTAATTTCCTAAGTGTTTGAAATCTGACATGTATTTTATACTTTCAGCACAACTCAATCTGGAAATTGAATTTTCACAGGAAATCTGTATGTAGAGTTCATAAAATTTATAACTGTAACAGTAAATTTACATATGTATACAACTAGTTCCAAATATACTTAAGTTTTCCAGTACCTGAAGTGAGTATCAGTTTTTAAATGTAAACTATCTAAACTTAAATAAACTCTAAAACTTAGTTGTTCAGGTTCACTAGATGTGTTTATTGGCTTCCATAGCTACACATGGTTATCATCTGTCCTCTGGACAATCGCAGTGGCTGCTGGTCTCTCAATGAAGTCTCCTCATATACTAACTAGGCCACTTCATCATCATGCCAAGGTACCTTCATCTCTTCCATGAGGTGCCAGGAAGACGTGCCATGGTAACAGAGAAAAGGAGAATTAATATCCACAAAGGTGTTTGCCCATATCTGTCATGTATAGCAAAGTCAACATATAGCTCAATTCTGGATTAAAAAGTAACCCTTGATAGCTAACTACAGAACTGAAACATCAAAGGGGGGGAGGGATAAGAATAAAGAAGGAAGGAAGCACAGTAGTCTATAGTGGTGGAATATGGGTGAGTAGTGGTGGGTGCACTATGGTGATAATACCTGATGGGGGTATCCCAAAATAACTCAATTTAGAACAAATAAAGTATAAATAAATAAATATTGGTTTATCATCATACTTTTTAGCATGGGGGAACAGAATGGTGTGCCATTTCCTATTGCAGAAAACCAACATTTAGAGTCTGTGGCATTTTTCCATTCCCAGATATTTTGGTATTCCACTCACCAACCTTTGGTGCTACCTCCCTCAACTCAGGGAGCATGGAATTAATTTTCATAATAAGCAAAATAAACTATGATTGAGGAGCTAACTCTGTTGCAAACAATTCTTTCTGAAGACAAGTATAAATTGAAGCTAAGGAATGATTTAATTGCTATCATCTTACTTGATTCTGCAAATTTTATTCAGCCTGAAAATATTGACTAAGTAGTTCTTCCAGTTCATTTGGTCTTAAAATTCTTAACTTCAATATCAGATATTAACCTATATAGTTATGGCCCCAAAGTTTTTCTTAATGTTAAGCCAATCATGAAAATGTAATCAACCTCTCAAGTAACCTCAAAATCATGCTGTTTTAAAGCCTTCATAGAGGCATCCAGTCCCAGTCTCTAAAGATGTCCTGGCATTGACCATTTTGGCTAAATATAAAAGGTAGAAGAATAAAACTTACACTAATTTGGCCCTCTAAAATTTTCTAATAAAAAACTCAGAAATTTCACAAAATATTGAAAAATAGGGACAAGTTCATACTATTCAATACCATCCCTAATATCAGAGATAACTTGTGGTTTAGTTCTCCCCATTTCCAGCATGTTGGACAAAATCCCTAAGGAAAATGCCTTATGCACTTAAGCACACAACAAGTGTTTTTGTTTTTAAATTGTAAGTTCTCAGCAACTTCTTTCTTTTCAAGTTTTAACTCTTCTGAAAGAACACTGGCAGACTAAGTAGGTTAAATCATAGGGTTCAATCTGAGAACAAACGACTTGTTTTGAGAATCTGTTGATGTTTGGTCAAGCCAAAGACTAATATATTTAATCATGAGTGGAAAAAATGCTGTGGAATTTCAGTGAATGCAAACACTGGGAAATATCTTTAATTACATAAATAAAATTATCATTAAAATTGTCTTTGAAGTACCACAAAATGTTCAAGTGCATTAATTTGATAACTTATTAGGCCCATGTTCCATTGATCATAGTCATCTTTTCCACTGTATTCAATACTCCCTGAGGATCCTTCTTAACACAACACTGTTCACCACTACCAAGCTATCGGAATAAGCTTATGGCTGAAGCTAATATTTTATCTCTCCTAACTTCTTTCCTGAGCTCTGTGCCTTGCACAAGACTTTGAAAATGAACATACAGGGAATTATGATCAGTATGCAGAGTTTCAGGGATAAGAGAATGACAATTCTTTACTCATCCTCTTGCTCAGCTGTTTCTTGGAGGTGTTGCCATCTGACACAGAAAGCTGCAGCCTGGCACTTTGGAGCTTACTTTTCTTTTCCTTTGAGCTATAAGTGATGAGAGACATGTCAAGGAGAGGAGTTCACTGGCACCATTCCCAGATCTGGAAGCATAATGAAATAAAGTTTCATTCTGACTTGGTTGGAATTCTTATAGCTGAACATTTATGATTGCATCTAGGGCAGTTTGAACATCCACTTGCCTGGTAAGAGTGAAGCGCTCATCAACTAATTAACTCAGACCTTCATGCTGGCAACCCATGTCAGGGCCCCTCTAGGCAAATCATTTCTAAATAGAGCCAACAAGATCATGGGTCACAGGGGTGAAAAGAGCCCACTCACATCTAGTGGCAGCAGCGTGAAACCTTTATTTCAGAAGCTACACCCTATGTGAAGAGTGCTATTAAAGCAAGAAATGGTCTGAAGCTACAAATATTGGTTCTGTCCTTAGACCTAGGTTTAGTGTTAAGGGTTCAATTGAGGCTCAGGTTCTGGTGTGTTATATTCGTATGGTTCACTGACACTTTTTCTAGTATCCATAATAGTCATAGCCGAGTCATATTCTTCCAACTTTAGAGAGTGGTAGGCATCCAGTGTCAAAAGCTATATTCAATGAGCCAGGCTCAAACATCCCTGCGGAGTAAACATAAGAAGTTTTACAGAGACCTTATGAGTGATGCCTCTCTGTCCTTTCTAAAAATTCCCAAGAACTCCATAGATGATTATTTAACCTCTCTGGACCTTCGTTTCTTCATCTATAAAAGTGGAGTAAAGGTGCTTTCCTCACAGGGATGATGAATGAAAATTAAATTTGAGTAATGTCACTGTGTGAGTGATTAGTTAAATCCTATTGTGCTATGCAAGATAGTATGATTTTATTCCTTTGATAGAAACTTAATTTTTTCAAGTTGTGAAAAAATTGAGTGTACAGCTCAGCTCTTTGTATGTGCTGCAAAAGTGCATGTGATGTCTCCTCAGATCCTCTCCTAAGTCCCAAGAAGTGACTCCAAGCCTGCTAGTAGTGGAGGTTACACACAGAAGAAAAAGCACTGTATTCAGAGCCAAGAGTCTGAAGTAAGATTCCCAGCTTAACCACCAGTAAAACTGCCATGTTTCCTCTCCAATCTTGAATATTATTGCTTTTCATGGATAATATATAGATAGTATCTACTGCATCTGACCCACAGAAGTTTTTAGAAAACCATGAATTAACAGATTCCATGTGCTTTGTGGATTATAACATGTGGTATTTCTATTATGATTTCAAATCTATTATGTCCTAACAACTAAGCCTTGCTTATTGGGAAGCAATAACTGGAAACCTGTTTCTAAAGTACTATAAGCTCCAAGATGGTGATGTATCCTTTCCAGGTATTGGAAGTAAGTCAAGAGCAAATGATATTGTGCTTTTAGGCAGATGTCTGGCAGCATCCAGCAAGACAGTGACCTGCTGCAAGCAATCTGTGGCTTGTAAGTCAAGATGTTCTTGGTCTCCATAGATGTCCCACAAATCTTTCTGGACAACCAAGTCTTAACCAACTCTGTCTTTCTTCTTCTTGAAGATATTCTAAAAGCTTTGAAAACAAGATACATATTCTTGGTTCTTCCATAAGCTAGTTCCCAATCACATCTTGATAGCTTTCTTCCCCACCCTTGCCCCAGTTAAGAAAATCACAACTCTGGGTTACATTTTCTGTTAAAAGAGAAGAAGAGGTGATTTTTTTTTCATTTGTTATATTTGATTATATATTTACTGTAATTTACTAGCATCTTAGATCTTGAAAAAACCTGAGTCCTGGGATGGCAAATAGATTCCATCTGGTGACAATTTGGATATATTGACAGTGGCTGCCTTGACCCCTACATCTGAGGTCATTGGTCCCATCAGCAGCTAGGGGAGAGTAGCAGTGTGTGATTACTTTATTACAGGAAAGCAAGTGAGGCTCAGAGAAACTGATTGACTTGTTAATATGTCTCTGTTACAAGGTACCATGTTCACCTTTTCTTGGTTTCTCTGTTCAGTGAATGACCATATTTGCTGAATGCCTTCTGTATCAGGTCGAGGCCATGTCAGGATCTATGGCCATTTATGGATTAACCTATATGAAGGTTCATTTTTTATGGAGTCATTAGCACAAAGTTGAAATTGCCCAGAAAAGAGACCATGATTACAAAAATTTCCAACAAGCCGCATTTACTTATATAATCACTAATTCATTCAATTGTTCATTTAGACATTCATTTCCATACCTATGTGCATAAAGAATATCCACCTTCAAAAAATGGTTCCTTGAAAGGCTGGTGCGAGAACAATTTGAAAGTAGCTGATGAAAACAAATTTGTCAGTGATGGCCCTTGCTTTCTGCCTTCCTCCCCTCAGTCTGTTGCTTTATACGGCCTTTCTTTATATGGCACAGATTTGAAAATGAACACCTAAGAAAAACTGAATCATGAAATAATTTAAGAGCTATATTATGTTCAGGTTTTTCAAAGCATCTTACTAGGTGAAACCTAAATGAGCCACTTTACCAGAGGTTTTAGAGCTATTAGGTTATAACAAAAAAATGAATTTGCAACTGTGGCGACCAGGAACTGCTGGAATTTCTTGTCACCTGGGTAGAGGTATTGTAGGGTAAGGAAAAATGTCAGGCTTTTCTGCCCTCCCGCCATCAGGATAGATGATGGATCCTTGCAGTCCTGAATGCATGCCTGATAGCGGGCACCTGGAGTAGGGTGTGGGCATAGGTACATGGGATTCACCTGGGCTAAGACTGTGCTTTTAAGGGCGGCGTCATGTGGATGCCAGAAGAAGCCAAGAAGCTGAGAAAGAAGCAGGAGAAGCAGGAGAAGCCGAAGAGAAGCAGAGAGAGAAGCCCAGCAGAAGCCGAGAGAAGGCAGGAAAGCCCAGATAGTGAGGATTTGCTGGGGACTGGGAGGACTGCCAGCCTCCTGGCCCCCCAGCACCCCTGCCTGCCATATGCCTGGTGAACCCCAATAAAAAACCTGCAAAACCACTGACTCTGACTCCTCCTTTGCCCGGTCTGCTGGATCTGAAGACCTGCACTGTGTCCATTCCTGCCTTTATAGGTATAAATAACAGTGGATAGTAATATCTCTTAGCCCAAAATTTCCCACTGTGTGTGCATTCTCATCCCTGGCAAGACTGTCCTTAGAAACTCACTCTTTGTCACTTGTTTCAAGGTCAAAGCAATATCAGGAACACTCATTTGGTGGTTATAAAAATAATGTTCTCTATGTGCTAGACATATACATATTCATATATCTTTGTAGTAGAATTTCCCAAATATTTGTTTTATTCTTAATGCAGATATTATTTTAAAATTCCCACATACCATAATCTTTCAAGATACAAGTTTTTATGGAAGAGTGTATCCGTTATGCACAAAGGATGGAGGGTGGGAATTAGGGAGACATCAGCACAATGCTCAGCCTCCATCCCTATTCTAACAGTTTCAGTGGTGTGATACAAACTATGTCAAAGACATTATGTCCCCTTTCACAGATAAGGAAATGGAGACATCGAGAGTTAACTTATTATCCATCTAATAGGTGCAGAGTGAAGTTCAAGTCCAGGTCGTCTGATTCCCAACCTGTGTTCTTTTTATTGACATTTAGTGGCTCTATTGCAGACTCACTACCTGTGTGTTGATTTATAGCTAACATACTAGAAAAGTAATCTTCAGCCTGCATGTTCATTTCTCTCAAGGTGTGAAGACTTTTCAAGGGAAAGATAGTTTAGAGGTAATCCATTTCCTAATTCTCAATTTCTACACATACATTAAGATCAATCATCTTGAAAATAGCATTGCTATACACCCTTTCTTAACAGCCTTCTCCCTCTTGATAAAAAAGGTTCCTCCTCTCACCTTCATCAGAACTTAAATGGCAGTTTTTCCAAAGTGTATTAATGTTTTCTAAAGCCAAACAAAGAAACTTGTGAGATTCTTTAAATCTAGGTCTATAAGCGGGTCCTATCTATTAAGAGAGATCCCCAATGAAATATTCCTTTTGGGTTTAATAACCAGGAACATTTGTAATATATTTGTTTTAATTAGTGTATAGTGTATACTAGTAATGTTTGTACTATTCAATAAAAAAGAATTTTGTTACAGCTCTCTGTTTATAGAAAAAGTATTTTTAATTAGATTTAGTGTGCACATATACCCACACATATACATATGTGTTTTTTTTTTTTCAGAGACAAATAGTGTATGATTAATAGTTGGCTTTTAAGCATAAAATTCTATTACAACAAGATTCTGTATGAGTGGAATTGAGATGGGTTGAGAAGATAGGAATGTGAGTTCTAGGATGATGATTGTTAAACAGTCACTCATGGGCCTATTCTTAGAAATAAAATTTTGCTGGAACACAGCCATGCCTATTAGTCCATGTGTTTCTATGACTGCTTTCATACTACAGTGGAGCAACTATGACAGAGCCTGTTGGAAAGCCTGAAAAAGTATTACCTTTTACATAAAGTTTGCTGAACTGTGTTAAAGGAGAAAAATGATGCTATAAAATTTCCACCATTGAAAAAAAGCTTATTCCTGTACTTTTAAATGAGCTATGATGGGTACCACTATTGTATGTATATTCAAAGAAACAGTTACAAGAGTGATGTAACAGTTTATTTTTAAAATATCAATATTGTAATACAAAGAAATTTTCTTCTTTGCAAGTATTTCAACTTTGATGAAAAAATTTCAACCATCAACTTAAAAATATGTGAAGAGGTACATAGATTTTTTAAAAATAGAGATTCAGGAGATCACTCCCCTAGACACAGGATCAGGGATGTGTTTCCCATAGCTAGGCCATCCTAATGATGGATGGAAGCTAGTTTCCTTCTCACAGAGCAAGCTGAGCTCCATGTGAGTACCTCAGCCCTCAATCAAGCTGTCTTCCTATAACCTTAAGGGGCAACTGATGGAAATATGGGGCTGTAACAGAACATTTTCAAAGAATGGTCTCTTAAATGTCTGGACTCAGTATTACAGATCAGAAAAATCCTTCACAAGTAACTGCATTGTTGCTTCTATAAGCCAGCTAGGAGGAAAAGAGAACAGCAGTGCCCTTTGAGGAGGTGGAAGGCTCCTGAGCAAAACGTACCTGTGGAACTGTTAGGAGGCTGGCTGTGCCTCCCTGCACTGTGGGTTGCCTCACATAAGTGGATATTTAAACCTGCATGGTAATGTTGATACATGTCATGGATTGAATTGTTTCCTCTCTCAAAAAAAGATATGTTGGTCTTAACTCTCAACACCTCAATTTATGACCTGATTTGGAGATCACAATGAACCGAAAATAAGGTCATTAGAATGATCCCTAATTCAATATGACAACTGTCCCTATAAAAGGGGGACATTTGAACGCAGGGACAGATGTGCATTGATGGAAGATGATGTGAAAAGACACATGAAAAAGGAGACCATTTGCAAGCCAAGAGTGAGACCTGAAACAAATTCTTCTCTCACAGCCCTCAGGAGGAACCAGCCTTGCTGAAACCTTGATTTCAGACTTCTGACCTCTAGCACTGAAACAAACTTCTTTTGTTTAAGCTACGCAGCCTCTGAGACTTTGTTACAGCAGCTTTATCAAAAATACTGTGCATTCAACAACTTGAGTTCTTTTAAAGGACTTTCCAAAGCTCAGTGATTTTTCATTGTCCATCAAAACACCAGTTGTTATCAGAGGCATTAGGACAGAGGACTAGAACCAGGTAGACCTTGTTGTGACCCTCTACCTCCTTTTTTCACCTTAGAGCTATTTAGTGGCACAGTTAAGATCAAAAACTCGAGCCAGAGCACTTGGGTTTAAATCCTACCAAGTGTGTCCCCAGGACCTGAACATCCTCACTATCTAAATAGAAGATTTATTGTACCTACCTTATTAGGTTATTATGAGGCCCAAATAAGTTAGTAACATGTAAAACTCTTAATGGTCAGTGTATAATAGGTGCACAACAGTTAAATCTTCATTGTGTTATTGGGGTACCAAAAAGAACAAGCTCTGCCTTAACATTATCCCAGATCCAAGAATTGACTACTGCTTCTCCCCAAGAAGTCTGGAAATTTTTTGTTAAATGACCATATAAATGTTTGAAGTGTTTCAACTGCATTTTTTAAGTTTTATCATTTTATTAAAGCAACATTGGTTTATAATACTGTATATGATTCAGAGGCATTGTATTTTCTCTTGTTTTATCCTGTTTTATTCTTAGGAAGGCTAATATTTGAGAATAGCTAGCATGCCTTATTAATTCTTAAAAAAAAGTATGTTCTCTGGCACCAGTTGGCAGTTAAATTTCGTCAGTCACTGAAGATTATGGATTAACTCATTGACCTTTTTACCCTTCAAGCTAATTAGCCATTGGTCAAATACGGCTAGTCACAGAAACCAAGCACAGCTGACCAAACAGATTTCAAAGAATAAATTCAGTGAGTAAATAACGCCAAGCTTAGATACCTCAGTAATATTGTTTTTCTAAATCACTGGAATCTCAATTATCTTTCCTTCCCAGCTAGAGTTGGAAGTGTGGTATTTACAACCCTTCAAAGCAATAGGAAAAATATGACTAATTAAACCAGCTATCGTCTCCCTTCCTAACTGCCCCCTGCCCCATTTAAAATTATTTTGTCACTTATGTCCTCAACTAACTGTCCCAGTTTGACTTTAAATAACTTAAGTGTATCCTTTGGGTCCCGTGTTTAACAAACCTCTCTCAAAGGGAGACTTCCCAAGCTGAAATACAGTTTTTCTCAATTTAATTTAATTACCACTACCTGCCAAGATTTTCTCACACCTCCATAAAGCACCTTAAACAGTTCATGCCTCACCTCGGTGTTAAGGATTATTAAGTACTTATAGATAATTATCATATCCTTTTAGTGTTTGGTGAAACTCAATATTTTTAGGGATTTCATTCTTACTGAAAGAAGACCTCTCTAAGTAGTCTTTTTCAAGCTCTTGTCATTTGAAATTATTCTCACTCTGTAATATAATAGATACATCCTCAACAGGCTATTCTCAGTAGTTGCAGGGAGGGGAATCCCTGGGGCAGGCACCCCCACCTTGATTTGACTGCTAGAATTGTATGTCCATCTGGTGTGTAGCTCTGTTGAGCACTAGGGAACTAGAATAGCAAGGTTCTGCCTTTCCCCTGATTTCTCCTCATATGGGCATCCTTGGGGTATATACCCATATTTTTCTGCTTAACCTCTGCCTCTTCCTCATTCTTCAGGGCAGATTTTTGTAGCAAAAGGGATTCCAGATTGAGTGACCAAATTCGATATTCATTGCACAACCACATTCAAAAGTCAGGGTTTTGGTTTTTGTTCTTGTATTTGGGAAAACAGAAACTTGCATTTCATAGGAGTAGAAAAATGTGATCATTTTGCATTATCATCATTGATAAAATGAATTCAGAGTGTATAGCACTGTGCTTGGTAATTGGGTGAATCCAAAGACAATATAATCTGTACTTTGTTCTCAGGATCTTAGAAAACAATCAAAAGCTTAAAAGATAGCAAACCATACTGAATAGTAGTACTTAACTAAAAGCAGAATTTTAAGCTTCAAGTAGACGAAGTTCCAGGTCACCCATTTTGTAGCTAATACATTTGGAAATATATCCCATGGTAAAGAGCACTGTACTCCACACTTGCGTGAGCTTTCCTTAACCAAGTTATTATATGTGATACCATTGTGGCACCTATCTAAATAAATTATTATGAGGTTTATTGTAGAAATTGAACTGCATCTATCTATCTATCTATCTATCCATCCATCCATCTATCTTGTTTGACGGTAAAATTATCAAGAAATACTGCTCAGTAAACAAGGAAGTTAGTAGGCTAATATATGATGTATGATGCCTGGTGTGTGTATGTGTATATTTGAGATGTATGAGTATACTTTTATGTGTTTGCATATATATGGGAAAAATCTGTAATCTGAATAAGACAGTATCAAGAATGGGTAATGCTGGAGAATAAGAGAGGAGAACCCAGAAGAGAATCTTTCTGATCTTTGTCTGTACCATGGTTTTACTAGAAGCATCCATTGACATTCATGTTTATTTTAATCATCAAAGTGAATTCTTCAAAATTAAATGTCTTGATAAAATAATAGTAAAAATTAAAACCCCATACAGTATTATCAATGATAATGAAGTGTTTGCTCTTGGTTTTAATTATTGGAGAAATATGATTTAGAATTTTTTTTAAAAATATTTAAAGCAGAGAGTGTCATCCTTTGATATACATTACAATCATCTGTTGGCACTTAAAACTTAATCCTGGCCCCAGGATCACCTTGACTTTGTGAATCAGAATTGTAAGTGAGACATACATAGGTGTGTTTAAAAACAACACCTTCTCCCACCACACACATACACACACACACACACACACACACACACACACGCCATCCACCACCAAAACAATAAGAACTTCCTTAACAGCAATAACTCCCTATGATGTGTACCATTGTAAAGCCTACCTAGAATGAGAGAGGAAATTACAGATGACAAGAACTATCCTGTGAAGAAATAGAAATCTTATATTAGGTTGATAAACTACACATTATGTTAAAAAAAAAAAAGGAAAATTTTAGCACCAAATGGAAAAAAGAAAAACTAGAAATGGTAGTGTGGACATTCAAGGAAAAATCAATAATCCAAAAATCTTTAAATGGGACAAAGAATCATACATAGCTAAAAAGTTCAAACTAATAAAGTTGTAATCTTTACTTATATCAATATCATCAAAATATAAAGAAAAAGCTAGAAATCCAAGAAGAAATAGATAAAAAACCCAACTGATAAAATGCTTTATTACTACAATATAATGAAATATGATGTATAGAATATGATGTAATGAAATTTTGTCAACTAGTAGGTGGTATGTAGTGAATTGGCACCTTACACTGAAAATATGTATTCTTTTCAAGCATCTGTGCAACTTTTTAAAAAATGTGTCACTTACCTGACCATACAGCCTAAATAAATTCTGAAAGTAGCAGACTTTTAAATAACTATTGAATCAAAGAAAAAAATCAAAACTACTATTAGAGGTTATTTAGAAAATAATGACAGTGAGAACATAGTATGAGATACAGCCAAAGCTGCCCCTAAAATCATTAATTTAAATCATTAGTTTTATAGAAAAAATGAAAATAAATGAACTAAGAACTCAAGCTATAAAGTAATAAGTAAAAAATTGAAGGAGAGAGGAAAAATCTAATAAAAGAATAATAAAGTAGGAAATAATAGAAGCAGCAGTGAATCAAAGAAATACTCATTAAATTTCTTTAATGACAAATTTATTGAAGAAAAGCAGAAGAAACATGAATTAACAAAATTTTAATTGAAGAAGAGAATAAGACTTTGTTAATACAATTGATGAGGCAATTTATTAGTAATAGATAAAACTCAGCATGTGCATGTGCACACGCAAACAAAATAATTCTAAACCACCTAGGAATATATTTGTAGCAGAACATTTTAAGTTGCTAGCAAAATAAAATATCTTTCTTTATTGGTTGAGATATGTTTTCATACAATATATGAAAATGAAATGCAATATGAAAATAGTAATATGTATCCAGAACTTAAAAATCTCTAAGATCTTTGACCCTTTATCATGTGGTTTAAGTAAGCATCAGAAATGTGAAAAATATTCTTTCCTTGAAAGAGTTTAGGATATTGTGGAGTGCGCTGATTATGTTAATGTTTATATGGGGAAATGCACAAATAGAATTATTTCCTCTAGAAAAAAAGTTCATAAATATGAACCTAAATAATTCTGGGAGACTTCACCCCAATGTTAACATTTATTTGAATGTAAGGATTATAAGTGATCTTTATCTTATTCCTATTATTTCTGTGTATTTTCCATATATTCTCATTGGAATAGCAATCTTCTATAAATGGAGAATCAGATTGCTAAAACAAAGGGAGAAATTTCAATATAAAAGGACAGAAAAGCATTACACAGGAAAAATCATATACAAAAGGCATGTATGTATATAACATACCAAGACTGAGGATGCCACAAAACCTTAACGTTCACAGCATGGGGCATATACCTTCCATATCTTTGAAAGGGGTATGGATGTATGGATGATAGTTGGAGTGAGAAAATATTATCTTGGAAATGCTCTTTTCAAAACCTGACACCTTTGGTGTCCAAGTTCTTCCATCACAGGCCTTTTATCATTAATCCGTAGGCAGTCATCTGTTCCTTGCCAGATGCTTGATTCCCTACCAAACACCTTTTACCCACCAAGAGACACTGGCTTCTTTCTTTTCCTCCTTTTGTAGCTCTATCCTTTCTGTGAGTGAGGTTCTGCAAGCGGTCAGTACCCTTCCTTTACCAGAAGCACAAAGTTTGACCAACACTCCCCCTGGTGGCAATTTAACAAATCTCCTAAAATGACTTACCCAAGAGCCAGGGCTGATAACCAATGCCTGCCTGGGTTAATTGACATATTTGTTAATGAGGCATGTTACTGGGCTCCACCTTAGAGATGTGGGCCCAAAATATGCACTCCTTTATAACAAGCATCCCAGATGATTCAAACATTCAAGTGTGGAATCTATTAACCTAGCTTATATATCCTGAGTGTTGTAGAAAAAGGAGGCCTCATGAGAAGAAACAGATTTTTGTAAACTAACGTACTATTAATTTGTTAAAAGAGTAGAGGTCAGAGGAGTTTGTATTAATTTCCTACCATGAAAATGTGAAAGAATGTTAACTGCTACTTATTATTCTCTATACTGCCTGCAAATATTTGGGAGTA
Source organism: Talpa occidentalis (assembly GCF_014898055.3). Classification (NCBI taxonomy): domain Eukaryota; kingdom Metazoa; phylum Chordata; class Mammalia; order Eulipotyphla; family Talpidae; genus Talpa; species Talpa occidentalis. Next base: position 111,180,850 of record NW_026555331.1, on the reverse strand, counting down.
TAAATTTCAAAAGAACAAGTTAAACTGGAACACTGTTGTTTTATCATTCACCATTCATATTTTCAAACATCCTCCCTATCTTAGATCTTTGTCTCCAGTGTTCAGATAGCCAACCCATTTGAAATAACCTGCTGATTTAATCAATGTGCTGTTATGATTCTAGATGGTCAATGGGCCTCTTAAATAAAACTGGCCCTAATTCAGACTGGTGTTTCTATTCTGATCCCTTTTGTAAATAATTTGTTTCATGGTCAAAGTTTCTTTTCATTATTTCTCTGTAGTCTTTGGTCATCCCTTTCTCTGCTTTTTTCTTGGAAACTGTCAAATGGCACAATCATTTTATTTACTGGTGTTAGTCATACATTCAGGGAAGAGGGGACTGTTTATATTAATATCAGCATATTACTCAAATCATTTATCATTTATATATAAAGTTTTAGAGAGTAAGTTTGTCATCATTATTGATTGAAGGAGAAAAGCGCTTTCTTGTTGTGGTACCACAGAGTTGCAGTTGTCATGGCTGCTTCTGCTTAGGGAAAATAGCCTTGGTTATGTCTGCAACAACATTATTTGGAGGGTAGTATATACAGAGCACATTTTCAAGAGCCTGCTTGAAAAACCTGTGTTCCCGATATCTAGCGCTACACAAAAGACTCCAAATATAAATAAACTTCAAGCTGACCCATAGATTTAGGTCTGATTCCCATTGTGGCATGGCTTCTGCCATAATGAATGATGGAAGGGAGACAAGATAATGTAAGATCTGAATGGAGTTGCATTCTGAAAGGCAGGCAGCCAGAGGTCCTGAGAATTAATGGAGGAACTACAGAAAAAAATATGGCTCTATTACACCAAGCACTTTCCTATTTTCCTTTCTACTGCCTCACTGAGATGATTTGGCAGAGTTTAAAAATAAATGAACTGTATTCATTTTTCCTTCAGAGCTTTGCTTTAAAGCCATTCTGTAAGGAAAAAAAAAGAAATACTAACACCTGCAGTATGAGGAATCAAGACATGAAAATATAAGCATTTTTCCAGAAGTATATATTTAATAGCCCACTACTCCTTATGTGAGGAGATAGGCCTGTAACCAATTAAGGTCGTGTCATACAGGCAAATGTGATACTTCAGAGAGATGATAATGATCTGCTAGAAAATTCAGAGGAAATGTGATTTTGGATGCGTGTCATTCGCATTTGATCCTTTCTACTGTTATCTTTATGCTGCAACATATATGATCAGGTTTAGAATTTTTACAGATACTCAATTCCAATTTTCAGTACTGCCCAGAGACAGGATTCTTGTGTTGCCATCTCATTTATATTGTTACTTGCTTTTCACATTTTTTTTTTAGCTGCAGAATCCTTATTTTATTTATTTATTTTTAAATATTTTGTTTTATATAATTCTTACATCATTTTTCATCTTTGCACAATGTATGCATTTTCATTATGGTTATATTCCCCATACAATTGCACCCCCACCCCCTTATTTTGACTCTAGTCCTTCCTTCCCCCCCCACCCATAGTGTGTCTCTGGTTTGTAGTTGCTTGTTGATTTTGATTTTTACTTTGTATTGATTTGTCTTTTTCCTGGTCTCTTATTTAGGTTTTCTAAATTCCTGCTATGAGTGAGACCATCTGGTTCCGGTATTTTTCTTTTTCTTTCTGACTTATTTCGCTGAGCATGACCCCTTCTAGCTCCATCCATGTTGCTGCAAACTGCATGTGTTTATCTTTTTTGATTGCTGAGTAATATTTTTCAAAGAGTGGATACTTCCATGAAAGGTATAGCACTGTGATAGAAATGAGGTTGGACTTCTCAAGCTTCCTTCCCCTGAGCTCTCATGCCAGCGCCTCCCCGCTGTTAGAGGAGAAAGAACAAGGTTTCTTCTCTGTAACCTACAGGGAAAATGCCTTTAATTATTCATGCATTCTTTGATCGTACACATATTTAGTCAGGGCCTATTGTAAGCCAGAATCTCTTCTTGGAACTAGGTATGGGAGATGCAGCAACAAATAGAAAAAGGAAGGAACCTGCTCTCAGGGAGACGACGAGGAGGAGATAGCCAGGCAACCAGGAGGAGTTGTTGCTACAAAGAGAGTAAAGAAGGGCAGCCAGAGACATGGATTCCAGGGAAAGCTTGAATGTGGGGAGATTGAAGGGAACTCTAATATGTGAGGAGGTAAGGTCTAAGAAACCTGGCTGTCCAGAAAGTGTGGCCACATCCAGAGCTTGATAGAGTGTTTCAGGTCAAGAAGTCAAGAAAGTTCCTGAAAGCCCAGAGGCTGCAGGGGTATCTGAGGAATACCCAGTGACATTCACAGGAGCACAGGGTGAATCAGGGACATGGAAGCTGAGAGGTCAGCAGCAAATATGCCATGCTTAAAATTTTATATTTCTCACGTTTATTTTAAATTAACTTTTACTCTGGTTTAATTATAAATTATTAAACTCCTATGATTAAATTCTTTATATCATTATTACATAGACTTCCAAAATGACTTTGAGGTAACTCCCATATATGATGCCTAAACATAGGTCCATTCAAATAAAAGTTCAAGCTCACATGTAGAGGGAGAACAACTGTGGATGTTATATATAGTGGGATTGAGAATTTAAAATGTAGTTCTGTGTTTAAAAAAAAGAATATATGATGGCTTATATATTTCTGATTAAAGGAAAGCTATCCATTCTTAAGGGAGGAAACATCTAAAATAAAATCTAAACACAATGCAATTAATAATTGCAAGCATTAATAATTCTCTTCATGAATATTGAATGCCTAATATATGCAAAGTATACAGAGTACAGATACTCTAGGGAATACAAACCTTAATCAGGCATAAATTTTGCCTTCTGGGAGCTTGCAGTTTAATAGGATATATAATAAATATACAGAAATAGCTATTCTATAAGGCTAGAGATATAAATATAACATTTGTTTTCAAAGTATCTGGAAACAGACTTTCAAAGAACTTGGTTTCACCATGGAAGCATTTCAAGATTAGGGAAAGAATTGAGTCATGTTTGTAGCCTCTCCATAATCCTGGGATTCCCAGAAGCAGGACAGCAGGGCAGGTTCTTAGGCTGGCATCCTCTGCCCTCACTTGCCTCACACACATGCTGGTCCTCATTCAAGTCAGAGGTGAATCTGTGTCCTGAGCCCGAGATTGCAGGTCTTCTGCATTGTGAGCTAGAGCCAGCAGTTGGAGATCAGGTGTGTAGGAGGCAAATTGACATTGCTATAAAATTTGAGTCGTGCTTTTATTCTTTTAAAATATGTTTTGTGTCTAACTAATTCAAGTTTATAGGTGAAAATAGAAAATGTAGGCATCACCAATGGAAAAATGTCTATAATCCATCCATCAAAAGAAAAACTCTGTTAATATTTTGGTCTATATATATATACTCTGAGACATTTTCCTCTGTGTATGTGTATGGGGAAAGGACTACATCATCTAAACTGTTCTGTGGTTCCCTTCTCTCACCTTGACCGTTAAGACTTGTAGTTCAATGATGTCATTAGTAATTGCTACATGACACTGTAGTGTACAATTGTATTGTTATTTAATCAATTTTCTAGAGTTGACACATAGATTTTTCTGAATTAGAATCAATGCTGGAACTGAATTTTAAAATACATCTCTTCACATGTTTTTCAATTTTCTTTAAAACTTCTGTAGCAGTGGAGAGAGCAGTGGTTTTTGTTAACCATCCTAGTTTTAAGTGAATCACACACATACTCAAAACCTTTATTTAAGACCTTTGTTCAGTGGCTCTAAGGGCACTTTAAAGCATTGATGTCATAAATTTTAAATCCTCTTGTTTCTTCTTTTTCCCACACTAGCCCGCCCTATTAATTCCCTTAAATCAATAACCCAAGCCAGAACACAGATGGCATTTTCAGTTACTCAAAACCTACCTCATCCAATTCTTATCTAAGTTCTTTAAGTAGTGTCTCCTAAAAAAATGCCCTGAGATCTTATGCTTATCTTCCATCCTCTTATTTCTTCTGATTCATGCCACTAACTCTGGATCACTAAAGAATTTTTGCTCTTAGGAAGCCCTGCTCTGCTTGGAATCCACTCTAGAGCGGGAAGCCAATTGCAGCTGGAAATTTCCCTCAGTCACAGCTTAAAGTTATCTGGCACAATGTGATTATTTTAGGAAAAATTGCAAAAGCCATTCCACCAAAGAGAAGCATGTTTGCAAGTATAGATTAGAAAATCATTTCCATTTAGGAAGCCTAATTTAATTAAGAGACAATTTTTAAGTTATGAAAGCTTTTCCTGCTGAGTCAGGGTTTTTTGCTTCTTGGCTACAATAGAGCAGGTAGTTGAAGTTGAGACTGACTCCAAAGACCACTATGTGCTTGGCTGCATCCAAGTTCAGAATATCAAGCACTGTGCTGGAACTGATGGGCAGAGGGTATTTTGTTAAATTCTTATTAAAGCACTATGTTGGACTTCTTTTTTCAATTAAGATATTTAAACTTTAGATTCCATAGAAAAACATACTTAAAAGCCATCAATTCTCTGTATTTCTTACAGAAAAGGATATTCATAAATATCACCAAACTATAAAAAAAGAAAAGATTTTTGAGAAGTTACATTTCCTGGGATTAATGATGTTGTTTCTAAGGGAAAAGTACATTAGTGAGACTGAAGAAGAGTTTGTAATAAGTGCAGTTTATTTTATCACTGCTCCTGATAATCTCCAAGGATTTGATGAATTAAAACTCCGTAAATTTCATTCAAATTATGTAAACACTGACTATAGTAATTAATAACATTAGCATTACTCCTGAAAGTTAAAGTTGGGATTTTAGAACAATTGATTTTGGTTGCTTTTCTTCCTGTATCCTCCACTAGACTGGAATTTTCACAAAACCAGAGTCTCTGCCAGTCTTATTCATACTGTGTCCCTGGTTCTCTGCAAGCACAGGCTAAGTTTGCTAAATTAATGTTTGCATGCAAAAGAATGATTATTTTGTGTTGCATACTCTTCTCAGGAGATACAAGAAGAGGGAGAAATTTGATGCTCAACCTAAAAAGATTATAATACTGTAAAATATATGTTTCTAACCCACCTGATTTATGAAATTATTATCATACCTTGTAGCGTGATTCTCAGTAGAAAATCTATTTTGTCTTCACTCATATTTACACTCTTATCACCCTTAATATACATCATCAATACACGTATCCCAAGGACTTTTTAAAAAATGTTATTAAGTACTATTGCATTATAACATTATGTAAGCTTCAGGAATACATCATTATAAATCAACACCTGAAAATATTACATTAACTTCACCGCTAAAATTCCTGTTCTTTTTCTGTTCACCATATTCTTATTCTGTTTGACCCCTGTTATCAAATTACCCACCTTCATTCCCCCAGAACTTTCTGATCATCACTAATTTGATCATATAGTCTTAAAGTTTACTTTGGGTTTAATTATTTTTTTTTAGTTTATGTACCAGATATGAGTAAAATCGTATGGTGTTTGTCTTTCTCTGTCTGACTTATTTCACTAAGCAAAATACCCTCTAAGACCATTCATGTTGTTGCAAATGGCAGGACTTTGTCTTCTTTATCTGAGTAGTATTCTATTATGTATATATACTACCTCTTCTTTATTCATCTATAGATGGGCACTTTGGTCATTTCCATAACTTAGCTATTATAAGTAATGCTGCAATGAACATGGGAGTGCATATATTTCCTTGAGTTAATGTTTTTGTATTCTTCAGGTAGATACCCAAAAGTGAGTGATTGAAATGTGAGAAATTTTGATTTTAATTTTTTGAGGACTCTCCACACTGCTTTCCATTAATAGCTGCTCCAATTTACAATCCCTCATCAGTGCACAGCAGTTCCTCTCTCTACATCCTCTCCAGCACTTCTTTATTGTCTTTTGGAGAATAGCCATTCTTGCATCCAAGTTCTTTATTAATGAGTATGTTATATGTATCTATGTGTGACACAGGCAACTTTTTCACAGCATATTTAATTGTCTCCAGGTGTCACAAGAAATTAAAAAATAGTTTTCAAAACTCTCGGTAAGTCAATGTGGTAAACACTGGGCTAGATGATCTGCATCACTGTTTCCCCAAATGCTTGTCAGTGAGCTCTTAGTAACTGATCAGCACAGGATAAAGAGCCAGCACCACAGTGGAAATATATGTCATTAAGCACACAGTTCAGTCCATAGCTTTTTCTTGGTGAGACTTCCTCAATGAAGGAAGCAGTGCACTGACTTTCATTCTCATGCAACCTCTTTATTTCAGAGATGAACACTAATCCCTAACCACAAGTCGTCATCAAAGTCTTGTTCAGTTCAAGGAATTTCCAGATTGCCTTTTAGGGGCAGAATTTTTAGTTTGTTAAATGGTTACTTCTTAAATAAACAATTAAATGTTTATATAATAATTAATATAAATAATGTAATCCATTATATAAAAAGGTGAAGATGGTGATATGTCAAATAGTAACAATGTCATGAAAGAAATTAAAGGAGGTTTAAGAACTAGAGAAGCGTTGGGGCTGCTTTTTCGGTCAAAATGTTCATGATGGTTTCAGTGAGGAAGTGACACTTGTACTGTGAAAGAGAAAACAAGGTAATTAAGCTGGGGAAGAGCATTCCAGAAAGACAGAAGAGTAGATTCAAAGAGCTTGAGGTGGAAGCAAGTTTGGTATTCTTATAAAAGAAGCAAGGCATCTAGTGTAGCTAGAGAGTGGTGAATACATACTAGAATGATTGTACAAGCCTCATAGAGTAGGGTCAGAACTTTGGCTTTTGTTTTCAGTGAGGCAAGGAACCACTGAAGGGCTGTAAACACAAGAGTGATGTGATTTGGACAGGCTTTAGAGTCAAAGATGTGTCTGGGTTTTGATGGGCAAGATTTGTGGAGGTAGGGAAAACTGGGGAGGAACAGATTGAGGAAAGGAAAGAAGAACAAAGAATCAAATTTAGACCTGTGGATGTGAGAAATGCCTGGCAGACATTCAAGTGTGAATGTAGAAAGAACAGTGCAATAGATGTATCTCAGTCCAGGAAGAGGTTGGGATAGAGATGTAATTTGGAAATTTTCCACATATAGGTGCTACTAGATCAATAATGGTTATCACTCAGGAAGTAAGTAAAGATAGAAAAGAGATCCAATTACCAAACCAAGGGCACTCCAACAGTTAGTGGTCAGGAAGATGAGAAAATTCAGCAGCGGAACTAAAAGAAGATAGATGCTGGGAGTTAAGAAGTACAAACAACAAGAACATAAGTGAATGAATTATGAATGCCAAGAGAAGAAAGACTTTTTGGGAAGAGGCAGTAATCATCTGTTTCAAATGCTATTGTAAAATGAAGATTGTAGATTATCTATAAGATTGGTCTTATGGAGGTCATTGGTGCCCATGATTAGACAGTTTCAGCTCTAATTCACTGCTTGATTAGGGAAGTTATCTTGCAATTGGTTTTAGCTTTTTAGTGAAATGAGCTCAAAGTTATCTGATGAAAACTGAGGAGGAAGGGGCAGGGTTTTGGGAGCTTTTGAATAGAGAAGCTCTGAAGAGTGAATTAACTAGGAAAATATAGCATGATTGCCAAACAGAACTAAGAACTCACTTGTTGGTTAAGGTCATAGAATTAAAATGAGACCAGCCAGCACCATTATATGCTTTTCTCTGAACACATTTGGCTGTCCAGAGAGTGAACAGGATTTAAGAAAAATTGGTGTTTTGCTAGGCAATTATAAAGAAATGAGGTTTTAGGAATTTGGGAGTAAACATAATGGAGTGATTATAATTATAATGAAATAGAAGTTAGGTAAAGATGGAAGTAAAGACAGTAATGTGATGGGCAAAGAAAAGATGTCAATGTCAAAAGTCACAGTAGTGTCAAAGAATTTTTGGAATGGGAATATTAGACATTATGAGTTGGAAGGACATGATATAATTATAAACTTGAGACTTTGGTAATTGTTCTGTATCAGCAATGACAAAGTTTAGGATACAATCACAACAAAGAGTGACTTAGAAGAGTATAACAGACAAGATCATTGGACTGAGAGGCCACGGAACTGAGAAGCTTAATGTTGGATGAATCATCTGTGGAGATATTGAAATCACTAAAAATGATGATAGAATGGTGGCAAAGAGGGGAAAATGTAAGAAAATCTTCAATAAATTGTCAGCATTACTAGGAAAATAGTAAATAATATAAGGAGGGATAGTGAGTTGTATAGTCTAATAGCAGGCATCTCAGAAGAACTAAGTTGGAGGTTAGGGAGTAGAAATGACAGTGGTCTTGAAGCAACATGGAGGACTATCCAACTTCCAAGTACCAAGGGGTGTAAAGAAAAACTTGAGAAGCCTGCAAGAGAAGTATTCTCATCAATCAGGTTTCCAGCAGGGCAAGAAAGGGAAACAAATGACTGGAGAAGATACAGGAGAATCTCCTAGTGACAGACTCGGAGTTCCCAAGGGCATATTAAAAAGGTTGGCCCATTTGAGGCTGGAGGTGGCAGAGCCCAGATCTTCAATCAGATTAGGGAATAAGCAGAGCCTTTTGGAATGTAGATCTGGGAGAGTGTTAGGTGATGATAATGGCTGGGGTAATGGGCTCATGCTCATGATTAAGTTACACAAGAATGAGATGTGACAGGCTTATACTGGAGGGTCTTAGAAAGAGTGAGATACTCAGAATTAAATCTAGCTACTAGTAGGGACAGGTCTTTTTCGTGGTTATAATGAGGTGAGAAGCAGTAGAGGAGAGAGAGTGGAAATTGCCCCAGAAGTCTGGAGCACTCTCAGGTCTCTTTGAATGCCAAGGAACGTGCTCTGGCAGGGGCTGAAAAGATCTAGGGATTTTGCCTCAGTTCTTTCAAGGTAACTTCCAAGTTCCTAGCAGCCATATTCCTTCAATTGTTCATTGCCTTCTTAAGATTGGAAAATCACCATCCTATGATTGGGGTCTTTTCAGAATTACTTAGGTTGGTTGAATGTTTCAACAAATACTGTTTTCATGGAGAGCACTTTAAATTTACATTGGAAAAGAACTGTTGCTATCCACTCCACAGAAACAGGGCTGCTGACAGCACTTAAATAGCTTTGGCTATCTCTTGGGGAGATCACAGTTGGTGGGAAATCAACAACATTAGCATGGAATATAACTTGGAAATGATATTTTTCTTTACTCTCCACTAGACACATTGGACTTAGGAAACAGACAACCAGGAGGTAATTAATGTATAAAGAGAATGGGTTTTTGCTTTAGCTAATGATTTGCTTGTCATTTTTTTCCAATATTATAATCAAACCTATGGATCAATATTACTTACCTATTATAAATTAGCTTTTTTGCTTTTCCCATTTCAAAATGATCACTGAAAAAATGCCCAATTGATGATTTTTATGTAGGCAAAACATGTTTTTTGATGACAGTATTTCCAACTACTGCTAAAAAGCTTTATCCCTACAGGTTATGGCAAGATGGCTTACTTGGTATTCTTAAAGTCTGATTAGTTTTCTTGGTCCCCTGGGTGCATTCTTGAGTTGTAAAATAAAACTTGTAGGATAAAAAGTCCTTTTTTCCTGTTGCAATCTAACCAATTTCAGAATTGTACTTTAACAAATGTGTAATATATTGATCGATCTGATGACATTTGTGTCTAAAATTACTTCTTGGAAATAGAGGAGTCCTTGTTTTGTAAGTTTCTGATTTAATTATTTTATTTCAAGTGAGAAAAGAAGGCAAATTCAGAATTTGAGGAGAATTATAGGTTTTTGTTTTGATCTGTTCCTAACTCAAAATGTTTATAGCATGAATAACCCCCTAAACAAGAGAAGACTTTTAGAAAAGGAACAAATATTGAGATAGTTAAGTTTGAATCAGGCACCAATTTATGTATCAGAACTGAGAGAGGTAAAAATTAAAAGAGGTCTTCTCTCAAACATGGAATGGTCTAGCAGTGGAGATAGACATGGAAACTCAACCCTGTTGAGTGCCATTATGTAACAGGGTGGTCCCCAGGAAAGGGGGAGGTTCCCTGCCCCATCCAAGGGAGGGTGGAGCTGAGCAGGGAGAGGAGAAGTGGCAGAAGAGACTGAGGAAGGAAGCAGGATGGAGTCAGGAGACCTGGAGGAGGCGCATGGAGCCTAGAGACACGTGAAGAAACTGCGCTTGTCTTTTGGTCGTGGATGGGGTGACACAGATGTGGGTGAGACCCATGGGGAGGTGACAGTGGCAGCCTTTATCTTGATGTTGATTTTGCTCTTTTCCTTCCGGGCTTGCCTGGTTGTTTCTGACCCTTTTCTGTGGTTCCCCACTGGAGGATGCTTTAGACTTGTGGCAGGCTTTGGGGCCTTGTTCTGGGCCATTCCCATATGGATGGACTTTTACCCACGAGGGGACGGGTAACTTTGGGTGCTTCATTTAGAAACTAGACTCTTTGCCTTACCTGTATTGATTCCTAGTTTTATTAAAGTTCCTTCCCATTAAAGTCTCATATGTTTTGTGTTGATGTGGTGGATGGCAGAACCCATTTAGAATAGGCAGGTTTGCGGGGTTTAGGCTGCCTCTCTCCCTGTCCTATAACAATTAGACATATGAATTGAACTTTGAAAGATGATTAAGAATTTTTGTCACATATTTTGGACAGGAGTTATTTAGGGGTCATCAGAGATGAAATTCAAAAAGAAGGCAATAGGGCCTCCCCGGTGGCGCAGCGGTTGAGCGCTGGGTTGCGAAGCTGCCCGCGGCCTCTGCGGCGCCGGTTCGATCCCCGGCTGCTCCCCGGCCACCGGAGGAGGATCCCGCATGGTGCGCAGACCTCTCCTGCCACCCGCTGCTCCCCTCAGCAGTGTACTTCAGTCCTTCTGCCTGCTCTGCTCCCCGCTCTGGCTCTGGTGAATTCTCTCACCCTCCCGCGCTTCTGACTGTACCCAGTGCATGTATAAACAAAACAAACAAACAAATATAATAAATAAATAAAAAAAAAAAAAAAAGAAGAAGGCAATAGCCTGAGCAAAGGGTTATTAGAGTCATGAATATGGTTGCCTTTGGGACCCTGATGAGGTAGCAAAAGGCAGAAGAAAGCCAGTAGTTGATTGGGTTCTTCCATTACATAAAAAAGCCTGACTGAGAGTCCACCACCCTGTCTCTGACAGATGCAGGGAAATGAAAAAAGTGTATATATGTTTCCAAAACATTGTGGAGAATACTCATTTTTAATAGTTATGCAGAAATTATTAGAAATTATCAGAAATTATTGTACTGAAATAATATGGAATTGTACTATTCTTCTATTAGTCTATATATTTCATCTATTGGATGTCTTCATATATGGGAAGACTTTACCACCTGCTCACTGTAATGGTTTTCCAAACACACTTACCTGTTATTAAAAATGGATTTTCCATCTTTTAATGAATCGGGCCAAGGGCTGTAGTGATAAGAATTCAGAAAGAAAAGATGGTGTAAAGAAAGAGTAGGGGCACTCCCCTATTCATAAACAATGTTTCCTTTCTTTTTCATACCCAGAAACCTGACATGTTTTATTTTACTTACTTTGTTCCTCTGTGAGTTTTGTTAATATCTGTGCTGCTTGCTTACAATACTTGCTAGGTTTGGGCTTCCCCGGTGGCGCAGTGGTTGGGCGCGGGGTTGCGAAGCTGCCCGCAGCCTCTGCGGTGCCGGTTCGATCCCCGGCTGCTCCCCGGCCACCAGAGGAGGGTCCCACATGGTGCGCAGACCTCTCCTGCCGCCCGCTGCTCCCCTCAGCAGTGTACTTCGGTCCTTCTGCCTGTTCTGCATCCTGCTCTGACTCTGGTGAATTCTCTCACCCTCCCGCGCTTCTGACTGTACCCATTGCTTGTATGAATAAATAAATAAATAAATAAATCTTAAAAAAAAATTTGAAAAAAAAAAAACAATACTTGCTAGGTTTTATTCACTTGTAGCACGGACTGTCTCAATTAAGGTAGCGGATTTGAGCCGAGACAAAGATTTATTTCCTAGTGTGAGCAGTTAGGGGCTATGTAACTGTAGTGTAAATGCATTAATCCGCTAGCCTCTGTGGCTATCACCTGCGACCTTGATTGTGCTAGTGTAGGAGGCACTAGGGAGCGAGGGTGCGGGCACACATGCCTGATAGTGGACACCTGGAGTATAGTGGATTTATTATTTTATGTCTAAAAAGAACTCATCAGGTTCAAACCTGAGAATGTTTTTATGTTGTTTTATGAAAGAGGCTTCAAAAATAATGTATAGATTACACTAAAACTACATGTACAAAAACATTAAAAAATACGTACCAAAATTTTTAAAAGTGGGTTTCTTATAGTTGGTATGATTAGAGATCACTGTTTTGGTTATCTTTTGTAATTTAATTACATTGAATTTAATATACTGTGAAATAAACAAATATATCTCACAGATTATAAAAGTTTGGACTGTCAGATATAACCGTGGACCTCAAGGATATGTGCATGGCTAGTATGGGGGCTTTTGTGCGATGTCCATATTGATGTGGAGAACAATGTCTGTCATTGTTCTGACCTCATTGTACTGAAAAGTTGTGAGAATTCTGTCACCTTCCTGTGGGTCCCCTAGACAATGCTTTGTGGATAGCAGAGACCTGTCTCCTACAAGAGCAGAAACAACTCCAGTCCTCCTCTGCTGCTATTTTTTCCTCCCCAGCTGTTCACATGTCAGTAGAATTTTTCTTATGTAAGTGGACCTCTCTTGAGACTTTCTGTGATGGAAAGAAATGTATTGAATCTTCCCCCCTCCCTTTCTTAAAAGCACCATTACAATTCTCACTTACCCTCCATTCATTTTCATAACTGAGTCTAGAGTGATTGCATTTTCTATGAACCTTTCTTAAAAGTGTCCCAGTCTCTTTACAAGAGGCCCTTTACCTGGGAACCTGAAAGGTGAAAGTAATGATATGGAGGTGGTGTCTTATTAATCAAACGATTGCTCTGTGCTGAGCAATAATCACATAAACCTGCGCAGCTGGAAAAGATTCATTAGTGTCATCTCTAACTGCTCACATCTCCTCACCCTGTTCAGTCTCTGAGGCATTCATTAAAATGCCACTGATGTTTCAATGGTTGGCTCCTCTCTCACCTCCCATTTGACCGGGTGCTGTGAGCCCCAGTGGCAGGGAAAGACCACTAAGAGGTTACCAAGCATAACATTTAATTAAAGGGCTTCTGATGGCCTCTTTGACTGATTTCCTTTCAAATCTGCCTGGATCCACTGGGAGATTCATCTCGGGATCTGTGTTCTACACTCAGCCAAATGACAGCCCCTAGAGGTAGGTAGATGTGCCTCAACATGACATGGACCATCTGTAAATTATGGGTTTGCCAGTCTCACAGACTTGTCACCAGTCACTGCCCTCACCCTCCTGGGAACAGCTGCTGGTGCCTATACAACCTCCCTGACTCCTAAACAACTTTTCTGATCCACTTCCTGACTTCCATGTGAAAATCTGTGAGTTCAGAGTTTTTGCTCTGGTTTTAAATTCCCCTTCTTTTAGTCAGTCTCTGAATAAATTTTTATTTAGCATCTACTACTTGCCAGGCCCTGTGCCAGAGACTGGGAACACAATACTGAGTCAGAGATATGTTTCTGCCCCAGGAAGTTTACATTCTAGCAGGGGAAACATGAAGAAGCAAAAACATGAAGTGGGTGAGCAAGTCAAAATAGTCTCAAGTGTCAGAGAAGCTGCAAACCAAAGAGAGGCAGAGAGTCTAGTAGGGGTGGGCACTATTTCAAATACTAGAGGAGGTGACAAGTCTCAGTGTTTGGAGAAGACCATGATCCCAGACCATCAGCTTCAGGGTCCCAGACCATAAGCTTCACCTGGGAACTTGATAGAAATGCTAATTCTCAGACCTTATCCCAGACCCACTGAGTAAGAAACTTTGGACCCAGAAGTCTGTATTTAACAAGCCTTCCAGGTGATTCTGGTACACATCCACATAAGAAAACAACGAATTTAGGCTACACTTATATGATGGCCAAGAGGCAGCCATGTGAAGGTGTGAAGGAAAGTACTTTGTAAGCAGAGGATACAAAAGAGTTAAGGCATCAAAGAGCTTCATTGAGGAGGAAGCCAAGACCTCCTAAACACAGCAAAGTGAAGGGGCAGAATGGCAGAGGATGTTGGCAATGTGGGGAGAGGTCAAATCTTGAAGATTCTTCTAGACTAGTGTGAGGAGTTGGGTTTTAAACTAAAGTGTGGGCCTCCCCTGGTGGCACAGCGGTTGAGCACTGGGCTGCGAGGCTGCCGGCAGCCTCTGCAGCGCCAGTTAATTCCCCAGCTGCTGGCGAGGGTCCCACAAAAAAACAAACAAAAAAATAAATAAACTAGTTATAGTGAAAAACCACAGGAGTATTTTAAGCAATGTCAAGCACTGATAGGAATTACTTTTTAAGATGATCTCTATTGCTGAATCCAGAATAGATTGGAGCAGCTTAAGAGTGGGAGTGAAAGACCAGTTAGGACGCTAGCACACTAGTACAATCAGTGCATGATGTTAGCCTGGACTAAGGTGGTAGCAGTGGTGACAGAGGTAAGAAACTAATTCCAATATATATTTTAGAAATTTAAAAAAGACTTACTGATCACTAAAAATGGGTGGGGAGTGGCGATGGAGTGGGCACAGGTCATGAATGACTTCCTGTTTTCTATCTTCATTAACTATAGTGAATGATGGTGTCATTTACTGTTCTGGAGAGGAAATATGGTGGGGATGCCCTCTTGGCCTTTTTATCAGAGATGCTCCCTCACCTATTTGGGCTGGAATCCCACTGTCAAGAGCTTCTGGAATCCTGGAGCCCATCCTCAACTCTGATTCACAAGCTGCATCTTCAGTCCAACCCAGACCCCTAAGAGAAGAACTGCTGAACTGACTTGTACAAGGCCTAGAGCATAGTCTTTGTGAGGAAAGCTTAAGGAATATCTACATGACTGTGTATAGAGCAGCTTACCTGTTAAAAAAGGACTGAGTCAATTCCCAGTCATGCTTTGTCTTGCTTAGACTTAAACTTAGTGGCATACTTATTAATTATACCTCAGGAAGTAGAGAAAAAGCAGAGAAGGGAGATAAATTTCCCAGAGCCATGAAGTACAAACAGTGCTAGTATCCAGTGGGGTTTGAGCCAAAAGGTATAAGCAAAAGGTAAGAGTGACTAGGAGCAAAGCAAAAAATCAGAGAAATCTGTGGCTCAGTGGTGAGTGACCATGCGCCCACCATGAAGAGTGAACTGCAGGAGAGAACAGAAAGGAAAAGGGATTTTTAAACTCTTCTAATCTCCCAAAGAAGGTGATCTGGTTCCTGAGTCTTGCTTATGAGACTAAAGGAAATGTCACCTCCTCTCCCGAGCACTTCAGTCAATTCAGCCAGCTGGGAGCAATTCACCTGCAAGAGTCCCTGTGCCTTCTTGTGTGTGCTCCTTGGATAGTATTTTGTCCCTTATCTGTGGCCTGGTGGACTATACAGCTGACAGCATCTTGTAAATTTAAACCCAGTTTCTATCTCTCTGAAAAAAGTAGTGAGATAGAGGGCAGGGTGGAGGATATAAAGAAGCTTTGGAAGGATAGAAACCTTGGGAACTCTGACCAAAGAAACCATGGCCAAAATCTGGATATTGATTTAGGGAAATCATTTTAACCATGGGGGCTTGGTGAATTTACTTTGAAAAAATGTTTACATTGGGCCTCCCTAGTGGCACAGCAAGATGAACACCACGTTATGAAGCTGTCCTCAGCCTCTGCAGTGTGGTTTTGATCCCAGCTGGCCAGAGAGAAACCCACATGGTGCAGCAGACCTCTCCTGTCTCGCCCGCTGCTCCCCTCAGTAGTGTATTTCTGTTATCTGCCTGTTCTGCTCCCCGCTCTGTCGCTGGTGAATCCTCTCACCCTCCCTCGCCTCTGGCCTGTACCCCAGTTCTTGTATAAATAAATAAATCTTTAAAAAAAAAGTAATGTTTAAAAAAAGATGTTTATATTGTTTATGTGACTGGCATGAAGCTCTACCACTGGTTCTAAGATAGAGGAAAGGATTTTCCTGGAAGCAGGGGGTAAACAGGCTGACAATGTGTGCATTGTCTCCACTTCTTACTTTTCCCTAGTCTTTTCTAGCTTCTCCTCCCTGCCCTACTCCACCCTTCCTTAGGGTGGAATAGAGAACCTGGAACCTCTCCTTTTCCTGGCAATACCCTGTTAAAATTTTAAGCTGCTCTAAAATAAACTTTCATATAAAATCAAGACCCTATTTATTCTAGTTATGCTCTTCTCCCCTCTTATCACTCATCTATTCAAACTGCCTTTATTGAGCATGTACTGCATGCTATGAACTCTCATAGAAGCTGAGGAAATTAAGTCTAAGAATGGGTAATTCCCTGTGATTGTATTTATCGCAGGTAGGTATTTGCTTTACTTCTGTCGCTTTAGCCATACATTCATGAATTTTGCCACATTTAATTTAATATACCTGTACTACATCCTGAAGGAGCACAGAGAATTGGCCAGAAGAAATCAGGATAGATGGTGGTGGTGGGACAGTCCAGGCACAGGAAGTTTCCAGTCAGTGGTCAAAGTATGAGTACCTCAAGGGCAAAAAATGCAGCTGCAGAGGTGACCCAGGTTTGTTGGAAAGGGCCTTATGTAACTGTAATGGTGTTTGCCTTTGTCCGAAGGCTTACAAAGTCCTATTTCAAGCCAACAAGATTTAGGCTTTACAGAGAGAATTATTTGGGTTGAATTTGAGTTGAAAAGTCCAAGATTATTGGAGAAGAGGCTGGTTTAATCAGCAGCTGCCAAGCACAAAAGATAAGAGCCTAAGTCAAGGTAATAGCCAAATGCAGGAATAGGGTAAGAGATATTTGGAATGGCAAATCAACAAATTGGGTATAATTAAGCATGAGTTGGAAAATAAGAAGTTGAGGATAATTTCCTTATTCCTCAAAATTTGAACTTTTGAGATAGAAAATAGAGAAGAAAAAGCAAACCAAGATTTGGGAGTGAAGTGCTGGGGGTAGATCCAAATGGAATTAATGTCTTGCACAAAGCTAGTGTATCTAGAGAGAAAAGGTGATTGAGATAGAATGGGAGGTGCTAGATTTGTGTCATAAGCATGAGATAAAATTGTTGAGTAGATGAAATCAGCAAAGGAGATGGGTGAGAAGAGCAAGATGACCCAAGACTGTGCAGCTGCTTTTAAGAGGCCCTCGAAAAAAGGCAAAAGCACATAAGACCCTGAAGACTGCACAAAATCATGTGTTTTTGCACATGCATGCCTGTACACACACATGTACTCCTGTGCACATGTGTATCCACAGATGCACTCCTGTATTCACAATATACACTTATACATGCAAGTACATACATACATGTCTATATACATGTATATAGGCACATATACATGTGCATGAAGGAGCACACATTGTGAGTCATACATATGCATTTAAGCACATGCACACATGTACACACCTATACATACACATCAATACCCATATACACATACATGCAAGCAACACATGTGTGTACAGTCGCACAATACACATATTGCATGGATACACACATGTGCACATGTGCATGCAATCAAATACACATGTGCACACACCTGTATACATGGTGTACACTTGTGTACATGCATGCAAGCACATGCATATACACCCATACAAGTATGTGCAAGCAACATGCATGTGTGTGCCCATGAACAACTGAATATACATGTACACCCATACACACATTCATAATATGTACTTACAGACATGCACACAAAAAGGTTGTAGAAAATGCCTTTCTGGTTTTAGCCAGAAGTAGCTTTGAAGCTTCAACCACAAAAATTTGGAAGAATTCTACTTTTTCATCTTGACAACCGTCTGTCTTCACAGCATAACAGGAGGGTCCAGTGACCACTTGGGTGACAGATGCATATTCCCTGTAACCATTAATACCTCTCATTCTTCTACTTACGTGAGGGTGTGTAGCCTTCACAGTTACCCCAAACCTCTCTTTTTTGTGATGGAAATTTCCATTATTGACGGCGAAACAGCAGGCTAATGGCACAGATGAATTGTAAATTTTGACAGCCCCGACAGGTAAATATTGGCTTTGCACAAACAAGTTTCTATAAATAACCTGTCTGCAGTAGAAACTCCACAGATGGCAGCAGGGCTGCCCAAGCGTTGATTTTCCCAGGGTGTTCAGTGTGGAAAAGCACAGCTGTCAGCTTTGCTGTTCTCATTGTGAGCTCAGGCCACCTCTGCTGTGTCAGTCCCATTCTCCTGTGGTAGGCAGGGGAGGGGGACAGGTGGAGATCAGTCATTTCAATAACCTGTCTCCAGTGCCTTTCTCTTCCAGATTCTTAAAAATGTCACTTCTTCAGGCTTTGCAGTCAAAGTGGGAATTTGTCTGATATGGGGATTTGTTGGCCCCTTTTTAATTAAAGTTGGTCCTATTGAAAGAAAATCAGAAGAAGTGAGACACATAGTCACTCTGGACTGTGTGCCACATGACTGCATTGCTAAAAATAGTGTTTTCAAGGGCTGTTCTGTGTGGATGTGTGGGTTGGGGAGCTGTTCACATCAGCAAAGCATATTGCAAGGGGAATTGGTCCAGCAGCCTTCTCACCCCAATCAGGGAGTCGAGGAATTGTAGTGAACCACCATTAGAAAAAATATAAAGTGTCCATTTCTCATAGATTAGCCCACAACTGGAATAACTCTGACTGAAGTAATCATTCTAGGGATTCTGAGGAAGTTAGTGCTAAATTAAATGCCCCATTACCATGGTGGGATCTGGATTGGGGATGCCTATGCCTCCCACACTCTCTACTGTTTAGTTCCTGCATCCCTTTATTTCTGTGGGCTCATTGGTTTAGTGCATTTTGTTGAAATCCTTCTGAAATAACAAGGTATATACATTGAGTCAGATGATTCTAGAAGGTATCTAAGATAGCAATAGTAACCAAAAAGTATGGTTTTTGTTTTTATTTCTACAAAGACTTAGAGAAAACATGATAATAATAGACACTGCAATTAGACAATTTGTGATAGAAAATTAGGAGAAAAATATTGTGGAGACCTGAAGTAGAAAATTACATGTGAATAACAAAGTAATGATGGTGTCACACCCAAGCAGAGTTGTATGTAGTTTTTCATTTAGCCTTATCCTGAGAGAAGAGAGCAAAACTGACGCCTGTCAGCAATTATTATAAAATGTAGTTTGTGTGTTTCCTGTGCTCTTTGTTCACAGAGTGATTCAGAACTCTTTATTCCAGCTCCTAGGCAACTAATCACCATTACCACCCTCTTCTATTTCTGGTAGGGTTCTAGTTAAAACTCCATGTTCAGAAGGTCTTTGATCTTTGCCTTTTTCCTCCAACTCCTGTTTTTATGCACAAGGGCCTGTTTTCAGCAAGGACTGTGAACTCCTCATGGGTAGGACTGTCCTCAGTGCATTGTACCTCTTGGGTACTCTGTGCAGTGACCTGTATCCAGCAAGCAACAGATCAAGGTTTATGGAATAGATTTGACACAGTGAACTATTTATCTAATTTCCATATTGTGGAAGAGACCAGAGATTATTCGTGATGTAATTACAGCTTGATATTCAGCAATTAGCTGAACAGGACCATCAAATGTATAGAAAACATAGAAAATAAAAGGTCCTCTTTCACTAAAATGGTAAGAAGGCTGGGTCATGTCATATAGGAAACCCCTCAGTATAATAGAGTGAGTGCAGACTATGGAATCAGATGGTCTTCACTTTGAATTGTGCACTCTTCCATGTGTGCTGGGTTTTGAGTCTCTTTGAAACTCAACCCCCTCATATAAAAAAATATAGGTAATGGGCCTCCCCAGTGGCGCAGCGGTTGAGCGCTGGGTTGCGAAACTGCCCGCAGCCTCGGCAGTGCTGGTTCGATCCCCGGCTGCTCCCCAGCCACCTGAGGAGGATCCCACATGGCGCACAGACCTCTCCTGCCGCCCGCTGCTCCCTTCAGCAGTGTACTTCGGTCCTTCTGCCTGCTCTACTCCCCGCTCTGGCTCTGGTGAATTCTCTCACCCTCCCGCGCTTCTGACTGTACCCAGTGCTTGTATGTATAAATAAATAAATAAATCTTAAAAAAAAATATATATAGGTAATAATCATTGAAATCTCAGGATTGTGACATAGAAGAGGCAGGATAATATCATTATGGCTGCAAGAAGGAAATCTTCAATTCCATTTATTACCTCAGTAAGCTGCAAAAATATTCTTAACCGCTCCTTGCCTTAGTGTCCTTATTTTTAAAATGGGGAAAATTGTTGAAATAGGTAAAGGTGGTGATCACTGTGGTGGTGGGTGGAAGGTAGATTTTTTTGGTGATGATAATGTAGCATATACAAATGTTGATGTGCACCTGAAACATACATAATATTAACAAACAATGTTACTTCAGTAATCTTTCTTTACATGAAGAGAGTTGCTGTGAGGACTAAGTAAGGGTATCTGTAATGTGCTTAGGACAGTGTGGCACATATATGCTCAGTCTGTGCTTGTAGCATTGAAAAGAGATCCCTGCCTGGGGTGTTTCTCCATCTTTTACTTTTCCCATGCTCTTCTCAACAATTTCTTGATCATTTCACTACTTGTGAAACTAACCACATTACTGTCATTGTCATAAAGGATTGCACAGCTATTGTCCAGCACACATAGCCTCACCTCACTAATCAGTAATCTGTGCCAGCTTCCACGCAAAGCCAGGAGGGAAACCTGTGAGGCTCCAGGAAAGAAAAGGGTGAGTTGTTATGGAGAGTTAAGTTTTGGTTTATTTTCTATTGTTATGAAAATATGTCCTTCAATTGAAAAAAAAAGTAAAAACTTTCTTAAAACCATAGTAATGCATGTATTTATCAAGTAAGGGATGAGTAAACTCTTTAGAGACATACCATACACTTCACTTATTCAAGACCTTAATATTCTACTCATTCATTCATTCATTCATTCAAACTCCCTATGTAGTGATTGTACATCTGTTCCTACACAAGGTCCTGGGATAAAAATAGGAAAAGGACTATCTTTACTCCCTAAGACAGCAATTATGTTGGCAATGTCAGTGAAATTTGACAACACAATTAAACAAAGATCTGTTCATGAATGAAGAGCCAGTACACTAATAGGGAGATTGTAGACAAGGAGTAAGGTGATTTAACCTTCTGCTAGTCCTAACAGAAGGTTAAATCACCTTCCCCTTGTACTTTAATTGAGGTAGAGGGTGTGAGGGTGTGAGATGTGGGAAATATTGAATTTATATAAGGACTTTGATGAATTTGTTATATTTTTATTTGCATGTTGTAGGGGCAGGAATGGACACAGTGCAGGTTTTCTGATCCCATGCAGACCGGGTAAAGGAGGAGTCAGAGTCCTCAGTAGTTTTGCAGGCTTTTATTGGGATTACCAGGTACACGGCAGGCAGGGGTGCTGGGGGGCCGGGAGGCTAGTAGGCCTCCCAGCCCCCAGCAAGTCTTCACTCTATCACTCTCCAGCCTTCTCTCGGCTTCTCTTTCGGCTTCTCCTCGGCTTCTGCTGGTGTCCCCATGACGCCGACCTTAAAAGCCGAGTCTTAGCCCAGGTGAATCCCATCTACCTATGCCCACACCCTATTCCAGGTGCCCGCCATCAGGCATGCATTCAGGACTGCAAGGATCCATCATCTGTCCTGATGGTGGGAGGGCAGAAAAGCCTGACATATTTCCTTACCCTACACATGTCCATTGTCTTCTGACCATGTGGTCAGTGGTATCCCCATTGTACAAATAAAGAAACTGGAGCTCAAAGAGAATAATGGGGATGGTGCTCATAGGGAGCATCTCTGTGATATAGATCTAGGTTCTACAAGTGACTATAGTCTGTGGCACAGTGCATTGTACCCCTAGGCCAGCTTGCTGCTCTAGTGACAATGATGCCTGATTACTGCAGGAAGATCCCTGTGACATGTTATAAAAATCACCGTTTTTCTTCTGCCTCAACAGGCATCTTCTTCTCTTCCTCCTGGGATCATCATATCAGTCAATGTAATGACACTCGGCCTTCCTAATAATGTGTGTTCCTTTTCTCAGCAAGTGTTCATCATTGTATATTTTTCCATTGACCTTAAAAAATTCCCTGACTGGAGAGGTAAATCTCCTAATTAGCATGCAATGTCATCTATGATCTCATGTAATAATTCATTTGAGCTAAAACAGTTAACCTACCACCAAAGAAATCACTTCCTTTAAAGGAGTAAATCATTCATTTATCCAGATTTACTCCCTCACAGAGTAGGTATATTATAGGTAGATATATAATTCATTGTCTACAGTAAAGAAAATCCATTGTTTACAGTAAAGAAAACATCCTCTCCACTCTTTCCTGAAGCCACCATCCTGTGCATAGCTTCCTCAGATAGTCGCGGCACCAACCTCTCCTTAGACCACGCAGAAGCCGCTTTTGAGTCTTAGCATAATTTGAGGACTGTCACTTGTAATTACTTCATGTTTCTATTTTAAGGATTGTTGATGCTCTGGCAAAAATCACTGTTTATTCCAGATATAGCTGAAGGGTCGTAGAAGTAATATGCAGCTAGCCACACTTTCTGGTAGAAGAGGAAAGTTATGGCAGAAAGGAGGTGGCTACTCACTGTGTCCAGGTTGGTTACAAGCCAGTGACTTCTGCCATTCTTCAATCAGTGTCCTCCAGGTTGTAAATCACCATGTGGAGATCTGACCTAACAGGGCTTCTTTGACCTGCCACATTTCAAAATAATCTGTCTATGTAAATTACAGATTACTATTTACACTTGCCCCCCAAACACTTGCTTTCTGAAGTTTTCCAAGTCTAAACTAAGGTAGATGTTAGTTTCCCAGCACTATTGTGAAGCCAAAGCAACTGGTGTGAAGTGGTGGGAAAGCTTAAGAAACAGAATTCAGTTTCTGCCATCTCGCTGCTGTGCAAAATTAGGTATGTTGGGTCCTCTCTCTGGACTTCAGTTTGCTTATCTGTAAAAAGGAGAGGAATAGGGTGTTGACAGGCCAATAGAAGGGTGTTTTGTAGAGTGGATACAGTGTCTTCCAAATGGAGGTGATGAGATAACTCTTTTGGAAATATATGATAGATAATCTACCCCAGACTGGTTTCAGGATGAGAAGCCGCCACAAATCTTCCTTCCTTGATTTCCAAGTTGCCTGAATGGTCTTAGGTGTAGCATTCTTTTCCAGAGCCCTTTTGACAATGGCATGAAGATCACTCAAGGCAACAATTTGCAAAGTGGGTGGAATATTAATAGGTTTTATGCTAGGGGATAAAAAGCTTTACACGAACAAACATGTTTATGATATCAGAGGTTTAATAAGTCAAGTGGATTTAACTTGTGTATGTTAATATGTATTGTCAGCTTCCAGAAGGGGTATAATAAATAAAGTTTCTTAAAACTTGACATCACAGAATTCATTCCTCCTCCCACATCTTTTCCTTCCTCTACCCAACCCAGCTTATCATAGAACCAGTGCAACCCAAAGTATACTCTGAAAAATGCTGACCCAAAGAATGCTAAAGTGGCTACCTGCAGCTTTTTCTACCAGTGCTAGTAGAAAGGTGTAGTTTTATAGGTAATATCAAATGCCAAAAATTATATACAACCCAAATACAGGACTCCTGAATATACTAAATAGTTAAGTGAAGGTTTTTTTCCTACATGGAAAAAACAAGGTTATTTTCCTACATGGTCTCTGTGCTGGTTTTACAGAAATCAGTTAATTTTCTTCTAGAACCAGTAAGAATATTACAGGAGTGGCATTTATCCCAAGAATATACTTGAATTTGGAAATTAACTTAAATTTACTTTTTGCTGGTTGTGGATATTTCATAGAACATATAGCTGATAGTCAATATTACCTCCTTCATGAAGCGACTCCAAATTCCCCAGCTAGAATTTATCTTTTCTTCTTTTTGACCTCTTATCACACTCTAACTGTGTCTCTTTTGGGCATTGTAATTCACACAGAGTGAATTATATACATGGTTTCTGTCCCCTGCTGATAAAGGAACTTCTTCACCCCTGACAATGCCTAGCACGGAACTTACATGCGCTATACTCTGAAGTGGCTGACTTGGCAAAAGAGCTTCTCATGTTTTCCTAAGTTTATTTATTTCTAGTTATTATTGCTCTTATTAATTAGCTCATATAGACTGAACATCCACGTGCATTGATTTTTCATTTGTTCACAACAAACTGAGATACTTTCCACCTTCAATTAGCAAATAAACTGAGACTTTCAAAAGTTAGAAATAACTTGTCCAGTGTCAGAATCAGTGTACCAAACTATGAGTGTCTCTTGCCCAAGTCTGAGCTACATATCACTAAACATCACCCTCGCAGAAGCTAAAGAAGAGACAATTCAAAAAAGTAGCCTCAGAGTTACCTTTATGGTCCTCCAGTCTCATTAAATTCCACTGTAGAGTAGTTGCCCTTAGGAATGAAAGACTTGCAGACCACCAACCAATTGCTTTTTCTTTTTTAAAAAAGATTTATTTACGCATACAAGAACAGGGGTGTAAACCAGAATTGCTGGGGTGAGAGGATTTGGAGACAGTGGGGAGCAGAACAGGCAGATCTACTGAAATATACTGCTGAGGGGAGCAGCAGGTGAGACAGAAGAGGCCTGCTGTCCATGTGGGTTAGCTCCCTGGCCTATTATCTAACTCATGCTGCAGCAGCTGGTGATAGCTTGATAGTGCTGTGACTTAACCCCTGTGCCATCAGGGAGGCCCCCTATTTTCTTTTTCTCCTATGGTTTTAGTGTAGAAGGCTGTTTTTGGCCTGCTCTCTCTGAAGTTGTTTTTACCATGGTTGCTAAGTTTGAGTTAATTGCCAATTTAGGCAGTGTTCTGGTTAGAAAGACCTTCCAGAGATACCAGTCTCATCTGCAGCCTTAAATGCAGAGCGTGGGCTCAGGGTATGCATGCCTGATTGTGGACACCTGGAACATGGCACAGGTATGCACAAGTGGACACACCTGAGCCTCAGAGGTCAGGGCTATAAGGGCAGTGGAGGACGGCAGTGGCAGAGCAGCTAGGAGAGGTCGAGTGACAATAGAGAGGCAGGACCACGATACTGGGAGGCCTGCCAGCCACTGGGCCCCCATGACTTCCTGACTGAAGTGCCAGCAAGGCACAGTGAAGCTTCTCTATGGTTCCAGACAGACAGGTAAAGGAGAGTCCTGGAGCCCTCAGTGGCTTTTTCAGGCTTTTAATTATCTTTCTCCACACCATTTGTAATGAGACAACCAGGTGCTGGGCAGGTATGTGGGTCAGGAGGCCAGGAGGCTGGCAGGCCTCCTAGCTTCAGGAGAATCTTTACTCTTTCTGGCTCTCTAGTGTTCTCTCACGGTTGTTCCACTGGTCTCTACTGCACTCTGCTACACAGTCCTCTGCTGCCACCCTTATGCTCGGTCTCCCAGCTCAGGTGCGCCCACTCACACACTGCACACCATGCTCCAGGTGTCGCCATCAGGTGTGCGTTTAAAACCACAGGTATTGGGGGCCTCCCCGGTGGCGCAGTGGTTGAGCGTTGGGTTGTGAAGCTGCCCACAGCCTCTGCAGCGCCGGTTCGATCCCCAGCTGCCGGGCGAGGGTCCCACATGGCGCGCAGACCTCTCCTGCCGCCCGCTGCTCCCCCCAGCAGTGTACTTCGTCATTCTGCCTGTTCTACTCTCCGCTCTGGCTCTGGTGAATTCTCTCACCCTCCCGTGCTTCTGACTGTACCCAGTGCTTGTACAAATAAAATAAATAAATCTTAAAAAAAAAATAAAAACTTAAAAAAAATCTTTAAAAAAAAAATAATAAAACCACAGGTATTGGTCATAGATGCTAATGTTGGGAGGGCAGAAAAAAACCTGATAACTTCCATTTACCCTATACTGCCTTGCTAGCCTGCAGGCTTGCCCCATGACAAATGGTGTAGAAAGATCATTAATGCCTGAAAAGCCACTGAGGGCTCCAGGACTATCCTTTACCCATCTGCCTGAATTGATTCAGAACTTGCCCCATGCCTTGCTGGCACTATAATGGCGGAAAATAGAACTGAAGATTGGAGTTCTCACACTGTATTGAATGCCACTCCGTACCTGCTATCAACCAGCCACTTGGTCCCTGTTACGTACAGTCTCCTCAGCTGAAACAGGAGGATGAGCTGTGGCTTTTCCCAGTTTCTCCCTCTTGGCCTGGCTCTCTCAGAGTGGGTGCAGCTTCCCAGGAAAAAGGTTGAATGACAATCTGAATAGGAATGTGAACCCTTGTGTAAAGCAACCAACCCATTCTGAGCAGGTTTATGAACGGTTTTAGCAGCCACATGCTCTTCGCCGTGGTTTGTAGTCGCTCTAACACTCCTTCGTACACTCCACTCCTCCACCCTCGACACCGCATTACCACCACACCGCACTCTGCTGCACCACCCTTATATTATCAGTCTTTCAGCGCAGGTGTACCCACTTCAGGTGCCCGCCATCAGGCATGCACCCAGGATCACAGGGCTCTCTCATCTATCCTGATGGCGGAAGGGCAGAAAAGCCTGATACCTTTTACCTTACCCTACACCTTGTATGCATGTGGAACAGTCTAGAACCACCACGGTGCCCCTGACATGCTTTATTGCCACTTCATATCTGAGAATAAGAAAACACAATTCTTGGTAACTGAATTGAACCAAAATTAATCACATGGAAGTGGCATCTACTTTCTGTAGACTTTTACTTGTAGAAGGTCAAAACTGCAAAATCTGTAGAAAGAGCCATTCTAGGGGTGCTTGGGCCCCCTATCTGACGGGCTTAGGTCTTGGAGCAGGTCTCAGACCTCAGTCTCTGGTAGGTTATTAAGTCTTTAACCTAGATTTGATATGGCCAGGATAGCAGCAAAGTTCTAAGACTCATGCAAAAAAAAAAAAATGCTTAATTTGATTTTCAAAAAGGTGATTTATGGGTCATTTTTTTACTTTTTAATAGTTTTTAAAAGCATAGGGGGAAGCATGTATTCTTTTTAAAAAATATCAATGTCTGTGATGATTCAAATATTAGAATTTTTTAAAATTAGTAACACAGAGCAAAACAGATAAACATTTATTCCCTCATGAAGCTTTATCCAGGAGACCACTGATGGCAACTAGTGAAGAAAGCCAGCTTTTGCCCATTCAAGAACACCCAAAATGAAACAACTCTAGTAAGAGCTCTCTTACTCCATGCAGCTGGACCTGATGGCTTCTTAGTTGATTAAAAAAAAAAGAATGATGAAGGTTAATCATAAGATTAACTGCTGAAGGTTAATCATAAGATTCTTAATCATGAGAAGGTTAATCATAAGATTCTGAATCATAAGATTCTTAAATATTTTTTTAATTCAAAATATATAAATGTATATTCATTCACTGATTTTTTTAAATGTAAAACCAAGGCATGTTTTAGGCTTGCTGATTGCTTGCTGATTGGTCTCTGATAATCTGATAAAATCATACCTAAAAGGCATCATCTTCCTGTGTCAATTTCCTTGGTTGGAATGTGATCTTGAATGTACTTATGAAGCAATCTAAGTACAGAATCATCCAGTCTTTTGTGTTAAGCCACCACACCTGGTTGGATGGTGGGATTCATTTTTGTTTTAGAAATTTTTTTAGCCACTCTCCTAGCTTGCAGCTTAGAGCATTTTCTTTTTACATCCACATTTCACCGTGTACCAAATGACATAATTACAGTAAACAGGTATTGCTGGCAGAAGCAGGTTTGGGAACAGATGCAAAAATCTCACTTCTCAATTGGTATAAATAAAAGCACAAGATCCTATCAGCCTCTAGACTGTTTGCTTGCAGTGTCAACTTGGATATCAGTCACGGAATCTTATAGAAATGTTGGACAACATTTCTTACTCTGGCAAGTCATTTATGCAGCAATCATTTAAGAGAACTACTGAAGTTCAGAAGAATGAAGTTCATAAACACCCAATTATTTGCATCCCTCAGAATAGTTTTTCTCAAACTGAGTGCTGTGGAACCCTGGCAGTTCCATGGAAGGAGTGGGGGAGCTCATGGGTCATTAGATAAAGTTGGCAGCAAATCTTAATCTCCCCAGCTTACTCCAACTATAGTGGCTACTGTTTTATACATGAATCTCTTGCAGTTAATTTCATTTATTTTAAAAGATTTAAGAAGAGATCATATCTTTAAGGCATATCAGGGTGCTTTGAGGGAACAAGTTTTAGACTTTTAGCAGCCTGTTAGGAACTACCATAGACAGAGGATATCTGATAATATTTCTAAATCTTTTAAAATGCAAATGATTCAAATGCCTACTTTCTAACTGATTTCTTTCTTTAATTGTTTACTGAATAAATACATTCATTTCCTAGGCCGTGGTAATAAAGTGCCACAAACCAGGTGGCTTAAAACAACAGAAATCTATTTTCTCTCCTCTAGAGCATAGGAATCCAAAATTAAGGAGTCAAGGGCCAATACTCCTATGGAAACCTCTAGAGGAATCCTTCTTCTCTGCCTAGATCCGGTTGTGCACTGACAACTGTTTGGCATTTCTTGACTTGTAACTCTTTACCTCTGCCATCACATGGCATTCTTCCTGGGTATCTGTGCCTTCATATCATCCTCTTTTTATAAGTAAACCTGCTGTATTGGATCAAGGACCACCCTATACTAGTATAAACTCATCTTAGTTATATATTTTGATACAATAACCCTATTTCCATGTGTAGTCAAATATTGGCATTAGGACTTCAAAATATACTTTTGGGGGAGCACAATTCAACCCATCACAGATACTAAGGATTTTCTGGATATAGTTCTCCCTGTTTCCAGCCTCCTTAATGCCTAGAACTTCCAATGAATGAAACAGTCTTTCAACATTTGCAGTTTCAGAGATGTTCCCAACATAGATCCTCTGGGAGAATCCCCTAATTCAGATAAGATGATGTAGCCAGAAAAGATACTACAGTGACAGGAACTGTCATGTTTTGAGCATTTACTCTCTACTTAGTCTTATGATAAGTATAGGACATCTCTTTTTTTATTCTCCCCAAAATTCTAATAGATACTTCTATTGTATATTACTTTTATTTCCAAGTAACAGAAAACTTACAATTTTTAATAATATTTAACAAGAGTAAATTATTTTCACTTATCTAACTAGAAGCTAGAAATAATGTTGACTTCAGGGCTAGCTTGATATAGGAGATGCAGCTCTGCAATTTCCCAGGTTCTACCCTCTACTGTGTGGCAGTTTTGGTAACTGGGCATTGGATACCACAACATGCATGGAAGAGAGAGGGGTCAATTTAGGACATTATCCCAGAAGGAGCAAAAATGTTCAGAAAAGAACTCAGTTAGACAGCTGCCTATCTCCTTGTCTTTAATTTGAGTACACCACTGTTCAGAACCAAATGCTGTCAACAAAATGGGTTAGATACAGACAATCGGAGGTGGGAGATTGGAGAGGTTACCATTCACTCAGACTCACAGACTGCCAAAAGGATGAATAAATACCTAAATAATAAATTTAGGCATCTCTTAGGAAGGAAAAGGTGGCATCGTTAGGTAATCCACCAACAATCTCCTTCTCAGCAGGCCCATAGCTAAGATTTAGGGAAGTTAATCACTTCTTTCTAGTCACATGACTTGTTATATCAGGCTAAGGTTCCTTAACAAATACCTCTGACTTTCTCATCTAACTTTCACATCTCATCTCCAGTTATCATATTGGAATGGCTAGCCATTGCATAGGTTTTTGAGTAGTTGTTAAGTCTCAGCTTCTTATAAACTTGATCTCCACACCCTTGAACAATGCACCCTCTACCAAGAGCACGAAGAGCCTTGGAATGAGGTGTGCATCTCTGAGTGAAAAATGCTGTGGAGGTGTTGAGTGTTCAGAGAGAATACTGGAAGTACTTATGCTGGGAACATTCCCCACCTGCATAGACAATCTTTAGAAACCATAAAGCTCTTCTATTCTCTTAGGTATTTTAATGCATTCTGATCTAGGTATTGGGTAGGCTGGTAGGAAAAAGAGACAGAGAGAGAGACAGAGAGAGAGAGAGAGAGAGAGAGACCTCTCAACTTTGCAACTAGCCCATTTGTGTTTTGTTTTTTTTTTTTTTTAAAGAAGAGACAGGCAATACCTGAACAACCACTCAGGAAGAATTTGCAATGTGAGACTACATTTGTTATTGTTGAGCAGTAACAGAATGTCTCCAAGATGGAAGAAATGAAAGCTCCCTCTTGCCCAGCATTTCACCAAGTGATGTTGAAGTGAAGAACAAGTTTCTCCATGCTCAGACCCTAAACACATGCAGGGCCTTTGCCTCTAATACTCTGCTGAACTACTTCCCTGAGTTTCCTTTAGAATTTTTCTACTCTGGGGCATTTGAAACTTTTTCTAGTGTCACTGGAGGAGAGTTGTAGAATCCAAAAGTTTTTCAAGGACATTTCCACGGGTGATCATCTGATGTATTGTCAAGGAGAAAAAAATTATTTTGTCCATTGTTAATCTTTATGCTAATTGTTTCATTTTTCATCTCCTAATCATCAAAAGCACACGTTTTCATTTTCATTTCAATAATTTCAACTACTTGCATCCAAAGCAGAAACAATCCCAAAGTTTAGTAACTTTCATAATGCTCAAATATAAACAGCTCTTACTTAGCCATGCCTGAAGGTTCTCTTTTTCCTTGCAAGGTCCTCCCACCAGGATTGGTTCCATGGGTGTGTGCAGAGAGAGGAAAATTGTGTGGGTGCTGACAAGCCAGCCCTTTCTACCGGCAGATATTGTCACCCCTCGTTCTTTCCCCAGAGGCATCCCTCAGATCACTCTGGCTCCTGAGCCAATTGGGAAAGTACTTCAGCATCATTGGTTGCATGGTCTTGGTTAGGGGAAAGGTTGACTTCAATTTGCAAGTTATAAGCTTGATTTACAGGATGCCAAAAATCTGTCATCTGAGTTGTCCCCATTCTCCACATTCCTACCACTTAACATGTTGACCCAATGTTTACATACTCTCTCTTCCTGGTGCTCCACATTTCCTCCACTCAACTCCCCTGGTCTCCCACAGGTCATTCTCCAGCCTCCAACCCATCTAGAGTCCCCTGGGATCCTGCCAGTGTTACAGGGCCGCCCCGATACAAAACGGGTTGCCTGACTGTGGGTCCTCACCCGTGCGCTTAAAGGTACTTATTAATACTCTACTGCAGGCACGTGCAAAAGGTTAATAAAAGGTTTATTTACAAGGGAAGGGCAAATGAGGAAATGTACAACTCAGGGAGAAAAGTGGGAGATAAAGTCTTAAATGTGTCCTATTCGATCTGCCGATCTGGAATCCCAAATGGCACTCTGAGAGCTGGTCATGAGCCACCAGCTGTGAAGCTAGGAGGCGAGCGAGAGAGAGACCCCAATGCCCATGTGTTTGGTTTTTATACCAAACCTGGCTGCTTAACTCCACCCTCAGGTCCCAGCAACCTTCCCTTTGGTGGTGATGGGATTTGTCTTTCCCACTGTCTTGATGGCTTTTGTTTGGAGGGGGGGTGGAGTCCACAAAGCCTGTATGGAATTAGCTCAGGACATCCTTTCCCTCTAACACCAGTAGAACCTTGAAATCAGCACATTTCAAAATGCCTAAGACCAAACTCTCTTTAAAAAGAAGTATAAGGGGAAGATTGGTAAATAGTATATAAAGAAGCAGAGTTCTTCTCACTCCAGTGGCCGTTGATGCTCTGAGGTGAATCTCTTCCCCTCTTTTGATTGCAGCACACATATCATAGACCTAAAAGCACAAGACTATTGCCCATTTGCCCCCTGCTTTCTAACTCCTGCTTTCTGTTCTCAAATTCCCTTTCCTATCTGCCTAGCAATTGAAGACCTCAGATCTCCCCAAGTTTGCCATGTGTCTAGAAGAGTCCAATGGAGTTGCATACTTCCCCCACACACAGGGCTCCAGCATGCAGGAGAGCATTGCACTCATCTTGTTTCTCTAGTTCTGGATTTTTCTCCTGACAAGGGCTGGTGTTGGTCACATACCTCTCACTGTATCTCACCCAAGCACAATAAAATTTTCACAGAGGACTTATAAAATGTGGATAGACAATTTCACATCACTGTTACTCACAGAGTTGTGATTTTATGCTTCATATCTCACCATGGAGGGTTGATGGGAGCCTCAGTTAATCTTCCCACACCCAAGACCCAAGAGACGAGCAATGACCTTGAGCCCTCCCTGGTCTTCAACTAGAAAATTACCTGATCTTCCTGGAAAAAAAGTCACTAGTCATGCCTATCTGGGGTGCCATAGACCAGATGGTTTAATGTCTTTGAAAATTCCATAACTGCACTTGCTTCTATAAAGTTTTAGCTATAGAAAGTCTAGCATTGTGAATCATCATATTAAGTAAGGTTGGAAGACAGTCATTCCCAGTCTGCAGCCTGGACTTCTAAAATCTTCTCCAAGTAGGGGTGAGTAGCATAAAAGTATTTTCCAACCTCACATGCTCTGAGCTGCTTTGAAGCAGGGTTAACTGAACCATATGGATACCTCAATGCACCTGTACCACTGCAGAGTCTCCCTGGGCTGCTGTAAAGAGCAAGACAGACTGATTCTTCTTATCTTTTCGGGGCCATTCCAAGCAAAAGCAAAATCCCTGATCCCAAGCTGGAACACCAGCCCTAGGGAGACTTTTCTCTGTCCACTGTCTCTGCAGCAGTAGGAGGATCCCTGAGGAGGGAAGACAGGCATTTCCCATTCATCTGTTGAGTCAACAAACATTTGCAGTGCCCTTTCTGTGTCAGAAACTGAGCTTTCAGCAGCACTCTCAGTGATGAACAGAGTACACAGCAGAGTTTTGTCAAGTTGACCCTGCAGGCTGAAGAGCAATTGTGAGCCTTCATCTTAGAAACATCCAAGAGACTACTGGATTTTTTAGACATAGAGAAAAGAATGAAATCAGCTCTTGCCTGTGCTCCCTGGATCTTCTCAGCGCACTCATTTTTCGGTCAACAAAAATCTGCTCTGTAGTGCCTTCCAGCTTCATTTTATTTCTGTCCTTAGCACTCTATTTTATCCCCTTACAAGGGTGAGTATAGTCAATCTTGTTCTAAATTACAAAATCTTTAAATTAGCAGGGTCTGAATTAATGACCTTTTTTATCCATGCATTTCAAGATTCCCAATTAGAAGTAAATGGACTCCTCAATTCTATTACACATTTCCTCTTCCATCCATGAATCTGGAAGTTTTAGCAGGGCATTAGGCACATTCCCCTCCCTTAGCACTTATCACTAGGCCTTGAATTAATTTTCATTTGTCTTTCAGTTAATCAGAGATCTCCTTAAATAAGGAAAGGAGGAAACTATTTCTTATCATGAAAGATACTAATTCAAGTACTGTGTGAGAATTCTCTCTCGTGTGTGTGTTGGGGGGACAGGAGTTATGTTTTAGGTTTTATAAAACTTTGTCTAACAGTACCTTACGTATCTCTTAAAACAACCCAGTAAACGTTTTATGAATGAATGTATGAATTAGGTTTACCTTCTAAATAACAAGTCATCTCAGCACATGTTTACAACTGGAGCCACATAACCTCTTGAGTGTAGTACTTAGTTACCTGAAGCAATACCGTGGATTACAAGGAGCTTTTCTGATTTTCATTCACATCCTTATAAAGAGACACTCATACATAAAAGTCCCTAGTGCATAAAATTTGCTCAGTTGCCATTTGGTACTTACAAATGATCATTAAAAGAATACTGTGAAATAAGCAATAACATCCTCCTGAAGGTAAGTCCATGTGAGCCCAAGGTCACAGAACTCAAGTTTGGTTTTGTTATCAGGTCACATGTGTTGTGACTTACTATGTGTTGGGTGTGCAACTGGTGCTGTCCATGTGTTTTGTAATTTGTTTTTAAAATGTGTTTTATTTAAGTTTTTACATGACACAAGCCCTTTTCCAACAGTGCTCATTATAGCTCAGGTTGCTAGTCCTGTGCTAGGAGACTACCCCTTGGGAAAATTCCAAAAAGCCCCCCTACATGTTCTAAAGGAAACACTTTTCTTTACAAATTTGCATCCATCTTTCTCACTGTTAGAATGTGCTCACAGTGTGATGGGGCAAAGAGTCAATCTTATTTAAATTCTGCATTGTTTAAGACTAAATGCATCAATTATCAAATTGACAGTAATGGAACATGTAGAACAGGAAAGCCAGAAGCTGATTTCCATTCTGACCCCTTTCAATGACGAATGATATGATGGAGATGAGGAGAATGAAACTAAAAGTGCCTGTATTCTCACCTCACAGGTGATTCCATCTAAAAGTTTCATCAAATATGTCCATGTGCCCTTGTTGTACAGAAGGGAAGGAAGCATGTCTTTCCCTGTAAAACATGCTCTGACCTTTTTTTGCATTTGCCTAATTGGAAAACAGATGAAATTCCAAATATGACATGGTTGGAATGATAGACTTTCTTATTAAGGAAGAAAATAGTCAAATTTATTTTTTAAAAATCAGTGAGGTGTTTCTAAAAACACAACATTAAAAAATGATTACCTGAGCATGCTCCTCAAAAAAAGATTTTATCCCTATCTTAGGGGGTATTTCAATTACAGCCTGCTTTTATGGGAAGCAATGCCCCTGGATCACAGGGGTGAGTAACAGAGCACAGCATGTGACTTGGAAGGCTTCCTACTAAATATAGCTCAGCACATTAAAGGCATAAGTAATTTTTATGACAGCATAAGAGAAATGAACCTTCAATGGTTAGGAAATTTTAGCTTTAATTGGGGGAATTACATGGAGGTAAGGCTTTCAACTCCTTTCATTTTCAAAAGGTATATACTAAATTATTACAAAATAAGCCTGTGGAATAAAATTCATAGATGCTGTAGTATAGAAACAAAATATATCTTTTGAATTTCCTAATATTGGCCTACTGTTATTATTAACACAACTGCCTTGGACCCCAAATAACCCATTTAGAATTTCTAGACACATAGGGGCCATGACTAGGCCCTGTTCAACAGCAACTGATGCATGGACTGGGGAATCCTGCTCAAAAGTTTAGTCAGTTCAGTGGCAATATAGAGAAAGAGATGAGAGAGTAAGAGAAAGAGGCCTCATGGCTATTCATGGACTAGATGTATTTTCTGCCTCGC
Organism: Talpa occidentalis; assembly: GCF_014898055.3. Taxonomy (NCBI): domain Eukaryota; kingdom Metazoa; phylum Chordata; class Mammalia; order Eulipotyphla; family Talpidae; genus Talpa; species Talpa occidentalis. The sequence continues at coordinate 111,145,621 of NW_026555331.1, read as the reverse complement.
TTTGCTTTGGGTCAGCCAGTTCTCCTCACAGCACTTAGGCTACCTTATGCTACCTAATGAGCAACATAATCCCCAAACATAATTTAGACCCTTGTGGAGATGCATTGTTTCATTAGGCCACTTGGAGCTCACAGAGCAGCAGACTATTCATTCTTTCAATTGTTCCCAAAGGGGTGTACTAATCTGATGAACCTTCTTAGTTATACATTGGGAGTATATCATTGATCAGAAGAGGATTGGCCTTTCCCAGGGTACTCACTGGGAAGTGATGTTTTTCAAGTGCATATAGAAACCAATGCAAGGGACTGTCATAGACTTTAATGTTTATTATTTCAGCAAACCATGCCAGTTACTTTATTATTCTGCTATAGTGACCTTAAGACATTCCCTCTTTTAAATTCATTAGCTGATTAAACTGTATTCATCCAACTATTTACTAAGTACCAGCCCTTAAATACTGGATCACACTATACATGCAGCTGGAGACCTAAGGGTGTTTGATAAAAGTCTGGAGAGTGATGCTGAGGATCATGGTATAGTTATCCATTAAGAAATAATTCTGTGACAGTTTTAATTCTAACCTAGAGTGAGAAATTTTCTAACGAGTGCCTTGAATGTATTCACTCTCCTTCAGAGAACATTGATGTGGGAGACAGGAGGTTCAACAGGAAAATTGAATCAGACAAATTAAGAGATGGGTTGGCAACAGAGCTGAGCATCATGGCCGGACTCTGGTCATTGGGAACTGAGTGCACAGGTGTCCAAATTCAGACTGAAGTCACCCTCAGAGGCACCAGTGAAGAATAAAAGCTTTGGTGTCCCACTTATCTTGTCTGGTTCCCAGTTTGCTACTTACTAACCATGTGAGTTTGAATAAAGCTCTTAAGCTCTATCAACTACCCCTTCTTGGCCATGTGGAGATCATCACACCTCCACATGTAGGGGCAGATACAGAGGCTGGCCAGAGAAAACATTGCATGAATGATGGTTGTCAATGGCCAGCGTGGTTATACTGACACTGCTATCTACTTGTCCATTGTCCACACAGGTGTCTCTGCTTATGTGCATATACACACTGTATGGCTCTGTATGTATCAGATGTACACAATGCACACTTCAGTGGATCCTTGCCACTCAAAAGAGTTCCTTCTCATTCTATTCTATAAAAAGGGGGGTTACCTGATACCTTGGGGACTCTCCAAACAGACCCAATGGGAAAAATGATTTGGCTGCTTTAGGTCATAGTTAATATTTACCATCAAGATTGAATTTGGGGCTGTCGAGTGTCGGGGAGGTGACCAACTGAGAAGTCTTATTCCTAGCAGTGGGGACTGAGCTGATCCTAAAATAGATATCTACATAATCTTTTTGTAGCATGGTGTCACTGCCCATACTGCTTTTCTTGTGTTTCCTAGATTGGGTAAAAAGAAAAAGATGGCAATAATATATAATTCTTATCAGAGTCTCAACTTTTCAAACAGGATTTCATTTATATGTCATGATGCATTGTAATTGCCTTCTGCACCTAATTTACAGATGACTCTTTTTGACTGGTTCCATTAAAAAAATGCTTAAAATCTTATTGATTGCGTGAGGAAGGGTAAGCATTATTGTCAAACCCTGGAGTATGCAGGAAATGAGATAGAAAAAGAATCAGAATGTCTTTTAAATAATCCTGCTCTTGGACAGAAGCACAGGTGGCAAGAAACAGCCAGTTTTCTATTTCCTGGGGCAGAGTAAAGACATATTTATGAATCCTGGAGATAATCTTGAAGACTTACATGAACAAAGAAGCTTATCTTCTTCATTAATAAGTGGTGAAAAATGAAACTTCAGAATCTTCTCTTCCTTTATTTTAGATTTTCAGAGATTTATCAACACCCAAGGAAAAGGATAAAGCACTAAAAGATGAATTCTAGGCTTCTGAATTAACCAAGATTGACTGTCATGATTTATTCAGGTTGAATTGTAGTCTGACTTCCCAGAAACCGGTCACCTAGTTTCTGCAATTTGAATCCCCAATCTCTCCCCGCACAAGCCTATTACTATAGTTGTAATGACAGTCCTTAAAAGTAACCAATTTCTTTAAATATGTAAGTAGTTCATGCACCTCTGTCAGTCATCCATACGCTACTGTGATGAATTAGATCCTTCAAGTTTAATTTCTAGAGATATAATAATTGTGTGAGAAGGGGGAACTTATGTTTTGGGAAAAAAACAGTTTGGTACTGTCTCCCAAAGTAGAACTGGATGTGGTACCTCAGTGAGGAGTTGTCAATTCTGGGCTACCTGGTGTAGCTTCACGTTTTGTATAATTCCAATTGACAATAAGATGCGACCAACTACACACCTCTCCTGTCTCACCCGCTGCTCCAATATATCTGCCTGCTCTGCTCCCCACTCTGTCTCTGGTGAATCCTCTCACTCTCAGCACCTCTGGCTGTACCCCAGTTCTTGTACGTAAAAATAAATAAAATCTTTTAAAAAATGAAATAAAATGGGGATCATAATATCCTCTTAGTGTTATTGAAACAATGAAATGAACTAAAACATATAAAGCATATACATGTTAAGAGTTCTGTAAGTGTTAGTTGCATTTTTACTATTACTTTTGTTGTTTTTTTTGTTTTATTTATTTATTTTATATAATTCTTACATCATTTTTCATTTTTGCACAATGTATGCATTTTCATTTTCATTATATTCCCCATACAATTCTCACCCTACTATGACTTTTGAAACTAAAAGACTGGGCATGTTTTTAAATAGTTCAAGTACCTACAGAAAGCTCCATAGGAACCAATCTTTTAATGGCTAATTTCTTGTTGCTTGCTTTAAAGTCACTAATGGGGATGTATTTTTTCTACTATATGTGAAAATAGGACAGAATTAACTTAAAAAGCGGGAAACAATAAATCATGAGATTCTATCACAGTAGATACATAAAAAGTATAAATTATGACAGTCAGATAAGAATTTGAGCATAATGGTTTGAAACATGGAAGGACAGACCTCTGAGCTTCAGAAATTAATGTGTAAAACGGAAACATTTACATCAGATCATAGGGCTTCCACTTGTCCCCGTGTGTATTGACAGCATGCATGAATGTAGCCTACCCTAGGTAAGGCAATCCAAGGCACTGAGTAGTAGGTTGGCTACTCTCTACCCTCTCCTTCCTTGCACTAAGGGGAGAAGCAAGTGAGGGGGAGATTTAATCACTGGAGATTTAAGATAATTGTGAGTGAAGCCCAAAGCTAAAGAAGGCAAAGTCCTGACAAGCTAATCTCAGGTTAGGTGGGTCATTTGCCCCATGGAACTCTAGAGGTCCATGCAAGAGACTTACTCCCAACCCTACCATAAGGGCTAATAAGTCCAAATTAAAAATTGCCTGCCTGGATTTAAAACTTATTTTCCATACTCTTCCAAGAACCGATGAGACCTGGACTCTAACCTGACCACTGACTAAATGTGTGACCTTGAATGCTTCACTGGAGGCCCAAACATGGTTCTTTATCTGTAAAATGAAGGAAGGCCTGGATTTTAGCCCTGGGCTCCTGTGGGTTAGTCTGCCTTTGTCCTGAAAACAGTGAATTGTGCTGTGACTCTCACAGCAGGGTAGAAATGAGGACGGAGTTTTAGTCACGAATTCTGAGCTCTTCCCTCCCTCCACCTCCAAGCCTTGGGCATCAGGATGTTCCTTATGTAACACAGTCAGGAAAAGGAGGGCAGGAAGGTAAAAATATTACCCTGCAGTTGTAGCTAAGCTAGTACCTGGCTGGTCCTGAGGTTGGAAGAATGAAGATGAAGGAGACACAGAGGGAAATGGGAAGGGACAAAGCACATGTAAAATCCAGATTGATTCCTCTGGCCTGGGGCATTCATCTCCATTCTGTCCTCTATGAGGCTACTGCATCCATGGTTAGAAAAAAGGCCATGGGGTTGGAGCTAGAGGGGAGATGCATCCATCACCATTGCTTAGAGTGTTTAATTTTCCAGGGACTGTCATTAAACAAATTCTTGCTGCAGCCTGGCAGCCCTCACAGACATTTGTTGGAAGAAAATTATAAGGAGGCGATTTGTTTGAGATAATAGCAAAGCTGAGCTCTGGATTCTTAATGGCACATATAGACCTTTGCCTTTCTAAAAAGTTCTTCTTAGAAAATTCATTTTCTGTCCTACCTTTGCAGTCAGAGTCAGAAAAATTGGACAAAGTGAAAAGATGCTGGGTTTTCAGAAACCAAATTGGGACTCACCCAAGGGAAATGGAAATGAGTAGGGGGAAATATAGGAACCAAATGCTAGGCATATAATGATGGGGTGGAAGAGATTCTGTCCTTCTACAAAGGATATCATTCCTGGAAGTTTCTGGCCATCACCTGCCAGGAATGGCATCCTTTAACAAGTGACTGTCTTATATTTTGCTGCTGCAGCAGCTAGAGCAAAGCCAGGCCAGGCATGGCACAGGGAAGATCTGAGGGGCTGAGAACTATATATAGATTGCAGGCTGCTCTTCCCAGCCTTTGGAAATGTTCAAGCACTCAGAGTCAAGAAGAAAAAAAAAATGATCGCTCTGTTTGTTCCTTGAAGTATAAAAATGGTTTTATTTTTAGACATTACCGTGTGTTGTGTGTGTGTGTGTGTGTGTGTGTGTGTTTAATCTACTGGCAGTTTTCTTCAGAAGCAACCATAGAAAGTAGAATAGTGTAGCAAAAGGTGGGCCCAGGCAAAAACTTGGTGAGGTGACTGGGGTTTCTCAGCCTCAGAGCTATTTACATTTGGGGCTGGATAAATTCTTTACTATGGGGTCTGTTCTGTGCTATAAGATGTGTAGCAGCATCTCTGGTCTCTCCCTACTACACTCCAATTATGCCATGTTCTGTTTAGGACAAAATTGTCAAAATTATACCAAATTGAAGCCTCTGCTCAGAATATGACTTATTTCCACAGGCTGCTGCATTCAGTTTTTCTTGTGATCAGTCTCTTTCCCACACCATTGGTCTTCTGTGCCCATTTTCCTACCAGTTGCTCACTATAACCCTACCTACCCTGAGGAGGCACTGTTCCTGCTCCATCCTCTGATCCCCCCTTTGGATGAAACGTATCCCACTCTCCTCCTATTCCCTATAACATGTAGTAAGTTTAGCACACAGTTTTGTCATGAAATGTTTGTATTGTATTTACCAAATATATGTCCTTTAAGTAAGAGTTTGCCAAATATACTGCTTCAACAGGAGAAAACACATTTCCACTCAGTGCCTCCATTTGGTTTGTTTACTTGTATTTTTCAAGTCAATGCCAAGAGATGGTATTCTTCCTGAGATGCCTGTATTTCTTCTTTGTACATTTGTTTTCCTTTACAACCTTCCCAACATTTGGGACCCCAGAATGAGAGAAGGGAAACATGCTCAGCCAGTGAGCTAAAGTGAACCTTCCTTTCAAAAGCAGCTACATATAAGGTGGTTAAGTGCCACTAGCCCATTCATCTGCATTGTCTTACACCCAGATCAACACACCCCCCAAAGTAAAAAGGGATATTTCTCCTAGGAAAAGTCAAACTAAGCCATGAAGTCAAGGCCAGATCTTTTGGGCAACAGATCTAAATATTTAGATCTAAGATCTAAATATTCAATAAGATCTAAATTTAGAATTTGGAAGTAGAGTCTGACTAGGACAGGTGGTATTTAGAAGAGTGATTTTTCTAACACACAACACCAGTGAGCATTTTGCTCAATGTTTAGAGCCCTCTAATGGTTCCTAGAGGGTGAGTTGAGCCTCTTTGACCAGAACTTGATGCTGCTTTGATTTGCCCTCACAAGATTCACAGCCAGTCTTCCCTGTGGCCAGAAACTTCACTACCTGTGTTCCAGGTACATTGAACTATTGCCAGTTTTCCAAATGTGCCAACTTATTTCATACCCTTGTCTGGAATAGCCTTCCCTCCATCCCTTCTACCTGGGAGATTCCTACTCATCTGTCTTGACCAGCACAAACATCTTATATTTGATGCTACATTTTTTGCCTAATGATATATGATATATTACTATTCTTCTCATGAAACAGAGTTATTTATGTTCCTTTCTGATATTCAATCTGTTACAATGGAGGTACTCCCTGAATGTAATTGAATGGATTAGTGCATGATCTCAGTCCATAGATTTTAGGATTTTCCATTTTTAAGGAGAGTTTTTAAAAATTTATTCAATAAAGTGCTGAATTCGGGAAAGTACCTTGAAAATTCCAAGGTGTGCACCCAGCCAGTTATTCTTTGGAAATACTCACCAATTCTCAGTCTGTTGACCAGGTCTTCTGCTACTGAGCATCCAACCAACACGAGGATTTTCATCATGGCTTCCTTCCTTATGTACTTTTCAATTGGCATAGCATCTTTGGAATTGTTCTGTGTAAACTGAAACAGTATACTCTTTGCCTTTACTCGCCTGCCTGAATGTATAACATTGACATACACAGTTCTGCAGGCTGTGAACCCAATTTCAGAAAAAATTTCACTCATTGGTAGGTTAACAACTCATTTGTTCTATAAGTTGTGCTGTGTCCTATGAATTTGAACAATCTTTCTCTTCATAAATGAACTTCTTGGCATATACAAGATGTAAAAAGGAAAGAGATAGTTCCACCACTGAGGAGCCCACAATTCAGTGAGATAACTAATCCATCTAATATTTCCACTCCCACAAAGCCTGTTTTCACAGAATTGGAAACCCATTGGAAGGATTGGAAGCTTGAAGGAAAAGTCCACACAGACTTGCAAAGACTGGGCTTGAGAATGAAGGTCCTGAATGTCTGTGTGTGCCCATCTTGATTTTGGTCTCTTGTCATTCTTCCTTCCTGACCATGTTAATGGTGGTTTTGCATATTCAATATCACCCTTAAGGAAGTCAGGAAGTAAAATGAGAGGCTCTGTGAGCACTTTCCAGAGGAAATATGCCATTAGGATGAAGTTTTAAGCTACTACTCAGCCATTTTTTTCAAAGTTATCATGAAAGACGAATGTGAAGTGGAAGTTTTTAGACCTTTTTCCTGCTAGCAGCCAAGTGCACCATCCACTAAGGAAGTGCTTTTGCTAGGAACTCAGCCACCACTTCCCCTTGATGCTCTCCCTGCAGCAGCAGGTTAATTGTAAGTCGTATTCATTTCTAAGAGGCAGGTTTTATTTTTTTCCTTTGTCTTCATTGTTTTCTTCTCTTTCCCTTCTCTGTCAAGTCATGTTTGGGAAGATTTCTTAATTTTCAGACAGAAGAGATCCCAGAATCCAAGAATAAAACTAATTATAATGACAAATTGACCAAAATGAGAAAATGACAAATAATCTGTGGGTTGAAATTTTCCCAAAAGCCAAGAATAAATAAAATGTCTCTTAAAATGCCTGGTGGAGGAGGCTGATAAAAGAAACTAAATTATCTGTTGTTTTTCCTTAAGTCTGTGATATCTGGCTTTCAAAGGGAAAAATGTTAAAATTTTTAAAGGTATGAAGTAAAATAATAAATAGACATTCATGTGCTTCTGTGAATTGGGAGCTTGAGAGAAAATGTCATCATAATTACATTGTTAATGAATCTGTAAATTTCTTTTGAGAAGAAAATCAATGATGTTATTACTTTCCCCTTTAATGTCAAATTGCTTCAGTTGCACAATTGTATACCTGACTACATATTTACTATTACTGGAACTTCTAGCTGTTTTACTATAAATATTAATAGATGTAATACTTTGTTTCCCTGAAACTTGCCACTTCCCATAAGGGGATAGGAAAAAATCAAAATTAACAAGGTTTAATTATATAGAAATCCTAATGTTTGATGAAGAAAGGGAAAGTTCAACAAAAAGGGAAGGAAATGGAGAGTGTGTCCAGTTAGCACATCCAAAGTACCCCTGTCCCTCTGCTAATAGGGCACTTTCTCAGGAGACATACAACATCAAAAGTATGGAAAGTTGTGTAGTGAATCTGCTATGCTGTGAATGTTTGTACCCCCCAAAATTCCTATCTTGAAAGCCTAACACTCATAGATGATGGTATTTGGAGTTATGGCCTTTTGCTGGCACTTAGATCATGAGGATGAAGCCCTTATGAATGGAATTTGTAATCTTAGAAGAGGTGCCACAAGATGCCCCAGCCCTTCCACCACAAGAGAACACAGCAAAAAGACCCAAGCTGTGAACCCAGAGTGGGCCCTCACCTGCCCATGCCAGCACCTTGATCTGAAACTTTAGCATCCAGAATTATGAGATATAATTTCTGTTGTGAATTACCCAGTTTGTGGCATTTTGTTATAGCAGCTCAAATGGGCTAAAACAGAATCCTATCTGAACTCTTTCTTCATTGAAAAGCTTTTAGAAACTTTTCTGTGTTGAAAATAAGGAGTTCTGGAGAATTCATTTGATATTCATTTCAATGTCTGTTGCATCCCAGGAATTTATACTTGGTATGAGTCCACATGTCATGTCAGATTGGTTATATACTAGGTGGGAAAGAAATAGTACTAATAATAGCAGCAATAGTAATAATAGCAGCAATAGCAAGGATAATGATAATTGTGATGTTTTCTAAAGTATTTTTAGTGCCAGCACATAAATATATATATGTTCATGTTATATAATATTCACAGTCTGAGGGTAAGGTCTGTTATTGTCCCCATTTTATAGCTGAGATAACTGAGACCAAGATACAGAAAGTCACTTGACAAGGACAAAGAGCTAGTAAGTGGCAGAGCTGAGTTCTGAAGGCAGAAACTCTGGTTCCATGGGCCAACTTTACATCACAGTTCACACAGCCTCTAAAGGGCATGGACACTGAAACTGATCATCTGAAGTGCTCATAGAGTCCAGTATAAAGAGCTTTGGGTGTTCAGAGAATAGCATAACTGTGGGAGAGTCAAGAAAGACTTCTTAAGTGAGGAGATATTTCAAGAGACAGGGTGATCTATCTCATAGCAGAAAAGTGAAATGGCAGAAAACAACATGGAAAATTATGTTCTTAAATTACCATTTTGGAGAGTGATTTAATATGGATATGTTTTATGCCAGATTTTTAAAAAACTTTTTCGTGTATAAAACCTTAGTGATCTATTGATATTCATTAAAAGATGTGCACATATATATGCATGAATTTCATTATGCAGATAAGTAAATTAATGTATTGGGTGAGAGTTTATGCTTTAAAATATAAATCGAGCACCATGTTATGATTAAATATTAAAGAACCATATAGTTTTGGATGTTGTAACAGTTGTTTTTAATAGTCACAAATTGGCTGAATGGGAAAACATGAACCCTTAAAGCTATATGAATTCAGTCTTTCCAGAGGCAGTGCCAGGTGATGGTCACCTGCACTAGGCAACAGTCCAGCTATCCAGTCAATCCAAATCCCTCTTGGAAATGAGGAACAATGCATTCATTCACTGTTATTCCTTTTCATGGACTCACCGACTCTGGTATTCAGCAAACTTTTACTGGATAAATCTGAAACCCTATATATTGGCTTTTGTGTGGCTTGGCCAAAGGGCATGCCACTTGGTGGAATGAGTAAAACTTAGGTCCTAAGGCCAGGTTAAAAGTTGAAGTCAAAGGCTATACTATATAGGAGGAAGCTGTTAGACATCAGTCCAGAATAGAATTCACAAAGGGAAGAGCCAAGCATCCTGATCAGATCACTGTTGATATCAGAGGGAGTGGGGCATTGGCACCCCATGAGGAGTTCCCAGTAGAGACACATCATAGTGCTGAATGGCACATAGGATCTAAGGTATCAATTTCAGAGACTGACTGGTGATTTAAATGATTTCAGAGCTAGAACTCCAGGGAAAGAGGGTTACAAATGGCTAGATGAGTTGTCCCAGTGGAGTTCAATGAGGGCTCCTTTCTCATGAGAGCTTTGAATTACATGAGCCCAGGAGATATGAACTGGTGCTCTGTGAGCATTGGGGGCCTGCAATCTCAGAGGAGGACTATCTACTGGGTTTACAGCAACACACTAGCATCAGGAGTTATCTTCCATATTTTGCATGACCATTTTGTTTTAGGCACTGTGTATCCATTGTCTGATCTCATAGCACCTAACAAGGTTGGTGTCATTATCTCATTGCACAGATGAAGAAACTGAAGCTGAGCAGGCAGTAGAGCTAAGTTTCAAACTTATCTGACTCTAATGCCCAGCTTTTCCCTATTTTTCTAAATGTTGCATCTCTTGAGCTAGTCCAAGAGTTATTGGTGAAAGAGATTAGGTCAGGAACTTAGCCATAGATATCCGTCAAGCTCAAAGGTCTTCACCCTGCTCTGGAAAAGGTAGAGACTTCATAGTGCTAAATATTATGGGAAATAAAATAGAAATGAATGACTGTCCTAGTCAATAATAACCAAGTACTGGATTCCATGAAGCACAGTGGTATTCAACAGAGATAGTTACATTCTCTGCCTTTTAGAATCTTCCCTCCCAATGTGTACACCATTTACTTTCTTGAATATTGAGCAGTGAGAAGGAAAGTCACTAAGTTTGTGCAAGTTATTTTTATTATGGATACTAAATTACTATAAGTTAGAGGTATCATCCTCAGAATAAAGTACATCCTGAGTACTTTGTTGTTGAATGAATGAATAAATGAATGAATGAATAAATGAAAGCATGTTTGCTTGCTCCAGTAGATTAGCTTTCTTGCTACAGATAAGCCAAAGGAAAAATATTTTCCCATACCCTCTAAAGTGAGTCTACTTTGTTTTGTGGGAGGTAGCAATTTATAGATCTATCTACACATTATTTTCTAAAACTCAAGTATTTTGGAAGAACAGATGGAGTAACATACTGTATACAATAGTGGTATTTTGCAATATATTTCATTTTAAGCAATTTTGGTGCTGCTTTATTTAGCTAAAGCCGTTGAAGTTTTTTTAAAAGCAATGATACAAAGACCATGAGTGGATGAGTTCATACTGGACAGGCCCTCAGCAACAATGCTAATGAGTTTCAAATTCTTCTTTGCAGACTCCTGCCCTGGCCTCCATTGCCTCCTGTCTATAGGGATGTTCTGGGGGATGGTGATGTGTAGGCTGGTTATCTGTATTTTTTGCAGTCCTCTGGGTGATTCTGGTATGCACCCAGATTTAAGAACCATCTTTTATACCCATATCTGTGTGCTCATTTATACCTGTGTCTTAGTACATTTTCTTGAGACTTATTTATTTTCATTTGTTAAATTATTAGTGAAACAAAGAAAAGAAAACTCCATTCAATTTATATTTTCTAAGAGTAATGGGGGAAGTAAATAAGTATATTGCAATTTTTCTATCCCCAGGAAATTTGGCTGATAGATTTCATTTAATCTTTATGAGAATCTGATAATATTTTAAGAATGAGTTGGCCCTCATATAGATTGTTGAGCAACACATACTCCTTATACCATAGCTTATTATCATAAGTCTGTGCAAAACCTTCCTCTTGTTTTCCTATTGTTGCTCTTCACTTTTCTCCCCTCATCCATTCCCCTTCCTCCATAGAGTATGCTGACACTAAAGTGTTCATGTCTTTAGAAACAGTATTTTACTATTTTATGCATATACTTTAATTTACATAAATGATTATTTTTTATAATATAGACTTTAAATTGTAAGAATGTTTCTCATTTTTTCACTCATTGGTATATTTTTCAGATATATCCCTCTTGCTTTGTAGACTTCCAACACTTGCTTGAGATTTCATTGTCTGCCTTCCCTCCATTTTATTTATGTCTTTTCTAGTCGATAGATGACCATGTTACCTCCAGTTTCCCACTGCCACTAATATCCCTATTCATGGCTCTTGAACACCCGTATGAGAATTATTTCTGGAAAGTGTACCTAAGAGTTGGGTCCCCGAGTCAGAGGATACATGCATATTTAATTTCAGATTCCTAACTGGACTAACACATGAGAATTCTCATCTCACTACATCCCACCAACATTTCTAGTTTTTGATCATTCTGATGACTGAGAATATATTTTGTTGCTATTTAAATTTTCATACCTTGAGTTGGTTACTAATGAGTATTTCTTTTCACATGTGCTTTCTCTATTTGGATTTTCCCTTCTGAGAATTGCCTTGTCTTGTCCTTTATCGAATTTTCTCTTTTTTTTTAATATTCAGATATTAGTCCCTTGTCATTTTTGCTCTTACAAGAATTAACTCCCAGTTTGTAATTTATCTGCTTACCAATAATTTCTTTTTTTATTTGTTTAATGTAAATAAATCCAACAATTTTCATATTATGGGTATTAATTTATGAATTTTTTTGTGTGAGGAATTTTCCCTGAACAGGTATTTACCATTTTTATAGATAAGGAAACAGGGCCTCAATATTGTTTCTTAATTCTACACTATCACTGAGGAGCAGAATTTGAAGCTATTAATAATTAATGATTAGTACATCATGAAATTCACAACACTTTTAAAGCAGTCAAGTATTATTTATACTAAAAACTATGCAACCTGCAACTTCTGCCCATCAGATTTCACTGAATTGTCCTCTTTGCCCCCAAATTCTTGCAAAGTGTCTCAAATTGTATTACTTCCAAGCTGGGCATTATTACAGCTTTGTTCTTCATTAAGCTAATTACTACTTGTACTCAAATTGAGCCATTTCACTCAAATAACACTGTAACCCAGTCCTTTCTCTATGATGTCTCTGCCTTTTCTCAGAAAGTACAGGACTGATAGCAGGTTCTGTCTCATCTAGAGCAGGGAATTTCAAGGGCCTTCCTCCAAGGAAACTGCAGGTACAACTCCTGTGTTTCTTAGACATCATAAAAAGAACAGGGGAGGGAGTTGGGGACATGAAAGAGACTGAGCACAGGCCCTTCCCTCCAATGTAATCTAGACACGCTTTGCCTTTATTTGTTGAGTGCATTGAGTAATATGTAAAATCTATTTGAAAAAGGATTCTATTGCTAAAGAGAAACACTGCCTCAGAGAACTACTTAATATAAATTGACAGATTTTCATCTCTGCTTATGTTATATTTATATAATGCTTTCTATTTTGAAAAATACATTTACCTTATTTTTAGATTAAAAAATCATGTAAGGTAAGCATGTTTTAACAGCCGCAGCAAAATTTTATCACAATTAAAGCTCCACATCAGAGTACTATTTTCACAGTTGGACTGAAGGCCATATGTCAAGACCTGATAGAGATTATCACCATATTGGGTAGAAAGTAAAATAGGATGATCTCTAATCTCCTTTGGTGATCTTATAACTAGAAATGACTAAAGGAGAAACATCAAAGGAATAATCTACACTAAGCCTCTTGTCTGTTGGGGGTCAGAAGGCAGGACCCCACATTTATTGAACACCTGTTCTGCTCTAGTTACTGTGGTAGGTGCCTCATATGATTTAATCCTGACAGCCACTCTGGGAGTATTATTGTATCCATTGTAAAGGTGATGAAACTTAAGATTAAGTGGAAAAGCTTAGAGCCATAGCTCTCCAGCTTCAAAACCAGGGTTCAGTCCACTACATAAGGATGCATCCACATATTGTTGCATCATTTAAAAATTAACCTACCTCCACTCTATGTAAGCAGAAATTTTAGGAAGGAAGTTCTTCATATTAATTAGGTTTGCTTCAGGTTTGGCTGCATGTTTCACATCTTGATCCTCCCCACACACACATACATTGATCCTTACCACCTGCTTTTGGATCAACCATGTCATCTGTCTTTTATAACTTCATTCAACCTCTTTGTTAATGAGGTCACTTGCCATGACTCAGCTGTTAGCATCTTTCTTGCTTTAATTTCCAACACAAGCCTATGCTATTTTTGGTTTTATCTCAGATTGGAAGATTGGAAAACAACAGTCCAACCTTCTGGCTCTCCATGTTGATTTGACTTGGCGTTCTCTCTTCATTCATGAATTTTTTTCTGTATTGCCAGCAAAGAAGACTTGCATGACTGAAAACTCTCTTTCCTTCTCAGAGTTTGTCTTTGATTTCATCTTCCAGCAAAAGTCCCTCAAAGTACAAGTTCACTCTCTCTCCTCCAATTTCTTAAGGAAAGGTATATATTGATAATGTTGCTGAATAATTTTATCAAATGTGCATATATTATGATGAATGTCCCAAACAAGACAAAGCAAGTAGCAAAAATAGCTATATTTAACCTTAGCCATTTATTACTAGGGTCAATTGTTTCAGGAACTGCACTATTAAATAAAAGCTATCTGGATCTTACAACTTCAGCTTCTGGGGGCATTTTACTAAAATGTTTCTGATTTTTCTGAAACAATAGAGAGTAAAAACATGCATTTGTGTAGCACCTTACAGTTTATGAAGTGCTTTCAGGTGTGTTATTTCTTTTACCCTAATTAGTCTAGTTTTATCACATCTATTTCACATAAGCAAATTCAACTACAAAAAAATCTTAAAATTTATAATAGAACATTAGTTTTGAAAGACAGATAAATGTATAAGAAGGTTTAGCAGAGCTCCATATATCTAGTATATGCAAATAATAATCTTTTGCCACAAACATGATGCATTGATGAAGAAATAATGTTATACTTTGGGAAAGCTGATCCATATGAGATATGGAGCTAAGACTATTGTCATTCAGCTGGCTGACACTCAGGGTCAATATCAGAGAGTTAGGATTCATGAAATTAAGAAAAGGTACCTATTTTCCACATGGAGAGTCAGGGCCTTTGTTTGTGAACTGCTTTTCCCATGATCCTTTCCTTTCAGGAGAGCTTCCAACAGCTAGCTGCTCCTAGCCAAACTTCAGCGAAGTCTGGATGTTTTCAGGATCTCATAACAGAAAAACTGGACTCCACAGATGCTCAGTAGAAAAGGCAATATTCCAGGCATTGGGGTTAACACAATTAATAAGAAGTATTCATGCCTAAGAAATGTAGCAGGAGGAATGTTTGTTTAAATAATATTTTAATATAATGACGTTGTGGCAGTCATGGAGTAACAAGCCTGCCTGAGAGTTTAGCCTATTAAATAGAGGGCATTTTGGAAAGAGACATCAACAAGAAACAATAGAGTGTGGAAGCCATTTCTAGAATGAGGTGTTTCTAGAAGGTAGCATCTGACTGGGATGTAGTAGATGATTAGACTAGAAGACACAGTAAGAGGTCCCTTTAACATTAAAGAGTTTGGCTTTATGCTGAGCACCTTGATCCAAGTAGTCAGATTTGTGTTGAATCCATCATATTGGTCCCTCTGTGGAGTAAGGGTGGGAAAGGTTGAACCTACTAAGGTAAGTTAGGAGGCATTTGAAGTAGTCCTGATAAGGGATATTGAACCTGTTCCTCACAATCCCATTCTTGGTCTGTGTCAGAACCTCCTTCCCAGCCTTTCCTTCAGAGTGGAAGCTTCAAAATAGAAGCTTGTTCTTCAGGCTCACTTACTATTTATTGACAGGGATGTGGTCTTTGTCATTCCATTCATTTTCATCATAAAGTAAGGATCCTATTAGTAGGACAAGCTCACTTCATCTTCCACTATATCCTTTGCTTAAGTTGATCAAACCCTACTATGTTCAGAATTCAATTCACTTTTGTTATGACAATAATAGGAACAGCTTGTAGTTTTACCAGATTATTTTGACTCTTTAGGCAACTTTTGGGTAAGTTCCCTTGAAATAAACTTTTCTATACATTTTATTCTCCCACTGAACATTGGTGGCATTTCTCTCCTATAATGCAATAAATAATCCCCCAGTTGAACAGTCCTCCAAACATACAAAAGTGCATTAAACTATTTTTTCACTTAATATTTTTGAGTGCTCACTACGTACAAGGTCTCCTTTGAGGAATCCAGTCTTGTGAATGAGGCAGATGTAAATTTATAAATTACATACTGTGTGATTGTTGTATAGGGTATTGGATCCACGAGATCATATTGTGCAGGATGTGCTGCTTCAGTGTTAAATTATTATTGTTAAATTATTCAATAGGCATTTGTCAAAGGCATTCATTGTACCCATCTTGAACAGTCTGCAATGTGCTATGGAGGTAAATACTTGGACAAACCTTGGACTTTAAGAAACTAGCACAGTTTAACAAAACATATGAAATGAGCTATAATGAAAGATAGATGTTATGTATAACATAAATGTGAAGAAAAGCAAAGTGAAAATAAATATTTACCAAACACTTTATGTCAGGAATAATTTAGTTACTTTAATTTACATTTTCTAATTTAGTATTCCTAGCTACTACTGTGAATATTCTGATAATTTTAATACTAAATCCCTTTGGACGTGATTTAGCAACTGTCTTCTATTCTTCTCTGGGGATTTACTCAAACCCTGATAGCATTAATGTTAGAGATGATTAAATGTGCTGACTTTATAGAATGATTTTCCATGGACGTACTATCTTTTTTCTGAAAGCATGCGTTCTTCATAATAATACACAGACATGGAAGGTTCTTTTCTTACAATTCAAGGCCTTCCATGTCTATTTTAACAGAAGTACTACCAAACCTACCCTTATAATTTACTGGGTGTGATTATTACAGTTATCCAGTATCACAGAAGTTGCTGTATATACTCACTAAATGATCCAAATTTTATCCCTCTTACTATTTAATGCTTTAAATAAACTCCAGCAAGCTTCAACACATTGGAAAATGACTATATATATATATCTGAAACAATTTGGATATCAATATCTGTCATACAACATTCCTAGGTATACCATCTAAAGCAATACTCATTTCGCTGACTCGCATTCTTTGCATGGTATGTATCCAACAGTCATCACTCATGTTTGTTCATTAGGTGTCGAGGTGATGAGCCAAGCTGCTATATTCTCAGCTGGGCCCACAGCCTATTTAGTTTGGCACTGATTAATGATGAGCAGGGAGTGAACAGTTTGCAGAACCATCTTAGAAACCCAGTTAGCCAAAGACAAATAGCTAAAAGTTGGCTGGTAGGAGTATCGGAGGTGAGCTCTTGAGAATGGATAGTCATTTAGAAAAACCCAATATGACTCTGGTTACTCTAATTAGGGAGGGCACAGGTTCTGCAAGCAGACTAATCCTTTGGGCCAGGTTTCTGGGTAGGCACTCCAGAATCAGGTCTAAGGCATGTAACTGATGAATTCATACAACTTCATTGTTGTTGTTCTGTGCACTGGTTCTAACCATTGCACTTGCTGTGACACCATCTGCTTTCGGGTGACCCTTCAGACAAAATGCATTTGTGTAAAGTCTCTTGAGATGTTCCTCTGATAGATCTTATGACAAAAGAACAAGCATTAGAACCTTTTCTTTACCAAGTGAACTTTTACACTGAAAAACAGCTTTAAGTGTAATGTTTCTGACTTATATAATATTTATCTCCAGTTTTCTCCTACTTATTTTATTCACCTGTTTTACTATTTTTTTAAAGATCTATTTATTTATGCATACAAGAACTGGCGTATAGGCCAGAGGTGTGGGGGGATGAGAGGATTCACCAGAGACAGAATGAGAAAAAGTACAGGCAGATTGACTGAAATACACTGCTGAGGGGAGCAGTGGGCAAGTCAGGAGAGGTCTGCTGTACCATGTGGGTAGCTCCCTGGCTGGGGATCAAACTGGTGCTGCAGTGGCTGCATATAACTTCATAGTTGTGTCTTAACTCCTTGTACCACCGGGGAGACCCTGGCATCTATTTTTAATGAGAATTTTCTGCTTTTTGCCTCTTTCTATTTTTTTAAGTGGAGCCATAAGGAAGAAACACATTAAAATCTTAACAAGGATAGTTCAGCTCTAATTGGGGAAGAGAAGCAGTCCTTTTAGTGGCCAGTAAAAACTTGGCAAAATGTGTTTGTATTAACATTTCCAAAGGATTCTCCCTATTAATGATGGGGATCACCTCTGAAGTTCTATTGGCAACTCTTGGCTGGAGACTTTAGGAACAACCATTTCCTAAAGACAAATGAGTCCTTGTTTAGAGGAAAGTTTTTCTTCTAGCTCATCCAAAATGTTCAATTCAAAAGTTACAAGGATGCCCAAGATCATTTGGGGGGAGAAAATACAGAGAGGTTAAGATGATTTTCTTGTGGTTACACAGGAGGAACACAAGAAGAAAGATGCAAAACAAGGTTAGTCACCTGGCATCCTGACTTAGTTATTAATCTTAGACTTTTATTCTTCATTTGTTTGCTTAAAGATCTTGAATTTTCACCATTCCTGCAAGACACAACTCAAATTCTGCTGTTTGCAGTTACAAGTATTATAGTTTGATTTCAATCTGTCTTCCAAGGCTGCCTCCAACCATCTACTTAAATGAATATTTGTAAACAATAGCCATCATGTATGTCTGGTCCTGTAAAAACTGCTTGACAGTATTTTAATCCTAACTTCACATTTCAAGGTCTATACTATAATCTCAAATTTATTGGGAACCTGGGACACAAGGAGTTTCAAAAGTTTGCACCAGGACATGCAGATAGTAATAGTGAAATGCCCAAAAATCAAGTTGGTTCTGCCTGACTCCTGTGCTTATTGTTTTCCTTTGACCTTTCACTGAAGCCAAAATGACCTAGAGTAGCTGTCTTTCTATTGACCTTGAAAGCCCTAACCCCTCTCACTCTTCTTTTTTTACATCTAAATCATACCTGTCCTGCATAACCCCACCCATAACCTGCTTTGTTCATACACTGTCTTCTCATTCCCTCCGCTGGAAGAGGTCTTCCCTCCTCTTCCAAGTACGCCACCAAACAATTGGGAATGACCATTTGTCTTCAGTGCATCAAAGCAGAAAATATGGTGCTGGTAGGAGTCAGGAGGTTTGGGTTCAAATCTCTGGTCTGTTACTATCTCATATGTGATTTTGAGTAAGTCACAAAGTTCTATCTAGGCATATGCTGCAACCTGAGCTCTAAAGGCCCACCTCATCACAAATTCTAGGATTTTAAAAATTCTAGGATTCCTAAATTCATGTTAAAGACATAATTTCTTTATGAGTTAAGTCCTGTACTTTTTTGTGTCACCACACTCCTACTTTTGCCCTATCTGTACAGTGCATTTTGTAGAAATACATCAGATTTTGTTGAGATGCTGTCTCTCTTTACTTCTAACTCATTCCTACTTATTTGCTTATTTTTCATTCATTTATTCCTTTTTTTTTCTATTTTGGCTAGCTTTGAATTTACGATAATTTCTAAGATCCAACCCTAGAACACTCTAGAGGCATCTCCACATTTCTGGATAGTATAGTGACTGGTTTGGGATTAAGCCTCTCAAGGGCAACACTTTTCATTTTGTATATCCAGAACAGATAAAAGCAAAGGAAAAGTCACTTTGACAATATGAAATCTCAGAAAATTAAATTTGAACAATAAATACTTTGTAATGTTTTCAGGGACTTTTTTTTCTGCATTTCCTCAATCTTTGGGCATCTGTACATATAAATCCATCACTACCAATCTGCACACAAACACACACACATATGGATGTTTGCCAATTGATTAAAGTCACCAGTCTTTAAATTTGGTTTCAAAGAACATTGGTCTACTGTGCCATCTTCAATGACACTTGTCCTCATCTATCCTTGCATCTTTTATCACTTGTGGCCCCTGTAGGTTCTCAGGCATTCATTATAGGAAAAGGTGGTTCTGCTTTATCCCTTCAGCAGACACCGTTTTGCAAAGTAGCTCTCCTTCTTCTCTCCCTATCCCCAGCAAATTCCTCAAACTCCAGTTTTCACTTGTCAGATGTTCATGCTAATTCCCAGACTCTCTAAAAACAATTATTATTATTATTGTTGTTGTTGAAGTAAAATTCTCATAGATGGTGGGTTTTATTTATAAACAATTTTCTTGTTTGTTTACTACTTGAATGCTTACTACTTACTAGGAACTACTAAATATAATCTTTTCATCAACTTAGTGCAGTATTACTCATTAACTGTAGGATAAAGTTGCAAATATCTTTTCATTCAACTCATTCTGAAATCAGTTGGAGCTTGATATTTCCATTTAATAATTTGAAGGATTGACTTTCTAATTATAGAACTTGGATTCAAGTTACCAATATGTATTTCCAAGCCTTGGTTTCTGGAACTGAAAGAAATGAAGAATTTCTGTTTGGTAGGACTGGTGTAAACACATGATGAGATTAAAGATAACACATTTAGAGCACTTGTATCCTTACTTAGTAAACAACCCAGTAAATGCTGAGTCATTATTCCATTGCCTCTGACAGAAAAAGAGAGCTTTAATAGCACCTATCTCATTTGACTCTTAAAATTATGCCTGAGTGGGAAAGGGCAAATAGCGACTTTATTTTTAATTTAAAAATATATTTTCTAATTCAAGAATGGAGAGCATGTCCACTTTTCTTAAGTAAGAAATTGGGAAAAAAGGAAGAAGTACAGTTAATTTTTTTTAAGTTTGCTTTGGTCTTATCACTGTTTCCCCCTTCTTTCACACTTTATCTTAAAAAAAAAAAACAGGACATTACTCTCTAAATAACTGAACTCTAATACAAATTATGTCCTTTTGGAAATTATTCAATTTTAATAAGCAAGTAGCAGGAGCATTTGTATTATAAATAAACATTAAAAAATATCCTCATTTAATTTCACGCAAGTTATAGTTCTAAAAATTTTCCTTAAATATTGGTTTCCATCCAAATTCTTTTCCAGAATTATAAAATAACTGAAACTTCAAAGCAGAGAAGAGGAATGTGATCACATTCAACATAATAAGGTCTATAATTTGATCTAGTAGACTAAAGCCTGCTTACTGTTTCATTTATTCAATAAACAGGTATCAGCTCCTCTGAGCATTTGGCACTATTCTAGCCCAGGACCTAAGTCCTTACCTTGGCCACTATACCATTCCCAGAGGTATTAATTTTGACTTCAGTTGAGGTATTAATATTGACTTCAGTTGTTGCGATGAGATCATAAGTGATGTAGAAACACTGTTTAACTATTGGGTCAAACAAATTCTTAGGGACATAAAATTGAACACAAATTCAGAATGCAAGAGGACTTGGGTTAATTATCCTGGAAAATTAGTAAATGAGCAGCAGAAAATATAAGAAAATCACATCCAAAATTATTGAACATTAAAGTCAAATATGTCAGGTAAAAGTGCTCACCTATAGAGGGTGTTATAGTGTGAATGTCAAGTTCAATTGATTAGTAGTGGTTAATAGAGGCTGAGTTCTGGTTCAGCAAAGAAAAGTGCTATGATAGATTATTGATATCTGCCATAGGCATTGAAGAGAGGAATGTTGGTGTGCATGCCACGTAATTGCCATCTATGGATGTATCATTAAAGAAAGGGACCACATTTAGGTGAAAGCATGAAAGACCCAATGGATGTCTGGAAACTGTGGGAATAGCTGCCTTCATCTAACTGTGAAAGATATAGCTAATGAGCAGAAAGGAAGAGGTATTGAAAGGAGAAACATTTCAGATATTCCTTGTCTTCATTCACTACAAACCAAGTGACTGTTAGGCTTTTGCAGAATCGGAGATCTCTGAGCTATTTTAATTGTTTGGTTTTTGTATTGTTGTGAACAGATTCTCCTTTAAAGATAATAAATGACTCATAATTACTTTAGTTTGGAAAGTGCTCTTCTGCCCTGGAACACTATAACAACTGGCCATAGAAAAGAGAAAACCTAAGGATTTATAAGGTGTCCCAATTTATAGCCATCTGGGTGAAATACAACCAGACATTGGCATAGCTGTGCATTAACCAGAGTTAATCTATCAATGTTGCGTTCATAAACCCTCTCTTTCCCTCTGCTTAAAACTATCACAGGGATTCATCCCTGACCTTCACAAAGACTCTCCAGAAATCATTCTTTGAAACACATAGATCAGAAATAGTCTGGTTGACCTTCGGTGTACTAAGCTGAAGGGGAAATTTTCCAGGTAAGAGGGATTTTAAAATCCACTAATGCTAAAATGATAAATGAGGTATAATCTCTTCAGTCAAATGGCTTGAGGTCCTATTGGAAGACTGAGAGGGAATACACAATTTCGTTAATTTTGAGAAGCACAATTGTTGAAGGAGTGGGGTAAGAATAGAAATATATTTATATGTACAAACATCAGTGGTGTGCTTAATTATTAAGCCCCAAAATTATATTGATAGCTCATACCCATAAAAGCACTTACTGTGAGGTCCACTATTAGCTGTTACACAGCAGTGTCCCCCAACTACCTTTGAATTTTGAAAGAGTGGGTACTGGATCTGGTTCTTTTGTTTTCAGTACCTCATCTACTCATCAGCACATATTCAATGCTGATAAATGTTAACTGAATAAGTAAAGGACAGAATATATGCATCTAAAGCTTGCAAGGTAATACTAGGGACAACTTACTATATCAAATTTTAAAAATTAAAACACATTTATTCTTAAGATATTCTGTTAATGTTGCAGCTGAATTTATTTGGAAATTAAAATAAATACCATGGGGATATAAATTTCTCAATAAATAGTGGTCCACTTAAAATGTGACACTGTTAGTTTGATGAGTAATCAAAAAAAGGGGAAAAGGATTTAGAAAAGGTATAAGAACAGTCTTTTTCCTTCTATATAAATATGAAAAAGTTGAAACCACTGGGTCTTGCTAAATTTTCAGTTCCCTCATGTTCCCATCTCTCCTACCTGATGTGTCTGGAGGAGTGTCCACCAATAGTTTGCTTTGGTGGCAGTGTCCTTCTATTTTTTTTTTTTTTTAGAAATTTTATTTTTAATTTTTTAAATTTTTACATCATTTTTTTCATTTTTAAACAATATTTGCTTCTTCCCACCCCCTCAGGTGCAGTCCCCATAGAATTTCCTCCACCAAGGCACCCGTGCACCATCACCTCAGTGCCGTGTGCTCCTCCCTCTCTCCCTCTGATCCCTCTCCCTCCTCCTCCCCTTCAGTATATCTCTGATTTATAATTGTCTGTTTTTACTTTGTGTTTTTTGTACTATTATTATTTTTTAATTGATTTCTTATTTGGTTCCCTTGTATTCCTGCTATAAGTGAAATCATCCGATATTTTTCTTTTTCCTTCTGGCTTATTGCACTGAGCATGATTCCTTCTAGTTCCATCCAGGTTGCTGTGAATGGCATGAGTTTATCTTTTCTGATTGCTGAATAATATTCTATCGTGTATATATGCCACATCTTCTTGATCCAGTCATCTATTTTTGGGCATTTGGTTTGTTTCCAGGTTTCACCTATTGTAAACAGTGCTGCAATAAACATAGGAGTACAGGTGTTCTTTTGAATCAATGTTTTTGTGTTCTTTGGGTAGATCTCTTAGTGGAATGGCCGGGTTGTATGGTAGCTCCAGTTTTAGTAGACTGAGGAAGCTCCAGACAGCTTTCCGTAGTGGTTTGACCAGAAATGCACTCCCACCAGCAATGTAGGAGAGTTCCTTTTTCACCACATCCTTGCGAACATTTGTTGTTGCTTGTTTTTTTTTTTTCAGCTGTGCCTGATGGCAGAGGAGTTTGATGGATCCAGGCCTTGCTTTCCCCAACCCCTGCCCACTGTGGTACTGTGGTCTTGTGTGAGCAGTCTGCTTACAAAAACTTTATTAAGCCTCCCTTCCAGGGGGGCGTATTGTCCCATTTCATTTGTTTAATAGTTTATGCAAACTGTGCCAGGCCTCAGGTTTCACCCTCCATGTGAAATAGTAGACATTTCATTCATTTCTTAATGGCAGCTACTTTTAGATAGTTTCAGGCTGATTTATTTGTACCCACTGATACTCTTCTACTCCAAATATTTATGAAACTGATTTTAGATGCTGTGCACAGAGATGAATTAGGTAAAATTTCACCATCTATAGTGGGTAAGGCACACTGGGGGAGAATAACACATGAGCAGACTCTACCATTCACTCCTTTTTTCACACATGCCAATTAATGAGTAAAGAAGCAACAATGACTACATCTCAGATGTTTTGTAAACAGCCCATAATATTTGAAGGGATATCTGTAGATGTCATTTATCCATTTATAAATCTATTAGGAAGTAACTCATTATTTAGCACTAATAATTTGGCATCAGGATTGTGTAACTTGAAAAGAAAAACTCCTTCAGGTTCAGTCACTTCAGTGAAATTCCTCCCTTGCTCTTAGGGAGCCCCCAGGGGAGTCTATCCACCCCCAACCCCACCATGGTCAGGCAGCTGTAGCTATAAGAGAGGAGACAGGTATCTAAGCAAACACTGGTTTACTTGCCAGACTTGCCCGTTGGGAAGATCGTTCTTTGTAACTTTGAAAGTCTTTGCTTTCAATATCCCTGATAGACAAAGTATGACTAAATTTGGTGAACAAGCATTAGAAACCAATGGTAGCATCATTATTAAAAATTTGTGACCATTTTCCCCAGGCCTTGTTGGAAAAACTTTTCAACCTTCTTTGTGAGAAAACCAGCCCCATTTGTTTTTGCTTTTCTCACCACACAGTCATGTTTTGACTGACACATTGTTTATTCAAAGCTGTGGATTAAATGCCACCCACTAATGTGATTTGTGAGGACTTTGCTTGCCTGGGGCCAACTCCATCAGACACTGGTGAAAACAGTTTCCTGTTGTCATCCAGGACCTCCAATTAGTAAACCAGCAAATCTAGCCTGATTGCTGTATTAATTTGGCTTCCTGTTTCAGTGGGGATAGGCAGCTGGGTCACACCACTGTTTTCCTCTTGATCTATCTCCCCTCTGGACAGGCTGCAAAAAGAAGGCAGTGATCCCAAGCCTCACTTTTTCTGAGTTTTGAGCTGGTTTCCTGTAGATGTTGAAGAAATGGAGCAGGATGTTGCGTCCATATCCCCTGTTTTAACGAACACAGCACTGACTGATTTTAAGATGAGTTTCTGGTTGAAAGGTTTATTTATTTACTTATTTTTACTGACTATAAAGATGCCTTACACCTTAAATTAAAATGCTTTATCACAAAGAGCATGGCAGGGATTAGTACTGTGAGTCTTTGTCTTAGGAATGTGAACTTATTCAGTTAGCACTTGTGTTGAACCACAGAGTCAGGGATTGTATAATGAGTTGTTTTTTTTTTTTTTTTGGGGGGGGGTACAATGCCAGGCCCTTCAAGCTGTCAATTTGGATTAAGATCAGATTCTCAGGATGCTTGAAACTTTCTGATCATCACTACCTGCTTCAATCAATTCCTTCTTTATTAGCAATTAAAAACCAGAGGAAGTTTTCAAGCAAGAGAATGGCAGTGTTGGGCACTAGCTCTCTTTCTATCTGCTCCAGTGCCATCTGCTTTGCTCTCAGGGTACATCTGAAAAATCACCTTTCATATTCTATTAATAGTCTTCCCTTGAGTTCTCCATGTTTTCCTTGAATGCTGCCATCTGCAAGCTTACCCACTCAGGGTTAGCATGCAGGCTGCTGCTCCTGTGTCTAGGAACACTGTCACTGATTGCTATCCAAGGCATTGGGAAGATGTTGGCTATTCTTGCTACAGCAGGTTCTCTAAACCACACCTTGCCCAGGTAGGCAGATGCCTGCACCAAGGTAGCTATGGTTACCTTGGTGGGAAGCAGCCCAGGTAGAATGGTTTGGTCCCCAATAGTGGTGTCTTCTGAAGGATCTAAGCATGCTCAGAGAAGGAATGGTCCCCTGGCCGTTTTCTAACTCTCTCAGGTAAGAGCACTAATCCTGTCATACCATAGCAGGTACCTGAAGGTCAGGTCTTGTGGAGACTTTGGGCAGTAACAAGATGAAGTCTGGCTTCCTTGGGCAGCATCTGTAAGTCACACTGGGCAGTTATGAGGAAAGGGATCATGGCCCTTCTCTCTTTTATCTGGAATGGCAGTATGCTTCCTCGTTACACCCACAACCCTTAATCCCAGCTGCACATCAGCATCCCCTGGGAACTTTCTAAAACATGACCAATGTCCAGAACCCATTCTCAAACAAATGAATCAAAATTTTTAGGGGAGAAAGCAGGTATACTTTAAATTTTGTTGTAGAGTGAGTGTTGAGAACTGAATCCTCAGTCATGAATTAAACAGTTTCTCAACAGCTACTACCTGAAAGGATTGTGTAAATTCTGAATAAACAAAAGAGACATTGTTCATGACATTATGACATAATCCTATGATTGGAGAATAAGGGGGCTCTAACCCTGACTTTAGAGAAAGGGCAACAGCAAAGAATATCTAGACTTGAAGAGTGAGCAAGTACTGGAAGGAAGAGTATTAGTCACAGGGAAGAAAAAACACAAATGAAGAATAAAGTTCAAAGTGCTAAAATGATCTCAGGTGGCTCAATCCCAGAAGTGGGGTAAGGACCAACTAGGAGGTATCTGCTTGAGGGTGAGGTGGAAAGTGGCTCTGAGGGTACATGTGTCCACAGTGGAGACACTGGCTGTCACTACAGGCAGTACTGAGCCAAGGTTTCAGCAGGTAGAGGACATGATCAGATCTATATTTTGGAAACAATACATTGCTGTGAGGTGGGCTGAAGAGGATACTATTGAAGTCAGAAAGGTAAATGTCTGACTTCAGCAGTCACTCTGGCCAGGCGTTTATCTCTTAGGTAAATTAGGACAGGTGATAGGGTAGGGTTCAGGGAGTGGTCAGTGATAATGACATAAATTAAATGGAAAGAATACTCAGCAAGTGAGACAATATCACCCCAATCCTGAAAACTGTATACTCAGAGCAAAATTCTATACTTTCATGTAGGCATAGGTTCCTAAGTCTACGTGGTTCCATCCATTGCCCATAATTTTCCATCTTTCACCAAAGACACCCTCAGAGTTGCATCACAGTTACATCACAGATATATGGCACCCTGAAGGCAGGCCTTGCTGTCAATGGTTGGCATTCCAGACTCTGCCTTGGGAAGAGCCAAACCAATGAAGTTTCAGTCTATAGTGGACTGTTCTTTTTCTCAGCTCCTGGCTACATATCTTGACTTTTGATGGGACATACAGCTAGCCTCATATTTATTGTCCTTAGATATGCCATCATAAAAAGGAACAGTTAGAAAGATTCCACAGCCATATCATGCACTACACTGGCTCCTGTTTCTGAATTAAGTCATTACCATCCCCTCAAAGAGATCATGGAGTTGTTAGAGACTCACTAGAGAAACAGAGATGGAGGAGCAAATGACTTTTTACTATTCCTGCATGCCACGATTAGGCCATGTCCTTTGTGAACTGCAAAGAACATTTTTACATTTATTAATGAAAAAAATATTTCAAATTCGACTGGTATCCGTGAGGACACATCATGAAATTGAGAGAGGCCAGAGGTTGCGCACCAGCTAAGCTGACCCTCTGAAATATCAGAACAGTTTCTCTGGTCATTTATCTGAAGACCAACCCCACAAGGCCCTGGATTGCTGGGACCTTCACCAGGGAGCTGCAACTGTCAAACTCCAGTGGAAGGCATGGCAGGAAACACAAGGACAGGGAAAACTATCTTCAAGGCCTGAAATCATTCAGGGAGAGAATTGAGAAAAATTTGAAAAATAGTAATTCTAATAGGTTGGAATTGATTCTGTTCAACTCAACCTAAATACAATCTTGACCTGCCCTGCACATATTATGAGTACCTGGTGTCACTAGACACTTGTTTGCATGTAACAGGAAGAGTTTTTCTTTTATTTTTTTTCAAAGATTTATTTTATTTATACAAGAGCCGGGATATAGGCCAGATGTGCAGGAGGGTGAGAGGATTCACCAGAGACAGAGCAGGGAACAGAACAGGCAGATTGACCGAAGTACACTGCTAAGGGGAGCAGCAGGCGAGACAGGAGAGGTTTGCTCGCCATGTGGATTGCTCTGAGGCCAGCGGGTATCAAACCAGCACTGCAGATGCCGCGGACAGCTTCACAGTGCTGTGCTTAACTGCCTGTGCCACCAGGGAGGCCCCAAGAGTTTTTCTTTTGACAACCTGTCTTTAGGACTGTGAATAAGGGAAAACCTCATAATGATGAGCAGAATGTATTGGGCTAAATGTTCTGCATCCCCTAATCCTGAAAGAACATTATCATCTCCATTCCTTATTATTCCTCAAGCCAAAGTCCTAGTGCTGTTCCTCAACATCATGACACTGGAGAGGGACTCGAGCCTGAGAATGGATGTCTTGCCTTTGCTCCAGTATGACATCACTTTTTCCCTGGGGGTGTGTACATGTTCTACCCTCTTTCCTAGAGCAAGAGCTTATTCAGTACAAGCCCTCAAATGCTTCACTCACTGTGCTTTGCACATTGCAAATATTTGAAAACCATTTTTTTGAATGCATGGATGAATTTTGCTGGATAAAGGTCATGGGTATAAAAGCAGAGTCAGAGAGGTAGTTAGAATAGGAATGCACAGATGCTCAGTAGATATTGGAATTAAACACAAAACACATTTCAATGAACAATGACACCAGAACACAATTAGACTACAAGTTTGCTTGATTCTACTCATAGATCCTCAGCAATTATACCTTTTTTCCAATCTTTCAAGAAATCAAAATGTTTTCTCTACCTAAAGTGAGAGTATCTGTGGGACTCCCACATTTTTGGTACAGTGTGACATTATTACAGAGAACAGGTACTGGGAGGATTCCAGAAACACAGGTATGGTTCAGACATTGATTAAGTAATCAGTCAATACCAAAAATTAATGTAGGTTCTAAGAGTATGTTTTCTTTGATGTCTACGGCAAAACACATGCTGTAATTAAAAGTCTTAACTTATTACTTTGCTGATGCTTCTGCAACACTGTCTTTGCTTTCTTAAAACAATGACAAAAGCCTGATAATTTCCAAAGGGGACTGTGTAAGAGTGTCTGAATAGGACTGTGGAATAGGTTCTGAGTATAAAGTGTCTGAGTGTCTTGTCTTTAACTTGTACACATGGAGCAAGAAAGACTGATGCCATTAGTTGAAGCCCTTGTGGAAGCTTCTTTAGAAAGAAATAGAGGCATATTTGACTTATTTTGCTATTGTGATGCCTTAAAAACTGATGACATCTTTCACTGGCATCATTTTCCTTGGCAAGCAAAGTGACTTTTTCAGGGCCAATACTAAGCAAAACTGTAAGATGAAGTTGGCAAAGCCGGTCTTTGGCTCCAACAATCTCTGTTCTATGCACCACATCCACTACCGGTGTCCCTTACCTGGAGCCAGGTGTCCTCATGAACTCTTCTCCCTTTTCCTGTCAGTCTACTCATGGGAAAAGTTCTATATTTTCTTCAACCTACATATATATGTGATTGTTGCAAATTTAAAGGTTTATTACAGTCATGGATTTTTTTCATCTAACTGGTATCAAAGTCTTAATCTAGATGAATGAAGCTCTAATGGTGAATTTTAAGCAAAACTATCTAAATTGGAGCTAAAGAGTTTCCCAGATTACAAAAGGAATTATCATTTCATGCAAAAGTATAACCAAAAGTAAACAAAGATGACTTTTACATTTATTTTTTATTGAAGTAGCTTTTTTGTTTGTATCCTGCTTTTTTCCCTTTCTCACCTATTCAAGCAATCTCAGCCTCACAAGCTGGTATTCTCCTTGAACTTTGGTGTATGTATTTGTTGTGACTCTGGTTGCAAGTGACAAGAATTCCAGTCAAACAATCTTAAGTGAAAAAAAGATTGATTTAACCAATCAATGAAAACTCTAGGGTTTTCTTTATAGTTGATTTTATAGTTGAATGTAGCTTTACATTATATTCTCTCTCTCTCTCTCTCTCTCTCTCTCTCTCTCTCTCTCTCTCTCTCTCTCACACATATAGGCACACACTTGTTCCTTCTGTTTTATTCCATTGGAATTGGTCTCATTAACTTCCACTCGCCTAGATATTGAGGAGCACTCCTACAGAATAGATTTCAATTTGATGAGAAAGAAGCCTGCTTCAAGTAATGTCAGAGAAGTCTGGTGACAGATGCTGATTGGTCAGTTTGGGTCACATGCCATGTACTAGTGTGATAATTTTGTCTGGGCAGATGTGGTTTAGCGATTGTCATCTCTGTGACAGCCCCTTTAGAAACACATGAAATATGTTCAGTCATTTTTAGTTAACTAAAGGACAATGTTATTGACACGGGATCCCTGTGAGCACAGGTACAGGAAGAAAGCATGCAGATGATAAAGAGGGAGGGGATCTGGCATCTGGAGTTGGACTCATATCCTGTGGGTTTCTCTGATGGGCACATCTGAGGCCTGCTCTGCACATCTGAGGCCTGCTCTGCTGTTCCTGGAAGTCAGTTTAGTTTTGCTGCCAATGAGGATTCACTTTCTTGTTCTGCTTCCTAAGATCCCATTCACTTGGAGAAAGAAACCTGAGCAGATTGCTTAGTATCCTGCACCATCAGAGAGAATCAATACAATTAAAAGAGCTTAGCAAGTGCAAGGAGCTGTCAAGAGTTTGGAGGACATTTCAGCTTCCTGTGAGGTTTCCTCAGGCTGTAAGATTTTTCCTTTTCCTTGCAGTCAGGCAGATTTGGAAGTTATGGTCTTTTCCATACTGTAAAATCGTTACCTCAATAACAATGACATTTCCTGAACCTGCCGTTGTGGGGGATCTTATCAGTGAGCAATTACTGAGTACCTCCTATGAATGAGTTACTGAACAAACAACAGATTAAAAGCCAGAAGGAGTACATTGGTCACATCCAGAGTGATAAAGGATAGCAGTACCCCAGGCTGATCAACATAAAGTGTATGTCATATCTATAATACTGGGCAACAAGGCAACTGAGAATTCAACTAAATATGTGTAATCTTAGCTAAATCCTCAATCCTTTTTCTGTCTCCATTTCCTTTAAAATTGTGGCAGTAGCACCTACTCCATTGTATTGGAGGGAAGTGAGGAAGTATATTAAATGAAGCACAGAACAGCAAAGTGCCTGACTCAATCTGGTTTGTAGCTGAGGTGCATTTGTCATTTTCTTTTACTTTTAAATTACTAAACAACTCCATGAATGGTGACATGGGTCACAGTATAAAAGAATGCTTAAAACCCTGGCTTCAAATCTCAGCTCAGCCACATACCAACCAGCTGAATGATTTTGAACTAGTTACTTAATATTTTGAAATCCAGGTTTCTGTAAATGGAAATGATGAATGTCTGCCTTATAAATGTGAGTGGACTAAGAAAGAATGTGTAAAGCACATTTAAAGTGCTTTCTATGGAACTTCTCCCATGGTAGATACCTTATCAGTGGAAACAATTGTTCTCATCTGCAGTGGAAGCTAAGAAAAGAAGCAGCAAGATTACAAGTCTGTTGGTCGCACTGCATGTTTTCTGGTTTTCTACTGCTTCATATATTCTGGTAAAGATGAATCCACATTAATAGAGGCAATGGGTAATTGCTTCCTTGTGGACTGGATCTGTCCTGAGGGAGCAAATCACTATACTCTTCCTTTATCTTGAGGCTTCCAATGAGCTATGTCTTTTCGAATTTAATATACCTCTGGGGTTTTTTAATGCCTGGCTCAAAGAGACAATACAACATGCACATTTCTAGGTGTATTGTTTGTTTGAACACTTAGGCCTTAACTACATGGGAAAAACACTCTGGGAGGGATGGGTGTATGTATCAGTTCACATTCATTTGTCCTGGGCCCAACCAATTCCACAGTTCATTGTGTCTCAGTGATTTTCTTCTGGAAAAAAAAATGATTCTGCAGGCTCCTAGCTGTTGGTTGGACTTCTTTCATTCTTGAGTGTGAATTATTTGTTCTTGCTTCAGCAGCAGTCACATAATACATGGTACAAATGGAACTCTTTTTCTCACTCCATGCCTCCCCACTCTCCCAGTTTCAAGGCGGTCAATCTATTGTGGTGACAATTGTACAAGAGGAAATGGAAGTTGTAGCTAATGATCATTTACTCTTTGGAACAACGTGCTCAGGATTGGGGCTGAGAGCACATGTGGAGGAGATCAGTGAGTTAGGGAGCTATTAACTATGGAGGCTTTTCTGAGTGAGCAAGGTCAAACCTCAAGAAAATAATAATCTTCCTTTAATTTACAGGTAATGCAGGTAGTGAAGGAGCAGGTCATGAGAGCGCTTACAACCAAGCCTAGCTCCTTGGACCAGTTCAAGAGCAAACTGCATAACCTAAGCTACACTGAGATCCTGAAAATCCGTCAGTCTGAGAGAATGAACCAGGAAGACTACCAATCTCGCCCGATTTTGTAAGTCACTTGGGCCTCTAGCTCCTCAAAGGCTCAGACCCACCATTTCTGGAGGGGAGCCCTGTCATACAGCTGGGTTGTGATGTAAGCTCTTTATAGAAGGATAGCAAAGGACATTCCAGAAGATCTCAATTCAGTTCACAAAGTCACTGCTGGGGAGCAGGGAACCTGGGAGCAGGATGGGCTGGGATGGGCTGAGGGGGAGCTAGGAACAGGTGCTGGCAGAAGGACCCAAACCAGAAAGCAGCCCAGTTACTGAAGAGTTCTCTTTGGAGTTTTAGCTGAAAAGTTTGGACCCTTTTCTAATGCTTGGGACAATGTTTGTTTGTTTTTCTTATACTGCTATATTCTGTGTAGGTGCCTTTAACATGATATGGGGCATCCAGAGTGAGGCACACTGATACCTAAAACAATAAGAACATTGAAGTCCTGGGAGAGAGAGTTATGAGAGAGAGAGTCATGGGAGGGAGGGAGAACATGAGAAGAAGAGAAGTCCACCTCCTCCTGCTTCTGCTTCACATTGGAGCATCTCATGTCACCTCCTGACTACTAACCTACAGGTCATAGTGGGGGAGGGGGCCTTTTATAAAATTTTACATCAAGTGCTAATTGAAACAGCTGCATAATCTCATGTTTCTCAATTTTTAAGATGTGCAGAATCTTAAGCAAGAGAACTGGGGCTTTTGTTGTATGGGGAGTTTTTTGTCTGTTTTTTCTTGGAACTGGCCTATTTATCTTTACTGTCCTTTTCTAAGAGCTAAGTAAGTTTTGTTATCCTTATGTTTAATAGGGATGGAAAGAAGGAAAAGGGTGAAGAGTAAAAAGATGGTTGGAATTTATTCTCATTCTTGCCTCAGAAGATTGTCTTCTGAATTTTCCTGTGAAGTCAAGTTGTACTATAGGGATGATTACGGTGACCATCTAAAATCAATCTCTCTCTCTCTCTGATTCTTTTTCTTTCTGCTCCTCTCTGTTTCTTGTTCTATATATTTGACATTTTTAATGCTTGGCAGTTTGCAAAGCAATCCCTCCTGCTATTCTGTTGCCTTGCGTACATGTGAGAGAGACATGTACTCAAGGACCAGAAGAGCGTCTAGAGAGCTGATGACCTCACTAGCAAGCAGAGGAGCAGGGACTTAAACTCAAATCCAGCAGGGCTCCATTGCCTAGTACAAGATTAAGATGAGGTTTAAAAAAATGCACAGGTCTGCAAAAACAATAGCCAAGATATAGCGTCTATCTTATGTTCCATCTCAAACCTTAAGAAGCATTGTTAGAAACTGTGGGCCACAGACATTAGTGAGCATGGGTTTGTCAGCGGGAGAGAGAAAGTGCTTCCTGAGGGTCTTTGGCATCACTGTAAAATCTAAGTCACCCCCACATTGAGAACCAGCCAGCGCTTACGAGAGCACCACTGGGGTGCCTTTGTATTGGTCTTCAGCCAGAAGGTAACAGTAAGAAATATGGAGCTATAAGCACTTTGGATAAATGATAGACTCCTTAGAGATGCAGTTTCTCAATTGAAGGGAAGGAGAGTGGCTCCTCATCTGATCCCACTACGGAAACATTGGATTTCATAGTGTCTGTTTCAGCAGATGTGTAAACACAAGGGACTTTTTTATGCTTTTGATAATTCTTAATCTAAAGGGAGACCTGGAAACAACTTCAGTTAAGGCCAAGTGATTCTAAATTCATGTTCGACCATGACTTTGTTCCATGTAAGAATGCTAACTACATATCAAGTGTGAACATTTTGCTCCTACTTTGGTTTCATATCTTCATTTTCCAAGGCTCTGTCACTGACATTCTAAAGTTTCTTCTCCCTTTATCACAAGAACCTTTTATCCTTATTTTATTTTTTATCTAAGGAAAAGCAATCAACATATAATGGAAATCTCCTGTATGTGTGAAACTTTGTACTGTTACTCAGCCATGGGACTGAAAAGCACCCTGGCCACCTGGGGTTCTTGGCATCATTGCAGTAAAGTCATAGACTTGTCCAGAGCTACAGCATTTAATGGGAGGCCATTGGCCAATCTTATCATTATTCCAGCCTCTGAAATAAGCAAGCAGGAGTCAGCTTCTTTTCTAGTGATAGGTTTTGTTTATTAGAAAGATCTACTAGACAGGAGCTCATTGTGGGGTGAATGGTAAAATGTTGCCAGAATGGCTCATAGGATGCACACAAGTCAACAAAGAAAAGGCCAGGTGTGATTGTTTTCATTCCGTCAGTCATTCTTTTAACAAATGTGGATCAAACAACTTCTACCTGCTAGACCCTGCCTGAGGTTCTGGGGAAAAGCAGAGAATCAGAGACTCTTTCCCCCCACCTCATCCCTAGCTTTGAAGTAAGATTAAGAGGAGGCTCCTCAGACCACGCTCAGTGTTTGGTGGGAGGGAGCACAAGCAGGTGGTTATCTGAGAACACACAACACTGACCTCCAACCCCAGCTTGGGGGTTAGAATATTATAATTTTTGAGCTGAAAATACTTTTAATGTCATCCAATTCAAGCTGTGTAATTTGCAGACAGGCATAGAAACTTGGCTGAGTCTGGTGTAGAACCCCTCTGGCCCTGCCACCTGCCCATCAGCCCCATTGCCTGGGGCCTCTGTCTTTGCCTTGCCACACACAACACCAGAAGGTAATAAACCTTGATCCTCTAAGACCTGGGAGGCATATGTCCTATTTTCATAAAACATGTTTCTTGAGAAGAAAATTGCAAGCAAGTCTATGTGAACAGATACTTCCTTGGAATATATATTCAGTGGATTAAGGAAGCTCTGTTTTATTTCTTAGCTTTTGACTATTGCAGAGAGGACATAGTTGTTATTTTCTGCTTAGCATGACTTAACAGGAAGATAAATCATCTTCACAATTAATCCAAGTTAATGGATATAAAAAGCTTGAGACATCCAAAAATAGGGCATCCAACACTATATTGAGGAGAAGAGGAGATATGAGGACAAGTGTCAGTGAAGAGGAATAGAAAATGTGGAAAACCCAGATCCAGAAAGCTTATAGACTTGGGATCAGATTTCAAGGTCACTACTTGCAAATACAACTCTAGGCAAGTGGTATAACCCATCCTCAGCCTATTTTACTTGTATGTGAAAATAAAGATGATGAAAGTTTATACATCATTGGGTTGTTGTGAAGATCCAACAAAATAGCACATGAAAAGCACTTAACCTAAGTCTGGCACATGATATCTAAAGTAACAGCTCCTCTTATTACTAGTTGATAACCAGAATGGCAGTACTGGCCTTTGAATGTTTTTATATATGCTTTATCTTTTCTCAGAAAGTACAATAAAGTAGTCTAAAAATAAGTAAAAAAGAAAAACAAATAAAGCTAGAAATAAAAATAATGCCTGTCCTACAAATCCACATCCTCACTAAAAATTGACCACAAGTTTTTTTTTTCATAATTTACTCTTAGCCAGTATCAATAAGACAATGGTCAGTTATATAATTTTCAGCATTCAATGCACTTGGCATTTATCATATGCCTGTCACATACCAGGTGATATTCTAGACATATACAAGCCAGAAGTGAAGAAAACAGACCTAGTCCTCAATCCTGCAGGGGTTATATTTTCGTGTAACCTAGTAAATAAGATTACAGCACAGTAAACATAGTAAATAAGATTACAGCACATTAAGAGGGAATACAAGCTATGAAGATATAAACAGGATAAGGAAAATGTAGAGTCCATAGTTTTAAATAAAGTAGTCAGAATACACTAAGATAGTGACATTTGAGCAAAGATGTGTAAGTGACGAAGGAAGCAGGCTTTGTGGGAATTTGGTGAGGGGTATTCCAGCAGAGAGCCACCAGTACAAAGGTCCTGAGGTAAGAGGAGGTGCCATTGTGTCTGTAACCAAATAAAGTAGAAAAAGAATAATGGGAGATGAGGCCAGAAGGTGTCCAGGAGCCTTCTTGATGGGGAGCCATTGTGGATTTTGAGTAGAGAACTAGCATATCCTTACTTAGGTTTTTAAATGGTCTCTATGACCACCTTATTGGGAATGGACTCTAAGGAAGCAAGTGAGCTTGGAGTTCATCTAAGATGCTAAGGTTAGAAATGTAAATTTGAGAGCTATTTGCATAAAGTTGGTATTTAAAGTCATGAGGCCTTCATGTAAAGAAGTTCAAGGACTGGGGCCTCCCTGGTGGCGCAGCGGTTGAGCGCTGGGTTGCGAAGCTGCCTGCAGCCTCTGCGGCGCCAGTTCGATCCCCCGCTGCTCCCCGGCCACAGGAGGAGGGTCCCACATGGCGCGCAGACCTCTCCTGCTGCCCGCTGCTCCCCTCAGCAGTGTACTTCGGTCCTTCTGCCTGCTCTGCTCCCCGCTCTGGCTCTGGTGAATTC
This sequence comes from Talpa occidentalis, assembly GCF_014898055.3. Lineage (NCBI taxonomy): Eukaryota > Metazoa > Chordata > Mammalia > Eulipotyphla > Talpidae > Talpa > Talpa occidentalis. The sequence continues at coordinate 111,109,134 of NW_026555331.1, read as the reverse complement.
TCTCACCCTCCCGCGCTTCGGACTGTACCCAGTGCTTGTATAAATAAATAAAAACAAATAAATCTTAAAAAAAAAAAATACATAATTTAAAAAAAAAAAAAAAGAAGTTCAAGGACTGGCCCCAGAGGTCCTGTGTTGTGAATACCTGAACAACTTCCTTGTTCTTTTAGTCCAAAGTCTCCACAGAGCCCATTTGATAAGTACTGTGGATGACCACTTGCACTCTACCATAGCAGAGTCAAGCAGTTGTGACAGATAGCATGTGACCCTCAGAATCTAAAATATTTACTTCTGGCCCTTTACAGGAAAAGTCTGCCAACCTTTGTTCCAGATGAACACCAGGTAGCAATTCAGTAGGGCAGACCCCACGTCCAGGAAAGAGTCTCACCAGCTGTCTCCTGAGTGTGGCACTGGTCTCATTTGACCTGATTTGGAATTGTCTTCCAGAAACAGTGCTAGACTTTGAATTGCTCTTTATACACTCATTTACCTAACCTCCTTTAATCTTCCTCCCTTTATTTCTTCACAAGGCCTTTAGATGTTATTAAAGGATTATTTACCAAAACAAAGGCAGTGAACCCATAACTTTGGCCTCTCTGACACCAGACTGAGAATTTCAAAACCCAATTCCAACCCATGTTTTTATTGGATTGCCGCAAAAGTCAGATTTCATCCACAGGCACATCACTGAGGGATTACATATGTTTTCCTTATATCAGTGAATTTTATAGCAACTGAGTTTGTTTACAGGAAAAGAAGAGGAAATCACTTAGAAACGAAGGAAAACTGCCCCATGTCCTATATTATCCAATCATGTTTTGGAGTCTTTCAGGGTATATAACATAAAGGGTAGCTCTCACGGCAGCAGATTCACTTATTCTGATAGTCCTTCCCAGAAGACAGTTCCCTAATGAGTGTGTGTGTGTGTGTGTGAGAGAGAGAGAGAGAGAGAGAAAGAAAGAGAGAGAGAGAGATCAGGAGCACATCTGGGTGTTACACTCAAAAGTCATAAATCACCAATTAGAATTACTTGGAAGTACTTTCAATTATTTCCTCCTTTTGGTCCTCATCTCCATCGCCATTTTAATAAGTCAATTCTAGCCAAGTAAAACTTATTTAAAGATACACACATGACCTAAGAATTGATGAGAATCCAAAACTCTTTCTCCTGCGATTTCTCCATTTTTCAGTGCTGCCTCTTCCTCTCCGCCCCGTTGCCCCAACTTGAAAGTCAGGAGCAGTGATTTATTGCCCTGTGTGACTGTCTTGGCAATTCCCCACCTTCTTCTCCATTCAGAGCAGGGTTCATCAAAGCTGCAATTTACTGACTCCATTTTATAAAAGCCGAGTGGTGATAATAAATGGTTTTAGTGATCTGAAAGCCTGAAATGAGACCTTATGAGACCTGTACAGAAAAAGCTTTATAAATGCACCAAACTGTATTATTAGGGCTATATCTCCTTATTATGCTTTTTAAATGTTCAGTTGGAACAGTATCAGATGACAGGAGGTTCAAGGCCATTTAAGGCTAAAAATGTATTAATGGAATTCTGGAATACCCTGCCATTTTGCCAGGTCCTTTTCTTTAATTTTTAAAGTCTTTTTTTCCCATGTGTAAATAAAAGCAATTTGCATGAGAAAAATCTGACTTTGTACCCTACTCTAGGCTTAACCTCAGTGAGCTGTTTTCCCATCTATAGGATGGGAATGATATTAATAATATCTCCAAGTTATAGGAGGGAAGGAGGAGATGTTAAATGAGCTAACATTGCATAATACATTTTCCTGCTCATAGAAGACACTTACCAAGTATTAGGTCCTTCTCCGGTTGGAAACATAATACCAGGTGAAGACAGCTTGCCTACAGTCCAGTGCCAGAGCAAGTCCAGAGCTAAGGTTGAAGTTTGACCAATGTTATGTGGGCATATGGAGCATTTGGATAGAGGAAAGGAGAAAATATCATCAAAGTAAATTCAGTAATACCTTTCCTTAATGCCCAGTATTTATGGAGCATGTGTACTCATATTATCTTCTTGGGAGTCACAGCATTTTCCCATGAGACAGTCAAACATCAGTTTTGGCCTGGGAGAAACTCTGGCAGCCCACTAATAGATAAGGAAATTTAGCTATGTGAAATGCTAGTTGTGAGCATGTCCTGAATGAGAACCCTAGTATCCTGAGTTCTAGATCTATGTCTAGTCAATACTTCCAACACTGCTGTGAGGGCTAGAGTCTGGGTCTCCTATATAGCTGTAAGTAGAAAATTCTAGCTTTACTAGTACATTGTACTAGCCATGCTAGTACAATTTCATATGAAAAAAAAAAAGTTCTGCTCTTAAAAAAAATTGATAATCATTGCACTATATCATATCTTTGAAGCACAGTGCCTTTAAAATGAAATTACATTATATTAGCCTGAGACAAGATACAAATAATCTTTAATTTATGCTCTCATTAGCCCAGTCTCTCTGGGCTAGAATCTGGGACAATGTATTGTTCCTATTTGTAAGTGAGAGAAATGAATGCAAAATATAGTCCCATGGTTAGTCCAGGGCACAGTGTTTATTGTGGAATAGTAATCATGCGATTCCTGTTTGGTCAGATCACAAATAGAGTCTAGGTATTTGCCTGTGATAGAGACAGGAAAATGTGACCAAAGATTTAGTGCCTCAGCAGAACTGAGTGAATTTTTGCTTAAGTGTTATCTGTGGCTTTGTAAAATAAGAGAAGGAAACCTTTAGGGCTCTTTGGTGTAGAAAAACAGGACTGAAGTTGGCTGGTGCTTTTGTGGGTATTCTGTAAATGTCAGGGAATCTATAGTGTTATTTTAACAGATAACCCTGTCTGCCAACATTTAATAAGTGATTCTCTAAAGCCCCAACTTGGGAGATATTGGGACGTTTGTGAAAAGATGTAGCCGCCCTTCTCTGATGCCCTTTCAACCAGGCAGTGTTCTCAAGGCACACTGTGGAATAAGTGTTTATCCTTTTGCAGGGAACTAAAGGAGAAGATTCAGCCAGAAATCTTAGAGCTGATCAAACAGCAACGCCTGAATCGCCTTGTGGAAGGGACCTGCTTTAGGAAACTCAACAGCCGACGGAGACAAGGTATTGTTTGGGGCCACTCCACACTTAGCTAGAGTGCATGATGGTCGCCACACAGGGAGTCACCAGGGCATGAGTGCTGGTGTAAGGTTAAGTCATGCAGTATTGTAAGAGGGATAAGAATAGCAGTCCAGGTAAGTACTGATTCCCCATGCATTCCCAGGAGAAAGAAAGTCCAGAATTAGAAGATGCGTGAAACTGAAGAACCACTCTTGGCTGTTTGCTGCCACAAGACTGCTAGTGATGGTTCAACAACAGCTGTGTCTATTGAGAGTTTACTGGGTGCTGAGCTCTCAGTTTTCTTGTATTATTACATTTCACCCTCACCAAGAACTCTGTAAAGTGACTACTGTGATAACACCCAGATTTCAGATAAGGAAACAATTAGCCCGAAGTTTTAAGTGACTTGCCCAGAATGACAGAAGAATACCATTTATATTCTAGCAGCCCTGTGATCCTTACTGTGGGATTTGGTCCCAGAGCTTTCAGTGTGGATGGCTCTTTTTCTCCCATCTCCCATTCTGATTCACTTTCATGTCAAAATTGTTTTATGAGAAGAGATCAATAACACTGAACCAATGTGGAATGAAATCAGTTCTCATAATCTTGCAAATTAATTTCTGAATTATCTCTATAAATTCAAATTCATAATATCAAGTCAAAATGGTTGCCATTAGACTACTTCAACTAGGTAAAAGCATTTCAGCTGTTTCTTCAATAGGAAAAATAAAGTCCTTGTTTTCTTGCTCTCTTGCCATGCTGCTGATTGTAAGTCAAAGCAGTCATACCATACTGTCCTAGGAAATGAAACTGAAAAATAAGGTTTGGGAGAAGTGAAGACTCGAGGGAGAATCAGAAACATACATAAGCATTAGTACCAAAAGCAAACATCAGTGATGGCCTGAGAGAATCTCTGGCAAGTATTTTTGAAACTTGATGGATGTCCTGCTCAGACACAGAACTAGCTCATTTACTAATGACAAACATCATTTCATGTTTGTACTGAGTTCATCCCCCTGGCCTTTATTTTAATGGCTTTGTACAGAATATTGAATACATCCAAATGATTTCAAATGTTAGCAGTAAAAATCATATTAAGGAATTTCCAAAGACAGAACTTCCTTGATGAAAATTCAGGTTATTCACAGGGGAAGGGAACCATGACCATGAGCTTCAACGTGGGCCTCAGGGGAGAACAATAGGTAGAATAATAAAGATCTGAGGGTTTTTTTTATTATTCCTTCCCCTTATACCCCTCCCCTTTATACCTGGGGAGGAGAAAGGCTAACATTAAGAAGAAAAGTGAAATGGGGAACTCATCTCTTCATTTAGCCTTTGAGGCTCCAGTCTACTCCTTCCCTTGCATTGTTCCAAGAAGACAAATGTACACAGTAGCTAGGACAGAGGCCTCAAGCCAGATAAAGAGGTCCTACCTCCACCCCTAACTATATGACTTTGGACATTTACTCCATCTGAAATTGGGATCACAATACTCTCTACTGAGGTTATTGTGAAAAGCCACTGTGAATGTTACTCTGAGAAAACAACAGAGGGTAGCTATGATTATTCTTGAAGATTATAGAAGAAAAAAGCAATGAGCTGGGAGTGAGTAGACTTGGTTCTAGAATTCCTAAGTCTGTAAATAACCTCTTGTGTGTCTTTAGTCAGGACAGGTGAACTCTCGGGGCCACAAGTTCCCATCTATTAATTGGGAAAGTAGGACTCGATATTTTGGCTCTGTTAAGCCAGGTAATCAACTCTATGCTCTGATCTCTTCATTGCTTTTTGAAAAAAATCAATATTCAGGGTGCACTGTACCATAAAGATGATTTATGAAGTTTTATTTACTTGATATTGGGCAAAGGGTACTTGAGTAGTGGGGAAAGTGTGGCAAATAAGCACATACCACTAAATTCTTCCCTGAATATGCAGCTAGAATCCTTCAGACCTAACGCAAAGAACACAATTTAACCATCCCATCTACTTCAACACTAGACTTCCCTTTTTAGACTAAAATGGATAGATTCAACTAGAATAATCTGGTTTCTAAATTTCATAATTACAGTGTTTTTTAATTTTTTCAAAAGACATTAATTAGTCCCTTATCAATAAATATTTCCAATTTTCTAAAAATGAATTACTCAGTCAACAAAAAAAATTAGCATCTATGTTATAAATTTATTAATTGAGCTCCCTAGGGAGCATGACCATCTGTGTTGAATATAAAATCATCCTTCCGAATATAGATAGAAAACTTTTTGGTATTTGGTAAATGGATTTAAAATCTAGTGACTAGTTCCATGTGCTTAAAAATAGGGATGCAGAGCAGATTGTGCTGAAATTGGTTTCCTATTACCCCATCAAGACATTCCATTTAGATTTACACAGATTAATGAGAACATAATGTAGATCATTTTAATTCCCTTAAGAAAAGTATACGCTCATCTGACATCTCAGAGGGATACTGACATCTACCTCCCTCAAGCCCTCACAGGTCAAAGAGCAACTCACCACACTGCTTTAAACTTGTCAAAGAGTGAATCTGACTCAGAGGAGATTTAGTATTAACTTTATAGGGGAAAATGAGTTTCCCATCCCACCGAACTGAAAAGTGGAGGATCAATGTGGCCTTAACAGGCCTCACTGGGCTCAAGGCCCCTGAGTGGATATTTGCTGGTCTGCAAATGAGGATAACATGCAGTAGACATTTACATATCTGGGTTCCTGGGGCTTCTGACTACATTAAGACTAAGAGGCAGTGAATCATGTGAGACATGTCAAGCTATGTTCACATCCAGGCCTCTCCACTTGATAGCCGCCTTGGGCAACCTGCTTAATGTGTCTGTGCTTCTGTTCCCCCATCTATCATCTGGGATGACTTCACTTCCTACATAAAATTGTTGTAAGGGTTAAATAAAGTTAGGCATCTATAGCACTTAGTAGAGTGCTTGGCACAGGGACACATATTCATTAATGATATTTAATATTAATTTTTAATTTAGTAGCACCTCAGAATATAGACTTTTAAACTCAGGCAGTATAGTGCTAATGGATGTCACATACCTGCTTCCCTCCTTCCACTCCCACTACCCACTACTGGGTATGTTAGGCTCTTGCTCAGAAACCCGCACAAAGAAGGGTTGCTGTCATGTTCCCTGGCCTCTACAACAAAGGCTTAAAATGAAATCCCAGAAATTACATTAAGGTCATTATGTACTTCATGAGATTTGGGAGGCTCAGGAGCTACCCCCTACTTCCTTTATAATTCAGAGATTAGGGTCTTTCATAATCACTTGCACTGCATGATTTTGATAAGAACCCAAGGTGAACAATTAGAGAACCATTTCAAGACAAGATTATGAAACTTGCTTCTCGCTGAATACATTGTCTTTGTCATTGTTCATCATTCCTCCTGTAAGTGCTAACATGAAAAACCTAATTTGGAACTCAATAGTGGACAAAATACATCCAGACCCATGAGAGATCAGCATGCTTCTGTACTGCTGCCACAAGGGCTGTGTACCTGACACTGCTCCTTTAGCTCAGCAGAAAGCCTAACCCTGTGAACCTTTGTGAGCGAACAGGTGTTGTTCCTCTACCCTTGATTGAATTATTTTAGTATTTCATTAAACTTTATCAAAACGCATTTGTACAAAAACACAGGTTTAAATGAACATATTTTCGTAGGCAGAAAAGCCAGTTCATTTTCAAGAACAAGGCAGGTTCCAATCAATCAAAATAAGATCCATTGTTGCTAAAAGGCAGAGGGACCAGTAGTATAATCAAGAGGGCTACCACTGAGTGAGAGAACAGGAAGATGCTAATATTTATCGAGAACCAGCTTTGCAAAAGGTGCATGATGGAAATTATATATATATATTTTTCTCCAATAATTCTTAAAATTACTTCACAAATGAACAAGGATCACTAGAGTTTTTATATTTTGAACCAGAGCCCACGGCATAAACTGAGTCTAAGTGATGCCAAAGCACTGTGTAGGCCAAACCATCGTTAAAAGGATTTGGGGGCTTTGGCATCATCTTTTACTGTAAAAGAATATGTAATCCCCAGGGAGGCAGAATTCTGAATCAAAACACTAGTGTCTCATTCTGAAAAACATCCAGTGAAGTGAGAAGGACTTGAGAGGCAGAATGAACTTTAGTGGATCTGTAGTTATCTTTTTATCATCTTTGTAGTCTTCCTTTATGGGACCAACAGAGAAATATGCATCTCATCATCTAGAAGATGACATTTTCCTTTAAAAATATTGCTGGGCTCCCTCATGTTTTGTAACTTAGAAAGGTTTTGACCTTAGGAAAGATGTGGGCCTTCTGAACACACTGAGGAATTTGCACATTTTAGGTTAACCAAGGAAAAATACTAAATTTTAATGGAAGTGCCCTAGGACTAGACTTCAGCAAAGGATACCTGCCTCCCAAACACAGGACTCCTTAGGCCCTCTAACTATGAGCTTTGTACCCAAAACAAAGATCCCCCCATAACTCCATAACAGTCAATCAAGACCCAGTTCTTGCTGTGCCTGTACCTCATTGAACAGATTAGTATTTTACACTCACCGACAGTAGCTATTACTTAGTATTCCAGTCTCCCCCAAAGACCTGCTGTCCAGTCCAAGCTTGCCTCTAGCCTGGATGACAAAGATAGTGAGCCACACTATTCGATACAGCTACCTGTGCTACTTTAGGTAATTAAAATTAAATTACATTTAAAAGTTCTCCTTTTACTATTGGCTAAAGCAGATACAGAATATCTCCATCCTTGCAGAAAATTCTACCTAATAGTGTTGAAGAATTACAGTTGTCTATTACTATCAGCTCCTTAATGATTTATGTGACACTGAGGATAGTTTCAGTCAGTTCTAAAGACCATCTTACCAAACTTGTGATCATTGGAACCAGGTTTTCTGTCATTTATCCAAGAGAAGAAAGAGAAAATTGTCTCCATATTCTCCGTTTTTGAATTTAGGGATAAAGAGACGCCTATTAACATACTAACATTTGTAATTGACTGGAACACCTCTATATTAACTCTTTTCTCTTTAAATGCTAGTAAACAATCTTTGATAATGTTCTCACTGCTTCCTGCTAATTGCTTTTAGTGACACAATCTACTCATTCATTGCCCTGAGGGATTGAGAAACTAGTAGCATCATGCTGGCTTTTGAAAGAAAATACACATTTTTCTCACCTTAAAAGAAACTACAAATCAAGCTGCTCCTGGTTGACACTGAAATGGGCTCTCCCAACAAGTCAGGGTGCAGTGCTGCTGGGAACTAGCAGCTCTCTCAGCTCCACCTTCAAGACACACAGACCTTGGGCCTCCCCTGGTGGTGCAGGCAGTTGAGCGCCAAGCTATGAAGCTCTCCGCAGCCTCTGCAGCACCAGTTTGATTTCAGCTGGCCAGCAAGGGTCCCACGTGGTGCAGCAGACCTTTCCTGTCAAGCCCGCTGCTCCCCTCAGCAGTGTGTTTCATCAGTCTGCCTGTTCTGTTCCCTAGTCTGTCTCTGGTGAGTCCTCTCACCCTCCCGTGCATCTGGTCTGTGCCCCAGTTCTTGTATAAATAAATAACTAAATCCTTAAAAAAAAAAAAAAAAGGATACTGGTAGAGTGTATGTGAGTCAACACAATCTTCCTGAGCCTTTTCAGTCCCTTTTTCATTATTTTGTCATCCATCCAAGGTTTCATACATGATGGGAAGAAGCAGAACATGTCAATTATGTCAGTGACACACACTGCTTTTTGTAGTAGACAAGGAGGAAACTTGTATGAATTACCCAGAGATACAAGGAAAGCCAGAGAAGGGTAGTATAAAAACCAAGGGTATCTTAGCCTCTGGAAGGAGGAAATTCTTTCTTTTAGTCACCAGATATCATAATGACAGAACCCAGGTAGCCTTTTGTGTTTTTTTTTTAAGTAAACATTGGCTAAGAAAATGTTTGTCTTGCCCCCTGTGTCCCTGACAAACAGATACTATATTCTCTAATAGTTTCTGAATGCAAAATCTTGCATAAGAGACTGCCCTATTCCTGTTTCCCTGCATTGCAGGTGAAGTTGTTGAGTCTCTGGCCCTATTTCCAAGACCTGATAAGTGTCTGCACCATCCTTCTCTTAGTTGTGCTCAAGAAGTAAAAGAGCACTTCCCTGGCTTTGTCTCTCAGGTTTGCCTTTCATCCTAGTGACTTTTGCTGTATCTTCTAGGGTGCTGTGTACCTTGTAGGCACTCTGCAAATATTCATCAAATAAATAACAAACTACCCTGAAGTATATGCAGCACAATTTTTAGAAGCCTTACAAATGACTATCTCTTCAAATGATGTGTTTGCATTTTTCTCCACAAAGTATACTTGCACTAAATTTTGTTCCAGTTAAATTTCTTAATGCCCTACAAATATATTGAGGGTAGTTGATATTTTATTGCTTTGTCTTCAATATGTTTTGTCTTCAGGTTACCATCTCTAACCCCTAGAAACTGCCCCAGCCTGAGAAGCGAGGGATTTGTAGAAAGAGCAGAGTAAGACCAGTGTATACAAGGGCCAATCTCATGATTCCTTTCTGGTTTTCTTTCACCTGATTTTCTTTCAGTTGCTCATTTAGCTAAAAATGTCACCTCAGAAGCAGCAGGGGAAGGAAAGCTATATATGTGTAGTGCCAGGAAGAGTACAGAGCAGGTTTTCTATTATCCGAGCAGACCCGACGGGTAAAGTTGTCCTGGAGCCCTCGGTGGCTTTCTCAGGCTTGTATTGAGCTTTTATATGTAGTGCAGCAACAAGGTACAAGGCAGGCAGGGGTGCCAGGGGGCCAGGAGGCCGGAAGACCTCCAGGCCCCTGGCAAGTCTTCACCCTGGGCTTCTCTGGCGTTATTTCTCCCCTTCTCTCTCCTGCCTCTTCCTCTGCCTCTGCTTCTCTTGGCAAATATCTCAGTACTGCAGTCATGGCCCACAGAAGTAAATAACACAACAATGTAACAAATGCAGGTGCCCCATCAGGCAGGGCAATCCTAATGAAGGGAGGGCAGAAAAGCCTGAAAACCATTTACCTTACAATATGGAATTTCCACAGCTGGATTTGTGGTCATCACAGGACATTTAGATGTGATAAAACATCCTTTTGGTGCCCAGAGTTATCACTGGAAACCAAAGCATGGCCTCTTCCTCTGGAGCTCAAAATTCCTATAGTGAATAGCAAGTCCAATTCCCAAATATGTCCTCTTCCTGGAAAACTGATAATTGCATACACCAAAAAAAATTGACTGTTTGCCAGGTTCTTCAGAAAGATGACCTATGTTTGTCTGTGTATGTGTGTGATGTAATTTTGAAAATTGAGCAATTCCAGAGGTTTTCCTAGCCATCAAATAGTTTTTTCCTTTCAAATTTTCACATCAGAGTTAAAAGTCTTTTAAACATATGGATTACCATATTCTAACAGTATTCAGGAATTCTCATACCCTATTTATAGATAAGGAAGCTAGGAATCACAGAGGCATTTTGCTTTTGTAGATCAAATTCGGATGTTTTCTTTGTTTGTTGTGTGGTTTTTACTTCCATTTTTAAAACTTACTTTTTTAATAAAAGAATCAGAGTTAAGTTATGGTTTTTCATTGAAAGCAATTTTAGACATAAAAACATTTTTCCTACAATGTTATGGAGAGCTTTTATTCAAGTGATTTCAAAACAATTCATGTTTGTAGACAAAATCATGAAGTGCTTTAACTATGGCCACTATGTCTGCCAACTGTGTAATGGCACTATGGGGTTTACAGGTAATGGACTTTTGACTTAGGCATTTGACTAAGTCCCCTTGGGTCTTCATTTGTCAATTTAGCCAACACTAACTGTGCAACTTTTATTATCAGGAACTGTGTGTGGAGTTGGGGCATTGCAATTATGAAGATAGTGGCTCTCTTCTCCACACATTATTTTTCACAACACACCCACTCAAACAAGTTGCTTACCTAAGGTCTTTAGCAGATAATGAGAAGTCAATTAAAAGAGTTATTTATACAAAGGATCCTAAGGTCCTGGTCGTATCTATTTAGAGAACTCAACTCTAGGAATTGGAGAGGCTATTATATTTCCACTCATGGGAAAAATGCCTGAATCACTTAGATTATTTCCTCATGAATTCCGACCTTTATGTGTATCACTAGCATACTAATAGTTCATTGATTAATTTGGGTGTATTAGTCTCAGTGGTTGGGTTAGTTTGGTGTCGAATAAGATATGGCCCACAACTCTCTCAGTAGTCTTCCAATCTCAGAGAAATTTTTGAGAAAACTGTTTTTTCTTCCCACTTTTGTTAGGTTTATATGGATAAGGATTAATTCCCACAGAATTTATAGGTACTGATAAAATCATCCTCTGAAACTACTCCCTCAGAAAGCTTATTGCCATAGTACTTGATGATTTGATAACTTTTGCAATGGTCACTAAATGTGTATCAAGCAGGACAGGTGCTAATTACTTATTAAAATTAAGAGATGATTTACTGCCCAGGTCTCTAGAATTCGTTCTTTCCTGAAAAATTAAAATCAAATGAATTACTTGCTTCTCCAGGACAGACTATTAGGAAATAAGGATATTAATGTTTTTGGAAAACAGAATAACATACCTTGTAAATTTGTGTTTTCTTCCTCAGACAAATTTTGGTATTGTCGGCTTTCTCCAAACCACAAGGTCCTGCATTATGGAGACTTAGAAGAATGTCCTCAGGGAGAAGTGCCCCATGATTCCTTGCAGGACAAACGTAAGTGACTCTTCTGAGTAAAAGACCTGGATTTTGGTTGCTTATTTGTTCCCTGGTCACAAAACATCCTGCAGAAAAACTACCAACCTAAATAAACCCACAGGACATGTCACTCTATTATAAGTTCTGGTTTAAGCATTCTCATCAAGCACAAGCCTGATGGACCTGGGTAAGGGATTGAACAGGGGAGGGCCTAAAAGGAAGCTCAGGTATCTCTCTTAAAAGATAAAAACTTGGGGCTCAAACATCTACTTTCACATTAATAATCTAGGGGCTATTTCAAGGAGCAAAAGCAATATAAGCCTGATTCTGTCCACTGTCCTTTTCTGATGACCCAGAAAAGACCTAGCACCTCCCTTCTGTCACCCTACAACCTGTGGAAGTCAGATTGACTGCACTTCTCATAGCTCTTGGCCATAAAAGGTGAAAATAAATGCAAATAGGCAATTCCCAACATTCTCACACTGACATATCAGCAGACAGCCTAGAACAGTCTCTCTTACTCCAACTTAAAAATGGGACAGTCTGGTCTTTGTAGTGGCATTTAGTTCAGATTATCCGTAGCGTTTCTTTTCATAGGAGTGCTGCCTCCCCTGCCCACATTATTAGCGCTGTTAACAGGCAGAGAGAGAAATCTGAAACCCAAGGATGCAGAGTCTGAAGCATTGTCTACACATCTCTGCCATAGAGGTGATCAGGTCTCTATAATGAGGACCTCTGTAATGAGGACCTCTCTATAATGAGGACCTCCCTTCGGGTGTGAGAAAGCCTTCCCATCCCACCGTGGTCTAGCTCAAATATTAGTTCTCAAAGTGTGGTCCCAGGACCAGTAGCAGCATCACCTAAGAACTTAGTAAGATGCAAATTCTCAGATCCCCTAATTAGAAATTATGGAGAAGGGGCACAGTCTCTGTCTTCACAAACCCTCCAGGCAATTCTGATGTGCATTCAAAGTGAGAAATGCCCAACTAGATACTGTGCTGACAAGCTTCATAGTGATCCCCAAATGTAGCTTTCAGCATTTAAGTACAAATTATAAAAATCAAAGGAATTGATAGTGGGTACCAGCATTTAATTTTGGCCAAAATAGACTATTAAAAAATAGAATATAACTAAAGTTGAAGATCATAATCCTATCACAAAAATGAAAGGACTTTTGATCACAGGTTTTATATGCAGCACTTCCATTCTAACTTGTCCCATTGCTTTGAAATAGGTCACCTTCTTCCTCAAAAAGGTCAAGAGATGGGTAGCACCTGAGCATTGTGTAAGAACAGTTTCTAGGCTTACCCAAAATCTAATGCCCCTCCTCCACTCTAGTAGGCCAACATTCCTATAACCCAGCATGAAGGTACAGAGCTAGGAAATGCGCATGTCAGGGAAAGCAGCTTGCCAGGGTAGTTGCAGAAGAGCAGATCCTGAGCTTCAGTCTCCAAACAGATTTCAGTAGTGGAGTGATATCCTCAGAAAGGGTTGTTGCAGTCCCCTCTCACAGTGACTCCAAAACTCTGTCTTCAGCCTTTGAAATTTAGTTCAGTTCTTACTTCACTTACCTTAGGGTTACTTCCTGATAAATTGTTACTTCACCATTTCTATTTCACCATTATAGACTGAAAATATTATTAGTAAAAAATACATTTAATACACCTAACCCACAGAACATCATAGCTGAGCCTACTTTAAATGCACTCAGAACACTTCCTTGATTCTACAGTTGGGTGAACTAATCAACACAAAACCTATTTTATAAAAAAAAAAAAAATGTAGACTATCTCAGACACAGCTGGCTGTTTCATAGACTTGATGGGATGGAAAAAACACAAACCATATTGTCTCATAAACCCTGACAACATAGCACACTATAGAGTGTTAACTCTTGTGATCGTGTGGTCAACTGGGATCTATGGCATATTGTCACTGGCCAGCATCACAAGAATATGGTACCACAAATCCCTAGCCCAAGAAAATATCAAACTTCAAAATTTGAAATATAGTTTTCACTAAATATATATTCAGTGAAAATTGTTGCATCATTGTAAACTTGAAAATCCTAAGTCTAACCATCACTAAGTCAGGGAATTGCCTGTAATTCGGAGTTCAAAAGAGCAGTTTATAACCAGTTTATCTGTTGCAAGATAAAACAAGCTGTAAACTACACACACATACATGATTAGCCATATGTGCCATAGAAAGGGTAGATGCATATAATGAAATAAAATGAAACTATTATGTGCCTGAGATGAGAAGTCCCAGAGTGTGGAAACCACAATTTACTACTTTAGATCTGCCACCTGATTTATATTTAGTTCAAATTCTACATTCTGCCTGGAGCAAAATGGCCCACTCTCTTGGAGTCCTTAAAAGTCAGAATCCTCATTGCACTAGAAAAATGAAATGTTCCTTTAATTAATGTTAAGTGCCATTCTTCTTACTACATAAGATTGCCCTGTCATGAGACCAAGGGGAAAATTGTCTTCTGCCCCTTGAGTGAATCAGTGCTGTATATTGAGATATTGATGAATCAAAGAATGTAACTGAATCTTATTAATACAGATTGAGGGCCTCTCCTTAATTATCTTCTTTCTAAAGATTTAGGAAATCTTGCTTCTTATATTCTTTTGGTGTGACAGGAGATAGGGCTCTAGATGGCTCCACATCTCCTTATATGCCCTCTCATCCCACGTCCCTCCCACCTGATTTATAGGTTCCCATCACTTCCTTAAATACTACACATTGCTTTCTGACCATGCTCAGGATCCCCCTGCCTCCTTTTGAAAGAATCTAGGCCAACACTCCTTGCTCCCACATCAAAGGGACCGGGGAGAAAAAGCACAGCCCCCTCACACAAGGCGATTAAGCCTGTTCCAGTAGATAAAGAGAGCAGCTGAGACAGCAGAGCAAAGTCAGCGATTTGGGTCACTGACAGTGAATAATTCAGGTCCCTCAATATATAGAGGGAATTGATTTTGATTATTAATAATAAGAATGATTGCAAATAACATTTATTGAGGGCTTACTGTATGCCTGGAGCTGTGCAAAGAGCTTTAGATAAATTATCCTCTTGAAGATGTGAAGAGATAGCTATCATTGCCCTTGTTTGACAGATAAGGAAACTGTGATATAGAAAAATAAGACACTCTTCAAGGTCACCTGGCCCATGAATCCTCGAACAAAGATCTCAATGCAACCATCTAATTCCAAGGCTCAGATTTTTACCCACTCACTTCCTAGATTAACAGCCAGCAATGACCTTGCTTTCAGCATTAAGAGTTAATTCACAGAGCAACCCTGGGAGGCATATGGTATTGCCGTTCCACACTGCAGGCCAGGAAACTTAGGGTCTAAGAACTTAAACTCAAAGTGATATAGCCAATACGTGGATCTAAAATTCAAGCCCAGATTCTGTGATTCCTAAGACAAAGCCATCCACTCTTCTGTGCTGGTAAGTTAGAGACCAGAGACTTCACTGAACTCTCCAGGAGTCAGCCTGCCCCTCCGCCCTACCTCTGCCAATGGGAACTTTGACTATGGAACCATATACAAAATAGGTACTCCTGGCTTACCAGGGTGGTTTCTGGCTGAACATGGCTCCCAGTGATGAAAACTGAAATTGGGCCTCCCTGATGGTGCAAGGGGTTAAGGCACAACCTATGAAGCTAATTGCAGCCACTGTAGCACGAGTTCAATCCCCAGCCAGGGAGCTACCCACATGGTGCAGCATACCTCTCTTGACTCGCCCGCTATTCTCCTAAGCAGTGTATTTCAGTCAGTCTGTCAGTTTTGTTCCTCACTCTGTCTCTGGTGGGTCCTCTTACCCCCTGCAATTCTGGCCTGTGCCCCCATTCTTGTATACATAAATAAATAAATCTTAAAAAAAAAGTGGAAACTATTTTTATCATGTGGCCACATTTACTTTTTCCATAGTATTTTTATTTTAATTCACAATTACAGTTCTGTAGATATTAGCAATCAAAGAATTTTCTAAATGTATCTGAAGTGATAACCACATCCTGGAGCTGTATTCTACATGATTTGAGGGTGCTGTGACCTTTCCATACTTAGGGAGAAATAAACTAGCAAGGAAGTACCGAATGGAAGAAAGAGCAGTGGTCCAAGTTCTGCCCCCCACTAGCTATGTGACATTTTATCATTTTCTCTTTAAACCTCAGTCTTGCCAGCAGTAAAATGGGAATGTTGGATTAGATTGTCTCAATTCTGCTCAAACTGAAAAAAACATTGAAGAGACTAGTCCCCAAAGAATAAGAGTGACAGGTAGGACCCCAATAGTGACGCTCCTGCTTCTCATATTCTGGGACCCTATTCTTGATGTTGCGCCCACATGAGCAGGTTTGATGGAAACATTGAGCTGATTTTGAAGTTATCAGGAGCCCTCTGCTGCCTCTTTAGGGTGTAGATTAAGATACATAGACTTATCACTCTGACTCTGCCCCTGGGACAGAGAGGATGGCATTTTAGCCCTGCTGATGTCTACTAATCTTCCAGTGCATCTGGAGACAAACTATGCAAAGAGCAACCTTTAAAAGCCACAATGTATTTTTAGAATTTTGTGTTTTCCTTTTAGCCACAATCCTGTGAGTAATATAGCAGCTTGTGTCCTTGACAGGGGACAATACTTATAAAAACATAAAATATGTACTATCACAAGCACTGTGGAAAAGTGCCTCCTCTCTCCTGAAGGCTTCTCATTAGAGATTCTGAAGACTGCCCCCACAATAGACTTTTGTGTTACTCTTGTCCCGTTCCATATGATGGGTTTTCAAAGCCAAGGGCTAACTTACTATTCATAGATTGTCGGCACCTCTCTGTAGTTCGTTGACCATGTTATATATTATACAACAAGAGATTTTCTACAAAGTACTGTGACTCAGACTCCATCTGAAGCTCGAGAAGATTTTTTAACTTTGAGAAAGCAAGTTAATTTTATCAAAAAATCACTTCACTGGTGTATTTTCCATAGAAAAGTAAACCAACTTTCCAAAGTGTACAAATTGCCCCTTCCAGGGGTAATAAATAGGCAGCCAGATTGACCCATCAGAGCAATTAGGACTAATTGCTGGTTATGAAAATTGACTTGAAGGCTGAAGCCAGTGGTTATGTTCAAAGAGAACTTCAGGAATCATTGAACCTCCTACAGGAAAATGCCAACACAAAGGTTATGACACTCAGGAAGGCTGCATTGCTATAGTATGGTACAGGAACAAACAACCTCAAATTCTCACTGGCTTCAACAAAAGTTTCTCACTCACATTACTTAACTTGCATTGGTTGGCAAAAGATCATTCCACACAGTTATACTCAGGGACACAGGCATGTGACTGCTTTGCCAGCCCATAGTTATGCCATGCATGGAACATGTTGCCTCTTCTGTCTACTACTGGAGAAGAGAGGCTGATGGATATGACCTTCACACTCCCTCCGCCAAGAAAAGAGATTTGCCATTTCTACTCTTGTTTCCTTGACCAGAACTACAAAGGTTGTAGGGAAATGTCATTTCTTTCTCTCAGAAGGAAAGGAAAGCCAATTATTAATTAGTACAAATAATGTACTTATTAATGCAGTTTACTATTTTACTAAAGAGACAGAATCAGGACTGTAAGATGAAGGAGATGTGGTAGGACAGATAGCAGGAGGAGCCTGCACAGAGTCCTGAAGAGGTTTATCAATGCCCTGCTCATTTCCAGGGTTAGTAAAAGGTCTTGGATTACCTAGAAAAGATTTTTTTTCAAGAGTTGCAATGTTCCTATATATCCCAAGTGACCCTAGATTCACAGTCCCAATTCACAGGATTGGAGAGAGACAGATGACTTCACTTTTTTTTATTTTTTGTACATTAAGGTTCCTACCACTTTCTTTCTCACATCATCTTTTTTTTCAAGATTTATTCATTTATGATCAATGGAGGGAAGTTTTCTTGTCTTTTGTAATTTTGTGACTTGTGATATTACAGTATTTAAGATCATTAAAAGAAGAATGGGGGTGGATGACACCATCAAAATACTCTGGAATAACATGCATATAATCATATTCTCTCAAACGATACCTGAATGAGTAAAAACATTTTCTATACAAACCACCACCAGAACAGTTTTATGTAGTAGTTAGGATAAAGTGGTAGCATAAATGTAGAAATTTCCTTATATGTGTACTTATTAGAAAAGTGAGACTCTAAAAGGAAGATTTTTGGGACTGAGTCTTTAGTTTGCATTCATTAAATGATCATTATTGAAAAAAAAAAAAAAAGATTTGAGCCTCCCCTGGTGGCACAGGTTCTTGTATAAAATAAATAAATAAATCTTTAAAAATAAATAAAGGGCCTCCCCTGGTGGCGTGGCGGTTGATCGCTGGGCTGGGAGGCTGCCCACAGCCTCTGCAGCGTTGGTTCGTTCCCCGACCACCGGCAAGGGTCCCACAAAAAAATAATAATAATAAATAAATAAATATTTTAAAAAAGATTTTTTATGCATACAATCGCTGGGGTACAGGATTGTGGGGGGTGAGAGGATTCACCAAAGACAGAGTGGGGAACACAACAGGCAGACTGACTGAAATACACTGCTGAGGGGAGCAGCAGGCGAGGCAGGAGAGGTCTGCTGCGCCATGTGGGTAGCTCCCTGGCTGGCTGGGGATCGAACTCGTGCTGCAGAGGCTGTGGATAGCTTCATAGTGCTGTGCTTAACCCTATGTGCCACCAGGGAGCCCCCTCACATAATCTTAACAAAAGTCTTAAATGCACAAACTTCCCTGCCTTCTGTCTTTCTGATGTGCTAAGACATAAGATAACATCATTTTATCTAACTGCATTATTCTCAGAATCTTCAAGATAAATACCAACTAAATTTCCTATCAGGAAGGAATGTTTCCTTTATTTTATTGAGTTTTGTTTGTAAAATAGGGGTAATAAAATCTGCCTCACAGAATCATTGTAAGAATTCAAGAAATGTTATAGTTAGAATTTAAAGAGTGAAAATTCAGAACCATTTAGATTCAGATAATTTTTTTTAATATAGGGTTGCTGTTACTCATTATCCAAAATGCAGAAACTATCTAGATGCAGCTACTATAGCAAGAGATGCTGATATATGTGATGCAGTTGGCATTGCTCCTAGAACATAGATATCTTCCTTAATATCAGTACTAGTACCAATATTACTATTGTTAGTGCAGCTGCTTCTAATACTCTCACTTTTAACATGACTATAATGGATGGTTATTATTGTTTTAGGTATTGATTTTAGTGAACTAGATTCTGCTGATGGATAGATCTCTCCATGGATGCTCTTTACCAGAATAAAAGAATATAATTTAATTTCTAGGCCTGGGACACCATCTGAGTTCTCTTCCTCTTTCCCCTTTTTCTTTCTCTCTTCCTTTCTTTCTCTTTTTATAGTCATTACTGGAAATAACAACTTTGATAGCAGACTTGATGTTTAGGCCTGCTTCTTCATTGACGTCTGAGCTTTCACATGGTGTAGTGACTTTCATTTTCTTTTATGAATTGCAGTGCCAGTGGCAGATATCAAAGCTGTGGTGACAGGAAAGGACTGCCCTCATATGAAAGAGAAAGGTGCCCTTAAACAAAACAAGGTATGATTTTCAAATTATTGCAAATAGCTCTGTCAGCAACTGTGGTGGGCCCAGTCTTCTGTGGCAGCAATACATGTGTATGAGAGAATGTTTTACATCTGCATTCTGTTTTACATCTCTTAGCCTTATTCTTTCTTTCACTGATACTTGTTGAATTCCTACCATTATCTTCCATTCTCTTGCTTTCTGTCTACTTCCCGCCTTAGCAATTGTCCTCCTCACTTTTGCCCCCTCTCCAGTTCTCTCTAGAACTTTCTCCTCTCATCCCCATCCATTCTCTGCCCTCTTCCAGCTTCCCATTTATGTTCCTGTCCTCACTTCCACTTCTGTATCTTTCATTTTCTCCTGCTGTTCTCAGCCCTCAGTATCCTTGCTGAGGTCTCAGTGAAGTCAGGGAAAAGCAGAGAACAGCTGACTCAAAAAAATTTTAGGAAGCATTTAAGGTGATAGATAGGCTTCGTCATCATGGAAGGAAGACTGTGAAATATTTCAAACTTAGCTTAAAGGAGAAAAATTCCCAAAAAGGATATGTAGTTTAAAACTTCTTCACTTTGGGGCCTCCCCGGTGGTGCAGTGGTTGAGCGCTGGGTTGTGAAGCTGCCCGCAGCTTCTTTTTTTTTTTTTTTTTTTTTTTTTTTTTAAAGATTTATTTATTTATTATTTATACAAGCACTGGGTACAGTCAGAAGCGCGGGAGGGTGAGAGAATTCACCAGAGCCAGAGCGGGGAGCAGAGCAGGCAGAAGGACCGAAGTCCACTGCTGAGGGGAGCAGCGGGCGGCAGGAGAGGTCTGAGCGCCTTGTGGGACCCTCCTCCGGTGGCCGGGGAGCAGCCGGGGATCGAACCGGCACTGCAGAGGCTGCGGGCAGCTTCGCAACCCAGCGCTCAACCGCTGCGTCACCGGGGAGGCCCTGCCCGCAGCTTCTGCAGCGCCGGTTCAATCTCCGGCTGCTCCCCGGCCACCGGATGAAGGTCCCACATGGCGCACAGACCTCTCCTGCCGCCCGCTGCTCCCCTCAGCAGTGTACTTCGGTCCTTCTGCCTGCTCTGCTCCCCACTCTGGCTCTGGTGAATTCTCTCACCCTCCCGCGCTTCTGACTGTACCCAGTGCATGTATAAACAAAATAAACAAACAAATAAATAAATAAAAAACATGCCTCTATTTTAAAAAAAAAAAATTAAAAAAAAAACAAACTTCTTCACTTTGAAATATTTTTCACCCTCCCCTTCTAGTTTACCAACTGGCTATTGGTGAGGTGTGAGAGGGGTAGTATTTGAAAAGATGGAGGAATTTCCTTGCCCCAGTTTGGTGGTGTTTGTCCCTAGAAAAGCCATCAAGTATTAATTCCTTGTTCTCACCTCTCTTCACCTTGTGATTCTTTATATAACCATTATAAGCAAAATTATCCAGATTAATCTGGATGTTCCAAATACCTTGAAACCAAAATTACCACATAGATTAATAAACTGCTTCTTTATTGGCCAATGTTGTATCTGAAAGGAATACAACAATTATACACATCCTAATTATCAATCAGGTTTAAAGTGAATAGTCCCTGCTCTGTAATTGCAAACATTATAAGACAAAAGAGAATCCTGGTCTGCATAGAATAACCCTATCTATAGTTGAGGAAAACATAAAATTAATGTAAAATCACTTTTCAGGAAGACAAACGGGAGAGGATACAGTCAAGAAAATGAACAGCAAGGTCTCTGTTTCTTAAGTTATATAGGTATAACTCACTTCAAGTCCATGCAAATCCTTCTTCATCAAGCCAGTCTCCACACAATAATATAATTTACCAAATTGGCAAAGATAATGACACAAGGTCATGCCTAAGAGTCTGGGGTCTTTAGGTCATCTGTTTTAGTGTTTCCCACTCCTCCCTGATATAGGGGATTCTACAGTTCATCAAATTCCAAGGACAGCCTTAACTATAGCAAAAAGCTCCAGTCTGTGGTTTGCCCCATTTAGCACCACCTGACATGCAGCGATACCAGATGCTCACTCCACAGTCTTAGGGGGCATTGGCTTGGCTCAGCTCTAGCTGAGTCCCCCTTGGTTATATAACACTTGGAACAAAGTGAGTGGGGGTAACTGGCAGCAACAAAACTCTATAACCCATAAAAGTCCAGAGGGATGCAGTTGGTGGCAAAATCGCCTGCCAGGACTGAAGCCTTCTGAGTAGGGACAGAGAAAATTATGCAAAACAGGCATGGTGGGACTTCTGGTTTCAGTTCATACATGTAAAATGCTTGGGAATTGTCACTTGTATCCTTAACGTAAGTGAAAATTAACAATTTTCTGGGGCCTACCTGAAAACAGAGGTTGCAGAGCAAACCACTACCCTAGAATCTGAAGATTTAGGTACCTCTGGAGAGTCAGGTATATCTGGAGCATCAGAGCCAAGTCTACTCACTTGGAACACAAGCCACAAGAGCGACAAATCATAAGATCAATTAAATGCCAAATCAGATGTGCTATAGGCTGAGTGTGGACCAGGGTGAGAATGAGAAACTCTTGGGGGTTATAGTCTTAAGGGGTGACCCACGCTTTCATAGACTTTACCTTCAGTAATTCTAGCAAATTTTCACAGTGACGATCTGAAAAAGATTAGTCCCTATGGTGTGGTGTCGGGCATGAGGGTGGAGATAAAGGGAAAAGTAATCATGAAATATGCCAGAGTCTTCTTCATAACAAATTCCTGTTTTCCAAACCCTTTTCCAAACTAAGGCAAGGCACTATCTCACATTTTATCCCCCTTTAATCTTCCTGTGTCAACTGTGGTGATTTGAAGGGGGGTGAGTGTAATCAATAGCAGTCAGAGTCTTGAGGTAATAAATGGGTAACTCTGAAATCACAGAAAGAGGAGGGGGCACAGACAAAAGATCTATACCACTGGAAAAATGCAAGAGAGGGTGACAGCCCCAAGATATAGGACCCTTGAAAGATGGAGACTTAATTGGAAAATTCTAGAATGTAATATACCAAGGCCTGCTGATGGCTCTTCAATTTTTTCTGCTACAGAGTAGACTCTAACATTTTTGACCACTGGAATTGTGGTTGGCTTAATTCTCTGAGCAAGGCAAATTGAGACTAGAACCCTTAAGAGAGAAAACAAATTATCCATAATTGACAGTACTTTTCACTCACTCATCATCTGCTAAGATGGGCACTGTCCAAGATCCTAAGAATAGAAAAACGGGGATCTGAGCCTTTCTTTTGTGGTGGAAGCATTTGTTCAACAGTCATTCCCTCAGTCAGTTCTGGAGCACCTGACATGTGATGACATCTGGGCACAGACTGGTGAACAGGGCAGACATGGTGCAGTTAGTGTGAGGATTAGAGGTCACTGTGTTTCACTGAGGTCAGTGCAACAAGCAAATTTCTTTGGAGAAAATAAGTGCTGGCTTCTTCACAGAGAGATTAAGAATTTCTGAGACTTAATAAGAAATGTAATGGGTGAATTGAAATTCAACAGGAAGAATTTTATTTCACGAATGAAAGATTCTAAATGCAATTTCTTTAATTTATAAAATCAAAGTTTTGTTGTTGTTGTCATTTTGCTGTGTTTTTCAGAGTGAGTTTTCCTGGTGCTTATCCCACTGAATATGGGTATTATAGTTAAACTAAATCACCAGAGGCAAGAGCTGACCAGAACTCACTGATTCAAACAGGAGTATAATTGGTGTAAGAGATGCTTTCCTCTCATCATGTGGCAGAATCCAGTTCTCATTTTTTCCAGTGTGATTCATAAACCTGAAATAAGAAGCAGATTATACTAGAAACTGATGTTCTAGCATACACTCGAAAAGCCTGATTTTAACCAAAAAGTCTTTTATTCAGATTTACTTCATTCATCATTCATTCAGTTAAATGTATTCAGCATCTTCTATATACCAGGTCTGTGTCAGGTGCTAGAAATCCAAAGATAAATGCTATCAAACCCCATCCTTGAGTGTCTGACAGATAAGACTTAGGTATCAATGTGCAATTATAATCCAATGTTGTCTATATCCCAGTAAGTTTAAACACAGGGTGAGCCCGGGAGACTTGAGAAAGACTAATAAAGGAAACAATATCTAAGCTAGGTTTTGAAAAGGGATTTATCAGAGACAGAAGTGAGTAAAGTTTTTTTTTAGGACTAGGAAAGAGTACATGACAAGGTATGGTGCCCTTTCAACAAATGAATGACCATCTTCTGAGAAACACTGATTTCAGAGCATAGGATTGATGAGCGCAGACAAAAAAAAAATGGGTCAGAGAATTATTGGTTAATAATGCTACTAAGATTGGGACCAGAAAATTATAGTTTCCTGAAGAAGGCAATGTTCCCTATATATCTGTACTAGCTCTGAAATCTACTGTTTCTGTGACCATATTTAACACACCACACACACACACACACAATACATTATATCTGAGTCTTTAATCAGAATGCCTTGCCCTCACAATGACCTGGATAGGATAACAGAGAAGCAACATAGCATAAGTGAATGCTGGGCAGAATGTCCAATCAAGGCACAGCACTCCAGAACAGTGTAAGAAATAGCAGACAAAGATGTGTACTAAAATATGGCAAACAAAACTCTACTCTTGTATTCAGCCAATTATTTGACCCACATTCCTGCCCAAAATGTCTCTTAGCATCCCCTTATCACTGGTCCCCGGGCCAGAGGGATCGTATCCCCCAGGCATGGAGGGATCTATAGGTATTCCTGCCCATTCTCTTGCCAGAACTCACCACCCCAATCCTCTTCCACATAAAGGAGTGGAAGATGTGAATTAATGGCACAGTGAATGGAGATAAACCACTCCTGGACATAATTTTTCACTGAATTAATCCAGCAGGAATAAAAGACCTTAGCTAGTGATTAGCAAAGCCTCAGAGCATCAGATGTCTAAGTGAGTGTTGTAGTCTGTGACAAGAAGCCCTGAGGGAGACACTGCCCTACATCCATGATTGCTTACTCTACCACCTCCTGGCACCTCTCACACACACAGTTTGGACAGGTGGCAGCTTCTAGAGTGTTAGTCCGAGAGGTGCCATCGCTCCCAGCATTGCCGCCTCCCTGCTGAAGAGCTGACCTCCACCAATGACTCCATGACAGCAAGCCAGAGACATCAATAAAACTGATTATAAGTGATAGCAGCCTTTAACACAGGCATGCAGTTCAGAGAATTAATTCCTCCTACCCCTCCCAGGCAGCTTTGGTGAAATTAAAGTGAGGATTGACATTCTCACAAATTTCCCATTTCCTGCCTGTGTTTATCAGGAATCTAGGTCATGACAGTTTTGCTCACTCACGTCTTCACTGGTATATGCCTTAGAAGGACAAAACCCAAAGTTTGCAGCCCCCCGCCTTCTCCTTCCTTCTCTGTGCCCCTGCAGAAGAACATCACAGGACAACCACACTGAAACTCTGTTCTCAAATGACTTCAGCACCTCACTAAGAGGTGGTGTCAGGTTCCAAGGTATTCACACCAGCTCGCTGTCTTTAACAGGTATATGATTGCCACATGACTGCCTGAGACAAAGCGACAGCTGTCCTCCAGAGTCAGCCCAAATGCTTCTGAGTTTCCCTCTTTACTAAGGTCATCTAATGCTGATGTAATGTCCTGACTGTTCAAATGCAAAGCCCCTCCTCTCCTTTCTCTCTGTCTCTCAAGTATGAGTCAATGAGTTTTCCTAATGAATGACATCAAGATTAGTAAATAAATCATCATTTATATCAATGTTTCTAATTCAAAAGCAATTTTTATGACTTTATGAGATTTAAAATTTAACATTTTATGGAAAAAAGTTAAATTTTAAAAGAATAAATCACCTAAGGTCCCACCACCGTAACATAATAATTTTCATTTTAGGTATTTGCTTCCCGTCTCTGTCCATAGTAGACATTGTTCAAAATTATGTAATAATGTTCATTTCTCTTGCTTTTTTTCACTTTAAATCAGATCTTCAGTATTAAATTGAATGACTGACTGAATATATTCCTCTGACTGCTAATTTGTTATTGCTTTAGTCATTTACCCAAAGGAGAGAGGACATTTAGTTCCTCACATTATATTTTACAAAGAATAATGATTTTTTAAAATAAAAAAATGATTTTTTTAAAAATAAATTTTTTTGAATAAAAATAAAAATTATTTTTTTAAATAATAAATCTGACAGTGAGATCCCTGTTTCTTGATATAGATTGCCTTACAGTTTTATTTTTGATTGAGTTAATATTGATTTACAATACTACATATTGCTTTAGGGAAATAGAGTCATACCTCCCACTTACTGATTTTTTTTTAAATAAGCCCAAGTTATGGGACTACCAGTAGGACCATGACCATTTGAATGCTAACTAAATCACCCAAGAGAGATGGCAGACTTAGTAGAAACATTGTTTTTGTTTGTTTAGGTGACTCCTTTTTAATCTTACGGATATCCACTGGATGGGTCCGAATAAAGGTCTACGCAATAAAAGGAGTGAAAAATGAAAAGAGGGATATTTTTGGAATAGCTCTGATTCCCTAACTCAACATTCTTTCCTTTACTTCTTTCTGTTTCTGGCAGGGTGAGAATTATGAGAGTGTGAGATATTGGTAGTTCTGGGCTCAGACCAAGATATGCTCCCTCTTAATGAGATGGAGGTGAGCCAGATGCAAACAAAGGGAGACCCACAAGAAGCCCAATGCATGACTGTGTCAGCAGAGTCTCTCAACTAGTGCTGAGCTTTCTGAGTCCATTTTGGAAGAATATTTTAATCCATCTGAAATCCTATCTTCTGTTTTCCTTCTGGGACATTCTATGAGTTACTTACCAAAGACAAATCCTCTGACAAACGTTAAGGCAGATAGTAATGTGGGGAGATCTGAACCCCTAAGAATAATACCTCATAGACAATTACTGAGCACAGCTGGAAAAGGGGCTGCCATCAGTGGTGCCTAATAAAAGCACAGACAAGGAAGAACAGCTAGCACTTGTGTGTCATAATGATGCAGAGCACTGATATGCTTGCTCTCTCCCTCACCCCAGATTAACAGCCATAAGGGTATTGAGATGTGCAGACAACTTTCATTTTCCAAACGTATTCTGCTGACTGCTCAGATGAGTTAGAATATTGATTGTACCCAGTATTGCACAGTACAAGCAATTTGAGAAATGTATTTTAATGAACATATCTGAAACAACACTGAATATCTCAGCCAAGGTCATTCAGGTACAGTGAAATGACAGTGTCACTTAGTCCTTAGTCCTTTCAATCTGGCTCAAAGACTGAACTCAATAGATGCTCACCAATGAATGAACCCAGGCATTCTGACTCTTGAATCCATGTTTCTCTCTTTTTTCCAACTTAATTTTATTGAAGTAAAGTAGGTTTACATCTTTGTATCTTCTCTTGGGATTATAGGTTCAAACCTCTACAAATGTATACTTCTCACCCTGCCCACCACCAGGGCCCCAACCATCCTCCACCATGTTCCATTAGGTCCCTTCCTCCCCTGCCACTCCCGACCCTCCTCATCTGGTTGCTTCAGTTTTATAGTCAAATGTTTATTGTTGGTTTCATTTTCACTACCTTTAGTTATGTTTCTCTATATTCCACATATAAGTGAGATCATCCAGTATTTTGTCTTTTTTCTTCTGGCTTATTTCACTTATCATTATCCTTTCCATTTCCATCCATGTTGTTCAGATGTCAGGAGTTCATCTGATTTTAATTACTGAGTAGTATTATGTGTGATAGAGTGTGTGTGTGTGTGTGTGTACTACATTTTTTCTGATCCATTCTTCTGTCTTTGGGCACTTAGACTGCAGTGAACTTAGGAGTATGTATGTGATTATGTCAACATATGCAGAAAAAGTATTTGATAAGATTCACTATCCATTTACGATAAAAACCCTAAAAAAAACCCTGAGGATAAATGAACATTCTTCAACATAATAAGGAGCATATACAACAAACCCATAGCCAACATCATACTTAATGGTGAAAAACCAAAAACTTTTTCTCTAAGATCAGCTACTAGAAGTATGTCCACTTTCACCACTATTATTCAACGTGGTACTAGAAGCCCCAGCTAGACCAATTAAGCAAAAGAAAGATATAAAAGAACAAAAATTGGGAAAGAAATAAAACTTTCATTATTTGATGACATGATAATATACATGGATAAACCTAATGACTCTGCTAAAAAATTAATTGAAATAATGAATCAATTCAGTAAATGGCAGGGAACAAAATCAATCTGCAAAAATCAGCTGCATTTCTATGTGCAAACAGTGAGGCAGCAGACCTCTCCTATGTGCAAACAATGATCTAAAAGAGAAAGAAATCAAGAAAACAATCCTATTCATAATTGCAACAGAAAGAATTAAATACCTAGGAGTAAACTTAGCAAAGTAAAGGACCTATATGAAAACTATGAGACATTGTTAAAAGAAATAGAAGACACAAGGAAATGGAAAGATAGTCCCTGTTCAAGTATTAGAAGAGTAGACATTGTTAAAATGGCCATCCTACCCAAAGCAATATATTAGATGAAATCCCTGTCAAGACTCCATGTTTCCCTTTCATATCCTGCAGCCTTGATAGGATAAAATCTTGCTTTTGCGGAGCCTTTGCACTCCAATAGTTTATAGATTAAAGAACAGGCATGTTACCTAATGCTAATGGCTTTACCAGGAGCCTCATTATCTCCTTTATAGTTTCCACATGTTAGGATGCTTATGCACCTACGAACATCTGTCTGTCTGGGGTTGATTGAAGATAAAGCAGTCGTCAGTACGGCTGATTGGGGAAGACTTTATTGTTTTTCCTGGTCTCTCTGGAAGGGAGATGGTAAAAAAAGAATAGTAGCAGAGCTGTGGGGTGATGTGGCCTTGGACAACCCATTCAGCCTCTCCAAGCCCCTCCCATGAAAGGGAATGATGACAGGTGCTACGTGGACTGTCCTGAGAATTAAATGAGGTGACTCATATGCACCTCTCCTTAATGAAGAAAAGTATGTTTTGAAATCTTGCAAAGTGTGTCTATTCCTCCCATCAGCAAAGGGCTGTTTCTCCTATTGGACACAAGGCAGGCCCTACTTCATGTTCAATCTACAGCTATTTTTCCTTCATATGTTTCCTCTTATCATTTGTAGGAGGTGCTTGAACTTGCTTTCTCCATCTTATATGACTCAAACTGCCAACTGAACTTCATCGCTCCTGACAAGCATGAGGTAAGGGTCTCAGTGGGGTTAACTCTTGATTCATCTTCTGTAGAAAAACAAGCAGGAGGAAAAATACTGCAAAGAAAGAAATTTCATATTTTAAAAAACCTGTCTGAGAAAAATCATGAACAAAGGAATATCTTGTTGACTTGGAGTAGAATGGAAAACTCTACTTACAATCATTCCAACTTCTTACTAGTTTGATCAGTAGTTTATGGCAAAGAAAAAGAATGAACAAGTGTCTCCAATTCAGTAAGGTTAATAATTGTTAACCCAGAGGAATAAGTAACCATGGTTTTGGCTCTGATTTTCATCGAATATTCAATTTTTGTCAGGATTTCACAAGATAAATGCATCTCTATTCTTTAAAACATTTGATGAAATAGATTTTATACCATGTATCTTTAAGTTATTTTAAGAGGTGCAGGCCTGTCTCTGCTGTTAGAATTTTATTTTCAAGATGATTTTATTCCTTTTTGACATCTTGTTATATGTATAATTTCTTTCTCTTCTTGAGCACACTGCCAACTATATTTAAAATATTTAGCATAAATCCAGGAAAATGCATTTGTAAGATTCAGTAGCAGTTATGGTTGATTTAACTTTTTTTCTTGTAAACTGGAACCCAAAATCATATATGAAACTTTTATTTCTAGATGATACCATTCAAATTTTTGTTTTGTGTGTCATTGCATAAACAGCTTTTAGAAAGAAAGGGAACATTTTAGTAGAATCTGACTTTTGTTCCCCATTACTCCTAGGAGATTTAACTCAAGAAAAAAAAAATACTGCTATAATGAAAAGTTCTTCAGTATCTAGCTCTCACTGCTTTGAAGCTTTTGAGCAAAATTGTGCATTCTAAAGAAAGGGAAGGATTAAACATAAATCCTGCATTTAGAATGGTACTTAAATATAATTCTGTGCTACTTGACATTTAGTTTGCAGAAGGGTATGACTTTGTCTCCATCTTCCTGGAAATAGACACTATGTCCTTCCATTTCTCTTTTTAAGCAAAACTGTGCTGTGCACAGGCCACCTTGTATGCAGCTGTATACAAAATTATTTAAAATATTGGAGCTGTGGATGTTATTTAAATGTCTGCAAGGCTGTTTTTCTCAATGTACATTAATTCCAGATAAGGATAAATGCTCTGGGATTGCCAAATTTTTATGCATATCTGCCACTTCTTATTGACATAGTGAGGAGAAAAATGCCATAAGCTATGAACACTTTTAATTTTTTCATAACTACTACCTCATTTTATTTGCATAATCACACCATAAGATAGGAAGTTCTATTACAGTTATCCTTATTTATCAAAAATGAGAGGCCTCCCAAAATGGAATACCTCACCAATAATCAAGATAATAGTAATTAAAACAAGCCTGGCTTAGTGTGTGCTGGGACCATTCTTGGCAATTCACTTCACTTAATCCTCATACAACCCTAAAAGAAACAAATTAAGGTCCTCATCTTATAAAGGAAATGAGCTTAGAAATATTAAGAAACTTGTTCAAGGTCACACAGGTCATTAAGTGATAGAGCTAGCACTTTAACCCTGTAATTCTTGCCACAGAAACCCCTTCTCTTTGGCCCCTGCACTGTGTAGCTCAGAGGGGAGAAAGTGGGACTTGAACCCATAATTTCTGTCAGTGCTTGTCACCCTGTGGCAGCAGTTTTCCCATGGCCAATCTGATTTCATGGACACCCTCACCTACCCTTCTGCCTATGCCCCACTGCCACCCATGCCCAGATTTCACATCATTGTACTTGTCAATATTCCCAAGTACATCTCTAAACAATTAATCCTTTTGGAAACATAACTATAATATCATTATTACAACTAAATAATTTTAAAATATTTTAATAATACCATGTGATTTTTCAGATCTCTCCAGTTGGCTCAATTGTGTGCTTTTTCTTTATTCTTTGTTCAGACCAAAATCCAAATAAGTCCATACATTTGTTAACGTATTTCTTTAATCAAGTGAATTCAAGTTATCTTGAATCTATAGGTCCCTCTCTTTCTCTTTTTCTCTTCCTCTCTCCTAAGCATGTTCATATGTTTTTTTTCCTTTGCATTTTTTTCATTGAAGAAACAAGGTCATTACCTGGTTACATTGCTGCCAGTCTAGATTTTGCTCATTATAATTCTGTGTATTAGTTTGCTTTGGCTGCTGTAACAAATGGCCACAAACTTAGTGACTTAAAACATAAACATTACATTTCAGTTCTGGAGGTCAGAAGTCCAGTGAAGGTCTGTCAGGACTAAATTCAAGATGTCAACAGGGCGGCATTCCTTTATGGACCTTCTGGGCTCCATTTCTTTACCCTTTCCATGTCAAGAAGCGACCCATATTCCTTGGCTTCTGGCCTCCACCCATCTACAACAATGGACGTTGCATCCTCACATTGTATCATTCCAACTCCTCTTCTACAGGCAAATATTCCTATGCCTCTCACTTCTCTTACTCCTATTCTGTTTCCCTGTTCTACATTTAAGGACCCTTTGATTACACTGAACTCATCTGGATAAACAAGGATAACCTCCCTCTTCTTAAGGTCAGCTGATTAACAACCTTAATTCCCTTTGCCATGGAACCTAATATATTCAGAGGTTCCAGGGATTAGAGTTTGATCATCTTTGAAGATGATTCTTGCCACTTCTGACATAGGCCTTATAATAAGCCATGGTGTATCTCCTCAGCTTAATAAGTGGTGTTGCCACAGTACTTCATGGTAGATTCATATCACTATCACTTTAGATCTGTATAGTGCTTGTAGTTCTGTAGTATTTTTTTTTTTTTAAATTTGATAGTTTGAATTTTTTTTTTTTTTTTTTTTTTCAGTTTTTTTTTTTTTTAATATTAAATTTTATTTTTATATTCCCCCATACAATTGCAAACGCCCCATTCTGACCCCAATCCTTCCCCTCCCGCCCCCCCACCCCCAAAAAGTGTCTCTGGTTCATAGTTTTTTGTTGATTTTGATTTTCACTTTCTTATATTCATTTTCCTGGTCCCTTATTTAAGTTTTCTAGATTCCTGCTATGAGTGAGACCATCCGGTATTTTTCTTTTTCTTTTTGGCTTATTTCGCTGAGCATGATCCCTTCCAGTGCCATCCATGTTGCTGCAAATTGCATGTGTTTATCTTTTTTGAATGCTGAGTAATATTCCATGGTATATATGTACCACATCTTCTTGATCCAGTCATCTATTTTTGGGCATTTGGGTTGTTTCCAAAGCTTAGCTATTGTAAACAGTGCTGCTATAAACATAGGAGTGCAGGTGCTCTTTGGAATTGATGTTTCTGTGTCCTTTGGGTAAATACCTAGGAGTGGAATTGCTGGATCATATGGAAGCTCTATGTTTAGTAGGTCCAGAAATCTCCACACAGCTCTCCATAGTGGTTGGACCAGTTTGCACTCCCACCAACAGTGCACAAGAGTTCCTTTTTCTCCACATCCTCGCCAACATTTGTTGTTGCTAGTTTTTTTAATATGTGCCATTCTCACTGGTGTGAGATGGTATCTCATGGTAGTTTTGATTTGCATTTCCCTGATTACAAGTGATGTTGAACATTTTTTCATATGTCTGTTGGCCATTGGCATTTCCTCTTCAGAGAAGTTTCTTTTTAGCTCTTCTGCCCATTTTTTGACTGGATTATTTTCTTTGTTGTTGCTGAGTCTCATCAGCTCTTTGCAGATTTTTGTGATCAGTCCTTTATCATTAGTGTTGGGTGCAAAAATGTTCTCCCAGTTGGTGGGGTTTCTCTTTGTTTTTGTTATTGTCTCTTTTGCTGTGCAGAAGCTCTTTAATTTGATGTAGTCCCAGCTGTTTATCTTTCTCTTCACTATCACTGCTTTGGGTGATGTGTCTGTAAAGATGTCTTTGATGTGCAAATCCCGTAGTGTTTCGCCTATATTTCCTTCTATGTATTTTATGGTTTCAGGTCTTATGTCTAGTTCTTTAATCCATTTTGAGTTGATTTTTGTGTATGGTGTGAGGTAGTGGTCAAGCTTCATTCTTTTGCATGTAGCGACCCAGTTTTTCCAGCACCATTTATTGAACAAACTTTCTTTGCTCCAATGCATAGTCTTTGCTCCTTTGTCAAAGATTAGTTGACCATAAATCTGTGGGTTTATTTCTGGATTTTCTATTCGATTCCATTGGTCTGTATGTCTGTTCTTGTTCCAATACCATGCAGTTTTGATGATTATGGCTTTATAGTATAGTTTGAAGTCTGGGAGTGTGATGCCTCCATTTCCTTCTTTTTTTTCAGTAGAGCTTTGGCTATTCGGGGTTTTGGTGATTCCATATGAATTTCATCAATAATTGTTCTATTTCTTTGAAGAATGCCATTGAGATTTTGATTGGAATAGCATTGAATCTGTATATTGCTTTTGGTAGGATGGCCATTTTAATAATGTTTATTCTTCCAATCCATGAGCAAGGGACGTCTCTCCATTTCTTTGTGTCTTCTTCTATTTCTTTTAACAGTGTTTTATAGTTTCTTTGTATAGGTCCTTTACCTCTTTTGTAGATTTATTCCCAAATATTTGATTTTTTTTGTTTCAATAATAAAAGGGTGTTTTTTTTGATTTCTTCTTCCTCAGATTTATTGTTTGTGTATAGGAAGGCTACTGACTTTTGCGTGTTGATTTTGTATCCTGCCACTTTACTGAACTGACTGATGAGTTGAATTAGTTTCTGTGGAGATTTGGGGTTCTCTATGTATATTATCATATCATCTGCAAATAGTGATAGTTTGACTTCTTCTTTTCCTATTTGGATTCCTTGGATGTCTTTCTCTTGTCTTATTGCCCTGGCTAGGACTTCCAGTATTATATTGAAAAGCAGTGGTGAGAGTGGACATCCTTGTCTTGTTCCAGATCTTAATGGAATTGCTTTCAGCTTTTCACCATTGAGAATGATACTGGCTGTTGGCTTGTCATAGATGGCCTTTATGATGTTGAGGTATGTTCCTTGTATCCCAAGAATTTCAAGGGCTTTTATCATGAATGGGTGTTGCCCTTTGTCGAAAGCTTTCTCAGCATCTATTGATATTATCATATGGTTTTTATATTTCTTTTTGTTGATGTGTTGGATAACGTTGATTGATTTTCGGATGTTAAACCATCCTTGTGCCCTGGAATGAATCCAACTTTGGTCGTGGTGAATATCTTATGGATACATTGGGATTCTGATAGCTAAAATTTTATTGAGGATTTTTGCATCAGTGTTCATTAGGGAGATTGGCCTGTAGTTTTCCTTTTTTGTGTTGTCCTTATTCGGTTTTGGTATTAGTGTAATATTGGCTTCATAGAACGTGTTTGGTATTGTCCCTTCCTTCTCAATTTTTTGGAAGAGTTTGTGAAGGATAGGCACTAATTCGTCTCTGAATGTTTGGTAGAATTCATTTGTAAATCATTCAGGTCCTGGGCTTTTGTTTTGGGGAGGTTTTTTAATTACCATTTCAATTTCGCTGCTTGTATTGGTCTGTTTAGGTGTTCTATTTCTTCTTTATCTAGCTTTTGGGTGATTGTAGAGTTGTAGGAATTTGTCCATCTCCTCTAGATTGTTGAACTTGTTTCCATTATAACTGTTCATAGTAGTTACTGATTATTCTTTTGATTTCTGCTGTGTCCGTTGTGATTTCTCCTCTTTCATTTATGATTCTGTGTATTTGTGCTTTCTCCCTTTTTTCCTTTGTGAGCCTGGCTAGGGGTTTGTCTATTTTATTTATTTTTTCAAAGAACCAGCTCTTGGTTTCATTGATCTTTTGGATTGTTTTTTTAGTTTCAATTTCATTTATTTCTGCTTTGGTTTTTTATTTCTTTTCTTCTACTGGTCTGGGGTTTTTTGTTGTCTTTTTCTAGATCTTTGAGCTTCGAGATTAGGTTGTTTCTTTGAGTTCTTTCTTGTTTTTTGATGTGAGCTTCTATTGCTATATATTTTCCTCTTATTACTGCTTTTGCTGCATCCCATACATTTAGGATATTGGTGTCCTCCTTGTCATTCAATTCAAAGAATTTTTTAATTTCTTCTTTGATCTCCTCGTTAGTCCAGTGGTCTTCCAGTAGTGTGGCTTTTAATCTCCATGAGGTAGGATAGTTCCTTGCCTTCTTTTTATGATTTATTTCTAGTTTGATGCCTTCGTGGTCAGAAAAGATGGTTGGTATGATGTCAATCTTGGTGTATCTGTTGATGTTTGTCTTGTGCCCCAGTATGTGATCGATCCTGGAGAATGATCCGTGTGCGCTTGAGAAAAATGTGTACTCCGTTTTTTTTGGGTTTAGTGTTCTATAGATGTCTGTTAAGCCCAAATGCTCTAGGTCCTTATTTAGAGCTTTAGTTTCTTTACTTATTTTTTGTCTTGTTGATCTATCCATTGTTGATAGTGGTGTGTTGAAGTCTCCCACTACATATGTGTTTTCTCTGATGTCTGTTTTCAGAGAGGACAACAGTTGTCTGATATATTTTGGTGCTCTTTCGTTTTGGTGAGTATATGTTAATGAGTGTTATTTCTTCTTGAAGTATTGTCCCCTTAATCATAATGTAGTGACCATTGGGGTCTCTTTTTATTTTTTTGAGTTTGAAGTCTGTTTTATCTGATATAAGTATAGCTGTTCCTGCTTTCTTTTTTGGCCCATTTGCTTGTAGGATTGTTTTCCATCCTTTGACTTTGAGCCTATTTTTATCTTTTGTAGCTAAATGTGTTTCCTGGAGACAGCAAAAGGTTGGGTTTTGTTTCTTAATCCAGGCTGCAACTCTGTGTCTTTTTATTGAAGAGTTTAGTCCATTTACATTTAGAGTTAATATTGATATGTTAGCATCTGTATTTGCCATTATGTTTGTCTTTCCTTTGATTTTATTAATAACTTTTTTTTTTTTTTTCGGTCTTCTTTCGTTGTTATTCGTCCCTCTGAGGTTCTGGCTTTAGGATTCCTTGTAGTATTTTTTGGAGTGGGGGTTTAGTCGCAATGAAATTCCGGAGTTTCTCTTTGTCTGGGAAGGTCCATATTCTTTCTTCATGGAGGAAAGAGAGCTTTGCGGGATAGAGTATTCTTGGTTGGCATCTGTTTTCTTGGAGTCTGTTGACTATGTCCCTCCACTCTCTCCTTGCCCGTAGTGTTTCTTCAGAGAAGTCTGATGTCAGCCTGATTGGTTTTCCTTTGAATGTTATCTGTTTCTTCCCTCTTGTCAGCTTCATTATTTTTTCCTTGTCCTGGATTCTTGGGAGCTTTACTATTATGTGTCTTGCTGTGTTTTTCCTTTCGTCGTGGAAGTTTGGTGTTCTTCTTGCTTCTTGTATATCAATTTTCAGCTCCTTCTTCTCATTTGGGAAGTTCTCTTCAATTATATCCATGAATATTTTCTCTGTTCCTACATCTCTCTCCTCTCCTTCTGGAATTCCTATAACTCTTATATTTTCTTTCCTCATGGAGTCAGATAGTTCCCGAAGTCTTTCTTCATTCTTTTTCCTTCGTACTTCTCTTTCCTTTTCTGTTTTGGTTCTTTTTATTTCTGTGTCTTCAAGATTACTTATTCGTTCTTCCATTTCATCTATTCTGCTTTCATTGCTTTTCCCAGAGTTCTTTAGTTCCTCCATTAATTCTTTGATCTCCTGAATTTCTCTTACTTCCCTCTTTAGGGACTCAATTTCCTTCTTCTGATCTATCACTTTTTTAATCATGGCAATTTTAAATTCTCTTTCTGGAAGGCTCAGAAGTTCTTCCAAGTTGCTGTCGTTGCAATCTGGGGAGTGGTTTTCTTTTTGTGGTGTGCTTCTTTCCTGAGGAGTTGTTAGGTTGCGTGTGGTTCTTCTACTCCCTACTGTCTGTTCTCTAATTTGTCGTATGCGTTGGGACACTGTGTTGCTCGGACTGACTGACATCTTGGGTGAACTTCTCCGCTCCCCTCTGGCTCTTCCAGGAGCCATCTCTGTCTTCTGGGGGAGCTTTCTGCTGGTTTTAGGCAGTTTTTACTGAAGAAATGTCCCTGTTCTCAAATGGCGAAGCGGGATGCAGTCCCTGCGCCTCTGGTTTCAGGCACACTCTTCTGCGCACCCGGTCTGCCCCGGACGTGGGTGCCTGCTCCCTCTGTGGGCTCAGACTGCTGGTCGGAAGGGGCCTGGCGTGGAATAACTTCCCGGCTGGCCACTGGGTCCTCCAGAAACCTTCTGCCCTTTTCAAGCAGTCTTAAGAAATGTCCTGTTTTATAGGGTGTTAGTGACTTTTTTTTTTCCTGGTCGCTAGGTGGCGCCAGAGATCTCTCCTATTGTCCTTGGGGGGCTGTTTTTCGCCTCCCCCCACCCCGTGGGACAGAGAACAGAGCGGGAATGGTAGGGTACACCTCAACAGCTTTGGGGTGCTGTGTCTGCCTTGTGCCCCACCATCGTGGAGAAACCACGCCCCGAATTTTCGTGCCCCGGGTCTCAGTTCAAAGCCCTCAGTTCCAGGACGCGGGCTGTAGCCCAGTTCAGTGGCGCGGGAATGGCGCCTTTTGCACAGCTCCCGTGCCTGGGCGCCTGGTTCCTGCTCACTCAGGGAGGGACCTTCACCTCAGTGAGGACCTCCGTGCGTCTCCCCGCAAGCCTAGGTCGCAGGCGCGGGGACCTGGGCAGCCGCGATCCAGGTCTGCACTTGCTTTTCAAGCGCGCCAAGCGCGCCGCTTTCCCGCGCCAGCTTACCGGCAGCCCGGGCTGTGTGTGCGTCTCCCGGGGTCTTTGTTCTTCTCTAATGGCGCCCGGAGCCGTTCGCTCACCGCCACGGTGGATCCTGCAGGGTTCGCCTCAGCTCCCGTTCACGGGGTGTGGTGGCTGCAATAGTTCCTTTCCACTCACAGTCCCGCTTGCTGCGTCGTTTGTTCTTGTGGGCCGTTTTGGTGTGTTGTTTCCTCCTCTCTGCAGGTCGGAGAGTGCCGCCTCTGTGGGCGGGGGAGGGGAGCAGGGTTCTGCGCTTCCCTCCCTTCTAGTCCTCTTTTATGGCCAGTTTCTTCTTCGGGCAGTTCGCTGGCGTCACCCGTTTATCTTCCGTGTCCCAGTTCTCACTGGGACCTGCCGCTTTTCCTCCCTATTCACTTCCTGTAGTATTTTTATGTTGAGTTCTGCCTTCTTGTTATGAAACACAACCCTTATAACCATAGGACAAAGAAAAGGCTAAATAGGATCTAGGATTGCAACTTGACCCAATGAGGACAAGAGACAGGGGTATCTAGAGCTCATTTTAGAAAGAAGACCCATCCAATAGGAAGAGCAGAGCAGTTGCTATCATAGAAGTCCTGTATAGTTCTAGGACATCCTAACAGGTAAGCAGAGCATAATATTCAGAATGCAGTTTTCTGAGATGCTGGCAGCAGAGTCTCATTCTTTCATCAGGTATCATGACTCTAATGCCAGGTCAGTGAAAGACTTTAGTCTTTAGGAGAGAAGCTGCCAAGAGCAAGGCAGGTTTCCATATAAACAAGGCATAGTTCCTTTCCTCAAAGATTTCATGTCTGCTGGGGAGTCAAAGAGCAAGATTAATTTATGAAAGTGGAAGAACCAGTCTTAGGCACTCTGGAGAACCTTCCAAAATGGGTGATGTCTCCAGGAACTAGACCCAGAGACCTGGAGGAGATAAACGCTAGAGACCCAGGCAAAAAATGTTCCCCAGATAAGCAACCAATCCCTGCACCCATTAAGATCGTCCAATAATTTTGACCATTTTGTTCATCAGACATTGAGCAGCAGCAGGCTATTTACTGGTTCTTTTTATGAGAAATTGAAACAGTGAGCCTACCATTGGTTCCAGGGTGGAATGAGTTGTATCATTGAGTTCTAGGAATCGGGTAGGACAGGCAGAGATTTGCTAGGAACCATGCTTGAGTCAGAAAAGAAGGAAGCTTGACCTGATGTTGAATCTATAAGGGCTGGGATCTTAAAAATTAGACTCTCTGGTGGTATCTTAGAGATATGTTGCACAGTTATGCATAACTCAAGTCCTGCTGTTGTCACATAAATAGGAAGGTAATCATTGCTTAGAAGAGCATAGACCTTGGAATAGATTGCATACATTACTTCATATACTACCAAGTTTCTTCATTTACTATCAAGTTCCTGAAGTTTGTGCCTCGTTTCTCTCTATAAAACAAAGACAATAACAGAATTATACACTTTATAGAGATGGTATGAATGTTAAATGATGTAGGCAAAGCACTTATCACAGAGCTGAAAATGTTGTGTAATCAGGAATTGTTAGCTGTTTTTCCTACCTTTATCACTGGCATCAAAAGTTACCATTGTCACTCTCTTTCCCACCAGTATTGTATCTGGACAGATGGGCTGAATGCGCTGCTGGGAAAAGACATGATGAGCGACCTGACTAGGAATGACTTGGACACCCTGCTCAGCATGGAAATCAAACTCCGCCTCCTGGACCTGGAAAACATTCAGATCCCGGATGCTCCTCCTCCAATCCCCAAGGAGCCTAGCAACTATGACTTTGTCTATGACTGTAATTGAAGTAGCTGGGCTCACAAGCATCTCCCCTCTCAAATTGGGAAATCTAACAAGAGAGAAGAAGGCAAACACTCCTATGCTTGGAATCCTCTGGTGGTAGAGGAAACCTGTGGGCCTCACCTCCAGCCCTGGCATTTTTCTGCCCCTGCCTGGTGTCTTGCTCACCACCCCAATTATGTTTCTAGACTCCATTGTTTTAGGTCACTTCCCATTGCAGCAGTTCACCAGTGGGACAAAAGCAAAACCCACCAACACATAGAGAGCCAAAGGCCCTTCTA
Organism: Talpa occidentalis; assembly: GCF_014898055.3. Classification (NCBI taxonomy): domain Eukaryota; kingdom Metazoa; phylum Chordata; class Mammalia; order Eulipotyphla; family Talpidae; genus Talpa; species Talpa occidentalis. Next base: position 111,069,672 of record NW_026555331.1, on the reverse strand, counting down.
TCCAAATCCTTCCTTCCTAGAATAGGAAAGCCAGCAGCATCAGAGTAACCCAAAACCTGTCCACCAAACACAGAGGAGTATCCTAAGGCCTGTTTCTGGACAGAACAGCCTAGCTACTTGAGAAGACCAAATGCCACCTCCTCACTCCCCTTCTCTCTTGAGTCAGCTCACACCGACTGTTCCATGTGAATTGAAATCTGCTTTCAAATTCCTCTCACCTCCCTCCCTGCCATTGCCTTGCCAGGTTCCTCTTTGGTCCCAGGAGCAGCAGCAGCCTCATCCAGTTTCTTTCCTGCATTGGGTCTCCCAGACACAGTCCACAGGCCCCATGACCACTTTGCACCTGCTCTGTGTCCATGACATTCTTTCCTCAACAGCCAGCCTTGGGTTTCTTCTCCCTGCCTCAGCCCTGACCTGCCTTCTTCAGTGCCACCCTCCCTCCCAGCTCCTTAGCTGAAAGCACAAATGGTGAAATCAGTCATGCTCCTTCTCTAATATACTAAACGTAAACACCTCCATGACCCATAGTTGCTATGTGAGGGTTTGGTGTTACCTTCTCCTGGGGGGTTCCTGCTGCAGCACATGTGCACAGGATGGTCAAGCTGTCAGACATCCAAGTTTACATCATTGTAATTATTACAGGTATTGACAATTTGCAAGGGTTTGGGGTTGGCTTTGGGTTTTTTTGTTTTTGTTTTTGTTTGTTTTTGTACAAAAGAGTCTAACATTTTTTTGGCAAACAGATATATATTTAATGAAGAGATACATAAATGTGTGTACTTTCCAGGTTTTTTAATTATTTTAATCCTAAACATCTTCCTGAGAATAACATTCCCTTAAACATGTGTGGATTAAAATTAATTGTGATGAGTTGGTGTTTTGATTTAATAGCTTGGGTTCTTGGTGTTCACTGTCAGCATCACCTGGGAGCTTCCTTGAATTGCAACATCTTTGCTTCCAACCCAGACCTGCAGAATCAGTGATTTCTGTGCACATGATAGTTGGAGGAATGTTGACACAAGACTCTTGATGATTCCTAGGTGACTATTGCCTCCAAACCACTGTAACAAATATTCCTTTTAAAGAAACTACTCAAGCTAAGAAATTCAGACCATGTAAAAATATAATCCATTCATTTTATGTCGTTGCCTCCCAACCATTGACTTTGTCCTTTAGTTTCTCTTTCTTACCATTATATATTTTATAGTACTGACCAAATTATATCACACTTGGAAGGAGCATATTTAGCAACAGAAAAGAATGCAGACCTGCAGACTGTAAAAAAATTAAGTCAGAACTAAATAAATCTAACTACAAATTAATAAACTATGGGTCAGTGCTCAGCAAAGAATTTTTCTGAGGTCAGTTTCACTGAAGGCATATCTGGATCATAAACTCTGAGGGCTAGAAGGGATGTCAGAAAGTCCAAACCTGCAGAATTAAGCATGGTGCAGCACCAATCACTCTGGACTCCCAGCAGAGGTGTTAGGTGCCTTCGGGTCACTGCTTTTTACTGTCATCAAGATATGCAATTACAGGTTGACCTAGGTTGAAATGGCATGGTTCAGAGCCTCCCATAAATTGCAAAGAAAGAATCTTTTATGATCCATAGTAATTCACTGGCGGTTATGCTTCCCATCAGAGCACTCACAAGGGAGTGTCAAGTTAATGCTTCCTTTGTCTTTGGGCTTCAGCTATATTAACACATTTGTCCTTCATGTCAGGAGCATTTATTGATTTACCTATCATCATGATAAAATAATAAATGTTAGGTATAAGAAAGTAGACAGAGTGATACCATTTTTGGTTTAAGAGTTACCAACTCTGTCTATGAAAAAAGGGATATTTTGGACCAATTTATCTGAGATCCTGAGTCTCTGACATAAGAGATTGATCTGTCTCAGGGCCCTTGCTAGGAAGAATCTTCCCCTGTCCTGATGTTCTTGCTTTGGTACACTAAATAGAAACTATTACTTTCAGGACTATTTAAGACATCATTCTCCTATCTCTACTTAAGCCTTCTTCCCTTGGAGTAAATGGTCAGATGCATTCCTTCATTTTGTGGCATAGGGCTGCTGTCTCAGTGGCCACTTCAGCTCCTTTGTCTCAGTTGCCCAGCCCTTTTTTTTCTCCAGAAAATGTCTTGCACATCCATCTGGGTGGGTCCCCGTTGCTATAAGTTCCTAAGGCTACCAAATCAAGGAAGCCTGATTTTGTCATTAAAGCTCATTCTGCTATTTACTTCTTCCTGAAATAGATTTGATCATTGAGTTTTAATCCACAGATAGTTTAATTCCTACTTTGTTCTTATTCAGAGCCTATAAGCAAGACTGACTGTTTGTTGAATGGAAAAGTCATCAAGTATTTTTTCTACGCAAAATGTATCATGACTTCCTACAACCAATATTTACAAATCCATTCTAAGCTATTTTTCCATTATCAACTAAACCATGTCCTACCTACAAGGCTGTTATCTAAAATCGACAACTGCACCCCGCAGTTGTACCATCAACATGTATGCCTTTCGACCATTTCATTTTCATTAGGAAACATTTTACAATTCACTGAATCTCTTACTTTAAGGAAATAAAATATCTACATAAAAGTCTAGAATGTATTTAGAGTTAGATACTAGGAATATGACAAAATAAAATTCGTAAATTGAAAGTTTCTAAAAATGGGAACAAAATGTGTCAACTCAGGGAAATTACAGCCTACTAAGGCCCCCTCATATATTCCAAATAAGTGCAGCACCATGTGGTAAATGGTACTATGGAAGCTTGTACAAGGTAGAGTAATAGAAAAGAAATTGTACACAACACTTTTTAAAGTGGGATAAGGGAAAACAAGAGAATGTAGAACCCCTAATTAGGTCTTGAAAGAGAGGAGCTGTTCACCACTTAAAAGATAAACATTCCAGGTAGAGCAAAGACTGTAAACAGAGCATGGAGATTTGAAAACTTGTGACTATTCTAGAATTGGCAAGTCCTTCAGTGTGACTGGTAAGTATATGATGCACATGGGACAACAAAGGTATAAAACCCTGCAGAGAAAGTAAGGCATAATTCATAGCAATCTGAGCTAGCTGGCAAGCGTTTTTTTACCTGAGGGTAAAAAGAGAGTGCAGTCAGGGGCATGTTGTTGTCAAGCTTGCCATTTAGAAATATCACAAGGATGAAACACCCACATCAGGGAAAAATTGGAGTTAGAGAAACTGAAAGCAGATATATTAACAAGAAGATGATGGAAACAGTCCCAAGAAAGAACCATTTGAACCCAAACTCTGGTAGAAGCAATAGGAAAGGGGAAGAGAGTGAAGTTTAATTAAAGATGCCAAATTAGCTATCCCTTTGGTGAAAGAGAGAGAAGGGTAAGGAAACAAAGAGGGCTGTTATCTAAAATTGACAAGAAGGAAGGAACAGATGATTTTAGGAAATAATAATGAAATGAGGCAATGAAATAGTGTGAGTTTTGGACTTCTCCAGGGAAATGAGATCATTTAACCACTGTGAGCCTCTTGCCTCATTTATAAAATGGAAATCTCCTCACTGAAGAAGACTGCAAATGAGACAGTAGGAAACTGTCTGGGTTCAGGGAGTAAATCCTGTCCCTTCCTAAGGACCCTCCCTTCCCTCATATCCTTCCTTTCCTTTGTGGTACATGGTGGTTTGAGTGAATGATCTTTGCTACATAGCTCAGATGAAATGATGTTTTAATCAATTCAGCCTGTTTTATAAGAAATAAAAACAAGCAAAGGAGAGGAAAAAAAGATTTGTACTACCTGAAATAAGGATTTGAAGTAACTTGCAGTGAAACCACAATTCAAAATAAATTGGGGGAAAAACATTTGTATGGTATAATCTGATATGAAAATATGGTTATACCCCATAATTTTCCTTAAGTGGAATTACCTTTTTTGGACAGTAAAATATAAAATGAACATTTCCATCTAAGTGGGTTATTTTAATTCAGAAAAATAATCAGAACACACCCTGATGAATGGAGGAAATAATTCTACCAGAAACATGATATAAAGATAAATCTAAACCTGGGATACCACTTGAATGTTAAATTTAAATCTGGGATACCAGGAAGCCAGTGTAAATAAGGAAGCAATAACTGAGATCTATAACTCTCATTGATTTTATAAAAGTTTTATGGCTTATTTAATTTTTTTCCAGGCAACAAAGTTTGGAGATGAGCTATTATAAGCTTGTATCACCTTTAATAGACACCTCTTGGGAGGTACTATTTGTCTGTCATTCTGTTTTGCAGAATGAAAGATGTTGCTCCTGAAACCCCTCAAGAGTTGGAAGCAAACAGGCACCTTGCTTTCATATGAGTGCTGGAGTGATCATGGGACAAAACAATAGAAAAATAAGAAGACTAGTCTCTTGGAATAGAGCACCAAGCAAGGTTTGGCCAGAGAAAGAGGTTAGGATGCCTGGGCTGGGGTCAGACTAGAAGAGGTGCTGAGCAATGGAGTAATAGTGTCCAGAAGACCCAGAGAACAGAATCCAATGACACTTTCGTTGGAACTCTCTACACTGAGGAGAGCGCACAGGAATATAAAAATAAGACGTGGACAAGAGTCTCAGACTTTAGAATAGGAAAGAATGACAAAGAATTGCAATCCATGGCTAAAAGGACCGTAATGCACAAAGTAACAAACTAGCCCAGAGCGGAAGGTGAATTTCTTTGCCTGAAGAAGGTGAGGCCTTAGAGAGAGAGTTGGAAGGATGAGCAGGGAACCACAGGTGACGGGGGTGACACTCCTTACTGATCCTTTGGGTCTCAGTTTGGTGATCAGTTCTTCCTGAAAGCATTCCCAGGACCATAAAGTGAAAGTTATGGACTCCTCCCCTGTGCTCCCATAGCCAGCTTCTCCCTTTTTTAATTGTTTGATCATGTCACTGTCTAGCTTATCAGACACGAGCTCCATGAGAGGAGGCCCAGGTCAATTGTTCTCACCATTCCTATGGCCTCCATTAAGCACAGTCCCACACACTTAACTCTACTCCCTCAATACTTCCAAATAGAATTGATAAAGGGTCTTTCAGGAAGATGTGGCCATACAAGGCATTCATTAGGAAGAGAAAATGTGTTGCGGTTGGAACAAACATGAGTATGGAAGAAAGAACAGTAGGAGAAAAGCTTCAAAAGAGTGAAAAACCTTGAATGGCATGCCAAGAAGTTGGAAGTATGTTCTTTATGAAACTGGGAGTCACTGACCTATTTCATGGGTGAACAGCATGACCATATTTGCATTTTAAGATCATTGTTTTCATGCTGTCAGCTGCACAAAAGACAAGTGAAGGAAGAGTGGGATTGGACCGAGCCAACCATGAGTCAAAAGTGCTTTCTTTTGAGAAGGCTGAAAATATCAATCATCAATCAAAGTACTAGGTTCAAATTAAGTCAACAGAAATGACATTCTCTACTAATTCAGCCTATTTTGTAAGAAGAATAATCAAGGGAAAGAAAGGAAAGAAGTTTAACTCTGCACATACTTCATGAAAAAAAAATGAAACTTGCTCATCATTGCAAATGACAGAAAAATAAAGGACAAAAGATATATTTTTAAAGCCTAATATATAAATACAAAAAAATAGAATTTATCTTTCTTAGAGTGCCTGAAAAACAAAATCTGCACAAATGCAGGTTACAGGATATGTTCCTAAAACAAAATGACACAGAATAATTGAAAATACAAAGATAAGCAAGATAAATCAGTGCGGCATGTAGAATGACAAGATGCCAGGGAAAGAATAAATAGATACCAGACAAGTAAAACTAAAGATAAAAAGCTATGGGAAAGAAGTTGTTTTATAAGACTCTTTAACATTGGTACAATTTACTGTGGTGGTATGATTCATAGGAATATCTAGGTGCCAGGAAAAATTGACCTGAAATATATAAAACAAACCCATTATATATTCAAGAGAATTGATAAGCACCATTTTGTAGGGAGAGATTTTAAATAGTATATAGACTTTTAACTAATATGATTGACTGAATTCAATAAATAATTCAGTGTAGATATTATACAAATAACATGCATCTTTAAATCTCTTTGGAATATATTCAAAATTAATTGCATAGTTGTCTACATAGAAAAGTCTTTATATCATAAGGTAGAAATTAGTTAAAAAGGATTTCTGGTACCATAAAAATACCCAAAACATCCTCTTCCCAAAATTATTTTAAATGCCACCAAAAAATATTAAAAATATTCTAAATGGTTTTATCTGAGAATGTGTTAAGGGAAGGGAAATCCACAGGTGCCACTAATGAAACTGAAATGAGAAGCTCCAAACTTCTGTACTTAAAAGGTAATTAAAATCCCAATAATAAAAAGATGTCAAAAACAATAAAGCATGAAAAATATAGTTATTGGCAATAAGAAATCATTGTCATTTTAAACATGAGGTATACACAACTGAAGAGAGAATTAATAAGTTAAAAATAGATCTGAGAAAAGTATCCAGAAGGCAGCACAGAGAAATTAGAGATTTTAAAAATCTGCAGGCATGAAGATGACAGCTAAGGTGAGAAATCTAATAGAAGTTTCAGAAAGAGGGATTAGTGAATGGTGAGATGTAGTATTTTAAAAACTGACTTAGGACTTTCCAGTGTGACATAAATCTTCAGATTAAGAAACACAAAAACTCTCAAGCAAGATAAGTAAATCTGCATTGGTAAAAAAATTATACAGAGATTACAAAACACCAAAGACAGAGAAATTTTAAATGGCCAGAGAGAAAAGAGAGACTACCTTACCTTCAAAGAACAATTGAACTAATTGTTGCGTCAGAAGCAACAATAGGGTTTCTGAATATTTTCACTTTATAGCACACATGGAAAACCATGATACCTGACAGCACTGGGGTAAACAGGTGAGGCAAGAGTCTGCAACCCCAGCCTTGTCCCGACATGTTAATGCCAAAGACACCAATACTTCCCCTTCCAGTGCTCCATGCACCGGTATGCTCAGCAGCACTAATTAGAGATTGAAATAAAAGGATTATGTTTGAAAGCACTGAAAGAAAATAATTATAAACTAGAATTCTATTCCAGTTGAAATGTCAATCATGAGGGAAAACAAAGTAATTTTCCAACAAGGCTCAAGGGAACTTGTCACTCACACAAAACCTGTAAGAGTAAGAAAAAAATGGAAAATTTGGGGAGCAAAATAACAAAAACAAAATGCTTGTGTAAAAGACAATAGTAATAACAACTAAGCTAGAGTATACTAAAACAATGTGGGATTAAAATACAGAACAATAATTAAAATATATAATGAAAGAGTATCATTTACATTAAGCACTTTAACCTTTTACTTGTCAGATTAGTGATGCCAATAATCTTTAGATTTTAAAGCAACTCTTTACATGTTAAAAATTTGGGAATAACTATTGAAAATATCAGAGACAATAATGTGTGACTTCCCTGCCAATGAAAGGCAAAACTGTAGTAAGGAAAATCAATTCAATAATAAAAGGAGCAACAAAATGTGAACTATAAAAATGTGAAAATGAAATAAACAGGCAATTAAAAAAATAAAAACTTAAATGCTCAGTAGAGCCATGGAAAAATACCATCAGAAAACTGAAGAAATGCTCATCAAAATGAGATATAATTTTTGTCTGTTACACTAGCAAATAAATATATGATTAAAGATATTTCTCTTAATATCTAAATAGACATACAAATCAATAAGAAAGCAGAATAAGCCAACACAGAATCCAACAGAGATGTAGGTTAATGATACGAGTAAATGAATCCTCAAAGAATCATAAATATTCAATAAGCAAAGAAAATGTTCATGGTCATGAATAACTTTAAAAAGTACATTATCTATTTACAGAATTTTTTCTAAGATATTTTAAGTCATTCAATGATGATAAAAGGAAAATGTAGCAGGTTCTCCCAATCTTCTTGAAGAAAAGTGTGCACTATATTTATCCAAATTAACTGACTCTTGACCTTGTAATTCTACTCATCAAAGAGTTGCTGTGTTTTATCTGTTTACGTGTGTATGATTTCCAAGGGATTCCAATGTTTAAAAATAAAAATGTAAAACCTCAGAGTTAAATAAATTTTGGGACATCCATTTATACCACAGCACACAACTGGCTCTCAAAATCCTGTGAAGTGTTTCATTTAAAGGAAAGATGTCGGGCCTCCCCAGTGGCGCAACGGTTGAGCGCTGGGTTGCGAAGCTGCCCGCAGCCTCTGCAGTGCCGGTTCAATCCCAGGCTGCTCCCAGGCCACCGGAGGAGGGTCCCGCATGGCACGCAGACCTCTCCTGCCGCCCGCTACTCCCCTCAGCAGTGTACCTTGGTCCCTCTGCCTGCTCTGCTCCCTGCTCTGGCTCTGGTGAATTCTCTCACCCTCCCGCGCTTCTGACTGTACCCAGTGCTTGTATAAATAAATAAAATAAATAAATAAATCTTAAAAATAAAGGAAAGATGTCAATAAAATGTTAAGTAGAAAAAAATAAGTTATAAAAACAGTATTTTTATTTTTAAGTGTAACTTAGGTAGATTATACATGCAAAGATAAGGATTTAGAAGGACATACACTAAGATGTTTTTGATGATTTTCTCTATTTGGACAAAATTCTGAGAATTTGTCTGCTTGTTTGTTCATAGCCAAGCCTGTGTTTGAGATTTTTGTAATACATATGCCTTACCCTTGAATTAAGAACTTATTTTGTGATTTGAAATCCAGTGCCAGAAGATTAATGACCTGAACTGACTTTATCTCCTCTATCCCCCACATTGCCATGCTGCCCACATCACTCTCACTTCCTGCTTTCTACAACTTCCTCCAGTCCTCTGTGTCTCTTTTCTTTTTTTCCCAAAGATTTATTTATGCATATAAGAACTGGGGTACAGGCCAGAAGTGTGAGGGGTGAGAGGATTCACCAGAGACTGAGTGGGGAACAGAAAAGGCAGACTGACTGAAATATACTGCTGAAGGGAGCAGGAGAAGTCTCCTGCACCATGTAGGTCAGCTCAGTGGCTGCGGATTGCTTCATAGGTTGTGTCTTAACCCCTTGTGCCACCAGGGAGGCTCCTCTGTGTCTCTTTTCTGTCACCTATAACTGGCAATGAGTTAGCTTTCTTTGACCTCCAATCTCAATTCTATCAGTTCTTCTCTCGTCTCACACCTTCTCCAACCTCGGGAGCAATGGCACCCTTATCATCACCCCTAGTCTGCCTGTTTCAGATTCTTGTGAAATCTCCCAACAGAAATGAGGAAAGTTGTTAGGTCAGGGGATAAAATTTAATAGGTCAAATTATAGACTTGGTAGTCATTAATCCAATTTACCCCCCAAAACCCACCCTCAGACCAGCTTCTGCTCTCAATCCATACTTCCTACAACACATCTAGCCACCACAATGTCCCTCTCTGACACATAAATGTCTGAATATATGCAGGAACACTCATTACATTTAGTAGCTTTCATTTACCAACTCCATGTGTTCCCTTTACATCCACATGGACATATTCAGTTCATCTTCATATAAATCATTAAATATTGGAAAATAGCTATCATGTCCTGTTTCGTTTTTTTCCTTTTCTTTTCAACCTTCTTGTCTGGCACAGTGCTTCAAATTGAATATATATGTTGAAAACTTAATGACCAAGGTGATTGATTGGGGAGCCGACTTTTGGGAAGGACATTAGTACCCTGTGAAAGAGGCTCCAGAGAGCTTACTTGCCCCACTTCCACTGTGTGAAGATACAAGTGGGAAATCTTCAACAGGAAGAGGGTCTTTCATGGAACCCAAACATGCTGGTACCCTGATTTTGAGAACTTGAAATTTCCAGAGCTGTGAGAAACAAATCTCTGTTGTCATCCTTCCAGTCTGGTATTTTGCTGTAGCAACATGAGCAAACTAAGACACATCATTTTTACTCATCTTTAATAAATAAATGTAATAAAGTCATATGAAATCATGTTTATAAGGTTCATAGGATAGTATGTAGCACAGTAAATACTCAATGAATATTAAAGAGTGAATTCTCATAGCTTGGCCTTTCCGGTGCCAAAATGAGACACATGTCCACTTTGAGTTTCCTTTCAATTGGACAATTAGGTCACACTCCATTCTTCTTCCCCAGCCTAACTTTTCCTCATAAAGTTCTCCTATGCCTGTTTTTCCCATTCAAATATAACCCCTACCATCTTATGTGGCAATAATGGCTGAACAAATATGAATGCACCAAACGTGGGATGCTACCTGAAAGCCAAGATTGGTGGCCACCCTGAAAGAATAGAGATAAAAATACAAACGTGTTAATATACAGGAATCAGGCAGAACCAGCAAGCAATGGAAACAAGATCAAGAGCTAAGGGGAAACAGGAAATATCTGTAACTTGCCTTGACTGGACACAAGAAGTGTGGTATCTGTGTGGTTCTAGCTGCCTTTAACTGACCACGTGGTGGCAGGCATTGTGCTAAGTGCTTTCCTTACATTATATCATATCCCTCTCCAAGATGCTATAATGTTACCTCTCTCACAGATGAGAAGTCCAAAATTCAGAAAATCTAGGTCACTCCTCAAGGTAGAGTAAATGAGAAGTTGTATCTGGGTCTGAGGTGGCCTTTCTCTGATGTCACGGACCATACTAACTCCAAAAAAATAAGAGAAATGCTTGTGGTAGAATTTCACCCTCTGAAACTTGTGCTATTCAGTTGGGTTTTATTGTTGTTGTTGTTACTTTTGTTGTTGTTATTCTAAATTTGGGACATTTCTCTCTTGGATTGGGGAAAGCAGGCCATTGCAATTTACCAGTGGAATCCATTACCTCCAAGACATTGCTCTCCTCTATCAGCCATCTGAGGTGTGCCATGTGTATCAGCCTGCTAGGCACCCTGCTATCCCTGTTAAAGTCCCCCATTCTTGTCTCATCTGTTCAGCCCCGCACTGACCAAGTGTTAGAGCTGCATCAGCTCTTCTAGATTGTTACCAAAGATTTTTAATGCCTTATCCTGGTCATAAATTGTGAGAACTTCCTTATTGTCTTTAAAATTACTCCCCAAACAGTTACCCAACTTTCTACTAACTTTTCTTCCTGGCCCAATGCTCTTTTCTTACCTTTTTTTTAAAAAGATTTTATTTATTTATTTATTTATTTGTTTATTTATTTATACAAGCACTGGGTACAGTCTGAAGCGCGGGAAGGTAAAAGAATTCACCAGAGCCAGAGCGAGGAGCAAGAACAGGCAGACTGACGAAATACACTGCTAAGGGGAGCAGCAGGCACAGCAGGAGAGGTCTGCGCAGCGTGTGGGACCCTCGCCGGCAGCCAGGGATCAAACCGGCACTGCAGAGGCTGAGGGCAGCTTCGCAGGCCAGCACTCAACTGTTGCGCCACCAGGGGAGGCCCCCAATGTTCTTTTCTGTATTTGTTCTTTGTTAACAACTTCTTCTTTAGCTGCCTCCCTGCTTTCGTTGGGGTCATTGTAGTCCTCAAAGCTGCCAGGACAGATCTTTAAGAAAGATAGAGTCAAAATATACACCCAGAACGTGTGTAGAGATCCTCCAAATAGAAAGTGTAGTTGGTTCACCTGTCAGCGGGTGCCTTTGGGCAATTCCCTTTTGATGCGGGGGGGTCCTGGGTTTTTCCTGTGAACAATTTTCTAGAATTTCCTCCATTATAGACTAGTGGCTCTTTGAGTAGTGAAATAATTCTTTTGCAAGACTTGATTCTGCATGTCCTTGTTTACATATGGAAAAGAGATATGCTATCACTACAGAATGCAAAGTAGAAGAGGGAGCAAGAGCCAAAATGGGAATGGAATTTCCACCCTGCTGTGGGGCAGTAACTTACCTGGCATGTTTGCCAGTTCCACACAGTTCTCCAAGAACAAGTGCCCAGGGCTGGCTCTGCCTCTGCGGAGAAGAAGCCATGTCACATCATTCTGTTTGCCCATCTTGGATTCTCTATTTCCCACACCTACTGTGAGTGAAGTGAGGAGAAATGAACAGTCAGATGTGCAATTTCATTTGATCCAAGTCATTCCAACATCTGTAAAGCAACCAAGAATTCATCCATCACCAAATAAAGTCATTATCGAAACAGCTGTTACCTAGACATGATTCTCAGATGGGGCAGTGGGAGAGCAATTTATCTCTTAGCACCAGCTTGCCAGCATCTAACTGAGGAGAAATCCTCAGAACATAACGTTCAGGCAGACATGTTGAAAATGTCTTTTCAAATTATTTTTCAAAGGATGTCTATTGTTTTCCAATGTGCAAAATACTCATAGAAAATTTGGAAAGTTCAGAAACATATTCATGGAGGAAAATGACTTCTAATAATGAAGTTAACCATTATTAATATTTTCATATATTCCCTTCCAGGCATTTCTCCATATATCATCATGTGTTGATGTGTGTGATATATACACATATTTCCTGCATATATATACATATTCCCTACATACATATTATAATATGTATATGATGGTCTTATAGACATATATCATATATATTCCATATATTTAAATATATAGAATATGTTTATGCACAGATATATATGCATAGATATTGGATATTGTGTGATTGAGAATATACTCTATATTTATATGTGTTTCTATCACCAATCAAGTCGACTCAGGAAAAATTTGTCTATTTATATGGCTCTGCCCTCAGTTAGCCAGGTTCCTTTGAGGGGGTGGGGTCTCAGGCAAAGATTCCATTTTATTTATCTTCTTCTAGTGTTTGGCATCTTGTTTTATGTGGTCACTCCCCATGACTTCTGGAAAAGTTCCCCAACCCATCTGGGCACCCTTGACTTCATATATCAGGATATCTCTGAAATTGTGTATTCAATGTCCAGTATTAACAGAAGAGAGAGATAACAGAATTAAATAAACCCCATATATTAAATGGGGAAAAGTTGAAAAGAATACTTCAAGTCAAAAGGAAATGACACAATGATGCAGGAAGTGAGAGATATATTAACAGAGACCAATTTAAGACAAAAAAGAAAGAGGTACAGGCCAAGTCAGACTGAGTAAAGTTCAAAATTTTCCCCTTAGTAATTAGAGCAGTTAGTAATTAGAGCAATCCCATTTGAATATTTCTCCTAACCCTCTGTAAAACTTCTTTATGAGAAAGGAAGATATATAAAGTATATTGCTTACCTTCAAGGAACTCCCAGACAGGAATATATACCATTCTCTAGGGCCAAGTTTCTCAACCTTGGCACTATTAACATTTAGGACCAGATAATTCTTTGTCATGGGCACTCTCCTGTGCTTTGTAGGATGTAGTTTCTACCCATTAGATTCCAGCAGTATGTATCCATTCCCTCCCCACCAAGGACGTTATGACAACCAAAAGTATTTCCAGGTGTTGTGAAATGTCCCTAGGGGGTGCAAAATTTCTCCCAGGTAAGAAAAACTGAACTATATTTAAGGGATGGAAGGCAGGGGGCTATTTCTGTACCTGGTGACAAATGACACTATTTGCAAATCATAAAAAAATAATCAGCAACAATTTCCCTAGGAAATTCCAAACTGAGAGCAACTGAAGCAATATGGGTTGGAGAAGGAGAGAAGAAATAAAAATGAATTAACTTATCTCACTTACTTTAAACCTCTGGTCAGTCTTTCAAGGTGGGCCTTATTTGCTTCATTTTATAAGAGAGAAATCCAAGGCTCAGAGGGGTAAATAAATTGTCCAGGAACACAGAGCAGGGAAATAACAGCAGTCCCCACCCCACAATGGTCTATTCATATGAAAGCATAAGAGTTCCTAGAGTTTGGAGGAAGGAAATCTTATAAATTCTAACTTTGAATTCTAAATCAGAAAGCATGGTGCCTGAGGAGATGAGCTCAAATGGAGGCCAACTTTAGTGACAACAAAAACTGAGTGATTCCATAGAGAAGATCTTCGAAATTCTCTGGTTTATTTAGAATTACTTTGTCAGCAAGATTGTTGTTGAAATATTTTGTCTACTGATTGGACCCTACAATTAAGTCTCCCTTGATGAAGACATGTTAAGGCTAATTTTAAATCTGATTACCGTCAGCACAACATCCACTTGAAACTGTATTTCAAACACGCGGCAGCAATATTCCCAGGGATATCAGTGTCAGAGTTTGTTGTCAGAAGTCTCTTCAGCCGTGTCTCCCTCTCCCAGCCCTGCAATCCTACCCAGACACTGTCAGTTCACAGTGTGTTAAGCTCAAAGTGCCTCCATGCAAGGAAAGTTCCCAGTGCTTCTTTCAGTAGCTCAGAAACGCAGTGGTGTCTAAGTGTTGGCCTGAATCAAACAGCAAGTGAAGAGTGAAAATCTAATCAGATTAGTGAAGGGAAAGTCTCTGGGCCATGTCCTATAGCCCCCTGAATAGAATCTTCCCGTATTAGTAGCAGTTATATATGACTGTGGAGCTTCTGCTCCCTTGTGGAGGATTAAAGTTTGAGACAGATTGACATGGATTATTAAAAAAGCCTCCTGATCCCAAAGCCTTCCACTTTGTCTCAGATTTTCCTATCTTCTTTGAACAAAACATATGTTAAGAAAGATAGGAACTCTGAAGTAAGTTCCTCCAGCCCCTCTTTACCCAATGGAGAAGCTGACATTCTACCTACTTCTGCTGCTTAAGATGACACCACACACAGAAAAGTGTGCCAAGACAGGACAAGTGGGCCAGCACCATCAGGCTGAGGGCTATAGATTTCATTCTGGAATCTGTACATCTGCCCGGGTCCAGTGCTAATCCTTTTTATGACTCTCAATTTCCCCAGCTCCTCTTTCCTGTGCCATTGAGATAGTACACATCTCTGTAAACATCTCTCTTCTTCATAAATTCCGAGCACTGAACAAAGACCCTAAAGCCCTTCATGTTTGGCTCTCATTTATTTCTTCAGATTCACCTCACTTACAATGAAGTCTTTAAAAGTACAGACGTAAGGAAGATAGAAGAGAGATTTGGGAGATATAATTGATAACACCATGTGACCAATTGGATGTAGGAGTGAACTCCAGGGAACAGTCCAGAGATACTCTGAGGTTGCCTGCTTGATTGATAAGGGCTATGGCATATACATTAAACAGCAGAATGAACTCAGGATGTGTAAGATGGGGTTGAGGGGAAGATGCATGGTTCCATTTAGGTTATAAGGATTTGAACACCAAGGACCACTCCATGAGAGATGAGAGCTGCCTGTCATGACCCCTTAACTGCCCTCTTATTCTCCTTGTCCTCCCAAATGAGCTGCATCACCACTCCATTGTCTACACAGATGTCTAACTGGATAGGTGAACAAATGAGAAGTGACAAGCTAGAGTCTTAAAGATTTTGGGTAGTGAAGAAAATGCGGGGAGAAGTAGGAGTCTTCTCGTTTCTTATATGCATTTGCAGACCAACCAAAAATTGACATTAACTAAGGGGACATGACCTTCAACTTCTGAAATAATAGCTGGGCTGCAACTTTGATCTCCAGGCTCAGTTACAATGATCTTTAGCCCCCTAAAAATTGACGACCTGAAAGACTCCAAAAGAGTCTTCTACATCTGCCAGTAGCAATTTGTTTGCTTATGCATTTCATTATTATTGTTAACATTGTTATTGTTATTGTTATTGTTATTGTTGTTAATAATAACATTATTATTATTGTTATTTTATAACATCTCAATTTTATTTTTAAATATATATTTATTTATGCATACAAGAGCTGGGGTATAGGCCAGAGATATAGGGGGTGAGAGGATTCACCAGAGACAGAGTGGGGAATAGAACAGGCAAATTGACTGAAATACACTGCTGAGGGAAGCAGCGGGCGAGACAGGAGAGGTCTGCTTCCCCATGTGGGTTGCTCCCTGGCTGACCTGGGATCGAACTCGTGCTGCAGAGGCTGTGAACTGCTTCATAGTGTCGCTTAATCCCTTGCACCACCAGGGAGGCCCAACATCTCAATTTTAAAACAATCTTTTGTTGGTGTTTCTTATTCTTCCAATTTTTATTTCTTGCAATATATTTTTTAAAGAATCCCATTTTATTTAACTGCTATCCCCATTCAACTTTTAACCTTCTGGGATATACAGTCAGAGTTTCCCATTTTATTATTTTTTCATATTTTCACTTTTAACATTCTACCTTACACAGAATTCAGTCTGTGAATTCTGATTTGTTTGATTCCTATTTGTTTAATTCCTGATTTGTTTGATTAACTTTTCAACTGCTGGTATTAATTTTCAGTTGTTTAAATTTTTTTCTCTAAACCTTCCCTTTGTATTCAGTTTTTACTTTAGTGTATTACTGATTCATTTAAAAAATTTTCTATGCTTTCATGTATTTTCAAATTTCTACCTTAAATATGTAGCCTATTTCTCCAAACACAGACTTTTAGAAATGAATTATGAAACAATTTTGAAATAAAAAGGAGACATACACATGCACATCTTTTTCCTTGCAAAATGGAATTCCTCCTTAATCCACAATATAATGCTGCCTTAAATGGCACATCTGAAGCTCTGGAATGATGACATATCATTTTATAAGAAGGTGTGGGTTTTATAACTTCTGACTGAATTCAGAGAACAATAGAAGAGAGGAATTACAAAGGACTACAGTCTTATAAAAGGAGAAAGGTGTTATGGGAGTAATACAATGGGAATTTGAACCAAGTGACAGATTCTTTGGATGCTAAATTTGGGTGGGTTGGGGAAAGCAGTTTGATAGAGAGAAGATTTTGAGCCCTTACCACATGCTGACAGCACCATCCTATCTACTTTAATAAACAATGCTCCCTTTCATCTTTGTAGGTGGCCATCCAGGCTGTGCTGTCCTGTATACCTCTGGCCGTACCATGGGCATTGTGATGGACTCCAGTGATGGGGTCACCCACCTTTGCCCATCGTGAGGGGTATGTCCCCATACCCATGACATACTACATCTGGACTTGGCTGACCAGGACCTGAAAAACTACTTTATGAAGATAGTTAGGGAGCATGACTACAGTTTCACCACCATAGCTGAAGGGGAAATCATATGTGACATCAAGGAGAAGCTCTGTTATGTTGCCTTGGACAAGGAACAAGAGATGGCCACTATGGTCTCTAGCACCTCACTGGAAAAGAACTGCCCAATGGTCAGATCATCACCATTGGCAATGAGCAGTTGTGCTACCCGAGGGGCTCTTCTAATCCTCATTCCTGGCCATGGAATCCTGCAGCATCCAAGAAACTACCTTCAACTCCATCACGGAGTGTGATGTCAACATCCATAAGGTTTCCTTTATCAACATAATGCTGTCCAGTAGGACCACCATGTACCCCAACATTGCAGATAGGACAAAGATCACTGCCCTGGCTCCCAGCACCATAAAGATCAAGATCATTGAGCCCCCTGAGCCCAAGTATTCTGTGTGGATAGGTGACTCCATCCTGCCCTCACTGTCCACCTTCCAGCACATGTGGATCAGCAAGCAGGAGTATGATGAGTCTGGTCCTTCCATCCTCCACTGCTAGCAGTTCTAGGCAGATTGTTACTTAGTTGCATTACACCCTTTCTTGAGAAAACCTAACTTTGTGCAGAAAACAAAGGATGAAATTGTCATGGCTTTATTAGTTATTGTTTTGTTTTGTGTGTGTTGGTGCTTGACTCAGGTTTAAAACAGGAACAATGAAGTGTGTGACAGCAGTCATTGGAAAGAGCATCCCCCAAGTTCCACAGAATGACTGAGGATTTTGATTGTATATTGTTATTTTTAATAGTCATTGCAAATATCCTGATGCATTGTAACAGAAAGTGTCTTGACATCCCCAAAGCCACCCCACTTGTTCCTAAGAAGGGTTATTTCTCACCCAGGTCCACACATGGGAAGGTGATAGCACACATGGGAAATGAGATAGGGTGGTAATGGCAAATATCACTTTTTAAATAAAAAGTAATAAAAGATAATAAGATGTTTCATTTATAATAATAATCATTTATAATAATGGTTATAAATGATTTTAAAATATTGTTATCTACTTGTTTTAATGTTTTCTTATGTTCTCTGAATCTTTTTTGATTTTATAATAGAAGGTAGAACAACTTGCAATAACATGACCTCTACATACTGACATTGTCTCCTACTATATTAAGATAGAAGTTAGAATTCCGTTGAGTACCACTAAATTTCTCTGGCCCTGCCATGTTCCTCTTCAAAGAATTGGAAGCCAATCAAGGAGCAAGGTGACCCAGTTTCTCTTGCTTTACTCTCGTCTCACTTAGCTTCTACCTGCCTACAGGATCGAGATCAAACATTTGGCAGAGAATGTGTTTGTGCAAGTGAAAGAGGATGGCCTTGTTTTAACACTCCAAGTACTTTCATTGTCCTATTTCCAAACATTTATTTACACAGCCCCCTGCCACTTTAGAGATATTTCCAGATCAAAGCTCCCTAATTGATCTTAATTGGTCAAGGCCATAAGCTGATCAATGTTCTCTCCAAGGATTTTAGCTACATCAGACCTAAGCAAATGGGATAAGAATAGCAAGAAGACTGTATAGGAGAGAAGATGGAGGACACAGAAGAAACCTGCAACCACATGCTTAGTGGACCACCTGGATTAATGTCTTGGCATAGATGCCTTGGTAATTGTATCACATTATCAACAATCCGTCAGTCTTCAGGAACTGAAAGGGGGAGTTTTGGGAGAGCAAAGTGGGCATGTTCCCTCAAATTTTGTACTTATAATCACTCATATGCTGGAAGGTTCTGCCTCCATCCCTCCATGTTCTACCCTTATTGTTTGAACACTTAATTTGAATAAACATCTTTAATTATCTCTCTTTTTTTAAAAGATTTATTTACTTATTTATACAAGCACTGGGTACAGTCAGAAGTGCGGGAGAGTGAGAGAATTCACCAGAGCCAGAGCAGGGAGCAGAGCAGGCAGACTGACAACTACACTGCTGAGGGGAGCACAGGCATGGCAGGAGAGGTCTGTTGCACCACGTGGGACCCTCACTGTCAGCTGGGGATCGAACCAGTGCTGCAGAGGCTGCGGGCAGCTTCGCAGCCCAGCGCTCAACTGCTACACGAGGGGAGGCCCTAATTATCTCTTTAGGATAGACTCCAGAAGTAGGATTGCTAGGTCAAAGAGTATAAATAGCTTTGAGAGACTTTATTCATGTTCACGCATTAGCTTTTCCCCACTGGATGACCTATTAAAAACAAACATTCTATAACAGTCGCGTCTTTTAAGCACTTGATAAATTACTAGAAATAGTGGAGCTTAATGCTCTTCAACATACTTAAAGCTTCACTTCTCCCAATCTACTGGCTGGATTTTAAATATTTAAAATTATTCGGTAGTCCACAAAGTTTTCAATGATGGTGACATGCCCAATGTAAACATTTAAAATTCCTGAACCAAGGTAGTCAAACAAATGTGGAATCTATCATTCAAATGATCCAAACAGATTGTGTCAGCTAATCAAAAAATGAAAGACTTCAGGAGTCTTGATGATTGTGTAAAATGCAGGGTCATGCATATGATATGCTATAATTGTAGAAGGTTTTCTCTCATTAACATAGAATACACATATTGTAATACTCATCCTGTTAAAGTATACGATTCAATGGTTTTTAGTTTTACAACAATATTAAATTCTAGAATATTTTCAGTACTCCACAAAGAAAATCCAGGCCTTCTGATAGTCCCTCCCTCAGGTCCTAGCAACCACTAATCTGCTTTCCACGTGTATAGATACGCTTATTGTGAATATTTTATATAAATGGAAACATACAGTGTGTGGCTTTTTGTGACTGCCTTCTTTGACTTAGTGCAATGCTGTCAAGTTTCATCCATGTTACAGCATTATCAGTTCCTCATTCCTGTTTTTAGCTGATATTCCATTGCATGAATAGTTCACATTTTGGGTATCCACTCATCTGTGAAATTTTTTTAATATAAACTTTAAATTTAAGTTTGAAGTTTAACCAGAAAAGAATGCTAATCTTAATTATATGCTTGATGAATTCTAATCAACAACCAGCATCCAGACCTAGAAACAGAACATTTACTAGAACCCCAAAAATCCTTTGGGCCTTTTTCCAGTTCCTAACCACCCTCTATGCATAACTACCATTTTGCCATCAAAGATTAATCTTGATATCACAGATTAATTTTGTCCATTTAAAAAAATATACAAATTACATCATATACTTAAAATGTTCTGTCTTGTTTATTTCACCCACCTTAATATTTGTGAAATTATGTATGTTGTGACATATAGTTGTAGTTGATTCTTTGTCAAAGTTATATTATATGATTTTCCACTGTGCAAATACTATTATTGATGAATGTTTGTATTTAAATTGTTGGATATTAATAATGCTTCTCTGACTACTTGTGCATGTTTCTCAGAGAATATATGTATGCATTTCTATTGACCATGTGTCTAGGAGTTGAATTGCTGCTTTGTAGAGTGTATCTGTATTTGTGTTCACTTTTAATAGATACTAGGAAATAGTTTTCCAAAATGATTGTGCCAAGTTACAATCTAGGTTGCTTCACATCCTTTCCAACACAGAGCATTATCTGTCATTTTCATTTTAGCCATTCTGGTTGGTGTAATATAATACTGATATTACATTTTAGTTTCTAATTATTTCCAAAAGACTAATGAAGTTTAGCAATTTTTCATATAGTTGTTGGCCATTTGGAAGTCCTGTTTTTTGAAAGGTGTGTTAAATATTTTCCCCATTTTCTACTGGATTGTCTGTGCTTGCTAATTAGTGCATAGAAAATCTTTTCATATTTATTTTTATTTTTCATCAGAATTCTTTATTTTCTGGATTTGAATCTTTTGTCAAATAAAGGCATTGCAAATATCTTACCCTGTGACCTGCCTTTTCAATCTCTTAATTTTTTCTTTTGATAAATAATCATTAAGTTTAATAATGTTTTTCAGATTACCAATATTTTCTTTTATGATTAGTCATTTTTTTTTGGATCATGCTTAAGAAATCTTCTCCTATGCCCAAATCATGAGACCGTATTTTAATGTGTATGAGAGTGATGTTTATTATGAACTTCCTACTTAATGGTGGGTTTATCTCTGTTACTGCCCTATCAGGAGGGGTATGCAGTTTCTTATATATTTTCTGAATGGAAATGAGATCATCGTGGCACACAACCTGCGAGCACCAAATACACTTAAAGGAACCTGACCCAGGATTGTCTCTTAACTCAAGTTTCTCATTGAATGTCTAATTTCTTTTCAACTTGTACATCATCTTCATTTGTGGCAATAATTAGTTTTGACTCATTAATTTCTGTCTTTTCATCTAACTATAAGCCACACTTTGTGACTCTATTAGTCAGTTTGGAACTATTTAGGCAAGAATGAGCCACTTTCTGGGCCTCTCAGCAATGTCTAAAGATTTATATCTCCATCTGAACTCTTCTCAAAGATGCCAAGTGTTCTTTCAATTACTAATCTGGTGACACTTTGAGCATCACTGTAATTTATGTCACAGAGAGTCTGGGGGAAAAAAGAGAAATTAGCCAGATTTTCAATGGCATTTTACTGTCACATGAAAGGGAAAGATGGTCCACAGGCCATCTTCTCTCCAGGGGTCATGGTGCCTTCTCAACTCACCCTGATACACAGTGTTTGCATCAAGCAAACAATGATGATTGATTCTGACACAGCATCTCACTTCAAATGCAAAACATACTCTTCTTCCAAATTAACTGCTGTTAAATAATAGGATCAGGGAGAGTTATACAACCAGATTGCTAAGGAAAGAATGATTCATTGGGTGCTGGGAACACCAGCGGGCCTCATGCCTTTGCAGAGCACAGCACCTGCATCTCACCATAATGGGAGGCTCTGTTAAAGCTATCCAAGCACATTTCATTAAGAAGTATGGCAAGCTTCACAAATGGCAACTATCAGGACTCATAACAGCAGGGGAATGAGAGGGAAAGTCAAGATAATACCCATACACTCCCGTGGTGTTCCTCCTTAATTCACACAGGAGGGATGTTAAGACTGAGGGCAGCGGAATTTCTTCCCCAGAAGCTGGCCAAGAGAACAGTTTGAGAAGATGTGACAAAATATATTTAATTGCCTCCCAAACCTGCAATTCTTCAAAGTTTGATAAAACAGCTAAGAAGCAATCTAAACAATGCTAATGGTGTGTCACTCCAAATCCCTGCTTCTTCATATTGAGGGGCAGGAACATTTAATGGTGATGCATAGAAAATATCTCATTGCCTATGTTTCTGTACAACAATGAAGGTTTCAGCTCCAGCTCCAAGGCAGAAATGATTTTTCCCTCCAAAAGAAATTTTAAGCATCCTTCAGCTTGTTGCAATGTGCCGGGCATGTGATCATCAGAGCTAAAAGCACCCGGTATAACAACCAAAACACAGAATCACAAAGGTTACACCCACAGTCAGGAGCAGCCAAGTGCATTTGAGACAAGCAAGGTCCTTGCTAGAAATCAGTAGTGAAAACTCAATTCTAAACATGATATTTGTAAGAAACACAACCATTGGTCATCTCCTTTATGAGTCCAGAGCAATATGTAACACCCAGGGGGAAAAAGCAGGCTATAATCTTCTCTCAGAGAGAAGAATAAATATCAGAGCTCATCATCTGTTATGTTTTTTTGTAGTTTTCTTTATATATGTATACCTGTACCAGCTGTATATAGTTTTCATTAATGGGTTTCTTCTTTGGTTATCTCCATTCACTCTGAAGGAAGGTGGTTCTTAGCAGATAGTCAGAGTCAAGATTTCAGGGTTCAAACCAAGTACAAACACCCTCCACAATTCTATCTTGACAAAATGTATTTCTTTTTGGCTGAGTAACAGTCTCCAATTATATGCTGCCACATAAATCCTTATAAAATCATTGTTTATTTTTAATCATTCAAATTTATATGTTTTGAATACAAATTTTCTTTTTAAAAATATCAGATGGCATTTAAACATTTATTTTTTTCAGTGTTGCATTCATTGATTTGCTCCAGAAACTACTAAGAATCCTGTACCTAATTGTTCATTAGTTTATAAGTTTAATAAAGAATAATAGATTATTTTAACAATAATAATTATGAGATTTCTCTATTTATAGAAAATATATGCAAAGCAAATAAAAATCATTTCCATATCCTCAATTATTTCATCTAGCCAATGCCATTACATTCTAAAGAAGTACTGTTTAGCTAGATTTAAAAAAAAACTTAATGTCTGTTTATGGTTCCTTTAATGAATTCCATTATTTTATCTGGTTTCTTGTCTTTTCTTGTAAGCATAATATTATTTACTCTCTTGCATGTTGCAAGTCGGTCTACATTAATATGTATGAATGTATCTTCCTTCATTTCAGTACATGTAAGCAAACAAGCACATTTCAGACTGCCCTTGGAGACAAACACACACACACACACACACACACACACACACACACACACACCAAACTTGTGTGATCACATACAGAAAGAATTTGTTTCCCTTACTCAGTTTTGCAGTCCATCAGAATGATAAATTACCAAGGAAAAGGAGTAGATTGTCAATGATCTTCTCTACTTCCAAATACAATAGTTGTTATAATTTGGTTTTTATTTTATCAAAGGTATACATGTGTCCATATAGATCCAATGCTTCTACCAGGACTAGCACTTAAACCAAACTAAACCAAACCCTTCTTCACCCACAATCTCAGGTTCCCATTTGTAAGAGTTCACCTTTTGCAAATTTAGAACTTTTACTCTTGCTTTTGATCTGCATATCAAATTACAAGACAGCTTTAGCTTTAGTGCTACTTGTAATATCTCACTGGTTAGGCAGCATAAGTTGACTCCCTATTATGGAAGAAAAGAATTTAGCTTAGAAGTGTGTGCTTCCTCTACGTTATTTTTAAAAATTCTTTGATAATTGCTTTCTTCTCTCTTTCATGTTAGAGGCCTTCCTAAGTCTGATGGTCTTTGGCTATCTACTTACTGAAAGAATGGGACCCTAACAAATTGATGGAAAGTTTGTGTGTCTGACTGATCCTTAGTATGTACAAAGTTCTCATGTAGCATGATCTCAATAGGTTATATCACGGGTCACTACAAGTGTCTATTTCATTGTCTTTTCTTGGGGTAGGTTGTATTCCTCAATGGAAAATATTAAATCTCTATCGAGACAGTACAAACCTGGCAGATACAGAGAGATAATACTTGAGACCATTTCCTGCACATTCATTAACACATTTAGTCTTTATAAATTCTGTGAGGTAAGGACTTCCCAAATAATGCTCATCAGGGATATTGGTCTGTAGTTTTGTGTATGTGCATGTGTATGTGTGTGTGGGTATGTCCTTCTACACTTTCAGTAATCGAGTAAGATCCTCAATTTTTTTAGAAGAGTTTGAGGATAATTCATCTCTGAAGTAGAACACACAAACGAAACCTTTTGGCCCTGGGCTTTTGTTTTCTGGGAGAGTTTGATTATTGTTTCAATTTCCTTGCTGTAAAAAAAGTTGTAATTAATCATTCTTTTTCAATGAGATCTTCACCCTCATTTCTGGAAGAGTCTGCTGTCAAGAAATCCTGAGCTTTCTGGGGTGTAAATCAGACAGTGTCTTCATCTTTCCACTCTGAGGAAAAGAATCAGTATTCAATATTCGTGAGTCTGGATAAGTCAATATTTACTTATCACTTATACTTTTCAGATTCAAATATTTTTTACCCTTATCTTTTCGCCCTTCTTTTTGTTTTTAGGACTCCATGCTTGAATAAAGCAAACAAATAAGGCAAGCAAACAAATGAACAAACTCGTATCATTTTAGTGGGCTTCAGGAAGGAGCAAAGATAAATACACAGTGTTAATTCATTATCACTTCCCAGAAGACCATAATAATAATAAAAAAACTCTTTAAAATTTATTTCTACTTCATCAATATCAACTCCTTGACAATAATTGATTAACACATGACAATGCAAATGTATTTTAATTATAATAAATAGTGTCTTTATATGGTATTAGTTAGAAATCACTTTCTTATAAACAAGTCATTTCACTTGACAAGAATCCTGAGACTGTATGTTATTGCCTTCATTATTTGGATGAGAAAGTTGAAATCATAACGGTAAATTAAAATTCAGTGGTAGATGACTAAACAATGCTTAGGAAATGCTAAGACAAGAGACAATGCATTTCATATGGAAAAACTGAGGTTTAATGATGCATGATATTATTATAGTTAGTAAGTTACAGTGTTGGACCTCAAACCCAGACCTGATTAAAAGCCCAAAAGATCAATGAAACCAAAAGCTGGCTCTTTGAAAAATAAACAAAATAGACAAAACTCTAGTTAGTTTCATTAAGATAATGAAGGAGAGAAGTCAAATGTCAAATAAATAGGATCAAAAGTGAAAGAAGAAGAATTACAACAGATGCTGCAGAAATTCAAAGGATAATAAGAGATTGTTAAGAATATTTATGTGCAAGCAAGTTCAATGACACAGATAAACATATTCTTAGAATTGTACAATCATCTAAGACTGGATAAGGAAGAAATAGAAAACCTGAATAAACCAATCACAGGGAAAGAAATTGAAAGAGTCATCAAAAGTCTCACAAAAAGCAAAACTCAGGACCAAATGGCTTACAGCAAGTTCTACCAAATTTTAAAGACAAACTAATATATATCCTGCTAAGACTCTTTCAAAAACTTGAAAGAGAAGTGATATTTCCAAACACACTTTAATAGGCCAACATTAAACTAATACCAAAACCAAAACAATACAGAGAATTACAGGACAATCCCTAATGAACACAGATGAAAAATCCTCAACAAAATTTTAGCAAATAGAATCTAATAATGCATTAAAAGATTTACACATCATGACGAAGTGGGGTTTGTACCAGAAACACAAGGATGTTTCAGCATCCAAAAATCAATCAATGTAATCACCACATCAACAAAAAGGAAAGAAAAATCATATGATCACATCAATAGATGCTGCAAAAGCATTTGGTAAGATTCCATGTCCATCCAGGGTCTCATTTTTTTTTCTAGATAATCAAACTATTTTTGAAATAACTTTAGCCAAATCTGTGCCTATGGCTATGTTTTATACTGAAGAATTACAATTGAGTAATCTTTGTACCACTTGATAAGGTGGCTGTTGGATAAACATTCTTGGGGTGGTGGAATTTGTCACATCACTCTGTGTCTACTATTCCACTTAAACTTCATAACAACACTGGAAGGTGAATGCTCTTCTCTGTGAGGCTGTGATTCAGGAAGGCTTTACACAGAGCCAGAAGTAGGTCTCTGTTTAAAAAAAAAAAAAAAGCTCTCAAGATTTAAGCCAGCCTTCATTTCCCTGTACTTTCTGTTCCTATGAGCTCAGCATTATGTTCTTATGATCAAAAAGTTTCTTGCATGTCAACTTTCCCTCTTGCCTGTGACTCTTGAAGTTTGATTTGTGTCATTCATTCCCCAAAGTAGTTCAGACAGCCCTGCCAGTAGCAGGAAAGTGATCAGCAAAAATATCCACCCCTGATTGGGCCTGAAACAACTGACTATGAAAGCCAAATGCTTTAATTTGGAGGATATGAGCTGAATATTGAGAGGATGGAGAAGATTCATTGTTGTGTTTTGGGAGGGCAGGGAAGGAGTGCATCCCGCTATGGAAATTTCTGATTAATCAGATTGGTTCATGGTCTGTAGGTCTGGCTCTGTAAATAGAAAGCAGATGCTGCTGTGGGACCTGCCAGAGTAAAGAAATAAATGAAATGGCTTCAAGCTGTGACAATCTCAATGCAAAATATTTGAAGAAATGATAGTGAGTTTTAGATATTTTATTAAAATTGGCAGGAGTTAGGGGTTATAGCCATAACACCTTATTCATTTTAGAGAAAGTTGCCTGAAATGTTTCAAATAAACTTTCCCAATATCCTTGTCCAAAACAAATAAACAAAAAAATGAGGGGAATGGAAATAACTATCATTTGAACTTGCAATATCAACCCATATGCAAAGTGCATTTTTATTCTCTTAAAAGTAAGATACATATTCAGACTGTGCATCATGTGCCAGTGTAGGGTAAGGTAAATAATTGTCAGGCTTTTCTGCCCTCCCCCATTGGTATTAATGATGGACCCCTATGGTCCTGAATGCATGCCTGATGGCGGGCACCTGAGGTAGGGTGTGGGCATATGTAGGTGGGTACACCTGGGCTGAGAGACTGGGCTTATCAGGGTGGCGTCACCGGGACACCAGCAGAAGGGAAAGGCAGAGCGAAAGGAGCAGAGAAGCAAAGGCCACGAGAGAACGTCGGAGAGCCTAGAGAGAGAGAAGACTTGCTGGGCACCCCAGCACCCCTGCCTGCTGTGTACCTGGTAAACCCAAAAAATCTGTGAAAAAGCCACCAAGGACTCCAGGACCCTCCTTGCCCTGTCTGCTTGGATCATAGACAACCCGCACTGTGCTCATCCCACTGCTAAGCCAGGTATTCTATAACTGTTGTCTCATTGAATACTCATCTTCAAAAACTTTTGACTAGTTGGCATATGTGTATATATGTGTGTATATGTGTGTGTGTGCGTGTGTGTGTGTGTGTAAGCATACTCACATAAATGTATATGTTTGTGTGTGTATATATATGTATGTGTGTGTGTATGCACACACATATAAAATCTCTGACATGTGGAAGGGAGGCAAGGGAGGCAAGAGAGTGAATTAACTTGCTCTGAATTTCACACTGATAAGGGAGAGGGCCCAGGTCTGTCAAGCACAAGTCGGGGCTGGAACGGGGTGATTTGATCTTGGTTTCAGGAGCTAACTTGCCTAGTACTAATCCCAACTCTGTCTTTACTGACTACAATGCAAGTCATTTAAGTGCTCTGTGCCTCAGCTTCCCCAACAACAGTAGGGATGAAATGCTGAAGTCAATACATGACAACAGAACTCTGACCCTGGACCTCTGCAACCACTAGCACAGGGAGTGAAATACCACTTCCAAAGCAATCTGCCCAGGACTTTTAGGGCTGAACCTGTGACTGCCAGCTTCCCTAGGTTTTTTTGTTTCTTTGTTTGTTTTTTTTTTTTCTTTTTTTCCCTTCTAGAGAAATGCAAATATATCCCCCAAACAAATCCTATCAGATATTCCACTTCTAATTAGCCTACTTCCACCTGCACTCTGTGTTCTCATTATCCTGCTGGCCTTGGAGTTGAGCTTCTACTTGCTCAGATTGTATCAAATAAGATGCTTCTGTAAATACACACCTGCTTCCCCAAGCAGCCTCCAATCAGAACATAGATGAAAACTGCTCCTTTTTGAAGCTTCCCCACAGTGCTGCCTGCCTTTGAGTCTGCCAAATATAGGGTTATGGTGGCTGATCATCTCCTATAGCAAGCCCTTAACAACTTATGTTTGTTCTCATTTGGGTGGTCTTCTGTTGTTTCAATAAGTACAATTATAGTATCAAGTTCATGGGATTTTCTTGAGGATAGCTATAAATAAGGTAAGTAGTGCTTAAAACACAACCTGGCATATTTATTAAGAGCATAGAAAAGTGGTTTTTAAAATAACTTCACAATGAAAAGTGGTAAAGCAGATTCTGATAAATTCTTTACACGTGAAAAAGTTTAAGACCTAGCATAGCATGAGATGAGAGTTTGGATGGCTATTTAGTTGAAACTCTTCTTTGACCTCTCCTGAGATATCCCGTGATTCCCACTCAATATAAGAGGAATCTGAGACACAGCATATTTGAAATTGGAGGACAAAGTTGGACTCCAGAATCCATGCTATTTCCATTTCTCATGCTTGCTTTTTCATTATGATTTGTCAAAAAAAAAAAATAAGATCCCATTGGAGAAACTGCCCTTTATATTAGAACAGAGTGGGTAAGTGAGATGGTTTAGGGTTAAACCTCAAGACAGAAAAAACAAAATGAAGTATTTCCCAACCCACTGGCACAGTGATGGAGGGATGTGAGTCAGAAAGCCAACTTAATTTGGTGGCTCCTATATTTTATTTTCATGAATTTTTTCAAAATATTAAAATATATAGTTAGGTATTTTGAATAGAAAAATAAATGATGAAGAAAATGATGAAATAGAAGATGGATGGATGGATAGATAGAC
Organism: Talpa occidentalis; assembly: GCF_014898055.3. Lineage (NCBI taxonomy): Eukaryota > Metazoa > Chordata > Mammalia > Eulipotyphla > Talpidae > Talpa > Talpa occidentalis. The sequence goes on along the minus strand of NW_026555331.1, from coordinate 111,040,550 downwards.
AGATAGACAGATCTGGCTTTTAATTGACAGCTTATATCAATTGCCTGGATGAAGAGAGAACAAAGATTAGGAATGGATAAAGACAGACAATGTATACTATGGTATAAAAGTCTGTTTAAAAATAATACAGGAAAAGATAGGAAAGTCACCAGAGATGAGTCTTCTATTCAGGTGACGCTCTTTCTTGGAAACAAAAAATAAGTAAGAATCATTTGATGACGTAGGAGACAGAAAAATATGAAAATAGCCCTGTGAAGCCCATAAGTGGGTGAAATATGAATAAGCAAATATTTTATTTTTTTAAAGATTTGTTTATTTATACAAGAACCAGGGTACAGGCCAGATGCATGGGAGGGTGAGAGGACTCACCAGAGACAGAGCGGGGAACAGAACAGGCAGACTGACAAAATACACTGCTGAGGGGAGCAGCAGTTGAGACAGGAGAGGTCTGCCATGCCATGTGGGACCCTCGCCGGCTGGCCAGGATCGAACCGGCACTGCAGGTGTTGCAAACAGCTTCAAAGCGCTGTGCTCAACCGCCTGCACCAGCAGGGGAGGCCCAGCAAATATTTTAAAAGAAAAGTTTAAACTGCTAAATTAACAAAGAAACCATGTACAGGAGGTGTTTCTACTCATTTGACACATATTCTGACTGGAGCATTGAATGACCTTTAAGCAAAATTATGGTTCTCAAATCCACTTGCATTTGTATAAATTGTGTTTTCTTGTTTAAACTGGTAGATTTGGTGGGAGATCAGTATTTTACCCATTTCCCTCCCTCATTCCACAGCAAAGACATAAAACATAACAAAAGGTCTGGAAGGTAGAAAGGACAATCCCAGAGTCCCAAGCACTCACAATCTCAGCCCACAAAACTGTGGAAGCACTCAGAGAGGGATTCACTCATCTCCTGACTCACCATTCCTCTCTGCCTTTGGAATGCCTATCCCTTTGTTGGGAACTGAAATTCTGAGCACTATCCATACATCAGAGAGATTTTTCTCTCTAAAGTAAACAAATGAAGAAAAAGCTCAAGAAATTTTGACATTTCAGTGGCTCAAAAGAAAGGAAAGTTACATAAAGAAGTAAAGAAAACCTCTCCCTATACAATGAAGTATAATCATCCAAATACAAATAACACTTTTGTAAAATGTTTTTTCAGCATCTTAACATTTGAGGAAATAGTGTTAAGGGGAGCTTGGGCTGAAGTGAAGAACTAGGGATAATAGTAATCACCTCCATGACCCTCCAGGTATTGTGGACCTCCACTGTGATGCAGAGAGATGTACACAGCCCAGCTTTGTCTCTTGCAAAAAGAAGTGAAACAAAACCTAATGGAATCTTTAAAGTCAGCCATTTATAGAAAACATGGGTATGAGGAGAAAGGACAAGTTGATTGACTCAAAAGTATGCAGGACATTTTACAAGGTAACTGAATGGTATAAAACAAGTCAATAAGGAAAGGATCCCCCTAGAAAGGAAAAACTTGGGAGAAAAAAAAAATTGTGTGTGGGACTTGGTTTGGATTGTGAGTCAAATAAATGGCAAAAAGACAATTTTAGAAATACTCTAAGGACCTAATAACAAAATTTGATATTACATGATACTGCAAAATATTTGTCAGTTTTACTAGAGATAATAGTGGTGCCATGGTGGTTATGTGAGGAAAATGTCCATTTATTTTAGACCTGCATACTTAAGTATTCAGGGATAAAATAAAATCACTCAGATTTAGGTAAATTAAATTTTCAGTTATGGGGGTTTTCCAGGAACTCAAGTAAAATTATGTAAAAAAGTTATAACAAATGTATAAGTAAAACATAATGACCAAAATATAATGTAGAGGTGATAATAACATCAAATAAAGTTGCAATAAAGAGAAACTATTGCTAAATTGGGCAAAGTAAGTTGTATTATATTTTAACACTATCTATAATAAAGATATAGTAGTCATGAATGATAATGACTATTCTCTGAATCACATAACATTAAAATATTGAATAATATATTAGAAGACCAAATTAACAAAAATATATCTAATAAGAAATCAGTATGCATATCCTAGAATCTGGACAAATATGGAAAAAATTGTCAAGGTTATAAGAGATAGTATAATTAATAATCTTGAATATCTTTCTGTCTAGTTAACCATCTATATTTAATCTACCTATCATGAATTATATTTATTAGAACAATTCAAAATGCAAAATACAAAAATCATTATCTTGGGTCACAAAGCAATCTCAATAATTACAAAAGGGTCACTATACTAGCCATTTTTTTTTTACTATAGTGCAATAAAACTGCAAATAAATGGTGAAGTATTTTTTAAAGTCTACTTGGAAACTCAAAAAACCACATCCAAATAACACTGGAGTGAAAGAAGAAATTAAAACTGCAATTAAGGATGACTTAGAAAGTGACTATAATGATTAGAATTCTCAAATTCTAGTAGACCAAAGCTATATAAAAGACATTTCATAAAGAATAAGAATACGTGACCTATCCTATTTACAATATTGACCTAAGAAAAGGCATAATAAATATATAAGCTAAAATTCATAAATTTGAAACAGAACAAATGATAAATAATAGAGATTTAATTCTGACCAGACTAACAAAGAAGAGAGAACACAAATGTACAACATTAAGAGTGAAAAATCATAGACAATTGTAGAAACAGGAAAAAATATTAGGACAAAAATAAGGTTAGAAATAAATATGAATATATTACATTCTTTATTATAGGACAAAGCTCCTCACATTATACATTCTTTTCTTGAAAGAGTCACATTTAAAAGCAAATAACCAGAAAGCTTTAAATGAAAAAAGAGCTATACCAAATGATTACAAACACAAAAAATAAGTAAAGATGGTAACATTATCTAGCAATGTAGCCAAAATTTAAGGCTGAAGTATTAAAATCAAGATTTTATTTCAATGAATAATAGTACAATTCACAATGGAAATACAGCAAGCATGCAACTTGACATGTCTATACCACAGTTCAGAAAGAGATAATTAAAAACATAAAGACAAGAAAAACAAGACTACAATCATGATATAGTATGGGAAAATCCTTGAAAAATATTTATGAAAAATATTTTTGTATTGGGATTCTAGCATTGCCATGTGAAAAATCCTTTTCTTTGAAAACAAATGGAATTAATAAACTAGCGGTTTTTCCGAGCTCCATGTTCCTTCCCAGAGAGATCATGTAATATTTTCAAAATTCCTTTGAGCACTCTCTGTCTGGAAATGATGCTTGCATGCTGTTTAATGAGAAAAAAGCAAAACAAACAAAGATGGTCCCTTAACATTTTGAATCTAATGGCGTTATGATTTGATTCACCCTCTGAGTCCACCCCAGGAGAAATAACATAGGGAACATAGTCCACCATCTTTGAATCAGCACCTGACAGAGCCCATCGACCTTGACTCATTTCATCAATGCAATTTTCTTAAGTCCCCCTTTTTTTCAAGGCCACAATACTAGGTTGGGAGCTTGAACTGCAGGATAGCAGGATAAAACAGATCTTTTTCCCGCACAGCAAAGGGATTATAGTAAGTTGGGTGATATCTCCACGCTACTTAGCTCCTCCTTATTTGAGTTGAACTCCATCTTTTGAGACCATCTAACCTCCATATTGTTTTTAAAGAATTCAAAGTAGTCTGGCCTAGAAAAATAATTATTTCCTCTTTTGGCAATGATAAGCATGATGGATATCTTTTGATAATTTCCCCCTAAACTGAAAGATCAAATAGAAAAAAAGGATTTAGAGGTTTGAAACATATCCTAAATGATAAATTTGGTTTTAGCAGAATAGCTTGTAAAGTTTGTCAGAGACAGAAGTGGAAGTTATTTAAGAAATAGAATTTTTTTACTTTACAAAAAATGCTTTAATTTTTTAACTTTAAATTATCAAACCTTGATCATAATAGGCTGAAAGTATAATATCAACAAATTCAAGAGTAGAAATTTTAACCCATTTTCTGATTCATTCATTCTTTTGTTAACTTATTCAATATTTAATAAGTTTCTATCATTTGTCAATAATATGCTAGATGCTGATAATGGAGTCATTTATTTTTTTAAATAAACAGAAAATTCTTAAACTCTTGGGGTTTGGGAAACTCAAAAAAATTTCTTCTATGTAATTCTGGGATCTAAGAATACACAAAAAGGGCAATTATAAGCTATATAGATCATTTTAGTGAAAACTGTACTTGGGAAATTCATAGTATTTAATGATTTTGTTATTAAAGAAAAAAAAGATTTAATTAAATGAAGGCAGCCCCTCCCCTCACAAGCAATGTGTGTCACCTGAAGTTGGCATGGGGTGGATGAACAGGGAAACACTGTGCATAGCTCACAGCTGGCAGCATAGGTCTGGAAAATCCCCAGAATTGAGCAAAAATACTATTCCAGACCACTACAAGTGGTGATGTGTAAGTGCCCATTCCAGAGTTGTCTGGGGATGGGGGGTGGAGTAGAGAGGAGAGAGAGAGAGAGAGAGAGAGAATGTTTAAGTAAATATTTATTGAGGTAACATCATTTTATAACATTATATATAAGTTTCAGGTATACAGCATTAGAATTCAACATCTGCATCATCATGTGTACTACATCATGATCACTACCAAGAATCTACTTTCCATCCATCACTATACAATTGAGCCCTGTCGCTCATTCCAACCACTCCTCAATTCCATTCCCTTCTGGTGACCACCAGTCTGGCCTCTGTACCTGTTTGATTTGATTTAAGTGGGATGGCTTATAAAGCTTCTCAGAGACAAAGGTGTGAGTCTTCATTGGTTGATGTCCACCTCCTCCTTCTAAATCCCCCTTATCAACATAGCAACTCTTCATGCCCTTCCCAGAACCCATATCTTTCTCATAAAGGACTTTTCCCTGGTTATCTTTTTGAACTTCCAATCTCCCCCCTGCCCATCTTAAATGGTATTACTGTTGTTTTTGTTGTTGTTATTATTATTGCTACTGCTACCACTGATACTACAGCTATTGCTTTGACTACTGCCTTTATTTAGCACCGATTCTGTGCAAAGCATGATACCATGCATGACATGATTAGCTTACTTGCTTCTCTCTACCGTCCTAGATAACTAGGACCACCATTGTCTTACTTTCCCAAGAAGGAACAGGCTTGGAACCTCTATGTGCATACCATTACTGTTGCAATGAATTATTTCAAGTGCAGAAGCTTAAAATAATGCAGATGCATTACCTTATAGTTTTGGAGGACAGAAGTCTGAAAACTTGGACTCACCGTACTAAAATCAAGAGTTAGTAGAGCTATATACCTTTTTGAAGACTTTCAGGGAGAATCTGTTTCCTTATCTTTTCCCATTTCCTAAAGACTATCCAATGTTCCTCACTTATGATCTCCTTCCATCTTCAAAACCAGCAATACAGTAGTGAATCCTTCTCACAAAATACATCACTTTGATCCATCTTCTACCTCGATCTCTCATTTTGAAGGACTCCTGTGGTATCTTGGACTGATCTGGATAATCTACGATACTGTATCTGAACATCAGCTGGTTAGGGACCCTAACTCTAGCTGGAATTTTAATCACCTTCTGCTGCATATGTAGCATAGTCATAGGTTCTGAGGATTAAAACTTAGGCCTTGTTGGGAGAGAGGCATTATTCTGCTTCCCAGAATGATATTATGTAAATTGCAATAGGAACTAATAAATGGCATTTTTCCTAAGACCTCCTTCTGTGGCAGCACTAAACTGGACACCAGCAGCTCACATATGAATGAGTCAACCCTGCCCTAGACAGGCTCACAAGCTTGTGGGATAGAATGGCTTATAAATGTTAACTATAAGGGGGGATGAGAAGTACATGCAAGATGCTATGAGTACACAGAGAAGGGAGTGAATTTTACAGGAATAGAAATAGTGTGGGGTGGGGTTAGAGACAACAGAGAAAACGTGTGAAATAATCTGAAAGATAACCAAGTCACTAGGCAGAGAAGAGGCTGAGGAATAATTCATATACAAAGAATGATGGGTGATAGGCTAAAAAATTAATTCACATTGGTGGGTCCAGGTTGAATGTCTAGGGAAAGGATGAGAACTATGTACTCTATTTACTAGGAAATAGGTTCTCGTAGTGAAGGGTCTTCGTGGCCACGCTAAGGTTCTGAATATGTGGTGGAGAAAACATAGTCATCAAAGAATTTCAAGGGAGGGAGGACAAACTTGTACTTTGGATGCTTCATTCTTGTGACTTCTCATAATTAGTTGGCAGGTTGGGTGAGGTGGTAGAAGCTGAGGTCAATGTCTAGGTGAAAGATAGTAAGGGGCTAAGGATGACCAGGAGCCATGGAAATAGAAAGCAGAAAGCACATTGAAGACATTTTTGTGATTTCAATAGACTTTGATGAGTGTGTAATGAAGAAAGGTTATGACATGAGTTGGAAAAAAAAAAAAAAGTCAAAAAGTACCCAGAATCTCTCTCTATTGGGAGTACATGGTAGCACCCTAAAAATAAATAGAATTTCCTCAAAACCCATCCAATCATTCATTGCTAAGTTTATTTTACATCCAGCATCTTAGATTTCTAGGGATAAAGGCTCCTTTTTAGAATTTGAATCTCGTTACTAAATCATGAGAAGAAATAGCTAGCGGTGACAGCTGTGATTGCAGATGTTGAGACGTGTGTGTGTGTGTAATGACACATCTGGGGGAGGTGTATCATTTCTAAATCAGCTGTTTATATCACTGAAAAATAGAGCTCCCTTTCTACCTCCACCTAGGACCACTATGAGCAGAGAGTCTTCTTCTTCTTCCCTAAGCCACCTTAACATCTTCCCATCTCTTGTACGGAAAGCTAGACCTTTATTGTAACTGTCAGTTTGATAATGGTTGAAACTGTTGGAAGATATTAAATCTTAATTGCCTAGTTTTTGTGTTTATACTTACATGTTTCTGTAGGTGTTGTTCATGTTTATCTATTTGTGTGTTTTTGTTAGAGTTGCCAGATTTAACAAATAAAAATAATAGAATGCACTGTTAAATTTGAATTTCAGGTAAACAGCAAATTGTTGTTTTAGTATAACTTTGGCTCATGTGTGCTTGTGTATGCAATATTTAGGACTTATTTGTACTAAAATATTATTCATTGTTTATTTAAAATTCAAATGTGAAAGCTGTGTATATGTGTTTGCATGTGTTTTGTGTGTCTATGTTTGTGTGTATATAAGTGTGTTTGTACATATGTAGGTGTGTGTGCATTTGTGAGTCTGGATTTTTGAATCCTAATAAAAGATTCCTCTTAAACCCTAGGAAAAATAGAACTCTCCCCTCAGAAGAAAAAAAGCAATCTGATTTATCTCTATTATTAATTTTGACTTTGATCAAGTCACTGCAAAGTGAAGAGGTTGAAAAGATTCATCCACTTAAATATTTATTGACCATTCTAGGAGCAGAAGGCACATAGGCAAATAATTCAAAGAGAGCTCACAGTCCAGAGAAAAGACATCTATACAGGTGATGAGATTACAACATAGTAAATGCCACAATAAATGTGCAAACCAATCACCTTCGACTATGGCTCTGCTTTCTGGTCTTTGTGTTTATGAAGCTCAGCCTGTGTGAGGTAAAGATTATTTCAGTGTGATGCTTTTATCACTTGGAATCTTTAAATTATGATTATTGGTAAAAACGTATGCTGCTCGGCTACACACAGATGATCACCCAGGTATCGACTGAGCGAGGTAGTGCCCTATCTATCAAGTTTGTTTGTTTTAATACTAGAGGTGTACATGAAAGCCAATAAATGCCACTGAATTCTGCATTTAAAGCATTTCCTATCAGCCCTCCTGGGCAGCAGACCTTGCTGCTTTAACTGGCTGCCTGTTTCCCTGAAGGGTATCTGAGCTGTTTCAATTGGCATCTTCCCAACTCAATTGGCATCTTCTTGAGGCTTAAGTTTCATCCCATTTTAACACTTCTTTGTTCACCCAACATTTTTTAAATGTCTTTCAAAATAAAATGAGATGGTCATCTAGAAGCTGAGATATTGGCCATTCTGGCTTTAAATTTGTCTCCTGTGAGCACTCCCACCCCTACAGAAGCTGCCTAATATTACAACTGAGGAGGTAATGGGAGTGGTGGGGTTAAGTCCAATGGCAAATACTTAGAAGACCGGCCAAGCTCTTATGACAGAAATCTCAGGGGTGGTCACAGGAAAGAAGTTTATTTCTCACTCCCTTAGCTGTCTGAGTCCAAACTGTCTTGTCAGATGTGGCAGTCGCAGAGGGAAAAGCAGTCCAGTTTCTTTTGGGTCTTGCTTTGCTGTCTTCAGTCCATGGCTTCCAGCCCCAAGTCACCCTCAGCAACTTGCTCACATCCCAGCCAGTTGAAGGAGGGAGAGGTAAGGAGCCAAGTTCAGTTCCTGTCAAAATCCCAGACCTGGAAGTTGCATGCATCATCTTTCTCCAGGGCCACAGGTGAGAATATGGACAAAGATGACTTCAAGAAAATGCAAATCAAAACTACCATGAGATACCATCTTACACCAGTGAGAATGGCACATATTAAAAAAACTAGCAACAACAAATGCTGGCGAGGGTGTGGAGAAAAAGGAACTCTTCTGCACTGTTGGTGGGAGTGCAAACTGGTCCAACCACTGTGGAGAGCTGTGTGGAGATTTCTGGACCTACTAAACATAGAGCTTCCATATGATCCAGCAATTCCACTCCTAGGTATTTACCCAAAGGACACAGAAACATCAATTCCAAAGAACACCTGCACCCCTATGTTTATAGCAGCACTATTTACAATAGCTAAGCTTTGGAAACAACCCAAATGCCCAAAAATAGATGACTGGATCAAGAAGATGTGGTACATATATACCATGGAATATTACTCAGCATTCAAAAAAGATAAACACATGCAATTTGCAGCAACATGGATGGCGCTGGAAGGGATCATGCTCAGCGAAATAAGCCAAAAAAAAAAAAAGAAAAATACCGGATGGTCTCATTCATAGCAGGAATCTAGAAAACTTAAATAAGGGATCAGGAAAATGAATAACTATAAGAAAGTGAAAATCAAAATCAACAAAAAACTATGAACCAGAGACACTTTTTGGGGGGTGGAGGCCAGGAGGGGAGGGATTGGGGTCAGAATGGGGCATGTGCAGTTGTATGGGGGAATATAAAAATAAAATTTATTATTAAAAAAAAAAAAGAAAGAAAAGCCATAAATGTGACCTTCATCAGGGCTCCCATGGGGCTTCTATCACAATGGAAGAAAGGAAGAGTGGATATTGGAGAAACACCCAATGTCTGCCCAAAGAATATTGCCTTGTAATATTTAAGATCACTCAGGAAAATAGCTGTCAGAATACACCAGTGTTTCTATAACTGGGAGGAACAAGAAAGAACACTAATGAACTCTCAGTGTTCCACACTGTGGGAATCACGTAGTGTATGCTATTTTATTTAATCCTGGCATTGAGCCTGAGTGGTTAAGTGACTTGCCTAATGATAACTACAGGTATTGTTGGGAAAATGTGGGCCCAGTAACTCCCTCCCACCCCACACTGCATCCTATAATATGAACATAATATGGTTGTGTCCTGGATCTTTAGCAATTGACTCAGCATCACTACCACCCTCATCTACGTCATCTCTGCATGGAAAAAGCAAAGCAGGAATTACATTCCCCAGAATGCCATTCCCTGAAGGTCCCAGCATCAGTGAGAGAGATCTGGAAGACATAAGAGAAGTAAAACCTTTATCCTGCAGTGGTGGTTGTATCTAAACACATGGGTAGATGGAGCTTCCTAGAAATTTTTCCCCAGTTCCTAAGAACTGGTAGTTTTAGTGTTTCAGGCTGAGATCTTGGCTAGTGACTTCTCAGAAGTTCACATACAGGTTCTTCCAATAGTTACATAAATCCCTGATTACATTTTAAGACTCTCCATGCCTGGAGCACATGGACTGATTCCTCATTAGACAAAGAATGTGAAATTATGAGATAGGACAGAGTTCTCCTATATGGCAGAAAAAAGTTAAAACTAGAACTGGATGAACTGGATTTGAATCCTGGCTTTCTCATGTACCATGCATGATCTTGAGTACATCAGTCTAACTACAGTACATCAGTGAACATCAACATTTTTATTTATCAAGTTGGTATAACAATATTTACAAAGTCATTGGTATCACCACATGTGATAAAAATTTTAACTATAGCTAACAAAACCAGAAAGGTGGATGCAATTGTTATAGTTACTATTAATAATATTCTATTATAGGAATTATTCCATTTAATCCTAAAATGACTATGGTTAGTATTATTAATCCTATTTTACAAGTGGAAAAACTAAACAAATTGAATTAACTTGCAAATGATCACATAACTAGCTCTTAAGAGCCAGAAATTGAACCCAGTCTCTCTAGTTCTAGAGTTTACACTTTTAACTACAGTGTGTTGTATTTCTTGTTGTTACGCATTTCAACTAGCTTGTCTATTTCTGCTTTCCTCTTCAGCAAATGTTTACCAGAGTTGTCAACAAGTACAGATACTGGTAAAGTTATGAGCAATGAAATATACAAAATAAATTCCTAATAATTTCAAGAACCCAACATGAAATTGGTTTATCTGATAAAGTTCCTGGTGTCTGGGTATTTTCAAGGAAAAGTTCAAGGACAATTTACTTGGGATGACAATACCCTCCAGGAGTCATTTGGCTATGACTGAGGCATTGTCACAACCAGAGATTGGATACTAATGGCATCTACTGGGTAGAGGCCAGAAATGCTTCTAAACACCCTCCAATGCACAGGATAGTCCTCTATCCCCCATGCTTCATGCCCCCCACAAAGAGCTGTCTGGCCCCATTCAATAGTGTTGCTATTGAGAAGTCTTACTTCAGAGTCCTCATTTGGCCTATATGGACATTCTTTAAGGCTATACTATCTAATAAGGCAGCCACTTACCACCTGTGACTATTTAAATATAAATTAGCTAAATATAAGTAAAATTAAAATTTTAATTCCTCAGTCATACTAGCTATATTTCAAGTGCTCAGTGGTCACAGGTGACAATAGAGCAGTATCATCATCCTGAGTTCTTTTGCATGGTGTTACTTCAGGATTTTCTACTTTAAAATAATTTTCTATTTTAAAATAATTCAAATTGTAGGACCTTTCATATTATATAGACAAAATATTAAAAGAATGATTTTTAAAAACAGAAAAAATATGGCATATTCACATGTGATCTTTATTTTTTTTTTTTATGTGGCAGAACCACTTTATTTTTTTTATAGAGGCATGTTTATTTATTTATTTGTTTGTTTTGTTTTGTTTATACATGCACTGGGTACAGTCAGAAGCGCGGGAGGGTGAGAGAATTCACCAGAGCCAGAGTGGGGAGCAGAGCAGGCAGAAGGACCGAAGTACACTGCTGAGGGGAGCAGCGGGCGGCGGGACCCTCCTCAGGTGGCCGGGGAGCAGCCGGGGATCGAGCCGGCACCACAGAGGCCGCAGGCAGCTTCGCAACCCAGCGCTCAACCGCTGCGCCACCGGGGAGGCCCCCACATGTGATCTTTAAAAATGAACATTCCTAATATGATTTGATGCCTTATGTCCATAAGATTATGATTTGCTTATAGGTCATTACAACTGTGAAGAGAGTAGAAATTAAACACAGAATTGGCAAAACCCCCATCAACTGAAGCTCAGTAAAAGGCCTTGAGACAACTCTGAAATTATATTTGAAAACAAAGATTTTTATGAAATAGAAATTTGAGTTTAAAATAAGATTTGTCTAACATTTTTTCATTTATATTTGTGGAATTCTTTTTAAGAGCCACAACATTCTTGGAGAATCTAGTGAATCTCATATTAGTCAGTGAGAATATAAATATAGAAATATAATTTCAACATATCTCATGCAAATAATGGCTTAGTAAAGCTTATGTAAATCTGCTGTGTTCTGCTGATGCTTCCCTGCCATGCCCATTTCAAAGGTTAGGAAATAGTGTTTCTGATAAACTTGTCCAAGTTTACACAGTGACAGAATCTGAACCAAAGACAAGCTTTATACATTCATTAAAAATTACCAATTCACACAAAAAAGTAATAAAGGAACTACAGTCTATTATGTGATGTAAGATACATTTGTACTATTCCAAATTCTGTTTGGCATCTATGAGGGGAGGGCACAGGGCAGTGCTATAAAACAATGAAATGACCTTCAAAATTGCCTGAGGATAGAATAAAGAAATGCAAGTCCATTTAATATTCCACAGACTGGACTAGAAAACTCTGAATGAAGAAAAGTGGTCTGTTATTTTGGATTTATTATTTCTATCAGTATGTGCTTTTTTGAGAATCTATTGCCTTTCCCCTGCAATGTTGCTGGTAATATTATAACTCTTTAGCCAACTGCCTCCATCTTTCTCATTAAGACTTCAGAAAGCAGTTTGTAAATTCCCCTTTGAATAGATCATTAAGTTATTTGCTTCTGTTCTGCCTCCTCTTTCTTGTGTTCAGTGTCCTTATTTGTGCTTTTCCTTTAAAGCCAACAAAGAGCCTAGAAAATTCCCTTATGTAAAATTCCAAAATTCAACTGTGTATTTTACTCCTAGGCTTAATTATAAGAAATCATGCCTGTTCTATAGTTAGGCTTTTCAAAGTGTGCTATTATGTAGAACAGCAAGCAGAAGCAAAAGGTAGCAAACCTCATTGGAAGTCTATTCCACACAGAGCTATCCCTATTGAAATGGTGTAAATAGAAATAATATTAAAGAAAAATGAAATTGCCTCTAGGGCTGTGCCCTACAGATCTACTTACAAATCCCAAACAAAGCTTAGCAAGTCAAGTACACTTAGACCAGTGTCTGGAACACAGCAATCAGTTAGAAAAATATTTGTTGAATAACTAAAATATTTTCTCTCTACTGAATGGGAGAAAATATTTGCACACCGTACATCTGACAAAGGACTGATATCGAAGATCTACAAATAGCTCATACAACTCAATAAAAAGAAAACAAACAACTCAATCAAAAAATGGGCAGAAGAGCTAAATAGGCAAAGAAGACATGCAGATGGCCAATAGGTACATGAAAAAGAGTTCATCATCACTTATCAGGAAAACACAAATCAAAACCACAGTGAGATACCACTTCATACCAGTGAGACTGGCCATATCAAAAAAGTCAAAACAAGTGCTGGTGAAGGTGTGGTGAAAAAAGAACCATCTTACACTGCAGCTATTAATGAAGACTGGTCCAGCCACTATGGATAGCTGTGTGGAGGTTTCTCAAAAGAAAAATATGCATCTGCCATGTGACCCAGTAAATCCACATCCCTTCATTAAACTCTTCAGTAGAACTAGATGTGGTAAATTTTGTTTTTTTGTGATCCTTATGGATATGATAAATAAAAATAACAGAAGGAAAAATGAAAAAAAAATGAAAACCAGTTTAATTTTGACTATATTATTTTTAGCACTATGGAGTAAAACCATAAACATAAAAATCATTTCCTCAAATATTACAATGGCAGTTATTGAAATTATACTTAAAGTTTTAATATACAAACACACACATTTATGTTTATAAAGTGAGGGAATCAGATTGCAAAAAAACCAAAAAACAGAAATTCCAGCATTTAAGCTTAGAAATCCCAATCATTGTTGTTCACAGCTTAGATAATTGCATGTCAGAAGCAGGTTCCAGAAAGGAAAACAGTAATGATAATTAAAACAAAATGTGTGCCAATTATTGAGTCTTACTGTGGGCCAAGGAACTTTATATGGTTATCTTTTTTAATTCTAACAACTCTATGAGAATGAGAAAATTGAAGAAGAAAGAATTCATAAGTTAACCAGGATCACAAGAACAGTAGGTGACAGGAGACATACCAGAGGTCTTTTCCGAATGTCACCAAGTTTGCTTAGGAAACCTAAGGAATGAAATCCAAGCTCTATTTGGCAGAAAAAAAAAATGTTGGCCTCTGCTATGGAATTTCATAACTTAGAATTCATATCTGGTGATCTGTCACTAAACTAAAAATGATTTACCAAAATCTAAATGTAGTTGTTAATAAGGTCCTGGAGATTATTAAAGTGTACTTCTTTCTGTTCGTTCTTTGTAAGTTAGTGCTTTTTATGCCACAATTTTTTCACTTAGGGAATCCCATCTCTCTAAAGTTCCCCTCTCTCTCATTTTATGAATATTCACTATGCCTGCCTCCCTCAATTGATAGTGAACTCTGAGAGGGATCAGAGAGATCAAGGAAGAAAGAAAACCAGCATTTGAATTGCTGTGACAGGCACAGTATTGCACCCAAATTTCACACACATCATTTGGGTGGGCAGGAACCAAGTGTATTCATTGTTACAGATTCAATGTTTAGTATAGTTTACTACATGATTTTACAGCCTGACGCAAAGACAAATTCATTCTTTGTTCTTTTGACATTGACACGCTTTGTTGCACACATGCTTATTTACATTTTCAAAATCATATATTAATCAACTTTCTACCATAAGGCAAAATCTAAAACAGACTACTTATGTAATGCAAAAGACACAGTTAAGATACTAAAATGAAATTAGAATATAGATGCCTCAAAGCTCCCCTGGGAAATGCTTAGACAATGAAGTGGAACTTGGTTAGTGAGAAAAGCAAAAAAGAATGTCACAGGGAGAGGAACAAACTGAGTTAGAGAGAGCCCATCATTAAAAAGACAATACAGAATCCACTTCGGGGGGGGGGGGGGGGGGGGAAACACCGGGGGAGGTGGAAGAAAGCAAATTGACATTCCAATGCATCTCTTTATGCCTATTAAGATAATTCTGATTGTACCTGCAGGGAATTAATTACATCTCACAGTATTACATAGACTCAACTCATATTGTAATCTTGCCTTGTGGTTAAATTTACTAACCCCAGAAAATTGTTGCCTAACTATTCTGGTTTGGGTTTATGTCCTACATCCTGTCCAAACTTTCCACTAAGAAAGTAAACCTTTACACCACAGATAAAACACACCGCCTTCAGTTTCTTGTCTTCCACTTTCATCCTGAATGTTGACCTCCACACTAGCATTTTCTCTGAAGTTTACCAACTGAAGGGGAAAATGTTTTTGTTTAATGTCTATGGCTCTGCATTCTGTCACTGAATTCATTCCCTCCATTGGGGCCTAAATGCTTTCTTCTCATCACTTTTCTTCAGAAGGAACACTTTGATCTCATTTCTCTCCAACCAACCATTTCCTTTAACACCTTATGTCTCCTTCCATTCATAGCTAAACTTCTTGGAGAATTGTCTACTCTTTTGTCCCAACACTGCAATGTCTCCTTCCATTCATAGCTAAACTTCTTGGAGAATTGTCTACTCTTTTGTCCCAACACTGCACTGAAAGTCTTCTCACAAAACTGACCAGTGACTTCTCAATGCCATCGCCCAGGGGATGTGTTTTCAGTCTTTATCTTTCTTCATCTCATTGCAGCATTTAAAATTTGGAACATTCTCACTTTTAAAACACTCTCCTATATTTGCTTCCACAAACTGCTGTTTCCTGATTTCCCTCCTGTTATTCTGAAGCACTTTCTCAGTTTTCATCCTGGAGTGTTTTACCTCCCTGTTGCCACCCTAAACATTTGTTCCATAAAGTTTCATCTCTGGGTCTTTGCTCACTTGATCCTCTCTCCTTGAGAAATTTCATTAATTCTCATGTTTTTAATAATTATCATACACTGGGCATAGTCACATCTGTATTTTTAGGGCAGATCATTCTCTTGAACTCCAAAATCTAATTGCTTCATTTTATTTCTCCTCTGCCCAAACTCAATTCTGCACTTTCTTAGATATCTTGGTGAATGCTACCTCCATGCACTCTAGCTCAAGGCAGAAGTTTTAGAATTATCTTTAACTCCTCTCTTTACCCCATCCTCCACAGTAAGGCAGTCAGCCAGCCCTATTGATTCCCCAAATAACTCTCAATTCTCTCTACTTTTGGAATTATTTTTTTTCCTATCATTTCTGTTCTGAGTTATGGCTAAATGCATATTAAATGGGGTTCCTCCTTCTTAGTCTTTGTCTAGTCTATTGCCCTTGCTTGAACTAGAATTTGCATTTTTGAAATTAAATCTCTCATCCCTCAAAGATACCGCATTGCTTTCAAGATAAAGTTTAAGTGTTGTGATGTGGCAATCGCTGACCTCCCCTGCCTTCTTCTCATGCATATAAAAAAAACCCTCTTAATTCTCAGCTAATAACTATATTTCCCGAAAGACTAGGTAAGGACACATGTTGGAATATATGGCTTATGCTTCAAAGGAAATTGTTTGTCCCAAACGTCTTTATTTTGTACTCCCTTAAGCTGGAACCAGACTTGGCAGTGACTCACCCTTAACTGTGTAAAAAGGTAGATGGCTCCCAAGCAACCTCTAATAGCAGAACTACCTACCAACCTCAGTCAGCCAGTTGTGTGAACAGAAATAAACACCCATCTTATGTGAGGTATGTACTCAGGAAACTTTGTTGCTCTACCTTAACTTTTACCAAAACTGATTAAGCTGCCATCTCTTCAGGTCATTGCCCAATCTCCAGTTGAATCCCATGTTCCATCCGTACCACGCAAGTCATATTCTCTAATTCCTCCAAACTCTTATTCTCCATGTGTATGTGCTTGCTCTTTCCTCTCTGTAGAGTCAGCTCTCTTTTCTTTGCCTATTCATTCCTTAGAAATCTAGTAAGTTGTTAATTCTTATTTGAATCCTTCCCTAACATGCTCATCCCTAGCCCCTCTTCTCTGCCCACATAGCACCCTGTACATTTTAACACAATGTCTTATAATCTTTGGTTTACCTGTGTGTCTTCTCTCTAAGTGTTAGCATCTTGATGTCAAGTGCTAGGTTATTTGGCATAGAATTGGATCTCTGAAGATCCAGTCTCCTGAGGAGTCAAAGAAAGTCACAATGTTCCAAGTTTTCCCAAAGGAAGTTTGAGTATAGCTATGAATATATATATATATATATATATGTGTGTGTGTGTGTGTGTGCATGTGTCTGGAAATGACCCATCTTAATAGAAGTACAAAGAGTCTAAAAAGCCAGAGGCATAGAATGTAGCCAACATTTTTAGAGAGTACTGAGAGAGAAGCTGAGGTTAGAGGTACAAGTGCTAAGTTCAGGGATCAGGAACAAGGGATAAACTAGAAGGGTCAGGAGTGGAGTAACCAAACAATATTGTAGAATGCAGGATAATGATCCTACCAATGTCTATGTCCTAACCTCTTAAAACTGAGACCATTTGGGCCTCTCCTGGTGGCGCAGCGGTTGAGCGCAGGGCTGCGAAGCTGCCGCAGCCTCTGCAGTGCTGGTTCGATCCCCGGCCACCAGCAAGGGTCCCGCATGGCGCGCAGACCTCTCCTGCCGCCCGCTGCTCCCCTCAGCAGTGTACTTCGGTCCTTCTGCCTGTTCTGCTCCTCGCTCTGGTTCTGGTGAATTCTCTCACCCTCCCACGCTTCTGACTGTACCCAGTGCTTGTATAAATAAATAAATAAATCTTAAAAAAAAAAAAAAACAACTGAGACCATTTGCGAAATGGCAAAAGGGACTCAATGGTGCAGATGTAGCTAAGTTTGCTAATCAACTGACGTTATAATAAGGAGTTTGTCCTGGATTATGTCATAAAGTTTGTACAAATGGGAGATTGAGGTAGAACATAGAGAAAGAGAGAGATGTCAGTATGAGAGGGACTCATTCTGATGTTGCTGGCAGCAGTGATGGAAGGATGCTATGAACCAAGGAATGTGGGCAGCCTCTTAAATCTGGAAAAGGCAAAAGAAAATGAATTTTTTCCTAGATCCTCCAGAAATGAGTGTGGTTCTGCCTCACATTTTGATTACAGCCCCAAAAAACCCATTTCAGACTTCTGACCCCCAGAACAGTTAGATAACAAGCTTGTATTGTTTTAAGCCACTGCTTTTGTGGTAATTTGATGCAGCAGAAATCAGAAACTGCTAGAAGCATTATCAACTGAATCAATTTGGATGGGATATTTCACTTCCCTATATGTTAGTTTCCTATGTTAGTCTCCTGCTTAAACTGGGGGCAATACTTATTCTGTGATTATATGAAATGAGATCTTATATCTAAAGCTCTTAGCAAAATATGTGGCTCATAGTATGTCCTTCATAAATAGTAGTAATATCACCATCACCATCACTATCAACATTGCTATTAATGCTCACTAGTACATCCACTGTGAAGAGGAAAGAAGAGAAGAAAAAGAAAAGGAAAGTAAAACAATAAGTATCTATTTTGGAATTCTGCAAGCATATTTGCTTTTAGCTCTTTTAGAATGTGTCTTCTTAACTCACAGAATGCACTTCATTTCCTTCTGTTTTCTCTCTCTTGCTTTAGGTATTAAGATCTATTTTAAATTTAGTCATTTCAAAGTCTCCTTGGCATCGTGTAAATGTCACACCATTAAATATATATTCAATGAGTGCTCAGGCAGGCTGGCTTCCTTGCCAAGAAGAGTCCCGTGGGTGGACAGGTGGAGGAATGGCTGACACCCAACTGCACACAGACTCTGCTGACCTTACTTAACAGGACCATGTTTCCTGAGCTGCAAATCAGGATGTGTGGTCTGGCAAACACGTTTTCTCCTGAGTTTTCATCTATTTTTATGAAAAACTTTTCACAGGTATTAAATTAAATCACATGAAATTTAATAAATAATCTTTCCTGCAAAGAATAAACTCTCAAGTGAAAATATAAGGAAAACATAACAGTTTTTATAATATTGGAAATCTGAATTATCTCTGGCAATCTAGAACTCAAGTTTTAGTTAACAACTATGGGGATTTGTTTTGGTTTTGATTTGTTTGGCTCTTAAGGGTACTCTTATTCTGTTCCTCTGAGGTATACTTCCCTCATTCTCACCAACTGACCCTCGTGAGATGCCATTAGCCCCAACCACTTGTTAATGAATCAGACACAGACACTGACCCTATTGATCATGATACCCCAGTCCCTGGGTCATAGTTGATTTCACAAATAGGACCAGGACCCAAGCAGGGCTAATTTCATAGCCCTGATGAAGACCATGGCTTTCTCCTTTCTCATTGAATAGCAGATGGTAGAGATGTACGTGGGAACTGATATCTGCCATACTTGTTACTGCAAAAGAAAAACACATCTGCAGGAAGCAAATGAGGCCAAAAATGAGGCCAAAACCAGGCAAGACTGAGAAATAAGAAGGAGAAAAAACCCTAGTGACATCTTCTGAGTACTCAGATCCAGCAGTGCCTGATAGTACTTACTCCCCATACCATTCTGTCCACAAGCTAATAAATCCTTTCTGAGTAGGATTTATTTCACCTGAATTTGAAAGATCCATGGCTAATCAACAGGATCCTTGAAAAAACTGTTAAAAAAGATACTTAGATCCATCCACGTTGCTGCGAAAGGCATGAGTTTACCTTTTTGATTGCTGAATAATATTCCATTGTGTATATATGCCATATCTTCTTGATCCAGTCATCTATTTTTGGGCATTTTGGTTGCTTCCAGGTTTTACATATTGTAAATAGTGCTGCAATAAACATAGGGGTACAGGCGGTCTTTTGAATCAATGTGTCTGTGTCCCTTGGGGAGATCCCTAGTCATGGAATTGCCGGGTTGTATGGTAGCTCCATTTTTAGTGGATTGAGGAACCTCCAGACAGTTTTCCATAGTGGTTGGACCAGTTTTCACTCCCACCAACAGTGCAGAAGAGTTCCTTTTTCACCACATCCTTGCCAACATTTGTTGTTGCTTGTTTTTTTGATATGTGTCATTCTTACTGTTGTAAGGTGGTATCTCAATGTGGTTTTAATTTGCATTTCCCTGATTATAAGGGTTGTTGAACATTTTTTCATAAGCCTGTTGGCCATTTGCATTTCCTATAAGGAATTATGCTCAGTGAAATAAGCCACAGGAAAAAGAAAAATATCAGATGATTTCACTTGTAGCAGGTATATAGGGTAACCAAATAAGACATCAGTGTAAAAAAATAATAACTGTACAAAACACAACAAAGCAAAAACAGACAATTATAAACCAGAGACATCCTGCAGGGGAGGAGGTGGGAGAGGGATCAGAGGGAGGGAGGGAGGAGCACAGGGGACTGAAGTGATGGTGCAGGGTTGCACTGGTGAAGGAAACTCTATGGGGACTACACCTGAGCGGGTGGGAGAAGCAAATATTGTTTAAAAATGAAAAATGATGTAAAAAAAATTTAAAAATGAATTAATTTTTTTTTAAAAAGATACTTAGGAAAACTATCCCAGAGGTGGGCAAAACAGGGATGGGAAGAAAGAGGAGTGGAGAAAGCAGGCGGAAAGAGAGCGAGGTGCTAAGTCAGAGCTCCATAGTTTCTCTGCTAGTGCTGCCATTAACCAGCGACCTTGGTAAGGTGTGACCTTGGGTGATAGTGTAACATTTCTGTTTAATGGTCTGCAGAGTGGATGACTATGATATTGCTGTCATACAAAACAAGATGTGCGGTGGGAGGCTCACTGGAGGTAATAGATGTGAGTGCTCTTTGTAAATGTTAAGTGCTTGTAAATGGCACTTATTACACACAAAGCAGCACATTTAAAAAGAATATGTATTGAAACAGAGAATAGAAAGGAAAAGTTAGACTGTAAGTAGCTGAACTCTTGAGAGAGGAATATGGAAATTAGCTAATAGTTGGATCTTCTATAATGCATCTAAAGGGCAAACTTAATACTTAATGTCACTGGTTTGAGTGAAAATATATACATCTATGCAAAAACTAGAAAACCAATTTAAGACTGTGTATAAGAGAGAAGGGGGAGGAGAAGAAAGCCAATCAATATTTGTGAGGGGTCCACAGGACCTCAGGGCCTGTATGCCACATACAATGCAGCATTGCAAGAGTCAGGTATGTGTGTCTCCATTTTGCATTTGAGGAAAAATAAGACTCAGAGTTTAATTCAAGTCAGGCTTTACAATTCTGCAACAGAATCACTAGGCTATGTCATTCCCCAGATATTGCATTTAAAACTAGATTTTGTGACTTAGATGAGGATATGCTTAGTTTTTCTTTCAAGATTGTGAAAACTAATCAATCATTACTTTCAAGAAAGTCAGTTTATTTGAATCAAACAAAATTTTAGCTATGAATGGCTTTTACTATATTAGATTTAAAAGTCTAGGACTTTCAGTAGTCACAAAAATTTGTTTTTCCTTATTTTGCATGTCAAGAATTATGAAGAAACTGAAATTTTATTCTATATAGAAGTAAATAAGATAGGGCCTCCCCGGTGGCGCAGCGGTTGAGCGCTGGGTTGCGAAGCTGCCCCCAGCCTCTGCAGCGCTGGTTCGATCCCCGGCTGCTCCCCGGCCACTGGAGGAGGGTCCCACATGGTGCGCAGACCTCTCCTGCCGCCCGCTGCTCCCCTCAGTAGTGTCCTTCGGTTCTTCTGCCTGCTCTGCTCTCTGCTCTGGCTCTGGCTCTGGTGAATTCTCTCACCCTCCCGCACTTCTGACTGTACCCAGTGCTTGTATAAATAAATAAATAAATAAATAAATAAATAAATAAATAAATAAATAAATAAATAAATAAAAATAAATCTAAAAAAAAAAAAAGAAGTAAATAAGATAGACTGTTACTACTTTATTTATTCTGGCAGAAGACATAAGACTCCTGGCCAAACATGGGGACTTTATTACTCAAGGAAAAAGCAATAGGTAGAACTTTACTTTTGGTTTGTGTGGGGGTTGCTTCCCTATCCCCTGTTCCCAAATCCAAAGACAGCCTGTAATGAGCACCTACACCCATGGTCACATTATTGAAGAGGAATATGAAAACTGGGGGATTCACTGCTTTTATAGCAAGCCTGTTCTTTGTTAACCACATTCCTCAATTGCCGACTTTCAAACACAACTCCAAGAAATGGCCTAGGGAAAAGTTCCTTGCATATTTGGGAAGACCTAGCCAGGATGCGTAGGAAGGCTCAGGGGCCATAGTGGACTGCCTCCCAGCACAGAGCCCTTCCCTTGACAACACCGAAGTCTTTCTTGCTCCCACCTATTCTCTCCAATAAGAAAGAATTACAGTCACGATTTCATTTTCTGCTCTCTGTTGGAATCATTCCCTGCACATATTGCTTCTAACTGTTTCTCTTTCTAGTGGCAGACATCTCCCACTTTATTCCCAAAGTTCTTAGAAACACTGTCTTCGTGACTCCACCATTCAGTCTGTGTGATACCTTGTTGACATGTGACCTTGGCTAGGTAGGCTGAACTACTAAAGTATTACTGTTCCAGTACTTCTAGTTAGACCAGGCCACCAAGGGTATTATTCCCTTGTGTGAGTTTGAGGATAAAAGGAAGATAGCAGCCACTTTCCCATGTTCTCCCAGTTACTAAAACAATTGCCCATCTAAGTGCTACCTTGAAGAGATTTTACAGAAGTAAATTAACCAATCTGTTTACTTGTAGTTCATCAAAAGAGAATTTTTTTCTGGATAGGCCTGACTTAAGCTGAAGCTTTTAAAAAGAGGTTTTAAGCTCTTCCTGAGAAAAGAGCTTGCTTTCCTTTCCCCATAATCTTCCTTCCTGACTGGACCAATGCCTGTGACAACTAGTTTTAACTTATGCCACTGTGTCTCAAGCCTGCTCGTGGTCTTACCTTCCTGACTGCCTGCCCTATAGATGTTGAGCTAACTAAGTTAAGCTAGCAATGACTTTGTGACATAATCTCTTATAATAAGTACCTGAAAAGTAATAAGAATTAGCATATTAAATATATCATAATAAGTGCATTTATAATTATATGCAATTGATAATAATTATTGCTATAATACTTATGACCACATATATATTCTACTGGTTTTGCGTCTTTGGACCCTAAATCATATGCCACTCGATGGAAAGGCTCTTTTGATGAGACTGAGACATCCTTCCTGTGAAATTCAATGACTTTCTCAGTCCTCATTTTGCATGACACTTACTAACCATCCATTCTTTAAATTGCTTCTTCCTTGGCTTTGGAAATGTTACTCAGCATCTTTTCCTAGTCTTTCTCTCTCACATACTAGTTCCTCTAGCTCCTCCAACTTTGATCATTTTCCTAAAAGTATTCTTGCCACATATTATATTGCTTTTCACTCACATAGGTGGTCTTTCCCTCATGGTACTGACTCTATGTAAAGCCAGTAACTCAATATATACCTATAATTTTTACTATCTTGGGATCTCTGATAGAGCAATTCTTGCCCAGCTCTGTTCATGAAAGATACATCAAAGAGAAGACCAGTCTCAAGGCTGCTTGAATCTTTGCCACTTCGGACACTGGAGAAATTGCCTTTATGACGACAAAGATATTGCCTACCACAACCACCATCACAATTTTTTGATCTTGACACTAACACAGTTTAGGTTCTCATAAACATGATTTCACTTACTCCCTACAACATCCTTGTGAGGTAGATATCAAAATTTTCATTTTTCTTATGAAAATTTGGGAAATATGTAATAGGGCACAGTATCCACAGTTGGTAGTTCTTAGTGTTGGGATTTATACCTTTAATCCAAGCTCCAATCAACTGAAAATATTATATTTGCCAGAAGATGTGGACAGGGATGATATAATCAAAGGTCATTTAAATTCATAGGATCTGATCAAGCATGAAAGAGCTGGTAGTAGCCCTTAAGCACTTTTAAAACCACTTTTAAAACCATGGGTTCTTTGTAGCTGGTATTATCATAGGTTCCCCTTGCCTTTGATTCCTAAAATAGATTTACAAATTCTCTAGATGCCATTTACACCCTTAGTAAATGGGCAGCCAGTAATGGACAACAACCCAGCCTCCAGAATTTTACTATCCCACTAATATAGCTTCACAAGCCCTAAGTCATGACCTTGACACCACTGAATCTAAAGCATACCATGTCCGGCAGATCAATAACCAAAAGATAGGGGATTTAGTGATTATTCCCAGTGCAACATTATTGCAGAATCATGGTGCTTACAACTCTCTATTGAGTGCAACAGAGAACAATGTAAATTTGATGCCATTGGGGGGAATGCCCTCTTCCCCAAATAAGAGTTGTTGGCAATTATTTTAGTCTTGAATAAGCTTGTATGTTTTTGATATGGTGCTTATTTTATGGGCCAATCATTAGATCCTAATGTGACTGTAAATAAAAATTATGTAGAATATGAAGAACAAATTACAAAGATGTCCATGAAAGCTGAGCAGATTCCAAAGGAATAGGTGCCAGGATAGAATATCTCAGCAGATACAATTACCTACTGACTCTTGGGATTTTATCTTCTGCTTCTCCAAAAATAATCCCTTGATGATATATTTTACATTATACATCTAACCACTTCTTACTGTGATACTTCAATTATTTTGGTTTAAACCTTTATTTCAACTGGTTCTGAACTTATTTCAGCATTTTCAGAAGTTGATTTGACAAGTTCACTGTATCAATTCCCCAGTCAATACATTGACCACTCCCCACCTTTGCTAGTCCAGTGCATGAGAATCCTAAAATGATCTCCAAGGAGCTCAGCTTCCAAGTTAATTGAATAGCTGTTTTCTAGGAGGACATTCTTTTTAGAGTAGAGATTGTGAGAAGGGAATATCTCATATATTACTCTAGCCAGTCTCATTTTTCTAGTTACCTAGCCCCATGCATTCTGTTTACAGAGATGATGACACTAGACATTGGCTGCTGGATTAAGACACCTGCTTGTAAGTCCATTCCTATAATCTACTTTGTTCTCTGCATCTGGGTGATGAGACAATAGTGAATACCAAAAACAAAAACCCATTGTCATACCTCCTTCACCACCAAGTAAGGTTTTTAAATGAATGCAATATTTTGTGAGAAACTTTATCAATGCATAATACATTTGTAGGTCCACAAATGGGAATCTGGCAGAAAAGTTGTGAAAGAGGATGGCAAATGTGTTTCTGGAATATGCATCTATTCCTATGAGGAAAAGTCACTGTTCACTTCATGGAATGGTGCTTCATTTGTACTCAGAATTGCCCTCTCTTGTTAGAAGGATAGGCAGTTAGAAGTGGCTCTAGGAAAATCAGCTTTCAGGATGAGAAGTCCATGGTAAGCATTCATTTTTGTCTCTATTTCCATCTCAAATGAGTTCATTGAATAAGCATCAATGTGCCTGAGTAAGGAGGGGACTGATAGTCACCTTTCCCACCTGTATATTGAGAATATTTGCACATCAGTAGTTGAAAGCCAGGAGCGGTTATTAATTTGCTGCAATAAGGATTCCATAGCCAAAGCCTAAGATTTGATTGCCATAACCACCTGATTAAGTCTGGGGCAATCTACAATTATTCCCTAAGACCCATCTGGCTTTTATACCTGCCAAACAGACTAGTTAAACAGAGCTGTGGTAGAAATAATCATTCCTGAATCTTCCAGGTCTCTGATGGTGGCACTAATCTTTGTAGTTCCTCCAGGGATGCACAATTGCTTGGAGTTTATTCTTTGGGGGCTTCCATTTGGCTCTTCCTATCAATATAATCTTTATTCCACAGTAGGAAACTAATGTGATTATTTTGCCAGTTGAGTATAGCTGTTCTTGCTATGTTTTGGGGGAGTGAAAAAAATAACCAGAGGATGAGAAATGGGTAAGTTCTCTTATGCCATGTTTTATGCCAAGGATTACCAGTGTCTTATTCCTACCCCTCTCTTCCCATTGAGGAGGTTATCTGTGCTCTCTTCAAATAAGGGTGACCCATCACAGAATCTCATTTGGAGAGGCTGCGTACTGGGGACACTTCTCCCAATATTAATTACTGTGTAAATCAAGAATCTGGTAAGAAACAAATAGTGTATTTAAGTGGGGATAATTGAAAAGTATAATAAAAGAATGTTGTACAAATATTTGGGCTGATTTAACAGAAACTAATAAGGGAGAGAAGTACACAGTGCTAACAACAGCAGGAAATGCTCATTGGAACTCAAGAGAGGTAACAGCTACTGGAATCCAGAAAGAATTGTAACTTTCAGTAATGACTGTAGCCTCTGCCAAACTTTAGCAAGAGAAAGCCTAAGGAATTAATATACAGTATGCTACAGTGTTCTGATAGTATTATTCTTTGCACCAACCTAATGGAAATTCAGAGCATAAAAGAGGCAATTGATGTAGTCCATATAGGTTATTCTCCCAGACCAAGGAACTGGATGGAGGGCAAAGAACATATCTGGAGGGATTAATGGAGACTATCATCTTCACCAAGATATCCACTTTAAGTACTCTAAAATATCACTGTTTCTCCAGGCATTGGAAATCCCCATCATTCTTACTATGCTCTATATTTTCCATAGCATCATCACAATCTATTATATGTAATTTACCTTTATATTAAATTTATGGTGTATTCTCTCTCTTTGGTAGAAAATAAACTGTCCTGGTACAGACATCTTTATCTGTTTTGTTTCCAAACATCCCCAAATTACCCAAAATGGTGCCTATAACATAGTAAGTTTTCAATAAATGTATGTTGATGGATAAAAATAATGAATTGCAAGTTACTGGAGGAGGGAGACAGAGAATGAGATCTAAATGTGATGAATTTTTAATCTTCCAGATGTCTTAAGAGAAGTAGGGGGAAAACTGAGGTATAGAAAGAGGAGAGAAAGAGTAAGAGATGAGGAATGATTTATATCAGAAAATTGACCAACACTTGAAAAAGGTCCTCAAAAATCCAGTTACATATCCTGAGTCTCCCCCAAACTTTCCTTTGTTCCCAACCTTGCTCAGTGTCTCCTTATTTTCTGTGTAATGCAGCTGTGGAGTGGATTTGAGAATAACTGAGAAAGCCTCCTTCATTTAGACTCTTAAATCTCCTCCATCATTTCTAATACATTTATATCACAGAAACAAAATTGCACCAGTGTGCATATGCTGTGGGGGGGTTTACATGGAGGGGTGAATTAGCAGTGGTGGAGAAAGCACATTTATGTGTTTACTATGAGGATCCAGAGGAACAAGTTTGAAGATACCAATTGCTCTTGCCTGCCAGACAGTTTGCTTTATTCGGTGATCACATCACATTTTACCTTGGAGGTTGTTATGGGCTGAATGTATTCCCTAGATTTCATATGGTGAAGCCCAGTACTCCCAGTACCTCAGAATGTTAATACATTTGGAGATAGGGCCTTGAAAGAGATAATTAAGGTTAAAGGAGTTCATAATGATGCAAAGGGACTGATGGCCTTAAAAGATAAAGAAACACTAGAGAGTCCCCCACATAGAAATAGCCATATGAGGTCACATTAAAAAGGGAGCCATCTGCAAGCCAAATAAAGAGACCACAAGAGAAACCAATCTGCCAACCCCCTTGATTTCAGACTTCCAGCTTCCAGAACTGTGAGAAACTGAGCCTCTATTGTTTTAACTCTAAAGTCTATAATATAGCAGCTATAGCTGACTAAGACAGGGTCACCAAATCTTCATTACTCATGGCACAACTAAATCAACGTATGTCACTTCAAACCAATATTCCCCAAGAAAGTCCTCAGTCTCATCCAGCTAGAATAATTCTCTCTCTTTCTTCAGGGGAATTTTATTTAGAGAGAGGGCTGGCATCACAGACAGAGCAATGGCACTACCCAAACTTGAACATGCTTGAATTCCTCCTTCTGAGTGACTTTCCAATCTTGGGTTAGCCAGCCTTTTCTTTAATTCATTGAGCTACCAACTCCTGCCATGATGTTTTTCTTCTTTTTCCCTTGCTTAAATTAACCAGTCATATTTAATACCAGCAATAATTTTCATGTGATTCTAAAAATGGAAAATGTCCCCTCCAAAATCTATCTTCTTGCCAAGAATTAATTCCACTTAATGTCCTCATTCAAACTCAGTTTCCATAGATAGAGTATGTTTCCAGTGATGAATGCCAGAAGTTCAGGCAATTTGCCAAAAGAATAGAGAAGAGAACGAAAGTGATCTGAACTTCGCCTTCCAGTGATTTATAAAATAAGCAATGAAGGTTATAGGGCAAAGCCACTCAAAACACAGAGTGAGCAGAAAGAGGTAAAACTGGGCTCACTCTGTCAAACCCTGTTGAAAGAAAGAATCCAGAAGCTTTAGAGCACAGTCCTTTCAGACTGTGCTTTTGGAAAGATTTTTAAGTAGGGGTGAGCCAATAAGACTATTTTTAGAAGGATCTTTCTGTTAGCAGGATGTATAAGATGGTAGGGAAACTGGGGACAAGACATAATTTGCACCTGAGGTTTACTAGAAGGGAAACTTCTATCTTCTTCTGCAGACATTCTATGTTTAGTTTCAATTTTTAGCACAAATGTTTTATTTTTATAACTGAACAAATCAGGGGGGGGGAATTTCACTGTAAAATAACAAGACGACTTAAGTAAAGACACTGCACAAATTTAAAAGTAGGAACTGAAGATAAAATCCTTTTGTGGACATTTCAGTAACGATTGCTATGGAAGTATAAGTAGGACCTCAAACACCGAGATCCATGCTGGGACAGACCAGACCTTTCTCCTGGTAATACCAACTAGTTGTTGACCAGTTCTTTGGTCAGGCTGACATCAAACCTCATAGGTGGTCTTTAGCGAGGGTTGATCATAATGTCATCTAAGATAACACTATAATAAATGTATGTGACTTTTACTTAGTGTATTTTATATTCTCTGAAAAATCCAAGCAAATAATGTGAGATAAATACTTGCACTGTCCATGAGTATTGCTAATATTCTGGTAGGGAGAGTAGGGAGTAGGCAGGACTGGCTGTCATAATAAAGCCTAATTTTCTTGGTGTGTTCCACCATCAGGTATGGCTTTACTGGAAGGGTTCTTCCCTTGGTTTAATACTCAGATGTAACCATTATGAAATTCTTTTTTTTTTTTTTTTAAAGATTTATTTATTTGTTTATACAAGCACTGGGTACAGTCAGAAGTGCGGGGGGTGAGAGAATTCACCAGAGCCAGAGTGGGGAGCAGAACAGGCAGAGTGATGAAATACACTGCTGAGGGGAGCAGCGGGCGGCAGGAGAGGTCTGCACGCCATGTGGGACCCTCGCCCACGGCCGGGGATCGAACCGGTGCTGCAGAGGCTGTGGGCAGCTTCACAGCCCGGCGCTCAACCGCTGAGCCACCAGGGGAGGCCCCATTATGAAATTCTTAATAAGTAATTCTACCTTTGAACTTGAATCTTGTAAATCAAATTCAATGGGACAATGAAGCATGAACAAAGGTGACAGGAGTTATATTCCTGTCTGCTGGTTCCTGCTTCCCAAGTCTCATTTAATCTTTGAGATGTACCATGAGTATAGACTCCTAAGGAATCATAATGTATGCAGAGTTCAGCAAGGTCCAAAGCAAGTACAGAGTATGAGAGAGTGGGGGTGCTGATTGCACTGACAGTCCATCCTATCTATTCAAACCAGAAATTGCTTTGAACACAAAAAGAAGGCAATAGCATTCTAAGAAACACAAAGGGCCAAGAAACTCCATCACATTCCTTTTTAAAAGTATGTTTTTTTTTAAAGATTTATTTATTCATGCATACAAGAACCAGGGTACAGGCCAGATGCACGGGAGGGTGAGAGGATTCACCAGAGACAGAGTGGGGAACAGAACAGGTAGACTGACAGAAGTACACTGCTGAGGGGAGCAGCGGGCAAGACAGGAGAAGTCTGCCGCACCATGTGGGATTCTCACCAGCCGGCTGGAATCGAACCTGTGCTGCAGAAGCTGCGGAAAGCTTCACAGCACTGCACTCAACTGCCTGCACCACCAGGGAAGGCCCTGTAAAAGTATTTTTATTGAACTAACATTGGTTTGTGACATTTATAGGTTTCAGGTGCAGTGTTATAATTCAACAGATATATTATGATCATTATCAAAAGTCTAGTTTCCATCCACTACCATATAGAAGATCTCTATATGTCAAGTTTCTCAAATCTTCTATGCACTCATTGATTTTCCGCTGCTTGCTCTGTCAGTGCTCTGTGAAGTGTTTTAAAATCTCTCACTCTATTTGTGGACTTGCTTAACTTTCCACTTAGTCCACTTCACCTGATCTGCCCTTCACTTGTCCCCTCTTGTTATCATCATTTTGTTCTTATAACTTAAGAGTTTACTTTTATTTTGTTTTGTGTGTCTGTTTTGTTTCATTTTCTTCCACATATGAGGAAATCATACACAATATAATTCCTACCCTTTATACTTCCTTGCAGTAGCCAAACTCCTGAGAAAGAGAGCCAAAGAGAGGGAAATATACAGTGTCCCCAGAGTTCTTTTTATTTTCACTTCCTCTTTCCTCATCAGTAAGTCAAAGGTAGAGAGAGCTGATAGGTTGCATATGTGAAGAGTGAAATAGAAACAATTGCAGGGTTATCTTGTGTGTAGCATTTTTACTGTTTAAGGGAGAATGAACTATATCTGCATGTATGAGTTTGGAATGTGAATTGTATGATTTTAGTCATACTGCATAAAAGTTAAATGTCCTTATATTTGCATTGTATAACATTATATATATAATTTGTATTATATATAAATATGAATAGTAAGTTGAAAGTAATAATTTAAAATTTTGATTTTTCTTTATTTGGAATTATATATATATATTAACTTTTTTAATTGAAGTACAATTAGGTTCCATTGCATAATTTCAGGTCTTTTAAATAAATAAATAATAAATAAATAAATAAATAAATAAATAAATAAATAACCATGATTAGGAAAGAGCAAAACCATGAGGAAAGAACAAGCTTTCATACATCTAGCAGTACTTTTAGTCTGTTTTTTGAACATGAAGTGCCACATTTTCATTTTGCACTGGACTTTGCAAAGTATGTGGTCAGCCCTGCCCAAAATTGCATAAACTGTCAATTCATGTGACTTTGGGACATTTTGATTATAATTTGATGGGAACAGAAGTGGAGGCTGAAAATTCACATGAATGTCACTGACAGGGGCACAGGGAGAGAGAATTCTAGGTGTCTGGAAGGGAAGTGGTTGTATTAACTAATGTCCTTTAGTGGTGCATTTTGTGCAGCCTGCAAGAAACAATGGGGCAGGATCACTGACTGAGGGGTGTTTAGTATAAAAAGGCAGGCTCTTCCCTTTAAATTGTGTGAATAAGAGCAATTTAATGCTGAGAAATGATGTTAGAGAAAGACTTCTTTCTCATAAGATTGCTGATAACCTCTGTCTATTACTTGAGCTCAATACTGGGATATATTTGTACAGAAAAGCTGATAGCTTCCTCTAAGGAAACTCAGTGTGATAGATCAATTGATTTGTCAAACCCCAGCAGACAGAAACAATTGCCTTGGCTAGACTTAGTGAATGCAGATGGCTGGTTCCTTTACCATTTAATAAAACTTACCCTGACTGTGGATCACTTCCCAGGAGAAAGTCATGGTCTCCCTAGAATGTTCTGCACTCTTTCACCAGGTATTTTAAAAAAGGTCATAAAGTAGCACTGCAAGAACCTGAGAAAGCCATTAATACAAGGTGAGTATGCCTGGGACAATAGTTAAGTTAGTAACATGCCTGCTGGAAGTCATGTTAAAACCTGATCCAGGTTCCACTAGCTGTGTCCAGTCATCTGCCCATGCATATGAAGCACTGGGGAAAGGTAGACAAAGTATGTCCCAAATAAATGCTGATTTTTATATCTGGATTGTCAACTCCCAGGCTTACTCTGTTAGACTGAGATGATGGACTGTCAGGAAACATTTGGTCACATAGAGCTGGTAGCTTGGAATCTAAGTCAGCTCAAGCTTGAGCCCATGTTTCTTGTGTTTTCTTCCTGTATCCTCTCTGACATCACTGATCTCACTGCTTTTTTTTATTTTCAGTTTTATACTTAATTGACATATGACATTGTATATATGTTAAAGGGGTACAGCATAATGACCTGACATATATTGTGAAGTGATTAACACAGTAAGTTTGGTTAACATTCATCATTTCAAAAAGATACAAAAAGAAAAGAAAAAAATTTTTTTCTTTGTAATGAGAACTTTTATGGCTTTCTTTATTAATTCTCAAATATACCACACAATGTATTTGATAGTCTAATCATCTCTAGTTCCGTACTATCCATAACCTTGCCTTTTCTCAAACACTCTGACAACTCCAACTGGCTTGATGTTTCCTGCTTCATCATAGCATTTTCCCCATACTGCCCTCTTTGTTGAATGTCTTCCCTACTTCATTGTGTGATATCATTAAACCAATGTTGTCTTCTTCTTGGCCACACATGTGAGACTACATTTCCCATACTCCCTTGCTGGTGCTTAAAATCTTGTGACTAGATTCTAGCCAATGGAATGTGAGCAGAAGTAACATACTCCACTTCCAGGTCTGATCCAGAAGAATGTCCCAGTAAGATCCTGCAAGCTCTTTTCCCTCTACAGACTAATCCAGAAAGCCACAGTACCACAGAGTTCAGTGATGAAGATGGTTGGGTCACAAGAAAGATGCAATCCAGATCATTTAATCTGCACTTGGAAGAGAGCTACTTGGTGATCAGCAAGCACATCTGTTTAAGAAAATGAGAAGTGAACTTTTTATAATGTTTAGGGGTTATCCGTTCCTGTAGCCTGGGTTACAACTACAACTGACTTCTAATAATATTCTCCCTCCTTCTGGATATTATGTCATACTTGGAACACACATGTTAATAGTTCAAATGTCCTCCAGTCAGCTGCAGCCTCCTTCATCCTCGATATTTAAAGGCTGATATTTCTTCTTACTTCAGGGAAATCCTGAGCTCATCTCCTTCCACTTCCATCCCTACCAACATTTCCTGAGTTTTCTGAGAGACTTACATTTCTCCTGGTCACATCTTGCTCTGATATCACATGAGTCAGAGAGATCAGGTTAGGTTTCATCATCATTTGCATTTCTTAGAGCACCATTGCTTCCTTTCTGTTTTTAAAGCAAGTTCTAGTTTAAACAGAAAGTGTAGCCACTTGGGGTTCTCATTACTTCATTTATTCAATTGTAGGTATAACTTGCTTTCCTTGTATTCACTTCGAATAAGGCTGAACTCTCACACATTAAGATCCACAAATTCTATGCAAATGCGGTATTATCAACTTTTTATATGAATGGGGAGACAGGGAATGGCAGGTGTGCACTATAAATACCTCCTGTGCTTGAGCGCATGCTTCATTGTCCCTTTAGGCTTCACTTACAAAACAGAGGTTCAAAGATAAAATTATTTTAAGGGCATGAGCAGAGTATTTGATCTCTGTTGGGCTCTCTGCACTTGGGGACTTGCAATTGCATAGATCACAGGCCCATGAGTTACCTGAGAAAGAACACTTCTTCTAACCCCACATCTTACCATTTGGAAGAGCTGGTAAGTGGACTCTGGGGCAGGCAGAAGGACAAATCACAGAGAGATTGAGGAAGCTGACAAAGACTGCATGATATAAAACCCTCTTTTGACTTTTTTTTTGTGTGTGTGGGACCCTCACCAGCGGCCGGGGAACGAACTGGTGCTGCAGAGCTCATCTCCTTCCACTTCCATCCCTACCAACATTTCCTGAGTTTTAAACTGGGCCTCGCAGCCCAGCGCTCAACCGCTGCACCACCAGGGGAGGCCCTTGACTTTCTATTGAAATCATTGGTGACAATGTTCATGAGGTGGATTTTTGCTTTAGGGACTGTAATTAAGAGCTGAGTTATGCTTCAGGCCCTGTGTGGGACAAAAATAAAGCCATAATATGGAACACTGGCATACAGGTTACATCTGCAGATTAGCACATAGCAAACAACCCTAATTGAGTAATTGATGCCTGTTCTGTAACATCCTTTGCTCACCTCGCCTCTAGGAATTTTCTCTGGCATGGATTCTCTCAAGTACTGACTCCCAAGCCTCCCTGGATCTTCACCCACCTGCCTCCTCTCCTCTATTCTGGAATTCAGACTCTTTCTGCCTTCCTTATTCATTCCCTCTAGGGTAGCCTTTGGAAATGCAAAATAGTCCTACTTTATTTGCAGAGCAATTTTTTTCTTCTTTGAATCACCTCTGATTGACCCTATCTTGATAAGCCAAATTGTCCTGCAAAGGTGATTTACCTAGTGAAACAAAAAGGAGACAACAAACAAAACAGTACTTTATTTCCTTAGTGAATTTGACTGGCAGCATTTTTTTCTTGTATATTGTCATTACAGACCTCCTTGACATGACTTTAAAGCTCTCAGCAGTATGTTTCAGTCAGTCTGCCTGTTCTGAACCCCACTCTGTCTCTGGTGAATCCTCTCATGCCCTCTACCTCCCCCCTCCACCTCTGGCTTGCACTCCAGCTCTTGTATGCATAAATAAATAAATCTTAAAAAAAAAAAAAAAAAAAAGCTCCTCTTACTTGAATCCCTCGGTGGATCTGGTTGCCTAGAAAATCATATTATACATATGTATATACATACACGTACATGTATACGTGTTGTCAAAATCAACAACACCAGACACTTGTTAAAGTGGTTAAAACAGATTTTATTTAATAACTTGATAGTAGGGCCTCCCTGGTGGTGAAGGGGTTAAGTCACAGCACTATGAAGCTATCTGCAGCCACCCAGGCTGGCCTGGGAGCTGACCCACATGGCACAGCAGACCTCTCCTGTCTAGCCTGCTGCTCCCCTCAGCAGTGTATTTCAATAAATCCTCCTGTTCTGTTCCCCACTCTGTCTTTGGTCTGGTGAATCCTCTCACACTCACACCATTGGCCTGTACTCCAGCTCTTGTATGCATAAATAAATAAATCTTAAAAAACAATGACTTGATAGCAGAAGAAAGAACTGAGATCCATTTCCACTTGCAGAAATGACTTGGCATTTTAAAAGAGTAGTTATTGAAACTGTTGTAGAGCAACCCCGATACAAAACGGGGTGCCTGACTGTGGGTCCTCACCCACGCGCTTAAAAGAACTTATCAATGCTCTACTGCAGGCACACGTGAAAGGTTAATAAAAAGTTTATTTACAAGGAAAGGGGAAATGAGGAAATGTACAGCTCAGGGGGAAGAGTGGGAGACAAAGTTTTAAATGAGTCCTACCCGATCCGCCGATCAGGAATCCCAAAATGGCACTCTGAGAGCTGGCTGCAAGCCAGGAGCTGTGTAGCCAGGAGGCGAGCGACAGCGAGCCAGCCCAAGGCCCACGTGTTTGGTTTTTATATCCAACCTGGCTGCCCAACTCCACCCTCAGGTCCCAGCCACTCTCCCTTTGGTGTTGACGGGATTTGTCTTTCCCAATGTCTTGATGGCTTTAGTCTGGAGTGGGGGGGGTGGTCCACAAAGCCTGTATGGGATTAGCTCAGGACATCATTTCCCCCTAACAAAAGGTTCAGAGTGGTAAAGAAAAGGAGAGCCAGGCTAAATTTCTCAAAGGAAGGGAAAATTTATTGTACCCTGGGCGGACCTCGCAGACCCAAGGTGGGGGTCCATGAAGCTGCGCCTGTTGTGAGGAGAGATGTCCCTTTTATAGGGAGAGGAGAGGTCAGGCAGGAAAACTGGGCCGGCAGGGGGGAAAGAGGTTGAAGCGGAACAAAGTTGTTTTGGGTGGAGGCAAGTTGTTTTCTCCTGTTTATGGCTGCAGTTTAGGCTTGGTGGTATCAGTGGTCCTGGTGTCAGGGTCATCTTGTCTTTTTCAATGTGGGCTTCCTCATTCCTGGCCCCTGCATGGACCTTTCAGTTAGGGATTAGGGCAGGGAAAACCAGGTACTCAGTAGAGTCAGAGAATGGGAAATTACCAAGGGCTGGTCAATGTAAATGTGATTAGGACAACTATGTCTGCTAGCCAGTAATTATCCAAGTTAGGATTAGATTTTATCCTCCACAGAGACAGGGAGGTAGAGAGTCAGTTCTTCCTGATGATTACATTTCAAGGGCATGACTTTCAGATGCTTAGGAAAAGACCCCTCTGTGTTGTAGGAGATATAAATTCACAGTTATAAGCCCATTATAGTAAATTGTTGGGAAGGGCAGTCACAGATCAGCCAACTTAGGCCACATAAGAATGGGCCTTGGGCTAAAACACTTCTTATAAAATAAAGACCAGGAAAATGAATAACTATAAGAAAGTGAAAATCAAAATCAACAAAAAAGTATGAACCAGAGACACTCTATGGGGGGTGGGGGGCGGGGAGGGGAGGGATTGGGGTCAAAATAAGGGGGTTGCAATTGTATGGGGAATATAAAAATAAAATTTATTAAAAAAAATGATAAGGAGCCCACACAGTCTGCCATCTTGCAAAGGTCCATCTTCCCTATTTTAGGCTCAATGTGTGCTCCTTTGTTTTCTTTAAGTGTATGCATGAGTAATTGGCCCTGAGGCACACCCAACTTTCAGTATTCCAAACTCTAGGGTGAGGGGTTGAATTCCTTCTGTGGCAGCACTAGGAGAATAGACAAGTCAATTTCCCTGTGTCAGCTCCTGAGGACAACCACTGACCAAGCAAAATCAATACACACTATAGTGGAACTGATTTTACTGTCTCTTCTCTATATGAGTACAGAGTTATTTCACCCAGTGCTTACTGAGTTGTATTTTCCTTGGCAGCTCCAATACCAAGATGCAGTGGGCAAAAGTACTTGGACTTCTACTCGTGGTAACTGGTTTGGGATGATGTGATTTTTGATCCTTATGTAGTTGAGGCCCTGCCCTGATATTGATAACTAGTGCACATAAATGCCCTAAAAAATCAGGGTCAAGTGACTGTTGTTGGGTGTTGGTAAGAAAAAGCAATAAATTCTGAAAGCACTGAGCTCACTTGATAGGCATTTAGGGGAGGATTGCCTTATGATGCTAGAAGTCCCGCTGGAGTTTGGTCATCTCTTAGTGTAATATAAGTTAGGACCATAATTACATGTCAAGAGTGTAGTTCTACAATTCTCTTTCATATGATTTCTCTAAATATATATACATATTTATACCCATACATACAACCATAAATTATATGTACATATTTACATATAAAATCTTTTCAGTGAAATTTCAAAGAACTTAAAATCAGAGGCCTGACACAACTCTGCCTGGTGGAAAACCAGTTTTATAAGCCATGCTCTAAGATCCAAAAGATTAATAACCAAAAATAAAAAAATTCAGATATAGTGTAAAATAGTGTCTTCCTAAAGAACTTCTATGAGTCTCCCATCTTACAGTTGTGAACCATGTAATTCCTCCTGTTTCTTGTTCTTCACTGAGCTGCCAGAAATTCAGGTTTAAGTGAGATGGTTAATCAAAACAAATACACTAGCCCTGATGATTAATCAGTGTTCCTTTTTTTCTCCTAGTGACATTGATTCCTATAATTGTGTTGTTTACATGCCCACGGAATGAGGATGGATGGTAAGGCAGGAAAGTAAACTAATCAACAAATATCTGGCTCATGCTGAGGTTTTGCTCAAACATTATTCTGAATACCATGTAAAATGGATATAGAGTGTTAGAAGTTAATTCATGAAGAATTCTTTTTTTTTAAAAGATTTATTTATTTATACAAGCACGGGGTACAGTGAGAAGCGCAGGAGGGTGAGAGAATTCACCAGAGCCAGAGCAGGGACAGAGCAGGAGGCAGACTGACGAAATACACTGCTGAGGGGAGCAGCGGGTGGCAGGAGAGGTCTGCGCACCATGTGGGACCCTCGCCTGGTGGCCAGGGATCAAGCCTGTGCTGCAAAGGCTGAGGGGTAGCTTCACAACCCAGCGCTCAACCACTGCATCACCAGGGAGGCCCTCGTGAAGAATTCTTAGTGGGAACCTTGAATGAGCATGGACTCTGCTCAAGATATAGCTGTCAAGGCATAGTCCAGTGGGAAAGAGACATGGCTTAGTTTTCTTTTGATGTATAACAAATTACCACAATTTGATGGCTTAAAATATCATGCATTTATTGTCTCACAGTTTGGGTGGAGTCCAAGCACATCCTACCTGGGTCTTCTGCTTATGGAGTTCCAGGACCACAATCAAGGTATCAGTTTGGATACCTAAAGTTTCTGGGGAACATCCCCTTCCAAGTTTACTCAGATTGTTGTTGGTGTTCATTACCTTGTAGCTAAAGGGCTTAGGAGAGAGAGTCCAGCTTCTAGCTTTTTCTAGACTATCAGTTAGATGTTAACCCATAGTTTTTGCCACATGAAACCCCAATTTGGGCATTTTCTTCAACAAACCAGCAATGAGCAGTGATATCTAATATGACAATACCTTGAGTGACCACAGGAGTGACATCCCATCACCTTTACCAGATTCCATTGGTTAGAAACAAGTCATAGTTTAAGCCCATGCTCTAGGGGAGGGGTTGCCCAAGGATTATGGAGAACAAATTAGAATCTGTTGCCACAAGAGATTATACTACTACAATCACAATTTCTGACTTGAAATGGCTTACAGAAAGATACATATATATATATATATATATAATTATACATTGAATAAAAACGGCATAATCCATAGCAACAGTAATGACATCAGCTTAAAACATCATGAAAGGTTTTAGAGGGCTGCCACCTGGTCTGGCATTTGTAGAAAGGAAAAAATCTGTGGGAACTTAGACTGGGACAAGATTGGAGTGTTAAATGCCAGAATTGTCAAATTGATTACCTAGGACTGTGCTTTTCCACATATAGGGCAGGGAGCATTGTACCAGGACTTGATATTCAAACCATGTAAGCACAGCCCTTCATGGAGCATTGATTTTACCATTCTACTTTTCTCAGAAGAAAACACATTATTTTTCATATTAGAGTAAGTGTCATGGAATAAAATGCAAAATCAAAATTTGTTTCTTTTAAGTTAAAATATGAGACTCCAAATAATTCTCCTGATATTGGTGGAGGTTTTTTTTTCAGAAGGAGCATTTCCACATGGCTTCTAGTCAGAACAGCCATCAGATACAGGGTTTCAAGGCAAGTGAAATGAAAGAGACATGCCCATGGTAGATAGAGGACAAATGGCCTCTCAACGAACTGTGGGATCAAGGAAGGCTTCAAAAGAGTCCCTAGAATAGGCCAGGCAGTCTCTTACTGAGACAAGGGAAAACCACCAATTTGTTACTGAAACAGCTGATGAATCCCATGTCTGGCCACAGCATAATTGCGCATGACTGTGGTAAAGGACACGAAAAGAACATCCGCTGAGACCACAAACAAGGGAAGTTGCAGGCCCCCACTAGAACCCAACCCCTTTTGATTATACAAATGGCTTGTAGTGTCCTTATCATGACTTCCACTGGGGGCACCAGTGGGTTTATGATATATTCAGTGTATATTCCAGGTATATGACAAATTTTCATGAGAACACGAGTCACAAAACGAGAATTCATTGGGCAGTATGACAAGTGGATCTCACCAAAAAAAAAAGGTAAGAAAAATTAATGAGGAAAACATGTTAGAGAAAAAGGTGTAGACAACTGAGACACTCACCCTTGTAATCACCAGCCAGGTCCCAGATGAGGAGCCTCTTATCTTTGAAGCAGTTTCCCAGGAGCTCTGTCTCTTGCTCTTTCACCTTCAATAAATTATAGTTTTCCCACTAACAGTGACTGAAGTTCTCATTGCATTCTTCAGTGGGACACTCAAGAACCCACTTGTGTTGCCAGTAATATTTCCAGTATGAAAAGGAGAAACATATTTAAGCCTGATAACAGAAATGCTTAGGGACAAACAGAGAAGGCCTGTGGGGACTTCTGTTCCCCATGGTTAAGGCCACTTCACCAGGGTGTTACAACTGAGGAGAAAAACATTCTACTCTTTTTGAACTTTCCCTATGTTTCAAAGAGGTGAACATCTGAAAATTTAGGCTAGAGGTTGGCAAACTATGATACTGTGATATTGTGATATGTAAGAAATACATATTTGTGGGGCGTCCCTAGTGGCGCAGGCAGTTGAGTGCCTCACTGTGAAGCTGTCCGTAGCCTCTACAGTGTGGATTGGATCCCAGCCAGCTGGGGAAAAACCCACATGGCGCAGCAGACCTCTCCTGTCTCGCCCACTGCTCCCCTCAGCAGTGTATTTCGTCAGTCTGCCTGTTCTGTTCCCTGCTCTGTCTCTAGTGAATCCTCTCACCCTCCTGCACATCTGGCCTGTACCCTGGTTCTTGTATAAATAAATCTTAAAAAAAAAAATACATATGTGTGCATTCAGATGACTAAAATATTTCTCATAAGTATTTGGTCTTCACCCATAACTCCTGGTTCACGTTTCCCAAAACTCTTGGAATTTCCAAAGTGTTGAGAATAATAAAGTTGTTTTGTTTTGTGAACTAAGTGACATTTGGAAGCACTTAAAGATGGGAGTTGGTTGCTTGGTTAACCAACGATGTGATTAGAGGGTTGAAACTTCTAATCCCAACCCCAGACCAGGGAGGAAAGAGGGAATGGAAAGTGAGTTCAGTGCCAACGGTCAAGAATTTAATTCATTATGCCTGACTAATGAAATCTCAAAATAATAGTAATAATAATAATAAATAATAATAACAAAAGGAGGGATTCAGAGAACATCCAGGTTGGTGACGTGAAGATTTGAGGAGAACGGCATGCATAGAAAAAGCACGGAAGTGCCACACTCTTGCACATACCCTGCCCTATGGTTCTCTTTATGTAGCTATTGACTCATATCGGATAGTACTCTTTGCAAAGGATATCTTGCAATTAAACAGTTTCCTGAGCTCTGTGAGTCACAAATTCATTGAAGCTGAGGGCCCTGGGAACCCCTGATTCATAACCAGAGATTAGAAGCACAGGTAAAATTCTGGATTTTCATTTGGCACCTAAAGTCTAAAGGAAGAAGTCATGGGCACTTTCAATTTGTAGCTGGTTTGGTCAGAAGCATAGGTAACAGCCTGAGCTTGAAGCTAGCATCTGAAATGGAGGATGGTCTTAGGATACTGAGCCCTTCACCTGTAGAATCAGATAGTATCAGACCAACACTTGCTGGGTCCAAGAATTACTTGTTGGTGTAAGGAATTGGAATTGGGCATAGGAACCCTATTCATACCTAAAGATCAAATCCAGCCTGTTGCTTTTTTTTTGTATAACCCACAAGCTGAGAATGCTGTTTGCATTTTACAAGTATAAAAAGAAGAGTAAGCTGTTTTTACAGAGGAAAATCAAATGAAATTCAGATTTGAGATCTATAAATTAAGTTTATTCAAAATACATCTTTCTTTCTTGCTGAGGTATTACCTATGGCTGTTTTCATTGTACAATGGCAGAATTAAGTAATTGCAAAAAAGAGAACAATTGTCTACGAGTCTAAACTCTTCTATCTGGCCCTTTTCAGAAAAAAAAAAAAGTTTGCCTAGCTTAAACCCTTCACTTGAATACTGACCTTCTCCCACTTGAATCCATACCTTCAGCTCTGTTTTTTCCTGCAGTGATGCCTTATAGTGTTTTTTCCTGCAGTGATGTATTTTCCACACCACTCACCAGAGGATGAAGGAATAGATAGGTTCTTTAATTGAATAAGGTAGTGTGTGTGTTAATGTTGGTATGAAAATGCACCCCAAAATTCATATTAATATTTGAACAACTAACTAATAAATTTAAATTTTAAAATTGAGTAAACTAGGGTCCTCCCTGGTGGTGCAAGGGGTTAAGCACTGCACTATGAAGCAATCTGCAGCCTCTACAGCATGAGTTCAATACCCGGCCAGCCAGGGAGACACCCACATGGTGAAACAGACCTCTCCTGTCTCTCCCATTTCCCCCCTCAGCAGTGTATTTCAGTCAGTCTGCCTGTTCTGTTCCCCATTCTGTCTCTGGTGAATCCTCTCACCCACCCCACCCCCACCTCAGGCCTGTACCCCAGCTCTCGTATGCATATATAAATAAATCTTTAAAAAATTAAATAAACAAATAAAATTGAGTAAACTAAATCCTTGGTTTAAAAATATAGAAAAAATAATTTTGTTCTGAAAATATTTTCAGCTTATTTAATGTGCTTTGTGGCCATATAATTTGGGAATATGAATTTCAGAATTTCTCAAACTTATTTTATACTTAACAGTTTTTAAAGAAATTTCTAATATTTTCTCAAAATGTATCAAACCACACAGTTTTGTGATGCTCCTCTATACCTTCATGTCAAGAAATTATCTTCTAATTTGGGGCAAATAAATTCCTTTTCATAGTGAAACCCTTTGATCATTCACTCCCTCCTTTGGTCATAGGAATTTCCAATGGCATTAGCTCATGCCTCCTTCCCTCATTGTGGGGCATGCATACTCCTCCATCTGTGATCTCATACCTCCACCCACCCACCCATATGCCTATGCATACACATTTCCATCTCAATTATATAGGAAGGCAGGAAATTTCAAGCAGCAAGTTATAACCCAGCAGTGGGTCATGAAATCGATTTAGAGGGTCAGTGACCAGCATTTAAAAAAATAATAAAATAGAATATGAAATATCAGAGTGCATATGAATAGCAATTGGTGAAATTTTGTATGGGTTCTGGGTCGTGACATAAAATATATTTCTTAGTTTGGGTCACAGCAAAGAAAGCCACTGTACTTTCAAATAAAATAAAAGAATATAACTAAGACTTGTGCTAATATTTGATTAGCAAAATTTGTATCTGTCCTAATATTCTTTTCACGTGTTTTTACCCCAGGGTATTCATTTTCAATTGCAAACATAAGGACCCAAAGACCAATGTCTTTTGATTAACCTCTGTATATTTCACTGACTATGAGACTCACTTCCTTACAGAAGACGCATAAATATTTGATGTTGATAATGAAATAGAATTAAAAGCTATGAGAGTAATCTCTCCAGTTTCTAATGTCACTGTCTGTTAGAGGATGAGAAGTAGTGGCATTGTGGTATGCCATAATGCCATATCCACATTTGTTGATCTTCCAGTGCCTTTTCTGCCCACAATGTAAGAGGACCCAAGGGAAAGTATGTCTTTTTTCAGCAGAACAAACACACACACACACACACACACCCCACTTCCTTCATTTCCACTCTCAGCTCTGCCTCCCCCTGTTGGACCCCTTCAGGTATATATCCAAAGATTAGGAAACCATCAACATAAAAACCTATATATTCCACCATATTTACAGCAGCATCATTTTTAATAACTAATGTGTGGAAGCAACTTAAATGCCCATCAATGAATAATTGAATCAATAAGATACAGTATATCCACAACATGGAATATTACATATCCATAAGAAAGGATGACAAGCTTTTAACAAAATGGAAGGAGTTTGAGAGAATTATGTGTAACAAAGTAAGTCAGAACAATAAAAACAAATACTGGGTGTTTACATAGTGGGCAATTTGATAGCAAAAAGCCCTATCAAAAACCAGTGGAGTTTAGTAAACATCCTGAGAGCTTTAAGGAAAGAAAGGGACAGGGGATTAAAAAAAAAAAGAATTTACCAAAAAAAAAGAATAACCACTCACTCCCAGAAAATGTTTCATAGGACTGCAGAGGCAGAATATAAAATTATATTCAATTCATAATGCTTATAATTTTAAAAATTTAACATATGATGGGGTGGGGGGGGGAAGAAGTGG
Organism: Talpa occidentalis; assembly: GCF_014898055.3. NCBI lineage: Eukaryota > Metazoa > Chordata > Mammalia > Eulipotyphla > Talpidae > Talpa > Talpa occidentalis. Next base: position 110,996,968 of record NW_026555331.1, on the reverse strand, counting down.
ATTGACGTAGTTCTCAACAGAATTTATGGGTTGGCTTAAAGCTGAACAACAAAGATTATTTGAGGTAGATGAGAATATGCAGATAAAAAGCTCAGCAGAAGTTTTCCATCTAAGCACATAGAAGTAATGACCCAGAGGAGATGATTGTACACTAAGAGGTAGAAGATACATTTTTAAGAAAGTTCAGATAGTAAGGGAAGGGGAAGAAGGGAGAAGAGAATATGAATTACTGCATGGATACAATATTTATCTATGTGAAAGACCATATTTCTCCTTCCCCCACTCCAACCCTTCTCTAGCACCCAAGATCATGTTTGCTACCTAGACTGTCTCCTGAGATTTATAGTCAGGTTATTCTACAGGCAACAGGGGAAGATTTAAATGTTTGTGGAGCTCTATTGTCCAGTACACAAGTCCAGTACAGCTAGTAGTTGGTGATTAACGACTTGTAGAATTAGCCCAAATGTGGATTTTATAATAGCTGTGAATGTTGGGAACTACAGGATGAAGGAATAGCTTTCATTCTGAATTTTCTGCAAGCCCCTCCCTCGTATAGTGTCTTTGCCATCCATCCCACACTCACTCACCCAATGACCCTTTGGTTTTCCAGAGTTAGTACATAGTTTCTTTCACCCACTATCATCCAACAGGATGGCCTGCAGCTCTGGAAATTTGCCTGTGTGACTTGAAACCATGCCACTGTGGATCAGAGCACTGTCTTCTCTAGAAATTGTTTAATTCACCTGAAATTAGTTGTTCACAATGAGCTGCTTTAACTGAGTCAAAAAAGTTGCTGGAAAATAAAAAGGTGAAAAAGCCACTAGTAGGCAATCCGTGCAGAATGATAGGAACACTTACCTAAGTCAGGAAGTTCACATAAACCTAAGTTGAAAAATTATGAATAATGATTTATGATTTTTGACTATCATGCCAAAGCTATTTTACTATTGATCAAGTTAGGTAATATAAAGAAAATACACTTAAAATTAAATGTTACAATTACAAGACTATACATACATCACAACTAATTGAACACATGTTCTGCTCTGTCTGTTTTGCTGTCTGCAATCATATTTCCAAAGCATGAAGGCAGAAAAATAAAAACATCCATTAAAATGATACAAAGTACTTTAAATTTCTTATTTTGAAATTTTAATGGATCTCTACACTAAATCAATTAAAATACCAAACATAGGAGGACTTGCACTTTTGACTTTGATAGAGTAGATGGTGTAAACAAACCTCCCATTGAAAATAATCCTAAGAACTGCATAAAACAGCAACAATGACCATTCCAGGCCATCAGAGAGAAACCAACAAGGCTATGTTTCCTTGACATAGCAAAGGTCCCAAAACCAAAGCACTATAGAAAAGAGAATTGAGAAAAGAAAAATACATAAACATAAATTGGACAGACTGTGCAAATGCACCTCTGAAACATTTCCTGCCCTTTCATTGTGCTTTCACAGGGTGAAATCATGAGAAATACAGAAGAAAACAATTTTCAGAGGGTAAATTTTAAGTAGAAATTTTAATTTCTTAAAATACTAAAGAGAAAAAAATGAGTTCAGGACATGCAAAGAACAGGGGTTCCTCATAAATCTAATGCCGGTGGGTCAATGTTTCTACTTATGGTTATGCTTAGAGCATATTCACAAAGACACATGCATAGGTAGTCTATTGGAAAGAGAACCTGCTAGCCATGCAGAAATTAGTTCTATTCTTTAGGAAACTACACATTTATCTCAAAGTACACACATTTACAGGCCATGGGGACAAAGTGAAGTTCAACAGCAGAATGTATTCAATTAATCTGTATTTGGGCAATAAAAAAACTGGATTTCATTTTCCTTCATAAACAATGTAAACATTCAAACATGGCATGGATGTTCAGATATTGGCTATAAGTCAATTTCCACCTTTCAGTGACCAACCAAAACTCTCAGCAGTGGTCAAAGTATAAATCAAAGCTTAAACATCAAATCCAAAAATAGCTGAGAGCACTTTCTTCCCATGCACCTATGCCCCTGCAATTATGGTGCTTATCCATTTTCTCTTGGGTTAAGTTCCTCTACTGTTACTTCCAAACTCCTCTCCATAATATTTCATAAAACTTCCCACTTTGTTTTGAAGTTCTCCTCACTCTCAAATATGTGAGATGAACTAAGTTAAATTGAATCCTTTCATTTGAGTCATAGAATATTAATACTGTAAATGGATCCTGACAATTTTTAGTCCACTGATTCCCAGTCTCCTGAATTAGTTAAAAGCACCAATTCCTGGACCATATGCAAATCATCAAGTCAAGAGGAGAGGTATGGTATACATACACTTAACAAGTGCTGCCAGTTGATTTTTATGCTTGGTTAAGTTGGGGACAGTGTTCTAGTACAACAATCCCCAAAGAACTAGAGCTTGAGAGGCAACATGAATATAACCTGAGGTGCTTTACACTGAAAGTCTAGGTTTGGGAATCACCACAGCTAAGAAGGTGTTTGCCCAGAGTCCAGCTCACCTCTCCCAAAATGCCAGCCTCCCTCCAGATGTCTTCCAGCCTGCTGTTGTCTATTGCCAGAGAGTATACTCTCAAACTTTTTTCCTGCCCCAAAACACAACTTGAATATTATTCCAAACCTTTCATCTCATGCTTTTTAACAAAAGCAAAATTTACACCCCTCATATACCCAGGAGTAAGATGTAAGAATAAGACCTTTAAACCCAACTCTTTATGATGTGACTCTGATAAGAGACTATTTTGTAAGAAAACTACCAACTTGCTTCTCCAAGCCTCCAAGTGATCACTGGTTGCTATATTAGGAAACATTTTTTTTCCCAGGGAGAACTAAAAGCAGTCCCATAACCAACTTGACAGTATAGAGCATAACATAAATTATTCATAAACATCTTTACAATCTCATCGAGAAGAGGGACACAAAGCAGCTATAAATAGGAACATTGACACATTTATTTGACTCCCAATGTACACATAAATATAGGACTTAAACTTTTCCTGTGGGTAGCTGTTATTTGTGAAGATAAGAAAACAACTTCAAGGTAATAAAGTTCAGAACAAACTTATTTTTTGGAACATTCACAAGGATAAGGGAAGGCATATGTAACTGTGATACAATTTGATGTCTGCTTCCATCATTTACTAATAAGAAATTTTATTTCCCTGACCTTCACTTTCCCCATCTGTAAAATGGAATTAGTTACCCCTCTCCCGTGGGGAGTGAAGTAATAAATGAAATGTGCCTGACCCATAATTAGCATTTGAGCTATGGTAGCCAGTGTTGTTTTTATTTTCAACTGTGAATAAAGTCTCTCCCAGTCCATCTTCAGATACTCCTAATTTAGGGTCAGTCAGCAATTTCTTTAATTTCTCATTAGGATCCTGTATCATCATCCTGTATCATCATCCTGTATCATCATCCTTGTGGTTCATTCATACTATTGTTATAAATTGATTCTGACAAATGAGTTACTAGCTTGTCTGCCCTATGCCTCAATCACTGGTTGTTTCCATCTCTCTCTCTGTCTTTCTAGATCTTCCGAGAGTGAGACCTTGTCAAGCTGTCTTCATCCCCATTCTTTTGGGTACTTAATTCTAAACTAGATACTCTAGATACCTGTTATTAGTGGTGCACTCTATTGCATGGGAACACAAACATTTCTGTATTCCTGCAAACCAATGGATAGTGGTTTGAGAACACAATTTTCCATGGAAGGAGCAAAGAGCTGGTTGAATATTTCTGCTTTTTCAAAGAGCACTTTTGCAATCTCACTTAGAGCCCTTTCTTTATTGGGTTACTTCTTGCTCTTCCTTTCCATAACCTCTGACTTAGAGACGTCTCCTCTAACATAGTCAGGATACAAAGAATCAAGCAAAGATATATGTGAGAAAAGACACTAAGCAAAGAACATATTGGTACCCAGTACCAGGCATCTTTAAAACCCTAATTCCTCTGGCTCCCCCTTGGACTCTCCTGGAAACCCCCCTCATTCTAATTTCCTTCCTGGGTATATAACTTTTGTTGCTGTTGGAGCTCCCTGTTCTGCCCCTACTTCTTCTGATATTTACATAAAAGAGTTAGTCCTTCTAGCAACTTACCAAGTCCAGCAATCATTTAGCATGGGATGTGTTTCAAAAGTTCTTAAAACAAGCATTATAGAGTGAGAAATGTTGGTTTTGCCATATCTCACAAAAAGTCGTTGCAGACATAACCATACATAGATTCTCACTGACATATACGCTCATTTCCATCTGGCTCTGTTTACATTGCAAAAGAGTTTAATGGGCTTAGGGGGGGAGCTTAAAATCTTACTTCCTGACCCACTTTACTGGAGAATTGCAGACTCTCTAAAATCTCCACTGAATAATCTTGAAGAGAAGGAGCAACACAGAGTAAGGAGACCTTTATCTTCACTGGCTCTGCACCCTTGAGTCTGAACCTTCACCTCCATTTTCTCTTTTAGCTCACTCTTTTTTAATTCTATGAACATTATTTGAGTACAGGTGTTCTTCAGTGATAAAGCCTGCCTTCTGGGAACCAGCAGCCAATGGGGGGTAAGGGGTCAGATGCCTACACTAATGGCCATGCCATAGAGGCAAGAGCAAAGAAAGTCTTGTCCAAAGTATTCTGGGAGCACATAGAATGGAGCAAACATTGTTCTTGGCAAAGGACAGGGAAGTCTTCTGAGAAGATATGGCCTTGCAGGCAAAGGAGAAATTGTCCTGGGAGATAAGGTGAAGTATATTCCAGGCATGCTCTTGATACAAGGACATTGAGGCATGAGTATCCGGATATGTCTGGTGTAATTAATTTGGTGTTGCCAGAATGGGGGAGGGTGACATGGAAGAGTGACTAAAATGTGACAGATGAAATGAGCAAACTCCAGATGATAAGCAGCCCTGTCAGCCCTTCTCAGAAATTTGCCCTTTATTTGGTGGGTCACGGGGAAATTTGATGGGAACTTTGATGGGTTGTAAGCCACAGGTTAATATGCTCTACTATGTTTTTGACTAAGATTGTTCTTTTCCTTCATCTCTAATTTTACCTTGAATTATACTCCCTCTATCTTTCTTTTTCTCTAAAAAAAAGCCTTACCGTCTTAACATAAGGTCATTTAAGGATATTAGTTTGGTTATTTATTTTCTCACATCTATAAAATTATATCTGTCTTCCCTTCCATCACCCTCCTATTGGAAACTCTTGGCAGGAGTTTGACTGTGGATTTAGATGCAGCATATGAAACATTTGCTCTGTGCCAGGCACAGATCATATGCTTCTTTCCTCTTCCCTTACCCTGTCGGGTATTTGTTCCTGATAGAAAAACTTGTAATATCAGAGGATCCATTGTTCCTGATGCAGAAACTCCCAAGAAGCCTGTAATCAAATGATCTGAGCTTACAGTGTACATTTGGGGTCTGTAGAGTAAAACAGTCACTACCAACTCAAGTCAAGGCAAGTTCTCAGAGTAGCCACTTACTGAGCCACATGATCTCCCAGGTCATTCAACCCTGATCACTCAAGTTGGTCAAATAATCTAAGGATCCTCTGCAATTGTGGTGTCCTACACTATCCACATGAACTTGAAACTGTTTTTAGCATTTTGCTCACGTTTCATTTGCAGTTTAGGGCACTTTACTTAGACTTCCTCTGTGAAAGTATTCCCAGAAGAGATTTAACTAATCCTTATTTTCTTTTTAATGGAGCAGCTAACTCTCCAGTAAGGCAGGAGTCTGTCTCACAATACCACCCTGACAATGAGTTTCTTGGCTTCAGCTGTAATTTTCATGAGGATTTTTATAAATTCATAATTCCATGAACTTCCAAGGCCAAGGATTGGTAGGAAAGTGCCTGTAGGGTACACTTGTCTGCCCAGGACTCAAAGGAAAAATAAGACAGGCCAGTGTGCCTTCCAAAAAATCATAATGCAAGGTAACCAAATATATTCAAATCAGAGAGAAAAATACTTACATGTATTTATGTATAATATGCATAGTGGAAAATTGACTCCAATATCACATTTCCTCTTCATTTTAGAACACTGATTTTTAGCTGAGCACATTGCCATCAGACTAAAGACGACCTGTCTCATCTTCCCTTGCAGTTAGGAATGGTCAAATGATTATATTTCCCAGCATCCCTTGTAGCCAGGTGTGGCCAATGAGATATAAACGTACATATTGGGAGAGCCCTGCAAGAGGGGGTGGAATCTCCTTATAAGGTAGATGAAATCCATTAATCTTCTATTGTCAACCTGGAATATAGATACTATGGCTGGAGCTCTACCTAGCATCCATTTTAGAGTATTGTGGAGAATTCTGGGGAGTCATGAGCAGAAAGAAGACTCTTAGCAAAGGAAAGAAACAAGCCAAAGAAAAGCACTTTCATGATAATTCCAGTTTGTACAAAATCTCCTCACCCAAGTCCGTTTTTTTTTTTCCTAATAATGGAACTTGCCATGAATAAGAAGGTTAAAGACAATGCAGGTCAACAATAATCAGGAAGTATATTCAGGTGGAACAAATCAGAACCTCAGATACAACATTTGGAAATTATAAACCCTTAGCCTCCTGCTGCAGAGGCAAAGAGTACAGTCTGGGTGTACTCTGAATTCCCTGGGTGAAGTAAGTAACAAAGTGCTTCAAGGCAGAAATCTCATCCCCCAATGCAGATTTTGAGGACATCATGATTGGAACATATGATACCAGGATCCTCTAAGGACACTGACTAATTGTTATCAGCCACAGGAAAATCAGGGTCTTTCAACAAGTGATGCAAGACCCTAGGTCACTTGCTCTCTTGAAGAACAAAGGCCACCCTGTTGAGGAAACAAGACTAGTCTGTGAGGGATGTCTGGGCAAATACAAGGAGTCCTCCGCCTTGGTGCAGTGGGAGGAAAAGGGAGGTTCGTTTAGTGGTGTATGGGCACATGCATCACTTCAACATCACTTAGCACAATCACTTCCTGTGTTCCTCTTTTGAACTCTGGGTAGTAAAACCTCACTCTTCAAGCATGAAAATTGCTTCCCTTTATGGAAAGGCTACTATGTTGACTACTAACACTGACATGCCTTTACAAGTGAGGAATCTCACCCCTAGAAATGATCAGGGACTTGTTCCATGCTGCACAGAGAAGGCAGGGATACACAGTGTGGCCAGCCCCTAAGCCCAAGCACCGCGGTTCACCCAGGGCTCCCTATTCCTGTTGTGGTTGTCAGTGGGACTATCTGAATCACACACATATGACAAAGGGTTTAAAACATGGCCTTACACTAAAAGATTCTTCTCCCCTTTGAATTTGCTAGGCTCACAGCTACAAATATGACCAGGAGAGCTGCAGGACACCAGAGCCTGTAGTTGAAGTTTCCTCACAACTGTACTCCTGGCATAATCCCTTGCACTCAGAAGGCATTGATTAGATGCAGCCTCTACCATTCCATATCACATTTCCCCATTTTGGCCTGCAACAACTGTGGGTGTCAGCATTCTCAGGAAGACTGACTTGGGTTGCAGAGTTCATCACACTCCTGGTGGGTAATAACTAGAGTTCTGCCTTATTAAGCACTTCCTTCTCACCAGGTACACTGCTTTGCAGTTTGGATGCATCATCTATTTTAGTCCTTCCAGAAATCCTGTGAAACAAATATAATTATTATCCCAATATAAAGGAGGAAACTGTAGTACAGAAAGATTGCATCACTGGATTTAATACATTCCTCAGAAATAAATAGCAGATAGCATATTTGAATATGCACCTTTTTGTCTTTGCAGTCCTTGCTTTTAATTACTACATTATCCTGCTTCCCCAGGGAGTCTCTGGAATTTCTCTATGCCCAGACCCCTGTGGTGACCTTCAGAGCTTCCCTTGATTACAGGTCAGAGACCTTCGAAGCAACAGCTCAGCCTCAAAGGCAGCAACATACCCACAGTGAACAAGGATATCCAATGACACCCTTGGAATCTGCTGACCCAGCCTACGCTGGGGGCATCCATAACGAAGCACTCTGGAGTGTGACATCTCTGCCACAGTTTCAGTGATTAAACAAATTGCCGTTTGTGCATTTATTGCTTATAGAGAAATCTTCAAACCATAAAAATTGCTATTTCCTACAACCTAGAAAGAATTTAACTCCAAAATTCTGTTCATCCTTCTAAGTATGTCCATGGATAAGACCATTTAATATCCACAATGACAATTGGATCAGGCTCTCAGTCTCCAAATATTCATTATCTGCAATGTATAAACACTAGGGCCTTCTGGACTATCATGCACTGATAAAAACACACAAAAATGCCTGCATTCTGTTTATTCTAGTGCAGGCAGGAAGCAGGGGAGCTAGAATTTGAATCTAAGAAGTCTGGCTATTGGGCTATAAAACTGTTAGAGTTACCAGCTATCCAAAAATTCAGCCTCATTCACAGGCCAATGAGACACTCACAAATCACAAATCATTCAAAGTGAAACTGTAACTGATATTACTGCATTGTTGAGATTGAGCTATTCTTGATTGGAATAGTATGGGCAGGGATAAAAATAAAAAAAATAAAAGCTACTGGCACAGCACACCTGGTTTGAGTTCTGAGTCCCATTTACAAGGTATATGCTTTCAAGCAAGTTGTTAAATTCCTCTAAGCCTCAATTTCCTCATCTGTGAAACAGAGGTTATAACAAGACTAAGTTATCTTGCTGTGGATACTATTAAATGTAAAATTATAAATACAATACTTTTCAAAGTGGAAAGAAAAATTCTGCTTTCTACTTGAAATGCTATTCCTTAAGTGAAAACAGGCAGGAAGAGGAGGAGGAGAAGGAATTGTTGCCCAAATTTGATAGGTCTCGGAATATTTCATAGAAACTGAAAATGAACTTTCCTCATTGCCTAAACAGGGAGAATAAAAACCCCACAATTATCTAATCTGGCACTTTGGCCCAGGCTCTTATCTTGTCGCAGGATAGCATATAACTTTGGTATTTCCTGTTTCAGAACAAAGCATTCAGATAATGTCTCTTCTCTATGAGCTGTTTCAAGTATTTTCCCCCCAGAAAAAGGTGTTTAGTTCTCATCTTGAAAACAGAAAATCAGTCTCTTAAAAATGAACAGGTGGAGTATGTAAATATATTTTGAAATTCTGGAGAAAAGACACACATCATACATGGCCAAGTAAATATAAATTGGTTAATTCTAGCACAAGTATGTTCTCATTAGATATAAAACCCAGCTGTAGTGACTGCCCATTATTGCTTGTATTACTCAATGCACACCAAATGAAAGGGCTTGAAAAAACTTGACCCTTAGAGGAATAATCAAAATCTCCTGAAGAAAATAACTACTTGGCCAGAATATTCTTTAATGACAAAATGAGAAGCATAACCTTACTAAAGTTGCTAAGAGCAAAGCTAACTAACTCCCGAATATAACAAACTATAATTTCTACAAAATGTGGACACTGCTGATCAAAATGCTAAAGGGGTGCCTGTGGTTTACAGGCTTTTTGATGGTTGTTTTTTTTCAGTTTTAGTTTTATTTTGTTTTGCAAGAATGAAAGGGGAAGGGCCTTCTAACCAAACCCTCAGGGCAATTCCGGCAAGCCTACAGTTTCCTGAGGTTTAAGGCCCCTGACTCAGCCAGCCAGACAGAAGTACAAGCTGCTGCTACTCTTCATCTTGGGTTTTTCTTTCTCCTGAAGTTTATAGCTTAGAAGTTCTGCATACTGGGAGAACTCTCCTGTTTTCTACCTGTGTTGTTCTGTATTAGGGAGCTTGCAATAGTAAGTAAAGGATCTTTGAGTGTGTGTTTGTGTGTGTGTGTGTGTATGTGTTTGTTCCCTTCACATGGACTGAAAAGCATGCCTGTGAATGGTGTATGTGTATGTTGAAAAAGAGAAGGGAAGAGAACAGTGGATTATGTGACCTCAACTTCATCTTCCCTTGATCAGCAGCTTCAATATTCAAGCTGCTTCTTCTGGGGGTGTATAACTCCAAGATGAAGTCCCCTTGGAAAATTCTGATAGCAGCTCCTCTGGTGCATTTCCTGGCCCTTCATGCCTCAACCTATCCAGTCCTTGATGACCAGTCCACCATCAGACTCTCCAGAGGCTACACTTGTGTAGGTATGTAAATATTTTGTGTATTTATATGGAGATGTAGCCAAGGGGTCAAATACTTTGCTTGTATAGTAAACCGCCTATTTCTTGACATTAATAGCTATAAGATTCCAAGTAAAGGCACTCATAACCTCATCATCCTGAAACATTTCTAGTTCTGGAGTGAGCATTAACACTAGGTGCACGTACATGTATCTAGAAGGGCTCTCTACAGTTGTTAATCTAAATTAGTTATAAAATCATCCCTCTGATTGATGACTGGAATATTTTTCTCTTGGATAAGCAAATAGAAGAGCCTGAAATTTTTACCCCCTTTCGGAAGGACGGTAGGTAGCATCACACAGTGGAAGTAAAAAGTTTTTATCTCAAGCATGTCTGACTTTGCAACACTGCCCTCCCCTTCCCTCTACTCCATCCCTTCCTGTCTGTAAAATCTTGAGTAACTTAACCTTCCACATCTCCCTGTTTTGATGGATGAAATGGAGTTAATAATACCACTTGGGGATGTGAGAACTGAGATCATGCACATAAATTTAATGTATTTGCATAGAATAAGTGTTACAGGCAATCCGATATGAAATGGGGGTTTCCTTTCCCCCTAACATAAGGATTTAATCTTAGTTTGAGTGTTTCTCTCAGGGACTCCAGAATTGGCAATAATAGGACAGTGACCTGGCAACACTGATCACAGACAGAGATAACCGTTCCTTCACTGATGTTTTGGTGATATATTTTATTTCCATGTTGGTGTTTGTTTGGATTTGAGGATGGCAAGGCAAGAGTAAAAGTAGGGTAAACCTTTGATATTCAGATTATACTTAGAGCTTCTAGGACAGTGATGAGCATTTCAATGGGTCAGTCCATGGAGCCCAGGAGACTTAGAACTCTGAGTAGCAATTATTCAATGAGCAAACTTCAAAACAAATTCTAGCTGACAAAGACAGAAAAAAAATGCAAGGGCTAAGTATGATGACCATATCTTACAAATGGAAATTCTGGACACAGCAATTATTTCTGGAGATAGTGCAGAACAATGTATGAATTAATCTTATTGCCTGAAAAACCATGACCTCAAGTTATTACCCATGCTAGGTTATACACCTCCAGCCCCAAAGTCTCCTTTTAAATTAAAACCCTAAGATCCAGAATCCCAGTGAATTTGTCCTTCACAGAAGCAGAGGTCTGTGGCCCCACTGGAAACATGTTCAAGAAGTCATCCTCAACCACTATTTTGTTCCATCAAATAACTATCACCATTACACTTTCTCAAAACAAATGAGTCAAGTGGAAATACACTTAAGAATGGCTTGTGTGAAATTAGTTCTACTATTAGGATGATTGCAAATTAGATATTTAGATTTAGGTTAGTTATCTGACCAGAGACATTTGTACCTTCACCTCTATAATTGCCTTCCCTTCCCCAATCTTAATGAACCATAAAGTTAGAAGGACGTATTGAGGGGATACCAGAATAAGGTTGTTTTGTTTATGTTACTACATAAAAATTTCAAATAACCATTTTGTTATAACATGATTTTGTGGGCCAAGAGTTTTTCAGAGCCTGGCTGGTGAGTCTTTGCTCCATGGGGGATTGAATGAGGTCACCAAGCAGTACTAAGCTGGTAGATTGATGGGTCTGTAGTGATTTAAGACAACTTCACTCTCAAGTTACAAACCTTGAGGGAGGGAGATGGTTAGAAGGCTGGCTCAGCTGGGAATGTCTATCAGTGTTTTTACACTTGACCTCTCCAGCAGGGCAGTGTCAGTGTAGCAGGAATTTTTACACACAGCTCAGAGAAGAAGAAAGAGATCCAAAAGACAGGATCTAAGAAATGCCAATCTCTTAAGACTTGAATCTGTAAACTGGCACAGAATGTCTTCTAGCTTCATTTCTTGGTCAAAACAATCACAGGTCCCTCTGCTCATACTTAGGGGAGGGTCAGAGATTTTGTGACCATTGCTGTTAGCAATAGGGGTTCACTTTGGTTGCCTGTACAAATACCCCATGATCCCAAGAGCTCAAGGAGTTTATTGCTAGTTAAATTTGATAAAGATTTAGCTCTCATTCCCTCACCAACTCACCACTTCTGGCTAATTCTGCTTGGATAACTTATTCACCTATTGTGATTCTTACAAGAAAACTGGATATAAGAGGAATCTGTCACATAGTCACATTCACTGAGCACAGATTATGTCCTGAGCCAGGTGTTGCAGGTGGTTCGATCTGGTGTCTTACTGTGTGAAGATGGTCCATTGGGGAAACATACTCAGAAATTTGCATGCAAAGGAGCTTATTGGGGTATACTCTTAGGGAAACAACTGTGATTTTAGAATCATATAAATTAACTATTATATCATAAATGTAAATTCATATCTATATTTTAAAAAGCCATTGTTTCCAGTACTGTTTTCCCTTTATCTTATGACCATCCTTTATTTTGTTTTCCCAACATTTGGTCTCTAGCCACCATCTTGGCAACCAGAAGTATAACTCCTTGCAACTAACAGGAACCGACTTGACCTAGGTTAAGCCAAAAAAGCTGGCATGGTTCATGTGAGAATTCCAGGAATGACTTTTAGAGCCAAAATGCAGAAAAAATGCAGTTGGACTTTAAAAATGAGTCTAAAACATGGCAATAAAGAGCCTAATGAATCATCTTCCTAGATTACCACTTCTACCTTCATCTCTGTTCCTAAAAACAACTGTTTTTACTGTTGTAGGCCTTTTGGCCAACTATAGGCTCCCTCAGTGCAGAGTCTGTGTGTAACAATCAACCCATGCAGAGCTGGACATCCCTGGCTAACAATTTAACTTCCCAGCAAAGAGAAGCTGGGCTCAGTCTTTAGACCACTGAGTAAAAAGCAGATGGGAATGAAGAAAGCTCATAGTAAGATGTTGCTGCCAGGGTTGTGGAATAAAAGGACAGCTCTCACAAAGGTGAGGCTTGTTGTTACTGGAAAGACATTCCAAAAGAACTCACCACAGAAGTTACTAAGCAACTGAGCCAACATCCCCATCAATAACAAACAACACCAATTCCAGTCCCACAAGGAGAGTCACAGCAGAAACCAACCAGTAGACCTGGAGAACATGGTCTTGAACATATTTCAAAGCCAGAACTAAGTTGTGTGAAGTCCCAATGGCCATTTTCCAAATTTACCAGCAGTTACTTGCACTGAACTATACATCCCATTTGATCCCTAAGCAAATGCTGATTCTACTGCACTTGAACAGGCAGTGCCTCTTTCTGCCACTTTTAAAATGTTAAGGAATCAATAATAAACCATGTTCATTTTTGCAAAACATCATTTTCTCTACATGGGTGATTTAGGGGTAAAGTAATCCTTATGTTTCTAAGTCATTGACATTTAAATTAATTCATTGAATTTTGGTTTTTTTACAGCACTATTTGGTACTCAAAAGCCTTTTAAAAGGTTTCAAAAACACACAAAAACCTTCTCTCCCCTCATTCACATTTGATCAAATATATAAAATACCTTTGGAGTATATTAAAGTCCCACATTCTATACATCATGGTCAGAGATTACTTTATAATAACTAAAGAGAAAGAGGTGGTCCAATGGCTTCAAGCGAACATGAATGTTAACATAACATCTTGCTAACAAAAAGAGGAAAGATTTAGACAGAACTGGCAGAGAAGTTTGAAAATTTAGTATCATAATTTATATTTATAGAATTTTCAGTTTCTCTATATCTCTATAACTAACTACTTGTCCTTAAGCCATCATTGCTGTTAATAACAGAAGATACTTTATCTTGCTACCCTTGTGTTTAGATTTAGTCTTATCCAGGTAATTCAGGGTTTTCTACCATTGGTCCTTGCCAGAGGTTGATCTCAGTTCTCAAGAAGGGCTTCTGCAGTACCTTTGAAGGTATCAAATCTCAGCCTTTGAGGGGTATGCCTCTTCCGTTAGCCCTTAGAGATGAAGTGACAAGGAAGTATCTGAAGTGTCATGGATAATGTAACTCAGTGAACTCCTTACAGCAAAGCAGTCTTCAGGGTCAGTTCCCAATGATGTGCTGCTCACCTCTGCCCTCACAGATCCTTGAGTTTGATATTCACTCGTTCCCAACCCTGGTTGCAGTCGTCTGCACTTTGCCCTTCACTTTTCATACCTTTTCCTATTCAGTACCCTACATTTATTTTTAAATTGTCATAAAAATTAACTCCAGGGCCTCCCTGGTGGTGCAGGGGGTTAAGCACAGCACTGTGAAGCTATCCACAGCCTCTGCAGCATGAGTTCTATCCCCTGCCGGCCTCTCCTGTCTCGCCCACTGCTTCCCTCAGCAGTGTATTTCAGTCAGTCTGCCTGTTCTGTTCCCCACTCTGTCTCTGATGAATCCTCTCACCCCCACACCTCTTGCCTATACCCCAATTCTTGTATGCATAAATAAATAAATCTTTTAAAAAATTAACTGCAACCTTAGCACAAAGGACAGGTTTTTGATTATCTATTAGTATAACAGTGGGCCACAATTATATTAGCATCTTAGTAGAAATAGAAAAATTATTTAGCAAAATCTATCACCCATAATTTTCTCAAATTCCCTCCACTTTGTTGAAAATGACTGATTTCATTCTTCCTTATGATTATATAATACTCCATGGTGTAGATACGTGATATTTTCTTGATTCATTTGTCCTTTGATGGATATTAAGGCTGTGTCTATGTCATGGCTATTATAAAAAACGCTGCTATGAACATTGTGGAACATAAGGGTTTTTGTGTTGATGGTTTCCTATTCTTTGGATATATGCTCAAGAATGGTATTGCTGGGTCATACAGTATTTCCACTTTTGGTTTTTTAAGGTATCCAGATTTCTTTCCACAGTACACCAAGTGTACATTCCCACTAACAGTTTAATGGGTTACTTTTTTTTCTCCAAATACTCTCAAATGCTTTTATGGAGGTCTTTTTAATATACGTCATTCTTAGATGCATGATATAGCTCATTATGGCTTTAATATTCATCACTCTTATTAGAAGTTACAGTAAAATATTTTTATATACCTTTTGGCCTTATGGATATCCTCTTTGATGAATTGTCTCTTCTTATCTGCTGCCCACTTATTAATTGGGTTACTTATTATTTTACTATTGAATTGTATGAATTTTTTCTACATCTTGGATATTAATCCCTTACAGTTATATATTGTGTAAATATTTTCAACCATTCAAAGAATATCCTTTTAATCATCTTATATTTTCTTTTGCCTTATAGGCACTATTTAATTTGAGGTAACCACAATTGTTTCTTTTTGCTTTTAGTTCCCTTGCCATAGAGGTCAAACCACCAAAAATATCTTTATCACTGATATGCAATGCAGCACCAATGTTCTTTTCTATGTATTTTATTTTTGCAAGTCATATCTAAATTTTTAATCCATTTGGAGTTTACTTATGTGTATGTGGTTAGTGAGTGATCCAAATTCATTCTTTTATTTCTCAGCATCATTTATTAAAGATACTGTGCTTTATGATCATAGTTGCTTTATCATAAATTAGGTGATGGTATTTAAATGGATTTATTTCTGGGTTTTCAATTCTATTCCATCAATCTGTTTACACATTATGTCAATATCATATTAGTTTTAGGAATATTGCTTTACAGTAAAGCCTGAAGTCAGGTAACATGATACCTGTGTGTAACGGCAGGACAGGCCACTGATCAGGTTTTATATGATCCAGCAGACCAGGTAAAGGAGGAGTCAGAGCCCTCAGTGGCTTTTTGCAGGCTTTTATTGGGGTTTACCAGGTACACAGCAGGCAGGGGTACTGGTGGGCCGGGAGGCGGCAGGACTCCCAGCCCCCAGCAAGTCTTCACTCTATCACTCTATCTCTCTATCTGGGCTTTCCGGCCCTCTTCTCTCTCCCCACCCCCACCACTGCTGCTGGCATTGCCGTGATGCCGCCCAGTCTCTCAGCCCAAGTGAACCCACTTCAGGTGCCCACCATCAGGCATGCATTCAGGACCACAGGGTTCCCTCATCTATCCTAATGGCGGGGGCGCAGAAAAGCCTAATACATTTTACCTACCCTACATTGTGTTTCTCTACCTTTTTCTCAGGGTTGAGAAATTTGAGAACTTTTATGATTCCATATAAATTACAACTAATTGTTCAATTTATCTGAAAATTCTTTCTGGTATTTTGATGGGAATTGTATTGAATTTATGTATAATTTTTGGCAGGATAGCCATTTTGATTACAACTCTCAATCCATGAGCGCAGATATCCTTCCATCTCCTATGTCATTATCTAAGTCCTTTTACTTCCTTTGTTAGATTAATTCCAATATATTTAGTTTGTTTTGAAACAATTATGAATGGAATTGCTTTCTTAATTTCTTTTGCTTATTGTTCATATATATTTTTACATGTTGATTTCGTAACCTGCCACTTTGCTGTACTTGTTTATTGTTTCTAATAACATTGATAGAGTCTTTAGGATTTCCTAAAGAAAATCTTAAATATTATGTGCACATACTGATCATTTCACTACTTCTTTTCCATAAAAAATTATAAAGAAATAAAATCTGCCTGAAATATATCCTTTGCAACTATTTGAATTGACAGCTAGTAATAATTTTAGTGTCTATTAAAATCTATTAAGATAAGAGAAATAATACATAGCTTTCAGTTTCTTCTAAAGGGTACAGACAAAAATGTTTAAAAGTAATTAGTCTACACACTGTACTCTGTAGCATGAAGCCCATGATCTTCAGTGTGACCTTCAAGACTCTTCACAATCTGGCCCCTTCCTACTTCTCTCACTCTTCCTTTTCTGTGGATCCTAGGGTCTACCTATAGCCAACTCCACTTTCTCAACTTCAAGTTTTCAAAAATTGCCTCTATTCTCTCCCTGGAAGGCTTTCTGCCCTATTGTTGAATGAGGTCCTCCTATCTCTTAACATTCATATCCCACAGGAAAATCAGTGGAACCGCAGACGGAGTTAGTTTTTTTCCTCCTCTGTGCTAAAGCACTAATAGGTCTTTCTATCACATCACTTATAGGTGCACTTACCTTCTGATTTTGCCTAATGATCTGTGACATCTCTTATTCATCTTCGTATCCTCAAGGATCTTAGTGTAACAGGGTGGTCCCCAGGAAAGGGGGAGTTTCCAGGTTTCCTGCCCCACCAAAAAGGAGGGTGGAGCTGAGCAGGGAGAAAAGATGCAGAGGAGACTGATGAAGGAAGGAAGCAGGATGGAGAGCCAGAAGGAGACCTGGAGGAGGCACAGTGAGCCAAGAGACAGATGAAGAAACTGCGCTTGCCTTTTGGTCGTGGACTGGGTGACATGGATGTGGGTGAGACACCCGTGGGGAGGTGACAATGGAGGTTTTTGTCTTGATTTTGATTTTGCTCTTTTCCTCCCAGACTTGTGTGATTGTTTCTGATCCTTTTCTTGGGTCCCCACTGGAAGATGCTTTAGACTTGTGGCAGGCTTTGGGGCCTTGTTCTGGGCCAATCCTGCTTGGTTGGACTTATACCCACAAGGGAACAGGCAACTTTGGGTGCTTAATTTAGAAACTATAGTCTTTGCCTTTCCTGTATTGTTTACTAATTGTATTAAAGTTCCTTTTCATTAAGGTCTCATATGTTTTGTGTTGATGTGGTGGATGGCAGAACCTATTTAGAGCAGGCAGATTTGCGGGGTCTGGGGTGCCCCTCTCTCTGCTCTGTAATATTAGCACATAGTAGGTGGTATGTGATAAATAAATAACAGGATGGAATGACTCTTGGCATCTTTATTCTCATATCCTTATTATTATTATTTTTAAGATTTATTTATTTATTTATACAAGCACTGGGTACAGTCAGATGCGCAAGAGGGTGAAAGAATTCACCAGAGCCAGACCGGGGAGCAGAACAGGCAGAAGGACCAAAGTACACTGCTGAGGGGAGCAGTGGGAGGGGCAGGAGAGGTCTGTCACGCCATGTGGGACCCTCACTGTGGCCAGGGATCGAATCGGTGCTGCAGAGGATGCGGGCAACTTCGCGGCCCAGCGCTCAACCACTGCGCCACCAGGGGAGGCCCTTATTATTAATTTTTTAAATATATTTTGAAATTAACCAAATGACCATCCTTCATCTTACAGCACAGCTCCTAATTTTCTGTCTCTTGTCATTTCTTGTGCTCTGTTTACCTTTGAATGCCCTCAGTCCTTGTTCTCACTAAAATTAGTGCCCAAAATTAGTGCCTCTTTCACTGCCAATGTTCTTGGGAAAATTGTCAGTTTAGACAACACTGAGCATTTTCTCATGAGAATAATGTTCTCAGTGGTGGCTGGGTTAAGCTACAGAACCTAATCTGCTCAAATGTAGTAAAAACACAAGATATCTGAAATAAAAGAAAACTCAGTAATAGAAAAGTAAACCATTGCTGATAAAATAACATAGTTTTCGAAAACAAAATGTGAGAGAAAGTGAAAATCCTCACATTTCTCATGCAATTCACTAACATAACCTGTGGTGTCAGATGCTACAACAGACCTCAAATTTGTACGTTTTTTTCTGTCCCACTGCCACTAATTACCCAATCCACCATCTTCCTTCAGGACCCACACACCTTCTAATTCATCTCTGTGCTAAGATTTTTGTCCATTAAGATCCTTCATGACAGTGAGCATGATATTTGGAAGAAAAGATCAAATTGCAAGAACCTCCTCCACAAAGCTCATTCACGGTCCTCATCACAATCAGCATAAATCCCTGTTTCTGTCATACTCTACCAGCCCATGGACCTGGCCTCTGCCTATCTCCCACCCCTGGATTCTAAAGTCAGGTTATCTGGGCCTCCCCAGTGGCACAGCAGTTGAGCTCTGGGTTGCAAAGCTGCCAGCAGCCTCTGCAGTGCAGGTTCAATCCCCGGCCGCCAGTCGAGGGTCCCACACGGCGCCCAGACCTCTCCTGCTGCCCGCTGCTCCCCTCAGCAGTGCACTCGTCAGTCTGCCTGTTCTGTTCTCCTCTCTGGCTCTGGTAAATTCTCTCACCCTTCCACACTTCTGACTGTACCCAGTGCTTGTATAAATAAAATTTAAAAATCTTTAATAAATAAATATATAAATAAAGTCAGGTTATCCTAGTCTCAGTGCCTCTGAGTGATCTCCCCCTGCCTTCCTGTTGTCACTCTGCTTGTCCCTTAGTCATTTTTTGTGTCTTCAAGAAGCCATGGCTTTAGCTAAGAGCTATTCTACGTCCATCCTCATTGCTCTCTCTTACTTCATCTTATTTCTTTTCTTCATAGCACCTAAAGTTATTTATAGTTATTTTTTGTTGGCTTGTTTATAAGAAGTTTCCCCCTAATGTTTATAATCTCTAAGAGAACAAGGATCATATCAACTTGTTCTGAGAATATACTCAGAGCCAAGCACAGTGTCTGGCATCTAGAAGGGACTCAACACATTCTGTATTCCAGTCCCAGCTTCCCTGACCACTGGTTACATACTTGCCTGGGTGCTTAACCTCTCTAATCCTCCATCTGCTCATCTGTAGAAAGAGCAGTAATTCCTGTATCTATGAGCTATTGTTAAGTTTGAATGAGATGATAATGTATGCAAAAACACTTTGAAAACTGGAGAGCACACACTATTCCTGTGATGAATTATTTATGGCCCTAGTCAGGGTCAAAAAGCAAGTGTAGTCATGCCGACCTTGGTGCTGACAACTGCCAGGTGCTTTCAAGACTTTTCAATGAAGTATGGGCTTCAGACAAATGGGAAATCTAATAGACTGTTCTCTGCAGTTGGCTGCATCTCCAGAAGCACAGATATGATTATAATTAGAATTTCAAGAGTTCTGTTTCATTTCACAAGAATCCCAGGGTACAGTCTACCTGAGATAAATGGTCAGAAGCAGATCCCATGGCAGGTGTTTTTATTCGGCCTGCTCACTTCTTTTCTTATGATATCAGAATGTCTGTTTCTGTTATATTCATTATTTTCAGATGCCAAATAAGAAGAGATTTTCCATATGTGAAATTGAGCATGGTGGCCACTGAGAAAAATGCATTGCTCTCCCCCATTCTCATCACCTCCTAAATGAAGAGTAGCTTAGACAAACTCACTATAGCAGAGCGAGGTCTCTTATTAACAGCAGAGAATAGTTTGTAATGGGAGGAATTACCCCGTCCATGCAACCCTCCCAGGGAAAACATTCTTTAACTTGTCAAGAGAGTGAAACCGCTTATTAGAAACTGTATAGCAAACAAAGTCAATTCCTCAATGCTTGCTACTAAAGGATTCAGGACACACATCACTGAAGACCCTAAATTAACAATCCAAATGAAAGGGGAGTTGAGTCCACTGGAAACAGACAAAAAAAAAAATGTGCACTGGAGCAGGACTCTAATCAAAGTGGAGCCCGACCTGGGCATTTACATACTTCAACCCCTGACCTGCTTTTCTGTAGCATCCTTTTGATCATAATAACTCTAGCCAAGCAAAGTGATGATTGTGGCAAAATTCACTCATTTCTCAGAGACTTTTTTGTTCCCTTTAATTTATCTAATGATTTTCAATATTAGCCTGCAGTGCTAAGGAGCCACAGAAGTCATAGGAGCCCTTGATGGGATTCCTCTGTGTAGAGCTCAGAAGAAAAGCCCTTATCTGTAAGTACAAAGAAGTGAAGAAGTGGCATATGTGTAAGTACAACCCACATTGCATTCATCCTTTTAAGCCGTGGACTTAAAACAAATATATATATATATATATATCTGCAGTCAAATTTTTAAGAAAAGGAAATAGCATGCACTGTTTTGTGCTTCCTGGTATCATCACAAATGGAGCCTCCTCAAGGAAAAATTACAAGGAGACTTCTTTTATATCCTTCAGCCAGTATTCCTGTAACACTGAACCAACTGTGGATTTCCAATTACTGTCCTTTACCAAGTCTACAATTGTAAGAAACTATTATTTAAAATAGGCCTCCCTAGTGGTTCAAGGGGTAAAGACATAACCTATGAAGCTGCTCACAGCCTCTGCAACAGGAGTTTGATCCCTGGCTGGCCAGGGAGCAACCCACATGGCGCAGCAGACCTCTCCTGTCTCGCCCACTGCTCCCGTCAGCAGTGTACTTCAGTCAATCCACCTGTTCTGTTCCCCACTCTGTCTGTATCCCATAAATAAATAAATAAATAAATAAATTAATTAATTAATTTTAAGAATACTAATGAGAAGAAAAATCTGTGGCTAAATAAATCGCAAAAAATAAAGAAAAATATACCACATTCTTTGAGGTACAAAATCCTGTTCCTCTCCTTGGAATGACTGTTCCCCCGCTTACCATTTTAGAACCTCTTCACAGCCTCATATCACTTAGCATTTGACCAGTAATTAGTATTCAGCAAACAATGTATGTGACTGTGGGAACTATATTGTGAGCTTCCTTTGAGCAGGAATCTATTTTGTACATCTGGGAACTATCAAAGCCTAGCACAGTTTCTTGCCAAGAACAGAGAGACCTCCACTAACTCTTGGTTAATTACATGTTTTCATTGTTAAACCAGCCTTAGGGGACTTCTCCAATATCCAGGGAATCTGTGTGTGCCTTTTGCTTCCATAAGGGAGAAAAGGGAACAACTGGGCAGGGTTTTTCTAGCTACATGTCTGACCATCAATATATTTTTTCATGCATGTTTCCATGAAGAGGCAGTCCCATTTTCCAAAGGACTAGAGTCCCTTGAGTGTCTTTTCTCAAATTCATTCACTCAGTGAATATGTACTGGGCCTTTGTAACTAAACATGGTGGTAAGCCCTTAATGGATAGGTCATTGACTTTGCCCTGAAAGAGGGTGATATCTAGAAGGAAAGAAGTCAAAACAGCATTTAATTCCTGTCCTAGCTTTTGAGTATGATGCCCTGGGGCAATAGATGGGAAGCAGCCATGAGTTCTGACTGCAGGGAGATAGTGAGGTTCCAGTGGAGTTTGAGAAGGATCTTGAATGATTTGTAGGAGCTAAAAAGGCAAAAAGAGGAAAGCAAAAAATATCACAAAAAAAAAAATAGCTTTTCAGGGTGGAAAAGGGAATAAAATAAGCTCATTTCAGGGCATGAGGCTCTTCTCTGAGTGGAGTAAGGTACGTATTTCTGCTAGCTGCAAATATTTGGTGTCTCAAAGAATGGTTACTTACGGCAAACTAAGCAGAGTAATTATCCACAATTGTCTTGTGTGTTCATTTGTCACTTTATCTAAAAAATAATATGACTTGGAGTCTGTATTCACCTGAAGATGTTCCCTGACCTTATTCCTTTGACAAATATTTATCCCACCTCACAATGTATTCAGAACTATCCAGGATATAACCTGAATACTTAATTTCTCTTCAATCATTGAAATCACCCAGGCTACTTGTCATTTGCTTCTTTTCTTTAAAAGTATTCCTTGAAAATGTTCTGGATAACTAAAACTCCCGTTAAGCTGTAACCAGACACTGAAGCCAAAGACTGTTACAGGTGGCACCCTCTAGAGGGCATTGTTGGTGAGGATGAATAGCACTGAGGTGAAATCAAAGTATCAGTGGGGGTGGAGATTCTGAAAGGAGTCTTAAGGGACTGCAGGTGAAGGCCCCAGGATCAGTGGGTGGGATTTCAGTATTTTCCGGTCTTCAGCTATTTCAGGGTCAGCCATTTCTCCCCCCACCATGCGTATCTTCCAGAAGGTATTTTGCAGACCTCTGAAGGACTTGGAGAGGCTTCCAGCAGCCAACCTGAGAGAAGAAAAGCTCAGAGGTATTTCAGGTAGCCAAGTGACTGAAACTGTTTCCAGCTTTGCTGCTGTTATAGCCTGAAATGAAAAGGTAAAGGACCCGGCGCGTGGGCCATTTGTCAAGTTGTTTGGCCACTTCGGCTGCTGTTTTCAATGTTGATTGTCGGTTCTGTGCTGGCACATCTCGGCAGCTCCATTGTGACCATCTCCTGTTGTGACTCCTGCTATCTTCGTGAGTTGGAGCCTGGCCTATTGTCTGGCTGCCAAGCCCTCAGTGGCAGAAAGACTCCATCTTGGGAGCACAGCCTTTTGTTTGGGGTGGGCGTTCCGAGTCCTCAGTGATGGGAAGCCTTTGTGTACAGGATTTTAAAACACTGGATACTGTTTCAGGTGAGGTAAATGGCAATTTGTGGCCTCGGTGACTCTATTTTCCCCCTTGTTTGTTAAATAAATCCCATTATTATTGTTCTCTGAACCTGAGTAGTCATGCAATTTTACCCATGGTTGAAGAATGCAGACAGTGACTGGTAAATTATTTGGGTACTGTTCTTAGCCAGTTTTAGTGCCCCTGTATCAAATCCAAACTTGAAATCCAAATCTTAAAACCCTAAGAGTCAATAAGCTCAGGTCTCAGGTATACTTCACAATGGAATCTCCTCTGCACCAAGTCTCTGAATTTTATTTCCAAATCTTCACACTCTCTGTGCTTTAAGTCCAATCTCAGTACCAAATGCTGCAGTTTATTGAAAAGACACTGTTTGAAGTGATTGCTATGCAAGATTTCAGCCCAGTTTCCACTGTGTTCTTCTTTCATTATAAGCTGATGTCTTGAGAATTTGCTATAGAATCTGCCATTTGGCTCAAGAGAGAAGACTGTTCTTTTTCATACCTTAAGGAGAAGTGGAGCCATGTCCTGTGATAAGACTGGAACAAAGAGTGTGCAATGTCACCTGAGATGATAAGTCATCTCAACTGCAGTTTCATCTATTAACCCTTCCTGTGGAGACCCCAACAACTGAAAACTGAAATAGCACTCAGGTGGCTTGCAAGTGAATTTGCTTCTAGTCAGCAAACATATGCAGTATTTGATACTCCAAACCAGGTCTTGTGTCAGGTACTGAAATTTGGAAGTGGTAATAACCCATTCCTGCCCTTAAGAAACATCTCAGGCAACTTCTTCAAAGTCACATCATTTGCAAGTGGCTGGCTGCTGCTTGAACACAAATTTTTATTAATTCAAAGCCTCTCCACTCTCAGCTATGCTACATTGCACCTTCTTATCACATTGCAAAATAATTATTTATAATTGCTTTCCAATTACAGTTATTAAAATTTATTTAGCTCCACCTAATTTAACAGGTGATGAGCAGATACATAAATCAGGGTATAAAGGTGTATTATAAATATTGAAAATATTCATGTTAGATATGCTTTATAGATTTAAACTAAAATGAAATTGGTTTATTTCTTGTTAATTTAAGCAATGTCTATCTTTTTTACACTGCTTTATATTTCTTTAATTTCCAAAAAATGAGATTGCACTGCATCTACATTTCTGAAATGCTATTTAAAAAATAAAAGAAAATATATATGAAAATGCCTTTTAGGCCATAAAGTGCTAACAAGTATCAGCTACTAAAATCATTGTAATGCAGTAAAACCCTCAATGTGTGGATTAGGTTCAAAGCAACTCTAATCAGAGAATATATTGGTGGTTGTCAGAGGTAGAGGTAGGGGTTGGTAACATGGGTGGAGGGTCAAAACGTACAAAATTCCAATAATAAAATAAATAAATCATTGGAATATAATGGACAACATGGCAATTAGAGTTAATAATACTGTGTTGTATATTTCAAAGTTGCTAAGAGAGTAGATCTTAGCACCACAAGAAAAAAAATTGTAACTGTATGTGGTGATAAATGTTAACTAGACTTATTTTTTTATTTTTTACAATTTTTTTTTAAGATTTATTTATTTATTTATACAAGCACTGGGTACAGTCAGAAGTGCGGGAGGGTGAGAGAATTCACCAGAGCCAGAGCGGGGAGCAGAGCAGGCAGAAGGACCGAAGTACACTGCTGAGGGGATCAGCGGGCGGCAGGAATGGTGTGTGCGCCATATGGGACCCTGCTCCGGTGGCCGGGGAGAGCCAGGGATCAAACCGGCACTGCAGAAGCTGCTGGCAGCTTTACAACCCAGTGCTCAACTGCTGCGCCACCAGAGACCCAAGGCTTTTTTTTTTTTTTTTTTTAAGATTTATTTATTTATTTATACAAGCACTGGGTACAGTCAGAAGCACGGGAGGGTGAGAGAATTCACTAGAGCCAGAACAGGGAACAGAACAGGCAGACTGACGAAACACACTGTTGAAGGGAGCAGCGGGCGGGGCAGGAGAGGTCTGTTGTGCCATGTGGGGCCCTCCCTCGCAGCCGGCCGGCCAGGGATCTAACTGGTGCTGCAGAGGCTGCGGGCAGCGTCGAAGCCCAGCACTCAACCACTGCGCCACCAGGGGAGGCCCTAACTAGACTTATTGTTGTGATTATTTGCAACATATAGAAATCGTGAACCATTATATTGCATGATTGAAATAATGTAATATATATATCAACTATATCTCAGTATAATTAATGAATTAAAATTTTAAAATAAAAATTTTAAAAGTTCACACAATCAACTTTGACAGCTGATGTTGATAAATGCCCCAGCAAGTAAGTGCTCTAAGAGCAGTAAGACTTACACAGTCTCAGATTGGGGGGCCCAGTTTTGTCCAGCTTAATGTGAGGGAGCAGAACAATTGAGGCCAAAGCCTTATCAGATATTACATTGTCTAGAATAGTGGAAATCTTTCATTCTTTTTTAGCAGTCCCTCAGTACACAGGTTTTACTTCTTCCTATCTAGAACACAAACACATGGTTACACAGTTCACATCAGTCTTCTTCAAGCCTGGTGGGGAATTTGGTTTTAATGACACTCTGCTTGTGAATTTGGGCCCCATTCCATTAGCAGATGGATATTGTGAACTTTTTGAGGGGACTGGCACATTGAGATATCTTCACTTTACATGTGACCCTCTTTTGCAACCCTCTTTTGCCAATATGTGGCACTCCTCTTAGTTCAATGAAGCCCAACAACTTCCTCTCACAGACCTATTGATCTTTGACCAACCAAGGGAAATGTCCCTTTCTTTTGAAAAAAGGTTATTTTGTTTTTTCCAGTAGTTCAGAAGATACAGGTCCTTAGAAATTTCCAAAGGTACCAGTGTATTAGTTTGGGGCCTTCATGCTTAACATATATCAAGTAGCTGAAAGCATACATACCTGACTTAATCTGTGAGTTGATATGCATGGCACTTGCCATATTAGAACTTGCTTGAAAGCTTTGTGCTCTTTAACTGGGAGGTAAAGAAGTATTTTACAGTAGTGTTGAGATTTCAAAACATATTCGGCTATACTATTATCTCATTTAATCATCACAGCAGCCCAGTGATACTTATTATATTATCAACTTTGCAGCGAAGAAACTGGACAGTGAGTCCAGGATTCCAGTGCAGGACTCAATCCCAGGTCTTTTAACTTCAAATGTTGACAATTTCAACCTAAAATTAAAAATCTGAGCTAAGGGCCTCCTCTGGTGGCACAGTGGTTGAGCGCTGGGCTGAGAAGCTGCCCGCAGCCTCTGCAGCACTGGTTCGAACCCCGGCCGCCAGCAAGGGTCCCACATGGCACGCAGACCTCTCCTGCCACCTGCTACTCCCCTCAGCAGTGTATTTCGTCACTCTGCCAGTTCTGTTCCCCACTCTGGCTCTGGTGAATTCTCTCACCCTCACGCACTTCTGACTGTACCCAGTGCTTGTATAAATTAATTAATTAATTAACTAAAAATTATTGATTTTAAAAAAAAAATCTGAGCTAAGGTCCCAGGCTGAGAATGTGGAGGATGGAAATGATCTCACTTATGATGTGTCATCTACTGCAGAAGGAAAGAAAGGGCAAAAGAAAGGAACTAATATTTATTGAGCATCTACTCTCTGTAGTTGTTTTCTTGCACTGTTGTCTTTAAATGTTATGTCTTCTCCCATGTGATAGAAAAGAACTGGAAATAAAGCAAGATTCAATGATTTACCTAAACTCACACAGTCTACAAGTGGAAAACTCAACTGACAACCAGTCTTTCTGATCCCTTAACCCATGGTCTTCTGACCACATTTCACATTTGTGTACATGGTAAATTTTAAAAGGAAAATGGCAAACAAATGTTTTGATTTGGAAAGATTGGTGTGGACCCTCCAGATTCTTATGGATCCTCCTGTATGGTTTGTTATATGACACTGCTCACATGTTTCTTCTGCTTCTTTGCAGGGTGTGTGCTGGTGGTATCTGTGATTGAACAGCTTGCTCAAGTGCACAACTCTACCGTCCAGGCTTCAATGGAGAAATTATGCAACTACTTGCCTGGTAAATACAGAAAGGATAATAAGCTGTGGGTCTGCTTTTTTCCTCATTCATGAGTCATCATGAGTGAATTTACACCCTACATATGTTTGTGAGGGAGAATATGATGTGCTTTTTCTGTGAGTTGATATTCTTATGGGGTTCATAGAAATTAAAACAAACACCAAAAATGTGATTGTAGTCAATTACCTCCACCCTACATCCATTTTCTTTGATGGAAGAAGGATTGTTGTGGACATTTAGGGAATAAAATGCTAAATGGCTAATTGTTGTTTTATTTGTCACATTTATAATGATTTTTCCACCTGGTGATCATTTCCTTAAGTACAAAGGAGGTCAAAATAATGAATAATTATCAATGATTTATGTTAATTTGACCACATATGCATATCTAGTCCCTCCAACAAAGTACTTTTGACTGGGAAAACAAGTGATCTCAAAATCCCAAATAGGAAAGTAATCTGAAATATCCCAATGATTTGAATTGGACTCAATAAATACTTTACCCATCCTGCAAAAGAAAGAACTGATTGGTGGTCCAAACAAGTTATCTATTTTTTTTCAATCTCAGCTGAAAAAAAATATTGATTCTATTATTTCCTTTAGTATATCGTTAGATGACCAGTCATAGTAAAGAAACTTCTTTGAGAGTAAAATCTTTATTCACTTAATATTATAGAACAAATTCATCACCAATGCCTACATTATTTCCTCAAAGTAAGATAGCTGGATAATGGTAATTTTTTTTCTAATTAAATTTACTTCATTACTTTCTTATATCATTGCTCATTTTGTACAATATTTGATTTTTCGCCTCAGGTGTAGTCCCTGATTGTATTTGTGATCTGTATAGCACATTGTGCCATGAGCACCAAAGCATTTTCAAGAATTTGTTACATGTAGTCACAAGATAAATATTTCAAGAATTCAAAAATAAAGATTAGGAGAGGATAACAAACAAACACATGTGTTTACAATTTCCCAAACTGGTTATTGCCAAGATTTGAATATGTTTGCATGAACTCACTTCTATGCAGATAAACTTGACGTACCCTTTGGTGTCTTTCCACATTCAGTTCCATTCTCTTCCTACCTGCCTAAAGAGAGCAATTCACATGAACTTAATAGTATTCTCATCAAATTTTGTACTAATACATTATTTGTATAAATCCGTAAACAGTGTATGTTATTTTCTATAAATAGCTTTTAATCCTTTTTTGGTAAAACAAAAATGGAGAAAACCACAAGAAATAAATATAGTGCTTTAAAACATTGCCCTTGCCAATGAAGACCAAGTCAAGAAGAAACAAATAGAGAAGCACTTCAGAAGCCCCATCCACTTGCCCTGCCCATCCCATCATAAATCCTTTCCCATAAAAGAGCACCATTCTGAATTTTACTGTAATCATTTTTTTGCTTTCCTTTGTAGTTTTATCACCCATGTGGCCATCCCCAGATACCACAATTCTTGCCCAGTATTAAAATTTTTTTAAAGATTTATTTATTTATACAAGGACTGGGGCACAGGCCAGATGTGCGGGAGGGTGAGAGGATTCACCAGAGACAGAGCGGGGAACAGAACAGGCAGACTGATGAAATACACTGCTGAGGGGAGCAGCAGGCAAGACAGGAGATGTCTGCTTAGCCATATGGGCATCTCCACAGCCAGTGGGGATCGAACCGGCACTGCAGAGGCTGCGGACAGCTTCACAGTGCTGCGCTCAACCGCCTGCGCCACCAGCGAGGCCCTTAAATCTATTTTAGCTACAAGTTTCCCTTCCATTCCTCCATTTTCCTTGTAATTTAACTGTGGAATTTGCACTATGGAGTTTCCCACAGTCTCAATTTTGCTGATTGCATCCCAGTGGTATAATTGAAAATGTTTCTCTGTGCTCTGTATTTCCTAAAAACTGGCAGCTAGTTCCAGAAGTTTGATCAGACTCCAGTTTGATTTCTTTGGTGAGACTAAGTAGTGCAGTGTTTTCTTTCATTAGGAAATCATCTTAAGTGTTTGTTTGTTTTTTTCCTTTTTGTGATGTTTACATTGGCTGGTACTCAACAACCAGATCTATTCATTCACTGGGGTTGCAATAATTTATATTTTATTCAGTAGTTGAAATATGTTTGAGGTACTTTCCCTCATTATCATCATATTTTAGAAACATTACCCCCAAAATTCTTAATGGTACCATTCATACCACAAAAGGGGGGATAAATGCATAATTTCTGTAATTAGTCACCAGTTTTCAAGTAATTCATCACCTTTCAAGTAATTCATTATAATCCCAAAACATAAACTTGTTTTCTTTAAAATAAAATTATGAACTCATTAATTTATACATGTTTAATGAATTTCAATCTATTTTAAATATTATCCTTTTGAAAATCAAATTGTCCCGTCTTTGACCAGTGGGAACTACTTCAGATTGGCTCATGAGTTCTTTTGACTTGTGCCTGGAATAACCTTTGACAACTTCCTCACTAATTGATTTGGCAAGGTATTCCAGCTCTGTCTGGTATACTTCCAGTCCCACACTTGAAATTAGTCATTTCCACTAATAGAAAATAATATTTTAAGACCATAATATGATGCTTAGGAATGCTTGCTGCTACTGAGTTGGACATTCTTTCTAGGCCTTTTATCTGGACAGTGATGGAAAATAAACAAATATATTTACATACAATTTTAAGATTAGCAATCTAATGAGTTCTCACTGACACTTTAAATTCAGAGCTTCAGAATGTTTTCTTCATAATATTTTCTATATCATATCTGTATCCCTCTCCTCATTGCAAAGCCTAGTTCTCTAGGACAAAGAGATTGATAGAATCAAAATATCCCAAATTACTCATTTACCTATCCCTCCCTACACGTACAATAGTGTCAGAGTGTCAATTCCCATACTACTACCATTCATCTATTTCAGGATCATGAGAGCAGTTAAAATTATTTTTCATGAGTGCTTTTCCCATTTCTCCACCCACTTTAATCTTGTGCTATATTATCAGAGCACCTAGCCATTGTTTATAATACTCATTCTTTTTTCACCCTCTTTTAGTCTTCCTTTCATCAGCAACTACAGGATTGGTGTTTGTCACAGTCTTTTTATGAATGTCTCTCTAATGGAGTTGTCTGAAGTACATTCTTCAGGAAGGGCTTATGGGAAAAATATTCCCAGAATTCTTGCATGTTGATAACAGTTTGTGCCCTTGATACTTGAAAGTCAGTGTTTTTCTGTTTGTAAAAATCATTTGCATATTTCTTTCCCTAAGTATCTTAAATATGTTATTAAAAATGTTAACCTAGTTTTTTTATTTCTTTTCAGTTACTAGCAGTGTTTTCCTAGACGTGTTTTTCTTCTATAAAATGTAGTTATCTAGCTAGAATATCACTTACTATCACTTACTGCATGTTCTCAAACTTACAATGTACTCTTCCAATATATACTTTTAATAATGTCAGGGAAACTGTTAGTATTTGTTCAGTTTCCTTGATTTGGTTTCCTTCTTCAGGGATTTCTATTATCCATACTCTGAATCTTCTTTGCCTGTCTTTAATACTTTACCTTTCTCTTGAATAGTTTTTATATCTTTATTAATTTTTTAACTTAAAATTTTTCTTCCTTTCCACTTTTATTTCACTCAAGGCATCAGTGATTATTTTCATGTCTTCCTGTGTCCTAAACTTAATTTACTTTTTATTTCTTGTTTTCTTGCCTAAATTCTCTTATCCCAAAGTGAGTTTTTCTAATTCTGCTTTCTAATATAATTTTGATTGTGTTGTTCTTTCATGTCTTATATCATTTTAGTATGCTTCTTTGATCATTTTGAAATACTATGTTATGTTTTAATCCCTTCTTTTTGGCTTGACTTTCTGGCATGCTTTTGCTTTCTGTAGGGATGTTATTCTGTTCCTTATTCTTTTTTTTTTCTTATAATAACTTTGTATGGGAGTTGACCTAGATACATTTCTGTTGCTCATTTTTATGTGAAATTAGTTTTCAAAATTCATAAGAAGAAAAGTAGTTCAGGGAGTTTGTCTAAATGCACAGAGCTCCTTCTTCTGTTGTTTTTGTGAAATATTAAAAAAAAAATCATGGCGGGAGATTTTATGACTATTCCCCATCCATTTTTATTTGAATTTTCTCTTCACTTTGTTTCTATGCAGCCCAATATTGATTCCAAAAGCATTAGTTTCCCCTCAATGTGGGTTATAGGTCAGCTTCTAGAATTTGTGAGTGTCAGATCACTCCTATCCCTTAGTCATTCTCACCTGAGCCCCTTGCACTTAGCTGTTATTACAGGGGCAAAGACCCTGTCAAGTTTAGCTGTTGTTCTAAGAGCACTGGCCTACCATGCTTTCTAAACAACACATTTTGGGATTTTCTTATCTCAGGTTTATCTGACACTTCATTGCTTCCCTCCACTTTCTCCCACTCAGATGTTAATAACCCACAAGTCTTGTGGCTAGGAGTGTTTCATTCTTACCTGATTGTATTTAGGGGTTTATGGGGGTCCTTATTTTATTGTCCATGAGTTTTTGGCTTATTACCCAAAAACTCCTTTTTTTTTTCTTTTGGTAGACAGTCAACTCTATTGCCTCCACTATCACTTCCTTTGACAGGGCTTTCATTTGACATCACTGCCTTCTATATGTATGGCTCAGCAACTACAGCTTTTCACTCAATTATATTTCTGTAATGTATATATATATATAAGCATATAGACATAAAAACTACAATTTTTTACCATATAAATGTCCTTTATCTAGCTTCATCCCCCATTGTTAGACATTCACAATCTATTATAAAATTTATATCTTCCCCCCACTGAATTAGAAAAACAAGAGGATAAAATTAACATTTTACAAAAATAAAAAAATAAATAATAGTTATCATTGTTATTAAGATTTGTTTAGATTGGTTGGTATTTCTGTATAATAGGCCACACTGCTATATATCATCATAGAAACCTTGAGTTTGACTTTCTCTTTTAAGTCAAAGCTGTGTTATTCCAAGATGAAATCAGAGTAAAAATCCTGTTTCCTATATTATCCACCCACAACCCAGTATACTAGCAAAATAGACAAAGCTTGAACCAAGATTGTTGGTATTCAGGGTACCATTTTGTCTCCTTCTGACTCTAAACAGAACATTTCAGTGTCTTTTGAGGTAAAATAAGAGGCCTAAAGTCATATTCTACTAAAACAGAAATTTTTATTCAAGGGAAGCAAGTATTTCTGTTTTCAATGGTTGGGTTACCTTTCAATTGGAGAGAGAAAATTTAAAGGACTCAGAAGGATGCTATTGTGTTATTTTCATTTTATTAATTATCCTTTTACCTCTGATGGAAATAATTTGTTCAGTTTAGCATGAAGACCCTTCATTTGATAGACATAATGCCAGGGTAGACATTATTATTACCATTTTATGGATGTGGAAAACAATGCTCAGCATGGTCATGTGGATTATAAAGATAACAAAGATAGACTATCTCCTAAACTTAAGATTCACGATTTCTCCTTCTACTAAATATAATAGCCATGGATCATAGTGCTTATTTGTGTCTAGTATTGCCCCTGTCAGTGAATCAGGAGAATAGGGGACAGAGAAATTGAAATTATGCATATCAATATAGTTACTTTGAACTTTATTTTTAAGTAGTATTGCTTCTACCTCCAAAGTTAAACGAGTGCAGAAAACACAACCCCAGCAGAGAAAGCATGTAAGCAACATTCTTGAAGATACTCAGTAAAACTATGTTGGCCTTTCCTGTGCTGGGAAGACAATTTATTCAAACTGTGCATTTCTGACCTTCAGTTTCACCTACTGCTTTTGCCTCTAGCTCTCATTAGTAAACACCTTGGAAAAATCTCAGAACTGTTAATGGAAAAATAATTAATGGAATCATTCTCACTAGGAGTGAGCAGATACTCATGCCCTAAGAACTTCACTTTCTTGGGTCAACTATGCAGAAATCTTATCTCCATGGAATATGAATCTGATAATAAAAATTCATGTTAACTTAAAATGAGGAGGACAACTCTCCTTACATCCTATGAATTTTGAAAATCTATATGCAACCTAAAATATATACTACAAAACTAAGTCTACAGTCAGCTTATTTCTCTGTGCTTCAAATTTTTCATCAGCAGTTAGGTATAACAATAGCTGTCATACCTGAGGATTCAAACAAAATGTCCTATATACATGAAAATGCAAACTACAAAAATAACATGGGCTTCTAGAGTAAAATATTTCAACCTCAGTTGAGCCACTTACTATATCTGAAAATCAGGGGAAGTCTCAATCTTTATAAACATCAATGCTCCTCCCCAAAGAGTGAGCCTAAAAATACTCACTTAAAAGGTTTTTATTAGAAGGGGAGTGATGGTAATCATGAAGGTGACTTACAATAGAGAATGTTCTAGGTCTTACACACACATACCTACGCACATAATATATGATACTGCAATTGATCCTTTTTTACCTCTGCCTCTGGGAATAGCCACCCATTTTTTTCATATGCAGTCACCAAGTTCTTCTTGCTTTTTAGAAATTAAACATTTTCATATCTTCCCAGTCACAGGCACTATTTAACTGTATAATTTTTATATCAGATCAGTTGCTAGCAATGTTAGTGCCTATCTTTTTTCTAGTTATATTAGTATAGATCCCTGTTACCATCTGATTGGCTGACTGAGGCCTGGCTTTTTCTGGAGACTATATATCTCTTTTTCACATCTTTCTGTATTGATCTTAGAAGTTAGCTCTTAGAGGACCATCTCATATCCCATATTACCTTTGCTCCAGAGCCTCTCACATCTAGCTATCACTGAATCCACCTGAGGAAATTTATTGTTCAAATTGGTCCTACTCAGGAGAGAAGCTTCCATTCATTCACTTTGAGTTGAGAAAAACAAAATTCTAGAAAATACACACACATCCAGACATTTCTGATTTACCAAAAAGAAGATTGATTTTCTCTGCCTCTCAGGTAGTCCTGCAAGTTTATGAAAGAATACCCTAATGTAGTTGTGAAATTGCTGCCAGCTGAACTAGTTCTACATTAACAATACTTGAAACTAGCTTCCAAAATGCTTTGTCAGTTTATATAATTTTGAGTGTCTATTACATAATTCTCCAACATTCCAATATTTCTCCACTTGTTATATGAGGAAACTGCAGTCCAGAAAAGGGAAGTGACTTGACGAAGGTCAGAAGACAGCTGGTGCTGAAACTCAGTTGAGTCCTAGGACATCACAAACTCATGACACACTCCCCAGCAATGACTCTACAAAGGAGGAAAGAGGTTATATGAACATGTTCTTTTAAAACAATTGTATTAAATTATAAATCATATGCCATTTAATCTACCAATTTAGAGTATAATTCAATGACTCTTAGAATCTATAGTTTTGCATCCATTACCACAATCAATATGAGAATGTTTTCCTTATACCAAAAAAGAAACCCCAAACCCTTGATCTGTCACCCTACCCAAACATCCATCCTCGCTAGTCCTAAACAACCAGTAATGTACTTTCTGTTTCAATGAATGTGACAATTCTTAGCATTTCAAATAAGTGAAATTATATAATATATGCCATTTATATCTGTTTTCTTTCACTTAGAATAATGTTTTCAATGCCTTCCATATTGTAGCATGTATCAAAAGTTTATTACTTTTCATATGAATAATGTTCCATTGTATAAATAAATACTATTTTGCTCATCTATTCATTAGTTGCTCATCTATTCACTTGGATATATACTTATGAGTGAAATTGTGGATCAGATGGTAATTCTACATTTAATCATTTAGAAGTTGTTAGATTGCTTACAAAAATGGCTACATCATTTTATATTCCCACAAGCAGGGTATGAGGATTTTAATTTCTCTACTCCTTCATCAATATCTTGCTTGTGACATCATAATACAGTGTGCATAAAGTGGAATCTCCTTATGGTTTTAATTTGCATTTTCTTAATAGATAATGATATTGAGTATGCTTATTGGCCATTTTATATTCTCTTTGGAGATACCTATTCAGGTACTTTGTCCATTTTTTAAATATGGTCTATTTATCTTATTATTGAATTATAACAGTTAAGTATTTATTCTAAAACTTTATAAAATGATAAGATATATAATTTACATTTTATTCCTTTCTATATTTGTTCCCTCTTCATTGTATCCTTGGAAGAGAAAAAGTTTTAAATTTTGAAGAAGTCTAATTTATCTGTCTTTTGTTTTGTTTCTTTTGATGTCACATATAAGAAACTGTTGCCTCATCCAAGATATCAAGGATTACACTTGTTGTCTTTTAGTTTTATATTATTTTATATTATATTATTTTATATTACATTTTAGTTTTTTATTTTATAGTTTTAGCTCTTACATTTAGGTCTTAGATCCATTTTGAGTTTATTTTTACATGTGGCTTGAGGTAGGGGTTCAAATTTATTTTTTATATGTGATTATCCAATTGCCCCAGCAGCATTCTTCAGTAGAATTTTTTTAGTGTCTTGTTGAAAACAAATTGACTATAAATGTGAGAGTCTATTTATGGACTCTCAATTTTGTTCCCTATCTATATCTCTATCACTATGCCAATACCATGCTATTTTGACAAGTATAGATCTGTAGTATGTTTTCACATTGGAACAGATGAGTCCTCCAGCTTTTCTTGTCTTTATCAAGATGTTTTTGGCTATGCTCAGTTCTTTTAATACACCTATGATGGTTGGTAAACTTCTCTGAAAAAAAGTTAGCTAGGATTTTGATACGGATTATATTGAATCTATAGATTAATTGGGTAAATATTGCCATCTTCATTTTTTTTAAGATTTTTTTATTTATGCATACAAAAGCTGGAGTACAGGCCAGAGATGTGGGGTGTGAGAGTATTCACCAGAGACAAAGTGGGGAACAGAAAAGGTAGATTGACTGAAATACACTGCTGAGGGGAGCAGCAGGCAACTCAGGAGAGGTCTGCTGCACCATGTGGGTTACTCCCTGGCCAGCCGGGGATTGAACTCATGCTGCGGAGGCTGTGGATTGATTCATAGTGCAGTGCCTAACCCCTTGCACCACCAGGGAGGCCCACATCTTAATTTTAAATCCACCAATCTGCAAACATTCTGTCTCTCCATCTAGTCTTATCTTCTTTATTTTGTAGCTTTCAGGGTATATATTTTTGCACCTTTTTTGTCATTAAATACATGCCTAAGTACTGATTCTTTTTGATGCCAGTGTAAATGAAATTGTTTTTAATTTTATTTTTGATTTTTTCATTTTCTACGTTATGGAATAC
Source organism: Talpa occidentalis (assembly GCF_014898055.3). NCBI lineage: Eukaryota > Metazoa > Chordata > Mammalia > Eulipotyphla > Talpidae > Talpa > Talpa occidentalis. The sequence continues at coordinate 110,960,355 of NW_026555331.1, read as the reverse complement.
ACTGATTTTTGTACATTAATCTATCCTGCAGTCTTACTGAGCTCACTTATAACTTGCTATCATTTCAGTAGAATCCTTAGAATTTTCTACATATAAAATCATGTCATCTGCAATCTAACCCATCTAGAATATTTGTAATTATTTTTCTTAACTCATTTCCCTGTCTGGAACTTCCAATATAATTAAGAATAAAAGTTATAAGAGTCTATGTCATTGTCTTTTTCCTGATCATAGAAAGTATTTAGTCTTTAAGAACATGTTAGCATGGATGTTTTGTACATAATCTTTATCAGGTTAAGAAAGCTTTCTTCCTGCATTGTTGAGATTTTTTTCTTTTATTATGAAGAAATGCTATATTTTGTCAAATGTTGTCTGCTTCCACTGGTTGAGCATGTATTTTTTTTTTCTTTGTTCTCTTGATGTAGTAATTCCACTAATTAATTTTCATATATTTAGCCAGCTCTTCATCCCTTGTGTCCATATTGATGTATTAACCTAGTTAAACTACCATAATAATTACCACAGCCAAAGTGACTTAGCAAACAGAAAATTATTTTCTCATAGTTCTGGAAGTTAGAAATCTAAAAGCACGGTTTTGACAAGTTTGGTTTCCCATAAAGTCTCTCCCCTTTACTTTTGGGTGACTTCCTTCCCTTTGCATCACAGTCTTTTCTCTGTGCATGTGTCCTAGTGTGTCTTCCTCTTTTATATGGACACTGGTTATTACATTTATACCTTATGAGAAGATTATCTTATTTAACCTTAATTACCTGTCTAAGTACCTTGAATCCAATAGAGACATATGATAGATTAAAACTTCAATATATGAATTTGGAAGGATACAATTCAGTCCAAAAGAGATTTGGACTTGAATTTTTCTTTATTCAGAATGTCCTTCCTGGTTTTGTGATCAGAATGAGTTTTAAAATGTTCCCTTCATATCTATGTCTTGGAAGAGATTTTGAGAGTTGGTATTGATTATTCTTTAAATGTTTGCTAGAATTCACCAGTGAAGTCATCTGATCCTGGGCTTTTCTTTGTAGGAAGTTTTTGATTCCTAATTCAATCTCTTGTTATATGTCTATTCAGATGTCTATTTTGTGAGCCAGTTTCAGCAGCTTCTCTTTCTAGGAATTTGTGCATTTCATCTAAATGATCTAATCTCCAGCTGTGGAGATGTTCATAGTATTCCCTCATAATTCTTTTTATTTGCATAATTTCAATTATAATGTGGAATATACTTTTCAGTTCCTGATTCAAAATCAAAATGTGTTTGAAGTTTCATGCTTTATTGTATTATAAAGTAAGTTTTATGAATGTACCAATTTTAATACAAAAGTATTATTTACATTATTTACCATTGAGTAAAAGTGAAGTACCAGAAAGAGTTCCCATATGGATCCTTTGTTTCATTACCCTACCTCCAAGCAAGGTATGGGTGGTCCAGTTTGAGCAAACAAAACAAGATAAATTCTCAGGGAGGGTTTCCCACCCTTTCTCAGGACAGTCCACCTGTCCCTAATTATGCTAAAGTTTAAGTGTAATTACCAGGGTTCCACAGTAGACTCACAAGTTGGAGAATCAGGACCAGGGGATTAATAAAGTTCATTATATGAACAGGTTAATACACAAGCATTTCTGTACATTTATAATGGGAGGAGAGAGGAGGAAGGAAATTAGTGTGTGTGTGTGTGTGTATGTGTCTGTAGTCTCTGATATATATGGCAATGTAAGGACACACCTATGACAGTTAATCTCCTTTAAACTCTAGAGCAAAAACATCAAATGCTAATTAGCCAAAATGAATTTTTTTTCCCAAATTAATATAAGAAGAATATTTTTAACAGAGCTATATTTCAGATTATTTACTTTAAAGGAAGTCCTATTTCTTTCAATTTCAACAAATAAAAACTTCCAACATTCAATATTCCCTAGTATACAAAGGGAAATAAAACCCAGAATTTAACTATATTTTTATAACGAACTATTGCTCTTTAGCATGTACAGTAAACAAAGTGGTGATCACATAAACATGAGATGGAAATGATATTTTAATGGTTATATTAACTATAACATTTCCCCTTACCCTTAAAACTAATTACTTGAATTAATAATAAATTAATCGCTCAGCTTCAGTTCCTAGTAAAGATGATCACTATTAACTCATGTGTTAAATTCACCTTAACAAAAATATTCTGTTTCTCTTTATTTTTCTTAGAAAAACTGTTTTTGAAGACCACCTGCCATGCAGTAATTCACGTGTTTGGACCAGATATCATAAAACTGTGAGTGTGCCATGGGACATTAATCTGACTCAGTTGTTGGTACATGGGGAAAACAGAAAAACTTGGAGGCTGTTGTTTTGGTTTCTAGTGGGCTGTTCTTACTGAACAAGTGTTTGAATTGTATTCCACCTCTTGCTAACAGCGGGAAAATGCAGACCTAATTTGGATATTTTGTCACTTTAAGATTCCCCTTGAATTACGCTGTGGCTCAATATCTCTACAAGAGAATTTTCTAAAGGAATTTCACATTGGCTGGACACAGGCATTTGACCTAATCTCCCAACATGCCCTGGCCCCTTCCTGTTCGACTTCCTGGGTCCTCAGGCCACATTTTACTCATATTCTTTTCCACCTTCCTCCCAGTTCCCTGGCCCTCTCCATTTCCCCAGCCCCAGTCCCTACCACTAGGCGTCACCCATATGTGCCATCATCATTATAATCTACTTGCTTTATTTCATTTTTTTTTCTTTTTTCAGCTGAGGGGAATTTGGATCAGAAAAATCATATTTCTCAGTTTACACACTTTCTCACCAAGGAATCATATTTATTAATCTTATATTAGTTATTTATTTGTATTTTTAATAATGTAATTAGCTTCCAAACTATCAAGAAAATTAACTCTAGGACCTTGACAATACTTATTCTAATATTTCGATCTCTGTCCTTCATTCTCATGCTTTTCTCCACTGAAGTAATAAATCCCAAGTTCATCTTTCTCTTTTTCTTTCTATAGTTTTCTCATATATATTAATATAGTAATACATGATCATATAAAATAATGCATAATATAATTATATAAAATAATTATAATTAATAACATAATTATAATTAATAATATATAATTACATAAAATGATTATAATGAACAATATATTCATAATATAGTCCTTTATACCATATATTTTATATTTTGTTTACTTTTTTACTTTATGAAGAGAATATCACACTTTCTGTATAGTCCTTTGGGATCTACTTATATTTATATGTCTAAGATTCATCCAAGTTGTTATTGCTGTAGTTCACTTGCCCAACAGGATTGTTTCTTGGTTTTCACTCTTGTGAACAGTGTTGCTATAAACATTCTTTGTGATTCCTCTTTTATTTGCCATTAGCCTCAGGGCAGAGAGACTCAATGGACAGCATCACCCTTCACAACAGGAGAGCCTAAGTTGCAGAATTTTAAAGGCAGGAGGAACTTATAAGTCAATGCTCCATCATACTGTGCACTTACTTCTAGTAATATTGATCTCATTCTATTGTGGTAAATGATTTCTTCTGGTCTGAACTGTAAATGTTTGGGAAGCAAGCATCTATCTCTTAGCTCAAACTGCTAGAGAAGTGGCACATATGTATTACATATATAATACATGTATTATATATAAAATATATGTATAAATGTAGCACATTTGTATTACATACATACACAATGGAATACTACTCAGATATAAAAAAAGATTAACTCCTGTCATTTGTGACAACATAGATAGAACTGGAGAGGATAGTGCTATGTTACGTAAGTCAGAAGGAGAAAGACAAATACAGCATGGTCTCACTTATATATGGAAGATAGGGAATCATAACAAGTGATCAGTCAAAACCAAACCAATAATAAACCCTTAGTATCTGACTGCAGAACTGAGGCAACTAGAGGGAGAGGGTGATGAAAAGGAAATAGGGGAGAAGAAGGCCCAGTGGAAACTAGTAGAAGATTGGTGGGGCACTGGTGGTAGGCAGCTTGTGAAAGCATACACCCCTATAAACCTGTAAATCTATCTTTTTAATGCAACCCTAATTATGTCACTGTCTAACATAAAATTCTTCAGAGTCTTCATACCCTATGCAGGTAATTTATGAACTGATCCCTTAAGATATTTCCATCCCTGGCTGCTCCACAGCACACCACACTCCAAACCACTTTCTCTCTGCATACCAGGAGGTTTTTGTCTAAGTACCTTTGCAGGAGATATTCTCTCTGCTTGTCACATCCAAAATCTCTACACCATGCAAATCTTATACCTTAGGGCCTCATCTCAAGTCACCTCCTCTGGAAGCTTTTCTGACCTTCCTCAGGCTAAGATAGACATATCCACCTACCAATACACACACACACACGTTTGCACACATAAGCAGCACCTCCTAGTACCCTGTGCAAACCCTTAGCAAGGGTTACAAATAATTAGAAAATTATTTGTAATTTACTTCTCCATTTACTTTTCTGAGTTGCTAACTAGATCAAAAGCCTTCTGAAGGCTAGGACTACATTTTATTTATCCCTGTATATTGAGGTAGTTAGTGAAATACTGAATACATGGAAAGAAGGAAGGAAAGAAGGAGGAAGGGTGTGAGAGAGAGAGGAGAAGGAAAAAAGGGAAGGAGGAAGAAACATGAGGGAGTAGGGAGGAGGGTAGAGTGCGTTGTATTTCTAGGGCTTGCTTTGATATTTATGCAGGAAGAGACTTCAATAAATATTGTTGAAAGAAAGAATTCTTAAAAAAACAAAGAAACAAAAACATCTATGAGTTGTGAGCATGACAATATTACTCCTAAGAAAGTTACTTGAATGTATTAAGAGAAAGAAAAAAGTAACCCTTTTACTTTATTCAATGTATATGTTTGCATACTAAGTATGAGCCATGTGCTATGGGGGAAATCTTGGTCAGAGAGGTTCTGCTGGGCCAAGACCAGAGAACCAGTGAGGCAAATGCTAAACAGTCACACAAGCCTAAGAGGGCAATATATATTGATGTCTAAAAGGGGGTGCCAGAGATGAGCCATCAAGCACTTTCACTACTTTCAACTAGTTGAAACTAGTTGAAAGTAGTGAAAGTGCCCTCAGTCTATGGGGAAACTCATTATTCTTCTGTAGCTTGCTGGAGAGTAGTGAGTGTGAGAACCTGTTGAGTACAAGGATCAAATTGAAGACAAGCATAGTACTAGGTACTGTAGTGTGAACTGAACAAGAGACAGTCCTCAAATAAATGCAAGTGTACATGGCTGTTAAGAAGTTGGAGTCCAGCAACAACTGAAGAAGGGATTCCTGATTAGGTCATGAAGACAGGAGAGAATATTTTTTTTTTTTCTTTGAGATAACTACAAGTCATGAGATGACCAATTCTCAGTCTGAGGTGGGGCACTTTGGAAAAAGGCAGATGCAGTAAATCATCACTTCACTATTAGTTTTGTGTGGTTCTCTTCACTATTAGTTTTGTTGATCTGTAATTCTCCATAAATCATATAAGTTATTTGCTGATAGAAATTTCTCCTCATACTCTTTGCTTCTTACAACTTGTTTTAATCAATTGGAGACTGTTCTGAGTTGATGCAGTCCTTAAAAATGACAGCATCATGATTTAGTATTACCTGAATTTCAGAATTCCAATAGTAAATGAATTTCCTAATCCAGAGGGCATCCCTCCTCCTTATTTCACACCAGCCAATTCACAGTGATTCATGGACTAATTATTTAGCAATTATATTTCTTACCCATAGGCAAGTGATAAGATGTAAGGAAGTAGGACACATGAGCACTCAAGCATTCCCCCAAGAGTCAGGTGCATTCAGGGAGGATACCTCAAGGAACAACCTAATCCTACCGGTGACCTTGTCCTGGTTCTTACTCTGCTGGTCCCGACCTCCATTGTTCCATAGGTTGCCATTGTAAACCTGATTCTAATCTTCTGTCCATCTCACCATCCTTCCTGGTACTCATTTATGGCTCCCTCTAAATCATAAATTTGTGTGTCCCAAACCCAGGAACTCTCAGAAATTGGGAAAGACCTAAACTACTAAATTTTCAGAAGAAAAATGCAAAACAGAATTTATAACAATTATGGAATACCTTAAATATGTTTTATTAGACACCAGGAATACAAAGCAATATAACTCTCTTGTCACAAATCAAAATTTTAAGAAATGACTAAATTCTTACATAGCATGCTATAAAGAGTATGGTCCAGAAATTGAAGATAAGTTTTAAGTTGTATAAGGGAGATTTTTCAATGCTGTGAGACTATCACTGTGGCCATATATTAATATATAAAACCTCTTTGGAAAGTGATGTTAAAGATCTAAATTTGAGAGTTTTGGTATGTAAAGCTCTGCTCTAGCACCATGTCTTAAGCTGGTGCTCTCTGCCAATCTGTTAACTAACCCTGACCTTGTTTCCTTCTTTTAATTCATGATGATGGTAATCATCATCATTGACTTTATTCTACTATTCTACAATTAAATGTGACTACTAGCTTTGCCAAATATTTTGACATCCCCCCCTCCCTGCGTGCCTTACTTCTGTGCACCCTGGGATCTACAGAGGTGGTACAAGGAAGTAAATTAATATGGGACAATTTCAATCTTATTTGCTGCTCTGGGGAAAAATAAACAATGTGAATGACAATGACAATTATGAGTAAAGATTTTGTAAGAATTTTACAAATTATATTTAGGCTTTGTCTTCTGCCCCAAGTTTAGTAAAAAGTACATGTTACTTTGCCATTTCAGTGCTTCTTCCATATTCTAATGGTCATCACTTATCTAGACTTATCAGGCTCAGCATTTTCTATTCTTGTTCAAAGAACTTCCTACTTTCCATCATTTAGTGATGAAACTCTGGTGATGAAGTTACGTGCCCAATTCCCATTCCTAACCCAGTTCCAAGAATGCCAGTTTCACTCTCTGATTAAGTGACTCCAACGTTTACTCTCATCTGCAAGTTTGTTTACCTAAAATTGTGCTCTATTTTCAGGGGAAAGAAAATAAGTCTCATACCAAATGATGAGTTGGTTTCTGAGATCCTAGATTGCCACACATGGAATATTGGACTTACATTAAAAGGGAAAAAATAGATTAAAGAGGTGTGAACCTATACCTCCAAATCATATACAGGGTTGTAAATAAACATTACCTCAATAAAATAAAAAATAAAGATTAAGCTGAGCCCTATTTACCACCCTTCTGAGTCCAATAAATACCAGACCCCAAGGAAGACAACAGTCATCAGTTAAATAAATGAACCATTAAGTTGAGAACAGATGTGTGAAAACAGTCACCCTCTCCTGATTTACTGACCCTTGGTAGATATTACTTTGGTAACAGACTTTGTTGCAAACAGCTTGTCCCATATCTTAGAAAACATAGCCTCCTTTCATACCTCTGTACCCCACCCTCCCAACGCCCATGAAGGATCCTGGGGGCCAAGCACATGACTCTCATGGTCAACTCTCTTTTTCTCTCCAAATTCAGGTGTTCATAGTAGGTCAATAAACAATCTTGTCAATCACTTTTGTTTCATTCATCTGAAATGCAATTTGAGAGTCCATGGTCACAGACTGTTTCCAAATATTAATGGCCATCAAAATATTTGAAGATGTCTGTTTTATGATGAGTTTTGATAGGATGCACTTTCACTAAAATGTGGAAATTCTTTCTGCAGGAAAGTTAATGCTATAAACTCTTGAGCATTTTTGGTTGGTAGTCCAAAGATAATATTATTAAAGATTTTAAATACTTTGATGTTCAGCAACCATTAAAACTGCTGCATATGCACAATGTGAAACTGGGATGCTTTTTGATTTATTTTGTTTGTATCTTCTTTTGGTTTACCTTTTAAATTTCATTTGTTATAATGCACGTACAGGTGTAAAACTCCTTGGATAAGTGGACAACCTAAAGGAGAGTGTCAGGGAAATAAAGCAGAAATAGTAATGTAGGGAAGAGCAATTCCAGTGACTTACATCAGGCCCTGGTCTCAAAGGGCAGCATTAAGAAGTTGACTACTTTTTCTCAAGGGTCAGCCCATATGAAAGCTATGATTGCCTTCAGTGGTTAAAAACAAACTAAAAAAAACAAAACAAAAAAGAAAAATAACAATTTGGTCTTGCTTATAGAGAAGAAGGGAGAGGAGGAGAAGGATCAGGAAGAGAAGACATAATAATTGGGTAGAGGTAGAGATTGTCATTGTAATAGTTGGATGGTGGGGGGGATAGCTTTATTATAAGGGAACCTAGAATGTTTCAGAAAGTGCAAGGGCAGGAAAACAGCCAGACCCCATACAGAGACTGGAAAGAGCATTAGGAAACCATCAGGAACACAGAGGCATGCTCTCCCCTGGCTTCTTCACTGTGCATGCTGGATGCTGCCCCCCAAACCCCATCCTACTGACAAGCTTTCCAAATACTCAGTTCACATGACAGGAAACTGTATTGCAGGTCCCTAAGTTATTTTAACTTCTTTTGTTATGGGAACAGCCCATAATGCAGTCAGACTTTTTCATAGAGATTCCACCTTCCTGTAGAAGAGAATCTGACTGGTGTCACTTCAATGGTCTATTGGGGTCCACTCAACTGAGGTATAACACTACTACCAGCAACCCATCCCTATGGGTGAAGGGGAACATCTCAGGGATCATATGAAGGGAGAAGAAACCTCAGCAATTTGCCTCTAGAATTTGTAACTATCCTTCTACATATTAAAAAGATTAATCTGAGGGGGCGGAGCAACATGGCGGCGAGGAGATGCTGCGAGTAAGATCTCCCATTAAAAAAAAGTGAATAGGGAGGAAAAGCGGCAGGTCCCAGTGAGAACCGGGACACGGAAGATAAACGGGTGACTCCAGCAAACTGCCCAAAGAAGAAAGTGGCCATAAAAGAGGACCAGAAGGGAGGGAAGCGCAGAACCCTGCTCCCCTCCCCCGCCCACAGAGGCGGCACTCTCCGACCGGCAGAGGGGAGGAAACAACAAACCAAAACGGCCAACGAGAAAAACGGACGCAGCAAGCGGGACTGTGCGTGGAAAGGAACTATTGCAGCCACCACACCCCGTGAACGGGAGCTGTGGAGAACCCTGCAGGATTCGCCGCGGCTGTGAGCGAACGGCTCCTGGCGCCATTAGAGAAGAACAAAGACCCCAGGAGACGCGCACACAGCCCGGGCTGCCGGTAAGCTTGCGCGGATAGCGGCGCGCTCGGCGCGCTTGAAAAGCAAGTGCAGACCAGGATCGCGGCTGCCCAGGTCCCCGCGCCTGCGACCTAGGCTTGCGGGGAGACGCGCGGAGGTCCTCACTGAGGTGAAGGTCCCTCCCTGAGTAAGCAGGAACCAGGCGCCCAGTCACGGGAGCGGTGCAAAAGGCGCCCTTCCCGCGCCACTGAACTGGGCTACAGCCCGCGTCCTGGAACTGAGGGCTTTGGAACTGAGACCCGGGGCACGAAATTCGGGGCGTGGGTTCCCCACGACGGTGGGGCACAAGGCAGACACAGCACCCCAAAGCTGTTGAGGTGTACCCTACCATCCCCGCTTTGCTCCCTGTCCCACGGCGTGGAAAATCAGCTCCCCAAGGGCTCTAGGAGAGATCTTTGGCGCCACCTAGCGACTTGTAGACAGCTCAGGCTCCTGAAGGAACTAGTGGCCAGCTGGGGAGTTAGCCCACACCCGGCCCCTTCCGAACAAGTAGTCTGAGCCCACAGGGAGAGCGAGCACCCACAGCCAGGGCAGACCAGGCACGCAGAAGAGTGTGCCTGACACCGGACGCGCAGGGAGTGTGTCCCACATCACCATTTTAGAACAGGGACATTTCTTCAGTAAAGACTACCTGCAGAAGGCTTCCTCAGGAGCCAGAGGTGAGCGGGGGAAGTTCGCCCACGCCAGACCCCCTCTGGCCTGCAGTCCAAGCCCAGAGGGGGAGCAGGAACCCACCGCTGGGGCAGACCAGGCGCACAGGGGAGTGTGTCCCCACATCGACATTTTAGGACAGGGACCTTTCTCCAATAAAGACTGCTTGAAACTGACAGATGACTCCAGGAGGAACCAGAGGGGAGAAGAGAAGCCCACCCAAGATGCCGGCCAGTCCCAACAACACAGTATCCCAACGCATACGGCAAATTAGAAAACAGACAGTAGGGAGGAGAAGAACCACACGCAACCTAGCAACTCTCCAGAGAAAAAGCACACCACAAAAAGAAAACCAGCCCCCAGATGGCAACGACAGTAACTTGGAAGAACTTCTGAGCCTTCCAGAAAGAGAATTTAAAATTGCCGTGATTAAAAAACTGACAGAAGTCATAAAGGAAAACAATGATAAGGGAAAAATAATCAACGATCAGAAGAATGAAATTGAGTCCCTAAAGAGGGAAGTAAAAGAAATGCAGGAGATCAAAGAATTAGTGGAAGAACTAAAGAATTCTGGGAAAAGCAATGAAAGCAGAATTGATGAAATGGAAGAACAAATAAGTGCTCTTGAAGACACAGAAATAAAAAGAACCAAAACAGAAAAGGAAAGAGAAGTACGAAGGAAAAAGAATGAAGAAAGACTTCGGGAACTATCTGACTCCATGAGGAAAGGAAATATAAGAGTTATAGGAATACCAGAAGGAGAGGAGAGAGAAGTAGGAACAGAGAAAATATTCAAAGAGATAATTGAAGAGAACTTCCCAAATGTGAAGAAGGAGCTGAAAATTGATATACAAGAAGCAAGAAGAACACCAAACTTCCACGACGAAAGAAAAAATACAGCAAGACACATAATAGTAAAGCTCCCAAGAATCCAGGACAAGGAAAAAATAATGAAGCTGGCAAGAGGGAAGAAACAGATAACATTCAAAGGAAAGCCAATCAGGCTGACATCAGACTTCTCCGAAGAAACACTACGGGCAAGGAGAGAGTGGAGGGACATAGTCAACAGACTCCAAGAAAACAGATGCCAACCAAGAATACTCTATCCCGCAAAGCTCTCCTTCCTCTTTGAAGAAAGAATATGGACCTTCCCAGACAAACAGAAACTCCGGAATTTCATTGCAACTAAACCCCACTCCAAAAAATACTACAAGGAGTCCTAAAGCCAGAACCTCAGAGGGACGAATAACAATGAAAGAAGGCCAAAAAAACAAAAAGTTATTAAAAGAATAAATAAATAAAATCAAAGGAAAGACAAACACAATGGCAAATACAGATGTTAACATATCAATATTAACTCTAAATGTAAATGGACTAAACTCTGCAATAAAAAGACACAGAGTTGCAGCCTGGATTAAGAAACAAAACCCAACCTTTTGCTGTCTCCAGGAAACACATTTAGCTACAAAAGATAAAAATAGGCTCAAAGTCAAAGGATGGAAAACAATCCTACAAGCAAATGGGCCAAAAAAGAAAGCAGGAACAGCTATACTTATATCAGATAAAACAGATTTCAAACTCAAAAAGATAAAAAGAGACCCCAATGGTCACTACATTATGATCAAGGGGACAATACTTCAAGAAGAAATAACACTCATTAACATATACTCACCAAACGAAGGAGCACCAAAATATATCAGACAACTGTTGTCTTCTCTGAAAACAGACATCAGAGAAAACACATACGTAGTGGGAGACTTCAACACACCACTATCAACAATGGATAGATCAACAAGACAAAAAATAAGTAAAGAAACCAAAGCTCTAAATAAGGACCTAGAGCAATTGGGCTTAACAGACATCTATAGAACACTAAACCCCAAAAAACGGAGTACACATTTTTCTCAAGCGCACACGGATCATTCTCCAGGATCGATCACATACTGGGGCACAAGAAAAACATCAACAGATACACCAAGATTGAAATCATACCAACCATCTTTTCTGACCATGAAGGCATCAAACTAGAACTAAACCATAAAAAGAAGGCAAGGAACTTTCCTACCTCATGGAGATTAAAAACCACACTACTGGAAGACCACTGGACTAATGAGGAGATCAAAGAAGAAATTAAAAAATTTTTTGAATTGAACGACAAGGAGGACACCAATATCCTAAATGTATGGGATGCAGCAAAAGCAGTAATAAGAGGAAAATATATAGCAATAGAAGCTCACATCAAGAAACAAGAAAGAACTCAAAGAAACAACCTAATCTCGAAGCTCAAAGATCTAGAAAAAGAACAACAAAAAAACCCCAAAACCAGTAGAAGAAAAGAAATAATAAAAACCAAAGCAGAAATAAATGAAATTGAAACTAAAAAAACAATCCAAAAGATCAATGAAACCAAGAGCTGGTTCTTTGAAAAAATCAATAAAATAGACAAACCCCTAGCCAGGCTCACAAAGGAAAAAAGGGAGAAAGCACAAATAAACAGGATCATCAATGAAAGAGGAGAAATCACAACGGACACAGCAGAAATCAAAAGAATAATCAGTAACTACTATGAACAGTTATATGGAAATAAGTTTAATAATCTAGAGGAGATGGACAAATTCCTACAACTCTACAATCACCCAAAGCTAGATAAAGAAGAAATAGAACACCTAAACAGACCAATTACAATTAGCGAAATTGAAATGGTAATCAAAAACCTCCCCAAAAACAAAAGCCCAGGACCTGATGGATTTACAAATGAATTCTACCAAACATTCAGAGACGAATTAGTGCCTATCCTTCACAAACTCTTCCAAAAAATTGAGAAGGAAGGGACAATACCAAACACATTCTATGAAGCCAACATTACACTAATACCAAAACCGAACAAGGACAACACTAAAAAGGAAAACTACAGGCCAATCTCCCTAATGAACACTGATGCAAAAATCCTCAATAAGATTTTAGCCATCAGAATCCAACAATGTATCCATAAGATAATTCACCACGACCAAGTAGGATTCATTCCAGGGGCACAAGGATGGTTTAACATCCGAAAATCAATCAACGTTATCCAACACATCAACAAAAAGAAATATAAAAACCATATGATAATATCAATAGATGCTGAGAAAGCTTTCGACAAAGTGCAACACCCATTCATGATAAAATCCCTTGAAATTCTTGGGATACAAGGAACATACCTCAACATCATAAAGGCCATCTATGACAAGCCAACAGCCAGCATCATTCTCAATGGTGAAAAGCTGAAAGCAATTCCATTAAGATCTGGAACAAGACAAGGATGTCCACTCTCACCACTGCTTTTCAATATAATACTGGAAGTCCTAGCCAGGGCAATAAGACAAGAGAAAGACATCCAAGGAATCCAAATAGGAAAAGAAGAAGGCAAACTATCACTATTTGCAGACGATATGATATTATACATAGAGAACCCCAAAAACTCCACAGAAAAGCTAATTCAACTCATCAATCAGTTCAGTAAAGTGGCAGGATACAAAATCAACATGCAAAAGTCAGTAGCCTTCCTATACACAGACAATAAATCTGAAGAAGAAGAAATAAAAAAAACCATCCCTTTTGTTATTGAAACAAAAAAAATCAAATATTTGGGAATAAATCTAACAAAAGAGATAAAGGACCTATACAAAGAAAACTATAAAACACTGTTAAAAGAAATAGAAGAAGACACAAAGAAATGGAGAGACATCCCCTGCTCGTGGATTGGAAGAATAAACATTATTAAAATGGCCATCCTTCCAAAAGCAATATACAGATTCAATGCTATTCCAATCAAAATTTCAATGTCATTCTTCAAAGAAATAGAACAATTATTGATGAAATTCATATGGAATCACAAAAAACCCCGAATAGCCAAAGCTCTCCTGAAAAAAAAAGAAGGGAATGGAGGCATTACACTCCCAGACTTCAAACTATACTACAAAGCCATAATCATCAAAACTGCATGGTATTGGAACAAGAACAGACATACAGACCAATGGAATCGAATAGAAAATCCAGAAATAAATCCACAGATTTATGGTCAACTAATCTTTGACAAAGGAGCAAAGACTATGCATTGGAGCAAAGAAAGTTTGTTCAATAAATGGTGCTGGGAAAACTGGGTCGCTACATGCAAAAGAATGAAGCTTGACCACTACCTCACACCATACACAAAAATCAACTCAAAATGGATTAAAGAACTAGACATAAGACCTGAAACCATAAAATATATAGAAGGAAATATAGGCGAAACACTACGTGATCTGCACATCAAAGACATCTTTACAGACACATCACCCAAAGCAGTGATAGTGAAGGCAAAGATAAACAGCTGGGACTACATCAAATTAAAGAGCTTCTGCACAGCAAAAGAGACAATAACAAAAACAAAGAGAAACCCCACCAACTGGGAGAACATTTTTGCACCCAACACTAATGATAAAGGACTGATCACAAAAATCTGCAAAGAGCTGATGAGACTCAGCAACAACAAAGAAAATAATCCAGTCAAAAAATGGGCACAAGAGCTAAAAAGAAACTTCTCTGAAGAGGAAATGCAAATGGCCAACAGGCATATGAAAAAATGTTCAACATCACTTGCCATCAGGGAAATGCAAATCAAAACTACCATGAGATACCATCTTACACCAGTGAGAATGGCACATATTAAAAAAACTAGCAACAACAAATGCTGGCGAGGGTGTGGAGAAAAAGGAACTCTTCTGCACTGTTGGTGGGAGTGCAAACTGGTCCAACCACTGTGGAGAGCTGTGTGGAGATTTCTGGACCTACTAAACATAGAGCTTCCATATGATCCAGCAATTCCACTCCTAGGTATTTACCCAAAGGACACAGAAACATCAATTCCAAAGAACACCTGCACCCCTATGTTTATAGCAGCACTGTTTACAATAGCTAAGCTTTGGAAACAACCCAAATGCCCAAAAATAGATGACTGGATCAAGAAGATGTGGTACATATATACCATGGAATATTACTCAGCATTCAAAAAAGATAAACACATGCAATTTGCAGCAACGTGGATGGCGCTGGAAGGGATCATGCTCAGCGAAATAAGCCAAAAAGAAAAAGAAAAATACCGGATGGTCTCACTCATAGCAGGAATCTAGAAAACTTAAATAAGGGACCAGGAAAATGAATAACTATAAGAAAGTGAAAATCAAAATCAACAAAAAACTATGAACCAGAGACAATTTTAGGGGGGCGGGGGGGGGAGGGGAGGGATTGGGGTCAGAATGGGGGGGCTGCAATTGTATGGGGAATATAACAATAAAATTTATAAAAAAAATAAATAAATAAAAAGATTAATCTATGTTTCTGGACTTTATATTGTTTTGGTTTGATTTGATTTGGGTTTGAATCAATGATCTACTTGGGAAGTCCATACTTTACTTGTTCCTTCATTTGAAGCAGAACATTACACTCATTTTTCTTGGTAAGAAAAGTTTTAGGAGTGTCAGTTAGAAAATGGATATGGGAGATTTGTTTTAGCCCCTTTACCTAGACATAAACCAAAATGTTTGAAGAATGCTGTCCTTACACCATGCCCAGGGGAGGAATACAAGTCAATTATATTTTATTTTCTGCCATAAGATAAAGAAATAGATTTACTTTAAGGGAAAAAATATTATTTATATTATGCCTAAGAAAATAGTTTAAGTGTTTAAGGCTATGTCATAGAGGACTTTTTACTATGAGGCTCAGTAAACTTTAAAATATTGTTCCCTTCAAATTACAGCCACCTCAATTTTTCCTTTCCGAGTTTTATTTGTAGCTTCTCCTGAAAAGAAAAAACATGGAAACTGTATCATGGTTCTTGTGTGGCAGGCTCTCTCACAGCACTTTGCTGTTGGTGTCCCATCCCCATGAGCTTATTCCAAATGCGGAAGAGAGCAATGTGGCAGGAAATTGTTAGGATCCAGTTGCTCCCAGGGACAAGACCTAAAGACCTTGAGAAAGTGGATTGCAGGTAGTGGGGAACCTATTCTAGGGATTTGCCTTCTTTGAAATAGTTTCTATTTCCTAATGCCTGAGCGATCTTAAATAGCCTTTGTTTTGTCCCATTTCCCTCCAGACTAAGTGAAAAAATAAATGCTGATGTGGTGTGCCACATGCTGGAGTTTTGTAAAGAGGACACAGGTCAACCTTTTTGTCATCTCTACGCCATTCCCGAGGTGAGTGGCTTTTTGCTCTGTTGGTGAGATTACGGTAACATGCAAGTCCTTTGGTTTTGTGATAGAGGAGGTTGGGGACAGAGATGCAAAGTGACATTTTCAATCACATTGCATGAAATAATATTCCCAAGTTTCAACCTAGATCCCTACCCCAAATGCTGCTAAATAATGTCTTTGCTCTTTAACTATTATGGTTTAGAATCCAGAGCAGGGTTAATTAATGGTAGGTAGGAAATCTCAAGGAAATAACAGGTTTAAATCCTCCTTTAGCTCTTAAAAACTGAGCAAGTCACTTGGATAGGGTGATCCCTCAACCCAATTTGCCCAGGACTGTCCTGGTAAAAGCACTGAAAGTCCCATATTCTAGGAAAACCTGTGTAGTTGCTCACTCTAGTCTGATTTTTATTGTTCCCACCCACAAAATAGGTGTAATAAAATACTTCCTTATAGATTTGTTGTGAGAAGTAGGTGAACTAATACATATAAAATGCTTAGTACAATACCTGCTACATAAAAAGTGTTAATGAAAGTGCTACCTAATATAATTATTATCAATATCATTATTATCCACAGATAGCTATTCAGAATACCCTGCATATGTTATTTCAGGTTGGACAATTTTTAATTGGAATTCAGGCAGTGACTAGGCTGCAAATGTTGACACAACTCCCTTCCCACACTCTGAATGAGGAGATAATATTAAATCCAGTTAGGACTCATAATATTGATTTCTAAAAGTTTCCTGCAAAAATAATGGAATAATAAAATTGTCTACTTTCCCAGAATTGTAGTGTAGGTTTGTTTTTTAAATATATTTTATATTTAATACTGCGGTTTTCTGTTTTATTTGTAATACCCTTTTATTCTCATTGAAATAAAGTCAATGTAACATTTTGTGGCCTAAACAATGAACATAATTTTGCTGACTGACAGTATTAAATATCTAAGTCTGTGTCCTTGTTCAAGAAGAGTTGCAAATGCCTGGGGTCCACATGCGGTTTGAATTTTCTCTAATTCCACTTGAGAAACTGGGGGCTTAAAATATTTTCATGTGTTCAAATAACATGTGAATATCATACCATTATATTCACTGCTTGATAGTGTATGGAAAAGACATGTCTATATGTGAGGGCAGATGATATTAGGTTTTTGTGATTTCCTTTAATAACATCATGGTGTGTATATATCACAGCCAGAGGTACATACCATCACAAAATGCTCAACTTTAGTCTTTTGTAAAATCACATTCTTTGTTTCAAATTCAATGGAGTTTATTTACTTGTCTTCCCATCACAAACCTGTTTTCAATTCCCAACTGAGGAACATTTTATGCAGGGTCTTTGGAGCAGAGGGATTATAGGACTTCATCCCACATCTGCTCAGCTTTCACCCCAGTCCAGAGTCCCCCTGGTCAACTCTCCTCACATCCCCAATCGTTGTCCTGGACATTTACCCTTCTCCCCAAATCCCCATCATTAACCTCCTACTCAACATGAGGCAAAAAAGAGGGCTATTGTTGCAAATGTGGACAGCTCACCCTCCTTTGCCTCTAAGGTTTCCTTCAAAGACAACAACGGACATTGAGTGCTCACTGTGCTTCCATTCATCTTATTTAGTCCACCAAACCTCCCTGGAGGAAGGAAGCATAATGACCCCCCTTTTTTTTTAAATTGAGCTAACTGAAGGTTAAAGAGGTTACATAACTTGCTTAAATTCACCCCTTTAGGAAAGAACAGACTTAGGATTTGCATCCAGTCCTTTACTCAGAGAGATTGGTTGGTCTCTGTAGCCATTTATCAGTGTCTCTTTATAACAATCAACTGAAATCTCACTGTAAGAAACAATCAATGTTTGAGTGTTAGATGTTTTCCTTCTCAAATAAATTGTACTATATCAATAATTTCTTTGAGAGCTATGATGTTGCATACACATTTTTACTCTGCTTCCCCCCAACATTATGTTTTGAGCATATTTTTAATGGTATGTATCAGACCTTCTGTTCATTTCCATTGTGCACAAATGATACTGACAAAGCAGGGGTGAATTCCTTAAAGGTAGATAAAGACCCATTAAAGGTAGATAAAGACACAAATGTAGAGTATGTCCAACCTGCCAGAAGTCTTACTCATGACTGCCCTGGTCAACACTCACCACCCAATGTAGTTGCTATTCTGAAATCTATCACTACAGGTTAGTTCATTTATATAAAGTACTAGATACTTCATGTAATACTCTATATAATACATCTATTATGTTTTCCTTTGTATCTGGCTTCTTTTGCTTATGAGATTAATCTATGTTCTTTCACGTAACTGTATCATTGCATGAAACATTCACAAATCAACCTTTGATGTAACTCCTGCAATAACTTCCCTGTTAGTCCAACCAAATCTGTTTGCACTTTCTTTCTAAAAAACCTTCCACATTAAGGTCAGAAACACCTTTTCATATCCTTCATATCTCAGCTAATATGTCCTTCCTTCAGGGACGTCAACCCTGAGTTCTAGTACATACCCCTCTTGTCAAAGCTTTTCTAGGTTCCTTCACTGAACTTGTATATTACCCTTGTATGACTGCTTGTCTTTGTGTTGTTCCCACCAGGCTATAACCTCTAGGTAGAAAGACTCTGCCTGAGCCTCTCATTCACCACTGTTTACCCAATGCCAAGCATGGCATCTTATATGAATTAAAGAAATATTTGGTTGAATGAAGTGTCACTGACCTTTCATTTGTATCATTGATGGAAATTCTGATTTTCTTTCCTTAGTGGCCATACTAATTTCCTCAATACCTGCCTCCCATGATACTAAAGCCCCCAGCATATCAACTCCTCATTGCTTACACATTAAAGTATAAATTTTCACTTAACATGCTAAGATTCTCCAAAAACCTTCCCAGTTTGGCCAACCACCATTATCCTGTATGTTCCATGCTGCAGTAAAACAGGGAGGGATTGGTTTAGCCTTGAGCCTTCTTCAACCTTTCTTCTCCTGCACCTTCACTCTTTATCTTTTGTTCACCCAGAATGTCCTGTCAACACCATGCCCATCCTTCAAGCTCATCTCACTGTCCCCTTCTCGGTAATCTAACTCCTAAATGTTTCCCCTCAACTATCATCATAAAATAACCTCTCAAGTATTTATCTGGGCCAGTACTATTCTAAATGCTTTGTGTATGTTAACTCATTTAATCATATGAAGTAGGTATTGTTGTGGTTGACTTGCTCCAGGTGAGCAACAGGAGGCACTGAGCTATGAAGAGGTTATATTTATGTAGATTCTATTCTTAGGACTTATCAGGAAGCAAGTCAGCAGCTCTCTAATTTGTGTTGTCTCCATCATACCAGGCATCATACCATACCATACTGGGCATATGGGTAATATACTAAGCATTGTAATTTGCATGCATGATGTCACTTAACAGAGTTATTGAGGTCTATTTATTTTACAGTTGAGGAAATTGAGAACATGAGAACCTAAGCCTTTATGTAGGTTACACAGAGAGCAAGTGGCAACAGAGGAGTGAGCACCAAGTATTTGTCTTTAAAGCCCAAGTTCTTAACTGTTGTACTCCATGCTTCATGGATACTCCTGGGCACTGTTCCTTTGAACTGCACCACTGTCCCTGGGTCAGCCACAAGCAGGAGTTTTCTCACTCTACATCCTGCTTTACATGATTGTCAGATTCTGGTAAAATATAAATGGTGCAATTCAGGCCATCACCCCTCTGAAAGGTATGCTGCCAGATGAAGTGATGAAGGTCAGCACTCTGCTCCAGGGAGAAACTAGCAGTGTAGAAAACAGCAGTATAGAGCAAAAGGAGTCTACTGTGGTAGGGCTAAAAAGGTGGAACCACAGTTGGAGCTCTCTATGAACCACCTATTCATTACGGACAGCACAATTGAACTTCCAGGCCCACATCTTGCCCTTCCCTTAGCAGCATCTTCATGTTCTTATCTACCATGAACCCACCCATAATTGAATGAGGCAAAAAACAACCTACATTGTTCAGCTTTCCACAGTAGGGAACTGGGAAGAGACAAAAGAGTAGAGGCGTGGGAAAAATTGGAGAAAGAGGAGGAAGGCAGGAAAATGAAAATAAAGAGAAATGAAAATTGCAGACTGCATTGTCAAGACCACTCAGATGGTTTTGTAATACTTTGGGAGGATTATTTATATCATTCCTCCTCTTATTTGCACACAAAACGAGGCACTGCCCTCTGCTGTTGTGTGTGTGTGTGTGTGTATGTGTAACAATTATTCTCATGCAACAACTCTTCAATGAAAATGGGATGTGACTCATCCCATGTGTCCTATTGCTCTTTATTTATTTTTTTAAATAAATTTTATTTCTATATTCCCCATACAATTGCAATCCCCTTATTTTGACCCCAATCCCTCCCTGCCCTGCCCCCCACCAACCATAGAGTGTCTCTGGTTCATAGTTGTTTGTTGATTTTGATTTTCACTTTCTTATAGATATTCTTTTTCCTGGTCCCTTATTTAAGTTTTCTAGATTCCTGCTATGAGTGAGATCATCTGGTATTTTTCTTTTTCTTTCCGGCTTATTTCGCTGAGCATGATCCCTTCCAGCGCCATCCACGTTGCTGCAAATTGCATGTGTTTATCTTTTTTGAATGCTGAGTAATATTCCATGGCGTATATGTACCACATCTTCTTGATCCGTAATCTATTTTTGGGCATTTGGGTTGTTTCCAAAGCTTAGCTATTGTAAACAGTGCTGCTATAAACATAGGGGTGCAGGTGTTCTTTGGAATTGATGTTTCTGTGTCCTTTGGGTAAATACCTAGGAGTGGAATTGCTGGATCCTATGGAAGCTCTATGTTTAGTAGGTCCAGAATCTCCACACAGCTCTCCATAGTGGTTGGACCCGTTTGCACTCCCACCAATAGTGCAGGAGAGTTCCTTTTTCTCCACATCCTCACCAACATTTGTTGTTGCTAGTTTTTTTAATATGTGCCATTCTCACTGGTGTAGATGGTATCTCATGGTAGTTTTGATTTGCATTTCCCTGATTACAAGTGATCTTGAACATTTTTTCATATGCCTGTTGGCCATTTGCATTTCCTCTTCAGAGAAGTTTCTTTTTAGCTCTTCTGCCCATATTTTGACTGGATTATTTTCTTTGTTGTTGTTGAGTCTCATCAGCTCTTTGCAGATTTTTGTAATCAGACCTTTATCATTAGTGTTGTGTGCAAAAATGTTCTCCCAGTCGGTGGGGTTTCTCTTTGTTTTTTGTTATTGTCTCTTTTGCTGTGCAGAAGCTCTTTAATTTGATGTAGCCCCAGCTGTTTATCTTTGCCTTCACTATCACTGCTTTGGGTGATGTGTCTGTAAAGATGTCTTTGATGTGCATATCACGTAGTGTTTTGCCTATATTTCCTTCTATGTATTTTATGGTTTCAGGTCTTATGTCTAGTTCTTTAATGCATTTTGAGTTGATTTTTTTCTGTATGGTGTGAGGTAGTGGTCAAGCTTCATTCTTTTGCATGTAGCGACCCAGTTTTCCCAGCACCATTTATTGAACAGACTTTCTTTGCTCCAATGCATAGTCTTTGCTCCTTTGTCAAAGATTAGTTGACCATAAATCTGTGGGTTTATTTCTGGATTTTCTACTCAATTCCATTGGTCTGTGTGTCTGTTCTTGTTTCAATATCATGTAGTTTTGATGATTATGGCTTTGTAGTATAGTTTGAAGTCTCGGAGTGTGATGCCTCCATTCCCTTCTTTTTTTTTTTTTTTCAGGAGATCTTTGGCTATTTGGGGTTTTTGGTGATTCCATATGAATTTCATCAATAATTGTTCTATTTCTTTGAAGAAAGACATTGAAATTTTTTTTGAAATAGCATTGAATCTGTATATCGCTTTTGGTAGGATGGCCATTTTAATAATGTTTATCCTTCCAATCCATGAGCAGGGGATGTCTTTCCATTTCTTTGTGTCTTCTTCTATTTCTTTTAACAGTGTTTTATAGTTTTCTTTGTATAGGTCCTTTACCTCTTTTGTTAGATTTATTCCCAAGTATTTGATTTTTTTTGTTTCAATAATAAAAGGGATTTTTTTTTTAATTTCTTCTTCTTCAGATTTATTCTTTGTGTATAGGAAGGCTACTGACTTTTGCGTGTTGATTTTGTATCCTGCCACTTTACTGAACTGATTGATGAGTTGAATTAGTTCTTCTGTGGAGTTTTTGGGGTTCTCTATGTATATTATCATATCATCTGCAAATAGTGATAGTTTGACTTCTTCTTTTCCTATTTGGATTCCTTGGATGTCTTTCTCTTGTCTTATTGCTTTGGCTAGGACTTCCAGTATTATATTGAAAAGCAGTGGTGAGAGTGGCCATCCTTGTCTTGTTCCAGATCTTAATGGAAATGCTTTCAGCTTTTCGCCATTGAGAATGATACGGGCTGTTGACTTGTCATAGATGGCCTTTATGATGTTGAGGTATGTTCTTTGTATCCCAAGAATTTCAAGGGCTTTTATCATGAATGGGTGTTGCACTTTGTCGAAAGCTTTCTCAGCATCTATTGATATTATCATATGGTTTTTATATTTCTTTTTGTTGATGTGTTGGATAACGTTGATTGATTTTCGGATGTGGAACCACCCTTGTGTCCCTGGAATGAACCCTACTTGGTCGTGGTGAATTATCTTATGGATACATTGTTGGTTTCTGATAGCTAAAATTTTATTGAGGATTTTTGCATCAGTGTTCATTAGGGAGATTGGCTTGTAGTTTTCCTTTTTTTTGTGTTGTCCTTGTTCGGTTTTGGTATTAGTGTAATGTTGGCTTCATAGAACGTGTTTGGTATTGTCCCTTCCTTCTCAATTTTTTGGAAGAGTTTGTGAAGGATAGGCACTAATTTGTCTCTGAATGTTTGGTAGAATTCATTTGTAAATCCATCAGGTCCTGGGCTTTTGTTTTTGGGGAGGTTTTTGATTACCATTTCAATTTCGCTGTTTGTAATTGGTCTGTTTAGGTGTTCTATTTCTTCTTTATCTAGCTTTGGGTGATTGTAGAGTTGTAGGAATTTGTCCATCTCCTCTAGATTGTTAAACTTGTTTCCATATAACTGTTCATAGTAGTTACTGATTATTCTTTTGATTTCTGCTGTGTCCGTTGTGATTTCTCCTCTTTCATTGATGATCCTGTTTATTTGTGCTTTCTCCCTTTTTTCCTTTGTGAGCCTGGCTAGGGGTTTGTCTATTTTATTTATTTTTTGAAGAACCAGCTCTTGGTTTCATTGATCTTTTGGATTGTTTTTTTAGTTTCGATTTCATTTATTTCTTCTTTGGTTTTCATTATTTCCTTTCTTCTACTGGTTTTGGGGTTTTTTTGTTGTTCTTTTTCTAGATCTTTGAGCTTCGAGATTAGGTTGTTTCTTTGAGTTCTTTCTTGTTTTTTGATGTGAGCATCTATTGCTATATATTTTCCTCTTATTACTGCTTTTGCTGCATCCCATACATTTAGGAAATTGGTGTCCTCCTTGTCATTCAATTAAAAGAATTTTTTAATTTCTTCTTTGATCTCCTCATTAGTCCAGTGGTCTTCTAGTAGTGTGGTTTTCAATCTCCATGAGGTAGGAGAGTTCCTTACCTTCTTTTTATGGTTTATTTCTAGTTTGATGCCTTCATGGTCAGAAAAGATGGTTGGTATGATTTCAAACTTGGTGTATCTGTTGATTTTTGTCTTGTGTCCCAGTATGTGATCGATCCTAGAGAATGATCCGTGTGCGCTTGAGAAAAGTGTGTACTCCGTTTTTTTGGGGGGTTAGTGTTCTATAGATGTCTGTTAAGCCCAAGCGCTTTAGGTCCTTATTTAGAGCTTTAGTGCCTTTACTTATTTTTTGTCTCGTTGATCTATCCATTGCTGTTAGTGGTGTGTTGAAGTCTCCCACTACGTATGTGTTTTCTCTGATGTCTGTTTTTAGAGATGACAATAGTTCTGATATATTTTGGTGCTCCTTCATTTGGTGAATATATGTTAATGAGTGTTATTTCTTCTTGAAGTGTTGTCCCCTTGATCATATGTAGTGACCGTTGGGGTCTCTTTTTACCTTTTTGAGTTTGAAATCTGTTTTATCTGATATAAGTATAGCTGTTCTTGCTTTCTTTTTTGGTCCATTTTCTTGTAGGATTGTTTTCCATCCTTTAACTTTGAGTCTATTTTTATCTTTTGTAGCTAAATGTGTTTCCTGGAGACAGCAAAAGGTTGGGTTTTGTTTCTTAATCCAGCCTGCGACTCTGTGTCTTTTTATTGAAGAGTTTAGTCCATTTACATTTAGGGTTAATATTGATATGTTAGCATCTGTATTTGCCAGTGTGTTTGTCTTTCCTTTGATTTAATTTATTTATTTTTTTAATAACCTTTTTTTGGCCTTCTTCCGTTGTTATTCATCCCTCTGAGGTTCTGGCTTTAGGACTCCTTGTAGTATTTTTTGGAGTGGTAGTTTATTTGTAATGAAATTCCAGAGTTTCTGTTTGTCTGGGAAGGTCCTTATTCTTTCTTCATAGAGGAAGGAGAGCTTTGCGGGATAGAGTATTCTTGGATTGCATCTGTTTTCTTGGAGTCCGTTGACTATGTCCCTCCACTCTCTCCTTGCCCGTAGTGTTTCTTCGGAGAAGTCTGATGTCAGCCTGATTGGTTTTCCTTTTTATGTTATCTGTTTCCTCCCTCTTGTCAGCTTCATTATTTTTTCCTTGTCCTGGATTCTTTGGAGCTTTACTATTATGTGTCTTGCTGTTTTTTTTCCTTTTGTCGTGGAAGTTTGGTGTTCTTCTTACTTCTTGTATATCAATTTTCATCTCCTTCTTCACGTTTGGGAAGTTCTCTTCAATTATCTCCTTGAATATTTTCTCTGTTCCTACATCTCTCTCTTCTCCTTCTGGTATTCCTATAACTCTTATATTTCCTTTCCTCATGGAGTCAGATAATTCCTGAAGTCGTTCTTTGGTCTTTTTCCTTCGTACTTCTCTTTCCTTTTCTGTTTTGGTTCTTTTTATTTCTGTGTCTTCAAGAGTGCCTATTCATTCCTCCATTTCATCTATTCTGCTTTCATTGCTTTTCCCAGAGTTCTTTAGTGCCTCCATTAATTCTTTGATCTCCTGCATTTCTTTTACTTCCCTCTTTAGGGACTCAATTTCATTCTTCTGATCGTTGATTATTTTTCTGTTACCATTGTTTTCCTTTATGAGTTCTGTCATTTTTTTAATCATGGCAATTTGAAGTTCTCTTTCTGGAAGGCTCAGAAGTTCTTCCAAGTTACTGTCGTTGCAATCTAGGAGGTGGTTTTCTTTTTGTGATGTGCTTTTTCCTGAAGAGTTGCTAGGTTGCATGTGGTTCTTCTACTACCTGCTGTCTGTTTTCTAATTTGCCATATGCATTGGGACACACTGTTGCTGGGTCTGGCTGGCATCTTGGGTGAACTTCTCCACTCCCCTCTAGCTCCTCCCGGAGCCATCTGTCGTTTTCAAGCAGTCTTTACTGAAGAAAGATCCCTGTTCTAAAATGGCGATGCAGGGACACACTCCCCTGCGTGCCTGGTCTGCCCCGGCAGTCGGTTCCCGCTCACCCTCTGGCTCGGACTGCAGGCCAGAAGGGGCCTGATGTGGGCGAAATTCCCTGCTCCCCTCTGCCTCCTCTGGGAGCCTTCTGCTAGTTTCAGGCAGTCTTTACTGGAGAAATGTCCCTGTTCTAAAATGGCGATGCGGGATGCACTCCCCACGCGCCCCGTCTCGGGCACACTCTTGTGCGCGCCCAGTCTGCCCCGTCTGTGGGTGCCCGCTCCCCCTCTGGGCTTGGACTGCTGGTCAGAAGGGGCCTGGCATGGGCGAGCTTTCCAACTCACCACTGGCTCTTCCGGGAGCCTTCTGCCATTTTCAAGCAGTCTTTTCTGAAGAAAGGTCCCTGTTCTATGGGGTGTTGGTGATTTTTTTTTTCTGGTCACTAGGTGGCGCCAGAGCTCTCTCCTAGTGTCCTTGGGGAGCTGTTTTTTTCAACCCGTGGGACAGGGAACAGAGAGAGAGTGGTGGGAAAAGCCTCAATGGCTTTGGGGTGCTGTGTCTGCCTTGTGCCCCACCATTGTGGGGAACCCACGCCCCAAACTTCGTGCCCTGGGTCTCAGTTCCAAAGCCCTCAGGTCTAGGACGTGGGCTGTAGCCCAGTTCAGTGTCCACAGAAATGGCTCCTTTTGCACCCCGCTCCTGTGCCCAGGCGCCTGGTTTCTGATTACTCAGGGAGGGACATTCACCTCAGTGAGGACCCCCACGCATCTCCCCTCAAGCCTAGGTCTCAGGCACAGGGACCTGGGCAGCCATGATCTGCATTTGTTTTTCAAGCTCGCCGCTTTCCTGCACAAGCTTACCAGATGGCCTGGGGCTGTATGCAGGTCTCCAGAGTCCTTGTTTTTCTCTAATGGCACCCGGAGCTGTTTGCTCACCTCCACAGCGAATCCTGCAGGGTTCTCCACAGCTCCAGTTCACGGGGTGTGGTGGCTGAAATAATTCCTTTCCATTCACAGTCCTGCTTGATGCGTAGTTTGTTCTTGTTGGTTGTTTTAGTTTTTTGTTTTTTTCCTCCTTTCTGTTGGTCGGAGAGTGCTGACTTTGTGGGTGGGGGAGAGTAGCAGTGTTCTGAGCTTTCCTCCCTTCTAGTCCTCTTTTATGGCAACTTTCTTCTTCGGGTAGTTTGCTGGAGTCGTCCGTTTATCTTCCGTGTCCCAGTTCTCACTGGGACCTTCCGCTTTTCCTCCCTATTAACTTTTTTTTTAATGGGAGATCTTATTCGCAGCATTTCCTCGCCACCGTGTTGATCCGCCCACTCTCGGGAGTTTCTCCTATTGCTCTTTAATCCTCTTTTTTAGATTAGGATTACAGTGGAAAACTTCAGTTGGGCCAGGGGCAGGTGGGAGTCTTTTCTGCTTTATGATACCCCTTCCTGAGAGACCCTGTAGCTTTGAATAGACTTCTTCATAACACACCACCCTCAGCTCAAGGAACATGCTGTACCTACAAACACCTCAAAGGCAAACTCAGGACTTACTCAACACCACTTTGATCCACATTAAAAGAGAATTATATTCAAAAGATATGTCCTAGTAGAGGTAGATTCTCCTTATTTCCCCGAGGCCTCTGACCCATTTAAATTGGTCATAGTGGGGGGAAACCCACTATCTTACGAAAGCAATCCAAACTTCTAAACGTTTTATCCCATAGTGAATCTGATTTCTGCAGGAACTAGAAACTCTCCAAAACTGAGTGTGTGGGAGTGTGTGATTGCACAGGAGATTCATGTTTCTCTGAAATCTAAGCTGATATAAATGCAGCTGGGAAGGAGTAAGTTTGTACTCTTTTAATGAAAAGGTGACACGTGACAATTTCTTGATATTCAACTGAGAAATAAACAAACCAACTCAAGAATTGACTTTTATTTTTTAAATATTGTATCAAATAAAATATTGGGCATCTCTTTTAGTTGAAGGTTTCAGGTAGTAAGGTTTAAGAAAAATTACAGATGAACAGAAAATTGAACATTTTCTAAGATTTATTAATCACTAAATTTTATTCCATATAGTCAACAGTGCCCTTCCACTCATTTAGGTGTGCTTGGCCCTGTGAGCTCTTGTGTCATCATAAAAACTGGCCCAAACTGCTGTTGGTTTGGTTTAGTTCTTGTTTTTATTTTTATTTTATTGAGATAACATTAGTTTACAACACTGTTTATGATTTAGGGGTATAGTTGCACACCCCTTCAGATGTATGTTACTGCCCAAACCTACCACCAACGCACCCATAATGCTCCACATAATCCACTAGGTCCCCTCTATACTTTGCTCCTCACTTCCCACCCCTTCCAGTACTCAATTCTGCAGTCAGATTCCAAAGGTTCATTCTGGTTTAGTTTTGTCTGTTCCATTGCTTTGTTTCTTTATATTCCACATGAGTGAAATCATCTGTCTCTCTTCTGATTTATTTCACTTAGCTTAATCCCTTTCAGTTCCCTCCATGTTGTCACAAATGACAAGACTTTATCTGTATTATAATTGAGTAATATTATCTCATCTTTTTATGTGCTTAGGCACTTAAGCTGTTTGCTTAACTTGGCTTTTGTACAAGTGCTGCAGTGAACGTAGGGATGCATCTGTCCCTCTGAATTAGTGTGTTATATTCTTCAGATAGATACCTAGGTGTGGAATTTCTGGATCATTCCAGAAAGGTGTTTTTAATGTTTTCAGAAACCTCTATACTGTTTTCACAGGGTCTGGACCACCAATGGTGTGCAAGGTTTCCTGGTACACTCTACACTCTCAACAAAACTCGTTTCTGATCTTTTTGATATGGGCCATTATCACAGGCATGAGATAGTATCTCTATGTGATTCTGAGCAGATAAAAGATGTGATAATATTGCATTTCCCTAATGATAAGCAATGAAAAACTTTTTTCACATGCTTATTTGTCATGTATGTCTTTGAAGACATTTATATTTAGACCTATCCATTTTGTGATCAGTTTTTTTATTTCTTGTTGAGTTGTATGAGTTCTTTATAAATCTTGGATATTTGCACTATCTTAATGATACTTTCTTTTGCTATGCAGTTTTTAGTTTGATGTAGTCCCATTTGTTTATTTTTTTTGTTGTTGTTTCCCTTGCCATTGGAGTTGAATCCCTGAAAATACCACTAAAGTCAGTATCACAGAGTGTTTTACCTATATTTTCTTCTATGTATTTTATGATTTCAGGTCTTACTTCTCAGTCTTTAATTCATTTTGAATTATTTTTTGTGCATAGTGTGAGAAAATTGTCTAATATTTCTTTTACCTGTGGCTGTCCAGTTTTCCCAATACTATGTGTTGAAGAGACTTTCCCTTATGAAGAATTATCTGGTCTCAATGGACTATACCAGAGTGCAAAATGTTTACCTTATTTTAGAATGTGAAGCAGTTTTCAGAAATATATGTGGAACTTAATACCTGTGATTCTACAAAGAATTTGATGAGCACTAGAGGGTAGAAATTTTGCTCGGCCCAAGTCTAAAAACTGTTGTGGTCAAGCCAAGCTGCTGCTGGCCGTTTCTTTGACACCTGGTGAGCTCCCAGACATCCAAAATCTTTGAAGATTTATATATCACCACTTATCCCCCAAATCATCCTGTTTCTTGATTTCCAACCTTTCCTTGATGCCAGCCCTTTCTCTGATGGTTTCATTATTTTAAACAGTTAGTAGATTTCTAGTCTTCTCTAATCCTTCTTAGAAGGAATATGGATATTGGGGGTTTTAAAACCAATCTATTTAGAGTTCACACCTTTTTATGAGTTTTTTTCATAATAGAGTGCTAATTGGGCTAATTGAAGTTCTCTATGGCTAAGGTATAAAATAAAGATATCTAATAATTTGCTCAAGTGTCTCCCATTTCAAAAGTTATATGTAAAAATAAACCTCCAGGGCCCTTACTCCCCTCCAGTTATAATCAACTTTCTCACCTACCTCCAATTGAGTGGCAGCTCAACATAGTGGTTAAGAACACAGATCTTCCAGTCAGACCACCTGAACTCATAACATGACAGCAGTTTTTACTGTCTGTTTCTCATTTAACAAGTTGATTAATTGCTTTGGGCCTCAGTGTCTTCATTGGTAAAATGAAGATAATAGTAGGAACTCATAGCATTGCTATGAATATTAAACAAATTACAATGTGCCTCTATGTGTATTTATATACATACATATATGTGTGCACATATTATATATAGGGAGTATGAATTTTAGAACAGTGCTTTATATAGCATATGTACTTAATAAGTGTTATTTAGCATCAGCATTATAATTATTCTCCTCTTCCAAGTATCTCTGCAACAAAGGAGAACTTTTCCTCTTCCTCAACTCTCATTTGCTTCTCAACCTACTGAGGTCTGGTCTCTAACTCCACCCTCTCCTGCAACACCTCCCCTTAAAGTAATCAGTGACTTCCTAAATGCCAAATCCAAGGATATTTTTATCCATTATCTGCTGCATTTGACACTGATTGCCACTGTTTCCAGAAATTTCTCTACCTTTCCCTAGTTATCCTCATCTGTCTCTATTCCCTTCCTAAGCACTGTGATCCACCAATCCAGGGTTATGCCTGCTCTAGATTTCTCCCTGAGTGATAACAGGTAGGACAGCCAGGTGACAAAACACATGGATTCTGGTGCCAGCCTGCCAGGGTAATTGACTCTAGCTCTATCACACTTTTAAGTGATTTGAAATATATTACTTAAACTTTCTTGTGTCTCAGTTGCCTCATCTGGAGGCAGATGAGGAGAGTATAGTAGAGCCTACTTCAAAGGTTTCATGTGAATACTACATAAGTAATTATATGTAAAATTTCTGAGAATAGTCATTGACCAAAATATTTGACCTTGTTATTAAGGTTTGCAAATAAAACTGAAAACTTTGGATCCTCCCTGGTGGCACAGGGGTTAAAGACAGCAATATCAAGCTATTGGCAGCCACTGCAGCATGAGTTAGATCCCCTGGTCAGCAGGGAGCAACCCACATGGCGCAGCAGACCTTTCCTGTCTTGCTAGCTGCTACCATCAGCAGTGTATTTCTATAGATCTGCCTGTTCTGCTCCCCACACTCTCTGGTGAATCCTCTCACCTCCCACACCTTTGGCCTGTACCCCAGTTCTTTAATGCATAAATAAATAAAACTTTAAAAAAAACCGAAAACTTTCCTCAAGCTAGAGCCAATACATAGAATTTCCAGTAAGTATCTTCATGTGTAGGTGCCAAAGACACCTTGTACACAAGTCAGAAGCCAAACTATATTCATTTCTACTCACCAGGTATGCTTTTTTATTCCATAACTCAGTTTCAGCAACACCATTCTCCCACTAACATGAGCCTAACATCTTTAGGATGGAATCTTGCAGCATCTTCTTTTTTTAATATTTTATTTTATATAATTCTTACATCATTTTTCTTTTTTGCACAATGTACGCATTTTCATTTTGGTTATATTCCCCATACAATTGCACCCCCCCTCATTTAGACCTTCATCCCTTCTCCCCCCACACCCACCCACCCTGTAGTGTCTCTCTGGTTTATAGTTGTTTGTTGATTTTGATTCTTACTTTATTAAAATTAGTCTTTTTTCTGGTTCCTTATTTAGGTTTTCTAAATTCCTGCTATGAGTGAGACCATATGGTATTTTTCTTTTTCTTTCTGGCTTATTTCGCTGAGCATGATCCCTTCTAGCTCCATCCATATTGCTGCAAATTGCATGAGTTTATCTTTTTAGATTGCTGAGTAATATTCCATTGTATATATATTCCACATCTTCTTGATCCATTCATCTATTTTTGGGCATTTGAGTTGTTTCCATGCACCAACTGGGAGAAAATTTTTGCACACAACACTAATGATAAAGGACTGATCACAAAAATTTACAAAGAGCTGATGAGACTCAACAAAAACAAAGAAAATAATCCAGTCAAAAAATGGGCAGAAGAGCTAAAAAGAAACTTCTCCAAAGAGGAAATGCAGCATCTTCTTAATTGAGACCTCTACCTCCAGTTTTGAACATCTCAATTCCAGGCACCCAAATGACATTCCTAAAATGCAAATCTGACTATACTCCCTTCTCTTCCTAAGTTCCTTCAAAACCATCCATCTTTAAGGCAAAATCTGGGTTACATGAGCTAACATATGTTGTCTCTACAGTCTTGTTCTTTAAAGAATTACCTTATACTTCTCAGTTCTAGCAGTCACACAATACTTCTTATAATTCCCACCATATCCTTCTTGTTATGGCCTCCTGGTCTTGCTCCTATGTTTCCTGTGCCTATAATGTTCTTTCCCTGAGTCATTCCTGAAGACTCAACTCAATTGGCAACTCTTCCAAGAAACTGTCCCTGACACCCATCCTCCCACTCCAGTAAGGATTAGATATCCTTTCTCACTGTCCTTATGATACCATGTCCTTCTAGCTGTCATTGCACATTCCATGTTGCATTTATTTATCAATTTAAGTGTATCTCCATGAAATTGATGGTGAACTATGAGTTATAAGGCTGGGGTTGTATCTGACATATTTCTCTATTTCCCACTGCCTGGATAAGGGCTGGCACAATACAAATACCCAATAAATATATGTTGAATAGATGGGCTAACTTAATTCAGTTATATCTGTAAAAAGGGGGCAGTAATACCATATAATGCACTTACTTTCAAACCTTACTGATATATGAACTCGCAGTGAATCTTCATCCTTATTATACACTCAACTATTTATTTAGAGTTCGAACTTTTCTCCTTCTAATCATCCAAAAGACTCATCATGAGCATTCATTCTGTCCTGTCCAGTTCTCCTTTGTGAGCA
The DNA here is from genome assembly GCF_014898055.3 of Talpa occidentalis. Classification (NCBI taxonomy): domain Eukaryota; kingdom Metazoa; phylum Chordata; class Mammalia; order Eulipotyphla; family Talpidae; genus Talpa; species Talpa occidentalis. The sequence continues at coordinate 110,927,873 of NW_026555331.1, read as the reverse complement.
AACCTGCATTTATCCCCCAGAAATGTATCTCTGAGTCATTCTCCTGTTATGATAACCTAGAGTCATTTTACAAGTAACCTCCCATCCCAACTTGAATAAGAGCTTTCTGGTGTATTCTCAAAGGCTACCTCAAATCTTGGAGTCAAGTTGGTGTTCAGTAAATGATTATTGAAAAAAATGAATCCCTGAATGAGCAGAAGATTAAATTGGCAAGAGGATAGGAGTTTAGAGTTTCTTCTATTTAAAACCAAGATACTCTCTAATAACCAGCAATTATTCTTCTTTGTTCTTTTTCAAGAAAAGTAATCTCTAATCCTAAACATTCAGTTTTTTAGCAGTGTGTGTGTGTGTGTGTGTGTGTGTGTGTGTGTGTGTTTGTGTCTGGGTAAACTTCTTTAATCTGTCTCTCTCTCTCTTTTTTTTTTTTTTACAAGACTCAGATCTCTGGAGTCTATGTCCTCTCCTGCCTGTGCATAATTACAAAGTAATATCATTATGACTTGCCATTTTTGTTGACTGCATAGATAATAAAAATGAATTAAGTTCTCTCAGTTTAACAGAACCTCTGTGTCAAACAAGGAAAGGAAATTACTTCCTCTGTGATCAACATTACATTGGAATTTGCATTCCAATGGACATGTACAATGGACATGGGCAAGTCTAACAAAATAATAGCTCAACCCTAAACAAAAATGAAATAATTAACTTCTCGTCTCATTTGGTTATCTGACCAAACTCCTCTGCTTAATTTGTTCTTCCCTGTCCACCTTACCTCTGCATAGTATGTGAATGTTTTCTCATGCAACCAAGCCTAGGAAAACACAAAATATTAATAAGAAAGAAGCTATTTGTGTGACCATCATAGCTGAAGGTTTAGGAATTCCCTCCTTGTGTTAGCTGATCTTCGACTGTGATTTGGCAAACCATTAGAAAATCATATATTATTTTTGAAGAAAACTCAAGAAAGAATAACCTACAGCTTGGGAACATTTATTATATATTTTAACATTCTGGAAGAGTTAATAAAATTTTCCAAATTGTCTCACTTCATGAACTCATGGTCAGTGTCATAGAGTCTTAGATGAAACTGACAAGCTGAAGTACAAACAATTATTCTTTTGTTCTTGTAATATACATTTACTAAGCTCCTATCATGTTACAGGTACATGGTAGGGCTCAAAGAGTAAAAGACAGGGCCTTCCCTGTGGTGCAGTGGTTGAGTGCTGTGTTGTGAAGCTGTCCACAACCTCTGCAGTGCCGGTTTAATTCCCCACCAGCCAGGGAGAACCCCACAAGGCGCAGCAGATCGCTCCTGCCTCACCCGCTGTTCCCCTCAGCAGTGTCTTCACTCCGTCTGCCTGTTCTGTTCCCCGCTCTGGCTCTGGTGAATTCTCTCACCCTCCCGCACTTCTGACCTGTACCTCAGTTCTCGTATAAAATAAATAAATAAATCTTTTTTTTAAAAAAAAAAAAAGTAAAAGACAACAACAAGCACCAATCCAGGACTAAGGTTTACACAACACAACAAAATCTGGACCAAATATTGTCATACATCATCCAAAATCCTTCCACACAATTCAAAGTTTATTCCATTAGCCCAGTTTTATAAATGAGAAATCAGAATTCAGGAGAATTATTGGTTGTAGAGTTGCATACATGACAATTTTTTTAAAGTTTCTTTTTAAACATCTAAGGTAATTATTAACAATGAGCTGCATGGCAGTGGAAGATAGCCTTCTAGATGCAGAAAAGTCAGTTTAAAATGGAATAGAAATATTTTATATCTAAATTATTTTTTTGTCTAAAAATAAACCCAAATGCATTTGAGAGTCTTGTTTTTAATAAAAATAGCATTGCAAATCAGTGGTGAAACACTGGCTTATTCAGTAAATAAATGGAAACTAAAGGCTAGCCACATGGGAATAAGTTTGAAGCTAGGTGTTTATTCCCTATTGCAAAATAAATTCCAAATGAATTAATATTTAAATTACAAAGGATAGTACCACAAAGAAGAAAATCATGAGCAATTTTATTTGCAATTTGTGATCCAAATGTAAACACGAGAAATACATCTGACTATGAAAGCCTGCCATATACAAAATCAAAATCAAAAGACAACAGGTAAATCAGGAAAAGGGTTTGTGCCCCACATAGTTATTATCTCTATGACTCAAAAAAACTCTTATAAAATCAAAAGAAAAAAAAGTAAGCAAAAGCCGCAAGCAATTGCTTTACAGAAAAAGATCAAAAGACCAAAAATGTAGGTGAAATATTGATCCTTTGCTCATAATTAAAAAAGTGAAAATTAAAATGAGATTCCATTTTACCTATTTTGCTTCAACAAAATTCTTTGAAGGACATTAGAAATTATCACAGACATAGAGTGGCTTTAAATATCAGAGAACACTAAATTTAATTGCTCCCTGGAGAGTTGAAGGCTTAAAACTCATGGGAGCTGAGGAGAGCATTGAATACTGAGCTTGGATGTACAGAGTACTGTTCAATCAATCCTCCAAGCATTTCAAAGGACCATGTCAGAGATTCCAAGTTGTATTATTGTTTAAGCCTATATTTGGAATGTTGAAGAATTCATCTACTTAGACTGGCTTAAAGATTTATTGGGGGTCATTAAACTCACAGGGATCTCAAAACTTTTCAAAGGATAACAGTAATTTACAACGGACTAGTTATCCTTGAGTTCTGATAGTAGAAGAAACTAAATGATTCCTAGGATGGTAATTATATGGCATTCAAGATTTGAACATGTTTCATAGCTGCTTTTAAGAAGTTAAAAAATAAATGACAACTACTTCTTTTTTTATGTTAAGAATTTTTATTTTGCGAAACAGCATACCTTATACCAAATTCATTTTTTTTAATTTTTTATGTTCCCCTTACAATTACAACCCTCTTATTTTGACCCCAAGTCCTCCTTTCCCCACCCCAACCCACCATAGAGTGTCTCTGGCTCATAGCTGTTTGTCGATTTTGATATTTTCTTTCTTATAGTTATTCTTTTTCCTGGTCCCTTATTTAAGTTTTCTAGATTCCTGCTATGAGTGAGACCATCTGGTATTTTTCTTTTTCTTTCTGGCTTATTTTGCTGAGCATGTTCCCTTCCAGCTCCATCCATGTTGCTGCAAGTTGCATGTGTTTATCTTTTTTGAATGCTGATTAATATTCCATGGTGTATATGTACCACATCTTCTTGATCCAGTCATCTATTTTTGGGCATTTGGGTTGTTTCCAAAGCCTAGCTATTATAAACAGTGCTGCTATAAACATAGGGGTGCAGGTGCTCTTTGAAATTGATGTTTCTGTGTCCTTTGGGTAAATACCTAGGAGTGGAATTGCTGGATTATATGGAAGCTCTATGTTTAGTAGGTCAAGAAATCACACAGCTCTCCATAGTGGTTGGGCCAGTTTGCACTCCCACCAACAGTGCAGGAAAGTTCCTTTTTCTCCACAACCTCACAAACATTTGTTGTTGCTAATTTTTTTAACATGTGCCATTCTCACTGGTGTAAGATGGTACCTCATGGTAGTTTTGATTTGCATTTCCCTGATGACAAGTGATGTTGAACATTTTTTCATATGCCTGTTGGCCATTTGCATTTCCTCCTCAGAGAAGTTTCTTTTTAGCTCTTCTGCCCATTTTTTCACTGGATTATTTTCTTTGTTTTTGTTGAATCTCATCATCTCTTTGTAGATTTTTGTGATCAGTCCTTTATCATTAGTGTTGGGTGAAAAAATGTTCTCCCAGTTGGTGGGGTTTCTCTTTGTTTTTGTTATTGTCTCTTTTGCTATAGTAATTTGATGTAGTCCCAGCTGTTTATCTTTGCCTTCACTATCACTGCTTTGGGTGATGTGTCTGTAAAGTAGTCTTTGATGTACGTATCATATAGTGTTTTGCCTATATTTCCTTCTATGTATTTTATAATTTCAGGTCTTATGTCTAGTTCTTTAATCCATTTTGAGTTGGTTTTTGTGCGGTGTTAGGTAGCAGTCAAGCTTCATTCTTTTGCATGTAGCGACCCAGTTTTCCCAGCACCATTTATTGAACAGACTTTCTTTGCTCCAATGCATAGTCTTTGCTCCTTTGTCAAAGATTAGTTGACCATAAATCTGTGGGCTTATTTCTGGATTTTCTATTCAATTCCATTGGTATGTGTGTCTGTTCTTGTACCAATTCCATGCAGTTTTGATGATTATGACTTTGTAGTATAGTTTGAAGTCTGGGAGTGTGATGCCTCCATTCCCTTCTTTTTTTTTTTTTTTTTCAGGAAACCTTTGGCTCTTCAGGGTTTTTGGTGATTCCATATGAATTTCATCAATAATTGTTCTATTTCTTTGAAGAATGACATTGAAATTTTTTTTGGAATAGCATTGAATCTGTATATTGCTTTTGGTAGGATGGCCATTTTAATAATGTTTATTCTTCCAATCCATGAGCAGGGGATGTCTTTCCATTTCTTTGTGTCTTCTTCTATTTCTTTTAACACTGTTTTATAGCTTTCCTTGTATAGGTCCTTTACCTCTTTTGTTAGATTTATTCCCAAGTATTTGATTTTTTTTGTTTCAATAATAAAAGGGATGTTTTTTTTAATTTCTTCTTCTTCAGATTTATTGTTTGTGTATAGGAAGGCTACTGACTTTTGCGTGTTGATTTTGTATCCTGCCACTTTACTGAACTGATTGATGAGTTGAATTAGTTCTTCTGTGGAGTTTTTGGGGTTCTCTATGTATATTACCATATCATCTGCAAATAGTGATAGTTTGACTTCTTCTTTTCCTATTTGGATTCCTAGTATGTCTTTCTCTTGTCTTATTGCTTTGGCTAGGACTTCCATTATTATATTGAAAAGCAGTGGTGAGAGTGGACACCCTTGTCTTGTTCCAGATCTTAATGGAAATGCTTTCAGCTTTTCGCCCTTGAGAATGATACTGGCTTTTGTTTTTTTTTTTTTGTTTTTTTTTTAAATAATAAATTTTATTTTTATATTCCCCATACAATTGCAGCCCCCGCATTCTGACCCCAATCCCTCCCCTCCCGCCCCCGCCCCCCTAAAAGTGTCTCTGGTTCATAGTTTTTTGTTGATTTTGATTTTCACTTTCTTATAGTTATTCATTTTCCAGGTCCCTTATTTAAGTTTTCTAGATTCCTGCTATGAGTGAGACCATCCGGTATTTTTCTTTTTCTTTTTGGCTTATTTCGCTGAGCATGATCCCTTCCAGCGCCATCCATGTTGCTGCAAATTGCATGTGTTTATCTTTTTTGAATGCTGAGTAATATTCCATTGTATATATGTACGACATCTTCTTGATCCAGTCATCTATTTTTGGGCATTTGGGTCGTTTCCAAAGCTTAGCTATTGTAAACAGTGCTGCTATAAACATAGGGGTGCAGGTGTTCTTTGGAATTGATGTTTCTGTGTCCTTTGGGTAAATACCTAGGAGTGGAATTGCTGGATCATATGGAAGCTCTATGTTTAGTAGGTCCAGAAATCTCCACACAGCTCTCCACAGTGGTTGGACCAGTTTGCACTCCCACCAACAGTGCAGAAGAGTTCCTTTTTCTCCACACCCTCGCCAACATTTGTTGTTGCTAGTTTTTTTAATATGTGCCATTCTCACTGGTGTAAGATGGTATCTCATGGTAGTTTTGATTTGCATTTCCCTGATGACAAGTTATGTTGAACATTTTTTCATATGCCTGTTGGCCATTTGCATTTCCTCTTCAGAGAAGTTTCTTTTTAGCTCTTGTGCCCATATTTTGACTGGATTATTTTCTTTGTTGTTGTTGAGTCTCATCAGCTCTTTGCAGATTTTGTGATCAGTCCTTTATCATTAGTGTTGTGTGCAAAAATGTTCTCCCAGTTGGTGGGGTTTCTCTTTGTTTTTGTTATTGTCTCTTTTGCTGTGCAGAAGCTCTTTAATTTGATGTAGTCCCAGCTGTTTATCTTTGCCTTCACTATCACTGCTTTGGGTGATGTGTCTGTAAAGATGTCTTTGATGTGCAAATCACGTAGTGTTTAGCCTATATTTCCTTCTATGTATTTTATGGTTTCAGGTCTTATGTCTAGTTCTTTAATCCATTTTGAGTTGATTTTTGTGTATGGTGTGAGGTAGTGGTCAAGCTTCATTCTTTTGCATGTAGCGACCCAGTTTTCCCAGCACCATTTATTGAACAGACTTTCTTTGCTCCAATGCATAGTCTTTGCTCCTTTGTCAAAGATTAGTTGACCATAAATCTGTGGGTTTATTTCTGGATTTTCTATTCAATTCCATTGGTCTGTATGTCTGTTCTTGTTCCAATACCATGCAGTTTTGATGATTATGGCTTTGTAGTATAGTTTGAAGTCTGGGAGTGTGATGCCTCCATTCCCTTCTTTTTTTTTCAGGAGAGCTTTGGCTATTTGGGGTTTTTGGTGATTCCATATGAATTTCATCAATAATTGTTCTATTTCTTTGAAGAAAGACATTGAAATTTTGATCGGAATAGCATTGAATCTGTATATTACTTTTGGAAGGATGGCCATTTTAATAATGTTTATTCTTCCAATCCATGAGCAGGGGATGTCTTTCCATTTCTTTGTGTCTTCTTCTATTTCTTTTAACAGTGTTTTATAGTTTTCTTTGTATAGGTCCTTTACCTCTTTTGTTAGATTTATTCCCAAATATTTGATTTTTTTTGTTTCAATAATAAAAGGGATGTTTTTTTAATTTCTTCTTCTTCAGATTTATTGTTTGTGTATAGGAAGGCTACTGACTTTTGCGTGTTGATTTTGTATCCTGCCACTTTACTGAACTGATTGATGAGTTGAATTAGTTCTTCTGTGGAGTTTTTGGGGTTCTCTATGTATATTACCATATCATCTGCAAATAGTGATAGTTTGACTTCTTCTTTTCCTATTTGGATTCCTAGTATGTCTTTCTCTTGTCTTATTGCTTTGGCTAGGACTTCCAGTATTATATTGAAAAGCAGTGGTGAGAGTGGACACTCTTGTCTTGTTCCAGATCTTAATGGAATTGCTTTCAGCTTTTCACCATTGAGAATGATACTGGCTTTTGGCTTGTCATATGTGGCCTTTATGATGTTGAGGTATGTTCCTTGTATCCCAAGAATTTCAAGGGCTTTTATCATGAATGGGTGTTGCACTTTGTTGAAAGCTTTCTCAGCATCTATTGATATTATCATATGGTTTTTATATTTCTTTTTGCTGATGTGTTGGATAATGTTGATTGATTTTCGGATGTGGAACCACCCTTGTGTCCCTGGAATGAACCCTACTTGGTCGTGGTGAATTATCTTATGGATACATTGTTGGATTCTGATAGCTAAAATTTTATGGAGGATTTTTGCATCAGTGTTCATTAGGGAGATTGACCTGTAGTTTTCAATTTTTGTGTTGTCCTTGTTCAGTTTTGGTATTAGTGTAATGTTGGCTTTATAGAACGTGTTTGGTATTATCTCTTCCTTCTCAATTTTTTGGAAGAGTTTGTGAAGGATAGGCACTAATTTGTCTCTGAATGTTTGGTAGAATTCATTTGTAAATCCATCAGGTCCTGGGCTTTTGTTTTTGGGGAGGTTTTTGATTACCATTTCAATTTCGCTACTTGTAATTGGTCTGTTTAGGTGTTCTATTTATTCTTTATCTAGTTTTGGGTGATTGTAGAGTTGTAGGAATTTGTCCATCTCCTCTAGATTGTTGAACTTGTTTCCATATAACTGTTCATAGTAGTTTCTGATTATTCTTTTGATTTCTGCTGTGTCCGTTGTGATTTCTCCTCTTTCATTTATGATCCTGTTTATTTGTGCTTTCTCCTTTTTTTCCTTTGTGAGGCTGGCTAGGGGTTTGTCTATTTTATTTATTTTTTTTGAAGAACCAGCTCTTGGTTTCATTGAACTTTTGGATTGTTTTTTTTTTAGTTTCGATTTTATTTATTTCTACTTTGGTTTTTATTATTTCTTTTCTTCTACTGGTTTTGGGGTTTTTTTGTTGTTCTTTTTCGAGATCTTTGAGCTTCAAGATTAGGTTGTTTCTTTGAGTTCTTTCTTGTTTCTTGATGTGAGCATCTATTGCTATATATTTTCTTCTTATTACTGCTTTTGCTGCATCTCATTCATTTAGGAAATCGGTGTCCTCTTTGTCATTCATTTTAAAGAATTTTTTAATTTCTTCTTTGATCTCCTCATTAGTCCAGTGGTCTTCCAGTTGTGTGGTTTTCAATCTCCATGAGGCAGGAGGAGAGTTCCTTGCGTTCTTTTTGTGGTTTATTTCTAGTTTGATGTCTTCGTGGTCAGAAAAGATGGTTGGTATGATTTCAAACTTGGTGTATCTGTTGATGTTTGTCTTGTGTCCCAGTATGTGATCAATCCTGGAGAATGATCCGTGTGCACTTGAGAAAAATATGTACTCAGATTTTTTGGGTTTAGTGTTCTATAGATGTCTGTTAAGCCCAAGCTCTCTAGATCCTTATTTAGAGCTTTAGTGTCTTTGCTTATTTTTTGTCTTGTTGATCTATCCATTGTTGATAGTGGTATGTTGAAGTCTCCCACTATGTATGTGTTTTCTCTGATATCTGTTTTCAAAGATGACAATAGTTCTGATATATTTTGGTGCTCCTTCATTTGGTGAGTATATGTTAATGAGTGTTATTTCTTCTTGAAGTATTGTCCCCTTGATCATAATGTAGTGACCGTTGGAGTCTCTTTTTACCTTTTTGAGTTTGAAATCTGTTTTATCTGATATAAGTATAGCTGTTCCTGCTTTCTTTTTTGGTCCATTTTCTTGTAGGATTGTTTTCCATCCTTTAACTTTGAGTCTATTTTTATCTTTTGTAGCTAAATGTGTTTCCTGGAGACAGCAAAAGGTTGGGTTTTGTTTCTTAATCCAGCCTGCGACTCTGTGTCTTTTTATTGAAGAGTTTAGTCCATTTATATTTAGAGTTAATATTGATATGTTTGCGTCTGTATTTGCCATTGTGTTCATCTTTCCTTTGATTTTATTTATTTAATCTTTTAATAACTTTTTTTTGGCCTTCTTCCATTGTTATTCATCCCTCTGAGTTTCTGGCTTTTGGACTCCTTGTAGTATTTTTTGGAGTGGGTGTTTAGTCGTAATGAAATTCTAAAGTTTCTGTTTGTCTGGGAAGGTTCTTATTCTTTCTTCATAGAGGAAGGAGAGCTTTGCGGGTTAGAGTATTCTAGGTTGGCATTTGTTTTCGTGGAGTCTGTTGACTATTTCCCTCCACTCTCTCCTTGCCCGTAGTGTTTCTTCAGAGAAGTCTGATGTCAGTCTGATTGGTTTTCCTTTGAATGTTATCTGTTTCTTCCCTTGTGTCAGCTTCATTATTTTTTCCTTGTTCTGGATTCTTGGGAGCTTTACTATTATGTGTCTTGCTGTATTTTTCCTCTTGTCGTGGAAGTTTGGTGGTCTTCTTGCTTCTTGTATATCAGTTTTCAGCTCCTTCTTCACGTTTGGTAAGTTCTCTTCAATTATTTCCTTGAATATTTTCTCTGTTTCTACATCTCTCTCCTCTCCTTCTGGGATTCCTATAATTCTTATATTTCCTTTCCTCATGGAGTCAGATAGTTCCTGAAGTCTTTCTTCTGTCTTTTTCCTTCGTACTTCTCTTTTCTTTTCTGTTTTGGTTCTTTTTATTTCTGTGTCTTCAAGAGTGCCTATTCATTCTTCCATTTCATCTATTCTGCTTTCATTGCTCTTCTCAGAGTTCGTTAGCTCCTCCATTAATTCTTTGATCTCCTGCATTTCTTTTACTTTCCTCTTTAGGGACTCAATTTCATTCTTCTGATCGTTGATTATTTTTCTGTTATCATTGTTTTCCTTTATGACTTCTATCAGTTTTTTAATCATGGCAATTTTAAATTCTCTTTCTGGAAGGCTCAGAAGTTCTTCCAAGTTACTCTCATTGCTATCTGGTGGGTGGTTTTCTTTTTGTGGTGTGCCTTTTTCCTGAGCAGTTGCAGGGTTGCATGTAGTTTTTCTACTCCCTACTGCCTGTTTTCTAATTTGCCGTATGCCTTGGGATAGTGTGTTGCTAGTACAGGCCGGCATCTTTTTGGTGTGCTCTTTGTGGGGTTCGGGAACTGGTGGTCTAAACGAGTCAAATACTCTTATGCCAGAAGTCTAATGAGGTAGTGGTACTTTGAGTATGTTAATTGTCGCTGTCCCAGAATATTTCCTCCTTCTGTGTTTAATTACAAAGGTGTGTCTTGAAGTTCCACAAACTTCCCTGGAGGTGGGACAGCTGGATTGCACACTGGGTTTCAAATCACTGGATCTCTCTCTGGTTTCCACCTTCCTGCCAGGGCGGGACCAGGCTTGTGGGGGCCTTCAGCTCACCTCTGACTGCACAGGGAACCTTTTCCCCCTGGTTCCACAGGGCGCTTTCTGCCAGTTTCAAGCAGTCTTTACTGAAGAGAGTTCCCTGTTCTAAAATGGCCATGCAGGGACGCATTCCCCTGCGCTCCCGGTCTGCTCTGGCAGTGGGTGCCCACTCCCCTCTGGGCTTGGACTGCTGGCCAGAGGGGCCTGGCATGTGCAAACTTCCCAGCTCACCTCTGGCTCCTCCGGGAGCCTTCTGCCGGTTTTAAGCAGTCTTTACTGAAGAAAGGTCCCTGATCTAAAATAACTATTTCTTTTTGAGAACCTCTTTTTCTCTAGTTCAAAAAAGTTAATGACCTTGGTGAATGTGAACAGTTCTAAACAATTTGTTGAATTTTAAAGTTTAATAGCTGATTCCCCAGCATCCACCATTGGCTTTCATCTTCACCTAATTTATTTCCCACATCAGAACTCAACTCAGAAGTCATTTTTCTAGGAAATTTTCCCTGATACCTCAATGTAAGCCAGGTACTCCAGGATTCCTTGGTTTTTATCATAATCTGTCCTTCCAGTAATTCTTATAATTATAATTAAACAATTGTACAATAAATTAAATAATTTTAAAATCATTATTTAAAGTTTGCCCTTTCTGTTAGGGTGTAATTCCTCGAAAACAGATAATCTATTTCACTCCTCAGACACATGCTCTTCCCTGTGACTTCCCTAGAGTACAGCACAATTCACTGCACATATTGTTCAAAAATTACTTATTGAATGAATAGTGTAGTACACAGAATAATGCTCTCCCCAAGAGGTTCATATTCTCATTGCCAGAACCTAAGAATGCTCCCTTATGTAACAAAAAATGACTTTGCAGGTATAATTAAATGAAGATTACCTGGATTAGTTGGGTGAAACTGTTGAAATTCATGCATTGCTGAAAGATGGGAATATGTGCTAAGAAATGGGCTATTAGGCACTTTTGTCATTGTGCAAAATGTACACAGTGTAGTTATACAAACCTAAATAGTATAGCCATGACACACCCACATCATACATTGTAGCCCATTGTGACCACCATTATGTGTGGTCCTTTGTTGACCAAAATGTCAGTAAGTGACCCATAACTGTAAGCACAAGGGAAACAAGAGGATCAGTGTGTGAGTGATAAAAATGACAATAGAAACAGAAGGAATTTACAGTCTCTAGAACCTGAAGAGGCAAAAAACCAATCTCTGTTGACACCTTTATTTTAGGTCCCTATGTCTCATTTTGAACTTCTGACCTCCAGAACTATAAAAGAATAAACTTGTTTTGTTTTAAGCCACTGGATTTGTGGTGATTTGTTACAGCAGCAACAGCTAAATTGATTGTATAACATGGGGCCATACTAATCTAACTAATCCAATTTTTATGAAGTCTAGCACTGGAGAATTGTGTTATACCTAGATACTAGGAAAGAAAAAGTCAAAATGGAAAGATTAGTTGTGAACCTTCAACAGTCCACTTAGCAGCAGTAGGTTTTGCATTTTTCATCTAGGAAATGAGTTTAAGAACCATCAATTCTTAACTCTCCAAGTCATATGAAGTTGAGATATTCAGTATATACAATGCCAGGTACATTAATGAATAATGTCAGAAAAAGAATATAACAAGGATAGTTCTGTTTAAAATAGGCTCATTTTTAAAAGTGTTACCTGGAGAAAAGGATAGCAATAGAGTGACTAAATGTATTAATAATTGTAATGGCTCCATAATACAGAATTAACCTAGAAGGACAGAAGAAAATTCAGCTAGTGTTAAAATATGTATGAGAAAGAGACCTCCAGTGATAAAAGGAATGCATTTAGAAGGAATAGCTTTATTCTTCTCCTATCTTCCATTTTTTTTTGTCCCTGGATGAATATGAAAATGGTGTGAACTGACTTCATTTTTTCCCACATATCTTAAATTCATAAATGTCCATAAGAGCTGGGAAGTGTGGAACATGAAAATAAAATTGGGCTTTGATAGAGCTAAATCCTACATGTTGGAAAATAGTCACCCTGCAATATAATGGTAACTCATATATAATCCTGGGTAAGAAAATTCCACACAAAGTCCAGGCATCTCACTATTTGATAAAAAGTTATAAGCAGAGAGGTTTCCTGCTTTTGTCCTCCACTTAAAAATAAAGATCTCAAACCCTTTTTGGTCCCTTTTCCTGTCTCTTCCAATCTGCCTTCTACTGGTTATTTATGCATTTACTGCAACTAGTTGGAAGTCAAGTCCTTTGAAATAGCTCCTTCCAAATCTTGCCCCATTTTCAAATCCGCTTGAACTACTGAATAGTCTGTCCCAATAAACTTCTAGAAAAGATCCAGAGCAAATCAGTGATCTTCTCCTCACCCACAAAACTGTCTCATACATGTCTGTTCTTTGGCAATAAAAAAAAAAAATGCACCTCTAAAATCATCATTTCACTTCCCAGGGGCTTTCTCCTTTGTGGGAACCTGTCACTGCTGTCAAAAATATGAAGTGAACAAAAGGCATTTTCTGTAATTTTCAAATCTACTGAGGCTATAATTGATAGCAGAGAACTCTATCACTAAAAATGGTTCACTGTAGAAACTCATGACTAAAAGTATTATTTTTCTTTACTTCCTTTACTCTGAGGCATAGCAGAATTCGATTCTTTCACATCACAGAACCCAGGAAGGCCCAGTTAGTGAGTGTTCAATTCAACAACACTTAAAATGTCAAGGTAAATTATACTGAGATCCTGAACATATCCTGTGCACAGTTCTTTTTTTATTTTCTTTTTTTTTTTTGTTTTTATTATTTTTTTATTTTTTTACATAAATGTTAATTTTTAAACAATATTTGCTTCCCCCACCCCTCAAATGTAGTCCCCATAGAGTTTCCTTCACCAATGCATCCATGCACCATCACCTCAGTCCCCTGTGCTCCTTCCTCCCTCCCTCTGATCCCTCTCCCTCCTCCTCCCCTGCAGTATGTCTCTGATTTATAATTGTCTGTTTTTGCTTTGTTGTGTTTTGTACTGTTGTTATTTTTTTACACTGATGTCTTATTTGGTTCCCCTATATTCCTGCTATAAATGAAACCATCTGATATTTTTCTTTTTCCTTGTGGCTTATTTCACTGAGCATAATTCCTTCTAGTCCCATCCATGTTGCTGCGAATGGCATGAGTTTATCTTTTTTGATTGCTGAATAATATTCCACATCTTCTTGATCCAGTCATCTATTTTGGGGCATTTGGGTTGTTTCCAGGTTTTACCTATTGTAAATAGTACTGCAATAAACATAGGGGTTCAGGTGTTCTTTTGAATCAATGTTTTTGTGTCCTTTGGGTAGATCCCTAGGAGTGGAATTGCCGGGTCATATGGTAGCTCCATTTTTAGTAGACTGAGGAACCTCCATACAGCTTTCCATAGTGGTTGGACCAGTTTGCACTCCCAACAGCAATGTAGGAAAGTTCCTTTTTCACCACATCCTCGCCAACATTTGTTGTTGCTTGTTTTTTTGATATGTGCCATTCATACTGGTGTAAGGTGGTATCTCAATGTGGTTTTGATTTTATTTCCCTGATTATAAGGGATGTTAAACATTTTTCATATGCCTGTTGGCCATTTGCATTTCCTCCTTGGAGAAATGTCTTTTAAGTTCTTCTGCCCATTTCTTTACTGCATTGTTTATTTTGCTTTTGTTGAGTCATGTGAGTTCTTTGTATATCTTTGTGATCAGTCCCTTATCAGTTGAATGGAGTGCAAAAATTTCCCAAACATTTTTAACTTAAAAAAAATTATTTTCTAGTACACTATAACATCTCCAGAGACCAATTAAAATCATGGGCTTTTGCACCAAATAAGTCTGAATTGAATCTGGACTATGTTACTTACTGGTTCTTTGACTTTGGGCAAGTTATTTATCCTCTGTAAGCCTCAGTTTACCTAATCTTAAAATAACGAAAATATTAATTACTACTTAAAACTTTCTACATTGTATTCTAATCACAACTTACTGTTGGTATTTTCCCCTGGGCTATAAAACCCTTAATGCATGGACTTTGTCTTATAAACTATGGTGTTCCTAGCTCATAGCACAATACAGACACTGAATAAGTATTTGTGGGATAAATGAATAGAATGAATGATTGCACAAGAAATCACTGACTGAATGAATATTTCTTTCTCCTTTCATTATCAATCATATGCTTCTCATGCTTGTACATAGATAACATGAATTTTCACACTTGTGCATAGGTCATTGGGATACAGAGCCAATTCTCTCCCCTGACCATATAATACTTTGCATTAAATCATCTATAAAATGGGATAAATAATTCTTTCCCTGGGGTAATTTTCAGGATCACTGAAAAAAATAGGATTAATTTGTGTAGGTTGATGTTTTCATTATTTTAATTTTCCAGCTGTGTATTAGTGACAAACAGCCCAAAATAAAAACATCAATTGCTATTAACACTGATATTATGGTTATTTCATGCAAGGTACTAATCTAAGTATTAATTTTTTAAATTCTCATCAAAAAATGCTTTTATCATCCCCATTTTGTAGATGAGGAAACTGACAGAGTGTTTAAGTAACTTGCCCAAGGTACCACAACTAGTAAATGACAAGGCTAAGATTCAAACCCAAAAATATTCTAGAATCCAAATTCACTTTAAATGGGAAGTAATAGTGGAGCTCATGATCTGTTGATCAATACATTATATAAAGAGATTTCACTGAGGTGAAAATCTTACCCACATTCAATTTGACCAAGTTCTTTCTTGTGTGTATGTTCCCTTTTGGCTAATGCCTGGCAGTGCACAAACCTTACCAGGGCACACTTTCCTCTAGAAACTGATGGCAATGAGCACTTGGTCCTTGTCTTTCATTTCCATCATGCAAACAGCTCAGAACCCAGAATCAAGAACTGCCATTTCTCTGGAGTGTTAGAGCAGTTAGTAGTCACCAAGATTATCCTTTTCTTTGAAGGTTTTGGGCTGCCTTTGGTTTGGATAAACACATATCATTCTAGATGAAAATGTTTCATGAGCCACCATGGTTAAATGCTACTGAGCTCTAATGATCAATCAAAGTGTTGTTCTCTCCCCTTTTGTAGAATGCTAGTGCATCATGCCATCATATCCTTGCAGTTTTCTAAGTTCTTACATAAGGAAAGCCAATATACATAGTCATGGTTCTTTGAACCAGAACCACCCAGGCTAAGAGCTTATATTTGTGTGAACCTATTTAATGGTTTCGTCAGCAATCCACTCATGACAGTGTTATATAGTCTTTGAAGAGGATTTGAGGTGGGAATAAGGAAACAGTATATTCAAAGGGAGAATATAATGAGATCCTAATAGCTTGCAGGATCAAAGGAGTACTTCTGGAACCAAGCAGCTTATTGTTGATGGAGAATTTGCTTATGCCTCAGATCGTTGCTCTGAGTCATAAACATCATTCTGGCTTCCAACCAGAAGAGTTTTTTACCCATTTCACAATCCATTCCCAAACTTTCTCTCCAGTTGCTGATTACAATCCCACCCTCCATTCTGAAGGTTTAATTTTTCAGAAGATGGAAAAGTAGTCTTCATACTTTAGAAAAATGACTTAAACCTTCTATTGCCAACAGTGAAAATGTTACCAAAGGGAGATAACAATTATCTTCATTTTCATGTTACTTACAATTTGCTCCCTTTGCCTGCCATTAAGACAAGCTAACAAATTGACTTCTCCAAATAATTGAGTCCTTACATCTGTTTTCTTCTGGGGGAGTCTGAGGGTGAGGGAGGAGCAGGCTTTTACCTAGATTGTCTTTTTTGTTGGTATTAATGCCCTTGGATGATGGGAGAAAGTGGTGCCCTAGTCAAACCAGATGAGCCTGCTTCAACCCCTCTAGGAAAACCAAAGAACACCTACCATGCCTGGCATGGTGTGTCAGAAGGTCTTCCCTGACACTGTGGTTACTTCATAATTTTTGTTTGTTTGTCTTCATCCCACACTACCATTGATTCCCCCCAAAATTTAACTGGATCAAAGTCAAATTGATTCTCTCAAGGGGATCTAGATGGCCTTTCCCAGGAGGACACTGCCAAGGTCCTCTCACTTCATATCACTTCTATTTACTGTGCTTATTCCCAGCCCATCTCCTTGCCATCCAGGAAAGTCTGGGAGAGCAGATGTGTCTATGCTGCTCACCTGGAGGGTCTCCAGAGCCATCACCGCATCCTTGTGTTGTGACCACATCATTTTATTTCTCAATAAGAAATAAGGTAGAAATTTTCTAGCATTTTTTTAGCTAAATTTGTGCTCATTATTGAAAATTTAGCAAACATAGAAAACACCAAAACAAAATGTTTTCACCCACTGTTACTATGACATATTGCCTTGCAGGATTTTTTTTTTTTTCTGTGCATGTGTGCACAGTAAATCTGATAGCCAGTTTTCCTTGTTCAATGTAATATCATGAATTTTTCCTCCACTTTTTGTGGATGCTTAAGCTGGGCTTCAGATTGCAAAAGGGTGTTACTGAGACAGAGAAGCAGAGGGCACATAATTAAGGCAAAGGAACACACATTAACTTCGAGTTCAGTATTGTGGAGAATGAGCTTTAAGTTAACTTGGGCAGCTATAAAGGATGCAATAGCAGAAATATGCACCTAGATCTAGTGTTTTATATCAACCTTGCCAGAGATGCTTACTTTATTATTTTATAAGAATTTCCAGAAAAGGCCAAAATTGCATTCAATAAAGTCAGGTTTTGAATGGGACTGTTCCTAAAGTCATCATTTGATTAAAGACATCTGTGTTTTAAAGTGAGCATTGTAATGGGCCTGCTGTTAGTCAGTGAGTAGACCTTGGGTGTGGTATTGGAGAGAGGGGAAGGCCCTCTCTCTGGGTACCACAATATTGTCACTTTCATTGACTGATTATGAAGTGGTCTGAGGAGTCCAGGAGAGAGGCTACTTGGCCAGAGCAGTGGTGGGGACACTAGGAGGGTCAGAGACATAACTGTTTGCCAACCAGAACTGTAGTGTTTTACTGTTTTAAGGAACATGACTCTACCAGGACATCCTGGCAACTCAACCCACCTGCAGAGACTTCTTAAGTCACTAACATGCACTCTAAGATGGTAGCCAAATTGCTGCCTCTGACAGAGAGCTGAGGTTTTCTATCTTTTGAAGTTGAGCTGTGAGTGTAATCTGGAGCAGATTTCAGGGAGAGGGTTCAGGGTTGGCCCATAGAAGGCAAACTGCCCCTGGTTCTGCTGGCCCTATTCCTAAATAACACATGTTCTGAAAAATTCACTCCAACTCAGGTTCACACTGAGCTCACTCTTTCCTCCACTCACATACACTCAATATGGCTGATGTTTTCACAATATCACATAGACCCAGAGTGAGGAGAAGAGAAGCTTCCAGGGTGAAGAATGAGCAAGGAGTTAAGTTGGGACTCAAGGCATGAGCATCCATTGGCAGCAATGGCCAGCATCTCTCAAGAAGCTTGATATGCTGACCAGTCAGCTCCAAGTCCCACTCTACCACCCATTGGTTCCTGCTTAAATGCAGGAACAATGCTCTGAGTTCTTGGGCTAAGAATTATAGTGCTTTCCCCAAAGCCCCACTACCTACTGATATGGGTGAAGGGTTATCTGGGACTGAAAGACAAAAATCTTCCAGTCAACCTATCAATTATTGAGTAGAGGATGGTTGGGGCAGGCTCAAGACTCCACATAAATGATATTCTCACAGCATCCCTGTGAGGTAGGTAGTTATAATTCACTTGTTGCAGATAATAAAGGGCTTTCTTATATGTTAAGAAATCCTTCTCTGAATACTGAAGGGCTCAGAGTATAATTTGCTCAAGGATGCAGTCAGTAAGCACAAAGCTGAGTGTGCGGGAGAAATGTAGCAGGACCAGCCATGTCCACTGAGTAGGGAACAATAGCTCTGAGAAGCAGGCTGGGAGCATCATCCACCTGCCTCCCAAGGTTATTATTCTCCCAACCTTCCCATAAATACACAAACATGGGGCCTTTGGGACTCAATAGCAATAGTCATAATTAACTATCGATGTAAGCTCAGAAGATGCTGTGGTTAGCTGCTCTAGAAATGTTTGAACAGGGGTGGTATCTAACCAGGAGAAGAACTGGAGATTGGGAGATCAAGGGTTACCTTGTCTGGCAGTAGCCAGCCTTCTTCCACTCTGCAGTAACAGATAATTATGTTGGCTGTTGACAACCTCTTACCTTAGGGCTTTCAGAGAGAAGGAAACATTACTTGGGGAGAGCAGCATACCATAGTAGGCAGGAAGAGAGGGGTTCACACTACATCTCTGCCAGACACTGGTTCTGTGATTTCACCAGTTTCTTAGCTTGTCTGTGTCTTAATTTCCTCATCTGTAAAAAGGTCATATTCTCTCAGAGCTATTGTGAAGATCAAATAAGTCAATGTTTGCAAAATACTTTACCTGGCATCTGGCACAGAGTAAATCCTTTAATAAAAGTGGTTATTAACATGAAATTGCCTCTTATGAACTATTTTATCACAGATTTATGGGATAACTACTTTATTGCAAATTTATGAGCTTTATGAATCCTAACTTTGGAAAGGACATAGAGAGAAAAGGTGAGACTCAAGTTGCAATATTATGTAATTTTGCTTTTGTAGGAGGCAAGAAAACTTACACTGGAGAAGGCAAAACAGATTGTCAAGAAATCCCAGACTCTGGTAAGCAATTGGTGGATGGGTGCCCACATTTTCCTTGGCATATTCACCTTTCCCATATTCCTGCTCTCATACTCCAAAAGCCAATGTTTACTCAGATACAAGCCCACAACACTCCATAGTTGAATTGAGGTGAAGGAAAATGAGTTACCTCCACGCTGTTTTCTTTCTTCTTTCTACATCAGTGTGGCCTTAGTCTGAGCCTCAGTTTTCCTGCCTATAGCATATGGACACTTACAATGTTCCTTTTCTCAAAGCTTTAATGTGAACACAAAGTTGATGTGTGTGAAGGCTCCAGGTATCATGCCTCAGATCTATCAAGTACTCAAAAATGCTAATAAAGCCATCATCTTTATTATTCCTCTCCCTATTTGTTCTGTTTGTAATAAAATTTTATTCAACAGATAGAATGTTCAGCTCAACTAAGTTATAATGGTGGAATCAAATATCTGACTTGGGCAAATCAGCCCCAGTTGAAAAGGAGGTAGTAAAGTAAACCTTTAAAGAACAGCATCTCCTTATATACTGAAGGTCTTAGCAATAGAAAAACATTCATCAGGGGTAAAGGGCATGGACACATCCTTGGCTTCTCCCTCTTGGCTCATCATTCACCCTGATGCAAATATGTTTAAGGCATTATTGATTTGGCAACATGGGAAAGGGGGAGGAAAATCTCTTATGCTGGATTTAGCAAATAAAAACAGACAATGACAAGTTAAATTTAAATTTCAGATAAACATTGAATAATTTTTTTAGCATAAGAATGTCCAGGGAAATATTTTATGAACCCTACTCATGAGGGTACATTGATTTCAATGCACAAAGATGATACATGTTTAATGACAATATGTATGTATTTCTGCACAATAGATTAATCAATCACAGAGGCTATATCACCAATCATTATGTAATTTGTGAATAAAGGCCAACTTAACCAGTTCAGCTAATCTGCTTAAGTCATTAAACAAGAAATTGAAACACCACATGAAACCCTTCACTATCAACCTCAGAGTTCTATGCAAAAGTGGAGAATATGGTTCCTCTTTTCTTCTTTTCAACATGCATCTAAAACTGATTCTCAGGGCATTGTTTACCTCACTTGTACAAACTGCCTTGGCATTAACTCAAAGGCTAATTAGGATTTTACAATTTTTCATTCTGTTTACAGAATTGCAAACATAATTCCTGGGACAGGAGTCCAACATTCCTTGTAAGAAGCCAAAATAATTTTTAAGAATTCTGAACAAATTCAAAAATAATTTTTGAAAACTTTTATTTATTTACTCTCTAGTTTCAATCTATCAAGGAAAAAATCAGAAAATGCAAATAAGTGTTTTTGAAAAATTGCTCAGAGGATATTAGTTACAATTAATTCCTTGCAGTGATGGATATAACTATAGATTTAGTCAGAATGCAGAAAGAAACACACAGCCGATTGCATATCATTTCAGCACATCCTGTTAGACAATGTGAGTCCAGAATAGAGAACTCACATGTTCCAGGGACATCTGTATCTCACTGAGACCCTGAAAGATTCCTCAGCGGCGTTTTCATGGATCTGGCAGAGCCCAGAGTATTTACAGTTTTAAAATACCAGAGTTATAGAATCAATCTATTCAATTCTCATAAAAACCCTACAAAGTTAAAAGCGTGTTTTTGCTATCAGCCCTATTTTACAGATGAGCGAACTGATAAGCAATTCACTCAGTCCACATAGATAGTAAATGAGAAACCCATTATTTAAAACCAGATCATGCTATTTCCATGTCCTATTCATTTTCCACTATGCCATAATTTTCAACCACACCCCATCAGTACTAAATTTCAGGGAGCAACATTCAAGTCACAGGCTATGTGGATGTCAGAATTGTGCAGTGTGCAACCTGATTCTAAACCTAAACTGTTCAGTAACATTATTTAGAAAGTCCTTAAAAATTGCTGATGTTCAAGTTCTGCCCGAGTCCAATTAAATCTAAGTAAAATATATTCAATATCAGGTTGGCTTGTACAGATTAGTTACTATCCCCTTTGATACTCTATATCTCCCTTTCAGCCCATTTCCCTTTATTCAATCTCTGCTTGCTGGTCTATATTCATTTACTATCCTGGTGTGTGGGCAAGCTGTAGTCTTATGGAAACTTGTCTCTAATTCCTTTGCTCTGAAGCTTAAGAAGCTCCAACCTGCCCAGCCCCCAGGAAGGGAGCCTTTATTCTACCTCTTCCTAAGCCCCAGCCATGTCTCTTCTGTTAGCCTTTGTTTACTTCATAATAAAATGGAATTATTTTATTTGAAAATGTCCCTTATTTTAAAATCACTTTTCAAAGCACTTGAGTAGAATGAGGGAGAAACATGTCCAAATAGAACAGACCTTTTGAAAAGAGACGGTGAGCAGGTGAAGGTGGGAATAGCTGGCTGGTGAAAAAAAAAGAAAGAGCCTTCAGGCTGACGGGCCAGCATGAACATGGACAAGGGGAATGAACAGAGAGTGTGGGAACAGGGACAAGAGGAAATTTAATTAAGTAAAATAGAACAAACTCTACAGGAAGGATATACAGACTGTGGAGTCCACAGAACTGAAGAGATTTTAGAATTCGGGGAACCATTCTTTGAACTAAATAACTATTTTTGTGATTTTTTTTTCCCTCTCCAGAAATATCTCAGAAGTGGTTCTGATATTTGTTCACTCCCACTTTTGGCCAAGATCTGCCAGAAGATTAAGTTGTATGTATTCTTTTCTACTCTCCCGAGCACTGGTGTGCATAAGATCTGTGGTCATCTGTTTCCTAATAGTTAAAACAATGTTCACATTTCAAAGGCATCCTCCTGGAATAGGAAAGATTTCTTGGTCAAAACAGGAGTTTTACAGAAACAGACAAATTAAGCCTGAATCAGTCATTGGCAATATATTGAATATGCACATCTTTGACTCTCAAAGAGTGGCTTTCCCTCACTCTCATGCAGCCTGTGGGTGAGACTCCATGAGCAGCTGGGTGCAGGCTCAGGGACAGTAGGGATAGGCCCTGCTGGCTGTGTAGACACAGACAAGGTCGGCTGCTCTTCGTGACAGGGACTCTTTGAACATCTGTACCACAAGGCACTCACAAGGCTGAAAAGGGACCATTTTTCACAGAGCCCAACCTATTACCAGAAAAATCTGCCTCAGATATCTATAAGCAGACTTCTGAACACAGAAAAACTGTCCAGAGTTCCAAACTCCTGTCTCAGTTTAAAACGCTGTGTTCCATCTCCCTTTTGAATCAGATGTCATGCTGGATATCATAGTAATGGTGCTTCAAAATGTTAAAGACAGAATAGGTTCTTCAGAGGGACTTTGGACTAAGAGGAAACTAATACAGGTCCACTCTTTCATTTGGCTATTCCTCATATATTTGCTGCTGCTGCCAGGTAGGTTAAGAACATTGTTCATATGCTGCACTTGGTCTGACAACAACTCCATGAGGTGGGGATTATTAGTCCCATTTGCAAGAAAAAGAAACTGAGTCTTAAAGAAAGAACTTCTTTCAGTCAATAGAACTTAAGATACAAGCCTATGTGTGTTGAACCCACATGTCCTCAAGCCCACTTAATCTCTCTGCACCTCAGTCACCCCAAATCCAAGCTTAAGGTATAGACTAACTTATGGCTATTCCTCAAAATCATTTGGGAAGCTTTTAAAATGCAGATTCCTTTGCCTGAAAGTTCTGCAGGTAAATGGACATCACACCTGGGCTCCTGATTGTCTGTGTCATCCACAGAGCTCATGTTCTAGTTCTATGACATACGGCAAATGCCACATGTACAGGTGATGCTTAATAATTCAAAACAATGTTCATCAGCTGTGAGAAATTAATTTAGACCACATCATCCACTCTGGCCTCTATTGCTTTTATCCTTGCTTTCCTGCAGACAGTTCCTATTATTTGAGTCCATTTTAATCCAACTTGTCTCTCATTGTAAAGGATTAAAGGTGAACGTGCCTAAGGTGAGCATTAGGCTATACATCTGGACTGCAAAAGTAGATTAGTTTTCTAAGGTTGCTGTATTAAAATTTCTCAAACTGAGTAGCTCAAGACAACACAAACGAATGTCCCCTGTTCTAGAAGCTAGAAGTCTAAAAGCAAAGTGCTGTCTCTGAGAGTGTCCCTGGAATTCTGGGCCCAATCCTTCCTGTTCTCTTCCTAGCTTCTGATGGGGCAGCTGGTCCAACCTTGGCATCTCTTGGCTTGCAAGTGCATCACTGTGGTCTCTGCCTCCCTCTCATACATAGCTTTTTCTTTTATGATGACATCACTCCAGTTGGAATAGGGTCTATTCTAATGGCCTCACATTAACTAAGGAGCCTCTGCAAAGACCCTATTTCCAGTTAAATTCATATTCACAGGGTTTGGGGGTTAAAACTAAACAGATCTTTTTGACAATTTAAGCCCCAACAGAAGTACTTTTCCTATGTCTTCCATCCTTCATTTCATGAACTTCATGGGAACCAAAACACATATCCATTGTCTGCCGTGGAAGTACCTGGGGAAAGAAGGAGACTATGATTCTGATCCACATTCAGAGTCTCTTATATATCTAAGAGTTTAAAAGTTTTTCCTGCTTCATCTGCCCCCATCAGCTCCTGCAAGCCAGCTGCGCAAAATGCTGGCCTTAGTCTCAGAAAGAGTGTTAGCCCCCCTTTTCATGAATGGGGGTAGACACAGAGAGTGGAGGGGAAATATCAGACATGAAAGAAGATGCTGGAAGGCAGAGGCAGCAAGCTCCCCAGGCTCCCAATCATTTCATCATGCCTAGCTTTTGTTAAATTGAGACCCATTCCCTCCTTGCTGAAAGCATTATTGCATTTTCTGTGTCAGATGTGAGCCTGCAGGACCCAACAGTGCCAAAGTGACAACTCTTCTATTGAACCACTTTTGAAAACTGAATTCAAGAGCTATTGTGGCCAGGGATTTTCTTGGCCCAATTTAAAAGGGAAATTCTTCTTTCATGAACAAGGAAAAGCACAATATTTTTCTTCTTTCTAAAAATCATTGTGCCTTAGTATAACTTATATCAGGTCACAACATATTTAGTGCTTTGTGGTTTACAATGCACATTTTTATATAATTTTTGTTGAAATATCATTAATTTAGAACATGATATTTAGGTTTACAGAATTATTATTTTTTTTTAAATATTAAATTTTATTTTTATATTCCCCCATACAATTGCAAACGCCCCATTCTGACCCCAATCCTTCCCCTCCCGCCCCCCACCCCCCAAAAAGTGTCTCTGGTTCATAGTTTTTTGTTGATTTTGATTTTCACATTCTTATATTCATTTTCCTGGTCCCTTATTTAAGTTTTCTAGATTCCTGCTATGAGTGAGACCATCCGGTATTTTTCTTTTTCTTTTTGGCTTATTTCGCTGAGCATGATCCCTTCCAGTGCCATCCATGTTGCTGCAAATTGCATGTGTTTATCTTTTTTGAATGCTGAGTAATATTCCATGGTATATATGTACCACATCTTCTTGATCCAGTCATCTATTTTTGGGCATTTGGGTTGTTTCCAAAGCTTAGCTATTGTAAACAGTGCTGCTATAAACATAGGAGTGCAGGTGCTCTTTGGAATTGATGTTTCTGTGTCCTTTGGGTAAATACCTAGGAGTGGAATTGCTGGATCATATGGAAGCTCTATGTTTAGTAGGTCCAGAAATCTCCACACAGCTCTCCATAGTGGTTGGACCAGTTTGCACTCCCACCAACAGTGCACAAGAGTTCCTTTTTCTCCACATCCTCGCCAACATTTGTTGTTGCTAGTTTTTTTAATATGTGCCATTCTCACTGGTGTGAGATGGTATCTCATGGTAGTTTTGATTTGCATTTCCCTGATGACAAGTGATGTTGAACATTTTTTCATATGCCTGTTGGCCATTTGCATTTCCTCTTCAGAGAAGTTTCTTTTTAGCTCTTCTGCCCATTTTTTGACTGGATTATTTTCTTTGTTGTTGCTGAGTCTCATCAGCTCTTTGCAGATTTTTGTGATCAGTCCTTTATCATTAGTGTTGGGTGCAAAAATGTTCTCCCAGTTGGTGGGGTTTCTCTTTGTTTTTGTTATTGTCTCTTTTGCTGTGCAGAAGCTCTTTAATTTGATGTAGTCCCAGATGTTTATCTTTCTCTTCACTATCACTGCTTTGGGTGATGTGTCTGTAAAGATGTCTCTGATGTGCAAATCCCGTAGTGTTTCGCCTATATTTCCTTCTATGTATTTTATGGTTTCAGGTCTTATGTCTAGTTCTTTAATCCATTTTGAGTTGATTTTTGTGTATGGTGTGAGGTAGTGGTCAAGCTTCATTCTTTTGCATGTAGCGACCCAGTTTTCCCAGCACCATTTATTGAACAAACTTTCTTTGCTCCAATGCATAGTCTTTGCTCCTTTGTCAAAGATTAGTTGACCATAAATCTGTGGGTTTATTTCTGGATTTTCTATTCGATTCCATTGGTCTGTATGTCTGTTCTTGTTCCAATACCATGCAGTTTTGATGATTATGGCTTTGTAGTATAGCTTGAAGTCTGGGAGTGTGATGCCTCCATTTCCTTCTTTTTTTTTCAGTAGAGCTTTGGCTATTCGGGGTTTTTGGTGATTCCATATGAATTTCATCAATAATTGTTCTATTTCTTTGAAGAATGCCATTGAGATTTTGATTGGAATAGCATTGAATCTGTATATTGCTTTTGGTAGGATGGCCATTTTAATAATGTTTATTCTTCCAATCCATGAGCAGGGGATGTCTTTCCATTTCTTTGTGTCTTCTTCTATTTCTTTTAACAGTGTTTTATAGTTTTCTTTGTATAGGTCCTTTACCTCTTTTGTTAGATTTATTCCCAAATATTTGATTTTTTTTGTTTCGATAATAAAAGGGGTGGTTTTTTTGATTTCTTCTTCTTCAGATTTATTGTTTGTGTATAGGAAGGCTACTGACTTTTGCGTGTTGATTTTGTATCCTGCCACTTTACTGAATTGATTGATGAGTTGAATTAGTTTTTCTGTGGAGATTTTGGGGTTCTCTATGTATATTATCATATCATCTGCAAATAGTGATAGTTTGACTTCTTCTTTTCCTATTGGATTCCTTGGATGTCTTTCTCTTGTCTTATTGCTCTGGCTAGGACTTCCAGTATTATATTGAAAAGCAGTGGTGAGAGTGGACATCCTTGTCTTGTTCCAGATCTTAATGGAATTGCTTTCAGCTTTTCACCATTGAGAATGATACTGGCTGTTGGCTTGTCATAGATGGCCTTTATAATGTTGAGGTATGTTCCTTGTATCCCAAGAATTTCAAGGGCTTTTATCATGAATGGGTGTTGCACTTTGTCAAAAGCTTTCTCAGCATCTATTGATATTATCATATGGTTTTTATATTTCTTTTTGTTGATGTGTTGGATAACGTTGATTGATTTTCGGATGTTAAACCATCCTTGTGCCCCTGGAATGAATCCCACTTGGTCGTGGTGAATTATCTTATGGATACATTGTTGGATTCTGATAGCTAAAATTTTATTGAGGATTTTTGCATCAGTGTTCATTACCTCCCTATTAACTTTTTTTAATGGGAGATCTTACTCGCAGCCTCTCCTCGCCGCCATGTTGCTCCGCCCCCTTCCTAGAAAGAGGTTTACTGAATTATAATTTGACATCTGTTTATACTACATCGTAATCACTGCCAGAAGTCTAGTTTCCATTCAAACCACACAACTGATCCCTTTCCCCCACCCCTCAGCCTGCTTTTCCTCTGGTACCCACCAATCTGTTCTTTTACTAAACACATTTAAATGCAGTTTATTTTGTTTTGTTTTGTTTAAGATTTATTTATTTATGCATACAAGAACTGGGGTCTAGGCCAGAGGTGTGGGGGTTGAGAGGATTCACCAGAGACAGAATGGGGAACAGAACAGGCAGATCAACAGAAGTTCACTGCTGAGGGGAGCAGTGGACAAGTCAGGAGAGGTCTGCTGCGCCATGTGGGTTGCTTCCTGGCCCGCCGGGGATCGAACACCGGAGTGGCTGCGGACAGCTTCACAGACTGCGTCTTAACCCCTTGCACCACCAAGGAGGCCCAATGCAGTCTATTTCATTCTCCAAAACAGTAATAGAAGTTGTCTGGTAACTAAAAGTTACCCAGTGCTTTCTATGCATCAAAACTTTTGAAGATGCAGCCCTATAATACAGACTCCCTTTCTAAAAAGGTAAAGTCATTTGCACCAAGTCCAGAGCTAGAAATGGGTACATCTGAAATTTGAAGCCAACACCCTTGTTCCAAAAGCCAGATTAATAGCCACTACATTTTCTGACCATTGACTTTTAGCCCCCTTTAAGAGAAACAAATCACTTCTAGTGCATTAAATGTCTGAGCTGCTGGCACAGCAAGCAGTGATAGTCTTCTGTGGCAAAATCCTATTACAAAATCCCCTCCAGAAGGAAAGCCTGTCTTGCTCTGTGCCTGTTTGATATAATGCCTTCAAAATTCATTTGAAGTTCCTGCCCTCCCAGGAAAGTTCCTACTTCCAGACCAACTTCAGTGGCTTGCCTATGCCTCCTCTGGCCTCCAAGCTCACCCATGCCTGCTCTTGCTTCTGCTCCTACTCTGGCACCTCTGTTACTGCCTCCCCATCTATCTCCCACATTAACCAACAGCTCCTGGAGTGCAAGAATGATTGCTTAATAAACTCTTAATTCTTGGTACCTTAGCCTTAATAGGAACTCAATAAAGAAACAATAGAATAAATAAAGAAAAGGCAGTAATTTACTAGAAAAACAATGTATAGGATTCTAGGATACAAGTGGACAATCAGATTTGTTGCTGTTATTGTTTTGATCAGAATTCACAGCGCCCACACATTATTTTTTATTATAATAAGTCATTGCCATTTTAATAATATATTAATATTAGCTTCTGCTTTAGTTTTTATATTTAGTTTTTATATTTAGTTTTTTATATTTTCATAATCTGTTGATAATTTTAATGGATTTCAAAATTTTATGTAATCATTTTTACTTTTAAATAATTTCAATAATCTATTTTTATTTAATACCCATATGTATAAAGCTACATATGTATTATTGTATACAGAGTATCATAGCCTGCATTCATTGTGTTTTCATGTAATTGTTGTTTTCCTTTTTTTCACCTGTCCCTTCTTACCCATGCCTTGCTCCTTCCCCGGACATGAGTCTCTGTCCCCACATCAGAGTAAACCTTGTCAACACATTGGGGTGTATCCAACCATGGTTTCCTCTGTTTCCATTTCATCTTACAGAGATGCACATAGCACAGTGCATATAAATCTACCTCTACCCCCACCCCCAAGTGTTGCTTGGGACTCATAATTTAGGCGGGTACACATAGAAACTTTATTTCCTTAGTTTTCTTTGTCACCGTGCTCCAGTTCAGTAAAATAATCTTAGGGAATTTGAACCTGAAGACTTACTAC
Organism: Talpa occidentalis; assembly: GCF_014898055.3. Taxonomy (NCBI): domain Eukaryota; kingdom Metazoa; phylum Chordata; class Mammalia; order Eulipotyphla; family Talpidae; genus Talpa; species Talpa occidentalis. The sequence continues at coordinate 110,899,318 of NW_026555331.1, read as the reverse complement.
TGTAGAGTGATAGCATTTAGCCTGCCAACAGTCAGACACACAGCAGTAGCAGCCAGCTGGGATTCACCCTGAACAGCTACATGATAAATAGATAGCACACTGCATGGTTAGGAACCCAAAATTCTGAAGAGGACCCACAGATTGGATTTGGGTTGTCTCCAGAAACTAAAATGTCATAAGCACAGATGTCTAATGCCCAGTGGCCAAACTAGAGAAACAACCATGAGAATAACTGTCACCATTGTACATGATAACAAAAAGAGCTGTTGTTTTTTGAGTGCTTACCACATGCTTGGCACAGGTCTTCTTGTTTCACATATAACAACTCATTTAGCCTTACAATGTCTCTTGGAAGCAGGTACAAATTTTGAACCCATTTTACAAATGAGGAAATAGAGTTTAGGGGGAAAAAAGATTCAAGCATTTGCTGAAGGTCAGATAGCAGCTGATAGCAAATCTGAAATTCAAACCCAGATTCTAATCTCAAAACCCAAACTTCAGGTAGGAGGATTCCTGTCTTTTCCTTCCAATGACAGCAGCATCCACCCAATTACTTGCCTTGAAAAATGCTTTTTCCTCCTTTAGACTCTATCTTAAGATTATCTCCTCTCCTCTATAGAGTTAGAAATGCTTCCCTCTTGGTGCACAACCTCTTATAACATGTCTTTCTAGCACTGAAGTTATCTATGCATAATTCCCCCTGCCCCTCATCAGTCAGCTCCTCCAGTATGGGAGAAGCATCTTCTCTTCATTCCTATTATATAATATGATATCTGGCATGCTGCAGGGACTCCAAAAAAGTCTGTGGAATTAATTAGTTAAATAATTAATTTTCAACATACAACCAACTGCCTCTAAGGATATACAAGGTATCAGATATACATATAATTTATGAGAAACAATTTTAATAAAAGTCACCAATGCCTTATCCAAAATGCTTTATCTGAAACCTTAGAGCTATTAATAGATATAATGACAGTTGCCAACTAATGACAACTTAATGCTTCAAGAGTCCCAGAGTAAGTGGTTTAAAAGAGTAAGATTTTAAGGAAAAACTTCCATCGCATTATGTGTAAAATGGCACAAATTCAATCTGTTGAGCTGAACTCATTGACTAGAACAAAAATTGCAGTCTTCTTTTTTCCTAGGGATCTCAACATTAATATTCTGTTCCCTCAAAAACTATTTGTTCTTTTGCTTCCCCATCTGGGCCAACTGAAATATCAGAGAGAAAGTAGTTCTATTGGGTGGAAGTCAGAGATTGGCAAAGTTTGGCTGGCACTCTAAATACCAAGCAGGACCTTTTATTTTTTAAATGGGCTCTGTCACATAAATTCAAAACTGAAGATCTGAAAGTGTCTGTATTTGTTTTCAAAGGCAACTGCTTCATTTTTCTTAGCTCACCAGGTATTTTGTCTTCTTTTCTTTTTCTAGGTCTATAAAAAATTCTGTGCCATTCAAAGATGTAGATTCAGACAAATACAGTGTTTTCCCAGTAAGTATTAAGAGTAACCAGATGTTTGCTGAATATTGCATCACTTCCTATAAATTTCTTTCCTTTCATAAAACAAGATTGAATTCCATCTCAATATCCTCTTAATTTGATAATATACCATTTCACAATTATTAAGGAACTTTTGGCAACTTTAATAATACATCAACCTGATCTATGTCTGGAATGATTTTTATTTTCCAAAGTCATTCCCAGTGGAATCAGTTATCTTGGAAGGTGTTGTGAATTATTCTGGAAATTCTTATACTTACTTCAACACACTCTTTAGAAGCATGTATAGTTATACATGTGTGCATGTTTGATTTAGAGTAGTTAGGATGCCAGGATACCCTCTATGAAAGCAAATAAGTGAGGCACAGATATCACAAACTTCCCCTTAGTTTGTGGAATCTCAGATATTCTACTTGGAAATGAAGGGAATAAAACATTCTTTGACATTATGGAACTCTGAATATTTTCAAAATAGACAGGTCAAATATACAACAAATCTATATAATTAACCAGTTTGGCTAGAATTTTTTTTTAATTCACATACCTAAATGCACAGATAAAGACACATATTTATACAAACACTCATGCACAGGCACACCCAGTATCACACATGTACACACACTACTATTGCTATCAGCTCTGGTACTATATTGCATTTCACCTCACACAACAAATCTTACATGTTATCAAATCTTACATCAATTTTTATGGTCTTTTGTAATGTTCCAAGGCTATCTTTAAACTAAAAGCTGTATATGTCAATATCTTTCAGACAGCCCTGATTGACCTTCACCTTGGATAATAACATCAATGCAGATCTAAACCCTTTCTGTGTGTGTTCTTCAATTTCAGACACTGCGGGGCTATCATTGGCGAGGGAGAGACTGTAATGACAGCAACAAGATGGCATACCCGGGCAGAAGGTAACTGTCTCTGCTGGTTACTGATTTTGAAAATTACCTCCTGAAAGAGAGTCAGGAAATATATTCTTTTGCTGAATCTAGGAGATTCGTGTTTACAGAAAGAAAGAATCCCCCATTCCTGAATGAAGTAAAACTCAGTGCAAAAAGAAGAGCATTCATTCATTCATTTGTCCAAGAAATATTCATTGCAAACCTATTAATCACCATGCACTTTGCATCATGTTGGGGGAAAGCAAAACAGAAATAAGCCTCTTCTTATAAACAGACTACTGTGGACATTTATCCAGCTTCCTGCACAAGTCCTCTGTACAGGAATCAACCCAGAAACAGTAGCCACTGGAGGAGCAGGCTCCAGAGGCTGGAGCACATGTCACATGTTAGTATCAGGCTGATGATCTTGCTGAGTTCAAAAAACAGGTATGTCAGCCTTCATATTAGCTGTGACTACAGTACTGAAGCATTAAATTGCCAGATGTTTGGGATTTTAGAGGCATAATTTTAGCAGCTTCACCTATCTAAATAAAATTTACCACAGATTTGTTCATTATGCTCATCAATACTGTTCCACAACACAGATCCATGAAGATAGTTCATTATGACTTTGGTCCATGGTTTCTCACTAACATTTCAAACCAAGATAATGGCAGAGAAGCTGAGTGGAGGTTTCCTGTGCCACAACACACAGTAGTGTGTGGTTGTCTTTCTTTTTTTTTTTTTTTTTTTAAAGATTTATTTATTTATTTTTATTTATTTATACAAGCACTGGGTACAGTCAGAAGCGCGGGAGGGTGAGAGAACTCGCCAGAGCCAGAGCGGGGAGCAGAGCAGGCAGAAGGACCGAAGTACACTGCTGAGGGGAGCAGCGGGCGGCAGGAGAGGTCTGCGCGCCATGTGGGACCCTCCTCCGGTGGCCGGGGAGCAGCCGGGGATCGAACCTGCGCCGCGGCAGCCTCGCAACCCAGCGCTCAACCGCCGCGCCACCGGGGAGGCCCTAGTGTGTGGTTGTCTTTCAATGACACTTTGTGTAGCCCTCTTTCATTCATGAAGCTCACATTCACTGACAAGTAGATGCCAAGACCAATGCTGTTGTTTTCTCCTTAGGCCAGACAACTGGGATGTACATCAGGATTCTAACTGTAATGGCATTTGGGTAAGTCACTAAATTAAAATTTACCCCTGTTCTCTTACTCTCTGCCCTCCTTAAAAGCCCAGTGCCTATTTGCTTTAGTTAGACCTAAGGAAGATGATGACAAACTAAAAAAATTCTTTCTCTGATATTTGGAAGAAGGGAATAGACTGACAATCACTTGTGAAGAAGATCAGTGACGTAGCAAGAGTAGAGTCTCTCTCAGTCATGCACTTTTTAGGCCTTGCTAAAGTCACCCCTATCTAGTCCCTTTATTCTGCTCTGAGCAGTGTGAAATTAAATAGCAAGTGCTGTTAGCAAAGTTTACTACAACCCAAACAGCTGTTGGAGCAACTGCATGCTGTTACCATTTCACTGCAACCATTTTCTTTTTTTTTTTTCTTGTTTTTCTATCTATTTCATCAAGCAAGTCAGGCAAAGTAGAAATGACTCTTTGGTTACACCACTACCCACATCTTGAGTCACCTAGTAATGGTGTCCCAGTTCCTTAGGAATAATGGATTTGCAGCATTCAGGTGGTAGAGGAAAAGAGGCAAGAGGAAAGGCAATCAAAGACTTATCTGGAGACAGCAACAGCAGCAGATATAAGTTTTATGGGTCTTAAGCTTATATGATTCGAGGAATCCTCGGAAGAAGAGGATGACCAAATTATAAATACAAAATCAAGTAAGAAGGTAAATGATTAACTAGAACAACAGAAGAAATCCTAACAAATTACCAGAATCTTGTAAATTCAGAAAACTTTCTTATGCAATCTCTAGTTTAGCAAGAGTGCTATATGAATACAGTCTGCCTTCTTTCCACCTAAACACAATAGCTCCCAGCCACCCCCCGCATTCACAAGGACAGCAATTATGACAATGAAAAGCCCTGAAGTTTAAGATTCTCCAACTTCAAGATAAATTGCCTCTTAAGATTTGCTTCATTTATCTGTGTGCACGAAAAGGAGAAAGTTTCCATAAATACTCCCACTGTATATTAATTTTGGGTGGAATAATTCTTTGTTGGTGACGCTATCTTGCAAATTATAAGAAGTTGAACAGCAACCCTGGCATCCCACTAAATGCCAATAACTCCTACTCTCCCCAACCAAAAATATCTCCAGACATTGCTAAATATCTACTAGGGTCAGGATGGAGGACAAAACCATCACTGGGGCTGTCACATGCAGCCCAGGTCAGTCACCTCTGAGTCTGCTCTGACCTTGTGCCCCAGTCACTCAATGGGCCCTCAGTTCTTCCTCAGAGTGACACTCCCAGCACTCTAAAACCCTGCCCCGCATCTTTCTGAACAAGATAGCCCAATTCCTAGATCTCTTCTTATACCTAACCCAGTTCTTAAAGCTCATTGCGCTCACATAGAGTGTTGCTATTTTGGATTACAGGCTCAAGAGATTTTAAGGAGTTTTATCTACTCATTTGCCTTTGCACTTTTAAAGCCATTTGGGAAAGATTTGGTGTATGTGTCTCATAAGTTCAAAAACAAGCTGCTAATTTTATCATTTCTCTTTTAAAGGGTGTTGATCCAAAAGATGGAATTCCATATGAGAAAAAATTCTGTGAAGGTATGAATTGAAAAGTCAGTAAGCTTGTTACAATAGAATATTCTTTTCTTGTCTGACAAACTGAAGTGAACAGACCACCCAACTGAACAAGTGCCTGATGCTATAACATACTTCTGACCACTTTACCTTCATTTTCATGACCAATCAGGATAAAACATGAAAAAGATTATAGAAAAAGGAAACAGAATTGGGAGGGGGGAAGCAAAACAATTTGTTTAATTGCATCTTTTGAGGATTGGAAGTTTTAATGGTAATGTTAGAAAACACTGTAGGATATATAACAGGGTAAATGAAATCCAGCATTTCTCCAAATAAGAAAACAAGCAGAGATGGTCTTTATATTTTTTTTATCTTCCCCATATCCTCCTCAATGTACTACAAGGGCAGGCATCTGAGCTTGTACTGACAGAGTCCTGTGTCAACCCAGATTTATATCTTGACTTGAGGGAGACCTCCAAGTTATAACCATCAGGAGTTCCCAAAAAAGAGCTGAGCAAAAACTCTGTATTCTAAATGCCCAAATGCTACAGACATCTGGGCTACCAATTATGTTAGCAAAAATATACTACAATTCCCATATCACTGAAAACAAGTTCTTGCTGATGCCTAGAGATTCTCAAATGTCTTATGGTAGCATCAATGTTCTATGTTTAAGCAATGCTTTTTTCTAACATTAAGAAGCATTTCATTCTTGTGTTCATTCATTTATTCAATAGATATTTCCCGAATGTCTTTACCTATTATGCTTCAAGGACTATATTTGGTACTGAGTTTTTATGGACTCAGTCCTTGACCTCAATCAACTTAATGTCTAATAGTTTTTAAGCTCTTAAAGGGACAGAAAGGGGGTAGAAAATGTGAAATCTGAATGCATTGTTATACAGTTTGAAAACCTAATGAATATATAAACTCAGATCTAAGTGAACTCCTGGTATGAGACTCTGGTGTCACTGTGGAAAACCTACTGTATTTCCCACATCCCAACACCCTGTGACTTCTTGGATATCCTGGGCATTCCCATTTACATGGGCAAGTGCTAGCTGTCATGGAGGTTGGCATAATTCGGGGGTGAGTGGGAAGGAAGGAATGTTCCTGTCTTTGTCTCCAGGGGACATTGGTTGATTCTTTGAGAATCTTAAGGGATTTGGGAGAGTATATCCATCACCTGCAGGTAAATGATTTGTATAGATGGGTCTCAGAATCAGATTAAGTGATTTATAACCTCCAAACACACAGGGCTGCTCAGAGACCTTTATATCCCTTTAGACCATGAATCAGTCAGAATCAATCCTTCTAGTGCTTTTGTATATATATAAATATTAAAGACTTTAAAGGGCCATAACATCTTTGAAAAATCAAAATGGCTCCATGAGTTCATTAATTCTTAAAGTGAATTATACAGAATAGTGTTTTCTAAGAAAGCAATTTCCAGAACCAAAATTTAGAGCACATTTCTGAATTCAGAGAAAGTTTTGATTCATTTATTTATCCGTCATTCACTCAGTATGTCACATAGCAGTTTGTTTTATGCTGAGCTAGGAAATATACCTGCATCTGTACAGCTTAGCTAGCAGTTTTTGATGGCCTAGAAATCTCATTCAGTTCCTAAATGCTATGCCCCTCACTCTCCAACTGGTGAAAAGTGGCAATGCATCACTGTTATGATGCGCTGTACACAGAATACACACCAGGGTGTCTGCTCTCATAACTACCCAATCTGGAGGCTCCACACTACTTGAATGCATAAATAATGCAAATAAATTGTGCCACCTAGGTTCACAGCCCAAGGGAATCATTTTGCTGGGAGACTCAGCTGGGGCTCATTTTCACATAGCTCCCGAATGGATCACAGCTTCGCAGATGTCTTTGGTAAGTAATTCTGGCAGCCAGCATCCCGGATGTTCCAGCCTTTGTGTTGGTTTCCCCTTGCTCCCTCTAAATATGATGCCAACTTCAAACAGGTGCAAATTTCCCTGCTCAGCAAAGTCAGCCATAAAAGGAGCCTCCACAGCCATTTTGTTCAGTTCATTCCAATCAATGTGGTAAGAAATGAGGGGACATTGCCATAACAGGTTCATAGCAAGAATATCCAATCCATTAGACAAGGGGGATGGTGACCCTGCCCAGTAGATAGGAAACTTTGGCACAAAGGGGAGCCTTGTCCTACAGTCACCTCTAGGTGTGGTTCAAAAAACTGAAGTCTAATCCAGAGAAATTAGAAATTCTTCACCCCTTTTCAGACTAAGGGTATCAGATATAAACCTAAATGCTCTCTGATTGAACCTCCCCCAACTGGGCATATAGACCTCCCTTTGTAAGATTAAGCAAGTAGGGAACCATCTGGGCATTTAAAAATACTAGAGATCCCCAAATAAGAGTGCTCTTTTGAAAAAAGCTTGCTATAGCAAAGAGAATGACATTTTCTAAAATATTAAATTCAGATTCTCCACAATAATTGAGAGAATATTATACCTATAAAAAGAATAAACTGTGATCAAGGAAGACTACTTTTGGGTGAAACAAGTATTCCCCATTGTTGTTGATGGTTTCAAGTTTATGCAGAACATAGAGAAGCCAAAGTGACAGGAAAAGACAAAATTTGCAAGCTGGTCATAGATTTAAAGCTTACAGCAGGGGAGGAGGAGGGAAATGGGACCAAAACAATGGAGGGAAGAGCACAGGGCCTGTGGCAATAGACCATGGGTGCTGTGGTGGTAAGAGAACTGCGGGGACTACACCTGAGGGGAGAAATCAAATATTGTACAAAAATTTAACAAAGATGTAAGAAAATAAATTAATCAAAAAGGAAAAAAAATAGTTCCCCAATGTATCCATGGAAAATGCAATGACAAAACTGACTAGAAAGTCTGATAATACCAAAAACAGGATGTGCAGGGAAATTCTGGAGCTCAGGTAAGAGGCATACAGGGTAGATCCTAGAGATGGAATAGGAAACCCAAAGGAAGACAGCACCTGAGGCAGAGAGGAAGCAGTGGCCAAATAAACAAGGGTAATTTTCTGGAGTTGAGGAAATCTTCCCTTTAGTTCAAATTCCTCACTGAGCACTGGGCCAGAATCTAAAACCCTCTCCTCATCTTGTCCTGCTTTTTCTTTTTATTCTAAGTATAAAGAAATGTTTTGCCATCATTCTACCCAGCAAAGCACCAGGGTCTGTACTTGGCTTCAGATATATCTCTTAACACCAAATTTCAGAAAATAGTGAAATGGCTTCTAACAGAGTTTTGAGAAAGAATTATGTATTAAAAATGCTCTAAATGCCAAGGTATTATTCTTACATGAGGAACTGTAGAAGTTTATTCTCAGTCATATGAAGATTCAGAAAAATGCCTTCCTGGAAAAAAAGAAATGCTAGAACAATGTTTAAAACATATGAGGTAAAATTTAAATCCTCTAATAATCTTTTAATTCCTGCATATCAATTCAAACTTATAACTTCTTAATCAAACACAAGCAATAAATCTAAAAATAGTTTCATTTTCACTCATAACCAAACACAAAATAAAACAACAATGCAATGTCATTTATTAGCTGACAAAAAGGCAATGGTTTAAAACTGATAAAGCCCTCCTTTTAGCAAAAATGTGGTGAAACAGACATGTTCATTGACCACCAATGAGAATTTAAATTGCTAGGACTTGAATAGAGATTTGCATTAGGTATAAAATGACATTAAAGTGTTTTTAATTTTAATTAGTAATTCCTGGAAGTAAAATCTGAAAATTTATCTTTAGTTTTTAATTAATTAATTTATTTTTAATTGAAGTAGTATTAATATATTTGTTATCACAATCGATCAAAATTTAAAAAAGAATCAGGAAACAGAATCTGATATTTATTTTTTAAACAGGAAGGCTTTATCACTACAGAAAAAGCTATTATAACTAGAACAATAAATTAAATCAAACGACAGACAAAATACAAGATGAAAACTTGAAAAAAAAAAAAAAAGAATGTTCATTCTCTTCTCTCCATACTTTGGCTCTAATCATTCCAGGTGGTCTGAATAGGGCCTCTCCACATCACAGAGAAGCAGGTATCAAATGCTTTGGTCTCATTTTCTATTTTATGTCCTTGGAAACACTGAAGAGTCCAAAGAGTTTTGGGTTTTGCAGGCTATATCTATCAATAATTACCATCACAGAAATTAAAACTGAAAAGGTTTTTGGGCCTCCCCTGGTGGCGCAGCGATTGAGCGCTGGGCTGCAAAGCTGCCGCAGCCTCTGCAGCACCAGTTAGATCCCCGGGCGCCGAGCAAGGGTCCCATATGGCGCGCAGACCTCTCCTGCCACGCCCGCTGCTCCCCTCAGCAGTGTACTTCGGTCCTTCTGCCTGTTCTGCTCCCCGCTCTGACTCTGGTGAATTCTCTCACCCTCCCGCAATTCTGACTGTACCCAGTGCTTGTACAAATAAATAAATAAATAAATAAATCTTTTAAAAAAAAACTGAAAAGGTTTTCAACAATGTATTCATCTTAAAGTAACAATAAGAAACACAGTAATGAATAATATTTTCATTGCAAAAAAAAATTCCAAAACAAACAAAAATACATATATTAGAAGAGTAGCACTATTTCCATTTTTGTGAATCTCCTTGGTATCTGTTCACTAGAAGACAGTTGGGTCCTATAGCTGCTTCTTCCTTCCATCTTTCCTTATCTAAGTATGTCACCTAAGTATGTAAAAGTTTGTCTAAGTATGTTAAAGTTTTTGCTCTCAGTGGTGAATTAGAATGAAGAGGCAAGTCAAGTCTTTAAAATGAAAGTAGTGATCTCATAAACCTTCTTTGAGGGTCTCAAAAATCTCTGGAATTTTACTTTCTAGATCATACTTACAGACCACCACCATCCAGTTTTTCCACTGCGTCCAATGTTCATACTTTGAGGATTTACAAAAGAAAGATGTGTTTGTGTGGTTCTGCAGTGAATTTTCCAAATTCTTCACATCTCTTAATGTCAGAGAAGAGGTATTCTATGATGGAATGTTTCAGGGTAAAATCAGGAATCATGACATGGGCTTGTCTCACAGCTCAAGTTTCTAGAGTTGGTTGGGATGTGTGAGGTTCCCCTGAGAGTACATTAATTGAGCGTACCCATTCTGCTGAGGTGAGCATCCCCATATTCTCTCAGCCTGTGGGTTTTAACATTTGAATCTTTTAATGATGTCACCATAAAGGGTGAGAGCCTCCAACCTTCTGGCTAACTCAGCAGGCCAACCCTTTTAAACTGGATTCCTAGCCAAAGGGAGAGCCAACATATAGCAGGGACCAGTCAGGAAAATAAGAGCGTTCAGACAAAGGGAGTTTAATAGAGAGGACTGGATATGCAGATGTTGGATTTAACATAGGGAACTGGTTACTTAGGTGCTAGAACAAAAGGAAGACTATTGAGGTAATAAGAGAGTAACAAATGCAAGAAGCAGCTGCTGACCCCAGGACTTGGGAAGGAAAAATGGGCTATTACTCAAGCTAGAGGAAAGGGTACAGCTGGTGCTTGGATCTTGGCACTGTCTGTATTCTGACTTCCCAGGGCATGCAGACCAGCTGCAGCTGGCACTACTAAGGGGCACAGAGAGACTGGAGCCAGAAGTGTCAAAGGAGGCTAAAAGCTGCTGGAGGATGCCAAACTTACCTGGAAGGCAGAGGATAGCACCTCCTCCTCCCCTTCTGCTTGCCCATCTCCCATCTGCACCTCTACTGGCAGATGCCTCCTCACAGAGGGGTATAGGAAGTGTAGTTTGCAGTATCCAGCTCAGTACTACAGAGCAGAGAATAAGGAGTGAGCTTGGAACCCAGAAATAACTGGTGTTTACCCAGCAGAAGCCACTTGAACTCTGGAGTCAGTCTTGAGTCAATCCAAGTCATCCCTGGGAGGGTAGCAGGAATGTCCAGGAGGCCGAAAGCACCAGAAATCATTCCGTGGCTCAAGACTGGGCCAGTGTCCAGGAACAGTGTCTGAGGCTGGTGCTGATTACTCAAACTCATGGGCTAGTGGATTCAGGGACTGAGCTGGCCATCAGCATGTCCTTAGCCCAATAGAACCTCCTTCCTTGTGTCCTATTACCCTGGAGCCTGCCTCATCCCCAGTGCCTGCTGTTTACCACATGCCGGATCTACTCCTCACATTCCTCCTCTATCTCAAGGTATCCTTCCCAAAGTGACCAGAAAAAGGCAAGAAAGCAGAAATCCACTTTTAAAATGCAGCCAGGAGACCTTTCTATTACCTCTTCAGCAGACAGAGATTTTGAATCTATTGTTCTGACTATGAAACGAGGGAGTACCCATTGAGCCCTGACCCTGCCTTTAATCCTTCCATGAACTCAAGGTCTGTAGAGAAAGGTGCCATAGTGGGACCAGCTGTCCCACAGTAAACATTCAACTGGGGGTCTCACTCCAAGTCTGACAGTGGGAATGCCTATTACCCACCAGGACCCGTCAGAACCCTCAGCATGGTTGCCCAAGTGATCCTATTGTCTAGAAAGAGGAGAGGTGCTCTTGGAAGAATTCATGACTTCATTATAGGTCATTTTGCCCTTCTCAACATTACTTTCCTTTTGTCTCCTTCTAAAGCACAGAACACTCCTACAGTGCATCACCATCTAACTGTACCCATGGAGAGGCACCCTGGCCTAGAATCTCTCTCCTGTAGCAGCCCTTTCTCCTCTCACTCATGCCAACCTCTAGTTAAGCAGTGTGGCACCCGAGAGGCTGTTTATAGCTAATTAGATTAGAAGTGTGTTCATCTGGAAAGATATTTGTCGTCCAATAAAGAGAGTGTGAAGAATCACCCTCCTGGTTCTATAGAAACAAAGGTTCTGAGCCTCATTCCACTGGAGGCAGAAAGAATGTTTCTCTCCCTCCCCCCCTCCCTAACAACCTCTGCTTCTCTCCAATACATCCTTAGAAGTCAGGTTCAAAATGAACTCTCCATGTCACACAAAAGACCTCAAATTTAAAGATTTTAAAGAAAAACAAAGAACAAATCTGAAAATACTTTCCTGCTGCCTTTTTTTTCCTTTCAAAAGAGAAACAAGCTCTGCTTGAGTTGTTTTGTTGAAAAAGAAGGGGAGGTAGAGAGATCATCAAGGACAGCAATAGAGGTTGCCCTCCTGCCTCTTCTCCCATCTGTTCAAAAATTATTTCCAAAATATTAAATGCTGCATTTCATTGAACCAGAATTGCATGACTGGTTGGGGGTGGGGGTGAAGGGAAAAGCCATTCTGAAATACAATTTTCCAAATGTTTATTTCACTAGTAAAGACTGTTGCCTGTACTATTATAAAATCTTAGCACGACCCCTGGCAGGCTGTTTTCTGTAGGGTAAGTAGGCACAGATTGAATTTCATGCTGTGTCAAGGACAAAATGAATCCTTAATCTGGCTGGAGAAAATGCATATTCACCGGAGAGCAGAGCAGCTCCAGTCTTTCAAGCCCACAGTGCTCTTTATTAGCCCACAGACAGCACCGGCAATATCAGCTCTCTCCCAGCTCTCAGGAACCTGCCCTGTCTCCTGCTCCTCAGATTTATCAGTGAGCATGAAGCGTCCATTAAACACAAAGACAGGTTTATATGGTACATATAAAATATGGAAATTGTGCTTGAGCTAATTTCAGATGGACTCCAGAAATATTTAAATGTTAGAGTACTTTATTAGATATATTTTTTTAAGATGAGGAGAGACTGTTATTCAGTAAAACTAGACAAAATTACATTTTCTGCTCCTCAGATATCTCGCAGGTGGCAGATTAGGAAGCTAACAGTGAGACAGGAAGCCTCAATCCTAGTTACTCCTCATTTATCCTGTGAGAAAGAGATCTGTTTTCACCAAGGTGAGTCCTCTCTCCAACAGCAATCCAGTCACAAGAGACAGAATGTTCTTCTGACCCCTCTCCCTGTTCACCAGTACAGATCAGACAGGCTGTTACCTTGTGTCCTGATCAATTCAATGCCCTTTTCTTCCCATTCAAGGTGAGCATCTGGGTATCTTACCTGCCAGCAGACTCATTCTTCTGAAAGCATCAGTGACATTAGTCCTTGATGTCTTCTGTGAGAATTAAAGACAAGCACTTGTTGTTATGAAAAACTACAAGAGGAAATTATTTTAAGTTCCATACTTCTGAAAGGCATTTATAATTACTCAGCCCACATGCCTCCTCTCCCAGCACCTTAGGTAGAGATTTCTGCATAGCGAGGCAGCATGAGTCAGTAAACATCTGTGCACAGCTAAGACTGGAAAGCAATGTCTTGCCTGCAATCTCTTGCCCTCTAGTTAATTATACTGACCACTTTACTTGACTCTCCCAAAAGCTCCTCAGCCATAAATTGGGTCTCATGGAACGAACTCCTGATGAGAGAATCACTTAGACTCTCAAATCAGTGGGCATAAGAAAAGAAGAAATTCTGGGCTTTTAAAAATAATCCTGGATGGCTGGAATTTATTGCCACATACCCTTTATTTGTCTAATTCCCTCCATGCCACATATTGGGAGATCACCCAGCCTAGCCTGGCCCAAATGCCTAGGGTCAAGACTGCCTTCAGTACAGCCCTAGAGCTCATGTTTTAGATCAATTAACAAAGCATGCCCAGAGTATGGCAAGAGCTGGGGGTGGGCACAGAGGAAGGCAGGCAGACAGGAAGGCCTGAGAGGATGTCAGGATTCAGCTAACCAGTGAGTAACAGTTGATCAGTAAAGACAGTGGAGTTGGAGGAGGGTATTTGAGGGGGTGGCAGAGATAGGGCTGGGGAAGTGGGTGTGACCTTGTAGAACGTGACCTAGAATACTACAGTAGCCTGCATATCAGCTTTTTTCAAACTTAACTAATAAAGCAGCTATTTAGGCCTTTACTAAAAATAAGATTTCCAGGGTTCCACCAAAACCCTAACCCAAACAGAATCCATGTTTTAAAGAAGTTCCCCATGAGATTCTAGGATATACTGCTGAAGACAGTAGGGAGAGGATGATGCTAGTCTGAGACAGCAGCAGTAACCCAGGGCATTGCTTTTTTTTTTTTTTTTTTTTCCACTTCCTTGTTTGTTTTTTCACAGTGTAGGATTTCTCCTCTCAGGTGTGGTCACCATAGTTTTCCCACCACCAAAGTGCCCACAGTCCTCCACTACATTCCACTTTTCTCTCCTCCTCCCCTGTTTTTTACTCTCCTCCACCTGACCCCTCTTGAGCGTCTCAGATCTATGATCTGCTTTCAAGGGTCAGTCTTACAGTTTATCTCTGTCTGGTCCTTTGTTTGGTTTCGCTAGATTACACATATACGTGAAACCATTGGTATTATAATGTGCAAGTTCAAATAATAGATGCAGTAAGGTTTCCAGGGAAAGGAAGAAAATGAGATCATTTTGGATGAATGGGATAGTGGGGAGGGAGAGCCCTGCTCAGCCCGTCATTAGGGGTCCCATCACCCCCTTCCCCCTGACTGTTTTCCTGTTCTCACCTCTGCAGTCTGACTTGGTCTTTGGCCTGCTTTCAAAGCCAAGTTCTGGTATAACCTCTCCAAAAAAAAGAAAATTACCCTACCTCCCCAAACCAGGAAAAGGAAGCCTGGCTGCTTCAGACTAAACCTTTACAAAGTCAAAAATGGAGGTTTCCAATAGTCAACTTTCGTGATAAACCTCTTGCTGTCTGTTTTGGCCTTCAGAGGAGTTGTTTTGTTTTTGTTTTTGTTTTTTTTCTGTTTGTGAAAGAATTTATTTCACTGGCTCACAAGAGAATTGACTCATGATTATCTTCGTACAAGAGCAGGACATTTTAAACTTGTGGGTTTTTTTGTTTGTTTGTTTGTTTTCTTTTATGAATTTGGCTATAGTTCTCCAATCACTGTGGGAATAATGGTGGAAGGAATTGAATTTGGGAGAGAAACTCGAGCTACACAGTGTGTTTTCATTTTGGCATGGGGCAGTTATAAAAATGCATCCCTTGACTCATTCATTGAATAAATAAATCATGGGGTTAGAGCTTCAATAATAAATAATAGAAAAGGGAAAAGGAAGACACTAAAAGGAGCTGACAAGGTGGAAAAAAATAAAAAGAGCTATTTTCAGACAAAATGATGACAGATCCTTGCCAGCCATTCTGTCTTCTTTATATTTACTGGTTATATTTCTGCTACTCTTTATATGACCACATGTTCACTGTCCATTTAGTTTTTTGGATTGGCATAATGTCAAAGATGAAATATCATAACTTTTCCCTGAAAATTACTTATTTAGCTCCAGTTGAATTTAAAATGTTCATTGAGTTCTCATCATGTCAACAGCTGAGCACGTATTTCTACTGGCCTGTTTATATGTGGTATATTTTAAGATGTCAGACTGGAAGGTAATTGTACATAGCAATAGATCACTGGTATAGTTTGTGTTTGGAGCTTGCTTATTTGGGTGGGACTTTTTCAGTCTTCATTGTACATAAATGATGGATTCAGCTTTGGGGTTGTGCATAGACCCTTGACAATGTTTAAACTCTTTTGCCTCTACCTCTGCCTATCTCCATCTTAATTGCCTTATGGGACTCACATTGAACATTTCTTTCAAGATTCTTTCCCCAAGCCCCCACGTGTGGAACAGATACCCTTTGGCATACAGACATAATACTCTGTATTTTCTATTATCTCCACTAAAGCTAAATTTTATTGAGCACTTGCATTTCTAAAAACTTTATGCATGGATTGTCTTTCCTAATCCTCTCAGCCACCCAATGAGAAAGGTGCTGATGAATCAGAGATTTTTGGGAAGCAAGCCTGGAGTCCCATGATCCCAGGAGAGCTCTTTCTCAGTCCTTGTCTTTATCAAGGAAAGAATTCAACATCTGTATCAAAGATACAGAAAAACAAGAGATTCACTAATAGATAGGAAGACAAGCAGAAAATCTCTCTGAGCAGAGAGGGGTTCCAAATGGGTAGCCAATTGAGGTGACAAGAAGCAGGTCCTTATATAGGCACAGTAGGCAAGGAGTGGAGGGTTGGCCCTTGGGTATCTCCATATTGTGTCTCTTGCTATTTTATTTGAGAGCTTGGTTCCTGGAAAATAAATTTTTGAAAATTTCTAATGATACTTTTCTTATGTTTTTGCAGCAGTACTTAACTGCACCTCCTCCAAGTGACTTTGTATTGCTCAAAAATAATCAATGTCAGACTAACCCAGTTAAAATATTAGAAAAGGAAGTACAGTGTGCAAATTTCCCACAGCATTGTGGGTGAAGAAGTTTCAAATGTAGACAGTAAAATAACATCACCACGTAGAGTCCCCTTATCATTGGAAGTTTGGTAGAACCAAATGGATATATGGCTGATGTCATTACTCTTTATCTATCAATTAAGATTGCTTTAAGAAATTCAAATATAAGTTACTTGTGGAAATCAGGGCTTAAAAATAGTCCCAAATCCAATGTATCATATTTGCTAAATATTCATTAAAAGTAAGAACCAGTGGGCTTTCTCAATGCATGGGAATATACACACCAATTATGTTAAATGAAAATGTTGTACAATTAAAATCAGGGGCGGAGCAACATGGCGGCGAGGAGACGCTGCGAGTAAGATCTCCCATTAAAAAAAGTTAATAGGGAGGAAAAGCGGCAGGTCCCAGTGAGAACTGGGACACGGAAGATAAACGGGTGACGCCAGCGAACTGCCCGAAGAAGAAACTGGCCATAAAAGAGGACTAGAAGGGAGGGAAGCGCAGAACCCTGCTCCCCTCCCCCGCCCACAGAGGCGGCACTCT
This sequence comes from Talpa occidentalis, assembly GCF_014898055.3. NCBI lineage: Eukaryota > Metazoa > Chordata > Mammalia > Eulipotyphla > Talpidae > Talpa > Talpa occidentalis. The sequence continues at coordinate 110,882,433 of NW_026555331.1, read as the reverse complement.
CCGACCCGCAGAGAGGAGGAAACAACAAACCAAAACGGCCCACAAGAACAAACGACGCAGCAAGCGGGACTGTGAGTGGAAAGGAACTATTGCAGCCACCACACCCCGTGAACGGGAGCTGAGGCGAACCCTACAGGATCCGCCAGGGCGGTGAGCGAACGGCTCCAGGCGCCATTAGAGAAGAACAAAGACCCCGGGAGACACGCACACAGCCCGGGCTGCCGGTAAGCTGGCGCGGAAACGCGGCGCGCTCGGGGAGCTTGAAAAGCAAGTGCAGACCTGGATCTCGGCTGCCCAGGTCCCCGCGCCTGCGACCTAGGCTTGCGGGGAGACGACCTAGGCTTGCGGGGAGACGCACGGAGGTCCTCACTGAGGTGAAGGTCCCTCCCTGAGTGAGCAGGAACCAGGCGCCCAGGCACCGGAGCTGTGCAAAAGGCACCATTCCCGCGCCACTGAACTGGGCTACAGCCCGCGTCCTGGAACTGAGGGCTTTGAACTGAGACCCGGGGCACGAAAATTCGGGGCGTGGTTTCTCCACGACGGTGGGGCACAAGGCAGACACAGCACCCCAAAGCTGTTGAGGTGTACCCTACCATTCCCGCTCTGTTCTCTGTCCCACGGGGTGGGGGGAGGCGAAAAACAGCCCCCCAAGGACAATAGGAGAGATCTCTGGCGCCACCTAGCGACCAGGAAAAAAAAAAGTCACTAACACCCTATAAAACAGGACATTTCTTAAGACTGCTTGAAAAGGGCAGAAGGTTTCTGGAGGACCCAGTGGCCAGCCGGGAAGTTATTCCACGCCAGGCCCCTTCCGACCAGCAGTCTGAGCCCACAGAGGGAGCAGGCACCCACGTCCGGGGCAGACCGGGTGCGCAGAAGAGTGTGCCTGAAACCGGAGGCGCAGGGACTGCATCCCGCTTCGCCATTTGAGAACAGGGACATTTCTTCAGTAAAAACTGCCTAAAACCAGCAGAAAGCTCCCCCAGAAGACAGAGATGGCTCCTGGAAGAGCCAGAGGGGAGCGGAGAAGTTCACCCAAGATGTCAGTCAGTCCGAGCAACACAGTGTCCCAACGCATACGACAAATTAGAAAACAGACAGTAGGGAGTAGAAGAACCACACGCAACCTAAAAACTCCTCAGGAAAGAAGCACACCACAAAAAGAAAACCACTCCCCAGATTGCAACGACAGCAACTTGGAAGAACTTCTGAGCCTTCCAGAAAGAGAATTTAAAATTGCCATGATTAAAAAAGTGATAGATCAGAAGAAGGAAATTGAGTCCCTAAAGAGGGAAGTAAGAGAAATGCAGGAGATCAAAGAATTAATGGAGGAACTAAAGAACTCTGGGAAAAGCAATGAAAGCAGAATAGATGAAATGGAAGAACGAATAAGTACTCTTGAAGACACAGAAATAAAAAGAACCAAAACAGAAAAGGAAAGAGAAGTACGAAGGAAAAAGAATGAAGAAAGACTTCGGGAACTATCTGACTCCATGAGGAAAGGAAATATAAGAGTTATAGGAATTCCAGAAGGAGAGGAGAGAGATGTAGGAACAGAGAAAATATTCATGGATATAATTGAAGAGAACTTCCCAAATGAGAAGAAGGAGCTGAAAATTGATATACAAGAAGCAAGAAGAACACCAAACTTCCACGACGAAAGGAAAAACACAGCAAGACACATAATAGTAAAGCTCCCAAGAATCCAGGACAAGGAAAAAATAATGAAGCTGACAAGAGGGAAGAAACAGATAACATTCAAAGGAAAACCAATCAGGCTGACATCAGACTTCTCTGAAGAAACACTACGGGCAAGGAGAGAGTGGAGGGACATAGTCAACAGACTCCAAGAAAACAGATGCCAACCAAGAATACTCTATCCCGCAAAGCTCTCTTTCCTCCATGAAGAAAGAATATGGACCTTCCCAGACAAAGAGAAACTCCGGAATTTCATTGCGACTAAACCCCCACTCCAAAAAATACTACAAGGAATCCTAAAGCCAGAACCTCAGAGGGACGAATAACAACGAAAGAAGACCAAAAAAAAAAAAAAAGTTATTAAATAAATAAATAAAAGGAAAGACAAACATAATGGCAAATACAGATGCTAACATATCAATATTAACTCTAAATGTAAATGGACTAAACTCTTCAATAAAAAGACACAGAGTTGCAGCCTGGATTAAGAAACAAAACCCAACCTTTTGCTGTCTCCAGGAAACACATTTAGCTACAAAAGATAAAAATAGGCTCAAAGTCAAAGGATGGAAAACAATCCTACAAGCAAATGGGCCAAAAAAGAAAGCAGGAACAGCTATACTTATATCAGATAAAACAGACTTCAAACTCAAAAAAATAAAAAGAGACCCCAATGGTCACTACATTATGATTAAGGGGACAATACTTCAAGAAGAAATAACACTCATTAACATATACTCACCAAACGAAAGAGCACCAAAATATATCAGACAACTGTTGTCCTCTCTGAAAACAGACATCAGAGAAAACACATATGTAGTGGGAGACTTCAACACACCACTATCAACAATGGATAGATCAACAAGACAAAAAATAAGTAAAGAAACTAAAGCTCTAAATAAGGACCTAGAGCATTTGGGCTTAACAGACATCTATAGAACACTAAACCCAAAAAAAACGGAGTACACATTTTTCTCAAGCGCACACGGATCATTCTCCAGGATCGATCACATACTGGGGCACAAGACAAACATCAACAGATACACCAAGATTGAAATCATACCAACCATCTTTTCTGACCACGAAGGCATCAAACTAGAAATAAATCATAAAAAGAAGGCAAGGAACTATCCTACCTCATGGAGATTAAAAGCCACACTACTGGAAGACCACTGGACTAACGAGGAGATCAAAGAAGAAATTAAAAAATTCTTTGAATTGAATGACAAGGAGGACACCAATATCCTAAATGTATGGGATGCAGCAAAAGCAGTAATAAGAGGAAAATATATAGCAATAGAAGCTCACATCAAAAAACAAGAAAGAACTCAAAGAAACAACCTAATCTCGAAGCTCAAAGATCTAGAAAAAGAACAACAAAAAAACCCCAGAACTAGTAGAAGAAAAGAAATAATAAAACCAAAGCAGAAATAAATGAAATTGAAACTAAAAAAACAATCCAAAAGATCAATGAAACCAAGAGCTGGTTCTTTGAAAAAATAAATAAAATAGACAAACCCCTAGCCAGGCTCACAAAGGAAAAAGGGAGAAAGCACAAATACACAGAATCATAAATGAAAGAGGAGAAATCACAACGGACACAGCAGAAATCAAAAGAATAATCAGTAACTACTATGAACAGTTATATGGAAACAAGTTCAACAATCTAGAGGAGATGGACAAATTCCTACAACTCTACAATCACCCAAAGCTAGATAAAGAAGAAATAGAACACCTAAACAGACCAATTACAAGCAGCGAAATTGAAATGGTAATTAAAAACCTCCCCAAAAACAAAAGCCCAGGACCTGATGGATTTACAAATGAATTCTACCAAACATTCAGAGACGAATTAGTGCCTATCCTTCACAAACTCTTCCAAAAAATTGAGAAGGAAGGGACAATACCAAACACGTTCTATGAAGCCAATATTACACTAATACCAAAACCGAATAAGGACAACACAAAAAAGGAAAACTACAGGCCAATCTCCCTAATGAACACTGATGCAAAAATCCTCAATAAAATTTTAGCTATCAGAATCCAACAATGTATCCATAAGATAATTCACCACGACCAAGTTGGATTCATTCCAGGGGCACAAGGATGGTTTAACATCCGAAAATCAATCAACGTTATACAACACATCAACAAAAAGAAATATAAAAACCATATGATAATATCAATAGATGCTGAGAAAGCTTTCGACAAAGTGCAACACCCATTCATGATAAAAGCCCTTGAAATTCTTGGGATACAAGGAACATACCTCAACATCATAAAGGCCATCTATGACAAGCCAACAGCCAGTATCATTCTCAATGGTGAAAAGCTGAAAGCAATTCCATTAAGATCTGGAACAAGACAAGGATGTCCACTCTCACCACTGCTTTTCAATATAATACTGGAAGTCCTAGCCAGAGCAATAAGACAAGAGAAAGACATCCAAGGAATCCAAATAGGAAAAGAAGAAGTCAAACTATCACTATTTGCAGATGATATGATAATATACATAGAGAACCCCAAAATCTCCACAGAAAAACTAATTCAACTCATCAATCAATTCAGTAAAGTGGCAGGATACAAAATCAACACGCAAAAGTCAGTAGCCTTCCTATACACAAACAATAAATCTGAAGAAGAAGAAATCAAAAAAACCACCCCTTTTATTATCGAAACAAAAAAAATCAAATATTTGGGAATAAATCTAACAAAAGAGGTAAAGGACCTATACAAAGAAAACTATAAAACACTGTTAAAAGAAATAGAAGAAGACACAAAGAAATGGAAAGACATCCCCTGCTCATGGATTGGAAGAATAAACATTATTAAAATGGCCATCCTACCAAAAGCAATATACAGATTCAATGCTATTCCAATCAAAATCTCAATGGCATTCTTCAAAGAAATAGAACAATTATTGATGAAATTCATATGGAATCACCAAAAACCCCGAATAGCCAAAGCTCTACTGAAAAAAAAAGAAGGAAATGGAGGCATCACACTCCCAGACTTCAAACTATACTACAAAGCCATAATCATCAAAACTGCATGGTATTGGAACAAGAACAGACATACAGACCAATGGAATCGAATAGAAAATCCAGAAATAAACCCACAGATGTATGGTCAACTAATCTTTGACAAAGGAGCAAAGACTATGCATTGGAGCAAAGAAAGTTTGTTCAATAAATGGTGCTGGGAAAACTGGGTCGCTACATGCAAAAGAATGAAGCTTGACCACTACCTCACACCATACACAAAAATCAACTCAAAATGGATTAAAGAACTAGACATAAGACCTGAAACCATAAAATACATAGAAGGAAATATAGGCGAAACACTACGGGATTTGCACATCAAAGACATCTTTACAGACACATCACCCAAAGCAGTGATAGTGAAGACAAAGATAAACAGCTGGGACTACATCAAATTAAAGAGCTTCTGCACAGCAAAAGAGACAATAACAAAAACAAAGAGAAACCCCACCAACTGGGAGAACATTTTTGCACCCAACACTAATGATAAAGGACTGATCACAAAAATCTACAAAGAGCTGATGAGACTCAGCAACAACAAAGAAAATAATCCAGTCAAAAAATGGGCAGAAGAGCTAAAAAGAAACTTCTCTGAAGAGGAAATGCAAATGGCCAACAGGCATATGAAAAAATGTTCAACATCACTTGTAATCAGGGAAATGCAAATCAAAACTACCATGAGATACCATCTCACACCAGTGAGAATGGCACATATTAAAAAAACTAGCAACAACAAATGTTGGCGAGGATGTGGAGAAAAAGGAACTCTTGTGCACTGTTGGTGGGAGTGCAAACTGGTCCAACCACTATGGAGAGCTGTGTGGAGATTTCTGGACCTACTAAACATAGAGCTTCCATATGATCCAGCAATTCCACTCCTAGGTATTTACCCAAAGGACACAGAAACATCAATTCCAAAGAGCACCTGCACTCCTATGTTTATAGCAGCACTGTTTACAATAGCTAAGCTTTGGAAACAACCCAAATGCCCAAAAATAGATGACTGGATCAAGAAGATGTGGTACATATATACCATGGAATATTACTCAGCATTCAAAAAAGATAAACACATGCAATTTGCAGCAACATGGATGGCACTGGAAGGGATCATGCTCAGCGAAATAAGCCAAAAAGAAAAAGAAAAATACCGGATGGTCTCACTCATAGCAGGAATCTAGAAAACTTAAATAAGGGACCAGGAAATAAGAAAGTGAAAATCAAAATCAACAAAAAACTATGAACCAGAGACACTTTTTGGGGGCGGGGAGGAAAGGATTGGGGTCAGAATTGGGCGTTTGCAATTGTATGGGGGAATATAAAAATAAAATTTAATATTTAAAAAAAATAAAATAAAATAAAATAAAATAAAATAAAAATAAAATAAAAATAAATATGTGTATACAAATGAAAATGAGATCTATAATAATCCCACCAAATAGAGGTAATTGCTTACATTTCTCTCTCTAATAAATTATATATATATTCTATAATAAAAAAAAAAAAAGAATATTAAAATCCTCACAAACACATGTTATGTCATCAGTAGGATGAGGAAAAAATGGGAGCTATGCAATAGTTGACAATATTCATTGAGTTTCTGATGTGCTATACAATTTTAGAAAAATTTTCTTGGTAAATATTCTTTCTACACATGTATATTTAAGGTACATTTAAGATGACTTTCCTAAGAACATAAATGCTCAAGAGGAATAAGCATGAGCTGATGAGAAGACCTTAATTTGCATTTTTCTTGCCTTAAATGCTCGAAATATCTTGAGTATAATGTTGCGTGAATAGGCTTTTAGTGTTTAATGTGATATGACTTAAACATTCTCTTTTTGCTTGGGTCTATAAAACACTTGCTATTAATGACCGTGACTTCTCATTTTTATCTAACAAATTTACTAAGGAAGAAAAAATATATTGAGACTTCCATTTGCAGGCCAAAATCTCTCTATTATCTGGCAATAAACAGACACTAGGTGATCCATCCTAGACAAGATGCTTTACATAATGTAGGACTTCACTTGTCTACCTGCTTCTATTCCTGTCTTTTGACCCTCCTACAGTCCTGTTGAAATAAATAGGGTAATATTACAGCCATCAGAGATACTGAAACTGTGGCACTGGTAAAGTTACATCTTCCCTGATTTTGTATAGCCAAAGCTAGTAGAATTTTGCCATTAACAGGTGAGTGTTATATAACAGGTAATGTCATGTAACAGGTAAATGTCATAGATGTTGAGCCAAAAACAATACATATTTACATTAATGAAGTTAATCAAATAACCAGGATAAACCTATGCAGCTGACCTGCCTAAGCCTTCTGGGGCTCCAACTACAGGATATAAACCTACCCGGGTTCCATCTGTGATTCAGCATCAGCCACTATCCATTCCAGCTTAAATACTGAAGTGGGTGATACTAGGACTGTTTGGGGCTTCCTAGAGTGAAAGCCAGGAGTCCAGAATCTCCCTAGGCAGTTGAGACACATTTCTTAACTGAGAGAAAGCTGGGGACATGGAGACCCCATTTTCCCAAGATAGGGTTGTAGGCGATTTTCTTACCTGTCCTCTACCTCCTTCAAAATATACACTTCCCCAACTGAGAGATAAGAACTTTATCTCTTATCATTTCCAGTCTGTCATAACCAAATAATGGAATTTTACAGTATTTGTAGAACCAGACATAGAAGTTAGATATCCTGATTTCCAGGAAAGGTTTCTCCCTATTTTTCTAGGGTCCTTCAGAGTTAATATCCTCTATATTATTATCACAGGCTGCAGAGGGCATCAGACATACTGCACTGTGCCTGCTGGGTTCTTGTCTTAAGTCCTTCCTGTGAAGGGGTGAGTGGGGGACGGGGCTTACCATCCAGAATCAGATAACTAGTTCAATATCCAGTTTCCCAAATCAGAGTTGTCATTGAGCAAATGACTGAAGAAATAGGTGAGAGAGTTTTGTGGGAGAGTATTGCATTGTTCTTTTAACTTTTAGCATGTTTTACGGGTTGCTAACTTACTTAACACAGCTCATAAATTCTGCCTACATCTCACAAGTCACTTGCTTACTCACTATCTCAGCTTAACACATCTTGTGAGTTTCATCTGCTCTGTTTGTTTTTCTTGTATTCTCCAGCAGAATTGAATATTCTCAAATCCTACAGCAAGCACACATAATAAGCAGAAAACACCTGAAGAAAAAAAATAAGATTAAAACAGAGAAAATGTGTGATATATGGTGGCAGGAGAAACACAAACCCAAACAGAGAGTAGCTGAGTCACTGTGCTGAAATTCTGAGCAGAAAGTTGTGGGTGCCACCTACAACAGGGTGATGAAGTACCAGTCACTGGGACTGCCTGTTCCTGCAAAACTTCCATGAGCTTGTTTCTGCTCCTTTGATGAAGATAAATCATAATTAATACAGGTGTATCCCAAGAAGCCATCCTGCCCGACTACCTCCTCTACTTTCAGCCCTTCCTGTTCTGAAAAATTACACTTGGGATAAGAAAAAGAGTGGGGACATTGGAACTGACCTGTGGAAGAATGAGAGGATTGAGTGGAAGGATTGACCTGTGGAAGGAATTGACCTGTGGAAGGATGAGAGGAGAAGTAGAGGTAGCTCAAAGAGCCATGGGAAAGAGTGCAAGTCAGGAAAACTGACCTGTTTGAACAGATTCTTCATATGACTTCCTTTAAGAAGTAAATCACAGAGAGTTTTTTTTTTTTTCCTTTGTCCCCTGAATAACAAGAACTGTAGGCAAGATGTCTAATTCAGGGCATGTCATAGTTTTCTAGGGCTGCCATCACAAAGTACCAGAAACCAGGTACATAACACAATCAAAATATATTGCCTCACAGCCTTGAAGGTTAGTAATCTGAGATCTAATGTCAGCAGGATGGCTTCTCCCAAGGAATATGGGAGAGAATCTGTTTTATACCTCTGCCCTTCTAGCTAGCAACCACTAACAATCCTTGTGTTTCTTCCTTGCTTTGTAGGTTTTTTTTTTTTCATCTTGCAAAACTGAAATTCTGTGCTCTTAAACAACATGCTACGCTTTCCCCTTCCCATAACTCATGGTAATCCCCTCTGTACTTTCTGTGAGTTTATTAACTCTAAATACATTATATATGCATTTATCTTTTTCTCACTGGCTTATTTCACTTAACATAATACCATTAAGTTTCATCCATTTTGTAGCATGTGTCAGAACTGCCTTCTTTCTTCAAGGGTAAATAATATCCCTTAATATAAATATATAACATTTTGTTTCTTGAAATTCAAATATAACTAGGCATCTCATCTTTTTACTTGCTAAATCTGGCAATGAAATAATAGTCCAAACACATCAATCTAGACAAACATTTTCTAGAAAATAACCAGAGATGGGGTTTATCCCAGGGGTCATTTATGAAAGGAACAATGCAGGAACATAGCTGGCTACATTTTTCTTCTGTGATTTGTCACAAACTATATAGAAAAGTGACCAAAATGAATCCCAATTTTGTCATAACTCCACGTCAGGAGTCCTTGAATTGGAGTCTGTGATTATGTGAACTTTTGAAGTGATAAGTTATGTTGGGTATATGTGCTTCTTTGTGGGGAAAGGAATGCCAATGACTAAGAACATAGCTCTGTATTCAGGGAAGGCATTTGTGCTGGGAGCTTACATATAACTACATTTTCACTAGTAAATTTTCTGGTTATCTAAACTAAAAAATGGGGATGACTTCAGCAAATTTAAAAGAGAAGAAAGTGTGCCCATTCACTGAAGCAGTCCTTTCAAATGAGGAATGAACATAAGCTGCCACATATTCCACATCTTTCACAGAAGCTAACTGGGAGCCAGTTCATGAATGATGCTGATCTTTGGGAATTTTCTAAAGACAGTTAAAGTCAACAAACATATGAGCCCATAAAGAGAAAGATTAGAAATAGTAAGTGAAAAAGACAGGACAATTCCTAGGTAATAAATAATCTTACTACCTGCAAAAAGAAATGATCATTTTGATAAATACTGCTTTATTTTTTTCTTTAGAAATCCTTCATTAATTTACCAACAGCTATTTCTGATGAGCTTAACTGGCCCCAACTCTCTGGCACTACTGGATTTCTGGACTCCCCTGGCAGGTAAGTGTGTTTGCATACCCTCAAACATTTCTATGCAAAGAAAGAAAAAAAAGATGCTTCTTACTCCTCAGTTGCTGCAGTGGGTTGTAATGCAGTGGGTTGTAATGAAAATTACACATTAGCAGCATGGCAGGAGGGAGGACTTCTGCCTCAGGGACATAGAGTTGACCTTTAGTGGAAAACACTCAAACATATCACTGAATTTTTCTGATTCAAAGGACAAAGAAGCTTTCTTTTTACTTTTAAAAATTAATGTTTATAAAGGTAATTGTTAAAATTAATTGGCAAGTCTCAAGAAGCAGGAATCATGCTGTATTCTTTGCTCTGGATTTGAAGGAGAGACAATGCATAGCAAATTTTAGTGACACATAAGCCCAATGTTTTGTGTGTCTGGGTGTTAATTTAGGGTCAGAGTTACTCTTCCCAGGCCCTATACATGACAGGAATACTTGTGATGCTGCTGAGGATTTGCAAGTGCCCATGACATTGTAGAAAGCCATCAGTATAAGAGGTAATTTCTTTCCCAACACCTCCCAAATATTCATAAAGGCATAGAAAAATACAACAAATGAATGCCTCCTGTGTGAAAAAGGAATTTTATTTTAAGGTATGAAAGCTTCTATAACACAGATAGGACATCAAAAAGGACAAGATAAGCCATAGAAATGTGGGTAGAGAAAGTGTTCATGGGGCTGGTTTACCCAAATGCTAGGAGCAGGAATGCTGAAGGGACAGCCATAGTTTTGCTCTCTCTTTTTTTTTTTTTCACTTAATGAAGGACATTGCCTTTTAAATACTTTTTTAAATACTTACTAACTACAACCTTATCAGGCACAAATGTTCTAAATGTAAATAAGGCTTATCTTACGTCTGTAGCCAATTGTGATCAAGAGAGGAGGATGATCACAAAGGTATAAATAATAATATAACATATATGTCCTAAAAGAGCTCTCAACACAGAGCTATAGGCTTAATTAGAGAAAGAATTCATGGAAATGATCAACAACCACCTCCTTTTGGGGTGGTAGCGAAGAAGCCCAAACCCTAAAGGATTTAGGAGATTGGGGCAATGAAAGAGAAGGAGAGTAATCTAGGAAGATAACCAATCTCATATTTATGTAGGAATTACTTGTGACTATAGGGAAAGCAGAAGAGTTGTGTTTTCAAGTTTAGGGGTAGATTTTCAAGTTTAATCATATAAAAAAATAAGCTTATCCTTGTCATTAGTATAATAATACTAATAGTATGATCAATAGGAATACTATCATTCAAGAAGCATTCACTATATGTAAGCACTATACTCTTGTGTAGAGTTTGTCATTTCATCTCTTTGTAAGATAAGTGTTATTGTCTTCTGCATTCCAGCTGAGGAAGCTAATGGTTAAGTAATGAGGTTGAGAAATTTGACCAAGGTCACACATTAATAAGAAATGGTAGGATCTGGCATCATGGAACCTTATGTCATATTGTGCCAAAGAGAATAATTTTGTGAGCAAGGAATTGTCCCTTTGTTTGCAAGTGAAGTTAAAAGATTGGGAAATGACCAAGAATGATGGAGCCTCCTTTTGTAAAAAGGTGATGTTTGTTGTTGCAGATGTTGATCCTGTACCTGTTATCCCTTCCTAGGGTTCCTATACACTTTGCAGTCTGGGGCCCCCTTGGTCCCCATTCTCTATCTCTCTTGCCTCTGTTGTCATTGCTATTGCTCTTGTCACCTGAAAAATATACAGAGCTAACCCAGCTAAAGCAGCTTTCTGGAAGAAAGAGTCTTGTTTATCTCCCCACTGTCAATTGAGAAAATAATATTTAAGTATCCTGCACTCAATGCAGCTATCTATATATAAAAATATCTGGAAGTTGGGCCTCCCCAGTGGCGCAGCAGTTGAGCACTGGGTTGTGAAGTGCCCGCAGCCTCTGCAGCACCGGTTCAATCCCCGGCTGCTCCTGGCCACCAGAGGAGGGTCCCACATGGCGTGCAGACCTCTCCTGCCACCCGCTGCTCCCCTGAGCAGTGTACTTGGGTCCTTCTGTCTGCTCTGCTTCCCGCTCTGGTTCTGGTGAATTCTCTCACCCTCCCGTGCTTCTGACTGTACCCAGTGCTTGTATAAATAAATAAATCTTTATAAAAAAAAATCTGGAAGTTTCTCTTCACTAAGGCATTTATAATAATAGCAAGAAAATGAGTTATGAATTTAAAATGACCACAGTTTACTGTATTTTTAATGGCCACCTAAAATCACATATGAATCCTATAAAACTCAGTCACCTTTTCACCTAAATCTTATGAAGTTTCTAGGTGGGGAATAGCAGTGCAATGTTTAAAATTAATTGCCAAGCAGTCCAAATCTTCACTGAAGTCACTCAGAGAACGAAAGAGTAATCTATTCAATGTGGCCAACAAAACTGTTGAATCTTATTTCCTCATGTGTTTGCATTTCCAGCTCACACTCACTAATAGTTGCCCCACATCTGCTGGATCAAATTTTCCAAAAACTACTGAAACTGAGATCCTGCTCCCAAGCAGACTCTGCTTGGTTTTATTTAGTTTTTGTTGGGGGTGGAGAGATAACAGGGTGAGTCATTGTCTTCTTCCTTTCTCCATCTGTTCTGTCTTCACACAAGAGATTTCCTCCTTTATCAATCCCTTAGCAGTTTCCACCCATCAGCTATCATAGCCCAGTAGGCAGACAAAACTTCCTTGGAAGAATAGCAGTGGGATAAAAAGAAGAGGAAAATGTGTGAGGTTTCACACATAAAGAGTTTATAATTCTTCTAAGAACTGTGCAGAGAACCTGACACCATGTCACAAGGGAAGTGATCAGCTAGGTATGACTTACGTGAAAATTATCTATATCCTGAGCTAGTATGTGCTGACTCAGCACATTTTGTATTAAGTTTCATATTGCTGTTTACAAAAGCTCATAGTCCACAGTCAAGTCAATACTTGGTAAGTCCAAGTATTGGTCAATACTATGTAAGTCCAAGTCAATACTTGGTGTTGTCCTTATCTGTTGCTTTTCTAAGGAGATACACATCACAGCTAGTTTTTCAACTACCCTGCAGTAGCTTTTATCTGAATGTGTTTCTGGGGTGGGTATGGGGGCATCAAATTATCCAATTGTCCCTCTGTGAGTGCCTTCATCTCTTGTGTTTTGTACCTGTATTCTCTGCTAATCAACTGGAATGAGGAAGACTATATTGGGCTGTTTTGATAAAAAAGGAAATTCCCTCTCAGGAATCTTATTTACAATGTATTCTCCCATTAAGCAGATATAGGCAGTATGACTCCCTGTATATAACCATTCAGTACAGGCCTCGTAACAGCAGTTACTGCTAAACTACCTCAGATACTGTCATGTAAGTTTTACCTGCAGATAAACTATGCTAGGCCAATCTCTGTAAAAGAAAAAAGTTATGAATTATGTACAAAATAATAAAAAGAGATTAGCATATGATAGAGGTTCTCTTCTGGTAGAATCAGAAGATTGAAGAAGCAGTATTCATGAGAAATGTGGACAGCTTTCATGGGCATATTGAGCAAATGAATCCAAATGCTTATCTACATGGGACAGAATTTACAGATTTCTCTATTCAAATACATCTCTAGAATGTATTTCCTTTTATCTGTGATCATCCTCATGCTTTGACTATTAACATGCTCTTTTTGAAAAATGTACCTTTGCAAGCAAAAAGATACAGTTTGTGAGAAAAGAGGGTTGTTTTCCTTTCCTTCTCCCATTATGCCCTCACCCCCTCAAAATATAAGATCTCCTTTATGAGATGAATGTAATTCTAATTGAAATTACATTAATGCATTAAAAGACAAACATAGCTCCTCAGTTTCACAAATCTTTATTTGCTTCATTTAATTAGACATTAACAAAATTTGTCCTGTTGACTCTTGAGCTTCAGAAAATTCAAAAAGCAGTATCTCTTCAAAAAAAATTTTTAGTATTTTTTTCCAATGTGATTCAAAAAGCAATTGAATAAGTAAAAAGGAAAAAAAAAATAAGCCACCTCTGTGATGTTGGTAGCTTTGGGGCTGGAAGACTGTCAAGAGGAGGGAGAACTAATAGCTCTAAATGGAAAGAAAAATGTATTTTTTAAAAGATTAAAAGCAGTATTTTGTGTTCAGATCACCTTCAAAAGCAATTAATGTAACTCAAAAATCCTAAGTAAATTATAGAAACCATAGCCTATGACACATATAGAAAGATGGGAAATAATAGCAACATTTCAGAAAGGAATAACTTCTTGTTTAAAAGCAATACCTGAAGTGTCAGAGCCCCATGAGTAAGTGTATTCTAGTGGGAGAAAAACTATGTACAGAAACAAGGGTTTTAGTTCTGGGTGACCCTAAGTGCAACATTTAGAACACCCAGACCTCATTTATATGATGACAGTAAGTTGTACCAAGTAACTGCTGGCATTATCCAGTGTTAAAGTTTAGTGATTATAAGGCAATGTCATACAGAAGTCCACATCCTGTTTATGTTTATGATGCTGCTTGATTTAGAAGCACTAAAGAAATTGCCGTGGTGAGATACTTCTGCTTCTCCCCACCAAATGTACATTTCTCCACCCCTTAACTACTGAGCCTTGAGAAAAGACATGGCCAATTTTATGGGTCATAGCTGAAATGCTCTAGGAACATTTCGCCAGGGCAAAATGCGTAATAAGTTCATGCATGGTAAGTCTTGCATTGTGTGATACCAGATGCTTGACTGGTTATTAATTAAAGTGGTACTCTATTATTGTCCTTTATGTACACTATTTCCTCCTAGCATACCCCAGAAGGAAACAGCTAGCCCCAAATTCTTAACAAAAATAACCTTCTGATGAGGTAACCACATCTAAAATGAGCATTTAAGTCTGTCTGACTTCCTTCTTCTGAATGTGGGGCCAAGAGATAGTACAGTGAGTGGGGTTATGCAGGCTGGGGCCAAATGTTAGGCAAGTTCTTCAAAGGTGGGGGCTGTAAGAGATTGGAAGGGTAAAGAGAGCAGCTGAACTTTTCTAAAGAAGTCAATAAGAAGCTGAAGTTAACCATAAAGATCATGAAAGCTAAAAGAATCAAAAAAGCTACCATATCAAGCTACAGATATAAGAAATGAAAAAGGAAGTGAACAAGCCAGATGAAATTTTCTAGAGTAAATGTTACTCCTACCTCTGGCTTAAATTTGTTTTATGAGCTATAGATGAAGCAAAGACTATTCAAGGACGTTTATGCACACATCTTTGGTGAGAAGCTGTCCTAGAATTGGAGTGTCAAAGGTTATCTATTCTCTCCCACCAATAGACATTACGTGAGAGAACAATTTTGAAATGCAGTATATAACTCCAAACCAAGTCACTTGGGGCATTAAAAACAGAAAATTGGAGAGAAGGGATTTGCAGCTATGATTTGCTAACCTAATTTCATGTTTAAAAAAAGACACATAAGTACTAAACACTAATGGACTTAATAACCTTATTAAACCTATTATTCAAAAATTCAAAAAGACATAATTGCAAGTGATTAGCCACCTTATAATTATACTTTGCAAAACAATTAGCCAGAGAGTTGGTCATTTGAATTTGGGTGAGGCTGATTGGAATAGTTTATAGCAGGGGATTTCCAAGCGTGACCCATGGACCTCTAGGGCCATTTCTGGGGGTCCACAAAGCAAAAATTATTTTGACAGCAATATTAAAAACAAAATTTGCCTTTTGCACTGTGGAATCATTTGCACAAAACAATAATAGGTGAAACTGCTGATATCTGAGCATGAATCAGCACAGTAATTCATGGAAGAGGTCTTTATATCCACACACTCCTGGTTTAAAATAGAGGGATATATTCCCTTAAAAGTGATGATAGGTGTGGTGTGGTAAAGTCCTATGTGGTGATAGGTGTGGTGTGGTAACATCCATCTGAAAGGTTGTGATCCTATACTTCTGAATTATACTATGTTGTAAACTAATATTACTTCAATTAAGTATATTGAGTTTCATGGAACTCCATCTTTATTGAAAAACACTATGAAGCAGGGGCCTCCCTAGTGATGCAAGGGGTTAAGAAACAGAACTATGAAGCTATCCACAGCCACAGCCAGTGCAGCACGAGTTTGATTCCCCGCCAGGGAGCTGACCCACATGGTGCAGCATACCTCTCCTGCCCCATCCCCTGCTCCCCTCAGCAGTGTATTTCAGTACACCTGCCTGTTCTGCTCCCCGCTCTGTCTCTGGTAAATCCTTTCACCCACCACATCTCTAGCCTGCACCCCAGCTCTTGAATGCATAAATAAATAAATCTTTTTTAAAAAAATAAAGAAAAACACTATAAAACAAACTAAGATTACTCAAACTTGGATATATGGCAGATGTGTTGTCTAAACCAAATGAAATAAGCCTGATGCTTTTAGGAAAACAACTGAGAATATTGGTTGCTTATAAATTTTAAGCTTTCAAAGAAAATTCTGAATTTTAGAAAACTTGTATTTTCTACTATGAACTTGACTGCTTCCTAGTACTTGAAGACTTTTCTGTTGAGATACATGGTGTTAGCAGCAAATATGATTTTTCAACATTATATCATAAAATGCATCAACATTTTGGGATATCTGTGTAACTCAGTGAACCAATATTTTCTAAATGACCGATGGGTAATATATTAAATCATGCCTGGGGAGAAGATCCATTCAAAGTGCCAAATAGACCAATGAATTTTAATGTAACATGGTGCAAATAGTTCATTGATAGAATTTCAAATTCCATTTTATAGCTAATCATCTTTAAGAAACTACCACTTGTCAAGTCTAGCTGTAGAATCAAAGAAGGCCATCCATAGTTATCTAAAAAGCATATTAAAATGCTACTCCCTTTTCAAATTATATGTGTAAGGCCAGAATTCCTTCATATTTTCCCACTAAATAAATATCAAAAAAGACTGAAATATCAAAGCAAATATCAAAAAACAGATAGGAGAATCCAGTTGTCTTTTATTAAGCCAGACACTTAAGATATCTGCAGAAATGTAAAACAATGACATCCTTCCCACTAATTGGAGGTAAAGGCATTGGAAAATATTTTTTCCAGAAAAAAAATGTTGTTTTTGTTAACTTGCAATGATTTTATTGTGATAATTTAAAATGAATTAATAATTAAATGTTCTTTCAAATTTCTAATGCACAAATATGATAGTTATAACTTACATAAACAAGCACTTTCTGGGTTCCTCAATAATTTTTAAAATGTAACACATCATGAAAGCAAAAAAAAAAAAGAGAATCATCATTCCAGAACGTGAGTGTAAAAAAGAAATGCGGTTGATAACAGAGGCCAAGGGGTGTCAACATTTAAAGATGTGGGAAGAGAAAACTGAGAAGGAGCTGTCCTAAAAGTAGAAAGAAAACTGAAATGGTTTAGAGGAGAGTGAGTTAAGAAAGTGTTTCCAATGGAAAAGGGTCATCAGAGAAGGACATTAGAGGCAGAAGAAGAGAACTGGAAAAGACATCTGGGTGCTGAAGACAGACACTGAGAGGACTTTGGAAATGCTTCAGGGGGCAGAGATGGGAGCATGGTTGGAGAGAACAGGGTTAGAAGGTATGAAGGAAATACACGTGAGTATGAGCAACTCCTTTAAAAAAAATTACTATTAAAGGGAGAAGAGAAGTGGATGATAGCTGGTGGGGAGTGAAAGATCTGGAAGATACTTTTAGATTAGAAATCCCACAGCATGTGTAATGATAAGAATAGTAAGAGGAAGACAGGTGGATGAAGAAGGGAGAAGTCCAAGAAAAGCAAGGAGGGATGGACTTGGGGACACTGCCCTTGGGCAAGAAGAACCTTCGGCAGACACTGTGGCACCACACAAGCAATCTTCCTGTCATATGACCAACTTCCCCATCTGATCTCCCCTGGGTCCAATTTATTTTTAATTTTTTAAATTCATTTACTCATAAGTATATGTTCTTTTTTACAAAAAAAAATTGAGGTAAATAAAATAAAAAAAAACCCTCCCCCTTGTTATCAATCCATTGCGATTTCATTCAGACCCTTTACATGCATATATTTGTACAAAAGGAAATACTTCATTGGGATTTTCTCCTAAATGACATCATACTATCATTGTCAAATTAATGTTTCACCTTATAATGTTTTTTGAAGTAAATTCTATTCTTGTTCAATTCTAAATGACAGTTCATGAGATGTCTGTTTTATTCTCCCATTGATAGTCAACTTATTTCCAATTCTTCTACTTCAATAATTCTAATAATGTATTGTCTCTCTATGAATACATGTGAGGATTTCTTTAGAAAAAAAATGCTGGATCACAACATATATATATTCAATTTTATAATCCCTCCCAAAAGATTCGGCCAATTTATAGTTCCACAAATAGTATATGAAAGCAATTGTTTCTCACACCCCAGCCAATACTGAATATTGCCAACCTTCTTAATTTTTTCAAATCTAAAAAATATTTTTGTTTCTCTAGCATTCTGATAGTAAGTCTGAGCATATTTTCATAAACATTTACCCTCTTCTTTTCCTGTCTAGTTAATACTTCTCAGGCTTCCACTCCAGCCACTTGGAGGGTAGTTCTTTTAGACAACTCTTTCATGCTAACCTCCATCTCAAGTGCAGAAGTCAGGCTTGACTTTGGACTGTAGCCCTACCTCAGTACATTATGGAGCACCATAGTGATAGGTACTCAATAAAAGAACAACTGAGTAAGTTCATAATGACATCACTTTACATTTGCAGAGCACTTTGCAATGTGCAAACTTCTTTCCATTGCATTTTATCATATTGCCTAAATCAAATCAGATTTGCAGGATTCACAGTTCAGGGAAAATGCTAGGAACAATGGAAGACGAGCATAAAAAGCAGGAATTGAATCTCCAGCTGCATGGCGTGATGCATGTAAAATCAGTGTAATGTAAACCTATGAAAAAATTTATTAAAATTTTAAAATAACCACACAACAAATTTGAGAAAAAATAAATTAAAACTATCACTTAGTAGCCAGGTAGAAAGAATAAAGTAAAGGCAGATATGCTAACAAGTGAATTTATTTAGACAACTCTTCTAAATAATAGATCAACAACTCTTCTTTAGTAATAGATCATCAAGACTTGATGTGAATTTTTATCCAGAATAATATAATTTTGCTGCCTATATTGATTAAAGTTAATAAACAACCTCTGAATTTATCTAGTAAAATTCATGTAATGAACTGAATCTCCGATTTCAGACCATCTCAATGCTCAAACTACAAATCACATAGAAAGTTCAATATTCTTCAAAAACTGTTCCATGAAACAGTACTTCTATAAGATGTTAAAGGAAATTGCACACATTTAAAAAAAAATTCCTGGGTCAAATAAGTTTTGGAAATTCTGGTTTAAATAAAAGGAAGCAAGTTTATTTAGTGTAAAACTTATCACAATCTTTAATAAGCCAAAAGGCTTTGTATATCTCCAAGACTTAATAGGAAACATTTCCTTAACTTATTTGACCACAGAACTATGCATAATCTCTGTGTGCGTGTGTGTGAGTGTGTGTGTGTGTTTTGAGAAAGACACATCTCAAGAAACTACTGCCTCATAGAGCATCCTTTGAGAAATGCTGATTAGATTATTAAAATAACATTCTGTGTTACAACATCTTTTCAATTTTATGAGTATTCACAGATTTAAATTTCTCAATTTTATCACAGTTTAATTTTTACCCTGATACTGTTACCTAGAATCAAATCTGGGGCTGGAACAGCCAGGATGGAGAGAGTTATGACTGCTACAAGTTTAGAGAACAGCAGAGGAAAGAATATTAGTGGGAGGTTAACTTAACAGGTAAGAAGCCTTGTCTGAGTGCTTTAGCTCATGAATTATTGAACACTGTGGCCAGGAAATTTATTTCCCTATGCTATTTTGCTGCTCAAAATTCAAAATCTATCATGCTGTCTTGCTAATCTTTTCATGTCTGAACTCCTAGGACCTCCTCTACAGTCATCCTCACCCCTACTTACACCGCTGCATAATTAGTGCATTGCTAGGCTCTCTGAATACACAAAGAGTCATATTCTGCATGTTTATCTCCCTCTGAAACTGAAATCTCGGTTGTTCTGTAATGCAGTGAATTTGGGGTTGCTCAGCGCTCTGAGATGTGGCTAGTATCAAAGGACTAGAAAGAATGTTAAAAGTTCTTTAATCCATCTCCCTGGCCCCATGCTGGCCTGACCTCATTCACATCAGAAAGAAATCTATCCTTTTATTTTTTGACCTCCTAGCAACAGGGTCCGTGAATAAAGCCTGTCTAGTCTCTAAGTTATCCAATTTTATCCTTATCCACAACCCTGTCCTGCCCTTTCATATCAAATGTTACCATTTATTTCTTACCAACCTTGCTACCAGCCTTCCAAACCCCCAGTTTTTTCTTTTCTTTTTTTTGGAAAATTACTTCCTAAGATTCAACTTAATAGGGTTTGAGAATTTATACCCACTATCACTGTCTCTGGAGAGAATCAGAAATAGCCTGGGAAACTTCACTAGGACCTGAAATCATTGTTGCTTGACTAATATCACGCTTGGTTCATCCCCAAAATTTCTAACTCACCAAGCCTTTTGGGAAATTTTGTGGGCTGTGCTTTATGTCATCATAGG
This sequence comes from Talpa occidentalis, assembly GCF_014898055.3. NCBI lineage: Eukaryota > Metazoa > Chordata > Mammalia > Eulipotyphla > Talpidae > Talpa > Talpa occidentalis. The sequence goes on along the minus strand of NW_026555331.1, from coordinate 110,861,917 downwards.
AGGCACAATTTTTTTTTCAGTTTAAAATCAACCTTTTAATTTTGTTGACATTATTCTTGAGGTGCATTCTTGATTGCACTCTTCGGTTTGTATTGGTTTTCTTTCAGTCGGTGTGAAATGGAACCGAGGATCTAGGATAAAATGGTTTTTGCTTACACTTGCCCATATTGGGAAAAGCAACTAGCCGTCATTCTGTGTGAGAGTTACCTATTTCGTTTTCTGTGAATTTTTTAACCTTTAAAATATATTTCTTAAATGTCTTTATGTGAGCCAGAGGAGAAAGACAAATGCCAGATGATATTGCTGCAATGTGGAATATAGAGAAACAAAGCAAAATCAGACAAAACCAAACCAAAATCAAATCCTAGAAATACGACTGTAAAACTGACCCTACCTGTGGGGACCAGGGGAAGTGGAAGGCAAAGAAAGGTACACAATGGGCTATGGTGCAGACTATGGTGCCTTGGTGGTGAGTGTAATGTGGTAACATACATCTGAAGGCATAGGATCCTATATTTCTGAATCGTGTATAGTTTTATAAACCAATGTTACCTGAATTTAAAAAACTACTAGGGGTCTCCCCAGGGCACAGCAGGTTGAGTGCAGTGCTGTGAAGCTGTGTGCAGCCTCTGCAGTGTGGGTTCAATTCCTGGCCGGTCAGGGAGATTCCACATGGCCCAGCAGACCTCTCCTGCCACACCTGCAGCTCCCCTCAGCGGTATATTTCTGTCATCTGCCTGTTCTGCTCCCTGCTCTGTCTCTGATGAATCCTCTCACCCTCCTGTGCCTCTGACTGTACCCCAGTTCCTGTATAAATAAATAAATCTAAAATTAAAAAAAGAAAAGAAAACAAACCAATCAAAAAAATGAGCAGAAGATCTAGAGACACTTCTCCAAAGAAGACAGACAAATTGCCCACAGGAAAATGAAAAAAAAAAACTCACCATCATTTATCACCACAATGAGATACCAACACATCCTTGTGAGAATGGCACAATCAGAAAAACCATAAACAAGTGTTGGCAAGGGTGTGGAGAAAAAGGAACCCTTGTGCGGTGTTGGTGGGAATATAGACTGGTGCAGGCCCTACAGAGAATAGTATGGAAGTTTCTCAGAACATTTAAAATAGATCTACCATATGACCCAGCAATCTCTCTCTAAGATGTGTGTCAGAGGAATGCAAACACACTAATTTGAAAGGGCATATGAACTCCTATGTTCATTGAGGCACTGTAAACAATAACTAAGTTATGGGGGACAAAAACAAAATATTCAATGACAGGCAAGTGAATTAAGAAGATGTGGTTATGCATGTAATGGACCACACTCATCTATAAAAATGATCCTGCCAATTGCAACAACATGGATGGAGCTGGAGGCAATTATGCTGAGAAAAATTAATCAGAAGGGGGAAGACAAATACTAGTTGATTTATCTCATGTGTCAAGTATATAGAAATAAAGCCCAAGGACAGACGAAAACAAACCTTTGAAACCTTACCATAGAATTGAGGCTACCAGAAAGGAAGGTGGGTTGGCACAAAATGGGAATGGGGTTCATGGACTGTGGCAGAGAATTATTGGTGTTTTGGTGGTAAGCTGGTATGATAATATACATTTGTAGAGGTATAAACCTATACATCTAAAATATGCAGGGTATTGCAAATATATGTTACCTCAATAAATGTAATTTTTTAAAAGTAAATCAATAGGCTCCAAGAGAGATTCCCACAAGACAAAATTACTAAATTGTATGCTATATGGGAGCATTTTGAAAGGATGTCAAAAAATTGTAAAGGATTTGGGGGTGAATTGATGGAAAATGTTTAGAAAATTAAGCATAGAGATAAAAGGCAGCTATTAACTCCAGGGAAGTAAAAGAGTTGTGAAGCAAAACAAAAGCAACCCTAGTTTTTTTGATTTGTGAATAACTAAATCCTCCTCTCAACAGTGGGAAATGCGTAGATAATGAAAAAGACTAAAAAGTATGTTATTTAGGAATAAAATACTGACTCAGGTAATTAAGGTTGAAATTTGTTGCCTCTGGTAATGTAAAAATGGGCAGGGAAGAAGAGTTTGGAATTGTTGATTATCACCACAAGTCTTATAGATAAAAATGCTTAACTTTGGAAATATCAGGCTCACAGCTCAAGTTCAATTTTCACTGAAGCTTGCTCTGACAACTTAATCCTGGTCACCCTGCCTCCCTTTTTTTTTTTTATTAGCATTTTTTATTTAAATTATCTTAAAAATTATCTTAACATTGTTCTATGTTATTAAGTGAATTAAGACAAGCATTGAAAATGTCTCAACATTTCCTTGATGCCTTTTCTTTTTTTTTTTCATTTTTTATAATAAATTTTATTTTTATATTCCCCATATAATTGCAACCCCCCCATTCTGACCCCAATCCCTCCCCTCCCACCCTCCACCCCCCAAAAAGTGTCTCTGGTTCATAGTTTTTTGTTGATTTTGATTTTCACTTTCTTATAGTTATTCATTTTCCTGGTCCCTTATTTAAGTTTTCTAGATTCCTGCTATGAGTGAGACCATCCGGTATTTTTCTTTTTCTTTTTGGCTTATTTCACTGAGCATGGTCCCTTCCAGTGCCATCCATGTTGCTGCAAATTGCATGTGTTTATCTTTTTTGAATGCTGAGTAATATTCCATGGTATATATGTACCACATCTTCTTGATCCAGTCATCTATTTTTGGGCATTTGGGCTGTTTCCAAAGCTTAGCTATTGTAAACAGTGCTGCTATAAACATAGGGGTGCAGGTGCTCTTTGGAATTGATGTTTCTGTGTCCTTTGGGTAAATACCTAGGAGTGGAATTGCTGGATCATATGGAAGCTCTATGTTTAGTAGGTCAAGAAATCTCCACACAGCTCTCCATAGTGGTTGGAACAGTTTGCACTCCCACCAGTAGTGCAGGAGAGTTCCTTTTTCTCCACAACCTCGCCAACATTTGTTGTTGCTAGTTTTTTTAATATGTGCCATTCTCACTGGTGTAAGATGGTATCTCATGGTAGTTTTGATTTGCATTTCCCTGATGACAAGTGATGTTGAACATTTTTTCATATGCCTGTTGGCCATTTGCATTTCCTCTTCAGAGAAGTTTCTTTTTAGCTCTTCTGCCCATTTTTTCACTGGATTATTTTCTTTGTTGTTGTTGAGTCTCATCAGCTCTTTGCAGATTTTTGTGATCAGTCCTTTATCATTAGTGTTGGGTGCAAAAATGTTCTCCCAGTCAGTGGGGTTTCTCTTTGTTTTTGTTATTGTCTCTTTTGCTGTGCAGAAGCTCTTTAATTTGATGTAGTCCCAGCTTTTTATCTTTGCCTTCACTATCACTGCTTTGGGTGATGTATCTGTAAAGATGTCTTTGATGTGCAAATCACGTAGTGTTTCGCCTATATTTCCTTCTATATATTTTATGGTTTCAGGTCTTATGTCTAGTTCTTTAATCCATTTTGAGTTGATTTTTGTGTATGGTGTGAGGTAGTGGTCAAGCTTCATTCTTTTGCATGTAGCGACCCAGTTTTCCCAGCACCATTTATTGAACAAACTTTCTTTGCTCCAATGCATAGTCTTTGCTCCTTTGTCAAAGATTAGTTGACCATAAATCTGTGGGTTTATTTCTGGATTTTCTATTCGATTCCATTGGTCTGTATGTCTGTTCTTGTTCCAATACCATGCAGTTTTGATGATTATGGCTTTGTAGTAGAGTTTGAAGTCTGGGAGTGTGATGCCTCCATTCCCTTCTCTTTTTTTCAGGAGAGCTTTGGCTATTCGGGGTTTTTTGTGATTCCATATGAATTTCATCAATAATTGTTCTATTTCTTTGAAGAATGACATTGAAATTTTGATTGGAATAGCATTGAATCTGTATATTGCTTTTGGTAGGATGGCCATTTTAATAATGTTTATTCTTCCAATCCATGAGCAGGGGATGTCTTTCCATTTCTTTGTGTCTTCTTCTATTTCTTTTAACAGTGTTTTATAGTTTTCTTTGTATAGGTCCTTTACCTCTTTTGTTAGATTTATTCCCAAATATTTGAATTTTTTTTTGTTTCAATAATAAAAGGGATGGTTTTTTTGATTTCTTCTTCTTCAGATTTATTGTTTGTGTATAGGAAGCCTGCCTCCCTTTTTTTAAATATCATTTTTGACCTATCATCCTCCATAATTTGCTTAATGATGATGTGTAAATGTTTTTTTCTGCTAGAATGTCAATAGCACAGGAGCAAGAATCTTTGTCTTTTTCATTTACCACGTGTCTCAGGTACCAAAGACCGTGTCGAGAACATCATAGGGCTCTATAAATATCCCTCAAGTTAAAAGAATTTGATTTTTATTTACACTATGTGCTTAGAAAACTTTAATTTTAAAAATTAAAGAAAGTCTTCAACCTCAAAACCCTACAAAAAGAAAATATCTCATACTTAAAATATTATTCAAACATCTTGGTTTTCTGTTAAGAGTACCACTTTCAGTGGAGGGTAAGTGCCCAACCCTGATACATACTAACCTTTCTGAAGAACAAACAGTTGGCAAGCACTCTAGTATGAGTGATAGTTACATAAATATCTTTTAAATTTAATGGTGATTTCCATAAGGTTTTACAATATGTAGTCATTATAATGGAAAGAAGATGCAATACCTTTGAGGGGTAATTGGACAGTTCTGAGTTTATTGCTCATTAATTTTTGCCTGGTCTTATTTAGAAAAATGATTTTAAGAAGCCTTTGAAGGTATAGATAACAACTTTTAATTAAGTTAAACTTTACAAATTAAGATAGAAAATCAAAGATGGGACAAATAGTTAAGAAAATTACTTAAACCTATGTGCATTTACAGCCTGATGACACTGGTATTAAATTTGTCTCTACACTCTGTGTCCATTAATATGAGATTCATGTACAAGTAATAGAAAGATTCAATGTATGGTGGTTTAAATAATATAATGTATTGAAGTTCAGAGATGTAAAGTCCAGCTCTGGTATAGAAACTCAAGTTCACTGGTTCTTATGGATCCAGGAGATTTCCTGTACACACCTCTGCCTTCTCCATGCAGTACTTCTCCTGATAGTCCAAGATGGTAGCATTCCTGTTCTGAGCAGCAAATTAGAGAAAGAGAATAAAGGAACAAGGGTCACCTGCCAATTGTTTCCTAAGAAACATTTCCCAAAAATTGCCACTGGATAATTCTATTTTATCTCATTGTCCAGAACTTAGCAAAGTGACCACTTGTAATTGCAAAGGAAGCTGGGAGATGCAGTCATCCTTCTAGGCAGACTTGGGTCCTACTCAAACTTCCATCACAATGGACAAAGAATCTGCCACCACTGCATGGCAACAGAAAGAAGAATGAGAATATGGTCAGGTCAAGATAACAGAATTTGTAAAGACAACTTTACAGTAGTTTTTGAGAAGTTTACAGTAGTTTTTCACAAAAAGATTAAAAAGGAAGTCTTCGTTAAAAAAAGAAAAAGTTTGGACTCACCATACTGATGCATCTTATCTTACTGGACTATTTCTTATAACAACTCAATAATGCTTTGACAGTTTAGAGAAAACATGTCTGCAGATATTTGTTTTTCTGAGTTCATTTTTACCATGTTTTCTTGAATTGTAATGAAAACATGTCTTTGGATTCCATCTTGCAAATGCACTGACATTAACAATTACACGTACATATTTGTTTCAGAATTAAAAACTCTATTTACCTGCAGTTACGGAAAAGAAACCACTGCAATCACAGAGACTACCAGAACATTTCAAGAAATGGTATGTAGCTTTCCATTTACAGCTTTATCAGTTCTTACGACATAACATGTCTGGGAATCATCATCAACAGATTACACTTAGCACATAAAGTTAAACCTATTTACCATCCCTGTGCCATCTCTAACAGGAGTATTAAGAAATTTTCAAGTAATACATGTTTGAATTAAATGGATGACCTATAAATAATGCATTTTTTACAACAAATATTCTACACAAAATATTCTATTATTCTAAGAACAATATAGGTTTTGTAACGAATGAAATAATAGCTGCTATTTTCTGATCACTTACCAAGTACTAATAACACATTCTGTAAAATATTTTAGCTAATCCTTTCAAGGAACTGTAAGGCAAATATTATTATATTTCTTCAGTTCTAAGATACAACTGATTATTATAATAACTCTGGGGAGTGCTGAGGGAGGGAAAAAAGATGGAAAAAATTACAATGTACACATTGATTGCAACACTCCATCCAATATCAAATGTGTTAAAATCCATTTCTCAGAATTGACATTATAATGATATTCACAGTGATACAGCTGAGAAAACAGGCATTGAGAGACTAAGAACTATGTCCAGAATCACAGAGATAATAAGTTGCAGAACTGAATTTACACCAAGCTTGTCTCACTCCACTGAAATACCAACAAAGATAGTTGAGTCTATGGTGAAACTGATCTGCAGGAAGAGATTGGCCATACCTCTCTGCCTATAAATGCACCCAACAGATGGTGGGAGTTATCATTGAACCTGGCTATAAATCTTCATAGATACAAAATGAACATCACTTTATTGCACCTTCTTTTTTTTAGGGAGACACTCAAATAGCCCCAAATTGTCAATAGCTCTTTATCGATGTAGGCTATAAAAATCAAAGAACAAAGATGTTACACAGTTCTAGAAAATGATGGTCTGAAGTCCATTTTTTTAAATTTAGAATGACAAAGCACTGCCACAAGAAAATCAGTATATAGAATTGGATAGAATAGGTCAATTTCTGTTCTATTTTAAAAGATGAAAGAAAAAAACTAAATGTACCCAAAAATGGTAGAAAAAATACATTATGTTTCATAAATCATGGGTGATTTCTTTTTCTTTCTTTTGCTTTTCTGTTTCTCAGATTTTATTTTTACATAGAAATAATAACCTTTCTAAGCAAAACTTAGAAAGAAACAGTAAAGGGCTTATTCACAGTCTCATAGCCAAGGTAGCAGGTCATATAGCAAGAATAGGATTCTAGCAGAAGCACAGGCTGAAACTCTCTCTGCCCCAAGAGCATCAGCATTTCTCTCTCAAGACCCAGACAGGTCAATTCAACATCACTTTTCTACCCACAATGAATAAAAGAAGTGATGTTTTATAAAATCAAAAAGACCAAAATAAGATACTCCAAAAAGTACTCAGAACATTTAACATTTAGAGTAGACATTTCTCCTTTTGTGGTGCTATCTTGACAGCATTCCTTTACAATTCATATTATAAAGATGAAAAGGGAAAGGCAATGGGAGGAGAGACAAATCAAGGAAAAACACATGTCAAAATTTGATCGAAACCTGCAGCTTCTCTCAGACTTTTGTCTAATGAATAGATGCCAGAGGGTAGGAGAGGAATTATTTCCTTCCTTTTCTTTAATTTTCAATCCTTAGAAATGCACAAAAAAAAATGCACGCTTGTCTAGTATAACCTCTTTGAAGATGCTCCTTGACTATTTTTCTAAAGATGTAATTCTGAAAGGATTTTTTTCTGTTTCTCATAGTTACTCATTATTTAATGTTCTGATTTTCTACACCAGCCCTTTTTCCTATTTTATGTTGCTTTTCTCACATGGATTTTCTTTTGAGATTATGCAGCCTGTAACCTGACTACCCACATCAAGTTATTTCAATTACTCCCCAAGGTTTTTATTAGATATAGAAAAAGTCAGCTTTCTACAGCCTGCATATTTATGGCTGCACTTATTTTTCAGAACTAGCAAGAGAGAAAGAGGAAAAAGGGAAGAATTGAATGGAATATTAAAATGTTTCTTAAAATGGTAGAATAAGAATTAAAGAAACAGCTCCTGTTTTCTTCTTCTTGTGTTTTTACATATGAGATCAAAAATTTTCTATATGTAGCTCTATCTTGAACCATTTCCAGTGGTTATAAAGCATTTTAAATTGTAAAAATGTGGGAGTCATCTTTAACTGGGGTACTCATTCACCAGTGTGGAGCCTAAGAACAGCAGTGTTCTGTGAGATCTTTACAATCACCAAAGGAGATGGCTCGCAAGCACTCTTACAGCTTCCAGCATGACAACAGTCACAACAATGAAGGGAGAAGGGTCAAAACTCCTTACTTCTCAGACATGCAACCTGGGGCCCAGAGAACAGGGTAGAGGACTCCCCCTCCTTCCTAAGGCCTCCTTTCCTAACAATGGGAAATAGCAGACTGGTTATGAATGTAGGTCCTGGAATCAGTGTGTGACTTGGACAAATCATGGAATTCCTCTGGCCTGTTTCTACATCTATACAAAAAAAAAAAAAAAACAACTATAAATGGAGATTATGGTTTGATGAGTCCAATTGCCAAAGGCGATCCCAGAATTTCTCTCTGGAGTGCCTGAAAAAGCCAGCTTCAATGGACTGTCTTTGCCCCATTTTCCTGAGGGGAGAGGCTCCAAACACCCAGAGTTTATGGGGTTCAGAAGACAAATCCAGTCTTGTAAGATTGCCTTTCTCTAACAAAATCAATTCCTTAAACTATATCAGCTGACATTGTGGATTTAAAAACCTGGTGTATGGTTGACATATCAACATGTATTTTAGATGAAAAAAATTCATAAATTATCTGCTTCCAAAATGAACAGATGTATCTGCTCTAAAAAGCAAACAGACCTCAGCCCCTGAGTCTCCACCAGCATACTGAGAAGGGTGCACTGACCAGTTATGGGTTGCAAGTAGCATCTCTCTTCTCTGTTTCTGAATGGGACTTTACTAGTCTGGAATTAGAATGCCTTTTTCACTGGCAGCTTTCCTCATTTTGTCTTTGCAAGTTTAGTAAACCTTGGGGTAAGCACCTGTTTGGGGTTGTTTTGTGTTAAGTGCTTAAGGGAAATTTTTTTCTCTGGGCCCAATCTTCCACTCCTACGGTTCGAGACTGCTCCTTGCTGTGCACCCTTATGCTCACCCACTTATGAGGAGAGTGGGTAGCAAAGACTACCTGGAAGTATAAAAATATAAAAAATGTGGTGTTAACACTTTGCTAAAATGCATGTGTTTGTAGCTTTACCTCCCCAACCCTTAGTCTCCTAGTGGCAAACCAAATTTGATCTTGAATCAGTTCTCCAACCAACTCCCATCCCACATACTCCAAAAAGCTTCATTTGATGCTCCTTTTCTTTGAACTTTGGTTAAACCACTGGAAATGGAAGAGGATCTGACAGACTAAAGACACCAAGGAAAAGGAGCAAATTTAGGCCAGAATATGAAATTCACATTCAGGTTATCTGCATGGGAAAGTGGGGTGAGATGGATAGAAAAGTAAGATGGGTAGTAAAGAAGTGAAGGAAGAATTTCTAAGGGCCACTGAGGAGGGAATGACCCTGAAGCAGAATTCAAGTGAGGAGGGAAGATGGAAGAAGAAAGGCACTTTCTATGTGATGCAGGAACTATGCCTAAGACAGCTGTGACTGCAGCTCCATGATCCCTTCTCATGATCATAACTGTTTCTTCAACTGCTCTGAAAAGAACCACATCCACCTTATCCATATTCCACAACACAGTAAAGTCACGCTTGTTGCTCTCCAGTGAATCAGGAAGTCTCAAATTCATGAGACTGATCCTTCACACCTTCATTGCAACTGCTGATAGTTTTGAGTGCCAGTCACTATAATAAACACAAAGGAAAATAGATTAAATACTAATGTCTATTTAGAATACAAGCAAGTCTTGAACCCTTGCTGTCTGGTTCTGTAAGCTCAGTGAGATCCTTCTGTGATACACTCTCCCTCTTGTGTGAATAAAATAATGGGTTATACCAGTAAAAAAAACCCAACTTCTCATTCACTTAGAAAATCAGCAGTAGCACAGCCCCACTTCTGTCTGTGTAATGGCCTCCCCATCAGGTGGAATATATGCTGTGCAGCTGAACACCATCCCCCTCTGCTCCCTTGTCCAGCTACCTGGCCCCATGTTCTTTTGCATTTTTCACTGTTTCCAAGTCATTATGGCTGGGAACTATTCTGGCGAAAGTAGAACCAGGACTTCAATGCACAGCAAGTCAGAAGGTGTCAAAGTGAGAATTAGTTCAAGAATTGACCAGGCTGCAGGAAGAAGAGAAGCTGATACTAGAGATGTTCTAGGCAGAATACACACAAGGGAGCAGTTCAGCCTGTTGATGGACTTAAAGAGACCTGACAGGAAGCATTTCTCTTCCTCAACAAGCAAAGGAACTACTGAAGGAGTTGCCTGGGCACAGAAGAACCACTTTCAGATCTCACTCCCAAAAAAAGAATAAGTTAATGTCCTTTCAGGTCCCAGGCACCTAATCATGTTTTCTACAGGAATACAGCCAAGGACCACTGGTCAGTGTGTGACCCTGCAGGACCATTCATCAGCAAGATGGGTGAATTTAGCTGGAGTGTCATTTGAAGTTTCAATGATTATTATTACTCTTATTGATTTTAGTTACCACTTATTTAGTTCAGGATGGGTCAACAAAGTACCAGAGACTGGGTAGCTTAAAAACAACAATATTTATTTCTCATAGTTCTAGAGGCTGAAAGTCTAAGATAGAGAAAACCAGCATGACTAGGTTCTGGTGAGAGGCTCTTCCAAGTTGAAAACCACTCATGTCTTCTTGTATCTTCACATGCCATAGCAGAAAGTGAGCTATTTCCCTGGCCTATTACAAGGTCACTAATCCCATTCATGAGGGTTCACCCTCATGACCTAATCACTTTTCAAGAACTTGCACTTCAAATACATTCATGATGAGTTTAGATTTTGACATATGAATTTTAGGAAGACACAAACATTCAGTTCATAAAAAGTACCTTCTCTAAGCCCAACACTATGCAGAGTATGTAATATATCCCACCCCATTTAATTCACAAAGCAAACCTATTTTGCAGATGAGGAAACTGAGGCTTAAAAAGACTCAGTAATTTGCCCCATGTCCACTATCTTGTGAGTGGTAAACATTTAGCCTGTGTCCATTTCACTGGGAGTCCATGCTTCCAACAGGTCACACTGCTCCTTTTAGATGCTGGCCTCATACCACCATCCTGCAATCTAGGACAATCACCACTTGTCCTGGAGCAGCTGAATGTCAAAATTATATACCATAGTCCAGCATTCTATGTCAGAGTGGTCTTCTCAGAAAGGGATCAGGAAGAATAAAAGGATGAAGACATAAACTATAAATGAGTATTAATCCAAGTTTTCTAAATTCAATTATAAATACCAGGGCTTATTGTTTTTATATTCCCATGATCTCTAATATAGGACAAAATAGGATTTGGTGACTTTAACTGGTTTTTTGAGCATTCACTATTGTATTCCTGCCCGAAAAAATACATAACATTAATTTAATCATAAGGAAACATAAGACAAATCCAAATTGAAGAACTGTTTATAAAATAATGGGCCTGTACCCTTCAAAAGTGTCAGGGTCATTAAAAAAAAAAAAAAGAAAGAAAGATAAAGAAATAGTCCAGATTAAAAGAGCCTGAAGAGATATAGGACTAAATACAATGTGTGATCCTGATTTGAATCCTGGTTGAGAAAGTGTTCATTAATGAAACAATTAGTGAAATTCAAATAAAGTCAGTAGATTAGACAGTACTATTGTATTAATGTTAATTTTCTGATCTTTGATCATTGTATAATGATTATAAAAGAGGTTCACTTTTAGGGAATCTGGGTAAAGTGTGTTTGTATATCCTCTATTCTATTTTTGCAAATTTTAATAAATTATTTGACTTTTGGAAATTGTTTCAAAATGAAAAATTTAAGAGATTTTCTTTAAGACAGAGAGTATTGGGGAGAAGCAATGAAGTCATCTTTGCCAAGCAGAAGTATTTGCTCAGTAAATTGAGTATTTGGTCTCAACTCAAAATGTTGAAAGGAGAAGACAAAAATTATTTGTAACAAAACAACTAGGACATTTCTGTTTGGAAACCCTAATCCAGTGTGGTTACAATAACAAAGACAGTTTAATAGCCATTTTTGAAATGCTTGATCTAAAAGACAAGAGCTTACAGATAGATGCACTCTATGCCAGCACGTATTGAAGCTTGCTATTTCTCCTAAGGACCAAATGTATCTGCAGTATGCAATGCTTGATAATAATAGAAAGTTTTAAAAGAGAAACATCTCAAATTGAGGCATCTCATATAGCAGGATACATTTCCCTTCTTTTATTAGCAGACATCATCCCCATTTTTAGTACTTTCAAAGCTTTCCAATTTAAAGAATCATTAAACATTGGAGACTTTCTGATCCAAGTGGGACTACTTCTTAGGATTTAACTGTGCAACCCTTTCTGATTTCTTATTTCACTCAAAACTCGTCCAGGTAGAAGCGGGACACCTAACAATGTCTATAATGGGAGGAGTGTGTGCTTTTGATTCTTCTGTTAGGTCAAGATTTTCATCCCGTACCCCTTAAATACAGATGTCTACAAATTCAGAATCAAATGTCTTACACTTCTTTATGTAATTGTCATTGGTAAGGGCTCCTGAAACCTAAGGGATCTCCTTCACAGATCCCTTTTGTTTAGGTCTAGAGATAAAGGACATCATGAAGAAAGGTTACCACTGCTTGTCTACATAGTTTAGATGAGCTTGCCAGGTTTTGTCAATTCCAGCGCATCCTAAACTGTGCCTTTTTCCTCTTGTCTTCTCTTTTACATCCTTTACTCTCATTTTCACTTGATTTTTGTCCCTTCTACTTTCCTTTTTCCTCTCCAATATTGTGATAGTGCTAAAAATAGAAAGGTGAAAAAAGCAAAGCCCCTATATTGGAGAAGATCATAGCTAAATGTAAAGAAGACAAATAAGTAAGCAATTGTGGTTCTTGAAAATAGCACCAAAATAGCTGAGACTTTTGGTGGTGAGAAGCACTTAACTCTGCCTGGAGAAGTAGAGGAAGACTTAATAGAAAAGATACATGTGAGCAAAGAGCTCTGTCAGAAAAGAGAGAGAGAGAGAGGAATCCAAAAAGCATAGAGAGATAGTGACTCAGTGCAGAAACTACACGGGCAAAATATCTTTGAGGAAAAGGAAGAGAAAAGTTCAGCATGGGTAAAGGAGACTGGTGGAGCTGTGTCAAGATTTGAACAGGGAGTAGATTAGAACCATGTTGGACAGTTTATTACATTCTATTAAAAACAGATGTTTGAGGATATCATTTATCTAGTTTGTCACAGAAATTCAGAACCACACTTGTGAATTTGAAAGCATTTTCAGTAGTAGAAACGCCATCAAAAACTGTCACAATTATTAAGTGCCTACTATTTTGAGTTTAAGGTCAAAACATTAGTCTGAATGTTTCTGTTTATTACAAATTTTTTTTAGAGAAAAAAGAAGGAATATAAATTTCTCATGGTAGCACAATGAACTATTGTAGAATACTCTGAGTTCTTTGGTGTTGGGAGAATTATGTACACCACACCTGGTAAAACAATGTAAAACAATGTTACTTCATTAAAACCGTTTTTTTTTTTTTTTTTAAGTTTAAATCAGAACAGGGAGGGAGGGACACACAGTGGTCTGAGGTGGTGTGAGTCTAATGGTGGATGCAAAATGGTAGTGATGGGGATACCCCAATGTTACCTCAGTTAAAAATAAATAAATAAATTTTTAAAGATAAATTCCTCCTGGTAGATTTTAACTGGATTACATGAATGTTTTCTAAATTTTTTCAAATGTTTTCAAAATTATGAAAATATAAGAAAACTCTACATTATTTAAAGCCTAGTAAAAGTTAAATACCATTATTAGTTATTTTAAGTCAATGTATGACACCACATTTTCCATGACCTTTTTATGCCCTTGCTGATTCAATTTTCTGAATGGCAGAAGCCTGATGGGCACAATGGAGTAAGCATGCTTCACCTCTCTGTCCCATTGAATGCAGGAATAAAACCTGGACAGCTAGTGGAGGACTCTGGAAAGATAGCAGCAGGTCAATTGAAGAAGAAACCACAATTAAGAGTACCACCATATTTACCCAAAGGACACAGAAACATCAATTCCAAAGAGCACCTGCACTCCTATGTTTATAGCAGCACTGTTTACAATAGCTAAGCTTTGGAAACAACCCAAATGCCCAAAAATAGATGACTGGATCAAGAAGATGTGGTACATATATACCATGGAATATTACTCAGCATTCAAAAAAGATAAACACATGCAATTTGCAGCAACATGGATGGCACTGGAAGGGATCATGCTCAGCGAAATAAGCCAAAAAGAAAAAGAAAAATACCGGATGGTCTCACTCATAGCAGGAATCTAGAAAACTTAAATAAGGGACCAGGAAAATGAATATAAGAAAGTGAAAATCAAAATCAACAAAAAAACTATGAACCAGAGACACTTTTTGGGGGGTGGGGGGCGGGAGGGGAAGGATTGGGGTCAGAATGGGGCGTTTGCAATTGTATGGGGGAATATAAAAATAAAATTTAATATTTAAAAAAAAAAAAAAAAGAGTACCACCAACCCGGCAGTGAGATTTGCAAAATTCGAGATCCTCTTGAATCTCCATACCTGGGCTTCAGGCCACCCAAAACCCAGAAATAGACAGTGGCAAAGAAAGATCACATTAGAAGGAACCATCTAGTTCCCACTTTAGAAGAAGGGAAGCAGTTTTCTGGCAATTTCTTATCTTAGGACTTCAAAAAAAGAAACCCTATTTTTCCTTCCGTGCTCAAGTCAGCACCACTTCTTCAGAGCCCTGAGCCCCTATAACTTATTTTATTTGCATTACAGTTTAATAACTAGAAGTGTCCTATGAACAGAGACCATATCTTTTGTATTTACTGCTGTGTCCCTAGCATCTGTTACAATTTCTGGCACATAAGAAGTACTCAATAAATGTTACTGAATTCATGAATTTCTAAATTTATGGAGACTTGCAGTTAAATAGGTTGAGGTTGAGCACATACTCTGCATACTATGGTCAGACACTAAGAATTACAAACCCACTGAGTAGGCTATTACATGTGTTTTATCAGTTGATTTGAATGCACAGAAAATGAAGTACTTGCTGCTGTGGTCAACACTGACCCAGCAGTGCACATGAACTGAAATTCATTAATGAAAATATAACCAAAGCTGCAGCTATGTGAAATCTGTCTTTTATCTCAATCACTACACAACTGACCAAGCCAGGGTTTAGTCTTTGATGATCAATAGGAACCCTTTTCCTCCCTTAATTAGGGACAGATAGATCCTCCATTGGGCCACCTCAACAAATTGTTATATGTCCCTGTTTCTTAGTCTAATTTTTTCCATTTCTCTAAACTATTTGTTTAGCCCAAAGTATGTGTCTCTTAATGATAGTGCCAGTTCTTCAAATGCTCACCTTGTTTTTGCCACATCCCACAAGCTGGGAGCTATCTTTCTTTCCTGCTCACATCTTCCAATTCTGCCTCAGTAGGTATTTTTTATAGTAATCTCTTTCTAAATTGGGTTGATCTCTAGTTGGCATGGCCAGCTTCACTCACAGCAAAATGAGATCATGAGAGGAAGACCACACTACATACAGGTGGAGAAAACAGAAGATCTAGGGAGGAAGAGGGACAGAAAATGTTGATGGGGCTGGCAAAGGATAGCAGAGAAAGCAGGAAAGGGGAATTAAGTAGAGAAGGTGATGTGGGATTTACAAAACTAATTACATAATTTCATGAAAACAGACTTCCTAAAGGAACTCAAAGTATCAATGGTAGAAGATGCAACAACTTTGGAACACAGTTTGAGGCTCATATTATAATACCCATGAGGACTATATAAACATTTGAGTGAAGAAAAGAAGGTACTTTCTCTCTCTTTTGGTGAATATTTGTCATGGCTGTTTTTAAATCTACCTCAACTGGTTACCATTGGCCTGCCATGCTCGTCTTGAGCAGCACAGTGACATGGGTGGTGTGGGCCTGGGGGAGAGGCTGCTCATGTCGCCTGCTATGACAGGTTTTTTTTTTTTTTCATTTTCCTCAAGCTCTGTGGGTGCTCTGCACCTCAAATTCCCAGCTAATAAGGAAAATTATTGGCCTGACCTAATCCTTTAATTTTTTCCCACTCATGGCTTGAGCTTTCATTGCCTTTCATTTTTCATTAAGAGGAAAATCAAAGAGTGAAAATTAAACACCTCCTGATTTATTGTCTCACTGAAAATGGGAAGTGGAGAGTTGTGGAGCTGGAACTGAATTACAGTTCCAGAGGATTCGTGCTTCACCATCAATACCATGTCAGTGCTGCCTTCGCTTCCCTCTTGAGAACAGGGAACAACAGAACAGTCAGGAATTCTTTGAGTCTACATTTAGGTTTCAGTGTTGTAAAATCTGGCAACTTCTCTGAGCAGAGATATGAGGCTTGAAATCACACTGGATTTTCCTTTTTAAACTTTGGGATCAAGTTTTCATTAAATCTTTCACTGGTACTAGTTAAATGTCTACTCACATAGACATTACTCTTCAGGTATAAAGGGTGTGTCCAAATCATGTTAATTCCCTGCTACATGCCATGCTCATGGCAGCTACTCAACAAATGACTGGAATGTGAAGAAATGCATGCATGCTAAGCTGAACTGATTTCTCTTAATTTGTATGTTTGTATGCATTTTTAATAATACCCTGCCTCACTGCAAAAAGAAAATAAAGGAAGTATGGCAGTTCCTTAAAAAAAGTTTAAGCAGAGCATTACCATATGGTCTAGCAATTTCAATTAGGGATGTACCCAAAGGCATTGGCAGCAGGGACCCAGACACTTACACAGCAATATTCATAGCAGCATCATTCACAATAGCCAAAAGTGGAAACCACCCAAATGTTTATCAACAGATGCATGTGTAAACAAAGTGTGGCCTATAAATACAATGGACTATTATTTAGCCTTAAAAAGAAGAGAGTTCTGATGCATACTACAAATGAATGAACTTTGTAAATGTTGTACTAAAGGAAATAAACCAGGCACAAAAAGGTAAATCTTGAATGATCCCATTTATATGAGGTACCTAGAATGATTTCATTCAGAAAGACAGAAAGTAAAATGGTGGTCATCAGAGGTTGGTGTGTGCTTCATTCTTTAATACGTTCAGAACTCCAATTTGGAATAGTGGAAAAGTTCTGGATGGATTGTAGTGATTGCATAACAATTTGAATGTACTTAATGCCACTGAATCATATACTTTAGCAGGATAAAACAGTAGCTTATGTGTTATAGTTTTTAGCATAGGGTCATAGGTCAGCCATGGCTGTGCAGTGCCTTTTACCCTTGTAGATCTGTAAATGTCTATGCTGGCTCTGTCATAAAATGTGTTCACACACCACCATCCACCCCCCCCCAAACTTTCAGACTGGCAATTACAGGGGAATCTTTCTTTTCCCTTGAATTATACCAACCACCTAAGGTTGATTCTCTTACAACAGCAGACCAGCCTCCAAGGAACAAAAAAGCAGTGAATCTATGTCTTGACTCCCAGCTTAGAAGAACAATGTCCCACAGGGAGACAGAGCTCACCATTGCCAAATGGGTTTGATTCCAGTTCCCTCAAATTACTATGTAAAGATGGGCAAGTCACTTAAATAAGCCTCAGTGTCCCCAACTATAAAAGGTAAATACTACTCTGCCTACCTCACACATTTGTGCTGAGGCTTAAATGAACTAATAATACAAGTGCTTAAGAGAGTGCCTACAATAAAATAAATATTCAATAAATATGAATTTCATACAAGAGATACTTTGCAGGTGATAACAGGAGCTGAGGGAGGATGATCATGCATCTCCTTACAGTTGAAATATATCAACTCCACAGCCTAAACCTTGCTCATGCCAGCCATGTAGGGGATGCCACAGGAGGGAGCAGGAATACCAGCGGGTAATTAAATGAGACCTCTAGGGAGATGGGTGGTTTTCAGAGAATCATTTTTAGAGTTCCTCTCATCTGCTACCCTGTTCATTAATCTTTTAGGTAATTTCTTTCTGGTAACAGGTATATACCTTTTCTACATATCTAGCAGAAAGTTTATTTATCCACATTTAGAAAATGTCTTGAGGCCTGTGAATCCAAAGAGTATTGGCTTATATTAATATAATACCCAATGAACATAAAATCCATTAAGAAGAGTCAAGGTTGAAGTTATTTCCATCAGCGTGGAGAAGCACTGACTCCACAGTAACATTCCATCCATGATTGTCGTCAGTCAGACTCCTGTACTGATAGTGAACTCCCTAACTTTATTTTCTTAATTTTAATTATTCAGGTGCATCTTCTCAAACCTTGGAGAGATTTATAAGAAGGTAAGTGGGAAAAGAATATAAAAACTTGCTTTTATATTGTATTTCCTATTTTGAAAAAAAAGTGGAAATTCTCTGTTGTTCTCCCTCCCTCAGTCACTTGTATTGTGTGTTTATAGCTTGTTAGTAACTACCCAAACACTGGAATGCTATCATTTCATGAACCAGTGAATGCAAAAAAACAAACAAACAAAAATATTATTTCATATTCCTTTTCTAGGAATAAAAAAAAAATATTCTTATGCATGTTGTGGCTTTAAAATTCAGAAACAGGGCCTCTCCTGGTGGCGCAGGCGGTTGAGCGCAGTGCTGTGAGGCTGTCTGCAGCCTCTGCAGCACCGGTTCAATCCTGGCCAGCCAGCAAGGGTCCCATATGGCATGGCAGACCTCTCCTGTCTTGCCCACTGTTCCCCTCAGCAGTGTATTTCATCAGTCTGCCTGTTCTGTTCACCACTCTGTCTCTAGTGAATCCTCTCACCTTTCCGAGCATCTGGCCTGTACCCTGATTCTTGTATTAATAAATAAATAAATCTTTAAAAAAAAATTTAAAAATAAAATAAAATTCAGAAACAAGGAATGGACATTCAATAAGCCCTTACCTTTATAAAGTTGATTGCAGGTACAGAGCTACACAGGTATTACAATATCCTACCAACCTGAATATAAGTAACCCAGATAAACTCACCTCTGCTTATTGATGACAAATGCTGTGAAAGGTACTAAGAAGATGGTAGTGTCTGCCCCTGTTGGAGATTTCAATCCACTCTTTTCAATTCTGTGCATCTGTCTACATTTATGTGGTCTTTCCTTAAGAGGAATGTGGGTTAAAGATTACAGAGGAGGGGAAATGGTGAAACTAAAATGAAAGAAAAATATTGAAAAATTTACCAAATGGTACGGTCAAACAAAGATTCTTTCACAGACCCAGCCTCTTATGCTGGTTACAAAGTGTTTCCAAGTGTTAAGCATTCAGATTCCATCTATGGCCTCTCAGTTTGTCTAGGAACCAACAGTTGGACCATCCAGCTATCGTCATATATGCCATGATTGGAAATGATGTCTGCAATGGGTAAGTTATTGAGAAAGGAAATTTTGAAATTTTTTTAGCTCTGGGTTTCCCCAGCTTCCCCACCTGACCAAAATCCATTACAGTAATGTGCTGTTGAATTGAATTTCTCCATCTTAAAGGCAAGTCCTAGACACATGTGAAATTAACAGAACCGACCCCTGAAGCTGAAATACCCTTTTAAAAATATCTGTTCCACTAATTCTCTCCCCTGGTGCCACAACAAATGGATGTGTCATCATCAGTTCTGAGTTTTATCACAAGAAAAATGCAACCACTAGCCATGAATCCTAGATCAAGAACCATGATTTGTTAAATAAAATAAGACATAATCACAATTAACTGGTAAGAACACCTTCCTCACTTACATCCAATATGATTGCTCATGTGATAGAGACAGCATAGACTTAGAGAATTCGTAAGAAAACTGCACATAACTTAAGGATAATCAATTTATGCCCATGGCCCATCATAAGAAAGCAGTTTTGCCAAACTGCTAATTCATTAGGGATTTCAAAATGTTTAATACCTTAGTGCCCCCACAACATCTGGGGATGTTTCTCTAAATCTGCTTATACCCCTAAGAATATGTAAGTCGTGTAAATGCCATCTATCCTGTGATGATATCCAAAAAGAAAAAATAGTTGATATCAGATCTAAAGGAAGTTCCTAGTAGTCACCCACTTTAGAAAATAGAATATTAAGGCCTAGTGGGGCTAAGTGACTTGCTGAGACAACTCATTTGATGGATAGCAGAACTGTACTTCACACCAAGTGGTGCTGGAAATCAGTCATCCTGTTCACTGTCTGCCCACCCTTTGCCTCCCTTTTCTTCACTCACCAAGCTAAGTCCACTCTGAAAACTAAATTTGCCCTCCCAGAGACCTCCATGAGCACCCTAGAGCTCTGTAGTGGAGGACATATAGACTCAATCATTAAAGTGAGTTCAGGGCAGGGGATACCATGCCATGATCTGGAGCTGCTGATGTGCCAGCCCCTTCTACCTGCTGCTTTCCAAAGAAGCCCAAGGTTAACCGAGACTAACTATACCCTGGAGACCCAAGTCTGAACTTCTGCGACGAGACACTTGGAACTCTCTGGTAAATAGCAAACACATCCCCAAAGTTGCCAGGAGCCCAAATCCATACCACTTTGTATCATTTCATCCCACAACAGAGAGGCAAGCACTATTGTCCCCATTTTAGGGGTGAGGAAACTGAGGTTTGGCAAGTTTAGGGAACATGCTTTTACTGCCATTGAGCAGCAAAGCTGAGAGCCAAACCAGGTTCTCTGGCTAAAATCTATCCTCTTTATATAGTCCACATGTCCCTTATTTGTTTTCCTTTATATGTTCATTTTTTTAAAGTATGTACTGAGCACCTATGGTATGCTAAGACTGTGCCAGTTTCTGGGAAACAATAGAAAGAGGCCAGAGTGCCTGACCTCAAGAAAGAAGAATTGTACTTCAGCCCCAACCCCATCACAAAACAGAAAAACCTGTGGTCAGATCAGCCATTGTCCTTCCAGCTTCTAGATCATATTTCCCTAAAGGAGAGAACAAGCAAACTGGTTAATTGCATGGAGTAAAAAGACTGACCCAAGAGCCAAAATCCTTAAAATTGCACTTTCCTATCAGAAGCTACTAACCCAGAAATGCTCCCGCCCTGCCTTGGTTTTCCCTTTCCAAAGAGGCAGAGGGCAGGCAGACATCAGCAGAGGCCTGTGCCAGTCTCTCCCCACCAGGGATCTGGGCAGAAAAGCAGCAAGCATTTGGGTGAAAGAACAGAGTTGGCAGTGTGGGACGTCCCTGCAGTGCCCACTTTGTGATGTCCTGTGGAGGGGTTAGAAAAATAAAAACAGATGGCAACTCTACCTCCCCATCTGCCAGAACATCAAGGTGGAGAGATAACCCAAAGTGAGCAAAGTGATTTCAAAAAGCTCAAGCCAGCAACAAGTTGTACAATAAGTCCATCCTAGAACAAGTTTCAGTTTTCTTTTTTTATGATGATGCTAGCTCTTAGAAATAATGCTGCTATGTGATTCTTTCTCAATTCTCTAAACTCATGCAGTTGCTCAAAAAATACTTATTAAGTAATTGATAATTACAAATGGAAAATAGCTTTTAGCATCAAAAATTCAAGAAGAAAGGTAATGTAGACAAACACAGCTTTCTGATTGTGATCCTATTCAATTTGGACTGAGATAACCCAGCTTCCATGGGCTTTTCTCAAAAAGTTTTAGAAGATGAGTAAAGCAGAGGAGAGAAATTCCTGGAAAGTGGCAACTGTGAAGGAGTTACAGCAGCAGAAGTAGAAGCAGCAATGCCTATTTAGAAAAGCTCAAGACCTCCCAAGTCATAAGCTCCTACCCAGTGTTCCAACATGACATCCCTAGAAACTGCATGGTAATTGCTGGAAATGTGATTAAACTACAAAAGTGTCTAACACTAGCCACACATGCCAACCTGTTTGCATTTTTCATAGTGAATCTAGAAATTATAAATTGCCCATTTTTCAACTAATAAAGAGAGCCAGGAATGGCACACACAAGTTGTCTGTGTTCCAACCCCCAAGCATTTTTTTCAGTATTACTTCATATGTCACTAAGAGTAACTGATCAAGGCTACATTGAGGGAAAGCAGCCAAGCTGCTGACAGGTCACAAGCCTCAGGGATCCTGGACTACTGGGAAACATCCATTGTATCCAATCAAACAGTAGAGAAATCAGCAGGGAAGGAAATGGACATAACTGCTATTCAGAGGAATTCTTTCTCCTGTCCTCCTCAGTCAAGCCAAGGAAATGATAGGAAGTTTTCAACAAGCCCATGTTCCTACTTACACTCATTTTTTGGGAACCCAAAATCTCTATGTATGGATAATGTGAGTCCACCATTCCTAGACTGTGGCTCTTCAAGGGAGTTAGATGGAAGGTCAGAGACTGATTGCAGCTGACAGGCCTAAAGAAGTTTAAAAAACACAAGTGCTAGCTCTTAGTGAGTTTTGAGCACTCAATCAGGACAAGTCTCTGGGGTTTAACTCTGGTTCTGGGAAACATTTTCTGTAGCAACTGCTTACTTCTTCCTTGAAAGGGGGACACACCTCTCTGGCATCAGCCCAGTGAAATCCAATGGAATACCTGCCAGGGTAATGAAACGAGCACAGCCAGCCCTGCACCCAAGTCATGAGGCTTATTCTACATGATCAGATACAATTCATTTGGCTGAGGACAGACTCTGAGGCACCCAAGGGGCAAGGTCCTCTATCTGTGGCCAGCCGAGCCATGTGTTCCTGCCATGTGTGAGATGGTCCTGGCGGGCACCACTTTCTCTCATATTTTCCCAAGCAAAATATCACATCCTCAGGGCTGCTTTTCAGATTTATCATCTGTTAATTCAGGACCCTCAACCCCTAACCTCTCCCCACCTCCCCAGTGACTGGCATAAACTCAAGGTGTATAAGGAGGGCTGCAGGGCATTGCAAGCCTGGCAGGCAAAGTAAGGCTATCTTGGCTACAGAACACATGGTTAAGAAAGTTAGGTTCAGGGGCCTCCCCTGGTGGTGCAGCGGTTGAGCGCTGGGCTGCAAAGCTGCCCGCAGCCTTTACAGCACCGGTTCGAAATTCCAGCCGCCAGCGAGGGTCCCACATGGCGCACAGACCTCTCCTGCTGCCTGCTGCTCCCCTCAGCAGTGTACATCGGTCCTTCTGCCTGTTCTGCTTCCCACTCTGGCTCTGGTGAATTCTCTCATCCTCCCATGCTTCTGACTGTACCCAGTGCTTGTATAAATAAATAATTAAATATTTAAAAAAAAAAAAAAGTTAAGGTTAGGTTCAACTCAACCTTTGACTGATATCAGAAATATTCTAGCTGTTTCCCAAAACACTGGGACCCTTTGGTTTCTAAAATATTACTGCTAAGTCCCCTGAAAATCCACTAGAAGAGAAAGAATACACAGATCAATATGGTACTGTGGATTTTTCAGAGCATATCAGAAGGCACTTGCTGTGGCTCTATCAGGTGACCTGTCACTAAAACTGTTTGCCCTTGACTGAACTAAGAATTTGTTAATTTTGCTATGTGCATTAAAGAAATTCTTGTCAACACACATTTGCAAGTTATGTAACTGTCCACAATATATCAAAGATGCCTGAGAAATGTTCCATTAGCAACATCAAGTCTTCCATTTCTATTTCACTTAGTAATTAACCATTTGGGTTATGCTTGCTTAAATTACAGGATGCCTTTTCCTAAATATGAATTAGCTCAAATTCTTCATTGTTTGTTAATATGATGTGTTACAGTAATTGATTTACATATATTAAACCATCCTTGCATCCCTGGCATAAATACCACTTAATCATGTTGTAAAATCCTGGTGATATACTGCTGAATTCTATTTGCTAGTATTTTTCTGAATATTTTTACATGGATGTTCATCTGGGATATTGGTCTATAATCTTCTTTTCTTGCACTGTCTTTGTTTCATATCAGTATTAGAGTATTGCTACCTCCATAATCACATGGACTTCTTCCCTATGTGTGCATTTATGCATACTCTACTTTTCTTATAAGGATGCTAGGCTTTGTAGTAGCAGTTAGTAAAAGGTCTCCTTTTAACCCAAAATAACCTCATCTTTACTAATTATACCTGCAAAGACCTTATTTCCACATTCTACTGATGCCTTGCCACCCATGACAGGATCATTAGGTAAATTTCTGAAGCTTTAAGGACTCGAAATAGAAAACAACTTATAGCATTATTCCACTTATGTTAACAACAGGCAATTTAGAGCCTAAAGAGTAGATGAAAACCTTTGAGAATTCTGTACTTTCCTCACAGGTTAATGCAGGATTGTCTCTTAATGCAAATTTAATGTGTTCCTGAAAGTCTATACAAAAGTCACTGTTCAAAAAATGTATATATAACAGACATATGTCAGTTCACTTACATTTTCATCTTTGTCTGAAATTCTTTTATTTATGCCTATGCTCTTATAACTACTTTTCAGAACTTTCCTTTTCCTTTTTAAACTAACTTTTATGAAATAAGTAGAGAAAATGTATTTAAAACCTCAAATTTCCTTTATAGAACACAAACACTACTATACAGAGAAACACAGTGATGTAAAATGAAATTGCCTACTGGCAGATATTATCTTGGGGGTGTATTCTGAAATAGCAGTTAGTCAACTTTTATGAATATAAAAGTTCAAAATCAGTGTAGAAAGGACAGATAGAATGTGAACACATAATGTCACTTCATTTATCAGTGAAATTTTACTTCCCAAACTAGATATATGTGAAAAGTTTTAAAGACCAAAATTGCAGACCTTAAAGTATCAAATATCAGACTCCTTCAAGAGCAATATCAGACTCTTTCAATCCCATCCTATCCATGTACATCAGTTAGGATAATTTAGTTTATGTTGCAGAAACAAATACCCTCTAAAATCTTAGTAATGTGAAGCAATAGACATTTAATTCTCACTCACACTACATGTCTATCAGGGATCGCCATGGAGTTCTATCCTAGGAACCATAGTGGTGAAGCAACTGTTATCTAGAACACTACACTGAGAAGACCATTGCAGATTCATTGCAGATCCATGGCAAAACAAGCATTCTACAGGCTCTCATACCAGCAAACATGATACATGTCACTTTTGTTCATATGTCATTGGCCAGATCAGTCACAAAGCCAACCTCAAGGGAGTCAGGAAGCCAGGAATATTTTGCAAGTACTACCAATAACCACTATGTATTTGTGTGTGTGTGTATGTGTGTGCACACGCAGTGGAGGAAAGGGGGAGTATCTTGCATTTGCCCACATAAATCCTTATAATGTACTGATATTTTCTGTTCCTTTCACCAACAGGAAGATTGACCCAGTCCCAGGAATGACCACTCCTGAGAAATTTTACTCCAAAGTGATGCAGACACTGAAGTATTTAAATGCCCACCTGCCAAATGGCAGTCATGTTATTTTATATGGCTTACCAGATGGAAGATTTCTCTGGAATAACTTGCACAACAGATATCATCCTCTTGGTATTAGTTTATAAATATTTTACTCAATATTTTTACTCTTTAACAATGTCAGTGTATGTTCAAATATAAGTAGTTCAAACTACAGAGGAATACTTAAAATGCCATCACAGCATATGGGTCTGAAATGAAGAAAGTAAGAGCTGCAGGTGCAAGATCTACGAGTCAGTATCCAAAGGTAGGGAGAACCAGGTCCAAAGCCAGAAAGAACAGAAGTGTTTAATGAAGAATTAGGACAAATAGAAAGGTAAGAGTTGAAAACAGGAAACTCCTTTAACAATAGATGAAATCTCAAAAGAGCTGATGAAGCTGAAACAGGAGGTAAAGGAAGCGATGTCTCTAGAACATCAGTGGTGAGTGCCCCCTGGTGGCCCGTTAGAATTCTGTAGAACTTGGTTCTGCAGTGTGTTTGCGCTCTGCTCCTATAGTCTCTTAGTGTCTTTGGTGCTGAAATACTTTTTAAAAACTTTTACAGTACTTTAAAAGAAAAAAAACTTTTCATAACATCTCTAGTCTTCCAAATGTTCTAGAAACGTTGTAAAAGTTGTCATAATTCACATTAGGAAAGACTACCATGCTGACCCTAAAAAGGAGATAGATGAAACAGATGTTTTTATTAATTCTATTTTATAAATGAAAAATTGAGCCTCAGAGAGGTTAAGTTGTTTGCCAAATGTTGCCTTGATCACTGTATATGTAATCTTGGTGTAGCATGTTCTTCTTTCTGTGTTTCAGGGAAAGAATGCCCTTTCAAAAAATAATTAGTAAGAGCCTACTATGTGCCAGGAATTATTCTAGGCACTGAATAACTAGAAGTGAACACAATAGTCACAAATTTCTGCCAATATCAGGC
Organism: Talpa occidentalis; assembly: GCF_014898055.3. Classification (NCBI taxonomy): domain Eukaryota; kingdom Metazoa; phylum Chordata; class Mammalia; order Eulipotyphla; family Talpidae; genus Talpa; species Talpa occidentalis. Next base: position 110,835,670 of record NW_026555331.1, on the reverse strand, counting down.
CTATATTCCAGCAGGAGAAAGACTCCAAACGCATTTCAAAGGATAATGAGTGTAATGGGAGAAAATTAAGTAGGAAAGCAAGCAGGGAGTTGTGGTCTCAGTCCTCTCTGACAGGCATCTTCAAGGACAGGCCAGGGTACCTTCCCCCAGTCCCATAGTTCCCCCAGTGCCAGCCTCTCATGGAAAGGGGCAGCCAGTTTCCTGATATTGCCAACACCAACTCCTTCAACCAAAAAATGCCAAAATGTGCTGGAGGTTCAGGTAATTTCTTATGAGTCAGGTGAGCAATTCAGAAAGGGAAGACTTGAAACTCAGTGCCCACCACTGGGGGTGGAGGTGGATGCTTTTCCTTGTATATGTAATTTCTCTGCATCTTCTCATTCTCCTCCATGATACTCCTGCATTGGAAGTTCTACCCTTGCCCACATGAAAAAGACTAGAGACTTTTAACCAGTTCTTAAAGGGCTCTGAGACCAGCATGATAGGGAGTTGGGTACACAATGGAACACACCCATTTTAGGTCACCCATCTGGAGGATGAAGTTCATTTGTCATAAATGTTATTATTGTACAAACATAACACCGTCCAGCCTTGCACGAGGAAAACACATTTCCCTGTTCTCTCAATTTTGACCCTGCCCCTTAAAAATAAAATGTGACCAAACAGAGGAGATATCGACTCCATTCTGGGCTACTAGAACACAAAAAAGGACAACCACTCTGCTGAGGTTGCCTCTTCAATTCATTGGGTATGAAAGTTGCAGTTCCCCCAATCAATGTTTTTAGATTCTTTTTTTTTTTTAATAATAAATTTTATTTTTATATTCCCCATACAATTGCAAACGCCCCATTCTGACCCCAATCCTTCCCCTCCCGGCCCCCACCCACCAAAAAGTGTCTCTGGTTCATAGTTTTTTGTTGATTTTGATTTTCACTTTCTTATATTCATTTTCCTGGTCCCTTATTTAAGTTTTCTAGATTCCTGATATGAGTGAGACCATCCGGTATTTTTCTTTTTCTTTTTGGCTTATTTCGCTGAGCATGATCCCTTCCAGCACCATCCATGTTGCTGCAAATTGCATGTGTTTATCTTTTTTGAATGCTGAGTAATGTTCCATGGTATATATGTACCACATCTTCTTGATCCAGTCATCTATTTTTGGGCATTTGGGCTGTTTCCAAAGCTTAGCTATTGTAAACAGTGCTGCTATAAACATAGGGGTGCAGGTGCTCTTTGGAATTGATGTTTCTGTGTCCTTTGGGTAAATACCTAGGAGTGGAATTGCTGGATCATATGGAAGCTCTATGTTTAGTAGGTCCAGAAATCTCCACACAGCTCTCCACAGTGGTTGGACCAGTTTGCACTCCCACCAACAGTGCAGAAGAGTTCCTTTTTCTCCACACCCTCGCCAACATTTGTTGTTGCTAGTTTTTTTAATATGTGCCATTCTCGCTGGTGTGAGATGGTATCTCATGGTAGTTTTCATTTGCATTTCCCTGATTACAAGTGATATTGAACATTTTTTCATATGTCTGTTGGCCATTTGCATTTCCTCTTCAGAGAAGTTTCTTTTTAGCTCTTCTGCCCATTTTTTGACTGGATTATTTTCTTTGTTGTTGCTGAGTCTCATCAGCTCTTTGCAGATTTTTGTGATCAGTCCTTTATCATTAGTGTTGGGTGCAAAAATGTTCTCCCAGTTGGTGGGGTTTCTCTTTGTTTTTGTTATTGTCTCTTTTGCTGTGCAGAAGCTCTTTAATTTGATGTAGTCCCAGCTGTTTATCTTTGCCTTCACTATCACTGCTTTGGGTGATGTGTCTGTAAAGATGTCTTTGATGTGCAAATCACGTAGTGTTTCGCCTATATTTCCTTCTATGTATTTTATGGTTTCAGGTCTTATGTCTAGTTCTTTAATCCATTTTGAGTTGATTTTTGTGTATGGTGTGAGGTAGTGGTCAAGCTTCATTCTTTTGCATGTAGCGACCCAGTTTTCCCAGCACCATTTATTGAACAAACTTTCTTTGCTCCAATGCATAGTCTTTGCTCCTTTGTCAAAGATTAGTTGACCATAAATCTGTGGGTTTATTTCTGGATTTTCTATTCGATTCCATTGGTCTGTATGTCTGTTCTTGTTCCAATACCATGCAGTTTTGATGATTATGGCTTTGTAGTATAGTTTGAAGTCTGGGAGTGTGATGCCTCCATTTCCTTCTTTTTTTTTCAGTAGAGCTTTGGCTATTCGGGGTTTTTGGTGATTCCATATGAATTTCATCAATAATTGTTCTATTTCTTTGAAGAATGCCATTGAGATTTTGATTGGAATAGCATTGAATCTGTATATTGCTTTTGGTAGGATGGCCATTTTAATAATGTTTATTCTTCCAATCCATGAGCAGGGGATGTCTTTCCATTTCTTTGTGTCTTCTTCTATTTCTTTTAACAGTGTTTTATAGTTTTCTTTGTATAGGTCCTTTACCTCTTTTGTTAGATTTATTCCCAAATATTTGATTTTTTTTGTTTCAATAATAAAAGGGATGGTTTTTTTGATTTCTTCTTCTTCAGATTTATTGTTTGTGTATAAGAAGGCTACTGACTTTTGCGTGTTGATTTTGTATCCTGCCACTTTACTGAACTGACCGATGAGTTGAATTAGTTTTTCTGTGGAGATTTTGGGGTTCTCTATGTATATTATCATATCATCTGCAAATAGTGATAGTTTGACTTCTTCTTTCCCTATTTGGATTCCTTGGATGTCTTTCTCTTGTCTTATTGCTCTGGCTAGGACTTCCAGTATTATATTGAAAAGCAGTGGTGAGAGTGGACATCCTTGTCTTGTTCCAGATCTTAATGGAATTGCTTTCAGCTTTTCACCATTGAGAATGATACTGGCTGTTGGCTTGTCATAGATGGCCTTTATGATGTTGAGGTATGTTCCTTGTATCCCAAGAATTTCAAGGGCTTTTATCATGAATGGGTGTTGCACTTTGTCGAAAGCTTTCTCAGCATCTATTGATATTATCATATGGTTTTTATATTTCTTTTTGTTGATGTGTTGAATAACGTTGATTGATTTTCGGATGTTAAACCATCCTTGTGCCCCTGGAATGAATCCAACTTGGTCGTGGTGAATTATCTTATGGATACATTGTTGGATTCTGATAGCTAAAATTTTATTGAGGATTTTTGCATCAGTGTTCATTAGGGAGATTGGCCTATAGTTTTCCTTTTTTGTGTTGTCCTTATTCGGTTTTGGTATTAGTGTAATATTGGCTTCATAGAACGTGTTTGGTATTGTCCCTTCCTTCTCAATTTTTTGGAAGAGTTTGTGAAGGATAGGCACTAATTCGTCTCTGAATGTTTGGTAGAATTCATTTGTAAATCCATCAGGTCCTGGGCTTTTGTTTTTGGGGAGGTTTTTGATTACCATTTCAATTTCGCTGCTTGTAATTGGTCTGTTTAGGTGTTCTATTTCTTCTTTATCTAGCTTTGGGTGATTGTAGAGTTGTAGGAATTTGTCCATCTCCTCTAGATTGTTGAACTTGTTTCCATATAACTGTTCATAGTAGTTACTGATTATTCTTTTGATTTCTGCTGTGTCCGTTGTGATTTCTCCTCTTTCATTTATGATCCTGTGTATTTGTGCTTTCTCCCTTTTTTCCTTTGTGAGCCTGGCTAGGGGTTTGTCTATTTTATTTATTTTTTCAAAGAACCAGCTCTTGGTTTCATTGATCTTTTGGATTGTTTTTTTAGTTTCAATTTCATTTATTTCTGCTTTGGTTTTTATTATTTCTTTTCTTCTACTGGTATTGGGGTTTTTTTTGTTGTTCTTTTTCTAGATCTTTGAGCTTCGAGATTAGGTTGTTTCTTTGAGTTCTTTCTTGTTTTTTTATGTGAGCTTCTATTGCTATATATTTTCTTCTTATTACTGCTTTTGCTGCATCCCATACATTTAGGATATTGGTGTCCTCCTTGTCATTCAATTCAAAGAATTTTTTAATTTCTTCTTTGATATCCTCGTTAGTCCAGTGGTCTTCAAGTAGTGTGGTTTTTAATCTCCATGAGGTAGGATAGTTCCTTGCCTTCTTTTTATGATTTATTTCTAGTTTGATGCCTTCGTGGTCAGAAAAGATGGTTGGTATGATTTCAATCTTGGTGTATCTGTTGATGTTTGTCTTGTGCCCCAGTATGTGATCGATCCTGGAGAATGATCCGTGTGCGCTTGAGAAAAATGTGTACTCCGTTTTTTTTGGGTTTAGTGTTCTATAGATGTCTGTTAAGCCCAAATGCTCTAGGTCCTTATTTAGAGCTTTAGTTTCTTTACTTATTTTTTGTCTTGTTGATCTATCCATTGCTGATAGTGGTGTGTTGAAGTCTCCCACTACGTATGTGTTTTCTCTGATGTCTGTTTTCAGAGAGGACAACAGTTGTCTGATATATTTTGGTGCTCTTTCGTTTGGTGAGTATATGTTAATGAGTGTTATTTCTTCTTGAAGTATTGTCCCCTTAATCATAATGTAGTGACCATTGGGGTCTCTTTTTATTTTTTTGAGTTTGAAGTCTGTTTTATCTGATATAAGTATAGCTGTTCCTGCTTTCTTTTTTGGCCCATTTGCTTGTAGGATTGTTTTCCATCCTTTGACTTTGAGCCTACTTTTATCTTTTGTAGCTAAATGTGTTTCCTGGAGACAGCAAAAGGTTGGGTTTTGTTTCTTAATCCAGGCTGCAACTCTGTGTCTTTTTATTGAAGAGTTTAGTCCATTTACATTTAGAGTTAATATTGATATGTTAGCATCTGTATTTGCCATTATGTTTGTCTTTCCTTTGATTTTATTTATTTATTCTTTTAATAACTTTTTTTTTTTTTGGTCTTCTTTCGTTGTTATTCGTCCCTCTGAGGTTCTGGCTTTAGGATTCCTTGTAGTATTTTTTGGAGTGGGGGTTTAGTCGTAATGAAATTCCGGAGTTTCTCTTTGTCTGGGAAGGTCCATATTCTTTCTTCAAAGAGGAAGGAGAGCTTTGCGGGATAGAGTATTCTTGGTTGGCATCTGTTTTCTTGAAGTCTGTTGACTATGTCCCTCCACTCTCTCCTTGCCCGTAGTGTTTCTTCAGAGAAGTCTGATGTCAGCCTGATTGGTTTTCCTTTGAATGTTATCTGTTTCTTCCTCTTGTCAGCTTCATTATTTTTTCCTTGTCCTGGATTCTTGGGAGCTTTACTATTATGTGTCTTGCTGTGTTTTTCCTTTCGTCGTGGAAGTTTGGTGTTCTTCTTGCTTCTTGTATATCAATTTTCAGCTCCTTCTTCGCATTTGGGAAGTTCTCTTCAATTATCTCCTGGAATATTTTCTCTGTTCCTACATCTCTCTCCTCTCCTTCTGGAATTCCTATAACTCTTATATTTCCTTTCCTCATGGAGTCAGATAGTTCCCGAAGTCTTTCTTCATTCTTTTTCCTTCGTACTTCTCTTTCCTTTTCTGTTTTGGTTCTTTTTATTTCTGTGTCTTCAAGAGTACTTATTCGTTCTTCCATTTCATCTATTCTGCTTTCATTGCTTTTCCCAGAGTTCTTTAGTTCCTCCATTAATTCTTTGATCTCCTGCATTTCTTTTACTTCCCTCTTTAGGGACTCTATTTCCTTCTTCTGATCTATCACTTTTTTAAACATGGCAATTTTAAATTCTCTTTCTGGAAGGCTCAGAAGTTCTTCCAAGTTGCTGTCGTTGCAATCTGGGGAGTGGTTTTCTTTTTGTGGTGTGCTTCTTTTCTGAGGCGTTGTTAGGTTGCGTGTGGTTCTTCTACTCCCTACTGTCTGTTTTCTAATTTGTCGTATGCATTGGGACACTGTGTTGCTCAGACTGACTGGCATCTTGGGTGAACTTCTCCGCTCCCCTCTGGCTCTTCCAGGAGCCATCTCTGTCTTCTGGGGGAGCTTTCTGCTGGTTTTATGCAGTTTTTACTGAAGAAATGTCCCTGTTCTAAAATGGCGAAGCGGGATGCAGTCCCTGTGCCTCCGGTTTCAGGCACACTCTTCTGCGCCCCCGGTCTGCCCCGGACGTGGGTGCCTGCTCCCTCTGTGGGCTCAGACTGCTGGTCGGAAGGGGCCTGGCGTGGGGTGGGCTAACTTCCCGGCTGGCCACTGGGTCCTCCAGAAGCCTTCTGCCCTTTTCAAGCAGTCTTAAGAAATTTCCTGTTCTATGGGGTGTTAGTGACTTTTTTTTCCTGGTCGCTAGGTGGCGCCAGAGATCTCTCCTCTTGTCCTTGGGGGGCTGTTTTTCGCCTCCCCCCACCCCGTGGGACAGGGAACAGAGCGGGAATGGTAGGGTAAACCTCAACAGCTTTGGGGTGCTGTGTCTGCCTTGTGCCCCACTGTCGTGGAGAACCCACGCCCCGAATTTTCGTGCCCCGGGTCTCAGTTCAAAGCCCTCAGGTCCAGGACGCGGGCTGTAGCCCAGTTCAGTGGCGCGGGAATGGCGCCTTTTGCACCCCGCTCCCGTGCCTGGGCGCCTGGTTCCTGCTTTCTCAGGGAGGGACCTTCACCTCAGTGAGGACCTCCGCGCATCTCCCCGCAAGCCTAGGTCGCAGGCGCGGGGACCTGGGCAGCCGCGATCCGCGCGCCAAGCGCGCCACTTTTCCGCGCAAGCTTACCGGCAGCCCGGGCTGTGTGCGCGTCTCCGGGGGTCTTTGTTCTTCTCTAATGGCGCCCAGAGCCGTTCACTCACCGCGGCGAATCCTGCAGGGTTCGCCTCAGCTCCCATTCACGGGGCGTGGTGGCTGCACACTCACAGTCCCGCTTGCTGCGTCGTTTGTTCTTGTTGGTCGTTTTGGTTTGTTGTTTTCCTCCTCTCTGTCGGTCGGAGAGTGCCCACTCTGTGGGAGGGAGAGGGGAGCCTGTTTTTAGATTCTTAAATTTCTCCTACACTAGGAAATATGTGGGGTAGGGAAGTTGAGGGCAGGGGACATATGCTATCAATTTACTCCATCATACCACTTGACTTTGGGTTTTCTGACTTCAAATCCCATTCTCTTTCCATAAACTCCTTAGATGATCTACATAAATTCAGATATGCCGCATAATTCACTTCACTCAACCATAATATGTAATCATGATGCCACCAGGCATTTTGGAAGGAAGCAGAAAAGGGAATTGTGGATTCTTTAGGGCAATGGTTCTCATCTGGGGACAACCCACATACTCCCATCACAACAGGAAAGCAGGTGCTACTAGGATCTAGTGAGTAGAGTCCAGGGATATTCCTAAGCACCCAACATTGTACAGGGAAGCCACCCATATCCAAGAACATCAATACATCATGCTTGAGAGAGCCTGCTTAAAGTTTTGCTTTGTCTTCCTTACATGGTCTCTCTCTTCAGTCACTACCAGTGTGCTAGAATTTCACAACCAGGAAAAGGAAAGAAAATTTCACAGCACAAATACACTCTGTACAAACAACCCTAGTTTTCAAAAAATCCAATTAGGGAAAAAGTTAAAACCATCTAAAATTTTTTTAATATTTTAAGTTATTATTCCTATCCTAAATTATCACTGCTGCCTGGTTGTCATGGTAAATAAATTACAAACTCCTCAAAGAAGCCTCAGGGTTCATCCAAAAGAGACCAGAGAAGTAGGTAGGATGTGCCCAGCTTTCCTATTCCTCCTTTGGCAGGCTCATTACTCACATCAGATGAGAGGTTTTAAAACAGAGCTTCTTCCCTCACCTTGTATCTGTTTTGCTTTACTCCAAATCCAACAGATATGAGCCAGAAGGGAGTAAGGGTAATACTAACCAACCTCAGGGTTTAGTTGTTCTGCCTAGGTTAGAGTACAACCCACCTTAATATATAGTCAGGCACCAAGTCTGATTGTCAGGATACTGTGCTAAATGTTGTATGAAGCAAATAAAGGGTTTAGCCTAGAATTTATTTTTAGTCTAGAAACATGCTGATAACCTCTAAACTCCACAATAGCTATCCCTTAAGGACCAGGAAAGAGGTCAGTGAGCAGAAGGGGTTGGAGAACCACTGAGTCAGTGATACTTTCTCAGTTGCCTCAGAGGGACAGGTAGGAACTCAGCTAAATATACAGCAAAGAACAGGTTAAATGCCACAGCACCAGATCAGCAGGTAATGGAGATTCAGAGCAGAACAGATTCCCAGCACACTCCTATCAGGATGGAAAGAGAAAAGAAAACCCCCCAGCCTCTCTCCTCTTAGCTATGTCTGTGAGTTACTGACCAGCAGTACCTGGTTGCCAAAAACTGGGGCAGGCCCAGGTTCCACCAGTAATTCAAATTCCTGGTGAGACTGTCTTTTTAGAGGATTACCAAAGATTAAGTTTCAAATATTAGAATTTTACTTACATAGATCTTTTTAGAAAGGTCAAACTTGACCAAGGAGGTATTCTGTCAGTTACAGTAAATGAGGAAAGCAATGATCCCATAAATATGTCTGAGATGCCCACTATGTGCTTTAGAGATAAAGATGATGGCAAGATGGAGTTCATCACCAGTTTCCTCCCTGTCTGAATTAACATGGTTTTCCTAAGATTGGATACATTCAGATGGTAATTCATGGAGGTGTGACTGATTTTTGTTGACACCAAATTTCCATGGCACCTAAAATTTTAAAGACGATACAAGCATTAAATAAATGCCAGAGATCCTGACCTAAAGAACTTACAAATGACTGAAACGCAAGTTGCTGTTACAGCCAAGCTGGGGTAGAACATGCCTCTTTATCTTTAAGGGGAACCTGTGGCACCACTGGGCCAGCCCACTACCTGCCTTACACACACAAACACACACAGATACTCAGTCCTGATAATTCCTGGTCAGTGTGGGACAGTCCTCCTGCCTGGTCCTACACATTCTTGGCCAGATTTCTTCACGAGATTCCCTACTCTCCCTATCAGAGAGTCTCAGACACCATCTTTTTATAGGTATGACCTCTAGGGAGGATCAGTCTTTATATTAGGACTCATCAATATGCAAAAGTACTACTAAAGTAACAATGATTAAAACGTAATACCCAAAAAGAAAGCATAAGTGGCCAACTGACAGTGCCAATGGGGGAAAATACTGTAAAGTCTATTTTCCGTCTTTTCTTTCTTTAAACCATAAGCTCATCAAAGCCCATTTCAAACACTTCCCACCAGCCCCAAAGTCACCCTACCCTTTAACAAGCAGAAGAGAAATCAACTTTTCACACCTTTCCCAGTTGTCTTCTAAATATACCTAATGTGCCCTTATCCTATTCAGCAGACCTACCTACTCCCATTAAGGAATTTTCCTCTATCAGCCTGGTCCCTTTAAAGCCAGAGTCAGAAGGGTAGAGAGATATAGGGGAAAGGGACAAGGCTTAGGAGAAGGACCAGAACAAGGACATGCTTTGTGGTCTATTCCTAAGGTGGCTGGTGGAAAAAGCCCCCTAATAAGGCAGGATGGAAAAAGACTCTGACCAGATTTAACCCTCAAGGTCAGTGCACAGATGCATTCCCAGTATCCAAAGGAGAACAAACTACTGCCCCTTGGATATCAGAGCAATCCAGGCTTGTAGGTGGGAAAGAGTAACACAGGAGTGTTATTTTGGTTCAGTCAGGGGTTTCACCTCCCCTGTCCTTGGAAGACCTCAGCCAATGGGCAGAGTAAAGAAAGAGGCCTCTTCTCAGGAAGAGGGAACTTGTCAGGGCCAAGCATAGTGTTATTCCCACTATGATGCTTATTGTTCATTATAAGTTCCTGGGCCCAATCAAGAAACAAGGTGGTAGAGGGTAGGCTGCAGATGGAGGGGATGAAGGCAACCCCAGCAAAGGGCAAGAGCCAAGTTATTAGGGTATGTAGAGGACAAAGGTGAGGGGTAGAGACTGGAGTGTCAGTCACTGAGCTGGGCTAGGCCAAGACGGACAGGTCTACATATCAAATGGAGACAAATTGCCAAACATACATAAAGAGAGAGAGAGAAAGAAGGAAAGAAGCTTTAGTGGTAGAAAGCAGATTCTGGGTAAAGATGGAAATAAGGACTCCATGTTGAACTTGACATGAAAACAAAGACAATGGCTTGGGATTCATCCAAATGTGAAGATACAGACACCATTGGAGAACAACAAAGGCCCAGCTGCCATTGTGATTTTAATGGCAATAATAAGAGAGTGGTTTTCCAGTCTTGGGATTCACACACCCACACAGAGAGATAATATTTTTCCTGTATGACAAGAAAATTGAATCTATCTTTCAGTCTAACTGATCTGAGGTATAAGTGAAAAATAAGACAGTGTTCCATCACCTTCAATCTTTTTCTTCGCTCTGTGATAGGTCCTATTATTTTCCCTTATTTTTTCAAGCGTGCGAGAAGTGTTAATGTATAGGACATCAGTCATTCACCCCTGAGATTTGTGAGATTCTGAATTTTGTGTCTCAGTCACAGCATGAAAGTTGAATTGCCACTCAGTGTGGATATTCTGGAAGGGGGCTGGGGAGAGAGGGGAGGCATGTGAGAAGAGAAAAAAATACTACCCACAGACTTGCTCTATAGCTGATATTTGGAAAGGCTCTAGCTGAACTTGCATTTGGTACTTATCGCTTTTATTTCAGTCTCTTTATCCTGCACCAAAAAATGTAGAGCATGTCTACTAATTAGTACTAAAATGCAGTATCCCCCAGGCTGTGAAGGGATACATGAAGTATTGACACCCCTCTCCATCCAGGGGCCACTCATAGATTTAGGAGACCCTCAGTTCACCAAACTGCAGGGCATTGCATGGTTAGACCTACAGACACTTGAGATGTCCTTCCAGGCCCTCAACATGACATAAGTAGGTCAGACTGAGTGCTTCATAGACTTGGAAAAAAGGATTTGGTCAAGTGCCACCATGAAAGCCCTGTGTACCTTGAGAGAATTTGGCATTTCACACCAGTGCTAAGAGAAAGCCTCAGCTCTGAAAAATCCTTTGCTAGTGGTGTCCAGTCCTCAGAGCCCTGTAGCCTTCTGCTGGGCCCTGCCTGAGCCTGGGGGGAGAACTCTAGGTCAGAGTAGTTTCCTTAGGATCACTCTCCAATTCTGGGCCTAAATTTCTGGGGTCTCAGAGAGAAAAAAATCACAGACAACCTTCTAGAGCAACACTAAATGAAAACCCAAGATAGGTCCCAACCCTCTGCAAGGGAGAAGGTCACCAAGTGTCCCTGCAGGGTTGTCATATCCTTGCACAAGCAACATTCCAGCCCCTCTGTTTTCCAGGTCAGCTGAACAAGGATGTGACCTATGCAGATTTCTACTCCTTCCTGAGCTGTCTCCAGGTATCATTATACTGACTTGTTCCAAGGCAACGTCCTGCTACTGTTGCTGTTCCACTGTAATCAAAGTGGTGTTTTCCTGCTCTCAGGTCTCCCCCTGTCATGGCTGGATGTCGTCCAACAAGACACTCCGGACTCTCACATCAGAGGTAGGAGAATTCAGTTATTCTTATCCTGTGCAAGCTGCAGTAATTTCACTGGGAGTGAGATTCCAGCAGGAGGACAGTCTCCAAGCTGACAAAAAACAAAATCTAACCTCAGGGGTGCTTGAGGAGCCAGAAGAATATGGGTGCTCTGTCTCTGCTACCTTTAACCTGGGTGACTCTGTCTTGCTGTGTCTCTCAGTCTGTATACATCTGTCACTGTCTCTGTGTGTGTCTCCTTCATATGCACACATGTGTGTGCACACACAGAAATGCACACACACACAGTTTTCAAAGCTGGCCCTAGGTAATTTGTGGAGTTGGAGAGAAGTATGTGAGGCTAGTCCCTTACACACTCCCAGGGTGAATGCTCTGGGATCTTCCTTTCCTCTCTGAGGGAATCCAGGGTTCAAGTATTTCTTTTACGGATGGTGAATATTTCAAGGGATTTGTTGAATCTTTTTTCTCTAGAAAAAAACACATTTCAATTTAAAAAATGGAGAACACAGAAAAGCACAAAGCATAGTAATAACAATCACACCAAATTTCACCAAGTTATTATATGTGTATGTCTTTCCAATATCACTTTTATAGACAGAAATTTTTGAGGTTTTGACTCCATAGTATCAGAATAGACATGTTGTTTTATGTTTTCCAATGTTCATGAATTGTTCCTCCAAGTCATAATTTTGAAACTATTTTAGAGTTGATAGCATATGAATGTACCATAATTTCCCTTGGTGGTGGACATATAGATTATTTCCAGTTTTTCACTATGGATAATAAATAGCATTATGATGGACGCTTGTGTCTACATATCAAAAGAGATGTTGGACTTTGTATACCATCTCTATTTCCTTATGACCAACTCCTAGAAAAATTATTGGGTCAAAGGACTCACTCATATTTAAGGCTTGTAATTCATATTGTCAAATTACATTTTAGAAAAGCTAGAACAGTTGACTTTCTCAATCTCCTATCCCATGGCAATATTCTGTGTTGTCATGGTTGTTCATCTTTTCTTTTCTAATCCCAGGAGAATTTGTGAAGAGTGGTATCTTATTACTTTAATTTGCACTGATTTAGTTCCTAATGAATGTTAACAGTTTTCATATGTTCATTGGCCATTTGTGCCTGAATCGAATTTAATGTGCAGAGCTACTCACTGCTGATGCCTTGGAGTGGGGGTGGGGACTATTGATTTCTTTGTTCTGCCTGAATTGTCTCCCTAAAGATAAAGTCGAGGTTTCATGAAATTCTCCCTGCTTCTTTTGTATCCAGAGAGCAGAACAACTCTCCAATACACTGAAAAAAATTGCATCCAGCAGGAAATTTACCAACTTCGATCTTTTCTACATGGATTTTGACTTCCAAGAAGGTAAGTTTTGCTTGGTTTTGATATTGACACAAGACAAAAGCAGCAACTACAATTTAGAGCCAGCAGGCAGTAGCTAGGACAGGATCATCCTGCCCATTCTGACACATTAACAGCTCTGATTATCAACAAAAGATAAAGCATAAGACTCTCTCTGGGAAGGTGGAAGCTCAGCATCACCTCTTTATTTCCTCATCGCTTTAGAATCCCTGAAGCAGTAGAGCCAATGACAGCAGAAAACATCTTTGGGCAAGGAGCCAATAGGTCAGTGGAATCACCTAACCTGTTCCTGCTAGTTTATTTAGTGATGCCCCACTTACCCAGGGGCTGAAGATGAGTGTGACAGAAACGAGGAATAAAGCAGTACCTCTCATAAAGGGCACCGAAATACCTAGAGACTCAATAGCAGTGACAATTCCCCTAACATGATGAAACCAATCAGAGTCTCTATGGGAGGATCTCAGACTTGCTGGGCAAAGTAGACAACCCATATCAGCTTTCTGAGACATTATTGTTCTTTCTTAGGATTCTGTCCAAGCACTGAGATCTGTAAATAGGCATGATGGCTGGAGCTACAGCTTTATCCTTTACACCTTGGCTCTGAAAAATTATTATTTATTGACTTTAATCCTTTCAGTCTCATTTTCATTGCTAAGCAATTGTTATGCAAGAGGAAAGCCTCCTGTTGATTGACTGCCAGCTGAGATGATGCTAATGAAAAGCTTTACAGTGCAGGCAAAGGATGGAAGATTTCTCATCCAGAGTTTATCATCTCTTATCTTCCCATCATCAACTCCCTCCCCTCCCCCCACCCCCCACCCCCGCCAGCCCAAGCATCTGGGATGGAGCAGATGGCCATCATGAATTATCAAATATTACATTAGCTGACACATTTTGCATTGCAGACTCTAATACTTCAATTCTGAACATCTTTTCAACAAGAATGATTTCCCCTTACTAGATTGCCTGCCTAGGTGACACACATTTCTCTGATAGGGGAGAGACATTTTGATAAATAATTTCTCATTAAAATGCAGAGATAAAGACTCATCAATGAATTCCTGGTAAAAACAAGTATACCACCAAGTGATCTTTGATCATCATCTACCTAGGATATAGATGACGTTATTAAAAATATATAGTCTAACATTCACACAGAACTTTTTCATTTTCCAGAGTAATCCCTAGTCTGTCTTTTTTTTCCTTGGGACTATAAGCAATTCCCTGAACATTTCTAAACACTTCTTTCCAGCTCTAAAAATAGGGACAGCACAACTACTTAACAAACCTTGAGGATTATTGTACGCAAAGTGTCATCTTCCTAAATTCTGTACCTAGCACCGTAGTCAATACCCGCAAAGAGTACCATTCACTCACATCCTTGCTACTCAATATTTGGTTCAGAATGAGCAGCATCCACACCACCTGAAGATGAGCTACATATGCAGATTCTTTCCTGGAAAGTCCCCTAGGTATTTCTCCTTACTGGCAGCTCTCACCAACCAGAATTTCTTGACATTTTCATTTCCAGCTTTGTTGAATGCAAATGTGAAGATTTGTTGCGTCACAGGGTTTTCCTCCCCTTCACCATATGAAGCTGGTGAGCCCTCCACTGGGGGAGACTCCTGGCCATGGTAGAAGGGAGAGTGGAGTCAGAGGTCAGAGTGCCCTGGGAGGTGCCTACATGAACATGACACAGCATCATGCATTTCCCACAGAGGTGTCGCCATGGCCACTTTTTAAAGCACTGGAATTTTTGTCTAGTTTTCAGAATTATGGCTGTCTTGACCTAAGCCCAAAGTTAGGCTACTGCAAGGAGAATTTTTACCTTAAAATTTTAGCATTTTCCTTAGTAAGCAAAGGGGTAATCCACTCCAAGATCCATCTCCACCTCCCATGCCCAGGTAACTTATCATCCCTGAAATCTGGCCACCTCGCACAGGTGCAATGTGCTGTCATTAGAAGAGCCACGAATTTACAGCCAGATAGAATTGAATTCCTATCCCAAGTCAGACATAAATAACTGTGTGACTACAAACAAAATAACCAATCAAACTTTTATTTCCTTTTGAGTAAAGCAGCAATAACTGAACTGTGGTATTCATATGAAGACTTGAAGCAATGCTTATAATCTAGCAAGGTACCTTCCCACCACCATTGTCATCTAGTATGCCAGGCACCTACTACATTCTCTTATAATAGAGGGGGAATAAATGTTTATTCTTTTTCAATGTCCACCCAGACCCATCTCCCAGCATACCTCTGTGTCACTTTGAGAGAGCTTTGGTAGAAATGCTTCACTACAGTCTCCTTTTATCAGAGAGAGAAGTCCAAGAGCATCACTTAGTAAATCCGAGTCTTCAAGTCACATGGAAATCTCTCCTCATTTCTGTGCAATAATTGAGCTGATGAAGCCATCACAAATATCCTCATTTTTCAAAACAAAAGTTACAGTTCGCAACCAGTGAAAAGAGTTGAGGGTCTCCTCCCTTGGGGAGGAGAATCTTGTTCTCCCTCTGACAGCCTCGGTCCAGTCCTGGAAGATGACTGTCCATCTCCAAAGTCACTTCTGTGCCCCGCCCCCACTAGTGAGGAACTGAACAGAGGCAGCATTTTTCCCTTTCTTCAGGAAATGTCAGCTTGAGCAGGTGGTATCCTTTTCTTTTATCTGAACCACACCTCACAAAATAAGTAAGAAAATCTCTTGTCTGACAAGGCCATTTTTACACCAATAGTTTAAATACACTACCATCTGCCCTCAGATTCCAAAACAACTCAGTTGGAGTAGATCTGGTTTCTAGTTCCTCACCATGTGGTTTAGAAAAATAGTCAATAACCCTGGTGCTGACCAGCTTGCATCTTTCTCTTTTTAAATATCTGCTGTGCCATTGTTCAAAATTGTTTGTGAATCTTCTTCTGTGATTTCTATTTCATCTCTGAAAAGCTGGTCATTAGCTGTTTGTTTGACTTTATACATTATGCACCAAATCCCAAGAGATCATTAATTATCACTCAAGAAATTTAATTTAGGTATTCTGAAGAACAAGTAGAAATTCATTTACCAAATCTGAATTATGATCCCAGGTAAGAAGGAAACTGACTGACTTGCCATGCTATCACTTCTTTGGATCTCCCACTCTAAAATCAATCAAGGAGGAAATAGAGACTGCTGCCTGGCATTGCATTTATTCCAAGAAAGCAGAATTTCACCAGGAGATAAACTAACAAGCAGCACTAGGCCTGACAGATAAAACCTTAAATTCTTGCCTCTTTGAGACTGAGTTGGCCTGTGCTATTATGCTGATGTTTACAGGTATGCAGTGACTGGTACTTTTGCCCTCACAACAGCCATGTGAGAAAATGGTCTTTTCCACTGTGAATACGCTGATTATAACCTTGGTAGCCTGTGACATTCCTTTTAACACCTCCTGGATTATTTTATGTGACAAGTCAGTTCTTCTAAACACTGGACTCCCTCATACTGTCTGACAAGTGAGGAGGAGGAATGGGATTTGGGGGCCAGGCACATGTTTCCTGGCAAGGAAGACTATGTAATCATTGGTATTGTTTAGAATTGCTGGAGTGTGGTGATAATAAAATGTGGATATCTCCCACAGTCTCCACCCTAGACTTTGCCCCAGCTTCCTTGCAAAACTTCCAAGGTAATATCCCTTCTACTTATGCTTCTGTTCCTCAATTTCCTTTTCATAATCCCACATTCTGAAGCTGCTTGGGCCTCTAAGGGGAGTAGAAAGCAATGACCATCCCTTCTCATTTTGAAAACTAGGCCCAAATTTTGTGATTGAATTATGTCCATTTGTTCCACACATATAATACCTATCATTTCTTCTAAGGGCCATAGTTTTAGTTTGGTAATTAGTAACAAAAATGAAATTCTAATCAAAATGAAAATAGCCTAGAATATCTTGAAGTACAGGTGCCAAACTGGAATCACACTAGAGGAAGCTCAGAGAGAAGAAAGTCTAGCCTTTTTAATACCTGGTTCCTAATAAATATTTCTCTGCAGGAACATAATGTTGGCTTAAACTGTGTTTTCTTCATATGCTCAAATTTTGCTTTCCACAGTGGAGCTTCCAAATCTCCTTGTCACTATACTTATTTCCTTTATTTTTTTTCTTGGCCATTGACCATATGAGTTTAGAGTCAAGTTGTCATTCAACCTTCTCTGCAAACATGAAGGGTCCAAAAGTGCTGAAGGAGGACATGTGGTAGGCCAGGTCAGGCCCATGATTGACTTTGTGACTGTTTAATAGAATTCTCCTGTCTTATTCTGGCACCTTTCAGCAAGGTCTTTGGCCTTAACTGAGTTCACAACCATTGTCTTTTATTTTTTTATCATTATCTGCTAATTTTTAACACTCTATTGGGACTTTTTTCAATCTTTCTTTCTTTTTCTAACATCTGTACAAGCGTAATGTGAAACCAAACTAAAAATGAAGGGAGAAGAGGGAGAAAGGATGGAAAGGCCACTGAGAACTTGAGTGAAATAAAGGAATACAAGGAAAATAGAAGCCATGTCACCTCTACAGTCACAGGGCCAGAGGTGGAGGGGAGGGGAGAGAAGGTCACGCCTACCTGTGTTGGGCCTTTCCCCATCATTGTTGATTTTGTATATCAAAGACCCCATGGCACTGCAAGGTAATGATGAGGCAAATAGTCTACAAGAGCAAAGAACATTGAGAGAGCTCTAAGGAGGTAATATTGCCTGCACATGTGAGAAAAACCTTCTAAATGCCTGGTGCTCCATTAATTATAACCTGTTGGATGCTCATATGGGAGGTGATTCAAATAGAGGATCCGCATAAAGTTAGAAAGTAGAAAAACAGAACCCCTCAAAAAGAGAGAGAGAAGAAATGGGCACATCCTCTCCTGGGCAAGGAGGAAAAGGAAGCACCTAAACCCAGTGTGTAAAGTCCTGGTAGGTGAGCCAGGACTGGCAGTGTGCCCAAGGAGGGAAGTCTGTGACCCACAGAAGCTTTAAGGTGTCAGGTCCAGAGAGAAAGGCAGACCAGCAAAAATTAAACCTAAAGCAGAAATTCTGTTTCCAAGACCATGCCTAAAGAGACAGGCAAAACAGACTAGACAAACTGGTGACAGAGCCAGGCAACTCCATGCTCCCCTAACCCCAAGGCACTGTCTTTCACAGGGTAGCATGGCCAGGGGCAGGAAAGAAAATGTCAAGGGTGGTGGACTAGTTCCACAGAACAAATAAGCCTTCCAAAGAGTTAGTGTGATTGAAGCATCATCACAGCTCTGAGCTTCCTGTCAGAAAACCAAATATACACCAGAGAACTGCATTGATCTCCAGCACAAAGCAGTTTCTCCCTGGGACTCCATGTGGGGGGCACAGTGGACAAGTGTCCTTTATTTGAGTTTCACAAGAAATACAAAGATCACTTTTCAATAGCTGTTTCTTCTAATAATCTCCCATCAAATCCAGAAGCAATATATTCTGACAATCCAAAATGGTGGCCATTCCACCAGAGAACAGCTAAAGGGAATTGGTGATCCAGTGTGTAGTAGGACCCCAAAGCACCAGCAGAGGTTTTTTTTTCTCCTTAACTCTGAGGACAACAGTATTTGTCACCCCTCTGAGGACAAAGATGTGGTAGTCTATGCAGATGGCTTGCTGTGAAATTAGAACTAATTGCAAAAGCAGCAGAGAATTGATTCCATTCTGGGAAAGTTCAGCTTCTTTTATCCAGTCAAAGTCCCCAATAGAATCCCATTTGAGGACACAGATCACTGCTTGTGGAAGGTAAAGAAGAGAGAACTGGAGAAATCTTGACTCTGCTTGTTCCCTGGCTGATGCTGGGGGAGTAGGGCATGAGCTATGCTGGGAGCAGCCATTTCAACTTTTCCCCTCTGGAAGCTCTCCAGAGAGTCAAAGTTTCCTTGAGGAGTATGTATTGATTGTCTGATGTTATAAGGTAGAGATAATGGTGTTGGTGCCTTGGAACAGCTGACATTCTAGATCTCTTACCAAGTTGAAGGAAGAAGGTTGAAGGACAGTTTTATTACTTTTCATCACTTTGGGGCTCATAATATTTTCTCTGTAGCCACACTTACTCTAAAGGTGTGTAAATTTATGTAATTATATTTCTGATGAACTATATGATTTTTACGGTGATTATTTGACATAACCAGGCAATGCCTGGGAATGACAACCATGAAAGCAGATGTTAACAAGGTATTTAATTTTCCCCCTCATCTTCCTGAGATGTTTTCCTACTAGCCACTGAGAAGTTCAATGGATTTAAATTGATGGGTAATATTTTGGAGCTCATCCTTTCCCACCACCATCCTCCTCCAAAAACCACATTCTTCCAACACTCTCACATATTTTTTCCTGTCTTAGAAGATCATTTCCATTTAGAAAGCCCCTCATAGGCAACCATTGCTGAATAAACCTAAGAAATCAGTAGGCAGCTCTGATTTTTCTCATGGCCCTTGCTCTCAAGAAGTGACCATTGCTGTGGCAGCATGGCTGTGACACTCTGGTTGTGACGTGTTGCTTGTGTGTCCTACAGTCATAGAGGAGTGGCGGAAGAAAGGCGGACAGCCCTGGCAGCTCATCGAACCAGTGGACGGATTCCACCCCAACGAGGTAAGCCCTGTCACACAATGGTTACCAAGGCTGTTACTTTTTTAACATGATTATGCATCCATATGTTTATTTTTGTCCTGTTTTATACCAGAAATAATTTGAGATGATGTACACACATGTTTAAGATGAAAGATTCAGTACAAATAAAGTAAAAGTCAAGCTTAAAGGAAAATAGGGTAGAAATTAAACCTGGCTTCTGACTTAATGGTAACAGCTCATAGGATGTGTGCAAGGAAACCCTCAGAAACTGCTAGTGAGCCTACAAAATCATCTCTGCTTTCTGCAGGCTGATACAAAAAAAAAAAGTATCAGTCATGGCCTCCATAATATAAAAAATAATCGAAGTACTTTCCCTACAAAAAAATCACAAGGATTCCTGCAAGTGAGACCTATAAGAAATTTCCTCTATAGATGCTTCTAGAAAGGACACCATGTAAGAAGAAAGCAGTGCTCTTAGCTATAGGCTACAGTAAGAACTGTCTCTCACCTGGAATTTCATAGTACAGTTCTAGAAAGTAGTTCTACTCTGGCCTCCTTACAGAGAAAGGGGACCTGGAGAGCAGGACTATCTCCCCTCCCACCTCATCCTCCACCCTTTTATCGTGGCTTCAACAGAGGAAGGTCCACTTTTATCTGTTATACATACCGGGCTTACTCATACACTTATTTACTTTTAAAATATATAAAAGAAGAAGTAGGGGAATAGTTCTGCCACTTTTTAAATTTTCAGCTGGCAATCTCTCACAGCTATAGTCTTTTTAACCCAACCTTTGGTAAGTGTGGTAATGCAGTGATGAGGGTCCTGGTGGCTTTGGCCCCGATCGATTATCCAGACCACAGGGAAGGCAATCATCCCCACAGGAGCCTGAATGAACCTTTATCTGCTTTTACCCCCTGCTCTTGTTCTAGGTTCAATGAGTGCCATTGGTAGAGCTAAGAATTACCTCAAAAAGAAAGAGAAAAAAGGGTGCCTCTCTGTCAGCAGATAAACAGTGGAGTCCCACAAATGCTGTGGAATTTTTAAAATCAATATTAATTGTCTGCTTCATTGTTTAAAAATAAACCAAGAAGTTAATATGAATAATGCTCCTCAGAATAGCTAACCTTGCTGTGCAAATTGGATGAGTTGATCCAAGAGAGTTATTGACTAGAAGCTGGTTAAATATTAGAGTCTGACTCCTAAGAAATGATGTGTTTGGTTTCAGAATAGTTAATGTGGAGCCCTTCTTTCTAAAAATAATTAGGTAATCTTTCTTGTCATTCTCTGCACAACACAGAATTTTAGCCTTCTGATTCTGTAGAGAATGGGGATATAAAGAGATGGCCAGAAAGGATGTTAATTAGGAACAACCTTAAAAAAAAAAAAGTGTTGAAGAAAGCTTTGTTTTATCTCTATGGACATATCATCTGATCTATCAAAAGACCTTCCTGTCACTGACTCCTAAAATAATATTCAAGTTCAGGGTCTGTCAAATTGGGGCTATATCTGGCACTCCAACAGTTTCACCTGGAACTGATTACTCAAAATAGAAGCACTATCTAATTGTGTCATTATCTTATTATTCCTGAGAGAATTACTCATGTGTCTACAGTGGGTGATAGAGTGTAAGGGCCTCCCCAGAGGTGCAGTGGTTGAAGGCCACGCTGCAAAGCTGGCCGCAGCCTCTGCAGTGCCGGTTCGATTCCCCGCCCCCGCTGGCCAGGGAGAACCCCACATGGTGCAGCAAACCTCTCCTACCTCGCCCGCTGCTCCCCTCAGTCGTGTCTTTGGTCCATCTGCCTGTTCTGCTCCCTGCTCTGGCTCTGGTGAATTCTCTCACCCTCCTGTGCTTCTGACCTCTACCCCAGTTCTTATATAAAATAAATCTTAAAAAAAAAAAAGAGTGTACACTAATGGTAGAGCCTCACCTTAAGTGGCTGACACTAGGTAATCATGCCTAAAGCCTGCATATTGAGCTGAAAGGTCCAGATTGCAATTTGCTATTCAAAAGTGTTTTATGAGTGGTTTCCAGAGGGAGAGAGATCTTTTGGGAGGATCTTCTGTGTGAGACAGTGATGACCTAAGCAAAGGTAATGGGAGTGGCAGAAGGAGAAAGGTTTGTATTAGATTCAGAGACATGGTCATTTATTGAACATGAGGATGAAAAAGAATGAGATGCTCAGCGATGAGACCTCATTTATGACTTGGGAAACCCTGGATGAATAATTCCAATGCCCAGTGAGGCAAAGAACACAGGGCAGGGTAGTTTAAAAAGGAGTTTGCTGCATGTTGTGTTTAAGGAACTTACAGAACATCAGAATGGGGATAGCCTTTCAGCAGAGAACACATACACAAACTTAGAGCTCAGGAAGGAGCCTAGCCTGGAAATACAGAAGTGAGCCCCATCTTGATACAGTTTTGACTCGAAGCCTTAGAGCAGGGTTCTAGTTGTCGCTGCTTCAGTCACTGTCTTACAGCAAATGCAGTGTTATGGATCCTTCTAGACTGTGAGTTAGCTATGGGATTCAAGATATTGACTGTCACCAACTGCCCAATTAAGCAAGCTCACAAGTTCCCAGTCCTCTTTCCCCCTCTACATGGACTCATGCCTGAATCCTGGATAAATCAGAGACTAAGGGTAAAAACTGAAACTATTGTTTCACCAAAAACTTGTATAAAACACTGAGGTAGTCACCCCCACCTATGAGAATTTCAAAAACGACCTTTCACAGACTAGTGAATACCACATGGTTTCAGCACCACAAGGCCTACTGAGAAACAGCAGCAGCAGGCAGACAGGTATGTGGCAATGCCCCCACAGAAGCACTAAGCTGGTGAGCTACCTGCAGAAAATCCTTAGTGACCTACAAAGTGGAAGAAGGGCCATGTCTGCTGAAATTAGCAATGGCATCTAGACAAAAGCAGCACCACCCACATGGCAGTTACCTTAGGACTCTGCAGCAGGGGTCCTGTAATAGCATATAGGCAGTTGTGGTAACTACCATGTCAACTAAAAGGAAGGGGTGAACTCCTTTAACCAGAAAATCCACTTAACCAGAACCCCATTCCCTAGCATTCTGCTAGACCATATTTTATCCCATGTGTACATTTAGAAGGGTCTGTGAGTGAGGCAGCCTGTGATCCCCTCCCATGCTACTGATGTGTGCAATGGCAGGAGGAGGCTGTCTCTGTCCCGCACCCATAGGACAAATGCTAGAGAGATATGTGGCATAAATCTTTCAATAGCTAAATAAATCAGCCTGCATCCATCTGAATGAAATACCATGCATCAAATAAAAAAAAATGATATAGTCTACAGATATAGTGATCTACAGATCACAGAGATGTTTGTAATATAGAGCAAGAATGTAAAAGCAGATTGTGGAGGCAATGACAACGTGTGACTGTAAATTACACTTATATACATAAATACATAAAATGCTATTTATAGAGGCATCCAACATGTCTGTGTGTGTGTGTGTGTGTGTGTGTATACATGGAGATATAAAATCAAAAATTCTCTACACAGAATGGTATTTTATTATAATTACTGATTACTTCCATTGTGTTTATCTCTTTGCTTAATTTTTTTTCAAATTTCTCTAAAGTGAAATGGTATTGTTTAATATTTAAACAATGAATAGGGAAGCACAAGAGAATATCTGTGTTAAAAAACAGCTAACTTGAAGTGATGAGGGTAAAGTATGCCCTGCCAGGCCCTGGGCATTGTGTTTGGGAGTTCTAGAAGAAGCCCACAATTGGTGCCCAGTGTTTGTGAAATGAATGATTGATTATACCAGGTCATTCTATCACAAGTCTCTAGTCTAGCAATATCAATGTCACTCTCATTTTAGACCCACTATATTAGCAAGGTACATTCATAAATATATTCATTCCATTAGAGTCACACCCAACTAATTGCTTTCAAATCCAACAGTTACCACAGGTTCATCTGAATCCTCTCATTTTAACTTTCTTCTTCTTCCCCTTACCCCTATGTCCCCTCTTATTAATTTGGATTGGAAAATAATTGGCCACAAATGCCTGGTACCACATAATGGTTAGGAAGACAGTTTAGTTATATGAAATTGAAAGTCAAAAAAAAAAAAATTTAAAAATCACCAGTAATTTTCCACAAACCTGGCCGCAGCCTCCTTTGTTGAGAAATAGCATCAAAAGCAACCACAAGATCAATCCTCTTTCTTCGAAGATACTGATTGCACTGTGTGTGTGAGAGATGATCAGACCCTTCCCAAATTCTTCCTGACTTGACAGCCTGTGTGTGTGCTGTATGTCTTGTGTGTGTGTGTGTGTGTGTGTGTGGTATGAAGTGATGTATGTGGTATGGCATGTAGGGAGGAGGTGTGATATGTGTGAGGTATGTATATATGATTTGTGTGTTTGTTGGGAAAGAGTAGCATTAAGTGGTGTATGTGTTTTGTGTTTTGTGTGTGGTGTGTATGTGTGCATGTGGTGTGTGTATGTTGAGTGTTTATCTTTGTGTGGTGGTGGGGGCAGTAGGGTTGTATATGCATTAGATACCGCATGAGTCTGATTAAGTTTGTGTAATTAAATGGCTAGAATTTTGGGTCCACCTCAGAAGGTTCAAGAACATATTAAAATATTGGGGATGTTTAATATTTAGTAATTCAATCAGCTCAGCCTTTTTTCTAACAACTGCTAACTTCTTACACACAGTTTATTCTGAAGAAGATCTTTAGATCATTTGCTTTAGTGCACTCATTTTACAAATGAGAGAACTACAACCTAAAGGGGAAAGGGACTGCCTGATTTCACACAGAGCTGGCAGCCTGCCCATTAGTATGGTGAACAAGAGCTGCCCTTCAGAGACAACATCCATATGCTTCTGAATAAAGCCAAGGACATCACTGAGCATCCTCTCTAGACAATGCATTCCCCTCTGAGTCCTTCAGCAACCAGATTTCTCTTATTGTTCAGCATTAAAAACCCTGTGGAGAGTAGCCATCTGAGGCCTGAAGGCCTGGTTGAGATCCATTTGCTAAATGAGGGCATTATCTGCAAAGAAAGACTCCCCATCAAAGGTATGCTAATGACAAGTAGAGGGTTGGAAAGCCAAGAAGGGATCCTGCTAACTTGTGAATAAAAGGAAACCTGATATAATAATGCCCCAAAAGAGAGCATTATTATATCGATGCTCCCAAGGAGAGGGAGCATCAGACTGGCCAGCCAGAGCCCAACCCATTGTGCATGGAGTCAAGATTCCTGCCCATTAGTACACTAATGACACTCTATGCTCACAGTCTCCTCATCCAGGCTCCCAGGAGCATCCCCATCATGCCATTCTGTCCCACATCTCTATGCCTTTTCCTCCTCTACTGTGTACAGTTTTCCTACATGACCCATCTGCTGGACTCCTTTTCCTTGAAAATACAGCTCTACTATCATTCTCTTGAGAGACGATCTCCCCTGAATCAGCACCTCTTCTCCTTCCAGCCATATGCCCCTTTTCACAGCCTACATATGGGTTTTGTGGCATCATTTTGCATTTCTGGGTCCCTAACTAAACGAGAGTTCCCTGAAGGAAGGACTCACCCTTTTCATCTCCAAAACACAAGCCTTAGATCTCTAGAAAATGGTAGCTGTCCACAGATAAATGAATAGATTTCTAGAAAATGTATTTGTTATCTATTACAAAATAGCAAATCACTACAAATTTAACAGCTTGAAACAATACACATTTATTATCACACAGTTCCTGTAGGTCAGAAGTGCTGGCAAAGTTTAACCATTTCCTCTACTTAGGGTCCACAAGACTAAAATCCACATGTGTCATTCTAGACCACATTCTCACCTGGAGAGAAACTGGGGCAGAGCTGACTGATTTCAAACTCAGTTGGTTTGTTGATGGAATTCATTTCCCTGTGGTTTTAGGACTGAGGTTCCAGTTCCTTGCTGGATGTCAGATGGAAGTTATGTCCCTTGCCAGCAGGACTTCCCAAGATGACTTCTTGTGTCATTAGCCAAGAAGGAGAGTAGATAATGTAACATAGTCATTGAAGTGACACCTTTCACCTTTGTCATATTTTATCAGTTAGAACCAAATGAAGGTTCCTCACATGCAAGAGAAGGGGAGCATACTTAGACAGGAAGGCAGGAATTGTTGGGGACTATCCTAGAGTCTGTCCACCATGAAAGAATAGAGTGAATCTTTCTGGTAAATTCTTTACCTTGCTATCATTTCCCTTTTACTCCTCCTTTGTATTCTTTCTTGCAGGTGGCTTTGCTGCTGTTGGCAGATTGCTTCTGGAAGAAGATTCAGCTCCAGTGGCCCCAGGTCCTAGGAAAAGAGAATCCATTCAACCCCCAGATTGAACAGGTGTTTGGAGATCAAGGAGGACACTGAGTCTCTTAGGGACATGCACTCCTGGAGAACTCAGGAAAACAGGAGTTTGGGTAAATTCATTCAACAAGCAGTATGGGAACTGTGATGCCACAGGCCCTCAGGTCCCCTTTAAAGGCTTTTTTTTAAAGTGCTTTTCCCTCATTCTAGAGAATATCTGATGACCATGTGAGTCTGTGTGCTTCTGACAATTTTTTTTCTCCTGAATATTTTCTTATATTCTTTGGTTGCATAATCTTATTGTCTATTCCAATGATAATAATTCCAAATATAATAATAACATTCCAATAATGATATCATTGTCTATAGAAAAATAAAATGTACTGTTTATTATTGATAATTTTGAAGTTTCTTTCAGGTTTACAACTGGTAAAGTCAGGTAAATTTTTAGGATTGTTTTCACATTGGGAAGATTTCTATCAAATTTCTTCTGTATGAGCACTAAGAAAGGCACAACCCCTATCTGTAGTGCTGTCAAAGCTTTGTGTACATAGAAATTCTGGTCACACTATTCTAATTGGGTGTCCACTCCCTTGCCCACCTCTGATTGCAACTCATATTAAGGGGTCAGTCTGTGTAAGCCTATTCCCACCTCAGGCAGCCACACCCCATGTCCAAGTGAGCACATCTTCCTAATTTCTGCCTTTAGGAGCTTGCTTGGCACAACTCAGTGTACTAGGTATTGACAATTAAATAAACCAGGCTTTTCCTTTGGTGGTCAGTTTGGGGAGGCATTCTTTGTGCTCTTCAGGAATCTCTGTAGAATCAGCCCCTTTCCCTCATAACAACAACCACGTTTAACAGTAGTTCCTCCCTCCCAGTGTCACCCTCAATCCCTCATTCCTGCTTCCTGAGGTGGTTTCCCCAATAAACACCTGCATCCAAATCTTTGTTTCAATAAGGAAAAAATTAATATGGTGGTGTATGTGTAATTGCTTATGCTTTATTACTGAATATATTCCTGATAGGGAGATACTTCTGTTTCCACCAGGTACCAAAAAGAAGCCAATCTCCCCCTAAGTGTACATATCTGGTGATTCAAAGGAATTGCCACAGGCTGGCATCTGGCTCTGGCTTCATGCTCTTTTCCTCCATGACCCACACACTGTTGGTGCCAGGCATATAGGACACTTTCATAGTGTCATTTGGCCCCTGACTTTGCACCTTTGTCATGATGCTGGTGGTCAATAGGAGAGTATCTGGAAGCCCATCCTACACAAGGATGGTAGATATAACCTAACCATGCACTGGAATGACTGAAACCATAACCATATATCAACCTCAACCCAAGGTCAATGATCTTGGCCCTATGGCTACAAAGCCCTATGGCTACTCGAGAATCTCAGGATATTAGGGAAAAATACAACAGAGAGAAAGCAATTATGCTTAAAATATCTCATTTTTTTTGCAAATTTTAGAAAGTTTGGGACCATGTGAATGCATTGTTGGGGCCCTTCCAGGGTCTTGGATGGGATCATAAAACTTAATCTTTATTAGACTTATGATAAATCCACCTCTGCTCACAAGATTAATTTGCCAGGTTGTGAAGCTTCAGTTTTCAGTCAATACACTTATAATGTTGTCAATCCATTCATTTCTGTCACATGGATGGCAGCTGTGTTCAGCATGACCAGCACATGTCCCCAGAAGGGGAATTAGCAGAGGATCAACACAGCATCAGGAGGCCACCTATTTGCAGTAAGAAATACAAACTAGAAGAATGAATTGCAGAGTGTGAGTCTTGGAAAGCTGGTCGTGTTGGAACTTGGGTGATAAATATCCCACTACTATATTGTCACTTGCTTCTCCTACTTATCAGACAAAAGGCCTGT
Organism: Talpa occidentalis; assembly: GCF_014898055.3. NCBI lineage: Eukaryota > Metazoa > Chordata > Mammalia > Eulipotyphla > Talpidae > Talpa > Talpa occidentalis. The sequence goes on along the minus strand of NW_026555331.1, from coordinate 110,808,052 downwards.
CTTGTTCTTCATTATTAAATGGGGTCCCTTGCTTTCCACATGAGTAATTATCAAAAACTTCTATTTCCTCCTACCTCTGGGCACTTTCTTTGTAGATTAGAGCCTTTTGGGGCAGAACCCAGTTGGAAAAAAATATGTTCAGGTCCCCCAGCAAAAAAGATCAGCTAAATATCTTTATATGAGACTTGCATTGATACAAAACATACAGGACCAGCTTCCCCACCCCACTCTCTCACCAAGTTAATCCTTCTCTAGAAGGATCATTCACTCCTTGGGTCCATAGGGACACGCCAGCAGAACTAAGAATGCTTATGAACTTCAATGGGAAAAAGATTATCCTTTAGATAAAATTTAACATTTTCTTTTATTATAATTGTAGACCACAAAATATAGCTAGTTTGGCACAAATATTTTCATATCATATTACATAAACTGCAGATATAATCAGTTCTCATTGCTCATGCAATGATCTACAAAGTCACCTTGAACACTGAATTAGCATGTACTGAAGCATAGACCCTCGGGGGAAAGAGGGTTAGGTTCCCATGAGCCTCTGGTCACAACAATTTCATCAACCAACATATATATAACCTTGTTTTGTGTATGGTTTTTGTTTAAACATAACATTTATTTAATTTATGATTGATTCATTAACATCAAGCTCGCTGCTGACAGTGCCCTTACTCACACCTGAATGAAGCTCATTTACACACGTATTATTTCCACAGGGTGCATCACAGTCTCTTGTACTTCAATGCTACACATAGGAGTCACTTTATTTTTTTAAAGATTTATTTATTTATGCATACATGAGCTGGGGGTACAGGCCAGAGGTACAGGGGGGTGAGAGTATTCATGAGAGAGAGAGTGGGGAACAGAACAGGCAGATCAACTGAGGTACACTGCTGAGGAGAGCAGGGGGTGAGACAGGAGAGGTCTGCCGTGCCATGTGGGTTGCTCCCTGGCCAGTTTGGATCAAACTCGTGCTGCAGAGACTGCAGATTGCTTCGTTGTGCTGTGCTTAACCCCTTGCACCACCAGGGAAGCCCAGGAGTCATTTTAAACATAGAAATCACCCACAAAAAGAATAAAAATACCCCATGTGTGTCACTAAATGGCATGAAAGTTGAAACAAGAAAGCAGAACTTCACCTCAGCAAGGAAAGTGTATGTCAGATGACACATTTTTCACTGCTGTAATGCCCACAAAAGTGCCTTGAGCATTGGTTTGGGGGGTACAAATAAATTCTAGCAAGTTTTCAAATTCACATAGAATTCATGAATAATGAGGATCAACTCTATCTTGAATAACAAGTATGGTCATCAACACATTGAAACAACTATAAATTATTAGATCTCTTCTTTGCTTTTAAGAATGTTAACCCTAGTAGGAGTCCCAGGCTTCCCCAACCTGCCAAGGAGGTACATGGCACTAAAAGGTTATGTGCTCTGGGGAGTAGTGCTTTGAGACAAAAGAACTCCACAAAAAAGTCTGGTAGCACAACATGATTTATCTGCTTCCTGGAAAGGACTGGGTGGAAGTTCTGCAGTAAAGAAATGTGTTTGGCTCATCAGTTACCCAACATTTTTGACCCAGAGTCCTTTACCGGTATGAGAGCTATTAACACCCCAGGGGCGTCATGCTCTGCAGAACCACCACAGGAGATGATGTGGGGAGGAATTAGCCTCTGTCTGCATCACTCACTGGCAGTGTCAGGAGAGGAATCCCTCAGGTATATTAAGACCAGAAACTCTACCTCCCATCTTTTATATGAGGCAAGATGTCTTTGGAATCCTTCTCACTGCAGCAACAGCCTTCCTAGTAGAAATACAAATGACAAAGTCAGCACCTCTCCTGGGCCCTGAGATGCAGGGCATATTCACTGTGCTGCATGGATTTCCTGATGAATGGATGCATCAATATGCTATTAACATGTCAGTTTCTCATTAAATCTAAGTACAGAATCCATGTTTGCCCGGCAGGATGAACTCCTCTAATCTGATCTGGCAGAGGTTCTAGCATAAATATTCATACAAGCTGGGGCTCTTTTAATCTGGTCCTTTGCCTGGGGTAAAGAGGGGGTAGGTAGAGGTTGCTTTTAAATCATGTTTTCTGGGTCACTTCTTAAAACCACAGTATCTAGCAATAATGGCCTCATCATCATGAATCTGTCATTAAGGAGGATTACACTTCTGAAGCTCTTGGATGGATGGAAATACAGAGGAGAAATAAAGAGCACACAATGAGGCTTGCTAAAGATTTCTTTGGGCATTGTGCTCCTGGCTGACTGCTTTGTTTATAATTAATTACATCGTGCTTTTACAGGAACCCTTTCAGCCTCAGAGTGCTGCAGATATTACTCACACATTCACAAAGCTGCGGTCAATAAGCTGCAACAGACGAGTGAGCAGGAGCACACGCCAAGGGCTTCCAGGACAACTTCAGACCCTGGGGATTTTCCATCTCACCTGAGGATGAGATGCGCACTTTACACAGGCTCAGAAAAAGCCCCTGGGTGTTAATATTTTCACAGTGATCTCCACACTGTAGCTCTGTAAATATCAGCCAGAGTCTGCACATTGGGGGAGGCTGCTAGAACAACAGAGGGGTTTTGAAGGTTTGTAGGTGGAGACTCCAGGTTAATATAACTCTGGTGGAACAACAAAACTCTGTCCTGGAAGACACATCACAACACAGTTAGTAAGAACTTCAAGAAGGTACAGGTTTGGGAGACTCTCCTCGGGTTTGAATTTTGTTTAAGCTTCTGGTTCTCAATTACCTTCTCTTTAAATAGGGAGCAATAATACAGTCGTGTGTTGCTTAACAACAGGGATACATTCTGAAAAATGTGATATTAGGTGATTTTTGTCCAAACATCATAGAGTGTACTTACTCATACCTAGATGGTCTAGCCTACTAAAACCAAGGCTATGTGGTGATACATTGGAACCACCATCATCTGTGTGGGCCGTTGTTGACCTAAATGTTAGGTGCTATTTCCCAGCACTATGGTGAGCATTAACAAGAGGTGATGTTTATAGAGGGCTAACTGGCATATATTTTCTCCCTTAACCCTTGTAACAACTATTTAAGGCAAGTCTGTCACAAATGTCTGCTCTCACAGATATCGAAATAGTAACAGAGAGCAATAAAATAACTTGCTGGAGATTACACAACCAATATAAAATGAATCAGTAATTTGGAGTCAGTTCATCTGGTTCTAGGTTCTATGCTGTTAGCCACTATGCAACCCCACCTCTTTTTTTTTAAGATTTTTTGTATTTATGCATACAAGAACTGGGGTGCAGGCCAGAGGTGTGGGAGGTGAGAATATTCACCAGAGACAGAGTGGGGAGCGGGTAGAACAGGAAGATCAACTGAAATGCACTGCTGAGAGGAGCAGCCGGAGAGACAGGAGAAGTCTACTGTGCCATGTGGGTTAGCTCTCTAACCTGGGATGGAACTCATGCCATAGTGGCTGATGATAGCTTGATAGTGCTGAGACTTTAACCCCTGCACCACCAGCAAGGCCCGCAACCCCACCTTTATTAAGATGATGTTTGCCTAATATCAAGAGTAATCAATCAACAGGTAATAATACAACACTTGATAATATTTTTTTAATAAAATAAATAACACTCAGAAAACTAGAAGTAAATCTACTTTCCCTTTTTGCCCTTTTAAAATTTTTTATTGTGTTTAAATATATATAACATAATATTTACCATTTTAACAATTTGAAGTACACAATTCGTTGGCATCAAGTACATTCACAATGTTGTGCAAATATTACCACTATCAATCTCCATAAATTTTCATCAGACTAAATAGAAACTGTGCCCATTAAACAATAATTCCCCAATTCCCCTTCTCCCTGCCCCTGGTATTCCATTTTTGTCTTTATGAATTTTCTAGCTACCTTATATAGGTGGGATTATGCAATATTTTCTTTGGTTTATTTTGCCTAGCATAATGTTTTCAAGGTTCATCTAACATATAGCTTGTATCAGAATCTTATTGTTTTGAGTAATATTCCACTTCACACACACACACAACACACACATATTTATGTATATAACACATCTGTTTATCCACTCATCTGTTGGTGGACACTGTGTTTCCACCTTTTGGTTATTGTGAATAATGTTGCTATGAATGTGGGTGTACAAGTGTCTGGTTGAGCCACTGCTTTCAGTTCTTTGGAGTATATACCCAAGAGTGAAATTACTGGATCATATGGTAATACTATATGCAACTTTTTGAGGAAATTTCAATTATTTTACACAGTGACTGTGACATTTTACATTCCCATGAAGCACAAAGATTCCAATTTCTCCAAGTTCTCACCAACATTTTTTTTTGTTTTCCTTTTATTAATCAAGAAATAGCCATCTAACTAGGAATGAAATGTTATCTCATTGTGGGTTTTTTCCTTCAGCTTTATTTAGGTATAATTGACAAAAATTATAATACATTTGCATTGTCAATGTCATGATTTGATACACACATATATTGTGAAAAGAGTCCCATGGTCAAATTCATTAACACATCCATCACCTCAGATAGTTACCTTTATTTATTTATTTATTTTTTGATGAGGGCACTTAAGTTCTACTCTTCACAAATTTTAATATACAATTATACAATACAGTATTATCAACTATACTCACTATGCTTTACATTACTCTGCAGACTATTCATCTTGTAACTGAATGTTTGTGTGCTTTTACCAACCACTCCCTATTTTCTCTACCCTCTAGCTCCTGGAAACTATCATTTACTCTCTCTCTATGAATTCAACTTTTTGAGTTTTTTATTCCACATACAAATGATACCATATTATATTTATCTTTCTCTGTCTGTCTTATTTCACTTAGCAGCATGATCTCAGTTTTGTCCATATAATCACAAATGACAGAATTTCCTTTTTCAAAGTTGAATAATATTCTGTCATTTACATGGACTACAATTTACTTATCTACTTATCATCTCTTTTGGGGAACATTGATAGTCAGGGAGACTGTTCATTTGGACGGGGAACAAGGAGGACTTCAGAAGTCTTTGTATTTTCCCCTCAATTGTGCTATGAACCAAAAACTACTCTAAAAAGTAAAGTGTATTTAAAAAAAATTAAGCCAGTTGATGGCAATTTGGTATTTGAGGCTATATAGCAACTCATTAAAAAATCTATAATGTTGTCTTGCACTGAAGATAGAAAAGCCATCATGTGAATTCGGGCAACAGGCCAGGGCCATCTGATTCTCGTTAACCTTCAGGTTAAAATCTTCTTTTAGAGCTGAGTTTCATACACTACTGCCTATAGATTGCAAGGTCTATGCTTATAAAAATAAATTTCTAATAAAAATAAGATTATGTTCCACCATTGTAAATTTATATACCAGCAGCACAATGCTAGAAAGTGAAATTTTTCAGTTTTATTAAAGTCAGAAAGCACAAAATACTTAAGAGTAAAACTAACAAAAAACATATAAGACCTCTATACTGAAGAAAATATTTTGCTGAAAGAAATGTTAAGAGACCTAAATAAATAGTTCTATATACCACATTCATAAAACAAAACAAAAAAAAAACTAAATATTATTAAATTGGTGAATTTACTAACGTTGATCTATAGATTCAGCATATTACTGAACATAATTTCAAAGGTTTTTAAAATATAAGTTGAGGGGCCTCCCTGGTAGCCTAGGGGTTAAGTATCAGCACTATCACCACTACTATGTCCTGAGTTCTATCCCCAGCCAGGAAGTTAACCCACATATGGCACGGCATACCTCTCCTATCTCTCCCACTGCTCCCCTTAGCAGTGTATTTCAGTAACTCTGCCTGTTCTGCTCCCCACTCTGTCTCTGGTGAATCCTAAGAATCTAAGTTAGTCAAGACAATTTTGGATAGGAAAAAAAAAAAAAAAAACACAAGTATTTCACCTCCTGACTTAAAACTTATTATAACACTACAACAATCAAGATAATGTGTTTCTGACATCGGATGGACAAGTAGATCAAGAGAACAGAAAGAGTGCCTAAAAACAAACTCCCATTTACATGATCATCTGAAGCAGACAAGGAAATTCAGGTGGAAGAAAAGTCTTCTTAATGAATGGTACTGGAACAACTGGATTTTTTTTTTTTTTTTAAGAACTTTCACTTCTGGGCCTCTCTGGCAGCACAGAAGCTAATGTCTCAGCGCTATCAAGCTATTACCAGCCACTGTAGCCTCAGTTTGATCCCCAGCCGGTGAGCTAACCCACATGGCAAAACAGACCTCTCCTGTCTCACCCATTGCTCCCCTTAGCAGTGTATTTCAGTAGACTCTCCTGTTCTGCTCCACACTCTGTATCTGGTAAATCCTCTCACCCCCTACCCCATACCTCTGGCCTATACCCCAGTTCTTATATGTATAAATAAATAAAAATAATAAATCTTTTTTAAAAATACAGATATTTTTAAAAAAGAACTTCTACTTCTATATAAAACCACATATAAAAATTAATTTGACATGGATCATGGACCTAAATGTAAAAGCCAAAACTAAAAAACCTCTAGAGGAAAACATAAGAAAATATCTTCTCATTTTGGGGGTTGGGAGGAGTTTTCTAGAAAAGACACAGAAACAGTTACCAAAAAAAAAGATAAATAAGAAAAATTAGCATTATTTTGTTAAATTAAACAAAATTTAAAAACCCCATTCATCCAAAGACACCACAGACCAGAAATATTCACAAAACATAGATTTGGCAAACAATTCCAGAATGTTTAAAGAACTCTTACAACTCAATAAAGATAACCAACCACTTTTTTAAGATTTAAACATAAACTTCACATAGGAATGTGAATAGACAATAAGCAGAATAAGTGCATGAGAAAGTGCTCACCACCCTTAGTCACCAGGGAAATACAAATTTAAACCACAATGAAATACCACTTCTCACACATCAAGATATAAGTGAAAAGACTGACAGCCCCAAGTGTTGGAGCAAAAACTCTTAAGTGTAAGGTTTTTTGGAAAAGTTTTCTTATAAAACTAATCATAAATCTAACCTATGCTACAGAAAATTCACTCTTAATTATTTACCAGCATATGTCCATGAAAAGACTTGCACAAGGATGTTCATAGAAACCTTATTCATAATAACTAAAATCTGGAAGCTGCCCAGATGTCCATCAAGGAGAATGAATAAACCTATGAAAAGCTGCTCTGCAATATATAAGAAACCACTGACACACACAAGAATAAATCTCAAATTATTATGGAAGTCTTCTGCAAAAGGGTCTGCAGTGTGTAATTCATATATGTGTATATGAATTTTAGAACAAGGAAAATTAATCTATGATTAAAAAAATCAGAAAACTGTTCAGACAGTGTGGGGAAAAACTGGGAAAAGACATAAAGGACTTTCTGGAAATATAATAACATCCTCATAATGGTTTGAGCTACACAGATGTATGCACTTACCAAAGATACAAAACATACCAAAACTCATTTAAGATTTGTATACTTCATTGTATGTAAATGCTATCATGTGATTGAACGAATGCCTAGACATGTGAATGAACGAATGCCTGTATTTGCTATTTACCTTCATAAAAATAAGGTGGGGGGGTGGATTTAAGTACCTTAAGGCAGATGTGTGTGTGTGTGTGTGTGTACACCTATAGATGAATAATTTTTCTAACAAATCTTGAAAGTCTATAAAGGTCACTGGAAAAATCCATTAAAATATTACACAATTTATTGCACCCTGTAATAGTCTACAGGCATATAAAAAGAGTTTGTGTCCATGTAATTGCTAAGCTGGTTTCATTACAAGAAAGAAACATCAAGGGAAAAAAAAAGATTATAAGCTCCTAAACTTTAGAGCATATAAATAGGGCTATAATTTGGAAGAAGGAAAGACATAGGGAAAAGAAAGAGAGGATAATTAGGACACAAAAAAGGAACAGGCTCATGAATTACCTTGAAAGCACAATTTTGAAATATAATTATCTTAATTCATTCCCATCCTGAGGAAATGTACAGAATGACGCCAACAGTTCCTCCCTGGCCTGCTGACAGCTTTATTAAGCCAAGTGACTTCTGATGTTTCCATTCAAAGAAACAGAATCCCTTTATGGAGACCAGGCTGGTGTAAACTTTGAAAAAGGAGGCAAGAGACATTAATTAGATGTTGGATTATATTGCAAACCACGCCAAGGCTGATTAGCTATGTGGACCAAGCACACAATGAGAAACTCTAACGACTAGAAAATCTGACATTTGGAGTGTTGATTATTTGTTCTTCAGCACCATGGCCCTGCTTCTTTCTGCCAGGTGAGGCTGCCCAGTGAAGGCGTTAAGGAGGGATTTTAACTCCATCCATCATGGTGGAGTAGTTCATTCACTGCGACATCATATTCTTTTTCTCTCATGGACTGCAAGGAAAATAAAGAGTGGTGCAGAGTATGGTAAAAAGCCAATAGCTAGCAAGGAAATTAGAGTAATTTTATTATTTTAGAAAATGTAGTATTCTGAGAAAACATGGGAGCTGATGTAACATTTTGTCTTAGAGTCAGGGTAAGGTTTGAATGTTGGCTCTGCTGTGTGACCTTAGAAATAGTACTTAAAAGCTCAAGCCTCAGGTTCCACATAGTCTTAGATCCTTGTATTTGACATGAGAAGTCTATCAGGATTAAATGAGATAACACATGTTAAGCTCCAAATCATAATAACTTATCTACATTCCCAAAATCCAAAATCCTCCTACAACTAGGTTCATTACCAAACTCACTTGGAGGCACAACCTGACTTGACCTACCATTTAATCTTTATCCTACTTAATGTGAACATTCATGTTTAATTGTAGAAATGTTAATGTTTTGATCATGGGGAATTGCCCTGGACCCTTCTAGAGTATTACATAACATGTGGTGTATACACTGTACTGGTTTACACCTAATTAATAAATTAAATTGGCTTCATAAATTCCAAACATTTTAAATTCTAAAGCACATCTGACCTCAAAATTTCAGAAGTGTGAACCTCTATGACATCTTTATTTTGTTATTAATTTATAAATTCCCTATTCCTATTTTATTGCCTGTCAAGACCTCTTACGAATGTTTATTATGTTAAAAGAGTTTATGTAAGCTGATTATGATTAAATTATATGATATCAGTGAGTTGGGGTCATCTTCCAAAAGAAAAACAGGATTTCTGGACAAAACACGCTGCTACCTCCTGGCAAACTTTGAGCCCAGGATTTAAGGAGAATAAATCAGGACCACCCAGTAGAAGACACTACTGAACAAATAAGTGGAATCAAGGAAGGGGACGCAAGGGAGTGGTCATACCTGACAAACCCAATTCAGTTCCATCTTGGAAGCTGAGTAGACAGACAAGGGATTTCCACTTTGCTCTCAGCTAAGGTACAAACACCCAATTAAAGTATTACCTAGGTGAGCTAGTCCATGCATTGAAGAGTAAGCTTCTGCGCACATTTGAAGATTAAGTGGCTGGCTACAATGCATCAGAGGGCACGTGGAAATTTTGAAAGATCTGACTTGTAGAAACTGTTTTTGAAAGCTCTCCATTCATTTCAGATTTCTTAATTCTTTGGCATAAATTGTTCTGAAGGATGTTATAGCATACGCTCATTTTTAACTACACAGAAAGCTGAATTAATAATAAAAAGCATAATTTGGTTAAAAGCTAAGTGCCCAGTCTTTTAAATATCTCAAATGCCAGGAGAGGAAGCAAGGCAACCTGGCAAAACCAACCAGAGAAGTGTTGGCACCATCTGGTGGTGAAAGTGAAAACTATACATGTACATGACTAGCCTGGAAAAAACCACCACAAAAATAAATAAGGGAGATCTGAAAAGTCATGGCAAACATGGAAATAAGCAAAGACCAATCAAATGAGAACAGACCTTATGGGATTGTAATAGTAAGGAGTCAGCCACCATTACTTACTTTTGGCCATACCACCTGGCTGTTCAAGTGCTGAGGAAGGTGGGGTCAGGCCCTTGCAAAATCTGAACATTGACCTGAGTTACCCGGCTTCAGTGGCTCTCTATGGGCTACTCCCAGTGGCCACTGGCTGGGCTAGGAGTGGGTCAGGGGAGGGTATATGGATCTCACAAAGGTCCTGGAAGGGGCCACCAGGGTAGTGACCTGAGACCTCAGGCCTCCCCACACTTAGTCCAGCCACACCTGCTTTGCTCAACCCTCCAGAGGCCTCTTCTGGGTCCATGGTTGCCAGATGAAAATAGTCAACTCTCTGAGATAGATTTCTTAGCAACAGGTGAATTCTTTAAGTCAGTGTTTCTCTGTCGCAAAAGCAGTGAAGAGGCATTTAGAAACCTCCAAAGCAGCTCTGTACTTATATCAAATACACAAATGTATTCTGACATTCAGCAATTATTTGTGTTTGATGCAGCAGAAAAATCAAAATGAAAGAAACTGTCTTCTGACACCTAACCCCACCCCATTCCAAGAGTATTAACAAATCCTGCTATTCCTTTCCTCAGGTATTTTAATATCCAGGAGAAGCCGCCAGAGAGCCTCTCTTCTGGCCGCCTTAGAAGATGATACTTCAGCCCTTTGGTGGCAAGGAGGTGCAGAGAACTTTGAGGAGAGAAGAAGCAGTTAGGAGACCAGGAGCAGGTTCCCAGGATCGAGAGGGAAAACAAGGGAGCAGTGCAATCTTGGTGGTTTGCCCAGGAGTCTGGCCCTGCACAGGGACTCAGGTAAGGGCAGAGATTGCCACTATAACACCTGCATAGGCTTGTACAAGCCATCAGCATGTGGAACAGGAAGCTTGCTTCCCGCCGAGTGTGGAACAAGAGAGTTTCTCTGATTCCCTGTGATCCTGGGGCAGGAGGGAAACCACCACCAAAAACAGAACAGAGAGCAAATTTCCTGTCTCTTTGCTGAGGGAAAAACTCAAGTCAGTTTTCATCAACACTTGTCTGAGTTTGTGGAATAAAAGATGAAATGGTTATTCACGTAATATAGCTCTCCTCAAGAAGTTTCATTGAATGAGAGAGCTCCAGGCCTGAAATCACATTTTGGAAATCACTGATTTACTTTATTGTATATTTTTAATAGGTAATAAATTCACAGAGTTGGAAAATAAAACAACACACAAGGATATATAATACTGCTCCCTTCCCCATATAAACACAAGTAATCATTGTATTCATTTTTTCCAGCCTTTCTTTTTATAAGCAGAAGCAAATATGAATCTGTAGCCTGTTTTTCATCTTCTTCTGTAGCTTGCTCTTTCACTTAACAACATTAAGTGAATTAACAACATTAATCTTTCCACATCTACATACGCTTCCCTTCACAAGTTTGTTTTTTTGGTTTTTGTTTTGTTTTCTATGGCTGGGAAATATTCCATTATATGGATCAACCCTCATTTATTTAACTAACCCCTAATTCGTGAACATTCATGTTATTTTCAATTGTTGCTTCAAAAATCACATTGTACATGTTTTATTGTGCAATTATACAAATACATCTGTTTAATAAATTCACAGAAGTGGAATTCCTAAACCAAAGAATATATGTTTTCATTTTGACAGATATTGCCGGCTTGCTCTATTAGGATTGTATTACTTTGTGTTTTTACAGACAATCTGAATATATGCAGGGTTTAGGACAAAGTACAAAGAACACCTATATCTTTATATGAAAGTTTATCTAAAACTCATAAACTAAACTAACAAGCTAAATACAATATATATGTTCTAGTCTAATGCCATGATAAATATACCTTCATAAGAACCTGGTAGTCCAGGTAGGAATTTAGAAACCATGAATTCCTTAGAGTCCTACATTAGCACACAGCAAGAAGCTCCTGGCCTGCAATTGCCCCCTTCTCTCCCCATCCCTGTCTCAATCCCATACTCAGGGAGTTTTGTGCTCACAAAGGCAGACACCCTAGCCCCCACCTTCAGTTCATTTCATACTACCCAAGGAACAGCCATCCCTCAGGGCTGGTGTGGTCCACCTTTCAGAAGATGTCCTAGGGGAAAGGCCTGCACATCCCCCAGGAGCAGATTCTGGCCATTTAGGCCGAAGATTCTGAGATCCCAGAAAGGGAGATGAAAGCTCTAGGTGGGCATGTCTAATTGGCCTCTGGAAGGTGGACCATGTCTAGAACTAGGAGCCTCTGAAAGAGACCCTATTGTTTGGGAAGTCATTTTCTTTCTAAAAAAGCAAATCTGCTATGATGCTCTTTAACCACTTCTGAACAGCCTCTTATCTGCAGATTCTGGCACAGGTTTTTGAATAGTCTTGGCTAAGGGAGTTGTCTGTCTTTTCCAAAGGCCTGCTTAGTGATAGAATAGAAATATTACAGACTTCCCTTAGGGAGTGTGCAAATTCAGATTCTTAATGCTCTTAAGAACAGCCATATACTCTTCTTTATATAAATTTGTAGCAAAATGGAATTAATGTCCCAATTTCAAAGTTTGTCCCTATTGGTAAACCAGTTGTCTGGAATTTTCATTCCAGAACTATGATAATTGTATGTGTTTGTATTGTTATCAAGGCTAGGCATGTGATCTCAAGCCATAAGACAAATGTGGGGCCTCCCTGGTGGCACAAGGGGCTAAGCACAGCACTGTGAAGCTATCCGCCGCCACTGCAGCACGAGTTCGATCCCCGGGCAGGGAGGTGACCCACATGGCACGGCAGACCTCTCCTGTCTTGCCCGCTGCTCCCCTCAGCAGTGTATTTCAGTCAGTCTGCCTATTCTGTTCCCCACTCTGTCTCTAGTGAATCCTCTCACCCCCCACACTCTGGCCTGCACCCCAGTTCTTATATGCATAAATAAATAAATCTTTAGGGCCTCCCTGGTGGCACAATGGGTTAAGATGCAACCTATGAAGCTGTCCGAAGCCTCTGCAGCATGAGTTCAGTCCCCAGCTGGCCAAGGAGCTACCCACATGGCACAGACCTCTCCTGACTCACCTGCTGCTCCTCTCAGCAGTGTATTTCTGTCAATCTGCCTGTTCTGTTCCCCACTCTATCTCTGGTGAATCCTCTCACTCCCTGCACCTCTGGCCTGTACCCCAGTTCTTGAATAAATAAATAAATCTTTTTAAATAAATAAATAAATAAATAAATAAATAAATCTTTAAAAAAAAAAAAAAACAAAACCTTAAGACCAATGTGAGTTATAAACAAGAGATTAAAAAAGAATTAAGAAAGGAGGGAAAAAAGGAAGGGAGAAAATTAGAGTCTTTCTTATACACCTTTTATGAACTAATTCCTACTAACCAGGAATTCTTTATCAAGGTCAGCAATGATAGGATCTTCCTATCATTTGGAAACAAGTCAAGAGCTGCCTGGAGTTGACTTCCCTATTTTATTGTTAAACTTATCATTTAACTTTTCAGCTCTTCTTGCTGTTGCTCTGACATAAACATCAGAATTCAAGAGTTAGCTTTATGACAAGGCCTTAGACTTTTTCCTGAAATACTTCTACCCAATGAGTTCAAAACATTCCTTTTCTTCAAAATAGAATTTCTTGTAAGTTATCTTATTGTGACAGAGAGGGGGGAAATGTTAAAATTAAAATTCAGAAGAAAACCTCTTATCTAACACAATCAATTAATTGAAAAAGCCAAAGTAGGAAAGCATTGTAAGGAATTGCACACACATCTCAAATACTCATTATCATTCATCAAATGCATTTAAGGACAAGGTCTTTATTTGACAAAAGTCTGAAAAATGAGCCAACCAGCTTCTTTCTTACATAAACAGCCAATATACGATGTTTAGGTCTCTAAAGAGAACAAAAATATGAAAACACTTTTGAAGTAATCTCAGAACAATGTCCTTCTAGATTTCTAGTCTTTTCACCTCTGCTACTTAATATGACAGCAATTTCTTTATAAAATCTTCGATAGTTCTCATAGAAAAAAAACTCCATTTCCTTGCTTTCAGTTTGTGTAATATTTAACTATGTCATTTACAAAAACATTTACAACTGATATAATCAGATTTGGGAACAAACAACATTGACTTGACTCTTCTACCTTTTGCCTGTCGAAATAGAAATACACTCACATTTTGGAGAGCAACCTACTAGCATCTGAATAGTAATTAGTCAATAGATTTTACCAAGAGAGAATTAATATAGTAACATAGCTAAGTGAGACTTACGGTCTGTTTACAATGAATATGTGTGCTTGCACATACACAAACACACATTCTCTGATTTCTCAGGAGTGTGGGTCTAAGAAGATGCTTTATTATTTATGAGGATCTAATCAAAAATCAAGAAGGCAACAGTTTTTTCTGTGTAACATATTAACCCAAACTAAACAACATTTATCAGCTCACTATTCTAGTAGATCAAGTGTGTAGGATGGCTTAGCTGGCTTGGGGTCTCACAAGACTGATTCAAGAGATTACCCAAGTTATGCTCCTTCCTTCCTGGACCCTGGAGTCCTCTTTCAAGCTCACATGGGTATTGGCAGAATTTAGTTCCTGGTGGTTGTAGTACCAAGGCTTCAGCTGCTTGAGAACTCCTGGTTTCCTGAAGAGTTGCCCTCTCCATAAACCATTTAAAAGATTGTAGGTTGCTTTTCTGAGGCCCTTAGGAGAGTTTCTCTCTCCAATCTGCTCAATCTCCAATCTTAGATATCCAAATGCAACCTTGGCAGTAAACTTTCCCCATTTATGTTGGTCAGGAGCAAATCTCCATGGAGGAGATTGTGCTTAGCTATAATTCACTGGGGATCACCATGGGTGTGTGTCTGCCATATAAAGGGAGAGAGAAAACAGAGCCTGGTGACTGGCAGAGACTGTGAGTTGGGAAAGAGACCAAGAGAAAATTTAGGCAGCTAATAAGGGCCTGGGACTCTGGGGAGACAGAAATCTACAAGGCACAGTTTGATGTGATAATCCCCTCTGCTCTTTCTCTGGGAATATTCTGTAAAAATGTACATGGTTCTTCAGATTTGGAGTCAGGTTTGGGCTGTTGATTTTCTTTGGTTCAGTTAAGATTGTTAAATGGTTAGTTCTTGGGCCTTCCCAGTGGCATAGCGGGTTGAACACCATGCTGTGAAGCTGTCTGCAGCCTCTGCAGCGCCGGTTCAATTCCTGGCTGGCCAGGGAGATTCCCACATGGCAGGGGCAGACCTCTCCTGCCTCGCCTGCTGCTCCCCTCAGCAGTGTATTTCAGTCTGTCTGCCTGTTATGTTCCCCTCTCTGTCTCTGGTGAATTCTCTCACCATCCCACGCCTCTGCCCAGTACCCCAGTTGTTGCATAAAAATAAATAAAAAAGTTTGTTCAAAAAAAAAAAAGTTAGTTCTCATAAGGCTAAGTTTTACTTAACTATTTAATGACAAGAAAAAAGGAAATTAAAACAGCTGACAAGCACATTTAAGAAATGGGTATAAAGTCAGTGGGGAAATGAATGCAGAAAATAAGTATGTCAAGTTAGATATAAAGTGGATTAACTTTCTCTAGAGCAACAATACCATATTTGGGGTCATCTTCTATCAGGTTAAGTACAAATGCATAGCCCCCCCATATCAGCTTTATACACACACACACACACACACACACACACACACACAATCTCTAACTTTATGGGACAGTAAAATGGATGGGCCCTCATCAGCTGTGGCTAGTTGGCCAAGCAATTTACTTACTCTGAGAAAGTCTTACCAGAAAATAACAGGATACTTAAAAATTCATGCAATCATCATTTTGAAATATTTCCAGGTTTATGTGTAGATTGAGCAAAATGCTAAAACTGGTCTGAAGGCAAATTTTTAAAATGGTCCGGTTACATGTAAGATACATATTAATGTTTTGCTACTTATGTCACAGAGGTTGAGGCACTTAATAATGTTTTCAAGCTGAAGAATGCATGTAATTTAATATTATTTCCAATTTAGATAATGAAGTTAAGTTTCAATAAATTACCATAACTGGCAGCAGTTGAGATATTCTAATGCTGGTCTGTCTTTCCATTATAGCAGAGAAAATTTCAATTCTAAAGCACAGAAATTTGTCTTTAACTTCCAGTGGCAACTAGAGATGATAATGTAAAGTCCTAGTCAAAGGGATGTGGCCTGCCCTAGCCTCAGACTCACACCTAACTCTGGTTCCACAAAGGTATGCTAAGTAAATGAAGAACCAACTGTCAACTATTTTTATTTGGATGGTTAAGTCAGAGAGTAATTTTTAAATAAGGTTACTGGGCCTCCCTGGTGGCATGGGCGGTTGAGCGCCACACTGTGAAGCTGTCCACAGCTTCTGCAGCATGGGTTCGATCCCCTCTGGCCAGCGAGAATCCCACATGGCGCGGCAGACCTCTCCTGCCGCCCGCTGCTGCTCTCAGCAGTGTACTTTGGTCCTTCTGCCTGCTCTGCTCCCTGCTCTGGCTCTGGTGAATTCTCTCACACTCCTGCGCTTCTGACTGTACCCAGTGCTTGTATAAATAAATAAATAAATAAATAAATAAATAAATAAATAAATAAATCTTAAAAAAAAAAAAACTATCAAAAAAATTAAAATAAAATACATAAATAAATAAGGTTACTAATCATCCACTTTTGCCTGAGGGTCAAAAGGCTCTCCTGGGACTTTTAATATTAAATCCAGAAAAGACCTGGGCCAGAATACATTGGTCATCCTACTTCAAGGCTTTTCAGAAATATCCAGGAGTCAACAGGACAGTTTAGTTGTTTTTGAACTGGTTTGGTGAAATTTAGTTAGCTTTATAGTATTCTAGTGTAAATGTTTTCCTATCAATTAAGTACAGGTATCCTTGCCCTTGACCTCATAAAACTATTTCTTAGTATTCTTCCTTACTTATCTGACTGTACTTATATGGAAGGGCTCCTTCTAAGCCATACACAGTCTTAGGCTGAAGACACTGTGGAACCAAGCATAAGTATTCTTAGCCATTGCTTTGTCATTTTGTGTGTAACTGCCATTTTAGAATTTTAGGTTTTGCTGTCCTGGGAATGACAACTGCATTCCAGAGATAGTTTCGACAGTTTGGACCCTCACTCCACCTCGCCCTCCAGTCACCAATGAGGGCAAACTTGCTGTAACTGGAGCTGCAGGCTGGAGCTCCATCTTGACCAGGCCAGTCAGCTTAGAATTATAGCTGGGCAACATTGGAGAATGCATCCTTGTAGTCAATGAGTAACTGCCAGCATGAGTTAACCCTAAAAATAAACCCCTGCTTCCTTTGTTCAGGGCTCTCGATACCTGCCACTGTGTTGGTAGGTGCCTTGAGCCCAGACTCGAGTCTGTAATAAACTCCCTTTTGTGTTTGCATCAGCTGTCTTTGGATTCTTGGAGGCTATGCTCACCGAGTCTGCTGACCTGGGGCACAACAGACACTGGAAATTTGCCTTTGGTGCTCTCTTGACCATGTAAACAGAATTTGGAAAGTTAGACTATGTTAAGAATGACAAAATGATGTCTGCAACTCACTTCCAAATGGTCATGATGTCAGTTTGGAGAGGTGTTGGGTTCAGAGAGCAGTGTCCTTGGGCTGCCTCTGAGAAAAGTTTCATCAGAGCTCTCCTTTTAGTGGCAGATGGTGAGTTTCCCCAGGAGGCAGAGACGTTTAGTTACATTCAAAAGAGCAGGTTTATTATAAAAAGAAAGAAAGGTAAGGGAAAAGAAAGGATAGGACACTCAACCAGACACAAGCGGGCAAAAAGAGCTGCCCCCAAAAGGGACAGGTTTTTTAAAAGAGAGGCCTACATAGACACAAGCAGGCAGGCTTGGGAGGAGAGTTACCTCTGCTGCTTTCAAAGGGAAAAGGTTGGTAAAGAAAAACACCTGCATAGTCACACGTAAGCCAAAGACCTGCATTTTGCCAGGGCAGAAATTGCATTGATATAATCTTCTATTTTTTTTAAAGATTTATTTATTTATGCATACAAGAGCTGGGGCACAGGCTAGAGATATAGGGGGGTGAGAGGATTCACCAGAGACAGAGCAGGGAACAGAAGAGGCAGACTGAAATACACTGCTGAGGGGAAGCAGTGAGCAAGACACGAGAGGTCTGCTGCACCAGGGTTGCTCCCTGGCTGGCCAGGGATCAAACTCGTGCTGCAAAAAATGTGGATAGCTTCATAGTGCCATGCTTAAACCCTTGCGCCACCAGGGAGGCCCTGTAATCTTCCTCTTTTTGGGAGGCATTCATTCCTTTGTGGAATTGGTAACTGTTTCTTTGTTTGTTTTGGATAAATTACTTCTAGGGTATAAGGAACCATGCTTCTCTACAATGGCCTTCCATCTCCATATCCCCACCACTGATCTGTGCCTCAGGATACTTTCTGTAGCCGTCTGATACTTGCTATAGTAGTGGGTACCTAAGGATTTTTCGTCCCCATAGCTGATTTAATGACTATGTTAATCATTTCAACCCCCACCTCCAGTTTCTGATCTTGTGATGCTTCCTTCCCAAATTTTCACTCTTAGCCTCCATCAGGCAGACAAACTAATCAATGTGATTTGATTATAAATTTAGATTTAAGTATATATAGGTAATAGTGAAACTGGAGCTGTTGTTTAGAGCCCAGTAGAGTTTTAGGGTTCATAAGAACTCCAAGAAGTTTCAGACGACAGTTATTATTGATAATTATCTCTAAGGAGAGCAGTAATCTCAGTTTAGGAAGAAATTACATGTTGGGCAAATCACTTTCCTTAAAGATGGTATTAATAAGAATGGCATAGAATGGGTTACAGATTGAATAAGAAAAGATAACACATTTAACAAGAAGTCTAGGGTATAGTTATTATTCAAGAAATCATTTGTAATGATTACAGTTAATAAGCCCAGCTGCTATAATATATCAAACCTGGAATTGCAGATGCTTCAACCTATAAAATCCATCCCTCTCTCATATCAGTGTCTTTCTGACTGGGTAGCACTTCGTGTGATCATTCAGGAATTAAGGCTCTTCATTTGATGATTTTTGTCCTCTGTGTCCATGGAGTCATCTGCATTCAGCCAAAGGGTGGGGAAGGAGAAAACATGATGAGGTGTGGGAAGTTTTATTATTATTATGCCTCTCTTCCCTCCCCGTTCAGATGGCCAGTTAATGTAATCCCATTGTGTGATGCAAAGAGAACATGTGTTTGGAAAACATCTGGTTATTCTGCTACAGTTTTGTTCCTTTACTCTTCTATTTTAACTCCTAAAATTCAGGGGTGTTTTAATTTTTTCACTTATTAGTACTAATGAGCTAATGCTGCTTATTTTTTAAAAAGATTTATTTATTTATGCATACAAGAACTGGGGTACAGGCCAGAGGTGCAGGAGGTGAGAGTATTCACTAGAGACAGTGAGGAGCAGAACAGGGGACTGACTGAAATACACTGATGAGGGGAGCAGTTGATGAGACAGGAGAGGTCTGGTGTGCCATGTTGGTCACCTCCCTGGTGGGGATGGAATTCTGTGCTGCAGTAGCTGCTGATTGCTTCATAGTGCTGCATCTTAATTCCTTGCGCCACCCAGGAGACCTCTAATGCTGCTTATTTTTGAGAGTCTAAACTAGTTAAATATTTACTTAAAAAAATTTAAATTTTCACATAGTAGAGCTAGGGTGTAGGCCAGATGTGGTGGTCCGGGGACTGTGTGAGAAGATTCACCAGACACAGACTGGGGAGCAGAAGAGGCAGATTTACTGAAATACACTGCTGATGGAGCAGTGCGGGGAGGCAGGAGAGGGCTGCTGTGCCATATGTGGGTTAGCTCCCTTGCCTGGGATCCAACTCAGGCCCTAGCAGTGACAGTGCTGAGACTTAACCCCTAGGCTCCCAGGGAGGCCCTAAAGTAGTTAAATATTTCTAACATGTGATGAAACTTTTTTGTATTTTTGATTCTAGTGCAAAGTTTGCATCAAAACCCTTGAAAGATAGAGTGAAATGTAGGCAAAGGTACAGTGAAATATGTACTCTCATTCATCCCTAAGAAAAGAGTAAATGTGTACCATCCTTCTGGAGAGACCTTTGAATTTAGAATATTTATACTGCTTGATATAGTGATTCTATTTTTGGAAAATGACCTGAGGAAATGCTATGAAATACAGATGAAAGCTTTATGTGTAAAAATATTCAGCAGCACTTTCTTTATAGTAACAAATAATTGGAATGGTTAAATAAATTACAGCACATACATAAATGAGACAGCGCAATTTAGAGGGTGGATGGTGAATGAAGAGCAGAATGACTGAGGGGCCAGGGGTGAGGGGGGATTGTGGAAAGGGCCCTAAGGGAAAAAGCTTTGAGAAATGGCAGCAACGCAGCCTGGTGGCGAGGACGGGCAATGCTGGCAGAGCAGAAAACTAGGACGACAGTGACGGGGGAAGGGGGAGATAAAGACCCAGGACTGCAGCAAAGCTCAGAGCGAGGTCGGAGGATCGAATCCTCACACCCATTCTATCATTATCAGTCACCTGTGGTCACTGCTAAACAATCCTGAGCGAGGTTTGAAATCCAAGTAGACCCCTTTTGCCATTTTAGTGGCTTCCTGGAATTTTCACTGACACTATTTTTGGAGAAGACGCGGCATATTTGCTCCGTTTGAGTTTGAATTTTCAAACTGTCAGGCTGCTGGGGGGACCACCTGATGGGCGTGGCCACTGAGAGCGAGTGGCGCGTGTGCCCCGCCCGCCCCGCCCCGCCCCGCCCCCCGCCCCGCCCCGCCCGCCCCGCCCCGCCCACCAGCCGAGCGCACCTGCGCAGCGCCTCAGGCCGCGCATGCGCCCAGCGCAGCCGCTTCCCCGCCGGTGCCCGGGGAACCCGGTGTCTTGGGGCGCGGCTGGGAGGCGTCAGCTGTACTGCGGTCTGTGTGCCTCCTTGGGCCTCCAGAGGAGGAGTGAGCCAGAGGTGCGGGAAGGTGAGACACCTCGCTGTGGGAGGCTGACTGCGCAGGGGGCCACCGGAGCACCCAGTGCGGGAGGGGCAGGGTGTGAAAACCCGGGCCCCTTTGGGGTTCCTTCTAGGGCCTGGGGGCTCTGGGGGGTCGGGGTGACCCGCGCGTCCCGCTTCCCTTGCCTGAGAGCGGGTCCTGCGCTCCCGACGCCCTCGCGGGAAGTGGACGACACCTGGGGGGGTTCTGGGCGCCCTGTTCTGGCGCGCGGGCCTGGCTGTTTTTATTACAGTGGGTTCAGGCTAGAGCGTGGGGAACGTACCGTCAAATTACCTGGGGCTGACACCGCCCCAACCCCTCCCCGGCCCGGGGGCCGCAGGCTGAGGGCAGAGCCGGCTCCGGACGCCGCGCCTGAGCAGGCCCCAGGCGGCGGGTCCCGGGCATCTGCCCCTGAAGGTGAGGCGCGAACCCCCACACCCCCCGCGCCCCGGAGGCAGGTAAAGAAGGCTTAACTGGGGCGCTCAGCCTTTGCATCTCCCCGGGGCGTTCGTTAGAAAGGAGGGACTGAATGGGGCTTGACTTCCTCCGGCATCAGCATGTGTGTAGGTTGGGACAAATGACAAAAACAGGCCAGTATCAGCTTGAATTTCTTTATTTTTTTCCCACTCCTCCTACTGACATTGGTAAACATAAGGCCCATTTTTCAATGTCAGGGCTTTTGCACTTGAGGTCCTCCCTGCTTGAAGTGCCCACTGCATCACTTCATTCGGGTCATTGTCAAATAACTCCCTCCTCAGAGAGAGCCACTAGGTCACTGTGTCTGAAACAGCACCCCTCGGGCACCTTAATCTATTTTCCACACCTTTTCTCCATGATACCTGTTAGTACCTGACATCTTTCCCTTTGGCCCTGTCTCTCTCCCCACTCCCGCTTAACCTCAGGAACCTCACTTGGTTCTTAGAGTCCAGTAGATTTTAATTAGTATTTGACTGGTTTTCTCACCTGCTGTGTAATCAGCCAACATTTGTGTTTATCATCTGACTTGCTTTACTACAAAGGAGGCCCTCGCATCCCTTCCCTTTTCATGTAAACAGTCATGTTTTGTCTTTCCATGTGGCTGAGTAGTGTTCCCTTGTGTGGACAGGCCACACCTTGACGCAGCCCTCTCTGCAGGCACACAGGTCACTACAGCCTTTGTTTAGGTGTAATTTGGGTGTAAATATGTGGGGGAGGTGAGCTGGGCATCTCCACCCTCCACAGCCTTTTCATTTCCCCACTGGAACTCAATCCACTCAGCACGGACTCTCCGGCCTCTCTGCCCTCACCCCCGGACAACCACACTCCACCTTCTCTTTCCAATTTGATGCTCTGGATACTCACCTGAGTGGAATTTCTCTACATTTGTCCTGTTGTGTCTGGGTAATTTATTGCACTTCTTATAAAGCCTCTAAGTTTCCTACAAGTTGTGGCACGTATCACAATTTCCTTCCTTGTTTAAGAGTGAATGTGACATTTCCTGTAGGCCACATTTTGTTTTTACATTTCTTTATCGCATGGAGTCAGTTGCTTCTAGATACTGGTAGACTGTGAATAATGCTGCTTGAACATGGGTGTAAAGGTAGCTGTTTGAGTCGCTGCCCTCAATTCTTTCGGGTGTTCCTGAGATGGAATGGCCGTGTCACGTGTTAGTTGTGTGTTCAGTGTTTAAGGGAGTTGCCGTGCTGCCCCCCACAGCAGCTGCACCGATTGACTTTCCTCCTTCAATGGCAGCGTGATACTGGAGTTTATGAATCTACCCCGTTTTGTTTGTCCACTCACCCACTGATCGACATTTGCACTCTTTCTACCCCTGGCCATTATGAACAGTGCTGCTATAATATTTGTGTACAAAATTTAGCTTGAACACCTGTTTTCCATTGTTTGGGGTTTATATCTAGGTGTGGAGACATTGACGTATATGGTAATACTCTTTTAAAAAAAAAAAAAAAACATTTTGGGGAAGTGCCAAACTATTTTAAGCATGGACTGCCTCATTTTACATTTCCACAGCATACGTGACAATATTTTTATTTAAAATTGTCTCCATTTTAACCATTGTAGAAAAATCCCAGGATTCTGCAGAAAACCAGGATGCTTCTACATATTGGGTGAAAAATGAAGTTCTTGCAGGTGTAGTAATCTTGCAGGTGTAGTAATCTTGCAGGTGTAGTAATGTAGTAATACATTAATGACTGCCAGGTATTTTTAATGCTAAAATGTGCACAGTCAAGCAAGCAAAAGGTCATCTTTTTGAAAGCTTTCAAAAACTTTTGATATGAAATAAGTAGATCAAGAAAACTTATGAGTGTATTGCCCACTTATCCATAGGTAGGATAGTATTTTTTTGGATTGTATACCTTTTTTTGGATTGTATACCTAGAGGCTAGGACGGATTATCTTTTATCTTTTTTCTTTTTAAAAATTTCTTTTTTTTTAATTTATTTATACAAGAACCGGGATACAGGCCAGATGCACAGGAGGGTGAGAGGATTCACCAGAGACAGAGCAGGGAACAGAACAGGCAGAGTGAGAAAATACACTGCTGAGGGGAGCAGCAGGTGACCAAGAGAGTTCTGCTGCACCATGTGGGACCCTAGCTGGCCAGCCGGGATTGAACTGGCGCTGCAGAGGCTGTGGACAGCTTCACAGTGCAGCGCTCAACCACCTGCACCACCAGGAGAGGCCCTAAAGATTTATTTCTTATTTACTTATGCATAAAAGAACTGGGGTAATAGCCAGAGGTGCAGGGGTCCGGGGGTGTGAGAATTCAGCAAAGACAGAGTGGAGAGCTGGTGGATCTAGTGAAATACACTACTGAGGGGAGCAGCAGGTGAGACAGGAGAGGTCTGCTGCACCATGTGGGTCAGCTCCCAGGCTAAGGAGTGAACTCATGCTACAGTGGCTGCAGATAGCTTGATAGCTGAGACTTTAACCCCTGCACCATAAGAACTAACTCCCATTCCTTGAGCGATTTTTCCAGGTAATCGTCACAAATCAAAATGAACTAAAATTAAGGAACCAACAGTAAATGAGGGCCTGTCATGCGTGGTACCTATTCTCTGCGTGGCTAACTCAAAATGCTGTCCAGGTATGAGTATCTTTGGGAAGCTTCTCCCTGCCCCTCTGTGGCCTGGTGTGTTTGACCAGCAGAGTGCTTATCTCCTATAATCTCCCCCACCACAGACTGGGAGCCCCGTAGGGCAGTGGCCAACCTCATCTAGCTTCTGAGGAAAGGGTACCCAAGAAATAGTTAGCTGCCCTGGAGGCAGCAAGGAATTCTACGTGTGCCCTGGTAATGCCCTGAAAGGATATACACAAAGATTGTCACCAGTAGCTTGACTGGCAGATTAGCACACATCTCGGTGTTTCATAGAAGGTTCGTTCCATTCCCGGCCCCTCCATCTTCAAAGTCCCTCCACTGCACACTCCTCCTGCTCATGGACTCCCACCACCTTCCGGTTTTGTCTTCTCCAAGAATGTCTCCACCTTTCCCCCCGCCCCCAGGCCCTGTCCGCTAGTTGTTTTATTTGCATGTCTCTGTTGTCATAACTTGAAGAGCAGCCCAATCCTGGGCCCTACTTACAAAGTGGGGACACTCATATCTTTCGAAGTCTCAGCTGGTTTTGTTCCTTTCACCGTCCAGTGCAGATAGCTAGCTAACATGGACCTTGGGAGGTTTGGGGGCCTTGGTGGAGCAAGATGGTACTGTATCTGAGGCTGCTGTATCCGATCTCAGCATGATGGGAAATGTCATTTGTCAAGGAAAGCTTTTAAAAAAATGCAGAATATTTTTATTTCAGAGGTTAGCTTTCATAATTTTTCACTTATAAATGTCATTTGTTCGGGCCTCCCCGGTGGCGCAGCGGTTGAGCGCTGGGTTGCGAAGCTGCCCGCAGCCTCTGCAGTGCCGGTTCGATCCCCCGGCTGCTCCCCGGCCACCGGAGGAGGGTCCCACATGGCGCGCAGACCTCTCCTGCCGCCCGCTGCTCCCCTCAGCAGTGTACTTCGGTCCTTCTGCCTGCTCTGCTCCCCGCTCTGGCTCTGGTGAATTCTCTCACCCTCCCAAGCTTCTGACTGTACCCAGTGCTTGTATAAATAAAAAAACAAACAAACAAAAAAAATAAATAAATAAATAAATGTCATTTGTTCAAGTAGTACTCCCTTCATGTTGTGTTTATGATATCGTCTGATGGCTTCAGTAAGCAGAGTTGGTTTCTGAGTTGAGTGTAGTGTATGTGTCCGGCGCAGACCCAGGACCTCCAAGCGTTTATTTTTTTTTTTTTAAGATTTATTTATTATACAAGCACTGGGTACAGTCAGAAGCGTGGGAGGGTGAGAGAATTCACCAGAGCCAGAGCGGGAAGCAGAATAGGCAGACTGACGAAATACACTGCTGAGGGGAGCAGCGGGTGAGGCAGGAGAGGTCTGTCACACCATGTGGGACCCTCGCCAGCGGCCAGGGATCAAACCGGCACTGCAGAGGCTGCGGGCAGCTTCGCAGCCCAGCGCTCAACCACTGCGCCACCAGGGGAGGCCCTCCAAACTTTAATTTTAAAGGAGCCGGGTCATCTGTGCACACAAAGACTCTTGGGGTAAAAGCACTTAAATAGAATCAGCATGCACTGAGAGAAGGGAGAGTAGTTTCCCAATAAAAACACCCTGTTTACCCATCCCTCCACTCTCCCCTGACCCCCATGGGCATATGTCCAAACAAAGTTAGCCCAAAGCAGGGCTGCCGAGGCCCAAAAGCTTGTCACAAGCCTAGGACACCTTTTGATGGGGAGCCACAGGAAAGGGGCATGGGCAGGTGGGGCCAGACATGTCTGGGATGAAGGGAGCCAAATCAAAGGTCAACCTCCCCACCTGTCTCTTACCCACACGTCTCTTTCAGATGTCTCTACATGTCTCCCCACATCTCTCTTCCAAGTCCCCCAAAGCCGAGAAGCAAGCGCGCTCTTCTGCAAGTGTCTCTCAAGCCCGCCTGCCTTCTGTGTCACATAGCTTCACCTGGCCGCTCAGCTCCGCCCCTCATTAAGTGGGGCTGGGGACATGGTCCCTCCCCCAACACAGATAGAGATTATGGTTCAGCTGAAATAAGCTTAAAGGTCAGGGCCGTTAAGTTGGCCCTTGCAGGTGAGATCTTAATGGCTCTGAACGACTACACAAGGTCAAGGAGCTGTCTCATCTGGGAGATTAAGCCTTACTTTCAAGAGGAGGTGCTCTGTTCTCATTCCTACCAAGATAATATCACTGGGAGGTGGAGTGATTACACTTAAGATGTATTTAGGTGGTCAAGGCAACAGAGGCGGTGACCCTAGACTAGATCATGGACTCAGGCGCGGGTTTTTTTATGGATCTGGTAATTCAGGAGCACCTGTCCCTACCTATCCTAGAACTTCACCTGTGGAGTCCACAGCCTTCACCTGTGGGGTGGGACCTGGGGGAACTTGAGGGAACCTCACGTGAGGGGTGGAGGTCCTCCCTGTGGGGCTTTGCTTTGGCATCTCCTCAGGTCTGCTCTCAGTGTCCCAGGGAGCCGATCTTCTTCTTACACTTGGCCAACATGTTACACACACACACAGGTTCTCACTGTCAGAAAGTTCTGGTTCCTTAGTCTCAGGTAAGATCTTTACAGTGGCTCTGTTGGCATCGTCGTGGCCATCAGTCTGTTCCCTGTGGGAGTACCTGCATGTTGACCATTTTCAAAGAGTTTCCCAGAGGCTTCTGATGCTGTGAAAGATCACAGTAATGCAGCTTCTCCTACCTGCTGTGCTCCGACAGCCTCACCCAGTGAGGCAGTGAGAAGGAAATTAGCCTCACAAAATGCTCATTTCTCATCAGCCTTACCCATACTTGTCCCTCACATGCTTTCCTTCCTTCAATTTAAAATAAACTGCATAGCTGATAAAAAAAAATAACCCTGTCCCTTGGTGATGATGATATTCCCCCCTTTGCAGACAGGGCTGCTTCCTGTCTCTAAATCAAAACACCACAACCCCACCCCGGAGGGCTTCTGCCCCTTCATCCTCTCATCCCAAGTGTGCCAAACACTTCTTTTTTCTGCCCTCTCTCCTCTTCTTTTTTTTTTTAATTTTTATTATTTTTTTTAAGATTTATTTATTTATGCATTCAAGAACTGGCATACAGGTCAGAGTCGCGGGGTGGGGGGTGGTGTGAAAGGATTCACCAGAGACAGAGTGGGAAGCAGAACAAGCAGATCTACTGAGATACACTGCTGAGGGGAGCAGCGGGTGAGACAGGAAAGGTCTGCTGCACCATGTGAGTAGCTCCCTGGCTGGGGATCGAACTCATGTGGCAGTGGTTGCAGATTGCTCCATAGCACTGAGACTTAACTCCTTGTGCCGCTAGGGAGGCCCACCTCCCTGTTCTTCTTGTGAAAATCAAAGTCATGTCTTGAGAATACTTTTTCCTTTTGTCCCAGAGCTGTCACTCCATCCTCTGATTCCAGAATTTCTACATGGCATGAAAAAGTCTCATCATGAAACAATGGTCTTCACTTACTGAAATATTCCCTTTTGAGAGCGTATTTACTAGATGGTGAGGCGTCGCTATCTGAGAATCCCCTGGCAGGTGCTCCATAAGAGTGCACAGGGGAAAATGTAGCTTTTAGGTTTCCTGCAATGCAGCATTAGTTCACTGCGACAGGATGTGGAACGCACACGTCAGCAGGATAGCGTGAGTGGCGTAACTTAAAAAACTCTGAAAAGAGCTACCTACTAGCTAGGCGGACCGCCGTACACTCGCTGTTTAAATGTGTTTCTAGAGATTACAGCTAGAGGTTATGGAACACAGGGAAAATAATGTGTATCGAAATTTGCATGGTGCTGATGTCTTTCATGCTTAGATTTGGATTAAGATTGACTCATTCATGCCAACACCACCAGAGGAGGAGCAACTGCCCATCTGCCATGCGCCCGCTGTCGCTGCGACCCATTGCATTCACGTTCGCTTCGTTCACTTGGCTTGGGGGTCCTCTGCCATTTCCTCCACCTCCAAGTTAATGATTTTCTCATTATCATTAATAAGGATTTACCGAGCGATGTACATAATCATGTCTAATCTTAAAATTCTCTCTTTAAAGTGTTTCTTTGATTTGGAAAATGAAGGCTCCCCTTTGGAGAGGTTGGCTTTTGCAAGTGGAAATTATCAGCCCTCAGTCTTATAACTTCCCATTACACTATATACCACGGGCATTTTTTTTAACACATGTATCCTTTATTTCTTCAGAAAAGAAAAAACATATAATCTATCTCAGCACAAAGTTAAAAGAAACAAAAACTGTCAAATAAAAGACTCAGCAGCAACCCCTCTCATTTTGTTGACATCACAGTGTTTGTCCAGAGGGCGTGTTGGAGAAATACAAATGGTAGCTTTCACAAAAGGAATTCTCCATTTCACAAATTAAAATAACATGAGTTTGTTGATAGGAAAATGATCAACTCTGTCAATTATGCACTATCACCAAGTTTACTGTGTCTGTGGTCCCATGTCCGGGTATCTGTAGTAAGAGGCTAACATTATTTACCTCATTCTATGTCCTTCTTGTTCCCACTGTTCTCCTTTACAGGACACGCCGTGAACAAATTAGGCTCCAGAAGCGTTTGGTTCTCATCTGAATCATGGCTCAGCCATTTAGAAATGCAAATTTTCTCCCTTTGCTGCTCCCAGAAAGCATTTGCCTTTAGTCCTTGCTGCACTCAGAGGGAGAGTAGAGAACATTTATGTTAATCAAGTATTGTTCCTTTAGGACGTTCCCATTTGATTAATGGGGAAGGATATTTTTTTTTCTAGTTGTAGAGAAGCTGTAAGTTAAGTCTGAAATTATTCTGTTGCAGGAAAAGACTCAAACCTGGAAGACAGTGCAGTGTGGGGGATACTCCAGGTACAGCCAGAGGACGTTGGCGTTTCCCTGTCAGGTACTGAGTAGAGACTGTTCACAGTTTGATTAAAAACTCTGAAGCCTGGCCAGTTTGAATATGGTCAAATAAATTCACTTAAAATTCTTTGAATCATTTGTGACACCTGCTTGATTCTGGCTGTGTGCTTCCTGAGCTGCATTGTGTTTTGGAGCATCTGACCTAAACTCTTACTACCTAAACTCATAGGTGTCGGTGCGTTTTTTCCCCAAATATCATTATATTTGAATTTGAAATCAACAGGGTCAGATCCTTTCTGCATAGCCCCGCCTCACCCCCGCCAGATTGGATTTGCACAGTGCTATGTGATAAAGTAATTCATGTAGCATTGTTATGATCTTTATAAAAACAATGTACTCTTCCTGGGAGTAAAAGCTTTATGTACCTTCAGATGGAACCATTTCTCCTTTTGCACAAAAATGCTCCTGTGATTCAATACTCTGCCACATTTTCTATTTCAGGCTAATAGAGATCTTGATGCTGGAGTTGCGGTTGAACAAGATGCTCAGGTAAATGAGACCTAATACGTGATGGTTTTACTGTGACATGTAAGTGACAAAAATCCATGTTAGTAAATCATCAGCAGTGTTGTAAGAGCAACTTATTTATGGGTCATTACCAAATCATAAGACCCTGCAAGTATAGTTTTCTCATTTTGATCTGGCAACAAAATATTTTATCCCAAAATGAGAT
The DNA here is from genome assembly GCF_014898055.3 of Talpa occidentalis. Classification (NCBI taxonomy): domain Eukaryota; kingdom Metazoa; phylum Chordata; class Mammalia; order Eulipotyphla; family Talpidae; genus Talpa; species Talpa occidentalis. Next base: position 110,778,517 of record NW_026555331.1, on the reverse strand, counting down.
GAAATGAAATAAATTGCTTATGAACAGTGAGTCCCATCTAGATGTTACCCTTTTCCAGTTATGGAACATTCATAGAACAGAAATTAAAACAAGAACAACTTAGGTGTTTGTTTTGTTTTGTTTTTTTGTTTTTTTTCCTAAAAGGACAGGGTAGAACTGTATGCAGTAGATGAAGAAAGAATATCTCAGTGATAAAAGGTGTTTTCTTTTTTTTTCAAAGCTGCGTCTTTTTTTTTTTTTTTTTAAAGATTTATTTATTTATTTATTTATATAAGCACTGGGTACAGTCAGAAGCGCGGGAGGGTGAGCGAATTCACCAGAGCCAAAGGGGAAAGCAGAGCAGGCAGACTGACAAAGTACACTGCTGAGGGGAGCAGTGGGTGGCAGGAGAGGTCTGCGCACCAGTGGCCGGGGATCGAACCGGCACTACAGAGGCTGCAGGCAGCTTCACAACCCAGTGCTCAACCACTACGCCACCGGGGAGGCCCAAGGTGTTTTCTTATGTAACAGAGGACAGGTTACAATACTGGGAGATTCGTCCACCTTTTCTTGGATGGAACTCTAAGTAGGAGTGTTTTATCATCAGCTGCTTTACAGTGACACCCGGATAACATGTTGCATAGTGTCGGTATGGTTTATAAAGTAATCCAACATAGGAATTAAGTGAGGAAATTCAGAGCATGAAACTGGAAAATGTGAAATCGGTAATAAAGGTAGAATCATGTATCATAGGCCCGACTTTCTGGTCACGTGAGGCAGTAAACTACGCAGGCCTTGATGGTTGGTCACCCACCTGGGAGAGTCACAGGCCCTTTTCATCCGCTCTTCCCGCGGACGGTTCTCTCTGAAACTGGACTTGGGGTCTGCCTTGGCTAACAGGGAAGCTGGAGGACATTATCACTGTTGGGTGGTGCCGGAGACCAGCTCCGGTGAACAGGGTTGAGGAGAGGAAACCGAAAGAACCTGGAAATAAAGAAATGACAGACAGAAAATATGTTTAAGAGAAGTGGGACCCAGGGGACGCAAGGCTTCTCAGTCCAAGCCCAAGCGTCCGAGTGCCCAGTGCGACTCATGTTCACCGATACAAACTGCCCCCCTCCCTCCTTGTTCGTTACTAGACAATGAATCACTCTTCGTTCTAGCCTTGGCCGGGCACATCTTCACGGCCAGGGTTCTGCGTTGCCGGTATGTCCTATTCCCTTTCTAGTCTCGCCTGTGTCTCAGGCTTAGCTTTGCTGACACAAGAAAGGACATCGTGGTCTGGACACGGGCTGATCTTCCAGCCTGTGTGACCCATCTCCAGTCACGACCCCGACATCCTCCTTGTCTCAGCACCTCACGCCGCACGGGTCTCCAGCAGGGTGTGTTGACTTCGTGTCCTCAGAATGCTGTGCTAGCTGGAGGGAGATCAGGAAAGAACCAAACAGTCCCTCCCGCTTGCCTCACGGTCCCTGAGGAAGGGCAAGCCTACTGTGTCATGTCATTGTTAAAGCCCGAAAGCCCTACGTTGGTGCCCACTGTCCTCAGGCTGAAGGTCAAGCCTCTGAACGTACTTATGAGACTCTTGTTATCTGCCTCTTACTCACTTGTGCCTTCAGCCTCTCTCCTGCACGCTCGCTCTCTTCTCGCCCCCGCCGCCCGTTCACCTGACTCGTTCTTTTTCAAGGGCAAGTCCTTTCTGCATAGCCCTGCCTCACCCCCGGCCAGGTGAGTATCAGGTGCCCTTACAGGGAAGTCCAGGGCACTGGAGCTTCCCTCCACAGTCCTTGCGGCCGTCTGCTGAAGTTGCCTTTGTACCTGACTGTCCCCCACCCCCCGGGCTCTCTGAGCTGTCGGCTCGTGGCAGATAGCTACACGCTTCACCTTCCAGCAGGAGCGGGCACTCAGAAATCTCCGGTGACTGCACCGAGCGTCCTCTAAAGTGGAGGGGACACCGTCCCTTGTCTAGCTAAGGAAACGGAGGCTCAGGAATTGGAGGGCAAAACCCAGGCCCCACTTGGGCCAGTCTGCCCCTAAAGCCCGTCTCTTTTGTCCAAGCCAGTAGTCTCAGGGTTGTTGCCTGTCGGTTCCCCTCTCGCCTTTCCTTGTGAAGTGTCCAGTGGAGCACAGAGCTGGCTGAGCACTACCCCTACGGGAGGGGAAAGTGCTAGAGCAGCCATACAGGCCTCTCAAATGTCAGGGCCTTGTTGATTACTGGGTAGAGCTGTATGCAGTAGATGAAGAAAAAATATTTCATCGATAAAAGGTGTTTTCTTATGTAACAGATGACAAGGTACAAAACTGGGAGATTCTTCCACCTTTCCTTGGATGGAACTCTTAAGTAGGAGTGTTCTTTTGTCAGCTGCTTTATAGTGACACCCGGATAACATGTTGCACGTAAGTGGCTTTTAAATTCCAGGCCTCTCTCAAAAGTTGGGCCTTGTTGATTACTGGGATGACACCGCACTGTGGGCTGGGTAGGCGACTGTGTGGTTGTCACAACCCTCCAGGGTGGGAGTTCAGGTCAGGGGCGAAGATGTAGGCCGTCTCAGGTGACCGTGTGAGGCCTTGGCTAGCGGGTAGCAGGCCAGGTTCCCAGCAGGACCCGAGGTGTCCCGAGCACAGTGCCGCAGGACGAGGCTACTGGGGGTGGTCACCGGTGCGTTTTTACCTCGTTCTTACTGGTTTCTCCCCTCAGAGAGCCCATGTACAGCAGTGATCAGACTTTCTTGTGCCCGTGGACCTCCTGGGGTTCCCCTTGGAGTACAGGTTCTGACCCAGTGAGCTGCTCAGGAGTGAATGAAGGCAGGACCTGTGTCCTGCATGCCCATAACTGAACCCAAAAAGCCCCTCTGTTTTCCACATCCAGCTCCTCCTGCCGTAGGTCCTCTGACTGCTCCCCCTCTGCAGTGAGCCACCCACAGGGAGGTGTTCCTCACCTTCCCTTCACTTTGGGGCTCACCTTGTCCTCTCAGGTCAACAATACCCCCTCTCCCCCCCCCCCCCCCGATCAAACTGCAGGTGGCACCTCCCATCTGGGTCCTGAGCAGGCCAGGTTCCCCCAGCAGGAGCCCCCCTCCCAGCCCTGGGCCCTGGCAGCTCACAGGTGAGGCTGAAAGTCTTTCCCGGGGGCCAGCCCCACCTCCCGCCCGTCGGGCCCCAGCTACATGGTAACATTTTGGGAATTCAGACCGGAGTGGAGGCAGATAGCCCTGCCTGCTCAAAGATAGGGTTAACCTAAGGATTCTGAGATCAGCGCAGAGGGCTCCGGTGTACCCGCCGGCTAGGGGGGGTGGGGGCGATGTTTGTGTCATGTAAATTATGTTAGGTGTACACCCAGCTCAGTGTCAGAATTGCTCAAATGTGTTGAGCTTCAGATGCAGCTGAGAGACTGTCCCTGGGGGTCAGGGCTGGGCACAGGCCTGGAGGGAGAACGGAGGCCCCGCAGGCTGTCCTGGGGGCACTTCATAAGCAACGAGGATGCGCCTCCCGGCTGCCCGCGGAGACCCTGCCTCGGGAAGGCCGTGGGGTCCGGGCACACACCTTGAGTGGAGACTGAGATGGAGGGGAAGTGGGGGGGAGAGAGGGAACTGGGACAGGGGAAGGTCCCCTTTTCATTAGGGGGCGGGTTAAATAATATTGGCTTTCACTTAGATGTTTTTCATAAAATTCTGGTGAATATTTTTGCACATAAAGATTTTTAATCTGCATTCCAATGCTTTTCCTTAGGTCATTTTCCAAAAATAGAATGATGAGTTCTATTTAAAATAAAATGAAATGAAACTACTAAATTCAAGATTCCCTTGAATTGAAGGTGTGTGTGACTTTATTTGCTGTGGAATGAGAGAGAACATGATGCCTGTGGCCCCTGCAGCTTTTCCTCCTCCTCCGCTGTCGTCCTCGCGGCTGTTGGCCCCGCCCCGCCCCCGCCGGCCCCACCCCCGTCCCTGGAACCGGCCTCTGTAAATGCCGCTTTCGCCGCCTCGCTCCTCGCCCGCGGGCGGCGACCCCGCCGTCTGTCTACACCTCAGGCCGCGCGGCCCCTTCGTTTCCCGCGTGACCCGTGGGCACGGCCTTCACGGGCGACCCTCCGTTTTACTGCGCTTCTACCCTTTCCCACTTCCTCTGCGCTTGGCCCTCCCGTCCCGCCTTTCACCTCCCCGTAGGCGCTGCCCCGCGTCCGCTTCCTCACGCGGCAGCCTCCGGTCCAGGAGGAAACGCTTTCCCGTCCCGTCCTCCCCGCGCCAAGGAAGCAGCATTGCTCCCGGCCCCTGTCAGGTCACCAGGCCGTGACTTTCCCACGATACCACCCCGGTCCACAAGATGGCGCGCTCCGTTTTTAGATCAGCCCATTAGCGCGAAGAGCCTCTCCTTCCTCATAGGACATTTATATGTCGTTTCCCTAGACTGTTATTTTCCCACGATACCACCCCGGTCCACAAGGGGGCGCTCTATATTTTTTCAGTACTTCATCTAGCCAAGGAGCCTCTCCTTCCTTCCTAGTTGACTGCGCCCTACAATTACGTCATCAGTAGACGACATTGTTAAACTGATAAAGAAGACTAGCGTATGCAAGAAAACGGGATTAGAAATAGGATAGCGCCTCCTTGTGCACTGGGGTGGTATGGTGGGAAAATCGAGCACTTAAGAAGCAGGTAACACGGAAGTTCCCGGACAGGAAGGAGAGACTCTTGGGCAGCTAATTCGCTCCAATATAAGAGAGCGCCGTCTTGTGGACCGGGGTGGTATCGTGGGAAAATCACGATCTATAGAAACATTTGATACGGAAGTGTCTGAGGAGGAAGGAGCGGCTACTTGAACAAATGAGATACTCGAAAATATGAGAGCGCCGTCTTGTGGACCGGGGTGGTATCGTGGGAAAATAACGGTCTATGGAAACAGTTGACACGGAAGTGTCTGAGGAGGAAGGAGCGGCTACTCGGACAAATGAGCTGCTCGAAAATAGGAGTGCGCCGCCTTGTGGACCGGGGTGGTATCGTGGGAAAATCACGGTCTGTGGAAACAGTTGACACGGAAGTGTCTGAGGAGGAAGGAGCGACTACTCAGACAAATGAGCTCTTCGAAAAACGAGAGCGCCGCCTTCTGGACCGGGGTGGTATCGTGGGAAAATCAGTTTATGGAAACAGATGACAAGGAAGTGTCTGAGGAGGAAGGAGCGGCTACTCGGACAAATGAGCTGCTCGAAAATAGGAGAGCGCCGCCTTTTGGACCGGGGTTGTATCGTGGGAAAATAATGGTCTATGGACACACACGACATGGAAGTGTCTGCGGAGGAAGGAGCGGCTCCTCGGACAAATGAGCCGCTGGCAAGACGGCGCGCGCCGTCTTGTGGACCGGGGTGGTATCGTGGGAAAGTCACGGCCTGGGGACCTGACAGGGCCCGGGAGCAATGCGGCTTCCGAGGCGCGGGGAGGACGGGACGGGAAAGCGTTTCCTCCTGGACCGGAGGCTGCCGTGTGAGGAAGCGGACGCGGGGCAGCGCCTACGGGGAGGTGAAAGGCGGGACGGGAGGGCCAAGCGCAGAGGAAGTGGGAAAGGGGCGAAGCGCAGTAAAACGGAGGGTCGCCCGTGAAGGCCGTGCCCGCGGGTCACGCGGGAAACGAAGGGGCCGCGCGGCCCGAGGTGTAGACAGACGGCGGGGGACGCCGCCCGCGGGCGAGGAGCGAGGCGGCGAAAGCGGCATTTACAGAGGCCGGTTCCAGGGACGGGGACGGGGGCGGGGCCGGCGGGGCGGGGCGGGGCCAACAGCCGCGAGGACGACAGCCGAGGAGGAGGAAAAGCTGCAGGGGCCACAGGCATCATGTTCTCTCTCATTCCACAGCAAATAAAGTCACACACACCTTCAATTCAAGGGAATCTTGAATTTAGTAGTTTCATTTCATTTTATTTTATTTTAAATAGAACTCATCTTTCTATTTTTGGAAAATGACCTAAGGAAAAGCATTGGAATGCAGATTAAAAATCTTTATGTGCAAAAATTCACCAGAATTTTATGAAAAAATCTAAGTGAAAGCCAATATTATTTAACCCGCCCCCTAATGAAAAGGGGACCTACCCCCGTCCCAGTTCCCTCTCTCCCCCCCACTTCCCCTCCATCTCAGTCTCCACTCAAGGCGTGTGCCCGGACCCCACGGCCTTCCCGAGGCAGGGTCTCCGCAGGCAGCCGGGAGGCGCATCCTCGTTGCTTATGAAGTGCCCCCAGGACAGCCTGCGGGGCCTCCGTTCTCCCTCCAGGCCTGTGCCCAGCCCTGACCCCCAGGGTCAGTCTCTCAGCTGCATCTGAAGCTCAACACATTTGAGCAATTCTGACACTGAGCTGGGTGTACACCTAACATAATTTACATGACACAAACATCGCCCCCACCCCCTCTAGCGGGCGGGTACACCGGAGCCCTCTGCGCTGTTCTCAGAATCCTTAGGTTAACCCTATCTTTGAGCAGGCAGGGCTATCTGCCTCCACTCCGGTCTGAATTCCCAAAATGTTACCATGTAGCTGGGGCCCGACGGGCGGGAGGTGGGGCTGGCCCCCGGGAAAGACTTCCAGCCTCACCTGTGAGCTGCCAGGGCCCAGGGCTGGGAGGGGGGCTCCTGCTGGGGGAACCTGGCCTGCTCAGGACCCAGATGGGAGGTGCCACCTGCAGTTTGATGGGGGGGGGGGGGGGGGGTATTGTTGACCTGAGAGGACAAGGTGAGCCCCCAAAGTGAAGGGAAGGTGAGGAACACCTCCCTGTGGGTGGCTCACTGCAGAGGGGGAGCAGTCAGAGGACCTACGGCAGGAGGAGCTGGATGTGGAAAACAGAGGGGCTTTTTGGGTTCAGTTATGGGCATGCAGGACACAGGTCCTGCCTTCATTCACTCCTGAGCAGCTCACTGGGTCAGAACCTGTACTCCAAGGGGAACCCCAGGAGGTCCACGGGCACAAGAAAGTCTGATCACTGCTGTACATGGGCTCTCTGAGGGGAGAAACCAGTAAGAACGAGGTAAAAACGCACCGGTGACCACCCCCAGTAGCCTCGCCCTGCGGCACTGTGCTCGGGACACCTCGGGTCCTGCTGGGAACCTGGCCTGCTGCCCGCTAGCCAAGGCCTCACACGGTCACCTGAGACGGCCTACATCTTCGCCCCTGACCTGAACTCCCACCCTGGAGGGTTGTGACAACCACACAGTCGCCTACCCAGCCCACAGTGCGGTGTCATCCCAGTAATCAACAAGGCCCAACTTTTGAGAGAGGCCTGGAATTTAAAAGCCACTTACGTGCAACATGTTATCCGGGTGTCACTATAAAGCAGCTGACAAAAGAACACTCCTACTTAAGAGTTCCATCCAAGGAAAGGTGGAAGAATCTCCCAGTTTTGTACCTTGTCATCTGTTACATAAGAAAACACCTTTTATCGATGAAATATCTTCTTCATCTACTGCATACAGCTCCACCCTGTCCTTTCAGGAAGGGAAAAAAAAAAAAATGCACCAAAGTTGTTCTTGTTTTAATTTCTGTTTCATGAATGTTCCATAACTGGAAAGGGGCAACATACTTAGATGGGACTCACTGTTCATATGCAATTTATTTCATTTCATTTCATTTCTATTTGGGATAAAATATTTTGTTGCCAGAACAAAATGAGAAAACTGTACTTGCAGGGGTCCTATGTTTTGGTAATGACCCAGAAATAAGATTGCTCTTAGATGCTATTACTACTCTGATGATGGCTTTTTAGTAACATGGACTTTGTCACTTACATATCACAGTAAAACCATCACGTATTAGGTCTCATTTACCTGAGCATCTTGTTCTACGGCAACTCCAGCATCAGGGTCTCTATTAGCCTGAAATAGAAAATGTGGCAGAGTATTGAATCACAGGGCCTGGGGGCAGAGGGGAAAGGTGGAGACATTCTTGGAGAAGACAAAACTGGAAGGTGGTGGGAGCCCACGAGCAGGAGGAGTGTGCAGTGGAGGGACTCTGAAGATGGAGGGGCCGGGAATGGAATGAACCTTCTATGAAACACGAAGATGTTTCCAAAGCTTAGCTATTGTAAACAGTGCTGCTATAAACAGAGGGGTGCAGGTGCTCTTTGGAATCGATGTTTCTGTGTCCTTTGGGTAAATACCTAGAGTGGAAATGCTGGATCATATGGAAGCTCTATGTTTAGTAGTAAGCTTTGGAAACAACCCAAATGCCCAAAAATAGATGACTGGATCAAGAAGATGTGGTACATATACACCATGGAATATTACTCAGCATTCAAAAAAGATAAACACATGCAATTTTTGCAGCAACATGGATGGCGCTGGAAGGGATCATGCTTAGCGAAATAATCCAGAAAGAAAAAGAAAAACACCGGATGGTCTCACTCATAGCAGGAATCTAGAAAACTTAAATAAGGGACCAGGAGAATGAATAACTATAAGAAAGTGAAAATCAAAATCAACTAAAAACTATGAACCAGAGACACTCTATGGGGGGTGGGGCGTGGGGAGGGGAGGGATTGGGGTCAAAATAAGGGGGTTGCAATTGTATGGGGAATATAAAAATAAAATTTATTTATAAAAAAAAAAAAAACACCAAGATGTGTGCTAATCTGCCAGTCAAGATACTGGTGACAATCTTTGTGTATATCTTTTCAGGGCATTACCAGGGCACACGTAGAATTCCTTGCTGCCTCCAGGGCAGCTAACTATTTCTTGGGTACCCTTTCATCAGAAGCTAGATGAGGTTGGCCACTGCCCTACGGGGCTCCCAGTCTGTGGTGGGGGAGATTATAGGAGTTAAGGACTCTGCTGGTCAAACACACCAGGCCACAGGGACAAGGAGAAGCTTCCCAAAGACACTCATACCTGGACAGCATTTTGAGTTAGCCACGCAGAGAAGAGGTACCACGCATGACAGGCCCTCATTTACTGTTGGTTCCTTAATTTTAGTTCATTTTGATTTGTGACGATTACCTGGGAAACTCGCTCAAGGAATGGGAGTTAGTTCTTACTGGCAATGTTTTTATTATAGTTAACTGAAAAGATAAAGGCCTCCCTCATGGTGCAGGGGTTAAAGTCTCAGCTATCAAGCTATCTGCAGCCACTGCAGCATGAGTTCACTCCTCAGCCTGGCAGCTGACCCACATGGCGCAGCAGACCTCTCCTGTCTCGCCTGCTGCTCCCCTCAGCAGTATTTCATTGGATCTGCCTTCTCTCCACTGTCTCGGGTGAATCCTCTCACTCATCCACCCTCCCCCCACCTCTGACTATACCCCAGTTGTTGTATGCATAATAAGAAATAAATCTTTAAAAAGAAAAAAGATAAAAGATAATCCGTCCTAGCCTCTAGGTATACAATCCAAAAAACTACTATCCCTACCTATGGATAAGTGGGCAATACACTCATAAGTTTTCTTGATCTACTTATTTCATATCAAAAGTTTTTGAAAGCTTTCAAAAAGATGACCTTTTGCTTGCTTGACACATGTGTGCACATTTTAGCACTAAAAATACCTGGCAGTCATTAATGTACTTGGATTACTACACCTGCAAGAACTTCATTTTTCACCCAATATGTAGAAGCATCCTGGTTTTCTGCAGAATCCTGGGATTTTTCTACAATGGTAAAAATGGAGACAATTTTAAATAAAAATATTGTCACGTATGCTGTGGAAATGTAAAATGAGGCAGTCCATGCTTAATATAGTTTGGCACTTCCCCAAAATGTTTTTTTTAAAAAAAAGTGTATTACCATATATTTCAATGTCTCCACACCTAGATATAAACCCCAAACAATGGAAAACAGGTGTTCAAGCTAAATTTTGTACACAAATATTATAGCAGCACTGTTCATAATGGCCAGGGGTAGAAAGAGTGCAAATGTCGATCAGTGGGTGAGTGGACAAACAAAACGGGGTAGATTCATAAACTCCAGTATCACGCTGCCATTGAAGGAGGAAAGTCAATCGGTGCAGCTGCTGTGGGGGGCAGCACGGCAACTCCCTTAAACACTGAACACACAACTAACACGTGACACGGCCATTCCATCTCAGGAACACCCGAAAGAATTGAGGGCAGCGACTCAAACAGCTACCTTTACACCCATGTTCAAGCAGCATTATTCACAGTCTACCAGTATCTAGAAGCAACTGACTCCATGCGATAAAGAAATGTAAAAACAAAATGTGGCCTACAGGAAATGTCACATTCACTCTTAAACAAGGAAGGAAATTGTGATACGTGCCACAACTTGTAGGAAACTTAGAGGCTTTATAAGAAGTGCAATAAATTACCCAGACACAACAGGACAAATGTAGAGAAATTCCACTCAGGTGAGTATCCAGAGCATCAAATTGGAAAGAGAAGGTGGAGTGTGGTTGTCCGGGGGTGAGGGCAGAGAGGCCGGAGAGTCCGTGCTGAGTGGATTGAGTTCCAGTGGGGAAATGAAAAGGCTGTGGAGGGTGGAGATGCCCAGCTCACCTCCCCCACATATTTACACCCAAATTACACCTAAACAAAGGCTGTAGTGACCTGTGTGCCTGCAGAGAGGGCTGCGTCAAGGTGTGGCCTGTCCACACAAGGGAACACTACTCAGCCACATGGAAAGACAAAACATGACTGTTTACATGAAAAGGGAAGGGATGCGAGGGCCTCCTTTGTAGTAAAGCAAGTCAGATGACAAACACAAATGTTGGCTGATTACACAGCAGGTGAGAAAACCAGTCAAATACTAATTAAAATCTACTGGACTCTAAGAACCAAGTGAGGTTCCTGAGGTTAAGCGGGAGTGGGGAGAGAGACAGGGCCAAAGGGAAAGATGTCAGGTACTAACAGGTATCATGGAGAAAAGGTGTGGAAAATAGATTAAGGTGCCCGAGGGGTGCTGTTTCAGACACAGTGACCTAGTGGCTCTCTCTGAGGAGGGAGTTATTTGACAATGACCCGAATGAAGTGATGCAGTGGGCACTTCAAGCAGGGAGGACCTCAAGTGCAAAAGCCCTGACATTGAAAAATGGGCCTTATGTTTACCAATGTCAGTAGGAGGAGTGGGAAAAAAATAAAGAAATTCAAGCTGATACTGGCCTGTTTTTGTCATTTGTCCCAACCTACACACATGCTGATGCCGGAGGAAGTCAAGCCCCATTCAGTCCCTCCTTTCTAACGAACGCCCCGGGGAGATGCAAAGGCTGAGCGCCCCAGTTAAGCCTTCTTTACCTGCCTCCCGGGGCGCGGGGGGTGTGGGGGTTCGCGCCTCACCTTCAGGGGCAGATGCCCGGGACCCGCCGCCTGGGGCCTGCTCAGGCGCGGCGTCCGGAGCCGGCTCTGCCCTCAGCCTGCGGCCCCCGGGCCGGGGAGGGGTTGGGGCGGTGTCAGCCCCAGGTAATTTGACGGTACGTTCCCCACGCTCTAGCCTGAACCCACTGTAATAAAAACAGCCAGGCCCGCGCGCCAGAACAGGGCGCCCAGAACCCCCCCAGGTGTCGTCCACTTCCCGCGAGGGCGTCGGGAGCGCAGGACCCGCTCTCAGGCAAGGGAAGCGGGACGCGCGGGTCACCCCGACCCCCCAGAGCCCCCAGGCCCTAGAAGGAACCCCAAAAGGGGCCCGGGTTTCCACACCCTGCCCCTCCCGCACTGGGTGCTCCGGTGGCCCCCTGCGCAGTCAGCCTCCCACAGCGAGGTGTCTCACCTTCCCGCACCTCTGGCTCACTCCTCCTCTGGAGGCCCAAGGAGGCACACAGACCGCAGTACAGCTGACGCCTCCCAGCCGCGCCCCAAGACACCGGGTTCCCCGGGCACCGGCGGGGAAGCGGCTGCGCTGGGCGCATGCGCGGCCTGAGGCGCTGCGCAGGTGCGCTCGGCTGGTGGGCGGGGCGGGGCGGGCGGGGCGGGGCGGGGCACACGCGCCACTCGCTCTCAGTGGCCACGCCCATCAGGTGGTCCCCCCAGCAGCCTGACAGTTTGAAAATTCAAACTCAAATGGAGCAAATATGCCGCGTCTTCTCCAAAAATAGTGTCAGTGAAAATTCCAGGAAGCCACTAAAATGGCAAAAGGGGTCTACTTGGATTTCAAACCTCGCTCAGGATTGTTTAGCAGTGACCACAGGTGACTGATAATGATAGAATGGGTGTGAGGATTCGATCCTCCGACCTCGCTCTGAGCTTTGCTGCAGTCCTGGGTCTTTATCTCCCCCTTCCCCCGTCACTGTCGTCCTAGTTTTCTGCTCTGCCAGCATTGCCCGTCCTCGCCACCAGGCTGCGTTGCTGCCATTTCTCAAAGCTTTTTCCCTTAGGGCCCTTTCCACAATCCCCCCTCACCCCCTGCCCCTCAGTCATTCTACTCTCCATTCACCATCCACCCCCACAAAGTCCCATAACAAATCGGAACTGCTGGAATGAGGTCTGGACTCCCCTGTCTTCTGAGTCCTGTCACCCTTCATTCTCCACTAACACATTCTCCACTGCCTTTTAAACCTCCATCCTCAGATCTTCCCTCACCTCTGCTCTGCCTGTCAGTGTAGTCTCAGGTACTCATTGCCTCATTCAAAAATATATTTTCCTCAGTATTTCTTCCACTGATATCATGATTGTCTTTCCCTTCTTAAACCAACATCCTGTATCTCTATTGAATCTTCTACTCACTCAATGTTTTGTTCTGACTCTAATTTTTAAGTGTTCATAAATCCACATTCTCATTGTAAACATATCAAATATTCTAGAAATACTCAAAAGTCACAGCATTTCTCCACCCAACACTTCTCCCAATATCTTCCCACTCCCCTTGTCATGTAAAATTTAGTGTGGTTTCTTCCCTCTTAGATGTGCATATGTTACACACATAGGTTCATGTTGCATATATCCCTTTTCCCCAGTTGTTAGGTTGTTAGGGACTTTTATTTTATGTGTGTGTGTGTGTGAGAGAGAGAGAGAGAGAGAGAGCGAGACAGAGAGAGAGAGAGAGAGAGAGAGAGACTTGCTTCTCTACTTAACCACTCATGGTTTAGTAGCATGTATCATTATTTTCTATTAATTAGGACTTACAGATTATTTCTAGTTTTCTTCCCTGTTGATGGACTTTTTACTTCTATTTTTTCCCTTTAAAAACAGTATCATACTGATCATCCTTTTATGTATATCTTTGCTCATCTGCAAGTTAATCTGAGGAATGTGGAGGTGAATGAGTTAAAGCAGCTGACCTGAAACAAACTCCTTGTAAATGTGCTGAAAACTGGGCCCTCTGGCAAATAGACTAATATTTGCTAGAAGATCTCGTATCTATGAAATGCTTTTAGTAGGAAGTGGCTAGTTAAGGATGTTCATGGTAAATAATCTTAGAATATGAATTTGTGAAGCAAGCCTCCTGAAAGTCACATAGCTATGTAATTATACTTAGGTATAAAATGGCCTCACCTAGAGGCTCCCTGATGTATGAGATACCATCTCCTCCCCACCCTGGGCCCCATCCTTACCTGAGATCTTATTACTGTGGACCTGCGAGGACCACTAATGTGGGAACGAAAGACCTGGAAGACTGCAGATATCAGACTTGTCCCTGCTTCCCAATGCCTCCACTGCTTATGTACTTGAAATTATGAGTACAGCTTTATATGGTCAAGATCCCTAATGCAAGATAGTGTGATTTGACCATCTGATCCTATGTATTAGCAGAAATTTCTGGAAGTTGTCAAGTGGCCATCCAAGAAGTCTGTATCAGTTTCTATTTTCACTAAGTACATGAGTTTGCTTCTCAGCAATATTGACAAGTTTTACCAGGAAGGGGGGGGGTGTCAATAAACATCACCATTTAAATTTATATTTTTCTGTTTATTAATATTTTTACATTTGTTGACTCTTTGGATTTGTGTTTGTGTATATGCATTTCCTGCCAGTAATATCTGCCCTTCTTTGGGATGTTAACCCTTCTCTTTTTTATAAATCTGAGAATCAGATTAATCATAGTGTAATGGCAAATTTTATTGTCTGGATTTGAATCCTGGTCTGACACTTCCTAAGTGTGTTGCCTCAGATGTTACCTAAGTTTTAGTTTCCTCATTCAATGCCGATTTCATAAGGTCACATGAAGATAGAATGAGATAATGTATGCAAAACATCAAGAACATCACTTGGTAAATGCTCGTATCATACAAAATCATGTATTTGCATATTAATTAGTTGATTATTAAATATGTTGTGAATATTTTTCCTAGTCTGTTGCTTGTGTTTTAACTGTTCAGAGACATTTATGAGGCAGGGATTTTTTTGTGCAATCAAATCAGCCATTCTTTTCTTTCCTCTATGGGTTTTGTTATAACCTGATTTTTTTATCTGAACGATTTTATTGAATTGGCCACTCCAAATTTCAGTTCATATTCTCTTTAATCTGCCTTATGACTTTGCGGTCAGAATCTCAAGATTCTTCTTTGGTCTCATCATTCTTTTTTTTTCTTTCATGTAAGACTATCACTAGCCCCTCCTTTTGCACTTTTTCTCCAAAAAACATGTTTCTTCTGTTCTTGCTTTGTTTTCTACCTCATCTCATACTCCCTAGATGATCTTATCTACTCTGCTCTGATGGTTTCAACACTCCCCAACATACCCACAGGCAGGTAACACTGAAATCTTCAGAGCAGTATTTCCCACTGTTTGTCAGGTATTTCTAAATTGATGTTCCACAATCACCTTAATTTTTTCTAAAACTGAATTTTACATAGCCTCTATATATGCTAAGTTGGAATTTTTTTTTAAAGATTTATTGATATAAGAACTGGGATACAGGCCAGATGCGCGGGAGGGTGAGAGGATTCACCAGAGACAGAGCGGGGAACAGAACAGGCAGACTGACGAAATACACTGCTGAGAGGAGCAGCGGGTGAGGCAGGAGAGGTCTGCCATGTCATGTGGGACCCTCACCAGCCTGCTGGGATCTAACCAGTGCTGCAGAGTCTGTGGACAGCTTCACAGTGCGGTGCTTAACTGCCTATGCCACCAGGGGAGGCCCTGGAATATTTTTTATGAACAAAAAATACAAACATGTCTATGAAATACACATACACACTCTAGGAGCACTCTCAAAGTTACTGGTCAAAATGGCAACAAGGGAAGAAGACATACTTTTCACTTGAACTTCTTTGTGCTTTTTGGATTTTGTACCATGATATTTAATACCTACAGAGAAAAGAATACAAATCTACAAATAAATACAAATCTATAAATACAAATAAAAGGGACCCTTCCAATCTCATCAAACCTGTTCCCTGTGCCTGATGGTCATGTCATTTATCTATTCAGTCTCTGCTAAGCACTTAGGAATCAACCTCTAGTCCCTCAAATGCATATCCAGTTACCATATTCTGTTGAAATGCCTCTGTAAAGGATCCTTCATCTACCAACACATTGAGCAGCAACCCTAAAACACACAGTAATCTGAGTACAGGGCTAGAGACAAAAAGATGAATGAAATTTTGTCAATATAACACCTCCAAAAGCCTGTAGCCTAGGGATGCGAAGTGGTCACATGGCAACATTTAAACAGTATTTATTTCTTAAATAACTGATTCCTTAAGTCATTTGCAAGTATTTATTCAGGTAAGAGATCATAAAATACATTTTTACAATACACATAAGAAAAAACACATTTGAATGGAAAAAGAAGACAGGAAGTGACAGAATTTAGTGTTTATAAATGAGACCATCAATTACTAACAATTCAGAGAAGAAATTCAAACTGTATTTAAAAATTGAGACCATTCCTTACCATACTTTATAATAAAAAAAGACATTAGGCTTTTTAAAGGAAATACATGACTTAACAGTTTTTCAAATGATTTCATAATGGGTTTCTAGACACTGTGATATATGGACATTAAAAAACAAAACAAAACAGGAACTTTGGCATGCAAAGTATTAGTACATAGCAGCTTGGTAAAGTTTACCTTTATTATATAAAGATTCTTCAATTTACATTTGTTCTTGTTAGAGGAGTAGAAAGAACTAACATGCCCATAGAGTTGAGGAGTCTGTGTAAGTTATATAGCAAAAATAATTATTTTTAAAACCCTGCGTTCTATGAAAATGTGCACCACACTGCATCTGTAGTAACTAAGTAAATGTAAGCCATATGATTATTATCTCTTCTAAATAAAACCTTCAGATCTCATACAATATCATCCACGTCCACATTTGTTGTTTTCAGGGAGCCTCAAGCTTTAATGCACATTTGCTATTTGCAAAAGTTCTTACCTCCATTACTAGAATGTTTCTGTGAAATCACCTAGAAATTTTTTTCAGTACTCTAGTAACAAGATCTCATGATCAACAAGTGACCACAACCCTTAGAAAAAGAACTGAGGCTAGAGAAAGCAACAAGAAGTCAGAGGCTGTGTATGGAACCTCTGGAAGACCTTTCTACTTTAAGATCCACAGCTCCAAGAAGACAACTCAAAATTTCTTACCTTAAAAAAAAAAAATCTTATCATGAATAACTGAGTAATATGATATCTAGGAAGATGAGGCCTATAAATTAAGATCTAGCAAAGTTGACTGCAATGAATTTTCTTCCAGACATAATAAATGACAGAGGAGAAACCAGGTGGTTTTACATACAAGATATAAATACTGCACTGTGTAGTGAATATTGGCACATACCCTTTTGTAAGCATAAAATGCAATCAGCAAATCTGATGCTCTTAAGATGAATTTATAACATAGCTCAATAAACTTCTATATGACATAAAAACTCCCCACAGTTTAAGGCTTTCCAATAGGTTTGTAGCAAGCATCAGGTTGCCAGAGTCGAATATCAACAAGAACTTGATTGAGTTTTTGCATCCAGAGATCCCGTTCTTCCTTGGTATCTGCAGACAGCCAGTTCCTACAGGAAAAAACAAGCAAAAGTTTAAGATTCTTTTCCACAATTTCATACCTCCATGTACTCTAGATAGGAAAAGAAAAAAAATAAAATAAAACAGTAAAATGACTCACTTTATACTGTCTTTTAATAAATGGATTAATGAGGTGCTCTTCCAAATTACAATAAAAAAAAAAAAAAAACCTCATTACATTTTCGTTAGCTGACAAAACTCACACTAATTACATCTGGTAAAAGATGGAGTTTCCACATTAAAGATGATAACTGTCTCATCCAAGTAGTCTAGCCTGAGCAATGTGGTAGCACAGGACGTCTATCCCATAGTAAGAGCAAACATACCACAGGTTTGCATGTGGAAGCTTATAGAATTCCTCAGACTCAGGTTCTTCAAAATACAGAATCACAGAATCGTAGACTCACAATGTTTTACAGATATTATTACTATTACTTCTTCCCATTATTTTTGTTTTACTATGTCAATAGAATGTGTTATTTATAATAAATTATCTGAAGTTACAAAGACTTTGCCCAACCAGTCTTTCTGTCCATATCAGGATTCCCTTCTTTACATCTCTATTTAGCTACAAGTCAAATAATTTCATGGGGCAAGTGAGGGTGAGGGACAGAATTTCCTAACTCACAAGTAGGACTATTCTAGAAAACAGGGAGCTGTTATAAAGCTTTTATGTTGTATTCATACTGCATCATTCTATTATCTCCCTACAGGAACTAGAAAGGGAATGAGCATAAACAATTGAGTTGATCATCTCCTACTAGTTAATGGAGAGAATATAATACTAACAATTATAACAGTGATCATTTGTTGAGCTCATTTGATGTGCTCAACACTATGTTAACTATGCCTACTTAACTAATTTCTATTGTCACTCTGAAGTTTATGTATCCCTTTTGACAAAGGAGAATGTTCAGAGGACCAGCAAAGTTAAGTAACTCGCTATGGTTCTATTTGGTGGGTCACTGAGTCAGAATTTAAACCTAGGTCACTCTATGTGATGAGACCATTTGTAGTAGAAATATTTTGTACTGAAGGAGAAAAAGATAGCAAGTTTGGTTAATTGAAATAAAAATGAAATATATTAAATTTAGATTAAAAATGTCAAAAGTCTGAAGGAAAAACAGATAAATATGGCAAAGGAGAAAGCACAAATGCAAAATATTTATATTCTACTAAATAAATATTTTTTAAAATGATCAAAAAAAAAAAAAAAAAAAGGAAGGAGTTTTAAGCCTATCAAGCAAAGTTAAAGGCTCAGTCAAGACTGAATTGAGGGCCTCCCCTGGTGGCGCAGCAGTTGAGTGCTGGGCTGCGAAGCTGCTGCAGCCTCTGCAGCACTGGTTTGATCCCGGCCTCCGGCGAGGGTTCCACATGGTGCGCAGACCTCTCCTGCCGCGCCCGCTGCTCCCCTCAGCCGTGTATTTCCGTCCATCTGCCTGTTCTGTTCCCCGCTCTGGCTCTGGTGAATTCTCTCACCCTCCCGCACTTCTGACTATACCCAGTGCTTGTATAAATAATCTTTAAAAAAAAAAAGACTGAATTGAGAATGCACCACTCTCAAATGCTTGTATAAATGTTCGCTCAATTTGTAAAAATGTTATAATGAGAAAAACTACCTGCAAATAAAGTATAGAGCAATAATGGCAACATGTGATCAATCTATTTGACAAAGATGGAAGAAGTCTGAAAGAGGTTATACAGTAGGTAAAAGATTATATGCAAAATGTGAGTAATGTCTAAAAAGGCGAATATGGGCTGTTATACCTGTTATGGTCTAAAAGTACTTGAACACTACATTTTAGTGGGTTCTCCCACTGATTATGGTCATCGACAGGATAGCTATCAAACAAAATAATTATAAATTTATTTTGATTCTTCTGTCCTATCAGAAGTTGCAGCTACACAAAAGGTCCCTGAAAGAAAGGAGTATTTGAGTTCATCGGAATTAATCTGAAATTGATCTAGAAACCAAGAATTTCCAAAGAATAGGCCCCATATGTAGCTATCTAAAACAAATTGGCAATACCTGGACAACTTTGTTCTATTTTAGTCTAGTGTTTCTCAATTGTAACTTTCTGCTATTTCCAAATCAGAAACTCAAGGGAAGAGTTTTATCCAGCTCCCTGTCTGCAATGCACAGCAATAGCCTATTTAATATAATCTTGTCAAATTCTAATTTGTGTCCCTAACACAACTTTGTACATTGAGGATTACATCAAAGCAAAAGAACCTATCTTAGATTCTTAGCAAGAAACCTTTGTGTCTTATCTTTTTTTTTTAAAGATTTATTTATTCATGCATACAAAAACTGGAGTGCAGGCCAGACGTGCAAGAAGGTGAGGGGATTCACCAGAGACACAGTGGGGAACACAACAGGCAGACTGACCAAAATACACTGCTGAGGGGAGCAGCAAATGAGACAGGAGAGGTCTGCCGCTTCATCTCCCCGGCCAGTTGGGATCGAACCCGGACTGCAGAGGCTGCGGATAGCTTCACAGCACCGCACTCAACCGCCTGCCCTACCAGGGAGGCCCTTATACTCAAGTTTAGGATTAACAAAAAAGTGACACTTCCAGAAGTTCATTCTGTTAATCTCCAACCAGAAATCTTCAGAGTAAAAGTTTAATTACAGAGTTAAAGTTTAATTACAAGTAACCTGACTAGTTAAAGGTATTTTGGAATGAAAGGAAGGCATATGTAAAATTTCTTTGAATAATGCTTGGCTTCTAAATTTCTAATGAAATCTTCAAATTTAACCCAGTTTACTAACTACCTTAAAAAAGCCTACACTGTGGGCTTCCCTAGTGCCATGGGGGTTAAAGTCTCAGCACTATCAAGCTATCGCCAGCCACTGCAGCATGAGTTCAATCCCTGGCCAGGTAATTAACCCACATGGCACAGCAGACCTCTCTGTCTCTCCTGCTACTCCCCTCAGCAGTGTATTTCAGTAGATCTGCCTATTCTGCTCCCCAATGTCTCTGGGGAATCCTCTTACTAGTCCCTCAGCCCCACACCTCTGGCCTACACCCCAGTTCCTGTATGCATAAACAAACAAAAAACAAATCTTTTTTAAAAAGGCTACACTGTAGGGGCCTCCCCTGGTGGCACAGGGGTTGAGCGCTGGGCTGCGAAGCTGCCCGCAGCCTCTGCAGCGCCAGTTCAATCCCCAGCCACCAGCGAGGGTCCCACATGGCGCAACAGACCTCTCCTGCCACGCCCGCTGCTCCCCTCAGCAGTGTACTTCGTCAGTCCACCTGTTCTGCTCCCCGCTCTGGCTCTGGTGAATTCTCTCACCCTCCCGCACTTCTGACTGTACCCAGTGATTGTATAATAAATAAATAAATAAATCTTTAAAAAAAAAGGCTACCCTGTAAATATGTTGGAGATATAATTAGCTAATACATAACTTGATATAAATTATATTTTTATCTATGTAATTTAGTTATTAGAAATAATTCTCTATGTTTTGTTTTCTCATTAAGACTGTATGATTTTCAAAGATATGGATCATATTCCTAACAGTGACAAGAACATAGTAGGCAATTACTTAAGTGACAGAAATATTTATAGCTCAATACATACTTAGTGACACACAGTGTGTCCTTGCACTGGCTAACAAGTGTTTCTCGATCATCTTCTCTTTGTGGTCGGACAGTGATTAATTCAAAAGTGTTGCGTCTTGCACAAAATTCTCTGTTAGCTGGGTCTATCTGACGACTGATACAATTGGCAAGATTGATCCTTCCTATGGGATTCTTTAAAAAAAATTTTAAAAAGATTTATTAGTAGAAAGAAACAAGATCATTTAAGTAAGCATTAAGCAATATATACACTGCTAAAAGCTGAAAATTCAAAAGTGTTCATTTAAAAGTTAAAGTTTAATTACAATGAGTTTTGGAGAAGCATATTCAAATTATTTATTATTGTTTACTACTGAACATAAAAATAGAAACCAAAAATGTCAAGTGGAGTTGTTAGCCAATATAAAAAATAAACTCTGATAGAAACATTCTGCAAGGTAGGAGGAGAAAAAGGGATCAAAACAGGGGAGAGAAGATCACTAGGGACTATGGTGATGGTTCACGGATGAAATGGTGATGGGAATTTTATGCAATGATATAAAATATAAAAAAATAAATTATATATATGAAAAAAGTGTCAAACAGATGTAAAACAAAAAGAATAGCACAATGAACCTCCATGTACCAGCTAAAATTAGAAACACATATTCAACTACTACTTATCTACAGTCTCCTTCTTTCCTTTCTATAAACAGAAATCTAGACATCTTATTTCATCTGTAAATACTCACGCATCTCTGAAAGATAAACAATTGCTTTGGAAGTCATGTCATTCCTAAGACATGAGAGTCAAAGAGAAAATTCATGAGACCAAACAGTCCTGAAAATGGGGGGAAAGGGACATGTATAGGCACAATCCATTAAGAAATAGTCAATAAAAGTGCCTATTCTGTCAGTAATTTTTAAAAGCAATTGAAATGAAAGATCCCATAGAGGAGGGAAGTGCATAAGGGACTAAGATGATGGTTCATGGGTAATATGGTTGTGGGAGAATTACGGGGACTACAACTGAGTGGAGAAACCAATTATAGTACAAAAATGAGCAATGATGTAAGAAAATAAAGTAATTAAAAATAAATAAAATGAAAGATATCATTTTACAACACTAGTTTGGCTAAATCTGGAAAGAACAATGACAATCTCTGTTGATTGGTTGGGGGATGAGTAACAGAAACTCTTACACAGTGATGGTGAATGCATAAAATGATCTACTACTGGTAAGCAATTTGATGACAACAACAACAACAAAAAATCAAAATGAGTACACTATGGTCCTACAATTCTGCCTAAAAGAAATGGACCCTAAGCAAATATGTAAGTGCACGAAGATGTTTATATAGGTGAAGTCATTGTTTTTTCCTTAACAGCAAAAAATATGGTATAAATTAAATGACAGTAAAAGAGGAATATTCCAGCAAATCACATTATGTTTCCAGAAAATATGGCCAACGAAATTTTCTGAAAGTCCTTCCATTGCATAACTCCCCAAATGCTAGTAGCATAGGCAAAACTTTTCACATCATAGGTTTCGGAGATGTCTTTGTGGATTTCTCTCCAACAGCAAGAGAAACAAAAAAGAACATAATCAGGACTACATCAAAGTAAAAAGCTTCTACACAGGGAAAGAAATATTGCTAAAACACCTTATGGAATGGGAGAAAATATTGGTACACCATACATCTGACAAAGGACTAATATGCAAGATCTACAAAGAATGAAACATTCCATGAAAGTCAATCAGAGCTTTCACCACTGGCCAGTAATATTATCATTACCTTTCGTTTTTCATCATCTGGATAAGTCCAATAAGAGATACAGTTTCCAGAAAGAACACACCATCTTCGATGCCAGGCACCAAAGCCACTAACATCTTCAAATATGGTCTGAAAAAGTCAAATACTGACTTTAGAATTTTGAGGATCAATTAAATTTGAATTACATATGTTAAATATCAACATGTTGACATATTTCATAGCTTCAAATCTACTTGCATGATGTTAATAATTTTCTTTTGCCTTAGTAATAAAAATCACTGATTGCTCACATCCAGAAACTTACAGATTTCTGATACCATGAAAATGTTTAAGGCAGATACAATGCTATATAAAATAAATATCTAATTTTAGGCTTTTTTAAAGTATGGTATCCTTAGTCATCAAATGTTCCTAAAATAAAAGTGGTCCAAGTGTTGGAAAGTAAAATGAGAATATCATAAGTTATATATTGAAAAAAATAATGATAGCTTAAGTGAGACTTATCTTTAACGTGGAAAACAGGCATTAATTTTTTATTCACAAGAACAAAACAGACAAAAGTCAGCTCACATTATGTACTTTGATGGGTCACTGCTGAGCCATCAAGCATACCTGGAAATAGCATAACCTTCCTATAGCCAGGCAGTTGGCCAGTTCATGCTTTAGGAATACTAATTACATTCTAAAGTCAGGTGAAGCAGTAGTGTTGGTTAAGGACTGGACTTTGGATGAGGTTAACTAATAATATGATTTTTTTCCATGGAACAACTTCTACTTAAACAGTAGAAGTTGCTTCTTCCCTGGAAGACGATTTTTCAGTTGCAGCCATAATTGAGCCCTAATATTCATAAAAGTCCTTATTTTTAAATGGGAAAAAAAAAGGTATTCCTTTAGAAACTGTTATGTTAATGAACAAAGCAAGGTAAAAATGTAACACTGCTATTGATCAGGGGCTCCAAACTTTCTATAAACTTTGTTAGAAGAGGTTTTGTTATAATTACTCAACCTTGCTGTTGTAACAAAAGTAGCCAGGCAATAGTAAACAAATGAACCCAAGATGAACCCATGATGCAACAAAACTTTATAAAAACAAGCACTGAGCCATACTTTGCTGACGCCTTATACAGATAACCTAAAGGCATCTTTGTTTTTGATTCAGAAAGCATCAGTGCTTTTCCACATCAAATTGCTCAGTGAGCCTTACACCAAGCCTATGATAGCAGGATAGATACTCTTCTCAATTTGCTAATTTGGGTGAATTTACTAAAAGGCAGTTTGAGTTAAGAATGCAACCTCTGGCCATGAAAGAAAGTTACTTTGTGGGAAGAAATGCTTCCATAATAGGTCCTCCCTGGTGGTCCAGGAGTTAAGTCTCAGGGATAGCACCACTATGACCTGAGTTGGATCCCTGGCCAGGGAGTTAACATAGGGTGCAGCAGACCTCTTCTGTCTCGCCCATTGCTTCCCTTGGCAGTGTATTTCAGTAAATCTGTAACAAGGTGGTCCCCAGGAAAAGGGGAGGTTCCAGGTTCCCTGCCCCATCCAAAGGAGGGTGGAGCTGAGCAGGGAGGAGAGAAAGCTAGAGAGGAGACTGAAGGAGGAAGGAAGCAGGATGGAGAACCAGAAGGTGACCTGAAGAAGGCACAAGGAGCAGAGAGACATGTTAAGAAACTGCTTGTTTCTTGAACTAGCTGAAACAGAAGTGGGTGAGAGACCCACGGGGAAGTTAACAATGGCACCTTTTATTTTGATTTTGATCTTTTCCTCCCAGACTTGTTTGACTGCTTTTGATCCTTTTCTATGGGTCCCCACTGGAAGGTGCTTTAGATTTGTGGCAGGCTTTCAGGCCTTGCTCTGAGCCAATCCTGTTTGGCTGGACATTTACCCATGTGAGGATGGGTAACTTTGGGTGCCTGATTTAAAAACTATATTTTGTGTCTTTTCTGTATTGCACGCTAATTGTATTAAAGTTCCTTTCCATTAAAGGTCTTACATGTTTTGTCCTGATGTGGGAGATAACAGAACCTATTTAGAGCAGGCAGGTTCTGGGGGTGCCCCTTTCCTGCCCGTTCTGCTCCCCACTCTGTCTCTAGTTCTGGTGAATCCTCTCACCCTCCATAGCTCTGGCGAAGGAAGGAAGGAAGGAAGGAAGGAGAGAGGGAGGGAGGGAGGGAGGGAGGGAGGGAGGGAGGGAGGAAGGAGGGAGAGAGGGAAAAAATATTTCCATTATACAGTAAAACCTCAAATTTATTAGCTTAATTAAGTAGCTCAAATTAATTAGCTTGCTCCAAACATTTATTTTCTGTTCTAGTCTAACCTGTATCCATCCTTGCCAAGGCATACTTTTTCTAGACAACACTGCTTATAGCCACCCAAGGAAAAAAGAATTTTATTTCAATCTCAAGTATAAAGTTAATACAAAGACTCAACAGCTCCCTTGTGTGTTTCTGTCCACTTTTGACATGATGAAAGTAATAGCAAGGGAAAACTTAATGAATAAGAGTAACAAAAACTATTATGAAAACTATTATAATCAGAGAAATAAGAAAAAGACTGTTTTCATTTCTATAGCTGAGGAAAGTAAGAGCCAATGAAATTTAAAAAATAACAACACATGATCACAAAGCAAAACTGGAACCTTCTAGCTGCCAATCCAGAACATGCTGGTTCTGCTGCTTATCAGTCTAGGCAGAGGTAGACTAGTGCAATTTTAGAACCACTTAATTTCTTTCGTTCTTACTTTGCTTCCTTTCAGCTGACTTTGAAATATCAGGAAAGAAAAAAGAACTCAACAACTTTAATGTCAATTACTATCTATTTTTATAAAGGGTAGAGAAGTAATTAAAAGGCATTGTTTAGATAGGGGACATATATTGAAAATCCTGAGCAATTTCTTACTTAATTTAAGTGTAAATGTGATATGAATGTGTTACTGGAATCAAGATTAAAAAAAGAGATCTAACTCCAAACCAACAGTCCAGCTCAAAATAGGTCAGACATATACAAATGAACTAGCTGCCATACAGAGTCTACAGCTGCTAAAGATGTCTACAGGAACTTATGAAAAGATGAACATTAAAAGGTCAGTATGTAAACACTGCCTTTAGGACAGAAATTTATAAAAACACTTTTCCAAGAAAATCTAGTGCCACCTGCTGGATTTACAAATTAAAAAAAACTAAGCAAGTATGATTTATAGTCACCTTGGCCCAGAGGGCTTTCCAAACAGTCTAGCTCTTCTTTTTGCACCCCTGACATCGATTGCAATCTGACTTGTGATATCTTTATGTTGTTTAAATTCTTGCTTCACAAAGCCAAAACCAGTCTCTACTTTTGCATATACACATACATAATCTTTTGTATTCTATATACATGTATTCTATCTAAAGCTAGATAAATAAAGCTATATGCAGCTATTCTAGCTAAAGCTAGAATAGAAGAAAATATTAGGGGTAAAGTCTAGATGGTGGTTATATTAGAAGTTCACTATAAAATTCTATCAACATCACTGTATATTTATAATTTTCCATTAAAATTCAGGGGGAAATGTCTACCCCAAACATGCAAACTTTTCACCCCAAATATGCACAATTGCTTTTCCCCCAAAGTCCTCTAAGGGATATAGTTGCCACACAAGGCAGGGGTCTGGGCGACCTCCTGAGTTCTACATTTCTGCCGCCTAAAGCTGAATTTCTCCACAATGGGTGTTTCTCTCTGTCCTGTCTATCCCACTTACCTCTCTCATGGAGAAAGTCAGTCTCCTAACAGTCTAATTCAGGGTTGCCACTGTCCAGTCCACTTTACACATGTCAGTCAGAATGACTTTCCTAAATCCCAAATTTGGTGTTATTCCTCTGCTTAAAACTACAAGAGTACCCCACTGGCTTCAAGATAAAGTATAAATTCTTTAAACTTTTTAACAGTTGGCACCATTTCCTCTAACCACACTTTCCTCCCCAATCATTCTGCTAACCATCCCTCCTCCATACACAAAATCAAACTCTAAGCTAGAGCTATCCTGCGTACTAGCCACTATCTGTGCCATTCTTTTTCACTCTGGAATGAGAGAAAGAAGGCCCCTCTAGGTCACTGTACACGTTCTTCCTTTATAGAAGTAGTTCTCACTCCTCTTCCTGCACCCCCAAAACTATTCAGTTAGCAGTTTATAAGTTCCTTTCTGTAGTTTAATTTAAGTCTTCATGATATCCCACCAATTTATACCTAAGCACTATCTGTTCTCTCCTATTGTAGTGCTGTATTGTAATTGCCTGTGTACTTACATTCCAACTAAACTAAAAGTTACTGAGGGAATATTTTTTGTGATTTATTATATGCCAACACCAGCACAACAACTGGACATAGAGCAAATCTTTACTCAACCAATTAAGCACACAGACTTCTAGGCTTTTGGGAAACCAAATCTATACTTTACAAAACTGGAAAAAAGAATACACAGATGAAATGATGCTACTTACTAGAAAACCTCTTTCTTCAACACTTGAATTCACTTGACACTTAATTTTTAAATAAATATGACCTTCCAAAGGAGATAGAAAGGGCACCTGCAAAGAAAGAGGACAAATTATTTGCAAAATAGTTCCAAAGTGTATGATTTTTCTTTATAAAACATGTACAAATCTTAAATAAAAAATATTATACCTTGAAAACACAGCATTTTCTAAAGCTAGAACATAAAATTGGTGGCCCAAAAATCACCAACTCCTTAGCAACAAAAGAATAAATTCATTCAAGATGGAGCTTGATAAAAACAGTATCAGAAGTCCCAAGTTATTGATAAAGATAAAACAGATTTAACAAGAGAATACATGTGCTTATCCATTCTCCATCAACAGACTATACTCAAAACGAAATTATATGGACCAACCAGTATGTTAATAAAATTTTACAGAGCAATGAAGAACAGAGAACTGCAGAAATGGAAATTAATATGGAATGGCAAGGACCCACAAATAACCAAAACAATCTTGAAAAAAGACTAAGTTGGAAGAATCATCTCCCCCATTTCAAAATTTAATCCAAAGCTACCATAATCAAAACAATGTGGTACTGACCTAAAGACAGACAGACATACAGACCAAAGAAATAGAACTGAGTACAGAAATAAATTCAGACAACTATGGTCAATTAATTTCAACAGGAGTACCAAGACCATTCAACGAGGAAAGATCAGTCTTCTCAACAAATGGTGTTGAGGAAGGTAGATATCCGTGCAAAAGACTGAAGTTGGAAACAAAGACACCCGGAGACCTACAAACAGCCCCAGGCCAGCCGGTAAGCTTGTGCAGGAAAGCAGCGCACTTGAAAAGCAAACACGGATCGCGGCTGCCCAGGTCCCCATGCCTGCAACCTAGGCTTGCGGGGAGACGAGCGGGGGCCCTCACTGAGGTGAATGTCCCTCACTGAGTAATCAGAAACCAGGCGCCTGGACACAGGAGCGGGGTGCAAAAGGTGCCAATTCTGCGGACACTGAACTGGGCTACAGCCTGCGTCCTGGACCTGAGGGCTTTGGAACTGAGACCTGGGGCACGAAATTCGGGGCATGGGTTCCCCACGACGGTGAGGAACAAGATAGACACAGCACCCCAAAGCCATTGAGGCTTTCCCCACCACCCCCACTC
Organism: Talpa occidentalis; assembly: GCF_014898055.3. Classification (NCBI taxonomy): domain Eukaryota; kingdom Metazoa; phylum Chordata; class Mammalia; order Eulipotyphla; family Talpidae; genus Talpa; species Talpa occidentalis. The sequence goes on along the minus strand of NW_026555331.1, from coordinate 110,750,693 downwards.
TGTTCCCCGTCCCACGGGGTGAAAAAAACAGCTCCCCAAAGACACTAGGAGAGATCTCTGGCGCCACCTAGTGACCAGAAAAAAAAATCACCAACATCCCATAGAACAGGTACCTTTCTTCAGTAAAGACTGCTTGAAACCAGCAGAAGGCTCGGGGAGGAGCCAGTGGTGAGCTGGGAAGCTTGCCCACGCTAGGCCCCTTCTGACCAGCAGTCTGAGCCCAGAGGAGGAGCGGGTACCCACGGCCAGGGCAAACTGGGCACGCAGAAGAGTGTGCCTGACACCGGGCGCGCAGGGAGTGTGTCCCGCATCACCATTTTAGATAGGGACATTTATTCAGTAAAGACTGCCTGAAACCAGCAGAAGGCTCCCGGAGGAACCAGAGGTGAGCTGGGAAGTTCTCCCACGCCAGGCCCTTTCTGGCCTCCAGTCCCAGCCCAGAGGGAGAGCAGGAACCCACCGCCGGGGTAGACCGGGCACGCAGGGAGTGTGTCCCGCATAGCCATTTTAGAACAGGGACCTTTCTCCAGTAAAGACTGCCTGAAAGCAGCAGAAGGCTCCTGGAGGAGCCAGAGGTGAGCTGGGAAGTTCGCCCACGCCAGGCCCCTTCAGGCCTGCAGTCCGAGCCCAGAGGGGGTGCGGGAACCCAACACCAGGGCAGACCAGGTGCACAGGGTAGTGTGTCCCCGCATCAGCATTTTAGAACAGGAGACCTTTCTTCAGTAAAGACTGCTTGAAACCGACAGATGGCTCCTGGAGGAGCCAGAGGGGAGTGCAGAAGTTCACCCAAGATGCCGGCCAGTCCCAACAACACAGTGTCCCAATGCATGCAGCAAATTAGAAAACAGACAGTAGGGAGTAGAAGAACCACACGCAACCTAGCAACTCCTCAGGAAAAAAGCACACCACAAAAAGAAAACCACCCCCCAGATTGCATCGACAGTAACTTGGAAGAACTTCTGAGCCTTCCAGAAAGAGAATTTAAAATTGCCATGATTAAAAAACTGACAGAAGTCATAAAGGAAAACAATGATAAGGGAAAAATAATCAACGACCAGAAGAATGAAATTGAGTCCCTAAAGAGGGAAGTAAAAGAAATGCAGGAGATCAAAGAATTAATGGAGGCACTAAAGAACTCTGAGAAAAGCAATGAAAGCAGAATAGATGAAATAGAAAAACGAATAAGTTCTCTTGAAGACACAGAAATAAAAAGAACCAAAACAGAAAAGGAAAGAGAAGTAAGAAGGAAAAAGACCAAAGAAAGACTTCGGGAACTATCTGACTCCATGAGGAAAGGAAATATAAGAGTTATAGGAATCCCAGAAGGAAAGGAGAGAGATGTAGGAACAGAGAAAATATTCAAGGAGATAATTGAAGAAAACTTCCCAAATGTGAAGAAGGAGCTGAAAATTGATATACAAGAAGCAAGAAGAACACCAAACATCCACGACGAAAGGAAAAATACAGCAAGACACATAATAGTAAAGCTCCCAAGAATCCAGGACAAGGAAAAATTAATGAAGCTGACAAGAGGGAAGAAACAGATAACATTCAAAGGAAAACCAATCAGGCTGACATCAGACTTCTCCGAAGAAACACTACGGGCAAGGAGAGAGTGGAGGGACATAGTCAACGGACTCCAAGAAAACAGAGGCCAACCAAGAATACTCTATCCCGCAAAGCTCTCCTTCCTCTATGAAGAAAGAATAAGGACCTTCCCAGACAAAGAGAAACTCTGGAATTTCATTACAACTAAACCCCCACTCCAAAAAATACTACAAGGAGTCCTAAAGCCAGAACCTCAGAGGGACGAATAACAACGAAAGAAGGCCAAAAAAAAAAAGTTATTAAAAGAATAAATAAATAAAATCAAAGGAAAGACAAACACAATGGCAAATACAGATGCTAACATATCAATATTAACTCTAAATGTAAATGGACTAAACTCTTCAATAAAAAGACACAGAGTTGAAGGCTGGATTAAGAAACAAAACCCAACCTTTTGCTGTCTGCAGGAAACACATTTAGCTACAAAAGATAAAAACAGACTCAAAGTTAAAGGATAGAAAACAATCCTACAAGCAAATGGACCAAAAAAGAAAGCAGGAACAGCTACATTTATATCAGATAAAACAGATTTCAAGCTCAAAAAGATAAAAAGAGACCCCAACAGTCACGACATTATGATCAAGGGGACAATACTTCAAGAAGAAATAACACTCATTAACATATATTCACCAAACGAAGGAGCACCAAAATATATCAGACAACTATTGTCCTCTCTGAAAACAGACATCAGAGAAAACACATACGTAGTGGGAGACTTCAACACACCACTATCAACAATGGATAGATCAACAAGACAAAAAATAAGTAAAGACACCAAAGCTCTAAATAAAGACCTAGAGCGCTTGGGCTTAACAGACATCTATAGAACACTAAACCCAAAAAAAACGGAATACACATTTTTCTCAAGTGCACACAGATCCTTCTCCAGGATCAATCACATACTGGGACACAAGACAAACATCAACAGATACACCAAGATTGAAATCATACCAACCATCTTTTCTGACCATGAAGGAATCAAACTAGAAATAAACCATAAAAAGAAGGCAAGGAACTCTCCTACCCCATTGAGATTGAAAACCACACTACTGGAAGACCACTGGACTAATGAGGAGATCAAAGAAGAAATTAAAAAATTCTTTGAATTGAATGACAATGAGGACACCAATTTCCTAAATGTATGGGATGCAGCAAAAGCAGTAATAAGAGGAAAATATATAGCAATAGAGGCTCACATCAAGAAATAAGAAAGAACTCAAAGAAACAACCTAATCTCGAAGCTCAAAGATCTAGAAAAAGAACAACAAAAAAAACCCAAAACCAGTAGAAGAAAAGAAATAATAAAAACCAAAGCAGAAAGAAATGAAATTGAAACTAAAAAAAACAATCCAGAAGATCAATGAAACCAAGAGCTGGTTCTTCGAAAAAATCAATAAAACAGACAAACCCCTAGCCAGGCTCACAAAGGAAAAAAGGGAGAAAGCACAAATAAACAGGATCATCAATGAAAGAGGAGAAATCACAACGGACACAGCAGAAATCAAAAGAATAATCAGTAACTACTATGAACAATTATATGGAAACAAGTTCAACAATCTAGAGGAGATGGACAAATTCCTACAACTCTACAATCACCCAAAGCTAGATAAAGAAGAAATAGAACACCTAAACCAACCAATTACAAGCAGTGAAATTGAAATGGTAATCAAAAACCTCCCCAAAAACAAAAGCCCAGGACCTGATGGATTTACAAATGAATTCTACCAAACATTCAGAGACGAATTAGTGCCTATCCTTCACAAACTCTTCCAAAAAATTGAGAAGGAAGGGACAATACCAAACACGTTCTATGAAGCCAACATTACACTAATACCAAAACCAAACAAGGACAACACAAAAAAGGAAAACTACAGGCCAATCTCCCTAATGAACACTGATACAAAAATCCTCAATAAAATTTTAGCTATCAGAATCCAACAATGTATCCATAAGATAATTCACCACGACCAAGTAGGATTCATGCCAAGGACACAAGGATGGTTCAATATCCGAAAATCAATCAACATTATCCAACACATCAACAAAAAGAAATATAAAAACCATATGATAATATCAATAGATGCTGAGAAAGCTTTCAACAACGTGCAACACCCATTCATGATAAAAGCCCTTGAAATTCTTGGGATACAAGGAACATATCTCAACATCATAAAGGCCATATATGACAAGCCAACATCCAGTATCATTCTCAATGGCAAAAAGCTGAAAGCATTTCCATTAAGATCTGGAACAAGACAAGGATGTGCACTCTCACCACTGCTTTTCAATATAATACTGGAAGTCCTAGCCAGAGAAATAAGACAAGAGAAAGACATACAAGTAATCCAAATAGGAAAAGAAGAAGTCAAACTATCACTATTTGCAGATGATATGATAATATACATAGAGAACCCCAAAAACTCCACAAAAAAACTAATTCAACTCATCAATCAGTTCAGCAAAGTGGCAGGATACAAAATCAACACACAAAAGTCAGTAGCCTTCCTATACACAAACAATAAATCTGAAGAAGAAGAAATTAAAAAAAACCATCCCTTTTATTATCGAAACAAAAAAGTCAAATACTTGGGAATAAATCTAACAAAGGAGGTAAAGGATCTATACAAGGAAAACTATAAAACACTGTTAAAAGAAATAGAAGAAGACACAAAGAAATGGAAAGACATCCCCTGCTCATGGATTGGAAGTATAAACATTATTAAAATGGCCATCCTACCAAAAGCAATATACAGATTCAATGCTATTCCAATAAAAATTTCAATGTCATTTTTCAAAGAAATAGAACAATTATTGATGAAATTCATATGGAATCACCAAAAACCCCGAATAGCCAAAGCTCTGAAAAAAAAAAGAAGGGAATGGAGGCATCACACGCCCAGACTTCAAACTATACTACAAAGCCATAATCATCAAAACTGCATGGTATTGGAACAAGAACAGACACACAGACCAATGGAATCGAATAGAAAATCCAGAAATAAACCCACAGATATATGGTCAACTAATCTTTGACAAAGGAGCAAAGACTATGCATTGGAGCAAAGAAAGTTTGTTCAATAAATGGTGCTGGGAAAACTGGGTCGCTACATGCAAAAGAATGAAGCTTGACCACTATCTCACTCATACACAAAAATCAACTCAAAATGGATTAAAGAACTAGACATAAGACCTGAAACCATAAAATACATAGAAGGAAATATAGGTAAAAAACTACGTGATATGCACATCAAAGACATCTTTACAGACACATCACCCAAAGCAGTGATAGTGAAGGCAAAGATAAACAGCTGGGACTACATCAAATTAAAGAGCTTCTGCACAGCAAAAGAGACAATAACAAAAACAAAGAGAAATCCCACCAACTGGGAGAACATTTTTGCACACAACACTAATGATAAAGGACCGATCACAAAAATCTGCAAAGAGCTGATGAGACTCAACAACAAAGAAAATCATCCAGTCAAAAAATGGGCAGAAGAGCTAAAAAGAAACTTCTCTGAAGAGGAAATGCAAATGGCCAACAGGCATATGAAAAAAATGTTCAACATCACTTGTAATCAGGGAAATGCAAATCAAAACTACCATGAGATACCATTCTTACACCAGTGAGAAAGGCACATATTAAAAAAACTAGCAACAACAAATGTTGGCGAGGATGTGGAGAAAAAGGAACTCTCCTGCACTATTGGTGGGAGTGCAAACTGGTCCAACCACTATGGAGAGCTGTGTGGAGATTTCTTGACCTACTAAACATAGAGCTTCCATACGATCCAGCAATGCCACTCCTAGGTATTTACCCAAAGGACACAGAAACATCAATTCCAAAGAGCACCTGCACCCCTATGTTTATAGCAGCACTGTTTACAATAGCTAAGTTTTAGAAACAACCCAAATGCCCAAAAATAGATGACTGGATCAAGAAGATGTGGTACATATACACCATGGAATATTACTCAGCATTCAAAAAAGATAAACACATGCAATTTGCAGCAACATGGATGGAGCTGGAAGGGATCATGCTCAGCGAAATAAGCCAGAAAGAAAAAAGAAAAATACCGGATGGTCTCACTCATAGCAGGAATCTAGAAAACTTAAATAAGGGACCAGGAAAATGAATAACTATAAGAAAGTGAAAATCAAAATCACCAAAAAAGTATGAACCAGAGATACTCTATGGGGGGTGGGGAGCGGGGAAGGGAGGGATTGGGGTCAAAATAAGGGGGTTGCAATTGTATGGGGAATATAAAAATAAAATTTATTTAAAAAAAAAGACTGAAGTTGGATCCCTACCTCACATATATAAAAATTAAAATGAATTGATGACTTATATATGATAGTTAAAACAAAACTCTTGGAAGAAAACAGAGGTAAATTTACAATCATGAATTTGATAATGTATCCTCATTATGATACCAATAACATAAGCAACAAAAGAAAAAAGGATACATTAGATTTCATCAAAATTAAAAACTTTTCAGTTTGGAGGTTCCTCAACCAATTAAAAAATAGAATTACTATATAATGAAACAATTCCACTTCTGGGTATTTATCAAAGAAGTTGAAATAGGTTTCTTCAAAAAAGATATATAAAAGGCCAACCAGCCTATTTAAAGATGTTCAATGGTAACAGTCATTACAGAAATGCAAATTAAAACCACAATGAAGTACTATTTCATGTCAACTAGGATGACTATAATCAAATACATGGAAAATAACATGCATTGGCAAAGACAGAGGCATTGGAACCCACATCACGAAAAGAAATGTCAAATGGTACAGTAACTGTGAAAACAGTTTGGTGATTCCTCAAAAAGTTAAACAGAATTATCACAGTGACCCCATAATTCTTCTCTTAATTATGTACCCAAAAGAACTGAAACCAGTATTCAAATAAGTACATGTACATCTAAATCCAGAACAGCATTATTCAAAATAGCCAAAAGAACAGTCCAAACTCCATCAATAGATGAATAGACAAACTGCAGTATATACATATAATGGAATATTAGTCAATCATAGGAAGTAATGAAGTACTGATAAATGCTATATCACATATATATATATGTATGCACATACACACATAAATTTACTGCCAAAGAACAAGTTTTTTGAGAAATAACTATCTAGCAGGTTATGCATAGATAAAAAACAAAATTGATAAATATAGATAATATGTAGCTGATAAATATAATGACAATTTTTACTAAATGATTGTGCCATTCTACTTTCAGGCAGATTTTTAAAATTAATGCAAAATTAGTTTGCATTGCAGGGAGGACAGAAAGATGTAAAGAAACCTAGAAGTGAAAGCCAATATTGAATATCTGAAGACTTATCTATGAAGGTCTGAAATTGCCTATTCCATACTAGATTCCACTACTGTCATGATGTGAGGCCTCTTCACTCCCAACCATGGCTGATTTCATAGTTACAGGGACACACAAAAGCATATCTAAATTCTGTCCATTAAATTTCTCCCAATGTGTACAGTAAGAAGAGTATACAAAAAGAAGTTCTACTTCCATTACATATTAAGAGTTCTACTTCCAATTAGGATGTAAAAGGTCATAAGATACACTACTTCTACTGTTACAATATGAAATCACTGGATAAACTAAGAAAAATCTTATTTTTCTTTAGATTATCAGAGAATTGTGGGAAGCAAAAGATTAAATGGGCTAAATTCCAGTAGGGACTATCCTCTCATGGGTGTGCCAAACTGAAGGCCACTTCACTCCCTGGGAGCAAGGACCTACACAGGAGCAAACAGGCCTAGGCAATACATTTTGAAGGTAAAGAAAAACCAATTGAGCCTTTAACAGTTTGCATTTAGACTCTCAAGGTAGATGAGCATCACCAGCAGCCCAGAGTCTAAGCTGGTGTTCTTGTCCTGTCAATTGATACCAATAAGAATTTTGCTAAGTACAGTGCCACAAACTGAAGAAAAGTCTGGAAAAAAGACAGAAATCTTGTAGTCTTGCAGAAATTACATTCCAAAATTCTGCTGAAAAGTAGGGCCTCATTCTCAAAACATTTAAAAGAGCTGAACCAAGTCTAAAGCCAATCTCAGCTCAACTTCTCATTATATGAAAGACGTCATGCCTAGTCCAAGCTGAGAGGAAAAAGAGCAACTTATTCAGTCTCTATTGATCTTTTATAATATGACATGTGGCCAACAATTTTAAAATTTTAAGAAGTGAAAAAGCAGGAATATGTGACCTGCTTTTCAAGAGAAAACAAACAAAATATCTGACCTTGTTTTCTCTTGACCTCACGATGTGAGGCCTCTTCACTCCCAACCATGGCTGATTTCATAGTTATAGGGACACACAAAAGCATATCTAAATTCAGTCCATTAAATTTCTCCCAATGTGTATGGTAAGAAGAGTACACAAAAAGGAGTTCTACTTCCATTACATATTAAGAGTTCTACTTCCAATTAGGATGTAAAAGGTCACAAAATATACTACTTCTACTGTTACAATATGAAATCACTGGATAAACTAAGAAAAATCTTATTTTTCTTTAGGTCATCAGAGAATTGAATCAAGAGAAATCAAACAAGAGAAAACAAACAAAAACCTGTCACTAGCAGACCCACAGATAAATTACAAGGGAAGGACATTTATAATGTTAAACAATTGAGAACAAAAGATTAACAAAAATGGGTGAGAAGAAGGAGAATTTCAAAGAGAAATGGAAGCTCCAAGAGATCCAAAAGGAAATTATAAAATGAAGTCTGAGATGAGTAATTCATTGACTGAGCTTAACAGGAGACTGAAGCAAATCAGAAAAAAACATGTACTGACTGAAAAATAATAGTCACTGCTATAAGTTGAAAATGAACTTTACTTTCAGAGTCAAGGACAAGGACTAGCTGGGAGAAACAGACTTACACAGTAAGTTCTAATTAGTTGTTTCCTGTCAAAATCTCTACAGTTTAATCTCTTTGTACTAAAATGCTGTTGTGAACTGAAAAAACTGGTAAATAAGACCCGAAAAGAGTGGACCCAAAAAGAGTGGACCCAAAAAGAGTGGACCCAAAAAGAGTAGACACACTTGTAGGAAAACAGTCAACAGTTTAACATACATTGAACTGGAGTCCCTGGTAACAATTTTACTTAATTTTTTTTAAAGATTTATTTATTTATTTATGTATATATGTATGTATACAAGAGCTGGGATACAGGCCAGAGGTGTGTGTGTTTGGTGGGGGTGGGGGGGGGGTTGTATGGAGGGGAGAGAGGAGAGAGGATTCACCAGAGACAGAGTGAGGAACAGAACAGGAAAATTGATTGAAGTACACTCCTGAGGGGAGCAGTGGGCGAGTCAGGAGAGGTTTGCTGCGCCATGTGGGTTGCTCCCTGGCTGGCTGGGGGATCTAATACATGCTGCAGAGGCTGTGGACAGCTTCATAGGTTGCGTCTTAACCCCTTGCACCACCAGGGAGGCCCACCTGGAAACAATTTAAAAAAAAGAACAGAGAAGTATAGCTAAAAAGTCAACAGAACGGACCTCCCGGGTGGCGCAACAGGTTGAACACAGCGCTGTGAGGCTGTCCGCAGCCTCCGTGGCGCCGGTTCAATTCCCAGCCGGCCAGGTAGAGTCCCACATGGCGCTGCAGATTCTCCTGTCTCGCCCGCTGCTCCCCTCAACAGTGCATTTCGGTCCTTCTGCCTGTTCTGCTCCCCACTCTGTCTCTGGTGGATTCTCTCACCCTCCCATGCCTCTAGCCTGTACCCCAGTGCTTGTATAAACATAAAAAAGATTACTAAAATAATCAATTATTCCAAAAGGCAAGAAAGAAAAGACAAAAGGATAAAGAATACACGTGACAAATAGGAAAAAAAGAACAAATAGTAGACAAGGGGGTCTATGAATCTTTTCTGTAAAAACCCAGCTGATATTTTACAACTGGGTTTTTACAGCTGAAATATACAGATCTTACTATCTCAGTTGCTACTATTCAACTCAGCCATTAAAGCTTGAAAGGAGTTACTGACAATACATAAACAAATGGGCATGACTGTGTTTCAAATAGTTTAGTATAAAAACTAGCAAATGAATGTCAGTTAATAATAATACATCAATATCGATTCATTAATTGTGATAGATGCTCCATGTTAATATGAGATTTTATTAAAAAAAAATAGGACACAAACCAGATTTATCCTGCTCTTATTAGAGACTAACCAAACCATATTAATATCGTATTAAATAGAAATGGAATAAATATGTCAGTGCAAAGACAAAAGACTATCAGAATAGATAACCAAATATACCCATACAATAAGTTTATAACACATAGATTTGACACACGAACATAGATAGGTAGGGAATAAAGAAAGGATTTAACACACAAACAGTAATAATAAAATAGACTTTAAGATAAAGAAGATCATCAGAGATAAAGTGAACAATTCATCAGAAACATATAATATTAAATGTTTATGCACCAAATAGCATATGTAGCTTTGAAATATATGAAGCAAGAATTGACAAATAAAAATTAAGCACCTAAATTGAGACTACGTTGCTCTTCCTAAATGAAATTTTGGGGACTGGTATTTTCTTCCCCCCCAAAAAAAAATCACACTTTGTATCTAGCATGAAAAATTCATCTAAGAAATGTTTTTTAATAAACCATTCTTACCAACATATTAATACTTAGTGCTAAGACACCTCATGTCAAAGTATCTTTAATTATAAAAGCTGCCTATGATGTAATAGTTGAACTGATCTTTGAATTTTTGTTTTATCTATTTTTACATATAAATTATAAATAATTGGGGCATTACTATTATCAAGCAGCAAAACATTTGGTTTTCTTGGGTGTGTTCCATATTTATTTGAACACTTTTTTTTTAATTGAAGTAAAAACTCTGTATAGAGTTTCAAGTATACAGACTCATAAATCAACATCTGTATGTACTACATTATGTTTGCTTCCAAAACTCCAGAATTTTCCACTCATGAGTTTTAAATTTTAATTAAAGATTACAAATATAAGAAAAATTCAACTGGAGAGGTTATTTCTTTAGAGTAAAATGACAACATACTTATATTTAAAATTTGATTTCTGGGTTAAGCTAGAAAGGAAGATGCTAGTCTGTCACTCCTCCCACCCAGTGAAAAAGAATGACATCCTTAGGGCTCCCTTGTGGTGCAGATGGTTGAGTGCAGCACTATGAAGCTGTCTGCAGCCTCTGCAGTGCAGGTTCGATCCCTGCCGGCGGTGGAGATACCCACATGGCGTGGCAGACCTCTCCTGCCTCGCTCGCTGCTCCCCTCAGCAGTGTATTTCAGTCAGTCTGCCTGTTCTGTTCCCCTGCTCTGTCTTTGGTGAATCCTCTCACCCTCCCGCACATCTGGCCTATATCCCATTCTTGTATAAATAAATCTTTAAAAAAAAAAAAATTAAAAAAATAAATAAAATATATAATAATTATTGTAATTTTAATGTTAAATGCATTTTAATTTCAAAATAATAAAATATTAGCTATATAGCAACAAACCCAACAGCTATCAAGACCATAAAGTTTTCTACTTTTATCTAAAACATCACCAAGAACTCTTTTGAGATCTATAACATCAATAATATTGATAGTTTCAAACACAGTTATTAACTTGGAAGTTTAGTATCCAGAAAAATCAATGTTGAAGTAACTAGAGAAGTTAAAAACTTGTAACATGAAAAATAAATATAGGAGAAAAGCCCAGATACCAAACATGCATGGGGAAAAAAAGAACTGTCGAAGTCAACTTCAAAAACTTAAGAAAGTAAAGAAAAAGATACCCATCTACAAGAGTCTAAAGAAAAAAATAATGTACTTCCTGTTCTTAATTATTCAAAACAACCAAAAAGACATGAGAGTGGTTAGTGAAACAAATAGGTATGCACTAAAAGTTAAAGATTGATTTTTAACCTCATTAGTTTCAAGCAAAGAAAATATGGCAACCTTTTCCTGGAACATATAGCCCAGTAGCTCTCGCTCTTTTACATCATAATTTATCTAAAACAAACAAAATAAAAGAAAGAGAAAAAAAATCCAAGATCACTCAATTTGTTAAGCTACCTGAATTACTAATAGTCACATAATTAAAAAAATTGAACATGTTAAAATACATTTAGGCATTAACTATAATCAAAATTTCAGTCTCTATTTTGCTATCAATTAAAAGAAAAACATTTTACATAATTTTAAAATTAGACCGTTGTAATCTAACTGAATATTTTATACTGAGAAATAAGACCTCAGAGAGATGAAGAGACTCCTCAATGATAAAGAAATTACTAGCACATCAGAAACCAGTCCTCTCTCTATTCTGACTACAAAAACCTCTTATAATATTTTAAAATACTGTTGTGTTATATAGCAGGAGTCAATCCCTGGAATAAAGTTTGCCTCTAGTTCTCTTACTTGTTAAAATGGATTTGTTAACAATTAAAAGGTTAGTTGTAGCACATTATGGTAAAAAGGTACTGATAGTATTATTACACAGATCTGAATTTTGAAACTTTTTAATTGGTGGGGGAACTGAAGAAGAAAATCTATTTGATTCATAAGTACTTTCCCAAGAAATTGTCTCTTTCCCTAGTGTGTCTAAAAGAAATCTGTAAAACATTATCCATTTCAAAACAGTGCTTCAAATGGGCCAGTTAAATTTTTAAACTAATCACTTAATATCTACATGTGAGAAGTAATACTTCTTTAGTCACAAGGGACAACATACAATACTTGGAAGATTTAAATTATTAAGATACAAGGGAGAAATAGTTCTATGTGAAAAAAATTCATTTACATACATCATGCCTAGTTAAAATGTATGATTCTCAGAACATATATTTTTAGCCAAAGATTTCAAATACTTGAAATTACTGATGTATTGACTTAATTTTTCTAAAATTAAGTAAGTAAATAAATTTGGACTACCTTGTCCAGTGCAAACTTAGTGTTTCCTACTGAAGATAACGACAGCACATAAGATCCAACAAGGGTGAAATTGCTGGTACGCACAGCATTGAGACCACCTGGACTGGCCATAACTGTGAAGAAAAAGAAAATGAAGTTTAGTACACAATAACTTGTATAAGAGCAAATAACAATTCATTACCTCACCCCAATAGAATGAAATTAAAATGCCACACAGAAACTTGTCTCATTTTCCTTCATCACTAAATATGGAGGCGAAGGGGGATTGGGGGAATGGGATGCCAGAATTGATTTCCCATTCTTTTCTTTCCTAATGAAAGAAAACTGTTAAGTATTTTAAATTAAACTTACATGAGGTACAGGCACTCCCTACTTAATTGGAACTGATGTGTTTTTAAAGGCACTACCTAAAAGTGTGTACATAAGAAGCAGTTTTCCTATGAGATTAAAAAAAAGACTTCATTGCTATTAATAATCTACAATGACACAATGAGCAGCAGAGACTCGATCTGTACCAAGTTATTTTCTTTCATAAAGAAGAGACCAAAAGTCAAAGTTGATAATGAAACTAGTTCCATCCTAATCCCCTTTGGAAAGCATAGGTCTACAGCCACTCAGGAGAAGGCCTTTCCTGACTTTCTGGTACTACAATTCTCAGTGAACTAGTAAGGTGATTTTCTCATAAGATACAATGCCAGTCATGATCAGCAGAGGTAGAAGAAATAAACTACAAAATGTGGATAGCACAAAACAAATCTACAGACAGAAGTTGGAGTGCTACTTGCTGCAGTTGTCAAGTGAATAGGTATTATATGCATACTGCTGCTTCAATAATGTGATATAAGCTCTGGTAATGTCTGACAAAGTGCAGCCCAACAGCATGTTATTCTGGCCAGTAAGCATGTGTGTTACTGAAAACAGAAAATATTATTCAAAGGGGACTAAGGTTAACATTTATAAATCAAGATGGCTTATATGTAAAAGTATGCAATTGCTTAGTTCTTTGCCTTATTATAGTATTGCTTCAAATAGTTCAAAATGCACTCACCTGAAGAATGAAGGTTGCTTTTCTAAAAAAAAAAAAAAAAAAAAAAAGTATGAAAAATAAACATGCTATTCTTTTATTTGCTATAGAAACTTAAATATTAAAAACAAAACTTTTTTTTTTTTTTTTTTTTTTTTTTTTGTGGGACCCTCGCCTGCAGCCAGGGAACGAACTGGCGCTGCAGAAGCTGCGGGCAACCTCGCAGCCCAGCGCTCAACCACTGCACCACCAGGAGAGGCCCTAAAAACATAACTTTTTAATAATGCAAGAACACATTTCAGAGAAAATTATTTTTTCCTATGCAAATACCAGATTCCCTATTCTTCACCATCAGCATATTTTAAAGATTTCTATAATGCTAAGTGTCTAAAATTGGTTAATCAACTTACAATCTTTTGAATAAGATTAACATTTCCTAAGAGAGGTCAATTTTTTAAAAAACTTACTGTAGTTATAGATGTGAGAAGTCGTTTTGGAGTAATAGCCTAGAAAAAAAGATGACAGTATATTTCCTATTGAACATTTTGATGCTAAGATATTGCCATATAAAAAATAATTCTTAAATATAAATACATTATACTTTAATTTTTTATTAGGACTACTCATACATCATACCTTTTTTTGTTAGAGCTAAAATAAAATTAGTTTAAATGATGACTTGGAAAAAGCACAAAAGAACAAAGATCAGGAAGGCCAGAAATCAAGCTAGACATTCTATTCCTCATTCTGACACAGGATATTCCTTACACTTGACCACAACATTTTTGCACTGGCTTAGATGACTTGGTAAGAGTTCAGAGAAAAGGTTTGAGAAAAGTTTAAAAGGTTAAAAGTTAGTTGTCAAGTAAATGTAGAGAAAATAGAATTAACTAATTTGAATGTATCAGTGTCTTATACTTAAGGTTATGATCATTTCACTGCTAAGTTTACTTTCAATATTCATGCCTATTAAATACAGTGTCTAGAAATTCGAGATATAAGAATGATCTAAAAATTTCATAAACACTAAAAACTGTACATATACTTAATATGATGGGTAGTATTTCTGCTTATAATATTTTTACTGGTTTCTTTTCTTTTCACCTTGGATTTGTATGCTTTTTTCTTCTTATCAGGACCTGAGGAATCTTTCTTTTGTACCTACACACAAAACCAAAATACAGTTAGCTTAAAATCTGCTATCTTTAAGAAAAATACACCATTAGTTACTTCTGTAGACATAGATAAGTTTATCTTAAATGTGTATGGGAAGGCATAGGCCTTAGAATAGCAAAAAACAATCTAAAAGCAATAATAGAAATTAGCAAAAACAATACATTACTAGTTATTTTTGAAGGTTCTAATTGCTTACCAAGCTGTAAACTTCAATATTTATTTCAAAGTCATTGGACACATCTTGCCTGTAAAAATAAAGCATTAAATAAAATTTTAAAAATAACCAAGTTATGGGCCTCCCCAGTGGTGCAGCGGGTTGAGCGCAGCACTGTGAAACTGTCCACAGCCTCTGCAGTGCCAGTTCAATTCCCGCCTGGCTGGGGAGATTCCCACATTGGCATGATGGACCTCTCCTGTCACGCCTGCTGTTTCCCTCAGCAGTGTATTTCGGTCCTTCTGCCTGTTCTGCTCCCTGCTCTGTCTCTGGTGGATTCTCTCACCCTCCCCCGCCTCTGGCCTGTACCCCAGTGCTTGTATAAATAAATAAATCTAAAAAAAAAAAAAAAATCAACCCTCTCAAAAAAAAAAAAAACACCCCATGTTATGACATAAGAAAGATACCACAAATACTGTTACAACACTCTGAGAGGAAAATAATTCACTGCATTTTTAATTAAATACAATACTTATAAGCTGGGCCTCCCTGGTGGCGCAAGGGGTTAGGCAACGCACTATGAAGCAATCCATGGCCTCTGTAGCATGAGTTCAATTCCCGGCCAGCCAGGAAGAAACCCACATGGTGCAGCAGACCTCTCCTGTCTCCCCCACTGCTCCCCTTAGCAGTGTATTTCAGTCAGTCTGCCTGTTCTGTTTTCCACTCTGTCTCTGGTGAATCCTCTCACCCCCCGCATCTCTGGCCTGTACCCCAGCTCTTGGGTGCATAAATAAATAAAATCTTAAAAAAAAAAATACTTATAAGACATTAAATAATAAAAAAAGGTAAAGAAATTTTATTTATTTCCTTTATAAAAGTTCAAATATTTTCTTTAGTATTTCACAACTCAAGACCTTCAATAAATTGTCTTTTCAAACTGAATTTTTACTCTCTTACTCTAAAATAAATCCGTGACACTACCTATGAATGTCTTTTCATTGAGATTAAATATGAAATACATGAGATTTAAAGCATATATTTAAAAATTATGCTCCAGATTTTTTTTTATATCTACATATAAAGTGTTTGCATATATATACGTCAAACCACAAACACCTATAGTTACAAAGAAGAAATGTGCTACTTACTGGAAAGATGAAAAACAAAGAATTAAGCCAACAAATTGAAAACTTAGTTATTTGTCCTTATAAAAAGAATATATTAAGTTTCAAAGAAATATGTTTCTGAACCACCAAAAGTCAAATTCACTTACATAGTAAATGTAGTACTGAATGTCAAAGCATCACCATTAAGAGAGTTTGAAGTACTTGCTAAAGGTGTGGCTACCATATTTTCAGCTCCTGCTTTTAGTATAATTAAGAAATAGTAATTTGCTGCATCTGTAAGAAGTAATCACATTATATAATAAGTACAAGTTAAATCAGCATTCTGGAAGATCATACCTGGTTTCAAACTGTACTGCAGACAAAATCTGCTCTTAGAGGCAGGCAGATTTCTGACAAAATATTGATCCTTTGGATGGGGAAAATTTATATAAAATTTATTTTTAAATGACTAAAATCTACTTTCTAGACACAAAAAAGTCTTAAGACATAAACAACCATAGAATGAACCATGGAATAGTTCTCTTCCAGTTATGTGAACTGAAATAACTTCCCTCCACATCCCTCAACTTCTGCTCCCTCAATTTCAACTATTAACCCCTAATTCTATGCAAATAACATGTGCCTCAAAATGGCAAAATGTTTTTTTCAAAAGTGAGATTAAAATCCACATTTCTGTGAAAGTAACCCAGTGATAAATTTTAATAAAAATAAACCATTTCTCCATTATCTTTCATTAAGTAATTCTTTATCTAAAGGTACACACTAAATCAGCAATAGATATCTGCCCACTCCACCAAAATCACACAGCAAGAATTAGAACATAAGTTATCTCATTCCTATATTGATGCTCTAATTCTAAAGATCTCCATTCTTCACTTTCCCTATACCTTGAAAATCACTTTTCACCTCCATCTAGCCCTCTTTTCCCTCAAAAAGAATGTTTCACATAAATAAAAATTTAGGGCCTCCCCGGTGGCGCAGCGGTTGAGCACTGGGTTGCGAAGCTGCCCGCGGCCTCGGCGGCGCCGGTTCGATCCCCGGCTGCTCCCCGGCCACCAGCGAGGGTCCCACATGGCGCGCAGACCTCTCCTGCCGCCCGCTGCTCCCCTCAGCAGTGTACTTCGGTCCTTCTGCCTGCTCTGCTTCCCGCTCTGGCTCTGGTGAATTCTCTCACCCTCCCGCACTTCTGACTGTACCCAGTGCATGTATAAACAAAAACAAACAAACAAATAAATAAATAAATAAATAAACATGCCTCTATAAAAAAAAAAAAAAAAAAAAAATTTAAACAAATGTTAGAGAAAAACTTGTCCAAATTTGAACTGTATTATCCTTGCTATAATTACCCAGCCCTGCTTTCGGATCCTGATAGCATGTTCTCCTTAACCCCTCTGCTTATATATGAATTTTAGTGGGTTACACAGTTTAGAAAAGTTTACTTATTCAACCTAGAAGGGGAAAGGGAATAAAATTTCAATAGCAGTATCATCATTGTCTCCACTCTTTACTCCCATAACCAGTAAGTCAGGATTTATAGAAAAAATTTCTAAAATGCGGTGAATTTTAAATAAAATCAACTAAGTAAAATAAGTTCTTTTAAGATGCCCCTATGCTGCTCAAAATAAAATTAACTAATGAAAGCTGAACGACCTGCTGTGTCAGAATACCTCATCTTATGAAAATA
This sequence comes from Talpa occidentalis, assembly GCF_014898055.3. NCBI lineage: Eukaryota > Metazoa > Chordata > Mammalia > Eulipotyphla > Talpidae > Talpa > Talpa occidentalis. Next base: position 110,732,965 of record NW_026555331.1, on the reverse strand, counting down.
TATTTTGTTCAAAATTATGTTTAATTAGACTATTTTCAGTTGAACCCTGCTTACTGTATAGATCAGTAACACCATGTATGAAATTTCCCCTTAGTTACTATTATACACATGTTTATAAAAGGAACTGAAGGCCCAAGAATACAGCTTTACATCTTTATGTATGATCTTATTCCCATTTGCACGATTTCAATGTAGCAGAGGTTCATAATTAAATATGTGATCTACCAGTAATGCAAATAAAAATCACCATACCTGGTTTCTGAACTGTACTGCAGACAAAATCTGCTTTTAGAGGCAAGCGGATTTCTGACAAAGTCACTGATCCTTTAGATGGGGCAAATTCACTCTGAGATATAGGACTGATTTTATTCTTCCTCTGAGGCCCTTCATTCTTCAATTTATTTAATTCATCAATCAAAAGTGTTCTTTTCTCAGCTATGTAGAAATATGCAAAGCAATATACCAAGCATTAAAAATAAGACTGTTCTAAATGAGAAACAATTCTAATCCAAGAAAATGTACTGATGTGGCAAGTACACATAAGACCAACAACAAAATCAATAACTATTTTTTACACAAACAAATGGTAGAGGGTTGGATAAATCTTTACTTCTGTTTTCCAAGTCCTTATAATTTAATACTTAAACTTTTGGTCAGTTTTCTCATGTAATATATAATCTCGCCTCCCCAACATGCCCTTTCAGTCTATTACCACTCATACAAACACAATAAAATCCACATACATTTTTTAGCTATATATAGATAAATACAGTGAGAGCATATGTATATACATACATGTATGTGTGTACCTGCAACAATATAGCCATATACTCATCTTTGCCATATTCTTCACAGCTATATCTCTTCAAAAGCATTGCAGTTGCTTCACCTCTCATGCAAACTACATTTAATTTTCACATGTACCAAAAATCTTATGGCATATGAAACAAAAAGCAGATCAACTGAAATAGATTCTTCAAAAAAGGGCCTTTCTCTAAAAGAAGTTTCTAAATATACTGAACAAAATGAGTTTTTTCTGAGTTGAAGGAATTGTTTCAGGTGTACTACACATACTTGCAATTAGAAGAAGTCTTTCCGCTTCAGCTTCTTCTAGTGACCCTTTCCCATGCTCCTCATCAATGCAGCAGTTAAGAGCTTGGCTAGCCTGATAGATCACTGTCTGCTGCAAATTTATTTCATTATTGAGTTCCTAATGAAACGAATGAGAGGGGAAAAAAACATTTTAAATTATTAATATTTTAATTTATTTAAACTTTAATTCTAACTAATCTGATTGGATAATTTCCAGAATTTACAGAGAATGAAGTAAAAAATGTTATAGCTTTACTTTTCAAGTTCTAGACTATTCACCAAAAACATTTAAGAGACTAAAATAATTAAGCCATAAGTACTCCTTACGAAAACACTTAACTCATAAAAAAAGACTTTTCTCATTTAAACTGAATTCAAGAGTGATTTACTAAGCCACTAAGCATGAGACACTGTTCTAGTCACTCAGGGCAAGAGATGAATAAGGCACTTGTCCTCTAAAAGCTCACAATCCAGTATAGGAAACACTTCAAATCCCCTTTCCACAGATTGGTACAGAAGCACATACCTGCATTTTCTGTTTGATATTAACTTGAGTAGAAAAGGCACCCCTGTTTTCATCCAATTTTGATGTAATATCTTCCTTCCGAATGATCACCTGCTTTATTGAAGGACGTTCTGTTTCTTTGAATCGTTGAGATCTATATGCATCAATGCTTCAGGAAATAAGTCATAATCTATTAAAAATCCAGCAATATATTGAGCCCTATCCTCTACTGAATATATCATCAGTATTTGGTACTGGCATTGTAAAACACTTCACCAGAATGGAAAATGCCATTTGGTGAAAGAGAGGGTGACAAAAGTTATTCCAAAGTTTAACACAGATGAATTATCAATAACATGATTATAAATAATAATACAACTTATTATGTCAATTTAAACTGTAACCTTTATTGAGTGAATGCCTTCCAAAAATGTTCTTACCTATAAAGAAGATCAGGATCTTCTGAACTGATGCTGTCACCAGACTCAGCTCGAGGGACACGGGTTCTTTGGAATTTTCCTGGCTTTGGACTTTCATCACTTATGCTGGTGTCTTTCAATTCCATTCGAGGAGAGGAAATAAAACTCTGTAGGACAGTACATCAGACATTAGTAGATTTTATGGATGACACTGATTCTGATCATTCTGAGTAACTGAATTAATTCTTTTAAGAAACAAACACCCAAAAGTCAATTGACTTATCATAAAAATAAGGCAAAATAAATTCCGAAGAAGTAAATGAATAAATGAAAGTTTATAGATAGCTAGAACCTACACTTATAACACTTTTTAAAAAAACATTTCTAATTAAATCAATTTTCAAACAGATGCATTTATTCAGTTTAAGGTGACAGCTAACAATAATAGCTCTCAATAAAAGTCATCTGTCAGGTGCTAAATATTAATATCCTAATATGGTTTAAAAGTCACATGAACCCTATGATGTAGGTATTACTTTTAAACCAAATTAACTGATAAGGGAACTGTGTAAAGATGTTAAATAACTTGGCCAATAAATTGTCAGCACATGGCACAGTCAAGATTTGGGTCCAAATATCTGGCCTTTGAAGCCATGTTATACTTGGGAATCTAAGATCATAGGAAACCACTGCAGAGTTTATAATTCTCTCTTAAGAGAACATCAGGTTTGCATAATCCCCTTGAATACTGAGTGCTAAATCTCCATGTATCAACTAAAACAGAAAGGAATTCCACTACTCCTCAGTTTCTCTATGCCCAATGCTTATTATTTAATCTTTTCTTACCTCTGGACTTACCACACCAACTGTCTGTGCTAATGGAGCAAGCAGAGACATTGAGGAGATATTCAGTCCATCTTCCTGTTCCTCATTGCTTTCTGCTTCTGCTTGATCCATCTCCCCTTGGCTCTTTTCCACATCCAGTTCACCTTCCTCTAGTACATCACTGAAGATGTCATTGATTACTTTGGAACTATTGATATCATCATCATCATCCACACTCATCTCAATTTCACGTACCACTTCTGAAAAATATTTCAACAGATGGATACTATAATTCAGACCTTTAAGAATTAAAGGGATAACAAAGAAGACTTAACATTCATATGCTTACTAAATTAAGAGGAAAAAACTCTAAGAAAATGCACCTCCTCAAAAAGCAAACAAAAAAATAATACTGGCATATGAAACCAAAATTATTTACAAAGTTCCAATAACATTTCCAAGCAATGGATGTTGACACTATCAAAAGCTAATTCAAAGCTGTAAGAAAGAATATTAAGGAAAAACTCAGTAGAAAGATAGTGGCCAGAAGCTTCAGACTAACCAAAAAAAATGTTCTTTCAAATAACTTTCTCTTGTTGACAGCTGCCCTTTACATGGTAAGCAATAATAAGAAATTATTAACATCACTTAGGGCAACACTCATAAATAAGCTCTAAGAGTATCTGCAGAGTATGGAAGAGATCTAAATATTAATTTTCTCTCCCAATGTAAGTGAGTGATGGCCTTAATCAGATTCTCATAGTGTTCTTTGACCTAAAAACAACTATTAACAGTCCTATATCTGTGTAGAAACTAGAGGATTTTCTTCTAATTTTTATATTATAAAATCACAAGATATTTTAAGTACAGAATATAAAACTAAATATGTGCTTTCACCAATATATTATTTCTTATAATGTTTCCAGAATGAATAAGAAAAAAAGAAAAAAACCAACCAGTCTGCTGCTCAACCTTTGGGTCTGAAGTTACATTTAAGGACTTCTTCTCTTCTAAAAACAATGTTATTTTCAAAGGGCTAGACTTGGTCATTTCACATTCAGTGAGACCTAAAAAAAAATTTAAGAACAACCATATGAATAAATGAAAGAAACTAGAAATTTTCAGATAAGAAATCTTAATGTCTTTTTTCCTAACTATAAATAAAAAACAGCATTTGTTTTAAAATGTTCAAATCTAGAAATACATAAAGAATCTCTCCAAATACCCATGCTCTTTTATTTCTCATTTCTGCCTCCCACCAAGTGAGAAAGGAAACAAAAGTATCATCAGGCTATTGTTCTTCCAGTTTTTGTCTCTAAGTGTGTATATATGTATGGATGTGTATATACTTTTGTTTTATCAGAAAGTGATCATACTATGTGATCATCTCAAATTTATTTCACTTTTTAAAAAAGCATAGATAAAAGCACTAAAACTAGTAATAGAGGGAAACCACAACATAATAAAGGCCAGATATGAAAAGCCCACAGCTAATTTATACTAAAAGGTAGAAAACTAAAAGCTTTTTCTCTAAGATGAGGAACAAAACAAGGATGCCCACTCTCATCACCTTTATTCAACATAGCTTTGGAAATCCTAGTTAGAGTCACAGGCTAGAGAGAGTAATTAAAAGCATCCAAATTTTAAAAAGTAAAATTATCTCTGGTCACAGATATCTAATAAACACATTCAGCAAAGATGCAGGATCTAAAATTCAAGATACAAGAATCAGTTGTATTTCTATACACTTACAATGAACTATCTGAAATGGAAATGAAGAAAACTTCTACTTACAAGAGCATCAGACAGAATTAAATGTTAGGAATAAAGCTAATCAAGTAGGGGCATCCCCTGGTGGCGCAGCAGTTGAGCTCTGGGCTGCAAAGCTGCCCACAGCCTCTGCAGCGCCGGTTCAATCCCCAGCCACCAGGGAGGGCCCCACATGGCACACAGACCTCTCCTGCCGCACCCACTGCTCCCCTCAGCAGTGTACTTCGTCGGTCTGCCTGTTCTGTTCCCAGCTCTGGCTCTGGTGAATTCTCTCACCCTCCCGTGCTTCTGACTGTACCCAGTGCTTGTATAAATAAATAAATAAATCTTTAAAAAAGTAAAATAAAATAAAAAATAAAAATAAACTAATCAAGTAGGTATTAGACTTGTACACTACAAAACATTGCTGAAAGATATTATAGAAGACACAAATAGACTGAAAAATCCTGTGCTTATGGATTGAAATACATGACACCGTTAACATAGCAACGATATTCAAAGCAATCTATGGATTCAACATAGTTCCTTATAAATCCCAACAACAATTTTTTAAGAAATAAAAAAGTACATCCTGAAATTCATGTGAAACATCCAGGGACACTTAACATCCAAAATAATTCTGAACAACACAGGAGACTGACATTTCCTGATTTCAAAATGTATTACAAAACTGTATTAATCACAACATTATGGTACTAACAAAGACAAATATATACATGGACTAGAATAAAGAGCTTAGAAATAAAACCTCACATATATGGTCAAATGATCTTTGACAACGTTGTCAAAGAACCTTCTCTTCAATAAATGATGTAGGAAAAACTAGATATTCATATGCAAAAAAATGAAGTTGAACCCTGACATCATACATAAAACTTGACTCAAGATGGATTAAAAGGGCATCCCTGGTGGTGCTACCTATGAAGCTGCCCGCAGCCTCTGCAGCAAGAATTTGATCCCCGGCCAGGGAGCTACCCACACGGCATGGCAGACCTCTCCTGTCTCACCCACTGCTCCCCTCTGCAGCGTATTTCAGTAGATCTGCCTGTTCTCTTCTCCACTCTGTCTCTAGTGAATTCTCTCATCCCCCACCCCTATAGCCTCTACCCCAGTTCTTGTATACATAAATAAATAAATCTTTTTAAAAAATTTTTAAAAGATGGATTAAAGATCTAAATGTAAACCTTAAAACTGTAAAACTCATAGAAGAAAACAGAACAAAATTTCAAGATATTTGATTTGGTGATTTCTTGGGGAAGACACCAAAAGCACAGGCAATGAAAGCAGAATAGACAAATGGGACATCAAACTTACACAGCTTTAAAAAAAAAATAGTTTTTATATCAGAAGACACAATTAAGAGAATGAAAAGGGAAACTATGGAATGAGACACAATATTTGCAAATCATATATCTGACAGGGGATTATAGAGAATATATTAAAAAACCTACATTTCAATAATCAAAAATCAAATAAAAATGGGCAAAGGACTTGGGTAGACATTTCTCCAAGGATGATATACAAATGGCCAACAAGTATATATATCACTATGACTAAGAGAAATACAAATAAAAACCATATGAGCTAACACTTCACACCCATTAGGAGGGTTACTATCAAAAAGACAGAAATTAACAAGTGTTAGCAAAGACATGGAAAAATTGGAACCTTTGTGCATTGTTGGTAAGATTATAAAATAGTGACTGCTATGTATGGAAAACAGTATGATTACTTCTTTTTTAAATGCATTTTTTTTTTTATAGAGGCATGTTTTATTTATTTGTTTGTTTGTTTATACATGCACTGGGTACAGTCAGAAGCGCAGGAGGGTGAGAGAATTCACCAGAGCCAGAGCGGGGAGCAGAGCAGGCAGAAGGACCGAAGTACACTGCTGAGGGGAGCAGTGGGCGGCAGGAGAGGTCTGCACGCCATGTGGGACCCTCCTCTGGTGGCCGGGGAGCAGCCGGGGATCGAAACGGCGCCGCAGAGGCCACGGGCAGCTTCGCAACCCAGCAACTGCTGTGCCACGGGGGAGGCCCAATGATTACTCCTAATACTAAAAATAGAACCATTGTATCATGAAGCAATCCCACTTCTGGGTATGTATCCAAAAGAATCTAAAGTAGGATCTTGAAGATAGTTGCACATCCATGTGCACTATTCACAATAGCCACAAATCTATGGAGGGATAATGAATAAACAAAAGGGAGTATATGTACACAATGGAATATTATTCAGCCTTTCTAAGGTAAGGCCATCCAGTCACATTCTACAACCCAGATAGATCTTGAGAATGTTATGCCAAATTAAATAAGCTAGTCATAAAAAGTCAAATACCTTATGACTATACTTAGATGAAGTTATCTAAAGTAGTCAAATACAAAGTAACAGAATGGTGATTACCATAGGCTGGCTTGAGAGGTTAATGGGGAGCTGTTATTTAATGGATATAGTTTCAGTTTTACAACATGAAAAATTCTGGACATCTATTTTACAACAATGTGAATACACTTAATGCTACTTAAGTGTACACTTAAAAATTTTAGTAATGTGTTTTTACTGCAATTAAAAACAATTTTTAAGAATCTAGATACCTTAAATATTATTATATACAAAACCTAGTCTTAATTTAAGCAGTTACATAATATTTGATCACATAGATTTAGCATGATTTATTAAAAAAGTCTTCTACTGATAAGTGTGCATTTAGATTATTTAAATCTTATTACTATTACAAATGATACTACAATTAATCTCTGTACATCCCTCTTTGCACACTAGTTCTAAGAATTCAACTTATAGAAATACTTGCAAAGTTGAATCAAAACATATATACTTTAGGGCCTCCCCTGGTGGCGCAGTGGTTGCGCGCTGGGCTGCGAGGCTGCCCGCAGCCTTTGCAGCGCTGGTTAGTTCCCCGGCCGTCGGCGAGGGAAAAAAAAAAAAAAATATATATATATATATATATATATACATACACACTTTATAATTTATAAAATACATACAAAGAATATATACATTATAATTTAATAGATTTTACTGATTTTTTTCACCAAAAAAATTATAGTAACATACTCCCATCAAGGGTTATGAGTTCTCACTTGAGTATATTTGCATGGCTAGAAATGAAAAAGTGTGTGGAAATGACTTTTTTTACATTAAAGCAGCATTTCTGCTTTCCAATCCAATTGCAAAAACTATAGTAGACTGAAAACTGCATCTTAAGTGAAGCATAAATAGAAAATGCTAACCTGTAGGCTCTGTAGTAGAAGGTTTTGTAGGTGTTGGACTTCCTGTCACTTTTTCTGTTTTGGCAAGTGATTGGGTATTTGAAACAACTTGTTTTTTGAGGGGAGTGTTCTGACAGTGAATTTCCTGCAAAAAGCAAATGAAAAAATATTTTATATCTCAAATTGTCTTTTTACATGTTATTAAATGAAACAAGAGCCATTATTCCACATAAGCCTCTTCTAATCAAACAGATACTATATGTGAAAGATCCAGCCATGCTTAGAACACATAAGCCCTCAGAGTTAGTTTGATATCTTTGGTAATTTCCTTGTTAGCAACTAAAAGGCAAGAGAGAATGAAAATTCTTACCAGACATCAGTTTTAAATAAACCAATTAAAGTAAAAGCACACATACTGTGAAAAACAGTTCCCTCTATATGACTTACCTTATCCTATATCTATAAAATCTAGTGGCAGTTCTTATATCAGGACTTTACTTACCTGTTAACTCAGTGGATAAAATGCAAAGAAAACAAAGAACAAAAACAGATTGGCAGGAAAGGAAAAAAGAAAAGCAATTCCCTTATCTGAGTCTTTTCTCAATCATTTACAAGGCTATAGAAGAGAAACATTCATTGCTTATTTCTGAAAAGACTTTATGATTAAAGCAATAGTAGAAATAACAAAGTAAGAATAATAGAAACCAATACTTACATTGAGTTTAACATGTACCAGTCATCTTTCTAAATATTTTGCATTTTTGCTGCACTTAATCCTCTCAATAACCCTGTGAGTTAGGTATACTATAATCCCCATTTTATAGATTAGAAAGCCAAGAAACAGAAGAGTTAAGTAAATTGTATATACAAGCTAGTAATTGGCAAAGTCCCTGTTACCATATTAGAATTTTCTATACAAGCATGTGTGCAACTGTCTGGAGAGGAATTCTACAAATTTATAAGAAATTATTTAGCACAAAAGAATTTAAGAAATGTTGCTCTATACAATTCCAGAGTTGTGGAAGGAGAGCTGTGAGAAATGATACACCGGGGGCCTCCTTGGTGGCACAAGGGGCTAAGTTGCAGCACTATGAAGCTATCCTCAGCCACTACAGCACCACATAAGTTTGATCCCCAGGCAGCCAGGGTGCTAACCCACATGGCACAGCAGACCTCTCCTGTCTCTCCCACTGGAGAGACAGTCAATCCTTAGAGGTGTATTTCAGTCAATCTTCCTGTTCTGTTCCCCACTCTGTCTCTGGTGAATCCTCTCACCCCCTGTACCTCTGGCCTATATCCCAGTTATTGTATGCATAAATAAATAAATCTTTAAAAAAAAAAATATGATACACTGCCAATCAAAACCAGCTTCAGACAGAAGAGTGACCAGTATGTCAAATGCTCTAAAAGGCCAAGTTAAAGGCCTGAATACTGATTGTTGAAAATCGCTCAGTAAGGGCAGTGGTCCATGGAGTAGGTAGTGGTGAGAGCCTGAATAGAGAGATCAAGAAGGGAGGAGAAAAATTGGAAGTGACAGCTCTCCTAGAAGAGTTAGGATGAAAAGGAGGCAAAGAAAGGGAATGTGTGTGAGATGGAGGGGAAAAGCATTGTCTTTGTTTATGATGACAGTTAATAGTTTGTGCTATGCTGATACAGAGGATTAGCACATGCCTTCCTTCCTTGAAATACAAATTTACTGAGCTCCTTCTATGAGCCAAACACTAAGAATACAAAGATGGACTAGGTTGTCATACAGGGGCAAAGTTAAAGCAATTACAGGAAGAAAATTATTGCAATTGAGGTAAATACAAGATGATATGATTGACAAAAATGAGAGGTTCCTAAAAAAAGGGTCAAATAAAGCATTTCAGAGAGGATTAAAGTTTGATCTATTCTTAATGAAGCAGGAGTTCATCACAAAGATAAGAAAAACAAGCAATGGCAATGAAATCTGAAAATATGGCCACATTTGAGAAAATGCAAAGTCTACATGACAGGACTGAAGCACACATGTACAGGAACAGCGGGGAAGAATCAGATCCTGCTAGATGTCAAGTAAAGCACTATAGACAGTTTTCTGATGGTGACTATGGGAGGTTCTCCAGGAACTTAAGTGACTATATGAATATATGCCTTTTAAAAATGTTTTTTTTTGGCAGCAATGAGTAAGATGAACTGGAGAGTAGCCAGACTAGAAGAGGATGTTGAATACAAAGTTATGATAGTGACTATGCTAATAGTGAGGAAAATACAAATGACAAGGCAACTTGGTGAGATATTTGGAAAATATACCACTGAAGGTGTGTTTATGTGTGCATAGGCTAGGGACCAGAGGTGGGAAGAAGGAGTCAAGGAAGAAATCTCAGATTGTTTTAGATGACAGGGTAAAGAGTAAAGCCTTAAATGAAGAAATGAAGACAGAGACTGCATGGAGGAGATACTAGAGAAAAGTGAAGAAAGCTCTATTAGCCAATTGGCCCCAGTGTTCCAAAGAGAGTGGAGGGCAGCAGAGAGGAGTTCCATTAGCATTTCTATGCTTGGTTGAAATTAGATATGAGGATGGGAAAGACACATCCCAAGGCAAGTAAGGAAAGAACTGAGATCAGAGCACTACAAAAAAATGGTTTGTTAGGGGCCTCCCTGGTGGTGCAGGTGGTTGAGCACTGCACTGTGACGCTGTCCGCAGCCTCTGCTGCGCAGGTTCGATCCCGGCCAGCCAGAGAGAATCCCACATGGCACAGCAGACCTCTCCTGTCTCATCCGCTGCTCCCCTCAGCAGTGTGCTTCATCAGTCTGCCTGTTTTGTTCCCTGCTCTGTCTCTGGTGAATCCTCTCACCCCTCACCCCCGTGCATCTGTCCTGTACCCCGGTTCTTGTATAAATAAATATATCTTTAAAAAAAATGGTTTGTTAAACAAGAGAACTGATAAAAAATAAAATCAGTTGAGTGGGTCTTTTGCAAAGAATACTGGTTAAACATATTGTTCTATCTCTACTGGTATTTATTTGAAATATAATTTTATTATTTTTATCGTACACATACACCCTAACACATTATTTTGTACAGTAGGCATATAAAAACAAAACATAGTTTATAAGTAGGGATTATATTGAAGGTTTATTGCTGAATTTGACAGAAAATAACATAGGAATTTGACAGAAAATAATAAAGAGATCTGGGAGGTCACTGAAATGATTATGGATATGAGATTATGAGAATGGCAAGTAAAGGCAAAGATATATGAAAACATGGCCCCACTGAGAAACTGCAGTCTGCATGACAGGACTGAAGCACACATGCGGAGGAACAGCAAGTTAAGAATCAGATTCTGCTAGATATCAAGGCAAGGTATTCGAGGAAAAGTATACAATCAATAGTGAGAAACGTAGATTTTTTTTTTAATTCTATTTTTTTAAATTTATTTATACAAACACTGGGTACAGTCAGAAGCGCAGAAGGGCGAGAGAATTCACTAGAGCCAGAGCGGGGAACAGAACAGGCAGAAGGACCGAAGTACACTGCTGAGGGGAGCCGTGTGGGACCCTCGCCCAGCGGCCAGGGATCTAACTGGTGCTGCAGAGGCTGCGGGCAGCTTCGCAGCCCAGCGCTCAACCGCTGCGCCACTGCGGAGGCCCGAGAAACATAGATTTTGAGAAACATTTTAGAAGCTGCATCTAAGGAGAATGTTAAAAGGAATCTGAAATCAACTGAATGATGAGAATGATTTTTTAAAAAATGATTTGAAGCAGGGCACCAATGAATATGGTAAAGTGTTCAATTAAATGGGAAATTATCATAAGAAAGAAATTTGGTATGACATTTAAGGAATTTATGAATGCACAGTGGCATAGTTCATTGGAATAGGGAAATACATAAAGAATTATGTTCAAGGGCCTCCCCGGTGGCACAGCAGGTTGAGCACCACGCTGTGAAACTTCCCGCAGCCTCTGCAGCGTGGGTTCGATTCCCGGCCAGAGAGTGAGAAACCCACATGGCACGGCAGACCTCTCCTGTCTCGCCCATTGCTACCCTCAGCAGTATCTTTAGTCCATCTGCCTGTTCTGCTCCCCACTCTGTCTCTGATGAATTCTCTCACCCTCCCACATCTCTGGTCTGTACCCCTGTTCTTGTATAAATAAATAAATCTTTAAAAAAAAAAAAACAAAAAGAATTATGTTCAATAGAGAACCACAAGCTAAATTCAATGCTACTTTGGTATTAAGTTCACTTTTTTATTTTATCTATCTTTTAGGTAAACAAACATTTTACCTGTTTGGTTTCTGGCTGTTTGCTTCTTGAACATTCACCTTTTTCTGTACTCCATAAGTTGCCTTTATCAAATCGGCCACGAAGACATGCTAGTTCTTTTTCACGTTCCTAAAACCATCAAAAGCTCATTTTACACAAAAGCCAATAGTATTTTTTAAAAAAATATACAATACTAATAAATTTTGTCTTCAGTTTTAAAGTTAAAAAATTCATAGTACATACAGAATACAGGGCAATAATATATCTAATTTGAAACAGGTGATACAGAGAATTAAGACACTATTATTTCAGTCAAAAAGACTGGTATCAAAAGTCACTATTTGATTACTAGGTCCTATACTGAAACCATTTAATGCATAATGTTAAAAGCAATAAGTCATACCTGCTTAAGCTGTTGTGCTAAATGGGTAGTAGACGAAGATGCATTTTGCTTGAATAATCTTTCTTGGATGGCCTTTGTATTTGGAGTGATAATGGGGGTTTTATGGGGTGTGCTACGAGCTGGGCTTTCTTTGTTATGTTCTTGACAACGCTCTCCAAAGCGTTCCAGGAAAGGCTTAATTCCTGCTCCTCCTATAGAACACACATACATTTTTGTAGGCTATTCAAAATAAGTAACAACTAAGATTTCTATGGAAATCTTAGTATATCCCCAAAATGCTTTGATTCTACTAGGAATATTCATTCAGAAAGTAAACAGCTGAAAATTAAAATTTTTTTTCATCATACCATTCTATTTATTACATATTCTGAAGTAAAGAATTTGGTTTTAAACAACAAAAAAATAATTTTTAAAAGATAGGACGGTGAGGGGCCTCCCCGGTAGTGCAGCGGTTGAGTGCTGGGTTACGAGGCTGCCCACAGCCTCTGCAGTGCCGGTTCAATCCCCGGCTCCTCCCCGGCCACCGGCGAGAATCCCACATGGCGTGCAGACCTCTCCTGTCTCGCCGCTGCTCCCCTCAGCAGTGTATTTCATCAGTCTGTCTGTTCTGTTCCCCGCTCTGGCTCTGGTGGGTTCTCTCACCCTCCCGTGCTTCTGACTGTACCCAGTGCTTGTATAAATAAATAAATAAATCTTAAAAAAAAAAATCGTTTAAAAAAAAAAAAAGATAGGATGGTGGGGCTTAGAAAACTCTTAAACTCAATAATCAGAACCTAAATGATTAGAAATTGATTGTATCTGTTAATTATATACCCTAACCAACAACCATCCTGGTCTATACCCAAATACTTTTTCTTGGTTTTAGGAAGTCTAACATATAAAAATCTATGGATTAAATTCTTGCTCTTTTCAAAAGAAAAATTAGGGATTATTCATTTTATCAATGGATATCTTGATTTTATAGTCTTAAAACAGAATACATTTGAAATATTATTAGGTATATATAAAGTGGAACAAGTGGGAGATGTATCACTTCCACTACAAGAATGGTAGGGATATACTATGTAAGAGGAGGTTTATATATATATATATATATATAAACCCTCAGCAGTGTATTTTAGTGGATCTGCCTGTTCTGCTCCCTACTCTGTCTCTGGTGAATCCTCTCACCCTCCCGCCCCTGCACCTCTGGCCTACAGCCCAGTTCTTGTATGCAACCCAAATGCCCAAAAATAAATGGCTGGATTAAGCAAATGTGGCATATATACACAATAGAATACTATTCAAAAAAGATAAGCTCATGCCATTCACAGAAACATGGATGGAGCTAAAAGGTATTACGTTCAATGAAATAAGTCAGAAGGAAAAAGAAAAATACTAGATGGTTTCACTTACAGGAGTAATACAGGGGAACCAAATAACAGGTGGCGAGGGTGGGGGGGTAACAACAGCAAACAAAAAAAAAAAACTGGCAGGCAACTATAAATCAGAGACATTCTGCAAGGGAGGGGGAGGGAGGGAAGAGCACAGAGGACTATGGCGATGGCGCATGGGTGAACTGGTGGTGGGAATTCTATGGGGACTACACTATAAATAAATAAATTATATATATATATATTTTGTTTTGTTTTGTTTTGTTTTTTGAGCTGGGGTACAGGCCAGAGATGTGGGGGGTGAGAAGATCCACCAGAGACAGAGTGGGGAACAGAACAGGCAGACTGACTGAAATACACTGCTGAGAGGAGCAGCGGGCGAGACAGGAGAGGTCTGCCTTGCCATGTGGGTTTCTCCTGGCCAGCCAGGGATCGAACTCATGCTGCAGAGGCTGTGGATTGCTTCATAGTGCGGTGCTTAGCCCCTTGCACCACCAGGGAGGCCCTAAATTATATTTAAAAAAATAAAAAATTTTAAGGTCTTTCCAAAAGCACCTCTAATGAAAAATAATAGTATTCGAAGCAAACTATATTTAATGCATATTTTTTTTAGTCCTGTTTCTCAACCAAGAGCATGTGGGGATGTGGCAAAAGGTATAAGTCACCATAAAACAAATATGGGTCTCCTAGAGCATCAATTTGCTATAAGTAATCTTGAACTTTCAAATGTATAATTCACACACAGCATACACACATAATGTGAGAGTGTAATCATTTGTATACACATGTACTTTCTTTGCTACTAGCATACTTTCATAGTGAAGTTTGAAAAGCACTGCATGTTTGCTGATAAGATTATTTCTTTATTACACCACTAAAAAATGTGATTTCCAATTGCATGCTTTGACTGAATCAAAAGTAGAGGAAAAAAAGTATTTAGCATTGTCATTCTAGGAAAAAAAGTATATTTAAACTGTTTAAATGAAACAGGTTAAAAATACTTTGACCAGTAACTGGGCAAATATACACTGATGAATATTCAATCAATTAAACTTAAATATGAAAAAGTATCATTTGATACATTTAGGCATTTGCTTCAACTAGTCAACCTTGTACCATTCACAACTGGATATTAAAAATTCTGAAAACCGACATCCTGAAAATAGTCAGCAGTTACCTTAGAGCTTTAAAAAATACATAACCTGATGCTGTAGATTTGTCCTTAGGTTGAGACTGCAGACAGATTGCTCTATCTAATTCTTTTTTGGGCTGAACTCTCTGGGACACAGCTGACTTCTCAACTGGTTTCGATATCTCTGTTTTCAGAGAACTCACAGGAGTTTTTTGAAGTAGCTCAGGATTTTGTACATCACATATTTTAGCACTGGTAATGGATGGGATAAAAGATTTCACTGGGGAAGTCGTTTTCTGAAACATGATAACAGTTAAAGTAAATAATATGCAGACTATCTACAACAAAACAATCAAATCCTATTTGTTTGGAAGCCTTTATATAAACTATGGGGAAAAAAGTCTTCTTGCTCTCTAATCAAATCAATGTGAAAGGTCGGGGAAAAAAACCAACTTGTAAAAAACTCTTATTTAAGTGATAATATGTAAAGCCTGCATAATACATTAGATAATTCCATAACAAGATACTCCTGATTCTTAAAAAATTCATATTACCACACTAATAACTTCATAAATTTTAACTGTACTAGACCAAATTACATTTTTTCTTACATCAGTATTTACAAAACCTATTACTAATTATAATTAAGTACTTATGTGCACAGCATCATGTGGAGTACTTTATGCACAGTATCTCATTTGCTCTTCCCTATAACCCTTTCTTTCCCATTTTACAAATAAGAAAACAAAGTTTTGCAAATTTAAGTAACTTGTCCAAAGTCACAATTCTAATTATGTTGCAGGGCTGGGATTGAATTTAAGTGTAATTGCAAAACCTGGCTCTATAAAGACAATGCTCAGGAACACAGTATTCTTTTTCTTTATTGTTTTTAAAATAGTTATATTGTTTTTAAAAACTACTGAGGTAATGCATATGCAAGGTAACCTTTCAAACAACTTAAAAGGATCTAGAGTAAAAATATACCCACCTACCCTTGACAAGTTAATCAGTCAGCAATTTGCCTTTTGGAGGTAATTACAGCTTCTAGTTTTCAAAGATATCTGCCCATCTTATATTGCCACAGTCACAACAAAGTCTAATAAAACAATTGTCAGTGCTGTCAGATGACTAAGAGGCTCATCATTTCATATTACATACTTTCCATATTCCATATTATATATTTTGGAATTACATTAAATTAGTGTAACTTAGTTGTCAATGGCTAATTTATCTTGGGATAAGATATCAAAATCTAAGATTTTTACTTTCCATAAAACCAATATTCTAAAAATAAATATAAATAAATATGTTATATAATGATTAGATACATAAATACATGCATACATTATCACTTACAACAGAAAAAGAAAAAGGTTTCCAAAGTCCAAATTGCATTTACTTACCGCAGAGCTGGAAATTACATTAGTCAAAGCTGCTCCCACAACACTAGAGGATGGGGCTTTATTCAAAGAAGCATCACCATCCCTTTGGGAACAGTATGTAGCTTCCTGCTTAACACTGCTGCTATTGATCCTAGCAGATGCTACACTTGCAGAGGAAAATTTGGACAAACAAGTGGTACCAGGCTGTTCTTGTACACTGTTCTGCTTTGCAGATGAGTAATTTACATCATCTTCCCAGGAGCAAATAGTAGCAGCAAGGTTGGCCAGACGGCCTCTTCTCCCAACTGGAGTTGCTGAGGCCTCAGAGAGGGGTGGTTTAGGAGGGGAGGAAGCCTTTTCCTCTGATGGTATTGGTGAGTTGAGTGAGTCTTCTGGTATATCATCTGAAAACATTTTCAGAAAAAGAGTTAAAAATCCACGTTTAAGAGCTATCCTTACATGTGATACCTGGATCACTCCATTCAAAAACTAAAGAGATTAATCATTCTAAGAACTAGTAAAAAGCTCCCATGTGCAAGAAACTACCAAGCTGCTTAAATTTGACAATATCTTTTAAAACTACACGATACTTAATACAATATCCTTTTGCTTACCTCTATAACTTTCCTTAAAATAAACACTTAGTGGTAAGCAGATGACAGTTATTTTTCTGTTTTAGGAATAGGCTTAATAGACCTTTAGCTTTTCTAACTGTTCAATAAGAAAGAAAGTCTTCTTATATATTAATGTAAGTCCTCAAACATTTAACTAGCTTATACCCACAATTCTGCTTCACATTCATTAAACCATTAGTTACACTTTACCCATAAATTTCAACAAACTAGATAATGCCTTAATAAGATTTATTTTTAAGGCCAAGGTAGGCATTTGTTAACATTTGCTTTGAAGAATGTTCAAAATCACTGCTGTAAGGCTTTATGGCCTAGAATGTATAGTGCTTTTGTTGTTCTTTTGACCGCACATTAAATCACAACTCTTTTTTTAATTTATTTTAGGAAAATCTGCATTCCTCTGCCCAGAGATATTTCCTACAAAATAGAAAAGAAACATTCTTCTATTAGGCACATTTACTAGATTTACTAGTTGGCCTTCTCGGGCATAATAAAGAGGTATAAGAGACCCCACTTACTACCAAAATAGGTAAAAGTGATGACATGGAATATGCATTTGTTACATGAAAAAAAATCATTAGGTAGGTCATGACAGGCAAGAACTGAACCTTAGAATCAAGTCTTGTTGGAGTTTGAATTTTAGTTGCTGATTGTGGAAAGGTTTCTTAGCTTCTCTGACTCCAGTTTCCTCTTGTATATCATTAAGATAAAAATGTTATGTATCTCATTAAGATTCAGAATTAAATGCTACACTATATTAGGAGAAAAAAATTTAGAATGCCTAGCACTTTTTTTTTAAGATTTATTTATTCATGCATACAAGGACTGGGGTACAGGCCAGAGATTTGGGGGGGTGAAAGGATTCACCAGAGACAGAGTGGGGAACAGAACAGGTGGACTGATTGAAATACACTGCTGAAAAAAAAAAAAAAAAAGAAATACACTGCTGAGAGGAGCAAGCGGGCAGGTCAGGAGAGGTTTGCTGCTCCATGTGGGTTCCTCCCTGGCCAGCCAGGGATCAAACTCGTGCTGCAGTGCAGCTTCATAGGTTGCGTCTTAACCCCTTGCGCCACAGGGAGGCTCTAGAATGCCGAGCACTTTACACAGTATTTGCTCTTCAGATTATCATCACATCCAAAAAGCATAATCTTGGGCCTCCCTGGTGGCACAGGGGGTTGGGATGCAACCTATGAAGCAGTCCGCAGCCTCTGCAGCATGAGTTCAATTCCCGTCGGCAAGGGAGCAACCCACATGGCACAGCAGACTCTTTCCTGTTCTGTTCCCTGCTCTGTCTCTGGTGAGTCCTCTCACCCCCTACACCTCTGGCCTGTACCCTAGCTCTTGTATGCATAAATAAATAAACCTTTAAAAAAAAAGTATAATCTTGCCCATAGACAGAGCAATGGATTAAGATATGAAAACGATGATGTAAGAAAATGAAAGTTTAATTTAAAAAAATGTGATATACACAATGGATTACTACTCAGAGAAAAAAGATTAACTCTTGCCATTTGGATGGAACTGGAAGGGGAAAAAAAAAAGCTAATTGAAATAAGTTATAAGGAAAGAAATAAATATTGGATGATTTCACTCCTATATAGAATATAGAAAAAAGAAACATTCAACAACAAAAACCCACAAAGGCTCTGACAAAACAAGATCAAAATAAACCCTAAAAACAAAAAGAATTGAGACTACTAGAGGGGAAGGGGAAAAAAGGGTTGGAACAAAGGTAGGAGGAGATCCAGTGGTCTATGGTAACAGGTTATGGGTGCTTGGATGGTGGGAATGGTATGGTAACATACATCTGAAGAGATGTGAGTCTATTCCCCTAAACCATATAAGGTGTTATAAAGCAATGTTATCTCAATAAAGGGGGTAGTACGAGCTTAAAATCTTTGTTATCCAATACTTATTGAAGTTTTGGTTAAAAGAATTGAGATCTATAGAAAACTGCCTGAAAAATATATAAACCATCCATTTTTCCAGATCATTTGATTTCATTTCTGACTGTGCATTAGAATTACATACAAAGCTTTAAAAAAAAGAAAAGAAAAGAAAAGAAAATGACAAAAGCATTATCCCAGAGCTCTAGCATACTCATGAGATTCCAGTTCAATGGTCTGAATGATTTTGATGCACAGGAGCCAGGCTGAAAGCCAAACTTAAGGAATGCTGCCTTGGGTAAGGACCAGTCACCACTGAGCTGCCCACCTGCACTGTGCTGGCTGATTTTGGAACTGCTTTTACTGAACAAGCTTTGAATCAGCCCATCTGCGACCTTGAGAAACTATATATGTTTACCAGTCCCCACAAAGTCATTTTTGAGGACACAGGAAAGAAAGCTCTCTCCTAGTGCCAATGATGGTACGCTTTTATCTTTTCATTTTTTTTTAAAGATTTTTTTATTTATCCATACAAGAGCTGGGATGCAGGCTAGAGGTGTCAGGGGGTGAGAGGATTCAGAAAGAGAGTGGGGAACAGAACAGGCAGATTGACTGAAATACACTACTGAGGGGAGCAGTGGGTGAGATAGGAGAGGTCTGCTCGCCATGTGGGTTATAACGCTCCCTGGCCAGGGATCGAAGCTATCTGCAGTGGCTGTGGATAGCTTCATAGTGCTGACACTTAACCCCTTGCGCCACCAGAGAGGTCCAATCTTATAAACATTAGTCATATAACTGATAGTGTTCTACCTGCTTGTATTAGTTGCTAGCAAGTTCAGAACCACCTTGGGCTAAGTGAGGAAGAACTTAAGACCTGTAATTAATAAACTAACTTTACTCCTTCACGACTTTCTTTCTCCTTCCTTTATTTTCTCTTCACCCTGATTTCCTCATTTTCATGTTCTATAATATATGTATTTTTGTAAGTCATCTCAAGGCTTTTTGTGTAACAAGGTATAAAATAAATAAAATTAATCATAGCCTTGTTATATGAGTGTCAATTCACTTCTCAGGTTCTCCATCTGATTAAAGGCAGGGATCCTGTCACTTTATTAGCTTACAGCATCTTAGCATAATATACTCTGCAGTTGCTAAATAAATGCCTTTTGATGTTTTTTCTCTGTCCCCTAATGAACAGCACCATAAACCTTAGTCACTAAGGATTATTTAATTACTGAATCCATGAAGTAGGATTTCTTAAATATAGATCTGAAGGTAAGCAAAGCTAGTAATGCCAAGATTATATGGAGTTCTGTATTTTTTTTTAATTGCAAATACAAGATAATATAAGATTACGCGTTTGTGAACTGGTCTAAGAATTACATCATCTACTCCAATGAGAACACAAACAATGCATATACTATTGATACTACTGATATACACACCATTTGCAAGCAAAAGATACTTGGGTTACAGATAAAACAAAAGTATTATCTTTCATGTATTAATTGATAAATAAAAATTTTCAACATTTCAAATTGAGTTTTACTTAAATAATATACTGACCAATCCATTTAAATATACCTGTCATGTCATTATTATCCCAATGGCGCCGTTGCTCTGCCAGTTTTTGCATTCGAGTTTTAACTGAGGAGGTTTTAGTTGTTTCCTGTGTTGAGTTCAGACCTCTCTTCCCACCCAGCTGTGATGCTGGATCACTACTAGGAGCTAATGGTGCTTGTGGCTGCCCCTGACTGGGAGAAGAGGATTTTGCAGAAGCTGATTCAACAGGTTGTTTATTTTCCAAGTTAGAAACTTCTACTTCAGTGTTGTCAGAACAGCGCTTTTTTGATGGTGATGGCTTTGTACAAGATTTCTCTAGATTAAAAAGAAAAAAAGGAAAATTTTCCAGATTCTGTAATTTCTTACAGCATGAAAAACTTGCAACAGGATACTCAGCAAATTAATAAAACATCATGTTTCTCTATTCCTTTAAATGATTTAACTGATAAGAAATACATAAAATTCCACTTCCTGTAACTTAAAAATCTGACATGAGTTTTTTATTTAAGCAAACATAATTTATGGTTTTACAAACCTAAATGAAAATAAATTCAAATAACACTCTCATGTTAATGCATAATAGTTTATGTAGTCTTAAGACAATAGGAAATTAAACATGCATACACACAGAATAAAAAATGTTCTTAAGAGTTTAAACATCATTTAATCATCTCATTCTTACATAAGAATGATCAAGCAAAGATAAGTTAAGCTCCCTGCTTAAAGTGACACTCGAGTGAGCTGAGGATAGAAAGCAGGATTTCTGCTTTTAAAACAATCTTTCATGGACAATAAGCATGGGTATAAGGACTCATGGTTTGAGGTTTAGGAGAGAGGCAGGGAACCAAAAGAGTAACTGAATTACATGACCAATACCAAACAAATCCATCAACACAAGTGTTTCACTATATTTCACAATTTAAATGTTTGTGAACACCTACAAAATAAATTTGTCTTAAAATACCCATACAATATTACATATAATCAGGAATGATTTTCAATATTTGTCCTAGAGAGTTAGCAATTTAAAAAGTAAAAAAGAAAATCCCATATGAGGCCAGTTTCAATGGCTGCCTAACCAAGTATTCTTACTCTGGAAGTTTTATCAAAGTATCATTAGTATAAAGTCATGATTGCTCTACCTGACATCAACCTAAATAAATATTCATCAGTAATCATTCTAATCTTCTGAACTCCTTTATGGATCTATTTTCTATGAACATATGAAATAATTTTTTTAACTGTTCCAATTTTAACATGCAACACCACCTAGAAGTACAGAATTCTCCAAATTTACAATTCTTATATAAAACAGTAGATACTTCCATTTAAGCATCAAAATGTAGTTCCATCCAGTGGTTTTCAAGTACATAGTACTCAATATTTGATTGTAGAAACCTATGTCATTATAGAAATGGGAACAGATCCCAGACTGGGGCCTGGCCTCTATTTTCCCTCTGAATTCCATACCATGTAATGCACTTCCTTTCCTACCTTCAAAATGTATGAACAGTTGAAAATGAATTCTCATACTATGGCTAGTTTCCAAAATAACTGTGTGCTAGTCCCAGGCCTTTCCTCTGCTTTTCTGTAATATTGTAATACAAAATACCGTATTGCTTTTTATATGCAATTAGCATTATACTAAGGAAAAGTATTCTCTCCAGACTATTCATCATTCTAGAAAATGACTAAAGCAGCTGGTTGATATAGGCTGGGAATGCCAGGATTTAGGAAAGAATAGGTAGTTTCCAGGTGAGTTTGGGTTTGTTGATACTGTTTTGTTTTGTTTTTAAATTTTATCTACTCTATAGACTAACAACCTATATTTTGTGCCAACCTTTAAAAAACTGGTTCAAAAGAGAGAGGATGAAAAGATTCACTAAATGTCAAGCATTTGAAAAAGGTCTCCTTTTGTTCCTTCGCTCATGCCAGGGAGGCGATCTAAACTTGGTGGTTAGCTGTTGTGCATTTTGGGGTAAATCTCACACTACTGCCAGTTTAAGTGTTCCCCTGCTTCTGTATTTTTCTTCCCATGGGGTAAATTTGGACTGAAGAAAATAAAAAGTTCAACTAATCAATTTGAAATTATTTGCTCCTGCTCTGGCCTAAAAGATTCTAGCCCTAATAAAACAGGCACAAAATAGAAGATAAGGCTAATCTTTCCCTCAGAGACCATTTGTCTTTCAAAGACTTTCTTATCTTGCACAATGAAACATTTAAGGCTTATCACCTTTAAAAAAGTGCAAATTTTGCTTTTCCCTTCCACAAGTCTTTTACCTTCACCACCAGGGAGGGGTTGCTGGTTACTTGCTTCAGATAGTGGCTCTCTGGCTCGCTTAATGTGAGTCCCAGACCACGCTGCTGCTGTGGGCCTCTCAGCCATTTTTCTCTGAAGATTCTCTCGCCTGGCACGGGTTCGTTCAAGCAGTTTCTACATATATATCAGTGGTAGAACACAAGTTTATTTAAACATTCACAAAACTAAAATCACCAGTTGCCATGTAAGACAACAGTTAAATAACATTTCAAAATGAAATCCTAGTAATTAAGATTCACCAAATGAACCGCCCAGTGACAAAATGATTAAGACATAACATGAACATTAAAGGAGGAATAAAATGCATAAAGCTAGTTGCAGAAGATTTTAAATAGCCAAACATTTTTTTCTGCTTCAATCAAAAGAACTTATTTCCATACCCTTGAATTGGGCTGGTTTTATGATTTGCTTTGACCAATAAAATGTACTGTTGACTTCTAATCCCAGGTCTCAAAAGTTCTTGTAGTTTCTGTTCTCCCTTTTTGGGAACACTGGACTGCATGAAGCAAGCCCAAGAATGTTAGAGACACAAGGCCCAGTTGACAGGCAGTATCAACCACCAGACATGAGAGTAAGAGCATTTTAGATCATCCAACCCCAGACAATTTGCCAAATCCCTAAAGGTTCCCGATAACCCCAGGAGAAAATAGAAGAAGCACAGCCCAGCTAACACCAACATAAATTGTTGACCCACTGAATTATGACAAGTAATCAGAGTTTGAAGCACTCTGGCAGAAATACGGTCCCTCAAAGATGCTTATGTCTTTATCCCTGAACCTGTGAATGTTACCTCATACAGCAAAAGAACTGTTGCTGATGTGATTAAATTGAAAAAGTACTTGTGGGAGGATTATCTGGATTATCTGGATGGGCCCAAAAGAATCACAATGGTGCTCCTCTGAGAAAGGAGAGGCAGGAAGGTCAGTGTCAGAGAAGATGCCAAGCAAGAGGTCTGAGACGAGGGGAAGCAGAGGTCTGAGCAATGATTGGCTTTGAAGATGTAGGAAGGGGCCATAAGTCAAAAAATACAAGAGCCATCAAACTTCTGACCTACAGAAAATAATAAATATGCATGATTTTAAAGCTACTAGATTTGTAGTAATTTGTTATAGCTGTCACTCAGATTTGAGGTGATGGTAAACACCTTTGAAAATGTGGTACTGCATAAAGGAGAGAAACTAAAAATCTAACATTTTAATTAAATACCAACATATAATAAAATAATTAAGTTAAAATCTTACTCATTCCATAAAATCATGAATATTCCTTTTTTTATTACCTGGAACCAACCAATATTCCTACTTGAATTAGTGTGGTAAAACAAACACAAGACCCTGTAAAATATTAATTCTCTTTCCAATGCACACAACTAATGAAGAGACACACCTTATTGGCTGGAGTTTATACAATGCTCTAAAATCATAGCTGTAATAGTGCAGGCTAAGGAATTAATGTCCATTTGA
Organism: Talpa occidentalis; assembly: GCF_014898055.3. Lineage (NCBI taxonomy): Eukaryota > Metazoa > Chordata > Mammalia > Eulipotyphla > Talpidae > Talpa > Talpa occidentalis. Next base: position 110,708,721 of record NW_026555331.1, on the reverse strand, counting down.
TCATCTTAATTAAAATAGAATAATAACTTTTTAAAATTTCCGGGCCTCCCCTGGTGGCACAGCGGTTGAGTGCTGGGCTGCAAAGCTGTCCCCAGCCTCTGCAGCACCAGTTCCATCCCTGGCAACCGGCGAGGGTCCCACATGGCACAACAGACCTCTCCTGCCACGCCCACTGCTCCCCACAACGGTGTATTTCGTCAGTCAGCCTGTTCCGTTCCCCGCTCTGACTCTTGTGAATTCTCTCACCCTCCCACGCTTCTTTCTGCCTGTACCCAGTGCCTTTATAAATAAATAATTAAAAAAAAATTTCCTTGAGTAAGTCAAAGAAACCTGAGCTAAGTTTGGAAGAAGGCAAGCTATTTTTCCTAGGAAAATTTTCTAATTTAAAGTTCATTGAAATGATACAAAATATATATCACTGAAAGAGCAATTTGTGAACCAAATACCTCTAAAACACAAGATCTTCAGTCTTTAAATAAATATTCAACAAACTCAAAATGATACTGTTACACAAATTCATATTTTCTGATTCTCCCCCACCACATTCAAAACTAGCCAAATTACATTCACTCATGGACATGCCCACATTCCATTCTGGTCAGTTAAGTCTTGTGAGTCAGTGTATTTTCAGTTACCATGAGCTATGGATCACAACAAAAGAATGTGGCTTTGCCATTCAAATATAAGAATGTAGTTTTGCCATTCAAATAAACACAAGTTGCTATTGTCCACACTGGATTAAAAAAAATCTCAAGATTAAAAAAATCAAAATAGATAAGAAAAAATATCTGTAAAGTAAAACTAATAAGCACCAAGGATTAAAAGAAATTATGTATCTAAAGTATATAAACTCAAAAATTCAATAAATGCTATCCTTCCTTACAACAGTATATAAGGAATTTAAGGGTTCTTTTAAATAAAAGGTACATTTCTTCAAAAATCAGACCTCCTTCACAATAGAGAGGCATAAAAAATCAAAACACTTCAATAACTGACATAATGGGGAAAAAGATATTCCACATTGATAAATCTCAGAAAATCAAAGTTCATGAACCCTAAGCAATTTCTGCCACATATATCCCAAATCATTTCTTTTTTTAAAAAGATTTTATTTATTTATTTATTTATTTATTTATTTATACATACAAGCACTGGGTACAGTCAGAAGCGCGCACGGGAGGGTGAGAGAATTCACCAGAGCCAGAGCAGGGAGCAGAACAGGCAGAAGAACCAAAGTACACTGCTGAGGGGAGCAGCGGGCGGCAGGAGAGGTCTGTGCGCCATGTGGGACCGACCCTCCTCCAGTGGCCGGGGAGCAGCTGGGGATCGAACCGGCGCTGCAGAGGCCGCGGGCAGCTTTGCAACCCAGCACTCAACCGCTGCACCACCGGGGAGGCCCCCAAATCATTTCTGATGGAAATTTTTCTCGATGGTACTACTGATTTCCCTGTCTTCTTAGAAGAGACACAATATAAATTGACTTCGTGTTATTTCTGTTATGTTCTAGCAGCTTTCCTTCCTGGGTCACTATAGAAATAAAAACTTTATTCAGCACAGTAACAGCAGACTGACTTATGCTCAGCCTACAGGCATAAAAGTATTAAAGGTATCTAACAAGAAAAACTGCTTTATAAGGTATTTTGATTGTAGTTTTTTCCTCAAGGCTGCTACATAAAGTTCTAACTTGGCACACCTAAACTCTGGGTTTCCCTGTGCTAATCTTGGACTGGGACGAGAGCAGATCTTCAAATTAAGCTCACACTGATGTTATGAAGTTGGTGGTCTTAAAATCACTTAACAAGTATAAGGCTTCTATAGGACTCAATAAAGTTAGAGTGTGCACACACTAACTCACTTTATTTTCTAAACTGTATTTGGTTGATTCTGTTTTTACCACTATTTTGCAGATGACGAAACTCAGGCTTGGGCCTCCCTGGTGGCGCAAGGGATTAAAACACAACCTACGAAGCAATCCGCAGCCACTGCAGCACGAGTTCAATCCCCGGCCAGGGAGCTACCCACATGGCACAGCAGACCTCTCCTGTCTTGCCCGCTGCTCCCCTCAGCAGTGTATTTCAGTCAGTCTGCCTGTTCTGTTCCCCACTCTGTCTCTGATGGGTCCTCTCACCCCCCACACACATCTCTGACCTGTACCCCAGTTCTTGTATGCATAAATAAATCTTTTTTAAAAATTAATAAAAAAAAAAGAAACTCAGGCTCAAGTTATAAACCACCACATAGTGTGGCAGGGTAGTGGCAGGGTAGAACTCAAATCCAGTATGGTCTCTTAACCACTATGCTCTAAACTGTCTCTTAACTGAATCCAAATGCTCTTGTAATGAACTTATTTTCAGCAGAAGTAACTTCCTATTGTGACAGGATGGTCCCCAGGAAAAGAGGAGGTTCGGGTTCCCTGCCCCACCCAAGGAAGAGTGGAGCTGAGCAGGGAGAAGCTAGAGAGAACACTGGAACAGGAAGGAAGATGGAGAGCCAGAAGGACACCTGAAGGAGCTACATGCGGCAGAGAGACATGCAAAGAAACTGCACTTGTTTCTTGGTTGTGGACTGGTTGAAAATATATGGGTGAGAAGACCTGTGGGGTGGTTAACAATGGCAGCTTTTATGTTGATTTGGTTCCTTCTGCCCCTTACTTATGGGCTCCCACCAGAAGGTGCTTTAGATTGAGGCAAACTTTCGGGCCTCAGTGGTCCTGCTTTGGGCCAACCCTACTTGGCTGGGCATTTACCCACAAGGGGATGGGTAATTTCAGGTGCTTTCCCTTCTCTTTATTGCACACTAATTGTATTAAAGTTCCTTTCCATTAAAGGTCTTATGCACTAGAGTATGTTTTCTCTTGATGTAGTGGATGGCAGAACGGATTTAGAGTGGGCAGGTTTGGGGGTTCTGAGGTGCCCCTCACCCTGCTCTGTAACAATATCAATGTATTTTTAATGCAATCAGCTGATCTTAATAATTATCTTCCTCAACTACTTGTTCATCCATGAGTCAAGATGAATTCTGTATTTCTGTTTGATACAAGAACATTAGAAAGATATTCTCCTGTAGGCCCTGTCTAGATCCTGGTTCAAACAACTGCAAATATGTATGAGACACTTGGGAAAATCTGTACACTGAGAATGTATTTGATATTAAGGAAATGTTATTAATTTCTTAGGTGTGATAAGGCATTATTCTTGTGTTTTTCAAAAAGATTCTTATCAGTGATAAATATTGACATATTTAAAATTACATGATGTCTAAGACACACTTCCAAGTAACCCAGGAGGTGGTACATTTCAGGATACAGTGAAACAACATGGCCATAAGTTGCTGGCTAATGGGTGTCTGTTCTTTATTATATTTACTATATTTATTATATATACTTTGAAATTTTCTACAATAAAGAAAAGACATTGCTAAAATGTTCTGACAGTTACTGTTATATATAATTCTTTCTTTGTAAAATAATTTGCACTGAATGACTCTTTTCTATATTAATTCAGCGGAATGGCATTAGTGGTGCTTGTTGTTAGGGAAACACCTGTCTTAATAGGAAAACACATCCCTATCTACACTGGCAGGAAACATCTTCAACAGGTAAGATCTAACTAACAGGAAGATCTAGCTTCCCACCTGGAGATTAAGCAGAGTATGACAAGCAGAAAAGACGAGGAATGGAAGAGTGTGCCACGCAATAGTAGGCGGGAGGAGAATCAAGCATTGTTGGAGGAAAAGAGAATTTAGGGTGGTTGTTGCCTTTCTGAATCATTGTTTCCAAGAGAATGAAGTCCTAATGCCCTAAGCATTAATGTAATGAATTAACATCTCGCCTATGCTCGTAGGAATGCCCTATTAGGTATGAACTGCCTTGGGAAGCTTGAGGAAAGAGTTCCTCAAAAAATTTTCTGTTTTATGGTTTTGATAAGGAACTCTGATCGAGAAAGTCATTTTAACTAATTTTCAGACAAGGAACTGTATTAGTTGCTTTCACTAGTAAAAAATGTTATGAACCTTGTAATCAAGCAGTTATCACTGGAGCAAGTTCAAATAGTTCAGTCATTACCAATTAAGGAAAAGATGTCAAAGCTATTTATTCCAACTGTGACTGCTCTACCTTTTCATGATAGAAACTGCACATTAAACCATGCATATTTGAGCACACTCTAAAATGCAAGGTTCCTTTCAAAGGAAAATTTTTTCACTGAGATTTGTACTAACTTCAGAATACTATATTTAAGTAAAATGAAATAACAATTTACAGCCCTCTTTCAAAATACTTTGTTCTTTCCAGGTACTTGGAACAGAAAGAGTATTCAGAACACAGAGAAGCAATGTTTTAAGGTTTTCTATTCTAACAAAACTTTTTTAACTTAGTCATCTTTAAGCCCGCTTTGCAACAACTCAAAAGACAACAGCTTTAAACTTGCACAACTAAAGAAAGAGGAACTGCCTTGGAAGAAAAGAGTGTACAGTTGAACATGTCAATGTGCATTCTCTATAAGCCAAAGCTACATCAATAACTGACACAATAACGACGTAATTAATCCGAATTCAATTTTCAAAAAAAAAAAGTAAAGTAGAATTAAGTGTTGCCGTAATATTATGCTCTGTACACAAACAAAAAAAAGGTTAAGTCATGGGCCAATGCTTCTGCTTTGTACATAAGTCTACTGGCAGCGCTTGTTTTCAATTAATTTCAAACCCGAAACTTCTCCAGCTCGCTGAGCGACGGAATCTGAAGGGACTACTGATTTTACAGGCACGGATGCAATGGTTTCAAGCACTGGTTTATTTTAACGTTTTGCTGTCATTTCGTTAGCAGTATCCCTAAATGCAGCTTCTCCGCGAGCCACATGAACCCCGTAAAATCACATTCCATTCTGTTCCCAAGAGGCGGCGGCACACACGGCACTGACTCACTCAGGCACCGGACTCCACCCTACAGCTGCCCGGCGGGGCTGTTACAGTTAGGGACCCGTTTCGTCTGGCCCCAAGCCCACGCTCGCGGAGGACAGGGCTTCATCCCAAGGGGCATTACAATAACCGGGGCGGGGTGGGGGGGGAAGCCCACTGGGGCTTTTTCCCTACCGCCTTTTAGGACAGACTCAAGTCCTCAACAGGACCAGAACCACGGGAAAACCGCAAGCACAGCGGCCGACGACAGCGCCTCAGAGACCACCCCCCGCCGACCCCGACTCCCCGAGCCGTGACCCCCCGCACTCCTTCTGCGCAGGCGCGCGCACGCGTCCTCCGCGGGTGGGCCCAGAGGTTGACAGAAAGTGGGAGGGGGGGTCCGAGGGGGATCATGACAGGCTCGCCCGCAAGTTTTTCTCACCTCCGTAAAAGGGTCCATCGCCCCAAGCTTCTTGTGTCGATTGCGAGATGGCGGAAACGGTGGTTCAAATTCAAAAAAAGAAAAGAAGTGAGTCCCGGTTTAGTGTGTCACCCGGAGAAAAGGAGCCCGGGGCGGCAGTGCTCCCCCAACCTCCTCTCCGGTTCCCTCAGTCTCCAGAGTCAGACTGGGCCTCCGCCGGCCGTTCGAATTTGAATTTCAGCGCCCGCAGCCGCGCGCATGCGCCTGGGGAGGGGTGCGCATCCCCCGCCCCCACAGAAGGTCACGTGGCCTCTCCGGCCGCGTGCGTCCTCAGGGTTTCCGGGTCCCTGCTCTCCGCCCAGAGCAGGCAGCGGGAAGCGGCAGTAGGTGCGGTTCTCCGGGCATTTCAACCGCCTGCCTGCCGAACCCCACCCCCGAGGCTTGTTCACCCCGCCCTTTTCAAGCCGGTAGGTTCACACCCGCTGTGCGTGGGCGTTCCCGCCTTCCTGCATTCTTAAATACATAATTAAGAGCCCTTGTTTTGGAAATCCCACTGGCCTTTGGGCCTTACGTAGCTCTTCGCCCTACCTTATTTTCCCCTAAGGCTTCTGCAGTCCTCGGGTAGGAGCAAAGCCAGAGTTTCCTGGACACTTAGTGCTAATGACTTATGACCCACCTTGCCCGCTGGAGGCCTTTCCTACTGGAAAAATTAAGACTAACATAGACTGTATATGAAAAGTTTATACACAGAGCTCCTTCATGCTTGTTATTGTATTTTACTTTTTGTTATTTTTCAGTGGTTTACATTCTACACAACTGTGGTGTTACATTTTTACTCTTCCATATGTGCACATGCTTTGTGCTTCCTGTTTTAAGTCCCTCCCAACTGCATACCATTAATGTTAGAACTGTAAAGATTTGAGAAGCCATATACTTTAATCCTTCCTTTTTACAGTTTAGAGAAAGGAGGCCCTGAGACGTTAACTGGTCCAAGAAAAGTAAAAGTCACATTCTCAGTTCATGGTATGCTTTCCACCACTAGATCAGGTTGTGTCTCATGTTTATAGATTACTCTAATTGCTAAATACGTTACCTAGTTACCGTATCAGATGCCTTTCGCATTTAGCAAGGCTCTGCTGGGACTTGTAAAGAGGCTTCTTCTTGACTTGTTGGTTTGAAAGTAACACCATGTAGATTACAGAATGCCCAACGGCTGAACATACCAAAACTGTTCCTCCCAAGTAAGGTAAATGTACAATTATTTTAGATAACTGACATTTTGAGACAGTCTTTTCTATATAATAATCTGTAGTGAGAAAGACTGTTACAGTGAGATTATATATACATATGTTTTCAGGGTGGTTTTCAGCTTATTAACATTTCAATTCTAGCGATCAGTAAACATTACAAAAGGTATTTCACTAATAATATCTGTAATTTGAATTTTGATGTCATGGAGTGTAAATAAAAATTCTTAGTGTGTGTTAGAAAGAAGTTGCTTGACTCTATCAGGGCTATATGTTACTTAGACTTAGGTAAATCATTGAACACTATTTTTTAACCTTTTGGGGAAGTCATGGACTCTTTTGAAAATACAATTAAAGATGATCCTTTACCTAGAAAAACGCTTGTTCAATCATAAACTAATAGGCTTTCGTGAAGTTTATGGTTACCAGGTTAAGAACCTCTGATTTAGCCTTTGAATTTTAGTTTGCTCCAAATAATTAACAATCCTTAGAGTTGTTAGGAGGATCACATGAAAAATTGAGATTCAAAAGTAGTCTGTAATAAGAATATGCAAGTGTTTAGTATATCAAATTGTTGGTATTTAACTCAAAATATGCCACTTAAGAACAAAAGAGAAAAGATGCTTGAATTTTTATCAAGTGCTGGACAGGAAAGGGGTGGGTGGCGGACTGTTTTAAACAACATTGGAAAATGAGTCCGGGAATTTTTGTAGTTTGTGCCTTCTGACTTTGGCCTCTGTGAACCATAGATCTTTATAGCTTGATTCTAGTTAAGACTAAAAGAAAACTAAAGCAATTGCACAATATAGCTATGCAAAACATTTAGTTTATCTTACTTTACAGTCCCCTTACATCTTTGCTCTTTGACCTGGGGAAGAGGAGGAGAGGAAGGGATGGGGGAGGAAGAAGAGGAAGAGCACCACAACAATTGCTATAACTTATTAAAATCTGTGTGCCATAAACTGTGCTGGATCTCAAGTTTATTCTCCTGGAATACTATTATCTCCTAACATGTCTCTTTATTTTCATTCTTTCCCTTTTGGAGTTTATTTTCCATTTTATAAACTAAAAGTACTTTTATCCTTTGAAAATTGTGTTATAGAATATTTTCAGTTTACTTTTAAAAAGTAGTGAATAAAACAGGTAACTGTGTATTCACCACATTGCTTGAAAAATATTTAATATTACACATAAAATTGAGGTCTCCCTTTCCCTCTCTCCTCCTTAATCCCATTCACCTTCCACTCCCACAGAGGTAAAACTGTCTGATTTTGTTGTCTATCATTCCGTTGAAATTGGCTTTTATTATACATCTACAAATATGTGAATAAAAATAGTGTCTTACATCTTTCTGCAGCTTTTAATAAGATTCATCCTAATAACTATAACTGCATTTCATTTATTTTTGTGCTATATTCTATTGCATGAATATACAATAGAATATAGTATATTTATATGTATATTCTATTGCATGAATATACATGTAAATTATATGGATACATGTAATTTATGTATCCATTATCTTGTTAATACATTGGACTTCTTTCCAGTTTTTCATTTCAAAGATCCCATTTGTCATGAATATTTTAATGCTACAAAACTTTCTCTAGGGTAATTAGAATCATTGCAACAAGTGTATTTCAATGTCATTGGTAGATATTAAAAATAAATTGTTCTTTCAAATGATACAGTAAGTTATACACCACTCAGTAGTAGATCCGCATGCTCTTGGGTACTTTTCAGATAGTGGTGTTCCTGTTTTTGTGCATATTTTTTATCACTATGAAGGTGACCATTTCTGTGTTTATTTGCCTTTCAGTTTTCCTTTTCTGCAAATTTCAACTTCATATCCTTTGCATTTTACCTTGTGGTTGTCTTTTTCTTACTGATTTGTAAGCTTTTTGTTGCTTGTTTACTGTTTCATGAAAAGGTAACCTTTTTGGTTTTTGACTTATAAATATCTTTTCATAGTTTGTCTTTTCACTTTTGAAAAGTTTACCATCCTAGGCCTCTCTGGTGGCCCAGGGAGTTAAGGTATGGCACTATGAAGGTATGGGCAGCTGCTGCAGCACTTGGATCCCCTGCCAGGGAACTAACCCACGTGGCACACAACGGACCTCTCCTGTCTCTCTCGCTGCTCCCCTCAGCAGTGTATTTCAATGGATCTGCCTCCACTCTGTCTCTGGTGAATCCTTTCACCTCTGCCTATACCCCAGCTCTGGCCTACACCCCCAGCTCTGATATGCATAAATAAATCAATCTTAAAAAAAAAAAGTTTACCATCCTGAGTATTTTTGTAAATGGCACCATATCCATACAGTTGCTCAAACCAAAAAAATAACCTCTTTCAATTTCCTCTTTCTCTCACCAAAATATATCCTGGGTCTTCTGCTTCTCCCTGTCTATAACTTCCATGTCACTCTAAGCCATCACCAACCTGACTTGGCACAAAGCAAGAATCTCCCCTCTTGTTTCCCTGCTTCCACTCTCACCCTTTTAGCCCTTGCCCTCAAGGCTGTCAATGGGATGTTCATAAAAAAAAAAAAAAAAAAAACATAAAATTATGTCACTCTCCTGTTTAAAATCCACCTGTGCCTCTGACAGCACTTAGAACAAAGTCCAAACTCCCTTTCTGGCCCCACCTACTTCTGAAATCATTTCTTGTATCACTTTCCAGGCTTCACTGAACTCCAACCATGCTGACCTTCACACATAGCACCATAATCATGTAAAGATAGATGAGCCCCATCTCAGAACTTTTCTTTTGCAATTCCCTCTACCTGGAACGTTTGTCTCCCCAAATTTACAATGGATGACTCTTGTCCTTCAAAGTCTCAGCTTAAAAGTTATTTCCTCCAAGAAGCCTTCCTTGACACACTCACCCTTATCCCAACTAACCATCTAACATACTTCTCTGATTTTCAGATTTCATAGCATTCATCTATCTGAAATGGCATCATTTCTAACTTTTATTTTGTTTCTTCCATTACAACAGAAGTTTCAAGGGAACTGAGATACTAATTTACTCACCATAGAATCCCAGATGTATGAACTAAGGATTAGATGGGGTGTGTGTGTGTGTGTGTGTGTGTTTGTGTATGGTTTCACATATTTTCACATATATGTATGCATTCTTAGTAAATTCTCTGTGTATGAATCATGTATTTTTATCATCTGGTTTTTCCTGTATACAGTAGGCACTTATAAGTATCAGTGGAAGGAGTAAATTAAAACTTATTTTGGTATCTTAAAAATATAAATAAGGGCCTCCCCTGGTGGCGCAGTGGTTGAGCGCTGACCTGGGAAGCTGCCCGCAGCCTCTGCAGCAGCCGTTCGATCCCCGACTGCCTGCGAGGATCCCACATGGCGCGCAGACCTCTCCTGCCATGCCCGCTGCTCCCCTCAGCAGTGTATTTCATCGGGTCTGCCTGTTCTGTTCCCTGCTCTGGCTCTGGTGTACCCAGAGCTTCTGACTGTACCCAGTGCTTGTATAAATAAATAAATATTAAATATATATATATAAAAATAAGATGGACAAAATTTTTGTTTGTTTAAAAAACATCTCTCCTACTGCATTCACTTATAGCAAAACATCTTTTTAAAAAAGTCAGCGTTTCCCAGGAATTTTTGTGGTGTTCTGTTTCACTGAGATGTAAAGGCAGAGGCAGTTTCACAAAGCATTCTTTCATTTGGCTTCCACTTAATGCTTTCCATTCTTCTGAATATAGACATACTGAAAACATTCCATTCTCTCAGTATAGACATTCTGAAAGCATTCAAACGTCCCTGAAAATTTAAAAAGAAAAAAGTCATGGAAACTAATTATACCAACTGGTCCCTGAATTTTTTCTTATGTGAGTCAAGAAACATAGTTTATTGCTTGCCCTGAGGCTTCTGTTACTGATTGTTAGAATCTGGGCTGTTGCACTATGTTTGCTCTGTTCTATTAGGGCGGCTACAGATAAATTTTCCTCTATGCGTGTATTTTCTTTCAGTGACATAGTTTCAGTGACATAGATATTTTCAGTGACATAAATTACTTCCATTAGAAAAGGAAAAAAAGTCAAAAATATTTTCTAGAAGTGTCTCCCATTCTTTTAAACTCTCATCTAAAATTTCAAAGCAAATAGCATTTTAATATTCTCATTATTTTTTAGTTACTAAGAACTTATGAAATTAAATCTTTTCTCTGTTTCAAGCATTATATATACTTGAACTTTTGCTATAGAATGTGAGATATTGTTTATCACTCCACTGACACTAGCAAGTCAGTAGTAACTAGCAGCCTTTTCTAGTCTTCACCATTGTCCCTCTTCCTTAACCTTTACTACCCAACTCCTCCAATCAAGGTAAATGATCAAATGTGTTCTAAGTCTTTAAAAAGCAGCATGTTCATCATTTATTTAAAAAAAAAAAAAAACCAAGATTCTCTGTTGTAACAGAGCTGTGTTGACTAATATTTTTTATCCTCAAGTTTCATCAAGTATGAAAGTTTGTATATTCTTTTTATGGGAATATACAGATTAACATAAGACTAGTTAAACAAAAATTACTGACAAGATAGAATATATAAAGTCTTTATTCATAATATAAAAACCCCCTCATATATAAAAGAACAATATTTTCATTAAAATATCTTATTTTTGTATCCAAAATTGAATGGAAATCTTTAAAGATTTTATATCAAAGTGATCCACAATGTAATACTGTTAGTGTACAAAGAAATGACCATAAAAGTCCAGTATAATACTGAAGCAGAGTTAACTGTAATGATATTTTTTGTCTATTATTGGAAAACTTAAGTTTAATTCAACTTTAGAAAGAGGGAGGTACACCTTTAAAGATAAATCATTGAAACCAGTTTTAAAAAAATTTTTTTTTTCCTGTGGGACCCTTGCCAGTGGCCAGGGATCAAACTGGCGCTGCAGAGGCTACGGGCAGCCTCGCAACCCAGCGCTCAACCGCTGTGCCACCAGGGGAGGCCCAGTTTTAATAAATTCTTAACTTCATTTTGCAATGAGTACTTCAAGTAGTAACTGATAATGACATCAATTCTTTTTTCTCAATAGTAAAGATTTATAGAGAAACAGGTATAAAAGAAAGTTTCTTAGAAGATGGAATTGTTCATTGTTCTGGTGGATATGTAAAAACAATGCTGACTCAATAACAGCCAAGCAGACAGCTGCAGATGCTGTACCCAATGGAAATACTAAGCAGGCATAGTGCAAATCAATAATTAACAAAGCAGATGCACAAAGCTTGATGAGGATGAATAATTGCATATGGGAGATTGGTAAAAGGAGCTGATTACAATACTAGTTTGTAAGAAATTAAACTCTTTGCATTCACAAATTTGTTAGCAAGAGTACTTCAGTGTTTAATAACACATGAAGACTATATTTTAAAAATCCTGGGTCTCCCCGGTGGCACAGCGGGCTGAGCGCGGCGCTGTGAAGCTGTCTGCAGCCTCTTCAGAGTGGGTTCGATTCCTGGTCAGCCAGGGAGAAACCCACATGGTGTGGCAGACCTCTCCTGCCTTGCCCACTGCTCCCCTCAGGCGTGTCTTTGGTCCGTCTGCCTGTTCTTCTCCCTGCTCTGTCTCTGGGGAATTCTCTCACCCTCCCATGCCTCTGACCTGTACCCCAGTTCTTATATAAATAAATAATCTTTTTAAAAAATCCTTTCATTAAATTCAGATGCCCCTATATCACGCACTGATATAACAAGTACTATATACTACTTATCACTAAGAATATTTAGAAATCTAAATGGTCCACAAGAAAAAATTGGTAGGATAAACATAAAAATAATTTTTAAAGAATGAAATCATATTCTAGGTAGACTAATTGTTTATTCTTAGAATTAAGTTTAATGAAATGTTGAAGAGGGAGGTATACCTTTAGTGCTCATCATTTTCTAACTTTTATGCATGTTTATGTGTGTTTGTGTGTGTATAATCTTCCCTACTATCAATAAGTTTCTTGAGGATAAGTATCATGTCTTTTAATGTACTCTAAAAACTAAGCCAGGTGCTTCTATATAAACAAATACCCGTGCAATGAATAAAATAATACATCTTGGTTTTGCAACAGGGTGGTCCCCAGGAAAGGGGGAGGTTCCAGGTTTCCTGCAAAAGGAGGGTGGAGCTGAGCAGGGAGAGAAGAAGCTGCAGAAGAGACTGAGGAAGGAAGGAAGCAGGATGGAGAGCCAGGAGATCTGGAGGAGGCACACGGAGCAGAGAGACACTCGAAGAAACTGAGCTTGCCTTTTGGTTGTGGACTGGGTGAAACAGATGTGGGTGAGAGACTCGTGGGGAGGTGACAATGGCAGTTTTTGTCTTGATTTTGATTTTGCTTTTTTCCATCCAGGCTTGTCTGCTTGTTTCTGATCCTTTTCTGTGGGTCCCCACTGGCAGATGCTTTAGACTTACGGCAGGCTTTGGGGCCTTGTTCTGGGCCAATCCTGCTTGGGTGGACTTTTACCCACGAGGGAACAGGTAACTTTGGGTGCTTGATTTAGAAACTATATTCTTTGCCTTTCCTGCATTGTTTACTAATTGTATTAATGTTCATTATCATTAAAATCTCATGTTTTGTGTTGATGTGGCGGATGGCAGAACCTATTTAGAGCAGGCAGGTTTGTAGGGTTTGGGGTGCCCCATTCCCTGCCCTGTAACAGTTTCTTCAAAATAGCGTTAAAATGGAGAATATGTTTAGCATGCTTTAGTAAAAACATTCGGAGTAAATTCTTTACACAGATGCTGAACATCTGACTTGAAAATGTCTTAGGAGGTTTTTTATTTTTGGGGAAATAAAGTTCTAGACAGTCCCAGGGTAATAGATGCATTTATAGCAAACTTGGAAAGCAGGTTTTAGGGTTTGCGGTAAATAAGAAAGCTAGTGAATGTATACAAGGAAGCTAGGTATATAAAGTCCATTTGCAGCCTTTTTCCTTAGTACATTTGTTGCAAAAATGACTGTTTTATCAATTCAAAATTCATTCATTATTATAAAAAGTGCTTGAAGATTGTCCATTTCATGTCATTCTGTTTTTGTTTTGTTTTTTTTAATCACTGAAAATGCATACTTTCTGGGCCTTCTTGGTGGCTGTAGTGGCAGGAAGGGCACAGGGCAGGATCTGTATGATTCGAGCAGACCTGGTAAAGGAGAGCCCTGGAGCCCTTGGTGGCTTTCTCAGGCTTTTACTGAGCTTTCACATTTAGTGCAACAACCAGGTACATGGCAGGCAGGGAGGCCAGGAGGCCTCCAAGCCCCAGGCAGTCTTCACTCTGGGCTTCTCTGACGTTCTTTCTCCCCTTTCTCCTGCCTTGCTTCTCTTGGCAGGTATCTTAGTACTGCTGCTGCTGCCCAAAGATCTAAACACACAACTTATAACAATGTAACAAATGCAGGTGCCCACCATCAGGCATGAAATCCTAATGGTGGGAGGGCAGAAAAGCCTGAAAATCATTTACCCTCCAGTGGTGCAAGGGGTTAAATCCCAGCACTATGAATCAAGGGGCCTCCCTGGTGGTGCAAGGGGTTAAGACAGCTATGAAGCAATTCACAGCCTCTGCAACAGGAGTTCCATCCTGCCTGGCCAGGGAGAACTCAACATGGTGCAGCAGACCTCTCGTGACTCTCCCGCTGCTCCCCTCAGCAGTGTATTTCAGTGAGTTTGCCTGTTCTGTTCCCCACTCTGTCTCTGGTGAATCCTCTTGCCCCCACCCCACACACCTCTGGCCTGTACCCCAGTTCTTGTACGCATAAATAAATCAATCTTTAAAAAAAAGACATAATCAAGATAAAACAGCAAAATATATAATAAATTAGATAAAATTAAGTATTAAGGGAAAAAGCAGAGAAGGAGACGGTGGACAGGAAATCCGAAAAAGAAATGGAATTTTGTTTTGCTTTTAAACATTTGTATGTTGTGGTGCCATTACAACACTGCATAGGTTCCAAGATTACACTTTCTCACTTTGCCTGCTACCAAATGTCCAGTCACCGTCCACCAAAGAATGCAATTTTTAATTAACTGACTAGAATAGGCCTTACCGAGAAGTGATGTTTGGGTTAAGTATTGAAAAAGTGAAGGACATCTTACGAATATCTGGGGAAGAGCATTTCGGGCAGGAGCAATTCCAAATTGCAACCCGCCTTGAAGTGTATTTCAATAATATCAAGGAAACCAGTGTATCTACGAGGACGTGGGGGAAGGGGAGTGGGAAATGAGATCAAAGAGATGACAGGAACTATGTCATAAAGGACCTATTTGAATTCCTTCACTTACGTTCTTAGCAGCTCAACTAAATTAGTTTCAGCTTTTCTGCACTTTGTAAGTTAACTAAAGGGAGCAGACTGACTTTGCAATTCACAGCCTGGACCGAGTGTCAGATCATCCTTCTCTAGTGAAGCTACCGCGTAGTTACGCGCACAAACGTCTTTGGGGGATAATCTGTCAAAATGCCTCTAGCCCACTGGTTGGCGTCGGTTCCGGGTCCAGCCCACAAGCCCCGGAGACGCTAGTCCGACCGGTGCACGCCGGGAGCTGTGGTTCCGCGGCGCGCTCGCTCGGCGCGAGCCGGCGGCAGACGCTGGAGCGCCCCAAGCGACGCGCAGACTCTGGAGCGCGGCGAGAGCCGGGAGTGTTTCCTAGCAACCGGGGAGGCCAACGTCACGGTGGCGGGTTATAAACGCAGCTACCCACTGTGGGTCCGCCTTGTGTACCTTCCAGCACCTGAGACCTGGAGGGATCGCCGCTCACAGCCCGGTGTCCGCACGTCGTCGCTCGTCCTCACCCACCTTCTCCTGCCCCAGGTTGCCGCGAGCAACCTTCCACCGCTCTCCCTCCTCCGAGGTCCGGGCCCGAGCCTAGGGGCGACCTGTCAGGCTCTCGCTCGGCCCTCGCCCCCCGCGCCCGCGGAGCTCATCGCCCGCGGCCTCGGCGGGACGATGCTGGAGTCCATTCGGGTGACGGGTGAGTGCGGAGAAGGACTGGCCCCCGGGCTGGCGGCGGCGGCCGGTGTGCGCTCGAGGCGGGTGGGGGCGCGTGAGCGCACGGGCGGCGGGTGGCCGAGATAACGGTAGTAGTGAGCTGCCCGCGGTCCTGACGCCCACGCCCGAGCCCGGTGGAACAGCTCGTGCCACAGGCGCTCAGGAAAAATGTGCAGAGGACAGAGAAAACGATCCCTTTTCATTTTGTGCCTTATTACGCACGTGCTGGGAAATAGAGTAAAGTTAGCTGTAATGGATTACTGGCCCTCCATGTGTCCTCTCTAAATCTTGTTACATTCTATTTCGAGTCATATTTGGTGTGCAGTTAGGCACTACAGAGTACTAGCATCTGATTTTCTAGAATGTTCAGAAAAAGCTCTATCAGTATTTATTGTGGGTTTATTTGTATGTGTACTTTTATTCTCCAGTCAGTGAGAATCATTTTGAATTGCTGTCATTAATGGTATATAGTATATGTCATACCAGCCTAAAATCTTCAGCCTCAGATCTGAAAGTTACTTGCCTTTCATTGCTTTTTAATAACTGTGCATAGAACCATTTGAAAACTGTTTTACATAACAGTAGAATAATTCCCTAGGCCATTTTCCTGGCATTTCTTTTTGTAAGATAACATTTCTGTAAGACAGAGTTCATGATAGTCCAGTTTCTTTACCAGGGTGAAGAGAAATGCTTACTACTCAAACTAGAGTCAAAATAAAGCCAGATTTTTTCTTTTTAATTTAAGGCATTGAGTACTGAATAACATTTTTTCCTGAGTTTTTTTATTGTGAAGCTAAATTTTGGGGGGCCTCCCTGGTGGCGCAGGCGGTTGAGCGCAGCGCTGTGAAGCTGTCCGCAACCTCTGCAGTGACAGTTCGATTCCCGCAGGCCTCGGAGCAACCCACATGGGAGCAGACCTCTCCTGTCTCACCCCCTGCTCCCCTCAGCAGTGTACTTCAGTCAATCTGCCTGTTCTGTTCCCCACTGTCTCTGGTGAATCTTCTCACCCTCCTGCGCATCTGACCTGTACCCCAGCTCCTTGTGTCAAAAAAAAAAATCTAAATTTTTGTTTGTCCAATAAAAATATTTATGAGCCTGATTTTAAACTTTAATTTCACTTCATGTTTGGTGTAATGAAATATGGAGCTGATTTTGTGCAATCATGACATTGCTGTGATCTACCTCCATGTCTATGTTGACAGGAAGCATAGACGGTGACAGGATCTAAGATTTAATAAGCAACTTAAACTGGCATTAGATTTTTTATAAATGTGATTTGATGTAGATGCTGTTCTTTAATGTTAAAATATAATGAAAATGTTGAAAGTTAATTAAAAATTTACCACACCTTCTTTTTATCTTGGAAGAGGGTTTCTCAACCTTGACACTATTTACATTGAATTAATGAATAATTTTTGGTTATGAGGGACTGCCCTGTGTGTTGTAGTATGTTTAGTAGCATCCCTGGTCTCTACCCACTATATGTCACTAGCAACCCTCCTCCCCTACTTGTGACAACCAAAAATGTCTCCACACAGTACCACATGCACTCCAGCGGACAAAACCCCACCCATCCATTCGAGAACCACTGACATGGAGAAAGATATAGTTTGAGTCCAAGTATACATTATTATTATATAAAGATTTAGAAACCAATTAAAATAATTTCCCCAAAGCATAACAGTTATTATAAAGGAAGAATGCATTTATAATAATATTAATAGAAAATGGATATTCTGGTCAACTAATCAAAAATACAGAGTGGATCTTCTGACATTTCAGTATGTCAAGTTAGATGTTTGGGAGATAGTGTTACAAAATAGTAGACCTTTCCTCTTGTCTGTCTCTTAATTTAATGGGGATACACTTATTAATCAATCAATGCAATGTTCCATTCCCTAAGAGAGACTCTGGCACTGAATTTCTGTAGTTCAATAAAAATTTAAATATCTGTTTGAGGTCAGTCAAGCCTCGAATTTACTTCTAGGTCATTTTTCAAAGTAGTTTCTTTTATATAGTACTTGTTTAATCAAAATGATTGTTCCAGAACCCTGTACCCAACATTTCACTGACATCATAAAATCCAGTACTATAATCCCATTTTACAGATAAGGAAACCACAACACAAAGAAGTTAAGTAACTTGTTCAAGAGCACAGCTACTACTAAATAGCTCAGATTCAAATTGGAGAAGCTCCATTCCAAAACTCATGTTTTCAACTACTAGGAAAGTGAGAACACTTAAAATAAGCCAATAGGCATCTAAGCCCCCAAATTCCACATGTTTTATTATTTAACATCAGTGGTACCTTGTTTGTTTACTCAAGGTGTTGTTTTTAAGTTGTAATCACAGGCAGGTTTATAAATAATTTTTGCCTGCAAAGGTCATATTTTGCTAAAATACAAGTTATTGTTTTCAAAATAGAAAACATCTAACTCATCAAGTAACAGAATGCTAACGGAAGCCATATAAATTATGTTATCATGATTTCTGACTTGCCATATTTTGTATATGATATAACAAGTGATTAATAAATCATCTGGAAATGAAGCACGCTTGTAACAACAGTAAATGTTTAAAAATACTGGAAACAAAAGTTATCTTAAGGCCAAATAGTTCCTGTATGTCCTGCAGCACCTGTCATTAAAACTTGTCTTTAACATCACAAATTGTTTCATTTTTTTTTTTAAATGCCACCCTGGTGTGAATTCTTCCTTAGTGGTCAGGCATCTAAATCCTGTATTTCTTTCTTTGCTTTCAAACATTATCTTCCTTGGCTTACTGCTTGGGCCATTCTTTGATTAACAGGGCAGTAAGCAAGCAAAACCAAATTTAGACATATGCCATAATGTAGGTTATATGAATGTTGGGTAGGCGATTATACAAACAAATGTAAAATTGCAACCATGGCAAGTGCTTCAAAGAAATATGAGGTGTTAAGAAGATTTCAAATGAAGAAGTCAGAGAAGATTCGCTGCACAAATGATATTTGAACTGAAGAGTAGAAATTAATCTAATAAAAAGGGAAAGGGATGGGTTCCCCACACATAAGGAGCAGCATGTAAAGCATCAGTGTGTCTAGAAAGAAAAAGATGAGCAAGAGTGAGGGAATGACAAAATGAAAGGAAACTAGGGTGGTGAGATTGAGGGGAAACATTGTGCAAGGTTGAAGAGGCAGAGTGACCTGACCATGAGTCACCTGATCTGTCATGGTTACTTTTGGCTTCATCAGAAGTGGAAAGCCATGAGGAAGTTTGTTTTCTGGCGTGTTCATTGTTTTGGATGGTATTTAGTGTTTTCTTTTTCAATACAACATCCTTTTCTGGCATTATAGAATACCCTGAATATTTCTAATTGTAAAACAAACACACACACATCAGTTTCTGACCAAAACCAGCCGGTCACATTATAGGAATCATTGTTATTAGCAGAGTAACACTGGAGAGCTCCTAACTGGGATAATGACGTACAGTAGAGTTTCTCAGTTCCTGAATGAAATTAGCAAGCCTTTTCATTTCTCTCTTTGTAAAATTTCACTTACAGTTGAGAAATTGTATTGGGTGATGTTGAATTTAGAAACATTATAATTAATAGGTTATCGGGTATACTGCAGATAAATTGGACAATAAATGTTTTTAAAGATTCTGATTTTTTTATATACCATTAAAAAGTCAAGGTAGGGCCTCCCCGGTGGCGCAGCGGTTGAGCACTGGGTTGCGAAGCTGCCCGCAGCCTCTGCAGCGCTGGTTTGATTCCCGGCTGCTCCCCGGCCACTGGTGGAGAGTCCCATGCAGACCTCTCCTGCCGCCCGCTGCTCCCCTCAGCAGTGTACTTCGGTCCTTCTGCCTGCTCTGCTCCCCGCTCTGGCTCTGGTGAATTGTCTCACCCTCCCATGCTTCTGACTGTACCCAGTGCTTGTATAAATAAATAAAAATAAATAAATCTTTAAAAAAAAAGTCAAGGTATATCAATGTATGCATATGTTACATCTACCTAGAACAAGATAAAGAACATTTTACCTCCTTCCAGGTCCTAACCCCTCCCTCAAAGGTAACTACTATTCCAAATACTACTACCATAAATTAGTTTTACCTGTTTTTGATCTACATGCAAGCAGAACTATATAGTATTTGCTCTTTTGATCTGGCCTTATTTTCTCAGTATTGTTTTTGAGATTCATCTATGTGTTGCTCACAGCCTCAGTTTGTTCTTTTTCATTGCAATACAATATTTTATGACTATGCCACAATTTATCCTTCCTACTGTTGATAAATATTGTATCATTTGAGTTATACATAATGATAAATGATTTGACAAATTAAAATGTTTATTTGTTGGGGGATTATTTTGTTCTGTCATCTATTTATAATCAAGCAGTCTATTTTTTGTGGTATAAAATTTTGTGGTATAAAATTATCCTAGGTTATTAGATTTCATAAGTATTTGTGAAGTATTTGAAATTGTCATTTTGCTGATAGGAATTGGTTGAATGGCATTTTCCACCAGAATTTGTTTCTGATGATCTAGTCTTCCTTTTAGCCAAGTCCTTCATAATTATTATGAAATTTCACCTAGTCACAGTTCTGAAACACTAAGAGTTTAGTGAGCAGTATTCTCCTCTCTCATTCTTTTTGATAAGGAACATGAGGTACTGATGGGTTTAGTGATTTGGCTAATATTACAGAGAGGTTATTGAAAGAGCTCAAAAGGTAAACAGGAATCCTAGTATCTTTTTCTCCTGTTCTAGATATAAATTAAGCTTTTATTGTGTTGGTAAGTTCAGTGTGCTCACCTACTTGTGTATATACTAAGTATCAATTTTAATATTTTCCTTGTTATACCTCAATAGAGGTAATCAGGTTGGAATGAATGATTTCCTTGATCAACAAATTATTTTCATTTACTTCAAATTTATAGTGAAACAGATTGCTGGATAATTAAAGATGATTAAAGATGATTACACAGAGATTGTTTTAGTATGAGAAAGTATGATTTTTTAATTATCTTGTTATTTTTCCAAGGGAAGATACGTCACACTTTCCTCCGAGTTATACTTCCCTCAGAGAGAAGTGTAACTCATATACTTAAAAAAGGTTTTAATTTTTCAGGATAAAGGAGTAAAAAAAATACGATGTTCTTCAATGTAATCTTTGTAGCCTTATATTATGTTCTTATGCATATTTAATGAAACATCATTTTCGTTAACAATGGTATTTAAAATTAACAAACCAGTATTTGATTCTCTAATACTTTTTAATATAACTGAAATAAGATTAGTGTAACTGAGAAATTAATTTATATCCATCTTGTATGAACTGTGGGAAGAAACACTTGCCTTACTTGTTTGAACTTTATGGGATATTAGCATTTGGCTGGATTGGCACTTATTAAATAAATGCATTATTGGCACTTCCAAACTACTCATTAGCAGATGAAGCTTAAAAAAACTGATGCTAAGCGTCTCAGATAGATAATAAGCTAGGGAGCAGGACCGCTTAACTCGTGGGGAGAGGTGTTCTTTTAGGCACAAGCTGTCACCTCTCTCCTACCCCTATTTCTCCTTAAAAGTTTTGGCAAATGGTTTAGGGCTTTTTTGTTTAGTCTCCTGAGGTATGTAGGTTGTTTGAGATGAAACAAAATTATAAACCTAGAGGTTACTGATGCTTTATGACAAAACAAAAGAGCTCTTAAGAGCTCACTCTTTGATCATAGAGCTACTAAGTTTAAAGCCAAAGATAGAGTGAATGCTTTTTTTTTTTTTTAAAAAAAGGCAGTTCAATATACATAAAGTAAACCATCAAAACTGGAAATTCTTCAGAGTAATTTTTATTTACCGTTTTTAATTTACTATGACTTTGCTCTTATTATTTTGAAGACCAAATGAGAAAAGAACCTGATTACCTCCCTTTACCTTCCTGGCTGCTCCTAGTCCTTACCCGACTTCTCTAGGCTTATGATACCCTTATTCTTATCTCAGTTCTCTTGCTCTTTCCCTTTCAGTATCTGTTGCAGTCTTCCTTTCATTACCATCTCTTGTCTCCTAGACTTGCGGTGTCTTTTTTAGGGGAACTGACATTGTTTGTGGGCATTTGAACTACACCCTGTCTTCTGGTGTTCCTTAGCCTATGTTCACCTATCCTGCCCAGTTTTAACTATCAGTTGGCAGCACTTAAGTCTGAAACCCCTAAGGAACTGTGATGAAAGTTTTGCTTGTCCTGTTTATTTTTGGCTGGTTGAGTATTTAACATTTACTGAATGCCTTCTTTGTGCTACGCACCTTCAATATGACCCTGTGCAGTCTGACTCCTTCCTCTCAACTTGTCCATGTAATACACATTTTATGTAGCTCCTGAAAGTTTATACTGCATAAGCGGAAATATAACTGGGAAGACCCTGTTATCTATTAGACACCAGATTTTAAATTCCACATGTTGGCCTGGAAAATGTAACTTACAGGACTTAAAAGTACTTTACATTATTTGGAATATCCACTTTTGATTTGGTGATTTTTTTCTATCCCAAGCTTTGTACGCCTTTTGCACTTTAAAAGTTACAAGTAGGGGGCAAAATTTCTCTGTATTATCACTATTTTAGGACAGATATTTTTATTGTAGGAGGCTATCCTGTTCAGCTGAAAGGGTGTTTAGCAACATCCACGGCCCCAACCCACAAGAAGCCTGCATGTAGCACCCCTCAGTTGTGATAACCAAAACTGTCTCTGGACATTGCCAGGTGTCCTCCAGGGGGAGCACAATTGCTGATTGACACCACTGGTTCAGGGTCTTCCCAGTTATATTTCCACTTATGCAGTGATTGCCTCATTGTACTATAGATGGACCCAGAATTACAAATGCCTGTTTACACATTTGAAGAATTAATTTATATTAATTAATTTTATAATTAATGAATGCTTACCAGATACCATGCTAGATATTAGGGAAAAAAGAGATGGGGGCGGGTGGGAAACAAAGCAAAAAAACAAAAACCATGGCCTTGGTACCTGTCTTAGTATATTAGTTATCCAAATTATCATGTCTTGTCTTGCTGGAGTGCTATGCAAATCTATATAGAAAAGCAAAATTTCAGTGCTGTGTATGTAGCAGACTTAATAGTGAATGTCTATTGACAATTGAATGAGTTACCACTAGCATAGCCTCTGTAAACAGACACCTGCATTCAAATCAGCTTACTGTTTTTATTTTTTGGTCATGTAACCTTGAGCAAATTACCCAATAGTTCAAAGATTTAAGTGATGTAATATGTATAGTTATTGATGAAATCCCAAACTCACATAATATGTCAACAAATAATGACTTCTACTAGTTGTTATTTTTACTACTTATCATAGAAGGATCCCTGAACATCTAATCTTGAATGAGTGAATGACAGATTTTTGTGAGTATAGTTTTCAAAAAACTGAAATGAAATGTCTCTTTCTTAGAATGTCAGGCAACTGTCCAAGCCAACCAGCATTGACATTTTCTCTGTAGTAGGAGCCAAAGGTTGAGAGCTAGAGCCATAAATATCAGTGAAACTTGGATAAGAGAATAAGTAGGTAGACTCATAATAGGTCTCATCTGCAGAAAGGACATAGGAAAGGTTTATAAGCATACTCACACAGAGGACAGATTTGTAGATAGAATTTGAATTAGCGTTTAGCTCAGATAAGCAGGGTTTAAGACAAACACCGTAAATTTAGAAGTGAATCTCAAAGTTCTCAAAGGACTCTTTAAACATGAAATACCCTCCTTTGTTCTTTTTCACATTGCTCTCTTCCTTTTCTGACCTCTAGGTTATTGTCTCTATCTTTTGTTTTTCACCCTTAATCTAATAATACCTTGTATTGTTATTCAAATCTTTATAGGAATGCCTTGACTTTGTAGCTAGATTTAAAACTTGTTGAAGGCAGAAACAATGTATTTATAAATGCTTATCAGAGTCATGTACCAAATTGGTAAGTATTCCATGTATTTGTTAAAGAGAGACTGCAAATCAAGAGTTTTAAAGCAGTGCATGAGCAATATTATATCAAGTGATTCTTACTTGTTTAAAGCACTGTGAGATCTAAAAGTAAAGTGGACCCCTCTTTGATTTGTCATTTAACATTCTAATATCTATACAGTGGTCGTAATTTTTCAACCCTATTTAGAAAAAAACCTTGTTTTTCTTTAATCTTACTATAGCCTAGAACTAAGAAAATTAACCAGTTGTTAATACTGAGTGACATTACTAAAAATGTGTCAATGTACACAGACCTATTTAATCTTAAAGTGGTTTTAAGACAGATAAGGCAGTGCTACTCTTTACTGATGGCTATCTTCATATTTACTGCCAGATTAAAAGATTGTATTGGTTTTGAAAGTGTCTTGGTATTGCTTTAATATTAGTTTGACATTAGTAGTATATTAAAAACTATATCCTTTTAATGAAATCCATATTCTTTGCAGGAGTTGAGTATTCAGATTACTTATATGTATTATCTCACATCTATATTAGATTTTGATCATCTAGAAGATTTGAAATAGTGTATTTTTATAGCTAATTTAGCATGTATGCATTCAGTTAGAAGTGACAGTGTCCAGCATGACCAAAGTTTAATCAAATAATCCTTTTAATATTTAAGATGTCTTTCTAAAGATTGTTGCAAAATTATAAAATTTACAAAACCTTCATAATATGTTCATATAATTAGTAATTTGCTTCATCTAGTATCTTTGTTATTTCTTTTGTTTTGATTTTGTTTATTAACACAGAAAAGCTTCACTGGCCTGAGCAAGAACTTGCTAAGAAGTCTATTCTAAATGCTGAAGAGTCATTGATCATTGACAACAAAAGAAGCATTTCACATTTACCTCCTGGGATACTTAAGGACATTTTCACAACTGGAACCAGTAGTTACAATGTCCTACTACAGAGCAAAGAGGAGAAAAAGCATCTTTCACAAAAGCAGTCTTCCTCCACCTACTCCAAAAGATGTAGAAAACCCAGCAAATCTCCTTGCTCTTCTCATAGTAAAGATCTTCGCAAGATAAAAACCCCCATGTCTGTGATGAGCAGTGGTAGTTGGTACTGCCTAGAAAGGCAGCCTACTGTTTTTGTCACTAGTTCAGAATTGAATCCTGTAAAGTTTACACATGATATCTCTGTTACAGGGAACAGCATAGTATTGCCACCTAAACCCAAAAGCAAGATCAAGCAGCGCCATTTGTCCACTCTTCAAAAGCCAAAGCCACAGCCTCAGCTGTCTAGAAGTTTTGAAAAAGGAGATGACTTTTCTGGAAAGAAATTTTGTATACTGACTGCTATAAAGCCCACCAACTTAGAGAAAGAAAAACTGAGATTTTTCAAGTCTGACTATACCTACAATCCTCAGTTTGAATATGCTAATCCTTCTCTGCCAAGTGTGTTAGCCAAACACAGCAATGCTTCTAACCGATTTCTTAAGCAGGTAAAATGACACTTCCATGTGCTATTTCACTTTTCATTTTCATGTAACTGAAACAGGTATTTGCAGTCTTACAATTTAAAAGCATTTCATAACTATTCCAGTTATTTATACGTTATGGCTAACTTCAACCTAAGATGTAAATATAGGATAAGAAATCCAGGCACAGAGTTCAGATCATAAAGGCAGTTAACTTTCAACAGATTTATACTATTCAAGTTATAAATCAAGTTGAACCTCATGCAGAATATAAATATTCAAAGTATATATACTGTATGAGGTTCAACTTGGTTTTGCCAGTGATTGAAAAATGTGTTTGCAGTTTAGGTAGAACTGCATGGTTCCATTCACCTGTGGTACATGCCCTATTTTAACATTTTTGCTAAAATACAGTTCTTTGAACTTAAGGCCAATAGAATTTTTGCTTGTTTATCATAAGTGACATGGAATCAGATAACCCTTTTGAAGCCATTAAGTAAAGCTTATTTTGAGATTAAATTAATTTTTATCTTTTTTCCCTTTGTTAGCAGAAATCTTTTCTACTGCTTCTCTTTTTGATGGGTATTCACTTTTTATTTGAATATGCTGAGATTGTGCTAAGCACTAATGAAAAGGTTATCCATTGTTTTTATTCCTATTTTGGCTTTTATTTTGTGATTTTTTTTGGTGGAATGACAGATTTATTTACCAATATTCTTTAATTTGAAGTTCTACCCCAGTCCTGCCAGTTGAGAAAGTGATTTCTCTACTTCAGATCAAATTGAATGCTTTCTCATTTCCCTTGAAAATAATTAGGAAGCATCAATAGCTCCATAGACTGTGAATTGACATTGCTTTACCTGTAGCTCTATAATCTTTATTTTCACCCAATTCTAGCTTAAGAATAAAACCTATTTTTTACTATAAACCAATGCACAGATTGAGAATAAATCCTATACTTGGATTGCTTGAGACTTCAAAATTTGGAGAATACCTTAAAAAAAAAAACCTTAAAAAAAAGTGCTGTTTAAATCACTATTATCAAATAAAGGAGAGTCAGTAGAACAAGACCTCCATAAAAATATGTTTAAATTCCTATTCAGCAGCTCAGCGATTATGATATGAATTCCTTCCTTTCTACAGCTATAAAGCTAAAACAATAGCTTTGCTGATTGCTGATGGTATGCTAGAAATTTAACATAATCTTTTATAAGCCATGGGTCCAAGTCTGTGGCCTAAGAGTCAAGTTCAGCCTGCATATATATTTGTTTGGGTCAGCAGTGTTTCTTAAAACATTGGCATGTGAATATACTCTTCTGTTGCCCCTTCCAGTTGTCTTATACCCACTAGCTTTATGTAGTGGTTATTGCTTGCAGTGGAAGGTGTTTGAGTTTGTGACTACTTACTGCTAGAGTGTCCCATCAGTTTGTGGCTATAGTATGTGAATGGAGGCCTGATGATCTAATCAAAATCTTAATATACCTAATTTGCTATCAAGGTGCAAGAGCCACTGCTGAAAAATTATTTCAGTATTTGGAATTTTACTTTTTATTCTGAGAATCTCAGAATACCAATGCTTTTGTGTGTGTGTGTGTGTGTGTGTCTCATACCTATCTGAGTTAAGTATTTTCAAACTGGTTTAAGCAATACTGTGAGAAAGAGGGCCATAAAGTTGGAAATCACAAAATATATTTAATCCCAGAAGCTCATTGCACATATCAGTAGTATCATGATAAAAACTTGAGTCTTGATTAACTTTGTTTAATCTAGTAATTTCCAAATTCATATCTCATTGACCACTTTTTCACAAGAAACAGTTTGGAAAATACTGCTATAAGAAAGCGAATCTGTGATTTCTTAGGGGTTATTCAGTATTGGGAATGGGGGCTGGTAGCAGAGTTCTAGATGTTAGAATTTTCTAAAAAGGGAAAGAATGAAGGGCGGACTGGGATTAGATGAAGATCAAACTAATTGCCTTAAATTCTAACACTAAATCTCAGCAGTTTTTTGCTGCAACTTAAATATTGTTATAGTCATATAGGGAATTGATTGCAAAACATGTGCACAGCCCCACCCCCCCTCTCATGTTCCTTTTTTCCACTTCTCTTTTTGTCTGTATCTCTAATTTTGTCCTCAGAACAACTCAGTGAAATAAGTGGGACAAAGATTTTTATTTCCATTTGTTGGTGAAGAAACTAAACCTAAGTAAGTTAAAATGACATGCCCAAGATCACATAGTCAGTAGGTAGTGGAGCACCAATGTAAAAAGATCTTCTGACTTCTAGTCTTTCTACATCACCACCCAGACTGATATCACGTTAGTGTCCCTGTTGTATATAGTTTTACATTAAGTGGAAATTGCAGTTAAGAAAGTAGATAATTTTCTAGCACATGACTGTTGAAGTGACTTGTGGTTGATGGTCAGATTTCCAACTTAACAGTAAATAGGATCAGCAAGTAAACCAAAGAAGATTATTTAACAAAATGGTGAGATTTTTTTCAGAAAGTTTGTTGTGTAATTCAAGATAATGAAGAAAGTTTCATGTAGAGATTTTTCATTTTCTGGATTAGTGGTTAAAATGTTACATTGTACTTTTTTTATAATAGTTTTAGTAAGATATATTTCACAAGCTATATGGTTCACCTATCTAGAATGTACAGTTCAGTGATTATTTAATTTTTAGTAATTTTCATTATATCTAGAAATTTTCAACCATAGCCACTATGAAATTCTGGTACATTTCATCTCCCCAGAAAAGAAACCCTGCACCCACTAGCAGTGAGTCAAAGAAGAATGATTGGACATGACATAGTATTAAGATAAGCCTTTGGAAACATGGATGTTGCTTCCATGTAGTGTGGCCACCGTGATGGTGCCATGTAAGTTAAAATGAAATGAAGGCTACAATGCTATTTTATGTAATTTTGATGGGAAAATTATATTAGCTTCCAAAAACCACCACTATTTATACTCAGTGTTTGATGGATCAGATAATTAGTTTATAGGTATAAAAGTTGCCTAAATAAACTGCCAAGATGTTTTCTTTATCTTTCCTAGGAAACTTTTTTTTTTTTTAAGATTTATTTATTTATACAAGCACTAGGGTACAGGCCAGAGGTGCGAGAGGGTGAGAGAATTCACCAGAGATGGAGCAGGGAGCAGAACAGGCAGAGGACCGAAATACACTGCTGAGGGGAGCAGTGGGAGAGACAGGAGAGGTCTGCCGCGCCATGTGAGAATCTCCCGGGCTGGCCGGGAGTTGAACCGGCACTGCAGAGGCTGTGCACAGCTTCACAGCGCTGTGCTCAACCCCCTGTGCCACCGGGGAGGCCCCGCCTAGGAAACTTTTTCAATGTAAATTTCCAATCAAATCTTTGTTCCCTGGTATGAATATGAGTAAAACTTAGGCATATGAATACTTAATAACTTTCTCCTAGTACATTTATTGGTGACAAGAAACATCTATACTTAAGTTTTCTAAATTCTAAATTTCTTAATTCTTAATATTCTTAATATTTCTAATTCTAATATCTTAGTATATCTGTTATAATAAGTAGTAGCCAGATAACTGCATATGCCTACTCAATTCACATATGCCTTAAAATTTTTTTTTCATCCAAACTTAAGTACATACTTCTAGAAACCTGTAAGTGTAAGTTAAAATAAAATCTTTAACATTTTTTTAGGTCTAAATATCAGTCCACTATAGAACGCTCCTCTGAAGCTTTTAAGGTCATTTTCTTACATTCTTCTCATTCTGTTTGATATATGAATGACTCGTGTGTTCACAACATCTTTGCTAATCTACTAAAACTGGCTTTTAATTAGTTACTTGTTCTTTTAATCATTCTAGTTTTCACATGAATAAATTAGCTCAGTATATTTGTGCTATTTTCTCATTCTCTGAGAATCCATCTCACTGTTTACATAGGAATCACCTGAGGATTTTGGTAAGCTGTAGGTTCTGATTCAGTAGGCATGAAGGATGCAAAATTTTGCATTGGAAACCAGCTCCCATGCTATGCCAGTGCTGCCTGCCTTTGGACGCCACTTTTATAGTCAAGCTTTCTATAATAGTTTTGGGAACAGAAAAGCCTATTGAAGACATTTTTTATTATAAGTGTATGATTCATGTCTACTTTGGTATTGGCTACTTACTATGTCCCAGCAATGTGCTTCACAAGGGTTGAACATAAAAGTATTTTTAGAAATGTTGAAACTGTTTTCTGCCAGAGCAACTGAGGAAAACTTTCAATTTTTGAGGATTTTTTAAATGATTTATTTTTATTTATTTATGCATACAAGAACTGGGGTGTAGGAGAGGTGTGGGGGGTGAGGAGATTCACTAGAGACAAAGTGAGGAGCAGAATAGTGTACTGAAATACACTGCAGAGGGGAGCAGCAGGTGACTTGAGACAAGAGAGGTCTGCTATGCCTTAAGGGTTAGCTCCCTGACAGGGGATCAAACTCATGTTGCACTGTCTGGTGATAGCTTGATAGCGCTGAGACTTTAACTCCTGGGCCACCAGAGAGGCCCCCAATTTTAGAGGATTTTAACAGAAAAAAAAGTTGATTTTTTATGTGTGTGGTCTTTAAAAATGGGTACATTTTTTCCCTTATCTGAGTGGAATTTATATGTAGTGACTCTTCTGAAGATAAATTTTCTCCAGAAAAATACTGTCAAATGATCTTAGTGAAATTAAGGATCTTCTATGCCTTAGCTTCTTAGCCTGTCAGATGTTGACAATAGATGCAGTACTTGAGCCCCTTTATCATAACGTCATCATATCAAAGAAAAATTTTTATGAAAATTTATAAATTTTTATGAAAATAGTGAAATCTGTTTAGGATGAGAAAGATATAGTACTTCAGTTGCAGTTTGATTTGGAAATCAATAAACATAGACCAGGCCCTCATAAATAAGAATATAACTGGTTTATTGCTCATTTCAAAGCAATAGGCTATTTCATTATCTCTGTTTCCTTTACAGTCCATCAATATTATGGAACTAACTTTGCAGAAATATGGAAGTTATGAAAAATTTGAACAGGCTACTGGTGGTAGCCTGCTCTCTAAAACTCGAATCTGGAGTCACGTTAGGAAGTACATGATGAAAGAAGGCTGCATGGGTGAGGTATGAACCATGAGCAAACATGGGTATTTGACTGTTGACATTTTAACTCCCCACTGCCAGTTTCAGCAGGTTTTATACTCCTAACCCCATTTACTAATTTAGCCATCTGGACTTCCCACTATATAATATAAATTTAAATTTATATTGAATTGTTGTGTTCAATTTCTTTCTGTTTGTCTTCTTACTGCCGTGCTTATGTAGTTTATGAAATTAAGTGAATTGTTTTCTGAAAATTATTAATGAAGATACTTACCCCAATGACCTCTCTCATTAGTAGCTTGTGCCTAGGGTTCAGTTTCAAAACAAAATTTGGTCTATCAATGAAAAGGATGCAGGCTTCTGCACCTTCCTTTGTATCATTTTAGCAAGGGACTGTATATGAGAGCACAGTAGAGGAATAGTGTAAGTCCTCTGTGTCTTCCTCAGCATGGTATATATATTCCTTTCAATGCTCAGTTCCCAAAGGTTCAAAATTAGAAGGGTCAGAAATGATAGGGTCTGCTGTTTTTCTTCTTAGTTTCTGGGAGAGTCAAAGTGGTTGTAAGCAAAAGAAAATGTATTAATTTATTGGCCCATTGTTTCCTGAGAAAGCTTTTTCCTCATCTTTACATTTTGTTTTATTATATAAATATATATAAATGTGTGTGTGTGTGTGTGAGTCTGTATGTATTTTTACTCTTGTTCTTTAGATTGTAGTGCATCTCACTGAGGACCTACTTTCCCGAGCTTCAATGACAGTAGTAAATGGTTGTCCAACGCTAACCATCAATATTTCCACTGCACGTGAACACTGGCTGGAGGGAATGCTGAGGCATGAAATAGGTAGGGGCAACCCTTCTCCATTTGTTCAACTGTAATAACAGAAATTAGCTTCAAAGAAATCATCTCCTATAATAAGTCTTTTTTTTAGTAGTGCTTGGAAAAAGTTTTTAAGTTCTTAGCATCCACTTAAACTAAAGCTAAGATGTCTCATTTCAAATTAGATTTTGTCAGGGCACTTGAAAAGCCATTTAATTCCCTTGGATTTCAGTTCTCCCACTGATATCTGAGGGACTTAAGTAATTGCTGAGTTTTTTTTTTCAGATATCAAGTCTATGATTCTTCCCTTAAAAACAAATTACTATAAAAGTTATACTTAATAAGATGTGATCCTTTTGATGGCAGTCTAATAGACTTTAAGGGTAGGTATTTTCTCTATTTTGTTTTGATTTGTAGGCACACATTCATTTTGGTTTACGAGCTGTTGATGGAAGCTTCTTTTGGAGAAGAATTAAAACAAGAGTAGCATTTCTTATTTTCCATGTTACTCTTCTTTTCCATAGGCACACATTATTTTCGAGGTATTAACAATCTCCAGCAGCCATGGAACAGTTGGACTGGCCGTAAAAAACATGACCTAAAGCCAAACAATCCCACAGAGGAAGGACTGGCAAGTATTCACAGTGTCCTGTTTAGAAAAGACCCTTTTTTGTGGAGAGCTGCCCTCCTCTACTACACTGTTTATCAAGCCAGCCAAATGTCTTTTTGCGAACTCTTCAAAGATATTGGAAAATTTGTAAAGGATCCAAATACGAGATGGGATTATTGTGTACGAGCCAAGAGGGGATGGACTGATACTTCCCAGCCAGGTGTGTGTCCCTTACTGTAGGTTTTCTGACTTATTGGGTGATGTCTGTTGATTTGGGTTTTATTTTAATCTGCCTATCAGAATTCTCTCACCAATGAAAAATTAAACCATTGCTACTTAAGGTCAGTCCAAGTAACCACATTTGTTAGCATTATTCATTCCCATTTTGCTTTGAAAAATTTAAAGCCTGCAGAAATATGGAGTGATAGAATGAACACTCATATATCCTTCCTCTAGACTTACCAATGGTTAATATTTTGCCATTTTTGCTTTCTCTTTCTATGACTTTAGCAACTTTTATTTGGATATAATTCACATGCCATATAATTCACCCATTTAAAATGTACACTTTAGTGATTTTAGAACATACCATTGAGTTGTTCAATCATCACCACTAATTCCACAATGTTTTTATCATCCCAGAAAGAAGCCAGTACCCATTAGAAGCCCCCATTTCCCTTATTCCCACCTCTAAGCAACTATCTACTTTTACAGATTTGCCTACTTTGGATATTTTATACACTTGGAATCATATGATCCTTTGTAGATAACTTCTCTCACTTAGAATAATGTTTTTAAGGTTCATCCTTATTGTGTGACATGTATCAGTATTTCAGGCCTTTGTATTGCTTAGTAATACTACATTGCATGGGTATGTTACTTTTTTTAATCACTTGATACCATGGACAAGTGGTATCATACCATGGTTGTTTCTCCTTTTTGGCTGTTATGACTAATGTTGTTATGAACGCTTGTATAAGTTTGTTTTTAATTCTCTTGGATATATACTTATGACTGAAATTGTGGGGACACATGGTTAACAATGTTTTACCCTTTGAAGAATTGCCAAAATGTTTTCCATAGTGACGGTACCATTTTACATTCCCACCAGTAGTCTATGAGTTCCTGTTTCTTCTTAGTCTCACCAATACTTGCTGTTTTCTTCTTCTTTTTTAAAATTATTATTATAACCATTCCTAGTGGGTGTGAAGTGGTTTAATCTTATTTTGATTTTGATTTGCATTCCCTTGAAGACCAGTAATATTTGTAAATTTTCTTTGTCATTTGTAAATTTTCTTTAATATATTTGTAAAACAAATATTTGTGAAAATTTGTCTATTTAGAGACCCTTTGCCCATTTTTTGTGTTTTTGTCTTTTTATTAGTCTTAAAGAGTTTTTTTATATTCTAGATACAAATATATTGTCAGGTGTATTTACAAGGATTTACTCCCATTCTGGGTTGTCTTTTTACTTTTGTGATGGTATTCTCTAACTTTTTAAAAGTAAATTGTACAGGGCCTCCCCGGTGGCGCAGCGGTTGAGCACTGGGTTGCGAAGCTGCCCGCGGTGCCGGTTTGATCCCCGGCTGCTCCATGGCCACCGGAGGAGGGTCCCACATGGCGTGCAGACCTCTCCTGCCTCCCGCCACTCCCCTCAGCAGTGTACTTCGGTCCCTCTGCCTGCTCTGCTCCCCGCTCTGGCTCTGGTGAATTCTCTCACCCTCCAGCGCTTCTGACTGTACCCAGTGCATGTATAAACAAAACAAAGAAACAAACAAACAAATAAATAAATAAAACGCCTCTATTAAAAAAAAAAAAGTAAATTGTACACTTGACATTTTATTCCTGAAAACTTGAGATGCAATCCTAAGAATAAGGAAGGGTAAAATGTCGTTATTGCACATAAGAAAGTGAGCATTAATTCAGCATCTTGAACTAATTAATACATTTACCTTGTGTAGATTTTCTCAACTATTCTAAAAATGTCCTTTAGAGCTGTTACACCTAGACCCATCAGTTCACTCATTACTTTGGTAGTTAAGTCTGTTTAGCCTCTTTTAATATAGAGCAGTCTTACCTATCTTTTTTTATTTTTCATGGTTCTGACTTTTTAAGTCTATGCTTCTGTTCTTGTGGAGTGGCCACACTTTGAATGTTATTTTATTATTTGCCTGTAATTAGATTCAGGGTAAATATTTTTGACAACATACTAGCTAAGTGATAATGGATCACATCTAGAACCACCTAATGTGTCACCTTTAGAAAGGCTAAGTTTGGGGCCTCCCTGGTGGCACAAGGGGTTAAGACACAGCACTATGATGCTATCCACAGCCACTGCAGCATGAGTTTGATCCCTGGCCAGGGAGCTGCCCACTTGGCACAGCAGATCTCTCCTGACTCGCCCGCTGTTCCCCTCAACAGTGTATTTCAGTTAATCTGCCTATTCTGTTCCCCACTCTGTCTCTGGTGAATCCTCTCACACACAAACCTCCACACCTCTGGCCTGTACCCCAGTTCTTGTATGCATAAATAAATTAATTAAAAAAAAAAAGAAATGCTAAGTTTGATCCTTGCTTAAGGTGGATATTATGAGCTCTTAGCCTTGCATAAGTTCCTTTTACTTTCCCACTTTCTAATAATTGATGTTTGCAGTCATAGATACTGTGTGAATATCCTGTTTCATCTAGTGGTTTTATCATCCATCAGTGATTCTTGCCTAATCTATTAATTTCACTAAGGATTCCTAGCACATTATTACTGTTATCATTATTTTTTGTCTGAAGAAAATAGAGACATGGCATAAGAAAATGGCATACAGACAGTGCAGGCTGATCTTCACAAGCAGTTCTGATTCCAAGTAAATATGCTACTCTAACAGTTTAAAAGTTTTTGTCAGAAACTTTTGGACTTCGGGTTGCCCATAAAGTTTTGTTTTGTTTTTCACAACAATTAGCTTATAAGGTAGGCTATATAAAAATGCCTTTGAAAAAAGGATAATCATTAGGAAATGTTCACTTAAAAATCATTTTCTTTTTCAGATTAGTTTAATATATCAACACATTTTCTTCTAAAATTATTTTAAGCTATTTATTTGGAGATACTTAAACCTGAAATGGCCATGTCAGCTGTCCCATCTACATTTACATTTGGTCAACCTGATGGAGTTGTATGAAAGTATGGTGCTTAAGAGCCAGAACCAGAAAAGACAGGAAGCAGGGAAGAGGAAGACATATGTCCCTTGCTTTGCATGTAAAGCAAAGCAATCTCTAGGCTCAATTTCAGATGGACAATGTATCTACCATTTCCCATCTCTTTTTTAGATCCACTTGTCTACATTTCAATTCTTTGCCCAAATGCAGAGTTTTTGTGTTGCTCTTGACGCCCCACAAGGGCACACCATTTTTAGAGTAGTTTTTTTTTCTCTTTTACTTACTTAAAAAAATTATTGAAATTTTTAAATGAAAGAAGAGCCATTAACATGCTGAAACCTCAATACAGTACCCCACCTACCCTATCTTAGTAATTGTTAGCATTTTCTAACTGTTGTTCATCTATTCTCCCAAGTTCCTGTAGTATTTTAAAGCCAATTCCAGACATATTATCCTTTTTACTATGTGCATCAACATTCATCTCTACCTGGTGACAGTTTTTTTCATAATCCCCATGCTATTAGCATACCTAACAAGATGAACAATAATTTCTTAATGTTACTTTATATAGAATTTTCATCTATTTAATAGAGCTATATTTCAAAAATTTTTACAGTGGAAGAAAGATTTTCTCTTTTTTTTTTTTAAGAAGTCTTTTTTTTTTTTAAGATTTATTTATTTATTTATACAAGCACTGGGTATAGTCAGAAGCGCAGGAGGGTGAGAGAATTCACCAGAGCCAGAGCCAGAAACAGAACAGGCAGACTGACGAAGTACAATGCTGAGGGGAGCAGCGGACGCAGCAGGAGAGGTCTGCTGTGCCATGTGGGACCCTCCCCCGCGGCAGGGGATCGCAGGGGATCGAACAGGTGCTGCAGAGGCTGGGGGCAGCCTCGCAGCCCAGCGCTCAACCGCTGCGCCACCAGGGGAGGCCCAAGATTTTCTCTTTTAACCTAAGCTCAGATCTTGAGTTGCTCCTGCTATTCTTGTCTTCGTATATTTTTTTTCTATTTCTGAACCTACATAGAAAATCTGGTTCTAATTCTTGTTTTCATAGGAAGGGATAGTATAAAAATCACTTTAGCTATTTTTAATGTGGCAAGGGGCATTTTTTTTTTTTTAATTAGGAGTTTCTGAAATCCAGGGTTTCCACACTGGAAGAGACTTAAATGCTCCATAGCTATCCTGCCCTAGGCCTCTCTGTCCAGATACCCTCATTGCATTATGGAAGCTAAGGTTTTGATTGATTGGTGAGGGTGGGGAGAAGGGAAGGATTATTATTTATGGACTATATATTTTAAATTACCAGTATTTCTTTATAACTAAGATATAATGCTATGTAGTAAAGGAGTAGGGCCTCTGAAGGAATTATTAGAGGAGTTAGTCCGCACATTATCCTGCTATTTCCCAAAAAAAGTTATGAAAACAGTTAAACTAAATGTGGCAAATTTCAATTTTTTTGATTGAAAAGGTAAAGGTAATGGGTTAGTAAAGGTAATGGGTTAGTATCTGATTACTTAGTAATTTTTTTAAACATCAGAAGGTAAATGCTATTCTGGTCTCTCCAGGGTGTTTCAGTAAAGACCAGGTGTACCTGGATGGCATCCTGCAAATCCTCCGATACAGAGAGAGTATTGACTTTCCTCTGTTGACTGCCCTGGGGAAGGTGAGTAAAACCACTGACACATAGTCCCTAAGCTCACCAGGTCAGCATTTTATCCAGCTTGACTTCATGATTAAGACTTAAAGTTATGTGATAACAGGAGGGAGGAAATAATAAAAGTTTTTGTCAGAAAATTTTAGACTTTGGATTGCCCACAAAGTTTCATTTTGTTTTTCACAAGAATTAGCTTATAAGGAAGGCTAAATTGCAAGATTTCTTTGTGGATAAAAAGAAATAAAGATGAAAATAGGAAATTTGTGTGTGTGTGTGTGTGTAGTTTTATTTTTAAATGCATTATTTTCTAAAGTATTTTAAAGTAAACTATAGATATAACATACCCCCCTCAATACTTCAGCCTAAATATCCCCAAAATAAGGATTTTCTGTGACATGACCATTCGATTTTCTTAAAAATGTTCTCATTGATTCAGTGTAATATCTAAAACCAGTCCACTTTGTGTTTCCTAGATTGTCCTCAGTATGTCCTTTATACCACTTTTATGTGATTCAGGATCTAGTCAAGATTCACACCTTACATTTGGTTATAATGTTTAATCTATAACAGTTCCCTTCAATCCCCCAGTCTTTGTTTTTCATGACATTTTTAATGTCCAGAACAGTTTTCTTGAGAAGTCGTACAGTCTGGATTGTCAGATTGTTTCCTTATGATTAGATTCAGGTTAAACATGTTTGCCAAGAATACTACATAATTCAGTTGTGTTTTTTCTATTGTGTCACATTAGAAAGCGTGTAATGTCATTTTGTCTCATTATTGGTATGGTGTGTTTGATCACCTGGGTAAGTTAGTATCTACCAGGTATCTCCCTTGTAAAGGTACCTTTTCCCTATCAAGTTAATAGTAATCCATGGGTTTATACTTACTAATGTACAGTTCCTTAGCAATCTTTCAAGGAATGGCTTTAACAACCGTTTGCCAAAATCAGTTACTACATTTATGATAGCAATAGAGATCCTGGGATTCTGTTACATTTCACTTTCCCTTTTTTCAGTATTATTAAGAACTTTAAGTTTTTTATTCAACCCTTCCAGTGGTTATGCTTGCCTTTTCTAAAATATATCTCCATGTTTTCTGGCAAAGTAAAATATTCTGGTCTTATACTTTGCTACACAAATCTGAGATCAGCTATTTCTCCAAGAAAACCCAGATTCCTCTTAATGGGAAGTGGTATTTAGAGAAATAGATCTAAGTATTAGGTGTATTCATTTCTACTGGGGTGCTTTTGCTTCTAGGCCTATTGAATGATCACATCATATATATTTGTTTTAAATCATAAGAGCACTCTAATTTGAATTAGACACCACAAGACACTTTCAGACAGCCTGTCCCATTTTGTATTTGTACCTCCTCTTAAAGTGATAACTTGTTTCCCAATATCAGGATATTTATACACTCTGTTCTAATATAATCTTAGAATGGTTTAAAAATTACTAAACCCCACCAATATCAAAGCAAATCTATTTGTATTGCACTTAGGGGCATAAATACCTAATAAATTTTAATAATAACAAGAAATTTAATAAAATGCAAATATAATATGAACACGATTTATTTAAAATCTTCCTACTAAACCAGGAAGAATGTAGATCAGAAGACACTGGTATTTAAGGTCCCCACGCCTGCGACCTAGGCTTGCGGGGAGACGCGCGGAGGCCCTCACTGAGTGAGCAGGAACCAGGCGCCCAGGCACGGGAGCGGGATTCAAAAGGCACCATTCCCGCACCACTGAACTGGGCTGAAGCCCGCGACCTGGAACCGAGGGCTTTGGACCTGAGACCCGGGGCACGAAATTAGGGGCGTGGGTTCCCCACAACGGTGGGGCACAAGGCAGACACAGCACCCCAAAGCCGTTGAGGTTTACCCTACCATTCCTGCTCTGTTCCCTGTCCCACGGGGTGGAAAATCAGCTCCCCAAGGGCTCTAAGAGAGATCTCTGGCGCCACCTAGTGACTTGAAACCAGCAGAGGCTCCTGGAGGAGCCAGTGGCCAGCTGGGGAGTTAGCCCACGCCGGGCCCCTTCCGACCAGTAGTCTGAGCCCACAGGGAGAGCGAGCACCCACAGCCGGGGCAGACCAGGCGCGCAGAAGAGTGTGCCTGAGACCGGACGCGCAGGGAGTGTGTCCCACATCACCATTTTAGAACAGGGACATTTCTTCAGTAAAGACTACCTGCAGAAGGCTTCCTCAGGAGCCAGAGGTGAGCAGGGGAAGTTCACCCACGCCAGACCCCCTCTGGCCTGCAGTCCAAGCCCAGAGGGGGAGCAGGAACCCACCACCGGGGCAGACCAGGCGCACAGGGGAGTGTGTCCCCATATCGGCATTTTAGAACAGGGACCTTTCTCCAGTAAAGACTGCTTGAAACTGACAGATGGCTCCTGGAGGAACCAGAGGGGAGCAGAGAAGCTCACCCAAGATGCCGGCCAGTCCCAACAACACAGTGTCCCAACGCATACGGCAAATTAGAAAACAGACAGTAGGGAGTAGAAGAACCACACGCAACCTAGCAACTCCCCAGGGAAAAAGCACACCACAAAAAGAAAACCAGCCCCCAGATTGCAATGACAGTAACTTGGAAGAACTTCTGAGCCTTCCAGAAAGAGAATTTAAAATTGCCGTGATTAAAAAACTGACAGAAGTCATAAAGGAAAACAATGATAAGGGAAAAATAATCAACGATCAGAAGAATGAAATTGAGTCCCTAAAGAGGGAAAACAATGGTCAGAAGAATGAAATTGAGTCCCTAAAGAGGGAAGTAAAAGAAATGCAGGAGATCAAAGAATTAATGGAAGAACTAAAGAATTCTGGGAAAAGCAATGAAAGCAGAATAGATGAAATGGAAGAACGAATAAGTTCTCTTGAAGACACAGAAATAAAAAGAACCAAAACAGAAAAGGAAAGAGAAGTACGAAGGAAAAAGAACGAAGAAAGACTTTGGGAACTATCTGACTCCATGAGGAAAGGAAATATAAGAGTTATAGGAATACCAGAAGGAGAGGAGAGAGATGCAGGGACAGAGAAAATATTCAAAGAGATAATTGAAGAGAACTTCCCAAATGTGAAGAAGGAGCTGAAAATTGATATACAAGAAGCAAGAAGAACACCAAACTTCCACGACGAAAGGAAAAATACAGCAAGACACATAATAGTAAAGCTCCCAAGAATCCAGGACAAGGAAAAAATAATGAAGCTGGCAAGAGGGAAGAAACAGATAACATTCAAAGGAAAGCCAATCAGGCTGACATCAGACTTCTCCGAAGAAACACTACGGGCAAGGAGAGAGTGGAGGGACATAGTCAACAGACTCCAAGAAAACAGATGCCAACCAAGAATACTCTATCCCGCAAAGCTCTCCTTCCTCTTTGAAGAAAGAATATGGACCTTCCCAGACAAAGAGAAACTCCGGAATTTCATTACAACTAAACCCCCACTCCAAAAAATACTACAAGGAGTCCTAAAGCCAGAACCGCAGAGGGACGAATAACAATGAAAGAAGGCCAAAAAAAAAAAAAGTTATTAAAAGAATAAATAAATAAAATCAAAGGAAAGACAAACACAATGGCAAATACAGATGCTAACATATCAATATTAACTCTAAATGTAAATGGACTAAACTCTTCAATAAAAAGACACAGAGTTGAAGGCTGGATTAAGAAACAAAACCCAACCTTTTGCTGTCTCCAGGAAACACATTTAGCTATAAAAGATAAAAATAGGCTCAAAGTTAAAGGATGGAAAACAATCCTACAAGCAAATGGACCAAAAAAGAAAGCAGGAACAGCTATACTTATATCAGATAAAACAGATTTCAAACTCAAAAAGATAAAAAGAGACCCCAATGGTCACTACATTATGATCAAGGGGACAATACTTCAAGAAGAAATAACACTCATTAACATATACTCACCAAACAAAGGAGCACCAAAATATATCAGACAACTGTTGTCCTCTCTGAAAACAGACATCAGAGAAAACACATATGTAGTGGGAGACTTCAACACACCACTATCAACAATGGATAGATCAACAAGATAAAAAATAAGTAAAGAAACCAAAGCTCTAAATAAGGACCTAGAGCAATTGGGCTTAACAGACATCTATAGAACACTAAACCCCAAAAAAACGGAGTACACATTTTTCTCAAGCGCACACGGATCATTCTCCAGGATCGATCACATACTGGGGCACAAGACAAACATCAACAGATACACCAAGATTGAAATCATATCAACCATCTTTTCTGACCATGAAGGCATCAAACTAGAAATAAACCATAAAAAGAAGGCAAGGAACTTTTCTACCTCATGGAGATTAAAAACCACACTACTGGAAGACCACTGGACTAATGAGGAGATCAAAGAAGAAATTAAAAAATTCTTTGAATTGAACGACAAGGAGGACACCAATATCCTAAATGTATGGGATGCAGCAAAAGCAGTAATAAGAGGAAAATATATAGCAATAGAAGCTCACATCAAGAAACAAGAAAGAACTCAAAGAAACAACCTAATCTCGAAGCTCAAAGATATAGAAAAAGAACAACAAAAAACCCCCAAAACCCTTAGAAGAAAAGAAATAATAAAAACCAAAGCAGAAATAAATGAAATTGAAACTAAAAAAACAATCCAAAAGATCAATGAAACCAAGAGCTGGTTCTTTGAAAAAATCAATAAAATAGACAAACCCCTAGCCAGGCTCACAAAGGAAAAAAGGGAGAAAGCACAAATAAACAGGATCATCAATGAAAGAGGAGAAATCACAACGGACACAGCAGAAATCAAAAGAATAATCAGTAACTACTACGAACAGTTATATGGAAACAAGTTTAACAATCTAGAGGAGATGGACAAATTCCTACAATTCTACAATCACCCAAAGCTAGATAAAGAAGAAATAGAACACCTAAACAGACCAATTACAAGCAGCGAAATTGAAATGGTAATCAAAAACCTCCCCAAAAACAAAAGCCCAGGACCTGATGGATTTACAAATGAATTCTACCAAACATTCAGAGACGAATTAGTGCCTATCCTTCACAAACTCTTCCAAAAAATTGAGAAGGAAGGGACAATACCAAACACGTTCTATGAAGCCAACATTACACTAATACCAAAACCAAACAGGGACAACACAAAAAAGGAAAACTACAGGCCAATCTCCCTAATGAACACTGATGCAAAAATCCTCAATAAAATTTTAGCTATCAGAATCCAACAATGTATCCATAAGATAATTCACCACGACCAAGTAGGATTCATTCCAGGGACACAAGGATGGTTTAACATCCGAAAATCAATCAGCGTTATCCAACACATCAACAAAAAGAAATATAAAAACCATATGATAATATCAATAGAAGCTGAGAAAGCTTTCGACAACGTGCAACACCCATTCATGATAAAAGCCCTTGAAATTCTTGGGATACAAGGAACATACCTCAACACCATAAAGGCCATCTATGACAAGCCAACAGCCAGTATCATTCTCAATGGTGAAAAGCTGAAAGCAATTCCATTAAGATCTGGAACAAGACAAGGATGTCCACTCTCACCACTGCTTTTCAATATAATACTGGAAGTCCTAGCCAGAGCAATAAGACAGAGAAAGACATCCAAGGAATCCAAATAGGAAAAGAAGAAGTCAAACTATCACTATTTGCAGATGATATGATAATATACATAGAGAACCCCAAAAACTCCACAGAAAAACTAATTCAACTCATCAATCAGTTCAGTAAAGTGGCAGGATACAAAATCAACATGCAAAAGTCAGTAGCCTTCCTATACACAAACAATAAATCTGAAGAAGAAGAAATCAAAAAAAACCATACCTTTTTTTATTGAAACAAAAAAAATCAAATATTTGGGAATAAATCTAACAAAAGAGGTAAAGGACCTATACAAAGAAAACTATAAAACACTGTTAAAAGAAATAGAAGAAGACACAAAGAAATGGAAAGACATCCCCTGCTCATGGATTGGAAGAATAAACATTATTAAAATGGCCATCCTTCCAAAAGCAATATACAGATTCAATGCTATTCCAATAAAAATTTCAATGTCATTCTTCAAAGAAATAGAACAATTATTGATGAAATTCATATGGAATCACAAAAAACCCCAAATAGCCAAAGCTCTCCTGAAAAAAAAAAAGAAGGGAATGGAGGCATCACACTCCCAGACTTCAAACTATACTACAAAGCCATAATCATCAAAACTGCATGGTATTGGAACAAGAACAGACATACAGACCAATGGAATCGAATAGAAAATCCAGAAATAAACCCACAGATTTATGGTCAACTAATCTTTGACAAAGGAGCAAAGACTATGCATTGGAGCAAAGAAAGTTTGTTCAATAAATGGTGCCTGGAAAACTGGGTCGCTACATGCAAAAGAATGAAGCTTGACCACTACCTCACACCATACACAAAAATCAACTCAAAATGGATTAAAGAACTAGACATAAGACCTGAAACCATAAAATATATAGAAGGAAATATAGGCGAAACACTACGTGATTTGCACATCAAAGACATCTTTACAGACACATCACCCAAAGCAGTGATAGTGAAGGCAAAGATCAACAGCTGGGACTACATCAAATTAAAGAGCTTCTGCACAGCAAAAGAGACAATAACAAAAACAAAGAGAAACCCCACCAACTGGGAGAACATTTTTGCACCCAACGCTAATGATAAAGGACTGATCACAAAAATCTGCAAAGAGCTGATGAGACTCAACAACAAAGAAAATAATCCAGTCAAAAAATGGGCAGAAGAGCTAAAAAGAAACTTCTCTGAAGAGGAAATGCAAATGGCCAACAGACATATGAAAAAATGTTCAACATCACTTGTCATCAGGGAAATGCAAATCAAAACTACCATGAGATACCATCTTACACCAGTGAGAATGGCACATATTAAAAAAACTAGCAACAACAAATGTTGGCGAGGATGTGGAGAAAAAGGAACTCTCCTGCACTGCTGGTGGGAGTGCAAACTGGTCCAACCACTGTGGAGAGCTGTGTGGAGATTTCTGGACCTACTAAACATAGAGCTTCCATATGATCCAGCAATTCCACTCCTAGGTATTTACCCAAAGGACACAGAAACATCAATTCCAAAGAGCACCCGCACCCCTATGTTTAGAGCAGCACTGTTTACAATAGCTAAGCTTTGGAAACAACCCAAATGCCCAAAAATAGATGACTGGATCAAGAAGATGTGGTACATATATACCATGGAATATTACTCAGCATTCAAAAAAGATAAACACATGCAATTTGCAGCAACATGGATGGCTCTGGAAGGGATCATGCTCAGCGAAATAAGCCAAAAAGAAAAAGAAAAATACCCGATGGTCTCACTCATAGCAGGAATCTAGAAAACTTAAATAAGGGACCAGGAAAATGAATAACTATAAGAAAGTGAAAATCAAAATCAACAAAAAACTATGAACCAGAGACACCTTTAGGGGGGCGGGGCGGGAGGGGAGGGATTGGGGTCAGAATGGGGGGGCTGCAATTGTATGGGGAATATAAAAATAAAATTTATTATTTAAAAAAAAAAAAGTTTGTGACTTACTAAAAAAAAAAAAAAAAATAAGAAGACACGGTATTTAAATTCAGCCATGTTTTGAAATTTAAAATTGCAAAGATATTTTATAGGACTTAAAAAATTTTGCCCCTAAAATTAATATGGATACATATGAAAGATTAACCCCTAACACAGAAAAATAAAAGATGTAAAATTTTTCTAAGTATGGAAATTCAAAATAAAAACAAGAAAATTTAACAGAAAGCACAAATCATTATATTTCTTAAATATAAGCAGAAATCCAGTATACAATTGTGCTTATTTTCCTGGTGTAAAAATATGCTATTTATTTCCTGGCTGTTTTCTCAATTCTTTTATGTAGATTTAGTCAGTAGGTCTGTTTAGGTTTAGAGTCTCTCACACAAATATATTGCTTAGTTGTATAATTTCTAACCCTGAATTGCATAATTTCAAACACAAAGGTAGTGTTAAGTCAAATATTGACTTTTTTTGTTTTTTGTTTTTAAAGACTGCCTGTATTTATTATTGTTATTATTATTGTTGTTGTGGTTATTATTATTACATATTCTTTACATCATTCTAAAGTGATGGTGGGAATTTCACAGGGACAATAACTGAAATGAGAAAGCATACATTGTAAAAAAGAAATACTGACTTTTTACCTTTTTTTGGTCATGATAAA
Source organism: Talpa occidentalis (assembly GCF_014898055.3). Taxonomy (NCBI): domain Eukaryota; kingdom Metazoa; phylum Chordata; class Mammalia; order Eulipotyphla; family Talpidae; genus Talpa; species Talpa occidentalis. The sequence continues at coordinate 110,664,131 of NW_026555331.1, read as the reverse complement.
AGGGAACAGGTAAATTCATTCTTATTTTATACAGTAAAGAAAAGGAAGCCACTGATTTTGTTATAAAATTTGAAAACAGTCTGCATAAAGTTTCACTTAAGACTGCAGGGAAGAAGTTGCTCTTCAAAATGTGACTTGTAGTTATACTTTATTAGATGAACCTTCTTCCTTTTTTCAGGTTTCTTATGAAGATGTGGATCGTCTGAAAGGATTGGCAGTTATTGAAAACATGAGGGTTCCCCACTTCTTGCAGGACCATGACCGATACATGGAACATTTGGAGAAGATTATGGAAGTGAATGAACTGACAGATAGGGAACTGAAAGATCTTATATGTTAATTAGCATTCTTGCCAACATAGCTGAGTTATTCCTCTATGTATATTACCAATTAGGTGCAGTTAGCACCAACAAATTTATAAAAGAAAAATGACTTAGTTTACTTGAGTTTTCTCAAAAATGGTCTGCAATATGCAATTGAAATTTTAGGTTTAAAATTTGGTAATGTTTCTGTAGGCTACAGGAGAAAGTTAGTCTTATTTTCATCTGAATCTCAACTGTCAGATGAAAATACTACTGATGAGTGTTTTTGAAGAATCTTGGTCAAATTGAGCAATAAGTTTCTACCTGAACAGTAAATGCTGGTCTTAGGGCTTCTGCTTTAGCACCAAGAATACTTGTGAGTAGAGATTGACTTCCAGTATTGTTCACACTCCAGGGCTACATTTTGTTTGACAAATAGCAATTATTCTCCTTTGAAAAGTTACTTTTATTATATCCCAAAAAGCTAGTTCTATGTAATATTTCTTATTTCTGCTAAGCGATGCTTAAGAGGGGAGAAGTATTTTTAAAAGTTTTCATTAGTTCTTTATTTTACATATTATCATTTCACCTTATCAGCTTCTAGGTGCTAAAATTAGAGAATTACCTCAGTTTCCCTTATTATCTCTTATCTCTGTTTTCATATGCTGAAAGTTATTATACACCTTCAAAAAATTTTTTAATTTTTATTTTTTTAACACCTTCAAAATTTTAACCAAATTTTCTTAGGATCTTTCTCACTACATTCTTTTATATAAATAATAAATTCAAGTTCCAGAGAGGTTTGTCTACAGAAATGAAAATAGTTGTGTAAGAGAGAAGGTACTCATCTTTTTATTAAGTAAAGCTACTAGTAAGGGACAAATAGACTGATCACATAGGAGCTAGATGTTGACTGGACAGTGTCTATGGTAAATTTGACCATGGTTTGAAAAGTGGAATTTCTGAATGTTGTCATTTGATAAATTGATTTTATGATGCTGCCTCGGTGTATTTTATCAAAATTTCATCATCCTATTAATGACATCATTTGAACTTACTTTTGAAGTTACATTTTTTCTGCTAAAAGTAATATATCTAGCTCTGTAATGTATCAATGTTGATATATCCTTGGAGATACACACACACACACACACACACACACACAGGATCAAATGGCTCCTCAAACAACTAATTTGAATGATCAGAAACAATACTGGTGTAGTAAACACCATTTAAAACGCTGCTGTGATTACTACCCAAAGCTATTTGAGACTTTTTCTTTACCTCAATTCAGACTGAAATATGGTGCTAACACTGTTAGATGTATACTGCAAAGCCACATTTATGCTAGAAAATATTTTAGAAAATCTTTGCAAGCTATGTAATTCCTCTCTTTCAAATACCTAGAATGTTGCAGCAAATAGGATATACAATTAGAAGCTTGGTGGTTCTTGCTTCTAGAACTACTTCCATCTCAACGTTGGCAGTAGCAAGTCAGACCTTTTGCAACATTTAAAACGCCCACATACGTGTTTGACAGCTTGGAGTGTGGCCTGCACGTTCTATGCAGGGTTGGGGGCCCAGTGTGCCAATGCTAACCAGACATGGGAAAACCACCCTTTACTCCTCAAACATTATTTCCTTGTAGCAGAGTCATGCAGTTTCAGCTTTGTCTAGTGTTTTCTGACTTCATCTTTAAACTTATCAGAGTGTGATTATGAAAATGGTGTCTTATTAACTGGAACGAAAAAGTATAGACAGAGATAGCAAACTTTATGTCTTGTAATTTAAGCTCAAATAACTGTAAATTCAACATTTGTAGGCAATAACACCATTGATCTTTTACATTATAGTTTAAATATAAAGGAAAATCACAACAGCCTTAATTTCCTACTGGAAGGATTATTTGCAGTGGTTCTAGTCCCTTAACTAAAGAATTCTTGCCTTACTTCTTTGGTATAAAGATAAAAACACGAGTACTATCTAGACAAAAAATGAACTTAAATCACATTGATTGTCTTAAGCTACTTTAAAAGTTAGCAATGAACCAAAAATTATTTCAGATTAGCATAAATACTTGAAGAGCTCTAATCTTTAAAAGTTCGTATTGAAGATTAATGTTTATTCTCTCTCTGGAAATAGCATTAAGGTCAATTTTGTTCTGTAAAATAAAAATTTCAATAAATAGAAAATTATAATAATAGTACTTGGAAGAATAGTTGAAGATCATATTAATTTTCATTATAATAATTACATGCTATGTAGGATATTGAGGATTAGAATTTCATCAGTTTTGTAATTTTTAACATATGGTTGTTTATCAGATAAAAATTCTCACACTTAGGTCTTCACATGAGAGAGGACTTAAAAGTAATATTTGTAAACATAAATCCATAGTCTTCATGTCTTTATATTTTCACTTTTGTAAAAATATTTAAAATTTGTATTGTTTTGTATGTATTTGGGTATTTTATGTCTAGCTATAATAGAAGTAAATAGTACTGAAGTTCTCAAATGAAATATGTAGATATGTATGCATGCAAAATTCTATTCTTTGAAAATCTAATTATATTTTTATTGTGTTACTGCTTGCTTTTTATTGTGTGATAATTATTGAAAGGACCACATGCACATTCTTCTAGAGAAATAACTACATTTACCACACTTCACCTTTCTTCTAAATAGTTCAGCTTATACTATCATGGGCCATAGGGCAAACAGAAAGAGAGAGAGATGATTTTGTTTTTATTTACTTTGTTCATTCCATAAATACTTAATCAGAATCTGTTGAAGAAGAGGATCTATGCTGAGCACCAACAATCCTCTGATGAGGAAGATAAGAACTGAAATCATAGTCCAGTGGGAAATAGTGTTACAGAACCAGGTTACAGCATGGCCAGTCCCATTCCCAGAGAGAGCTATCAAAGAAACATAAACTTGTTCAAATATGCCCACATATTTGAAGCAGAAAGAGCTAGATCAATTGCAACATGGTGAGCTTCACAGTATTTTATTACCATTCTTTTTGAGGCTTGTCTGAAAACTGAGCAACTTTAGTCAGGAGCAGTAGTAGACCATGAATGCAGCTGTTTGGGTTGTCAGAAGCCTGGAGAGAATCCCTTGAGACCTATAGCAGGTGCTCGAAGGAACCACCATTTTATAAGAATTCAAAGTTTTGCTGGACTGTGAAAGCCTTGTCAGCAGGTTATGATTTCATTCATTTTTGTTCACTCTGATTCCAACAGCTAAAGGAATTAATGCCGGGATGTGAAAAACTAATGTTTGTCAGCTAGCTATGGGAGAACTTTTGAAATATGTTTAATTTCAAGTACACAGAGGGAGGGCCATGTGAAGAGGACACGAGGGTGGCCATCTGCAAGCCAAGGAGAGGCCTGGAATAGATCCTTTCTTTCTGACCCTCAGGAGAAATCAAGCCTGCCAACATCTTGATCTTGGATTTCTGGCCTTAAGAACTATAAGCAATTAGACCTGGGGAAAAAGAGGACGAAGCAAAGAGAGAGTAGAAATTTGAACACAAAGAAGGGATTACTTAGCATTTGTTTCTTTCCAGCCATCCAGTTATCCTAATCAAAGACAACCAACTTCAGAGAGATGTTAGCAACATGACCAACTAAAATACCCCTCATCCAGCTTTCTCAATCTGACTGACATTCATAAAATGTTTTTCATAAAAATGTTTTTGTGGAAGCTTTGGGATCTAGCATCTTATGCCAAGGGAACACATCTTATGTCTTGCCCACCCATGCATCAGGTAATAGGAATACAGAGCTAGGTCACAGCTTGGACTTTGTAGTAGCCCATGAACTGATTACATCCCCCCTCTGCCTCAGTTCAGGGAACCCTGGAAAACACTTAGTCACCCTTGGACAAAAGAGCCTTTGTGGAAGTCCAGGTTTGCAGCAGAGAGGTTCCAACACACCATTTTAACTATAAAAAAAAATGTAAGTTCAGTCTAACTTTGCCTTCCCCCAGGATGGTACATCTTAGGACCCAGAAAGATCTCAGCCCAGCATTTCTCCCATGGGAAATACTGAGTGCAGCTTCCCCAGCTTTGTAGGAAGCTGCCAAAACTCAATTTCTCTCAATTCAGGGTATTGAATTGTGTGTTGCATGACTGGGAAGTGGGAAGAGGCTGGAAAAGAAGCAGATAGGATTCTCAGAGGAGCATTAAAGGGACATACAAGTTACTATGTCACAGATTCCTTCAGGAAGTCTCTGGCCAATACCTTAGCCACGGATATCCCCAACTGACTCATGGGCACACCCAGCTCTGCATGTACCTTAGCATAATTCCCTCCAGATCCATCCAGAATACCCCAAATGGCAATACTTTATCTTTTTCTATATAGCTAAGTAGGGTTCCATCATGTATATATCAGTGATGGACGACATGTAAGACAGTGGTCCCAAAAGACTAGATCAATAGTCTACATTATATGACCTAAAAGAGTATTAGGCTATACCATTTAGGTTTGTGTAATTGCATTCTATGAAGATCATTCAAAGACAAAACTGTTTAGCACGCTTGTCAGAATGTCTCTCCATCATTAAGTGGCACATGACTGTATACCACCTCTTTATTCATTCATCCATCCATGGGCACTTACGTTGTTTCTGCATCTTGACTATTATAAATGAAGGGGTGTATATAAGATATGAATTCTTAAAGTTACAATGGTTCTTTAAAAAAACTGAAGGAATGGTAATTATGTTTCGGTTTAATTTGGCAGTAATTTCAAGAGATGGTGGCGCTCTGGAAATTTTTATTTTTCCAACATGAGAGAAACCAGAAAAAAATCATAACACGATATATATTAAATTCTTAAGAGCAGCAAATATGTGATGACCTAATGTATAAATATCTCACATTTAGACAATATATATTTGCTTCTCTTTTAAAAATAATGTCGGTTCATACTTACAGTATTTCCTAGATAATTACTGTATTATCTCCAAGCACATTAAGTAGATTGGATCCTAGAGATAAAATAACCTACCTTGATTTAAGAAAATAATAATTATGTCTTCGATTGGAATATCTAGATCTACCTGAGTTATTCAAGCACCAGCAGAAGTTCCAGTGAATTTCTGGATGCCACACTGAAACTCTCCACTAGGGGGACAGCTAGGTTTTCTTTTTTTCCTCTCTCCCCTCTTTCTCCCTTTTAATATTTTATTTTAGGCTGGAGGTCCTATAGATGACTAGTTAATCTTACTATTGATTGCTGGAGCTAAATCTAAACATAAACTGATTTTAGGCAAGCATATCCCTTCTACAAAAGATTTGCATATTACTTTAAAGAGCTCCAGTGAAGGAGTTATTGAAGTCTCCTGAAGGCCTGTTCTAATGTTTTCCCTTCTGCCCAATTTAACTCTCTTACTTACAAGTTTATCATAAAATTCCTTGAGATGAATTTGGATGAAAAGCACTATTTACACTCTGTGTATAAATATATATTATATATGTATATTACTGTTAGTTGGAGTCTTGAGAGAGATCTTCAAAATATTTTCAATGTGTCTATTTGAAATAAACAATATCTTGATTTGTTGTTGCAATTTGAAATGTAGATACTACTTAATTTCATCACAACTTCCTAGCATAATTACCTTGATACCGCTCAGTAAAACCAGTTTTGTTTTTTCTGTTAGAGAAATGAAAGAGAAGGAGATATTGGGAAAGATAACAGAACCCATGGACAAAGAGAATTTTTAACTTGACAGCAAACAATGGCCCATACACTGAGCTCCCCATTGTTTCTGGGTCACAAACAAGGCTAGGGAATTCTTGATTTCTAATATCAAGCCCCACCTGGCTCTGATATACAACAGCATTGTGGGACCTTCAGGTCTTCTGTCCCAGAACCAAGATTCCCAATAACAATGCTGACTTTAGATCCCTTACGCTTCCAGGCTGTCATCAAATAAAACACTGAGAATTACATGAAGACATATCTCCTCACTTCAAACCCCCAGTAAATGTCACTTCCAGCCCCAGGTAAATAGACCTCTGATAACCTGGGATTCCTGAGGTCCTTTGGGCAAATATCCAAGATGTTCAGGGTTAGGTAATCAACTAGATTTGTCAGGGACAATACTAGGCTTTGAGAAGGAGGACATACTATATTTTGAGGATGAGAACTGGCTTCCAGGGATAATCTGAAAGGTCCTGTGAAGGCCTGTTGGTCTGAGGGTTCTAAGCGATCATTCTTCCCGGCACCCTTCCACTCACAGGCCATAGGAGAGAAATGCTCCTTGTCACCAGGCCATAGGAGAGAAATATGAAAAAAATCATATTTTAGAAAGTTCTCTGGACCATTGGACTTAGATAAGCAAATGATAAAGAATCATCTTTGGAAAAATTCAGAAGAAATGTTCAAAAAAATTCCTAGAGCTCCAGATAGTAAGGATTTACTCAACATCAGCTTTGAACACTGGCCTTGCACTTAGTGATTCAAGTAATGAAAAGATTGAAGTAATGAAAAGATTGCTTTCAGTCTATCATCTCTATTAGAGCAGCACAAACGAGGGCTCTTAATAAGGCAACAGTAACAATGCTGCTGCCCTTGGTCAACTTCACTGTTTCCGCTCCCTTGTGATCTCATACCCAGGGCGCAGGAGCTGTTCTCCCTGCTGAAGGAATGAATCACTGACCTGGTCATGAAATTCACACTTGAATAAAATACCATATTTTGTCTTGATGATTTGGTCACCCCCATTTCCATCCTCCTTAGTATTATTTATAGCAGGTTCAGTCCAATTTCTAGTCTGTTTAAATGAAATTCTCTTCCCCACCCCAGGACTCAACACAGGTACTTCTTAAATAATCTCACTGATTTTCTGGATCACTGGCAGAACTTTGTCAGAGTTCCATCATCAGACTGGGTTAGTGCTTAGAAAGTTGCATGCCAGAAAACTCCCAGGGAGAAAGGGAGGTATAGCTCAACACTGATAATCTCTTTTAAAGCACACAACTTGGTGCCCTGTTGGTGAAAAGGTAAAGTCATCCCTGGTTTAAAAAAAAAAAAAAAAAATGCCACTCAATTCTCAAAGAAGGTAGAGACTATCACAGGATCCAGAGTGGGCTGGGCCAAGCAATCAGATGCGCTCCTTCAGTTTCTGACTCACTTTTGTCCAACGCAGCTAGCACTTATGCCATCACATCAAAGGCCAGCCAACTGCAAGCACTCATCACAGGAACCAAGTCCCTATTGCTCCTCACCCCCAACATAATCACTGAACTAGACCACTTGCCACAATTGAAGTCGGCAGGACATGTAGGCCAGTCCATGTCTCACTGTTAGGGGGAAAAGGATGTCCCAAAGCTATTTCCATATAGGCTTTGTAGACTCCACCCCCACCCCAGGTCAAAGCCAAAGACACTGGGAACTCCAAATCCCATCACCACCAAAGGGAAGGTGACTGGGATCTGAGGGTGGGGTTAAGCAGCCAGGTGGATAGAAAAGGCAGACACGTGGGCTTTGGGGGACCCCATTTTGGGCTCTCCACCAGCTGCAGCGTCCCGCCAGCTCTGAGCGTGACTTTGGGTTTCCAGGTCGTCGGATCGGGTAGGACGCATTAAAGACTTTATTTCCCTATTTTCTCCCTGAGTTGTACATTTTCCTTATTTCCTTTCCTCTTGTAAATAAACCTTTTATTAACCTTTTTGTGTGTGTGTGTAGTAGAGTATTTATTAAGTCCCTTTAAAGCGCGCGGTTGAGGACCCACAGCCAGGAACCCGTTTAATATCGGGGTTGCTCTATAACATCACCACTGACTATTGACTGAACTTGGCTGGCCAACACAATTAGGTATTCCCAGACCCAAAAGCGGAAATGAAGTCTGCCTTAAGCAGTTTGACATCCAAATACAGAAAAGGCAAGCAGGTGGGTAGTTCCTTCTGAGCCTTTTCTCTCTTTTTCCTTCTAGGTCACCTGGCAGGAGGGCGGCAGTGAGCCACCTCCACACAAAGAGACAGGCGGCTCTCCCACCACAAAGACATGCTCTCTTTTCTTGCCCCTCTCTTCAGCAGACATTTGAACTTCATTGTATTCACAGACCTGAAGTTTCCATGTTGAAAGCCCAACATGGGGCCTCCCCGGTGGCGCAGCGGTTGAGCGCTGGGTTGCGAAGCTGCCCGCAGCCTCTGCGGCGCCGGTTCCATCCCCGGCTGCTCCCCGGCCACCGGAGGAGGGTCCCGCATGGCGCGCAGACCTCTCCTGCCACCCGCTGCTCCCCTCAGCAGTGTACTTCAGTCCTTCTGCCTGCTCTGCTCCCCGCTCTGGCGAATCCGCTCACCCTCCCGCGCTTCTGACTGTACCCAATGCTTGTATAAATCAATAAATAAAATCTTAAAAAAAAAAAAAAAGCCCAACATGGCCACCAGGCACCCAGATGCCACAGGGGACCCCAGACAGCACCTCACCTCTGCCTTTGAAGCTCGTCCTTGCTGGTCCATGGGTCAGTGGCCTGCAATGGTTAGGGGGCCTGGCCACCCCTGACTCGTTGCCATCTCTTCTTTTTGGTCTATGTGCTTCTGGGGCAAGACCAACTCCCAGGTCTGCCTGAGCTACAAAGCCTCCCAAGCAGCTTCCAGAAAGCAAGGAGCCAGGCGAAAAAGTCTGGGGCCAGTCTCTTTTGCATTAACTCCGCCTGCCTTTGTTGAGGTTACTGGCTTCCGACATCTTCCTTATCTAATCGTTTTGCCCTGGGCCAATAGCACTGCTTAGCACAGTAAACCCCAGTTGTAATTCTCCCCATCCCCAAACAATAGTCATTTAATTAAATAATTCAGCCTAATGGAAGTCAGTTGTGCACTTAGGCGAGTCCTCTCCAATCATTGTTAATGGGGGTTTGGCTTGATAAATAAACACCATTAGGCAGACCTGAAACAAAGGCACTAGGCAACACCCACCATATGCAGTTTGACCCTCAAGTTAGGGTTGCCCCCACCCTAACTGGTGGCTTCTTTTATGCCCAGTAAACTCTGCCTTAAGGTACTGTAGGCACTTTGTTTTTAGGCACTTGGCATAATTTTAAGCAGTGTTTTCATCTCCCTGCTCCCCCACACCATTTGGGCTGTGACATCTGAATCTTCATGGTGTGGGTTCACACAGAAGCATCTCCCTGTGCTTGGCCCGGTGCTTCACACACTGCATCTGTGTCACCACGGTCATTGCTCAGAGTACATGGCAGCTAGGATTCAATAGGATTGTCCAGACAGAAGGAAACCCCATTTCTGTGACACATAATGCCATTTCTTTTCTTTTCTTTTTTTTTTTTTTTTGTGGGACCCTCGCCAGCGGCTGGGGAATGAACCCAGCGCTGCAGAGGCTGCCGGCAGCCTCGCAGCCCAGCGCTCAACCACTGAGCCACCAGGGGAGGCCCCATAATGCCATTTCTTGATGCCATCTTGCCTGGCACCAATTGCTGTCCTGTCTTATCACCGACTGAAAACTCCCCAAGACCTTCCAATCACCATACACTCCTGTCATCCTCTACAAGAAGGTTGGCCACCATGGGAGATGATGGTATTGATGACAATGTTTCATTTAATATTTCCTTAAATTTTTTATGACAAGGTAGGTAGAAATAGCTCCTTATTATCCAGATAAGGAAATGGAGGCTCAGGAAAGATCAGGTAACTTGCCTAAAGTCACACCAATTGTAATTTCCACATGAGTCTAAACAGGAGCCTAGGCCCATATCACCCTTACAGCTAAGCTCTCTGTCCCACCCATGACTTCCTTACCTTCCTCCCACTAGTACAAACTTGCTGGGGCCACAAGTCCTACTCCCCAGGGATGTATCCATGTCAGAAGAGGAGCTCTGCTCCTCACATGCAGATCCTGCAGTTTGGAACCACAAGTGGGAGTGAAGACTTTGGCCTTGGATCCCTGCGGAGACCCTCCTTCCTCCCCTGTAGAAAGCTCCTCCACCTCTAAACCCTGCGCCTGCCTCGGGGGACCTTAGGATGCGTCCTTGCAGACCTCTCAGGGAGGCACGCAGCCCAGTGGGTGGAGATGGGCTCTTTTCTGAGGGACAAATATCCCTGGGGACTATCAATTAGGAAAAGGACAAGGTGCCAGATAGAGGCAGAATTCAGATTACAGTCTCAGATAGCAGCAGAGCTCCAGCCATCCACTTCTGTCCCCACTCTGAAATTCTGCTAGTTGAGCAACCTACTTAAGGGTCTTCCTAAGCAGCAGGGCTGATCTTTGTCAGGAGGGGTTAGGCAGGGAAACCTCTCTAATGTTCCCCAAGGTGAAGATGAGGGGGCTCTGCTTGTAGGTTTATGAATTGGCTTTCTGGTCCCTGGATTGTTTGCTTGCCCTCCCTAAGTCTTTGATGAGACTGGTTTTCTGCCCCAGCCTGGGGTCAGCTGTGTGGTGTGTGAGAGCATAAAGGGGTGAGTGGCCTTGAGGATGCTGGTGGTGGGGGGCAGCTTTAGGGAGGAAATTCTGGAACCGGTGCTGAGCTAGAAGAGTCTGGCTTGCTTGCTGCGAGCACCACCTCCAGCCATCATCAGCATGTGGCTGGTTAATTTTTGTTAAAGGGACAACTTGGCTTTCTTTAAAGCAATGGTAGATACAAGAATGTATTGTTTTCCCAAACTGCTAGGTGGGGCTGCCGCACAGCCAGGTCTGGGCAGCTGCAGTCTGCAGAAGCACACTGAAGACTTGCACACCCATGGCAGAAAGCCAGGAGTCTTCTGCCCCTCTCCCTGCCCTGCCCCAGGGCCCAGCCTGGGTGTACACATGGTGTGATTAATGAAGCAAAAGCAATTCAAAGGCTTTAAAAATATCCTTTCTTCTCTTCCCTCTATAATTTTTATTTTACTCTAAATATACATATTTTAATTTCCCCATTCTAGAATTAAACCCTCAATCACCAGAGTGACTCTGACCTAGCAAAATACCCACTTTAGGAGTGGCATCAAGATAAAGAATGATAGGAATGAATCACTTCCACTTGTATACCCCACTGTGGTGAAAACTTCACTCGACTTTGTCTACCAGGAACTGTGATAATTAGTCTGTTAAAAGTATAAATGTTCTATTGTCTATTTTTTTCTTGGCTTGGACCTTTTATTGTTTATGCATGTATTTCATTGTCATTATGTAACATCTCAAATATACATGAAATAGAAAGAAGAAAATATCATGAACCTATGCTCCTGTTCCCCAGCTTGAACAATTCCTTTTGAAAAATGAAGTACCTTTGGATTTCAAGCTCTGCCAACCCTCTTGAATTTACCAAATTACCAGTGGAGAGGGAAGAGATGGGCCATCCATTTATTAATTCACCTTAAAACTTGTGGTTCTGGAAGGTTCTATGAAAATCCTGCTTTGTGGGCTATAGGGTGGGATGGACAGTCCTGCAGCTGGGGGCCAGACTACAGTTGAGAAGAGCCCAGTGCTGAGGGCAGAACAGGCTAGAATGGGAAGCCCTCAGCTCTGTTGCTTCTCAGTAGCAGTTAGGGAGTCATAGTTTGGGCCCAATTACGTTTGGCTCAGGAGGTCTCCTGGCTGCCCCTGAGTCACCCCTGCTACATCTGTTGACAGAAAAGGGCAGCACTGTTGCCAGCAAAACCAAGCCAGATGGCTGTGGGCCCTGCAGTCTCCTCTACAGAGAGGGATAAACTGTCTCTGATCACAGGGTCTCTTGGGGGACACTGGGCAAGAAAGGGAGGTTCCACTGAGGGAGGAGGGGCGGAGCTCTTGTCTGCTGTGATGCTCTGTGGTAGGGAGACCTGGGAGGCTGCCAGGGCTTCAACTGGGCTGGGGGAGGGGGAGTTTCAGAACTTCTAGCACTTAATTCCTTCACCCCTGCCCCTCTAGGAGCCTGGTTCAGTAGCAGGGGACGCACTTAGCTTCTCCAACAAAGTGGCTTTACTGTTGGGTCCTACTCAGACATCCCTGGAAGGCAGAAGGAAGAACACGATAGGGGAGGGAAGATTCTAGAGATGCTCAATGTGTACAGAGCTGGAGAAGGTTGGGAGTTTAGGGATAATCCAAAAGGGAGAGGTCAATTCATACACTAGAATATTATTCTGCAATAACAAGAAATAAACTATCACCCCACCCCAAAACAAACAAACAAACAAAAAACCAAAAACCCCAAGACCTAGAGGAACTTTAAACGCAGGTTGCTTAATGAAGAAGCCAATCTGAAAGGTCTACAGACTATATGATAGTCTGAAAAAGACAAAGCTAAGGAGACAGTAGAAAGACAAATGTTTTCTGGGGTGGGTGGGTGTGGGGAGATGAATAGGTGGAACCCAGTGGATTTTTAGATCACAGAATGATTCTGTATGTTACTGTAATGTGGATGTCATTATACATTAGTCAAAGGCCAATTTTACATTAGTAAAAGGACTGCATGTAAACTACTGGCTGCATTAAAGGGTATTGTTTCAATGCTGGTTCATCAGCGGCAACAAATGTTCCACACTAATGCAAGATGTGAGTGGCAGGAGAAACTGTAGGGGAACTGGGAACTTTGCTTTCTACTCAATTTTTCTATAAACCTAAAACTACTCTTAAAAATAATGTCTATTAATTACAGGCAACAATAAAACAAATAAAGCAAAAGCAACAACCCCCCAGTCCAAGGTAAAACCTAGGAGGTCTGGGGCTAGACTAATAACAGCAGTTTCTGCAGACAGGGTTCCAGTGATCTTGACTGCTGGGTGTTAGGAGCCACCAGGGCTGAGATTGCCCTGCAGGAGATGTAGCTGTGGCAACTCTGCTCCCAGTCTCTGGCTGAGACTGAAGGCGCTTCCCGAAGTCCTGTAACTGGATTACTTTTCCCCTCATCTTAGTTAAGAAGACTTATCTTTGCATAACTTTAATGCAAAGACATACCTGGCTCGCAGGATTTGGGGCATCTGATTGGTGATGCAGGTGGAGGTTTGAACTTTAGGTGAGACTCTATGGTCTGCTCCACTGGGAAGTACCCTTCCCTACCACCAGGATTTCTCATTCTTCCTTGGTGGCTTTCCAGAGGCACAGCCTAACCCCAGGGAAGGTGCTGTTTACCCTTCCACTGGAGAGATGCCCCAGAGAGTGGGCATGACTGATATCCACATACCTTCCGAGCCCCCACAAAAGAGCTTTCTTCCTACCCCTGTCTAAAGCCAGGTACCTGACTGTGGTCTTTGGTGGAAAATGGGCCCTTTTCACTGCCATCTGGCCCTGCGGCCCAAGTCACTGGATTTACACTGCAGTGATGGCAGCTTCAGGTACTGCTCCACGTCAAGTCTTTGGTGTGGAAGGAGTAGACCTTCAGCTTTCTTGGCCAACTGGAAATCACCTAGGTCATCTGGGCTCATGATTCATAAATTCATTGTCACTGTTGACACTTGACAGCACGAGTGTTGTTGAACCAGAGCTGCTGTGTTGTCACAGGATTTTGAGTTTTGTGATCTTTGGGAGGTTAGGCTCTGTAAGCCTTATTATAATCATGATCTCATGGGGACTTACGGGAGAACCCAACTTGGCTCAGGGGAGGGTGCTTAGCATGTAAGGCAGTTAACATGTGCTTGAACCCCCATACCTCCACCAATGACCCTTCCTCATCACTGCCTGTGGCTTCTGGATCAACAGCAATTCCCAAAAAACAAGAGTGTGCCTCTGGGCTGGGAATCAATTTGAAATGAGAGTGGGAAGGTGGAGAGGAAGTGATTCCATTCAGAGAGAATTCTTGTCCAGCACAAGGGAATCTATGCTGAGTGCCTGAAACTCCAAGGTAGGCAGAGATGATGACATAATGACATAAAGGAGGGTCTGGGTTGGAAGAGGTGCCCCTGCAAGGTCTCAAGAGGGGATGTAAACGGAGCAGGTTCCCTGATGAGGTGCACTGTGTTTAGGATGCCAAGGGACACAGCCCCACACAGAGGCATTTAAAGTGGGCACCCACCCCAGGGGTGCTCACTGCAGCCAGGCTCATTCACCTCAGTTTATTTTTACAAAACAAAATGAAATATCACCACTCGGAATATTGGAGGGGCATGCTCAATCACAGGTAAAAGCTTTATGTAATCTGCAGCCCGAACAACACACACTGGCGGTCACAAGCGGGCGCTCATTGCCTGAGCAGGCCTGCAGCTGCCCGCTCACTCTTTTCCTTCGGGCCACCACCACCATCTCGGGGATGCCGGCCCTTGTCTGTTGAGGGTGGCAGCATCCCCAGACTAGCAAACATTTCAGTTCTCTCCTGGGCTTTTGACTTGCCCACCTGGCACCTGTAGGGCACAATGTGCTCTGGCCCCCATTCAAGGTCCAGAAGCATCCACAAAGAAGACAGGAGGGTCAAAGCCCAGGTGCTGATGTCAGAAGGAAGAGTGAAAGGCAGTTCTGGCTCCGCAACTTCACTGAGAAGGGCAGACTCCTCTCCTGTGTCCTCTGGGGTCAGAAAGTAGGAAACCCATTTGTTGTCATCATCGCTCATGCTTAATGTTGGCCTCACTTCGCTCCAGGGTGACGCTGTTGCCATTCCTTGGACCCTCTTTCTTGTTCCAGTCCTTCTCAGCATATAGCTCGGCTAGCACAGGGCAGTGCTCAGATGCCACTCCGCCCCAGGACCAGTTGTCTGGAATCCACGGGTTTGTGAGGCCTTCTCGCACCACAGCCCAGTGACCTGAAGGGAGAGGAAAGAGATCCAGAAATCAGGACAGGTGGGGTCATAGCTGGCAGGTGGAGGCCAAGGCTGCATGCCTGCAGGACCCGGATCCCTGACAATGATTCTTGGCCTGTGACACAAATGAAATGTCTCTGCTAATTTGATTTTTTAGACGAGTGAGAGGTTACTGGTTAGGCACTGAAACTACCCAAATATAGGCTGCCTGCCCATTCCTGTACCTGTTGGCCTACAGTTGACCTCCTCCTCACCACTTCCAAATTGACTAATAAGAGAAGTCTTTGACACAGGAGCAAATGTCTCACAAAGATGTCCAAAGCAAAGGTCTTATTTTGCAAAGCTAAGACACTAAGAGGGGAGAGGAGGAAATAAATTCTAAAAAAAGGGTAAAGAAACTTACAGAGGTTTATGAGAAGGTAAAGTTATTTTACTTCAGTTAGAAATATATAAGGGCCTCCCTGGTGGCACAAGTGGTTAAGACACAACCTAAGAATCTATTCGCAGCCACTGTAGCATGAATTCGATGCCCGGCCAGGGAGCTACCCACATGGCGCAGACCTCCCCTGACTCACCCACTGCTCCCCTCACCAATGTATTTCAGTCATTCTGCCTGTTTTGCTCCCCACTCTGTCTCTGGTGAATTCTCTCACCCCTCACATCTCTGGCCTCCACCCCGGTTCTTATATGCATAAATAAATAAATCTTAAAAAATAAATAAAATTATTTAGAAATTTATGATTTAGAAATATGTGAAGTGGGCGCTACATTGGAAAACAATAAACCAAAGTGACAGAGCTGGTTCTGAGCAGTTGGAAAGCACAATGTGGCCTTGGCGTGGTCAGGCAGTGTCAGGGCCGGTATAGGTGTACCCAGGTGTGGGGTCTGGTTGACACTGAACCTGCCCTGATGACAGCTCTGCCAATGGCAGCTCATCCCTGCACCTTGGTTTCTGCAGTTTCACAGCAAGGGAACAGATGAAACAGCTTCTAACTTCTATGCAGCCCTGTGTTCTCAGCTTCGCCAGCTCTCGTCAAGGTAGGTCTGCTGCAGGCACGCTCCTGGTAGCCAGGCCTGCTGTGGGCTGGCCTTTCTCTGGCCAGAAGAATGTATCACACACTGTGTCTTGTCTAATGTGATGACTGTAACCCCCCTAACTCTCCCCACTAAGACACACAGCTTCTGTCATTCTGATCCTCCCCTGACACAATCCTATAGGAAAGTGGTGCCCAGACAGAAGGAGAAGCTGGTGACACAGTCAGGATGGGAAATTCTAGCCCTGAGGATCTCAGCACTGGTTGCACGTTACACTCATGGTGGGGACCCAGCGTTAGAACTTTTTAATTTTCTTATGTCTCACTGAAGAGTAACATGCTTCCCTTAGTACTTAGCAGGACTGAGAACATCTGTTCTTGTCTTACATCAAAAGGTTCTACCGACACTTCTATATTTCTCACTAATGATTTCTTGACCCAAAACCTGCTCAGCAGGTTGGGAGGGAAGGTTGCTTTACAATACTGAGATCACCTACCACATCCAGGTCCTTGCAGAGTCCCCGAAGGCACTTCTGTGCTATGGTGACACAACTGTTGCATCTGTCACCCTGACTGTTGCTCCTCAGAGCACTGTGGGAAGGTGGGTAGATCTCAGGCCACCACACAGTCCCTGAAGGTGACAGGGCATGAGGAATATTTGCTGAATGGTCAGAGACCTAAAAATGGGGCTAAGTTATCAGCTCCTCTCTGAATCAGAGTTCTGCCAGCCTACACTCAGGGACATGCATGGTTTGCGTCTGCTGTAGATCAATGGATATCTTTTAATTACTTTTCACATCCCCCTTCTCTCTTAAAAGTGGCCCTGTTTGAATGATAACTATAGACACCTAGTGATAACCCATAAGCTCCATCCTGTCGGAACAGTTTCTGCAAATCCATTTCTGAACAGGAGAAAGAGCAAGGGACTTCTGCTTTACCTGTGAAAACCTTCTTCAAGCTTTTACTGATCCAGATGTTGTCCAGAGACTTTGAACCTTGAGGGTTCTTGGTGCTGATGTTTGTGAAAGTGTGTGCAGGGACCAGGTTGTGGAATTTTTCTTTCCTCAGGATGTCACAGTCACCGCTGTCTGGCCCCTGGCCAAAATCCCCTAAAACAATCAAGTCTTTTTCCCCTGGAAGTGGAAGAAAGAAAACCAGCAACTTAAGAGGTGGTAGAACTAAAACACTGGCCACAGGCAGCTGTAGGGGGACTGCGCTACTCAGATTTGACTCTCTAGTGTTAGGATAGCAACTTGGTTCTCAGTCTCCCAATTTTTCCAAATTCCTTGTGCAACACCAACTCCTTCCCCACCACACACCACCATCAAAGGGAAAAAATCTTGAAGAGATCAGTAATACATTTGGAAACTGTGTGTGTGAAGCAGAGATCATGTCTGTTGCAGCTCATGGTTCTAGTTTTTTAGCAAAAAAAAAGGCCTAATGGTCTTGCTTAGCTATTTAATAAAAAGCTCAACAAACTTTCAGTGAGCACCTACTTGGGACCTACATATGGGGGAGATCTGGAGATGAGTGAGACACAGCCCTGCTCTCTAGGAGCACAATCTAATTGGAGGGACAGACTAGAAAAAGAATGAGAGCAGAGCACAGGTACAAAAACATTCGTGGAGCCCAAAGAGCACAGGGAAAGGTGGTCAGGAAAGCTCCCTCGAGGAGGCAAGTCCTGCTTTGGGATTTGAAGGGTTGCACAGGAGTGCCCAGACCAGGAAGGATGAGCAGGAACCTGGGTAAAGACAGAGGTTTGGAAACAGTCTGGTTTCCTGGGGGCCGGAAGTGTTCCAGATGTAATTGGGTGCTTTTCTGATGTAGAATACCCGGAAGGAATGCTGGCAATATGAGCCTGTGACAGGAAGGTGTGCTCTAACTGCTGGGGACCTGGGGGAGGTTGGGTATCCCTGGCATTCAGTAAGCAGCTCCTTGCAAGCACCCGTCATGCTGAATACGTGATTTCTCAATCTCTTGCTGTTGCCATATTTCAGGCTGTTCTCAATATTTACTGATGTGAATACTAACATGGACAGCTCACTCAAGAATCTACTTTGTGGCCTTAGTACAGTGTCCCTTTAACGATGCTTGGCCATCATTAAAGTTCTTGATGCATAGTGCCAATCTCCTTTCTAACCCTGATTTCAACTCTTTCCAGCATGTTAAGCAAGTTCCTCTCATTGAGTCCCTCGCCAACACAGTTACCATTAACAGCTAACTTGATATGTGAAAATGGTGTCTCCTTTCTATTTGAGGATAAAATAAGTGATGCACTCTCTCCTTTGGGTTGGAGAATCTACAAAAATCATTTTGAATTCTTTTTCACAGGAGACTTTTCTTTCCCATTTATTCATTTATTCAATTATTAATTTATATCACTATGGACTCACTGATATTTATATTTTGGGTAATAATCCAATGTTTTGTTGCTCAAATTGTTCCAGATTTGGCCATTGGGAACTCTTTTTGTTGACTTCTGTGTTCCTCTGACATACTCCCAAAATGTTTTTTGTTTGAGATCTTCCTTTCTGGCATTAAAAAGGCTCCAGAATAATCTTGTTCACATTTCCTGCCCCAGGGTCTGGAATCAGCCATTTCTCAAAGAAATTCTGGTTCCCTTTTAATTAACATGGTATGAGAAACCAAGATTTGAGTGCAACATAGTTTCCTTGTATCTTTTGTACAGGGTCTTAGCATTATATTTATTGATTTGTAGGAACTCTTCACACATTAAGAATAGAACCATTTATTATATGTAGGAAACTTTTTGGCCTACTTTGTCATTTGCCTTTTCATTAGGTCTATTATCAAACTGAAGTTTACAGAAATTTAAAGTTTCTTTTATGAAGTATAAGCAAATAAAATTTTCCCACATTGCCTCCAAAATAAAACAAATAAGCACTAAGTTCTTCTTATGGTTTCATTCCTTCATTCAATCTTTAACCTAATTGGAATTTACTCTCATTTTCCTCCACAATTAACTTGTCCCAGTAACATTTTTGGAAAATTCCTCTATTTTTTAAACTGAAATGTGATACTTACCTGTCATTTCTAATATCACATGTACCATGTGTCTTGTTTCTGAGCTGCTTTCTATCTTATTGATATATTTTTGAGCTCTTACTATCTTTTATGTTA
This sequence comes from Talpa occidentalis, assembly GCF_014898055.3. NCBI lineage: Eukaryota > Metazoa > Chordata > Mammalia > Eulipotyphla > Talpidae > Talpa > Talpa occidentalis. The sequence continues at coordinate 110,644,996 of NW_026555331.1, read as the reverse complement.
TTCTTTCATTGAAAATGTTTATATATTCTCATGCTTTTGGAATTTTGTGAAACAATTTTTAAATTAAATAAAAATCAACTTTATTTAACATTCCCATCCCCAGCTGGGCAGATGAAGATGTTTCCTGTTCTTTGTGCCTCCTTCAGATATTCTAAGAACATATGAACAGATGTGCATATTTATTTTCACATAAATGACAGCAACTTTCCATATAAGTTCCTGTTGGTGTTTTTCACTTGTCAAAACATCCTAGAGATGAATCTGCTTCAAATAAGCAGTTTCAGACATTTTCTTTTCAAACATGGCATCCTGTAGGAATCCTTGAAAGCAGAGTGGATTAAAGTAGAGATGCTGTCATTTGTATGGAAAGAGAGGCCTTAAGGAGCCCTGGGCACAGCAGGGGACTCTGGAAACATTAACACAAGCGTCCTACCCCCAGAAATGGAGTTCCCCTGCAGGGATTCTGACTCAGAGTGTCTTCAGTGAGTCTGTTCTCAGTATCCTTAAAGCTCTCAGGGAGTCCGGAGGTGCAGTCAGGCTTGGGAACCACATTCAGGGCAACAAGGGATCAATTCTCCAGCCACTGCAGTAAACACAGGGCCTAGAAAGGACAGAGATGTGGACTCCAATCTTCTCACCCAACAGCCTGCTCTAACTCTTTTTCTTTGTGTTCTTCAGAAAAAAAAGTGTTATACTTCATTTTATGACCACACTTCTGAGAGTTTCATATTTTTTATTTTTATTAAGAATAGGAGAGTCTATGTTTTCTCCCAGTATATCTCTTAGCTGTTGATAGACATCCAAAGATACCCATTGCTGTATTTTTATTTTACAACTGGACAGTTTTCAATATCATAATGGGACTAATTTTTAAAAAAATTTTCTTAAGTTTAAAAAACTGACAATTATATTCTCTAAAACAGTGACAGCTATGTCTCCTTTCCCCCAAAATATTTAAAACTGTGTCGTCTTGTCCAGTGGAGCTAACTGGGAGGATGAGCAGTCATGGTGAGCTGCACAAATAACACAAACCCTATAGAGCAGTCAACTGGAAGACAGTATCTTAGCCCTGTTTTAAAGGAAAGCAGTCAGCTGACTTTGAGAGTGCTAGCCTGGCCTTGCCACTTCTAGTTCTTACCAGGCTTTAGGCAAGTGTTTTAGTACATAAAGAGGGGAGAACCATCCAGTCTCCATTCTTTGGGGGTTTGTCAGGATTAGAAAAGCTGGGGTAAGTACCTGACTCACGTATCTTCTGGAGAGCTCAGACCCTTTCCCTGCAAGTTTTTTGAGTCAGGTTAACAAAAGTTTGTCAAAAAGACATCTAGCAGAAGTTAATTATTTTATCAGTGAGGCTTATCAGATGATTTGGGAACGTGATATTGATCAAATTGTGTCTTCCTGAAATTTACATGCAGAAGTCTTACTCCAGTGCCTCAGGATATGACTATTTTTGAAGACAAGAGCTTTAAAAAAGTAATTAAGTTAAAATGAGGCCATTAGAGTGGCCCTAATCCAATTTGACTGGTATCCTAAAAAGAAGGGATTAGGACACAGACGCACAGAGGGAAAATCAAACAAAGATACAGGGAGAAGGTGCCACCACAATACAAGGAGAGGTCATCCAGAGGAAACAACCCTGCCAACATCTTAATCTTTGGTTTTCAGCTTCCAGAACTGTAAGAAAATATAAGTTTTATTGTTGAAGCCACCAAATCTGTGGAATTTTGTTATGGTAGTTCTAGAAAGGTAACAACGAGCCAAAGTTTTTTCTCTTTAATGTATTTTCAATATTTCTCCTGCAGATTGATATACAAACAAATAAGTGGGACAAGTAGGGAGCATTTCTCAAAGTGAATTCACATTCTGAAAGAACAGTGGACCCCAGGAAGATTCTATACCCCTATTATCTCTGCTAGACCATCACTTTCTGTCTTGAGGTTATTAAGTGGAGCTGCATTTCTGTCATACCTTGCAAAGGTAGTAATACCTTGTAAGTTTAATTTAGGGCTTTAAATAAAACAGCTTATAAGTGAGGGTGAAATGTACCTGAGACACTCCACAAAATGAACATGCTTCAGTAATAATGACTGGCAGGAATGAAATCAAATGTGAAATGACACAGTGAGTGTCACCAGCAGAGGGCACTCATACACTGCAGATAACACTGTCCTCCAGGGGGTGTGAGGGATCAAAGAGATGGAGGGCAGACCTTTCTGGCAGCCATTTATAGCCAACAGACATGTATTCATAGCCCTCATGCTATATCTTAATAACCTTAGCGCTCATGCAGATGAGTCCAAGCTGTCTTGAGAAATTGGTACCAACCTTCAAGGGGAAAGCTAACTTGAGAATATGAGTAACTCAAACCTGGCCAGTGTTAATGACAGTACATTGAGTCCTCACTGTATGCAGAGCCCTTTCAGCAGGGAAGAAGGTAAGAATATGAGAGGTTGAATGACTTGCCTACAGTCACTGAGACAGTCTTCAAATGAAGAGCTTCTAACCAAGCGCTAGAATGGAAGAGCCACGGGGACATAGGCAGCTGTTCATGGAGATCCCTAGTGCCTGGAACAGTGCTGGCTACACACAGACCTTGATAAACATGTATGCAATAAATGGGTGAATGAGGCACGAGAAGCACCTCAGAATTAAGGTGAGTTTATATTTGAAAGGAAAAAAGAGAAAGATTTATTGAATACGAAGGAAAACTGAGAGTTAGGAATAACTGAGGCAGATAATCCCCTACAAAGAGAGAAGTTTTCATTCAATTTCATTAATATCCAATTAATTGTTAGCTGTCACATGACCACGGGATTAAGGAAATGCCCCACCCTGCCCACGGTGCAGCAAAGGTAAATTCATTAGCAGAGGTGGTTCAGCTAAATGCAGACTAAGTCTTCATTCCATGGACCTCTATCAGAGCAAACAGAACCATTTTGATTCTGGCAGACCAGAAAAAGTTTGGGCTGAAAAAACGATTTTGAATACAGGGGAGATGTTGGTGTCCAAAGGCCAATAAACCTAGCACTGTGCAACTTCAGGTATGAAAATAACAGCTTTTCTTGAAGAGCACACCTAGGTTTCTTACAATTTTTTTCTTCTTGTCAAATTAGCCTTGGTGGTGACATGGAGGCAGGTCTTGCCTCTGACAATCCACAGGTGTGTAGAGGCCTGAATTCTCCTAGAAAGCCATCTGTCTGGGGTGGATTCCTCAGTTGTTGCTTTACTTCCCAGAAGCGAGAGGAAAATGTCTGAGGCTGATTTCCTCAGATAGTCCCAGATGCAAAAAATGCTGGTGACAATAGCAGCAGTGGGTGCCCACCAGGGGATGGTCCAACCCAGACATCAAGTTTACTGTGTGTCCTGCCTCACTCTTGCTGAGTTCAAGACCCTTTCCTCAACCCCCAGTGGGGTCTGAAAGAAGAAAATTCCACCAGAGGACCAGCACACCACCTGCTGATGTCAACTGAAACACATTTCAAGCAGAAAGGCCCAGATTTTGCTGATCAAATGATTCTATTTGCTCTGATAGAAGCCCATGGAATGAAGACTTAAGTCTGCATTTAGCTGAACCACCTCTGCTAACCTATTTATCCTTACTGCACCATGGGTAGGCTGTGACATTTCAGGCTGCGACGTTTCCTCAATCCTGGAGTCATGTGACAGTTAACAATTAATTGGGTCATGTGACAGTTAACAATTAACTACAAGCAGGTGGACACAGGAGTCCATATGTCCATATCGGGACACGTCAAGGCCAAGTCAGGCTGTGGATCAATAGTTCCTTGGCAACTTGGAACAATAATCTGCCCAGGTTTTCTGACAAAAACCTGACGACTTCCTGGATATCAGGAAAAAATGGTGAGTGTTTTCTGAGGTTATCAGAGAAGTTATGAACTGACATCTTTTCTTTCTTCTTCCACATAAAGAAAAGAAAAAGCTTGAGATAGAGAACAATCAAAACATCCACAGATTTCTATTGCTATCAAGTCAGCCTTTTTAATAGGTTAGAGACTAACTGTGAGTGAATAATTTCCACACAGCTGCTTTTTGGATGCAGTATCTCAGCTTAAACACTTTTCTAACTTTTTTTAGCCCAAAGACTCATAATTTAAGCAGAATATTGGTCACAGCATATCCTGGCTCAAGATATAAGCTTGCATATCAATGCTCATAGAAGCATTACTCACAACAGCTGAAGGAGGATAACAACAGGACTGTCCATTGACCAATGAATGAAGAAACATGCTCCCTCTATTCATATGTATGCACATGTTTACATACATACTTACATATGTATTTTTATATTTATGTGTATATACTTTATATGCTTACATATTTATATATATTTATTTATTTTTATTTATTTTTAAGGATTTATTTATTCATGCATACAAGAGCTGGGGTGCAGGCCAGAGATGTGGTGGGTGAGAGGATTCACCAGAGACAGAGTGGGGAACAGAACAGGCAGATGCACTGAAATACATTGCTGAGCATCGGGTGAGACAAGAGAGGTTTGCCTCGCCATGTGGATTTCTCCCTGGCCGGCCGGGGATCGAACACATGCTGTGGAGTTCATAATGTTCATAATGTGGTGCTTAACCCCTTGTGCCACCAAGGAGGCTCTGTTTATTTATTTTAAATATGTATATAAGCTACAAACACAGTGGAACAGTATTTGGCCTTAAAAGGAAGGGCATTCTGACACATGCTACAATATGAACGTACCATAAGGACATAATGTAAGCAAAGTAAGCCAGACACAAAAGGACAATTACCATGCAATTCCACTCTAACCTAGAGTAGTTAAATTCATAGAGACAGAGAGTAGAATGGTGGAGGTCAGGAGTTGGGGTGAAGGGGATGAGGAGTTAGCTTTTATGGGCAGAATTTCAGTTTGGGATGAACTGGAGATGGAGCATGGGGATGGTTGTGAATATACTTAATGCCACTGAATTGTTCACTTGAAAGTGATTAAGATGTAAATTTTATGTGTATTTTATCACACTAAAAAAATCTTTCTAAATGTAAGTTTGTGGTTTGACTGAAATAGTTTTGTTGCCAAATCTTCATGAAATCACCCACTATGAAGGGCCAATTTAACAAAAAGGGCTTAGAAAGATAGAGAATATTCGTCAAGACTGAAGAATGTGGAAGAGGATTACAGGTCTCCAGTTGTGAACCCTCACCTAGAAGTCAGTGCTGAAAACCAAACAAATTGAAAACATACCGGTCTTTACGACCATGTCAACTTTTCCTCCTGGGAAACCACACGCAGAAACCCTTGGGGGCAAAGCCTGGGAAACAAAGCCCGGCTTCTCCTGAACTTCTGGCTTTCTAGAGTCAACTCTAGAAACTTCTGGCTTTCTAGAGTCAACGATTCAACTGTCCACTGAGCACCAACTGTGTGCTTGGGAGCTGCAGGGACAGCTATCAAGCCCTCTGGCACCCCTGTGAGATTAGCGCTGTGGGCTCCCTATCAGATGGGGCTTGGTGAGGCATGTTGACTTGCCTGAGGCCCAACAGCTCCCAAAGGAGTAGAGATTAGAATTCAGCTTTCCTGAGCACTTCAGTCATGTTCACTAGGGAGAAAAACTCAATTCACCACTAGCTGGGTCTTCCCCTTGTCCCTGTTACCTCATGTGTCTCTTTAAGGGAAGATCATGTGCAAATCTGCAGGTGGCACCACCATTTGGCTCACCCAAGGCAGCTGAACCCAGCCAGGAGCAGCTGTCATGGTGCTGGGTGTCAACACTTTTTTTCTGATCCTTTTCATCAAAAAGAGCAGCAGAGCTGACACCACGGGACCCATGCACTAGGCCCACTGAGACACGGGTGTCCCCATGCACAGGGGCTGGAGGGACATGGCTCCATGAGAGATAGGGGATGGGATGACTGCTGTGCCCTCTATTCACATTGCTGCTGACAGTCATCCTAGAGATGGGAGAAAGGCAGGAGGAGGAGGCAATTTCCACCTGCCTTGCATGACTGGGAGTTATTGGACCAGCCACGAGACCATTTCCTACCTTTCAGGGTTTCCTGCAGGGTCTGGGCAAAGCCAGCCAGGCGGTGGCCATCACTGTGATTCTTGCTTGGATTCTCACCCCCTGGGAGGGCCAGGGTTGCCAAATGAAGGTTCACAAGGGTCAAGTCGTTACTTCCTATCTGAGCACAGGAAACAAAGCAACAGGGACAGGCTTAGGCATTTCGATATCCATTACTTCCAACAACTCAGCTTCATGCCAACCCTGACCAGGGTAAAACAAACAAGGCTAGCTCACACCCTGTGACCTAATGCCAGGGGGTTCAACCAGAAGATTTTCCTGAGGCACCTGCAGGAGGGAGACCTATCTTGTTCTTTCAGTCCACCCCCAACATTGCACCATCACCCCCCACCTTATGGCCTGGAAACTTGGAGACATCTGGGTTTGTGAGGGGCAGGGGCTTGACCTACATTCCAACCACAGTCAAGCAGCCCCAGCTGGCAGATCACAGGGCTCAGCCCTGTACAGTCTGCAGACTGAAACTGTGCTGGAGTTTGAGAAACTCTCAGGCTCTAGAACTGCTCAGGAGCACACAGAAATGGGGGACTTAAATGTCCAGCTCACAGTTGGGCTTGCTGGGTCTGTGACAAGGGACCTCTCTTGCCTTACCCTGTGATTTCATAGGTAAGGGCCATGGGGATGAGGTATATTGACTGCTGACTTAGTGATCAGTTTTGACTTCTGGTTTCTCTTTCTTCCTGTTGCCGACTTTGGATCATTTTGCTATTCATTAACACCTCCCATGGGCACCCAGGGGAATCAGATACCTCAATCTGCTTGCTGTTCCTGTCTCTGGGAGGACAGATGTGCATGTGGGTGAGGGGTCATCTGGAGATGGCAGCTGTAGGGCCAGGCCCTACAGAAGCTCTTCCTGAACCCCTCCAATTCCAAATGACCCTTCCCCCTGGTAATAACAGGACTCTGCTGCCCCTTAATTTCAAAATTTCCAAATGTCTGATCTCCTTTACCCATGCTGGGAGGACTAAAGAGGTGCTGAAGGTGTTTTAGAAAAACATACCATCTTGGGCTCTGTCACAGAACTTCTGTATGTCTGGGTAGGACCTGGGGAATCCTGACCCTAAGAAAGTCTTCCCAGGTGATTCTAATGTGTGTCAGGTTTAGGGGGTGGCCATCCGCCAAGTTGTGGGAGTTCCTGGGGCTAGAGTCCCACAAATCCTTCTCACTCCTGCCCTAGACAAGTTTACCACACACAGGAACCCTCAGAATATGTGCTGACCTGAGCCTGAGTGAGAATAAAATCATGACAAAAATAGGAGGCTTCTCTGGCTCACAATTGAGAAAGGGCTTTTTCTCTGCCTTAGAAGGACAAGTGGACACTCAGCAACATGGAGAACTACCTTGAAGCGGGCGAGGAACGGGCTGGGACCCGTGGGCTTCCCGTGCCCATTGCTGGGTGAGCTCTCCTGCCAGGCAGCATCCCTCAGCTCCACCCCAGCCGCAGTGTCCCACAGGAATCCCGAGAACCCAGGCCCCTGTGGAGGGGAGAAGGTTAGTTTAGAGAGGGGTCTGTCTGTGGCAGGGCTCAGCCCGGAGCTGGGGGCTGCCAAGAGGAAATGGGGGAACACAACGGGTGCAGGGGCTGTTTCATGAAGGGAAAAAACACACCCCGAAGGCCAGAGCACATTAATTCCCCTCCCCCCAATTTCCCATACTGCCCACTTCAGTGCTTTACATACAGTCAAGCCAAAAATGTCTGGACTCTTTTATTTATGGGGGTGGGGTTTGAGGAAGCCCAGACTAAGCACAAAGTTATTTTTTTAACCATCACATCTCACCAGGCAGCCATTCATATCCCCATCTGCCACATGAATACTCCACTGCTCAGAGAGGTTAAGTAATTTCTCTAAAATCCCCCATTTGATAAATGGAAATGCTGAGAATCAAATAAGACTCAAAAGGATGGGTTTTGCTTACTGATTAATTGCTGCTTACAAATACCAGTGCATAACATCTACAAAATACTCAGTAAATATTTGTTAGACTTAGAAATAGACAGAGGTCAAAGCCAACATTCCCAGTGGTTTGGAACTGGTCAAGGGCATTCCTCAGGGAGATGGGCCCCCACACAGGAGCCTGAAACCCCAGTATAGGGTTCTATGAGGGCTGGCAGAGGGGCAGATGGACGGGGTGGTGCGGGCTGGGATCCAGGCACTTGGTGCTAACCCTCTGCCATCTCTGTCAGTCAGAGAGGCCACTCTGAATCTGACTACTCAGGGCTGTTGCCACAGGGGGACTTCTAGAAAGAGGAAAGGCTTCCCTACTCCCCCATCTCAGCCTCTGGAGGCTCTGCTGCTCAGGTGGGGATCGGTGGTGTCATCTGAGGGGCATGTGATTTGTTTGAAAGGAGAGGAAGTGACTTTTCACAGCCTGACAAGTGTCTGAGAGTCCCCAACTTCAGTCCAGGTCCCAGACACACACCCTGTCAGGCTTAGCAGCCAGATCCAAGAAGCGTGTGCTGAGGAGGAGGGAAGGAACAAACGGAGGAGCAGTGTTCTGCAGGCTCTGCACTTAAATATTTTAAAATGATGGACTTGCCCACCCAATGGAGAGAACACTAGTTTAACAACCGCGCGGACCCTGCCAAGCCCTGGTCTGTGCTCTGCTAATGTAGCATTCCAATGTACAGTACCTTTTAAAATAGCCACCCTGTGAGTCAGGACATCTGTGCCCCTTTGACAGATGGAGGAATTGAGGCTCAGAGGGTTTAAGTGTCTTGAACTAGGCCCTCCCTGCAACTGCATGCTGCTCCCCAGTGGCCTTGACAAGCATCTGGAGTTGGGTTACCTACCCCCCAACTACTCTTCCTGTGCCCCAACAGGATGTGAGGGAGGAGCTCGGTCAGCCTCAGGTTGGGATGCCCACTGGGTTTGCAAAGAATTAAAACAGGCAGTGCTGGGTCACTGGGTTTGCTTTCTCCAAGTACATCTGTACATAATGCAGGGCCCAGCGTGCAGCGACCTTTCTAGTGTGGGAACGGATGAATAAAGTGTGTTAAGTGGACTATAAGAGCCTTGTGAAGCTACCTATAGGTAAAGTGCTTTTAAAAGAGAGAAAGCAAGTGGCATTACTATTATTTCTATGTGGACTGAGAGGGGAGAGTCAGGGGTGAGAGGGCAGAGACTTAGGGACATTTGTTTGGCTTTATCTCGAGTGTGCAGTGACCATACGGTGGTTTCTGGTCAGCTGTGGTGACTACTGACACTCCAACACATAAAACCCAGAGAAATATTACCATCATATTTTTAAGTGGTAACTAAAGGAGTAGAGGCTTTCTGTCAATAAATGACTGGATATTTTAAATCCAGTATACATTTAAAAAAAGCCCAAATCTCAGTATCAGTCAAATAAGTATAAATTCATATGTTGAGAAGCATGTCATAAACTAAAGATAAAATAATATGTACACTTACAGAAAAATTATATATGATGCCTTTTTCAATTCATGATTATCTATCAGAAGTCTATTTTAAAACCTAAAACCCTACTGATATGAAGCCTTCCAAGTGAGTAAAAATTGATCTTGAATACAAGTGAAATATATAAAGAGATTTACCTACTCCCACGTGGGTGATACCAAGGGAAAAAAATTCAAAATCAAAATCTGCTGAAATTTTCTACAAATTTCCACTGAAAGCAAACACTTCATGTGTGATTTAAGTAAATCTGGAGTTTTCAGTCAGTCAATGAACACTGAGGTCTCCACAAACTGGAAAAGGACAGACTGTGAAGAGGGGATTGGGAGGACAGAAATATTCCATTTGCTGCCTCGACTCTAGAGAGGTCTTTTCTGCTCAAAACCCCAATTCCCATATACATTTGAGGAGCAGTCTACTCCCAATTTAAACACGAAACAAGAATCAGGGCATTTTCAAATGAATAACAGAGTCAAGAAATGGGCAGAAATATAAAACTGCATCAAGGATGCTGGCAAAGGAAAATTTTAAATGTTTGTAGTTAGGGAAAAAGGATATTTTAATAAAATGGAAAGCAAAGCTAAGCTTTGTAGATGAGGATACCTTCTGGAGTTGAGTGGATGGTGTCTCAGCAACCATGGCCTTCCAGCATCCCCGGGGCCCCTTCCATTTGCGGATGTTGGGCAGGACCGGCTGGTTTAACTCTGCACAGAACTGCAAAGACAGGAGTGAAAGTCATGTGTGTTCCTGTCCAAAACAATTGTCACTGGTGCAACCCAAGGACCCAAAAAACTACATATATCTGACTCATCAGCTTTCTTGTGAGACTTGGTAGATTTTATCCCTGTGTTCTCAAAAATCAGGGTTTGTGAAGACTCGGATAACTAAATAAGCACCACAAATTAAAAGGCAATTTTCCCATCTAAAAAACTTGCAGTTATCACCTGGGGACTCTCAGTTGATAGAACTCAATGCTCTTTGTAGCACTCTTGCACAAATAGTTCAAAATGAGTTGTCAGAAGTCTTTTATCTTTGTAAAACCAGTGCATTCAAGGTCCCAGGGGTATCAAACACAGAGGAAAAAAGATGACTATATAGTATTTTTCTCCCTGGGGCTTAACTCAGAAGTGCAAAAGCAGATACCCAGCTTCATTTTCTTCTCCTTGGTTTTCTCCTGATAAGGAAGCCCAACTGTGGTGGATGGCTGCTACACCCCAGATGTGTCTGCAGGATACATGGCTTTTTACTTAAGTACCAACATGGTGTAGGAACTGGAAAGCAACCTTATCTTGAAGGCAAAATAAAATTGCACAAAGTAAAACGAGCAGGTGACAAACCACTGACTTCAAAGTATACAGATCAGTTCCTCTAACTCATGCCTCTAACACAACCCGACCTCTAGAGGTTGGTTCTTTTGAGGGGTCTCCAGAATTGATTATATTTGGGCTTAGTTTTCAAGATGCTCCCACATATGGTACTACCCCTTCCTGGGGACACCTTACACAGGGCACACTCCAATCTTCTCTCTCTGTCCAGTCGTATCTATCTTGGTCTTTGGCTTCCTCTTGGATGCAGTGCCATCAAGTGGTCCTTAACTAAACTTCTTTGGCCCAAGCTTCAGCTTATACCTCTAGCCCAAAAGTCCCCAAATCTGTAACTGAGATTTCTCTCCTGAGTTTTGAATGTATTCTTGCAGTCTATTTAACATTACCATCTGCAGGTCCCTTTAGAACCACAAAGCCAGCCAGTCCCAAAAGAACATGTTGTTCACCCTTCCCTGACCTTAGTGCCCATCTCAGTTCCTGGCATTTCCATCCTTCCAGCTGCTCTGATTCTTCCCTCTCCTCAAGGTCCCTTCACTCCCTGCTCTGCTGAATCCACTCTTACAGTATCTGCACTCCCTCTTTTGTTCTCCAGTTCCACTGTGCGTTGTTTCAGAGCCCCACCTTTTCTCACCTGGGTCCCTGACATTGTTTCTAAATCATCTCTGGGCTTCTTTGTCATTCCCATCAGCCTCCTTCTATGTACTGAGCAGGTGATGATGGCTGTGCTGATGCACCACCCCTGTGTTCCTCAAAGTGTGGTCTGGGGCCCATCAGCATCATCATCACTTGGGAATTTGCTGGAAATTCTCTGGCCCCTCCACAGACCTGTTGGACATGGCAGGGGGTGGGGAGGGCAGTAATCCATGTTAAACAAGCCCTCGAGGTGATCTCTGCTAAGATCTGAGAACCATGGCAGCTGCCCAGAGTCTCCCTGAGCAGCTGCCCTAGATTCTGTAGGCAGACAGCCATCAGCAGGCAGCCCCTTCTGGGCATGCCTCAGCTGCATACAATGGTTGAGAGGTGCCAGGGCTAACAGTCTGGTCTTTGCCTTCACGTTGATTATTCTGTAGGGAACAACTCCACAAGCTAGCACTCGGCCAATTGTATCTATAATGACAAACGCTGTGGAGAAAAAGAGACTGTACAAGGGAGGTCCACTTTGAATATCTGATGTGCTAAGAGTTATGCTGCCCTTGCACTTAGATGATTAAGGGTTTGCCTTGCCCCAACAGCAGACCTGTACCTGAGTCACCTTTCTAAATCACATCTAGCATAGAGCACGGAACACAGTGACACTCTCCAAGCATCTACTGACAAGCCATGTAGCTCAAGGGGAGACCACAGTCCTTAGGTCTTGTGTGACAAAAGGGGGCTATTCTCCTTGGAGATAATTACTAAACAATTGTCTCAGTTTTAATCTGACTTTGAACTTGCCTGGGAAGCGTTCTCTCTGGAATTCGGCCATCAGTGAGTAGTACCCTTTTACACTGTCCAATGCCGAGTATCTGTGGATGGTGTCATTCCTGACAGGGGGCCTCACTCTGGATGAATCTCCTGGCCGGAAGCCATCATCGGATGGGAAATGAAGCACTTTAGAAAATATAGCTGGAATTTATCGACTATAACTTGAGGAATCCAGGGAGAAACTGTACTTCACAAAGGATCCAATTTCCTGCCTGGGAATCATTTGCTTGCTGACTGATCATTAGAGCTGAATCCAAGAAAAATTAAAAAGGAAAGCAGCTCTCCAAGGCCCATCTGGGGTTTCTGATCTCCATGCAGGCATCCCAGGCCTGGCTACTCACCCAAATCTCCTCAGATGCATGCTGAGAAACTCTATTTTTAAAAAGTCCCCCAGGTGATGAGCCAACAAGCCACATTAGAGAGCTCCAGCCTCTGGGGGCCACCCGCTGAGCTAGGACGAGCTCTCTGCAGGCAGCTAGAAATCTCTTCCCTCCTCACCATCATAGGACCTTTTGATACCCTTAGCGGGTATCAAACCGCAGCCTAGCTTAAATAATCTCATTCCTGGCAATGCCTCTTTGATGGGAAGGCTCAGAAGTGTGAAGAGGTGGCACAGGCAATGTCATTGTATTCCATGGTCACCACTCTCATGAACAATCTCTTGGGACTAAAGTTGTGCTAGTCAAAGTGTGTTGATCAGTGTTCCCTGGCAATGTGTTGAAATGCAGATTCTCAGGTCCCATCCAGGCAGATGAATGAGCATCTCAGGGGGAGCCTGGCAATCTGCATTGAACAGATCCTACAGATGTCTTTTTTTTTTTTTAAAGATTTATTTATGCATACAAGAGCCAAGGTATAGGCCAGAGGTGCAGGAGGGTGAGAGGATTCACCAGAGACAAAGTGGGGAGCAGAACAGGCAGATGAATTGAAATACACAGCTGAGGGGAGCAGCAGGTGAAACAGGAGAGGTCTGCTGTGCCATGTGGGTTAGCTTCCTGACCAGGTGTTACTGGGTGAAGGAGAGACATGAGCACCATAATCCCCAAACATGCTTTTATTTTGTCAGTATTTGTTGCTGCAGACAATTAATAATTTCAGGGTCCAGGGAGAAAAGTGTTTACAGATAAACACCGTCTATATCCACATTTCCATGATCCATACTACGTAAGGGGGAAGTGTTATCTTCTAAGACTAAAATGAGAATTGCTGGTTTAACTCTGGTGACTGTTGGCACCAACAGCTCATAGCAAACTCAAGGGGTGTGCCTTTTAGCTTCGTGCTACTCACAGTGTGGTCCATGGACCAGGAGCATTGACCTCACCTGAGTCTGTTAGAAATGCATATTCACAGGCACATCTTACCCACTCCTGGGAATCTGCATTTCCACAGGATCCCAGGGTGATTTGTAAGCTTTGAAAAGCCTACTGTAGAGTCTCCATGTTTTGCATATACCTTCTTAATGTATGCAAAGCCCACAAGAAGCAGACATCATTAAAAGGGTGCCACTGAAGGGTAGCATGGAAAGGTCATGCCCAAACTTGTGTTTAAATTCAAGAGCACACTATAACAAGTGTTAAAGGGGAAGCCTGACTCCTGTCAGGTGGGGCAGGGGGCACAGAGCAGGCCCCATGTGGGGGGACCAGCCTGCCTTTACAGAATCCTTATACCCTTTCTCCCAGAAATTTCAAAGGAAAACAAAAGCATCCACTGAGTGCCCTCAATCTGAACTCTGTCTTGAATTTTTTTATTTAGAATTGTTGGTTCTCAAATTTTTGCTTCTCCCACATACCAGAAGGAAGAAAAAATACTCTCATAAGTGACTCTCAAGGGTAAAATAGGGTTGAAATGGAAGGGGGGAAGGTTTGTGCCAATGGAAAAAGTCTCCCAGATAACTGTAACTTTAAATGACACCCCCTACACACACAATTTTAACAAGTTCCCCAAGCAATTTCAAAGTAAAGATTGAGAAACTCACACAAGGCCAGACAACTGCTAATTTGGAATTCAATCTTCACATTTTAAAAACCTGTGGTCTGAAAAGTCAGCTTTTATTATTGAAAACAAACAAGCAAACAAACAACCATTTCAGCTCTTCCACCTACACCTTGATAGCATTTGACTGTGGCCCTTTTCTGATGATCCCATGATAGAATGAATGATAGGAGCCAGTCCACAGGACCACAGTGGATAAGTCAAAAGGATTTCTCTTGGGGATCCCACTTTCTGATGTCTCATATTTAGGATAAACTACCACGATCTGGACATGTTTCTCTAGTTGCAGACCAAATAAGTGGTGGTCAGTTGGCAGAAGACTTGATTATCAATGTAAGTGCACCCACCCTTTGGCTCAGTAACGGGAGGGGTCCTCAAAATCAGATTTTTTAACTTCCATCAACAAGATATCCAAGGCACCGGCTTTCAGGAATGTTGAGTCTAAAAGAAAAGACTTCTCTGGCCTTGCCCTTAGGATGTGCTGCATCTGAGATCAGCTGACTGTGCCTATCTCACAGTAAGTGAGGAAAGGATTCCAAGATTTGTAATCAGCTGTGTTTTTGTTGTTGTTATTTGTACACTTTTGGACCTTTTCTCTATTCTTCTACACCCACCCCTTCCTGAAGAGAATTCTTTAATTCATCTGGTCATGATCAGGCAATAAAAATGAGAAGGCATTCCAACTACACTTGGTGGCCTATCCTGCCACAACCAGGCACCTCTCATTTTCCCCCTGCAGTTAATCAAATGAAACTTGGGGATCTATGAGCTGGTTATGTGTTGCTAGTGGTTATGTGTTGCAGTTAGCTAGAAACAGAAAACCAAAAGCATCTGGAGGTATTTCAAAAGCAAACTCCAAATGGCTGACCTTCTCCTACTTCCTGAGTGGTAAGGAAGGGTATTTGTTACTTGGAATCCCTTTGTGTAGAATCTCCAGACAAGGATACTTCCCTCAGTTGGTTGTTTCACATGCTCTCCTGATTCTGGAGAGGGCTTCTCTTTGACATTGAGTTTCCCACATGTTAATCACCCATTTTTTCTGTGCACTCAGTGGCAGCTATTGCAAAGGCAGCGTATAGAAGCAGATAAAGAAGCACAGGTGAGTTCTCTGAAATTGCCATCATGAAAGAGAAGTCCTTTCTTAGGTCAAGCAAGGTCAAGAGACTGGACTTTCATCTGAATACTGCAGGAAACAGCAAATGACAGACAAATATTTTTGAAATGTAAGTAGGAAGCAAGGACTTATCTTTGCCAGGATCTTCAAGCACAGCCATGTTATGACCCGTAATAGAAGCCAGTACCTGTGTGGGTAACTATACATGATCACACATGCAGGGAGAAGCCAAGAATCATGGCCATTAATTACAATATTAATGTTCTAGAAAGAGAACTGAGCAACCAAAACGCCAAACTGCATCCAAGTGATAACTAATCATGTTTGGCATTTTTTTTTTTTTTAAAATATTAAATTTTATTTTATATTCCCCCATACAATTGCAAACGCCCCATTCTGACCCCAATCCTTCCCCTCCCGCCCCCCACCCCCCAAAAAGTGTCTCTGGTTCATAGTTTTTTGTTGATTTTGATTTTCACTTTCTTATATTCATTTTCCTGGTCCCTTATTTAAGTTTTCTAGATTCCTGCTATGAGTGAGACCATCCGGTATTTTTCTTTTTCTTTTTGGCTTATTTCGCTGAGCATGATCCCTTCCAGTGCCATCCATGTTGCTGCAAATTGCATGTGTTTATCTTTTTTGAATGCTGAGTAATATTCCATGGTATATATGTACCACATCTTCTTGATCCAGTCATCTATTTTGGGCATTTGGGTTGTTTCCAAAGCTTAGCTATTGTAAACAGTGCTGCTATAAACATAGGAGTGCAGGTGCTCTTTGGAATTGATGTTTCTGTGTCCTTTGGGTAAATACCTAGGAGTGGAATTGCTGGATCATATGGAAGCTCTATGTTTAGTAGGTCCAGAAATCTCCACACAGCTCTCCATAGTGGTTGGACCAGTTTGCACTCCCACCAACAGTGCACAAGAGTTCCTTTTTCTCCACATCCTCGCCAACATTTGTTGTTGCTAGTTTTTTTAATATGTGCCATTCTCACTGGTGTGAGATGGTATCTCATGGTAGTTTTGATTTGCATTTCCCTGATGACAAGTGATGTTGAACATTTTTTCATATGTCTGTTGGCCATTTGCATTTCCTCTTCAGAGAAGTTTCTTTTTAGCTCTTCTGCCCATTTTTTGACTGGATTATTTTCTTTGTTGTTGCTGAGTCTCATCAGCTCTTTGCAGATTTTTGTGATCAGTCCTTTATCATTAGTGTTGGGTGCAAAAATGTTCTCCCAGTTGGTGGGGTTCTCTTTGTTTTTGTTATTGTCTCTTTTGCTGTGCAGAAGCTCTTTAATTTGATGTAGTCCCAGCTGTTTATCTTTCTCTTCACTATCACTGCTTTGGGTGATGTGTCTGTAAAGATGTCTTTGATGTGCAAATCCCGTAGTGTTTCGCCTATATTTCCTTCTATGTATTTTATGGTTTCAGGTCTTATGTCTAGTTCTTTAATCCATTTTGAGTTGATTTTTGTGTATGGTGTGAGGTAGTGGTCAAGCTTCATTCTTTTGCATGTAGCGACCCAGTTTTCCCAGCACCATTTATTGAACAAACTTTCTTTGCTCCAATGCATAGTCTTTGCTCCTTTGTCAAAGATTAGTTGACCATAAATCTGTGGGTTTATTTCTGGATTTTCTATTCGATTCCATTGGTCTGTATGTCTGTTCTTGTTCCAATACCATGCAGTTTTGATGATTATGGCTTTGTAGTATAGCTTGAAGTCTGGGAGTGTGATGCCTCCATTTCCTTCTTTTTTTTTTCAGTAGAGCTTTGGCTATTCGGGGTTTTTGGTGATTCCATATGAATTTCATCAATAATTGTTCTATTTCTTTGAAGAATGCCATTGAGATTTTGATTGGAATAGCATTGAATCTGTATATTGCTTTTGGTAGGATGGCCATTTTAATAATGTTTATTCTTCCAATCCATGAGCAGGGGATGTCTTTCCATTTCTTTGTGTCTTCTTCTATTTCTTTTAACAGTGTTTTATAGTTTTCTTTGTATAGGTCCTTTACCTCTTTTGTTAGATTTATTCCCAAATATTTGATTTTTTTTGTTTCGATAATAAAAGGGGTGGTTTTTTTGATTTCTTCTTCTTCAGATTTATTGTTTGTGTATAGGAAGGCTACTGACTTTTGCGTGTTGATTTTGTATCCTGCCACTTTACTGAATTGATTGATGAGTTGAATTAGTTTTTCTGTGGAGATTTTGGGGTTCTCTATGTATATTATCATATCATCTGCAAATAGTGATAGTTTGACTTCTTCTTTTCCTATTTGGATTCCTTGGATGTCTTTCTCTTGTCTTATTGCTCTGGCTAGGACTTCCAGTATTATATTGAAAAGCAGTGGTGAGAGTGGACATCCTTGTCTTGTTCCAGATCTTAATGGAATTGCTTTCAGCTTTTCACCATTGAGAATGATACTGGCTGTTGGCTTGTCATAGATGGCCTTTATGATGTTGAGGTATGTTCCTTGTATCCCAAGAATTTCAAGGGCTTTTATCATGAATGGGTGTTGCACTTTGTCAAAAGCTTTCTCAGCATCTATTGATATTATCATATGGTTTTTATATTTCTTTTTGTTGATGTGTTGGATAACGTTGATTGATTTTCGGATGTTAAACCATCCTTGTGCCCCTGGAATGAATCCAACTTGGTCGTGGTGAATTATCTTATGGATACATTGTTGGATTCTGATAGCTAAAATTTATTGAGGATTTTTGCCTGTGAATCAGTGTTCATTAGGGAGATTGGCCTGTAGTTTTCTTTTTTGTGTTGTCCTTGTGCAGTTTTGGTATTAATGTAATGTTGGCTTCATAGAATGTGTTGGTATTGTCCCTTCCTTCTCAATTTTTTGGAAGAGTTTGTGAAGGATAGGCACTAATTCGTCTCTGAATGTTTGGTAGAATTCATTTGTAAATCCATCAGGTCCTGGGCTTTTGTTTTTGGGAGGTTTTTAATTACCATTTCAATTTCGCTGCTTGTAATTGGTCTGTTTAGGTGTTCTATTTCTTCTTTATCTAGCTTTGGGTGATTGTAGAGTTGTAGGAATTTGTCCATCTCCTCTAGATTGTTGAACTTGTTTCCATATAACTGTTCATAGTAGTTACTGATTATTCTTTTGATTTCTGCTGTGTCCGTTGTGATTTCTCCTCTTTCATTTATGATTCTGTGTATTTGTGCTTTCTCCCTTTTTTCCTTTGTGAGCCTGGCTAGGGGTTTGTCTATTTTATTTATTTTTTCAAAGAACCAGCTCTTGGTTTCATTGATCTTTTGGATTGTTTTTTTAGTTTCAATTTCATTTATTTCTGCTTTGGTTTTTATTTCTTTTCTTCTACTGGTTCTGGGGTTTTTTTGTTGTTCTTTTTCTAGATCTTTGAGCTTCGAGATTAGGTTGTTTCTTTGAGTTCTTTCTTGTTTTTTGATGTGAGCTTCTATTGCTATATATTTTCCTCTTATTACTGCTTTTGCTGCATCCCATACATTTAGGATATTGGTGTCCTCCTTGTCATTCAATTCAAAGAATTTTTTAATTTCTTCTTTGATCTCCTCGTTAGTCCAGTGGTCTTCCAGTAGTGTGGCTTTTAATCTCCATGAGGTAGGATAGTTCCTTGCCTTCTTTTTATGATTTATTTCTAGTTTGATGCCTTCGTGGTCAGAAAAGATGGTTGGTATGATTTCAATCTTGGTGTATCTGTTGATGTTTGTCTTGTGCCCCAGTATGTGATCGATCCTGGAGAATGATCCGTGTGCGCTTGAGAAGAATGTGTACTCCGTTTTTTTTGGGTTTAGTGTTCTATAGATGTCTGTTAAGCCCAAATGCTCTAGGTCCTTATTTAGAGCTTTAGTTTCTTTACTTATTTTTTGTCTTGTTGATCTATCCATTGTTGATAGTGGTGTGTTGAAGTCTCCCACTACATATGTGTTTTCTCTGATGTCTGTTTTCAGAGAGGACAACAGTTGTCTGATATATTTTGGTGCTCTTTCGTTTGGTGAGTATATGTTAATGAGTGTTATTTCTTCTTGAAGTATTGTCCCCTTAATCATAATGTAGTGACCATTGGGTCTCTTTTTATTTTTTTGAGTTTGAAGTCTGTTTTATCTGATATAAGTATAGCTGTTCCTGCTTTCTTTTTTGGCCCATTTGCTTGTAGGATTGTTTTCCATCCTTTGACTTTGAGCCTATTTTTATCTTTTGTAGCTAAATGTGTTTCCTGGAGACAGCAAAAGGTTGGGTTTTGTTTCTTAATCCAGGCTGCAACTCTGTGTCTTTTTATTGAAGAGTTTAGTCCATTTACATTTAGAGTTAATATTGATATGTTAGCATCTGTATTTGCCATTATGTTTGTCTTTCCTTTGATTTTATTTATTTATTCTTTTAATAACTTTTTTTTTTTTTTTGGTCTTCTTTCGTTGTTATTCGTCCCTCTGAGGTTCTGGCTTTAGGATTCCTTGTAGTATTTTTTGGAGTGGGGGTTTAGTCGCAATGAAATTCCGGAGTTTCTCTTTGTCTGGGAAGGTCCATATTCTTTCTTCATGGAGGAAAGAGAGCTTTGCGGGATAGAGTATTCTTGGTTGGCATCTGTTTTCTTGGAGTCTGTTGACTATGTCCCTCCACTCTCTCCTTGCCCGTAGTGTTTCTTCAGAGAAGTCTGATGTCAGCCTGATTGGTTTTCCTTTGAATGTTATCTGTTTCTTCCCTCTTGTCAGCTTCATTATTTTTTCCTTGTCCTGGATTCTTGGGAGCTTTACTATTATGTGTCTTGCTGTGTTTTTCCTTTCGTCGTGGAAGTTTGGTGTTCTTCTTGCTTCTTGTATATCAATTTTCAGCTCCTTCTTCTCATTTGGGAAGTTCTCTTCAATTATATCCATGAATATTTTCTCTGTTCCTACATCTCTCTCCTCTCCTTCTGGAATTCCTATAACTCTTATATTTCCTTTCCTCATGGAGTCAGATAGTTCCCGAAGTCTTTCTTCATTCTTTTTCCTTCGTACTTCTCTTTCCTTTTCTGTTTTGGTTCTTTTTATTTCTGTGTCTTCAAGATTACTTATTCGTTCTTCCATTTCATCTATTCTGCTTTCATTGCTTTTCCCAGAGTTCTTTAGTTCCTCCATTAATTCTTTGATCTCCTGCATTTCTCTTACTTCCCTCTTTAGGGACTCAATTTCCTTCTTCTGATCTATCACTTTTTTAATCATGGCAATTTTAAATTCTCTTTCTGGAAGGCTCAGAAGTTCTTCCAAGTTGCTGTCGTTGCAATCTGGGGAGTGGTTTTCTTTTTGTGATGTGCTTCTTTCCTGAGGAGTTTTTAGGTTGCGTGTGGTTCTTCTACTCCCTACTGTCTGTTTTCTAATTTGTCGTATGCGTTGGGACACTGTGTTGCTCGGACTGACTGACATCTTGGGTGAACTTCTCCGCTCCCCTCTGGCTCTTCCAGGAGCCATCTCTGTCTTCTGGGGGAGCTTTCTGCTGGTTTTAGGCAGTTTTTACTGAAGAAATGTCCCTGTTCTCAAATGGCGAAGCGGGATGCAGTCCCTGCGCCTCCGGTTTCAGGCACACTCTTCTGCGCACACGGTCTGCCCCGGACGTGGGTGCCTGCTCCCTCTGTGGGCTCAGACTGCTGGTCGGAAGGGGCCTGGCGTGGAATAACTTCCCGGCTGGCCACTGGGTCCTCCAGAAACCTTCTGCCCTTTTCAAGCAGTCTTAAGAAATGTCCTGTTTTATAGGGTGTTAGTGACTTTTTTTTTTCCTGGTCGCTAGGTGGCGCCAGAGATCTCTCCTATTGTCCTTGGGGGGCTGTTTTTCGCCTCCCCCCACCCCGTGGGACAGAGAACAGAGCGGGAATGGTAGGGTACACCTCAACAGCTTTGGGGTGCTGTGTCTGCCTTGTGCCCCACCGTCGTGGAGAAACCACGCCCCGAATTTTCGTGCCCCGGGTCTCAGTTCAAAGCCCTCAGTTCCAGGACGCGGGCTGTAGCCCAGTTCAGTGGCGCGGGAATGGCGCCTTTTGCACCGCTCCCGTGCCTGGGCGCCTGGTTCCTGCTCACTCAGGGAGGGACCTTCACCTCAGTGAGGACCTCCGCGCGTCTCCCCGCAAGCCTAGGTCGTCTCCCCGCAAGCCTACGTCGCAGGCGCGGGGACCTGGGCAGCCGTGATCCAGGTCTGCACTTGCTTTTCAAGTGCGCCGAGTGCGCCGCGTTCCCGCGCCAGCTTACAGGCAGCCCGGGCTGTGTGCGCGTCTCCCGGGGTCTTTGTTCTTCTCTATTGGCGCCCGGAGCCGTTCGCTCACCGCCGCGGCGGATCCTGCAGGGTTCGCCTCAGCTCCCGTTCACGGGGTGTGGTGGCTGCAATAGTTCCTTTCCACGCACAGTCCCGCTTGCTGCGTCGTTTGTTCTTGTGGGCCGTTTTGGTTTGTTGTTTCCTCCTCTCTGCCGGTCGGAGAGTGCCGCCTCTGTGGGCGGGGGAGGGGAGCAGGGTTCTGTGCTTCCCTCCCTTCTAGTCCTCTTTTATGGCCACTTTCTTCTTCGGGCAGTTCGCTGGCGTCACCACGTTTATCTTCCGTGTCCCAGTTCTCACTGGGACCTGCCGCTTTTCCTCCCTATTCACTTTTTTAATGGGAGATCTTACTCGCAGCGTCTCCTCGCCGCCATGTTGCTCCGCCCCCCTGTTTGGCATTTTAAGTATAACAACTACGCCTATTACTAACTTTTACTGGGATACTTAGAGGCTCACACACTGACTATAATATGGATATTAAGCAAAAACAAAGACTCTTTCAACCTTCCCTCTAACTCCCAATCTGTATGAGAAAGAAAAAGATTGTCCATTGCTTCCACTCTATATTTGTACAGAGCCAGAACGAGACAGCCACTTTTGCTGCAAACCCAGCTATGTATCTCAGAAGGGAGAGAGGTTGAATTTGGGACAGAGAGCATTGCATTTGGGAGCTACAGGACCACTCTGAGCCCTCTTTCCAGAGGTCCAGGGTCCGTGGAGGCAGAAAAGACAGACTGTCCCTTCTGCCCCTTCAAAACTCAGTGAACAAGTATTCTTTTCTAATATTGACAGGAAGGACTGGGTTTGTTTGTAGCTTTGGAAGTTTCCTCAGAGGGTCACCTTCCTGGGCTGGAAGAAGAAGACCATGGAGGAGTTATGGCACCCAGGGCACCTCATTTATATTTGGATCACAGTCTCCCCATGTATAAAGTGAAGGACCGAGGGGAGACAATTCCTACTCAAGGACACTTCAAATTCTAAAATTGTGTAATTCTAGAAGGAGAAAAGAAGGAAACATGGAAGGGAGGGCTGAGAGAAGTATAAAAATGGGAGAGGAAATAAGAGATTCTCATACTTTAAAACTCCTTTCTTCCTTAAATGCAAATCAAAACCACAGTGTGACACCATCTCACACCTGTGAGAATAACCCATATGAAAAAAAAAAAACAGAAACAACAATATTTGGCGAGAATGTGGGGTAAAGGGAATACTTGCAGGAAAGAAGACTAGTTCAGGCCCAATAAATATGAAGATTTCTCAAAATCTAAAAAACCAATCTACCATATGATCCAGCAATTCCACTCCTAATTGCCCCAAAATGCAATAACACTAATTTGAAAGACCTATGTTCATTGGAGCACTATGTTAGCCAAGCTAAGCAATCAACTTGAGGACCCAGCAACAGAAGAGTGGATTAACACAATGGAACATTAATCAGCTATAAAAAAGATGAAATACTGCATTTGTGACAGCATGGGTTATGCTAAGTGAAATAAGTCAGAAGGAGAAAGACAAATACTAGATGCTTTTGCTCATGAATGGAATATAGAGAAATAATACAAAGGGACAGAAAAACAACACCAAAACAAACCCTAAAATTCTGACTATAGAAATGAATCTACCAGAAAGGGAGGATTGAGGGGGCCCAGTGGACTATGGAGGACTATAGGAGCCTTGGTAGTGGGCACAAGGCTATAACATACAACTGAAGATGGGAACCTGTACCCTCAAATTACATACAATGTTGTAAATCATTGTTCTCTCAATAAAAATAATACAACAAAAATTATATTCCTTTTGAAAAAATCACATAATACCCCCCTCCCTGAAAAACCCAACACTCTCCTTTCTCCCTTTCTTCATGATTGCTGTGTGAACTCCATGAAGAAGCTGACCACATTGACAGACATGGGTGAACTTTTCAAAAGCTTTCGCCCAAGAGGGAAAGTGTTTTCCCCTTCCCAAACATTTGCATCAGCTTTCTTTAATGTCCCCCGATCTCCATTTGAAGACCCTGGGGGAGAGAGTAGACTAGGACACCCCTAAAATACACTATTTGGATATATGGATTATTTTAAACTGAAGGCAACTAGGGCCCAGGAGACCCAGGAAGACTTTACCTCTTCCTTAACTGACTAATGGAATTTAGATAGAGAGCTTGCTCTAGAAAGCCAGCTATCACCAGAGTTAACTACAAAGAAGGAATGCCAATTGTGGTAGACTGGGGGGAAATTAGCAAAGCCTGATTGTTCAAACTCCTCTGCATGTTTCCTTTTCTCTGCATGGCATAGCAAACATTTGTTTACCAAATATTTGCTTTCCCATCTCCCTGTAAACTGTCTTCTTCATCTTTGATATCCCAGATCCCTACCCACATCCTTCTTAACTTAGGCTGGCATATAAACCCCAATTGTCTGACTTGGGGAAACCCCATGTCCTTATGGGGTTTTCATAGATAATAAATTAAACTTGTTTTTTTCTCTTGTAAATCTGCCTTATGTCATTTTAAATTATTAGACCAAAGAACCTAAAGGGCAGAAGGAAAAATTTTTCCTCTACTACCACCCTTTGCTAAACTACTGGAATACATTTGAGTAAATCCAACAAGTGTAAGAAAACACGGGTGGTCAATAATGCACAACCAGACTGACTTCTGAATCCTGTAAAAAACAGAAAGCCAGAGTAATATGGGGGAAGAAAAGGAACCAATGTTTGTTAAGTATAGCTACCTGGCAGGCACCTTTCACATATTATCACATTTCATTCTAATAATTCCGTGAGGCAGGCCCTACTCCTTCCATTTGAATTGCGAGGAAACCAGAACTCAGAAAGGTGACATGGCAGGGTCGCTCACTGCCAGCAAGTGGGCCAGGCAGGATGAAAATAGAAGTTTCGGTCAATTCTACTGCTCAACTGTTAGGAAAGAAGGCTCAGAAAACACAAATTAAACTGATGGTGTATGTACATGTATGCATGTGTGAATGTAATACGCACTTCAGCATCTAACACCAGTTCCAACATCCATGTGCCAGGTGGCACGGGCCCTGGGAACGCGGGGAGGATAACACATCCCATTATAGTCTATAGTCCCAGGAAGGGCCAGGGTCTGGCTGGACATGCCTATTTTGCAAAAGACAGTCAAGGCATCAGAGCTTCCTAAGACAGCCCCTGTTCTGAAAGCTCAGTTCCTCGAGCCCTTCACCTGTAGAGAGAAGCAATGGGCTTACAGTCCTTTGGCCCTCTGCCCACAAGTCATTTAAGGTCAGTTCGATGTACATGCACTTTCCAGGGGGGACCAGAAAGGAATTCTGCATGAGTGTTCATCTTTATTTCGACATTCTTATCATGCTGAGGAAGATAAAATAGACAAGAAGATATTTCAGCTAATCATTAGTAACTTTTACAGAATCAAAGGAAGTAACACCTACATGCTCTCCTGTCAATGGAATGGTTATAGGTTCTACTACCTCTCCTCCATGCTCCCACATGTTTCCTGAACAAGATTAAAATAAGCAAAGGGGAAGAGGAACCATTCATGGGCAATTAAAACATTTTTTGGCAAGGGCAACTGCAAAATGGAGAGTAAGAGAGAAGATTTCTTAGGGATAGAAGTCAGGTTAGGACAGAAGGGAGCTGCATGGGGTCACACACACTCAGGTGTTGTGCTTCCACACTGTCACCATACTTGTCACTGTTCCTGCCATCCCTATTTCTACCCTTCAGGAACACTTTCCAAGGTTCTTTTCTTTTCCAAAAGTCTCTGGATGCTAAGACTCTAAATCCAAGATAGGAATTAAGATTGCTAATAACTTTGCATTTCCCCCCACTTCTCTTTAAATTTAGGCTTATGTCCTGTTATAAGTAAGCAAATTGCAAAGTCCTTATAGGTGGGACTTTGTAATGCAGGGGGACATGGAAAATTTAAGTAGAATACCATTATGCTAAAAAACAAGTGCTAACATTTGAGGCAGATTTCTTTAGAGGGTGTCTCCTACACATTTCATTAATATATGTACCTTCATATAGATACATACAGTTCATTTATTCTTGGGTTTTCTGTTTTCCCCACTTCTAATTGTGTCAAATTCTTCTAAAGTCTCCTCAAAGGCTGTCTAACATGCATGCTATAGATAGAGTATGCATCTTCCTGGGGGTAGATGTTTTGTTGGCTGGAAGGAATTTCTGCCTTTTAAAAATTTATTTATTTGATTTTTTCATTGAAGTATCATTGCATTATAACATTATATAAGTTTCAGGTGCTCATGGTCATATATCAACATCTGTATATATTACATTCAGTTAATTGTTTGGTGAAAGATAGAACTGGAATTTCTGTCTCTTGGAGGCTCATTTCATTTCACTGTAAACATTCTAAAAATCACCTCACAAGGTAGCAATAAAATCTCATCATTTTACCTTCACCTGTTCAAAATGGTTTGATCATACCTTCAAAAAAAATCATACACAGTTAGAGTTTAAAATTAAAGTAGCTTTGTTTCTACAGGTAAATCAGATATTTTTTAATATACAAACCTGTGATAAATAGATAGCAACACACATGCCAAAAACATGAAGTCCCTGGAGGTATGATCAGAAAGGAAGTAACACCTTCTTTTTTAAAGTCTCTGACAGACATAAGAGATGGTGTCTTCATAAATAGTTTAGTTTCTTTCATCTCTAGATAAACAATCCTTACCTTTATCTTTTTCTGCTACCTTTGTTTTCAATAAAATGGTTCTTTAGAGAATTTGTCTGACATCAACCTATTTTTGCTGGGACCCTCACTTGCATGTAAAGAGGGAGACACCAAGTCAGAACACAGTAGTCTTATCTATGGCCACTTTGGTGCCTTAAATTTTCCAGACTCAGTTGTGACCACACCTCTATCACTAGGATTTCTCTTCTGTGGAGAGTCCTTCCTATTCTCTGAACACGTCAATGGGTCATGTGCCTTATTTAAGGGTCAGGGTAGAGAAAGGCTGCCTGGATCTTCTCTAGCAGTTTTGACTTTGGGCAAAATTCTCACCTGCTCTGTGCCTTAGTCTCCTCGTGTGTAACAAAGGGAGAGAAATCATTACCACTTCACTCATTTGTTATTTCTAAGGCTGGGAGTGAAGACCTGGCACACCACATGTTTTCTGGAGGTTTCTGTACAGCTCAGAATTTGAAGATGAGAAGGAGTTAATCAGGCAAAAAGGAGAGGAGAATATTTTAGGTAGCAGGGACAACATATACAAAGGGCCTGTGGTAGAAAAGAACTTGGAGAATTTATAGGACAGAAAGACTCAAAGTAGCTGCAGCACAGATGGTGAGAAGTAGAATGAGAGATGAGATTGACAGATGGTCAGAGGCCTTGCCATGCAGTGCCCTGTGTGCCCTGAAAGGAATTTGTTTCTTATTCTATTGATATGAACCACCCTAAAGTCAACAAAGGGCATAGACAACAGATTTCCATTTTGCACATGTTGGAGAAAGGCCAGACCACTTAGGTAGTACAGTAAGAGATAAGGGTAAGAGATGAGAGATAGGGTAAGTAAGACATGAGAGATAAAGAGAGCATTAGACAGAGTTGAGATGATTAGGAAGAAGATATAACTTGACTCAAAAGACTTGAAAACAGGTACCTCTTTCCCCTGCTACCTGGAAGGATGTTGCTATTCGGTATAATTTAGGTCATTTTTGGTGTCTGGGAATGTTAAAAATTTGTCCATATAAATTAATGGTAATAGCATTCACAGACCCCCCAAAATAATCTGCCAAATCATACCACACAGGGAAGTTCTAATTTCAGATAGCAAGGGAAACCTGTACTCAAACAAACACTAGTGTGTGAATATTCATAGCCATACTATTCATAATAGCCAAAAGGTGGAAACCACCCAAATATCCATCAGCTGATGAATGGATAAGCAAAATCTGTCTATACAACGGAACTGTACTGAACCTTAAGAAGGGATAAGCACTGTCACCTGCTACAATGTGGATGAACCCGAAAACAAGCTGAGTGGAAAAGCCAAGCCACATGCTGCATGATTCCATTTACATAAACATGCAGAATACGTAAATCCATAGTCAGAAAGAAGATTCGTGGTTACAAGGCAGATGGCGGTGGGTAGAACGGGGAGCAGCAGTTTAATAGGCGCAGGCTTTCCTTTTTTGCATGAGGAAAATGTCTTGGAACTAGTCAGAGGTGGTGGTTGTGTTACACTGTGAATGGACAACACACTCCTGAACCACTCACTGTAAAATAGACTCTATCAACTCATCAAGAATGTCAAAAAAAGAAGGAAAAAAATCAAAGGATGTGTACCCAATGGTGATCGCTTGAATTTTAGCAATTCTTCTTGTCCTTCTTGGAGCCCTTGGTCAGGTGTAGGGGAGGGCATCAGTGCCCTCATCCCCTCTTCCATGCCTGGAGGTATCTTCTAGACAGGGCCTACCCATTGCCCAGTTATCCCTCCACAGTTAGTGAGCACCTCAGAGCAGAGCACACAGCCTTGTATTTCTTGGAAAATAGGCCCTCTGAAGCTCAAAAAAGACAGTTTTGGGGCAAATAAAATAAGGACCTCTTTCCAAATTAGGCACTAAACTTGTGAGTAATGATTAAAATTAATTATTCTAAGTAGAAGCAGGTCTGAAAATAGCAATGCGTTTGGGAGGATTTTGTGGCTATTTTAGGAGAGTGCAGGCAAGTTGCAGCAGAGTGAAGTACTCCAACTAGGAACAGAAGCACTGATGTGGTCACATCATGGGTTGTATAGAATATGTCATACCATAGATTTTGATGTTTTTATGTCCTTGATAAATGTGCCAACAATGAGGGTTGAGAACAAAGAGTTTAATTTGAAACCTCCTACTAAAATGCTGCACCAAAAAATTCAGCAGGAAATGTCAACCATATATGTCACAACACTTTACATGTAAGCAAAAAGATTTTGGCCCCAAGTTTGTAAGATAACAACATATTTCCTAATACAAACCATGTTGAGTTGGCCAACTACAGCTCTTACTTTTCTAGTCTTCTTCCCTCTTTGATATTTTCTGGTGAACAGGTTCAAAGAACCAGCAAGATGAATGTAGAGAGAGCAATGATACGTAAGCCCAAGTAAACCACCTCATGGTGCAATTTACTAATAAGAGCACTTTTATCCCTGAGATATATAACAACAGAAAGGGTAGGGATGGGGAAAAGGAAGATGGGAGGCAAGAAAACCAACATGAGAGCATAGGGAATGATTATTTGGGTACTTAAATCCAAAGAAAATAACTTAAGAGCAGAACAAAGCCAGCATTTTACATTAGCTACCCCTCCCCACTCTCCTACATGAACACTCACATATTTTTTTTAAACCTCAGGGGTACATTTCTCAGTTCATAAACACTGAAGACTAGCTCACTTTTAGACTCACTCTAGACTGCAAGGCTCCAGAACTTCCAAAATGTGTTTCTGTAAAGAACTCAAGAGTTATTTAGGTACTGTCACATTCAACAGAATTAGTACTTATGACCCCTCCGGGAAATTGCTGTGGCTGCCATTTTTCTTATAAAACATCAGCCTTCAGCTATTCTACATGGTGTTTATGCAGCCTGTTTTCCTTAGCAGCAATAATCATAAAAATAAAAACTTTGAAGCTGTGGGTGAAAGCATTACTGATTCATGACTTATTTTTATTTGTATTATGCCAAATCCTAGTCTTTTAAGACTGTACATTTCCTATTTTATTTCAGGGTAATCATGTAGATTTGATTGTTCCTTTCTGTGTGGGCAGAAAGGGTTGGAGAGATCTGGAATTTTTCACTTCTAGATACTCTACAGCATCAAGAACTATAGGTGGCATTTAATGAAATAGCATTCTTATTTGGAGACTGTCCTAAGACTCTTTTTTTTTTTTTTAAGATTTATTTATTTATATAAGCACTGGGTACAGTCAGAAGCGTGGGAGGGTGAGAGAATTCACCAAAGCCAGAGCGGGGAGCAGAGCAGGCAGAAGGACCAAAGTACATTGCTGAGGGGAGCAGCGGGCGGCAGGAGAGGTCTGCGCGCCATGTGGGACCCTCCTCTGGTGGCCAGGGAGCAGCCGGGGATCGAACCAGCACTGCAGAGGCTGCGCGCAGCTTTGCAACCCAGCGCTCAACCGCTGCGCCACCGGGGAGGCCCTGTCCTAAGACTCTTAAGTTCTCAATTTTCTGTGCTGAAGAAATATTTGGAAAAATGGAAAGCCAGATCCTCCAAATGTCTTTTTGTCAATCCCCCTTCCCATTACATTTCTGACCAGAGGCACTTAGAACTAGCCAAATTGCCTATGTTAGTTTTACTGGCTTTTCAAGCTGTTTCCATCATACAGGGAGTGGGTGGTGTGAGAGGAAACAAGACAGAAAGGAGAAGGGTGGCAAACATCAAAGTTGTACACAGGCAAGGTCACATCATGGATGCCACAATGGTGTCCTGAAGGGCACAGACCTCTCTATTAATGAGTAGTAACCATAGCGGCGCTCATGTACAAGGTAGCTCATCATAGTGCTCACCATGACGTGGGTTCTTTACATAGGTTGCATGATGTGAGCAACACAACATGAGGCAGGCATTGTCTTTGCTTGAGAGATGAGGAACATATGTTTGAAGAAGTTAAGAGCACTCAGAGGGCAAGTGACTGAGCCAGGACCCAAATCCATGTCTCTTTGACCCTATAGTTGCTTCCACCTGAAGCTAATACAAGGAGGGGAGTAATATATGGTCAAGCTTTTGTTATCACTATTACTCTGGTGCAATAAAAATGAAGGACTGAAGCAGAAATTACTGAGGCCACATAGTAATTTTATATTTTAATTTTTCTCTCTGCTTTCAAATTTTCAATAAATTTCACTTTCCTAGTCATAGTATAAACACTGATTAATTGGCCTGAACTTTGTCAATGTAGAAGACATGTACATGTGACTACACACACTAACACATTTAACATTTTCCATAAGTAAAAACTGATTATGTGTTGTTACAATAAAATCAGGCACCAAAAAACAACATAAGAAATTGTCCCTGCCACACCCTGAAATAAACCTTAAAATACTTGTTACTTCTTCCCCTCTTAGCCACAATTATAGCCACTACAAACTGAGTGCATAACAAGGATGTCAGGATAATAAAAAACAAAAGGAACAATCGATATGTAGCAATTTTTCTCCTGTTAAGGGTTCCAGCCAGGTGGATATAAGGAGAAGAGACCAAGCTTGCCTTATTGAGATTAGCAATACAAAGGTACAGTGTCACACATTTTGTAACCAAGGGGGGAGGGAAGGAAAAGGCAGTAAATGCTTCCCTAGGAGCTGGTGCTAATGTTGAGATTCAGGCAAAACCAGAACTTGTTCCCTTCCCTTGCAGGTTCTACCCTTTATTTACTTATTCATTTATTTATTTTGAAAGAGTTAATTTTTTTATATTAATTTTAAAAATTTTTTATATCATTGTTCATTTTAAACAATATTTGTTTCCCCTCACCCCCTCAGCTGTAATTCCCATAGAATTTCCTTCACCAATGCACCCATGTACCATCACCACAATCCCGTGTTCCTCCCTCCCCCTCTCTGATCAGTGAAATAAACCAGAAGGAAAAAGAAAAATATTGGATGGCTTCACTTATAGCAGGAATATAGGGGAACCAAATAGGACATCAGTGTAAAAAATAATAACAGTACAAAACACAACAAAGCAAAAACGGACAATTATAAATCAGAGACATAATGCAGGTTCCACCCTTTAGCTTGTAAATGTTGGAGATTTTGCTTGGTCGCAAGCACTTCTGATCCCTGTGCATCCCTAGAGCCAGACATGTTGGGAAGATGCTCTGTGACTCAATAGGGATTCTAAGGAGCTATTTAAGTACCTCGGATTGTCCACTTGTGGAGGAAGCCACTGACAGATATCCAAGAGAGCAGATAATTTTAAAGTAACTCATCAGGGGTGGTGTTTTGTTTTCTCCATTATATTCTTCCAACCTCATGAATTCAGCATATTAAAATGAGTTAGCAGTTCATGGATAAGTTCAATGGGATAGGCTTAGAACAAAGGAAGCAGCAGGGTGGCAGCAGAGAGTGGTAGGGAAATCCTAATTCTAAAATTAGGATTTAGAAAAGGGATGTCAGTACACTTTTGTGAATTACTATAAATATATACTAAAATATCTGAAAGCAGGTTGGATACTGCCTTAGAAGTTTGGAATCTTGTTAAGATACAAACCCACTGTATCAATGCCTCCTGAAGGTTAATAAAAAAATATTTTTTAGCTGTAGGATATACTCATTGTAAATGGGTAGTTAGCAATTTCATAGATCTAGGCACTGAATTAATCCTGCAAAGCAAGCCTTAATGACCAGCTCAATCAGGATAATTTTACCTGCTGAGAACATCCTGCATAAATGTTTTTATGAGCAAAACTGAGCAAAAACAATTTCACCTGCATGCCCTCCTATTTCATTTAAAATTATAAAGTAGTCCTTTGAATACAAAGTCATGTTCTCAAAAAAAAAAAAAAAATGAATGAACATTCATGAAGTCTCAGAATTCTCTAAAAAAGTGAATCAAAAGTTCTCTCAGTAACAACTCATTGTTAGCATTTCCTGATAAGAGAAGGGTGGACCAAATAAGACAGGAAATTGCATATAACTTTGTTCACCATGACTCTGTTTGTATGAGGTGGTGACTATGTGCAACAATTCTGAAAGGGATGCAATAACTTGGGCACATTTTCTTTCTGTTGAAAAGCAAAACAGAGTCAAGAGACTAACAAGGCATCAGGAAAAAGTGCTTAGGAAATATCAAAGGGTAAACAGAGCCTTTCCAGTAGTGGAAAAAGCCCAGAGCAGACTCTCTTCCCCTCCTTCAAGCCAATAAATGGACAGGAATTTTCAAACATTTTTGACTATGACTCATAGCAATAAATAAAACTTTATATGGCATTTTGCCAACTATGTATGAATGTATGTACCCATCTGTCCATTTATTCATTGATCCACATATCTGTATACATAAATAATGAAATAAATGTTGTTTATAATTTACAAAGTTGATTTTATGACTGAGTATTCAAAAATCAAATGCAGGTATTTCTGACGACAAAATCCTTGACCTTTCTAGAGTATTATGATTTTTTCCTTTCTTTCTTTGTTAAAGTCATGTGAAGTGTTTTGCTAACCTTGAAGTCTCCTAAAACATAGGAAGCTGTGTTAGTAAAATTGGACCAGTCCTGGGACTCAGAATAAGTCTGAGCACTCTTTAGAAACTCAATAAATGAAATACCCCTTCAGTAAACATGGCCCATGAAGACATCAGTTTCAAAAGTCATTTGTTTCTAATAAGATCAACTGCTGAATTTTCATCAGACACCATCGAGGCCAGAAAGAACTAGAATGATATAATCTAAATGCTGTCAATGAAAAACCCTATCTCCAGGAAAGAAAATGCCTTTCAAAAATGAAGATAAAATACATTCTTAAACAAATCTGTGAGAATTTGTTAGTAATAAAGCATCCTCATAAAAAAATAAGAAAGCTATTTCTACTACCTAAAAGCAAATGACCCCAGAATAGCTCAAATGTTCATGAAAAAATGAAGAAAACTAGTAAAGATAATTACATTATTATGAAAGACAGTATAAATTCATATTTCTTTTCCTTTATTCTCATGCTGTATGAAACAACATGTATACATTTGTACTATTGGGCCTATAATATATAGAAATATAATATGGTTGACAATAATAGCACAAGGGAACTGGATAGAAGTAAAGATGCACTGGGATAAGAAACTGAGGGCAAATGGTAACTTGAATCCACAGGAACAAATGAGAAAAAAAAAAAAACAAGAAACAGCAAATAAGGTTAATGTAATTAACACTATAAATATATACTTGTTCTATTTTTTCACATCTTCTTTAAGACAACAGTATATAGAGTAATAATTATAACTGTATAGTTGGATCCATGGCATGTGTAACAACAAGGGGATGGGGAACAGAGCTATATAAGATTAACATTTCCATATCTCACTGGAATTAAGGTAGTATAAATATGAAATAAGTATCAAGCTGATAAATTTAGATGTATATGGCAAACCCTAGAAAAACCACTAAGAAAATAACTTGAAAAAATAATGAAAAAATTCATTTAGGAAATTACAATGTTACATTAGACAATATTCACTAAATGCAAAAGAAAATATGAAAGAGGAAAAGAGGAACAAAAAATATATTGCAGAGAATAAAAAGTAAAATGGAAGATGCAAATTCAACTATAACAATAATATTAAATGCGACTGGATTGAACAATCCAATCAAAAGACAAAAACTATCAAACTGAGTTAAAAAAAAACAGTATGTAACTATATGCTGTGCACAGGAGATACACATAAGATTCAAAGATACAAATAGCTTGAAAGTAAAAGGGTAGAAAAAGATACATTGTGCAAACAGCAATTGTAAGGAAGCTGAAATGGCTATATAATAATATCAGAAAAATAGATTCTAAACAAACTATTACCAAATATAAAACATTTTATAATAAAAGGATTAATAAATCCAGAAAGACATAACTATTATAAATATTTATGCACCTAATAACAGAACCCCAAAATACATGAAGCAAAAACCGACGACTGAAAAAAGGAAAAGGTAATTTAATAATAATTGCAGATGCAAACCACTATTTTCAATAATGGATATAACAACTAAATAGAATGTCAATAGGACACAAAGACTTAAACAACAAATACAGATATTTGTAGAACATTTAGGCATTTATAGAACATATCAACAACAGCAGAATATAGTTTCTTTTCAAATGCACATGAAACATTCTCCATAATAGATCATATGCTAGGCCATAAAACAAGCCTCGATATATATGAAAGGATATTATCTGACCACAATGGAATGGAATGAAATCATAAATCAATCACGGAAAGAATTTTGGGAAATAAGTAGAAATACAAATAAGAAATACAAATACAAATTAAGCCACACACCTTCAATTAACCAATTGGTCGAAATGGAAATATAAAAACACTTTGAGATTAATGAAAATGAAGAATCAAAATGAACCAAAACTTACAGGATTCAGAAAAAGCAGTGGGAAAATTATAGTTGTAGATGTCTGTATTAGTAAAGAAGAAGCATCTTGAACCAATAACCTAAACTTCCACCTTAAAACAGTGGGGAAAAATGCATGGGGAAGAGAAAAATAATAAAGATTAAAGTAGAAATAAAAGACAATAGGGAACATAAAAGACAAAAGAATTCAATGAAACCAAAAGTTCTTTGAAAAACTTAACAATCAATGAGAAACCTTTAGCTAGACTCATGAAAGACAGTGAAGAAAAAAGATTCTTGATTTCCCCAAAAGGAAATCATGCCTGAGCTCTAGCTGCCCTCACAGATGGAAGAATGCCATGAGGGAAACAGTCATATAGATATATGGATTTCACCCAATGCTGCTTCCTTCTTTTCAGGGTTGATGCTTTTCCAGTTTCTGCTTGCTTTTGGTTGCTCTCAAGTGCCTTTGAAAATTTGTTTGCATTTTATTCAGAGTTTATAATTATTATTTGAGTGAAGGTTATTCCAATATAAACTACTCTGCCATTATGAGAACTGTAACCTCCAGATTCCATCTAAAGTTTGAAAGAGGGCATCTTGAGGAGAGAGATAGTCAGCATAGGAAGAAGTTTAACATGGACATACTATGCTAAAATCATGAGCTAGACAATTTCACAAAGGCAGTTTATCATTTGTAAGCCACCAAAAAAGGCTAGCAAAATGCACTATAGTTGATGGTAATAGAATTTTTAGTAAGTGGAGAACCATAATTTTTCAAGGTCCCCTTGACCTTAAAGCTTGAATTAAATTATCTCTCTACCCTTGTTATAGATCATACCTTGGTCTCTACCCAAGCTTACAATTCATATGGATATTAGAAGATTATTCTTCTTTTTCTCTATAAGTCCAAAATCAATTAGGAGAGTAATAAGAAATGAAATTTTTAATGTATGAAGACAAATGAATGGAATTACGAAGCAGAGCCAGCACAGGTAGAAAAGACTCCCCAAGCAATACAGTTCACCTAGATAAGACAAGCTCCAGCATGATTCCTTTCCTTTTCCCACACTTAAATGTATATCATTGTAGCTAAATGGTTTCAATTATGTTTTAACATAAAATTATTATAAAAACAGATACATGGATATTACAAAAAATGGATAAATGCATATAAAATTTTAAATTCTATATAAAATTATATCAGAACAATGTTAATAATAGGAAGAAAACTTACAAAAAATAAAACCACTTTGGGCTATGTTAGAAGTTGGCTAAGGGAAGTTACGATTTATTAGATTAACTGGGATGGGGACCAGGCTCCTAAAAGTCAGGGAGAACTAAGGAGACATGAAAGTTGACTTGTAGGGTGGAGATTAACATATAAGAAAATTACCAGTACAGGAAAGAAGAGAAATAGGACAGTAGCAAAGAAGAAAGTAGGACAGGTACCATTGTAATTCAGGTTTAGGGAGATCTAAATATGTTCAAAGGAAATGGTGAAGGAAATGATGGGAGAAAAGAAGGGATTAAGAATGGGAGCAAGGATATGCCACAACTGGATAATCTCCTTAAAATAACCATCATGGGATCAAACCCTAAATGATAAAAGGTAAATAAAGGGATGTTGTTTTTGTGCCATAGGGACTTGGTGTTGTCAAAAATCTGACTGAACTCTGACCACACAAAGGCCCCTCCTGCTCACCCTGGGCACCAGGTCTGCCTGGAAAGGGTTGATTTGTCTTACTCTGAGGAATATTTCCTTACTAGGCTACCATTTTGCAATAAAGGATGTTATTTCAACATTTCTAGGATGGAGAAATAAATCCTACCTTCACCGTGGCCCAAAGGTATGAACCTGAGGAATTCTATGGAGAAACTTTAAGAAAATGTAAATTCAACTGTGTATACAGACACACATGTGCAATTTTCTGAATGAGTACATATAGTTCTCACCTGATAGTTAAAGGGGCTAATAGCCAAGCACCACTGATCTAGAACAAGAGTTAGCAAACTCTGCAGAAGTCCAAATAATGAGTAATTTGGGCTTCGAAACCTATACCTTATCTGTTACAGTCCTTAACCCTGTCTGGTGTAAAAGCAGCCACAGACAGTAAGAATTGATGCATCTGCATTCCAAAAAACTATATTTATTTTTCAAAAGAGCTACGGCCAGATTAGACCTGAGGGCCAGTCATCATTTGCCCTGATCTGGAAAGACCCTGCGGTGCATGACTCTGTCTATTCCTTGTCCAGTCACCGTGTTCTTTTCCCCTGGCTCTGTCAGTCACAGCTGCCTAAAGAGGTCTTAAAACATCCGCTTATGAAATATCAAAACAATGATAACATTTTTAAGGGAAAACAAATTACTGAATTATGGTTTGTGATTTTTTTTTTATATATTCTTGATGCTATGGGAACATTAAACTAGGGCCCCCCTCCAAACAACCTATTTTCATCCTGTTTTTTCCCTAGTACTTATTGCTATAGTATTTAAATAAGTATTTGTGTGACTGCCAATGTTTTCCTCATGAGCTACACAAGGACAAGAAAAATGCAATGTCTTGGTCACTGCCTATGTGTCATCCTGTCTAGCACAATGCCTGATACAAGTACTCAATAAATATTGGCTGAAAGAAGAAACATATATTTTTGCATAGTTGTAATTGTAGCAGGTTCAACTGCTTATCACCCTTTTTGTAAATATAATATTGCATTTCTACAAGGATGAACAGCTTAGCATTTTTAATGGCCCCATACCCCATTTTAATGGCATAGATGCACCACAGACTATAACTTCTCCCTTTCTACTGAACACTGAACTGCCTTTAATTTTTCATAATTATAAAGCATGCATGGCATGATTATTATTTTTCCATTTTTATGGAAAATTTCCTTTAGACATTCCCAGGAATGGAGTCACTGGTCAAAGGTTAATAAAATATGCTGCTCAAGAGTTTGAAAAAGGACAGTGCCTTGTCACCACCCCTACCCACAGTAAGTGGGGACACTAATTTTATCACAACTTTATATATATAAACATCACTAATGTAAAAAATTTAGAATGATCCCTTGCTTAATTTGCTTATTTTTGCTGATAAAGGAAAATTAAAAGTTCTATTTTGGGATTTAATATTTGTGCACTTCAAGTAAAACTTTTCATTGAAACTTTTCCTTAAAAGTGAAAGATAGTAGGAGCTCCTAATATGCAGGGTATCCTGTGGTGGTTTTAAAAGAATAAGGACAAAAAGCATTGTCTTCTTTTTTTTTTTCTTTTTTCTCTTCACTCAACTATTTAGTCTAGCCCATAATTCATCAAGATGCTCCATTTTCTGACAGCTGAGGTGCTTGGGGGACGCCAGCTCAGAGCCCTTTGCAGAATGGAGGTGGCCCAAGTGTATTTGCAATGCAGAGCTGGTGACCTGACTCCACACAGAAAAGTTGAGAGTGTCTGTGGGGGGAGAAGCCTGTGCTCCTGGAGCGGGGGTTGAGGGGAGGGGGTTCCCATTTCTACTTACTGGCTGCTTACTGGAGGAAGGAACTGAACTTCCTGGTAAAGGGATTTAGTGAGGAAAGTGATTATAATGAGTTCCAACTGATCTGGCTCAATTTCCTAAAGAACCAAAAAACAAAAAATCTAACAGATATGTGAGTACTGATCAATCAGATGGCATTCAAATTATGCTCAGACTATATGAAGGACTAAGTACAAGAAAAAAAAAATATACCAAGTGAGCTGAAGAATTTCTGATATTTTAAAATGAATACAAAGTACTGTTTTAAAAAATATTTTAAAGTGTATTTTGTAAGTTAAGATTCTTGAAGCAATTTAACACTGAACATAACTGAAGGGTATGTGTGCTGCATGTGCTGTCTGCTCACAAATTTCTCATCTGCTCCCTTCGCAGGCCCCAGATCCCCTAATGCCCGCACACCACCGCACCTTCCTCCACTCTTGCATGATCCCGACTTGTATCCACATCCAGAGCCCTAAATCTCCTACTTCCTTGTCCTCAAATTCCCAGCCCACAGTCTCTGTTTCTCTTGCTGGAATAAATAATGCTCATCGAGCTAAACACTACAAGCCCATGTCTATTTTGCTACAAGTCACACTATTAGAAGTCTTGGGATTCCATTCCCCATCATCTGGGCCAGGGACTGACCTTTTGTGTCTGCTCCCCTGGGATCTGCACCCACAGTGTCTACTAAAGGTGTTGTTCAGATTAAATGAGATCATGGAAGACAGGCAGTGGCTGTACTAAATGATCCCCAGAAAGGAACCTAGTTCACTGGGACTGGTCCTGGTTCTATCAATATACCTGTTATGGGCCCTGGGTAAGAGGCTTTTGTGTCTTGTTTATCAGGTGACAGAGCAGGAGTCAATGGTT
Organism: Talpa occidentalis; assembly: GCF_014898055.3. Taxonomy (NCBI): domain Eukaryota; kingdom Metazoa; phylum Chordata; class Mammalia; order Eulipotyphla; family Talpidae; genus Talpa; species Talpa occidentalis. The sequence continues at coordinate 110,605,879 of NW_026555331.1, read as the reverse complement.
TTAAATGTCTTTCTCGGTTTGGACTTTCTGGAATTCTACATATGTGATTTATGAGAAAAAATATTTGGTTATTCAAATGATCAAAGTATATTTCTCATAAACATTTGGTCTTCATTTAGAGTTCCTGGCTCCCAAACCCTTGGAATTGCCTAAGTTTTGTGAGTGATAAAGGTATATCCTCTTAAATCAATGAAGGTAACTTTGGGAAAACACCTGAAGATGGGGACAGGCTGTGAGGATACCAACATGAATAGAGGGTGAACTTTCAGTCCATCTCTCCCTGGATGGGACAGGGGCTTGAGGTTAAATGGACTGTTGGTGGCCAATGAATTACTCATTTACACCTATGTAATGACCCCTTATAAAAAGTCTAGAGGAGAGGGCATCTGAGAGCATTTTAGATCGGTAAACACAAAGATTTGAGGAGATGGTGTGCTTTTCTCCCATACCTTATCCTGTGTATCTCTTACCTTTGGTTGTTCCTGAGTTATAGTCTGTAATAAATTAGTGATCTACTGAAGAAACACAGTTCCTGAGTTCTATGAGTTGCTCTAGCAAATAAATTGAACCTGAGAAGGGTGTCTTGGGAACCTTTCATTTACAGGCAGTTGTTCAGAAGCATAGGTAATAACCTAACTTGTGACTGTCACCTAAAGTCTGAGGAGGGGTGGCGGGGACCTCTAATCTGCAGACAGTTGGTCAGAAGCACAGGTAACTGTATAGGCTTGCAACTGGCATTAGAGTCTTATGAGACTGAACCCTTTACCTGTGGAATCTGATGCTTTCTCCAGAGAGATAGTGTCAGAATTGAGCTGAATTGAGTTGAATTGTCAGACATCCTGTTACCTGTTGGTGTGGGGAAACTTAAAAATCACCACCATTGGAAACTGGTCTCAGGATACCAACAGCACATATTCAAATGTAAATTACTTTTATAACTTCATCCCCCTTGGCATATAGTGTAATTTAGCACAGAGTAAGCACTCAATTGTCACATAAAGAAATAAACTGGAAGTCCAAATCATGGTGAAAAACACTCCCAAAGTAATAACAAAACTAGAATTAAGTATGTGCTTCTGAATATGTGCAGAAAACACTATCACTAACTATAGATATAAGCACTTAGCATTCTTAGGTTATTCAGCCATTTTTATGCCACAATTATTTTTCTCCTATTTCCTTATGGTAACCCTAGGAAGTAATTTACTTCTAATTCCCATGTTGTCCACCACTAGGTTTCAGCAGAAGAGTCCCTGGTTTGTTAAACAAACACTCATTTATTTGTTTAACAAATGAGTACATCTTCAAGCCACTTTGAATTTGGATATCAATTTCAATTTTTCTAGGCTCAGGTTTGCTAGCAAAATGTGTATACTTCATTTCCCACATAAAACACCAAAAAAGGTCTTAGAGATCATCCAGTAGAAAAATTATATTTCAAAGCTGAAATTCTGGGGGAAAATATCTGGCAGCAGCAGGTATGGAAGACGGATACACTATCCTAGACAATCTGGCAAAAGGGGAAGAGGTAACTCCTTTTTAACAGCCTCTAATAGTGATAGATCAATCTCAAATTGGGCTTGAGATTGAGATAAAAAGGAGAAAGAGAAAAAGATGACAATAAAGATGATGGTGATGTACTTCTAAACTTCAAGCTATACTACAAAGCCATAATACTTAAAACAGCCTGGTATTGGAACAAAAACAGACACACAGACGAATGGAATCGAACAGAGAACCCAGAAATAAAGCCACACTTTTTTGAACAACTAATCTTTGACAAAGGAGCAAAGAATATACAATGGAACATGGACAGTTTGTTCAATAAATGGTGCTGGAAAAACTGGACATCCGCATGCAAAAAAATGAAACTAGACCACTACCTCTCATGGTGCACAAAAATCAACTCAAAATGGATGAAAGAACTGGACATAAGACCTGAAACCATAAAATATATAGAAGAAAATATAGGCAAAACACTACAAGACATACATCTCAGAAACATCTTTAAAGACTCATCACCCAAAGCAGTGATAGTGAAGGCAAAGATAAATACCTGGGATTACATCAAACTGAAAAGCTTCTGTACAGCAAAAGAGACATTAACCAAAACAGAGAGACATCCTACTGATTGGGAAAAAATCTTTGTACTCCATTCAACTGATAAGGAATTAATCACAAAGATATACAAAGACCTCACATGTCTCAACAAGAACAAAATAAACAATCCAGTCAAGAAATGGGCAGAACTTCAAAGACATTTCTCCAAAGAGGAAATGCAAATGGCCAACAGGAATATGAAAAAATGTTCAACATCCCTATAATCAGGGAAATGCAAATCAAAACCTCACTGAGATACCACCTTACACCAGTAAGAATGGCACAGATCAAAAAAAACAAGCAACAACAAATGTTGGCGAGGATGTGATGAAAAAGGAACTCTCCTACATTGCTGGTGGGAGTGCAAACTGGTCCAAACACTATGGGAAGCTCTCTGGAGGTTCCTCAGTCTACTAAAAATGGAGCTACCATATGACCTGGCAATTTCACTCCTAGGGATCTACCCAAAGGACACAAACACACTGATTCAAAAGAACACCTGCATCCCTATGTTTATTGCAGCACTATTTACAATAGGTAAAACCTGGAAACTACCCAAATGCCCAAAAATAGATGACTGGATCAAGAAGATGTGGCATATATACACAATGGAATATTATTCAGCAATCAAAACAGATAAATTCATGCCATTCACAGCAATGTGGATGGAGCTTGAAGGAATTATGCTCAGTGAAATAAGCCAGAAGGAAAAAGAAAAATATCGGATGGTTTCACTTATAGCAGGAATATAGGGGAAACAAACAAGACATCAGTGTAAAAAAATAGTAATAACCATATAAAACACAACAAAGCAAAAACAGACAATTATAAATCAGACACACTGCAGGGGAGGAGGAGGGAGAGGGGTTAGAGGGAGGGAGGGAGGAGTACAGGGGACTGTGGTGATGGTGCTTGGGTGCTTTGGGGAAGGAAATTCTATGGGGACTCTGAGCAGGTGGGGGATGTTTAAAAATAAAAATAAATAAAAATAAAATAAAATATTCACTAAAAAAAAAAAAGATGATGGTGATGATGATGGTGACAACAGAAGCAACTAACCAGCACTAGGAGGCATATTAGTTACCATCACTTTGTGCTTACTATATACATAATTTCTTCTTTCTAAAAAAGATTTATTTATTTATACAAGAACTGGGATGCACAGGAGGGTAAGAGGATTCACCAGAGACAGAGTGGGGAGCAGAACAGGCAGACTAACTGAAATACACTGCTGAGGGGAGCAGCGGGCGTGGTAGGAGAGGTCTGCCATGCCCTGTGGGATTCTCGCCGGCCAGAGGGATTGAACCTGCGCTGTAGAGGTTCACAGTGCAGTGCTTAACCCCCTGCGCCACCAGGGAGGCCCATAATTTCTTTTATTCAAGCACTGTCTCACATAATTCTCATTTTAAAAAATCCCAGTGACTAAGAGGTTCCCCAATCAGGAAACCCCAACCCATCTGTCCTCAGAGCCTGGGTTCTAAGAGGACAGAGTATGCACTCAGTCATTGTGTGACTAACCACTATGTCAAGGCCTGGGAAGTCAGGGGCAAGACAGGCAATGACCATGAGTTGGGTGGGCCGAGCCTCCAGGAGGCTCTGCTCAAACAGGCAGCTTTCAGGCAGGCTTAGATCTTGGGTTAAGTCTGCTGGTGCTCTGCCCTGTGGCCCCTTCCAGGCACAGGGTGACCTCCAGCTGGAGTGAACGGCCAAATGATTGTTTGCAGTTTAGCAGGAAGCTGTTTGAAAGGGTCATTGAAAAATGATCTTACTAAATCAAGCTGTACCAATATTTTTATTTCCTTTCATGAAATGCCACATTTTGAGGCATTGGATAGGGCTGTTTATAAAGCCTGGGAAACAAGTTTGTGTGACTTAAGTTCAGAAAAACAAAGGCATCCCATTCTTCTAGAAGAGAGAATAGAACAAGAGGGATGGCATGCAAGTCCTTGCTTTCAGAGCAAGTTCTTGCTTTCAGCATCTAATAGATGTTTAACAAATGCGTACATCCAAATCCAAAACACTTTTTCAGATAAATGTCATGTGACATGACCTTTGTACATTTTAAAGCATCCCCTAATAATTTGTGAAAATAAGAAAGTAGTAGAGAAAATTAATTGTATGGCATACAGCTTGTCTTTTAAGTAGATGTAAAATCAGTCACTTCTTTGGGAAATGGCTTTACAGTGTGTAAGTGGAGAAAAAAAATTCAAAGCTGACTTCCCAGGTGCCCCAAACGCCACCTACTACTGCACCTGAACTACAAAGAGCATAGGAAGAGGTCAAGCCTGGAACCCTACTGATTTCCATATTGGGGTCACTGGGCATGTGTTCACCTTCACCTCTCTCCATACAGTGTGTTTTGCTGGTGAGGAAAGCAGACGAAAGACGTATGGAAGCCCCCAACCCAGTAAGGACCACTGAAGCAAGGAAGTGGAGAAAATACTAGAAAACAGAGTATAGGAAGGAAGGATATTTCCTTTTTCACAAGGATATCAAGGATCAACTTTGAAAATGAAATGTAAGAGTTTTAGAGCAGAAATGAACCAGTTTTATGGCTAAGGAAAGGGGCCTGGACTTTGGAGGAAGGTTGCTGCTAGGCCCACCAGTCAAACAGAGGTGGAGAGACTGGGAGGCTCTTGGCTCTCCTACAGAAAACCTCCCATCATTGGTGCTGTGCACAGAAAAGCCTCCTAACAATACCAGGGAAAGTGTAATTCAGGCAAATGGGTGGTAATTTTAGGGTGACATATTAAGGTCATAGTAACAATGACTAATATTTGGCAGAAAAGCTACTAGAAAGGGAGAGAGGACTCTTATTTTCTAGCAGACCCCCAAACTCTCTGCTTCCTTTTTAGCCTTTTATATGATGTCTAACAAAATTGGATATTTTACAGATAGATTTAACCTCCAACTACCTGTGAGGGAAATGACCCCTTCAGAATAACTTCCACTTTATAAGAGAAAGGCATGTGTAGTTAGCCACTGTGGGGACGGTCTGTCTGGAGGGATCTCATGAGCTCAGTAATTACAAAACCCAAATGCCCAGTGCCTTCTGAAGTTCAGCTGCAAAGACAGTCAAAGAGTTCTAAGGTTGCAGGTTGTGTACCTGAGGCCTCTCTTGCTGATTCTACCTATTAAATAGGAATATTTTCATTTTTTTTAATGAAAGGAAAAGTCAGGCAAATTAAAAATAAAACTGAGATTTATAGTTAGAATGATGATGTTTACTTTTTCTCTTTTGGTGGAAAAAATGGGAACTGAATTGGTCACAAAAAGAAAAAGCTGATGCCTTACAAGTTCTCCCTGAAGATGGACTAGGCAGTAGAGGTCATGGTGATAGTAAATGGTCTTTCAGGACAGCTTCTCAGACTTTGAGCACATTCGAGTCACCTTGGATCTTGTTAGAATGCAGACTGATTCAGACTGATTCTGAGATTCTGCATTTCAAACAAGCAGCAGGTAATGCTGATCTGCAGACCACACTTTGAATAGCAAAGCTCTACAACCCATCAAGAACTTTTTTGGGTGGTTCTCCAGCTTGTCCAGGTGGATGACAATTTGTAAGTCATGAGGCTTTTCAGGAAATGTATCTAAATTCAGTATAAAAACAACTGATCTTATAAAATAGTACTATGCCAGTCTAATCCATGACAAAAGCTGGCTATCAAACAGTTAAATGTAATTTGGGAGTAAAAATGCTTTCCATGGCACTTACACATATAAGCTTCCAGAAATGTCCAATCTAAAGAGGTTTATTATCTATCTGCTACCAAGAATCCAAAATCAAGTGAAAGGGCATTCTTTCTGTAATTGAGTTCTAGAATGAGGGCACCCTGCTTTGGAAATCACTGTCACAACAGAACGTTGCAAGGGCATGTATAAAAGGATATTTCTAGAAAATGCCAAAGGCACCGAATGTAACCCCAGCTTTGCCTTCTGCTCCCTCCCAGTGGCATTCCACACCCTGAGCCAGGAGCTACTTTGTCCAACTGACTTCGGGAAAGTCACAGTACTTGGTGAGTATGTCCAGCACGGTGAGTGGGGGATTGTCGGCTGAAGTTCTGACTCCTTCCTGGTGGCTTTTGTGCTTTCTTCAGGATCTTTTCCATTTGTTGCTTTTTCTGAGTCTTCTCAAAACCCACCTGGGCCAGAGTCCACTTGTCCAGGCCACATCGATTCTCCTCATTGTTTTCCCTTGTTCCCATTACTTTCAGGACATCATGTTTTTATCTTTTTCTTCTTCCACTTGGTCATGCTGAGCTCTACAATGCTGTTTCAGCTTTGGGGGCTCCCTTTGGGCCGCCTTGCATAGGTCTCCAAGGCACCAGTCCTGATATAATTCTTCTATCTACTCTTCACATCCAACATGGTTATTTGGCCAAGGATCCCATTGTAGCTGGACCTGGGACATTTTAATGGCTTGACGCCTATTAAGAATTAATAGGAATCGAGTGCCTTGACATTTAACAAGCCCCTCTGCTATACTAATGCATTTGGTTCTTATAAGGCCTCTTTGAAGTCAGGCAGGCAGTGCTATCCTTGTTTTACCTGAGATGGAAATGAGGCTGAAAGAATGTTAAATTCAGAGCCAAGGTTCAGGCCATTCCCTTTCCTCACATCACTGCCTGGTGTTTATTTTAAAGAATTTACTTGTTTTAGTGCCAACCAGCAGACCGACTACTAATCCAAACATCTAAAATTCTACAATTAAAATAATAACTTTTGGGTGTTTCTCTCTCTAAATACATTCTTTAATGTTAACATTACCAATTCTAAGTAACACCCATAGTTACATACTTGGGAAAAGCTACCCATAGGAGCACCTGGTAGTAGTGTGGAAGCTAGGGGGCTAGCACTTGGGTCTCCTCAACACTTTCCTAGCCTGCTTCTCAGAACTCATCCCACCTTGCACACAAGATTTGAACTTAAAATTGACAAAGGACCCCCAGTTGTGTGCTTGCCCTAAACACTATACAACTCTTGAGAGCACAGTGAAGTATTAGCTCAGGCTGGGGAAGGAGTTTATGGATCCTCAGAAGCAGCCCAAAAAGGGCTTAAAATCATGAACTTGCCTGTTAAATAAAGAAAGCATTGGTTTTGGAGTTCAAATCCTTACTCGGTTTCTTAGTTGATTTTCTTTTTTCTTTTTTTTTTTTAATTATCTTAGTTCATTTTCCTTGGGCAAGTTACCTACCCTTGCTAGGTCACAATTATATCATCTACAAGCCCAAATAACACACACAGCAGAGATGAAGAGAAGCAGCTAGTACAGAATCAGGTAATTAGGTAAGGAAGTGACCAGTGGAGAGTGATTCAAAGCACAGAAAGCCTGCTACAGAGCACTGCTCACAGCCTAATGAGCAAAGCAAGGTAGAATTTGTAAGTGTTAAAGGATATGAACAAGGTGGGATTTTTTGATTAAAATTTTATATAGTTTACTAATCATGAAGAATACAAAATAACAAATTAACTTTGCATAAGTTGCTTCTGGCATCAAGGAGATGAATTTTCCTTTGTTCTAAGTTTGTGAATGTACAGTAGGAAGCACAAAATATTTACCTTTTCCAGGGCCTCTCTGTCAAGTAGTTCCTGCACAGCTAGAAGCTTGATGCTGTAAGAAAAAATTAAAACCACACTGAAAACAAGTCATCTCCTGTTACCAATCATCCTACACGGCACAAGAACAAAAGTCTAAAATTTCAGCCTGTGTTTCTGTGTCACCTCCCTTCTTTAGGTCACCTTTGACTTGAATTAAAATGACCATTTCAAAACTATTAAAATTGTTTCTAAATTGTAAAAGTGATTTTACAATCAAGCTCAGGAATTCAGCAACATTAAGTATCTTCACGCTGCTGTGCAACTATCATCACTATCCTTCTGCAGAACTTTTTCTCATCCCAAATGGAAACTCCATGTCTGTTAAATAGCTCCTCATTCCACCCTTCTACAGTCCCAGGTAATCACCATCCTATTTTCTGCCTCTTTGAATTTGACTATATTAAAACATAGCAAAATTAGCAAATTTACCAGCAATTCCAATTATGGGCCTGTACTCAACAGAGTTGAAAACAGGGACTCAAAGAGATTTATGTACACCCATATTTACAGCAGCATTATTCACAATAGTCAAAAAGTATAAACAACCCAAACATCCATCAATGGATAAGTAGATAAACGAAACATTGTTTATGCCTACAATGGAAAATTATGTAATCTTAAAAAGAAGGAAATTCTGACACACGCTACAACCTAGAGCAGCCTTGAGGACACTATGCTAAATGAAATACACCAGACACAAAAGGACAAATACTCCATGATTTCACTTACATGAAGTACCTATAATTATAGGTACTTAGAGAGAGATGGAAGATAGTATGGTGGTTACCTGGGATGGGACGGGGGGAGAAGAGGGAGGAATGAGGAGTTGTTTAATGGACATGGACTTTCAGTTTGGGATGTGGGAAAAGTTCTGCAGAAGGATAGTGATGATAGTTGCACAGCATGAGAAAGTATTAATGTTACTGAATTTAACATTTAGGAATGATTAAAACAGTAAATTTTATGTTACGTACATTTCACCACAAAAAATTCTAAGAGCAATTGACAGCTACTTCATGTAAGGAATTTGAATGGATTTCAAGGAATATAAAGAAGAAAATAGCTGCCTGTGTTCAGCAGTTATATTTCCTTGTTCCTCTGATGAGCAAAGCAAATAGCTAAAATCACTGCTTCCTAAGAGGGTTGGCTAAGCTTTTCATTTGCTTACCACACATCAGTTGCGCCCTACTGTGCGCAGGTGACTCAGGATGCATGATAACTATGGCATGCTCACTACCCACGAGGAACTCACAGTTTCTTGGAGGTCACAATCAGACCAGAATATGAAATGCAGTGTGTCAAGTGGACAGGATGAGATACAGAGTAGAGCCCAGCTCAGCCCAGCAGAGGCGAGAGAAGGCTTCAGGGAGCAGGGACTGTGTTAGCCTCCTCAGTGGAGGGGCTGGGGAAAACACAGACCTACAGAGGGACAGCAGAGGCAAAGGCACCAGTGGGGAGGGTGGGAGTGGGATGTACACAATTTGCCTGTTTGCAGATTAGGGGCCAATACCCAGGCTGCAGCCAGCAACTAGGATATGAGAACTCAGAAGCAGATGTAGGTTTTGCAGGGGTGGCATCTTCCCTTTCAGTGATGTTGTGTTTGTGAACACAAAGACCACATAGCTGAAGCTGAACATGTCGGCACAGGAGGAAGAAGGAGAGTTCAAGGAAATTGTTTAGGGAGTGGGTCAACATGCAGGGTCCTCCAGAGCAGAACTGGGCCCCTCCCACACCATGCACTTCTCTCAGAAGGGGCTGGGCCCATGCTGTGGGTCACTTTAATTTAAAAAATTCTTTGTCATCAATATATAACTAAGTAAACACTGCCCAACTAAATGTACTGACTTACTTAAAAGCAACTCCAGAATGTGCAATTAAAGTTTTAAAGGCTTGTAAGAAACTACCATCATCACCAACAACAATTTAGGAGACAGCAGGGCTGATGGACAGGACTCTGGGCATTCTTTCTGCTCCCATCAGATTGACTTTCTTTCACCTCCTAGACATATTTGTTTCTGTTGTTTCTCTGGCTTACAGGGTTGTCTCTAAGAACTCTATAATGCCAACACTATCTCATTATGCCATTCTAGTCCAAACAACACAAAAGTCATGTTCTTCAAGCAGTGGTGCTGGTCATCATATTTTATTTTCTTCAGCAGAATTGACGGTACCTTAAAACATTTATCTGTTGGGGTGTTTTGTTTATCTCATCCCAACCAGCATGGGAGTTCCTTGAGGCTAGGGGCTCGAGGATCTTCTGGATACTTCATTTGAAGTGCCTCTATCTAGCAAGTGGGTAGCCCTCAAGGAATTTTTATGATCAACTGGCAAAGTCAGGTTGCTATGAAAGCTCATCCATGGCAGCTTGGATGGGTAAAATCACAGGCTAAGCCTCAGTTTCTTCAATTGAAAAGAATGTCTTGAGTTACTCCATCATGCTGTATGTCCCCTATGTAAGCAGGAAGTATACATGCTATTATGAAACTTCTTGTTGGCCTGTTCTCTTAAAAGAAGGGAAAAGAAAAAGAATCTTTCAAATGAGATGTCTGTGTGTGTCCTCCCTGGTGAGTGGCACTTCATGCATCTGTGTAAATGCAGCCATTAATGGGATGTGCCTGGTAACAGGTCAGAGCTATTAGCCACCATTCAGCACATTCTGATTTCCAACACATGCATTGAGAGTTCAGGTAATCAACTTGGATGGCAACTTACATGCTAAGTTGGGAGTTTCCAATTGTAACTCAAGTTTCAGAAGCTTAAATTGCTTCTGAAATAACCAGAGGAAAATATTTATATTGGAGGAACTTATTAAAAAGTCTCTCATTCCTGCCCCTCTCCAAGTCATGATGTCTAATTTAGGGTGAGCCAACAATAGGTTAGAGAGGTATAAACACTGTTAACATATCAAACTCTCTTTTTCTCCCTCTTTGCAAAGATTTACATTCATACCACTGTAGAAACTTATCTGAAAACCAACAGTCCTAGGCTCTGAATGAAAATGAAATAGAAACAACTTCAGTTGTCTCTTACACAGGCCAGAACTCTACTCTCACCACTACTCTCACCACTACTCTCACCACTTGCATTTAAAGGAGAGAGCATACACTTGACACGAACATTGCTGCTCTCCAACCCTCTCCACCTCTTTCCAAAGAACCTTTCCCCATTTAACTCAGATAAAGCTTCGGAATCCTCCACAGTCTAGTGAGCCACAACCAATCTCACAAAGCTCATGTGTGAGCTAAACCATTTAACATTTTCTCTCTCATTTTTCATCATCAAATAGTACTAATACATGGAGAGTGGTCAGAAAAAAAAGAGACAGTGTCATATTATTAGAATCCAGAAATGTAAGGGTGAGAGCTTTAGGGACAGGGGTAGAAAAGAGAGAGAGAACTCTATATGGCTTGTGTTTCAAAATAGAAACAATTCATGTTATTAAGAAGCTACTGTAATTGTTCAAAATGCTGGTTTTCTTCAGAAAGCTGTTTGTTCTTCCTTAGAGCTGTAGTCTTTGATAGAACAGAGATATTTCCTATTATGTAACTGCCCAATGTTATTTTTACCTTATAGGAAATTCTTCCAGTTTGGAGGATTTATTTCAGTATTTATGGTATCAGGTTCTTCTAGTACATCAGATACTCCCTGCAAGGAAATTTCACATATATGAAGTAGCAACTAACTTGTTTACCAAATCCTGCATTTGACAGCTCTAACTTATTATCCTGGAAGAAAATCTCATCTCTCATTTTCAATATAGTTCCTCCTTCCCTCCCTATCTCTTTCCTCTCTTTCTTCCATCCTTCTGCTAATTCTACAAGCACATACTGAATACCTCCTATCTTTCAGAAATTTTGCCAGGCACTGAGGAGACAAAGATGAACACAGTATCATCCCTTCCCTCAGAGGACCCATAGAAGCTAGAATGCAACTGGGGTACAAGCCCAAGAAGGTGTGTCACCCTGAGACCCCCCCGGGGTCCACATGGACTGGCAGAGCTGAGCCAAGTGAGGCATAGCTGTTGGGTAACCTGGTGCCTGGTCAGCATCCTCTGAAAACAGCAGCTCCCATTAGACGCAAGCTGTAATGTGGTGCAATTTCTTTTCCTGTACTCTACTTTGAAAGGAGGAAAATCACACAAAAGCAGCTGATAGCAGTTATATATTTAGAAAATTGACAACTTCAAGGGAAGTTCTGAAGTCAAGATAGGCAACACCTAGAAAAACCTAGAATGACTGCAAGTAATGTTTGCTAAATAAGCTACAAGGAGTTGAGGTGCCTGAGGGTAGATAGCTGGATAGCACTTGGGACAGTGAGGTCCATAATGGGATTAGAAGTGGTGCTGCCTATTGAGTTTGTTTTGTTTTACCTTTTAAGCTTCTACAACATACCTTTACAGTAAATTTTAAAGAAAGGAACATGCTTATATATTTTCCCAAGTTCTCATATTGATGATGTTTTTCAATTTGGCTTCATATACAAGAGAAAATGAGTATAAACTTGTTCATTTACAACATGACCTCCAAAACTTTGTGGACAGTTTACAAACTTACTTGACAACCAGAACTTTTAATGTTTCAGATTTCAGACCCCACACCTAGATAGGAATAATCAGGGCCATGGAAACATATCTGAATGAAAATTTCTCAGATGACACTTTCATGTCACCGGCTACATCCTATACAGGCTCTCTCAATCCAGTGCTATTTGTCTCATCATCATCAGTGATGCCACCAAGATTCTGGAGAAGACTCATTTGTCAGTCATTCTTAGTTTTTGCTGGCCTATGGATTTTTTTAAAAGTTTTCTGTGTTATAGAGGGTATCTCAGGAAGAGATTGGGGTGGGGTGGCAGAAGTCAAGGGCACTGGAGCCAAGGTGGAGCCTGTATCTTTCTCATAAGCAAGATGATGGTTTTGGAAGCAGCCAAATGCTTCCAGAAGTGGTGTCTCTGAGGGGAAGGATGATGTCTGGTCTCCTGTTTTTAGCAACTATATTGTTCAGCAAGTGGAAAAACATGTTCCTCCTCAAATTGCAGGACTTCATTTGCCTTGTGGGGAAAAGTATCCAAAAGGGAATCTGTTTCTTCCAACTCCCAGAATTGGGAGGCACCCCAAGTGGCAGGCATCCCAGACCTTAGGAGACCCATGGCATGGAATCAGGATGTACATTCTGGAAATCTCTTCAAGCACAAACCACTGGAATTGCCAGAGGCAAGGAAGGTTGATTTCAACTGAAAACAGCTGAAGATGATCAGAACAGACCAGCCAGCTGGATAGTGAAAGTGAAGCTGATTCCAAACGGAGACTAGGAAATGCTTTTCCACACCTGTACTTTTAATTTTTATCAATAAACACCATTTTATAAAAGGCTAAAATATTTAACCTAACTTAAAATAGGAGGTGCTATGGAAAGTCCATTAGATAGTTACCAGCATGGTTTAACTGCAGGAGACAAAGCTAAACTGGGCCACTGTATTCCTTGGAAGAAAATACACAGGAACAGAGTGGAATGTAGACAGGACCAATAAAGGGAGGAGAAAAGATGACATTATCTGAGTGTTAAGTCTTCACATAATGATGTCAATAGGTTCACAGAAACTATGGCTTCAAGTAAAACAATATATAATGAAATCATATAGACCAGAGTTAAATTCCTACCACATGTTGCTGGTCATAAGAACATCACCAAACTTCTAATTGAAAACCCAGCACGTCTAATATTAAGCAAGCATTTGTATTCATTCATTTCCAATCTTCTTATTCTAGTTTAGGGTCAGGCTGGCCAGAGCCTATCCCAGCAATTCAGAACCAACCCTGGACAGGACACCCTTCCCTTGCACACACACACGCACACTCACTCACTCACTCATTCTGACTGGGACACATGAGACATGCCAATGAACCTAGGTGCACATCTTTGGGATGTGGGAGGAAACCAAAGTTCCCAAAGGAAACCCTGCAGAATAGGGAGAAAGTGCAAACCACACACACTATGGCCCTGTCTGGGTGTTCATTGTCTTTTCCTCATCAATGCTATAATGAAACCATTCTGAATAAAATTGCATTATTCCAGGAACTGCTGTACTCTGCACAGTCTACTTCACTTATACCTCAAGGTTTCTCCTCAAAGACACAGCTGTAACAAACCACAAATTTCTATTCAGGGCTGATTATATGATTTATATGCTACAATACTGGCTTTTCCTCAATTGAAGAGACAGAGATTTTGACTCTCATTTTATAGCTTCAGAGAGATTAATAATTTGTGCAAAACTCACACAAAGGCAAGGAATTGAGCCCAGGTCTATATGAATTAAAAGTTCTCACTACATTTTACTCATTCAACAAATATTTACTGAGCACTTACTCTGTGCCAGGTGAAAGAGGGAGAGAGGAAGAGTGAGTGAGCAATGAACAACAACAACAAAAATCTTTACTCTTGTGAAACTTCCATTCTAATAAGGGGTGGGAGGAGCAGTGGTGTGGGGGTGGGTATGTTTTACCACTGGCTCTGGGGTGTTGTAACATGTGTCTTTCTCCATTGTGTAAATACTCCATCGTGGTCAATTTCAGACATGGGGACAGATGAGCACCAATAGCTGTCCTGAACCATTTTGCAAAAGCATAACACACCATTGCAACAAACCAATAACCATATAATATGTAATATTTCTATTGTATATCATGAATTAACTACACAATAAATAATATACAAATTAAGCAACTCTATAATGTGTCTGGCAGTGAATTTATATGAATTAAAGCAGTATTGAGTGAGCAGGTATGTGGGTACATTGATTGGTAAGTGTGGTGTGGAAAAATTCAGGACCTACCCTGAAAAATGACATTTGATCAAAGATTGGGTGTCCTTATCTGTAAAATCAAGATACTGATTCTAACTATTTAGTAGGGTCATTGTGATGAATCAATTAAATGGCACTTCTTATAGTATATTGCCTTCTAGTATACAGGAGGTACTCAATAAATGAGCTATTCATTTAATTATCATTTTTAGAACTGACAAGAATATAAAGCTTTTATTTCTAAAAATACAACTGGTGTTTCAGCCATTTAAACAGACTCTAAATGACTGACCAATAATCAAAATGTCCCTGTAAAGGTGGGGCTGCTAAATTCAGATTTCATGATTCCATGCCTTTAAACAATGAAATTGGGATTTGCAATAGCCCTGGTGTTACAGGATAATTTGATTAAGTTTTTAATCATTAAAACATTAATTCCAGGGCCTCCCCAGTGGCGCAGCGGTTGAGCGCTGGGTTACGAAGCTGCCCGCAGCCTCGGCAGCGCCGGTTCGATCCTCGGCTGCTCCCTGGCCGCCGGAGGAGGGTCCCACATGGCGCGCAGACCTCTCCTGCCGCCCGCTGCTCCCCTCAGCAGTGTACTTCGTCACTCTGCCTGTTCTACTCTCCGTTCTGGCTCTGGTGAATTCTCTCACCCTCCCGCGCTTCTGACTGTACCCAGTGCATGTACAAACAAACAAACAAACAAACAAACAAACAAATAAATAAAACATGCCTCTAAAAAAAAAATAAATAAATAAATAAATTCCAGATCAAACCAGGCCACTCTCCCTCAAAGAACTATAAAAAATATTGTAACACAGTTTTTTCTCCTTCATCATTTAAAGTTGAAAAAAAGATACACAGATAAAAATTAAAACATACAATATAAAATTGTCCTTAATATGTTCAAATATGCTTCTTAAATATGTTCAAAGCTGTAACATTTATTCAAAATGCAAGTTCTATTACCTAAAGAAAATAAGGACTAAAACCTCCAGTGATAAAACTGCATAGAATATATAAAATATTGGGTTCTTTTAGATTGACGGGTGAAACTCTTGTATCTACTTTTATTATTTCTTTAAGAACTGAGGTGTAGTCCTAAATTAATCATCGGATCAAATGGTTAAACAAAAAGGAAAAACTTCTCAGCCACTAAAAACACTCCCTTTTTCTCTGCGGGACATCGCGGGGATTCGGAATCATTAGCTCTGAGTTAGAGAAGGCAGTAGTGCTACGCAGAACTTCAAAAAGCACAGCTGCCTTGCAAACCCTGGCTTAGGGCTTCGAAAGATTCCTCTTGATTTCACTGTAGACCTCCTCCCTGGGGTCACATCCAAGAGACAAGAGATTAAGACTTAGAACTTCAGGGAGATGCTTGTTGGTCCTCCCTCGCTCCCTCTCTCCCTCCTTCCTTTCTTTCTTTTTTTTTTTTTTAAAGGATACAACCCCTTTATTTCTTCTTGAGATACAAATGCTAAGTTTTTGATGATGAGAATGAGCCAAGCACTGGAGACAATGTCCAGCTCTTCCATTTGTTCCAGTTTCCAGTGAATTCTGGAACCTAACTAGGGTCTAGGCTGTTTTGGTCTTTTCATCTTCAGCTTATCAAACTACAGTGTGCTTCTTAAATAGGACTGCCCCTAACAAGGCCAATGCAAAAATAGTTGAGGATGGAAGGGCAAATATGGAGAATTCAACATGTACATGTTCTTCATGCCTACCGCCAAGTGACAGAAATTTCACAGTTGCCTCACCTGCCTTGGTCTGGATCTTCTCCAATTTTCCTTCTTGTCTCAACAATTTCTACTCTTCAAACAGCCTTTTGTTTACAGGGGATGCATATACAGCCATTCATTGAGGACAGAGCTGATGAAGACCCACAGATTTCTTCACTGAGAAAAGGTCACCCCAGACTCCAAGTTCCCTCACCGACTGCAAAAGGACAAGCTCCAGTTATCTCTGGGTACCTGTTCCATGTCCTCCACTTACTTGTAGAGCAGTGAGTGGCATCAGTGCAGCCTTGGTTCCCGGCCCTTCCAGAATGGCCGCACCTTCCACCAGTGCTGCCTGACACTGCCCAGATGCTGCAAGAGGCTGCAGTCCTCCTGGCCGGCAGCGCCCTTCCAGTTGAGGTCAGAGTAGGGGGTCTCCTCCTCGCAGTGTCCCTCAGTGGCTGCCCACAACAGAGCACCCAGAGAGCGGGAAGGTTTGTTGGTCATTCTTAATCCAAGTGGCAATGAGGACACAAGTCCACTTATTCCTAAACCACCAAGAGGACTCTCCATTTGGGAGAGTCTAATCCAAGTGAGTTGGGGACTTCTTGAAACTTCTATTTTCCCCCTTAATTTTTTTTTTCCACACAGTTTCACCCAAGAAGGAGCCATCTGTCCAATACCATCAGAAAATGCTGCAAATATTGGTCCTCCTCCCGTGGCGCAGCGGTTGAGTGCTGGGTTGCGAAGCTGCCCGCAGTTTCTGCAGCGCCGATTCGATCCCTGGCTGCCAGCGAGGGTCCCACAAGGCGTACAGACCTCTCTGGTCGCTCCCACTGCTCCCCTCAGCAGTGTACTTCGTCTGTCTGCCTGTTCTGTTCCCCGCTCTGGCTCTGGTGAATTCTCTTACCCTCCCGTGCTTCTGACTGTACCCAGTGCTTGTATAAATAAATAAATAAATCTATTAAAAAAAGAAAGAAAATCTGCAAATATTGTCTGAAGATAATTTTTCTTTCAGAAAGGGAAGCTTCTTACCACTACTCCCACTTTCTTTCTGTAGATTATCTTTTTGTGTACTCCTTAATTTTCATTGTAGTCTAAATAAGAAACTACAAGATCAAACAAGCTTTTCTATCTACTGTGGAGACAAGGCCCCCATCCTTCCAGACCTCACGTGGGGACAGGTGTAGACTGTAGCTGACATTGTTCCCTAAAGCACTTTCACTTCCAGGTGGTCTTCTTCAGCAACTCGTTCAGAATCATGAGGAATTCCCATATTCCTTACTTCCTATCTTCCCTTTCCATTAAGCAGGCTTCCTTCCAACATTTTCATCATTCTTGTTGCATGTATTTCTTTACGTGTAAAATACTGAGAGAAAGAAAGTGAGCAACACATTTATTTAAATGAATGCTAGCTGGCTAGCAGGTTAATAAAGGTTTGGGTTTTGTCCTTTTTTTTGGTTCCCACCTTTTTGTGTTTTGGGATTGATAGTTTTTTTGTTTTTTTTTTAGTTTAGCTTTTGCCATTTAATGGCTCTTTTCGTTTTGGGGACTGTAATTATGAAAATTTTCAGTCTTTTAGGGAAGTTTAGAGAACTATACAATTGTTAGCATTTCTCTGTATTTGCTTTATCACACATCTGTTTAACCATCCACAGATCCATCTTTTGAGGGGATAACATTTCAAAGTAAGCTGCTGCCAATGATTTGATTTGGTGTCTGGTATTTCACACAAAAGCTGGCCTCAAAGTAATTCCTCTTCAACTGAATCACTCACTATATGGACTCCCAGATGCAACCGGAAAGTCCATCCTGAGCTCCACTGCAGATCCTGCATTAATGCTTCTCTCCAGGCCTTTCTGTCAAGCTCTCTCTTAAACTTTCCTCAACTGTAGCCTCTCCTACCCTAGGGGAAATGGCCATTCTCCCCCTTCGATTGGTCTGTATCCTCCACTCCTCTTTTACCTTCTGGTGTTTCCATTTCAAGACCATGAAGAAATTAATATTCCTAAAGCCCCACTTTAAAATGTTCACTTTTTTCTCCCAGGAAAACAGATATTTTCACATGGTACTCACTGTAAATGACTCCTTTGGGTGCACTTCAAAAGAAAGCCAGCGGGCTCTGCTCTTGGCCCCTCCAGCTCATCCCCAGCCTGAGTACAACCAGAATGTCACAGATGCCCTGTGTCATAAACCAGCCAGGTTTACGAGTACTGCTTTCACTGCTCTGTGCCACTGGCTAAAGAACTTAGTTATTTCTTTTATTTTCCTGGGATAGTATAAGAGTGATTCACTGAATGTGCAAGAGAAAAAAGTCTTATTTTCAGAAGAGACTGGAAATGAGAAAGTTATCTAACACAATACAGGGTCTGTGATTCCAACTTAAAGCTCCAGCCAAAATTCTTCATCTGGCTTTCAATGCTGACCTTTCACCTCTTAGCAAGGCTTCACTTCCTTTTAGGCTAGACAAAACTCCCCCCTGGGTTTTGTCAAAGGCAGTGGTCTCATTAATCAGCAAAAAGCAAACATTCTCTCCTCCTTCTCATGCAAACCACCCAGAGGTGATTCTGGGTAAGGAGCTGTTTAAAGCAATTATGAGGGCACATTTCACAGTAATCTTTTATTTTTTTAAAAGAAGCAATTTAAAAGCACATTTTTTACAGAAAATTAGAAAATACAAAAGAAGAGAGAAATAAAAGAAACGAACATAACCCTTATACCTAGGAATCACCATTAACCTGTTGATGTATATATATCCTTCTAGATTTAAAAAAAATTCACATTTTATAAAATGTGAATTATTGTATATGCTGTTTCTATTTTTTAATTGCATTGTTAAATTATAAATTATTGTCACTATTACTAATTGACATATGACTCCATGCGATTTATTATTTGACGTAGTTTCAATGGGTACATATATATGGATATATGCTATAATTTAATAATCCTTTTGGACATCAAGGCTGTTTGAAAATTTTCACTTACAATTATTGCTTTAAAAAGTTTTGAACATACTACTATCTGCATGATATTAATTGTTTCAAGTAGTAAATTTCCAGGAGTGCAAGGTTAAGAGTTACGTGCATTGTTAAGATTTTGAATAACCAATGCAATATTGCTTTGCAGCTTTAGACTTCCACAAATAGTTGGCACAACCCACTCCCTTGTCCTGGGAAAATTTTGTAGTTCCTCTCTAAACCAATAGGTGGAAAAGACATTATGTTGTTTAAATTTGCCTTTATTTGATCACTAAAGAAATGGACCATTTTACCAGCATTTTCAATTCTTCTTTCATCAGAAACCAAGCAAGAGTACAGGACAGAAGTAGTCCCAGGGAAATATCTTCCAGCACCTATGAGTCACACTGGAAACCCATGAAACTCAGCAGCTCTGTGAAGGGCCATCAATGAACAATCAGACTTCTGTAACTCAGATGAATTTCTGGAATCTCCTCCCTCTTTTGTTAATTAGATATATCTAATCTCTCAAGACACTAGAACAGTATGTACAAAACTTTTAGATCCCCAAATATTCTTGATAAGTAACTACTATTAATATGTTGACCCAAAAGTTTTGTATGGGGCTGTAGGGTCAGGAATGGACACAGTGCAGGTTTTCTGATCCAGCAGACCGGGTAAAGGAGGAGTCAGAATCCTCAGTGGTTTTTTGCAGGTCTTTTATTGGGATTTAATGGGTACATGGCAGGTAGGGGTGCTGGGGGGCCGGGAGGCTGGCAGTCCTCCCAGCTCCCTGCAAATCTTCACTCTATCTGGGCTTTCTGGCATTCTCTCTGCTTCTCTTCTTCTTTCAGCTTCTGTTCGTCCTTGGCTTCTACTGGCGTCCCAGTGACGCCGCCCTTAAAAAGCACAGTCTCAGCCCAGGTGAATCCCATCTACCTATGCCCACACCCTACTCCAGGTGCCCGCCATCAGGCATTCAGGACCGCAAGGATCCACCATCTATCCTGATGGCGGGAGGGCAGAAAAGCCTGACATTTTTCCTTACCCTACAGGGGCCCACCAGCTGGAAGACAAATAATTAAAGCCAGCTCACAGGAGAAGTGATGTGGGGAAGGGTATTTGGAAAGATGTACTCATTGGCTCAAATCAAATGGGTAAACTTGAATCAGAACTGAGGGCTCCTAGCTTCTTTGTGCCTTGGCAACAGAGGAAGATATACCTATACAAATGTGCAAAATGCAAAAGATGGACATATGTCTTATATCTGCAGTGAAGCCCAGAGGTTTTCCAGAAGGAGAGAGGGAGTTCCCAGATCTGACTTATCAGATCTGGCCTGCTCCCCAGGAATATTTCCAATATCAGGGAACAGCACTGGCCCTGACTCCCAGTATCTAACCAAAGTACTTTGCTCAGTAGTGTAGAACAGACTGGAACTTAAATCTCAGGCAACAAGACCCCCAAACCACAATGCCTGCAGGCTTTCAAAAGATAAGTGGAATTCCTATTATGAGGACAAATGGGAACCTACTCTTCCCCAAGAGCCTTAATTATCTGCAAAATTTCAACCCCTGGATTCTAGAGTCAGATTCAACTATATAGGAATCTGATTGGCTTCTGAATACTAGTTTCTCGTCATTTGGAAGAGGGTAACACCCACTCTACCTTTCTAGTGGTTACTGTCTTTTGCTGGGTGTCTGCCAGCTGCCAGCTGCAGCTAAGAGGTCAAGTCCCTTAAAAATAACAGCAGCAGCAACCACCAAGCTTTCATCTCTGGGGAGGCCCAAAGGGCACTAGGGTCTTCATGACACAGTGTGATGCTGAGTTCCAACCAGGACTGTGGCTAACACTCTGGGTCTGGTTTTTGTTAAGCAACAACATCTCACAGCATCTTCAAAGTTATAGGCCCCAGACTCCTTGAATTCATGTCTATGAATTCCAGCTGTTATGTGTGAAACCTTATTCTCCAGCCTGTAATTCTGACCTCTCTGGTTCTTCACTGACCTCATTTTTAAACATTGAATTCAGGGAGGCCCAGAAGTTTCCCTCACTAACCCACAGCCTGGCTCAGACCTCCTATGCCCAGTCACTAAGGAAAGTGCCTGGGAGCCCAGAAGAAATTGCTGGCTCACAAAAAGGACACTTGTGGTCAGGTGCATCTAACCTTATTAGCCTGATTCTCCAGCTCAGGGAATTCCAAAGCAGGTTTTGATTCAACAACTTTGGAAGCCCTTCCAGGAAATTGACAGGAGAAAAACTGACATCTGTGCTTGCAGGATCCTGCATAAATGTCACTCAGAGCAAGTTAATTTGCAGCAACCACTTGATCACACATTTAGAGTTAGGACAGTAGTTCCGGAGCTTTAGTGAATATTAGCTGGGAGTGTTGTTAAAACAGATTTCCAGACCCGTCCCCTCAGTGTTCTAAGTACATGTGAGGAGGGCCCTGAGAAATTACATTTCTAACAAGGTCTCAGGAAAGGCAGATGCTGCTAGACTGGAAACCATACTTTAAGAACCACTGGATTAGGTTATCATATATAAGAGCGATACTTTCTCGAAGATCTCAATGCAGCCTACTTTATGCGGCTAAATCTAAATCTTTCCTGACTAGACATGTTAGTATTGAGGGCTCTTTGTGGAGATTCCTGATATCTTTGTGAGGGTCCAAGGTGAGACAGGATATATCTATTTATTTGGACACTGTTAGAAAAATCAAGTATCACAAACAGAATACTCAACCCATCTTGACCTGGTGTCCAATTTGACCTTGAACCATGATGTCCAATTTGCAGTATGATCTCCTTATCTTCTTATATATTTGCCCCATCCTCTTTGCTGTTCCTCTCACTCAGAAGAGCTCTACTCCTCTTTCCAAACTATGTTCTTGAGAGGCTGATCACATTCCCTTCTCCCAGTTCCTCTTCCATCTAAACTGCTTTCCAAAAACTGCTTTCTCCACTGACCTTTCTAGAGCCCGTCTTTTTTTTTTTAATAATAAATTTTATTTTTATATTCCCCATACAATTGCAACCCCCCCATTCTGACCCCAATCCCTCCCCTCCTGCCCGCCACCCCCCAAAAAGTGTCTCTGGTTCATAGTTTTTTGTTCATTTTGATTTTCACTTTCTTATAGTTATTCATTTTCCTGGTCCCTTATTTAAGTTTTCTAGATTCCTGCTATGAGTGAGACCATCCAGTATTTTTCTTTTTCTTTCTGGCTTATTTCGCTGAGCATGATCCCTTCCAGCGCCATCCATGTTGCTGCAAATTGCATGTGTTTATCTTTTTTGAATGCTGAGTAATATTCCATGGTATATATGTATCACATCTTCTTGATCCAGTCATCTATTTTTGGTCATTTGGAGCCGTCTTTTTTGACCTCCAACTATTATGGCACCCAATATCTGTTCGCTCCCTGAAACTCTTCTCCTTAAACTCTCCTGGACCACCAAACCTCCCCTGAATCCTTCATACTAAATTCCTAGGTAGACTCCCTTACTGCTGAATGAAAATTCAGTTATTTTCCCAGGAAACCCATGACAAGCACTGTGCCAAACAATAGTGATTAACAACAGTGGACCAGACAGACACTGGCCTGCTCTCATGCAGCTGACAATCAGTGGGGGCACACCCAGCAATCAACTAATTACATAGGTGGTCAAGTACTGCAAAAGAGAAGCACGATGAGCTGAGACTAAGTATGATGGGGTGGGAGTGGGGGTTACTGCAAAAATTTGGTCTGGGGGTTAGGGTCAGGGAAGACATCGTATGCAAAGCCAGACTGAAGCAAATGCCTGGGACTGAAACTGGTGTGGAAGTTCTTTTCCAGGGCCTTAAATGCTGATGAACTCAAGGACCCAATCATGATTTCTTCAAAAAGAAGTCCTCTCTCCAGCCTCCTCTTCTCTGCCAAACTCCAGCTCTGGAATCCAACATCTGCTGGCCTCTAATATCTCAGAGGAACCTGAGCCAGAACATTTGAAATGAGATTTCCCCAGCAAACTTGCTCCATATCCCTTCCACCATTTTGGACATCATATAATCAAAGCTTATTATTAAGCCCACCTACTCCCTGCTATATCCATCATCTAAAAACCCACCAACACCAGCTAATTTTATCCACCCAATCATCTTTTGAATATACCATTTCTCCTCAAACCCACTGTCAGCTTTTGCAATTCAAACTATGTTATTTGTTTATGATGATAAAATATATAATCATATAGGAAATTTTAAAAATACACAAAATAATTAGAAAGTAATCACTGAAAACATACTGACATAATTCCATATGTGCATATGTTTTTGTCTGTCTTGTGATTAGAAACTGCATCAGATTATGAATATATCTGGTAGGCTCTTACACTGGTGGGCCTCAGTATTCATCTCTGCACAGTTGTTCCCATTGAGTCTGGCTTTAACCACGTCACTTGCTTTGGCCATAGTACCCTAGTGAGCATGGTGCAGATAGAGGGCCCTGGTTAAGAACTGGGTTAAAAAATCTTAAAAACAAAACTTAAGGCTATATATTTCTTGTGTCTATGCACCATGATTACTATTTCCTCTACTACAGAACATGTAGTTTTCCCCACATTTTTCTTATTTAGGAATAATGAATATCTTTGCATATATCAGATGCATTTCTGATGATTTCCTTAAGCTATATTTCCAGAATTGGCTATACTAGGTCAAAAGATATGTAGTTGGGTCTCCCCAAACTGTGTGTCAGAAAAGTTATATCCAGTCTATCCGCCCTATAGCACTTTAGAAAAGTGCCTTTTGAAACACAATCCTTGTCAATTACCTGATAAAAAAATGGCCTTATTTTTTACTTTGCATGCCTTTATAATTACCAATAAGATGTCTATAATCTACATCTTAACTTTTAATTTTTCTATTGAGGTATTTTTTCCTCTAGATTTATGTAAATGATATATATGAAATATTTTAATCTTTTTCTCTGTCACTGGCAATTTTTCTACACTGACTTTAAATTTTGTTTATAATGTTTGATATGCAGAATTTTTAAAAGTCATCCCATTCATGGCTTTTTATTCTATATGACTTTCCCCCAGTATTTTGTGCTTAGTCAACTTTTCTCTAAATAAGAAGATATTCTCAGATACTTCCTTAGCTTTGTATGGTTTAAGGTGAAATGTCTAATTGGAATTTGCTTTGCTCTATGTGGTCAAGAGAGGATCTAATTATTTTGCATTGGTCATTTGCTAAATTATCTATCCCTTCTTCCCAATGATTTGTGATGCTGTCATCATATTAAATTCCCACAAATGCTAGGGCTGACTTTGAGACACTATGCTTTCCCTTTAATCTGTGCCTCTACTCATACACCAATTACTACTTTAATTATAATATGTTTACCAGCCTGCTTTCACATATTCACTCAACAAATATTTACCAAGCCTGTATTAGGTGCCAGGCACAGTTCTAGGTAATTGAGGACCCATCAGTGAAGCAGGCCAAGCACTTCTCATCTGCTTCTTCTTCTAGTGGGGGAATGGGTGTTGAACAAGTAGGAACAACAGCTATTGACTCTGTCTGCCAGGCTCTGTCAAGCACTTTATTTGTCAAATGTAATCTTCCCACTAGTCCCATAACATAAGCATTACAATTTCCATTTTACAAATGAGGAAAACTTGACATCCAGAGGACCACACAGTAGCAAGAGACAAAGGCAAAGATGAATGCGGGCAGATTCAGATAAAAACAGAGAAAGAATGACAGGAAGGAGTGGGACTTGCTTCAAACAGTGGTCAGGGGAGGCTTTTCTGAGCAGGAGATGTCCTCTGAACAGAGATAGGAAGCATAAGAATGAGGAATCACGAGGGCCTCCCCTGGTGGCACAATGGTTGAGCGCTGGGTTGCGAGGCTGCCCGCAGCCTCTGCAGCGCCAGTTTGATCCCCAGCCACCGGCGAGGGTCCCACCAAAAAAAAAAAAAAAAAAAAAAAAGAATGAGGAATCACGAGAAAGTCTAGACCAGAAAGAAAAAGTTATGTGCAGCAGTAGCAGCAGCGACTGTGAAGGTGGGCAATGAGTTTGGTGTTTTCTGGTTAGGGAAAGAAGCCAGTGTAGCCAGAGCTCAGTGAGCAAGAGGCAGCCAAGGCAAGTTCTTGGAGGCCAGCCACCTAGGGCTGCAGATCCCTGTGGAAAGTGGAGAGTGATTCTAACTGTAACAGGCTGATACAGTCAGATCGGCTCTGATTTATGTTTTTAAAACATCACTCTTAAGGGTGTGTGGGCAGCAGACTGAAGGACACATCGTTACCCTCCCATATGAAAAAAATTTCATGGCTATTTTCAATTGTTTATTCTTTTGGAAAAATCTTAGAAGCATTTTGTCACGCTTTCAAAAAACCCACTGAGATGTAATTGGAATCATATTAAATACTCCATGCATTGATTTGGCAGAACTATCATCTTGACAGAATGTAGTATTATCCAAGAAATGCACATATCTCTCCTTATATTCAAGTAATTTAAAAAAATCTATCAAAAAATTGTGAAATTTTCTTAAAAAAAAAAACCCAACCTGTATTTCTGGGCTCTCATTTTTTCCTGCCTATACTATTACAATCCACCACCTCCTAAAATGGGTCTTCTGTTCCTTCCTCCCCGAACCCCAGAAGATGTCTCTTTGTAAACCCTTGCTGCCAAGAGGAAGTCCAAACCCTCCTCAATGTCCTTCCCGCCCCAATCTGAGTCCCTAACTCTCCTAACCTCTCCAAGGGGGCTTCTCCTCTCTGTCCTTGGAGAGCTCAGTTGATTCAAGGGTCAACCTACCAGCACAAGATGCTCTTTTCTCAAAGATCCCCATAGACAATCTGATACCAGATGTTAGGAGTGAATTGTATCCTTGACAAAATTCGTGCTGAAGTCCTAAGCCCCAGAGCTCAGAATGTGACTGTATTCAGAAGTGGGGGTCTCTAAAGACATAATTAAATTAAAATGAGGCCATTGTGGTAGCTCTAATTCACACCTACACTGGTGTCCTTATAAGAGGGGGAAACTTGTATACAGACACAGAGTGATAATCAAGTGAATTGAAAACACTGGGAGGAGACAACTACCTGCCAAAGAGAGAGGCCTCAGAAGAACCAACCCTGCTGAAACCTTGTTTCAGACTTCTGATTCCCAGAACTGGGAGAAAATAAATTTCTGCTGTATCAGCCCAGTCTTTGGAACTTTATTATGATCACCCTAGCAAATGAATATATCAAGAGAAAGGGACCCTGGCTGAGGCCCACTGTTCTCATCCTTTCTGTTCTCCCAGAGAGACCCTCACACTGATGGGGACATCCAGTCATGCCCGATTGTCTTCTGTGAGCCTCTAAGAACCCACGCATGGTGGAGACTGGATAAACACACCCATCAGGGCCTACTTTTCTTCTGTGGAAGGAAGGTAATAGTCATACATTTGCTTAGCTTCATAGGTAAATAAGGTAAATAAATATATGAAGCTTCTCTACAGTTTCTGTATTGCCACCTGCAAGGGGACTGCCAAACAGTTCTTAAATGAGGTTGTGTCTTCCATGAAATCCTAGAGACTCCCAAAGATGGCCCCTGTAGTAGGTACCTCAGACATTCTGAGGACAAACTATATCCAGAGCTCATTCTGGAAGATTTAGAGGTATGACTGAAAGCACTCCTTTCACTGTGGGAGACCCCCGCCAGGCTGACCCAGCAAGACTGAACACTGTGTGGCACCATCCAAGAGGTCCCCTTGCCAAGAGGCTCTGGGACAGCTGGGCAAACAAGGTCCCCAAGAGCCATAGCAAGCAATTTAAACAACTTCCTGAGATGAGAGCCAGAAGAAAAAGGCTGAACCCATTGCCAGGTATTTAAATACAAAGCTATTACCTGACAGAACACGAGTGAAGAGGATGAGCAAAACAGCACGAGCATGGGAGAGTCATGAAGGCACTAGTTGTTGAATACCAAATCATAGGGACTAGGTGCAATCACACAAATTTGGCCATAAGAAAGGAAGAAGGAAATTGCAAGGGGTGGGACCTGAATATGTTGTTATGAATAGTATATAGAAAATAATAATATGGGTGACCTGGGGTAAAACTGTAGTAAGATTGGCTTACAGTGATAGGTGACTATCACTGTAGTCTAAGAGTGAAGGGACAAGGTAAAATAGGGCAAATGGGATTTTTCTAATTAACTAGGGCTCCTGCTCCCACCCTGGTGCTACCAGACATGCAATAAATGGGGCTAGGCCAGAAGGAAGGCTCCCTTCCTAAGTGATTTAGCCCTCAGTGACCTATAAGCCAACCAGCCAGAGAGGGCAAGGTTTTACCTCAGAACCTGAGCCAAAAGGGTCTCAGTTGCTCATCTGACACCCAATGAGGGCAGAAAGGTACCTTTTAAGAAAAAAAAAAAAAAAAACCTTGGGAATACAGAGGAAAATTGTGCCTTGGCCTAGCACACTGACCATGAGGGCAACTAACAAAGAGGGAAAGGAGAGGGAAATGACTTTAAGAAGTAGTCACTGCCCTGTTTCTACTTTGTCTCTAGAAGATTCACATGGAATCAAAAGGCCAGTGAAAATGTCAACAGATGTTCTGAAAGTGTCACTCTCTGGAACTGTGGCCAAATTCAATTTGCTGGAAATTAATTCTTGAGTCTTTTGAGCTTTGTTTTCCATATCTGCAAAATGGGGCTCAAGCTCCTATTAGTCATGATGCGATGGAAAGATTTTTAGCCAGGATTCTGAACATCCAGATCCTCAAACAGCTATTTCCTGTGGCCACAGTCCATAAGAGATTGTACTTGGCCAAGGAGCATGCTAACTAATTCCTGGCCAGGTGAGGCCCAAAAACCACACACAGTGTCCTACTCATCTATTCTGAACATGCACAGCCTGTACTATTCTTCTGGTCTGGGCCATTCAGTAGTGACTCTTAACACCTCTCATTAAAACCCAGATATAGGAAAGAACCAGATATTCACACTAAGTTGTCTAACAACATCAGGAAGATAGATAAGACAGATATCTATAATCAGTAATGGTGTACAACCAAAGAGTGGGATTGGCCTTAAAATCCTTCTATAGTGTTCCAAGCAACCCCCTACTCAAGATCCAGAGCTAGCGATGAGAAAAAGGAAACTTCACTGCAAGTTTGGGGCTACAGAGCACCTACATTTTTGCACAATGTACCAGACACAGTACCAGCTAAATGAATCCATTTTCTAGGGGACTGCCAGAATAATAACAGCTTCAAGGTAGAACATCCAACCTGGATGACTTTAAGGAGTTAGACACTGAGGGTGCATTTACCACAGGCTTCACACTGTTTCTAGTTACAACATATCACCTAATGTAATCCACAGCCCCCAATCTGCAGATGAAGATACAGAGGCAGAGTAGTAACCCAAATGGCCTAAAGCCAGAGGCCTGAGATTTGAGCCCAGACTAGCTCCAGGTCTTTGTTCTTCTCCCTGCAGTCATGAGATGGCAAACTTTAGTGTGCAACAGGGTTGACCACAGAGCTTCTTAAAACACATCACTGCCCATCCCCCAGAGTTCTCATTCTAGAGATAGTGGGCATGCCTGAGAATCTGAATTTCTTACACAGTCCCCAGGGGGTGCTGATGTTGTTGGTCCACAGATCACACTTTGGAGAACCACAGCCCTGCCGAAGAAAAAGTGCCTCTACTGATGATAAACTCACAAGACAGTCATGTGCAACTTCTGGGCCTACACAGGAAAAGTTCTTATATAGTTCTTGGTACAGCAGAGAGGGCCCACTAATATTTTTTCTTTTGACTCAAGTCAGTGTCAGGCATTGACCACACAGCGATGGCGCAGGCCATCTGATTTCCTGTTTCTAAAACATTACCATTTCTTCCCTCAAGAGTCTGATGCAGCACCATTGACCAACAATTCCAGGGAAAGAGTACAGCCCTGACATGACACCATGAGGTTCTGATGCATCAGCATGATAAGATCTCAACAGAGCCTGAAAATCATGAACCTTAAAGCCAGTAGGTCTGACCTGTATCTGCAGCCAAATCTTGAGAGGTACTCATGCTTGATTTCATGTTCATAAATACTAACATTTAATTTTGCAACTTTGCTTGCTCTTTTAGAAGGGCTGCTATGAGAGGGAGGAGGAAAGGATAATATGTACCCCAATTTAATTTTGGCATGCATTTTTCCCAGTTTGAGTACTTGTCAGTCTGACAGTCACTTCTGTTCCTGGCCAAGGTGAGCTGAACTGCTTTGCTCCCCAGTCACATCGGGAACCCCCATTCCTACAACCCCAGCCCAGGGCCGTTTGTGAACTAGAGTAACCCGGCCCTGTTGGCCCAGACCCAAACAGACAGCTCATTCGGGTCACTAGGATTCACATTTTAAAAGTAGGAACAAACTGATGAGATAAAAATAAAACCGCTGAGTGCAGAGGAGGCTTGCCATTCCTGGAGGACAGCAGGGCCTTAGGCAGGCTACAGCACTCTATCCATCTTGCCCTGGTCATGCGTGGCCAAGGACCTTGTGTGGACAAAAGGCAAGGGCCCACTCCCCGTCTGGGTTAAAATGTCTTGCACTGAGATTCCAGATGGACAGTCACTTTATCTGGGGTTGGAAATATACAGAAACGAAGATTTCTCCCTCCCAGACTCAACAGACTCAAACAGAAACACTACAAACAGCACTTAAAGCATGCTTCTTATTGAACTTCTTAGTGTAGCAACAACATCTTTCCTAATCTTTCCTCTCCTAGAACCTCTGCTCCAAGAAGGCAGATGTGGTATGGGAATCAGGGCCTGTCATACCGCTGACCCTTACAAAATGTTCGCTGAAATAATGGTACCGGTCTGATTCCCTTCCAGATCTTTAGGTGTAAAGAAGAGAATATTTAAGTGCCCTATAATGAAGAGATAGGTATTACCTATAGCATAAGTTATTAAAGTTTAAAGCTTGCTTATTTTTAATGGCAGAAAAATGCTATAAGGACCCTCCATCAAATACTGCAGTGATTCCATGGGCTCAGAGAGCCTCCTGGCAGCTTCCAACCTCACACCAAAAGACAATGAGTGATAAAGCTTCTAGGTCTGGGCTCTCCAGCAAGGCAGGCACAAGCCATGCACTGCTACTGGGCATCTGAAATAGGCTTGAACTGAGATGTGCTGTTAAGGGTGAGACATACATTCAATTTCAAAGAGTACAGAAAAAGAATTTTAAAAATTTCATTAGTGACTTTGATCCTGTCTATGTGTATAAACATCTTGTGTTAACATTTCAGATCGACTGAGTTAAAGAAAAAACATTAATGCTACCTTTCTTCACCTTATCTTTTTAAACGATGCTACCAGAAAATTTTAAATGGCCTATGTGGCTCTCACTGCATTTCAGCTACACAGTGCTGTTCTATATGGTCCACCAAGAGCTGGTCTCTCTGACTTAACCTGGAGCCCTAGAAGATCCACTTATTTCTGGGGATTCTTATGATAAAATCCTGTTCCTTCACTAGTGTCTCTATCCAGGGATTTAGCCCTGTTATCACCCAGCTTTCACCCAGGCTCCTGGAGCCAGAAACCTTCTGTGGGCGGGTCTGGGGCAGTCTGACTGGCGCTGGATGGTGGCCGGCTAGTCGTCTGGGCTTGAGTGCACACAGGGCCGTGTGTGAATAGAGGAGGCCGCAGCCTCGATTCAGCATCCTGGCAATGTGAGCTCATTATGCTGGCAGATTTCTGCCCTTATTTAGGTCAATGGCCCCATTACCCCAGAATCCTAGAGACAGAGAGTTTCTATGGGGTTTTGTCTTTGCCACTCTTGGCTATCCTTGTCCCCTCTTAGCAAAAAACACTTTTCTGAGGCACTAAATTTTTTTTAAAAGCCAGTGATCAGGTTTCCACATGATATTCACTATCCCTTCCTGATAAAATGACCTGCCCACTTTGGTAATTTGGTGTCATTTTTGAAAGTTAAATACATAATTCAAAATTGAATACTGTTTCATTTTGTTAGGGGAGGTACCATATTCCTTGCCCTCACTTAATGAGGAGCAGAGCTTAGCGGTCAGATGAAGCCACAGAACATGGATATATAAGATGCAGGTGTTCAGGGGAGACACGCAGAGAACAAGGGTACATTTGTTTCTTGGCTTGCATCAAGGACTTGGGGGACTTAGAGGAGACATGTGGAGGAGAGACATGTAGAGATAACAACCCCACATGAAGAGACATGTGGGGAAGCTGACAATGGCAACCGTTACTTTGACTTGTACTTTGATTCTGCTCCTTTTGTCCCAGCTCTCTGGGATGTTTCAGAACCCCATTTATATAGTTCCCCAGAGGAAGCTGCCTTAGACTTGTGGCAAGCTTTCAAGGTCTCAGCAACTTTGTTTGGGACCAACCCACGGGGGATGGGTAATTTTAGGATGTTTTATTGGAACACTAATATCTTTTATTTTCTATGCACATCAAATCTATTAAAATTCTTTCATACTAATATTCTTCTTTGTCTTTTTGCATATGGATGGCTGGACCCTTTTAGACCATGTAAGTTAGGTTGTTCCCAGATTGTCTCTTGATCACTCACTAACAAATCTGAGGGAAAGAATCATGTTGCCTGCAGTTCAGTTTTCCAAATCACACTTGAGACAAACACATTACCCTTCCTTCCTCACATAGGGTTGGAGCTGAGAACCCAAGACCACCTGGCCATGGAGCTGGAAACTCTTTCTAAAGCTCAAGAGAGGCCAGAAATATCCTGTAGCCACTCCCTCCTCTCTCATGTGAAATGTAGGACATGCCTTTCTCACTGTAAAATAATCAAGTGGCAGTGACTTAGATATGATACATGTTTGAAAGGAAAAGTCGTCTTTGGACAGCCTGGAAACAAAGACTATTTTTTCCTATTGTTTATCTTCTAAATTATTTTATTTAAAATAACATGGTTGTACTCACATTGTCAAAAAAAAATCCCAAAAATACAGAAGTGAGTGGCAGAAAGCTCACACCACTGTTGGCCCAGGACCTGGTTTTCTGCTGTTATTTCTGATGAACACAGTTAATCCCCTCCCCACAGAGAACTGGCATGGCTATGCGTTGAAGATGAAAAATACGGGCCACTGGAGGGAAAAGAAATGAGCTTGAACTGCTGCATGGACTCCAGCTTTACGCACAACTAAATTTAACCAGTCTTATAACCGTTATAGGATGGTCTTCCCACTAATTCCTGGAAGGCAAGAGCCATGATTTATTCACTGCCACACAGAATCTGGCACTCAGCAAGTTACAACAGATATATCCTGTGCTGTACCAAGGCATACTTTAAAACAAAACAAAACACTGACATAGTAATTTCCACTGCTCCAGGAACTCCATGGATGCCCTTCAGAGAGGCACTCCCAGAAAAGCAGCAACCCCAACATTTGCAGTCCAGTTGAATCCCATCTGTTTACAAGGCTAGGACACCTGCAGACTTCACTTCCAGTCTATCTCAGGGAAATAGAAAAGAACTCAGAGGAGAACACAGCCCCAAGTCACCTGGGGCCTCCGAGAGTCAAGGTTAGCATCTCACTCATACAACCCAGAAGCTTTCTGCAGGAGGCCTGTACACCTCAAGATTTGGCCTAGGGGGTGGTCAGATTCCACCCCCTTCACAATCTGTTTCCTTTACTAGGAAAATCCACCCATATTACTAATATTGTTCTCCTGTCTGCTCAATTCAGCAAACATTTACAGAACAAGTACCCTGAGTAGGACTCAAAGCCATGAAGAGACACAAGAAATGGTTCTGCCCACACAGAGTTTTCAGTCTCACAGAGAGACACTAAATCAATAGACTGGAGTTAATCAACAATATAAGGCAATAAAGGATAAGGCAATGATCTGGATTCTAGATTTGCTCCCTCTCCAATTCCTTTGTCACAGTTGTAATGCTTGAAAGACATCCAGAGTCACCCTCTCTCACCAGGCAGACCACCCTGAGGCCACCTATAGATCAAACAAAAGGAAAGAGAAAAGAGACAGGAAGAGAGGGCATTCCCTATGACATCCAGGAATATGCATCAAAGTTTTAAAATATGTAGACCCTTTGACCCAGCAGTAGCCTATGGGAAGATAAATATGTGCTTAAAAATGTGTGCCTATTAGAGTTGTTTAAATATACATACACATACATATATACGTATATTTAAAAGGAAAAGCTTAAATGTCAAACAACAGAGATTTAAAGGGAAGAACAATAGTACCTACTTCATAGGGTTGTGTGATGACTGAATTTATATGTAAAGCTCAGAACAACTGCCTGGCACATGGTAAGTTCTATACAAGAACTGTCCATCACCATCATCATCATCATTGTTGTTGATATTCTCAGATAAATTAAGATGCCTTTATCTAAGGCAGCCATTTTAGTACAAGGAAGAGCTCTTAATGGCATGGGGGAAAGAAGGAAATGTTATTGAGGGGGGGAAAGTAGTTTCTAAAACTATACATCAGTGTGATCCAAATTTTGTATAAATAAACATTTATCCACAAGCATGAAAAATAGAGGCTGGAAGTGTATTTGCCAAGGTACTAAGAGTTATTGTTTCAAATGGTAATATTAAGGGTGATTTTTCTTTAAAATCTGTGCTTTTCTCACTCCTCTAAATTATCACAGTAAAATGTAATATTTTAATGAAATATTTTTCTAATCAAAAAATGAAAGAGGAGCAACTTTTGACCCACTACTTAATTTTCATTAAACCAATTAGCTGGTTCCTTTTTGCTCCTTCAAAAGAGGGTCCAGGTCTATTTTTATTGCCATGTTCCCATCCCACTACAGATAATGATAACTCCCACAAGACAGCTTTTGAAAATGATGATACAGTCTTTCTATAATAGCTAATTACCTCTGAGCCATTCAGTTGAGTCTAAAAGAAACCCAGTTTTCAAACACCAGCCTCTCTTGCATTGGAGTCCTGAGGAAAGTATAAACCAAAGTGGCTGGGTATTCACTTAGAGTTTCTTTCTAGTGGTTTTCCACTTTTCTCTGCTCAACTATTAGAAAGGGGAGGGAAAGGAAGGAAAATGACCACAGAACGGGAACTAAGACCGCATGGCGTGTGGCATGCCCTGTGGTGCTTTCCTGAGCCACTTCCTGTCCAGGTGCAAGACTGCCCCAGACCCAGCCAGAAGGGTCACACTCCAAAGCCACAGAGTGCAGCCTGGACACCAGCCTGGGTCCTGCCACCAGAAGCTGCACCACCATGAGCATCATTTACCATACACTCTGCTTGGCACCCTAGTCTGTAATGCTTCCTTTTTGGGGAAGGAGCCTGCAGGGTCACTGCCTCTGCCTATCCTCCTTCAGACACCAGACAGGAACTAGGGTCAGTGCATCTTATGGTTTAAGAGCTGAGATCTGGGCTCAGGGAACTCTGGATTCAAATTCCAGCTAGGCTTACAAGCTACATGACTTTGGGCCCTTCCTAGCCTTTCTAAGTCCCAGTGTCCAGGGTAATAATGAAACAGGGCTATTGAGGGTTGTGCATTTATAGGGTATAGTCACAATTAAACATTGCTCAGGGCCTCCCCGGTGGTGCAGCGGTTGAGCGCTGGGTTGCGAAGCTGCCCGCAGCCTTTGCGGCGCCGGTTCGATCCCCGGCTGCTCCCCGGCCACCGGAGGAGGGTCCCACATGGTGCGCAGACCTCTCCTGCCGCCCGCTGCTCCCCTCAGCAGTGTACTTCGGTCCTTCTGCCTGC
Source organism: Talpa occidentalis (assembly GCF_014898055.3). Classification (NCBI taxonomy): domain Eukaryota; kingdom Metazoa; phylum Chordata; class Mammalia; order Eulipotyphla; family Talpidae; genus Talpa; species Talpa occidentalis. The sequence goes on along the minus strand of NW_026555331.1, from coordinate 110,570,975 downwards.
TCTGCTCCCTGCTCTGGCTCTGGTGAATTCTCTCATCCTCCCACGCTTCTGACTGTACACCCAGTGCTTGTATCAATCAATCAATCAATAAATCTTTAAAAAAAAAATAAATAAACATTGCTCAATTCTCAGGGACACTGTGCCATTAAAGAAATATTAGCTTAGTTTTAAAAACCACCTGTGCAGGGCCTCCCCTGGTGGCACAGCGGTTGAGTGCTGGGCTGCGAGGCTGCCCGCAGCCTCTGCAGCACCAGTTTGTTCCCCGGCCGCCGGCAAGGGTCCCATCAAAAACAAAACAAAACAAAACAAAACAAAACAAAACAAAAAAACCACCTGTGCAGCACCTGAGTCAAGCTAAGAGGTCTTTCCACATGGCCTCCCTCATTTACAAGCAACTTGTGCTGTTGTCTATTTCTTACAATACCCTCAGGACAGCCGGGTGCCATCAGAATTCTAAGTGTTGTTGTTGGCACAGGCGAATAAACAGGGTGAGAATTTCAAGTCCAGAGAAAATAAACAAGCCTTCTCTGGCAAGACACTGGCCAGGTAAACCCATGTGAAGGTCCTGGCCAAAATGCCAGGCTTCCAGCAGGATCTCAGGTCTTGAAAGTCTCTGCGGGATGGAGAGTTCCACAGGGGTGCCAAGCCTGGAGTGATGAGTCCGAAAGACTTTTCCTAACTGTTGTTCACATTTCTCAGTTTTTGTATCTGTCTTATTTAGTTCCCCACTAAGCAGACACATGTCAAGATGGAAAATGGCTCTTCCAATGTGGAATCACCTTTTATGTCAAGTCCTCCAGCAGAGGCCTTCTCAAACTTGAATTGTGAATCACCAGTAAAATGCAGATCCTGAGTCCTTGGGTCTGACAAGGGGACAGAGACTCTGCGTTTCTAACCAGCACTCAGGTAACAGCAATGCTCCTGATCCAGAGACGCAGGGGCCTATAAGTCATTGAATGAGAACCTGAAAGAAAGTCAGAACTGCAAAAAAAAAAAAAGAAAAAAAAGGGCAGCTGAAGCAGGATGGACTGGGGCTCAAGTCTACTTCAGGCTTCACTCAACAAGAATCAGAGAATTTCTAATCTGTAGAACCAGTTTTGTAGACCTTAGGAGTAAATGCTTGTACAGGTTTCTGAAAATACTACGTGAAAGAGTGCACAGTGCAGGATGGCAGAGATAAGGAACAGAAAAGGCTGGAAGTGGGAAAAAAGACAAACCCCTGGTTCACATCTGGGTGGGGGTGAGAGAAGAGGGGGCATGACATATTGTGGGTTATACCCAGTGCCTGGTTTATCCTCACAATAACACAGGAAACTGGCCAATGAGTCAATGGAGGTTCAGATAGGTGATGTGACCTTCCCCATGTCCTCTGAGCTAGTTGTTATCAGAAGCAAGGCCAGGCCTTTCCAGTTTCAAAACCCAAGTGCTTTTCTCCACCTTCTGGGTGGAAGAGATGCCCGGACCCTTCATCCAGCTTCTCCAAAGTTAACATCTTACAAAGCAGAGTGCAATTATTAAAACCAGGGAACTAAAGGTGACACAAGACTATGAACCACTCTGCATACTAGATTCACATTTTGCCAACTGTCCACTAATGTTCTTTTCCCACTCTGGGACCAACCCAGACCCGCCCTTGCTTTATGCACATCTCCTTGGTTTCCTCCAACCTGGGACAGCACCCAGTCTTTTTCTTCCATGACCAAAGCCAGTTATTTGTGGAATGTCTCCCAAATTGGGGGTGCTTACTGTCTCCTGATAAAGTTCAGATTATGCTTTTTGGCAAAAATATCACAGAATGAAGTGTCCCTTTCAGAACCTCAAATCTGGAGATACGTGAGGTTGCTATATTCTGTTAGGGTGGTATTGGCAAGTGTCTCCAATGGCAAGTCATTCCTTATTACTTTGTAATTAGTATGTATCTACAGGGAAGACTTGGGGATGACCAACAGGTAATTCAGGTGTGTACTCCTGTTTGAGCACCACGGGCTAGAGGAGCAGAGCAGTGAGCAGAGAGAGGACAGAAACAGCTAGTTGACACAACAGGCAAGACCTGAGGACTCCTGAAAATGTCTGAAACAGCCTAGGGAATAATCCCATCATGATCTCAATGATGAAAACAAACAAACAAACAAAACTCCTCAGTGTAAACCAACAAGAATGTTCTGGAGGGCAAATCTAGCAGTCCTCTACATTTGTGCTAGAAAATCAGAAAGTACAGCAATGATTAGTTTAGAGTATGTTTTTCTGTCTAGAAGTAGACCCAATCTGGAGCCAAACTGAACAAGCCTAAAGAAATGTGATGTAGAAAAAAAAGTACCCATAAATCTTAGAAGAGCAGGAAGAATTTAAGATTTACAAGGTACTTAGTAAGGGCTGTCATTTACAAATGCCTGCCTAGGCTCTATGTGGCCTGAATGAGGGCCAGGGCCCTGTGACAACTACAAGCAACAGGTGAGAGAGGAGCTTCTGGCAATGTTGGTTTTAATCTCACAACTTTGAACCCAGGGGAATATTCCTTTCCACCCTGCTTGCTGGAGACACATTTTGGCTTCTGGAGAGTGTTATTCCCATTTTAGGGAAGAAGCAGCTGAGACTCAGAGGGGATGCCCTCACCCCATCAGGAGAGGGAACACAAGGGTTTGAAACCAGGCCTACCCTACTACTCACTCACTCACTACTTCCTCAACAGCTCTATAAGTTGGTGAACAGCCAGGTCATGCACCTATTGGGAGTACCCAAGAAGAGAAATTTGGAAGTTTCAAAAGTCATGGATTTATTCATCCCAGACATTGTTATTATTAATTATTATCTATCTCAAGCATGAGCATCATATCTCACAAATGCCATGTCCTGCCAGCTCTCAGAGAGTTCCCAACCTCCTTCCTTCCACAATAATTACAGAAGTTAAGATTCGAGAGGAAGAGAATAATATGCTTTTAATAACAACAACTGCAGCAGCAGCAACAACAACAACAATAATTATAAATTCCCTTTCTAGTGTTTAAAAAAAAGACAAACCAAGCATTGGTTCCAAATGGAGTGCTTTATGCTTGGTCCCACCAAGACTTTATTACCTAACCTAAATACAGTTTTAGCCTCTCCCAAAAGTGGATTTTAAGCCAACCTGGCATTCCTTGGTCAGCAATAGTGACCAGTTTTATCTGCCTTCTTGCCTTCCCTAAAACCAAGGATATTTTGCCTGAAATAACCCTTCTTTTGTTGTCCCATCCCATTGACCAATGATAAAAATCTTCCCTTCAAAAAAAAAAAAAAAATCTTCCCTTTAGTACAACTCTTGGTGGTGCTGTTCGATTCATAATTTGTCTAACTAAAAAACAATTAGACTTTTAAAATTAAGTCTATTGGATCTTTGTTGCTTTGCACAAGTCATCTTATCATCTAGAGAGTCCCTGCACTGGAAAATCAAGCAGCTCAATTCCTGACACCCAAAGGAGAAACTGTCACTGAGAGGTAGCCCAGGGTCAATGGGTCTGAGGTAGCATACTGAAACTTGTGCAGAACTTTCTTTAGATTTCTCAGAAAGAAAAGGAACTCCCTCTCTCCATGAACAAATCTGCTTTTCTGGGATTCCTGTTAAAGGTGTTAATGTTAACCTTGCTGACTAGCTGAGTGAATGTCAAATCCTGAGAACCCTGGCAATGTTTGGGGCCCTTTGCTGCCTTGAATGAGAAATAAGGAGAGTGTCCCTAAGCCTCCCTATATTCCTTCTCCTCACTGTAGAGAGCTCCCTGTTCATTTCTCAATTCAGGCCACAAAGCAGCAGTAAGTAGGTCCCTGAAAGTGGTGGGAAGGGATAACTAGTAGCAAAGTACCCACCTATCTAAAACTGACTTAAGATAGCATTCATACTGTTTCCACAAACCAAGAAATGTAGTAAGTCTAAGGCTTTCCTTTCCATCTTCAGGGAAGAAGGTCCTTGACATTCCAGCAGTTAAGTGGGCTACACTTAAGTTGTGTGCCTTGGTCACCATCATACATTTTCTGAGTTCTGAGAAAAGTCACTGTAATCTCACTTCATAAGGCAACGGCTTGCCTATGGCTTTCTCAGCTTCTTTTACAAGCCACTAGAAAAAAGCATTTTTTAAACATTGTCCTGATTTAATGGTGAGGAGCGAGTAATGGAATGGTGCCGGAAGCATTCCATCAGGGAATGGCTCTAACCCTGGCTTGCACAGTTGGGCAGTTCTCAGTCACCTCAATTGTCCAACAAGCAAATCAGGCAGGCTTCCATCTCCCTCCCTTATTCTAAAGTGTTTCCAGTCTCAGAGACCCTCTAAGAAACCAGCCCTGTTAGCCATGTTGGCCCCACACTTCACATTAACAGGGTAATTGCCTGTGGCCCTTGGAAAGGACACCCTGCGCCTCAAGTCTCATGTCATCACCAGGACCGGGCCAGGTTCCTGCAGAGCACTCAATGCTATCTGATCACTAACACAACACAGAAATGAACAAAAGAAGAAATGACTCAGAAAGAAATGGACTGGAAATCAGGAGCTCTATGTGGGGCATTATGAAGGATTAGATCCAATAGGAAAGATTTCAGTAGTCTCCAGGTGCTTGAGTATTTGTGTCTAGTAATTAGAGATACACCCAAATCACCACCGGAATTAACTAGCCATTCCTGCCACACACAGGGACACCTGAATTTTGGTAGAGTTCCCACATTTTAAAAATGTCAGTAGGCCACCCTGCTGGCACAGGGGTTAAAGTCTCAGTGCTATCAAGGTATTGCCAGCCACTGTGGCATGAGTTTGATCCCCGGCCAGGGAGCTAACCCATATGGCATGGCAGACTTCTGTCTCGCCTACTGCTGTGTGTTTTAGTAGATCTGCCTGTTCTGGTCCCCTCCTGTCCCTGGTGAATCCCCTCCCGTCTTCCCCCACCCCATACCTCTGGCCTATGCCCCAGTTCTTGTATGCATACATTTAAAAAAATCTTTTTAAAAAATGTAGATACCTCCAAACTAAAGGCATAGACAAGTGAGGATGAGGAGGGTTGAGTTAGGACCCAATACCACCTTTCCATCCCTCTTCTCTCAAGGCAAACTCACGTAATCAATTCCACCATTCTTCCTGGGACAGTTCAGAACTAGCCCTGGATTCCTCCACCCAGTGCTAAGTGTACTGTCCACATCCGCTGTCCACCTGCCCTGGAAGCATTTGTTTATGAATCTGAAGATTTGATTCTGTTCCGGATTATGATTGCTGGCTGCATTCGATGCTTATTGAATCAGATTCACTGGGACTGGGGCCAGGGAATCTGCATTTATAAAAAGCATGTCAGTAGGCAGATATTTGAGGACCACTGCTCAATCACTTAGAATCAGTCCCATTTGCCATGCTGGACTAGACTAGTACTCCCGAAAAGACACATTCAAGTTTTTCACACTAGCATAAGGACAGAGATGAGTATTCACAAGCTCCAGGGGATCTGATTTAGAACACTTGTGTTTTCATGCAAGGAAAAGGCAGAGACAGCAAACCCCAGAAAGTGGGAGCAAGAGGACTAGAGTTGGGGAAGTCTTGTGAGTCACTCCCACCTCAAGGGTTACTCACCTTGGAAGACATCACAAGGAATGGACAGTGAAGGACGACAAACATTCTACTGTGGTAAAAATCACCAACTTGAGAATTCTGCCTCAGGTTGGACTGGAATTCATTAATTGATTTACTCATGCACTTATTTATACATTCTAGGATTTCTCTCTTCAATATGTACTTAACGTGCATTGACCTGAATTTGACACTCAAGTGTGAATTTGGCTCCATATATGTCTGAGCTGTTCATAAGGAGGCACTCTAAGCCTGGATGTCATGTCAGATGACCTTCATTGCAAGTGGAGGACTACTGAATTCCATACTTTTACAACAAGATCCTCTTTACCATGGGGGACCAAAGTGTGAAGCTTACTCAGATTTCCCTCTGATGATCTGAAGGCCATCACAAAGAAGTTTCATAACATGGAATTAAAGGTCCCACAAAACACACACACACACACACACACAAATAACAACAAACTCAGGACTGGTGAGTCTCAGGATTGTTGGAGACAAAAGACTGCAGGCAAAGCTCTCTAACTCACTCACATTATGCCCAAGCTTTGCTATTACTGTCAGCTCTACCAATACACTGTGATAATGCTCCAAAGACCTCCTTAGGGGAGATGATGATAATTCTGGAAAATGCCTTAGGAACTGTGAACTAGGATGGGTGTAGCTGGTCACCTACTAATGACATTTTACTACTGATGGTCTGGATTCCTGAATTCTATTTGGAAAACAAAAAGACCTGGATGCATGTTCTTAAATAAGACAGCTCCTGGCAGAATGTGAAACAACAGCCATTGTGTCCAAAAGCAGGGTCTTCAGGAGGCTGTGTCCCTGGAGATACTAGTCACCTAACTTCTCCTGCTTGGCACTTCCAATCTCAGCATTCATCACCATTCCATCCAGGATACTTCCCTGACATTGATTCACCCCAAGATTTGGTTAGCATCTTAGCTGTGAATGACTCCTTTGTGCTCTACCTGCCTCCCCCACTGGACAAAGAATATCTTTGGTGCAGACTCAGGCCAAGGTCTAGGAGGTTAGATTGTGACTACCTGTGGAATGACAATGAAGAGTGCCAGCCAGGCTGCCCCTCCCTAGCCAGTGGCCCTCCCTTTCCTCTCTCCCCCAGTGACCTGAGTTCCCCACAGGAGACCAAGGGACAGAGGAAGTCTTCTGCAACAGCCTTGCATCCCAACCAGGTGAATCCAGGTATTGCTGTCCTCAGGGACAACGTGAAGCCCAACAGGCCAGGACTAGGGACTAGGAAGAAGGAATCCTGCCCATTTTGATGCCTTTCCCTTCTTGATGTGGAAGGTCTCTGAGTTCACTCACAGAAACACAATTTAAGAAGTATCATTTCCATTCTTAGATATCAATACTAATTTTTTTTCATATAAGAGGATCTGGGTTATGTGATAGTTGATGGCTCTAGTACACCAGGTCTACACAGTTTTACCTGCACAGTTGAGATGCAGGTCTTTGACTGCTAGGGTTCTACTGCTTCAGCCCCAGTTTGTTACCTGATAATACTGCCAACTTTACACTTCTGATTTCTGTACTTTGCAGTGTGTACACAAAAATTACTCACAAAAATTCATTTTAAGAAAAGAGAAAGAAGGAATATATGAGCACAAAGGTGGGCATTATTAATGCCCTGAAATTGGAGACACAGAAAGGTGTCAGCCAACCCGGAGAAGAGTAGCAGCCAGCCTCTTGCCCCTTTGTTCCTATCATGCTGAGCTCCCCTCTGTTGCTGCTCGGAAATGACTCGTGGAGTTTTTCCCTCGATTCACGTGACACGAGGAGTTCACTGCATCTGTTCTCTTGCTTTCTTCCCTTTTAAAAATAATTTGTGGTTTGTGTGTTTTTATACAATACAGATTAGCTGGCTGTGGATGCGTCACTGCTCACACACCGTCACTCCCAGTGTTTAAAAATAAGAATCACATCTGCAATGCAAAGCTCACGAGTTCTGGTTTTAGAAAAGAGCAAAAGAACTGGGTGCCCAGCACCTTCTTTTAAATTCGGCTCAGGCCTCCATGTGCCTATGCAGGGCTTATAAAGATGAGGTAATTTAACCTGCATGATTCTGACAACCTGGCAGAGTCTCAGTTTCTTAAACCTTTCCCTCCCACATAGCTTCTGCAAGTCTCAAGGTCACGGGTCAGGGTCACTGACACCCTCAAGATCCTGAGCCATAAAAGGCTGTAGTCTCTGGTTGCAAACTGTCACCAGGGATAAACTCCCTCAAGATTAACAAAAAGGAGCAACCTTGAGGCAAAATGAAGAGCATGTGGTCTGAGAGGCAGTGTTGCTGTTGGGAAGGACAGGGCAGAAGTATACATCTGGTCAATCTGGCCATGCCAGATTGACACAGCCAGAGACAGCTCCCATTTGACCAGGCAGCTAGAGGCATCCCTGATCATTCCCAATTCAAGTGCTCTTCTCTTTTTTCATCGTGGTCTGAAAGTCTCACAATGGAAAACAAATAATAGTTAGTAGCCCCATCAAGGCTACGTTAGGTCTTGACCATAACGGGGAAAACTCAGCGGCTGGATGGCAGCTGCCTGCCAGGCTGCCCAATGCTCTGGTGTGTGGCACACCACCTTGCCCAAGCTTACCCCTACAGGTGTGCTAGAAAGGTTTCACTCACAGCCTGAGGTCAAGGGTAAGGCATTGATTTTAGGTTCTAAATAAAGTTGCCTCAAACTGGCTGACCTAAACCCTATCTCCTCATCTATCAACTCATTCTTGTCAGTCATGCTTATTTTAGAACCAGTAGCCAAGCTGTCCAAAGTAATGAGATCTGGCACAAAACAACACTTCCCAGGGGACTGTTTTCCTTGATGAAAACTACGGACACTACATAACTCGGTACTGAGGCCACTGGCCCAAATGAGGGAATTCCACAGTTTCTGAGTAAAATTGAATGTGGAAATCATTTCAAGTTCAGAAACCTCTTAAGCATTTTCTGGGGAAGAGGTCACTGACCAATAATGACTTAAGGGAAGACGGCTGGCGAGCACCCCAAATGAGGAAGCTCCAGGACTCTGGGTGCAAGCACCCCAAATGAGGAAGCTCTAGGGCTCTGGGTGCGAGCACCCCAAATGAGGAAGCTCCAGGACTCTGGGTGCGAGCACCCCAGATGAGGAAGCTCCAGGACTCTGAGTGTGGTGAACACAATTCACGCTCCAAGCCAGTCCAGATACAGTCCTGAAGGCAAAGGCCAGGAAGAACCTGTGATTACCTGAGGGTGGGCTTCTCCTCTCTAAATATAACCCAGGGATCATCAAGTATAGGTTTCACCCCCAAGAATCCCCCACTTTCAAAGAACAGGTTATTTTACAACAGTACTTACATTAGCATTATTTTTGTGTGCCAGGCTTCCATGAGGTATCAGTCTCAGGACTGAAATAAACCCAAAGGAACAAAGGGTGCCGATGAAGGGTGCCAGATGCTTTCCCCTCTGCAGTCTGAGAAGGCCGACTCATGTGCTGGTCACCACTCCCCAGGTTCATCTCCATGAGTGGCCATGCTTACGGATTAAATTTGCAGCCTTTGAAATCTCAAACAAGAGTTTTCATTTCTTGCAAATTAAAACCACATTGAGATACCATCTTACAGCAGTAAGAATGGCATATATCAAAAAAACAGGCAACAACAAATGTTGGCAAGGATGTGGTGAAAAAGGAACTCTCCTACACTGCTGGTGGGAGTGCAAACTGGTCCAACCACTATGGAGAGCTGTCTGGAGGCTCTTCAGTCTACTAAAAATGGAGTTACCATATGATTCGGCAATTCCACTCCTAGGGATCTACCCAAAGGACACAAAAACATTGATTCAAAAGAACACCTGTATTCCTATGTTTATTGCAGCACTATTTACAATAGGTAAAACCTAGAAACAACCCAAATGCCCAAAAAATAGATGGCTGGATCAAGCAAATGTGGCATATATACACAATGGAATGTTATTCAGTAATCAAAAAGATAAACTCATGCCATTTGCAGCAACCTGGATGGAACTAGAAGGAATTATGCTCAGTGAAATAAGCCAGAAGGAAAAAGAAAAATATTGGATGGTTTCACTTATAGCAGGAATATAGGGGAACCAAATAAGACATCAGCGTAAAAAAATAACAACAGTACAAAACACAACAAAGCAAAAACAGACAATTATAAATCAGAGACATCCTGCAAGGGAGGAGGAGGGAGAGGGATCAGAGGGAGGGAGGGAGGGAGGGAGGAGCACAGGGGACTGAGGTGATGGTGCACGGGTGCATTGGTGAAGGAAACTCTATGGGGACTACACCTGAGGGAGTGGGGGGAAGCAAATATTGTTTAAAAAGTGAACAAGGAAGTAAAAAAATAAAAATTAATATAAAAATTAAATTAAAAGGGTAAAAAAAGAGTTTTCAGTTCTTGGTCAGGATTATACAGACTTTTGAATGATTATGTCAGGGGAATTGGGAGTGGGAGGTAGACACAGGCATCAAATCAAGCTAAAAATAATGGCTGGCATTGCCTATGTGGTTTCCATGTGCCAGAACCACATTAAATAAGCCTCCCATGCACCTCTCACCTACATGTCATTGAAATCAAAGAGGCTCATGTTATTATTTTTACTTTATTGGTGGGGAAATGGAGATACAAAAAGATTGAGTAATTTGCCTAACCTGCCACAGCCAGCGTGAGCACAGGATTTCAATCAAGTCCATTTGCAAACCTCTACTCCTAACCACACAGTTAAATAATCTCAGCAAGAAAATGTGGGGTAATTAATTTTTTGGAAGCCTTGTCTCACTCATGTCAGGAGTGGTAGGGTATGCACATTCTCTGTCTCCACAGCCCCGTCACCTAGGGGTCTTTACCCAGGATAGCTACCTTTGAAATTAGAACACAGGCAAAAAAACTTAAAAATATTTAGGAAAATTAATGTCCACTGATAACATAAAGACATTCAGTTATGTTACACCATAGTTAGTGAACATTTAATAATAACATCAGTAATACTTTAAGACTAAATAGACCTTGTTGATTTTTCTATGCCTTATCATTTTTCGAAAATACCTGTTTTTCAAAAGGGCAAATGTTCGATCCTGTGGAATTTATATCAGAACTTATCTTAACACTTCTGTAAATGGGTTAGCAGATATATATTTTTGAGCAAATGTATTTTTTACAGGGTAATTTTATTTATTTTATTTTTCTTAATAATTTTTTTTATTTTTTACATCATGTTCATTTTTAAACAATATTTGCTTCTCCCACCCACTCAGGTGTAGTCCCCATAGAGTTTCCTTCACCAATGCACCCGTGCACCATCACCTCAGTCCCCTGTGCTCCTCCCTCCCTCCCTCCCTCTGACCCCTCTCCCTCCTCCTCCCCTGCAGGATGTCTCTGATTTATAATTGTCTGTTTTTGCTTTGTTGTGTTTGTTACTGTTATTTTTTTATACACTGATGTCTTATTCGTTTCCCCTATATTCCTGTTGAAAGAGAAATCATCCAATATTTTTCTTTTTCCTTCTGGCTTATTTCACTGAGCATAATTCCTTCTAGTTCCATCCAGGTTGCTGCAAATGGCATGAGTTTATCTTTTTTGATTGCTGAATAATATTCCATTGTGTATATATGCCACATCTTCTTGATCCTGTCATTTATTTGTTGGGCATTTGGGTTGCTTCTAGGTTTTACCTATTGTAATTAGTGCTGCAATAAACATAGGTGTATTCCAGGTATTCCTTGAATCAATGTTTTTGTGTCCTTTGTGTCCTTTGTGTCTGGGTCGTATGGTAGCTCCATTTTTAGTAGACTGAGGAACCTCCAGACAGCTTTCCACAGTGGTTGGACCAGTTTGCACTCCCACCAGCAATATAAGAGAGTTCCTTTTTCATCACATCCTTGCCAACATTTGTTGTTGCTTGTTTTATGGAGCAAATGTATTTTTTTTTTAAGATTTATTTATTTATCTATAGAAGCACTAGGTACAGTCAAAAGCGCGGGAGGGCGAGAGAATTATTCACCAGAGCCAGAGCGGGGATCAGAGCAGGCAGAAGGACTGAAGTGCACTGCTGAGGGGAGCAGCGGGCAGCAGGAGAGGTCTGCGCGCCATGTGGGACCCTCACCCGGTGGCCGGGGAGCAGCCAGGGATCGAACCAGCGCTGCAGAGGCTGCAGGCAGCTTCGCAACCCAGCCCTCGACTGCCTCACCACCGGGGAGGCCCAGCAAATGTATTTTTGTGATCACCTGTGCCAGGTTCTGGGCTACTCTCTCCCTCACAGCCTCTGCAGTGGTTGTCCTTACTAGAGCTCCATCCTATGGGGCCTGGAACAAGGGAAGGCTCCATTGCCTGCAATCACCCATTGCAGAAGCTGGGCTGGAGGACAGGACTGTCTCAGTGGTGCCAGCTACTGCTTCAGACTATTCAAGATTTCCACTATGTCTGTCAAATTGAACTCACTGAATGACACTCAATATATCATGCATTAACCAGCTATTCTTTAAATGTAGAAATCAATATTTGCTCATAAGTGGTCCTAAAACATTTCCAAATATGAAATTATGTAAATCCTTGATATCTTTTCATAATAAAATAACAGAAGTTACCAGTGGGCCTCATAAGCATTCATCCACTCAATTTTCAAATATAGTTGTAAATAAATATATATAACTATCCATTTACATATGTCAGAGCTCAATTCTTTTTGTAAACCATACATTTCAGGCAATGACTAGAAACCGGGACCAGAGAAATAAGATGTAGAATTAACTCTCACCACTTCTTTACTGAAGATCTCAGGAGAGTGAAGGAAAAGCCCTGATTAAAATTTTCCTTTTTATTGAAGTTGAATGTTGACTCAGAGCCTCTGGAATCACTAGGTCTCTTTCCCTGCTGACCTAGATGAGAAGCATCCAGCCTGCTTGTCTCAGTGTCAGTCAGAATGCCACTGTCTGCAGAGTTCTATCTCTGAACAGTGTTATGGAAAATGGAGGCCATTACCACACCATCTAGACTGACCCCAGAGCAGTGCAGACAGGTGCCAGACAAACAGAATGTCCAGTAAAATTACATCATTACAACCGACTGATGTTGGGTGAACAGCAAGTGCCTCTTCCTACTCATTCCTGGCCTCATCATCAAATACAATCATTACTGCTATATTGATTATCTAAAAAGTACATCATCTAAAAATCTTGTAGGAAAAAAGAGACACAGAGAGAAACAAACCATTCAAGAGTAATGCACATTTGTATACAGAGAACTAAGTAACAACTATAGTTTAAAAATACCACCAGTACAAGATAATTTAAAACAAGGTAATTTACAAACAGGTAAATAGTATTTGCAGGGACTCTTCCACTGATATTCATAGCATATTCATAACAGCCAATGGGTGGAAGCAAGTCAAGTGTCTATGGAAGGATGGATGGATAAACGTGGCATACACACAGTGGAATATTATTCAGTCTTTAAAAAGTCAGGAAATTTAGACACATGCTACAACATGTACGAACCTTGTGGACATTACACTAAGTGAAACAAGCTAGTCACAAAAGGTCCAACACTGTATGATTCCACTTATGTGATGTAGTTGAGAATAGTCAGAGACAGAAAGTAGAAGGGCCATTGCCAGGAGCTGCTGGGGAGAAGGTAGGATAGGCAGTTAGTGCTTAATGAGTAGGAAGATTTAGTTTGGGAAGATGGAAAAAGTTCTAGAGATAGTTGTAAACACCCTTAAATGTCACGATACACTTATAAATGGTTAAAATGGTAAATTATGTGTTATATGCATTTTCCCACAAAATTTAAAAATTAATAAAAAACAAGACCTCACTTAAACTTCTACACATAAAGGTAGCTTGATTGAAGAGGAGGAAAGAAGGAGTTGAGGAGTTGAGGTTGTAATGACAAGAGCAAAAGGCACACAGCTCAGAGAGAACCATGCAAAATCACTTCTGGAACAGAGCATACCACCAAAACGATCAAGAACAAGGTGAGTGGTTCTATGTTTTTCTTGAGCTTGCAAAGTTCTACTGGATTTGTGTACTGTTGCAAAAATACTAATACGCTGGGAACATTCAACTTCCACCTTATAGTGTTATCATTCCCATAGTCACAATCCCAATAGCATATGTGCAAACCAACCTGTGTTACAGAAACATGTGTTGTAACAAAAAATTCGTATTTAACATATCCAATAATAGTTCCTAAGACTGCTGAAAAAATGGTTAGCTTACTAACCTTTAATCAGTTTAAATTTTGCATATACCGCAGCACAGTATGGCCTTGCCTACATCTCCACCCACACAAGTGCACACTTGTATATCCTTAACTGTACATTTACTCTGAATTACTTTTAATTTCTTCCCTTTCATTGTTCCATTTCCCTTAGATCAATGGGGTAACTTTTATTTAGTCATAAAGAGAAAAATAAACAATTACTGGGTCCTTCCAGTAAGCTGCTATATGTTCACAATGTTACTTTATAGGAGGGTGGAATGATGCATTTTTGTTGTCTTTGAACGAGACTGACAGAACCCTCTAACTCTCCTATTGAAGGTTTGGAATTGGGGCCAGAGGAATAGACCCTGTTTCTACCTTTGGGAAGTCACACTCAGAACTTCAGGCTAATCCCATTTAGGGAACTTTGTGAGGTCAAAAGAGTTGGGCTGCCCCAAAACCTCTTCCCCACTGGCCATTCTCACCCTTCATTTTGATCCCTGAGGGAAAAAATACAGGTATACTTTCAAGGAAGGGACGGAGGTGAAAGACAGAAAGAGGGAAAATGGGAGGACATTGGTGTGCCTTTATCCAGGGAAGGGCAGGACCCAGAGAGGTGTTGCAGCAGGGCCTGGGTGCCAACAAAATGTTGGCCATTTGGCTCTTGGTCCTTGGGGAAAGCACAGCTAAGGTTACACGCTACTGGTTCTCTACATAAGCCAGGAAGAAATCAAACCATCAAGCAAAAGAAACAGTCTCTTGAAAGGAAAAAGTGAAGGTAAATGCATTCACAATATCTATACTTATAACGCAACAGCCGGTTATTTTTGTTCCAGTATTAAATGTTCTCTTTCATCAGTTGGTAAAGGGATATCTGACCCATGCCAGGCACTTTTATGCCAGGGTAAAGACTTTCTATGGAGCTTAAAAGAAACTTGATATGGAACATATGATCCCTGCAAAGCCTAACAACACACCAAACAGACACGCTGCCACCAACAAATAGGGCACCAAGCTGCTTAGGAACGGGGAACAAACACACAGATGTGATTTTCTTTCTCCTATAGGAGCCATCTGCAACTCAGGTGGCTCATCTCTTACCAGGGACTTTCCTGAGTTGGAGAGGGCAAGGGCATCATCTTTCTAGGGCACCAATAGATGCCCACAGGTTAGGGCAGGGGATCTGGGAATCCTCATGCTCACCAATCACTATTAAATACTGTTTGGCACAGGGATGCTTCATGCTAGTATGATCAATAAAATGAAATTCATTCATCAGACACCAGAAGTTGGCAATTCTATTTCTATTCCAAAGAGAAATTCTTGGCCACATGCACCAAGAGACACATAAAAGAAAGGTTGCAGCTGAACAGCTTGTGATATAAACAACAACAACAACTGGAAACAATCTAAATGTCCATCAACAGTAGCGTGGATAAGTAAATTATGGCTTCTTTTACATGCCATACAATACAGCGCAGTACTGCAGTGAAGCTGAATACAAATTACAACTACGTAGCCCAAAATGGAAGGACCTCCGGGGTATAAAGTTGAATGAAACAAAAATGAAGCTGAAGAGGATACATGGCGTGTCACTCCATTTTTATGAAACTTAACAATGCAGCTCTTTAGGAATACAAACCCATGTAGTAAAACTGTCCAGAAGAGAAAGAAAATCATGAACACAAAATTTCAGTAAGTAATCATCTCTGTGTGGGGACGGGCACAAAGGGAACTTCAAATAATGATGTCCCCTTTCTGAAGTTGAGTGTAGGCTTTCATTTTGTCATTGCATTATAAATTCTTTATACCTGGCACCTTTTGTTGTTACAGTTCTTATAGTAATTCATTTAATAAAAATGTTATTTAAAAAAGCAAGGATATTCAGCAATCAAAAAGAAAGGGACTTCTGCCATTTACTGCAATAATGCATTATGGGCATTATGCTAAGAGATACATCAAAGAAAGACAAATGCCAAATGACCTCACTTATAGGTGGAATCTAAAGCAAGCACCACCAAGCTCGTAGAAACAGAAGAGATTGGTGGCTGCCAGAGGTGAGGGAGTGCTGGGAGGGCATAAGGGGTGGGAGGTGGGTAAAATGGGTGAAGAAGGTCAAAAGATTCAAAGCTCCAGTTTAAGTGATGGGGCTATAATGTACGATGTAATGTTTAGTTAAACATACTGTATTGCATGTTTCAAAGCACAGAATCCTTGCTATTCCAACAGCAATGCCAGAAAGTTAACAGTGGGCCTGCTTGTTGGGAGAGGTAGTGGGGGAGACCCTACAACCTTTCTGGACACTTTTCCTCTGCTAATTCCAAAAAGGGGAATATGAGAATGGACAGGGCAGGAAGGAGAGAAGGAAGAAAGGAGCTGTTGCCCCATCACCTTTGCCTTCCCCTGCCAATTCCAACTGATCCAAGAAGAAAAGGTACAATGAAACATGACATCTGAAAGTGACAAGTCAAATGGGGAATCGTAGACAGGACTGTCACACCTACTGCACTTGTGCAGAATTTATTACCCTACATTACTTCCTCCAGTTTTACACATCCTATGCCCAGCCAATGTCCTGATTCCTTTATCTGTGCATTTATTGCTGGTGAAAAATAGTCTTTACAGGTGTTTCCTTCTGGTTTAACCTCCTTCCCTGTCCAACTCAGACCTGGGGTTAAGCCCTTCCACTGTACCTAAGGAATACCAGACCAAGTCAGAGTCCTCCCCAGTGTTCACGCTACTCCCCATGCTATTGTCATGAAGGCTCTAGAGCAATGGGGACAGTTGTGCTCTCAAGGAGACATTCATTTGACAATATCTGGAGACATTTTTAATGTTACACCTGGGGAACAGAGTCCTGGACATCTAGTGAGTAGAAATCAGGAAGGTCACAAAGCATCCTATAATGCACAGATCATCCTGTAATGCCCCCTCCCCCATCAATTATCTGGCCCAAATGTCAACAGAATGCGAATCTATAATAATCTCAAAATGGAACAAATTTTTAAAATTCAAAATTTCCTAGGTAAAGAGTCCATACTCCAAAGTACATCCTTCTTTACATGTGAGGGTGAACTTCAGTCCTTACTGCTTAGTTGAGTGTTATATTTGTCATCTTAAAAATGGATTCATGTTTAAAAGAAGAATCTAAGAAAGACACATAACAAATGTCCTTTAATTCAAATAGTTATGCTTCTAGGGGTCTATCACAGGTCAGACATGAAATCATTCACCTGGTGAAAGTTATCAGAGGCAAGAGAATGCCGGGGTCCCAGAGGAAATGGACAGCACAAGAAGGGCTCGAAAAAAACAAACCAAAACCAACCAGAAGCCAACACTACTCTGCTTGTTCAGTGGTCATGAGAGGGAAGAGGGTCTGGTAACACAGACAGGGAGGCAGTATCTGATTCAGGAGGAGAAATACCTAGGCAGTGGATTTCTGCTAGGCTTTGCCACACCTTGCACCCCTGACCCACAGCATCTCCCCTTTTATTGGCTTTATGTGGTGCTACCCTTCCCCATGAGATTTCATTTACGGAAGTTTCCTCAACTAACAACAGCATTTAAAGCACTGGTACAGGGCCAATATATCATGGTACATCAATTAAGATTCTTAATTGCATGAAACAGTAACCAACACTGGATGATTAAAGCAAGAGAAGTACTTCATTAAAAGGATATTAAGGACCTCGGGCTGGGTAATCAGGAAGGAGGCAAACAAACTCCAGACCTGTTGTAGTCAGAAACCCTCCCAAATGCAATGCCAAACCCTTTATGCTAGTGCACCCTCACTGCCACCAGTCATGTTGTCTACCGTCTAGAATCCGATGTAAAGTGTTCTCACATTGTATGAACTTTTTGTAGCTCCTGTGCTGTCGGCGACATTGGCTTCCAAATTAGAGATTAAGATCGACACAAGGATCTGCAGCGCCAAGGCCCTAGCTGCAATGGATGGTGGGAAAGTGAGCCATTGCATTTCCAGCTCCCCCTGTGTGTGGTGCACTGTGCTGGCCCCCAAGTCTGAAAAGGAAGGAAATTTTCCAAGTGCAGATTAGGTGGGATGGAAGGGATCTAAAAGAATGACAGCTGGGGCCTTGCGAAAGTAAAATGCACTGACAAGAGGGGGAGGAAGGGCCTAAGTAGTATTTGCATTTTCGTGTTTTCAATGTTTCATATAACAACTAAAGGTTCCTACTTGGACATCAAAAATGAATTTCACAGTTTGGCCTTGAAGTATGCAAAAAAACCTGAGGTCTTGGAAACTAGCTCTGATTTTAGCAGTCGCCAGGTCATTTGGAAACCTGGTTATAGAAAAAGTAATTTCTAATTTTTGCCTGAGCTGCTTTTAAATGAAACCAGATGCTATGTACCATTGGTCTTGGCTGAAACTAACTACAGAGGACAGTTTACAAATAATTAGTTAGAAGGCAGTGTACCGCCAACAGCATACAGGTCTTTGCAACTATATTTACTCACAGAGAAAGTGGAAGAAGCAAAGGGACAATTAACACTAAAGATAAAGATCTATTTTAAAAGATGGGTATATTTATAACTCATACATACCCAGACACTTTGTGGGTGGAGACATGTACAAACATATATCTGTGGTCAGACACATGGGAACCCATGGACACGTGAGAAGCAAAAAATTTTACAAAAACAACACTCAATAAATGATATTTGAACTATAAAAATCAGCTCCAAGGCCTGTGATCTCAAATTTGACCTACAATAAAGTCTGACTCATTGCTGGAGTTATTCTGCACAAATAAAATTGATATTAAATCTAAACGTTTACAACTCAGGGTCACTGCATTTTGGTGGGTTGCTTTAATCCAGTAGCATGTGCATTTGGTTTTCTGTAGGGTCCACTCAAATTTGTACATCTACTCTTACTAGAAGGACAATGTGAGATTTATAGTACAGAGAATTGATTTATGCTTTAAAAATGTGAATCAGGGCCTCCCTGGTGGTGCAGGCGGTTGAGCACAGAGCTGTGAAGCTGTCTGCGCCTCTGTAGCACAGGTTCGATCCTGGCCAGCCAGCGAGGGTCCCACATGGCGTGACAGATCTCTCCTGTCGTGCCTGCTGCTCCCCTCAGCAGTGTATTTTGTCAGTCTGCCTGCTCTGTTCCCTGCTCTGTCTCTGGTGAATCCTCTTACCCTCCTGCGCATCTGGCCTATACCCCAGTTCTTGTATAAAAATAAATCTTAAAAAAAAAAAAATTAAAAAAAATGTGAATCACAGAGAAAGGCAAAATGAATTAAAATTACTCAGGATGAGAATATGTATGACCAAGGTGGAGTTCCAAATTGGTAAGGAAAAGACAAAGATGTTTATAGATAGTATTGGGAACATTGGAAAAAAAACAAAGAAAAGTAAATCCCAGCCTCATATCTATACAAAAGTAAACTTTAGCTAAATTAAGAACTTAAATATGAAAGACAAAACAAAACTATAAAACTAAGGTGCTAGGAGGAAAACATAAGCATAAATTTGGGGTAGGATGGATTTGTTAAACAGTATCCTAAAGGAAAATTGATAAATTCGACCACAAAAAAATCAAGCATTTCTGAGCTGTGAAGAGCAACACAGACAAAGTTACTGGGCAAGATGGACTTGGAGAAGAGTTTTGCAATCCCTGGGACCAAAGGGATTGATGTCAAGAACGTGCATGAACCCTTCAAAACCAGTAACTTAAAAAAAAAGCAACTTTAAATTTTACCACATGGGCCAAATATATATGAGAGAAGTTGTTCCTCAATGGGGAAATCCAAACAGCTTACAAGTAACTGCTGCTGCAGCTGGACCCAGCTGGCCACAGGGAGCCCAGGCAGCCCGGCCCTCAGGTAGGCCCAAGAAACACTATCCTTGAACATGGGCAATGGCAAAGAGCAGTCAGAAGCAAAGAACTAGTTGGAAACCATAAAAACACATGCTTTATAGATGAAAAACACTAATTTTTTAAAGGTTATGTCTAAAGATACATATTTAACACATTGCACTGGGAATCCAACAGAGGAGGATGAGTGGAGATGAGGATAAAGAAGAAAAACAGTTTTTTAAAGAGCAGTAAACACCAGAGGGGCCTTGCATTGATTGATGACAGAGTGCCATAAATAAGGGTAGAATGGCTCAACTCTTCACAGCTGAGGCTAAAAGAATAAGGAAATAAGCATATACATAATTTTATTGTCTATGACAATAGGTAGACTCCTATAGAAGTTGCTCCTTCGAGGTTGTTTCCTGGCCTAGAGTCCTGTGATTTTGCAGATACTATGATGAAATGTCCGAAGCTCACCTCTCCCTGCAGATCCTGGCATAATGTAGGTTACATTTTGTCTTTAAAATACTAACTTCCATCTAAAACACATAATGTGAATATTGGGTAACACATATACTTTTTTATTTTATTTTTTAATTTTTTTTATTATTTAAATTTTATTTTTATATTTTCCTTACAATTACAACCCCCTTATTTTGACCCCAAGCCCTCCTTTCCCCACCCCCCACCCCCCATAGAGTGTCTCTGGTTCATAGTTGTTTGTTGATTTTGATATTTTCTTTCTTATAGTTATTCTTTTTCCTGGTCCCTTATTTAAGTTTTCTAGATTCCTGCTATGAGTGAGACCATCAGTATTTTTCTTTTTCTTTCTGGCTTATTTCTCTGAGCATGATCCCTTCCAGCTCCATCCATGTTGCTGCAAATTGCATGTGTTTGTCTTTTTTGAATGCTGAGTAATATTCCATGGTGTATATGTACCACATCTTCTTGATCCAGTCATTTATTTTTGGGCATTTGGGCTGTTTCCAAAGCTTAGCTACTGTAAATAGTGTTGCTATAAACATAGGGGTGCAGGTGCTCTTTGGAATTGATGTTTCTGTGTCCTTTGGGTAAATACCTAGGAGTGGAATCGCTGGATCATATGAAAGCTCTATGTTTAGTAGGTCCAGAAATCTCCACACAGCTCTCCATAGTGGTTGGACCAGTTTGCACTCCCACCAACAGTGCAGGAGAGTTCCTTTTTCTCCACAACCTCACCAACATTTATTGTTGCTAGTTTTTTTAGTATGTACCATTCTCACTGGTGTAAGATGATAGTTCATTGTAGTTTTGATTTGCATTTCCCTGATGACAAGTGATGTTGAACATTTTTTCATATGCCTGTTGGCCATTTGCATTTCCTCTTCAGAGAAGTTTCTTTTCAGCTCTTCTGTCCATTTTTTTGACTGGGTTATTTTCTTTGTTTTTGTTGAGTCTCATCAGCTCTTTGTAGATTTTTGTGATCAGTCCTTTATCATTAGTGTTGTGTGCAAAAATGTTCTCCCAGCCAGTGGGGTTTCTCTTTGTTTTGGTTATTGTCTCTTTTGCTGTGCAAAAGCTCTTTAATTTGATGTAGTCCCAGATGTTTATCTTTGCCTTCACTATCACTGCTTTGGGTGATGTGTCTGTAAAGATGTCTTTGATGTGCATATCATGTCGTGTTTTGCTATATTTCCTTCTATGTATTTTATGGTTTCAGGTCTTATGTCTAGTTCTTTAATCCATTTTGAGTTGGTTTTTGTGCATGGTGTTAGGTAGTAGTCAAGCTTCATTCTTTTGCATGTAGCGACCCAGTTTTCCCAGCACCATTTATTGAACAAACTTTCTTTGCTCCAATGCATAGTCTTTGCTCCTTTGTCAAAGATTACTTGACCATAAATCTGTGGGTTTATTTCTGGATTTTTTATTTGATTCCACTGGTCTGTGTATCTGTTCTTGTTCCAATACCATGCAGTTTTGATGATTATGGCTTTGTAGTATAGTTTGAAGTCTGGGCGTGTGATGCCTCCAATCCCTTCTTTTTTTTTTCAGGAGATCTTTGGCTATTTGGGGTTTTTGGTGATTCCATATGAATTTCATCAATAATTGTTCTATTTCTTTGAAGAATGACATTGAAATTTTGATTGGAATGGCATTGAATCTGCATATTGCTTTTGGTAGGATGGCCATTTTAATGATGCTTATTCTTCCAATCCATGAGCAGGGGATGTCTTTCCATTTCTTTGTGTCTTCTTCTATTTCTTTTAACAGTGTTTTATAGTTTTCTTTGTATAGGTCCTTTACCTCTTTTGTTAGATTTATTCCCAAGCATTTGATTTTTTTTTTTTGTTTCGATAATAAAAGGGATGGTTTTTTTGATTTCTTCTTCTTCAGGTTTATTGTTTGTGTATAGGAAGGCTACTGATTTTTGCATGTTGATTTTGTATCCTGCCACTTTACTGAACTGATTGATTAGTTGAATTAGTTTTTCCGTGGAGTTTTTGGGGTTCTCTATGTATATTATCATATCATCTGCAAACAGGTAACACATATACTTCTTAAGGCCATTGTTCAAAGTCCAGTGCAGAGATACCAGTCCAGTGAGAATCACAAGGCATACTAAATGGAATGGTCCAGTTTCTTCCCAAATAAGGGGTTATTTATGCAGGATGGTGGCACTTTTTCCTATTACAAAGCAATTATTCTGAGCTAGCTAACAGTTTCATGACCCTATGACTAAGAATTAAGGAATTGTAAAAAGGCAGTTAGAACAAAGATATCGATATACCTTGTATTTTATCAGGTTGGAAACCTATCTGTATACAGCCCACCCAGATCTAAATAGATAGGTGTCTCTCCAAAGAAAGAATAGTAAAAAGGCTGTTAAAAGATACACAAATGTCAACACGTGAGAAGATGCTAACTATCATTACTACAGGTAAATGCAATTCAAACCCTCCAATGAGATAACACCAACGTGGCTATAGTAAAAAAGACAGACAATAACAAAGAAGAGGATGGAGAAATAGGACCCCTCATATATTACTGGTGGCAATGTAAAATAGTGTAGTCATTCTGGAAAACAGTTTGGTGTTCCTCAAAATGTCAAACAGAACTACCACAAGCATCAGCAACTCTACTCCCAAGTATGTACCTAAGGGAAATGAAAACATGCCCACAGAAAAATTTATACATGAATGTTTATAGCAGCATTATTCATAATAGCAGATTGTTACTCCAGCTTATACCAAATATCCATCAGTAGATGACTGAATAAAGACTATGTGGTATATCCATGTAATGGAATATTATTCAACCATAAAAAGAAAAGTACATTGATGAACCTTGAAACTTTATGATAAATAAAAACAGCCAGACACAAAAGACCACATATAATTCCATTTATACGAGGTGCACAAAACAGGCAAATCATAGAGACAGAAATTAGATTAGTAGCTGCCTGGGGCTAGGAGGAGGGTCATGACTACTTATAAGTATGGTGTTTCCTTCTGGGGTGATAACAATGTTCTTGAATAGTGGTAATGACTGCACAACTCTGTGAACATATCAAAAACCATCTCAAAGGAGTAAAATGTAGGGTATGAGCATGAATCTCAATTTTTTAAAAATCCAACTCCTCCAAAGTCCCACATTCCAGACCTCTATGATAACATTAGACAAATTTTAGTGCCCTTTAAAATTGCTGTGGAAAGGTAAGAACTTAGCATTCAATTATTGTTTTGAATCAGAAAAATGAAAAATAGGTTTTGAACAACCATTTCATAATTCCAGATGCTGTTCAGTTAAATTTACCCCTGAGTTTAGATGATAGAAGCAACTTTCTAATTTGAAAATCTAGCAATATCAAAAAACAAAAATACTTGCATTTTTATTTTAAACATTAGAAGCTTTAAAACCAAGACAATTCAAGTTCATAAATCAACTTCAGTCCTGACTGGCACTTAACTGAGTCCCACACAAGTATACTGTAACACAAAGTTCTCATGCTATTTCACTTCTGTGAACATATATTTAGCATTAACAAAAATCGAGCTTGAAAATTAAATTCAGAACAGTGAAAGCAGACAGTGCAGTTACACTGCCCTGGAAGTTATTTTATAAGTCAGCTAGTCCAGACCACCTGTTCAAATCCTGCCTAGATTAAAGTTATTCATGGGTTTTGTAAGCAGGCCTCTATGTCCTGAAGAAAATGCTGGCCAGTGGGTCTAAGTCCAAAAAAATTTTCATTACTCCTTCACTTCTTTTATTTATTTATTTTTTTTAAGATTTATTTATTTATTTATACAAGCACTGGGTACAATCAGAAGCACAGGAGGGTGACAGAATTCACCAGAGCCAGAGCGGAGAGCAGAACAGGCAGAGTGACTAAATACACTGCTGAGGGAAGCAGCGGGCGGCAGGAGAGGTCTGCGCGCCATGTGGGATCCTCGCCCGGTGGGCAGGGATCAAACCGGCTCTGCAGAGGCTGCAGGCAGCTTTGCAACCCAGCGCTCAACCGCTGCGCCACTGAGGAGGCCCCATCTCTTTTATTTCTAAAGGTTGCAAGAGACTTCTGGGAGGAATTGGGATAATGATAAACTCTTGACCTGATAACTAGTTACAAATTTCAGTCAATCTTCTAAAGAAAGTAATGGTGGGTCAGTAACAACCTGCAGTTACTGGCAGGGTCATCAATATACAAACGCTGTTTCCAGACTAATAATTAGTATCTGGGCCAAGTATAGTTAGGGGAGGTACCCTGTTTCTCACCTCCACTCCACTGACATGCAGCCGCCTAGGACAACAGATCCCAACAGTAATTAGGGAATGAGAGAATAAGGGTTGGAGCTGAACATACAACATGGAAGGCAGGGAGGGAAAAAGAGTGAGCTTCTGTTCCTGTGATTTGACGTATGTCCTGGTACAGCTGGGAAGGAAACGTGTGGCGGAGAGACACATGGGAAGGCTGATAATGACAGCAGTTACCTTGATTTGTACTTTGATTCCTATTCCTTTTGTCCCAGCTTTCTGGGACCTGCTTCAAAACCCCCTTCATACGGGTCCCCACCAGAATGTTCTTAGGACTTGTGGCAACCTTTCAGGCCTCAGGTGCCATTTTAGGAAGACACTGTTGGGCTAGGCATTTATCCACGAGGGGATAAGTAACTGAGTGTTTTACTGGGACACTCTTATTAGAAACTTTGTTCTTTCTTTTTATGCACACTCATTCTACTAAAGTTCTCCCACTCTAGGAGTATGCTTCCTTTGTCCTTACGTGTTGGATGGCAGAGCCCCATTTTAGAGCATGCAAGTTTGGAGTCCCTGGGTACCCCTTGTCATACTAACAGTGCTAGTATCTTTAAAAAACACAGCAGAGGGCCTCCCTGGTGGTGCAGGAGGTTGAGCGCTGAATTGTGAAGCTGTCGGTAGCCTCTTCAGCATGGGTTCAATCCCGGCCAGCTGGCGAGAATCCCAAATGGCAAAGCAGAACTCTCCTGTCTCGCCCGCTGCTCCCCTCAGCAGTGTATTTCATCAGTCTGCCTGTTCTGTTTCCCATTCTGTCTCTGGTCAGTCCTCTCACCCTCCCGCGCATCTGGCCTGTACCCTGGTTCTTGTATAAATAAATAAATCTTTAAAAAAAACAAAACACAGTAGATGTTTTCTAATCCAGGCAAAGGGCCCAGTGGATTGTCCATTCCTCTCCTAAAAGATGCTGAGGGATAGATTTCCAAAGCACACTGAGTACACTGGGCTGGATCAACTGTGCGTTCAAGAGGGGCAGCGTGTGCTCAAACAGGGCCAGCTGTGTCTGTCCCCAGACTTGTTCATGCCAGCTGTACATATTACTATGTTCTCTTATAATGTAATGTCAACTGGCAAAATGGCAATGTGTGCAGAGTTGTTTCTGGGGTGTTTTCTTGGATGAATGTTTAGAAAACATTTATGAAAGTTATTCAAAGAAACGTCTGTGAAAATAGTTATGGCCAAGATAATTGTAAAAGTCTCAAAAGTGATAAAATAAAACCAACTCTGAAACTGTACTCAGATAGTTTTGCATATAACCTTTCTCCACTCTGAAGAAACAAACACTAGACACAAGTGCACGTACACACATGCACACAGTGACATCATTGTATATAGAGATCAGGACTTAAGGAACTCACCAATTTGGGTAAGAGGAAAACTAGTCTAGTATGCAGGCTGGGGTGAGGAATAAAATACAAACACAGAGAAAAGCACTAGCAAACTTAGAATTTTTTTTTAAATGAGCATGTGTTGGAGACTAACTGCTTGAGTTGTACCCAAGCTCTACCATGGACACATGTACAGGCTGTGTGACCCTTGGTAAAAATTACTCAGCTTCCCTGGGCCATCCCTTCTGTACCATTCCTTCTGTAAAAGAGGGTGAAAGATGATACTCACATATGAAGCTCTGAGTTTCAGTCTTAATTGCCCTCCTTTAGTGTTAATTATTGGTTTTGTTCTTAGTACAACTACAACTGAAGCTGTAAGTACAATCATCATGAGGTGGGGGGAAATACAAGCAATATTTTGCTCTTTAGAATGAGTCATCAAATTTGAAAAGACTGGGAATCACTTTGTAAAAAAACTGATCAGTAAAATGCAGAGTGACCTGAAGCTGCAGAGGCTACCCGCAGAGCAAGGAAGGACAGAGCCTTGAATCTACTGGAGCTGAGTCCAAGGCCTAATGCCAGTCACTGGTAATGTGAGGCCATGAAAATTTTTACTTTTTCCCAATATCCGATTAAAAAAACAGAGATGTAGGGCCTCCCTGGTGGCACAGCAGTTGAGTGCTGGGTTGCGAAGCTGCCTGAAGCCTCTACAGTGCCAGTTCGATCCCCGGCTGCCGGGCGAGGTCCCACATGGCGCGCAGACCTCTCCTGCCGCCCGCTGCTCCCCTCAGCAGTGAACTTCAGTCCTTCTGCCTGCTCTCTCCCCGCTCTGGCTCTGGTGAATCCTCTCACCCTCCTGCGCTTCTGACTATACCCAGTGCTTGTATAAATAAATAAATAAAGAGGGAAGAAACAGATAACATTCAAAGGGAAACCAATCAGACTGACATCAGACTTCTCTGAAGAAACACTACGGGCAAGGAGAGAGTGGAGGGACATAGTCAACAGACTCCAAGAAAACAGATGCCAACCAAGAATACTCTATCCTGCAAAGCTCTCCTTCCTCTTTGAAGAAAGAATATGGACCTTCCCAGACAAACAGAAACTCCGGAATTTCATTGCGACTAAACCCCCACTCCAAAAAATACTACAAGGAGTCCTAAAGCCAGAACCTCAGAGGGACGAATAACAACAAAAGAAGGCCAAAGAAAGTTATTAAAAGAATAAATAAATAAAATCAAAGGAAAGACAAACACAATGGCAAATACAGATGCTAACATATCAATACTAACTCTAAATGTAAATGGACTAAACTCTCCAATAAAAAGACACAGAGTTGCAGGCTGGATTAAGAAACAAAACCCAACCTTTTGCTGTCTCCAGGAAACACATTTAGCTGCAAAAGATAAAAATAGACTCAAAGTTAAAGGATGGAAAACAATTCTACAAGCAAATGGACCAAAAAAGAAGGCAGGAACAGCTATACTCATATCAGATAAAACAGATTTCAAACTTAAAAAGATAAAAAGAGACCCCAGTGGTCATTACATTATGATCAAGGGGATAATACTTCAAGAAGAAATAACACTCATTAACATATATTCACCAAACGAAGGAGCACCAAAATATATCAGACAACTATTGGCATCTCTGAAAACAGACATCAGAGAAAACACATACGTAGTGGGAGACTTCAACACACCACTATCAACAATGGATAGATCAACAAGACAAAAAATAAGTAAAGACACTAAAGCTCTAAATAAGGATCTAGAGTGCTTAGGCTTAACAGACATATATAGAACACTAAACCCAAAAAAATCTGAGTATACATTTTTCTCAAGCGCACACGGATCATTCTCTAGGATCGATCATATACTGGGGCACAAGACAAACATCAACAGATACACCAAGATTGAAATCATACCAACCATCTTTTCTGACCATGAAGGCATCAAACTAGAAATAAACCATAAAGAGAAGGCAAGGTATTCTCCTACCTCGTGGAGATTGAAACCCACACTACTGGAAGTCCACTGGACTAACGAGGAGATAAAAGAAGAAATTAAAAAATTCTTTGAATTGAATGACAAGGAGGACACCAATTTCCTAAATGTATGGGATGCAGCAAAAGCAGTAATAAGAGGAAAATATATAGCAATAGATGCTCACATCAAGAAACAAGAAAGAACTCAAAGAAACAACCTAATCTCAAAACTCAAAGATCTAGAAAAAGAACAACAAAAAAGCCCCAAAACCAGTAGAAGAAAAGAAATAATAAAAACCAAAGCAGAAATAAATGAAATCAAAACTACAAAAACAATCCAAAAGATCAATGAAGCCAAGAGCTGGTTCTTCGAAAAAATAAATAAAATAGATAAACCCCTTGCCAGGCTCACAAGGGCAAAAAGGGAGAAAGCACAAATAAATAGGATAATAAATGAAAGAGGAGAAATCACAACGGACACAGCAGAAATCAAAAGAATAATCAGTAACTACTATGAACAGTTATATGGAAACAAGTTCAACAATCTAGAGGAGATGGACAAATTCCTACAACTCTACAATCACCCAAAGCTAGATAAAGAAGAAATAGAACACCTAAACAGACCAATTACAAGCAGCGAAATTGAAATGGTAATCAAAAACCTCCCCAAAAACAAAAGCCCAGGACCTGATGGATTTACAAATGAATTCTACCAAACATTCAGAGACGAATTGGTACCTATCCTTCACAAACTCTTCCAAAAAATTGAGAAGGAAGGTATAATACCTAACACGTTCTATGAAGCCAACATTACACTAATACCAAAACCGAACAAGGACAACACAAAAAAAGAAAACTATAGGCCAATCTCCCTAATGAACACTGATGCAAAAATCCTCAATAAAATTTTAGCTATCAGAATCCAACAGTGTATCCATAAGGTAATTCACCACGACCAAGTAGGATTCATTCCAGGGACACAAGGATGGTTTAACATCCGAAAATCAATCAACGTTATCCAACACATCTACAAAAAGAAATATAAAAACCATATGATAATATCAATAGATGCTGAGAAAGCTTTCGACAAAGTGCAACACCCATTCATGATAAAAGCCCTTGAAATTCTTGGGATACAAGGAACGTACCTCAACATCATAAAGGCCGTATATGACAAGCCAACAGCCAGTATCATTCTCAATGGTGAAAAGCTGAAAGCAATTCCATTAAGATCTGGAACAAGACAAGGATGTCCACTTTCACCACTGCTTTTCAATATAATACTGGAAGTCCTAGCCAGAGCAATAAGACAAGAGAAAGACATCCAAGGAATCCAAATAGGAAAAGAAGAAGTCAAACTATCACTCTTTGCAGATGATATGATAATATACATAGAGAACCCCAAAAACTCCACAGAAAAACTAATTCAACTCATCAATCAGTTCAGTAAAGTGGCAGGATACAAAATCAACACGCAAAAGTCAGTAGCCTTCCTATATACAAACAATAAATCTGAAGAAGAAGAAATCAAAAAAACCATCCCTTTTATTATTGAAACAAAAAAAATCAAATATTTGGGAATAAATCTAACAAAAGAGGTAAAGGACCTATACAAAGAAAACTATAAAACACTGTTAAAAGAAATAGAAGAAGACACAAAGAAATGGAAAGACATCCCCTGCTCATGGATTGGGAGAATAAACATTATTAAAATGGCCATCCTACCAAAAGCAATATACAGATTCAATGCTATTCCAATCAAATTTCAATGTCATTCTTCAAAGAAATAGAACAATTATTGATGAAATTCATATGGAATCATAAAAAACCCTGAATAGCCAAAGCTCTCCTGAAAAAAAAAGAAGGGAATGGAGGCATCACACTCCCAGACTTCAAACTCTACTACAAAGCCATAATCATCAAAACTGCATGGTATTGGAACAAGAACAGACATACAGACCAATGGAATCGAATAGAAAATCCAGAAATAAACCCACAGATTTATGGTCAACTAATCTTTGACAAAGGAGCAAAGACTATGCATTGGAGCAAAGAAAGTTTGTTCAATAAATGGTGCTGGGAAAACTGGGTCGCTACATGCAAAAGAATGAAGCTTGACCACTACCTCACACCATATACAAAAATCAACTCAAAATGGATTAAAGAACTAGACATAAGACCTGAAACCATAAAATACATAGAAGGAAATACAGGCGAAACACTACGTGATTTGCATATCAAAGACATCTTTACAGACACATCACCCAAAGCAGTGATAGTGAAGGCAAAGATCAACAGCTGGGACTACATCAAATTAAAGAGCTTC
Organism: Talpa occidentalis; assembly: GCF_014898055.3. Classification (NCBI taxonomy): domain Eukaryota; kingdom Metazoa; phylum Chordata; class Mammalia; order Eulipotyphla; family Talpidae; genus Talpa; species Talpa occidentalis. The sequence goes on along the minus strand of NW_026555331.1, from coordinate 110,540,932 downwards.
TGCACAGCAAAAGAGACAATAACAAAAACAAAGAGAAACCCCACCAACTGGGAGAAAATTTTTGCACCCAACACTAATGATAAAGGACTGATCACAAAAATCTACAAAGAGCTGATGAGACTCAACAACAACAAAGAAAATAATCCAGTCAAAAAATGGACAGAGGAACTAAAAAGAAACTTCTCTGAAGAGGAAATGCGAATGGCCAACAGGCATATGAAAAAATGTTCAACCTCACTTGCAATCAGGGAAATGCAAATCAAAACTACCATGAGATACCATCTTACACCAGTGAGAATGGCACATATTAAAAAAACTAGCAACAACAAATGTTGGTGAGGGTGTGGAGAAAAAGGAACTCTTCTGCACTGTTGGTGGGAGTGCAAACTGGTCCAACCACTATGGAGAGCTGTGTGGAGATTTCTGGACCTACTAAACATAGAGCTTCCACAGGATCCAGCAATTCCACTCCTAGGTATTTACCCAAAGGACACAGAAACATCAATTCCAAAGAACACCTGCACCCCTATGTTTATAGCAGCACTGTTTACAATAGCTAAGCTTTGGAAACAGCCCAAATGCCCAAAAATAGATGACTGGATCAAGAAGATGTGGTACATATATACCATGGAATATTACTCAGCATTCAAAAAAGATAAACACATGCAATTTGCAGCAACATGGATGGAGCTGGAAGGGATCATGCTCAGTGAAATAAGCCAAAAAGAAAAAGAAAAATACCGGATGGTCTCACTCATAGCAGGGATCTAGAAAACTTAAATAAGGGACCAGGAAAATGAATAACTATAAGAAAGTGAAAATCAAAATCAACAAAAACTATGAACCAGAGACACTTTTTGGGGGGTGGGGGGCGGGAGGGGAGGGATTGGGGTCAGAATGGGGGGATTGCAATTGTATGGGGAATATAAAAATAAAATTTATTAATTAAAAATAAATAAATAAATAAATAAATAAAATTATAATAAATAAATAAAATAAAAAAACAGATGCGAAAAACTTAAGAGGCAGACTGAATTTGCTTTAATGGAGTGCGTTCTGGAGAAGTTTTTAAAAACCAAGTATTGGATCAGTATTTAAAAAACCAACAAGACAAGGAGACCTCCCACTTTAAAAGACACTATACTTTCAGCACACCATGAGAAACACTAAGCACCCATTTCACCTTCCAGCTTTGGTTTGAGCAAACAAGATTCAGATCCTTAAAATACCATAAAACCACACCCAAAACGCACGTAACCTTAAATGTGGCAATGTGAACAACATTCTCTTGGCTGAAGCTCTGTATTTCAGGAGTTTATAGTGGCCTCCAGATAAAACAATTGAAGGTCCAGCCTAACAGCTTAATCAGGTAATGACTGAACCAAAATAGAACCTACAGGAAACAAAGGCTCACTGGCAACAAACAACAAAGCAACATAGTTTGGGAGCTGTAGTGGGTGCAGAAAACCCAGGGCTTCTGTATCTAGTAGTTAGGTAGGATTTAAGACTTTTCTTCCTATGAAATGTCCACTCTGAACACATCTCCCCAGGGTCCCCATACAAAGTAATGCAGCCATTTGGAATCTGTCAATCAAAACATTACAGTAAGAACTTGTCCAGACCAGGGAGAATCTGAGGTTCCTAAATATTATTTGAAGACTGGACACCTGCAGTTAGAGCAGGGCATTATGGCAGCATCTCCTGGCTGTTGTGATGCTAGGAGTCATGGATATGGCATTTCCACTCAGCTGTACTCACTATACACAGAGCAGGGTGTCCATGATGAGCTCATCAAATGTCAGTGACATACATCATTTGATTTGTTATTGGCAGAAATATTATCAGGGAATTCTGGGATAAAATCTTCTATAAGGTAGGGAAATTTTGAAATAAAAATAACATATTTGGGCCTCCCCGGTGGCACAGCGGTTGAGCGCTGGGTTGCGAAGCTGCCCGCAGCCTCTGCAGCGCCGGTTCGATCCCTGGCGGCTGGTAAGGGTCCCACATGGCGCGCAGACCTCTCCTGCCTCCCGCTGTTCCCCTCAGCAGTGTGTTTCGTCAGTCTGCCTGCTCTGCTCTCCCCTCTGGCTCTGGTGAATTCTCTCACCCTCCCGTGCTTCTGACTGTACCCAGTGCTTGTATAAATAAATAAATCTTAAAAAAAAAAATATTTGAGTAACATACACCTTACCTTACCTCTTCCTAAGTGAGTTTGCATATTTGATTCTCCATAGCGTGACTGCATTTGTACAAGCCTGCTATGTTCCTATCTTAACATTTCAGGTTATAGACCTTGGTGGTGGGCCAGCCTAGACTCCTGCATGTAAGAAAATGACTCCCATTTTCCACTCTTCACTCCTCAATTGTGTGAAGGGCTGCTGACCTCCCCTCTTATTGCCCCTCCCACCCCATGCCATCACACTCTTGCTACTCAGACCCCAAGCTCCCCTCCAAATAAGCCTCTTCCCAACCACCTGATGAGGGTCCTGCCCCTATTCTTTCTCCTGAGCTTTCCACATACCGCAGGAACCAGACATACAGGTGCTATAGTCCTGTAGTGAAGCTTCTCCTCCTTCCTCATCACACACCCTCGTAAATATCTGCAAAATGTCTCCTTCCAAAGACTGAACTCCCTGATGACAGGGCGGGGTCGCCTTGTGCCCTGACCTCACCAGATACCAGGCTCAGAGTAGTCTTCAATCAGTATCGAATTTATGTAAATGGCTTTTGATAGAGATAGTCCACTAAAACTCCCCTAAAATGACTTTGTTCTCCGTGTCATAGATAATAAAGAGAAAATGTGGCCTTGCTAGGCACCAGGTCTGCAGAGAGAACAGACCACAAAGCCTCTTCCTCCACCCAGTACGGACCAAGATCCCAGGGAGGAAGCAGCAGTGGAGGGGATGAGGTGAGCAAGCTGCATCGTGTGGAGAAGATGTTGAGGCATGCCAGTCAGCCCCGGGATTTCTTAAATGCCTCTGAGCCTGTCTTCTAGGAATCCACCAGTTAATCCTCCCAATATCCCAAACAGGCAAGTCTTTCCAGTTTCTACCTCTAAAAGATCCTCTCTTCCCCATCTACTTTCCCTTTTCCCAGGTCACTATCTTTTTTAGCCTTTATCTGCAAAGCCTCTCAACTCCACAACACACTCCAGTGCCCCTCCTCACCCCTCCAAGCTACCAGAACAACCCAGTAACCAGTCATTTATCAGTCTCTCCTAACTCTCTATGGCCTTCTTTGGTTGTTAAAATAAAAGCCTTGGAGACCCTGCCTCTGGTCTTGCCTGCCCCTGCAACCCAGTCACTTGATATTCCCAGAACTCTGGTTTGCTGTCTAGAGCACTCTCAGGGCCTTTGATTGCGCTTGCTGATTTGTCTAGTAGAGCACTCTTTTCCCCAACTTTTTCATTCCTGGCACCTTCTCATCCATCAGCTTTCAACTGAGACCTGTCTGGAACCCCATCTAGCTCAAGACTGTCTTTGGCTCCACCCTCCTCAGCATTCGCGACTATCTGTAATTACGTGTCTACATACTGATTTGTTCATCTCCCTGCCTTGCACGGAAGCTCCATAGGAGTGGGGATTTTTTTTTTCTCTACTTTATTACTAGAGCCTGAGACAGCACTTGGTATCTAGTGGAACTCAACAGATACATGAATGAATAAGAAGGAATAAATATCTCCTGGGAGAATCAATACTATCAAATCCCTCAAATCAGATCCCAAATGGACCCAGCTTTCCTGAAGGACAAAAATAACATCCTTCCCTTTGGCGAAATAAACTCATTGTCAGTGTTCTGTGCACAGCATGACTCTTTTCATTCATACTGTCTTTATCAATCCATAGCAGTCCCATTACTGACCACCTTCTTTCTCTGAAAATGACCGAGAGTTCCTTGGCTCAGAAAATTAGAACTTTGCCTTGGAACTGAGCCAAGGTCACAGATTCATACTTGAGGAGCGGGGTGGAGGGCCCTGTCCCTTTCTGGATTGCTCTACCTCTGGCCATAAGCCCTGTCCTTCAGAGGAACAAACACAGGAAGGGAGCAGAAGCCTCCAAGGGCTTGACTCAGTTCCAAGAGTCTAGATGAAGCCGTGGTGCCTGGTCAGTACCAGACCCAAGACAGGGAAGATATACTGGAGGGCCAGTAAAAGGACATGGAATTTGGGAAGAGACGCCTCCATTTCCTACTTTGAAATCAGACAAATACCTGGTTTCAAATCCTGACCCCAATATCTACATTTCTGAAGTCCACGTGGTGCTATTTAATCTCTCTGAGCCTCAATTTCCACAGCTGTCTAAATGCTTTGACAATTTCTATTTTAAGGGCAGTGCTGGAGGGCGGTGCGGTGGGGTGTGTGGGTTGCCCCCAGATGTTATGTCTGGCTGCATCAACCCATCTTTCAATTCCCCATGATAAGCCTATTATTTTTATGAGAAAAAATACAATAGTTATCAATCAAGCTTGGTGACTTGCCACAGAAATCTTGGTTTATCAGACTGTTTTGAGACTGAGCCATACCAGTCTACTTGTATTTACTTAATTCCACTAAATAGCAGGGCCAAACTGACTCCTGAATTTAGCATATGCATGTACATAGCAGTCATTCAATACATATTTTTTATTGAATGAATCAAGGAACAATTCATATAGGTTGTGTCTACACTGACCCTACTAATCAAGCCTAATGAAGAAAAAACTCTTTTTTCACAATCAGTGTTTATACCAGGCACTAATTCACTCATGCTTTTCATACTTGGGACACTTGTGTATTGAGAAAACAGATTTAGACCACTCTAAAGTTAAAGTCGTTGACACTCAAGTTCCCTTCTGATGCAGGCCACGGGAAAACAAGCAGGTAGATGTTAAGCCTCCTTATTTCTTTTAGAGATTCTCTGTCAGCATCCCCAGGGTTTATACTTTGAGAAACCAAAGGTACTTTTTGAAATAGAACACCTCCTCAGAAAAGAAATGAAAAATAAAACTTAAACCATCTTCATTCCATCTGTAGGCTGTCACCAAATTTTGCAAGGATGTTTAGCAGAAGCACTCCTCCTTTAGTCTTGCTCCACAAATACAAAGAAGGAAAAACATTGCCTAAGACTGAGATTTGGCAAAGGGTTGTGATGAAACCCATCAGTTCTGTGCCCAGCATGACGTCCTTGAAGACTTCTGGTGATTGCACGATAAGCTAGCTTTCTGCCCTCCTACCTCAGGCTTCATGTGCAAAATATGGTTTCTTGTGGCTCACATGTGTTCATCTACCAATGAATGCAGCAACATCTCAGGACAAGAAAGGACTCTAACTCCCATCCTTCACAGGCATGCTGTAGTCCAAGAAAACACACCTACTAAAGCAGAGAGGAAAACTAAGGGCTAGCTATTCCCTTTGCAAAAAAAAAAAAGAGTTCAAGGCTCAAAGATCTCTCTCTATCTCTCTCTCTCTCTCTACCCCAACCCTCCTTCTCTCTCCTTTTCTTTCTCTCTTTCTTTCCCACCCCCGCCTCCAGTAGCCATATTTAACAGATGGAAAAACTGAGACCTGGAGAAGTTAAGGAATTTCACCAATTTAACACAGAAGAGGTGGGACCAAGGGTTTCTTTAAAATGTCTTTACAACAGATTTAAGAAAAAGTGCCTAGCACACAATTTGGCATGTGCCCTTAACTGGGAAGAATGTGGAATGCCTGAACAAGAGGCAGAGTTAAAATAAACTTGTTTGCAAAGATGCTGGGTCTAAAGTCAGGAGGTCTAGGTCTTAGTCCCAGTTGAGTCATCAATAAATTGGAGGATGGAGGCAAGTCACTCAACTTCATCTAACCCAAAGACAGAGATTCATTAATGAAAGCAAGCATCACCTACTTCTCAGAGTAACTGGGGAAATCAAACGAATGGGAAAGCTTTTGGAAAATATGAAGGCACATCCAAAAATTATATGTATACATTTAGGAAAATAAGGGGCTCCTGGAAATTTACCTGCATCCATTCTTGCTCAAATGAAATGTATTTCCTCTTACTAATAAAGGGAACAATTGCAATGCAAGAGATTTTTGTGAATCAGGATGAACACACAGCTCTGTCTTGGACTCATGATCCACTTTGTCACAGCCAGCTGTCTTTGGTGTCCTAGCACAGTTACATGGGCAACGTACTCACACCAGCTCTGCAGGGGATCAGACCCTAAGCCTATTATTTCTTGTTTACCAAGAAGGTGCTAGGAGAGCCCAGAATGCTAAACATACTGTGAATAAGCAAAAGGAACCATCAGCCCACAGAAAAACGCATGTGGGTGAATGTGACAAATGTGACAGAGGTGTAGGTTACCTTCCTACTTACTTCCAGGGGCTTCTGGGTTTGGATAAGCTCTTCTAGCACCCTTGCCTGAGGATAGCAGTTTAAAGTCTTCAACAACTCACCACCCCTCTAGAAAGTGCAAAAAAGGAAAACCAAGACAAATCCTAATTCCACACTGGAAGGAGTTATCTGTCCCTTCTTCAGTGTCCCTAGTTTCCCAGTTACCCGCTGAAGAGTGGAACCTTCAAGGGTTCTACAGGGGCAATCAAACAATCAAAGGAAACATAGGACCTAATAAGTGCTGCACGGCTCCCCCAACCTTGCCAGAAAAACCAGCACAGGGAAAAGTATTTTCCAGAGCAAACTATGGGGGAGAGCTGATGCCACACATAGTATGGTGGAGCTCAAACTTTGTGTGCAGCAGAACCACGCAGAGGGCATGCAAGAATACAGAAATCCACAGCTTCTGAGTCAGTGGCTGATGTTGATGTTGGTCCAAGGACCATACTGGAAAAATAGCTGTCACAGTAAATGTGCAAGGGTGCCTAGGTAGTGATTCCCACTGGGGTAACTTCGGATACCAATTCATCTCTTTCTCCCCCCAAATTGAGCCTTAATAAAACTCATGATAGGAATTAAATGGCTGTCCTTCCCTGGATTGCCCACCCCTCCCCTTCCCTTATGTCCTTGGTGCTCTCAATGAACCATGATCAAGCCATCCCTGATAAATACCTCACGGGGCTGGGTCTAGTTCTTATCTGTACACATGCTGATTTTGTAAAAGGACTGAGTTATGGTGCAAAACAGGACACAGCAGTGCAGAAAGAGCACTTAGGGGCTCTTGGGTCCAGTTCTCCAACCCAGGGCACAATCCCTCAGTAATGAGAGTGTGCTACCAGGACATACGAGAGAAATGTTTTGATCTGGTTTTCTCCTCACTTATTACCCTGATGGTCTGCACAACTCACAGTGATTATCTGCCATGAGTTTACTTCATGTCACCAAACTACCACCTGCCAGCCCCATCAACAAGCCAATACAGAGAAAAGAAGCAAGAGGCTACAAACATTACACACCTCTGGTGGGTGGCAGGGTCAAATCCCTCCAGGCCAGTATCAGAGGCTTTCTGACCTAGAGGAACTGTTAAAAATACTCGTTTTCTTCCCAAAGCTGACTGCATTATATAAACCTATTTTACTAACTGGAAGACTTACTGTTACAATAATATTGTTTTTGTTTTATGGAGACTTAACAGAAGTTCCTACAGAGATCAATGTCAGGAAAATGTAAACACTGAAAAGAGGCTATCCTACAATTCTCTTCCCCAAAGGTTCAAACGGGAAAATCTGACCAATATTCACCACACATCAGTTTGGCTATGAGACGAGAGAGGGAACATACATTTGGGGCTGCAATTGTGGGCCCGAAAACCAACTTCAGGCTAAATAAGAAAAAAGAATGAAGAGAGATTCATTCACAGCATTTTGGTAAATATACAATACAAGTGTTTTCAAATACCTGATCTTTAAGATGATTTTGTGCACACAGACATATTTAATGGAACAAATGTGACTTTCCCTCCCTTAAAAACAATCCAATTAGCTCTTTCTCACATGTAAAACTGTACAATAGTTCCTAGGTTCTGAGTGCCTGATCTTGGTATATCCCACCAAGTCCAGTGAGTCAAACAACAGACTCCAAAGCAATAACACCAACATAATCGCCACTTAGCCCAAATTATGAACTGATCTCAGATATGCCACATTCAAGACCAAGGCCATGAGCAGAAGGAGATTCTGGAGCAGAAGGAGAGCTCAGTCACAGGAGACAATATTGGCTATAGTCTCAAGAACACTTAGCAAATAGTGTTGGCCCTTCCCTACCTTCCAAAAAGTCCACTCATCTGCATGCACAGATGAGGACATGCAAGAGCTGTTTTGACACCGAACACCCTTGGTGGTTCCTGTCCTCACCTGTTTTCCAGAAGCGTCATGCACACCACCTCTCGAACTCCAGGGTTGTTGGCCTTCTCCACCGAGCAGCCCTGCAAGTTCCAAGTAGCCAGCCTTAACACAGGTCTCCCATCCCTCGTGCCTCCAAAGGCCTCCACAGAAGGCCTAGTGGAGATAATCTGTGTGGGCCCCCCTGGTGGCAGGTCCAGATCTTCACTTTGCAGACTGAGGGAGGTGGGACTGGGGTGAGGCTTGGCAGTGAAAGTCAGACCCCCATTGGTGTGAGTGGATGGAGGTCTGGACCTCTCAGCAAACACCTGGTGCCTTATCCGGTCCAAGAATGCAGCGTTGATACCACCCATCCTCACCAGGTCCTCAACGCTGCGGAAGGGCCCATGCTCACGGCGATAGTCCACGATGCTGACTGCCATCTTCTCTGTGAGACCTCGCACGCTCATGAGCTGGGCCGGTGTGGCAGTGTTGATGTTGACACGAGGGGTGAGAGGTACAGAGGTGGCCAAGTGGTGAGGTTGCTGCTCTGCCAGCAGGTCCCTTCGCAGCGAGCTGGGAGAGTGTTGTGCTGAGCTTCCCTTACTGCTCACACAGATCTCAAACTTGACCTGCTCCAGTTTGGTGGCACCCACACCACTTACAAGTGCCAGGTCTTCTACTTTCTTGAAGCCACCGATGTATTCGCGGTACTCCACGATGCTGCGCGCCACTGCACGTGTTACCCCGGGCAGGGTCATCAATTCCTCTTCTGTGGCTGTGTTGATGTTGAGGCGCTCCTGATTCACTAGAATGTTGCTGAAGTTGCAGGCTGCACTGAATTTGCGGCTGTGGGACAGGTCCGAGGGGTCCCTGGGGATAGAGCGGTGGCAGCCCAGGGTGCTCCCCATGGCTGGTCAGGATCAGGCCCCCAGAAAGGCCTCACTACCACAGAAGAACTCTCTGGATAGGGATTCAACTCAGGAGACCTTAGAGGGACAGAATGGAAGGTGCTTGATTCAGGCGGAGAACCAGTTCTCAGACAAACGCTAACTCTCCATGGCCAGAGCGTCCAAAAGAACCTTTCATTTGGTCACCTAGAAAACAAATTAATAAGCACATAAGTTGATTGAATTAATCAGTTTGCATTAATTAGCCTTCCCTACCTAGACAGAACTGGAATTCTAAACAAGAAGCCCCAGGCTAGTGGCTATCCAGGAACCTCTGAACAAATACACAAAATTAGGCTGGCCCATGTGCATTTTCCTCTGGAGAGATCAGGGGTGTGCTTTCTGTTTGTTTTTGTTCTAATATCACATTGCAGTCCAAAGGCTACCAATCCCTTCTCTTGGGAAGCGACTGATCCTCATCAGCAGATACCGTCACCTCTCAACTCTGGCGACTCTGGGACTCTCTCTCCTCTTTGGTCGCTCCCACCTGGGCTCTAGCAGAAGGCAGGGCTCATCCCTTACGGCTGCCCGCGTCTGACAGTCAGGGCCACGTCAACTTGGGAATCCTGTCCTCACTAGTACTGACTCGGAGACGGGCTTCCCAGACCCCCCACCCGACCCACCGCCAGTGCCTGCGCCCTTCGGCCGCTTCCCGGGGACGTCCTTCTTCCACCTGCAGCTCCCAAGCCCGCGTCCAGCCGGGACAGCGGGGGGCCCGTACCTCCAGCTGGGGTGCCCGCGCGGCTGCCAGTCAGGGGCCGGGGCCCAGGATCCCTTGCACGCCGCCTCGGGCCCCGCGTCCCAGTTCTGTCTGCGGGAGAAACTCTCAGAGTCGCTCTCCCGGAGCGGGCGGGAGCTACAGAGCTGCTCAGAGGCGGAGCGGCCGCTGAATCTGGGAGCCGCGACCGCACCAAGGCTAGCGACCGCACCAGGACTTGCGGCGTCGCCGCAGTCGCGTTAATCCAGGAAAAAGTCCTGCGCCCCGCTCAGACGTCGGGATCCGCCAGAATCGCGGCCAATGCCCAGCACCAGCTCCACCGCTCCCGCTCGCCGCCAGTGTCACAGTCGGAGTCCCGGCCGCGCCGCCCCCGCCGCCCGCGCCTCCTCGGGCACCTCGGCCACGCCTCCTCCCGCGCGTGACTCCGCCCCTGGGCGCCCGCGGGCCTGTGGGCGGGGCCTGGGCGTGAGGCGAGGGGACCCGGAGGGGGCGGGGCCCTGAGTGCGAGGGGCGGGGCCATAGTGGGAGGGGCGGGACCTTGAGGGGGAGAGGTAGAGCCCGGACGCTCAGGGGTGGAGTGCGGAGCCGGCGCGTGAGAGGGGGAGGATCCTGCTGCGCGGGCCCGGCCGGAGCTCCTGGGGGAGGAGATGGAACTCCCGAGCGCGGAGGCGGATCGTCGCGGGCAGAGGCGGGCCTGGGAGCGCAGGCGGGACTTAGGGGCTGAAGGGGCGGGGTCAACGCCAAGGCTGCAGTCACCCCGAGGGGGGTTCCTCGGGTCTGCTGCTCCTTAACCGAGGTTACGACCCAGCACTGAAGGCTGGTTGCATGCACTGAAGGCTGGTTGCATGCATATAGGCATCTGAGGAACCACTTGCCCGAGGGGCTCTCAGGGGCTCGAACACTATGTCACTGCCAGCCCCAGTTAGTCCGATTGGGGGGCTTAAGGCCAGGACCAGTTTACTCCTACTGGGAGGCATCCTTGTGGATCAGAGGCCTTGTTCAGTTCCGCAGTCAATTTTATCTGAGACATTCCAGTGCGGACTGAAAGAGGTCTTTTTTACTGCCACCCCCTACTTTAGGCCTCCTCTTTTCTTCTGCTGGAGTATACCTTTGCTCTGCTCACAGAGAGGTATCTTCAAAAGACTCTAGTAATTCATTGGAGGGGTGCACACCTCCAGTTATCTAGAGATACATTCATGTGGGTCATTTATAAGGTTGTGCTCTAAGCAAATAGGATATGTTTCTATAAATTTTAATTCTAATCATAAAAAGAAAGGAAATGTTACTTGAAATGGAGGCTGCTTCCCAAAATTCAGAACAGTTTTTGGATCAGACAACTAAATGACAATTTAGTTAAAGATTATAGAACCCGCTGCATTACAGTGGATTCACAAAACTAGAGTACTCGATTAAACAAACTATGTGGTGATTGTGTTGAATACTTTGACCCTGGGTGAAGGACCCAGAGGACCTTTAGTGTCCTCTGAAGTTTCATCCTCAGTCTATGTGACCAGTGCTCTGTTTGAAATTTCCAACGCTAGATCCCAGGAACTGTCAGGGAAGACAGAAGGAACTTCAGATATGAAAAGAGAAGCAGTTAGACTTGGCAGAATGCTATTGTCTTTCTGAGACACATTCCCCTACTGTCTATATTCACCAGGACTCTTAAACACAAGTGACAGAAATCTGAGTCAAACTAGCTTTGTTTTTTTTTTTTTTTAATTAATTAATTATTTTTTTTAATAGAGGCATGTTTATTTATTTATTTGTTTGTTTGTTTGTTTTTGTTTATACATGCACTGGGTACAGTCAGAAGCACAGGAGGGTGAGAGAATTCACCAGAGCCAGAGCGGGGAGCAGAGCAGGCAGAAGGACTGAAGTACACTGCTGAGGGGAGCAGCGGGCGGCAGGAGAGGTCTGCGCGCCATGTGGGACCCTCCTCTGGTGGCCGGGGAGCAGCCGGGGATCGAACCGGCGCCGCAGAGGCCGCGGGCAGCTTCGCAACCCAGCGCTCAACCGCTGCGCCACTGGGGAGGCCCTTGTTGTTTTTTTTTTTTTAAGATTAATTTATTTTATTTATACAAGCACTCGGTACAGTCAGAAGCACAGGAGGGTGAGAGAATTCACCAGAGCCAGAGAGGGGGAACAGAACAGGCAGACTGACGAAATACACTGCTGAGGGGAGCAGCGGGCGAGGCAGGAGAGGTCTGTCGTGCCATGTGGAAACCCTCGCCGGTGGCCCGGGATCGAACTGGCACTGCAGAGACTGCAGGCAGCTTTGTAGCCCAGTGCTCAACCACTGCGCCACCAGGGGAGGCCCTGAGTCAAACTAGTTTATACCAAAAGGGAGGGTCCTGGGTTCTTGTCTAGAAAAGTTAGGGAATATTTCTTAAAGCCATAAGCATGACTGCATCCAGCTCAAATGGTGGTGTCAAAACTTGGTGTGACCCCTTCCACCTTTCTCCTCCACTTAACCCACATACCAGCAATAGGCTACATTTTGTCACTCCTTTCCTTCTATAATACTGCTTTAGCCAGGGGAAAAAATATTTAAGATAAGCAGGAAAATTGCTTTTAGAGGATGTAAAAGTCTGTTGAGAAAAGGCGTTTGATGGGCCTTTGAAGCTGTAGAAGGACAGCCTGGGGCCATGGCAAATTGAACTAGAAGTAGAGAAACCATTTATTTTATTATCCAAACTTTAAAGGGTAAGGGAGGACACTATTAACTTCATTGGCACAACAGGTGAAATCCAATTTTACTCCCTGTAAACCTAAGCATATGTTCCCCCCTTGGTAGCTATGAAGCCAAGAGTTAGCTAAATGCAGTGCAGTAAGGAGATAGCCAGAAGGAGATAGCCAAATTTGGGACTGACCCTCCCAAATGTTGGTAAAGATATGGAGTAATGAAACTTTCAAATATTACTTGGTGGGAGTGTTAGATGGTATACCCACTTTGAAAATCAGATTGACAGTTTCTTCAAAAGTTAAACATGTCTCTACCATACCACCCAAATATTTCACTCAAGCATGAAACCTGAAAACTTGCAGTGAATGTTTATAGGAGTTTCATCTGTTAAATCCAAAACCCAGAAACAGCCAAAATCCAACAGCAGATGAATAAACAAATGGTGGTATATACATATTGACATAATACTCAGCAATAAAGACAAACTATTAATACACACAAGAATGCCGAACAATCTCAAAATTATATTAAAAGAAGTTAGGCAAAAAAGAGAGGGAGAACATATTGTATGATTTCATTTTATTTTTTAAAAAATTAAAAAATATGAACTAATCTATATAGAAAGAAAGCAGATATTTATTTGCCTGGGGATGGGGTTGAGAGAGAATTGGATTTAAAAGGAAACAAGGAAACTTTGAAAGGTGATGGGAATGTTTGAGAGGTCATTCCATCATGTATTCACTGATATAATACACACTTTAAATACCTATAGTTTAGTGGACTTTAATTATAGCTCAATAAAGTTGGGGCATAATCTTCATAAAATAAAAAAAAAAAAAGAATGCTCTTTGTACTTAAAAAAAAATAGAATTATTGGTGGGTGGGAGAGGAGAAAGTAAAAGAGGAGAAGGAGGAAGAAAGGGACCCATGAAGAAGTTGAGTCTGGAGCTCGTGGAAGAGTAGACCAGTGCACATTTCACAGTTAGGGCTGGGGCCTCAAAAGGAGGGAGTACTGTCACAGGGTAACCCCAGAGGAAACAGGGGTGACCCAGGTTGTGAGTCCTTACGTGCATATTTAACTTGGGATGAGACTCAAAAGTAGACACACAGAGGGAAATTTTTTTAAAAAGGTTTATTTACAAGGGGAATGAGAAAAAGGAAAGCAAACAGAGAGAGAGGATTGACAGGTCAGCATGTGGCTGGATGTTGTCTGTCCTACTACAGCACCATGTGAACTGAGACCAGAGTATAAGCCAAAGGCAGAAAGCAAAAGAACAAAACCATGCATGTGTTCAATCTTTTAAACCCAATATGACCCCTTAGCTCTGCTCCTAGCTCCCAGCAACTTCCCCTTTAGGAAGTCAGGTTCATGGCATACTGGCACTTAAAATCCTCAGCTCCTGAGATCTCACTGGTATGGAGAAGGGATGGATTCCTTTCAAGATGCCATTCACTGGCTCAGCATTTGCACCTTCCTGTTCCTCTAAAAGCACTAGAAAGCTTTAAAATTAATGATACCCATCAGTCTATTTTACCCACTACTGTACTATTCTTTGATATAACCTCTTGACAAGGAATATCTATTGAGATTGGGAATGTGACTCAGAATCCATTACACAGGATTTGAGCCAGTGTCATCTCACTAAGGAAGGACAGGAAGTTAGAGCCCAGTTGACATTTGATTTACATGAGTATGTCAAAGATCAAGGGGTCATATCACTCCAGTTGTGCTGCAACTGGAGCCACTACTACTTGCAAACAGAGTTCTCACCTGAGGTTCTGCCAGAGAGTTCGAGGTCATTGGCCTTTTGCTTCTTAGCAGTTTCAAAAGTGAAGGATGATTCCAGGGATGGAAAAGGTGGTGGAAGGTAAGATGTAAAAGCAGTTTTCAATTTCAACACCCACAGTGTTGGCCCTGGATATACCTCGACAAGATACAAGATTCCCAGAACTGATAGGCCAGCAGGAATGCAGACATTGGAATCAGTAAGAACAATGTATATTAGATGAGAGAGGAAGCCCTATGACTATGAATTAAAGTAACAATCTAGGGGACTTCCTTGGGAAGTGAGGGTAAGGATGTGATTTGAAAGAGGAGTAGGGAATGAGGCCCCAACACTGAAACCCTCAGTCCCAGCAGAGCTGCCCCTATTTCTTCAGTCAGTGATGTCCAGCCAGGCTACTGAAAGCTAACCTTGTATATTAGCCAAGCTGGATGCTGCCCTGAATATTGACCTCACTAGTAGATTTGTTGCTTTCTACCAAAGTAGAAACATTTGTGTTCCCCAAATGATGCAAGCATTGACAGTATACTTAAACAATCTACACTGGACCTGCCTCCCTGGGAGTTGTGTATGGGAGAGCAGGAAGTATCCACATAGACAGTGATAGTGGACAAATTCCAGCCTCCTGGATACAGACACTCAGCCATGAATCCCACCACCAGAAGTGGTTCTTGTGCATTTCCCTAAAGGAGTATTCTTCCCAACAGCTGGATGTGTAGATGGTTACATAGGTGGCCGCCAGGACTCTAGTCCCTATCTGATCCTTCCTACATTGACTCTGGACTTGGCCATATGACTTATTTTGGCCAATGGAGCATATCAAGAGTGAGACAAGCAGGAATTTGATAAGCACTTGCCTACTGGCTTTTGTCTTGTTCCTCTAGGGAATTGCTGATCTTTTTCTCTCTCCACAGTTTGGCCTTTTGCAGAATGACATATAGTTAGAATCACACAACAATAGCTTGTTCAGAGCAGCATCTTTTACTTAGCAATATGCATTATTTTTCCTGTAGTCTTTCCATGGCTTGATAGTTCATTTTGGGGGTTCTGAATATGTTTAGTCATCTGGTTGTACCAGTTTTATTTATCTATTTACTTGCTAAAAGACATTTATTTCCAAGTTTTGGCAATCATGAACAAAACTGCTATACATAAATTTGTCGATTTTTGTGTGAACAAGTTTTCAATTCATTTGGGTAAATGCAAAAGAATATGATTGCTGAATCTTATATTAAGAGTGTGTTTAGTTTTGTAAGAAACAAACTGTTTTCCAAAGGGCCGCATACAATCAAACTGTTTTCCAAAGGGCCTCATACCCTATTTACATTCCATCGTGATGGATAAGAGTTCCTGCTGTTCTACATCTTCCCCAGCTTTTAACATTGTATTTTGTATTTTGCCCATTTTCATAGGTATGTAATGTTATCTTACTGTTGTTTTAACTTGCAATTCCCTAATGATATAAGATGTTGAGAAACTTTTCATATGCTTACTTGACATCTATATACCTTATTTGGTGAGGTATCTAGTCAGACCTTTGCCCATTTTTAAATTAGGTTGTGTTTTCTTATTGTTGAGTTGTAAGAGTTCATCATTATTTGTTTGGATAAGAGGATCTTATCCCATGTATCTTTTGTAAATGAAATCTTTCTCTCTAGGTATTGTCATCTCACTCTTTTTCAGTGTCTTTTGTAGAGCAGAAAATTTTAATATTAATGAAAGTCAACTTAATCATTTTTTTATCTAGATCATGACTCTAGTATTATATCTTAAAAGGTCATTGCCAGCCCAAGGTCATTTAAATTTTCCCCTATTTTATATTCTAGATGTTTTATAATTTTGCATTTTACCTCTAGGATTATGATCCATTATTAATTAATTTTTATGAAGGGTGTAAGTTTTCTGTCTAGATTATTTTTTTTAAAGAATTTTTTTTTTATAGAGGCATGTTTTATTTATTTATTTATTTGTCTGTCTGTTTGTTTTTGTTTACACATGCACTGGGCACAGTCAGAAGCATGGGAGGGTGAGAGAATTCACCAGGGCCAGATCGGGGAGCAGAGCAGGCAGAGGGACCGAGGTGCAGCGGGCGGCAGGAGAGGTCTGCGCGCCATGTGGGACCCTCCTCCGGTGGCCGGGGAGCAGCCGGGGATCGAACCGTTGCCGCAGAGGCAGCGTGCAGCTTCGCAACCCAGCGCTCAACCGCTGCGCCACCGGGGAGGCCCCCTGTCTAGATTATTTCTGCATGTGAATATCCTCTTGTTTTAGCGTTTTGTTTAAAAGACTTATCTTTTCTCCATAACATCATTGCCTTTTCAATCTTGAAAAGAATCAGCTGACTATGTTTACATGTGTCCATTTCTCTTGATCTATTTGTCTGGTCTTTTACCAATGCCATACTCTCTTGATTTAGTAGTTTTGATGGAGGACAAGAATAGAAAGACTGGAAAGGAGGTGCCCCAAAACCAGAACCTGACTCACAAGGAGGTGGGGGTTGAGGGTAATAACAGGACCATTAACCCAGCGGTAGAGGTTGTGACCCTCAGGCACCAGTGCCTTATCACAAGGCATGATACCCAAGCAGGATCAAATGCTACAGGGAGTGGAGCACAGACATGAGGGTAAAGATATGGAGATTGGGCCCACCCTGGAATCTCTGGTCCCTTCCTGGTTTTGCCTGTTACCCAACATCAGCAACAAACAGGCCACTCCACGGAGGAGTGACCCTTCCCAAACAGAAGAGGACTCTATCAGTGCAGTCTCTGCACAGGCTGGGGGAAGCACTTGGTCTGCCCACTTGTGACTATGCAGATGCCTCTTCACCAACTCTCTCCCTCTGCAGGGCAGCAGCCTCTTGCCTGCCTGTGACCTGCTGGGACTTCTCTTCAGTGACCTCCCTCAGCGGAGGCAGCTCTCCTCAAGGCCAACTGCCTGCAACCATGCAGGTCTTTCTTAGCAAAACCAGTCCCTTTCCCTATCCCTAATAAACCTGCCCTTTAAATATAACTAACGTCTCCGTCTTACGGAGAAACTCGCCTGGGGAACTCGCCGTGTGTCGCCGAATTGAGAGCTCTGGTGAAACCTTTCCCAGAGTGAACCCAAGGACCCCGCAACTCTGCAAAACACCATCAGTTTTAAGGTAAGTCTTACCATCAGACAAGTGTCAGTCATGCAACTTTGTTCTCCTTCAATATTCAGTTGACAGTGCTGGGGCTTTAACTCCTCATGTAAACTCTAGAATCAGTTTGTGGATAACTATAAAATAACTTGCTGGGATTTTTATTGAAATTGCTCTGAATCTTAAATTAAATTAAGAATAACTGACATCTTGAAAATATTGAGTCTTCCTATTCACGCATGTGGAATATCTCTGCATTTATTTAGTTTCTGTTTGACTTCTTTCTTCAGAGTTTTATAGTTTTCCTCATATAGATCTTGTAATTGTTTTCTTAGACTTGTATTTCATTTGTTAGACTAAATATTTCATTTTTGGTGGTACTAATGTAAATGATATTGTTTTTAAAATTTTAAATTTCACTTGTTCATCGCAATATACTGGAAAGCATTTGACTTTTATATACATACACCTTATATTCAATAATCTTGCTATAATCACTTACTAGTTTCTGAAGGATTTTTGTTGATTCTTTTGGATTTGCTACATGTCATCCACAATCATATCATCTATAAACAAAAACAGTATTTTCCCTTCCCAAGGGATATATTTTTATATCCTTTTCTTGTCTTACTTTATTAGCTAGGACAATGTTGAAAAGACAGTGTAAAAGGGGACATCTTTCCTCTTAGCAGGAATGCTTCTAACTTCTCAACATTAAGTTTGATTTTTCTAGAGGAAGAATCAATTTAAATTCTCCTTTATTAATAAGCATTGAATTGTGTCAAATGCCTTCGAAGCAGTTCTCACCAGACATCATGTTGCATTTTCTCATGAAATGATTAAGTTTGATGTTATCTATGCATTTTACATAGATGTTCCTTATTAAGTTGAGGAAGTTCTTCCCCTCTATTCCTACTTTGCTGGGCATTTTTTTTTTTTAATCTTGAATGGATATTGAGTTATGTCAAGTGACTTTTCTGCGTCTATTGAGATGATCATATGATTTTTGTTCTTCAACTTGTTGATGTGAGGGAGTACATTAATGTTGAATCAGCCCTCCATGCCTAGAAAAAATTCCACTCAATGAAAGTATATAATTCTTTCTATATATTGTTAGGTTTGATTTACTAATGTCTTGTTCAGAATTGTTAGATGTACATTTTTTAGAGATATTGGTCTGTAGTTATCTATCTTGTGATAGTTTTGTCTGGTTTTGACATTTAAGTTAATCCTGATTTCATAAAATAAAGAAACATTTCTTCTTCTAGAAGTAGTTCTTTCTTCTGGAAGAAATTGTAGAGAATTAGTATAATTTCTTCCTTAAATGTTTGATAGAATTTACTAATGAATTCATCTTGTTAGAGGGAAAGAATGTCCTGAGCTAATTCCACACAGGCTTTGTGGACTCCAACCCCCACTCCAGACCAAAGCCTTCAAGACATTGGGAAAGACAAATCCCATCACCACCAAAGGGAAGGTTGCTGGGACCTGAGGGTGGAGTTAAGCAGCCAGGTTTGGTATAAAAACCAGACACGTGGGGGCCTCCCCGGTGGTGCAGCCGTTGAGCGCTGGGTTGCGAAGCTGCCTGCAGCCTCCACAACGCCAGCTCGATCCCCGGCTGCTCCCAGGCTGGAGGGTCCCACATCCCACATGGCGCGCAGACCTCTCCTGCCACCCACTGCTCCCCTCAGCAGTGTACTTTGGTCCTTCTGCCTGCTCTGCTCCCTGCTCTGGCTCTAGTGAATTCTCTCGCCCTCCCGTGCTTCTGACTGTATCCAGTGCTTGTATAAATAAATATTAAAAAAAAAAAAAAAAAAAACCAGACATGTGGGCCTTGGGGTCTAGCTCTGGCCTCTTGGCTTCTGGCTCTTGGCTCACTGCCAGCTCTCAGAGTGCCATTTGGGATTCCAGATCGGCAGATTGGGGTAGGACGCATTTA
This sequence comes from Talpa occidentalis, assembly GCF_014898055.3. Taxonomy (NCBI): domain Eukaryota; kingdom Metazoa; phylum Chordata; class Mammalia; order Eulipotyphla; family Talpidae; genus Talpa; species Talpa occidentalis. The sequence continues at coordinate 110,521,504 of NW_026555331.1, read as the reverse complement.
AGACTTTATCTCCACTTTTCTCCCTAAGTTGTATATTTCCTCATTTCCCCTTCCCTTGTGAATAAATCTTTTATTAACCTTTTGTGTGTGCCTGCAATGGAGTATTAAGTCCCTTTTAAGTGCGCTGGTGAGGACCCACAGTCAGGCAACCCGTTTTATATCCGGGCTGCCCTGTAACAATCTGAGTTTTGGTGCTTCTAATTTTTGAAAGTTATTAATAATGATTCAATTTCTTTAATAAATCTAGACTTATTCAAATCATCAATTGTGTCTTTTATTTTTCAAAATAAGTTTTAAAATATAATCAAAATGTTTCCAGGACAATAAGCTAAATAAAAAGGATTGTGAAAAAATTTGCCCCATATAGGTTCAATTTTTCTATTTTTGCACATGTACCAGCATAACTGCTGATGGAAATATTTCTTCTGGTCAGGTATGTGGACACTGTGGAAGAAACAGCTCCCAATCATTCTTACCTGTAAACCTGCATGTTTTGGTTTTACTAAGTTGCTAGCATCAGCTTCCATCATAGTGTTCAATACCAATTAAAAGCAGGCACCGCCATCCACAATTTCCAGGGTACCTAGAAGCATGTATTTCTTCCTCTTTCGGTGGCCTTGGTCTTCTTCCAGGGAAGTTGATTGTAAGGCAGGAATGAAGCTTTGGCAGTATGAGTTTGGGGTTCTTTGCATCAGATTTCTTCTTTAAGCTTAGAGTCTATTGACAGATATATTGTTTCATTTCATAGCTGAAATTAAAGGCCTTTGTCATTTTCCTGACATCATAAATGCCTTTTTATTTCTTATGATGCATGTAGCTCAAGATTACAGTGGCAAAGTCCCAAGAATAAGAGGTGGCTTCATTTACATTATCCATATGGAGAAAATTTACCATCAGAGGCACCAACCGTGTTGCCCCCCGACTTCCAGCATTATTGTTACAGAAAATAATATTCATTAATTTTTTAAGATGATATGATTATTACCATCATACTTAGGAATTGTAGCTTTATTCATTTCCTCTTAAAGGCAACATTTCCAGTTAGTTTCAGACTTCTACTTTTTCACGGAACAGTTTATTCTTTCATGCATGTTGAATTTGAGGGATGAAACATTCTTTTTTGTAGAGATGCTTGCTTTGATTTCTAATTAGGAGACTTCTCTTAGCATAGAATACTCCAGAGGTTGCTATTCCTCACTTATGATAAATCAAAGGCAACGCCTTGACACTTTGCATTCCTGGGGGTGGGATGAAGAGGTTCTTTCTGCCAGGTCATGGGCCAGCAGAAGGGATCATTGCTGAGTGGAGCTTGGGGAGAAATTCTCATACACACAGGAGAGCAGGTAAATCTCACCTGCCCTGCCTCTCCCTTCAGGGTGCCTGCTGGAAACAGCCAGGCCCCCTGATGATACTTTGCCTGTTCAACCCCAGCTTGCATTTTTCTGGTTCTCACCTTCTCTCCCCTCTCACCAATGCCTTTGGTCATTTTTAGCCACTTTTCTCATAAATACTGGAAAACTAAAGGCCTGGTGAAGTTGGTTGCTAACTCCACAGCCCCACTTCCATGAACAGCTCCCTTAAAAAATAACCTTGAAAGGTTCGAAAAGCCTCCCCTCCTCCGAGCTTGATCAATGGTAAGGAAGAGGCATTTAGGAGGCCCAGACACAGCATTAAATGTGATTTAATTCCCCAATGGGGAACCCTCCTTTCCCTTTTTCTGACCATGGCTCAATTGTGTCCAGGAGAAACTCTCAGTTACAGCCACTGTGACCATAACACATTTTTTACATTTGTTCATCTGTCTCCATTGAGAACATGCCGACCTCAGCTTAGAATCTTGGCAGGCACCACTATCTAACTAGAATTTAATTATATTGTTTTCCTTTTAGGGGGGCTTATGTTTTTTGGCTATCTCCCTTTTTATGGCAAAAAGATACAGCTGTTTCATATACTGTCATACATTCTCATGTCCAGATGGTGCTCAGATATGGCAATAAGCCAGGAAGGCATTCAAGAAAGACTACAGTGTAAAGATCATGTTTTATAGGCTTAGTTCCTAACCTTGGACTCTCCAGAAGGGACGGTACAGGCAGCACTTATTTGTCCTTTTATGTGGAACATTTCATAGGACTAATCTTTCTTGGGGAAATAATTAGGAGGCACAATTTCCTAAAGCTTTGGCCTACTCTATCCCTCTTATCCACTTTATTTTCCTTAATAGCATTTATCACTTACATTTTTGCTCATTGCCTATGTCTTCTTCACTAAAATACATGCTCTTTCAGGGAGGGATTTTGACTTCCCTGCTCTATCCCAAGCACTGCTCTATCTCAAGCACCTCCATAATGACATTTGTGAAAATGACATAAACACCAGTAACCCTGACTAGTGATCTGGTAGAACTCTTCCTGTTCGTGATTATAAATCTCTCAGCACAGCTTCGCTGAATTTGGAAGTCTGTATACTGCATGAAACTCACAGAATTCAGTACCCCTGTGGCCCTTGGGCTAATGGCCAGGGTCTGGCACTAATTAACTCCGTGACCTTCGGTTAGTCCATTGACTTCACTGGACTGGCTTTCCTCATGAAGTACAATGGGTGGACCTCCAAATGTCCTTCTCAGTTATTGTATGACAAGTAGTTAAATTTAAATATCTGATATAGTTGGGTATTTTTCTATTTCCCATTGAAGTTCTATCAGTTTTGCTTTATGTAGTTTGAAGCTTTGTTATCAGATCCACAAACATTTAACATTGTTATATCTTCTTCATGAATTAACCATTTTTTTTTTTTTTATTTTATAGAGGCATGTTTTATTTATTTATTTGTTTGTTTGTTTGTTTGTTTATACATGCACTGGGTACAGTCAGAAGTCCGGGAGGGTGAGAGAATTCACCAGGCCAGAGCGGGGAGCAGAGCAGGCAGAAGGACCGAAGTACACTGCTGAGGGGAGCAGCGGGCGGCAGGAGAGGTCTGCGCGCCATGTGGGACCCTCCTCCAGTGGCCGGGGAGCAGCCGGGGATCGAACCGGCGCCGCAGAGGCCGCGGGCAGCTTCGCAGCCCAGCGCTCAACCACTGCGCCACCGGGGAGGCCCATGAATTAACCATTTTAAAATCATTATGAAATGACTGTCTTTGCCCTTGGTAATATTCCCTGCCCTAAGTGGATGGTTTTGTCTGATATTAATATATCCACCCCAACACTAAAAAAAAGAAAAAAAAATAGCATTACCAGCATATATCCTAATCCAGCATTCTACTTTTAACCTGTTTATGTGTTTTTATTTAAGGTAGGTTATTTGTAGGCAATAATCAGTTCTTACTTTCTTTCATTCTTTCTGTCTCTGTCATCAAGTTGAAACATTTAGATCATTTAAGTTTAATGTGATTGTTGATATGGTTAGATTTAAACGGACCATGTTGCTGGGTTGGTTGGTTTGTTTCTACTTGCTATTCCCTTTTCACTTAGTTTTTTATTTTTCTCCCTACTTTTGGACTTGTAACTTTTTTGATGAATGGGTTGTTTGAGATATAACACACACTTTACACTTCATCTGTTTGAAGGAAATAATTCAATGATTTTTAGTTTATACCAGAATTGTGCAACCATCACCCTAATGCCACCACTCCTCCCCACCCCCAGCCCAAAGCAATCACTAATTTACTTCCTGTTTCTATAGATGTCCCTGTCCTGGACACTTCACATAAATGGAATCATGAAAAAGAGGGTTTTGTGACTTGCTTCTTTCACTTAGCTTAATGTGTTCAAGGTTTACCCACATTGTAGGATATATCAGCCCTTCCCTCCTTTTGCAGAAGAATTCCACTGAGTAATATTCCACACTTGTTTATCTATTGACAAGTTGAAGAACATTGGATTATTTCTACCTTTTGGTTTTTATGAATGATACTGTTATGAATATTCGTGCACAATTTTTGTGTAGATATGTTTCATTTTTTCTAAGTATATACCTAAGTTTAGCTTTTTGAGGAGTTCCCAGACTGTTCTAAAGTGGCTGCCCCAATTTACATTCCCACTAGCAATGTAAGAGGAAATTTATTTAACCACATGCTCATCAATGTTTGTTAGTATCTGTCTCTTTGCTTATAGCCATACTGGAGGGTATAGGGTGGTATCTCATGGTGTTTTTTATTTGCATTTTCCTGATGAATAATAATGTCAAGCAACTTTTCATGTGCTTCCTGGCTATTTTAATATCTTCTTTTGGTAGATTGATAACTTTTTATGGTTCTATTTTATCTCCTTTGTTACTTGTTAGCTGTGAATCACTGCATTGTTATTTTAGTGACTGTTCTATGGCCTACAGTATTCATCCTTAGCTTTTCAATGTCTACCTTCATGTGGTATTAAACCGCTTCATGTTTATCCAAGAAACTTATAAAAGTATACCTTCACTTCTGTGATGTGAGGATTTTTCAGCTTTCAGCTCTTGTGCTATTTATTATTGTCACATCTCTGGTTAAATTAGATATGCTCCTTTCTGGTACATTGAAGCTCAGTGACCCTGAGAGAACAGGATTTATAAAGAAGTTAGAGAAGGAAAAATTGAGCTAAGTCAATGCCAGGCACAGTCTGTGTCACCTGTATGTTTCACTTCCAAAGCTAATTCTCAACCCCATTAAGAATGGGCTGGGTTTCTTGGAAATACTGACATTTGGGGCCGGATAAATTCCTGATTATATGGAGCTATCCTGTGCACTGGAGGATGTTTGGAAGCATTCTTGGCCTCTACCCAGTTTATACCAGTAACACCCCTCAGTTCAATCCATACTACCTGCAGACATTGCTACATGTTTCCTGGTGAACAAAATCTCCCACAGGTGAGCAGCGCTGGGATGATGAAGGTAGGATTCAAACCAGAGTCCTAATCCTCACATCACAGTGACTCAGAATGTACACTCATCAGCAAATATCACCTCAGGTACCTTTGACATCCCTGACACTAAACTTTGCCTTTTGTGCTGACGGTGCCTGGACTCTGGTATTTTCTCTTTGAAAACTACAAAGGAGGGATTAGATGATTACAGTTCACAGACTGGCTAATAAGGTCAAGTGTAACATATTACATTCAATTAGTAGTTGAACATGCTTTTTCTTGACAGAGAGAGTGTTGTGATTGAAAGCATGTCCTCCAAAAGATATGCTGAAGTTCCAACTCCTAGTACAAGCACATATGACTTCATTTGGAAATAAGATCTTTGCAAATACTATTAAGCTAAGACATGGCCATTAGGGTGAGCTCCTAATCCAACATGACAGTATCCTTATAAGAAGAGGAAAAGATGGATGTAGACACACAGGGAAGATGACCATGTAAGGATGGAAGCAGAGATGGAGCTTTGCTGCCACAACCAATTCACATCTGGGGCAGAAGCTGGAAGAGACAAGAAAGGATCCTTCTTTAGAAGCTTCATAGGAACAAGGTCCTATTGGCCCCTTGATTCAGACTTTAGTCTCCAAGGGGTAGGAGAATAAATTTCTGTTGTTTTAAGCCACCCAGTCTGTAGTACTCTGTTTTCGGCAGCCTGGGTTGTTATATTATGACAGGAGAGGACTCCCCGGGTCTTCCAGTGCCTGGAAACCCCTTATACTGATTTGTCAGTGCTTCTGTTTCCCACTCAGTTCTAATAGCTGGTCATTAATCAATGTCAAGATTGTTATTTAACTTCCCTATAATGAACCCACCAGTTAGACTGTGTCCCCACAATGCACAGCTGAGATAATGATTAGGCAGCAAAGTGACGCTAGAGGCCTCCCTAGATAACAGCTATCCATCCAATACTTCACGTGGGGTGGCAGAAGCATGGTACCGCAGTGCCTTATCTTTCTTGGGAACAGGAGGTACCTATGATCCCAAGATAAAGAGGCATAATTTTGTAGAATTGGAGTCAGTGACCTTGGTTACCTGCTGCTTATGGATAAACAGACAGAGGAAAATGAACCTCAGGCAGCCATGGGTGTGAGATAGACAGGAAATGAGCAATGGTAGCCAAGAGTATTTAAAATCTAAAAGCCAAAGCAATTTATTCTTGGTGAGTAAATAGGTAGCAGCAAAGAGACTCATTTTTTCCAAAACTCTCTGAGGCTAAATCAGCACTTAGAAGTTATGTGCATCTTTCCTGGTCCAAACCCCAAAAGCCTGCCCAGGTTTAAAGGATTGTGAGGTCAAGGCATTTGTTCTGTACTTTAATCTCTCTTGGCAAGTTCACAAGGCTCATAAACATTTTAAATACTTTGAGAAATTCTGCTGGAAAGATACCCATTCAGCTCCTGTGGGGGTATAGTAGAGCCCCTTTGAACTTAACCCTGCATTCTAGGCCTTTCATTCTGCAGAGTTTAAGTCTGAGCGATGAGATGAATTTTTGAAGCTTGCACAGACGGAAAGTGACTTTATGGAACTCAACTGGGGTCTTCAAATTCCAAATCCAGTGTGATTTCTGTTTTCTTTTTTACCATTAGTTAATTTATTAATAAATATTAGAGTGCTATCATGTGGTATGCAGGAATATAAAAATGCATAAGGTAAGTCTTGCTTTGCCTGTAATTTACTTTTTGGAATGAATGAACAACAGAATGACAAATATCAGAAAGGTGCCGGGGAAAGGGAGGGAGAGAATGGCTCTTTGGCATAAATATAGAACCAGTCAGTGTTGAGCTTTCAGATTATGTTATTATTGTTCTAATAATTCCATCCCATATCTGAAGAGAGAGAGCGAGGTAGAGGGAGTACCCTAAAGGTTCATGTGCAAGCAGAGAAGTGAGAAAGCCAGAAGCACGTGAGACAGAAGACGAGGCACTGGGGACAGAGTTGAGGAGACAAGGGGATGGGCATTAGGCAGCATTCTCCCATTTATAGCCCCCCCCCAAGTCCCATTCCTGTATGTGTATATATATTTACACATATATATGTTATATGTACCTGTATCTAAATGTGATTGAAGGTTCTGGAAGTATTCTTTGAGGCATGACTGACTGGATACCCTGTAATAGTCTCCCAAATCTGGTTGAACCTCCTGCCCTCAGCAAGTGAAGGTGTAAATCATCAAAACTAATAGCCACTTTCCCCCAAAGTCTCTAAAACTACAATCTTTATTCAGGTGTATGTACCTAATTGGTAGACCCAATTTCTTTCATGTTAATTTTAATCCACTTTATTCTATAATCATAAAAGATTACTGACCAATATTCTCATGAAAAGATGATATGTTGAAGATGATAATAACATGTATTACATTAGCTATTTTTAACCTTTTCCAAATTGTCTATGATTCAGCCTAATGATTTAATGTGATCTCTATGAGCTGTAATTCATTCATTTTCACTTAAAGGCCCTGTCAGTCACTCAACAAATGCTTACTGGGCATCTACTAGGTACAGGGAAACACATGATATGCAAGTAAACAACTAAATGAAATGCTTAAATAATGATGAACTCTGCAAGAAAAATAAAATGTGCCAGTGTGACAGTGCTGGATTAGGAGGTTACTGCAAATCAGATTAAAAGGAGAGGCTCTCTGCAGAAGTAATATTTGAAATGAGACCTGATGATGAGGGGAGCCAGTCATGCAGGGATGGGTATGGGAGGCACAAGGCCAAAGCAGCATGGAGGACACACAGTGGGAATGATCCTTGCCAATGTGGAGGAGCCTGTTCCATCCCTCTTCTCCTGCAGCCTTGTCCACTGCGGCCCCCTCCATCCCCACCTCCACCCTGCAGTCATTTGTATTGTTTCCTGTCACCCAAGATCCAGCTCCTTTGGTCCACCCTTTCATCTTGGTATCTACTCAGTGTTTGGCCAACAGGTGGGGTTCAATAAACACTGTGGCATTGTCAAATAACACTGACTGCACTACAAAGTAGATGGCAGCTGGTTATATGAGGAGGTTTACAGTGTTTCAGTGGAAAAAGGAACTCCCGGAACTAGTTGAAAGTGTCTTAATTTGGGGTTATCTATAAATGGTTTTCAGGAAAAGAAAAACCACAATCACGATATTGATAATAACAATAGCAATGAGTAGGTATTTAGATTATAAAATCAATGCAGGGGGTGGGGGAGGGTAGTGAGAGTGATTGGAGCTGAAAATAGAATTTTATATCATTGCTGTTAATTTTATCATTCTTAGTTCCAGAAGTCATTACTACTTACAGCTACATGGGTTCCATGTGCTGGGCACAGAGACACTGGGAGCATTCTCTACTTCAAGGTACTGCTGAAGCTCATTATAATGCCCAGGTTGGCAATGAGACAGAATTGCCAGGTATGACTCAGTGGGAAGAGAGGATGGTGTGCCCGAAACTGCAGCCAGTGTTCAGGGAGCAAGCACACCTCCAAAAGCTCTTCAAATGTTGTATGCTTTGCCTCTAACCACTCAGATATCTAAAGAAAATACTATAAATATAATCCAATCATTTCTGATCTACAATCCCATAAACCGGCTTATCTGGGGAGTTAACTTTATATTAATAGTGAACACCCTTGTGGTATTTCTAGAAGGTTAAGTGTGACTCAGACCTTCTATGGAAAGCCTCTAGAGCCACTATGGATGGCTGTGTGGAGGTTCCTCAAACTGCTAAAAATGGAGCTACCATATGACCCAGCAATTCACTCCAAGGAATCTATGCAAAGGACACAAAAACATTAATTCAAAATGATACCTGCATCCCTGTGTTAATTGCAGCACTATATTTACAATAGGTAAGATGTGGAAACAACCCAAATGCCCCAAAACAGATGACTGGATCAAGAGGATGTGGTATATACACACAATGGAATATTATTCAGCAATCAAAAAAGATAGACCCATACCATTCACAGCAACATGGATGGAGCTAGAAGGGATTATGCTCAGTGAAATAAGTCAGAAGGAAAAGAAAAATATCAGATGGTTTTACTTATAGGGGGACTATAGGGAACCAAACAAGGGATCAGGAAAAAAATGATAAAAAGTAAAAACCAAAATTAACAGGCAACTAAAAACAGAGACATTCTGCAGGGGAGGGAGAGGGATCAAAGCAGGGAAGGGAAGAGCACAGTGATTATGGGATGGTTCACAGGTGAATCGGTAGTGGGATTTTTCTGGGGACTACACATGAGAGGAGAAAGCAAATATTGTACAAAAATGAACAATGATGTAAAAAATATAAATAAATACATTTAAATAAAAAAAGTAATAATAGGCAGTACTTATCAAGTGCTGACTATTTGCCAGGTGGTGGGCCAAGGGCTTTATCTTAGCTAATTCTCATAGCAAGCCTCTGAGGCAGGTACATTAGTAACCTCATTTTACAGGACAGGCAAAATGATTTTCAGAAAGGTTAAAGAACTGGTCCTAAATCTCATAGTCATGCTTGGAGGGAGGGGGGAATTTGTCCTCAGGCCAGAAAGTCAATATCTGCATAGCCAGACTCCATTCTGTTATCAGAATTTGTTTTATTCTAAGCCAATTTGTGAAAGTGAAAGAACACCAGCATTCATTTTTGCAGCAATAATATTAACTTATAGTGCTTGTTGGTGAAATTGAGACACTCATTTGAAGCACATGTAGGGCATTCCAAATCTCATATTTTAGAAATAAATCCAAGAGAGCATATATTGAGAACCTGCTCTATTAAAAATAACAGCTAACTCTAACTGGGCACCTACTAAATGGGAGAAATGGGATTCAAATCCAACACATTATAATAAATTACTAAATAAATATTTAAGAACAATTTTCATTTTGATTTTTAATATTGATAGTTTTAACCCCACATGCTTCTTTAGGGTCCTCAGTAATTTGTAATGCGTACAGGAGTCCTGGGACCAGAAGGTTTCAGGACAGCTGCATGAGATAGTAGCACCTTCCTAGCATGGTTGGGGGCTGTGCCTACCAGCAGCCCAGCCTTCTGATTGTCTCGTGTGATGAAAACAAGTGTTCAGAGACACAATGGTATGCCTGCCAGGACTCATCTCACTCCATCCCAAGTTGGACACCTTCAGTAGCAGATCCTTCTGAGGTATCTCAGCTCCACACAGCAGGGAGGTCATAACTGGCATTTTCCATCAGGGGCTGAACTCCATGCTTTGTTCTTATCAGGCCTTTTCCTCCAGTACCTCCTCTCTGAACATCACAGCCCAGTCTCATATTTATGAGTCTTACTCCAGTGATGACTCCAAGATTTCTTTTCAAGTTCTCTCTGGAAGGTATTATGTAGAAATTAGCAAATTCACAGTCACTGGAGATTTTCAAACACAGGCAGAACAAGAGCTTGTTGGGTTGTTGTGGAAGGAATGCAGCAACAGAAAAAGATGGCTGTGTTCTCTACCATCCCACCCATGTGACAGTTAAATAGTTCTCAAGGTGAGGGTCAGGACTGCTGATGAAGCCAACCAGCTGGCGCTGCTGGTAGACACAGTGAATTTGAGGAAACAACATGCATGAAGGGGCTGCAATAAGCCCAAATCATGAAGCTTCCATAGGATAATGCTTTGTCTGTTAGGACATTATAGAAGCCACGGCATAAGTTCTAGAAGTTAAGACTGATCCGTTGTTAAGCACACCCAGAAGAGTGGAAGGAGTAGAAACCCCCGAGACAAGGGGGAGTGATGCTGCTGGATTCTTTGCATGGTAGTGTCCCAGTCCAGCTGTGCTGGGTTTCCTTCTCTGTGCCTCATTATTAGTATTAGTGATGTCCATGTTTATGTCACATTTGCAGAATATCCTCTACTACTTATGTTAAATCATTAAGAATTTTGTGAAGAGCAAGTCTGGGCTCTGTTATTGCTAAGTGACTTGCCCAGTGGGAGAGCAAGTTTCCAGAGGAGTCTAAATTGAACCTTACTCTCCTGGCTGGTGAACTACTCCTACTGCGCCACAGCCAACTCTAACACCTGCAGAGGCAGTGAGCCCACTAAATAGTCCCCAGAGAGGAAACGGAGGATCTCTTGGCCTTGGCCCAGACAGGAAATCTCCTAGTCCCCCATGTCTCAGCCTCTGGGCATCCCATGGTGCCCCAGCAAAGTTGGACACTATGACATCTTTCAAAGGCCAAGTCCTGGACTAGAGGAAGCAGCAAGGCATGCCCAGACATCTTCAGACAGTCAAAGAGAAGGGAGAGATGCGAGGAACTCATATTGCAGAAACTTCATATTGACAGGCTGTGTATTCAGCTTTTATTTTAAAATTAAACTTTTTATTCAAGTGAATCTACATACATACAATTGTACTGAGATCATAAGTGATGAATTTTCACAAAGGACATACACATGTCATCAGCACCTATCAAGAGGCAGAATATTATTAGCACCCCCAGAAGTCTCTCTGTGCCACTTATAGGGTGACCACTATTCTGAACTTCATTAGTATTAATTGGCTTTTTGTGTTTTGAAGTTTTATATAAATGGACATACAAAATGTATTCCTTGGTGTCAGGCATTTTTCTCTCTCAACATCCTTAATGTTGTATGTAATTTATACATTCTCTCTGCTTTATAGTACTCCACTTTATGTCTATATCTTGATTTATTTAACATTTCTTGCTAGTAGATATTTTGGTGACTTCCGTGTTTGTTATTGCAACAGCATCATGAATGCGTGGATAATTTTGTATGTGTTTTTGGCATTATTTGCACCCATTTCCCTTGGACCTATAACTAGAAGTGGAATTGTTGGGGCACATGACATATGTATTCATAAATTCATGAGAAACTGCCAAATAGTTTCTCAACATGGAGGTATTGATGTTCAGATCTACCTACAGTGTGTGGGCATTCTGGTTTATTTGTAACCTCACCAATACTTGGAATTCACATCAGGCACTTTGGATGTGTCACTGTGAGGCAGTCTTGGTGGTAGTTAGGGTTGTGAACTCTGTTGCTGCACAGCCTAGCTTCTTAGCCTGGCTCATCCCTTTCGCCTCAGTTTCCCCATTTCTTTCTTTTTTTAATCTATTTTTATACAAGAGCCGGGGTACAGGCCAGATGTGCAGGAGGGTGAGAGGATTCACTGGAGACAGAGCGGGAAACAGAACAGGCAGACTGATGAAGTACACTGCTGAGGGGAGCAGTGGGCATGACAGGAGATGTCTGCTGCGCCATATGGGATTCTCACCAGCTGGTGGGGATCGAACCCATGCTGCAGAGGCTGCAGACAGCTTCACAGTGCGGCACTCAACCACTTGCATCACCAGGGATGCCCTCCCTGTTTCTTAAATGAGAACAATAGCAGTAGTCTCACTTTCTTAGGGTTGTTGTATGTTTGTCATAGGGCTGGCGATAAGGTCACTGCTCCATTAATGCTGGTTCTCACAGTTATTCCAAGCAGGCATCAGGAGGTCTTCTTAGTGGTCTTTAGGGGGTCCTGGAAAATCCTCAACCCTCAGCCTCTTTCCTGTGGTCAGGGTTCTCAAGCACAGGGTGTTATGTTGTACTCAGATCTGTGGGAGGGGGATTCCCAAACTTGAAGAGTGTGAATAAGGTGTGAAGCTACTGAATGTGAAAAAGAATGGGAGTAAAGGGGTGTGTTAGGGAGTAGGTCTTATTTCAAAGTGCTTCTCAAAGAGGAAGGTGCCCGAAGTGACTAATGACACTGATTTCTGAATTCTCAAATCTTCTAGATCCTTCCCCACAGACATATTTCCTAATTGCTCTGGAGCAGTTAGTGGGTTATATAGAGGAAGAAAGAGGACAGAAATGTCTATAACATTCAGAACAATGTTGAGAAATTGAATTGCTAAGACAATTGGTCTGATGGGCTATACTTTTAAGTAAATGAACGTCTAATCAATGTTTCTGTGTATTTATTTTTTAGAGATGTTTGTTTCCTCCTCTTCCACATGTGTTTTGCCTTATATTTTTGCCAGAAAAGAAATTTGCCCATTTTTAAGGCCAGCATTGCTGTGAATCATGTTACATTAAAAATGAAAGTTGGTACTCATGGCAACTAGTGCTGGGAAAGAGAAACACAATCTTCTATTAAAGTTGCATGAGACCAAGAGTGCCCCTGAAGAAAGCTTTTTAAAGAAAACTAGCCCTGCCATTTTGAGGACCAAAATACATACTAAATATTCCCTTCTTAGAGTCATGACCCACTGAAATAGAAATGGCTTCTGTGGGTGGGCCTCCCCAGTGGCACAGCAGTTAAGCGCTGGGCTGCGAAGCTGCCCGCAGCCTCTGCAGTGCCGGTTCCATCCCCGGCCACCGGCGAGGGTCCCACATGGCACGAAGACCTCTCCTGCCACACCTGCTGCTCCCCTCAGCAGTGCACTTAGTCAGTCTGCCTGTTCTGTTCCCCACTCTGGCTCTGGTGAATTCTCTCACCCTCCCACACTTCTGACTGTACCCAGTGCTTGTATAAATAAATCTTAAAAAAAAAAAAAAAGAGAAAGAAATGGCTTCTGTGGGGAGGACTTGATGTGACAGGAATCACTGAGCTGAGGATGAGGAGACTTAGACCCTCTGAGATTCTATCCCCTCCTCTGTACCAGAGAAGGGTTAAATCAGTAGGTCTCAAGTTCTAACTCTGCCATTTGAAGAGTGCAAAAGTAACTTGGCCGTTGAGAATACCTACCTAACTTTCTCTTCTAATTTTCTTTCAACATTCTTCTTGGTCCAGTCTCTCCCTAAATCCATCACTATACTACCCCAGCACTTCCACCAACCTCACCTCTTTGCTGATAAATCAGTGGAGAGGATGACTCTGTGAAGCACGTAGAGATTCCCCAGCAGATCTTATAGGAAATGACAGAGGTCTCACTTCGAAATCCAGCCTTGACTCTTTGTTTCCAACTCTAAGACTGAAAATTTTAGGTGGGAAACACTTTCTTTAAATTTTTTTTTTTTTGGTTTTCTAAGATTTTATTTTATTTTATATATTTTTACATCATTTTTCGTTTTTGCACAATGTATGCATTTTCATCTTGGTTATAGTCCCTAGTCTTTTTTTTTTTTTTCTGCTCCACTTACAATTTTATTTTATTTTTTTTAATAATAAATTTTATTTTTATATTCCCCCATACAATTGCAAACGCCCCATTCTGACCCCAATCCTTCCCCTCCCACCCTCCACCCCCCCAAAAGTGTCTCTGGTTCATAGTTTTTTGTTGATTTTGATTTTCACTTTCTTATATTCATTTTCCTGGTCCCTTATTTAAGTTTTCTAGATTCCTGCTATGAGTGAGACCATCCGGTATTTTTCTTTTTCTTTTTGGCTTATTTCACTGAGCATGATCCCTTCCAGCACCATCCATGTTGCTGCAAATTGCATGTGTTTATCTTTTTTGAATGCTGAGTAATATTCCATGGTATATATGTACCACATCTTCTTGATCCAGTCATCTATTTTTGGGCATTTGGGTTGTTTCCAAAGCTTAGCTATTGTAAACAGTGCTGCTATAAACATAGGGGTGCAGGTGCTCTTTGGAATTGATGTTTCTGTGTCCTTTGGGTAAATACCTAGGAGTGGAATTGCTGGATCATATGGAAGCTCTATGTTTAGTAGGTCCAGAAATCTCTACACAGCTCTCCATAGTGGTTGGACCAGTTTGCACTCCCACCAACAGTGCAGGAGAGTTCCTTTTTCTCCACACCCTCGCCAACATTTGTTGTTGCTAGTTTTTTTAATATGTGCCATTCTCACTGGTGTGAGATGGTATCTCATGGTAGTTTTGATTTGCATTTCCCTGATTACAAGTGATGTTGAACATTTTTTCATATGCCTGTTGGCCATTTGCATTTCCTCTTCAGAGAAGTTTCTTTTTAGCTCTTCTGCCCATTTTTTGACTGGATTATTTTCTTTGTTGTTGCTGAGTCTCATCAGCTCTTTGCAGATTTTTGTGATCAGTCCTTTATCATTAGTGTATAGTCCCTAGTCTTGAGATAGGTCAGTCTGCACTTTTCATTTACAGTAAAGAAACATGATGCCCTGGGGGTAAACCAGTGAGCCAAGGTCACACAGCAGGTAATGACTGTATCAGGATTAAACCCCAGGTTTTATTTTTATTTTTTTTTATAATAAATTTTATTTTTATATTCCCCATACAATTGCAACCCCCCCATTCTGACCCCAATCCCTCCCCTCCCGCCCACCACCCCCCAAAAAGTGTCTCTGGTTCATAGTTTTTTGTTGATTTTAATTTTCACTTTCTTATAGTTATTCATTTTCCTGGTCCCTTATTTAAGTTTTCTAGATTCCTGCTATGAGTGAGACCATCCGGTATTTTTCTTTTTCTTTTTGGTTTATTTCACCAAGCATGATCCCTTCCAGCGCCATCCATGTTGCTGCAAATTGCATGTGTTTATCTTTTTTGAATGCTGAGTAATATTCCATGGTATATATGTACCACATCTTCTTGATCCAGTCATCTATTTTTGGGCATTTGGGCTGTTTCCAAAGCTTAGCTATTGTAAACAGTGCTGCTATAAACATAGGAGTGCAGGTGCTCTTTGGAATTGATGTTTCTGTGTCCTTTGGGTAAATACCTAGGAGTGGAATTGCTGGATCATATGGAAGCTCTATGTTTAGTAGGTCCAGAAATCTCTACACAGCTCTCCATAGTGGTTGGACCAGTTTGCACTCCTACCAACAGTGCAGGAGAGTTCCTTTTTCTCCACAACCTCGCCAACATTTGTTGTTGCTAGTTTTTTTAATATGTGCCATTCTCACTGGTGTAAGATGGTATCTCATGGTAGTTTTGATTTGCATTTCCCTGATTACAAGTGATGTTGAACATTTTTTTCATATGCCTGTTGGCCATTTGCATTTCCTCTTCAGAGAAGTTTCTTTTTAGCTCTTCTGCCCATTTTTTGACTGGGTTATTTTCTTTGTTGTTGTTGAGTCTCATCAGCTCTTTGCAGATTTTTGTGATCAGTCCTTTATCATTAGTGTTGTGTGCAAAAATGTTCTCCCAGTCAGTGGGTAAACCCCAGGTTTTAAATCCTAGGGTATAGAGAGCGCAACACAGTGGCATTTTTATTAACCAGAGGAGGGAAAGGAACAAACCTTTCTGAGGCACTCTCATGTGCCATGAATATCAAATGACCTGGGAAGGTTGGTATGGTTGACCCATTATGTAGATGAGGAAACTGAGAAGAACTTCCCCAAATTATTCTTGGTGTCACGAGAATGCAAAATTTCCTGCTTCTACCAAGATTTATGCTTTCACTGATAATCCCAAGGAAGTTCTTTACCCCTGGAACTTTTCCTGATTAGAAAACATGAACAGATTTTTCTTAATGGATCTTGGACTAAATGATGAGATCTCAAAGGGTCCTGACTGTGAACTATTTAGTGTCAGACAAGGTGAAAAACAGAAATGTAACTTTTAGGGCAGCCAAAGAGCTGACATAAGGCTACCTGAGGGCCTCAATGTGACCCTTCCTGGACCCTAGAAACTTTAATACTTCAAAACTCCAATACTTCAACTAAGATTTCTTAATGGAAAATGGTGAAGGACAAACAGAACTTAGGTAGGTTGACAGATTAAGGTAAAGAGCCCCAGAGAAGCCACAGGGAAGGTCCAGCTTACTTACACAAAGGCAGGGAATTAATTAGGTTTCAAGGAAAGTTTCCAGGGAGTGGAGCAGGGAGTGGGCAATCATTTGATTCCCCAGGGTGAGCCTGGTGACCATGATGAAAACCATCACAGAGGCCAAAACCCACCTCAAACCTTGGCTCTGATACAGGTATTCCAGAAGGATGTGAGACCTTGCCTCTCTTAATAAGTTACAGGCTCATTGTAGGGGTTCTCACAGCTGCCTCCACCCACACATGTACACACAGCACCAAGCATATTTGAGGGGTATAACCGCTGATTTTACTTGCCAGAGGCAGGTTTTTTACATGATGGCACATATGTATTTTTACATGATGGCACATAAGTATTAGCTTTAGATTTTGCTTTAAGCAGCACAACTCTGACTCAATTAATACAACTACATTCTTGAAATGAAAAGATGAATTATGACCTATGAAGAGGGGATCACCATCTAGTGGGTAGGATACCCAGTAATAAATTGCAATATGATGGCTAAAGAGAGGCCTGCACTGGGTACAGTAAGAGCATCAGGGCATAGAGGGCTAATAGTTTTGGGGTTGGGGGCTGCAAGGAGGCCTCCCCAGAGGCAGTGATGGAATTAAGAATAAGGAATCAGTTATCAGAAGCAGCAGCAGAAGGAGGGAAGTGATCAAGGTGGGAACATTGAGACTTTGCATTCAATAAAGATGTACTGTTGAGGCCAAAATAAACTGGAATAACAGAAAGACAATCAATCCAGGCCAGAGAGAGATATAACCGGTTCTCAAGATAATTAGAGAGGGCTTCTGCTTCCCACACTCAACATCATTTTTATTAGTGTTGTTTTAACTATCTTTACCGTTAATGGCCTCCAGCCACCCACTCCTGAGGCAGCTTCCTGGCAACCTCATCTCTGATCTAATTTTATATACGAGAAATTTAGATTTGGAAAAAGTGTGCAGAAACTTCACTAGGGAGAAGGAGGCTGAGGAAACCAGTAACTCAATACCCTGGAGAGCATGAAAGGTAAGTAGAGACTGCAGGGAGGGGGGTTCATGTAGACAGACCCACGCAAGACAGCCAGCTGTCTGAGTGACAGCATTTTATGCCACCACTGGCTGTTCTATTTATCCAGCTCTGGAAAAGGTGACACCAGTCTCTGGAATGTGTATTTTGTTTTTGTCCTGCCTGGGTTTACAGCATGAAATGAGGTTTCTGCCTTCAGAGCAGAAAGAACTAATCAGTCCAATAGATCTGAGCAGGAAGCCCATCTACATTTCCCTTGGAAAGACCCTCTTTAGGCCACAGACATGTGTGTCCCAGGAAGCCTCACTAAGTATTGTAATGATATGCCTAGTATGTGAGTGTGTCTGTGCAGAGGTGTGGTTACAACTGTACCAATGGTGCACAGGACATGGATGACAGCAATGCAATGACTCAGGCATGAAAGGTGGGTGAGAGAGGAGGTAGTATGTATTAATGTGTATATTGGTTATTCCTCCCTCCTGAGCTAACCTTTGTCACTTCCTTCTAATGCCGACTGTTCCTCAACATGTCCTCAGTTGGTGCCTGGGGATTTCTCCTCAGTAAATCTGTTGTCAAGGCAAATTAACCTACAGGTTCAATGCAGTCCTAATCAAAAATCCCTGCAGAATTAAAACTTCTGCTCTGTGAAAGAAACTGTCAAGAGATTAACACAAGTCACTATTTGCAAAAGACAGCTGTTATCCAAAATATACAAAGAACTCTAAAAATCCAACAATGCAACTTAATCAAAAAAATGGGCAACACAGGGCCTGATGGATTTACAAATGAATTCTACCAAACATTCAGAAACGAATTAGTGCCTATCCTTCACAAACACTTCCAAAAAATTGAGAAGGAAGGGACAATACCAAACACATTCTATGAAGCCAACATTACATTAATACCAAAACTGCACAAGGACAACACAAAAAAAGAAAACTACAGGCCAATCTCCCTAATGAACACTGATGCAAAAATCCTCAATAAAATTTTAGCTATCAGAATCCAACAATGTATCCATAAGATAATTCACCACGACCAAGTAGGATTCATTCCAGGAACACAAGGATGGTTCAACATCTGAAAATCAATCAACATTATCCAACACATCAACAAAAAGAAATATAAAAAACATTTGATAATATCAATAGATTCAGAGAAAGCTTTTGACAAAGTGCAACACCCATTCATGATAAAAGCCCTTGAAATTCTTGGGATACAAGGAACATACCTCAACATTATAAAGATCATATATGACAAGCCAACATCCAGTATCATTCTCAATGGCGAAAAGCTGAAAGCATTCCCATTAAGATGTGGAACAAGACAAGGATATCCACTCTCACCACCATTTTTCAATATAATATTGGAAGTCCTAGCCAGAGCAATAAGACAAGAGAAAGACATACAAGGAATCCAAATAGGAAAAGAAGAAGTCAAACTATCACTATTTGCAGATGATATGATAATATACATAGAGAACTCCAAAAACTCCACAAAAAAACAAATTCTACTCATCAATCAGTTCAGTAAAGTGGCAGGATACAAAATCAACATGCAAAAAACAGTAGCCTTCCTATACACAAACAATAAATCTGAAGAAGAAGAAATTTTAAAAAACCATCCCTTTTATTATCAAAACAAAAAAATCAAATACTTGGGAATAAATCTAACAAAAGAGGTAAAGGACCTATACAAAGAAAACTATAAAACACTGTTAAAAGAAATAGAAGAAGACACAAAGAAATGGAAAGACATCCCCTGCTCATGGATTGGAAGAATAAGCATCATTAAAATGGCCATCCTACCAAAAGCAATATACAGATTCAGTGCTATTCCAATCAAAATTTCAATGTCATTCTTCAAAGAAATAGAACAATTATTGATGAAATTCATATGGAATCACCAAAAACCCTGAATAGCCAAAGCTCTCCTGAAAAAAAAAAGAAGGGAATGGAGGCATCACACTCCCAGACTTCAAACTATACTACAAAGCCATAATCATCAAAACTGCATGGTACTGGAACAAGAGCAGACATACAGACCAACGAAATCAAATAGAAAATCCAGAAATAAACCCACAGATTTGTGGTCAAGTAATCTTTGACAAAGGAGCAAAGAATATGCATTGGAGCAAAGAAAGTTTGTTCAATAAATGGTGCTGGGAAAACTAGGTCGCTACATGCAAAAGAATGAAGCTTGACTACTACCTAACACCATGCACAAAAACCAACTCAAATGGATTAAAGAACTAGACATAAGACCTGAAACCATAAAATACATAGAAGGAAATATAGCGAAACATGACATGATATGCACATCAAAGACATCTTTACAGACACATCACCCAAAGCAGTGATAGTGAAGGCAAAGATAAACAGCTGGGACTACATCAAATTAAAGAGCTTCTGAACAGCAAAAGAGACAATAACCAAAACAAAGAGAAACCCCACCGACTGGGAGAACATTTTTGCACACAACACTAATGATAAAGGACTGATCACAAAAATCTACAAAGAGCTGATGAGACTCAACAAAAACAAAGAAAATGACCCAGTCAAAAAATGGGCAGAAGAGCTAAAAAGAAACTTCTCTGAAGAGGAAATGCAAATGGCCAACAGGCATATGAAAAAATGTTCAACATCACTTGTCATCAGGGAAATGCAAATCAAAACTACCATGAGATACCATCTTACACCAGTGAGAATGGCACATATTAAAAAAACTAGCAACAACAAATGTTGGCGAGGTTGTGGAGAAAAAGGAACTCTCCTGCACTGTTGGTGGGAGTGCAAACTGGTCCAACCACTATGGAGAGCTGTGTGGAGATTTCTGGACCTACTAAACATAGAGCTTCCATATGATCCAGCAATTCCACTCCTAGGTATTTACCCAGAGGACACAGAAACATCAATTCCAAAGAGCACCTGCACCCCTATGTTTATAGCAGCACTATTTACAATAGCTAAGCTTTGGAAACAACCCAAATGCCCAAAAATAGATGACTGGATCAAGAAGATGTGGTACATATACACTATGGAATATTACTCAGCATTCAAAAAAGATAAACACATGCAATTTGCAGCAACATGGATGGAGCTGGAAGGGATCATGCTCAGCAAAATAAGCCAGAAAAAAAAGAAAAATACCGGATGGTCTCACTCATAGCAGGAATCTAGAAAACTTAAATAAGGGACCAGGAAAAAGAATAACTATAAGAAAGAAAATATCAAAATCAACAAACAACTGTGAACCAGAGACACTCTATGGGGGGTGGGGGGCGGGGAAAGGAGGGTTTGGGGTCAAAATAAGGGGGTTGTAATTGTAAGGAGAATATAAAAATAAAATTTAAATAATAAAAAATATTAGCTAAAAAATAGGGCAACAGATCTGAACACACATTACCATATAATAAACATGCAATAAAGTGCTAAACGTAATATGCAAACACCTATTAGAATTGCCTAAAATGCTTATAGATGAACAACCAGATGAAGAGACACATAGGATGAAGTCTGGGATCATCATCCCAAATAAGGAGCTGCTGTTCCTGTGGACTTGAGGTATGTTGAGATGTTCACCCACCTGGGAGCTCTCCAAACTTATACCATTGGGATCTTTATGGAGGCTTCCTCACATAACTCTGTATTTTACCCATCTGCCTTCTCAATGTGGGGAGGAACGGTGAGCTACAATTGTCAACCTTCTAATCGTGACTTGGTACAGTTCTCATGCAGGAGGCATCCAGCAGCCTGCTAAGTCAACTCATCAGAACAAAAGACACTGCCACTACCCAGGAAATAAGTGTTTCATGTTTCAGGAATGCTGGTGTCAGGAACTTGAATCACAGACTAAATACTAGCACAAAAGATGTGCCTGGTACGCTTATCATTTAGGAATTTTCAAGGATTTCAGGAGCTGTGTCATGGCAGAGATCAGTATATATTTTCTATTATCTCCACAGCTATGAACCTAAAACTCATCCTGAAGATATCTATTAAGTTCTCAAAGAAAGAAAGGAGAATTCTTGCTTTCCCAACCTGCATCCAACAGATGCAGCCTCTACATTTAAAGACACCCAAATGGGTGTAGGGAGTTCTTTGGATCATTGAAGGAAGGAATCTGCTGAAAAAAAAACTGAGTTAAACCAGATAAGATACAGAAGTTGTCTTCCCCTCAGCTTTGTAGGTGTTAATGTAGCTTATGGTATCTCATTTTGTATGATATTGTAATGCCAGTTAAGTTATGGCATAATTTTGAGATTAATCATTGAAAGTTTAAAGAAAAAGAGTCCCCAACCCTAACTGGGGAAGGTGCCCTGATGTATTCTTCTACTAGCTCCAGACTCAGTTTCTCCTTGGGCTCCTTTGTTCCCCTTCAACCTCTCTACTCTGGTTTACCTACTACAAATCTTCCCTCCTTCCTGCCAAATATCATTTCTGAAAGCTCTTTAAGAGTATTCCTTTTAATGTTACTTAATTTTTTTAGAAAGTTTTCCAAGTTTATTAAAGTACAATGGAAGTACACTAAACTGTACATATGTAAGGCATATGAATTTGACCTATTCTGAGTATATACCTATAAAACCATCATTTTCAAACATTTCCACACCCACCTAAGGTTTCCTTTGCCTTTTTAATGCATTCCTGTCTCTATCTTCACCCTCAGCTGTCTGTTTTTTCCTCTATATAGAGTAGCTAGTATTTTCTATACTTTCATATAAATGGAATCAAACAGTAGTCTCTCCAAACCACTCCTTTTTCCAGGTTCCTTCATTGCCGGTTAGGATGATGGACATCCTGCCCCTGCCCCCCCAGGTCATAACCCCACTGAATATCTCACCTATCATTTTCTATCCTAGAAAAAATCCCCAAGGACTGTGCATACTCATCTTCCTGCACATGGACTTCCTGTAAAGGGGTCAGTGAAGGACCCCAAGAAGAGACAGAGAGAGATATCAGAGTTTATTTACTGCTTTTTTGATTTTTTTTAAAGTGAAAGTAACAATGTTCTGCTTCTAGAACTGTTCCTTAGATGTGTGATTAGCTGGTAATAAGCAGCAAGTTAGGTGGATAAAATCAATTATAAACATTATTCACCATTCAGTGTTCAGAAAATTCCAGGTTATAACAGCCTACCTGATTGAGAGAAGAGCTCAGAACTCATCCAGGGTCACTGGCAATCAGTTATAAGTCACATTTTCAAGATGATAATTTTTCATTTGGTATTAGCTAAGGAAAATAAACAGCCTTATTTATTCACTGTGTTTTGGTCATTTACGTGTGAAATATGTGTACAAATAATTCCATGGTTTTTGTTTTTTATTTTTTTTAAAGATTTATTTATTTATTTATGAAAGAACCGGTGTACAGGCCAGATGAGCAGGAGGGTGAGAGGATTAACCAGAGACAGAGTGGGGAACAGAACAGGCAGACTGACGAAATACACTGCTGAGGGGAGCAGCGGGCACAACAGGAGAGGTCTCCACGCCATGTGGGACCCTCGCTGGCCGGCCTGGATTGAACCAGCACTGCAGAGGCTGCAGCAGACAGCTTCACAGCCCTCTCTCTGCTCAACAGCCTGCGCCACCAGGGGAGGCCCTAATTCCATGGTTTTTATTGAAAATACATTAGCATTGCACAAGAGATTGCCTGTGGTGGTCTGTTACACTGGTGGCCACAGTGAACCATGCTCCCCTCAAATTCTCCCAGTATTCATGTCCTTGTGAAAGTCTGTGACTTACTCTAACCAAATATCCTCAATCTTGGCTGTCTATCATAACACCTGGAAATTGAAACGTACCACTACCCAGGGAAATATACAAATAGATATTCTAATAACAAAAACTATATATATATATAGTTTAATATTCTATAATGTAGTTTCATATTCTCTTTAATATGTAATTTGTTTAATATTCTGTATGTAGTATATTTAAAACAAATACATATACACAATATGAATGGGTAAAAAAATATGGCATGCCCATACAATGGAATATTATTCAGTCATAAAAAAGAATAAAATACTTATACATGCCACAATGCTAAGTGAGAAGCCAGTCACAAAAGACCACATATTGTATGAGTCCATTTATACAAAATATCCAGAGTTGGGAAATCCATAGAGACAGAAAGCAAATTGGTGGTTTCCAGGGACTAGGGAGAGAAAACATGGGGAGTGACTTTGTAATGGGCAGAGGGGTTTCTTTTGGGGTGATCAAAATGTTTTAGAACTAGATAGACATGGTTATGTAACATTGTGAATGTATTAAATGTCATTGAATTGCTCACTGAAACAAACATTAAAAAGGTTTTATGTTATGTGAACTTCATCTCAATGAAAAAGAGAAAATGAAAGATGGATATACAGAGGACATTGGAGTGAAATAATGTGGGAGGGATTGGCTTTGCTGGCTTTAAAGATGGAGAAAGGAATCTGAGTGGCTTCCAGAAGTTGGAAAAATCAAGGAAATTACTGTGCCCCACAGTCTCCAAAAAGGTACATAACCCTGCCTACATTTTGGTTTTAACCCAGAGAGATTGTGTTTGGACTTCTAACATACAAAACTGTAAATAATTGTGTTGTTGTAAAGCACTAAGCATACTCACACACACAAATATACACACACATCACATCCTACCCTCACAACACATAAACACCCATTTCCCCCTGCACACCACACATACATGCACACTGATAGCATTAGCTTTTCCACATACAATTTCATACAATCACCACCACAGGGTTTAGAACAATTCTACAACACACAAAACTCCCAGAGTTCCCCCTTTGTTGTCATGTTTCCCCAACCCTTAGGCCCTGGAAACTGCTGATTTGTTCCCATTTCCTTTTCCAGAACATCTTTACCTTGTTCCAGTCTCAGGGAGAAAGCATTCCCTTAGTCTTTTCTTTTTCTTCTCCTTTTTTAAAAAGATTTTATTTATTTATACATACAAGAACTGGGGTACGACAACACTAATGATAAAGGACTGATCACAAAAATCTACAAAGAGCTGATGAGACTCAACAACAAAGAAAATAATCCAGTCAAAAAATGGGCAGAAGAGCTGAAAAGAAACTTCTCTGAAGAGGAAATGCAAATGGCCAACAGGCATATGAAAAAATGTTCAACATCACTTGTAATCAGGGAAATGCAAATCAAAACTACCATGAGATACCATCTTACACCAGTGAGAATGGCACATATTAAAAAAACTAGCGACAACAAATGTTGGCGAGGGTGTGGAGAAAAAGGAACTCTCCTGCACTGTTGGTGGGAGTGCAAACTGGTCCAACCACTATGGAGAGCTGTGTGGAGATTTCTGGACCTACTAAACATAGCGCTTCCATATGATCCAGCAATTCCACTCCTAGGTATTTACCCAGAGGACACAGAAACATCAATTCCAAAGAACACCTGCAACCCTTTGTTTATAGCAGCACTGTTTACAATAGCTAAGCTTTGGAAACAACCCAAATGCCCAAAAGTAGATGACTGGATCAAGAAGATGTGGTACATATACACCATGGAATCTTACTCAGCATTCAAAAAAGATAAACACATGCAATTTGCAGCAACATGGATGGCGCTGGAAGGGATCTTGCTCAGCGAAATAAGCCAGAAAGAAAAAGAAAAATACCGGATGGTCTCACTCATAGCAGGAATCAGAAAACTTAAATAAGGGACCAGGAAAAAGAATAACTATAAGAAAGTGAAAATCAAAATCAACAAAAAACTATGAACCAGAGACACTTTTTGGGGGTGGGGGGCGGGAGGGGAGGGATTGGGGTCAGAATGGGGGGTTGCAATTGTATGGGGAATATAAAAATAAAATTTATTATTTAAAAAAAAAAAGAACTGGGGTATAGGCCAGAGGTGGTGGGGGTTGGTGAGAGGATTCACCAGAGACAGAGCGGGGAACATAACAGGTGGAAAGACTAAAACACAAGGCTGAGGGGAGCAGCGGGCAAGACAGGAGAGGTCTGCTGTGCCATTTGGGTCACCTCCCTGGCCGGGGATCAAACTCATGTCTCAGTGGTTGAGGATAGCTCCATAGGCTGTGTCTTAACCCCTTGAGCTACCAGGGAGACCCTAGTCTTTTCTTTTTTATTGATAGATTTATTTTTATTGTTGCTTTTAGCAAAAATGTAAACAAGGTATAGGTGGATCATGCTAGATATTAATTATTTACATGTTTGTTTTCTTCAGAACCCCAAAGTTGATCATAGTTCAGAGTGAGCTCTTGGCTGCCCTTGGGGCTTCATTTTTATTTTCAAGTATATCTACTAGTGATGAATTCTCCCAACCTTCTTTCAGAGAGAATGCCTGTGTTTCATCTTTATATTTGAAAGATGTTTTCTAAAGATACAGACTTTTGGGTTGATAGTTTTTCTTTTTCAGCACTTGAAAAAATGTTCTGTTTCCTTTTGACCGTCTTTATTTTATATGAGAAATTCACAGTTTTTGAAGCAATGTTTCCCTCTATCTCAAGTGTCATTTTCCTCTGGCTGCTTTTAAGATTTTTATCTTTGTCTTAGTTTTTAGTAGTTGATTGTGGTGCTTCTGGACATGGATTCCTTTGGGTTTATCTTACTTGCAATTCACTGACATTTTTGAATTTGTAAGTTTATGTGTTTATCAAAATCAAAGAAGTTTTTATCCATTACTTCTTTAAGTAATTTTGTTGTACCATACCCTTTCCCCTTTCCTCCTGTGACTGACAATATGATGTTAGACCTTGGTCATTGTTTTTTCAATTTTTTCTTTTTGTTGTTCAAATTGGGTAATTCTTTCTGATCTGTCTTCGTGTTCATGAACTCTTCTCTGTTTTGCTATTGATACCTTCCCAGTGAGTGTTTTACTTCAGTAATTCCATTTTTCATTGTCAAAAATTTTGATTTAGTTTTTTATTTTTCCTAACCCTTCCTATATTTCCTTCTTTATATTTCCTATTTCTATTTCCTTTATATTTCTATCCCCTTTACTAATTTTTAATCTTTCCAATCATTTCAAAAGAATTCACTGTTACATCTTGGAGCATAGTTATGTAAGTTGCTTTAGTAACTTTATCTAATAATTTCAACATTTGTATCACTTACAGTAGGCAGGTCTTATTTGTCCTTTCCCTTATAAGTTGATTTTTTTAAAATATTTTTTTTAATTTATTTATTTTTATACAAGAGCTGGTACAGGCCAGAGGCACAGGAGGGGGAGAGGATTCGCCAGAGACAGAGCAGGGAACAGAACAGGCAGATGACCGAAATACATTGCTGAGGGGAGCAGCGGGCAAGACAGGAGAGGTCTGCTGTGCCATGTGGGTGCTCCCTGATGGGCCGGGAATTGAACCCACGCTGCAGAGGCTGTGGACAGCTTCATAGCATTGCACTCAACCCACTATGCCATCGGGGAGGCCCTGATACTTTTCTTATTTGCATGGTAAGTAGTTTTGGATTGTATCCCAGATATTTTGAATATTATGGGAATCTATATTTTGATTAAATCTTAAAGAGAATGTTGAGTTTTGTTTTGTTTGCAGGCAATCAATCTGGTTAGACTTCAACCTCAAGTTCTGACCTGCCTTCTGTGGACTGTGGCTCTAATAGCAATTTAGTTTTCAAAGATTTTTTCAGTCCTACTTGAATCTGTTCTTTGTATGTTACCTCATGACCCTCTGGGGTTGTGGGTGATTATCTAACCCATAGTTCTACACTCAACTTAGAAAAAAGCCCAGAAATTCATATGGGCTTTTTCTCTTGGGTGCCCTCCTTTCTGAGATCATTCCGACGCTGTCAGTTCCCTTGTGGTCCTCTAGTCAGAATGCTGGGATGTTGGCTTTCCTGTGCTGCTGCACACTTCCCATAAGTCTAGCTGATTAGGGGCCAAGTAGTAGAAGGACAAAGAAGAAAAAGCAGTGGGAATTTGCCCTGCCCTCTGGAGACCATAACTTTTCTCATCAGAGGGAAGATCTTCATCCATCAGAACTTTAGGCCCTTTCCCAAGTGCCACCATTGTTGTCACTGCTACCACTATGGATTATGGGGACAAGGGGGGGTGAAGTGTGAAAATGGAAAAGAGACAAACCAGGGACATTTTTCCCATGTTTTCGACCCTAGGCATCCGCTTCCCATTTCTCAGATTGATAAGCAAGGGTGTCTTTTGCAGCTCACTCTGTTTGCATCTGGTGTCCACTTCTAGTTTTCAGGCCAATGAATCTCAGAGAGGTGAAAACAGGAGACTCACTCCAGATTTGTTGGTCTTCAAATTCTGATCTCCTTCCCAATCCACTCATTCTTGTTAACTTTCCACTGTCCTCAGGTAGTTGCTCTTCTGCATTCTGTCTAGGATTATTATTGCCTTTAGTAGGAAAGGCACGTTGAAGTGTTCTTTCACAGATTGAGAACCCCAGTATATGTATTTTTAAGCCAATGCTATAACAGCTATTAAACTTGCCCTCAACGATTAGTACAATGCCTACACTAATTGCCAGGATTGCCTTCCTGGGGCCTTCTGTAGCTGTGGATTTGGCCATTTGGGATACCTGAGGGTAGATTAAGGAAAGCACTATCCTGATGAACATCTTTGAGGCTGGGCTACTTGCAGCAGCCCCCATCTCCTCAGGGCCTAACTCTTGTCTTCACCTTCCCATCTTCCTTTGAACAGGTGGCCTGTTCTCAGAGCTTCCTGAGCCATGACAGACACATCAGGGAGATATATCAGGGAAGTACTGGAATAAGTGGCTGAGACATTAGGCCATAACTGAATAAGTAATCAAAAGCTGCTGAAGTTTCTTGAGGAGCAACATCATAATCATTATCATAAAAACAGTAATAGCTAGCATTTTGTAAGCACTTACTATGTGCCATATGTATATATGCCCTTTATTTTTATATACATTATTGCATATACTTTACTATATTTAATCCTCCCAGCAGGTTATGGGATCAGTACTATACCTCCTCATTTGCAGATGAGGTAAATGCTTTCTCTTGGAAGGGACATATTACCGACATCAAGGAGGGGCAGGAAAATGCAATCATACCCTGTGTTGGGATTGTTTGTGAACAACCCTAAAGTTGACCTGAGTTGCCTACTGGCAGGTGACTGTGGGCATCAATCCTCTCTTGTGTAAAATGGGAATAACAATGGCCCACTTTGTTATGTAGCTAGGGCAAGATTATGGATTCAGCTTTGCCTAGAGATTGGCATTGGAGGCACTCTGTAAATAACCTTTTTTTTTGTTTGTTTGTTTCTTCTAGTTGTGTGAGCTGAGCTGTACCAGCACAAACAGTTCTCCTTGAATCTCTGAGGACTGGCAGGTCTTTGGGACCAAACTCCATTTTTAGTGATAATTGGATGCTTGTTATCACCGAAGATCTGACTTGACAGCTATTTAACACTTTACCAAGAAAAAAACAAGTGACTGTGTCTGGGTGACAGTCAGATGGTCAACACATTAAAATTCATTGGCATGACCCAGTACTTTACCTACAGTCAAGTTTATAAAGATTGCATCTATTTAAATAAGTCCATTAAAATGTTTTTCACTCAATTTCTGTGAAGAGGGGGAAAATAACTTTTTGCCTTTAGCATCTTCACTCAATGTGTGAGGTCATACTTAAAAGTAGCTTTTGAATGACTGGTCAACAGTTCAAGAACATCTGGGCACCAGGAAGGAGAAATGTCCCCATTTAAGAGGTGGGAGCTAGAGGCTGTGTCAGTCCTATTCCCCTCCCTTTCCTGAGAAATTTCACAGAGAAAGTGGGAAGAGGGGTTGAGGCAGAGTGAGCTTGCAGGGTGTGAATTGTGGAAACTGTCAGACAACTACCTTGGCTCTGACTACGCCCATTGTTCTGTTAATGCTTACAGTGTAGAAATGGACTGAAATGGAAGAAATATCACAGCCAGGCTGGGGGAAGCTGTGGAACTAGTAAGCGCAGTGATATCAGATGAATCTGTTCTTAATAGTTAAGGCTTTTGGCAAGGTTTTTTAACATACCTAAGCCTTGGTACAAATTGGGGATGAAACTACACACATCTTGGGATTGGGAGATCAAATGAGATAATGCGTGTGGCACAGCTGTGGAGACTTGGTGCACAGGGGTCTCAATAGTGCTACTTTCCTTTTCCAGTACATATGTCAGATGGGACCAATGTGCCCTCCAAGATCTAGAGGAGATGATCAAAACCTCCACCCCACCCAACGCCAATGTAGGATTTCGTGAAGTCCCAGGTATTGAATGTTTTTCTCCTACTCTATGATACCTTCCTTCACTATGTGTTAAATCTAGCCCAGATGTGTAACTCAGTCTGAGCAGACACACACAGACTCATATACACACTCATTCTCACACATATTTATATTCTCATACACACTCATGTTCATTCTCACACACTCATACACTCATATACTCAAAACACACACATACATTCTTAAACTCACCACACATTTTCACACACTCGCACACATTCATTCATTCTCAAAATACATGCATGCATACTCACTCACATACTTTCTCATATACTTATATACAATCACATTGTCACACTCTAATTCATACACAGTACTCACATACTCACTGTCAAACACGATCATTCATACTAATACACTCACAGTCTTATGTATGCTCACATTCATTTTCACATGATTCTCACATACTCAATACTCACTCATACTCACACACTTATACACACTCAGGCTCACACTCATAGTTATTCACTCATTCACTTTCACAACTCTCTTACCCCCACACATATTCACTTGCATATACTCCTACAACTCGGTGTCACACTCTCACAACTTTGTACATGCACACACATTCTCACACACTCACTTACATTCACCTTCTACCCAAAGCCTTTGTGTGTGGTCCACCTTTACAGAAACCTTAGGGATGTGGAGGAGATTTACATAATAAAAACGCAGCAGTACAAAGATGAGTACAGATGACCTGGTTAGTTTTTTACTCTAAGTGAGAGGTTTCTTTGCTCACTCTACCTGTCCACAAAATGTTACAGCCCCTCTCTTCCTCTCAATGCAGGCCCAATAGCAGCCATTTGAGACACTGACCTACTGATTTATACCTTATACTCTTTCCTGGACCAGAGGTACACAGAATTGGATTATGGATTAATCACCATCCTTCCTTCATGACAGGCTGTTGTCATTGGTCCATATTTGGCTTCCTGCTACTTCCTATTATTTTTTAATATAATAAGGTCTAAAAACCATTACTCAGAACAAAAACTAGGAGCATGGCAGAAACCTGTGGCTAACGTTATGATCCTCCGCATAGCCTATAGTTCCAATTTTTGTTTTTTAATCCAGAAAGAATCATAGCCTACTAGATTTGGTCTCTATTTCTTCTTTCCTGTGGGGTCACAAATCTCTGAGAAGTGTAAGTCAATCATTTTATCTCCTTGAGAGCACATTTGGTGAGAGTTTGGGACAGGGAGAAAGATGAAATTAATGATTAAAGTGAGACTTTTGAATTTCTATTCATTTTTCCCTTCAAGAAATATCTCAACAATTCTTGCTCTTTTCTTATCTTGTAGGTCTTGCAGGTTCATCAAGATGCCCTTGAGTTTCTAAAAGAAACCCTTCTGAAGATCTTGTGAGTTCTTTCTAGATTAGTGGGTAGTTGCCCAGAGCAGTAAGTCCTGGTTGTAATCAGGATCCTGGGAGCCAGGCCTAGGCCTGGGGCTGTAGTAGAGCATAGTGGGGCTAGAGTCCTGATCTGTCAATATGCTGACAGGTTGTATCCAAAACCAGAAGAGGAAGGGACACAAAAGGGTGACCCCTCAGCAAGGTCACTGATGTGAAGTGATGGAAACCAGGTTCCCTGGCCCAGAGTGTGTGTGGGTGGGGGCAGGGGGTGTCAAAGCAGAAGGCCAGGATGGAGTCTGGAGGAGCCAAACTGTGTGAGGAACCTTAGCTTTTCAGCAGATACCCTGTTCCCTCAGCCTCTAGCAGACAGCTTCCTCTGGCCCCAGACCCTTGCACCAGTGCTTTTCATCTCTGGTTGCTTTTAAAATCACGTGGGGAGATGTCTTAAATGCTCCCACTCCAAAGATTCATATGGATTTGGTACAGGGTGGGGCCCAGCACCTGTATGCTTGTCTGCATTCTCTGGTGATTCTCATTTTTTTAAGATTTATTTTTAAATTTATTTACACATACAAGAACTGGGGTGTAGGCCAGAGGTGTGGGGGGTGAGAAGATTCACCAGAGACAAGTGGGGAGCAAAACAGGCGGATCTACTGAAATATACTGCTGATTCTAATGTGCTTGTAGCCAGGCTGAGATTCCCTAGGGAGGCAGGTTTGGGGGCCCCAGGGCTTGCCTGTGGAACTCTCATATAATCAGGGTAATTTTGGTCTTGGGAGGCTCCCAGGCTTCTCCAAACCTGAGGGTTGGTATTGAAGCTGTCAGAGACACCTTGGAAGGCTGGGGCCCTCTCCTGCCCCCTTCCTGACTCATTTTTTGATGGCTCTGGGGGTTTTAGGTACAGTGGAAGAGAAATCAGTTACCCAACAGAGGACAAGAATTTGATTCACAAGGCCACAGGGTTTCAAATTTCTCTTTCTTGAAGGACCACACTTTTCAGTCCTCATCTTGAGGGCAGGCCTTTAGTACATAGGTAGCCAGGACCCAGAGAGCTCCTTCCCCTATACCTGGCTCTTTCTGTTGGCCCTGGAGGAAGGGTTCTCAGTTCTTTCAGTAAGCATAGTACCCTCAAAGACAGCTTGAGATAGGACACAACTGTCCTGAAGAGGCATCTCTAGATCCATGAAAGGCAAATAGATATTTTTGGAAGTACTGGACATTACCAGAAACTCCAGGCACTCTCCTGCTTCCTGGCAATGTCCATCTTCCTCTGTGGGAAGAGAGCTTTGTCTGGTCTGACTACCAGTCCTTGCCCAGCCCTGCACCACCATCCATCATCCAGCTTCCTCGGGCAGTTCCACGTTGATTGCTAGGGACTGGGGAGATCTTCAAGCAGATGTGGCATAAGGTTAATGCTCAGTGGGTGGATTTTTCTGATCCTTCCCCTTCCCTTTCAACCCCAGGAGGTAGATTTTATCCCAAATAGATTCTTACCATCTTAAAATACCTCAAATTTTTCTATTTTGGAAAACCATATTTTCTCTTTCTTTAGTGCTACCTATATTTAAATACCTTAGTAACAAAAGGTTTTCAGGTTAATCTAATTTGAAGTAGATTTTCTATACTAGGATAAAGGGAAGCGGGTCTAGTTCATTTAATGGACATTTTAGAAGGTCTCTTTGTGTGACCTAGTGAGGTCTAGCATGGAACGGTTAAATAGTGACATCTCACATTGCTGCAACCAGGGCAAGTTTGACATCAAAATACATGAAGCTGCACAAAGTCAAGACATCTTTCCAAAGGGCGTTTTCTAGGTAGTACTAGCCCGGAGGTTTTAATCAACACAAATTTAAGGATAAGAAAATTCCTCCCAGAGGAAACTGCACAACTCAGACAGATGGGGCAGTCAAAGGGACAGTGCAGAGCAGGGGCTGACCCAGGGTTCTGGGCAGCATCCTTGCAGAGCCAGTCTCAGCATTTACATCTGCACCAGCCTAGCAGTAGCATGTAGCAACCAGTGAAGCCGGGATTCTTGGACTTTGAGCAGTTGTGGCTCATATTCTATTAGATTTGAAACTCTGGTGGAAGGGGTGAGCCATCCAGGGCAGACTGGAGGGAGACGAGGAAGAGAGGATCAATAGACAGTGAAAGGAGACAATGTGAACGGGAAACATTTCCCACAGCCCCATCTGGCTAAGGTTTCACCAGCCATTAGTGTGATGGGCCTGGAAGTAAATATAGGAGACACACTCTGTATTTATTTGTCCTTGGTGTATTCACACTGAAGGTAATGATTCGATAGTTTATTCTGTTGCATAGGATTGGCCACAAGAGTATAATTTAATCAAGGCCATTCTGCATACATATTTGCCTAGTTGGAAAGCTCCTTCCTCTCCTGAGCAGGGAAGTTTCTGGCTCTATGGTGGGTAATTGGAAAATTGGGTCATCTACGGATGCCACGAGAATGCAGGTCAAACAAGCGCTGAGAGCCACTCTCTTGGTTGCACTGGTGTATTGCTCTGGAACCAGGCATTCCAGAAAAAGCTTCTGTCACAGCAGCTTTTTCATTAACGTGTGAATAGGAGAAGTAGATTCCAAACTAGGAACAATTTTCCAGGTT
Organism: Talpa occidentalis; assembly: GCF_014898055.3. Taxonomy (NCBI): domain Eukaryota; kingdom Metazoa; phylum Chordata; class Mammalia; order Eulipotyphla; family Talpidae; genus Talpa; species Talpa occidentalis. The sequence goes on along the minus strand of NW_026555331.1, from coordinate 110,487,738 downwards.
AACTTTGGAATGAGAGTAATTTCATTTCCAGGGACATTTGCCTACTGCAGAGGAGGGCAGCTTGTTGCTGGCCTGGGGGTCCAGGCTTTATCTGCAGAGGGTTATCTTGCAGTCAATTGACAGTCTGCATTTGGGAATGTTTATAGCACCGACATGAATGAATACCCATGTGCACATATATATCTGTTCACAAAAACAATAGTAATAGATGATCCAATAATTTCCAGTAATAGATGATCCAACAAATTTCCAGATAGGAAAGAGAAAGAGGTTCATACTTAAGCTAATGATCCTTAGTGCAGAATGATAGCAGTGGCAACCATAACAAGATAGGAAAGGAAATAGAATATTTTTGGTTATAACTGCATTTTCATGTAAACAGTTTGTCAAATGAAATATAGAAATGTCAATAGGATATGACTGAAAAGCAAACTGGTGACTAGAACAATAAGTGGAGACTAAAAAAATTTATGGGGGCCTCCCTTGTGGCACAAGGGGCTAAACACCGCACTATGAAGCAATCCACAGCCTCTGCAGCACAGCAACCCCCATGGCGCTGCAGACCTCTCCTGTTTCGCCCGCTGCTCCACAGTGTTTTCTGTCTATCTGCCTGTTCTGCTCCCCACTCTGTCTCTGGTGGATCCTCTGACCCCCCACATCTCTGGCCTGTACCCCAGCTCTTGTATGCATAAATAAATAAATCTTTAAAAAAATTATGTTTGTATTAGTTTTCTATTACAGCTGTAACAAATTACTAAAAACACAGTGATTTAACACACAAATATATTATCTCACAGTTTTTAGGTCAGAAGTCTGAAATGGTTTGACATCAAGGTATCAGCAGGGCTGCATTCCTTCAGGAGCTTCTAAAGAAAATCTGCTTCTGTACCTTTTCCAGTTTCTACAAGGACTTGTGGCCCCTTCCCCCTCTGCTTTCCCTCTCCCTCTCCTCTCCCCATCTCCCTCCCTCTCCCTTCTCATTCTCTCTCTCTCTCTCTCTCTCTCTCTCTTTCTCTCTCTCTCTCTCTCTCCCCCATCTGTTTCCATTATCACATATCTGCCTCCCCTTATAGTAATGCTTACAGTTACAACAGGTGTACCCAGCAATCGCCCCACCTCAAGATGCTTACCATATTCACAGCTACATCTTACATCTTCCCATTTGCCAGGTAAGGTTACTTATTCACAGGCTCAGGGAATTCAGACATGAATTGCTTTGGATAGGAGCTTTATTCTGTTCCTTACAATGCTGCAAATATAAGTCCTCTCAAAAAAGCCCATTTATTTTGGATTAATTATAGCTTTATAGAAAAGTTGCAAGGTAGTTGCGCATCTTTTATAAATATTTTTCAACTCTGTTTAAATTGCACAAATGTTTTTGCATTAAAAATGATCTGAAAACAAATGAGTCATCTGTGAAAGTACTTTGCGTTCTTTGGAAGGAAGGTGCTTGCTTACTGCCAGGCATTTGTGACACCATTGGTCTCCTTCGGAGGAGAGAACCACTCAGCCTCCTTGATGGGAGCTGCCAGCCCCTTCTTCCTCAGGAATTTTTCCTAGGACTGACTCTACAACAGCCAGGACCCAGACTCACTATTTATTATTGGCCTATGCAGACAGATTAGGTTGATGACGTCTTTCTACCTGTCTGAAATACATTCCACTCCAGAAAGCTCTCCTTCCTGTTTCTTCCATTGTTGTCTTTAGCACTTCCAGGTCTTGGCCACCTATAACTGGCTAGGCAGGTGGCTTCTGGGAACCTTTGCCAGGGAGCTTGCCTGAGTCATCTGGACCTTGGTGTAAAACAACCCCTGATGAGCTAGCTGTCCTCAGGGGTACTTCTTGGGAGTTTAGGAAACATCAAGGTTCCTTTGTGCACCTCCCACCTAAAAATCCTCTCCCTTTGCTTATAGGGCCTGATTCTGGAATCAGATCTAACCCTGTTGCTAACTTGAGGTTACTAGTTAGCATGATGGCTTCCAAAACTAGGTATACATTGGAATCATCTGTTGTGCTTTGTAAGAAATACACTACAGAATGAAGTTGGAACTTCTTGCTGCACAAAAAGTAAGGAATTACTCAAAGAGTTATGAAAACACATAGAATGGACCCAGGCTCCAGAATGAAGGCTAAATCTGAAATAATTTGAGCATCAAAAAAATAATAATAATGGATTATAATCCATTGAATAATATAAGAATCCACTAGTTCATCAAACTAGCTAGACAAATAAGTAAATGCTCTTGCTAAAACAAACAAACAAACAAACAAACAAACAAAAACCAAAAACAGAGTCTTCTCCTAATTTGCTGTCTCAATAGGTCTAGAGTGGGGTCCAGGCATTTCTGGTTCCTCAAAAGCACTATATGGGGTAATAGGTGGTGTTAAGTCTGAGAAATACTGGCTTAGCCTTTCTAGATAGAGCAGAGTGTAGAAGTTATTAGGAGGAGTTGAAGTAGTTGTCATCTCATCCCTTCACTTACATATTGAAACCTACCAACTATCAGGCGATGTCCAAAACTGGTACTACAAAAGGGTAAAAGCACTCCCTGTCCTCCGGGAGTTCATGACTGAGGGGCTACTCAGATGAGTGAACAGTCTCCTGGAAAGTGGGTCACAGAGCCAGTAGAAGAGTGAAGAGGACTTTTCTGGGAGGATGGAGGCCAGAGGGCATAGGGGATGAAGGGAAAAGCAAAGGGGAGACCAGGGCACAGGGATGACTGCATTGGGCAGGAGGCGAGCATGCAGCCAGACTGCAGCAGAAGAGGGATGAGTCTTGATGAACACTGACTCCCATACACACACCACGAGCAGGTCCTGGTCCTGGCACATTTCGTCAACTGAGTCATGTAGTCTGGAGATTTCTAAGAAGCCCATAGCAAAGAAGGATGGAGAACTTTCTAAAGGTCACATTAGTGGTAGTCTGTAGTACATACTTTTAGTTCTTTCTTTGGGCATTAGGTCCTAGCTTCTTCACTGATGAACAGCTTTGGCATTAACTGCAACCTGATAGACAAAGATAATTTCAATGCCAGCCAGACCCACTCAATCAGAATCTTCATTTTGACCTGATCCCTTGGTCATTCATCTGTAACTTGAGGTCTGAGAAGTGCAGGACTAGATAGTTCTCCCTGGTGGCCGCTAGAGTGAACTGAGGTGGAACCATTGTTGGGAGTTAGCAAGACCTGTAGAAACTTTTTTTTTTTTTTAAGATTTATTTTTATTTATTTATACAAGCACTGGGTACAGTCAGAATCGCGGGAGGGTGAGAGAATTCACCAGAGCCAGAGCTGGGAGCAGAGCAGGCAGAAGGACCAAAGCACACTGCTGAGGGGAGCAGCGGGCGGCAGGAGAGGTCTGCGCGCCATGTGGGACCCTCCTCTGGTGGCCGGGGAGTAGCCGGGGATCGAACCAGTGTTGCAGAGGCTGTGGGCAGCTTCGCAACCCATTGCTCAACTGCTGCGCCACTGGGGAGGCCCACCTGTAGAAACTTTTGGTGCTCCACATGAGAAGGGATGGGGTTCTGGGGCACTAACACTGTGTGGAAGTGGTCTTCCACCAGGGCTTTCTCTTTCTTGATTGTTAGCTCCTTTGGATACCTGTGCTGTCTCCCCTGGGATCCTGGCAGTTCTGGCAAGGTAATGTCCATGAGTGGTCAATAGGAATGGACTGACTCAGTTCTCTGTGAGTGGATCATTAATTCAGACCAGGAGACATGACATTGCCCATTGCCACACATACTTTCTGAGGCTCCACCATTTTCCATCTGAACAATAAGCATGTGTCTGCAGGGTTCTCTCCCCTCCTGCTGAGCAGTCTAGTCAGTCTGGTTAGTCCTGGGCCCAACCACTTCCCTCTGACTCAGGCACTCTGGTGGTAGGTGTGAGTTATGCAGATGATGCCAGCTGGCAGGTGGGAAGTGAGTGTGGGGATCCACACAGCATCCAGGCACCTATCCCCTAAAGACAGCCAGCTAGAACATGGCTCTCATCATTGGAATAAAGAAAACCTCATGGCACTGTTACTGTTTGGCACTGCTCTTAATTTGGTTAAAAAAAAAAAAAGTACCCCAACATAACAACTACAGAATTAGGGAGTTTCTCTCCTGGGGACTCAATTCACTAAGAAGGTCAGAATATTAATTTATATCAAATGACAGGTGTAATTTCCTGAGGTTCCAGTTACTGGGAGTTTATACATTAAGGACTCAGTCTTAACCACCAGGTGACCTCAGATCTGGACTTTTATTCTTGGTGTTGTTACTGCTGGTGTTTTGGTCGTCCCTCACTTGGCCCACATGAATGCTGCTATGCATTTCTTTCCCCTACTTAGGATTTTGGCTCTGAGGATTTGCGAGTGAACCAGAAATACATTTCCATTAAAGGCATTTCTATGGTCATGGGGAAAAAACCAAGTGATTTTGATATTCCCATGACTCACTCATAATTAATATTAATAACTGCTAACATTTAGTGATGCTCCCTCCCTCAAAATTTCCATTGTCATGAAGTTGCCAAATCTCCAAAAGGCTGACTTTTTCCCCTTATCCCCTTTTCATGTCTTTCTTGCCTCTGCCCATTGTACCCTTTGAGAGCAAGGACAAGGTTTTTCATCTTAGAATTCCACTGAGCAGCCCAGACCAGGCACAGTTTAGTTAGTTCAATGAATGGGGATGAAGGGGGCATGCAAGTCCATCAGGACACTGCCAGTTTCAGGGTCTGGAAAGCCTGCATCTGAAACAAGGGATGCGGTGGGGTGAGGGGAGGGGAGTACATGAACACTGACCACCAATCCTTCTACACTCTCCTTCTACACTCTCCTGTCATTCTATGGATAAAGAGGAAGCCAGTGGAAGTGAGGGAAATAATCAAAGCAATAAGATAACATTGCAAAGTTCTCTGAGGTTTAGAAGGTGGAGGCAGAAATTTTGCAGAACAGATGGTTCATTTTCTCAGTAAGCTCCAGTCCCATGAAACCACTAGAGAGTTGGATTTCTACAATTAGGAGAGTCGGTGGTCCCAGGGGCATTGTGCTGACAGAAAAGAGATAGCAGTGTGGGAGGTGGGTGGCTACTGTAGATGGCAGTGACACCCTAGAGATGTAATCCTACATTGTTCTTTGGGCTGGCATTTTTCTGTCTTGTAGTTCTGTGATGCTGTGATCAGGGTGTACTGGTAGACTAGGAGAGGAGGGTGTGTGCTGGGTGAGCAGTGACTGGGGGAAGGTATGTTTAATGGTGTCCTGGACAGTTTCATCCATTCCAACTGGGACCAGACAGACTGACTCCTGATCTCCTGCCCAGCCTTGGCAGTGGGTGGCCATGTGGGCCCTGCAGAAGCACACTTTTCTGTCTCTTCCAGCCCCACTTCCATCTTCCTGTTGAACCCCTTCTCAATCTTTTAAATCTCTAAACAAAATCAGTTTTTGGTCTCCAGCACCCCTTCCATTCTAATTGACCCCATTGGTGTTCTACCAAGTTGGATTTTGGAGAACATATTCTTACCCTCGCCGAAGTTCATTTTCCTCACCAGTAAAATGGGGGTAGGTGTCATCTGGAATAACAAACTGAGGCACTTCTATTAATGCCTCAGAAATGTTAAATCAACCAGCCTGGGACTCCGGTTGCTGAGTTATTTCCTACCTTGCCAGCATGCAGGGAAGGTCAAAGTCAGGTCCACCTGATGTTATGAAGAGCTTGGTCAGGATCACTGAGCCCAGAGGAGCCAGGAAGGTGGGCAGAGAGAACCAACCTCTGAGCCTTCCCAGGTGGAGATACCATTTGTCTTAGAAGAAAAATCTGGTTTTGGGTGGATCTCCAAAATAGCAGTGGAATAGAATCAGAATCCCTTAGGTTCTGGGGTGCTGAGGGGCATTAATCCAACCCTTCAGTGCCTAACCTCTGATGGCAAAAGTTGGTGTCCTTCTGTGTTTCATCAGGTCTCGTGACAAAAAAATAAAATAAACTGCAATATACTTAAAAAAAAAAACACTGCTTAACGCAATTGAGTGAAAAATTATATTAACTCAAAATTTAAAAATGCCACGCCTCATGCACAGACTATATCTTTCACCACCTTCTACAGAAATGGAAATCCTACCCTGTGTCAAAATACTCAATCAGAAAAATAGGGCTCATTGTGTTCCAAGGAAACAAGCAGGCACAGGACCATTACTGGTGAGGATGAGAATCCAAACAGGCATGGGGTGCTCTGTTGTAATGCAGGTCTCTCCTCTCAGAAGGACAAGGAAACTGCTCCAACTTCAGCCTTGCCATCTTAAGATGGCCAACCTGTACTGTGTTTGCTGTGTCTAAGGCACAAACCCCCCCTCAGACACTATGGTTTCTTTTACATTGTCTTACAATGATCCTGAGATGTCCTTTGGGGTTTGAAGTTCTCTCTGGGATAAGAAAGATTGGGGTGTTTGGAATGGAGTTGTTAATGGTGTTTTTAATTAAGGATATTCCTCAGAATCATAGCATCGGCTCCCAATAAGCAGGTACTTTCTATTTAAACTGCAGATCTGGCCTTCAAGACCTTCGATTGATGATATTTCTGCCATGGTTGGTACCAAAGTGCTCCAATAATGGATGGATGGATCTTATGGTGAACTTTAGCTTCTTGATTTCAGAAAGGGGTTGAGGTCTAACCTACATTCATGTCTTCTGACAAAGGGAAGTGAGTGGAGGGAAGTGGCATCCCATTTATGGAACATTTTACGGAACATTTTATGACACATGGACAGTGTACCCCGTTCTCTTTATTCTCCATAAGAACACCTTGAGGAGCAGTTTATCAAGTCCATTTTACAGATGAGGAAACTGTGCCTTACTTTGGTGAGGAAAACTTGCCCAGATTCTCATCCTTGATGCCAGCAGCATCTAGGGTTTCCTCTTGGATCCTTTCCTATTTACTAGATCAGGAAAGGGGAGTACTGTCCTAAGAAGGCACGGCTCTGCATGGCAATCAGAAAGACAGCTCAGCAAATCCAACTACTTGGTTCTTGTGTCCTTAAAATGCCTGGGGAGTGAGATTTTCTCCTCTGGCACAGCTCAAAGTATTCCAGACCAAAGCACTTTGCCTGCTATGTGTTTGATCCCAGTCCTTTCTCTCCAACTTTGTTTGGAGAGAATTTTTATAAGTAGAGGGGCCCTGAAATACAACCTACAGTTCCATCATCCTTTATAATGCTTCCTAAATCCCCAAAGTTTAAAAACAAACAAACAAGCAAAGCTTGGCATACCTAATTTGGTAGCAAAATCTGATCTAAATTGACAAGTTGAAAGGTTACAATCTTTACCTCTCCCACGTGGTATGAATATTCACTGCAGAAATATTAATATGATTCATTTCAAGGCAATGCCCTAGACCCTGCCAGGTATTATGTAAGAAAATACATAATAGCGTAGTAGCATGAACACTACAATTCCTTGTTATAATCTGAAAAATTGTGAATTTTGGATTCTGATTCTAAAACATATCTGACCCTAGAATTCTGAGTTAGAGATTGAGGTACTCGTTTAATTTCTCCAAACCTGAGCTCTACCTGTCTACAAGTCCGGGACAGATGGCACCATAGTCTCTCACTTCTAAGGGGTAGAGTGTGTTTGTGTAAAAATGTTTAAAAGATATAATTTGAATTTAATGTAGCACAAAGATAAAAAGTAGACATTTTCAAGTCAGAGAGACTTGGGTGCAAATCCAGGTTTTAAAAGGTGGATGGATGTGTTGCACCTAAGAAACCCTAGCATCTGTAAAATATTTGTAAAATGGAAACACATATCCTGCACAGGTCTGTATTGGTGTGAATATTAAATGAGCAAGTAGGAAGAAAAGCACAGTAACTCCATAAATAGAAATTCTCTCCCCTCCCCCAATTCTTCATGAACTTCCTTCCCCAAAGCTGGCCAAACTACAAATTCCCAGAAGGAAATTAATATTCCTTCTAGTTCTTAGCAACAGATATCTGGCACCTGGCAGCAAGAACTTATTCTGATAGTGTCACAATCTTTTTGTACATTTGCCAACTACCTCCCAGTCAATTATCCCATGACTTTAAGGATGCTGCCGACCTCTGCAGGCACTGAAGCAGAATCTGAGTACAGCACATCTGGAGACAGAGACCAAGGGCAGCAAACGTCAACTCAAGGTTCATACCACACTGATCTCATTAGCACTTTAAGGAAGTATCTTTTTTTTTAATGCCCTAGTACCAGAGTTGACTCCCCAGGAAACTCTGGAGGAAGCAATTTCTGTAGGACATTAGGCAGGGCAAGTAAAATCCGCAGGGATTTACAGGGTGAGATTTCACAGGCGCCACTCTCTTGACACAGAGAGGGCCTAGGATATGATGCTGGAAGGAGCAAAATTCATCTAGAATACACTTTTATCATAAACAAGAATATAAAACAACAACGAAACATTAAAGAAGAGGAAGGAAAGGACAAAATCTGCATAGTCAAATGATAGCACAAAAGGTACTATTTTATTCACAGAGAGTTTGATACAACCCTATGGTAACCACAAAACAAAAATCTAGAGTAGAGATATTTAGAAGAAGAAATGCAGAAACTGAGAGTCATCAGTGAAAGCCACCCAAATAAAAAAGTAGATAGGAATGCATGGGAAAAGAAACAGAAAGATAAAACAACCAAAAACAAACGATAGAGAAGTAGTAAGTAGGCCCGATGTTTCAATAATCATCTTAAACTAGTGGTCTGAACTCGCAAGTTAAAAGACTTAGAATGTCGACTGCATAAAAAATCAGGAACTTTATATAGTGCATTAGAGTTTAACTTCATTTCATTTTTTTTATAGAGGCATGTTTTATTTATTTATTTGTTTGTTTGTTTGTTTTGTTTATACATGCACTGGGTACAGTCAGAAGCGCCCGGAGGGTGAGAGAATTCACCAGAGCCAGAGCAGGGAGCAGAGCAGGCAGAAGGACCGAAGTACACTGCTGAGGGGAGCAGTGGGCGGCAGGGGAGGTCTGCGCGCCATGTGGGACCCTCCTCCGGTGGCCGGGGAGCAGCCGGGGATTGAACCGGCGCCGCAGAGGCCGCGGGCAGCTTCGCAACCCAGCGCTCTACCGCTGCACCACCGGGGAGGCCCCTAATTTCATTTCATTTTTAAAGACAAACATCGACTTCATATAGAAGGCTAATGTGAGGTATTTTAAGCCAATAACAAAAAAAAAAGCAGAAACTGCTTTTGTCATAGGTAACAAATTAGATTTTCATTCAAAAAGTTAATCAGTGACAATGATGGGCACAATATCATGGTCAAGGATATAATTCTTGACATAATTCATCAAGGAGATATAACTTATTAATTTTATACACTCAACACAGGTGCACCCATATACATAATATATAAAACAACAATTACTAGACCTAAAGCAATATATTGATGGCAATACAATAATAGAAAAATTTAACACACCATTTACATCAATGGATAAATCATCCAGATAGAAAGTAAACAAGGAAATAATGGCCTTAAATGAAGTAATGGATAAGATGGACTTAATAATTGGCATTACAGTAATCTATCCCAGAAGTATTGAATGTGCTTTTTTTTTTAAGATTTATTTATTTATGCATTCGATAATTGGAGTACAGGCCAGAGGTGCAGGGGGTGAGAGGATTCACTAGAGGCAGAGTGGGGAACAGAACAGGCAGACTGACTGAAATACACTGCTGAGGGGTGCAGCAGGCGAGACAGGAGAGGTCTGCTCTGCCATGTGAGTAGCTCCCTAGAAGGCTGGGGACCAAACTTGTGCTGCAGAGGCTGTGGATAGCTTCACACTGCTGTGCTTATTAACCCGCTGCACCACCAGTGAGGCCCTGAATGTACTTTTTTCTTAAGTGCACATGGAACATTCAGGATAGATTGTATGCTAGGACACAAAACATAGAAATTATATCAAACAGCTTTTCTGACCACAATAATGTACCAGCTAAAATTCAATCCTGAAGAGAAACCCAAAAAAACCCCAAACATGTGTAGACTAAATGAATGCTTTTGATTAACTCCTGGATCAATGAAGAAATCAAAGGAGAGAGAAAAAAATTACCTGGAGACTAAAGAAAATGAAGAGACTAAATGCCAGGTCCTAGGGGATGCTGAAGGTGACATGAAGAGGGAAGTACATGGCAATATAGACCCACATCAATAAACAAGAAAAATCTTAAATCAATTAGCTTACTTTACATCTAAAAGAATGAGAAAAAGAAGAACAAATGAAAAAACGCATTACAAGGAAAGGAATAATAAAAAATTAGAGTAGTAATAAAAGAAATAGAAATGGAAAAGATGATATAAAAGTGATGTCGTTTCTGTTATGTATTTTTTTAAAGTATTTTTTTTAAGTACAATTTGAGAGTTTCACTTTCCAGGTCTCCTAAAGTGAGACCTACATCTTCTGGCCTCCACCCCTTGTGGCGTGATGTTGCCAAGTGACTATGCTACGACAACTTAGATTGGAGCAGAAATGATGAGTGTGGTTTGCAGGAGATGTCCCTTAGTGGGGAGGGAATGCTGGACTCCTGGATATGATCATGGCAAGTGGCTCAGCCAGCCTTCACAGTGAGTGAGGCTGCATGTTAAGCCTGGTGGAGCAAAGGCCATGAGGCCTGAACATCATTGAGTCCCCCTACCAGTCTGAAACTGCCTACCCACATAGTTATTTACGGGAGAAATGTCTAACTTATACAGAACAAACTGTTAGGGTAGGGACTCTCTTACAAAGAGTGGTCAAACTGCATCTTGACTTCTCCAGGTGGAATAACTACTTAAGGAGAGAACTGAACTATCTCTGAAAGAATCAACTCCAAAAACAATGACAAGAGAATCCTGTATAAATATGTCCTAGATTTCTTTCCTAACCCTACCTCCCCCAGTCATTGGTCTCTCTTTTGGGGTGAAAATGGGATAAAAATAGGAAGGTGGCGCAGCGGTTGAGCGCTGGGTTGCGAAGCTGCCCAAAGCCTCTGCGGCGCCGGTTCGATCCCTGGCTGCTCCCGGCCACCGGAGGAGGGTCCCACATGGCGCGCAGACCTCTCCTGCTGCCTGCTGCTCCCCTCAGCAGTGTACTTCGGTCCTTCTGCCTTCTCTGCTCCTCTGGCTCTGGTGAATTCTCTCACCCTCCCACGCTTCTGACTGTACCCAGTGCTTGTATAAATAAATAAATAAATCTTAAAAAAAAAAATAGGAAGGCATATTGTAGGAGAGAGAACTAAGAAGTGACAAATCTAAAGAGAAGAACTTTAATTTATCGTTTGAGATTGATGGAAATAAAGAGAGCAGGCAGGGAAGCAAAGCCTAGGTTGGCCCCAATAAAAACTATTCTCAGGTCTTCATTTGAGAATGCTTCTACACTGCCCTTTTGCTTACTTCCAAAGTTCATCAGCTGAAATGGGATGAATCTGCCACATTCCTCCCCATGCCCTCCTCTGAGGCAATGGTAATTGGAGACACTGTTGCCTATGCTGCAACACTTTTGTAATTTTGTACAAAAGTCATGCAGTGATTGCTGCAATTTTTCCAAAGGTGAAAATAGATTCAGAAGAGATTATTTAATCAGTGAATTGACACAACTACTTTGTGCCTCCTTCATGGTATTTATTTGGTTACTGCTACTGCCCAAGGGCAAGTGTGTGTCCTTGGGTATAGACAGCCTCGAATTTATAAGGGACTGTGGCAAAAACAAGAAGTCTTTGAGAAAAGGAGGAAAAACAGTTTTCTGGTCTGGTCCCATTATCAAGGGCAAGATTTCACAACCTTGGTAACTGCTAACATTGTGATCGGAGAATTCTTAGTTGTATGGAGCTGTCCTGTGCATTATAGGATGTTTAGTAGCAACCCTGGCTTCTACCCACTAGATATGAGTAGCGCTGCCACCTCCCAGATGTGAAAATGAAAAATATCTCCAGACATTTCCAAATATCCACTGAAGAATTAAGGCAGAATCACTGCCTTAAGGTCTAATTCTAGGAGAGAAGCAGTAAAAGCAATACCTGAAAGGTGATTTTTCTTTTACCTTTTCACTAAAAGTATCAGTGAATAATGGTATTGTAAATAGTGGTATTGGGGAACACGCAATGTGTTCTGGACCCAATGGATGGGATAAAGTTCATAGGGTGAAACTTTTTCTACTCTTTAACAGAAACCGCCCCCCCAAATGTAACCAAACCAAGAGACCATTCTCAGGGGAGCAAGCAATGACACTGAATATTAATGAGAAATGAGAGCAAAGGAAGGGGGAAAAGAGGAGGCCAGCAATACCTGATTTAAGTGAGTAATGACTACCTTATACTAGTTGCCATTGATTGATCTGTGAAAGAGCTTCCCTGATAATAGAGAGGTATCTAGGGAGAAGGATCCCTTTCCACTCTCCTCTTCCCTTCCCATTCTATGCCAAGCCAGAACATTTTGAGCCTCAGAAGCCATTTTGCAACCAGGAGGTTGCAGAGTCAGAGGTCAGAGTCTATTGAAGACAAATGGAGAGTCCGGGTTCTTGATGACATGGCTGAGCCAATGAACCAAACCTAAGATGATCTAATTTTAATTATGAATGTGTCCCTGTGACTTAAGCCAGGATTAGCTGTGTTTTTTACCATTTATAAGCAAAGACATTACTAATCAGTGGAATGTTTTCAACTGCAACTAATACTAAGGGAAACATAAAGGAAAGAGTTATTTTCTCACCTGGCAGGAGTCCTGAAGTAGATGGATCCAAATTTGGTAGTTGTACAGTGTCAGAGCTCTGAGTTGACATATGTGATTCTCCTGGCCTTTCCCTCATGGCCACAATATTGCTGCCACAGCTCCAAATATCATTCCACACTCAAATTGTGTTTAAGATAAGAAAAAAGAAGGGAGTTTGCCTTGCTTATCTTTTTATCAGAAGGGGAACAATTTTCTCAAGCTATCCTAGTAAAATATCTCATGGTCTCATTGACAAAAATTGGACCACAAACCAAGACAGTCTGGGAATATGAGTACTTGGCATTATATGTCTGTCATGGGAGGAGAATTCTTCCAGAGAAGGATTGTTGGGTCAATAAATAATAGTTTCTGTCACAAAATTATTGTTAATACCAAAACCCTATTATCACAAAATCAGTATTTCCCTATTATGGCCACTTGTCCCAGTCCATCCCTAATTGTCCTTATGCCACAAAATTGGTTGGTCCAGCATTCACACACCAACAGGAGAGAGAACTAGAGCCAGTCAGTTTAGTTCTGGTGGTCATCTTCCTAACGCCTGTTTTTATAGTCGAAGATTGGTCCACAAACAATAACACTGTTCAGAAAATAACACTGCCACCCGACCAAGAAGTCTATCTTTCCAGAGTACAGTAGTTCCTTCAGGGAAGACAATCATGTACCCTCAGCATCAAGGCAATAAAAAGTACTCCGTCTCTGCTCCCAAATGCTCAGTTCCTATTGCTTGAACTCCTCCCAGGGCTCAAGCTCAACCAGGGCTTTGGGACCAAAAGAAACTGGCCCCCTTCCTCCAGGAGAGCTATCCTATTTTCCTCACCCAGGATAGCTAATGCTGCTACATGAGGCTCCAAGCTGTGACTGCCTGAATAACCCCAATCACCTTTTCTTCTTGCTGAAGAAAAGATTGTAATAAAACAAGGGTAACCTCTAGCAGAGCCTCCACTCTGATACAACACCCTGATCCATACACTCACATGGCTCCAGAGTTTATTCCATCAGATCACAACCCCTGGTTGATTTCCTGTAGGTCTACCTCAAATCTTCTTTACTTCCCTTTTCTGTCCTGTTGTGGAGTCCAGAGCAGCTGTCTAGAGCAGCCTTCCAATCCATTCAAGACTGACCCTAATATAAAATGAGGCCTTGAGTGAGTTCTCATTCCCCTGCTGGGACATTTGGAAGCTTGTATTTGTTTTTAAAACTGCTGCCCAATGGCTTTTTCATTGACAAAAGGGAGCAATTTGGCATCATGTATAATCCTGGATTACTGACTTGGTTAATATTTCATGGTGTCTATTAGTCATTTACATTTATAGAAACATGGGTCATGAAAAATTTAATCTTTAATTGCTTTGGGTTTCCTTTTTATTTTTTAAATTTTTTATGGCTGGGCGCTTTCCTCTTAGCTGAGCTATCTTTCAAGTCTTGGGTCCAGAGTTACTCAGAAGATTCAGGGGATTTAGAAACAGAATTTGAAGATCCAGTGATCTATAGCAAGACAAGGGATAATGAAATGAATACCACTCGTTAGCTCAGCCTTGAGGCTCTGAAATAAAGGAATGATTCAACATATCATTCTTTCTCAGAAAGGGCAATTTTTATGAGGTAACACAGATAGAATTTGTAATTACAGAGTTTCAGGCATGAGGGCAGCCTAACCCCAAAGATCATGAAGAATCATACACGGGTAGCTTGGCCCTGTGTACTGGCTCCCACGGCAGTGGCAGTTTGAGTTCCTTTGTGTTCGTTAGGTATCAGACTCAGGCATCAACATACAAGACAGAGCAGCAATCACACAGGTTTGCCTGGTCCCTTAGAGTCACCCAGGGATTAACCATTTTACTGTGTTTCCTGAGCCCACAGACTCAGGGCTCACTAAGTGTGACCACTATCAGAGAAATAAACATGTGGTCTTTGGTGTTCTGCACCTCTAGCATGTAACTGCTTCTCTTTACTTTGGAAGGTATTTTGCTTGTATTTGATTTGGTCATTTCAAATAAAAGTTTGTTTTGAGCTTGGTGTGAATTGTCATCTGAGATTGGCTATTGTGAGGGTTTGCAAAGGAGAATTCAGTTTGCTTTTCTGAAGATTTGGGGTCCAAGGATAAAGGAGGGTGAGGGAGGTTGGCTGCTGGTGTTGAGGGACGTAGAGGTGCATTCTGGCCTAGTACAAAGACCTGGAAGTCAATCTCAAAGTCTATGAGATTCAGGAAACAAAAGCATGTTTGCATACACAGCAGACAAATGTGTGAAAGTGAACTTCTATTTGAAATTAGAACAACTTTCCCAGGGAAATCACTAAATCTCTAAATTAACTGCTAATTAGACAAAAATTTAGTATTTTCTAAGGCCTACTTGAACTTCTGTCAATATAATACAATTTTAGATGAAAATGATTATTTTATGTCATTTCAACTTAAACCATTTCACCATGGAAATTACCTAAGTGAAATGATACCATCATTACCATAAAAGTATCTTCAGAGCTAGTACAAAATATGTAGGCTAAGTACACCAATATTTTGTCTCAAAATTAATTTCTTTTTAAGACATCATATTTTCACAAATATACTTAAAATATGGTGTTAGTTTCAGGATTCCAAGAAACTCAAAAACATAAACCATACCTATTACATAGAGCTTATTTTAGCATGTCACCTTAAGATATGCTAAGGTGAATTACTTGAATGATTTATTAAAAATATTTTTCTAATACAGTACTTAACAATAGAACATTTAACAAAGAGGTGAAAGCACACTTCTAGAACTGCAGAACTAACCTCGTGATTGGTTCAAATTATTTCATCAACTGAATTCCTTGAGATATGTAAAGAATTTTGATTCTTTAATTGGGCTGTGTATAGGAACTTGCTGTACTTGTGGTGAAATGAACATGGCAAAGTTGTCCACTATGAAAATCAACAGGTATATATAAAATGTATCCTTTAAAGAAGCAAATTTTGTTTCAATTATATAGATGAGCCTCTGAAACTCTTTTTTTAAACAGAAAGTTGCCAGAGATAGTGTGATAGCTGCTAGCTACTCGGTGCTTTGGGAAAACTCCATACATGTGAATTAGGCTCTGCTATCATTCACCGCAATTCTGCTTTCTGCAAGTAAAGGCAAACAGCCTGCCTTACACAATCACTGGGTTCTAGTTATTATGATGACATAGGAGAGTTATCAAGAAAAAGGAAGAAACACAAAGATTGCACTTGTAAAACAGATCCAAGATAGTTGCACCCTTACATGTACTCAGTGCTGCTGTGGACAGTCTCTGAAAGGCTGGGTGTATGTGGGCTCATCCACAAAGAGGAGGACTATCCTATACCATGTTGACTCAGCCATTAATGCAAACAGACAAATGCACTACTTTACTTGAAAAGGCAAAGCCTACAAACTCAGGATAATGAAATAGAACAGCAGCAAAAATTGGCCATAGAAGCAATTTTCAACAGATTCACAAAACTGAAGGACATTGATATGTTGTTCAACTTACTTCCTCTATTTTTCTCTTAATGCTCATATGTGAGCTTGGATTAGCAAGAGGACAAATGGAACCTATTCTCTCTTCTAGTAAATATTCAGCCCTGACAGGATTCCTAAAACAACAATTCCAGTTCTTAAAATGAGAGCAAGCAGTTTGGAAGAATGATTCTATTTCTACTGTTATTTGAAAACATATAATGAGGATTAAGGTTAAAAACACATTCACACGGACCTCCCTGGTGGCACAGTGGGTTGAGTGCAGGGCTATGAAGCTGTCTGCAGCTTTTCCAGTGCGGGTTCGATTCCCGGCTGGCCAGGGAGAGATTTCCACATGGCACGGCAGACCTCTCCTCTTGCACCCGCTGCTCCCCTCAGCAGTGCTTTCTGTCTGCCTGTTCTGCTCCCCACTCTGTCTCTGGTGAATCCTCTCACCCTCCTGTGCCTCTGGCCTGTACCCCAGCTATTGTATAAATAAAAACTAAATATTAAAAAAAAAACCACATTCACACCAAATTCATTTAGAGAAACCAAAATTGAACTAGAACAACTAGTCTCTACATTCTTGTTATCTGACTGCCTCCCCCCCAAAATAAATTTTACAAAAAAGAAAAAGTGATTTTACTACTTGAGTTGGAGAAGTGTCCTTATTATTTTAGTTTCTGATATATGGTCTCATGAAAGTGATCATATTTGCATAGTATTAATGTGAACATTACATAGACTTGTGAGGAGTACTTTATTCTTCAATATCAATGTTTTTAACTATTGGGTTGTGCACTTGGAAGATTATGAAATTTCACAAGAACATGCAAAGGCTCATACAGAAAAATATTGTACATACAAATCTATAGTACAAAGAAATGACCTCATAATTTGCCAAAAAAAAAAAAAAAGGGAAAACAAAAAAGGTCAATTTACTTTCCATGTAATCCTCTTGGACAGTGTCTCTGGTTCTCAAAGTGTAAAACCCACAAGACAAAAAGCAAATGTTTTCTGCAAAGGAAAGAGTTTATAATGTAAGGATACTGGAAGTCTATGCTGGGGAGCCCAATAGCATCATGTCATCAAGTAGGAGAACTACACACCAAGGATCCTGAGGCTGTGCTGAGTGAGAAGAGCATTTTTTGCAGTCATGCTTAACTGACTGAGTCAGCTGACAGAGGTGAAGACACCAGAAAAGTATTGACTCCCACTTATAGCAGAATCAGCACTCAGCTCAGCTGCTGCATCCAAAGTCATGACCGTACAAGCCTGTTCCCAGGCTGAGCACACCATGATCATCCCTGTCTCTACACATCTGCATCTGCGCCTGGGCATGTGAGTCTGCTTGGATGCCCTAATGAAGTACCACAGACTGGGGGGGGTCATGCAGCAAAAGTATTGTCTTGGTTTTGCAGGCTATAGGTTTGAAATCAAGGTGTTGGCTGTATCGGTTTCTTTTGAAATCACTCTTCATAACTTGTAGATGGTTATCTTCTCCTTGTGTCTTCACACAGTCTTCCCTCTGTGTTTACTTTGTCCTCATAAATAAAAGAAAAAAAGAAAAACAAACATGGAGGCTGGGAGGCTGTTCAGGGTCAGGTCCAAGCACTAGGATACGTTGGAATATACCTAGATGCATCCAGAGCAGAGAAGAAAATGCAACCATGCTGAAAAGGCACATTCAGGTTTAAAACTGGTGCTAAAATAGAGGGCTGGTTTCATGAAAGTACCATTGCTACTTCTCTGCTTGCCTGGGCAGGGCCTGGCCGGAGAGGGTGTTAGGCCTCCAGTGTCAACAGCCACAGAGCAAGCTGAGCAGGCCTTGTGGTTTTAGGAATCTGAATACAGGTCCTGTAACCATGTCATATAAGCTTGTCATATAAGCTCCGTAGAAATGGGTGCCCAGATACAAGTTAGAACACAAGGAGGAAACACATTTGATGTAGAATCAAATGCACATAATATTTTAATTTTGCAGGGCTACTTGCAGTTCGTGAAGTAGAACTCTTGCATCAATAGCAAAGCTATCTAAGGGTGTATGTGACAAGACAACAAAAGGCCATGTGAAATATATCAACATCAACCCATTTTTATAATTGTTGGAAGCATGAAGGTTCCCCCGTCAGTCCCTTTAGAGTAGCAAATGGAATTGAGGGAGGAAGGTACTTGTTTCTGGAGACTGGATTGGTTGGGAGAATAGGTAGGGAGAGGAGTGTTAAATTGCCTGTATAAGGTAGAGCCAGACTGGAGCACCACTGAACTGCTACTTTTTCCTGCTAAAAGAGAGATGGTCAGTTAAAAAAAAAAAAAAGCAATTGTCGATTCAGATCTCCCTTTCCTCCCATGTTCTCCCCTTTTATGATAAGCGCTGCAAGTTTAAAAATCATATTTCCCCTAATCTCTTGTAGCAGGTTTCTGAGTTAAAAGTATGTTTCTTTTGGCAGTGTTGGGTATATGTATAGCCTTACGTACTCAGAGATTTTGTATCCGAGTCCGAGGATTTCCCTGCAAATCATCTGTTTCAGTATTGACGACCACTGGGACAATCACGGTGGTTTCTCATGACTTCCTGACTCTCTGAGAGTTAACTGCAAATTTGAGAGCTAGCCAAGGTTTTTTCCTCATCTTTGTCCTGCCGTACTAAAGATGATACTTGTTGTTGCCTAGAGTGGACATATAGTTAAAAAAAAAAAAATGAATGAACTTCTTGGTTTTGTTATAAGATGAACAAAATTGCCAAACCCTTAACAAACTAAGATAAAAAGAGAAAACACGAATGATTAAAATCAGGTATAAAACTGCCAGCATGGAAAGGATGATAACAGAATTCCAAAGAGCAATTGCCCACCAGTAAGTTGGACAGTTTTGAAGAAATAAATGCTCAGACATGTATACTATACCAAGGTGGCATCACGAAGAAACAAAAATCTGAACAGACTGATAACTAGCATGAAAAAGGAAAAACAGGCCCGAAATGAGAAGCTGGGCCCCACTCAGACTTATTACCTAATCTAACTTCAGTTCAACTTCTCCCAAAAGTGTAATCTTCAACCAATCAATCTAGAGTTTCCTGATCAGCACTAGTGAGGTAATCTGAATAAGACCCTACTGCCTTCCCCTGAGGGACGGTGACTTTGTCTGTAGTAATCTTTCTTTACTTGCTAATATCCTTGTACATGGTGGGTGAGAAAGTAAAATGGTGCAGCAATAATGAAAAACAGTACAGAGTTTCCTCAAAGAGTTAAAAATGAAATTACCATATTATCTAGCAAATTCACTTCTGGATATGTATCCAATAGAATATAATGGAGCCTCTCAAAGAGATATTTGCATACCCATGTTAATTATAGTATTAGTCACAATAGCCAAGAGATCGAAATAGCACCAGTGTTCACTGATGGATGAATGGATAAAGAAACTGTGGTATATACATATACAATGGAATATTATGCAGTTTTTAAAAATAAGGAAATTGGAACAGGGGAGAATCTCAAGGATGTTATACTAAAGGAAATAGGCCAATCGCAAAAAGATAATACTATATGATTCCATTCATTATCTAAAGTAGTCAAATCAAGCGACTGAAAGTAAATGTTGTTGCTGGGACTGGAGTGGGTGGGAGATTAGGCGCAATTTGTATTTTAATGTGAACAATTTTAGTTTTGTGAGATGAAAAACTCTAGAGATCTGTTGCATAACAATATGAATATATTTAACACTAGTGAACTATATACTTAAAAATGTTAAGATGGAAAAATTAATGTTACATGTCTTTACTACAATAAATATCAAGGAAAAAAGTATTAATTGTAAGGGAAGGTCATTTTGAATCTGCAATACTTATGAATCATTGATTATTTCCATGAAACACATTCTCATCTATCGTAAAGTTCTGATAGTATCTGAACCCCCCCAGCAGCCCCACAAAGATAAATTCTCTTCCAGTCCACAGTGACTTGGCCTCAAGGCTCTCAGTTGTTACCTAGAGTATACTTCTGGCTGAGGGGCTAGGCTGCAAGAATCCGTGTGTTTCTCCAAGAGGAATAGATTGAAGCACTCTTAAAACTCTATGGGGAGGAGCCTCTCTAGAGGTGCAAGGGGTTAAGACACAACCTATGAAGCTATTGGCAACCATTGCAGCACGAATTCGATCCCCAGCCAGGGAACAACCCATATGGTGCTGCAGACATCTCCTGACTCGTTCGCTGCTCCCCTCAGCAGTATATTTCAGTCATTCTGCCTGTTCTGTTCCCCACTCTGTCTCTGGTGAATCCTCTCACCCCCCACACCTCTGGCCTGTACCCCAGCTTTTGTATGCATAAATAAATAAATGTTTAAAAAAAACAACATATGGGGAGACTGCAACCAGACTCAGGATGCCTTTTGACTTTTCAAATGGTAACATGGAGTCCTTTGCTCCTTCTTGAGATGTGACCCTACTAGAGGACATTCTGCATGGGTTCTCTGCTTGACCTTCACCCTCTATCAAGTGTCATGGCAGAAATTAAATGAATCCATTTCTCTTTCCTCTTGAGCGCATGGGTAGTCCATAGTTTTCATCAGATCTTCCTAAAAAATCTGCTAGAGGATGAGCTTCTGTCTACAGGGACATTAAAATAAGGATTGGTGGTATTAAATATGATTTCTCTCGTAGAACTAATACTGGTTAAAACCAATACTTTTAACCAAATACTGGTTAAACAAAGGAACATATGATAAATAATGCTTACCCAGAGTAGGCATAGTAATCTATGCCAAAAAGGAGACAGGAATACAATGGGGAAACATATATAAAAAGAAAATGTAACTGCTCTCAAGAATCATATTATGGGGCCTCCCTGGTGGTGCAAGGGGTTAAGCACAGCACTATGAAGCAATCCACAGCCTCTGCAGCATGAGTTCGATCCCTGGCCAGGGAGCAACCCACATGACATAGCAGACCTCTCCTGTCTTGCCTGCTGCTCCCCTCAGCAATGTGTTTCAGTCAGTCTGCCTTTTCTGTTCCCCACTCTGTCTCTGGTGAATCCTCTCACCCCCCGCATCTCTGGCCTGTACCCCAGCTCTTGTATGCACAAATAAATAAGTCTTAAAAAAAAAAGAATCATATTATGGTGGTAGAATTAGTATTGCTATTTTGAGACTGTTGTGTGTGTAATTTGGGATAAAGTGGATGAATCACCGTGGGATATTCTATTTCCATCATCCCTAGGTTCTTCAGAACTCTAGTTACTGGTGTAGAAAAAAGGAGATAAAATGTAATTTAGAGGTGGTAAGTTAAAAAAATATTGTAGCCCAGAATTTGAATTGGAAGTATCAGTATGCACTTGTGAAATACTTTATATTTTTAAAGTGTAATTTTCTAGTTCTGTTCACATACAGAGAGCCTAGAAATAGTGATTAGCCCTGTTAGCAATTAACATCTCTAGCACCTGATTGTGGTCTTGAAATGCTATTTTCCAGTAAAATAAACTGAAGCATCATGGGAAAATTGCTAATTGCCAGTCTAAGGCAAAAGTGTACAAGAAGCCCAGACTGACTTGTCAAGCCAGAGAGTGAGGAAGCCATCAAAGACTCATGAGTCATGTTCCAATGACTCAGGAGCCAACTTGAAGAGGTTTCCTCTGCCCTAAGATAGGCAATTTAAGTTTCAACAAGAATAACTGAAATAGCTTGGAACCCATATAACATATTTGAAATACATAAGTTCATAATGATATTTTAAAAAGTAGGCCATCACCTTGAGAGAATAACTCATTATCTTGAAAAGCTGTAAATAAAGGGAGAGAATGAAGCATTTATCTTGCCTTCCCTGTATGAAGGCTACCTTGAGATAACTAAATTGTAGATGAGGGAAAACATCTGTACCTAAAAGTATTTCAACAATTAAAGGAAAAAAATTAATGATGGAATTAGCCCATCTCATTTTGCAGTTCCCAATGAATTAATATATCTATGCAGTGGGCATTAACATCGAGAGACCAATAGCATGAAACATGGTGGCATAAAGTAGGGTTTGGGCCTGCTACTCCTAAGTGGCCTGTTCGGCCACCATTTTGTCACCTATAGTTCTAAATCCTAAGCAAGGTCAGAATGGCTTGGTCAGTTAAGTACAGAGACCAGCCCTTCAAGGTACCCTTCAAATCAAACAAGAGCACAAAGCTGGATCAGCTGGGAAGACTATGCAAACATGAGGTATGACTGGGAACACCAGGGGGGAGGAGGACCGATGTATAACAAAGGACCCCAGAAGCTGATCAGTGGAAAGCCTTGTTGATAAAATTAGAACCATGGCTGGGGATTAGGGTGTGAACTCAATTACAATACCCAGTTATCAAGCAGATGAGAAGTGTCTGGAGGGCAGACTCACAATCCCTGATCTTCTACATTCTTCCCCTTTCCTTAATCTCCTTCCCCTTTCCTTTTGCTCCTCCCCCTCATAACCGATGCTGTGAATCAATAAAAAGGCCAGTATCTTGCTCTTCAGCAGCATCCTGCATTATGTAGCCTGCTACATGACTCCTGTTTCTTTATCAGTGTGGTGTTGCCCAATGCAACAGTAGGGGTCGGCAAAAGGAGAAGAGAGGAGGAAAAAGAAGTGGGGAGAGGAAGAGGAAAAGGAAAGAATAGAAGAGAGAAGAAAAAACCCAGACATGTGCCTTCCAATGAAAGAACACACCACCACCACCTTTAGTCTTTGCCAAAGAGATTGGAAATGAGAGTGACAAAAATCTGCCAACTTTCAGGAAATACAGAGCACAAAGAAACACAGGAAACTCCCATCATGTGCATGAAATCAGCAAAACCCAGACTATGAGAAATTCTACAGGTTAACTACCCTACCCCTCTGTTTTAAAGGGATGCAGGGGGAACCAATAAATCTAATAGGGCTTAAAAGACACAACAGATGTTTTTTAAATGGCAAGATGAAATTGTAGAGATTAATAATCTATGATCAGATGATAGAACTGTAAATACCAGGAAGTGATAACTCAAAATCAGGTGAATGTTTAATTTTAGGACAAGGGAAGGGGTTCACAGTATGAAAGGGATTCTGGGGTGACTGACACCTTTAGTCTTTAGTTCTTTTTCTTGACCTGAGTAGTGATGTAGTAATTAAGAGATGTTCGCCTTGTATCACATAAGTCTATATATTTATTTTATGTGGTTTCATAGATGTCTTGTTTTGTAAGTTTTTTTTTTTTTAAGGGAAGGGGAGAGAATTATATATTCTCCCCACCCTGGACTTCTGAAAAAGAGATACCCAAGGTCTCTATTCCATTCCTTACAGGTGCCATTGCCCATTAGCTTGTGAGGAAATCAAATTCTGAGAAATCAGTGCTTTTCCTAGGTCCTCTTTGTTTTCCTTGAGCCCAGATCTCAGAACTGTTTGCTAAGTGAATACATTACAAAATGTCAAAGCTCAAAATGTGCCCCCTCCCTGGGCCCCACCCACAATAGCATCTCTCAAACAACTGACAAACAACTGACACTCAAGTTTGATGCTCAGAGCTCCAAGCCAGCCCTGTCTAGGTCCTAAAACTTAAAACCCGCCATCCCTACCTAGGCATGACCCTGAGGTAAATTTTTGAGTAAATTATACTTAGCTTCCACCTTTAGGGTGCTTAACATCTAACATATGAGACCAATAGCAATTTTTAAAATTCATGTGATATTTGTAGTTAGACTGTGATATGTTCTGAGAACAAAGTGCAACGGCAGGTCTGTCCAGATGGAATGGGCTCATTTCCATGAAAAGGTGACATTTGAGCTGAGATGTGAGGGGGAAGCAGGAGGTGACTGGGAAGACTTCCCAGCAGAGGGGAAATCTCCAAGGTCAGTGGGACTTTAGCTCAGTAGAATAACTCAGAAGAATCCAAGGTAGCTAGCTGGAGAACAGATAGGGCCCAAGGCTGAAGGAACATGGAGGTGGCATACCTGAATGCTCCTGGCATTACCGTGTCTCAGAGAGCAGTTCTCAAAGTGGGTTGTAATTCAAATAATTTTGGGAACATAAAAAATATTTCTGCCCTTCCCAGTTCTATGATTTAGTAGAACTGAGGTAGATCCCAGGAATTTGTATTTTTTAAAACTCCTCCCTTTATTCTGATATGCAATTCAATTTGGGAACTTCTGACCTAGGAGATTCGAGGAAAATGGAAAACACTGAGGTTAAGTGAAGCTTTGAATTCCTTCTCAGACCCTCAAGGTGTTAATTTGTTATATGAGAATAGGATTGCTTCTGCTGCACACATGAAACTTACATGTTATAAACCACTGTCACTTCAATAAAAAAAAAAATTTTAAAAATACCTGTTTAATGGGATCAGAACAGGGTTACACCTGATAATATCCACAAAGAACCAGCTCAGGGCCTTGGCATCTTGGTGCAAGCTCATTACACAGCGACTATAATTAAATCCAGGCCTCTGGTTCCTAAGAGGGCTATATTTAGAAGGAAGGATTATTTTTATCACTCTGCAAAATATCTGATTGTTTTTGGGAAACTCTGCATTGCACTCCTCCCAAACCCAGAACAATTCCAGTCCCTTCTACTCTCCATCCCTCGACCCCCAGAATGAAAGCTGGAGATTTAGGGTCAAGGCTGTTTTATATCTCTACCCCACCCCTGCCCCCAGCAATGCTCTATTCCAAGCTGGATGTATGTGTGAATAATCTTTTCCCTAAAATAGACAGCGGGCACGGGCTCTGTCCAGATTGGATTTCACCTCTTGTTTTCAAGGCTGTCAATCTGGCAACCAGTACTGAGGCTAAATTATCTTCTTGCAAATCTTAAATGATGAGAGGAAGGCCTTTGGGGTATGAATTCTTGGCATTGGAACAGTTATGTGGCAAAATCTCCAGATCTGAAAAATTGAGCAAGAGCTTTATTTGAACCACAACTATTTATTCTTGCAAAATCAGCATAGACTCTTGGACTGTTTCAGCGAGAAGGCAACACCAAGACCATGAAGTGCAAGAAATAAATACAGAGGAAGAAACGGGGACTCTTAGGTTATCATCAAAGTTACTTTCAGGTCTACTGTCCAGTGCCATTATTCTTAAAGGAGAAAACGAAAGAGAGTATAAATTAATAGGGAGTCAGGGGGGTGTGAGCGATGGGAGAGGAAGTGAAATGTCAAGGGGAAAATGGGAATGCTCCAGTCTAAGGGCTGCGTGTCACTTTCTCTCCCTGCTCCAGGCTTCTCCCTGATGGATAGTCTTCTCCATGACCATCCAGGTTTTTTCATGGTGGGTTTCTCTTCAACCCTATGTACAGCTTCCTTATTTATTCTCTCAAACACAGACACAAGTTGTGTCTATCAAACTTTACTGAAACCTTAAAGTGACATGAGAGGATTATAATGGGGTACAGGGGATCTTGAAAAATTGACTTTCAGAAGCCCCGGGGGAACTATCAACCACATTCAGCCATTAGGGGGCCCCCTACTGCCTAGGGCTCTCCCTGGCCCTATCATGCCTCATGTTGCATTGCTTCCACACCATGAGCGGGATCTTTAATACCAGTGTTTTTTTAGGTACAGGCTCAAGAAGACACTACTGATATTCAACCAAGTGCAGGTGTCCATCAGTTGGTGTTTTGCTTCTCTTTTTGCTCTGTGGAAATTATCTATAGATTTCCTCTATTTCGGCATGAAACATGATTTTATGAGAAGAAGAAAGCCAGTAAAGAAGGTCATAAGCTTCAAGTTGTGTTTTAGGAAGGGACATCTATTGAAAGTTTAATCAGGTCTAGGAAGCCCTCAGAAGAAAATTGGTATGTATACCTCACTGAAGTAAATTCTCCCACCCCGGTTTAAATCCAAATGGCATGTGTTGTATAGCTCTAGTATGAACAGGAAGCTTTCAGTGTATTTGGAAAAAGAAGCATGGACTCAAATCAGACCAGCCAAGGCCCAAGGGAAAGTACAAAGCCCTGCCTGGGGGTCATGGATAATAATCTCACAGGCTCCCCACTGACCTCAGATGGCTACCTGTCCGTATGGCTCTCTGGGGCTCAGACTGTTGAACAGGACTTCACACGACTTTCAAAGGTGTTTATGTGATGGCAGATATGGCCTATGAATAATTATAATCTAGATTCTAGCAAGACCTCCCTGCCCTTCCTGCTCAGGATCTGTCTCGCCTCAGTTTTACTCACTATACTTCACACAAAACTCAGTCCGTTCACACACTGCCTCCCTACAAAATTAAAACCCACTGGCAGGAAGCATGGCCTGAGTTAGCCACTGAGTAGTATCAATGGTAATGGGGCACCAATCAGCAACTCACCTTCACCAGTGGCACCACCCCTCCCCCCACTCAGGAGTAACTCAGACCTCTTGCCCTTTTCATTTCAGCCAGTCTTCCTGCTTGACCACATCTTTGGGACCTTACTCTCCTTCCCAGGAGGTGCATCAGGTGATTTCTTTCCAAAAACATAATATTTTCTCCAGGAGGAACCCTGAGGAATAAGGTTTCTCTGTCTCATTACAAAGTCATGACTGGGAGATTTGACAAAGGCCAAAGTTTTTGAAACCCAGAGATTTGATGGAATTTATATTAAAACCACAGGAGTAAGAAAAAGTTCATCCACAAAGAACCAAGAAACTTGGGGTTGGACCATTATTTATGAAAAAGTGCTGATCAAGAAATTGTAGCTGTGAACATGTTTCTCATATCACACTCTGTCAGACTGCATTTTGCTTAAGTTTCATTGAAGCCTGGGATAAAGGCCGGATTTCTTAACATGAAATTCAAGGAATAGCCTCTCATTTGAATACAAAGGTCATTTCCTCACAGCTTCTTGTTTTGCTTTCCTCTTTGAACATCTAGATTCTGCTGAGGAATTGGCTCTTGTGCCAAAAGTGCTTTTAGATCACCATTTATCACTTTCTTTAAATGCAAGGTTTAAAGTGCTCCCTCTCAGTGCTGGGACTGAGGCCACACAGGACGTAGTCTGTCATGAGTCCCTAGTGGTGTTGGTGGCACTGACAGCCTTCCTACCATTCAGCAATCTCTCTTCCATCTATCTCTCTTGCCCTCTCCTAATTTCCCACCACCCTCCAACTTTTATTCCTTCCAAAACAATTAAAGGCCAAGGGAACTTTTTAAAAACAACAAAAATGAAGTTCACTTCTAACACGCAAACTATTTCAAGGGTTTAGCAATTACTCATGATGTGAAAAATGTTGACACAGGAATTGAGCAGAATGCCCAACCATTTTTAACAGACTATGGAAGAACAGGTTTATCGCTGAATAAATTTATCCCTGAATATAATAATTATGATAGCTAATACTTATTAAGCAACATAATATTTTCATGAATTATTTCACATAATCTTATGAGGTAGGATTGCTATACTCATTTTACAGATAAGGACCTGAGGTTTGGAGAGAATAACTGACTTACCTCAAGCTTTATCAGAGAAACACATATCTGAGAAATTCCCAACCCAGATATCTGCCTCCAGTCCAGGGCCTTAGCTGGAGCTGTAGAACTATAGAGGTCAATGTCACATTGAAAAACTAATCCTGGTGTTTTTCTTAAGGAATTTGAAACAAAGACCTTGCTTTTCATTAAGTGGAGTTGCCAGTGTTTCTTAAGAGATCTTGTAAATTGTGTGAAGGTAAGAGAAAGGAGGACAACTGAGTCACTCATTTTTCTACTCAGGCCTGTACCATGATGAGAATTTGATTTAGGAAGATCATCTTAGCAGTGGTGTGGATGGGAGACTGAGTAAGGGCTGACTAGGGAGAACAATGAAATGGGACAGGATAGAGATCTGAACTAAGGTACAGTGAGACAGAGAGCAGTCTGAGATACAAAGAAAGGGGCAGCAACAGAAGTTGGAGATGAATTGGACAATAGGGGGTTGGGGTGGAGGAACTGGACAAGTGGAATTGTAACAGGGTGGTCCCCAGGAAAGGGGGAGGTTCCCTGCCCCACCCAAGGGAGGGTAGAGCTGAGGAGGAAGAGGAGAAGCAGAAGAAGAGACTGAGGAAGGAAGCAGGATGGATCCAGGAGACCTGGAGGAGGCACATGGAGCCTAGAGACACGTGAAGAAACTGCGCTTGTCTTTTGGTCATGGACTGGGTGACACAGATGTGGGTGAGACCCGTGGGGAGGTGACCATGGCAGCTTTTATCTTGATGTTGATTTTGCTCTTTTCCTTCCGGGCTTGTCCGGTTGTTTGTGACCCTTTTCTGTGGGTCCCCACTGGAAGGTGCTTTAGACTTGTGGCAGGCTTTGGGGCCTTGCTCTGGGCCAATCCCATTTGGATGGACTTTTACCCACGAGGGGCCGGGTAACTTTGGGTGCTTCATTTAGAAACTAGACTCTTTGCCTTTCCTGTATTGTTTCCTAGTTTTATTAAAGTTCCTTCCCATTAAAGTCTCCTATGTTTTGTGTTGATGCGGCGGATGGCAGAACCCGTTTAGAATAGGCAGGTTTGCGGGGTTTGGGCTGCCCCTCTCCCTGTCCTATAACAGAATCATGGAAATAAATTTTCAGTTCCCAAGTCCTATGGATTTTTCTTTGAAAATCTTTGTCTCCTACTTTCCCCTTCCTCATTCTGCAGGTAACCTGTCAGAGAAAAATATTACAAAAGATGAAAGAAAGGGTGTCCCTGGTGGCGCAAGGGGTTAAGATGCAGCGCTATGAAGTTATCTGCAGCCACTGCAGCATGAGTTTGATCCCCGGCCAGGGAGCTACCCACATGGCACAGCAGACCTCTCCTGACTTGCCCACTGCTCCCCTCAGCAGTGTATTTCATTAGATCTGCCAGTTCTGTTTCCCACTCTGTCTCTGGTGAATCCTCTCACCCCCCATGTCTCTGGCCTGTGCCCCAGTTCTTGTATGCATAAATAAATAAATCTTTTAAAAAATTAAAGAGAAAAAGTTACAATGAAGCGGTAATGTTGGATTAGAATTGTCAGTATTAGCTAGAGATCATCTTCACTCAAATGAAATTGATGAACAATAACCCAATAGGTTAGAATTAGGAGAAGTCTTTGAAAGGTAACTAGGTTTACATAGAAACAGGAAGGTGGAGTCTTCATGATGGGATTAGTGACTTTTCAGAAGGAAAAACTGGAATTTACCCTCAGAGGCCATATGAAGAAGGCAACGGTTTACATACCACCACCCTCACCAGAACAATGGACCTTGTTTTTAAATTTCCCAGCCTCCAAAACTTAAGAAATAAATGTTTATTCCTTAAGATGTCCAGTCTATATTTTTGTTTTATATACCTGATTAGGATACGTGGAATGGACTTCTAGTATGTCTGCCCACACTGCAGATCTGGGGTCCACAACTGCATGAGCCAATTCCTTAGAACAAAGATAGATGATAGGGAATCTGGTCTAGGCAGGCTTTCTGCTACCTGCAGGAAGCATTTGGGAGGCTTAAAGTAGGCTTATTACAATGGAAAGCTTTTCCATCTAAAGTCCAAAATCAAAAAGCAGGTGAAGGAGGTAGGGGAGCTCCATACCTCTGAGCTTATATGCAGTGAAAGGGCCTCAGACCCTCAATACATGGATACATCATCATTCATTCATTCAACAGCATTTGTGATCACAAGCATGGGAATACTTGATATATATTCAGAGCTGGGTTTTTGAAAAGGCAGATTCTGGGCTCTACTAGTTCTCAGTGATATAGCCCAGTATCTCACTTCCTACAGAGACAGTGAAGTAGACTTACATTCAAATCCTAGTCTCCCTATTAGCATTCGTGTTGCTTTGGGCAAGTTAGTTCAACTATCTGAGCTCTATTTCCCCACCTTCAACTCCCCTGCCAATTTCTACAACTTCGCATTAAAAACCACACAATCTCTTTCTCTACTGGCTATTTTGTGGTGAATCTCTTAGTTCTTTTTAGGTACTTCCTGAGTCATCCAGCCTGCTTTTTAAATTCATCTAAACCACAGAGGGCAATTCACAAACATCCAATGAGCAAGAGGTGGATGCAGCACAAATCAGGTGAGAGTGGAGTGTCAGGAACAGAACCCCCAGTGGCCTCAGTAGCACCCAGGGATGGCTGCCTGTAAGGCCAGTGCGGATGGTTATATTAGATATGCCTTCAGCATTGAGCAGACTTTAGGGGTCGGGGCTGAGCATTGCATAAGCTCAGCCCTGTCTGCTGTTGACATTGCAAATCGCAATACCATTGGCCTGGCCCTGTGCTTAACAAAGTTGGCTGTCAACCCCAGCTCCATTTGTCAATAATGTATAATCCACTTGGAAACCTGGGCAGGGGAGGCGGGCAGATCCAGCTTTCAGGCTACTGGTTTGCAGCTTGAAGGAAATTTCCCTTCAGCACGAATCGTTAGGGAATTGATAACAATCTATTGCCAAGGTAGCTATTCTTCCAAGATGGCCAAGCCGAGAAATTACACAGATAGTCAACAGTGACGTAATTTTGAACCCAGTGGCCATCTGGCATTAAGTCAAGAAGCACAGTCAAAGCCCATGCCTATTTTTTTTTCTTTGCTTGCAATTTTCCTAAGATCCCAGGCATGGGAACCTTGTCTGTACTCCTTGGCCCTTAAAGCCAGGGGAACAGCAGTATTTGTCATCATGCCTGGGAAAGAGAAGAGGTCTTTTGTGGAACAACTCGAGAAGGCGCCCATGCCAAAGTCCCACTCTTCCAGCTCTTGTCAATGCTCCCTGCCTAGAGGGGAGCCCAGAGAGCGGTCTGTCAGCTCTTTTCAGGACTGGGAAAGTCAGGCTTTCTGTCGCCTTGGCTGGGCAGAGGGACTCGGTTGTCAGCCCAGGATTTAGAGAGAGGAGCAAAGAAGGATGGGAAACTTCGGGCCTTTCACGGAGAGAATAAAAAACTGGGAGTTGAAGGAAAGCTTCACAGCCACTCTCCATGAAAAGCAGAGCCCAGTGAGGGTCACAGAGCTCCATGCCTAGGGCTCGAAAATGCTCAGGGCCACAAGGTCTGAGTCAACTGGGCATCCAGCCTGGTGTCTCTGCTGAACAAGCAGCTGGATCAGCCCCGCCTCTGCTGCTGGTTCCTCAGAGCAGCACTGTGATGCTCCTGACAAAACAGTAGATTCCTTCCCAACGCCTCTGTCTCCCCTATCCCACCTCCCCTACAGCTACCAAGGAGGTCTGCCTCCAGCACAGCTACCAGTCCGTCCTTTCCAGATCAAGTATGAATAAGTAACCAGATGCTTGGAAGAGCAATTCCAAACTTTTATTTAAGACTGTTGGTAGTAGAAAGAGAACAACTAGAGAGGTGAGGGGCTTGAAATCTGACCCTGAAACTTCCTCACACTTTTTACATCATTCAATTTTTCTGAGCTTCTTCACACTTTATATCACTTAATTTTTGAGCTCCAGTGACCTCATATGTAAAATAGAGATATAATATGCACCAAAGAAGGTTTTTGTAATTAATTGAAGCTCTACAGAGGCCATCAGCATTATTTCTGCCACACAGTGCCACCCAGTCTTAGACAGTTGCTTCTCTTCGGGATCTTCCATTTTTCTAGGCCCACCTCTCCCTGGATCCCTTCACTTTAGTCATTTGTTTCTGCCATATTTAAAGATCCTAGATAGAACTGTTTTCTGTCCCCAGTAAAGGCAGTTCCTCAAATGCTTGCTGAATACCTACTGTGTGCAGGCCCATGTTGAATGTTGGGGATGCAGAAACCAGCCAGCTGCAGTTCCCACCCTGGTCCCCCATCCCTCTTGTCTTCTACCACGGACGCTCAATGAAAGGCAGATAAGTAGATAAGTCAAGCACAGAGCAGAAACTTCACAGGGAAGAATGGGTCTTGGACCAGGTTTGGATATGGCTTGGGATAGTGAGATGGAGGGATTTGAAGTGCTTCATGATTGGAGAATTATCTAAATTCATCTGTTTTCCCAGCAGGAGCCAGTTTCCCTTCCCATGCCAGAGATCTGGGGGCCTGTGCTGGGAGCATGTGTTGCCCTGTTGAGCTCAATAATATGGAGCCAAGGCTTGATGGATAGGGTTTGATCCTGGGCCAAATT
This sequence comes from Talpa occidentalis, assembly GCF_014898055.3. Taxonomy (NCBI): domain Eukaryota; kingdom Metazoa; phylum Chordata; class Mammalia; order Eulipotyphla; family Talpidae; genus Talpa; species Talpa occidentalis. Next base: position 110,455,533 of record NW_026555331.1, on the reverse strand, counting down.
CCCAAGTAGCTGCCAGAACCTGAGTCTGGGATTCAGTGCACTCGATTTACTGAGGGGTAGTCCTAATACAAGGGTATTGAGGGAAGAAAGATAAGTAGGGGATGTAGCCTGAGATGGTGGAAGCTCAGTCTTCCCATGGGGACTCCAGATAAAGAATTTCTGCATGAGCACTATTTATAATAGCTAAGATATGGAAACAACCTGAAGGCCCAAAAACAGATGACTGAACAAGAAGATGTGCTGTATATACACAATGGAATACTACTCAGCAAGCAAAAAAGATAAACTCATGTCATTCACAGCAACATGGATGACATAGAAGGGATTATGCTCAGTGAAATAAGTCAGAAGGAAATATAAAAATATTGTATGGTTTCACCTATAGGAGGAATATAGGGAAGTCAAACAAAGTGTCCTGATGGGCTAAGGAAAATGCTGGAGTGAAGGGGCCAACTCTGGGCTCTCAGCAACCCATGCCCACTGCTGCTGGGCTACCATTGTGTCCAATTGGAGGTTTTGGGCCACAGAGTCTGAGTTGAAATCAAGTCTGGCAGGGGACAGCCACCCAGATACTGGATATACATATTACAATCAGAATCACAAATTAAGAGAGATCCTGAAAAATGCTGAAGAGTGTGTGTGTGTGTGTGTGTGTGTGTAAGAGAGAGAGAGGGAGAGAGAGAGGTGATAACAATATCATGAAGTGGTATGTATACCACTTCATGTGCCACCCTTTTATAATATAAACTTTATAAATATAACTTAATCTACTCAAAAACTCTATTCATAAACTCTATTTGTTTATGAAGAAACTGAAGCTCAGAGAGGTTAAGTTAGTTGCCCAAGTTGACACAGAAAGGATCAGAGCAGGAGTTCAACTTAGATCCACGTTCTTCTGGACTCAAGCTCTTAAACCCTTGCACACTGCCTTCTAAGATTTCCAGGTCTGTTTGGACAGGCAGCATTCAAAGTGGGCCTTGCATAGTAATGAGAATTCATCCAGATAGGGATGGTTGTGCAGAGGCCACAACAGGAGCTCAGCATGAACAAAACCTTGCGGCAGAAAATGCAAGTTGGAACGTATGTGAGGAGCAGGAAATATTCAGCACTGTAGATTGTGAACTTACCCTGGAAGGAAACGTTAGTGCCAGACTGTGGGAACCCTCACAGCTCCTCCCTATGGATGAATCCAAATGTCCTTTCATCAGAAGGCCATTCTGAGACCAGGACACAGGATATAGTGTTCAGAGTCTGCCATGGGAACATGATCTTCAGGAGATGAATAGCAGCCTCAAGTAATCTTCCCAGGTCCCACAGCTGGAGTCACTTTTTTAACATCATGTTTTTTCACCTGGCTTTCTAAAGCAAGTCTTGCTCTCTCCTCCCTGGTTTGGGATAGGCTTTTTGTTGGGTTCTTTGCGTCCAATCTCTCCTGTAATGCAGTAGTGATTTCAAGCAAAACCACTCTACATCATAAGATTCCTTTGTGGGGCCTCCCCAGTGGTGCAATGGTTGAGCGCTGGGCTGCGAAGCTGCCCGCAGCCTCTATAGCACCGGTTTGTTCCCTGGCCACCAGGTGAGGGTTCCACATGGTGCGCAGACCTCTCCTGCCTCCCGGTTGCTCCCCTCAGCAGTGTACTTCATCAGTCTGCCTGCTCTGCTCTCTGCTCTGGCTCTGGTGAATTCTCTCACCCTCCCGTGCTTCTGTATAAATAAATAAATAAATCTTTTAAAAAAAAAAAAGATTCCTTTGTGCATTTCCAGCCCCTTTCTTGAGGTGGTGTTTGCAGCAAGCACACTTGAGGGATGAGATTGTGCCTCCCTTCCTAAGATAAGCAGGCTGCTATCAGGTGGTAGCTCCCCATGCCCAGTGTTCCTTTCCTGTGTGCACCCTACTGGGGTCAGGGGAGCATGTCTATCTAGACCAATCTGCATGGCTCCTGTGGGCCTTGGGGTTCAAGGAACTATAGGCTGACATTCTGGATCCTGCTATTGCTGTGAGTAATGAAGTCTTTTGGTTAATGAAGTCTGGAGTTCCATAGTTTCTCCCAACAACCATGCAACTACGGCCAGTGTACTCATTAGTTCACAAGTAGGAAAAATCTCAACCCCTTCAGAGCCCTTGGCCTCTAGTATTAGTCACCACCACTTTCAGCTACCACAGCCCACCTCTATACCCACAAACATGTTGAAAATCCCTACCTCAGACTTTCTGACACCCAGAATATCCACACTTCTTTCCATCTGTCTCATTCTTTCCACTGTTAATGCCAAATACCACCTCATCGCTTTTCACTTACATCAGGTTCTGTTTAATAACTGCCTACCTCCAGCATCTGGTTGTTGGTGGTTCACGTAATCAAGTCTACACAGCCTTTGTGATCTACTTTCCAGATGTTATAGCCTATCTCTATGTTCCCTCACTACAGCAAAACCAAACCTTTTTCTCTTCCCAGAGTTCTTTCATGCTTTTCCGTCACTATCTTTGACTCAATCATCAAGATTTTGTTCCAAAGATTTCTTCCAATTAAGCTTCCCCTATGAGAGGCGGTCTAGCTGAGTCAGTTGGTTTGCCCCCTGTTCCCACTATGTGGCCCCTACACATCACAGAAAACAGCATTAACTAACACCCAAGTGCTGGCTGGCTTGTCTGCTCCTCCACACTGTGAATCCTGGGAGGCAAGAACTATATCTTGCTCATTCCAGTATCAGTGTTTAGCTGGGGTGGTGCCCAGAAATCTTTCTTAAAAAAAAAAAAAAAAAAAAAAAAACCCAACCATTGAATAAACGCCCATCCTCTGCTGTAGGGGCAGGATGGCCACAGAGCAGGTTTTTTATGATCTGAGCAGACCGGTAAAGGAGCGTCCTGGAGCCCTCAGTGACTTTCTCAGGCTTTTATTGAGCTTTACCTGTAGTGCAGCAAACAGGTACATAGCAGGCAGGGGTGCCAGGGGACCAGAAAGCCAGCAGGCCTCCAAGCACCCCTGCTTCACTCCATATTCTCCGGAGCTTTCTTTCTCCTGCCTCTGCTTCTCTTGGCAAATATATCAATACTGCAGTCATGGCCCACAGAGGTAAACAATACAACCTATAACAATGTAACAAAATGCAGGTGTCCCCCCACCCCCATCAGGCCTGCGATCTTAATGACCTGAGGCAGAAAAACCTGAAAATCACTTTCCCTACAAACTACCCCCTCGGGGCTTTCCGCCATACAGTCTACATACAAGTTATATACAATTTTCCCTTAACAAACATAAACACTGCAGCCATGGCCCACAAAAGAAAATAGAATACAACTGAATAATACAACAAACACAACAGAACACAAATAAGTCCAGGCAGGGCACCAACATAGTGGCAAAAGACAAAATTACTGGCACCAGCAGACCATCCACCACTTCTGTTGCCGAAGGCACAGCTCATACAAGGGAGGGGAACCACTCAGGCATCTGCTGTCACATACCAGGAGCTGTCAGGCTTCCTGGCCTTCTCTGCCTATGGTCTTGGCCACAAGCCACACACCGCATCCACCCCCAGGATGCACTCACTCTTGGATTGGCGATTCTGTACTCTGGGAGTAATTGCACAATCCTCAGAGTTTTCTGTCTGCGGTCACTCCAACACTCAGCTTTCATAGCCACCAATGCGACACGCAGACCCCTGCACTCAGGACAACCCATTACACAAGCACATGGGTCGGGGATCCGTGGTTACAAGCTCCACATGCGGGCTCTCTTGGGTCACCTCTTGGGCTGTGGGCTCCACCACAAGCCACGTTTCCCAGCCGTCCCCCAAGGACGGGTTCCTCAGCTCCTCACCCTCACTCGACAATGAGCAGGGCATCACCCACAGATGATTTAGAGACTCGCTGGCCTTCTATAGCATACTTAGGCTGCTTGACAACCTCTCAGGGCTTCCAATCTCATCACCAGCTTTTGCCTTTCTAAGTTGGCTTTTCTTACATCTCGTCTGCCCGGCTGCAGGGAACTTGGCGAGAGTGTAGCTCAACTATCCCACGCCGGGTAGGTTTATTACCGGTTCAAGCAGCCGTGTTGGTGTTTTCACGCTCTCTGCTGTTCGTCGCCGCACTCTGCCGCACTCCCCCACACTCCCCTGCACTCCTTTGAGGCGGGCACCACGCCGCGCCGGGCCACGCTACGCCGGGCCACGCTGCGCCAGGCCGTTTGGCTGAGTGCGCATGAGTGGTGGGAGGGGGGAAAAGCCTGAAGATTTTCCCTTTTACATACCCCATCCTCCCTCATCCTCTTGGGCTCTTCTCATGCCCCCTTCCTCTACTCTGGCCATTGCCTCTCCAGGCTGTGGCCCTAGGATTGCTGGGCAGTATACAGGCTGCTTTTGGCCACCAAGGCCCACTGGCCACCCTCAGATTCCCATCTCCTGGGGTGTACAAACAATACCATCCTCCCTCCAGGGTCCCCAAAACATAACATTACCCTGCCAGAGTTCCTCCGCCTTCTGGCAGGATTGTCAATCCAAGTCCATCCATTGTTCCTTGTGTCAGCACTGGCGAGCTCTGAATCGTGGTCCTTTCTTCCTCGACGATTCTGCTGCCTCAGGGGTCTTAGGCTGGTCCTCGTAGGCCATCTCCTCCTCCACTCAAGGTCTCATCCCGCAGCTCCCGGACCTTGTCCACCTCCTGTGCTCCTACAGTGTCTTTAGCTCTTCCCGCAGCTCCTGTTTTTGGTCACGACCTGTGCTGCCATGGCACATCCAGCATTGTCACAGGCTCACAGTATGCCACTCCTCAGTCCCTCCTGAAGTCTTCGGAAGGCTCCATACCTATTTGCTTCAAATCATCCTGCCAATTTACGTCAATTGTAGGGGCAGGATGGCCACAGAGCATGTTTTCTATGATCCGAGCAGACTGGTAAAGGAGAGTCCTGGAGCCCTTGGTGACTTTCTCAGGCTTTCATTGAGCTTTACCTCTAGTGCAGCAAACAGGTACATAGCAGGCAGGGGTGCCAGGGAGCCAGGAGGCTGGTGGACCTCCACGCCACCCCCGCCAAGTCTTCATTCTGTACTCTCTGGTGTTCTTTCTCCCTTTCTCTCTCCAATTCTTTCTCCTGCCTCTGCTTCTCTTGGCAAATATATCAATACTGCAGTCATGGTCCACAGAGGTAAACAGTACAACTTATAATATGTAACAAAATGCAGGTGCCCACCATCAGGCATGCAATCCTAATGGCGGGCGGGCAGAAAAGCCTGAAAATCACTTACCCTACACCTGCATAAATAATTTCTTTACTGCCTGTGGTAAAAATGAGCTCATTCTTTCAAATTCCTGTACGATTGGTTTCTTTTATGACAATATAGATGGGATGACAGTATTTCTCATATGCAAACTGTGAGGGTCAAGACCTCGTTGTTTTAGTTGATTTTAGGTCACCTTGGAGTTGAGCTTGAGCTTTATATATACAGTAGTTTAAATTCCCTGAAAACCTTATCCAAAGATGGTAAGAACTATGAAGAATGTTCAATTTTATTTGGGTTAATGAATGGAAATCCATTCAAATCTGAGCACATACTAATTTGCATGTTTATTTCTAATATAATAACCAAATCAATTACTTAGGAGAATCAAAGGGCACTTTTTCTCACTTCCCTCTATTTCTTCAGCATCTCTGAGCAGGTTTCAGGAGGTAAATTTATGTGAGATTCACAAATATTTATTGAGTGTCTAATAACTTCCCTGCCTCAGGACATGGCTGGTGTCCCAGGCAGTACATGGCAAGAAATGGAGCTCTGCTTTTATTTATACATCGGGACTGAGCAGTCTCTATGGCAGCATTGATGTGCAAGCTGCCAAGTAATTGATCAGAAAATCTGAGAATCCAATATAATCACAAATATATTGATGGGTGGATGGATGGATGATTTTTTAATAACTCATTTCAAATGCAGCTTATTCTACTATTTATCCACTCATCAGAACACATTTCTCCCAGAAGCAGTCCGAAATGTTCAGCTCAGGCTCAGGGAAGGACTCCCAATATCAGCAGTAATGAAGGCAGGAACTCTGCAACCACCCACCCAGCCAAGCTGCTTCCACACAACTAATCCTGTTTTGATGCCCTGAGAGAGCTGGGCTCCCTTGTCAAGTCACAATAAATCTCTTTCAAATTCTAGATTAGTTCCTTAAGAAAGAAAAACACAACTTCTCTGCTCTTTGGTCACTTCCAGATATGTAAGATGGAATGTAACAACATACTGAAGTTAGAGTCAGTCATTTTTCAGCATGCATCATTGTGAGTCCAGCAGGTTCTTTCCTCTGAGACCCAAGATCTGGAAGTAGCTGGTAAAATTTGGAAAATGGATGTTTCTATTAAGAGCAGTAGTGTTGTTCAGTGGTTAAAATGTGGTCCTTCATGTCAGACAGAGAAGAAGGCTAGTCCTACTTCTGCCACTTACCCATTGGGTGATCAAGGACATGCAAATAGCAGTTCATCTTTGAATGAATTTTCCTCATCCCTAAATCAGAAACAATGAAACTACCTCTCAGCATCATTACACTTTGTCCATGTGATGCTTTCTACCCCACTTGGAAATGCTTTTTTTCTTGATATACTCAACAATGTGTGCCTTTCCCTGACACAAGAAATGTGTTCTGACATTTGATTAGTGTTCCTGTCAGACTCCTTTACCAAACAGAGTAAGTACCTGGCCCTGCCATATTATCTCTATAAGGTAGAGAGATATTTTCTCTTTCCTCCCATCACTAGTCAGCTGAAGTTAATTTTTTTTTACTCAGATTTCCCCCTTTCTCTACCCCCACAAAGAAAGTTGAGTCTTTAGGACTCTCCTAGGAGTTTGGACTGGGTGGTAAGCTTGGACAAAGTAATGCTGGTATGCTTGCAAAAAGAGAAGGAAAGGTAGAGAGATGAAAAAGAGGGCAATAAAGAAGCCTGTGCACCCAAGATTCTCTGAAATTGCTTTGCAATAAATGATGTTTGCACCCATTGCAAAATGAGTGTTTGCAGTAACATTGGAACCAGGCAGCAAGAAACAGGCCCTGAACTGTAGGAAGAAAGAAGATAGCGCATGGACAGAGAGGCTAGGTTAAGTTTCATGACAAAAGGTAACAGGGAGGAGAAGGAAAAGGGTGAGAGGGAAGTCAGACCAGCTGGACTTCAGGAAGAGCTGAGAGGGACCTTGGTAAGGGGTGTGTATTATCTGTTAGAAAATAAACAAGAGATCTTGGGAGGGTTATGATTAATCCCCACTAATATTTCTTAAAAGATGCAAACCAAAAATTAGATGTCGGTTTTAGTTAAGCTTAATTAATTTTATATTACATATTTTAAAATGTTTCTCGGTACATAAACTGAGCCAAATAGAGTCCCCACATGTGTCTGTGTTACAACCATATCTTCAGAGCTTAGGATGGTATCTGATTCGTTCTAGGTCTTTCAACTTGAGGTTGGACTACATGCTCGAGCAGTAACTGGGAAAATACTTTAATAGTGTTTCTCAGTGTCTGAGCTGCTCTTTTCATCTTAGCCACAGTGATGCCACAACACGGGGAACTGTCGTACAAAGGTGCAGATTTTTAGAGGAACAGACTCAGTTCAACAATAACTTTAGGGGTATATTTTTAGCTCTCATTAATCCCTGCAATCTCCCTATTACATGACAGTGACTTCTTTAGCTACATTTAATCTAAATGAAGACTTTCAGATTCTCTTGCCTAGGAGTTCCAGCTGGGGACTAAGGCATTAGTCCCAGCCTGGGTGGTCAGCTCGTACAAAGCAATGATAATGTGCTTATGAAAAGAGAAGGAAATGTGGCAAGATGAAAGAGAGGACAATAAACAAACCTGTGCAACCAAGTTTCTCTGAAATTGCTTTCCAATGTCCATTTTGACTGAAGCTAGTTTGAGACAGTTCTATTAACTACACCCAAAATAAACTTGACCAAGTTTACATCAGTGACATGAACCACAGTTCCTTAGCACAGCCAATTGTCCTGACATCAGCTTTGTCCCCATGCCCTGGGAAAACAAGAAAGTGTAGGGAAAGCACCACAGACTCACAGAGGAAGGAGAGAGATGAGATGACCATCTTTTAGGCGATTCTGGTGCCTCCTGCCATAACTGGTCTACTGGAAGAGAGAGGAAGTAAGAGCCCACACAGCTTCCATCTGCCCTGGCACCAGTGACAAGAATCTTCTGCCAAATAGCAGATCAGCAGAATAAGCAGAGGGTTAAGTAATTTCTTTCTTGGCAGCTGACAAACACTTTTGGAGAATGTTAACAATAACCATGCACAAAAATAAAATTCGACATTAGCTTTACCCTCAGGAAAACCGAAAGGTAAATGCATGGAAACTCAAAGATGAAAATGCATAAGCTTTGAAGAGAAAGCTTTCTGAGGAATCAATAAAAAAAATGCCAGTGTTACCTAATTGCTTTTTTTTTTTAAGTCAGGAGAACAATCTATTTTTTGCAACAAGTTTTTATTCTTATCTGATATAAAAAGAAAATCACTACCCCCTCATAATTCTGCATACCCATGTTCTGGGTGATCCCATCCTTGAAGGCCTGGGGGGCTGGGAACCCAAGGATAGGCCCATCATGAACACCTCACAGTTCTTGTGGGAAAGCAACTTAGAGGTCCTCAGTGATGTGCCCCACCCCCATCACTTCCAGAGAAGACCCAAATGTAACTGTCATATTAAATTTGACATGATTATATGCAGAATTCTAAAAAGAAGATGAAAAAATGATAATAACAATCTATTTTTAAGATTTATTATTCTTTGAAAAATGTTGGAGAAAGAAAAAGTTTCTGCTTAGTTATTCAGATTTCGCCTGTGCAGCGCCGAGATGTTCATAAACTGTAAATGTGTGGAATGTGATGTGTGGCCAGCACAGTGATCTCAGCAATTTATGCTCTAGTATCTCTCTTCCCTTAATGTCCCTTCACCTTTCTGCTTAAAGGAAAATGATAAGTCTCTTCTGAACACAAATTTGGTATCTACTTTTCATTTTGATTTCTCTCTCCCTGTTGTCTCCATATATACGGAATCTCTGCCAAGCATTCCTTCACTTCCCCAAAGGAAAGTGCCCGGGACACTAGTGACAACCATGAAGCAAATATTATAGGAGTAACTAATTGGGATGCCCAGGCTAGATACTGTGCATAAAGTGGTTGAAGACACACTGTAATCCCTCAAAAATAACAATAAATAAATCTTAATTTATTTGCTGCCTAATAAATCATAGTTTTAATTTCCCCTTTGATCTGAAGATGTGTATGCATGTTTGTGTATTGTAGTTCAAAAGACATGATAAAGAAGTGAAAAGAAAACCCATAGGATGGCACAAAATATTTTCAATTTATATAGCTGATAAAGCACTTATGAAGAAATAAATATATGAAGAAATAAATTAAAGAATCAAATGACCCAGTTAAAACAAATAAGCAGAGCATCTGAACAAAGAAGATATACAAATAGCCCCAAATATGAAAAAGTGTTCAATATTACTATGGCATTAAGGACAAGGGACTCAAAACCACAATGAGCTACCACTCCCCACCCACTAAGGTGGTTAAAATAGGCAATAACAGATGTTGGCAGAAATGTGGAGAAATGAGCCCTCATAGACATGCAAATATAAAATGGTCCAGTTACTTTGGAAAACAGTCTGACAATTCTTCAAAAGATCTAATATAGTTACCTATGAACCATCTGAAATAAATGTCCACACAAAAATTTGTCTGGAAATGTTCTTAGCAGTATTATTCAAATAGCCAAAAACTGAAGAAAACCTAAATGTCCATCAGCTTATGTATGGATATACAAAATGTTGTATATTTATACAGTGGAATTTGTCAATTAGAAGGATGCATTCTGTAGCCTCTCTATGCACCCTATGTGGCCTCTCTCTGCACCTGTGCATGTATGGTTTTTCTGTGCACCCATTGTGTGTGTGTGTGTGTACCATTTGGAAAAGGCACTCCAGCATGACTGTCTTAAGACAATGGCCGACATCACAAGGCAGCTGGGGAAGCATAGGTAGCCATTGACTGATTCTATGACCATGGTCTGAGGTGGTCTGGGAGTAGCTCAGAGGTTACATCAAGTACCTGCACAGCAAGTCCTCTCTGTATATGTGGCTGACATATCTCCTCTATCTCCCCATAAAAAATGATTATCCTTTGTCTGCCCTGGACCCTGTTCCTCCTGCTCATTATCACATAATCAATTGCTCTTGTTTATTACTGCTAATAAATAGCAAGAGTCTTGCCTTGCAAACCTGCTCCATGACTCTTTCTTCAGTGTGTCTCTGGGGATGCGCTGGCACATTCCCTACTCAACACAGTCTATAACTTGGATGAAACTTGAAAACATTACGCTAAGTTAAAGAAGCCAGTCACAAAGCAAGACAAAATGCATGATTCCATTTATATGAAATCCATGGAGACTTGTGGTTGCATGGAGCTGGAAGTGAGTATTGGTAGAAAAGGAGAATGACTTAATAAATTCAAGGTTTCTTTTTGGGATGATGAAAATGTTCTAAAATTGATTGTGGTAACTGTTGCATAGTTCTGTGAATATTCTGAAAACCACTGAATGGTATGCTTCAAATCAATGAATTGTATAACATGCTTATTACCAAAAAATTTAAGTGAGGTGTTACTATAAGATTTGTAAGCAGTTAGATGTTTTTGTTTAAATTTTTGACATTGACCTCCAGTATTATCTCATTGTGGTAAAAGAATATTACCAAAACAATTTCTTTGATATTAAGATTTTTGTTTAGTCATTTTTGTCAGTTTTATTAATCTTTTTATAGGGTTTGAGACATGTGTGTATGTGTATTAGTATATTAATTTAATATATTATTGAGCACTTAAATGTGCCAGGTACTATGCTATATACTTCACCCACAAGAGCTTCAGTCTTAACATTTTTTTTAGGGTTCTGTCTCCATCCTCAGGTGTAAATCCTAAGCTCATGAATGGGGGTTCCTGACCCTCAGAAGTCTGTTCTGCCATTCTGTTACAATGTCTTTTCTTAAATTGTTTTTCTTTATGTGAATTTCTTTTCCTTGGACAAGAACTTGCCATCATTTTTCTCCTTATCACCAGTCCAACTAAATAGTTAAGAAAATATTCTGTGAACATTTCTTTTTTCTCGCATTATTATTTCAATTGGGCAGTTAAAACTTGACTAATAAATCTAGGACATAGAAAACTCAGAAAATAGCAAAATTATTCTCAAAAGGACATAAAAGATGTGAACAAAATGAAAGACCATGGGGCTGAATAAAAAGATTGAATACAGTAAGCCTAGAAAATCCTCCTCTCCACTCCCAGTTATTCCAGATCATGCAATCAACATAATTGTAATAAAAATTCATATGGGATTTTAAAAACTTGTCTAAATAATACTAAAATTCATCAGGAAAAAAAGAACATCATTTGAATAGATAGCATTATTTGTCAAAACTAGAATAATAAGATCTTGTTCTATATATTAAACATTATAAAGTCATGCTAAAGCTGTAAGAAAGTAGAGGTACAGAATCTGATATCTAACTCCAAAGAACAAAATAGATGCCAGTGGGGAAAAAAAAGCAACAATTGAAAATCTGACGAAAGTGTCATTTAAATGAAGAAAGAGATTTTTGATTAATGAATGAGGCCTGGATGATTGGTTAATTATTTTGCTAAATTTTAAAACTTCTATAAATTAAAAATACTATAAACAAATTTAAAAACAAACTTTAAATTGGGAGAATTTTACTATAAACATGATACATGATAGATAGCAGTGTGTTTCAGTCAATCTGCCTGTTCTGTTCCCCACTCTGTCTCTGGTGAATCCTCTCCCCCCATACCTCTGGCCTGTACCCCAGCTCTTGTATGCATAAATAAATAAATCTTTTAAAAAAATAAAAATTAAAATAATGTTGGAGAATAAAATTTTTTTTTCAATATGTGAGTCTTCCAAAATATGTTGCCCAGAGGGCTATGTTGAGAGGAATTCTGTGGTCATATCTGGGTTGGGCCACTGTCATTATTGATCGGTTATTTTCCATTTCCATGGTAGATGGACCCATGACATGGTAAAATTTCTATTTTTGTTAAATGAAATTATGTGAATATATACATTAGCAAATACGAAAATACCTCTTGATATGCTATAATAAGAAGGGATTGTCAACTGTTGGTAGGAATGTAAAATGATGTAGCCACAATGGAAAACAGTAGGGAGGTTCTTCAAAAAATTAAAAACAGAACTACACAATATAATCCCAGTAATCCCATTTCTGGGAATTTACCTAGAACACTTACATTGAAAAAATAAATGCATTCCTTTGTTCATTACAGCATTACTCACAATAGCCAAGATTTGAAAACAATTTAAGTGCCTCATTATGGATAAATGGATTAAGAAAAGATATTTATGCACAATGATACTACTCTGCCATAAAAAGATATCTTGCCATTTGCAACAATATGGCTGGATCTTGAGGGGAATATACTAAATGAAATAAATTAGAAGAAGAAAGACGAATACAAAATGATTTCACTAATTTTTGTTGAATGTGGGGGAAAAAAAAGCAATTGAACAAACAAAACAAAAACAAACCCTTGAACTCTAACAACAGAATATGGTTACCAATGGGGAAGGAAAGGCAAAGAAATAGATAGAGGGGGGTCCATTTGCTGGTGGTAGATGATGGCTTGACATTTGTTAGTGGGCATGACTTGTAGTTGCTAAAGTAAGAAACTGCATGTTTGAAACCTATGCATGTGTTGTAAATTGATGTTACCTCAATAAAAAGAAAAAAATAAAAAGGGCACTTCACCTTGATGATATTCTTTCAAATCAATAAACCAAACCTAGTCATGAGAAAAACCTCAGATAAATCCAAGTTGAGGTACATCCTTACAAAAAACCTGATCAATGTTCTTCAAAAGTTCATGGTCATGAAAAACAAGCAAAGATTGAAAACCTTTCACAGATTGGAGACTTGGATTGGATGCAATGTGGTATCCTGAATGTTGTTCTGAAACAGCAAAAGAGTATTAATGGTCTAACTGATGAAATCCAAATAAAACATATAGCTAAGTTTATGGTATTATACCAGTGTGAATTTCTTAGTTTTGACAAATGTACCATGGTTATTAAGGTGTAAACTTTTCTGGAAGCTGGATGAAGGGTATATGGGGACTCTATAAATACAAATAATCTAAAATTATTACAAGATTTTGTGAAGTTAAATGAGGGGAATACATAAAAATGAACCGATATACAATGTTTATTGAAGCTTTATTTACAATAACTCTCAGCAACCTACATGCCCACTGATAGGAGGGTTAAAGTCAAGAAGGCATGGCATATCCATAAAATGGAATATTATTCAGTCACGAGGAAAGATGAAGTGATGCCATTTATAGCAAAATGAAAGGAGTTCAAGGGAATTATGCTTAGTAAGGCAAGTTGTAATGAAAGAAAATTTTTATAAAAACTAGCAGACACTCATAAACAAAGTGAAACTTCAGAGGTTAAGAGAGAGGGGATGGAAGGTATGGAACAGTGGTGGGAAAATATGTTTGATTCTCAGAAGTAAAAAAAAGCTAACTTTTAAATACCAGTTTTGTTGGGAAAAAATATTTATATAAAAATGTGTTTTTTGATGATCAAAGTGAAAGAAATTTTCATTAGAATATATTAAAGGAAATGGTCTGGAAGTTTGAAGACTGAAGGTGATTATGTGGACAAGATAAATGTAAGCTATTCTAAGAGGCCATTTGGTAGTGAAGACAAGCTCCCCTCAGCAGTGCACTTTGGTCAATCTGCCTGTTCTGTTCCCCACTCTATCTCTGGTGGATACTCTCACCCCCCGCAGCTCTGGCCTATACCCCAGCTCTTGTATGCATAAACAAATAAATCTTTAAAAAAAAAAATGCAGTCAGTGTTTTTTTTTAAAAAAGATGTATCCATAGGAAAACACTAATAAATGTTAGGCAAGGCAGTGATAAGATGATTTTACTTCTATTTCCTCCATTTCTCAATTTCCCTCCAAAATATAATATATATAGTATATATTATATATATATATAATGTGAACTGTAATAAATGTGTCAGTGATAGATAAAAAGTTTATTAGATAGTCAAAAGGGAGAGTTCAAACCCACTTAGTGGTCCAATGAATGGATTCTATTCTGTAAGAACAGCTCCAACTATCACAAGTTTAAATTTAGTTTATATAGGTAGGAGCAGTGAGTCATCAACATTAAAAATAAAATTATTCTTGATGGGAGTGTTACAGGGCGGGGAGAGGGGCAGCCCAAACCCCACAAACCTGCCTATTCTATATAGGGTTCTGCCATCCACCGCATTAACACAAAACATGAGACTTTAATGGGAAGGAACTTTAACACAATTAGGAAACAATATAGAAAAGGCAAAGAATCTAGTTTCTAAATGAAGCACCCAAAGTTACCCGTCCCCTCGTGGGTAAAAGTCCATTCAAATGGGATTGGCCCAGAGCAAGGCCCCAAAGCCTGCCACAAGTCTAAAGCGTCTTCCACTGGGGACCCACAGAAAAGGGTCAGAAGCAACCAGACAAGCCCGGAAGGAAAAGAGCAAAATCAAAATCAAAATAAAAGCCGCCATTGTCACCTCCCCTCGGATCTCTCACCCACATCTGTGTCACCCAGTCCACGACCAAAAGGCAAGCTCAGTTTCTTCACATGTCTCTTGGCTTCACGTGCCTCCTCCAGGTCTCCTTCTGTCTCCATCCTGCTTCCTTCCTCAGTCTCCTCTGCAGCTTCTTCTCTCCCTGCTCAGCTCCACCCTCCATTTGGGTGGGGCAGGGAACCTGGAACCTCCCCCTTTCCTGGGGACCACCCTGTTATAGGAGGACTTCTGGTTGTAAGCTATTTTTACTTCAAGGTATATTGATGCCATCTATGTATAGAGAAAGGCAATAGCAAGGTTAATTTCTTCCAAAGAATGCTCTATGGAGATACAAAGACTGGGTATCCATTGTTTAAATATTCTTTATCCAGCTCCTTGGTGGTTACTGGAGGCTGAGGCTATCTGCACCCAGTTAGCAGATTTTGCATAGCTGTTTCAAGTCTATGCAGATGGTTTTTCCCCTGTCTGCTAGAGCAGAGGGGGGCCATTTCCAGAACATTTTACAGTATGATCACAGCAGTAGTAATTGTTTTTAAAAGTAAACACTATTTTAAAAATTCATATTAAAAAAGTGACCTACCATCCAGTTTTTGGATTTGGAAAAGGCCAGAAGGTCACACCCATATAATCCTGTCTAGAGCTGAAAGAAAAATGAGATGTAGCCTGAGAAAGAAAGCAGAGCGCTTTCCAGGAAATTGGAGCATTGGAATGCAAAGTGCGTTCAAGATCCAGCTCTACAGGAGGACACAAAGGCCTTCAGAACTTTGGCAGTAAGTGTACTCACACCCCGTGTGACTGAGAAAAGCAAAAGCATCTCTGCTGGGGCAGCCACCTCTCTGCGTTCTCCCTGCTGCTGACAGCCAGGAGACAGAAAACGTTTTTTTCAGGTCAGATGGCAGGTTGCCAATCTCTGGAACAAGAACCGCAGAAATGTAGTCTGGCTGCCTGGTGTGAACAGGGAAGGTGGGAGGTGGTGGGTGAGGTAGCACTCTTATCTGATAATTTTGGAGAGGTGTTGGATTCAGTGAGTGGGGTCCTTCAGTTATCTCTGTGAAAAAATTCACCAGAGCTCCCCTTTTAGCAGCACATGGCAATTTTCCCCAAGAGGCAGAGATGTTTAGTTATATCAGAAAGGGCAAGTTTGTTACAGGACAAACTGAGGAGTACCCTAGGAGATCCTCAGCCTGCGTACTTTAAATGGGTTCTGCCATCCACTGCTGGCAAGGGAGAAACCCACATGGCACAGCAGACCTCTCCTGACTTGCCCGCTGCTCCCCTCAGCAGTGTATTTCAGTCAGTCTGCCTATTCTGTTCCCCACTCTGTCTCTGGTGAATCCTCTCACCCCCCACGCCTCCGGCCTGTTACCCCAGTTTTTGTATGCATAAATAAATAAACCTTTAAAAAAAGAAAGATAAAACAAACTAGTGCAGTGAGACCTTCAATAGAAAAGAACTTTAATAGAATTAGTATCCAAGAAAGAGAAGAGAAATAATATAGTTTCCAAATGAAGCACCAAATTCATCCATTCCCTTTGGGGTAAATGCCCAGCCAAACACAGTTGGTCCAATGAAGGGCCACTAAAGTCCGAAATCCTGCCACAAGTCTAAGGCACCTTCTGGTGGGGAACTGAAGGAAAAGAGCAGAAGGGACCAGGCAAGTCTGGAAGGAAAAGAACAAAATAAAAGAACAAGATAAAGGGGCCTCCCTGGTGGTGTGAAGCTGTCCACAGCCTCTGCAGTGTCAGTTCGATTCCCTCCGGCTGTGGAGCTACCCACATTGTTATAGGACAGGGAGAGGGGCAGCCCAAAACCCCGCAAACCTGCCTATTCTAAATGGGTTCTGCCATCCGCCGCATCAACACAAAACATATGAGACTTTAATGGGAAGGAACTTTAATTAAACTAGGAAACAACACAGGTAAGGCAAAGAGTCTAGTTTCTAAATGAAGCACCCAAAGTTACCCATCCCCTCGTGGGTAAAAGTCCATCCATATGGGATCGGCCCAGAGCAAGGCCCCAAGGCCTGCCACAAGTCTAAAGCATCCTCCAGTGGGGACCCACAGAAAAGGGTCACAAACAACCAGACAAGCCCGGAAGGAAAAGAGCAAAATCAACATCAAGATAAAAGCTGCCATTGTCACCTCCCCACGGGTCTCACCCACATCTGTGTCACCCAGTCCACGACCAAAAGACAAGCACAGTTTCTTTACGTGTCTCTAGGCTCCATGTGCCTCCTCCAGGTCTCCTGGCTCCATCCTGCTTCCTTCCTCCGTCTCTTCCTGCAGTTTCTTCTCTTGCTGCTCAGCTCCACCCTCCCTTGGGTGGGGCAGGGAACCTCCCCCTTTCCTGGGGACCACCCTGTTGCAACATGGCTAGCAGACCTCTCCCGTCTCGCCTGCTGCTCCCCTCAGCAGTGTATTTCGTCAGTCTGCCTGTTCTGTTCTCCACTCTGCCTTTGGTGAATCCTCTCACCCTCCTGCACATCTGGCCTGTACCCTGGTTCTAGTATAAAAAAAAAGAACAAGATAAAGACTCTCATCGTCAGCCTCCCCACTGGTCTCTCACCTACATCTGTTCCAAGTGTCTCCTTCCATGTTCCCCATGTCTCTGATACAAGTCCAAATCTAACAAGCAAGCGCAGTTTCTCCAAGTCTTTCTGCTCCATGTGCCTCCATCTGGTCTTCCTTTCTGCTCCTTTTCCCTTTCTCCTAACTTCTCAATGCTCAGCTCTACCCTTCCTTGGGTGGGGCAGGGAACATGGAACCCCTCCTTTCTATAGCTAGCACACTGTTACAGGTTTATTATATTAAAAAAAGGAAAGGAAAAAAAAATGAACCCTTGCACAGACACAAGCGGGCACAAAGAGCTGCCGCTACTGCTTTGCAAAGGGAAGTTTTGTGAACAGAAACACCTACATGGTCACAGGCAGGCAAGAGAGCTGTGTTTTGTCAGGGCAGAAATTGTACTTATACAGTGTTCTTTTGGGGAGGGGAGGGGTTCAACCCATTGTGCACTTGTTATCTATTGTTAATTACTTCTAGGGTGTGACTAGGTTGATTTGTAAGAACCTGTGATTCTCCACAATGGCTCTCCATTTCCATCTCTCCACCTCTGGTCTGTGCCTTGGGATACTTTATATAGCAATTGTAACAGGGTGGTCCCAGGAAAGGGGGAGTTTCCCTGCCCCTCCCAAGGAAGGGTGGAGCTGAGCAGGAAGAGGAGAAGCTGCAGAAGAGACTGAGGAAGGAAACAGGATGGAGTCAGGAGACCTGGAGGAGGCGCATGGAGCCTAGAGACACGTGAAGAAACTGCGCTTGTCTTTTGGTCGTGGACTGGGTGACACAGATGTGGGTGAGACCCGTGGGGAGGTGACAATGGCAGCTTTTATCTTGATGTTGATTTTGCTCTTTTCCTTCTGGGCTTGTCCGGTTGTTTGTGACCCTTTGCTGTGGGTCCCCACTGGAAGATGCTTTAGACTTGTGGCAGGCTTTGGGGCCTTGCTCTGGGCCAATCCCATTTGGATGGACTTTTACCCACGAGGGGACGGGTAACTTTGGGTGCTTCATTTAGAAACTAGACTCTTTGCCTTTCCTGTATTGTTTCCTAGTTTTATTAAAGTTCCTTCCCATTAAAGTCTCCTATGTTTTGTGTTGATGCGGCGGATGGCAGAACCCATGTAGAATAGGCAGGTTTGCGGGGTTTGGGCTGCCCCTCTTCCTGTCCTATAACACAACCAGATACTAAAGCAGTTGAGCCCAAGGATTTTTCATTTCTATAACTGGTTTAACATCTATATTAATCATTTCTACCCTCACTTCCAGTTTCTTGTCTTGTGATGCCTCCATTCTAAATTTTCTACTCAGGAAATTCTACTCATATCTGTTGTGGGGAGAAGATGGGTTGAGGCCAGAGGTGCAGGGGGTGAAAAAATTCACCAGAGACAGCATGGAGAACAGAAAGGGGGATTTATTGAAATACACTGCTAAGAGAAGCAAGAGGTGAAACAGGAGAGGTCTGCTGGTGAAAAAGGAATTGGGTCTCCCTTTTATAACCAGTTTTTGCAGGCTTTTCATGACTGGGGAGTCAAGTCGGGCCAGTTAGTGCAGGAATGTCTGGTCTTGGGGATTGGCCTTTGTCACAGAATGTGTTCCAGCCCTGCTTCCTGCTTTCAGGGTCAAGGTGATCAGTTCCACAGGCCTGATTCCCATAGCAACCTTATCAATTCCCTTTTATCTATTTAAGCCTCCCAAAACTTCCTGCTGAGCAAGGGGGTGGGGCCCTAGATTTTAATCTTATTAAATAATACCCCAACAATATCTACTGGGGAGGATGACATGCCAGGTTGCATCACAAAGGTAAGTGGAGGGTGGTACAGAAGCAGGTTTGCCTTCACACAGCAGTGAAAGACTCAGAAGAAACCAGACAGCGGAGAGCAAGCTTAGTGGGCAAAATTTATCTTCCCCACCTTCCAAGGTCTTGATGAGGCCAATGGACTAGGGGAAAATTATCACATGACCCGTCTGATCTCCTAACTTTTAACCACCCAGAGAACACAGAGATTGAATTTCCTAGCAGTCACCCAGAAATCTATACCCAGGAAATTTGGCAAATTTGATAGAAGTGATGCTGAGTCATAGCTTCCTTTACTTAACACACTCATTCTGAAAAACAATGTTTATTGAGCATGGATTGTACTAGATTACAGCAATCCCAAAGTGCCCTCCACAGGCAAGTTAAGAAATGGAGACAGCAGACCATAGTGGGATTCTGGAAGAAAAGGAGCTCTATCTAGGAGCATTACAGCAAAAAGCGTGCTGAGTCCATAGCTTGGAGCGATCCACAGAGGCTTCACATTTAACATGATGTGGTCTCAGCTTTTCCAGATTCACCAACTTTATTCCTTAAAAGAAAAAAAAAAAAAGCTATAACAAAAGGAGAGGTCTTTTTTCAGATTCATAAGCAAAGTTCAGCTTTCAGAAACTTTTGTAGTTCTGTGGAAGTGTGGTATAAGGGACAAAGGTTCCTTAAACAAGAAAGAATGAGTCTTTCTTGTTTACATGTTAAAATTACAAGTTTAGGTGGCAGGACTCCTGGAAGTGAGGAAACTTAGTGTAAGTTTTCTCCCTTCCCAAAACCCTAGTTTCCTCTTTCATATAGGGAGGTGACCATAGCTCCTATCTTATGGGGTCGCTACAAGGACAAAATAGCTCATATGTATGATTTCTTTAGCACTGTTAGGGGGAAAGGATGTTCTGAGCGGATCCCATACAGGCTTTGTGGACTCCACCCCCACTCCAGACCAAAGCCATCAAGACACTGGGAAAGACAAATCCCAACACCACCAAAGGGAAGGTGGCTGGGCCCTGAAGGTGGAGTTAAGCAGCCAGGTTGGGTATAAAAACCAGACATGTGGGCCTTGGGGCGCTCGCTCTCTCGCTCGCCTCCTGGCTTCACGGCTCCTGGCTTGCGGCCAGCTCTCAGAGTGACATTTGGGCTTCCAGATTGGCGGATCAGGTAGGACGCATTTAAAACTTTGTCACCCACTTTTCTCCCTGAGTTGTACATTTCCCCATTTGCCCTTCCCTTGTAAATAAACCTTTTATTAACCTTTCGTGTGTGCCTGCAGTAGAGTATTGATAAGTCCTTTTAAGCGCGTGGGTGAGGACGCACAGTCAGGCACCCCGTTTTGTATCAGGGCTGCCCTGTAACAGCACGAGCCTGGAACATATCAGAACTCAACAAATGTTATATATTAATTCAATTCTGAAGCGCTATGACCTATTGGTATGGTAAATTCTATCAACATAAACTATAAATAATTTTACCAAATGAAAATGTGACCATGTTCCAGTATGCAGTAATTCTCACCTTATTAAAAATACATTATTAAATATTTCCTTAAAGTTTTTAAAATTCATATTTGCTCTGTATTTGGGGCTTCGTTTACTGCCAGCTAGTAGGTAGGATCTGCTACCAAAGGTGTATAAAACTTTTTTTTTAAAGATTTATTGATGCATACAAGAGCTGGGGTACAGATCAGAGGTGTGGGGGGTGAGAGGATTCCCCAGAGACAGAGCAGGAACAGAACAGGCAGATTGACCAAAGCACACTGCTGAGGGGAGCAGTGGGAGAGACAGGAGAGGTCTGCTGCGCCATGTGGGATTCTTGCTGGCCGGCTGGGATCAAACCCATGCTGCAGAGGCTGCAGACAGCTTCACAGCACTGTGCTCAACCCGCTGCACCACTGGGGAGGCCCAGGTGTATAAAACTTCTTGAAAAGAAACTTGGCTTTTGTCCATTCTGCCTATTGCCTGAGGATTTCCTTGTGTTATGTGGCATAGCCATCATTACTCCGTGTAGTAAGTCAAGGAACTTTAGGACTCCTTCATCAGCATTGAATGTGCCTAAACAGATCACCCCAAGATTTGTAGAACTTGTCTTCTCAAGATGTCCTGCTCAGTCATGTGGATTATTTTGAGTTTAGAACAATGAAAGCCCTAGAGGCTGAGAAAAAAGCTTTTGTCCTTGCCTGAGTCTTTTTCTTCCCTCATCTGAGAAGATATTGTGACTCCATAAGCTTTTACTCTTGCCCTAGTCAAGGAAGCAATGGCTGCTCTCCTTCCTTTTATGACCTAGAAGAATGTACTCTGGAAGGTACCATCCAGGTGCAGATTTATCTGTAAACATGTCTTCTTATCTAAGAATCTCATCTTTATTCTGAGAGTAAAGGTGAAATCATCTGCTCCTTGTCAAGTGAAGTTTCCCTTCTTTTAGTGCCTCAGGCTCCAGAACTCCAGATTTATACCCCTTTCTCCTTAACAGTGGCAGGATCTGCATGATCATTGTAGCTCTGCCATGCACATTATTAAATGGGTTCTTCTCTTTTGCTAACCTATCTGAAGCTGTTTGATTACTCAACCAATCTGAGAAGAATCCAGAGGGGTGAGAGATTTTTCTCCTGTGCCCCAACAGTATCCTTTGGAAGCAGAATCTGAGAGCCATTGATCTGGAAAGAACATTTATAACTAAAATAGTTCCAAAGACAGTACTTAAAAAATAGTACTACAATAGTGCTAAGAGAAAAGTGCCAAGGAGGGGGACAAGTCAGGGGCAGCAGACTAGTGACAGCCTTAGGGACATGGAGTAGAGAGGGAAGGACTCTACCTGGGGAGGCCAGGAGCTATTTGTTAAGGAGAGGACATTCCCATTGCGCCTAGAAGGAGGAGCAGGAAGCAGACAAAGAAGAGGCACCACTGGAAAAGTACAGAGTACATAGACTCATGGGCAGGCAATGTGATGTGGGTGATATGGAGAAGACAGTTAATACAACAAGGGTAGAGCAGACTAGAAAATCCAGATCAGAAGCATATGCCAGCTGTGCCCTCAGAAACTGTGGATTGAAGCAAAAACAAAAATCAAGTCCCCTAGCTCTTGATCACTTCTTCTCCCACCTCCCATCTCTTACCATAAATGGCCTTATGAGTTTGCACCTATATGGATGACTGAGCCCAGTTTCTGCACACCATCTTGCAGACAGCCACCCTTGGTCATCACCTCTCAGGTACAAATCTAGGGTCTGGGATTCCGGTTGTCTGTATAGTCTTCCGTAGAGAAGACCAAGGGAGGAGCCGTCACAGAGCTGGACACAGGCTCAGGGCATTTGGGGTGGGTATTCTAAAATCCCAGGTCACTGGAGTCTGGTCTCAGGGTAGGTTCATAGACTGTAGTTAAGTAGGTGCTTTCAGCCCTGAAGACTCCTGGGTAATGGGGGCTTGGCAAGAATCAAGGTATATGTTCAGAGTCAGGGATCAGAGTCCCTTAAAACACAGAGCCCAGGGCAGGGGTCAATGGGTGCTCAGGACCTATCACCCGTCTTACCAGAACTTCACCCTTACCTCCAAATCTTGACTATCCTGTCATTCCCAGGGACTCTGCCCTGAAGGTCTTCTGAATTCCAGGAGTATATTCTTAAATGATCCTGCCAGGCTCAAGACCAAGCACACTTCCAATTCTGGCAGCTTCTTTCAAGCATGCAATGATCCTCAGTGCCTTACCTGGAGGTCCTTTCACCCTCACCTGTAAAAAATACTGAGGATGCCCTTCTCCACCCAAGATTGTGACTCAGTTCTCCCAGAAGAAGCCCAAGAGCCATAACTTGACAAAGCTTCCCAGGATCTGCTGGGTATTCTGTATGAAGAACTACTAAGACAACAACTGAGGCATAGAGTCACCACTTCTGCCTATAGTTATCACATTAAAAAAAAAAAAAAACCTATTTTACCACTTTTCGTAAAGAACTCTGCTTCTTCCCATTCAGAAATGAGAAAATTTCCTGGGACCTACAGACAACATTTCTTGAGAGGAAATTCATGCCTCTCTCCATCTATTCTTCACACACACAAGGGGCCTGGCCTTGTGCAAGTCACTGGGGACAAAGCTGTGAACAAGGCAAAAATAGTCCTCGCCCTCAGGGATATTACATCCTCCTGGAAGAGACATGTTAAACAAGGTAATATACATCTCCTTATTACATTGCAATTATGATAAGTGCTTAGAATTGAAGAAAGATCTACCCCGTAACTTAACCCCTAAATTACCCTCTCACTTAATAGCTTCAAACAGCAAAAATGTATTGTGTCACACATTTGTGAAGCTTCTGTCTCTGAAAGGCCTTAGTGGGTTTCAGATTCAGTGACTGGGAGGGTCCGACTCAGTGAATCTCATTAGGGTGCAGTCAAGCTGGGGATGGGCACTGTTGTCCCTGATGGCTCTGACGGATCTGCTTCCAAGAAGAATCATACTCTTGGCTGTTGCCTGAAGTCTTCAGGTCCTTGCCTCCTGGCTCTCTTCACTGGGCTCTCCAAGTGTCATCCATATGAAGTGATGGTTGACTTATCCCAGAATGAGTGTTCAGAGAGAGAGAGAGCCCACGGGGGAAGCCACAGTCCTTTATGACCTAGTCTCAGAAGTGAAAATCATCAATTCTGCTTCATTGATTAGTAAGTCCAGTTCACGCCCAGGGGAGGATGTTCTCTGAATGAGAATATCAAGCTGTAGGGACCATTCAGACTCATCTTGGAAGTTGGCCTCATAGGGAACATAATCAGACTTGCATTTTTTAAAAAACAAAAACCAGATACTTAAAAGGGAATTGTCTGGGGTGATGAAATTGTCCTATATCATGATTGTGCTACAGTTTTCACACCTGTTTTCTTTGTCAAAACCCATCTAATTATAATCCAAATGCATTGTGCTGAATGAAAGAAAGCAGGCTTAAAAGGCCACATTCTGGGACTTCTACTCTGGAAAGATGGAATAGAGATGCTTTCCTCCATTCCTTCCCAGATACTGCATAAAAAAATAAACATAAGAAGATTCTGAAAGATGGTGAGAAGGTGGCAGACCAACTGGATACCTGCCTGGGGACCCAACAGATAACATGGTGACAAGGTCCCTAAATTTTCTTTTTGTCTTATAGAGCCCAGACTTGAAGCTGAAGAAGGCAGCTATCTGAAACAGCAATGAATGCAGCCCCAAATGCCACATTTTCCCTCTAGGTAAAGAACCAGCAAAGGGATAGCCACAAGACAAAAACTTAGACAATAGTCCCTACACTCTAACAGAATGCCACAAAAGAGGTTGTGGTCCTACAATCTAGATGAATATTCAGAGAATTACACTGAGTAGGGGGAAAAAAAAAGTCAAACCATAAAGATTCCACATTGAATGGTTACACTTATGTAAGATTGTTGAAGTGAAAAAAAAGACAGAAATGGAACCAAGATTAGTGCTTGCCAGCCACTGACAAGGGGGCAGGGAATGGCAACAGGAGACCCTGGAGCTGAGGCAATGTCCTGCATCCTGTTTCCTTGTCAACACCTGGGTTGTCACATTGAGCTGGAGTTTCGCAAAGGTTATGTTTGTGGGAAACTAAAAATACAGCACTATTGTTTTTGTATGTGGGTATGGATTTGTATGTATATTATTTTGTATGTGGGTCTACAATTATTTCAAAATGAAAAGTTAATTTTTAAAAATGGCCACAAATGTTATTATTTGAATATCATTTACATAATGTTGTGGACAAGGCAAAATTATAGGGACAGATGTAAGATCTGTGTTCGAGGAGCTGGGGGTAGGGTGAGGTTGACTTGCGGTTGACCAAGGGATAGGGAGAAATTTCCTGAAAAGAGAATAATGTGGCTCTTGGTTGTGAAGTTAGTTCTGTCACTGTATGTGATTATCAAAACTCAGAAATGTACATTAAAAAAAAAGTTGAGTTGTACTGTCTGTAAATTATACCTCCATGTAGCTGGTTCTTTAAAAATAGTGTGTGTTCAAAGTGGTGATTTGCCCCATTATTTTAATCTTTTCTCAAAGGAAATCTTACATGGATTTTTAAAAACCTATAAGACAAAATTGAGATCTGCACTTGAATTGTGTTGGGGATGCCCTATCTTTCACCATTTTGAGCAGCCTAGTGCCCTAAGAAGAGGTGAAACTCTTCTGTGGCAAGAGGTGCAATCCTCAAACCCTTGACTCTGTGAGTAATGGGAGCCTCGAGGTGGCCGGATGAAAACAGCTCCAATTTGTGAGCCGGGATTCCTAGTCAACCACATGGAAACTCCGAAGGCAGCTCCAGAAGACAGCTGTGAGGTGCAGGTGATGTATCTTTACCTTGAGCATCAGAAGGGTTGGGAAGGAGCAGCTTTAGTAAAAAGCAGGAAGCAGCAAGTTTGCAGCATTTCCAGAGGCACTCAAATGAAAGCTGGGGGCGGCAAGCGAGACTGCCAAGGTGATAATGGCAGGAAAACTCAAGAGAATGGACCGAGGGCATTAGCTACAGTCATTGCAAGTAGACAGCCTCTGCCAGTGGTCCACATGAAGCTGCCTTATGTCTGCCCCTACTCTAGAGGGCCCTTATATTTAGGGTACCAGAAGGGAAATTGCTTACCTTACAAATTCCTTAGAAGAGGCTCTCCGGAGACACTTAGATTTTTTCCATTCTGTTTTTAAAGGACATTCCTCAACCAGCGATTCCTGTGGGTGTTTCTGGGATTTGTTTCATTACCACCGAGCTCACAATTCCTGGATGACCCTGGAGAATCCTGTATCCTGTGACTTCCCCCAGATCCACAGCTGTCACTACCAGAGTCTCCTTCTCTTGGATGATTTTTTAACTAAGTCAATTTTAGGTGATGAAATATGTGAGTCTGGTGTTGATGAGGAGGAGTTTCAAAAACTGCCTTATATTGTCAAAGGCCAAAGCACAGGCCATGCAATCCTAACCACCATAGGCTGGGGGATGGGACCACTCCCCTTTGCCAGACTCACACGTCACTGACTCCCTTCTATCCCTGGTAGACATGTGCTACAGAGGAATGTGTTTGGAGACAGAAGTTGCCTGATCGCCATGGTGATGAAGATGTGCTACTTGCACAGTACAGGGTGTCCGATATATTTAGCAACAGCAATTAGAAAGGCTGCATTCAGTTGGGGCGTGTTACTGGCTGGTTTGAGCCTCCTGCAGAAGATGCCCTCCCTAGAGAAGGTCCTCAATGAGACTGGAGATCTGAAGACTTTCTTGTGGCATAGTCCAGTTTTTCCAACAAATCTTATTTGGGGAGGGCAAGCCTGTCATGAATCTGGAACCAGAAGTTCTGACAGCTTCGTGGCGTGGGCGTTGAGCTCTTATGAATGTAGGCGTTCCTATGAGTTAGGCAGTCTGCCAGAGTATACATGCCTCTCCTCTGGGCCCTGGTAACAATCATCGCTGTTTCTGTTTTACAGATGGGAACCAGGCCTCAGAGAGAGTATGAAAACGAATTCGTAGACGGCAGAACTGAGACAGAAGTGCAGTCTGTTTTAATTTAAAGTTTGAACTGTACAAAAGATCCTGCCTTCTCAAGAAAACTTATGAATGGGTGTGAGACAGCAGGTGGCTATGTTGACTGTGCTGTGGGCACTGGAGGAGACCTAAGGTAGAGAGAGGGAGTTACTAAGGCCAGATTTCTCTGTGTTGGAGGGGCAGGAGACTTCCCAGGCAGAAGTGAGCAAAGCTCAGGTATAGTGACAAGGAGCTGGCCTACAACAGACTCCTGCAAGAGTGAGTCCAGAAGCAAACACAGTGCACTTGGGAACCTAATGAATGGCTCTGAACAGGTGGCATTTCGCAAGTGTGGGAAGAAGGCGGATTCTTCCAGCAATGGTGTTTGAATGACAGGTTGGTTATACAAACTACAAAAAGAATAACTAACCCAGAGAGTGGGTCACTCTGTGCTTTGCACACATAATTTTCTCAAGGTAACTCAGTTATTCCCATCTTACTGAAGAGCAACCCCATATATCCAGAGTGTAACTTGTCCACAGTCACCTAGTTCTTTCTACCTGAGTGGACGAAGACATCAAAGGGAAGGGAGGCTGCAGAGGAGTACTGAAGGTAAAATGGAAATTTACCATGTAGAGAAAGGGGAGAACTGCATTCCAATATGTATGCATCTCTGCAGAGACTCAGAGAATGTTTGGGTAACTGCAAGGGGTTCACTATGGTTGGAGCCCAGGACACCCTGAAGCAGTGGGAGAAGGCAGGCTGGGAAGGAGGCAAAGAACTGGCGTGCTGGAGATGCAGACATTATACTGTGGGGTGGGAGCTTGTGAGGTGTTTTAGATGGGGTAGGAGAAGGAGGAGGGGAACATGATCAGATTTACATTTTCCAAAGCAGTTGGGCTTGTTAAGTACTCAGCTTCCTCACTGAAAAGCTGTTTCTGTTGGGGTCAGAAAGTGAGGATCTACAGATATATGTGGAAAGTATTTTTTTACGTGTGTAAAGCTATTGTAAGTGTTGGCCATTTGTCCCTGCAAGGGAGGAGGATTGCTTTTTTGCTAAAAAGAGGAAAGAATTGTGAAGAGTAAGAGAGTAAGGAGTCAGCAAGACAATACAGGCCAGTGTGCTGGGGCGCTGCAGATTTCAAATGGCTACAGCAGAAGGTCTACTCCCTATGACCCTTTGTCCACCATTATGTTAGCAGGACTCTAATGTGTGCCATTTTATGAGGAAATAGGAGAAAGTGCTATCCCTGGTTTGGTTCAGAGGGACAGCAGAAATGAAGGACAGTTACAAGATGCTGGAACCGAAGAAAACTTGGCAAAAACTTTCATCATCAGTCGGAAATTGATGATGAAAAATCCCATTGGAATTCAGAAAAATCTTGCCAAGTCTTTTGATTTCTACAGTTAATGGGAACAGATAGGAATCAAGCTTATCTATATCTCAAGAGATTCGAGACACCAGTTATTATCTGGGTAATACTATAGGGAATAAACATACCACATCCTACCAATGAGGAGCTGCCAGACACAGTTCTTCACGAGGTACTAGTGAGATGACATCTGTTTTCTCATAAATACATCATGAACCCTTGCCCACCAGCTGGTGGGGAAAGCGGATGAGGTGGAAATTTAGTTGAGTATGTAAGGAACCCATGGAACCAGGAGGATGGAGAAAAATTTCACAACTCCCATTGTAGAAACCATAAAAATACACAGTGCCAAGCCCAAAGAACCAAATAATACATCCATAAATTACAGAAAATCCAAACCAGTCACTGAAGCTAAGCCTCAAACCAGATATCCAAGGGCAGAGAGTCTGGGAGTCTTTGAGTCTCCTGGGAACCACTGACTGTGCAGAAGCAGCCCTGGAAGCCCTCTGGAACAGATACTTGTGTGTGAGCTGAGCAGTGGAGAATTGGCCATGTCCAGTCAAGCAATGAGGAGTGAATGAATTATTAATTTGAAACCAAAACAAAACTAAGGCATAATCATAAATATTGCAATAGACAAACTCCTGGCTCATGCCCCTAGACCATTAACCATCCCTGGCCATGCTGTGAGAAACATTATCCTTCTAGATTGCCAAGATTAAAGACTGGAGCTAATGCAGCATTTTCTGTCATAATGGGGAATCTGAATAATATATGTAATTGACATTTGCAGATAGTATCCAGTGATTTCAATTCTCTTATCTAACCCTTGCTGGAGATAACACTTGTAACATTTACATGATTTTTCATCTTTTCTTCCTTTCTCCACTTTAATAGATGTTATCTGAGAGAACTGGCTGAAAAAAGGAGATGGAAGGAGGGCAGAAAAGTAATCATCCCTAAACAGATGACTAACTGCCAAGTAACCAGTTATCATCTGTCCTGTGTAGGGTCAAGAGAGTTCATCATGTTTGAAGTTACATGCCATGATTTGAGTATGGAATCCTTGATATCAGGCCTGGTGGCAGTGGAGCTCACGTTCTTGAACTGCAAATCCAAAAGAGACACACACCCCTCCCCTCCCCTTTCCCCCTCCCCTCCCCTCCCCTCCCCTCCCCCCCCTCCCCTCCCCTTCCCTTCCCTTTCTCTTCCTTCCTTTTTGGTACACATACAGGCATACCTTGCTTTGCTGTGCTTTACTTTATTGTACCTGGCAGATATTGTGTTTTTTACAAATTCAAGGTTTATGCCAACTTTTTATTAAGCAAGTCTTTTCTACAGCATGTGTTCACTTTGTGTCTTTGTATCACATTTTATTAGAGTATGTACAATTCCTTTTTGTAGACATAATGCTATTGCATACTTGTTGCTTAGACTACCATGTAGTTTAAGCGTCATTTTTATATGCATAGGGAAACAAAAAAAAAAAACCTATGAGACTCACTTTACTGTACTTTTCATTTTATTGAGGTGGTCTGGAACCAAACTTGCAATCTCTTCTACCTTTATCTAGTTTTTCCATTATAAGACCCTTAAAAGAAATAAAAACTATTAAATATCAATTTATCAAATGTACTGTGGAGCAGCTACTGCTGACATGACCTCCTATAATAGAATGAGATAGTGTGTGGCAATGGCTTTGTTGTATACTTGGAAGTTGGAGAAAAAAGGAAATAGGTAGACAGATGCTGTTTCTTGCATGCTGCATCTCTCTCCCCATGGTTTGATATAAAATGCCTGTGTCCAAGATGAAATCCCACAGCACAGTTTGGATCAGAGCTGGGACTTAATGTTTTCAAGCTCATAAGCCAGAGCTTAATTTAGCAGCACAGTGAACCTGCTTGGCTTTTAGGACTATAAAGCTTACCAAATGGGGAAAATTCAGAGCTTATTATTTATTTGATTTTATGCTCTGGTTTGGTCTTTGCATCATCCCTGCAAAGCAGGCAAAGCTGGTCCTATTATTTCCTTTCTAGAGGAGGTTACTAAAGGTTATAAAGGTTATGGTAATTAGTTTAAGTTCACAGATTAAATGCAAAATCATGATTTAGATCTTAGTCTTGTATGTGAAAGGTCAGGGCTATTTCAATGGCCCTTTCTTTGATTTGCTGTTGTCTCAAAAGGGGTCTAAATATGTCCCTTGTCAGATATTGTACCTCTTTTTTCCCCTGGTACCCTGACCCTTTGTCTAATTATAAATTTCTTTCTGAGTTTTTTTAACCCTATTTTAAAATTATTTTTAATTGCGACAAAACATATATAATTTACCATCATAATCTTTTTTTATTCAATTATTTTATTGTATTATATTTTTCTAGTTGACATTATTAAATAAAAGAGTTTGAGTGACAAGTTGACATTGAAATTGGGTCTTAAAATTGGGATTCTGTAGTTGGACATGGTGAAAGGAGATGGAATTTTCCAGGCAGATGGATGGTATGAGCCAGGGCCTTGGGGCTGGGAAGGAAGCATGTTCCAGGAATCATGGTTCTGTGCAGGATGCAATCCCTGAACAGATTCCATGGAACACATAGAAGTGTCCTGAGCAAGGCAGGACCTGCATAATCATTTTAAATAGTTCAGTGGTATTAAGCATATTCATATTATTATGCAAGAGCACATACTATTCTTAATTGATTCATGTATTTAAAATAATAACAGCAAAGAATTGCTAGACTTTATAACTTGTTACCTTACCTTTTTGTAAAACAAATACAAATGCTTGTTTTTAATATTCATATAGCAAATATCCTTGGTCTAAATTGTTCTGTGTGGACAGTCCCAGCCTTGTCTTGACTGGCCTCTGTCTCAGGATGCCACTGCCCCTATCCACCCCTCAGTCCACTAAGTCCAGTCCATAAAACCCTGCCTTAGGCAAGTTGGTCTCTGGACCAAAAACTGTGATGAGTCTTCATAATCTATGGTCCTTAGGCTACCTACATAAGGTTACCTACTTAGCTCTCTCCAAAATTGAGTGAGAACTATTGAGTGAAAAAAATTCATCTTTTATTTGTTTAAATCTCTCCATTAGTTTTCTGACTGATTCACCTATTGATACACATGCTCTTCTAAAAATAATTAAATAAATAAAATCATTCTGTTGCAAAAGAATTTAGTCAATGAGTCTCAAAGGCTAGTAAAACCACTGAGCAAATGTAGATAGTAGAATTTTATAGAAGGGTCAAGCTGAAAACACCCGAACCCCCTGATCATACTTATTATCACAAAGAGAGCAACATTAGACAATTATTTGCAATGGGTATGATGTAATTGTGACCATGCGACACTGTTTATGAAGAATTTTTGCCAAAAATTGAACTGGTATCTGACTGAATCCTTAGATACTAGGGAACTAGGAACAAGTCAAACACTACCATGGGATGGATGTGAGAACTTCTATAGAACATATCTTAATTCCTCAACAAATAAAGAGCAAGGGGAAAAAGAATAAACCTATTGATTAAAGGAATTAAGAGTCATATTAATCAAGTGAAGTGTATCAGCCTTATCTATAAAAGACCTACTAAAACAAACCTTCAAACAAAAAATTTTATCAGAACAATACACAGATTTGAACACTGGGATTTCATGTCATGAAGGAATTAGTTTTAATTTTTTAGCTATAATAAGAGTAATAAGAGTAATAATAAGAGTAATAATAAGAGTACTATTTTTTTTAAATGAGTCTTTCAGATACTTTAGTAGAATTCCAATTAATAAATATAGGCAGAATGATGACAATAGAAAATCACTATGTGGCAAACAACATAATAATAATTGGTGCTGGCAAAAATCATCAATAGATGGCTACATTTAGTGAGCAGAAGTATAAGAAATAGAATATGTGCATGGTCTGAAAGTATCTTTCCACATGTATTTAAAATTGCAACAGGAAAAATACTAACTTTACAGGCAAATCTATATTCACTACCTGTATTAGTTTCCTTTTGCTGCTATAACAAATAACAACATAAAAAAATTGGTAGCTTAAAATAGCACAAGTTACAGTTCTGAAGATTATGTCAGGACTGCAACTCTGGGTTAAAATCCAGACCCTGGTGTTGCAGGGTCACTTTCCTTCTGTTTCCTTGTCTGCTCCAGTTTCTGGAAGGTGACTCCATTCTTTGACCTATGGCTCCTCAACACTGACTTCTGTTTTCATCATCATATTTCTTTTTCTGGCCCTGACTCTCCTGCCTCCCTCTTTCACTTATAAGGATCCTTATGGTTACATTTGACACACCTGGATAATGCATCTTAAGATCCGCTACACTGATATTGAGGTCTTACTGCATTCTAGATGCTCTGCTAGGCACTTGACAGAAGCAATCTCATTTAGCCTTCATAATGAAGCTGTGAGAGAACTAACTGTCTCCATTCTCCCATTGAGGACTGCGACTGTGAAGGAAAGGTGGGGGAATGAGTTTCAGACAACAGAATAGGAGGAACCCAAACTTACCTCCCCTCATGGACTCTACAAATCTAAACTACATATGGTATAATTTATAAGGAAGGAGACATGAAAACTGAACAAACAGATCTCACAACAAAGGATAAAAGGACAGCCCAAAGAAGAGCAGGGAAGACAGTGATAAGCTCTCTTTGAGGAGGAGCCAGGTATGGGGATTTACAGCTGGGAAAGATTCTGAAGGAGCAAAACTTTTCCCTGGGGAGCAGGGAAGAACACTGCCCTGGGTCAGGCACACAGCTTTCAATGATTCTGTACATAGAGACAAGTCCCCAGAGTCCCGATATTGCGGGGTGTGGGGGGCATCCAGGGGAATCTAAAGAACTACCAGTCCTTAAGCTTGCCCTTAAAGGACCGGCACACAGTCACCCAGGGACCCAGCACATCAACACTGGTCTGAAAAGCGCCTGACTCATAAATGAAAGAAGCCTTTTACCACCTTTACAGCATTTGCCCAAGAGGTAGAAAACTATTGGACCAATCCCCAAGTCAGAAACACTGGCAGATAACAAACATCTTGGCAACTTCATACGACTTTGCTAATTCCAGTGCCCATGAGGAAAAAGAAAGTTCACACTAACAAAACAAAACATTTATTCCTCCCCACAACCCCCAAAAGAAATGTCACATTTATCATATGTTCAATTTGGACCTAGTTCTGGACTCTATAGTATCCTAGTTACCTATTTGTATTAGGACCAAGCTACTTTGGAGCCTGCTAGATAGAATACTATTAGCACTTAGTATAATATCTTTTATCTGTTTATTTTTACACATGAACTTTAGCATCAGTTTAATATTTTAAAACTAAGACAATTTGAACTTCACCATTAATATGTCAAGTTTCAAAAAGAAGAAAGGAAGAAAACTTGCTCAAAGTCAAGTGGTAGAGGCAGAACTGGCACATGAGATTTGGGCTGAAGACTTATAACCTACTGCCTTTTAGAGAACCACATACCATCTGTAACACCTTCCTTTGCTTAAAGCTAAGCAAGCAGGGCTCCCCGGTGGCGCAGCGGTTGAGCGCTGGGTTGCGAAGCTGCCCGCGGCCTCTGCAGCGCCGGTTCAATCCCCGGCTGCTCCCTGGCCACCGGAGGAGGGTCCCACATGGCACGCAGACCTCTCCTGCCGCCCGCTGCTCCCCTCAGCAGTGTACTTTGGTCCTTCTGCCTGCTCTGCTCCCCGCTCTGGCTCTGGTGAATTCTCTCACCCTCCCGCGCTTCTGACTGTACCCAGTGCATGTATAAACAAAACAAACAAACAAATTAATTAAAAAAAAAAATAAAGCTAAGCAAGCAAACTTGGTCTTGCTGGATTATTCTTGCACATTCTGCCTGTCCCTCCAGGAGATTTGTTCAAAACTGGTTCTGCCAAAGCTCCTGAAATTCATCTTGTGGAATCTTGTCTTTCACTGGTCTCTCTGTTTTCCTGGAGATGACCAGAGCCTTGCTCCTTCAGAAAAAGGGGGCAGGAAATTCAGCCACTACTTCTTCCTCCTCTTGCTTTCAGGGAATTGTTGCTCTGTAGTGATAGGATTGGCTAGCAGAGGGAAGGTCCTGGAATTGGCATCCAACAATGGACACCAAAGACTGCCCCTGCCACACACACACTAAGAGAGACCTCCAGATGCTGTGAGGTCTTCGATAGGCCAGTTCTGAATGTGTCAGACCAAATTAGTTTGTTGCTCTTCTGGCTCATCCCTGGTCCCTTTCAGAAGCAGAAAGCATCAGTCATCTGCTGTTTCCTTGTGTAACACATTAACGCCACAGACTCAGAGTCCATTTGTTAAAGGGACAACACTAGCACCTTTCTTCATTGCAGGAATGTCCCCATGACTCTTGGTCAACTGCCTTGAACTTGGGGAATGTGTTTCACATCAATTGACCCTTTTAGCACAAGAATTCCTCGAGCTCAAGGTGGGAAAAAGATTGTTCCAGCCTGACATATGGAGAAACTGAGGCAAAGAGAAGCTGAAAGACTTTTTCTCTTTAGAGAGCTGGAATGCAAAACCTGTTTTCATGCTTTTTCCTCAGACCAAGTTTTTCCATTTGCTGCTATAAGAACCTTTGCCAAGTTCATAGCCCTTAAAACACATTTTACTTTTTAAAATTAAAAAACAAAACAAAATCTGTTATTATAGCTCCAGGAATTTACTGCCACCACAGTTGCTGAAATCAGCAAGGGTTCCTCTGGAAAGAGCCTGACTCTGGGGCAGTGCTGCCCTCTGGTGCCCACTGGGAGTTGTGTTCCCAGCTCTCACAAGGCGGAGTCCTGGCCCACACTTGCCCCCTTCCACTTGATCCTCTTCAGAGAGGTGATCAGGGACATCAGGATGGGGAAGCCCACCTGCCAGGAAATGTGAATAGGTTTTTAAGTGGCCAAAATCAGCCCATGAAGGCCCACCCTGTGCTGGCTGGCACCACTCCAGGAGGCACACACGCATGCCTGTCAAACCCTTTTTCCAGAGAGGTTCCCCCATCCATAGAGGATGTCGTGTGGTCACTGCCTCACTTTTCACCTCTCCAAGGAGAGGCCTGTTTCCTTCTCCATAGCACCAGGGAGCTGATGTCCTTGATCATTGCAAAATGGGCACTGCTTGAATGACCATCCTTCCCTGTAGGCAGACTCCGCTCCTCCCAGGCCAGCCTCTCCCTCTTAAGTGTTCCACTGGGCTCTCTGGCTGCCTGCCGTTCACCCCGACAGCTAATTGCATGTTGCAAGTTGAAGTTTCCTTCCTCCCTCTTTCCTGGCCCTTCCTGGGAACCTTCTCTCCTTGATGGGCAGGCTTCCAAAGAGGGAGTGGGAATTACTGGGAGAAAACCAGTCACCAGGTAGGCTGGGCAGGGTGAGATAAAGATTTGAAGAGGCTGGAGATGAACTCCCCAGCCTGTAATTCAAATTTAAAACTGTAAGTACAACATTGAGGACTCAAGCTTTCCCATGATGCCAGACTCCAGTTAAGTTGCTGACTGCCCCTGGCCTCAGGGAACTGGGTGGCTAGAGAGGTAGACTCAATGTTTTCTTTTCCTTTTTTCATTCTTCTTTTTTACTATTTTAAAAAATATAAAATGTATATAGCATAAAAGTTGCTATTTTAACCATTTTAAGTGTACAATTAATGTAACATTAATTACATTCATACAATAGTGCCGCCATCAACATCATCTACTTTCAAAAATTTTCAACATCCCAAACAGAAACTCTGCAATCATTAAATAACAACTGCCTGTTTCCCCTCCTCCTAGACCTTGGTCACCTTTAATCTCCTGTCTCTATGTGCCTATTCCAGATATTTCATATAAATTATAACACATCTGTCCTTTGTGTCTAACTTTACACTTAGTATGTGTCAGATGTCCTCCCTTTTTAAGGCTGAATAATTTCCTCTTGCATGGATACAGAATATTTTATCCTTTCATCCTCTCAATGGAACTTGGGGTGCCTTTACCTTTTGACTCTGTGAATAGCGACAAAATGAACACGGTGTGCAAATATCTGTTTAAGTTCCTTCTTTCACTACTTTTGGGGAAATGCCAGAAGTGGAATTGCTAGGTCATATGGTAATTCTATGTTTATCCTTTTGAGAAACTGCCAAACTGTAAATGCTTTCATGTTTGGTTGTGATGCTGTTTCCAGTTTAAAGTGACTTCTGTAATATTTTTAAAACTCTTCCTAAATAAAAAGAATAGGCCCTGAAGCATTTCTCAACAAAATAAAATCTTACTATTGCTGGGCTGGAACCCGTGGGCAGCCTACCCGGGGGAAGTCCCCTGGTCGGGGACCTGCCTATAGAGGGGATGCTGCCACCTTCCTCCAGTACCCAAAATGCTGGAGAGGTGGTCCCCTGGGAGTAAGGCAGATGTCCCGCAGATTCCAGTCACACTTGACCCCAAGAGAAAGGGGACCCCAGAAGGATGGGGATGGATGAGTGCAGAGTTGTGTGGGCAGCTGAACTCTGGTCACCAAGGGGAGCAGGGGAGCCCCCTATATCTGCACAGACGTGGGCTGGCCTGGGGCCACTTCCTCCAGCAAATTTACCTCAGAACCCTGGGGGTTAACAGCGGGATTCTGGTCTCACCCATCAGCTAGCCGGAGTTTCTGTGGGCAGCAGTTGACACCCTAGGGACAAGGAGGGCCTAGTGCCACCTGGGACACAGGAGAGGGCAACTTGATGCATCATTCAGTATGCACCCTCAAACTAGAGTACGTTGACCACACCCAATTTTCTGACTGTGGCCCTGCACCAAGTGTCCCCTTAGGATGCTTTGGGGTAGTTTCTCTGAGGCATGTGGCCTGCACAGACCTGACACATGTAACCAGCTCCCACACCACAACTCCCTCCCGCTGTTCTGTGGATGAGACCGGTGCTCAAAGGTGGTCAGATTGAATGAATGAATGAATGAATGACTCAACAAATTAGTGGCAAAGAATGAGTCTGCCCTACAAAGGAGAAAGATGAACAGGGCACCTGGACACTAGACTGGCATCAACACTGCCACTGATTCAATCCAATCGACTCACAAGATTTATTGGTATTGAAGGGATTCATGCCCAGGGATTCTAAGATGATTTCTTTTAAATATATTTGAAGAAAATTAAGGCACAACAGCCTGAATTGGGGATTTTGGTCCATAATGCAAAATGCAATGTATATAAATACTAATTCATAACCATATAGTTGAAGGTAATAAAAATCTGTAATGTTTTTAAGTTTTATTACTGTTTCATTTAATTTCATCAATTTTTGATTACTGTACTGTTATTATATGATAATTTTCTTGTTTGTAGGACACATCTAAGTACTTAATGTTAAGGGAAGAGGGGAGCAAATGACTCAAAAATGATTCAGAAAAGAATACATTTTGGGCAACCTTTTAGACATTTTAATTTATGTCAGAATTGAAAGTCAGAAGAAAAAAGATTAGAAATCTACAAATGGAGAGCGAGCATGACAACCTATTGGGGCTATCAGTGGGATGACAGCCCTGGGTTGGTGATGCTGGCATTGTATGAGCTTCGCATCTGTCATGACCCATGAAATAGGGACCAGTGTCAACTCACATCCAAGGTAGGCAGCAAGGAGGGAGGGAAAGGGGTAGAAAAAAGCTCAAGGGCTCTTGGGATGTGGAGAAGAGGGCTGCAGGCCTGGCAAAGCTTTACAATAGCCAACACAGGCTAAGCCCTGGGATGGTCCACCTTTAGGACCACAGTAGTGAGTGTGGGTGATAATAAACTGAAATCTTTCAATAGTCCAATTTGGCTGTAGAATTGGTACATATACACACAATCCCTAGGGTGCAGTTTTGCAGGGGAGCAGGACTGTTGCCTAGCTCACAGTGGCTCTCTCAGTAGCTATGCCTATACCACTCACCACACTGGGCCTGTTGCAATTCTTCCCTGAGGTTTTTCAAACTCCAAGGAGAGAGATCCTGCTTTCTTCTCTGACCATGACACTGTAAAGACATAAGTCTAGAGTTAACTGAGGCCATGTATGAGGCTGTGGGGACATCTGGTCTGAGTAGGAAGTGGGGAGGGATAAGACATTTTGCATGATGGCTCCCTGACTCCTTAACAGCTAAAAATCACAGGTTTGCTGGTGTTGTTCCATATTGATACACAAATCTGCATGAGCTTTATATGTCTGGACAAAAAGATACATACCAAAATATGTACTGCAGCATTATTTGTAAAATGGAAAAACCATTGACCAGAAAATAAATAAAATGTGGTAGCAGTGTTCAGTACTATAGCTCCTGTACAGCAGTCTCCCTTGCTGACCAGGATTGAGCTATATCAGGAATAAATAGCATGTTGCAAAAAATCACATTGTGTGACACCCAAAGTTAGGTCATAAAATGCATTATGGCTTGCGCCTTGCTCTCTCTTGGGTCACTGGCTCTGGGAGGCCAGCCATGGTTATCAGGACACTGAAGCAGCCCAGTGGAAAGGTCCATGGGGCAAGGGAGGGACTGAGGTCTCAGGCAGCAACGTGCAGGTGATCTGAGTGACAGATCTTGGAATCAGGTCCCCCAGCCCTAGTAAAGCTCTCAGATGGTTGCTGCACTTTCTCCACTAAGAGTCCCTCCCCTCAGATTTTCAAGTGAGTTCTCTCCCTTGATAAACAGTCTTCCCCGTTTGAATACTGCTGAATATTCACATTTGGTAGAATGAGTTTATCAGTTCTCCTAGTACAAGTTGGAGAAAAAAAATAACTTCATTTCAGGACTTGAGGTGTAACCAGGCCAGTCCCATCTGAAGAGATCACAGAAGATGAACTTGCATCAGTGGCCTCTACTGCACATTCCAGGCACCTGACTGAGGGATAGGATCTAATTAGGCACTGATGAAGTAGAAGTTCCAGAAATAACAATTTGGGTTCCTAGTATCTCTACTTAGCAACCACGTCTAAGGAGGATTTTAATATCTGAGTCAAAGAACTGTGTTCCTGAAATATTACATTAGGTTTTTTTCTTTAAAGTAAACCAAGTTAAGCCATAGATTTGCATAGCCACAAGATTATGAGATTTATCCCTAGGGAACAAATTGGCAGCTTCCCCCACTTTCAATCAGACAAAACATATGTTCCTTAACTTCCGAAATACAGGGGGAAGAGCTCACATTAACACCTGGATCTGTGTCATGGCTCCCATTCTGACAAGGATCTTCACCAAGTTGCTTGAATTACTGGTTACCCAAAGTACAGAAACTTTTCTGTGCCTGGAACTGAGCAAAGCATATATTTAAATAGGACAGAGACCGGTGAAATTTAAACACAAAGGAGTAAGAG
Organism: Talpa occidentalis; assembly: GCF_014898055.3. Lineage (NCBI taxonomy): Eukaryota > Metazoa > Chordata > Mammalia > Eulipotyphla > Talpidae > Talpa > Talpa occidentalis. The sequence goes on along the minus strand of NW_026555331.1, from coordinate 110,416,339 downwards.
GAAGAAAAGTTGTAAACACTTGTTAGATCAAGTTAGATCAGTCATCCATACTTGAGTGAGAGCCAGTCTCTCACCCATGGGGATTCTGTGGCCTGCTATTACCTTGTAACTATTCAGGTTGAAAATGCTGTTCCTTGCAACATGCCTGGAGGCTAGGAAAAGCTGGGCTCCACTATGAAGAGAGAACAAAAAAAACAAGGCATTTGCTGGCAATGCCTTACCATTCTCCTTATATTTCCCCATCTTATGCCACATTTCCACAGATTTCTGCTCTCAGAGGTGTTGACTACGCCCTCTCCCAATCCCAGAGGAATTCAGAAAGCCTATGCGGCACTAAATTTCAGCAGATCCACAAACACTGCCTCTAAAACAGTGGTTCTGTGTGGCCCATGGGGTCTCAGGCTACCCTTTGAGAGTCTGGCACAGAACAAGGTCTCCTTTTCACTTGACTCTCCTTTGCAAATACAAGGCTGCTTGGCTGGACCCAGCACCCCATGGGGCAAACATTCAGGGCAAGAATAGTCTTCATTCTTCCTGTGAAGCTTTGAAAGACTTCTAAAGAACACAGGAAATTGTCAGACCCCATTTTCTGCTGAAAACAGCTGACACTAAACTTTGAACATTCTATGGATTAATCCCAAATCATGGGAACCAAGTTTGCTTGAAAAGCAGCAATGCTTTCACCAAAGATGTGATTACTCTGATAGACCATTTCAACATTACTTGCAAAGAATTATGTATTTTACAACTCCCATTAAAAATTCTCTTCACCGAAACTAGCTTATTTCCACGGTGTGCTGTACTATTGAACACATACTGCATTTTCTAACTCCAAAAGGTCATCTCTGGGTACTAAGAAGCAGGTGTAGGGTCCTATCAGAGCACAAAGACACTGCAAATGAACCACCACTGAAAACTGAGGAAAATCAATACTCTTGGTCAGTCATGGCCCTGGCATCACTACTGCCACCAACATTCAAGGACAATCTCCTCAGGACCAGGCACTTTCATATGCACAGTCACACATTACAGTCAGTGTAATCCTCACCACAAAATAAGGATGGGCCCTATTTTAGAGCTGAAAAAACATTCTGAAAGGAAAAGTAACATCCTCAATTCACAGACTCTGGTATTTGAATGTAAATGGTGTGTTCACTGTTTCCTTCTCCAGGCTGCGTGGTGACAACACTTTGCAAGCGTGGTAGTACACACCAGGGGGTCACATAGCATAAGATTGAGGCACACAGGCTCAGGTGTCACCAAGATGGGCTCACACTATAGTTCTTCCAGTTACCACCAATCTACTGTGTAAGTCACTAAACATCTCCAAACCTATTTCCACATATATGAAAGGATGAATACTGCTACCTATGAGTAAGTGTGGATAATGTTTACTATTTCGCTTACTGCTTATAATGTAACTATTTAAAACATGAATTACTATTTTAAAGGGTCAGGGGAAATACGTTGGGGTAGATGGTTACATTTGCAAGCTTTTTACTATAAAAAGGTCCCAATTTACTAGAGTGGCAGTCTTCACTAAAACTTCCTTGGGCCCTCAAGAATAATCGAGTATTAATCATCTACATACTACTAGATCACTGGCATCCAAAGTAGAATGGGTTAGATAAATGGCCTGGGAAGAGTGCTAAACCTTTCTTTCCTCTTTAAAATTGTGTTTCAATATTAACAGTTGTTAATTATATAATTTATTTGATAATTAGGGATACATGTTCAAACATTTTAATAAGGAAATGTGATCAGGTTTAGAGTGGGTGATCTAGATGACTTGCTAATTCAATAAACATTTTGCTCTGTTACATTATCAGAGCACCTTATACTTTTTTCTTTCTTACCTACTATATACCCCAACCTCTATTCCTAGGTCAGTTTCTTGAAGAGGATAAAAGGCATGAAAGATACGGGTGTCAATGTGCAGGTGGTAGTGTGAGCACAGTTAATGAGTCTAAGAAGCAGGACTCTCTCAGCCCTTAAGATTATATAGCCTGAACTATACAGAAATTAACCTTATGTGCCATTCACCATCCACTTCCTGTTACTTGTGAACTTGATAAACAATTAGATCTCATTCCACTAGGTGGCGGTAAAACTTTATCATGGATTGCCCAAATACCTTTTCTGAGATTAGTGTTTACTTGGTCAACCTTGCTTAATTAGAAGTGATTAAAGAGTTACTTTCATTATACAATGCCTCTGATAATGGAGACTAGGTAATGCCCATTTTGCTTTTAACAAGCTTACCTTTTCTTAAGTCTTCCAGAATGTTACATATAATGTGAATGACCACATAAAAAAATGATCACATGCAATCCACAGGTCATGTAGCAAAAGTAACCGTCAGCATGCTTGACAAGTCTGGAGTCAACACTCAAAGGATCCAGTAAAGTTGTACAGATCCTGTATCACATTCAGATAAAAACCTGGGCCTGACACAGATAAAGACAAAGTTTTCACTAAGGTGTAAGAATAAAGGTGGCTCAAAAATCATAATAGTTGGTGGGCCTCCCCTGGTGGTGCAGCAGTTGAGCGCTGGGCTGCGAAGCTGCCTGCAGCCTCTGCAGCACCAGTTCGATCCCCGGTCGCTGGCAAAGGTCCCACATGGCATGACAGACCTCTCCTGCCGCGCCCGCTGCTCCCCTCAGCAGTGTATTTCATCACTCTGTCTGTTCTGTTTCCCGCTCTGGCTCTGGTGAATTCTCTCACCCTCCCGCGCTTCTGACTGTACCTAGTGCTTGTATAAATAAATCTTTTAAAAAAAAAATCATAATACATAGAAATTTTAAATGGTAGCTATGAGAACCATTTCTAGAATCAGTAGTACTTCACCATTTAGCCAAGGGGCCTACAAAAACATTTTCATTTTGCATTCTTCAAATTCAGTAGGTTTTTCTTAATTCCCTAAAGTCAAACTTTTCTGGTTAAAAGAGTTGTTAATCCAATCTCTCAATGCAAGAAGTAAAACATCACTTCCCACTCGCCCCTACATACCTGCTTATAGCTGTTACTGATCATTTGATTCTAGATCTTAGAATAAAGCCAACTGCTTTTTAAAAAGCAATTCACAGCTTGTTATGCTCTCCAATAGCAGAAGGTATTTTAGGATTTTTAAAAAAGATTTATTTATGCATACAAGAACTGGGGTACAGGCCAGAGGTGTGGAGGGTGAGAGGATTCACCAGAGACAGAGTGGGGAACAGAACAGGCAGACTGACTGAAATACACTGCCGAGGGGAGCAGCGGGCGAGTCAGGAGAGGTCTGCTGGGCCACGTGGGTAGGGATCAAACTTGTGCTGCAGTGGCTGCTGATAGCTTCATAAGCTGTGTCTTAACCCCTTGCGCCAATGGGGAGGCCCAGTATTTTAGGATTAATAAAACTTTTCCAAGATAGTATTTAACTAGTGAAGGCCATTAAATAAAGACAAATGTTTATTGTAGTATTGTGAATGTTTTTAAGGTCCCATGAAATCTACTTTAAAACTAGTACCCTTATATGTAAAGGGGTTAACTTATATGTAAAGCCAAGACTCTACAATATGAATTATCTTCCTAATATATGTTTTACATTTTAGATTCATGTATTTTTTGAGAAGCAATAAATCTTTCAAGCATACTGATGTATTTTAAATCATTGAGCCATAGAAGTAAACAAAAACATTGGCTAACTGTAATGATTATTTACTTCCTTTCTGCTTGGATCATTTCTTTAAGATGACATGGTGAAACTTTGAAGTGATGAACTGGGCTGCAATAATTATACATTAGAAAATGTGCATATAAGCATTCTAAATGAAACAGACATACAAGAGAAAAGAATTAAATCACGGAGAAGGAAAATTTAGCTAAAAAGTTTCTTCCCAAATATATATTCTAGTCTTGTATATCAACTTAGATATTTAAGACCCCACACTCCGTTACATCACAACATTGTTTATTATGTGAATTTTTTACAATACAAACAAAAAAATACAGAAATGCAATATATGAATACAGCTAAATGCAGAATGGTGACTTTTTTCTTTTTAAGAGGCCATGATTCCCGTTTCTAGTAAAATAAAGAGACTGCACATAGGTAGAAACAGGTTGGTCGTTAGCTTTACAATTTTGCCTAGAAATGACCTATAAATGCATTTTTCCCCCTGCTACTTACCATAAAATGTAAAAAGGGAATTAAAGAAAAGTTTCTTTGTTGGTTCCTACCATATGAAAGATGCTATATTCTATTTTAGCAGGGCCAATATATGGAAAATACCTAAATTAAATGTTATCACAAAAATGAAGCAGTAATGAGATTCTGGCTAAAGAGGGCACTAAATGAGAATAATATAAGTTTAAAGAATCTGAAACAAACAAACAAAAAAAGGTTGTTATAAAAAAGCTCTAGGTGCACTGTAAGCATATAGGTTTTTTTTTCCATGTGTATTTTTAAACAATGGAAGTGTCAAAAAATAGGGTCAACTGTGTTAGACTAAATTACATTATTGTATACGCTGCATTGAATGGAACCTTTGTATTATATTTATCAGAGAGAAGCATAGTTTTGCATCATATTATGGCAATTTATCCTCAATGAAAACCTTCCAGAGTCCTTTTATTTTGGAATATCCTGTAAACAATCAAACCACCAGAACATGATTGTACAACAGTAAAATGTTTTCTTGCATTAAATTGAAGACATCTGTTTAATAAAAAAAAGAAAAATGTAGGAAAGGTACTTAGAGCTGTTAGTTTCTAAGTACACAACACCCTATACAATTAAAGGCATCTTAATTTCCATCAAGAACAACAACAAAAAAATTTTGTCATGCTGTTAATGTTAAATCCATCATTATGGATAAAACTGGTGCAAATTGGTCAAACGGATCCAACAAACACTGATGTCCAGGCTGGCATATTGGCAAACTAATACGTAACTGGTGGTCACTAGAGGGTTTAAAAGATCTTCCCTTTCTTCTTGTTCTTCTCCAAGGTTCTAAATGATTAAAGGGAAAATAATCAAAATGACATTATAAACAACAAATGACAGCAACAGCTAACTCAACTACAACTGTGTTTGATTTTCAAACGCTACACAGTTTCATTTAAAATACTGAATATCTGACAAAATTCCAGGATAAGAAGTAATAACTATGACAAAAACCTATTATTTGACATATAAGAATAATTCTTCCCAAATGAAACAGTGCAAAATAAAAATGATCAACTGATATCAACCAGAGTAGCCTTTTCTCCTATGAACATTTGCATTCTGCAACGCATTTCATTTTTTTTTTTAGAAATATATTTTCCTCCTACATAAGGAAAAAGTTATTGGAAGGAAATGTTACAGAACAAATGTCTAATCTTGAAAGTGTAGAATTCTTGTAGGGATTCAACTTTTCTTATTTAAATGGGAGAAAAGAAAACCAAGGTGCAAATATTACTGAGTCTTGTAAAAATTAAGAAACCTACCAGCTGTATTAGGGATTAGATATCCAAAATTTTATTGCAAATAAATAAATCCAAGACAATTAAAACATAGTCCTAAATGTATTAAAAAAATCTTTGTAAGTAATGCTTTATATGCTTACTAAAAATTGAACACAACCAATATGTACAACATAAAGAGGATAAGAAACGAAATCCACTGGGACAATGTAATGAAACTGTTAACACTATATAATTATGAAGATTGTTATTTCATGGAAAATGTTTGTAGCAAAAAATACTGTTACAGTTAGACCATATCTATCAATATAAAAATTTTCATCCATGAAAATAATTGAGATACTTGAAAATGGTGGTATCTTTACTCTATTTATTTAGTTTCATGGATATTATTGCACTTATACCTTTTCCCATTTTTTTCTACCATCATTTCTTAATCCTCTTTGACCTTTCTCTTTTCTCCCTTCTTTTTTACCTCAGAAGCCTCACTTCATTTATTGCATCCTCTATTTTTTATAAGTATTTTACTTTGTTGAATTGTCTGCTTTGTAAATGCCCAATATAAGTTTGTTATTCTGATTTGTTTTACTACACAAGATTCCCTCAAACTCCATTTTTTTGTTGTTGTAAATGACAATGTTTTGTCTTTCCCGATGACTAGTATTTCATTGTATGGATGCCACATCTTCTGACTCTAATACCCATCAGTGCGTACTCAGATTGTTTCTGTGTCTTATAAGTAGTGTCTTCTACAATGCCACTTTAATGTTTTTAAAGTAGGAAAATAAATCTTGAAATTATTTATACTTATATATGCACATTTTTTGGAGTCTGATATTACCTTGAAGAGTTCTGTTGTTCTAAAATACGTTGTTGAGCTTCCCAGTTTGCTTTCTCATCTTCAAACTGACGGCGTTTTTCTTCTAATTCTTTGTGTTGTGCTTCCAAATTCTTTTTCATTTGCTCATGGCGCCGCTGGAGCTAAGTCACAGCATAATATATAAAATAAAACTGTTTAAGTAATCAGAAGCAGAAGTACATTTGATCCAGGAATCCTAATTTTTAACAGCATAACCTGGAAAGCACCACATAGGATTCCTCCTTTTATAGGAACTGCTACCTGAGAGATCAGTGAGAGTAAGTTCCCAAGAGATAATCTTGGGAAATAGGAAGAAAAAGTACAAGCTTACAGTTGTATAGCACTTTATAATGGACATTTCTTAACTTATCTTTTTTCTTTATTCACAAGCAGCCATGTAGGAAGCTGGTGGGGGTGTGTGTGTGGGTGGGGAGGAACCACTGCTCTCTCTGTATAGAAGAAACAGTTGTAGAGATGATTAGCCAGAAAGTGGCAGAACCAGGGATTTGAACTTGTCTCCTAATTTCAACTTCAGAGAGCTGAGACAAGTGGAAAGAAAGCAGGAAGATAAGGACCTAAAGAGTTCCAGGAACAAAGTAAGGACTCCTGTTTTTATAAAACAGTGGTTCTCAAAGATTAATTTTCATACAAATCACTTGAAATGTTTGTTAGGAATACAGAATCCTTCACTTCACCCAGACATGCTGAATTACAATTTTTAAGTGGTAAGTCTAGAAACTGCATTTTCAACAAGCACAGTGATTCTAATGCAGGTGGCTCTTCTCACATAGTGACCATGCTGTATAAAATGCTGGCTGAGAGGTGGGAAAACACTCATGCAAAGTAACACAGAAACAAAGAGCTTATTTAATGACTCATTGAATAATTTCATTTAGGCACTAGTCAATCTATTTCTGAAGAAAACAGTCTTACAAATTAAAAATAATCAGATTAAACCTCACTACATTAAATATCTAAGAACTATTGAAAATCTTCAAGTGACCGGGAATTAGTTCTATTAAAGATCATATTACATCTTGAATTTGGACTGTAATAATACTTTTGCATACAATCTTTTCTCACTAGTTCTATAAAATCACAAAAAAGTGACTTTATATTCATTCTTATTGCAAATATTTCGTGCAATTCCTACAAAATGAAGCAATCTAAGACAAACATAAGAAAACATGAGTCAAATTTGAGACAAATTCCTGGTAGCACAAAAGCTACTTTAAAAAATTAAAAAATAGAAGCACAGAAAAATGTGCTATTAAAAAAAAAAAATGCGAGGGCCTCCCCGGTGGCGCAGCGGGTTGAGCTGCAGCAGGTTGAGTGCAGCACTGTGGAGCTGTCCACAGCCTCTGCAGCGCGGGTTCCGGCCGGCCAGGGAGAAACCTACACAGCACGGCAGACCTCTCCTGTCTCGCCCGCTGCTCCCCTCAGCGGCGTTTTCAGTTTGTCTGCCTGTTCGGCACCCCACTTTGTCTCTGGTAAATTCTCTTGCCTTCCTACGCCTCTGGCCTGTGCCCCAGTTCTTGTATAAATAAATAAATCTTAAAAAAAAAAAAAAAAAGCCAGGTAATCATACGTAACAGGAGAGGATACAACAGGGCAAAAGCATACAGGAGCCTCAATTGAACTGAAGAAGTTTTATTTAAGGTGGGCAGTAGGTTGACAGGTGGTCATAATTTTTTACACATGTATTTTTTACATTAATTGAATGCAGTAAAAAATACAGGTCACAATCCTTAGCTCTCAAAAACCTCTTGCAGTTCAGAATTCTTTGTATTTTAGAAGGGTGATACTGCGTAGAAAGGTTTATAGATTCTCTTTACAAAATATCTTTTGAGCTATCTAGCTGGCATTTATAATTAAACACATTACTATTTTTTGCAGTAAAATGTTCACCTCATGTGGGCCAAACGCTATTAGTTCATGTACAAGTTTTCAGTTTTCAGAGCTTTTTAGTATTTGAAATTGTGGATACATGATTGTGGACTTGTGTGATAACTTAAGAGCAAACAAAGAGTTAAATGAGTTCAATTAGGAGTGTCTACCTATTGACCAGATCCAATTTATTTTTCATCTCATGTGAAAAAGGGATAGCCAAAAACAACTACCTCACAGGCTGCAGTGTGAATTAAATAGCAATATGTGAAAGAAGCTTACTTAGCACGGTGACTGATGTACTGTGCAGCTTGCTATTAGCAGCTCTTCCTCATACAAATATTAATAACACAAATTAATTTGGGAAAAAACTATTAAAAAAGACCAAATAGGCTTCTTCACCGATATAGTTACATGGCTTATAAGAGAGGAAACTTAGTGCCCTTTATAGTTCCTTCAATGGTAAGAAAGATTCCACCTTTCAAAGGGTTAATTAAGTTACTCAAAATTCTGTTTTCACGACTCCCAATAATCATAAAAATGCTTAAAGAATTCTTTGGCTATAGGTTCATAATTATTTGTTATATCATTTACTCTTAGGAGCATGGATATGTCTATACCCAATATAAATTCAACTTTTAGATTTTCAATGGAATGTAAGTATGGAGATAATGCAGAGCCTTGATTAATCATGTTTTTAATTTCCCTTCTGATCTGTATCTTCCAGATTATTTATTAATTAGGGAAGGGGTACAGATGCAAATAGACAGATTTAATAACATGCTAATAGTAAAAAAAGACTAAATTAAATCTCCAAATGGAATACTAGTCCTGCTTGGCAATCTCAAACCAGGAGGATAATTTCATACCCTGCTGAATTAAGCATATCACAAATAAAACAGTATAGCTCTCATTTTTTTTTTTTGTAAGAGACTATATGAAAAGCTAAGTAATTAAAAAAAATCTAATATGGAATAGAAAAATTTCCTCAAAATTACTGACTAGTTTACTCTCTCCATATATTCTAGCAACTCAATGATTAGAATACTTTTGGTTACATAAATACTTCTGGTTAAAGAGGGTTTCAGTATTTTATGTAGTAATTACAAAAGCAGTGAGCTCAAATGAGGATTAACAAACATCTGAATCTCACTTTATTTAGATACAAATATTTTTATATGGGGAGCCACATAACACAGATCTCACTCAATTTTATCTTTAAACATTGTTTTAATATAAAATATTTAAGATATTCTTTTAATATAAAATATATAATATAAAATATTTACTATAAAATATTTCATATTATTGGGATGCTTTTTCATTATCCTACCCAATGCTGTAATATTGAGAATTACTTGACACTATATTGCAAATAAGACCAATTCATTTTCTCCCCCTTTGACTGCCTATTTATCCTAGCATGTCCTTAGTTCAATTAAATGTTCTTTCTCATTCATATTCAAATAATTTTGACCTATTACTATACTAGCACCCACCAGTCTTTACTCTTAATCCATCCAAGTTCTGATCATTACTTTTCTTATACACTATATATGCAAGAACTTATGATTCTATTTTTCTTAACTTGCTCATCAAAAGTAGTAATTTATTATAAATATTCGAGCTATTATGTCTTCCTACCAAGTATACCTGTGTACAAACATTTACATATTGAAGTACACATCACTTTATTATAAACAAGCACTTGCTTTTATTTATCCATTTTATAAGTGTATTATATTAGAAAAAATGAGTAAGAGGTAGTATTATTTATGATCTTATTAAAGATCTTTATCATTTCAAAAAGGAACATTGTGTCTATTAGAGGTAGAACTCTTAAGTTGATTTACCTCAGCTTCAGAGTCCTTCAGTTTCTGAACTTTTTCTTTGACCTTCATCTCAAACACCTGCTCCATTTCCATTTCCATCTTCTTCATCTTAGCCACATGCTCTCTTCTTTCTTCTTCCATTTGTGCAAGAGGGCTCCTGGTGTGAACATTAAGGACATCATTAGCCATCTATTATACAAAACTCTTAAAACATGATGAAAATGAGATGCTACATGTTATTATTAAATTCTCTGCTTTTTTTTTGAAAATAATTTTCGAAATGATTTAATTATTTGGCTACCATCTTAGATGACAAAACAAATTTGACATTTTATTCTATAAACATTTATATAATTACACATTATACACATTTTTATATAATTAGTTACTTCAAAATTTATAAATATTTATAATAAAAACTTCTATGAAGTTTCAAATCTACACTTAAATTTCTAGTGAATATTATGAAAACAGACTAAATAACAAAGGCAACCAGTAGCAGGATGTTTCTCTAAACTTAATGCATATCAAATCTAAAGAAAACACATACAATAAACGATAGAAGGAAAATAGAATGAAACATTCCCAAAATATATTCATAAAGTGTAAAAATAGAAATTTACTCAATTTTGCACTTTCAACAAAATTTAATGGGGGGGGGGGAGGAACAAAGTTAATATAAATGCTGTTAAGGAAAAAGAGACAAAAGCCCAAACTGGAATCATTTGTGCTAAGGTCCAAATTGAGTCCCACCAAATTGAGCTTTAATACCTAATTTAATCAGTTTTGACTTCTTAATGTCAGATTTTTCAAGTTTAAGAAGAAATCTTAAACTAGTCAATGTGGAATTACCTGGCTAGTACTAGTAAGGTAATTTGCCTTGATAGACCCCTACCATTCCCTGAAGGAAGGTGGCCTTGCCACAAATAATGTTATTTGCTAGTATAATTTCCTGTTGTATCCACCCTTCTGCCTATAATTATAATAGTCTTTCATTTTGAACAGCTCTGCAGAGCTCCTTTCTATCTGTTAGATGGGATGCTGCTAAACTGATAAATTGTTAAAGTCAATAAATTTTCTATCAGTAGGCTAATAAAGTTTTCCATCAGTAGACTATCTTTAGTTTGATAAAAATTCCAAATTATATTTTCTCCTTTTAGGACAACTTATAGGACAATCTATTTAGGAGAATAAATAAATTACAATTATACTATCAATAAATCAAACTTATTTAGGTAACTGAACTGATATGCTAGAAATGACTATCAGTCAATATCTAGAACACTCTTCATTTAGGTATACAAAATATTTCTTGGCTACTTATGGTAGTTTCACCACTCTTGAAAATTCACACCTCTTAAATATTTTACTGTTTTAATTTTTAAAGAAGTTTAGTGATATATATATATATATATATATATATATGAACAAGAATCAGAAACAGATAAATGTTTTGGCAATTATTTTTGAAACACCAGAAAGTAAACACAAGCAGACCCTAAAGGTAGTTCATTTTCATTTTAACAAATTTTGAAAATGTTGAAAATATTACAAATGAGTCATGTTAAGGTTACTGTACTTAAAGACATTAGCGAATGCTAAAGTATTAGTAGCTACTACTGCCCCAGGAAGGAATGAAAAATGAACTGGCTTTGAGAATCTCTGAAAACTACTCAACACAACTTAAAAAGAAGCAGGCTCCTTTTTTGACTCTGTTCATGAACTTCAAAGGCTATCATTTTAACCCTGATTTGACATACAGATGATAGTGACTTCTCTTTTTATTAGGTTATTTTTAATCATTACAGCACCTTTCTTTCTATCTAAGAGGGCAAGAGAACTTGATGGAAATAGTAAATAAAAGCTAAAGGACAGCAACACTAGCTACCAATTTTTCTTAGCAAAAAGGAAGGACAAAGATGAGTTGTACTGCTGTGATCAAATTTAAGTACAGGGTATTTCTTTTTTTTTTTTTATAATAAATTTTATTTTTATATTCCCCATACAATTTCAACCCCCCCATTTTGACCCCAATCCCTCCCCTCCCTCCACCCACCCCCCCAAAAGTGTTTCTGGCTCATAGATTTTTGTTGATTTTGATTTTCACTTTCTCATAGTTATTCATTTTCCTGGTCTCTTATTTAAGTTTTCTAGATTCCTGCTATGAGTGAGACCATCCGGTATTTTTCTTTTTCTTTCTGGCTTATTTCACTGAGCATGATCCCTTCCAGCGCCATCCATGTTGCTGCAAATTGCATGTGTTTATCTTTTTTGAATGCTGAGTAATATTCCATGGTATATATAGTACAGGGTATTTCTTTACCAAAAGAAAACTCACAAACCTGCAATATATGTTAACAAGCAATTAATTAGAAGTTCTGAAAATGAAACTAAAACAAACTAACAATAACCTGCATTCAAAAAGTAAGGTCAACTGAAATAACAAATTTTTAAGTGTAAATATTATTATTTCACTCAATGCCAATGTGATCCTTCTCATCTTCAGGGAAGATGTTTTAAATTTGGAAGCCTTACACCTAGTGAATGATTACCCTGATGACATGTCAACTGTGTGTTTAAGTACACTTAATGTAAACCACACTAAAAGCAGCAATTAAAGGCAAACTCACAGATTTCACAAATAATTAAGGTATATGCCATAAATAAATTTATGACAAAATTTGTTAAAGCTACGTAGTTTCTTTCCAGAATTGTTTGTAATATCACTGAAGTTGTGGGCCACAGAATGACTTTTCAGTCAACAGTGGACCACATTTAACAGTGATCCCAAAATTCCTTGTCTAGTGACATCATAGTCACCCTTAACATTTTATGCCCACAGCAGATTCATACACCTTGTACTTGCTGCTTGTGTTTTGAAAGCTTCATTATCCTCTTATGTTTGATTTAATCTCATGTTGTTTTGTTTATCATCGCCTATATAAAGGCCAGTTTTAATGTGTTCACACAATGAAATCACTTTAAATATATACTGAATTGTTACAAAAATGTTAAATTTTCTTCTGAGAGAATATCCAAATCTTTAAACTTAAATTTATATATCATCAAAAGAAATCTGTAATATTTTACATTTGAGATACTCTAAGTTTTCTGGTCTTGTAATACTTATTGCCTGGACCAAATACACTAACATTCTACTGTTGTAAGAAAATGTTCACATATAACTAAAATGGATTTTTTTGAAGCCTCTTGAAATGATCTTTCAAATCTCTTTAATTTTTATTTAATTAGTATCCCACTTCTAGTCATCTTTATTAAAGTAATACTTAGAAAACTGTAATACAAAATTGTGCTCACAATGTAGAAAACGTAAGACAAAAGGTCACTTTTAAAATTATTTTTTTTTTTTAAAAGATTTTTTTTTTATTTATTTGTTTATTTATTTATTTATACAACCACTGGGTACAGTCATGAAGCACAGGAGGGTGAGAGAGTTCACCAGAGCCAGAGCAGGGAGCAGAACAGGCAGAAGGACCGAAGTACACTGCTGAGGGGAGCAGCGGGTGGCAGGAGAGGTCTGCGCGCCATGTGGGACTCTCGCCCGGTGGCCGGGGGATCGAACCAGCGCTGCAGAGGCTGCAGGCAGCTTCGCAACCCAGTGCTCAACCGCTGCGCCACCAGGGAGGCCCTAAAATTTTTTCCCATAAGATCTTACTGACTGGAAAAACCATTTAAGTTACATCATTGCCTGCCTGCTTTTTAATTGCAAACTCTTCCGCCCACACACAGATATGCTACAGTTCATAAACTTGTCTGAGAAATTTAAAGCAACTTAAAAGACATGAAAAATCCTGGTAAAAATTTAAAAAGGAAAAAAGACTATAATATAAGCTGAAATCATACTATTTTTCCAAACATATAACTTAACTCCTTCTAGAGTTCTCTTTAAAAGGTTATAGCTCCTTTTTGCCACCAGAGACTTACCCTTTCATATGATCAATAACAATTATACCAAGGACCACACAAGGTTGTTACACAACCCACATTTTTAGTGTAATGGAACCACAGTTTATTTAAATTATGTGTGGTCCATCCTGAAGAACATGTTATGTGAATACATGCACATACTTTTGCTTCAATGGTTGATAGGCTATAATGTATACAAGACATGTAGCAGTTTCCATACAACATTTTCCAAAGGCATTTCATTAAAAAGGACTTCAAAGAACAATACAGAATTCCAACAATTTGGGAAACAGTTGCAAAACATTTTATTTTGCCAAGTAAGAGCATTAAAACCAAACATAAACAAATCAATGCTCCAACTACTATCATATTTTTATGAAAGGACCTTTGAGCAGGGGAAAGGATGTAACTAAATAAGTTGAATTTGGGGGGAACTTTTTGAAATTGCCTTTAGATCAGTAAAAATTGTCACGTACCAAAAGAGTTCTAAGGATCAGCCTCTGGATACATATTTTTAGTCATTTCCAGAGATTCAGTTACCCATAAAGCTTCCCCAAGACTACAGATAATTACAGAAAACAGAAAAATAAACATATGGGAAAATAGGTAACAGGGAGCAAACTTAAAAGGAAGATCATAACTTAAAACTTAAAGCAAGATCATAATTGTTGCAAATGATAAACAGTCCAAGAAAGAGTCATCAATCAAATGTAATTTTAAGTAAAAAGTACAAGGAAGACCGAGGAAGGGGATATAGGTTGAACAAAAAAGATTTGCTCTCCGCTTATTGGGAATTAGTTTCCTTCTTTCAGGGACTTACAATATTGATATAGCTAATTCCTTTCCCCTTTCCTTTACAATCCCTGTTGAATCTTCTTTGATCTGCAAACTGATGTTCCTTTTGATTACTTCCAACTACCTACTACCCTTCAGATTGGGGTAGATAAAGTACACTCTTTTACCTGAGGATTTAAGAAATACTTTAGACAGATAACTTGTCATTTTCTTTGCCAGACTCAGGTAATAAATATCTGAATAGTTGCTAACAATAATTTCTATTTTTTCAGTCTCTGACTCAAGATAAATTAGTATTTGATGAGACAAATTTTACTATTTTTTTAGATTTTAACCATCTATCTTGGAGTCCCCTCTACCCAACTTTAATAAGATATAACTGACATACAAAATCGTGCAAGTTTAAGGTGTACAATATGATGTCTAAGTCTCATTTTAAGTTTTTCCAAAATATAATTGTTCTAGGATCACTAACATAATAAAAAGGCACATTTTCAGACAACAAATACTTTTATTTTTAACCCACAGTTCAGTACACTCAAAAGTTTATTCAAAATTCCCTCAGAAAACTAAATATAAGATTGACTAATCTACTATTAAATTCCTAATGTTAAAACAAACCAAAAAAACCCCCAACTATCTCTATTCTAAAACCAAAGTATTATTAGTGCTTTGTGGAGTACACACTGTTATACAAAAGTTAACTATATATGTTTGTGCATATATGTAACCATATATATGTGTGTGCACATATATATAATTTTTTTACATTTATATAGTTTTAAATATATATATAGTTAATATAACTAAATTTTGACTAGATTCACCGTGTAAGGGCAATGAAAAAACACAGGTTCATCAGCAATCAGCAGATGAATAATGACACAGTAATTTTATTTTTTTCTCAAAATACCTACATATGCTATTTAGAGATCATATGAAGCAAGACAAAAAGACCAAAGAAACGGCCTATTTCATTGGCATTCAAACTGGGGTCTCTATATGAAGTCTTCCAAGAGTTACCTGAGCATGGGCAGTTTTAAGAGAATTTCCAGATTCTCAACTTCCATACAAAATCCTGCCTAAAGTGACCTGCCTGAAAATTTTCATTACAGATAACTAATCTCTTACTTTACAAGAAAGACCTCTTACAACCTCTTACCTTTTCCTTACCGAGGCTATACTGTTCCAGTTGTAGGTGAAGGTTTGAAACCTCCAGATGACAAAACAGCACTAAAACATAAACTCACAGATGATCTGTATTTCCCAGTACTAAACATGTTTCTATTAAGAGCAAAGTATGGTGTTACATATTAGAAACATGTTATTTGGAATTATGTGGGGATACTCTGAGCAGTGTGAGGTAGCTAGAGTACTGGCAATTTGTGCTTAATGACTTTGACTCTTTCACTTCAGGATCCCTGCAAATTCGATTTCTCCCTGACACCATTATCAAAGGATGTAGTGCTGTGGAGGGAAGAATCCCTTCACAGCAATAAAAATAGATCAATAAGAAGACCAAATTCACATTTGCTTACTTCACATATTTGAATATTAGCTATTCTTTTCAGTTATTCATGAATAGCTCCTTAGCTACAAATAAAAGTACCTCAAATAAAAGGACCATTAGTTGTGGATACTGATTTTTTTTTTCAATTCAGCTAGAATGTTTTGATATTGCCAACATTTTCAAGACATTTACAATCAAAGGATAAAACTTCCAAGTGACCTCATTTAGATTCACCATGTGTTATCCAATAAAGTAGTAAAAATCCAATTTAATAAATCCTATCAATATCAATTTCAATTAAAGTCATTCCCAATTGGTTCAATCTTTAAAAATATTTTTCTACTTACCACTGACAAAAAATAATTACTAACCAGGGACAATTTCTTTTTAACAATACAAAGCCTTAACTCAAAATAGAATCTTTTATTTTAATTATAAAAAATATTCAACAATTAACTAGATTAATTTTTAAAACAACAGTAATAAGTTTCTAGAGGTCAATGTTTTATAAAGCATGCATTACTAATCACTCATATTAGAACTATCTAGGGTACTTATGAAAATACAAACCCATATTTAATCAATCAGGATCTTTTGCTAAAACCTTTTTATCAAACACTCAGAAATCCTTGAAAACAGAAAACTTAAGAATTGATTGATAAAAACCTCAAGTAAGTATGCTATTAACATAAGCAGAACTCAAAGTTAAAAATATAAAGTAGGGGTTATGAACCAAGTACCATTTGGGAAATATGCAAGAAAAGAAACAGAATTAAGATCAGTTTTAAAAGAGAACTGCTTGTGACTTTGCCAATGACTGTTAATGCTTTGTAAGCTTTCTTCTGGAATTTAGGGACACTGTGAAGACATAACTAGAAAAAAAAAAAGAGGAATACATTTCTTTCCCATTATAAGTAATGTTGACCACTATATTGTACTGCTACTTTCAGAACTTAACCTTTCTTATTAATATAGATGTTCCTTCAGAATTACTCTCTAATGGTAAATAACATCAATCTATACATGTGTACACATTGTTAAAAGTTTTCATTCTTACCTTCAACAATCTCAAATTAAGGTAAAATAAGACAAAGACACTATTACCAAGAACTGTATCAGCTAATACCTATCCTTTCATAAAATCATCATAGCTTGACACACTAGGTTAAAATGAAGCTTCATACTTGAAAGACATACACCATCCTGTCAATCAACAGAAGAAATTTAAAGTGTAGCTAATTCACAGAGTACCCAGAGAACATTTGTGTCAATATTCGGTTTATTTAGTCCTGTTCCCTGTTTCTGTATAATCTGTTAGTGAGCACTCTGCTATCAAAAGATTTTAAAAAGATATACGAAGAGGTAGAAGTTCTATGTTTAGTCTCCTTAAAGAGATTATGAAATGTTTGTGTTAAAAGTAAAATGGGTTAAGAGATCTTAGTATTAACCGTTCTCTTAAAAAAAACTATCTGCTAGAGGAATTGCTTGGTTTCTAATTGCAAATGATTAAATGTGAGATTAAAGATTATAAAGATGATGGCAAATGACAAGAACACATGGCTCTTTCGCTTAGAAACAAGGTAACACTTTCTCCAATAATTATATAGCAAAAAATAAAACTGCTAAAACAAAGCTTAACAATATGAATTCCTCTTCAGTTTTCTATTGAGTAGCCAGAAGTATGATAAAAATTTAGTACATACATAATGCCTTTTCTGAGGAAATGATGGATACTTACTTAGTAAGCTGCCCTTTATTCTTGTTATTATCAACTCCATTGTAAGTCACAGCTGCCAGTTTTCTGCTTCTGTAGTTCTCATAGTGTACATTATTAGTGACATCTTTCAAGTCTTGCATGTGTGTCCTGTCATAAATAAATATCAAGAATGTGCTTCCATTTCAAAAAATTTTGATATAAGCATCAAGTTATATCAAAACAAAAATTTCAGACTTAAGCAATAAGACTAATCTTAAAATGGCATTTGTCAGTTTTCATTTACACTCATGGCACAGCAAGATACAATAAGCCAGCGTAACCCAGTGGAAATTTAGTTTCCAAATGCGTATTTGAGAGCTATTAAATACACTCAACACAGTTACTGAAAGATGACATTTGTGAAGAAAAGTACTCATTCTTACAGTATATATCTCTTTTACTAGGGAAAATGTTTAGCTCCCACTGAAAACCTAAAAAACCTAAAAAAATTGCTTTTCTTTTAGCATATTATCAATATTTGGGTTTTTACTAAACTTGAGGGTAACTGTGACCACCTATGACGTTAGATCCAAACTACAGAATTTTTAAATTAAGAGTACTGTTCAGTTTATTCAAACAGTCCAGCTAATGAGGTATTTTGTATAATAATTTTTGCTCATAGCATTTTTATCATATATAAAGTCAATACAAATGAGATAAACTATACAATATATATGAGGTAATTTTACCTCTCCTTTATGGTTCAAGACACTAAAGACACTCTGAGCTGCTCTATGGATATTCTTTATCAATACCATATTCTTTGATACACATGACATGGTAGTGCTCTGTATCACTTGATACTCCCTTCCTCATCATTCTTTCCATCTGCCATCTTCTATGTCTACCATTTTACCATAACTCTCTTCTGGTGACAAAAATAACCATGTACTTTTTTTTATTCTTCCTGATCTCTGGAAAAGATTTATTCCTACTTTCCTCTTTGTGAACAGAATGTCATGTTCAATTCCTCTCCTACTATCTAACATTTCCATGCAATGCTATGGTATTTTACTCCTTCTAGTCCTAAGTCTGGGTTTTGTGTAAATCTCATCTCTCTATACTCTGTCTCTTGATGAATTTATCCTTTCTATGATCACTACCGTTACACCTAAAGCTCTACCAGTCTCCAATTCAGTCAGGCAGGGAGTTCCTTAGTCCTAGCATGTCCAGGACTGGCTGGGATTGAAAAACTCATGCAAATTTGTCATTGGCTCTCCAAATTTAAAGACTTTCACTGCTCTAGGAGCTCTCTTCCCAGACTTGAAGTCAAGCTTCTCTACCCTATGACAATCTTCTTCGTTGTCATTCACTTTTTGGTACTGTTATATGTTTTAAGTGACATCATATATAACCTTTCCACTTGTATCATAAAACTCCTTTACAAGAAACATGCCATCATCTTTCGTATTCTCACCATAGGTAGTACATAGTAGGTATCTATGTATTAGTTTATGACTCATAACTAGCCTCTACTTCTATAGTATTTTAGGTATGAAGGTAACTGCTTGCATATTTTAAAAAAATACATAATATGAAGTTTTAGAATACCAGTGTATTAAGCACTTGGCAAGTAACAGATTCAAAATTTAGGAAAAGAATATAATCTGAGGGAGTGCAAGAGTAATTAATATTTGTGAAACATTCCCAACATATATAATATCATAAAATAACACATTTCAGTTGGTTTTGAAGTCACACCTTTGGAACTGAAAGCAATTTGTAATACAACTTAAAGGCATTGTATTCTCAAAAAACCCTTTCATATGTAATCACTCTTGTCCCACTGTGTGAGGCATGGCAACCCCAACTGCTAAATCAACCCAAATCATGTACTTCATTACTGAAAATGCAAAACCACTTATATGGCAATCTCTGGTTTCACAATTCACTCTCATCTCTAGTCTATCTTGAGGTAGTCATTTGACTCAAATTTATCCCTTCACTTTAAGAATGACCCTGTAGTTCTTCCATGGTTTCTAAATATCATTAATATGTATGTTGCTACTTCCACATAGCTAAAGAGATTCTTGGGAAAGTAGAGAGTAGTATGAAAATGAATAGACATTAAATTTTAGATGGTAACTCAAAACTGGAGGTTGAGGAGAATACAAAGTGAGAGTCTGGAGAAGTAATCAAGAAGATAGAGAAGTGGGGAAAGGGTATGAGGTGGCAAAAGGAAGGACTCAGTCTCAAAATGAAAACACTGATCATTGTGAGCCCCTTTCTGTTCCCTGTCCACTAACATCTCCAGTTGTATTAAATTCCTTCTTTATGCTTCCTCTCTGCTGCTGCTTTTCTAATTCAAGCCCTGGTCCTCCAGTCAAGATTACCTCAATGTTCTGCTCTCACAGGCTTTTCTTCTCTTTCATCAGGTGCACAAGGTACATTATAGGAGTAATGTTTTCTGGCCTGGGAGGAAGATTGGTTCTGTTCACTGTGTTCCAGTACAAAAAGTACCCCACTCACCAGTTACCAGGTTAGGTACCTTTTAACATTCAAAGTCTAGCTTTTGATTCAAAACCTAGCCTTCCCTTCCAGTTTTCCCAAGCTTTTCATATAGAAGAACAAGTGTTTTTTTCTTTCTACTTTCCAGACTTCTTTTAGTATAAGCCCAACACAAAATATAATAATAAAGACACTCATTTTCCTATATATCCCTAGCCACAAACAGCTTCTTCTGCATTTTTGTTTACAACTCTAAAGTACCAAGTTGTCTCTACACAGTGTTTTACTTCAATGCCAGAATGAAAATACCAATTTAAATTAGCAATATTTATAGAAGATAAAAAAATACATCTGTCCAATTCTAAGGAAAGACAAAACTGGCATTTTTTTTACTGATCACACTTACCTTATCAACATATTTCTTAGAATTGTAAAATCACAATGTTCACCATTCTCAACTATAAAAAAATAAAGACAACGCACATTAGTTTCATTAAACCTAGTATTTTAAAGGAATTATAATGGGGAGTTGGTGGTAACAATGAGAAAATATTCAAAATAGCTTAGCTCAATTTTTTTTAAATCAAGGTTTAAATAGCATTGTGAGTGCAAGAGAAGTAAATTATATTACTTTACTGTAGTCTAATTCTCAATGATAAAATATGTAAACCTAACAAATGAGTAATCTGAAAGTGAACAATTTTGAAATTTTGAGTGGGGGAGATCATGTATTTCTCTATATTGGTAGACAATATTTACTTATTCCATAGTAAAATACATTAAAAAAATTTAGTGTTGAGAGTGCAGGGGGAATCACTTTAGAAAAACCTGCTTAAGGTAATCAGAATGAAAAGTTAAGAACTTCCAGGTTCTTTTTCTTTTTAAAATGTTAGCACAAACAGGAATGTTCTTGGTGGGGGAGGGAGGACAGGGGAGGAAGACAAAAAAAAACTAGAAATATGAATGAATTTTTCAATGCATTATTTCTAAGGGCTGTAAAAGTTCTAAAACCTGAGCTCAGCAACTGAAGGTTACTTGACAATGAAAGAGAGCTAGTAATGAATGTAAGGTTATTAGTGGGGAAAGTCAATGATAAGAACAGTAACTTAGAATAGCACACAATAGTAACAAAAACTGATAGAATTTTCTGAAGCAATATTGACAAACAGATAAAACAATCATGGCTCAATCTTGGTTCCAAGTAACTTATAGCACAGATTAAATAGTATGTAAAGCCACTATAAAATATACACATCTATTTAAGATTTGATGCTGCAACTAATATTTTATTGATGTTTACAATACTTTACAAAATTAGAAGAGGATCTCCTAATAACGAAATTGTTTTAATCTAAAGATGCGATGCAAAGAAAAGGAGACTGTGATTCCTTTGATTGGGCTTCTGAAAGTTGTTCTCAATCATTTTTCAGGGTTCCAGACCCATCTGAGACTCAGATAAAAGTGAAAGGCCTTTTTTCCAACATTTTTTGCAATTCCAGAAGCTTCATTAGATTCTCTGGAAGCAATCTTTGGACCCAAGGTAAAGATAACAAGAACAGACTTAATGATGGGGCAGTGCTGGGAGGATAGAGGACAATGTAAGTGACTACTAAAGTATTACATTAGAATTTAACACATACTTGCTTGACTTAGGAGGATACAGAATCTGAGAAAATGGAACATACTTACAAGGAAATGAGACTATACCAAACAATTAAAATCTTTGAAAATCTAGCCTAAATCAATGCAGTATACATGTTATACTATTTACTATAAATGCAAAAATTTTGACACTTGTGACATCTTACAAAAAGCCATTCACTGAAGAAAATCTTACCTTCAGCAACACCCCAGGGATACTGCCTTCCTCTGACCCTTTTGCCATTAACTTCAATGATAGTATTACTACCTACCACAGCAAGAGGTAAACGGTCCTATAAAACAAAGTATTCTTGTTCAAATATATCTCAGTCCTCAAAACTTCAAGAATAAAGAAGTTACATAGATCACAACTTTCCATTTAGTAACCTGCTATTACAATGCATTATCACCAATGTAAATAATGAATAAAACTTCATTTTCTCTGAAACCTTAAGAATACTAAAGACATATGCTGATCAAATTATTTGTTTAAAAAAATCATACCAAAAAAAATGCTGTTCTGTATTGGAAAAAAATTTTTTAGACTGGAAAAATTTTTAAAGGTGAAAAAGTATATTGGCTGTTAGCAGGAAAAAATAAAGCTTGTGACTACGCTGGCTACCAAATCACAAACCCTAGAAACAGAGAATATTATGCTTGCTAAATTCTACCTTTGATAGAAACCACTTGAGAGGATTAGATTTGTATTCATCCAAGCTAACCGAGTACCTTTCAAAATTCTTGTAGCTTCCAGAAATCTATTAAGAATAAAATATATGACTACATTATAATATCTCAGAAATTCTTCATTACTCAGTCACAAACAGCTCATTATTTCCAGATAAGTGTTTGTCTACCTAACACCATCAATCAAGATACCATTATTGGGTTCCAGGTACTTATAAGTCAAATACACATAAAATTAGGATAGCATAAACTTTTGCTTGGTTTTTCTAAAAGGACAAAACATCATTTGTTTGTGAGGGTCTTAAAAACAAACATTAACCATAATACAGCCTAATAATGAATGTTCTCCCTTTTCATTAGCCATTTTTTAAGGGGGAAAATTACATAACATGAAATCAGTTATCAAAAACCATATGAGGGAATTATGTCATCCTACTATTCCATAAATGACTTATGAAAAAGTTAATTGCAAATTGAATTCAACACTGAATAATCTCCCTTGTAAACCAGCTAATGATATCTGTGGTCTCTCCAATTGATTTTGTAATGGCTTTTAAGGTCCCAAAGCATTTCAGTATATGTATGAGAATGAACCTACCTTTATCTTTTTAACAAGCTTATTTTCTTCTTCATCATCTGTTTCTGGAAATTCATATATTTTAATTTTATGTTCTTGGATTTCTTTCATTATCTAAAATGACAGCAAGAAGAGTGCCACACCATAATCAGTATATTAGCTTTTTTTCTTAACATTAGCTTTACTTTTATAATTCTCTATTTAAATTCTCATAACTCCTCAGCTCTAGATTCTTCACTAAATATTTCAGTGATATAAAGCTGTAAACAAAAATCAAAATACTATTCTGGTTGTTTTTATTTTTAACTAAAGATTGTTGTTATATAAATACCATTGACAAAATCCAATTATTTCACAAGTGTCAAAATCATATAGTTGTAATATCAAGAATTATACAAATGATGTAAATTTCCAGAAGGGATTTCTCTAGTTGATTTCTACTATCATGGCTTTAGGTCATTCATTTATTTATAATGACTGAGATTCTTCTTCTAGGTAAAATTCTACCCAACTATTTTATTCAACTAAATCAACAGAGCTTAAGCTCACCTAAAAGTTTTAGTAGAATTTAGCAAAAGCCAGTAAAACTAAGTATAGCATTTGTTCCAGGGGAAAAATTTGCATACTGATTAGAAAATATTCTTGCACATATATGTGCATACAAACAAATTAAGGAGCAACAGATACAAGATCTGGCAAGCATACAGGAGAAAGTACACCCTATAAATTAAGAAATTAAGACATTATAAGGGAGAATGTGGGGGAGTGGGGTGCTGGGGAGAAAAGACAATTTATTAATAACATCAGAAATGACCTACTTCAAATTAATCTTGTCCAAAATTAACCCATATTCTAAACAGAATATAGACATCCAAATAACATTCCACTACCTACCCTATTCAAACTCATAATAAATAGCTAATATACCAAAGAACTACCTTCCTAACTGTACTGGATGGTTCAGGCCTACTCTCACTGCAAGGGTCCCAGAAGCAGTGAAGAGTCCCTAAACAAAAACTGACCAAATATTTCATAAGATGTAAAAATATATTTAAAAAGATAAGGAAAAAATAAACCTCTGTCTTTAATAAAAGTCCAAAAAAAAAAGGACAATGATGTCAAGTCACTGAAACAAACATACCTATTATAGAAGGAATTTGGTTATTTTATTGGAAGAGCTCCATGACAAAGAGCGGGGGGCGGGGAGGAGAACCATAAAATAATGAGATCCTTTCAAAAAGTAGTCCTCTCCTGGGGAATTCAGTCTAACAAAATAATCGCAGGTGGTGTGGATAGAGGTCTTGGTAGAGGCAATACAAAAATATCTAAAATAGCCTTAAAATTTTAAATGGACAAGGAACTGGGGGAGAAAAGGCAGAGCTTATTTTCAAGTGCTATTTTTAATACAGTATAAATGACAATACAGTGAAGTAGCAAGAAAAATACATTCCAACATACTATACTGAAAAATCATGAATGGTATGAAAAACCTAAGTTTCAAAGCTCATTGTGGTCACCTGTTTTTTAAACTGTTGGCACTCCTCCGGTGTGAGTGTGTCTGCTTTGGCAATAAGTGGGATGATGTTCACTTTTTCATGCAAACGTTTCATAAACTCAATATCCAAAGGTTTAAGTCTGAAATAAACAATATTTAAAATGACTAAAGTGATTAATTTAGAAGAATCTTCACATCCCCAATGCTAAATTAAGTATATTACAACTACTTTACTTATCAGAAACACCCTCTGAAGATAAATTAGGTCAGTGATAGTTAAGTAGAAGAGCTCTTCAAGAAATACTGGAGTGCTCCTATGTTTATGGCAGCACTATTTGCAATAGCTAAAATATGGAAACAACCTAAATGCCCCCAAACAGATGACTGGATCAAGAAGATGTGGTATATACACACAATGGAACACTACTCAGCAATCCAAAAAAAAAAAAGCAACTCATGCCATTCACAGCAACATGGATAAACATTAAGTCTGGAACTTCTCATGGTCCTCTGAAAGCACCACAAGGTAACCACTCTGCCTTGCCTTGCCTCATGCTCCATTCCCATCACCCTTCTATTTGGCCTGCCAAATTCCTAGTCATCCTTTAGAACCTGGCCTACAATTTTAATTTCCTATAGGAATCTTTCTCAAACTTAAGACTACGCATCTTTGTAATTTACAATACAGTGACTGCCTACTTGTTTATTTTTTCCCATCTTCTCACTCAAAGATCTTCCAAAGCAAGAGCTTTGTAGCATTCAACTATATCTCCAACTCCTAGAACAGCTATAAAATTTGAGAAGGTGTCCAAATATCTGCTGATGACAAAAGTAAGCTGCTGTCATTTTTTCTTACATCCATGAATTACTCTAAAGGAAAACAAAATAAATTCCTAACACCTAGGAATTTATTATAAACTTAATGTTCCACACAAATAAAGATGCTGGGAATATTCTGCACAGAAATACCATTTGAAAGTAGTATTTCCTAACATTATAAAACCTGGAGAAAATGGACTAAAATTCTCATTTTGCTATGAATTTTACTGACTTATATTTTAAAACAAAGTTCTTATTAGGGTTCTCTTAAGAGTACCATAGTGTATATACAAAGCTATGGCAACTGTGACTCAGTGACTGAGGTATTACTCTTTACTAACAAATAATATTATTGCTCTTTACTAACTATACTCTTTGCTAACAAATAACACTACAGCTTTGTGACACTGACCGGCAAAAAGATGGGAGGAGTAAGGAAAGTAAAAACAGATACTATAATAATTTTCCTTATTTTTAATTCTTTGCAATTTGATACTGGTATTTAGAAAATAGGAACCATTATAGAAAAGAAGAGTATAGCTGGAATAACACTGTGTTATCTGTAAACAATGTCCTTGGCTCCTCTATAGTGCTAACTGAAAAAAACTATCCATCCTTGAAAAAGATGTTTTGCTTCTTTTCATCAGTAATTATATACAGATAAGAATCAGTCTAAAAGCATTTAATGTAACTTACTACATTAAATCTTAAAAGCATTTAATGTAATTTATTAAAATTAAAATTAGCAAGATTTTATATTTAAAAGTAGAATAACACTTGCTAAATATTTATTAGGCTACATCATCTTTCGAAAAGAAAGAAAATTAAAAATAACCATGACAGGAAAATCACAGAAGTCAATTTCCTAAATATAAAACAACTGGATCAATAAATATTTATATCAGTTCAAAAATTAAAATTTAGACAAAAAAGTTAAAACTTTAAAAAAACCTGAAAAACCACCTTTGCCCTTTTAAATCAGAATAGAAATTTCAGAAGCTGACAAATGTCAACAGCAGAAAACATTTAGTTTGCAAGTAGATTATACTCTGTTGGAAATGTTTCCTCTGTCCATTTAGTTTTATTTCATGTTCTTTTCCAATAAATCTTACTTTTTTACATGTTGTTTCAAATAACAGAAAGTCCTTCATTGAATTTCTAGAAGATAAACCCACATTAGAGGGAAAGGCTAGTTAACCTCAAACCTACAGAAAAATCAACAAATATTTATAACCCATGTTACTAAGGAAAAAAACCCCATATATAAAACTGATTTTTTAAAGTGGCAATCAATATTCAAAAGGATAAAAACAACATTTGAAGATTCAAGTTCCAAGACAGTTTTTAACTTTAATAGCAATTACCAATCACTGAACAAAGAAACTAAAGTAAAAATAGCTGAAATAAAGACTTTTTGCTCTATGCTCAGAGATGACACTTGGTGGGCTAAGGTGAGATGGGCTGGGGTGGGGGTGGGGTGCTGAAAATACAATGTTAGACCAATTTTAATTACTACAAAAACAGGATCCCTCTGAAAAGGGAATCCAGGGACTACCTAGTAAGACAGAAAATCCCTGACCATTTATTAGACTGCCTGGAATTTCAGTCTGTATTGAGCAGGGTATTTGGAATGCTAGATAAAATTCAGTGTCATATTCTTTAACTTAATCCACAGTAGCACAAACCTATGGGCAAAACCTTTGTTCCATTTCTAAAAATAATTATTAAAATGAGAAACTATTCAAAAGCACATTTTTGTACATAGGAAATCATTTGAACTTCTACCTCTGTGACAAACAAGAATGGTCATTACATATCATTTTAATCATATCAAAAATTTTTCCTTTTAAAAAAATTATTTCTCAGGCAATTTTAAAGACTATTTTCCCCCAGAGAAACAGGGGGAATGTGATTTCATGAGAATGACTAAATCTTGGAGGAAGTCCAAAAGATCTAAAATAACAAAACTGAATATAAACTGACAGATTTTTACTGGCTTAACAATAGATTAAGATTTTACTCAGTTGGTTTACAGGAAAAAGCCCTAACAAGTTATACTAGAATGATAACAAAATATAAATTCAGGAAGAAGCTACACAACGACTCATAAAAAGCTATACAATGTATTATATTTTTGAGTTTACTTTTCTTGAGCTTTTTAAGTCAACAAGTCAATTTGAGTCAATCCTGAGCTTTAAATATGTAAATTTCTGAAAATACCGTAGAAGGGTATTAGAAATAAAAAAAAATTTTCACCACTACAGCCTGACAGAAAGAAAAATAGATATATATTAAGGTTTTCTGCTCAACCAAAACAATGATAATGAGTGCTAGGCCTTCTAGCAAAAAGTTGGACAGAAGTAGAAAATAGATCAGAAAGGTATTTTTATGATGGAATTGGTTCACACTACTGTAATCTGGGTGTTAGTGACAATGCTCTTTAGTCTGATGCTATGCAATAGTCCAGCTCCCTTTTGTGGAATGATAGTACATTTATAATCATCAGGTGGCTGAGTTATGCTAAGTCATTTACCCAAACAAAAAGAGTGAAGAGGAATTACAAATAGCTGCAGCTGACAGTGATATATAACTATTCAAAATCATAAAGCACAAACAGTAAAAAAGGCAGTTACAGGCTGGTTGTAACAGGTGGTGGGGGGGGGGGTGTATGTGTGGTGTGTGTGTCTGTGTGTGTTTACTTTACTCCTAATAAGTAGTTTAAATGATGTGACTATGATAGAGTGAAACAGAAGCCAAATCAATTCAGTGAAGAAAGAAATGACACATGAAAACTTTAGCACTTAAGATATTCTCTATCAGATTTACAGTAAATGACATCTTTGTAGTTTCTAAGATTATGCCTAAGCGAATTGTTAGGGCTGTTTTTCCTTATTTAATTAATGACAGAGTGGTCAAAAAAGTAAACCGAAGTAGTCACAATGAGACATCAAACCATGGTGGAAACACCGCTTCCTATGCATATGAAACTAAGAAGCATTATTATGATTTATCTTAACTAGGTCTTAAAAAGTATTTTATAAATCATTTTTACACGGAATTTGGAAATCTTTACAATTGGTATAGTCAAAATGTACTCCACAGAGATTAAAGATTACTAACTAAACTATGTTCCCAAAGTTGAGTAATAAAAAACAACAGAGTTATCAAAAGCATCATGGTACTGACCCATGTCCTGAAGGAGCAATGAAGTATAAACAACACTGCACCCTGTTATCAGGCATCTGACGTCTGTTCACTCGAGATTCTGCATTTAGGTAGTCTTCAAATTTACTATCAATGTAGTCAATAACAGGCTGCCAGCTATAGAACAAAGATTAAAAAAAAAAATTAAGTTGCAAATCTACGTATAATATAAAACTGATGACTGTCAAGGGTAATAATATTATTAAACAGACAAACCAATCTTAACCACTGGAAGATATCTCAAATTATTCTACATATAGTGATTCAATTTCAGGTATGAATTAATATTGAAAAATATTGATTCCTTATTTCTAACCTTTCCAAATGAAAAAAAAAATTTTGGAGTCAAAACACAACTAAATTGTTATTTGCATTGATAAGATATCTACACTAACAAAATGTGAAAATCATATCCAAGTAGTACTTTCAAGCAAAAAACAACTTTAAACAATTCAAAATCCTTATGATGAAGTTGCGTAGGTGTTTTAAAGGTTGACAGAAAGTTACTTCAAAACCAGTGAGTTCAAGGAAATGTAAATAATGCTTATAATATACTAAGATGCTATTTCTGACTATAATGTCATGGATATTTTCTTCACTTATACTTATGAAAAAACTTAAAGTCTAAAATCAGGTTTAATATTTAAATTTTAAATGAAAATTTTTACAATTAAGAATCCTTGTATCCAAATTGTTTCAGACATTGTCTTCAAAATAATTATGATAGGTGTTATTTCCATTTTATAGAAAATCAGTTCAAAGAACTTATGCAACATTATCAAGTGGTTTTAAAGTTGGTATGTGAATCCAAGTCATATCACTTAAAGTTCAATATCTTTGCTAAGATGAAAACTTTTAAAACGTATAAGCACAGAAAAGTCTAATCACCCCAACAGCCCAAATATAACGAAAAGCAATGATGACAAATGCTTCTTACCAATTACTATTATCCACTGCATCTCCAAATCCTGGGGTATCAACTATTGTGAGCAGCAACTGAACACCACCTTCTTTGATTAAAACTTTGGATTGTTCCACCTGTAAGAATCATTGATGCAGAGAGTAACACCATACATTACACATATGTATGTTTCCTACAAGGCATAAAAGATAGGGATATGAGGGCTGATCAAACTAATCGATAAGCTTTCTCCAAACTAAATCTACCCATGCCACCCCTCATTTTCTTTAGAATCAACTACTATAAATATTATAAGTCCTAATTACTTGAAAGAAAAGCAAGTATGTAACTGGTGAGCTCATGGCATAAAGAAAACAAAAACTAATAGTTAAAAATTACTATAATACCAAAGTATTATACTTCTATAACCTAAATGCACATCTAATAATACAATGTACCTGAATGGTTCAGTAATTCAGAGATCAAATTCGATTCATCAGACAAATACATCTAATCTACTATTTACAGTAAATGTTTTCCTGGGCTATCGGCATCTAATTTGGTCCAAACCAATTTTACAAGTAACCATCTTACCATTCTTCCAGTCTTTCTCAGCACAGCTTTAATTATTTACACTTGTGTTTATGTCATGGCTAAGATCCAATTCTCTTCTCAAATGTGATACTGCACATTTAGGTCAAAGCAATCAGCAAAGGTCCATGTATTTAAAAATATATTCTTGTAGGTTGAAACCCTACTGTGATTACAATCTCCAGTTCTCTTTCAGAATTATGAAAATGTTCTATTTGAGAAAGGGTTTTAGACTGAAAAAGTAATAGTTCCTCCTACAATTTAAGACTTTCTATAACCTTAAAGCTCTGTATCAGAACATATAAATCATTCACCTTGGGTTTAGGCTGCTGCTAGATAAAACACTGTTTCAAACAGAAAATGTGAATAATTTCCCCAGAAAAAAAGGTAGGCTTTCATTCAATACACATTTATATCAAGTGTTTCTTAACCCAAGAGGCGCCAGGCAGACATGCTAATAGGGTAACATAAGAGGCTCATATTCAAAAGTTTGCATGCCAGAAGACAGTGCCAATGGAGTACTACCAGATGTAAGGGGAAAATGTAATAATGGATGGGTGAAAAGCAACTTCAACTACTTATATTAACAAAATTTGGAAAAGTGAATTACATTTGAGTAGAAAAAGTTTGGCACACCCGTAGAGATTACAGAAATGATGTTGTCTATTTGCTTTGGGCATCTTTTTTTTTTAAAGAAAAGGCATGAAAAGACTGAAACTAAAATCACTAAGTGAGAAAGTCTACAGCAGCACTATCAGAACTTTCTGACATGAATATCTGCAAGTCCAATATGGTAGTCACTTGCCCACGTGATTACTTCGACATTGAAATGTGACTGTCATACTATGAGGAGATGAATGTTCACTTCCACTTAATTTGTATTAAACATTCACATGTCACTAATGCTTACTAAAACGGACTGTGCGGAGGTCTATAGCAATCAAAGGGTTTTTTTCTGTTAAAAGCATATTATCAAAGAGAAAAATTTATTAAAATTGAAAGCATGGCCTTGGATTTAACATTCATGTCCATGGAATGGGTTCCATTCTTTTAGACATATAAAAGAGCTCTAAGCAGGGCCTCCCTGGTGGCACAAGGGGTTGGGACGCAGCCTGTGGATCTGTCCGCAGCCAATGAAGCACGAGTTCGATCCTTGGCCATGGAGGGGACACACATGGTGCAGCAGACCTCTCCTGACTCGCCCACTGCTCCCCTCAGCAGTGTGTTTCAGTCAGTCTGCCTGTTCTGTTCCCTACTCTGTCTCTGGTGGGTCCTCTCACCCTCCACACCTCTGGCCTGTACCCCAGTTCTTTTATGCATAAATAATCTTTAAAAAAAAATAAAACTAAATAGAAACTTAATTAAAAAAAAAAAGGCTCTGAGCCAATCAGTGAAAATTTTGAGTATCACAAATACAGGCACAATAATATAGCAAATGTGTACAATCTGCACCTGAACATTATATATTAATGAACATTTATTTCTCTGTAGATTAAAAAAGTAAACATCAATAAATTAAGGTTCTAATACTTTCTGGTAATCTTCAGCATCAATAATGGATGCACACTGCCTCAGAGACAGCTGTTTCACACCACATAGCTAAGATAACAAATCATATCTGATACCAGGTTATTTTTTATTTTTTTCTTTAACGATTTATTTATGCATGCAAGAGCTGGGGTACAGGCCAGAGATGCAGAGGGTGAGAGGATTCACCAGAGACAGAGTGGGGAACAGAACAGGCAGATTGACCGAAGTACACTGCTGAGGGGAGCAGCGGGGGAGACTGGAGAGGTCTGCTGTGCCATGTAGGTTGCTCCCTGGCCAGCCAGGGATCAAATTCATGCTGCAGAGGCTGCAGATTGCTTCGTAGTGCGGTGTTTAACCCCTTGAGCCACCAGGGAGGCCCACCAGGTTATTCTTATGAGGTAGATAACTAAGGAAATCAGACTTATCAGTGTTAAGATTTTCAAAACTAAAAAGATATTAAATTAAATTAGGTGGTATTATCTTATGTGGCTTAGGAAGTTCACATTTCATTCTGTGGTCTTCTAGTCAAAGGACAATGGTTGTATGTCAATTATATCTCAATACAGGTTTTAAAAAGGGGCAGGGAGACAATTTGGTCAAATCTGATGACTCAGTTTATCTTGATCTTCCCCCCCATCCTCTTCCTAAATACAGGTCATTTATAATTACTGTCAATGAACCAGAAATACCCAAAGCAATCATACCACCACTTTACCTAATAACTCTTTTAAATGACATATATTGCTCCACATGAACCCTCTCCCAATTTTACTCCAAACTATTTTTGGATCTCTTACTGCTACACAAAATCTATTTCTACCTCCATTAATAGGTTGTATACTAATCACATACCTCAACAGCTTAAATCTTAAGATATTTGTTTTCTTATTTAAAAAAAAATCACTTTAATAACTTAATTGCTTTTTGACATAAGAAAATTTAAGATGCGTGTTTTACATGCTTCTAAAGAGCCTGTTCAACAAGTTGTTTTTCTTATCTGGTGCATGAAATTCTGTGTATCTACTATACATGGTCAAATACAAAGAAAGCAGCAACATATGGAAAATATCCAAAAAACATAACTGTAAACTAGTGCCATTCACAGGATCCAACTGTATCCTATCATCTGGTTTTACAAGTATTCTCATGGGATCCATGGAAAACAAATTAGTTCAAGTCCAAGAATTTCAAACTTTTCTTAACAAATCTATTCCAAATGGCCACTTTCCCATGCACTTTACTAAAGCAGGTCACAGCATATTTTATAGCATCACTCAGAGTTCTCTAAGATTAAATTAATATTAAAGGAATGAATCAAGGACATTTTCAACTCTGTTTCTGAAAACTAAAACTAAAGCCATTATATTGTTTATGTATAATTAATTTATTGAGGCCTCTTTTGGAATCCTAGATTTCGGAAACCTTGTGTAGGATAAGGAAAAATGTCAGGCTTTTCTGCCCTCCCGCCATCAGGATAGATGATGGATCCTTGCGGTCCTGAATGCATGCCTGATGGCGGGCACCTGGAATAGGGTGTGGGCATAGGTAGATGGGATTCCCCTGGGCTAAGACTGCTTTTAAGGGCGGCGTCACGGGGACGCCAGCAGAAGCCAAGAAGCCGAGAACGAACAGAAGCTGAGAGAGAAGCAGAGAACGCCGGAGAGCCCAGATAGAGTGAAGATTTGCTGGGGGCTGGGAGGCCTGCCAGCCTCCCGGCCCCCCAGCACCCCTGCTTGCTGTGTACCTGGTAATCCCAATAAAAGACCTGCAAAAAACCACTGAGGACTCTGACTCCTCCTTTACCCGGTCTGCTGGATCCTAGAAAACCTGCCCTGGTCTTCCTGACCTGTACACCTTGCAAAACACTTTTCAGTCTGGGAAAAAAAAAAAAAAAATGAAACCTTCAATATTTATTATACAGCTTCATATCTTTCATTTTGAAAGACTGCTGTAGGATAAGGTAAAAGTATCAGGCTTTTCTGTGCGCACCCCCCCCCCAATTAGGATAGATGAGGGAACCCTGTGGTCCCGAATGCACACCTGATGGCGGGCACCTGAAGTGGGTACACCTGGGCTGAGAGACTGAGTTTATAAGGGCGGCGTCACAGGGATGCCAGCAGAAGCCAAGAACAAACGAAGCCGAGAGAAGAAGAAGAGAAGCAGAGAGAACGCCAGAGAGCCCAGATAAAGTGAGGATTTGCTGGGGGCTGGGAGGCCTGCCAGCCTCCTGGCCCCCCAGCACCCTTGCCTGCCATGTGCCTGGAAAATCTAAACAAAATACCTGCAAAAGCCACTGAGGACTCTGACTCCTCCTTACCAGGTCTGCTGGATCAGAAAACCTGCTCAGTGCCCTGTTCCTGCCCTTACACTGTTTAACCCTTTGCTCTCCACTGTCCCCTCTCAGGGGACATCAGAATTCTAGCATATCACTCGGATGTCCCCTCTCAGGGGACATTGCAATTTATTAGTGATTACAGGGAATTGAGGTTATTTCAACACAACTTTTTGAGACATGCACGTTTCGCTGAAGTTTTATCTTGAAATGGCACAAGAAATTAAATAATCGTAAAATGGTTCGGAGTGCAAAGGGTTAATATCTATTTATTAAGGTAAATAAAATGTGTCACATTAATTTTTGATGCAAGGATTAAAATTCCGTCAATAGTTTACCTACATTTGTTCAAGAGGTGGCATTATAGTCAAACCTCTACAAGAGACTTTAAACAGCCTGAGATACTCCACTTAGCTCAAACATAAAATCTATTTTATTTATTGGGTCAAGAGACAAACATAACCTTAAATGTTTCATCATTATCCACAAGAAACTAAGAGGTAATGACCAACAATAGATTAGGTAATGCCTCTAGATTACTTCCTTCTCATTAAGACCCAGAATTAGTTTATTGAGAAGAAAGCTGACCCAAAGATTCTAACTCTACCTTCTTCTCTAAACTACTACACTTCATTCTCTTTTCTTTACACTGAGATCTTAAGTCCCTCACTCCTTTCATTTTCTATTAATGAAAATGTTCCAGCTCAGTTACCTTTCTGTTCTGTAAAATTCAAGACCTGTAACCTCAACAGGAATTTCCCTGTTTTCTGCTAATCTATATATATATATATTTTTTTAGAGGCATTTTTTTTTTATTTATTTGTTTGTTTGTTTGTTTATGCAAGCACTGGGTACAGTCAGAAGCGCGGGAGGGTGAGAGAATTCACCAGAGCAGGGAACAGAGCAGACAGAGGGACCAAAGCACACTGCTGAGGGGAGCAGCGGGCGGCAGGAGAGGTCTGCACACCCTGTGGGACTCTCCTCTGCAGGAGAGGTCTGCACGCGTCCCTCCGCAGGCCAGGGAGCAACCGGGGATTGAACCCGGCGCTCCTACGCAGGAGAGGTCTGCGCGCCATGTGGGACCCTCCTCCGGAGGTCAGGGAGCAGCCGGGGATCGAACAGGTGCCGCAGAGGCCACGGGCAGCTTCACAACTCAGTGCTCAACCGCTGCGCCACCGGGGAGGCCCCTAATCTATATTTTTAAAGGTTTATTTATGCATACAAGAACTGGGGTACAGGCCAGAGATGCAGGGGGGTGAGAGGACTCACCAGAAACAGAGTGGGGAACAGAACAGGCAGACTGACTGAAATACACTGCTGAGGGGAGCAGCAGGTCAGTCAGGAGAGGTCTGCTGTGCCACGTGGGTTAGCTCCCTGGCCGGAGATCGAACTTGTGCTGCAGTGGCTGCAAATAGTTTCATAGGTTGTATCTTAATCCTTTGCACCACCAGGGAGGCCCTCTGCTAATCTATTTATATGCTTCTTAGTCTCATAATGTAAGGAACAACATGTAAGTCAGTGGGTAACAGTCAACTCAGGCTTTGGAGCCTTCTGGACTCCACCTCTCTGACTTCCTGAGCAGGGGCCGTTGGGAACTAGGAATGGAGTAGAGCCACCAGGTCAATTTCTAAAAGATGGAGATGGGAGTCTCTTTTGTTTGGCTGACTTCCTATTGCATCCTGGATGCTATCTAGGGGTAGGACAGACAGGGGTAGCATCTGACCAGGTGTCAGTGAATACATTTTCTTCTCTCTCTCAGGTCTCCCTTTTTTGCTCATTCCACGTGAAGTTAAATCATTTTTTCTTGTTTCTCTCTGTATCTTTTTACAGGTCTTGATCTTATATTCCTAAGTACACAGGTGAGGACTTAAACCCAGTTATGCCATTTTCTGCTGGGTAAGCCCCTTAATAATACCTCTCCTATTTCCAGTAATGTTATTCCCAAGTTCCAGGCTATCTCTCCCACCATGTTCAGCAAAGTACCTCATCTCTACTAGGAAAGCATCCCCATCCAGTTTGAAACAACACTGAGTCTTCCCTCCTGTTTAGAAGAATAGAACCTTTCTCCCTAAGGTTAATTTCTCAATTTATGCTGGAGAAATGACCACTTTCAATTTTAAAATTATCTTGAAACTGTATAGACAATTTCCTTTATATTTTCAACTTCTTCTCTTTTAGGAATTGACTCCCTCATAGCATATAAACATTCTCAGGTCTTTTTTGGGGAATAAAGACCAAAACTATCTCTAAGTCTCAATACTTTCAGTATCCCCCGCCTCAGTCCTTCCTTCATAGCTATACATCTTCACTCACTGCCTCAGTTACCACTCACTTATCCTACTACCATTTGCCCTCCATTCCTATTACATCTCTAGTATGTCTCTTGAGAGCACCTTTATAGCAACATCTTTCTCATAAATCATAATTATTATATTCTTCACCTGATTGTGAGATCCTTAAGAACACTGATTGTACCCCATTATCACTGTAGCTCCCAAACTGGCATGAGAAAAGCATTCAGATGTCTATTGTATCAATGACTGGTTCAAACATTATGAAATTATTAAAAATTAGTTCAAAGAGTTTATAACAAATTATCCTAGGAACAGGATTCATTGCTTTTACCTTTTCTTACCTTCAAAATTTTTGAACCTATTTAATCTACAAAAGTGATTTACAGAACATCACAGGCCAAGAAAATAAGTTGTAAAGGGGATGGCACCTAAAAACACAACAAAAAAGTGAACACTCTCATTTCACAAAAGGAATTGAAACGGATTTGAATAAAGGGGTGTTTCCCAAAAACATAGTTGGCAAACTTTCTTTGACA
The DNA here is from genome assembly GCF_014898055.3 of Talpa occidentalis. Classification (NCBI taxonomy): domain Eukaryota; kingdom Metazoa; phylum Chordata; class Mammalia; order Eulipotyphla; family Talpidae; genus Talpa; species Talpa occidentalis. The sequence continues at coordinate 110,379,273 of NW_026555331.1, read as the reverse complement.
AATACAATTAAAAAATTTTCAAATATAAAAAAGCTGTAAAAAATTTGTTACCATATATCACATTGTAATATTTTTCTTAAATTTTTTTGTGAATCTGGGGATCCATATTTAAGACTGGAACATGAAGTAGAATGCAAGTGTTCATTCTTTTCATCCTTTCATTTTAATCAGTCTATTGGAAAAAATAAAAATAAGTTTTCTATTTCTAAAATATTCTAAAAGAACTAGGAAAAACAGTTCTTCCTCTTATTTTCTCCCCAGAGAAAAAGCATGAAACCAGTTTGCAGCAAGCCAAAACACCAAAGTATACCAACCACTCAGACATGCAGCAGCATAGTCTGGAAACTTACTAGAAATACAAATTATCTGGGTCCTGCTGTAAACCTACTAAACAGCAAACGCTGGGGAAGGGACTCTGCAATCCCTTTTAGAAATGATTGTGTTACATACTCAAATTTGAGAAACGCTAGTACAAAGAACTCTGAAACACACGTCAGCTCACATTTAAAACTGCAAAGCCTCAGGGTCCTCAGGCCTAGCACGGGAAGTTAAGAATGAATCTTAGAACACTTCTATCTAATATTGAAAACCTCACTACATCAGAACCACTGATATACAGGAAAGTTTATAAGCATCTATTTACTGGAGACAGCTTCTCCTTCCTTCCAAGACTATGAATGGAAAGCAATTTCTTCATTAAGATGTAAGTCTTTTGTAAATAAATAATGCTAATGGAGATTATGATACTGTGATGTTTTCACTCCCCGCTGGTCACATCACAGGAGAAGAATTTTCTTTTCTTTTAATTTATTTATTTATACAAGCACTGGGTACAGTCAGAAGCGCGGGAGGGTGAGAGAACTCACCAGAGCCAGAGCGGGTAGCAGAACAGGCAGACAGACGGAGGACACTGCTGAGGGGAGCAGCAGGCGCGGCAGGAGAGGTCTGCACACCATGTGGGACCCTCACCTGTGGCCGGGGATGGAACCGGTGCTGCAGAGCTGCGGACAACTTCGCAGCCCAGCGCTCAACAGCTGCAATGGGTCTCCCCTGCACCACCAGGGGAGACCCATTCTTTTCTTCTTTTTTAACAGTTGGAAGTATTCAAGAAAGCTTTCAGTTTAGGGAAATTGCAGAAATTTGCCTTTTGAAACTCTGGAGTGTACTTTTCCTGGTCTAAAATGTCTGGGCTGAGATGCAACACTTCTAACCACTTTCCATGGAGAAAATTTGTGAGCATTCAAGAGCAGATCATCTGCTTCATTACTGAGCCTCCTGAAGAGCCAGTCAAATATTAAAGATAATTACATTCAACTCTGTACTACACTGAATAACTCTAGTTCTGCCCATAATGTGTTATGTTATCTAGTGGGTAAGTGCAGAAAAGAGTTTAGATTTAGGTTGTTCCTCACTGTTCCCTTTATAGTGTAAGACTTAAAAGTAACATGGAAATATGAAGAAAGAAATTCTGTGGGACTCACAGGGTCAATCAGGTCTCAGAAGTTATAGGTATTACTTTTGGCTTAAAAGGGAAGGATTAACAGTGGTACAAAGATCCTTCTTTGGCTTAAAAAAATCTTACTAAGGAGTTATGACTCTAGGACATAAATTATTCCTTTGCTCTTAAGGCATGGAGAGTCAAAATACATTCACAATGGAAGAAGACACTTTTGAAATGTAAAAGGTAAAATGAATTTAGATAGGATCATTTTGCAAATAGGCCAATGTAAAAAGAATTATAACAAATTGAGAACCTCTCACATCTTTAACAAAGAATAGCCTGGAAGAAGACATCTGCAATATCTGAAATGTAAGGAACCATTACCTACATAAGGAAATCCTCCAAATTAACAGGAAAAAATAGGAAACATTAACAAGGAAAAAACATTTTAATGAAATCTGAACAGTTAATGAATATATGTTCAACATCATAAAAAAAAATCAAAGAAAATAAACTGAAAGCATGAAATATTGCCTATAGGATGGTGGTCCCAATAGCCTACACCCTGTAGTCTAGGTGTGTAACAGGTTAAATCATCTAAGCTTATGTAATTATATGCTATGAAGTTCACACAATGACAAAAAATATATATTGCCTAATAACACATTTCTCAGAACATATCCCCATTGTTACTAAATACATGACTATATTCATACAGTGGAAAAATGACAGCAATGAAAAGGAACTGCAACTATACAACATATACAAATATCACAGGCAATCCTTAGTGAAAGAAATCAGACACAAGAGCGTATCCAAAAGAAATTCAAGGATAGCAAAATTAAGAAGGCATAAGGAGCCTTCTGGGTTGCTGGAAATGTACTTTATCAAAATCTGTGAATACACATGTAAAAATTCATCACACTCTAAAGTTGAATCTGTGTCCTTTCAGTATACAATCTATATAGTAAATAAAATTAAATTTAATAATATGCTGCTCAAGACAAAATGAAAATAATCAACTAAATTTCAAAATTGATTACTAAATTCAAAAATTATTTAAAATCACTCCACTTAATTTACTTATTTATAGGACTTTACAGACCAAGAAAAGAGCAACAAACCCCCAAAATACACTTAAAATTTAAAATATCCCAACTAAACTAATACACTACTTCTCACAATTTTTAAATTGTTTTGAAATGGGAAGCCACTGAAAAGTTTTGAACAGAGGTGCAACATGATCTTACTCACAGACTTATATTTGCTTAGTTTTCAAAACGAGAGAGATGGTGGCCAAGAGGTAGTGATCAAATCAAGGAGTCTAATGAGGAGGCTACTATAATCCAGGACAAAGAAAGATGATGACCTAGATATGAGTGGTACTAGGCAAGTGGTAGATTCTAGATAACATTGTGAAAGTAGAGCTAATGGAATTTGTTGGTGTACTACATGTGGCGTAAGAGATAAAGTATTTAAGTATAGCTCCAAGTTTCTGAGTAACTGAGTGCCATTTAGATAGGAAAACCTGCAGGGAGGTTTAGGGGGTAGGCAAAACAAGATGGTCTATCAATACTAGGTAAATTTGTTTGTTTGACAAATTTATTTTTGGAATTAGGACTTTATAGAAATAGGTTTTATTAAACAGATCTAGAACCAATTCTTACTATGACTCTGTAGCTACTTCGTTCTTTCCTATTATAATTCTTTATTGAAAGGTATTTTTAATTATAAAATATAAGCTGTAAAAAAATTAGTATAGTAAAAAGGAAAAATATTCAGTCTTACAGTTTAGAGAATCAGTGATGATAATTAGATATGGATAAAATATATAATTCATAAAATGACTTAAGCGATCTAATGACTAAACTTCATGTTGCAGTTTGATATAAATGAATTTCTGTCCAGAATTTTCAAATGATCCTTCCATCTTGTGCACTGGTATAATTAGTACCAATCCTTTATTTTTTTTTTCATACTCTTTTTTTTTTTTTTTAAAGATTTATTTACTTATACAAGCACTGGGTACAGAGAATGAGAGAATTCACCAGAGCCACAGCGGGAAACAGAACAGGCAGAAGGACCGAAGTACACTGCAGAGGGGAGCAGCGGACGGCAGGAGAGGTCTGTGTGCCATGTAGGACCCTCGCCGGCGGCTGGGGATCAAACTGGCGCTGCAGAGGCTACGGGCAGCTTCGCAACCCAGAGCTCAACTGCTGCGCCATCGGGAAGGCCCTAGTACCAATCCTTTCAATGCAGCTCTAGCATCATTGTCTCAATAAAATCTGTTCTAGCGAGAACTACTAACTCATCTATTCACTGAGTGTGTGCTAAGTGTTACTGCATCAATCCACGAAAAATTCTTTTCAATTAAGAGATTAGAGCAGTGCTGGGCCCCTCTGGTGGTGCAAGGGGTAAAGGACAGCACTGGCGCAAGGGGTTATCCGCAGCCTCTGCAGCATGAGTTCAATCCCCAGCCAGCCAGGGAGGCAACCCACATGGCGCAGCAGACCTCTCCTGACTTGCCCGCTGCTCCCCTCAGCAGTGTACTTCAGTCAATCTACCTGTTCTGTTCCCCACTCTGTCTCTGGTGAATCCTCTAACCTCCTGCATCTCTGGCCTGTACCCCAGCTCTTGTATGCATAAATAAATAAATCTTTAAAAAAAAAGAGTTTAGAGCAGTGCTGACTGAAAAAAACAATGTAAGCCATGTAAGTAAATTTGAAATTTTTCAGTGCCACATTGAAAAGTAGTAACAAACAGGTAAAATTAATATTTAACTCAGTATCACCAAAATAGCACTATAAAAGGTAATCAATACAAAAACGTATTAATGAGATACTTCACTTTTTTTAAAAAACATGGTAAGTCTTTAAAATCCTTGGTACATTTTAAACTTGCGTTAACATCTCCATTTGGACTACCCATGTATTTTTAAGAGTTCAACAGCCATGTCTGGCTACTATATTGGACAATGCAAATCTAGAGTGTATCCAGCATTTTATAAAATAAAGTGTGGTTATCCAAGAGTCAGTCAGTAGCAATGGCATCATCTGGGATTTTGTTAAAAATGTGGAATCGGGGACCTCCCCTGGTGGCGCAGCGGTTGAGCACTGGGCTGCGAAGCTGCCTGCAGCCTCTGCAGCGCCGGTTCGATCCCCGACCGCCAGCCAGGGTCCCACATGGTGCGACAGACCTCTCCTGCCATGCCTGCTGCTCCCCTCAGCAGTGTATTTCGTCAGTCTGCCTGTTCTGTTCCCCGCTATGGCTCTGGTGAATTCTCTGACCCTTCCGCACTTCTGACTGTACCCAGTGCTTGTATAAAATAAATAAATAAATCTTAAAAAAAAAAAAGTGGAATCGGTCTTAAAAGAACAAAAACTAAATCTGTCAAGATCCCTAGATGATTTGAATGCACCTTAAATATCAAGAAGCACTGAATTAGACCCCAACATAGTTTGGGAGGCTTAACAAACTGCTATTGACATTCAAATATCATGTGGTATTATGCCACTAATATAGAACACTATATTTAAATAATAAAGGCTTTTCTGCAAATCATGTTTTCTCTATGTCTAATAGTACTTTCTTCAATAGCAGAAATACATCAGTGCTACCGAAATGACAGTGACTTGCCACACGTGGCAATGGAGCATTTGTAATATTTAACCAAGACTGTGAATTTTTAATTTTTTCTTCTAATTTCACTCAAACTTAAACAGTCACATATGTGTTAGTAGCTACCATAATGGACATCATAATTTTATGGGTATTATTTACTATATCAGAGTGTAATCACTGGACAGTTGCTGAGGACAAACTTAGAAAATTCTAATAAAGATAATTTATCTATACATTTCTCTATTTTTATTTTATTAAAAATAATGTTTACCACTTTATATTTGCTAAAGTCAAATTTCAAGCCTACTTCAAGGCAAATACAATAAATTAGAGCATATGTTTTACATGTGTCAACATTACTCCAGCTTATCAAATAGCAATATTAATATACATACCTGTACAGTCTTTTTTATTCTATGGGAAGGACCTGGATACTCTGGAGAATACAAATCTGTGAGGAATAATGAGTTGATTAATGTTGACTTTCCCAGTCCAGATTCACCTGAAAGAAAATAAGGACAGAAAAGATATGTTAAACTCAGTCATTTTATTGACCTTAAATATTCAAACAATGCTATAATCAAACCTGCTTCATGGAAATGACAGGAAATACAGTATGAAGAAATCAGTTCTTTTAAAACTTAGTTGTCCCTGTTAGAACATGTTCCTCATGCTCTTAATAAATTAGACTCATTATTAGCAAGGGTTCTTTTTTGAGTTTTGTAATTCTACATTCTTTATAAGTAATATATCTGACAATATAGTAATACATTACGAAAGACCAAAGTTAGATTATATATTGCTGCTTCAGTAAAATGTAAAATAAGTATAAGCATTTATAACACATAATTAATGACAAAGCAGTAAATCATGCAGCTGTAAAATGTAGAAATTCACTGACACAAAGAAATATTAATCATCATGTATTTTAGTATAAGGCTAAGCCCCCCCAAAAATACCTAACAATTTATTCACCCATACACCAATCATTCTAAGTAGAAGGGTACCATTTCATAAACCAGACACAAAAAAATTACAAGTAACTATTTTTTACAGTACTCTGCTTCAGGAAGCTAAGACAGTTTCTAATATCATGTACTCTTCTTTCACTCTTCGTGCTGAATCTAGTATACCATACCTAACATATAGTTATTTTTTACCAAACTACAAACAGTCCCAATGTATACATAATGCAAGATTAAAATAAACTACAAGTTATATCAATTAATATGGTACAGGGTTAAAGAATTCAGTTATTAATAATTCAATTAGTTTAATAGGCATCTTAAGTCCAAATAGCTGATGTCACAGCATTAACCTTACTATTTCTATATTAGGCTGAATTCTTTCTATATTGGCTTTCAAGAATGGTAAGATCTATTCCGGATAGTATGGCCTACTCCCTTTGAGTGGGGGGATACCACTTTTTTCTAGATGTAAAAACTCCAGAAATTTCTAAGTCTCAGGAAAATAAGTTATAGGTCCTCCATACCTACCTCCTTCTGCTTTAACTTTATGCCTTCAAAAAAGGGGTGGGGGGACTAGAATAAAACCCAAACATATGGGCATAATCAGAAGCATCTACAATATTTTCACTTAGATGCTTCAGTGGAAAATTTGGATACTTATGAAACTTTTTTGAATGGTAAGTGTAAAGGTATAATCATATTCAAAAATTAACACTATACAAACAAACTTAAGTTTATACCTTATTTGATAACTTAAATTTTTCTCCTTTTGTATGGTGGTGGTGAGGGGTGGGGGAGGAGGAGGAAACAGGACAAAATAAAAGTTTTGTGATAAAAAAACAAATTCTGAAAAGCAACCCATTAAAATGTTAATAATGCCTACTATGGAATAGGAGAGCTGTAGTTAAGTTTTTTCCCCTAGATTTTCACATCCCCGACTGCTATAAATTTCCTTCACTAAGCCTGTATTATTTTCATAATTTAAAAAGTATTCTTGAGTGGTATTAGTAAATGGCAGGGACCATACTTCGTTCATAGCTAGATTTTCAGGGATTAGAATAGTATCTGAGAGTCTGCAGATGATCATTTTGTACTAAAAAATTAATGGGAATGCAAAGATAAAGTGCAGTGCTTGCTTTAAAAAACTTAAGTATGGTAGGAAAGGCAAGAAATACAAATAACCATTAATACAATGCAGAATATGATCAGGATTATGAGAGATATCCAAGAGCATCAGTATTTCGAAGAACTGAGAAATCACACCAGCCTGGAAAGATCACATTTCAATGAGGCTTTGAAAATATATCCAAATATATTTTGAAGACTCTTCCCAAAATGATTTGAAAGGCAGATGAAATTAAGAAACTCTAGATAAGTAGAAAATGAGATAGGGTAAATGCCATATTACACCAACATTTAAAGATGACCAATAGGAAAGGATCCTAAACAACCAGATAAACCAGGAGGCAATAGCCCAAAAAATGAGAAAGAATTTCAGGGAAAAACTGATCAACAATATCAAATAAGAGGTTATAAAAAAGTTACCAAGGGACTAGATGGCATTGTACTGGACTTTAATAAAAGCAGTTCATATTAATAAGTCAAAATTTTAATCTATCGACAACAGTATAGATTATAGTTTGTTTCCAAGGTATTCCATACATGTAATCTGGGATTTGCTATAACACTATTTCAACCTCCTCAAAATCTAATAAGGTCCTTTGACTTACAAACTGATACACATGCTAATCCTAAAATGCAAGCTAAACAGGTTCAGCAATTATCTAAACAAGGTTTACTTATTTTAATTACAGTAATTAACCACCAGGACTAAGTAGTTAATAATTCTGTGCAGCTAATAGCAAACATTCCAACCAACCACTCAATAATTACCTCATTCACCAAGTCAAAAAGCTTTCACTTGCTATTTATGTAAAGCTGGGAGGCTGTAAAGAGGATGTTTGTATTTCTAGCTATAGCAAAGAAAAGCCCAGTTAAAGTAGGTAACTACATTTTTTTTTTGTTTTTAATTCTCATGTTACAAGAAAAACCAAAAAGCCTACTTGAAATTTTTTTCATGACTAATTATTCAAAAATGGATTACCAAATTTTGTGTTTAAAATGTATTGTCTCCTTTTTTTAATTATTATTTTATATATTTTGTACAATGTATGCATTTTTATCTCGGTTACAGTCCCCATGAAATGCCCACCACCCATTCACCCATGAATCATCACCACTGTCCCTTGTGCTCTTCCCACCCACTTTTTTTTTTTAAAAAAAAGATTTATTTATTCATGTGTACAAGGACCGGGGTACAGGCCAGATGTGCAGGAGAGTGAGAGAATTCACCAGAGACACAGTGGGGAACAGAACAGGCAGATTGACTGAAATACATTGCTGAGGGGAGCAGTGGGTGAGACAGGAGAGGTCTGCTGCACCATGTGGGTATCTCCCGGGACGGCCGGGATCGAACCCGTGCTGCAGAGGCTGCAGATAGTTTTACAGTGCTGTGCTCAACCGCCTGGGCCACCAGGGAGGCCCTCCACCCCTGTTTTGATCCTACTCCCTTCTCACCACCTGCAGAATGTCTCGTTTATAGTTGTCTATTGATTTTGATTCTTACTTTATTATAGCTACATTTTTTTTTCCTGATCCCTTATTTGGATCCGCTACATTCCTCCTATAAGTGAGACCATCCAGTATTTTTCTTTTCTAGAAAAAAAAATTAAAAAATAAAATGTATTGCCTCATTTTGGCTAGTGTCTGCAACCACTCCTAAATTGTACATCAAGTTTCTGTAAATTCTTCTTCTAAAGTGAAAAAGTGCTGAAATTAATAGTCAAATAGTGTTTATCTCAATATTTCCTTTAAATTCTCAAATTATAGTCTGAAAGTCTGATTATTCAATTAACACTTCCTCTTAAAATATTCTTGCGAATCCTATTAGTCTTTCATAGCTTGAGGGGAAAAAGACTTTCTAATTTCTAGTTGTGACCAACATTCACTGAGGAAATAAGGGTTTTCACGTGGAGTGAAATGGGGCTAGTTTTGGAATGTGTGAATCAGAAAAAGTAAAGATTTTGTGGAAATATCAGAGTAGAAGGCCCAATGAAACTAGAGGCCAAGGTAGTTTAAGGCCAATCACCACACTAAGGGGTAAATAAAAGAGGTAACAGGAGGACCATGTGAAAGAGATTATTTTACTCCAAATTATCTAGTGGATAGAACAGAGAAAGCAAAGCATCAATTTATTCTCTAGCAGGGAGCACTTTCTACAAGGTGGTGCTTTCAAAGTCAAAGTAGGCATACTATTTGGACTAGATGGTTTACAGAGCCTTACAAGTTCTGGAAATTTATAATTTAACATTAAGGAGCAGCAAGGGGTTATATGAATCATAGTGGTGGCTATGAATCTGTCCCATGATTAAAAAAACAAAAAACATGAGTATATGGTCATAACATTCACAATGCATAAAACAACAAAAAAGTTGTCATTAGTGGTGTGGGCTTGCTTAGTTAAAAGCTAAAAAAAAAATTTAATCAGTAATCAAAGGCATACAAATTAAAATGTGGAACCTATAATACTAACTTAGCAACATCATTTAAGTTAATTTGGCATTTTAAGTAGATTTCTACTCAACAACATCAAGGGTGAGATAAACATAGGGCATATACACATCTGTGGTAACTGTACAAACTGGTATATAACATTTTCAGTTCACAGTTTTTACCACTGTCTTCTACTTCTGGGAATCAAACAGAGAAAAGCACTGCAATATTACTTTTAACAGTTAAATAATGAGGAGTTGGGGGTAACCCTTCAGGCATTACAATGGAGATAGACTAAATATACTATGATATACTCATGAAAATAATATTAATCACTGAAAATTAGTTTTAAAAAACCCATTTCACATAGGAAAATGTTTGCCATGGCACTAGTGGAAGTATGTAAAATTGAATATGGTATTATAGCTATTTATGGAACACAGAAAATAAAAATATTTATACAATGGGGGTATCTCTCTTTTCTTAAAAATATCCTGTATTGTGTTTCTTTATAACATTTAAAGGAAGCCATTTTGTAACAAAAAGATTTTACAGGAAGAATATCTTAAAACTATATATCTTATCTTTGTCATATCACAAAGCATGTTAACAAAAATGTAACATTTCAAAAAACATATAATTGATTCCTTTCTCTGAACATTAAAGCATAGAGTATTGTTCTTAAACTTCAGAATGGAGAGTAAGTTTTCGTCAAAATGCAGAGTCCCACATTGCCGGGAATGAGTATCTCCAAGAGGGAGTCCAGGAGATTTTGATTAAAGATGTCAAGGAAACAATGACTTACATTAATCTAAATGTAGTTCACTTAATTTCTTTACTTATTTGGACTTTTAATAGGTTTTTTTTTTATAGAGGCATGTTTTATTTATTTTATTTATTTGTTTTGTTTATACATGCACTGGGTACAGTCAGAAGCGCGGGAGGATGAGAGAATTCACCAGAGACAGAGCGGGGAGCAGAGCAGGCAGAAGGACCGAAGTACACTGCTGAGGGGAGCAGCGGGCGGCAGGAGAGGTCTGCGCGCCATGTGGGACCCTCCTGCGGTGGGGGGGGGGGGGAGCAGCCGGGGATCGAACCGGCGCTGCAGAGGCTGCGGGCAGCTTCACAACCTGGCGCTCAACTGCTGCGCCACCGGGGAGGCCCTATTTGGACTTTCAGATGGCTAAAATTTGATGAAGTTTCTTTTTAAGACCAAAATTACCTATAATGATGGTTTGAACCAAGAAATACTACTGTGAACGATAAAATTACATTAATTCTGACTTTATTAAAACATGATTCAACAACAAAAGCAAACACCAACCTAAATGAATAATTTCAGACTCAAAATTAAAATCTTACTGTCAGTCTTTAATAAAAACTATTTCTAAGGTTCCGTGTATCACGAATACTAAGTACCTGACATTACTCAAGGGAAAATAAGATACTCAAAATGTTTGCAAGGGACAGTATTAATATTGTATAAACTACAAAGCACGCATACCCTTAAAACTAACTAGTAATGTCAAAAAAGTAACTTGGGCAAAATACTTAAATTTCATCTTTCTTAGAAATGCACAGAATATAAAACTCAGTTTTCAACAAAACACCAACTACCAGCTAAAACTTGTTTATAATGGGAAAAGAAATTCTCAAGCTTCTTTCAAATTAGTTAAATCTGATTTTCACCAGAAAAGTTTTGCCCAGCAACCTATACTGAACTGAAAAGAGGATAACATGTTTGCCCTGGGGCCTCCCCTGGTGGTGCAGGCGGTTGAGCGCAGTGCTGTGAAGCTGTCCGCAGCCTCTGCAGCGCGGGTTCGATCCCAGCCGCCCGGGCAAGAATCCCACATGGCGTGGCAGACCTCTCCTGTCTCGCCCGCTGCTCCCTTCAATAGTGTATTTCACTCAGTCTGCCTGTTCTGTTCCCCGCTCTGTCTCTGGTGAATCCTCTCAACCTCCCGTGCATCTGACCTGTGTCCCGGTTCTTGTATATATGAATAAATAAATCTTTAAAAAACAAAACAAAACATGTATGCCCAGAATGTTTATAATCATAAAGGAATTCAATCAAATAGTTCAACGTAAGGATTAATCAAGAACTTAAATTTGCATATACACATGCTGTAATATCATATTCATAACCATCCCTGATCTTTCTATCTTCTTCATTCCTGGTATTTGAATCTCAAAACCAAGTCATAAAAATGTACTAATAGATACATTTTATTTATTTATTTATTTTTTAAGATTTATTTATTCATTTACACAAGAACCGGGGTACAGGCCAGATGTGAGGGAGGGTGAGAGATTCACCAGAGACAGAGCAGGGAATAGAACAGGCGGACTGACGAAATACACTGCTGAGGGGAGCAGCGGGCCCGACAGGAGAGTTCTGCCACACCATGTGGGACCCTTGCCGGGTCGGCAGGGATAAAACCCAGGCTGCAGAGGCTGCGGACAGCTTCACAACCGCCTGCGCCACCATGAGAGGCCCTAGATATGTTTTAACATCTTTAGTTTACAGATTACTAGTCACATTATTTTATAAACAGTTTATATACAAGGTATACTCCTGCACAATTATCTCAAGTCCAGGCTAAGGTAGGGGTAGTTAACAGTACAGTTTTTCTGTCTTAAGTGTCTCTATCCACCACAATCCACACTCAGATTCGTAACAGGTGTAGCTTTTTTTTTTTTTAAATCTCAATGCAGTGCCTGGCTAGGGAAATTAGAAAGACTAGGTAAATGTTTGTTGTGGTAAGGAAATTCAGATTCAAAATGCTCTGTCCAAGGTCATAAAGCTCACTTTTGCAGAAAATTAAGAGTTTCAACCTAGGCTAATCTGCCAATTTAATGTCTAAGAATTGGTATCTTATTTTCACCTGTATTTTATAGTTGTTGGTTAACTACTTTTATGTTTTAAATGGTTATAAGAATATCTTCCAAAACTATTATAAGCTAAATTGTTTTTTAAAGATTTATTTATTTATGCTGACAAGAGCTGGAGTACAGGCCAGAGATGCGGGGGGTGAGAGGATTCACCAGAGACAGAGTAGGGAACAGAACAGGCAGACTGACAAAATACATTGCTAAGGGGAGCAGCGGGCGAGACAAGAGAGGTCTGCTTCGCCATGTGGGTTTCTCTCTGGCAGGCAGGGGATTGAACGTGTGCTGCAGAGGTGCAGATTGCTTCATAGTGCGGTGCTTAACCCTTTGTGCTACCAGGAAGGCCCTATAAGCTAAATTTTTAAAAAAATCGATGTGCTTGGTTGATTTTTACTGTAACTGCTGCTGCACTTAGTATTACAAGGCAGATTTAAGTTAGTTTAAATATAGAGGACTAGGACCTCCCTGGTGGCGCAGGCGGTTGAGTGCTGAACTGTGAAGCTGTCCACAGCCTCTGCAGCGCGGGTTCGATCCCTGCCAGCCGGCGAGAATCCCACATGGCAAGGCAGACCTCTCCTGTTGTGCCCACTGCTCCCCTCAGCAGCATATTTCTTTAGACTGCCTGTTTTGTTCCCCACTCTGTCTCCGGCAAATCCTCTCACCCTCCCACACATCTGGCCTGTACCCTGGTTCTTGTATAAAAATAGAGGACTGATTTTCAAGGTATGCCAAAAATAAATTTTAAAAAAATATGACTATGCTCTTTTGCAAAACTGACAAAATAAATCTGAAATCTGAAAGTTAGATATAATAGTGTCAGGGCTACCCTATCAGACAAATAAGTTGTTATCTCCATTAAGTCCAAACACTAAGTGCCCTACCTCTTTACCTGGCACCTTTAATGCATACTACTAAAGCATTTATCAAATTGTAATTAGTAATATGACTTTCCCTGGAAATTCCTTTTTGGTCTGAAGTGCCAGTTTTAATTTTTATACCCTCAGCTTAGTTCTAATTTCTAGCACTTTACTGCTGATGGGCATATGTTAGCTAAATTACTGATTCTAATTAAAATTTATTCTCAGGAACATTGGCAAAAATGCTATGGAAGATCTCCTCCTTTGTTATTACTGTAATTACGAACACCTGTAACATAATAAACAATTTATAGTCTTCTGTCATAAAAACTTTAGAATGAACCACAATCATGCTGCAAAATTACCTTGTATTTATCATGTTTACTTATGCCTTCTAATCAATGCAAGAATAGTAGCCCCAAAAGCTAAAACTTTTTTCTTACTAAATACTAACATTTTGTCTCAATTTTTAGTAATTTTGAGGGCATCTTTGAGTTCTCCAAACTCAGTTTGTTACAGTAACAAACCAATGAAACATCTGAAATACATGCAAATAACTTTAATTTCCAAAATAAAAATTTCCAGATTTATTACCATTAGTCACTTTTTCTACAGTAGCCCAAAATCACAAAATTGCTTTTTTTACATAAGCATCAAAACAAAATTCTTCTCAATACAGTAAATAGTTACAAGTTTTTAAACCCTTCAAAATTATTACAACTCTTTCACTTCCAATTTCCTTCCTGAAAATTCAGTGCCAAAATCATTATCTGGGGTTGAGAAAGGCAAGTGTCCATTCTGCAGGGAGAACCACAGCGGTCCAGAGCTGCCTTCCAGAGCACACAAGTTAAGGAAGTCTAGGGGCATGGGAGTTCAAACTGTGGGGATTAGAGATAAGACATTTGCATGAGAAAAGTGGCCTGGAAGAGGGATGTCCAAACACTTGGGAGCAGCACCACAGCATTACAGATGGGAGGGAGGGGATATGGCAGATTAGTTACATATAAGAGAATTGATCAAATAAACATATTAAGGATAATCATTTTTTACAGAGCATTACAACTATAAAAAAGATGAAAAGTAAAATGACCCCTGTGGTGAACTGAAACTGGAGATAAACTTCAGTTGAAACTTAACAGGTTTTAATATATATAGATAGATACAGATGTAACATAGAGGTAAGTGTATATGTATGTCTGTATGTTTGTATGTATATATTTGTAATTTCTGATTCTGATGTTACCTTATGGTTATGTAGGAGAATATCCTTGAGGATGGGAAATATACAAGTATTTAGGGAGCATGGATGGGGGAAGGGGCATGCATCTGAAATGTATCAGGAAAAAAAGTTGGAAATATTTGAATTAAATTGTTTCATGAATGACTGAAATTAAATAAAGAATTAAGTGTATAAAACACGAATATACTGAAAAAAGCATGCACTACTTCATGGAAAAATCTAACACGATTTCTCCAGGAATTATAGTGTATGATTTAATATAGTATTATGCATCTTAGCTATAAAGTCTTGTTTCTCTAAATTCCACAAGCATGTGTTTTCTCCATTTTCTTATGCTACTTATCACCATAATGATTCATGGTGTAGTTATTCACATTTTTTACCTCCTCGATTATTTCCTTATATTGTCCTTACATTACATTCTTCCCTCAAGCATCTAAACAGTTAAGGCATTCACGGAATGAATACCCTTATCTTCAAATATACCATAAATGTCAAATTCAGGGAAAAGTATTTTCTTTTTCTTAAAAGTATAATATTTAATAGCAGAAACATTTTATAAACCAATCTGTCAGTATGTGTCATGAACCAAAATTGTTCAAACTCTCTGCTATAGTAATTCGACTTCAGGGACTATAACCAAATAAATGATAATGATATCGCCTTCTGCTCCCCAACACAAAAAACATATGGCCTATGTATCTAAAGATCTTCATTGCCATGTTGTCTATAACAAGGGTAGGGGTAAATATAAATTTAATGTTCTTTAGTGGGGAAATACATTATTACAGTCATTCACAGTCACATATGAGAACTATGGAACCATTAAACATCATAGTTCAAATGTTGACCAAACATTTTGCAAAAATTTTACTGCAGTATTATTATGAAATCAAACAAAGCAAATCATTCAAATATCAACTGTGAAAGCAATGGCTAAAATTTGAGATACCCACAGATGGAAGTATTATGCATCTATCAAAGTGAAAAATTGAGAATACAGTAAAATGTTGATGATAATTATCTCTTGCTGCTATGTCATTTTTATTTTTCTTTACCTTTTTTTGTATTTCTTAATTTTCATGTACTTCAGGTATGACTATGAAAAAATTTCCTTTTCAGACAAGTCTTCCCTGATGATTTCAAATAGATTCCACCATGTTTATTTCCTTCTCAGAAAATAACACAATCTGTAATTACTTTATATAGTTTTATTTGCCTACCTCCCTAAATTAACAAACTCCAGTAATCTTCCTACACAAGTAACAACATAATTACTATAATTTATAATTGTAATAAAGCAGTATTTATATATGAAGAATTATAATATGAACTGAACAAAAGATTGGGAAAGAAAAATCAAGTAAGCACATAGATTTTTTTAAAATTTAGCTTATAATAAATGGTTTTGGAAGACTTACAACCATTTAAAACATAAAAGTAGTTAACCAACAACTATAAAATACAGATGAAAATAACATACCAATTTTTAGGCATTAAATTGGCAAAGAAAGACTTTAATATCCTGTATTGACAATGTGCAAAGAAAAGGGGATTGTCAATAATTGATGGGTGTGCAAAATGGTATACAATCTCCTTTAGGGAAATTCAGTATTATGCATTAAAAATCCTTAAAACAATGCACAGACCAGGCATCCGAAGTGGTGCAAGGGGTTAAGGCGCAACCTATGACGCTATCCGCAGCCACTGAAGCACAAGTTCGATCCCCGGCCAGGGAGCTACCCACATGGTGCAAGCAGACCTCTCCTGACTTGCCCGCTGCTCCTCTCAGCAGTGTATTTCAGTCAATCTGCCTGTTCTGTTCCCCACTCTGTCTGTGGTGAATCCTCTCACCGCCCCCCACCTCTGGCCTGTGTCCCAGTTCTTTTATACATAAATATTTTCTTAAAAAAAGCATAAACCTTAAAAAAAAAAGCAATTCAAACTTCCACATTTTATCCCATTAAAATATGCAAGAAGTTATAATTATTACTATGTTTATTGTTAACTATTCTGATGTTGAACAACAAAATAAATTATGATATATCCAATCTACACAAGCATTGAAATCTAAGATTGGATCATAGCTATATCATCAGAGTACCATCAAAAGATAAACACAATTTATTGCTAAATTTAAAAAAGCAGTAGCAGAACATTATAGATACAAACAAGAATTGTTTCTATGCTGAAAAACTGCCACTGAATTTTGCTTTCTCATCTAATTTCTACAATAAAACATATTAACTTTATCATTACACTAAAGCACTTGCTTTTTAATGCCTATGAAAAGCCTAAAAGGAATACAGAAATTGAAATAGTGGTGTAGGGTAAATAAAAAGTATCAGGCTTTTCTACCCTCCCGCCATTAGGATTGATGATGGATCCCTACAGTCCTGAATGCATGCCTCAAGGCAGGCACCTGAAGTGGGGTGTGGGCGTGAGTAAGTGGGTACACCTGGGCTGAGAGACTGAGCTTATAAGGGCGGCATCACAGGGACGCCAGAAGAACAAGAGCAGAGAAGCAGAGAGAACGAGAGCGAAAAAGAGAGTAAAAGAGAAGCAGGGCCTCCCCAGTCACTCAGTGGTTGAGTGGTTGAGAGCTGGGTTGCGAAGCTGCCCGCAGCCTCTGCAATGCCGGTTCGATCCCGGCCAGCTGGCGAGGGTTCCACATGGCGCTGCAGACCCCTCCTGTCGCGCCCGCTGCTCCCCTCAGCAGCGTATTTTGTCAGTCAGCCTGTTCTGTTCCCTGCTCTGGTGAATCCTCTCACCCTCCCACACATCTGGCCTGTACTCCGGTTCTTGCAAAAATAAATAAATCTTAAAAAAAAGATAAAATGCACATAACATAAATTTCACCATTTTAAAGTGTATTATTCAGTGGTTTCTATATTCAGAAATTTGTGCAATCTTCATTAGTTTAATTATTTTTATTTAAGAGGCAGGGGCGAAAATTTTAAAATATTACTTGAAGCATTTCAAGTATCCAACTTAACTTCATAATTAAATATAATACCACTAAATGCATGATAGCTTATATACAAAATGAGCAGCTATTACCTTGCAATTTCTTCAAGTAACTGGATGTTATTACAGCAATTCAAACCCCAACAAGAAAATGAGAGGGATGACAACTCTAACAGTCATCTGAATATCACTAAAAACCTCCTAAACTTTCTCCTAAAGTCTTATTCAAAAACACATTATGATACACAGAAGGTAGTCAAGTTCCCTCATAAGTTACAGAGTTGTTGGCTATTTTCCCAATTAGACTACCCCCTCAATGTTTATCCCAGTTCTCCTCTTCAAAAGGCTGCCCTATACCTCTTCTTCAAATCAGGTAATAATAATCTACAACCAGAGACAACCTCTCCCATACTCTTAAACTTCTATGGTTCTTAATTTCTATATGACTCTACTGACTTCTTTTTACTTCCTGAAAATGTCACATATCTTCTTATATATATTTTGTCATATAAACTCCTTTAAGAAAATAAGGGAATACATCAGTACGTGGTTTTTGACGTTCTCACTCAAGTACTCAAAAAATACTGCTTATGAAGCAAGGTTATTGGATAAAGGATAAAGGCTTTCCAGCAAAGGACAAAGGATTTCATAAAGAAATCAAACATTAAATATAGATTCTCAGTTTCTAGCAATTCATGTCTTGAACCAAGAATTGTCATAAGAGTCAACATTAGTCTGAGCTTAAATTTCAAAAATGAGGACTTGGCTCATCAGGAGTAGTTTTAGCTTTCTGTTTCATAAGCAATACTCTAAAGACTCAGCCTAAAGACTGAAAAACATCAATGCATGAGACAAGTACTTCAAAAATGACTGCATCAAATACTGCAACTATATAGGTGAAAAGATTTAATCCCTGCCTTCAGCAAGTCTATACAAACATAGCTAATTAAACTAATATTCAAAGCACAGTGGGGGAAACAGTGAGGATATAAACACAGTGAGGATATAAACACCCATTCTCCTTTATCCTCAAATGAATCTTAACAAGGAAAAAAACAAAAGCTGCAGTTCACAGACTGACCACAAAAACTAGTAAGAATTCAAGATACATTTTGTGAATGCACATTTCTTCTAAAAATCAAGATCTGATTATTAAAATGCCAGTTGTTTTTTGTTTTGTTTTTGGCTGTTCCAACCACACCCAATCATTCAAATGACCCCAGCTGAGGTTCAGTGAAAACAGAGGTAAACAATCTTCAATGTGCCTTATATACAAAGGAACTATAAAAGGCCTCCACTTTTAACTATGGACAGACCAACAAAATTGTGAATAAAAAAGAGAGAGCCTTAAATGACGGTGTAAGGGGCAGGATGACACAGGGCCAGAGCAGGTTTTCCATGATCCGAGCAGACAGGGTAAAGGAGTCCTGGAGCCCTCAGTGGCTTTTGCAGGCTTTTATTAAGATTTACCAGGTACATAGCAGGAAGGGGTACTGAGGGGCTGGAAGCCCCCAGCCAGTCTTCACTCTATCTAGACTCTCCAGCGTTTTCTCATAGCCTTTTTTTCTCTGCTCCTTTTGCTCTTTCGTTCTCTTCTGCTCTCTGCTCTGCTTCTCTGCTCTTCTGGCATCCCCATGACGCCGCCCTTATAGGCCCAGTCTTAGACCAGGTGTACCCACTTATGCATGCCCACACCCTACTCCAGGTGCCCACCATCAGGCATGCATTCAGGACCACAGGGATCCATCATCAATCCTAATGGCGGGAGGGCAGAAAAGCCTGATACTTTTTCACTTACCCTACAGAGGGGCTAGACCAAACAGGCTTAATGGACATCTCTTTAGAACACTTCACACAAAAACCATTGAATATACATACAAATTATTTAAAGATTTTTTTAATCATTATAGTTCTTCTAATGCACCTTTCTTATAAATTAAAAAATGATGTTCTATGTCTACAATGTCATTTAAGATCACTAATATATACATACAGATAAGACGTAGCATGCCTTCACATATAGTGATGAAGTTAACAACCTACAGAAGAAAAGGTAAGTTATGCATGCTTTATCTATCAATCCAACCCCACTTCATCTCTAGAGCAGGGATTTGCAGGTTAGGTATATACCTACCCAACTATAAACAGACAAATAACCAAACCTACCAGGTATTAACTTTGTGGACTTTCTGCCATATATTAACTATGTGAACTATTACAGTGAGGATATTTTCAAACAGCCACAAACTCACTGAGGTAAAAATATTCTGGTCAACTAATAAAATAGTCCTCCCTTTGATTAAGGAGTACTTCATAGCTAAACTAATACAACACTAAAATTAAAAATTCAGTTGAATGTAATTAGCAAACATTAATAACTACATAAAAGTTGCAATAATTCCACATTCCCAGTCTCACAGCACACCAAAACCCTTGGAATTTCCTGAGTGGTAAGGGCTGAAAATCTTTTGTCATAATATTTGGAATCTTGTCCTCAGTTCCAGAGAAAGTTTCAGAGCTATTGTAGGGTAAAGAAAATGTCAGGCTTTTCTGCCCTTCTGCCATCAGGATAGATGATGGATCCTTGTCCTGAATGCATGCCTGATGGCGGGCACCTGGAATAGGGTGTGGGCATAGGTAGATAGGATTCAGCTGAGCTAAGACTGTGCTTTTAAGGGCGGCGTCACCGGGATGCCAGAATGAAGCTGAGAAGAAGCCGAAAGAGAAGCCGAGAAAGCAGCAGCAGAAGCCGAAGAGAAGCCGAGATCACCAGAGAGCCCAGATAGAGTGAGGATTTGCTGGGGGCTGGGAGGCCTGCCAGCCTCCCGGGCCCCCAGCACCCCTGCCTGCCATATGCCTGGTGAACCCCAATAAAAGACCTGCAAAAAGCCACTGAGGACTCTGACTCCTCCTTTACCCAGTCTGCATGTGTCCTGTCCTGCCCTTACAGCTATAAAGTTTAGATGGGTATCTTATTATTTGTAGAAGTCTGTATTAACAAAGGTGACTTTTGGAAAACAAAAATTGGGGCTGGCTGCTAGAAAACAAACATGTCTAGAAGATTTCTATGGCTTTCTGGGATGGAAAAAAGGCTAGAGGTGGAGCTCAATGACCAATGGCCAATGATCTAATCAAGAATTCCTAAGTAATGAAGTACCATAAAAGCACATTAAGAAGAGGCTTCAAAGAGCTTCCAGGTTTGGATTCAGAGTGCTTCCAGGTGCTGCTCTGCCATATCCCAAGTTCATGAGAAAAGTAGCTCCTTTGTTCTGGGACCCCATGCTATGTTTCTCTTTATCAGGCTGTTGATTCATATCCTGTAGTATCCTTTGTACAAGAATTGATGATGTAGTGACTAAAAAGATTTCCTAAATTCTGTGTGTCATTTTATCAAATTAAGAGAAATCTGAGGAAGGTGTCTTGGGATGTTCTGATTAATAGCGATAGGTAAGAAGTACAGATAATAATTTAGGCTCATGATGAGTACCTGAAGTCTGAGGTGGGGTTTAAGAGAACCCCCACATCACAGCCAGTGACTGGTCAGAAACACAGGTAACAGCCTGGGTTTGATACCAGCACTTGAAACAGATGGCAACCTTGGGAAACTGAGTGAGCCCTGAACTATATAACTTGATGCTATCTCCAGGTATATAGATAATGTCATTACAGAATTCTTGGACACCCTGCTGGAGTCCAAGAACTGTTTGTTGGTGTGGGAAAGCCTCGATACCCACTAGAATTGGGTACAGCAATGCAACAATGCAAAAACCCAAACATCAAATCAATTTTCTTTGTCAAGGATAGCCAGCTCACTATCCTGCTTTTCACCTTACAGAGAAACAGTAAAAATTACAATAAAGTTGCATCATACTCAGGATTTAGATTCTAAGGTCAGCAATAAGAAATAAAAATATAATAACCACTTAAGATTATAATTTAGAAGATAACCATTTTATATATAGTGCTTCTTCATACATAATAATGTTACCAACCTACAATCAAAATAACTCTTGAAAATCTCTTAACATCAACAATAAGCAGGGTAAGATGTTCACAGGATCAAACACACTAGAGAACAAGAACTATATTTCACTCACTCCAGGGCTTACACCCAGTGACTGAATGTCCATGGTAATCATTTATATGATTATGATTCTCTATCCCATCATGTGATTTGAATTCACTACAATACATAAACCAGAGAATACACATGGGAGTAATAAGTAACCACCAGATGCTATTTCCTTTTGTACCATTATCAGTTGAAGAGAACTTTATGCCTATTCTGCCCCTGTCCTTCACCGCTTTCAATTTTTACTTAGTTTCCAAAACTAGGCAACCATTAAAAAACAAACAAAAAACAATAACATATATAAACCTCATTATGCCAAGTTAAATTTTAAAATTTATTCATATAGTAAGAGAAAATATGACAAGTGATCATTGCCATTATTTGACTACTGTTGTCATAAATTCATTGAGTTAACAGCTTAAAACTTAGAACACATTCAATTTTAGTGAGAAATCACATCTTACCCACAACCATAAGTGTGAATTCAAACCCTCTCTTCACTGATTTTCTGTATACTTGATTTGGGAGATTTGCAAATCCCACATAGCCTTCAAGGTTCTTCTGTTGCTGAGAAAAATAAAAAGAGCCAAATTACTCACTTATCAACAAAACTTCTCTGACACATTTCAAATTCTCTTCATTAATCTATTTCAGAAAACTATATAATTCATGACAAATCAAACTACTTTTATAATATTGCCAATAATTTAAAGTATTTTAAAGTATTGAAATGAGCATGAGTCAACAGCATAACGGCCTATTACAAAAAACCAAGGGAATAAAACAAAAATTAAAGACACCAGTCTCAGAGCAAAGATTTTAATTTACATAAGTTAACAGCACTAACATTCTAACCCACCAACTAAGAAAAACAAATGATTTTTCACAATAAAAAAATTTTAAATCCCCCTAAATTATTAAGAATGCTTTCAATTGATCTCTTTGCTCACACTAGTTACCACAGGTGAGTGTCTTAAAAATTGTCTTCATTTTATGAAGTCAAAATGCTAAGTTTATTAATGCAATTTTTTCATAAATTCTTGAATAGTCTTATAATCAACATCAATTAGTAAACACTATCTTTCAAGTTGTTGTACAAGGTTCAATTTATGTCATTTTAATGTTTCATAAGATCCTGCTGCTCCTGTCACTGGGGACATCAGATTTATCCAGGTTTTAAAACATATTATAATTCAGTTTTCTGTTTGGTTTTAGATTCTTTAATAACCTCAGCTGTAGTTTCATGAGTAATTTAAAGAAACTTACTTCTAAATTGGTGTAGTAAAAAGTCTGATTTTTAACTTACCCATTGGTGAGAAAAACTGTCCATAGTTCAGACCATCTGAGTGAGTAGAGTCTTATTGGTTAATTTTACTTAGAAGTGGGTCTTATTCATCATTATAATGGCAAAATATTCCTGAGGTACACATTTCTTTTATAAGTTTTTGCCACATTTAAATTATTATTAAAAAACTCATATGAGATCAAAGCATCAGTTCAACACATTTGGATTTAACAAAAAACAGAAGTTTATATTCCTCACTAGTATTATATATGTAACTGAATATTCTATCCATAACCTTTCACCCTTTGTTCTCCTTCATGTAAACTAATTTTTAGGCCAAATGTTGAAAAATTAAGCAAGCCAATTAAATTGAAAAGCTAATTTTAAAAATACTAATTAGGATACTAATCAGAATATACTATTTTAAAATCAAATATTTGAAAGCCTTACTATTTGTAGAGCTAAAAAAATCTACATATTAAATGTAAGGCTTCCTTGGTTCATATTTCATCCAACTGTTAAGTTAAAGTTATGTTAACTTGGACTGAAAAAATGTTTCTGTATAAATTAACTAGTATACTCACAGCTACTTTGTAAAGAACACATTTCCATCATTCCAGTGTTCCAGATTCCAACAGAACAGATCCACAGAGGAACAGTAATCGAGGAATTCCAAGAATTGTACATTACACATTCAGTCCAAACAGGAGAGCCAAATCCATTGGAACGCAGCAAAAAAAAAAAAAAAAAAAAAAGAGGGAAAAATACAAGTTACTTAAACGTACCTCAACAAATTAAAGGCAAATTACAAATAAATTAAAGACATTTTTCTACACATGTCAAAGAAATCTCTTCAGTGGGATTTATGCTCAATGAGTTTTAGTCCATTTTCAACAGATCTTCTGACAATATATAGAACAAAACTCCTCCTGTCTTATAATAAAGGCCAATTACTATGCATAGCACTTGAAGTCTTACAAGAAATTGGTAAAAAAAAAAATGTAAATTACAATGTTTCAAGAAGATATAAAGGGACATTTTACATCCCAAAAAGAAAAATAAAATTACATACAATTTTGCTTTGTCAGTCACTAGGTTTAGACAGACAAATGCAAACATTTTAGCTAAAATCTTCATACAGCACTGTATTTCAAGCTCTATTAAACTAAAAGCTCAGAATCAGAAGAAATACAGATTTATGGATACAGAAAAAGGAAGCTATAAAAAGTGTCCATCTTTATTCTATGTCGACACAAATACATGAGTTACAGCACAACCTACTTCAAGTAATTTGAGACCAGAGCATTACTGTAGTCTTACAGTT
This sequence comes from Talpa occidentalis, assembly GCF_014898055.3. Lineage (NCBI taxonomy): Eukaryota > Metazoa > Chordata > Mammalia > Eulipotyphla > Talpidae > Talpa > Talpa occidentalis. The sequence goes on along the minus strand of NW_026555331.1, from coordinate 110,355,057 downwards.
GTCATACTTAGATTTAGTTGATGAAAATTCAGTTTTTAAAGCTAATTAAACACAAAATTATGTATTTTATATGACAAAACACTCCAATGATTTCTCCTGCCACCCGCCCCCAACAAAGAAAAAGACAAAGATCCTAACAAAGAACTAGTTCTCAACATTAGAAGCATCTTAGAGTCAGATGGGGAGTTTTTATAGCATACCTTATATCCCAGATTCAGTCAATCTCTGGGAGTGTCACTGATGCACATATCAGTATTTTTTAAAGCTCTTCAGGTAATTCCAACATACGGTCAAGCTGAGAACCACTAACTTTTATACAAGGCTTAAAGAGATCTGACTTCACTATCACTCAGAAGTTTAGAGAGTCCTCATCTTTCATCCTTCCCTATTTACTTCTCTTCCATCCACACTGGACCATTAACTAGTCTCCAAACATGCTCTCACCTCATGACTTTTGTATTTGTGGTTTCTCTTCCTGGAACACAAGATGATGATGATAATGATTATTCAAATGTCACCTTCCCAGAGGTCTGTCCTGAATACCCTACCCTGAAATTATAGCACTAGTCCTAAACCTCAGTGTTTCACTGCTTTGTTTTCTCCTTAGCACTTATTAGTATCTAACATACATTTTACTCATCTTGTTGCAATCTTCACTCCACCAAACCTTCAACTAGAATTCAACTTCTTCAAGGTAGAAATTAGATGAATTATGTAAACTGTGACATCAAAAAAGAGGAAATAAAGATGTTTCAGAGAAAGTATTTTAGGGAACATATTCAAGAAACTCAGTAGATATAAAAAGTAGATATAAAAATAAGAAAAATGCCTCAGAGTCTGTCCTTGTGTCTTATTCATTGCTTTATCCTCAATTCTTAGAACAGTCTTTGGCATGTGGTATGTTGAGGGTATAAATTCTAGGCAAAGGGGTAGGCCCTAAAATAGAGATGAACTTGGTTATTCGCAGGAACAAAAAGAAGGTATGTGAACTACAATGAAATGAGGTAGTGGACCAGGGAATGAGTGATAGAAACCAGGTCAGGGAGGCAGGCAGGGGCCAGATCATGTGGGACCCAGCCAAAGTAAGAAGTTTGGATGTTATTTTAGGCATGATGGGAAGCCACTGGAGGGTTTTTACACAGGCAAGTGACCTGACCTGATTTGTGTTTTAAAGATAGCTCTTACTGCTAAGAGGAGTGAAAATAAGAAAACTAGTAAAGAGATACTACAAGAGCCCATGAAAAGAAAGAAAATACTGAATTTAGATGGTACGGACAGTGACAAATAAAAATTCAGAATATGCTTTGAAGGACACTGCTGATAGACTGGATGTGATGTGAGAAAGAAAGAGACCAAAAATAACTCCTAGGTTTCTGACTTGAGCAATTCAATGGCTAGGGAAACAGAGAACAATGGTGGGGAAAAATTGGGTGATGAGGGCCATATCAAAAATCAAAAACAGCTTTAAACATGTTGAGCTTGAGGTAACTATTAGCTATTCAAGAAAAGATGTTCAGTGGTTAAATACAGGAATCCAGAGTTCCTGGGGTTGGCTAGTGCCAAAGATTGAGGAATCATAAGCATATGGATTGTACTGGAAGAGGACTAGATTCTCAAAGAAAGCATAGGTAAGAGGGGAACGAGACAGAGCCCTGGAGCATGCCATTACTTAAAGGTTACTGAAAAGAGTGAGAAAGATCTGCTGGTGAGGAGGAAGGAAAACCAGGACTGGCTTAACTCACTTAACTTGAAAATGAGGTTACTGATAACTTTGGATAAGAGCCATCTCACTAATGTAAAAAAGGAAGAGTAACTAGATTAAGAATTCATTCTTTGCATATAACAAACAAAAACGTTGTCAGTCTACCAATATGACTGATTTCCTAGAGGGAAAGAATCATGTCATCTGTATTATCTTTATTCCTAGCACACTAATATTTCTATCTATATTGCTAGAAGATATTCAAAAAAGCTGAATGACTAAAACACACTTTCAGGAAAATTTCTTCTCAGAAAGAAATCATATCCAAAGACAAAAACAAACTTAGGGAATATCTAATAAGATAACATACAGACTTCACATTTCTTATGACTCTTTTTTTTTAACCCAAATCCTAAAATCAACTAGTCTTTAATTGTGAACATATAATCACCCACTGATTCTTTTCCTGCACAAGTAAATGTTCACAGTGCCAATGTGAAACATAATCTCTACATAATCTCTGTGATACTTATAACCTTGTGGATACAGATAAAAGTATAGTTAGTCACATTTCTACCAAAATACCATTAGGTCTTAAGAGTATTAATTTCAAGCTTCAGTTACATAAGAAAATTGTTCAATAATCATGTCGACATTCATATTTAAGAAAATCAAACTGCAACAATTCTACTGCTTGATGTTCACTGTTTATGGGAACATCAACTTGAATATACTATCCAGTAATTTCAGTGTTGAACTTAACCTTATTTCTAGAAATCAATTCTGTTCAAAGAATAAGAGGTTCCAAACAGGCTCCAACAGATAGATTATTGGAATCCTTAAGAATTCTTTTTTTTTTTAACCTTTAAGAATTCTTTATACTACCTTGCTTACCCTTTGTTCCTGTTCTAAAGAATCACCAAAATCTTGCACCTGAAATCCCATTATCACTTTCAAGGTTTGAATACTGGTATCTGTTTCAACAAATTTTCCAATATCGAAAAGCAGGAATTTGTCTTGAAAACTGTTAAAATATGCTTTTTAGTGACAACAACTAATTGATCAAGGGGAGTTGTAAGAAAATGTAAACTAGAATCTGAAGAAAGTTAAAACTTGTTCCTGAAAGGAAAGTTCAACTCTCAATCTTTACAAAATGAGATGTTCAGTCTCAAATTACCTTACTATGAAGAGAACTCTATTTCTCCCCTCAGTGTTTACATTAGAAACTTCAAAATTTAAAGATAAACATTTAGTTTTTCCTTAGTTAACTTCAAGATCAATCTGCCTCCCTTTTGGCTATCAGAACACAGGTATATTATATTTTGTTTTACACACTAACAAAAAAATTTCTTTCACTTAAAGTTTAAGTAGTTCTAAACATATAAAACAACTCTAGATTACAAAAATGGAAAACATGCTGATACATAAATTTGCTTGTCTATTCCTTAGTATTCCTAACAAAAGCCTTACATTACACACATAAATACAACTGCTAGCACTTCCTTAGTCAAATTCTACTGTCACTTACATAACCCAAGAAAAAAGGTTTAAGTAAAATTTCACCATTTAAATGTTTTAAATAATTTAAATATAACTGCTCTAAAATAACTCAGATTCCAAATTTAATAAAATAATAACACTTAGATGTTACAAGATTATATAGGCATGTCCTAAATGTTGGCTTTGATGTTCCTCACCCATTTTCTTTTAAGTTTCATGTTTTACTTTGCATGTCTCCAGCTTCCCCCTTTTTAATTAAGATAAGCAACTGGAACAATTTTTGTTTTCTTAATCCTCTTCTGGATTCTTGGTTAAACTATTCAAACAATTTTAATACTTTATGAACACACGTAAGAATCAGATAGTTTAAAATTCAAATAGTTTTTTTTCTTTCACCTGAACTTGGAATTTAGATGTTTCCCAGAATTACTGACCATACTATCATTCATTCAACATAGTTACTGGAGCTTTAAAAATGCACGAATACTAGTGATTAAGGATGTAAGGCTACTAAAAATGAAGGTTGTTGCTTATGAAATTAAAAATCTACGTCAAGTCAGCTAAGTTAGAACAATTATAGGGCCTCCCCTGGTGGCGCAGGTGGTTGAACACCGCGCTGTGAAGCTGTCCGCAGCCTCTGCAGTGCTGGTTCGATCCCGGCCAGCCGGTGAGGGACCTCTCCCGTCACGCCAGCTGCTCCCCTCAGCAGTATATTTCGTCAGTCTGCCTGTTCTGTTCCCCACTCTGTCTATGGTGAATCCTCTCACCCTCCTGCACATCTGGCCTATACCCTGGTTCTTATAGGAATAAATAAATAAATCTAAAAAAAAACCCCACAATTATAACAACACAGTAATAAGTGCTATAATGTGGGCAATCATAGAAGGATGGCTGTCAGAACAAAAAAGGAATGTTTCGTTCCATCCTGAAATCATATCCTAAAAGACTAGTAGGCATCTAATTAGAAATGTGGATAGGTGCTGGAGAATATGGGTCTCAAGCAGTGTAGCTGGTGACAGGTCCCAAAACATGAGGAGATTATGATTCTTAGTGGAAACTGCAAATAGTTCGATATAATTCAGTTTTCAATATCTTGGAGCCACAATGTAGGAAAGTTAGGAAAAAGATCACAAAGAACTTTTTTGGCCAAGTTAAGGAACTTTGATTAGACTTCATCTGTTAGGTTATGGAGAGCATTAAAAAATTTGAAGGAGAATTCACAACCACATTAATTTACATGTAAAGTCATTCATATTTTACAAAATTACCAATAACAAGAATATTGAGGATAAACTAGAGGAGAGATTGGAACTGGTGATAATAGCCCAGGGAGAATTTAGAACCTAACTAAATAAAGATAGAAGTAATAGTGATGAAAAATGTTAACATGCTACTGTCCATTTACTTAGCAACTAAGCTATATGTGGCTACTGAACACTTGAAATGTAGCTAGTCTGAATTGAGATGTGCTGGGAGTGTAAAATACATGCCAAATATGAAGACTTATGGAAAAAAAGAAAAAAAAAATCTTTATTATATAGACTGCATGTTGAAATAAAATTTTATATATATTTAAAATATAATACTAAAATTAATTTCAATTTTTATGTGGTTTCTAATATGCTTAATCTAAGTTACTTACATGGCTTGCACTGATTTCTACTGGACAACTTGGAGTTAGATATTAATGAGTTAGATATGATTAAGAATCATATTCCTGAATTTTCACTTGAGCAACTGGATTAATGGTGGTGTCAATTGTTAAATACAGAAATAATATGAGTTTAAGATGCTAACTGAACTTTAAGGAGACATATGCCCAGTAGACAGCTGTATATATAAAAGACAAGTTCTAGAAACATCTAGGTTAGGCAGATTATCAACATTTTTAGGTCATCAACATTTAAATGGTATCAAGGCCATGGGTTTGAATCCAAATACAGTATATCAAGTAGTAAGAAGGTTAGAACGAACATCAACATCCCACCACCATTAACACAAAATTAGGAATAGGTAAAAGAGAAGAATGAAAAAGAGAAGAATGAAAAAGAGTAGTTCATAAAATCAGTTCAAGGAGGTGAACTGTAGTGGTGTCCTTCAAAAAGTTGTCAACTATAACAAATGCTCTGGAGTAATCATGTACTCAAGTACATAAGCAGTAAATAACTACAGGCTGCAAGTGCAAACAACTCTTTTTAAATACTTATCTGTAAAAAGAGCAGTAAGATAGCATTTAAAGGATAACCAAGGTCAAAGAGTGAAAAAAAAATTTTAAAGGCAATACTTACACTTGTTTAAATGCTACAGAAAATTAGACAAGAGGCTGAGGAAAGATAAATCGTATATCAATTAGACTCATTATCTATAAAACACTCCACCTAAAAACAGCAAAATATACTCTTCTCAAATGCAAATGGCATGTTCTCCATGACAGATCATGTTAGACCACAAAATAAGTCTCATTTTAAAGGGCTGAAAGCAGTCATCCATTATAGATGTTCTTTATCCATCAAATTTTTAAATTAGAAATGAATGACAGAAATTTGGAAATTTCACACATCTGTGAAAGTTAAACACTACACTTTTCACCAATGAGCAAAAGAAGAAATCACAAAGGAAAGCAGAATATACGTGAGATGAATGAAAAGTAAAACACAACACCAAAATACAATGCATGCAGCTAACCCAGTGCTTAGAAGTAAAATTATAGCTATAATGCCTATGTTAAAAAGAAAGGAAAGATGTCTCAAACCAATTACCTAACTTTACCTCAAAAAAGAGCAACTTAAATACAAAGCAAATAAATATATGGGAATAATAAAAATTAGACTAGAAATAAATACATAACGCAAAAATAAGAAAAATTAACAAACCATAAGGCTCTTTACAAGAGAGATCAAAAAAATTGAAAAGCCTTGGCTTAAATGACCAACAAAAACTAGAATACTAAAATTCAGGAACGAAAGAGGGGGCAAACTACACTCAGGATTGAAAGAGGGGTAAACTTAGAGAAACAAAAAGATTATAAGGAAACCTACAAACAACTGCATGCTAACAATAGCCTCAGAGGTGGCAAATAAGCACATAAGATCCTCGACATCACAAGTCATTAAGAAAAATGTAAATTAAAATCACAAGATTAGCTAACAATTTCTGACAAATTCATTAGACTGTAAAGGAAAATTATAGAGGAAAATCTGTCAAGATTTCCAGAAATAGGGCCTCCCTGGTGGCGCAAGGGGTTAAGATGCAACCTATGAAGCTATCCACACCCACTACAGCACGAGTTTGATCCCCGGCCAGGGAGCTGACCCACGTGGAGTAGCAGACCTCTCCTGATTCACCTGCTGCACCCCTCAGCAGTGTATTTCAGTCAATCCGCCTGTTCTGGTCTCCAGTCTGTCTCTGGTGAATCCTCTCCCCCCCCCCCAACTTTGGCCTGTACCCTAATTCTTGTATGTATAAATAAATAAATCTTTAAAAAAAAAGAGATTTCCAGAAATAAAAGCTAGAATACTAACAAAAGGAGTAGCTGGTTAATTGTATGTCAACTTCAGCAAAATACACCATAAGGATTCATTCTTAATTAGGCATAGGTAACATTCTTTAATAATTAATAAAAACATAAAAGAGATGCTTGTCAAACCTGAGGATGATAAAAGCTGAGAAAGGCAACAAGTATTTTATACGGCACACTGGGAAACCAAATGAAATTTAATGTGGAAATGTGGATCCAAATCACATGCTTTCCCCCCAACCTCAAAACTGAATCCGAAAGTCAGAAGTGAGAGAGAGAACATTTTATTTCACCCAGTGAACGAGCTATTCTAATATTTTTTAAGTGCTGAATAACCAGGTACAACAATAGCTGCACAGGAAGAAAGGGTTAAGAAATTATTAATTATATTAGTTAACAATGTATGTCATTAAGAAACAATAAAAAATTAGTTAACAATACACATCATTAAGAAAATTAAGTGGCCCTCAAAGGTAACTTCAGACCTAACAGACATATTGCATGTAAGATGACAAAAGATAGACTTATTCTGATCTGTAATTTTAAGGTAACAGGATCTTCAGTTCCTGGTGTCATCAGGGATATGTAACAAGCTCAAAGGAAGTAAAAAGAATGGCTAGAGGGATATCATCCCCTGCCATGTAAACATTGTTAAAGGAATTGAAACAACTAAAATTCTCTACAAAAGATTCAAAGATCTGAGCGCTGTTCATTAGAAATTAACACAAGCCATACATGTAATTTTAAGTTTTCTATTACCCACATTTAAAAAAGCTAAAAGAAGTAAATTTAATCATAATATTTCTTTAATTCAATATATCCAAAATATTATTTCAACATGCAACTAATGTCAAATTAACCAGGTATTTTATATTTTTCTCAAAGGCTCTTCAAATCCTCTGCTTTATCCTTATTCCAAAGCTCAAAGGCCATATGAGGACACAGTGAGAAGGTGGATGACTACAAGCCAGTAAGAGCCCTCACCAGAAACCAAACGTGTTGGCATCCTTGATTTTGGGCTTCTAGTCTCCAGAACTGTGAGAAAATAAATGTCTATTGTTTTAGCCACCCAATCTGTGGTATTCTGTTATGGCAGCCCTTGTAGATTAAAATAGTTTCTGAGAAAGCACAACTTTTAAAAATATATATTACAATTCAAATTATATTACTGTTGAAATTCTTAATAAATTATAAATGTTCCTGCATGCTTATAAACTTACTCTATAATCAAAGATTTGAAAAGCTACCTTGCCTAGCTATTTAAGTAACCAAAACAATTTGATACCTTAAAGTTCTAATTTTATCCACAGCCAAGGTCTTCAATATATATTTATATTTCATTATAAAAACAGCACTCTACTCGAGATAAGTACTAATTACAATAAAGCTAGAAATTAGCAGTGGAATGAGAAAAGCATGCCACACATAGAAATACCACCGCGCCAAAAATATTTGTAATATCTATACTAAACATAAACAGTAACTGACATCATAAAACAACAACAAAAACCTGACAGTGCTTGTCATCTACTAAAGGAATAGTCTTAAAAGACTTAAAGAGTAAAGAGTAGTGCACTCTTAAAGATAGACACAAGTTGAGAAACGGAATCAAGAACTCAGATAATTGGCAAGTTTCCCCAGAATGAGCAGTTGTGGGCCAGGCTTTTCTTAGTTGATGGAAGAGACTTCATGTTAAGGAGGAAGGGCAGAAGTGGAAGCAAAAATACAAAGCATGCTTCAATCTGAACAGAGGGAAAAAGCCAAATCAAAGAGTCCCTAAAATAACTGCATATATTATTTTTAATGAAAGAATATAAAAAAAATCATAAGGCAGTATAAGTATAATTAGAAATCTGGATTCTGCTGTAATTTAGAGCCGTAGCTTTTGGGATAACATCTTTATGAGGTTTTGGTAAGGTATATACGAAATATCTGGTACTTCAAATACAGTCAGTATTTGTGGCTGTGCAATAAATGACAGCTATTATTAAGGAATCTGGGCTTTGTTAGTGCAGATAAATTATTCTCAAACCTGGCTAGGATCAGAAGCATCTGGGAAGCTCGATAAAGGGAAATATCTAGGCTCCAGTCAAGAAGTAGGGAAGTAAACTCTTGAGATAGGACCCAGGAAATGTAATATGAACCTTATCAGCCTATACTATAAAATAGAAAGATATTTTACTTATTTTTTTAAAGATTTATTTATTTATGCATACAAGAACTAGGGTACAGGCCAGAGATGTGGGAGATGAGAGGATTCACCAGATACAGAGCAGGGAGCAGAACAGGCAGGCAGACTGAAGTACACTGCTGAGGGGAGCAGCTGGGGAGATAGGAGTGATCTGCTGCGCCATGTGGGTAGCTCCCTGTATGGCCGGGGATCAAATTCCTGCTGCAGAGGCTGCGGACAGCTTCACAGCACTGTGCTTAAACCCTTGCACCACTTCCTTTGTACTTTGCGGTTAGATTCTAATCTGTTAAATGGAGTTCACTCACAACCAACTTTACTTAGAATACCCATCCTTCAATTTAAAAAGCAATGGGACCTCCCAAAGCTACCCAAAATCTCCAATACAGATTCAAATAACACATGTTTCCATTAAGCAAAAACTCCTATCCTTTTAATGCTGGCCAGCACTAATGTTGATAGTGCATTTATTTCATGTAACATGCTGTATTTGTATGTTTGTAGTATTATCTAGGCTTTTCCCCCATACTGACCAAATATTTAACGTTCAAAAGAATAAGGGTGCAGTGTTTCAGCAAGTCCAAGAACATTTCAAAATTTCAAAAAAGAAAAAAAGGGACATCAATGTAGTTCTATTTCTAACTGCACAACATTATGAAATAGTATTTTTGGTGGGTCCTTTGTTGCCAAAGGTAACAAAAAGCTACCTTTTTGTTCACAACTGAATTAATCATCACAACTCCTAGATGTTCTGTATTAGATCAACTTTTATATTCTAGTACAAGACCCAAGACAGGACTATCTAGGATCACCACTTTCATCCTTTGATGACAAGTTCTCATGTTTTCAAACTTAGGCTAGAATTTGTTAATTTCTTGATTTACCCTTCTCAGCAAACAGTAAATAGACAAGGTGTTCTCTGCTCAATGAGGACATATTTTGTTTGGGAGCTCTTTTCTATTTGCACATTATTTTATACAGTCATACAACAGGAATCATTTCTACTTATATTTATTCCCTTTTCAGTATATCAACTACACAAAATATAGTTTGAAACCAGATATGGAAATCTAACTCAATACTTAACTTTAAAATGCAGGCCTTCAAGAAAGAAATGAACCAGGAAAATAAAAAAATAGCAACTAAAACAAAGATTTGTAACAGCAAACTGGACAGCTACAAACGTCAAGGACAGATGATAGGTGCATCCATGAGAGCAGAAAATAATGAAAACTATAGTTGAAAAACAAAAGCAACCCTCAAATCACATTATTTGTCACAATACAAAACCAAGTATTTTTGAGGATGATTTTATCTAGTCCCCTTCTTTTAAAATCTTTCAGTATACCATATATTAGTGAAAGTATATATAACAAGTATCTCTCTTCAATAATAAAAGAAATGCAAATAAAAACAAGTTTAAGATACCAGGTTAACAAATACTCTAGGAAAATAAGTGGTGAAAACAGAAAAGTTTATTAAATATATTCTTTAATTTCCTATTTATAATTCTGAAATACTGAAATTAAGAACTATCTCAAAATAATAAAATAGGTAATTTATGGCATCAACACTGGATCACAAAAATACATACTTAAAATAACTTGCATATAAATTTATATACCAAAAACCACATTTAACTAAGCAAATAATATCTTACTTTTAAGAGTGTACAAAGTACCTTGACATATACTACCTCACAATATATAGTTCACACTGGAGGTTCTCACTCAACCTTGGGTGGTCACCAGAATTACCAAAAAATACTTAAAATGCAAATTTGAGTTCCACCTGGCACTTAACTGAATTAATGAGTCTCTAGGTGTGTTAAACTTTGTAAGTGTTTTCAATGCTTGACCAGGATTAAGAACCACTAACCACTAATATGCCACTAATTACAACCAGGAAAAAATATGTGTAATTAAGGAAGAATACAGATTAAACTGCACATATTGAAATATTTTTTCTTCCCTGTTAATTTGCTTAAACAAAAGGAATTAAGAATATCTATTAAACTTTTAAAAATTAAAAATGGTTTAAAATGTTAATGCTGGAAGGTATATTAGTTACTGAAAAAATTTTACTTGTATAGATCACCTCACATTACAGAAAGCTACATGTAACAAATGAGGTGGCATACTGGTTATTATAATAATAGCATAAACAGAAAGCAAAAAGATAAAATTACTATAAGGACACCATATCTTACACAAATAATGACCTCACTCAAGATATTTACAGTACTCTTTAAAATTGATTGACAATATACACCACACTCTTCCTCAAAAAGAAAGCTCTCGGATTACAAGGGAATGGTCAATTTGACTAAGGATACAAAATGTCATTCCTGTAAAGAAACACTAGCACAACCCTTGGTTTGAAATAGCTACTGCTGTGAAATGTACCACCAGAAATTTAAAATAAGCAAACATTTCAATACTACTCAAGAAATTGGTGACCTCAATCTAACTTTAGGGGATGTGGAAATTTTATTCAAATTTCCTTCAATTCTGCTCACCAAACCACAAATATCAAGTCTTACAGTACCAACAAATTTACTGACCACGCTACAGTATATAGTTTTTGTTCAATATAACAGATTCACTTACTGAACATAGAAATTCAGATTTAAAAGCCCATAAAAATTCAAAGTACAAATAATAAATTTGCAATAATCTTAAAATGCTTCTATTATTAGATGTACCTTCTAATATTGAGATTCTACCAGACATGCCCTCAAAGATGTCCTCCAGTCCTCTCAATTTCATGTTTTAAAATATCTATTTCAAGGAATGACTCCTATTCATTATCCATTTACTCAACATCTTGAACTCAGTAAGGTCAGAAACTCTGGATTCACTACTCACCATCAATATGTTCTCACATACCCACTCATACATATCTTACAACCATTCCCTATATTTTAGGCCAAAACTGTCATTGCCCTAGTTCTGTCTTTCATCTGTAAATCCTAATACTGCTACATCAACCTCCCTAAACTCACTGAACCCTCCTTGGTGCTTCTATCTAGTCTTACTAGAATTATAAATGCACAATTCTCATGGTTATCACCCTTCTTTTAAAATCTTTCAATAAAGATTTTTTTAGGGGGCTCCCTGGTGGCGCAAGGGGTTAAGTACCATACTATGAAGCAATCCGCAGCCTCTGCAGCACAAGTTCAAACCCCCGCTGGCCAGGGAGCAACACACATGGCACAGCAGACCTCTCCTGACTTGACCGCTGCTCCCCTCAGCAGTGTATTTCAGTCAATCTGCCTGTTCTGTTCCCCATTCTGTCTCTGGTGAATCCTCTCACCCCCCGCATCTCTGGCCTGTACCCCAGCTCTTGTATAAATCTCTAAATAAATAAATAGATCTCTAAATAAATATATAAATATAATAAATAAATAAATAAATCTCTAAAAAAAATATTTTTTTTTTGACCTCTAAAGCAGCACATCACGATCTCTGCTTACTTCTCTAGCCTCATATCCAGATACTAGTATGATTTCTTAGCCTAGAATAAGTATCCTTCCTCTTTCTCCTCCTCTGAATAATCATTCCTAGCCATATTTAAAGATTTGCCCTTCCCAGTTTGAATAAACTGTTCTGTACTCACACAGTATATATACCTTTAAATCAAACCACAGATGACTTCCTGAACAAATGCCAGATCAGAAACACAAAAGTGAAAACAGTCCTTGACTTTATGAAACTTACAACTGACGCAGATAAGTAAACAGTCAATTGTCTTACAGTCTGACAATTTAAAAAAGCTATTATCTGAGTGCTTGTTAGAGTACTTAGGCAAAAGGAGTACAAACTTAGGCATAGAGTGCAAATCACACTAGAGATCTGTCACATATTATTTCATTTAATTGTCTAATAAATAGCTTCATGATTCCCACTTTGCAGAGGAGGAAAATGAAAAATTTTGATTATCTGCCCAAGGTTCAGTTAAGCTTTACACTTGGTATGTGAAACCAGGCGTAACTTCAGAACTTAATCTCTTAATCAGCCATGCCTCTCTACTGTCACAGCATTTAACTCAGTTTCCCATGTACCCAACATACAGTAGGCAAGAAAAACATGTTTTGTTAAATGAATGAACCTGAGTGTTGAAGTCATAAGCTAGTAATGACTTAACATTTATACTATCGTTTTAACTGATACTGTCTTGTGTTAAAGAGTTCAAAAACACTTAGATACACATGTAAAATGATCACTGTCCCAAATTACTGATCATGTCATAGTTTATAATAGCAAAATATTGGAAATAGACATCTATTATAAAGTGACAGTTTAAACTGCTATCAGTTAAAGCGACTGATTAAACAAATCAGACTAACCATATTATAAAGCTGTGTGAAAGAATCCTCACACAGAGATGGAATAATATGATACATTAAGTGGGTGTGGAGTTAAGGTGAGGAAGGAGAGATATATAAATATATGTAGATATATGACGCCACCATGAGTGGGACACAACAGATATATTTTTTGTCTGTACATGCAAAAATTATCCTCAGAAGAACATGGTAAGAATCTGTTAACATTACCTTGCCTGAAAAGTAGGAAAATGAGTGACTAAAGAGATTTTACTACATACCTCTTTGAAACCTTTTGAATTTTGAACTACATCCCCCAAAATAAACATAAAGCACTTTCATAAGTGCATAGGGCAACAGCTATAGCTTTCTTGATTGCTACTACTTTGCAGTGTCTGACATTTGTTGCAGTCAAATATTTGTTACATCAATAAAGTTTACAAAAATCTCAAATTATCATGGCAGAGACATTTTAAATTAAACATACTTTAGAAAGAAAGTAAAACTGTAAGAAATGGTTTTGTTTAAAAAAAAAAAAAAAAAAAAAAAAACAGGGACATATCCCAGAACTACTGTTTATCTAGTAGTCCCTGAGAGACTACTAGAATCTGTATTCTTTTAAAAACACCAAGATAATCACTTAACTATTCTTTCATATTTTCTTCACATTTCAAATATTTCATAATAAATATAGGAAAAAGAATTTAAAAAGCAACCCAGAAAAAAAACTTTAAATGAGTCAACTGTGTGTGAATTCTATTTCTATTAGTGTATTTAAAAAACAACAACAGATCTATGGATATTTACAAATCAGATTAGTGCTTACCCAGAACAACAGGGGAAATAACAAGAGAGTGTTATAGAAATGTTCTGTATTTTTATGGGAATAAAAGCTACAAGGTTTATATATTTGCCAAAATTAAGTGAACTAAATTAAAATCTGTGCATTTTATTGTATATAAGCTATACCTAAATACAGTTATTTAACTTGGAAGGCACCTGGAAACAGATTCCTAGGTCCCTCCCCTCCCAGAAATTGAATATGGTGTGAATCAACTATTCAGCACTTTTAACAAGATACCTAGGTTGACATTCATGCATTAAGTTCATCAATTATGCTCTGAAAAATACTGTCCTGGCATAATGTATGTCTAGTAATTACTAATTATATGTTTACAAAAATACATTAATCAAATGTACTTATTTAACTTCAAAAGCACATAAATCAAATTTATAACAACAAAAAAAGCTGCCTAGATAATTGTGATTCCCAAGTTTGGTAAACATTATTAAGTAGCAGGAGTTCTAAGAGGAAGAATTACGGACTAAATCGGGAAGAAAAACTTTTCCTGGGCCTCCCTGGTGGTGCAAGAGATGAAGACGCAACCTATGGAGCTGTCCGCAGCCACTGAAGCATGAGTTCGATCCCCAGCCAGGGAGCAACCCACATGGCGCAGCAAACCACTCCTGACTCGCCCACAGCTCCACTCAGCAGTGTATTTCAGTCATTCTGATTGTTCTGTTCCCCACTCTGTCTCTGGTGAATCCTCTCACCCCCCCCCACACCTGTGGCCCGTACCCCAGTACTTGTATGCATAAATAAATAAGGAAAAAAAAAGAAAAGAAAATTTTTTCCATCTCCTGAAATTCAATAGCCCCCAACATGTAGCGCAGTGGTTATCAATCTGGGGCAGTTTTGCCCCAACAAGACATTTGGCAATGTCTGCAGACATTTTTTTCATTAAGACAACTTGGGAGGGAAATGCTGCTGGTACCTAGCAGGTAGAAGCCAAGGATGCTGGAAAACATGCTACCTGCACAGGACAGTCCCTCAAGGAACTATAAAGCTCCGAACTGAAAAGATGCCAAGAATAAGAAACCCTCACCTCCAGCCTTACCTCTCAAACGAAATTACCAAAGTACTCAGATGTGGCCCCAGAACTAAACAAAACAACAGAACTAACAAATTACATCTTTGGGAGAGTTGGTTTAACTTACAGATTGCTGAGAAAGGAGAAAGGGATCATCTTTGTATTGTTTATAATGCAAACAATATAGATAAAATGCATGTCATGTGAATATCTTATCCAAAAAAAAAAAAAGGTTGAAAATAATGTTGGCAGGATATTTATTCACTCTTCTCTACCTCCAAAGTAGCTTTGAAGTTAAGAAACACTTGCAGCTATAAAGTACAGAAATTTTAGTATGTTTGGCAAGACCTCATCTTTAGCTACTTTCACTAAGATTTCTGTACAGTAGTAGGGTCAACCCCAGTACAATTCAAAGTATAGTCTGTGGACTGGTGAGCCAATCTGAATTATTCACCAGTTTATATTAGAGAAGTATAGAAATTGAGAGCATTAGAAATGGAAATTTTTATAGTGGTGTAATTTTATATCTATTGGGTCTATTAAATTAGGGCTTGTATGTTGCTTTTTTATTTCATCTTCATTTTTTAAAATTTTGCACTTTACAATGCAAAACACTTAGCAAGTTACAATGGTATCAGCCAACAATGAACTGGAGTAAACATTTTTAAAAAGAAAAGGTCCTTTATCAGTTAGAGAAGCAAAAACTTAACCTATCCAAACTGACACATCTAATAAGCGACAAAGTAAGAATGTGAACCCAAGTCTAACACCAAAGCCCATATTCTTATTTATTATACATCTGTTGTTATTAAGACTTTGATCTCAAGCTCCTATGTGTAAAATCTCTTATCTCTGGAAAGCTTGATGACACCAGGTACAAACCACAACGACTTTTTGTGTGTCTGATCTATGACCTTCAACACTGAAAGCAAGCCAACCTGCCTCCTTCGCCCTTTTGCCTCCTTCCACCAGGTTCCCGCTCAAAACTTGGCTCTCTTGATCTCTGGTGATGCAAAAGGCCAAGACCAAAAAAAAATTAAAAAAAAAAAAAAATCCAAAAAAAAAAAATCCCCAAGTCTAGGGCAGAATGAATGACTGATACTATATATTTTTGGGACCCACCCTGGTTTCTATCTGACTTGAGGAGATGACCTCCTCTCAAGCAGGAATAGGTCTCCAAGCTCTCTAATCACCCTAACTTTAGGAAGTACAGAATACATGAATTCAAAATAAGAAAAAAGCGATATGGACTTAATAGCAGTTAAAGTATTCTTTTCCTCACACCAAGACCTCCAAACTTTACCATAAGGTTTAATGAATTGGCCTTGATGAAGTCTTACCTTAGTCATACTTTTCATATCCTCCAAGTATTTTTAGAAATGTTTTTTATAATTCCGTAATAAAAAAGAAATGTCAGATCCCATCCTAAGACACAACATTTAAAAATGAAAATTCCCTCCCCCAAAAAAATTTGTATTAAGTCCAACATATGCTATTTTCTATTTCTTGCGTATTTTAAAAAAACTATTAGTAGAAATCCACAAAATTGATTTTTAAATCAACTTGCAGTCTGCAAAACATGGCTATAGAGACCAACAATCTACATTTGAGTATGCTCTCATCTGATAAGCCATACTCATAATCATGCCATGTTAAAATTCCACTCTTGAAAACACTCTTCACCAGTTTCCATTGTACAATTAATCTTATGTCATCTACAGTCCAAACTTAGTAAGGGGGGAAAAGCAAACCAAAAATTGTTTTGTCTCAAAACTGAGTAAAATGCATCAATGCTCAAGCTAAAATTTTTTAAATTCTAATAAAAAACTGAAGATAGCTTTTTAGTGCAAAATGTGGAAACATGGTTCTCAACTGGTAATCTAGTCAGGTAACAACACTATTTGCAAACCCCAGAATACACTCCATAGTAAAACCATTGAATTATAAATAGTGTGAAGCCAACCTGCTCTACCACTATGTTCACTCTGACTGGTCTCATCTTCAGACTACACCCCATTATCAAGACCTAAGAAACCACAATTCTATTTTTGGGGGTGTGTGTATGAGTGTATTGTCATTGTTAACCCTCTACAATTACTCTAAGGTCAGTCAGGAGTTCTACCTTGTCTCATTAGCTCAGAAGTACTGACAAGAACTTACTGAGGGTGACTGCTACAGGAAAATGTACAAATCCAAATAAACAATTTTGTAACAAACTTCTGAAACATTATCTATTGATAACAATTCATTTGATGTAGTTGGGTTCAAATACCTTGTCTACAAATCAAAACCAGAAACCAAAATTTTTAACCAAATTAGAAATAGGTATCGTTTCTGTAAATTAAAATCGACTTAAACACAAAATAAATGTCTGTTAGTTATGAAGTTCAATCCTGTAAGCCTAAAATGGTATATATTTTTGTTAACTGTATTAAAAGATCCTGGTTCCATCATGTTATCCCATCAGAGTGACAAAATGCTACCATACAATCATCTATGTAGTTTCCACATTTATTTCATAGTTCCTTCCACTACCCTATCTCCACCCACTGAACAGCTGGGTGGGATGAAAGACTGTTTCCTGCCCTCCCCGCTTTGCTCCTTCCCTTGCTATTTGGAGAAATAAGGGATCCAAGCAGCACTAACTGGTTTAGTAAGTGTTTCTTTTCAGCTAAGGCACTGCAATCTATCAGGAGTCCACAAATTTCATCCGTACCTTATAGCCTAATTATAACTATGAAGAGGAGCGAGGAGGGCTGACTATTCTCATCACCAGCATGTGTGTATATAAATATGTAAAACAAGCAAAGAACTTTTCAATCAGTGTGATTCTCAAGGGCAGTCAGGAAGATACTCTCCCATTTCATCAAAGTAACAAAACCGAAAGAAATAATTCTTACAGTTGAACAATAACAATAAACTTGCAAAAATCATTTCCGTCACTGAGCGAACACCTGGACATCACAAAATCTTTCCCTACACTACGAAAACGCACATTTCAAACAGTGTGCTCTCAAAATGTAACTCAGCAAATGGAAAAGTGTTAGAAGAAACAAAAATTTCACTTATTTTCCTACTATCCACACAGTATGAAATGGAACTCGGAGTGGAAAATGTGAATTAAATGACCTTGTTCTTTTTCCAACACGTAGGGGAGGAAAGGAAATGAAAGTGCTTCTGAAAATACTGATCAATTTCCAAAAATTAATTTCCTTCAACTTCACCGGTCTGGCTCTCCAACTCCCTCCCTTTACCAGCGACCACTCCACTCCGCCCTTCCCACTCCTCTGGAGGGCGCCCTTCCCAGACCTTCTCTTTCCCATTTTTCCTAAATTTAAGCCCAAAGCCGACTCCGTATCCTCCACTCTCAAGCCTCGCCCGCCCTCCACCGGCCTTCCGGGCCGCGCCTGGGGAAAGGCCCCGAGAGAGGAACCGGGGGCGACGCCGCGGCCGGAGGGGCGCAGTCCCCGCCGCGGCCAGAGCCCGGGGCATCCTCCCTCCTCCGCGCCCGCGGCCGCCCTCGGGGGCCGGCCCACCCAGCACCTCACCCCGGCGCGCGCATCCCCGCCCTCGCCGCCAGGCCCACCCCCACGAGGGGCTCCGCCGCGGGCACTGCCACCCGCGGGCCCGGGGCAGGATGCGGGAAGACGAGAGGACGGGGGAAGCCCGGGGCCGGGCAGAGGCGACCCCGCTCGTGCGGCTCCGGTCGGGCAGCGGAGGCCGAGGCTCACGGCCCCCCGCTCCCCAGGCCCGCCCGCCGCCGCACAGGAAATACCGCCGCCGCCGCTCCGCTCGCATTCAATTCAAACTGTCACCGCCGCCGCCTCCCCTCCCCCCGAGCCCGTCGCGCCGCGCCCCGGGCCCGCCTCGGCCCCCACCCGAGTCCCCACGCCGCTGCCCCCGCCTCGCCTCAGCGCGTTCCCCGAGCCCCGTCCGGCAGTTGCAGAGCACCTCTGCGTCCGGTGCCGCCGGCCCGAGCCGCGGCGACCCAAAGCTGAGACTCACCCATGGTGCTGCTGTTGACGCTCCTCTCCTCAGCAGCAGCGGATCTCGCACTGACCGACATCCCCTCCCCCCTCGGCGACCAGCCCGGGAGCTGCGCAGCCCGCCGATTCTCCAAAGCCGCCTACGCCGATTCCGCGGCGTAGCCGCCTGGCGTCGCAGCCCCGCTTACGCAGGCGACTGCAGGCGGACTCCTCCACTGGCTCCCTCCGAACTCCCGCTCCCTCCTCCGCCCCCCGCCTCCTCAGACGAGGCTTCCGGGCCTAGCGAACGCTGGTTCAATCTCGCGAGATTACTCTCCGCCTGCCCTCCGCCTCGCTCCATTTGGAACATGACTTCATTGGCGTCAGCGCTCTTTTACTGCTAGGGTTTAGCCGCCATGTTTGAATTGACGGGATTTGGCACCTCCGGGGTCATGAATAGCCAGGCCTCTTTGCATGTTTCTTCAACACTGCCTCTAATGTTAACTCTTTTAAGTTTATCGGTGTAAAGCCTGGGACGCAGAGAGGGAGTGGCCGATGGAGTGCGAGGGTGGGGCTTTGCCCGAATTAAGTATGGCCGCCGTCGGTGCCGCCCCGCGCAATTTCACGTCAGGTTTTGCAGTTTGGGTGCCGCGGAGTTGGCTTTAGCGCCTCTTTACGTAATTGGCGTAAGGCTAAGAGGCACCGCTGGAAGAGCCGGACTGGGAAGCTGCTCTCTGGGCGGGGACCGCGCTCACGCCTAAGCTTCTCGCTCCTGACCTGGTGGCTTTGTGAGTGAAAGTGGAGACAGATCGAGGCAGGTGTCTATGCCCCCAACCACCCCGTTTCCTCCTCAGCCTTCTTGACTCTCGGGGTGGAAGTGAGGTTAAGACCTGGGTGCCCTAATCTATCTGCCTGGCGCTGTCATTTTCTGGTGGCTTGGCACACCGGAGAGGTAGGCTGCTGCGGCTTCCACTGCGGGCTCTCCACGGTGACACCGTGTTGGCTCACCTTGTTGGTGCCAGTTTCATTGCTCGTGGAGTTCACACCCTAGTTGAGAAAATGAATAGACGCACGTAAAACTATTGGGTAACAGTTAAAGAGTAATTAGGGCTAAAATTGTGGGTGTTCTCTTACTGGAGCAGTGCTGTGGCTGGGTCTTTGGAGCCTTTTCCAAATGCTTCCTAGTGAAAGCACCTCATTTTGCTCAGAAGAACCCATGGCCTTTTGTATCTTTCTTGAATACAGATCGCCTCTTCGTTGTATAATTAAAGCACACGTGCTTTCTTTCCTGTTAATCTGCATGTTAAGGAATATACATAAAATTACGGTGAGCCTGTGTAAGAATGTTTATAGCAGTGTTGTTTATATTAGTGAAACAAATGTCCATTTACAGAATGGATGAATAAGTTACATTATTCTACAAAGTGACACACACAGAATATTAAACAAGGAAATTAATGAACTAAAGCTACTGGTATTAATTTAGAGTTAATTGACAATATTGAAAGAAAGAAAAAGCAAGTTGCAGAGATAGTTTTGTAGTATACCATAAATGAAAAGTTTAAAAATAAAAAACAGATCAAAGTGTAAAATTCATACAAGGAAATAAGACATCTAAATTCCCAGTAGTGGTTACTTCCAAAGGGGAAGAGAAGAGAATGTAATAGGGAGGGTTCACTAGTATCTATAATGTTTTATTTTCTACCAAAATTAGAGTGCAGAAAATGTGACAAAATCTTAAGCTAGACAGGGGGTTCATGGATGTAGAATTATTATCTTCATACCTGAAATGTGTGCAAGTAAATGCTTTTTAATGAAGGAAATTTTATTTAAGAAAGCACTTTATTTTGTGTTTTGATTTGTGTCTTGACTGTTTCCTAAGTCACCCTTTATACAGAATTGTTCATAAAGTCTATCAGATCAATCATCTGCCCATCCAACCCATTTTGTTAGATTTTTGAAACTCCAAATGAGCATTTCACTTGGAGAAATTTTATTAAACTTCTGCTTTGAAAGAAACAGTGTAGCAGGGAGTTTAAATGTGTACCATTCGAATCAGACTGCCTGGGTTCCAATCCCATTTGCCATTTATTAGCCATATATGCAAGGACAAGTTACTTGAGTTTTTGTGATTCACTTTCCTCACTTATAAGTGGGAATAAAATTTAATGGTGTTTTGTGATTGTTAAATTGGATTGTGCCAGTCCATAAGTGCTTAATAATTGTTACCTGCGTATAAGATACCTTAAAATAATAAGTTGTCCCCAATACTATCAATGTTTAATATTATATAATAGTTTATAAGGAAAAAAACCTTTGCCTATCATCTCTATTGATATTACTTCTTTGAAGGGGATCTCTTAATATAGTTGGGTATGAATATTAGTGAATAGAGGCCATGAAGAGGTGGATTTTGTATATGGAAAATGGATAAATTCATAATATAGTCTAAATTTCTATGAAAGTTGTTTATGCTGCCCTTACAAACTACCACACACAATTATAACTTCACTCCTTTTCATTGAAAATTCCATGGAAGGGTACAGGCAAAGAAATGTTGCTATCCTATAGAACTTCCTCCATAGGAGGAATACAGTCAAATATGTATTTGAGTGTGCACACACACATTTTGGAATAGAGTGGAATTATTGTATTACCTTTATGATCTCTATTGTGCTGTCTGCTAAATGACACTTATTAATAAAATATGACCTAGACCTTAACCTTCTGTCTGATTCAGAAACAGAATTTTTTAAAATCTAATCTGAAATTCTAGATTGACCATGTAAATTGTTTCCACTACATATTTACAGTGTCCAACTTCAAGTGGGTCTTCAACTTTGTTAAGCAATACTTGTTTCCCTAGTTAGTCCTCTTTTCTGTTTTCTACAAGAGCCACTTCAGATTTTCTCCACTGTTTTCAAACCACTTATTCTCAGCAAAAAATGGAGCACATCAGAGAGGAACTCCAACAAATTCTTGCCCCCACACTCATAAGCCTACCCATCCTTTCAAATACCACAATATCCCCTCTCCCAGATGAAACACATATTTCTACATATTCTCTGAATGCCATCTCTTTGTACCTGTTCTCTGGAGTCTTTCTCTTGCCTTCACAGGAACTACATACAATAAATTATTCAATAAACTTCTGGGTTCTATCCCTACTGTGCTGCAGTTCTCCACAAAGTCACATTTTACTTGACTTCTCATTTTACTTGACCTCTCTGCTGCTTTGGATACTAGCCACAATGGCCATCTGTGTTTATATGCCTTGATTAAGAAATGTCACTTTCCTGGTTTACTTCCTAGATCTCTGGCTTCTTTATTCTACCTGCCGGGACCTCTAACTTCTGCCAGTCACTTAAATGTCCACATATCCCAGAGTTGCATCCTACATTTTATTCCCATCTCACTTTTTATTCTCTCCTTTAGTGATTTCATTCATTTCCATTAATTCACTTTCCATATATATATATATATATGCTTATGACTCCTAAATATAAATTTCCATTTCAGTTCTCTTTCCTCACTATAAATCTGCATACCTGGCTGATTCAAAACATGTCCTTATATGCCTAGATGCTCAAAATAATATATCCCAAATTAAATTCATTTTCATAGTACTTGCTTTTATGTTGCCAGTCTCTAAATGGTATTATCATCAACTTAGTTGCCTAAACCAGAATTATGGGTATTTTCTCCACAGCCATTAAAAACTCCTTTCCTCACACAACCATCAAAAACCCCTGTCAATTTTGTTTTTCATATATCTCAAATCTCCATTTCTCTCCATCCCCACTACTACTATTCTAGTTAGGTCAATATTATCTCTTGTTTCCATTCTTTTCAGTAGGCTTTCTACCTGCTACTAATTCTACTCTAACTCGTTCTTCAATTGTACCCAGAATAATCTTTCTAAACTTTGACTATGTCAGTTCCCTATTTATTTTTTTTTAATTTATTTTATTTATACATACAAGAGCTGGGGTGCAGGCCAGGGGTGCAGGAGTTGAGAGGATTCACCAGAGACAGAGTGGGAAGCAGAACAGGCAGATTGACTGAAATACACTGCTGAGGGGAGCAGCAGGTGAGACAGGAGAGGTCTGCTGGGCCATGTGAGTTAGCTGCCTGGCTGGGGTTCGAATTCATGCTGCAGTGACTGTTGCAGTGGCTGCCTATTGCTACATAGTGCTGAAACTTAGCCCCTTGAGCCACCAGAGAGGCCCTCAGTTCCCTATTTAAAGTCTTCTAACTTTTCAAGAAACTTAGCATAACTATTCTTCATTTTCTGTTAATATGCCATAACTTGTTCTCTCTAAACTCTAATAGCCTTGTTGCTCCCTCTGTCTAAAACACTTTCACTTGCTTTTTACATTTGCATTCCTTACCTTGCTTTTTCTTTTAATTCTCAGATTAGCCATTATTTTCTCTAAAAACCTTCTTTTTAATTTAAATTTTATTTTTTATTCCCCATATAATTACAACCCCCTTATTTTGACCCCATCCCTCCTTTCCCCGCCCCCCATCCCCCATAGAGTGTCTCTGGTTCATAGTTGTTTGTTGATTTTGATTTTTTCTTTATTTTAGTTATTCTTTTTCCTGGCCCCTTATTTAAGTTTTCTAGGTTCCTGCTATGAGTGAGACCATCCAGTATTTTTCTTTTTCTTTCTGGCTTATTTCGCTGAACATGATCCCTTCCAGCTCCATCCATGTTGCTGCAAATTGCACATGTTTATCTTTTTTGAATGCTGAGTAATATTCCATTGTGTATGTGTACCACATCTTCTTGATCCAGTCATCTATTTTTTGGCGTTTGGGTTGTTTCCAAAGCTTGCTATTATAAATAGTACTGCTATAAACATAGGGGTGCAGGTGCTCTTTGGAGTGGATGTTTCTGTGTCCTTTGGGTAAATACCTAGTAGTGGAATTGCTGGATCATATGGAAGCTCTATGTTTAGTAGGTCAAGAAATCTCCACACAGTTCTCCATAGTGGTTGGACCAGTTTGCACTCCCACCAACAGTGCAGGAGAGTTCCTTTTTCTCCACACCCTCGCCAACATTTGTTGTTGCTAGTTTTTTTAATATGTGCCATTCTCACTGGTGTAAGATGGTATCTCATGGTAGTTTTGATTTGCATTTCCCTGATTACAAGTGATGTTGAACTTTTTTTTTTAAAGATTTATTTATTTATTTATTTATTTATTTATTTATTTATTTATTTATACAAGCACTGGGTACAGTCAGAAGCACGGGAGGTGAGAGAATTCACCAGAGCCAGAGCCGGGAGCAGAGCAGGCAGAAGGACAGAAGCACACTGCTGAGGGGAGCAGTGGGTGGCAGGAGAGGTCTGCGCGCCATGTGGGACCCTCCTCTGGTGGCCGGGGAGCAGCCGGGGATCGAACTGGTACTGTAGAGGCTGCAGGCAGCTTCGCAACCCAGCGCTCGACCGCTGAGCCACCGGGGAGGCCTGATGTTGAACATTTTTTCATATGCCTGTTGGCCATTTGCATTTCCTCTTCAGAGAAGTTTCTTTTTAACTCTACTGCCCATTTTTTGACAGGATTATTTTCTTTGTTTTTGTTGAGTCTCATCAGCTCTTTGTAGATTTTTGTGATCAGTCCTTTATCATTAGTGTTGTGTGCAAAAATGTTCTCCCAGTCGGTGGGATGTCTCTTTGTTTCTAAAAACCTTCTTGATCTCCCCAGATTGAGCAAGGTGTCCTCTTACTTCCATGATGGTACTAATAGAACATGTTCTAGAGATTTGTTCATGCTGACCTTATAAACTCCACCCAACACAATAATATCTTCACTCCTTTCCATTGAAAATTACATGGAGAGTTAAAGGTAATGAGATCATAATATCCTATGAAACTTTCTCCATGAGAGGTCTAATAGTCCATGTTATACACACACACATACACACACACACACACGCATATTGTAGTCAATGATGGTGCTAGTAGCAAATACTTGTCTATTCTATTGTAGTATAAGCTCCTTAAGGGAAGGGACTCATCTTATTCACTTGTGTATCCCAGCACCTAGCACAGGGTATGGTATTCATTATTTCATTTGGCAAGTATTTCCTAATCATAACTAGGTAGTAGGCAAGTAGCTAATGGTTAATGTGTGATATTGGGAATCCTTGGACGGGAGTCTCTGAAATTTTGGAAATCCATAAAGTCAAAATTAAGCACATACTCAGACTTTATTTTACACCTTTTCATTGTCATTCTCTTATGAGCAAATAGTGGAGTTTTCCAGAGACTACATGAAGTATGATCACTGACATCAATTGAATGCAAAAAACATAAAATAGTCTACTAATACTAAGACATTAAGGGGATATGCAGAATGTAAAACTTCTTTTGTTTAAGATATATGGTTATTTTTCATAAAAATGTTATGTATATTTAACATAGAATGGTGTCATTGGTTTTTATGAATAAGTAACATTTTGACTTCAGTTTTAATTTCTAGTACAGTAATTATCAATTTACATAGTCCACATAAAAACTCTTTGGGGCTCTCAATAAGTTGTAAGAATGTAAGGCATTCTGAGTCCAAAAGTTTGAGAATGGCTGCACTATCCCATATTATGTGTGTTCAGTGTAGATGTATGTATTAAATAAAAATGCTGGCACACAACTGCTGAACATTTCTTAATCAAAACCGCTGCCAAAAATGCCCAGAATTAATACCTTAATTGAAAAAAAATATCCAGGTATAGTATCTGAATAAGCAAAAGTGAAAGTATTTTTTAGGTGAATGTGCTTTGTTAGTGTAGGGGGCAGGAATGGGCACTGAGCAGGATCTCTATGATCAGAGCAGATGGGGTAAGGAGAAGAGAGAGTCCTCAGTGGCTTTTCAGGCTTTTATTGGGATTTACCAGGCCTCCCACCCCCCAGCAAGTCTTCACTCTTTCTGGGCTCTCCCATGTTCTCTTGTGTTCTCTCTGCTTCTCTCGTTGTTCTTTCTCGTGGTTCTGCTCTGTTCATTCTTCTGGCGTCCCTGTGACGCTGCCCTTATAATAAGCTCAGTCTCTCAGCCCAGGTGTATCCACTTACGCATGCCCACACCCCACTCCAGGGGCCTGCCATCAAGCATGTATTCAGGACCGCAGGGATTCATCATCAATCCTAATGGTGGGAGGGCAGGAAAGCCTGACACTCTTTCACTTACCCTACAATTAGCTATGGAATGTTTTACAAATACTGGTTTTTTTTTGGTAATTATGGTAAATATGGACCAACATTCTAGCTTTGATAGTGGAACCCAGACTATGTGTAATCTTATAGTTGACTTAAAGGTAATAATTTTTATAACCAGCCATTGCACCTCAATCTAACTTAACTCATATACCAATTTTGTAAAATAGATATTATCCTCATATTTTAAATGAAAAAACAATGTTCAGAGAAAGGGAGTGACTTACTCAAGGTACCAGAATTAGTAAGAGCCTGAGACAAGTTTCAGAGATGTCAGGTGAAGAGATATTTTCCTCTGTTGTAATGAATCTTATCCTCACTTGTTTGACATTTACTCTGATAAAGGGTAAGAAGATTGTTACAATTTTCAGGTACTTCTTCCTTTAGTGCAAGAAGACAGACATGTAACTGGTATTAGGTCTATGTGAAGGTTTTCCTTGAGGGCAAACTTGGAATGTGACAGTATAAATAGATAGTACTCCTCATAGAACAAGTCTGTCCTGTTTTGTACATTACCAAAATTTAGCACTCTGGTTAGATTGGTAGGGGGGGGGGGTGGAGCTTATGATTTCAGAAGTGTATTTTATGAAGATATTAGGCAATCTGCAATATATACCTGTTAATAGTAATATCTAAATATAAAAAAAAGGGCTTGAGTGCTTTTTATTCCTCCTTTGAAGAATAGTAGGAGTAAGAAATGATATGAAAAAAATCAAGAGCCATTTGCCAACTAAAACTTTTTTCTTGTGAAAATAGTCATATAACTTTATGCACAAAGGCAGAAACTAGTTTAGTTCCATATTACTGAACACAGAAGTATATTTTATTCAAAGTAAATTTAGAATATGAAGCCTCATAATTCAAGATATTCCTAAAGAGTCATATTCTATTATTTACAAAATCTTTTTTAAGTGCCATGAAATAAAAGCACAGGGGGGTCAAGATAAGAATATTTAAAATTTTTTTATATTTAATTTCTAAATATTTAAAAACTAATAGTGTATTCTAGTATTAAATTCATGATTAACATAGTTATTAGAAGAAGAAAGTTCTATTGAGATCAAAAGTGTAAAATAATTGACAGTGGTAATGTTTCATAGATATTGCCATGCCCTTTTATCGGTTAAGAACCTATATGGTACAGGAAGTCAAGTAACACTTTCAAGTTTAGACTGCTAATCAACAAAACTTAGAAAAAAATAGAGCCTTGTACTTCCTCTTCCTTTGTAAAGGTCAAAATTCACCCCACAAAGGAAGAGAAGCCAAAAGACATAGAAGTAATTAAAAAAATTTTTTTGAAAGCATGGAACTTGAAGCCCAGAGATTTAAACAAACAGCAAATTGGCTGTTGAAACAGCAAATAACTCCCATCCTTAAATTCTTTGCCTTAGAAGGAGGGTTTTTTCTTTTTCCCACCAGCCAGGGAGGGCGTGGGGGAGAAAGCAGTGCAGAAATAGGATGTCTGGATCCAGACAACCCCCTTAAGCCAGATTTATCTCAACTTATCACTGGAGACTCAAGGAATTTTCAAATTCCAGGACTCTCCTGGAAACTTAGCTCTAATGCAGATGAGAGCCCCCATTTCCCTTTGAAGACTCCGTGTCCCTGGTAATAGACTGAGCATAGTAGCCTCTGGACGGAGGGAAGAGAGGAAGCCCTTTACCTCAGGGTTCTCTTGCCAATAAGCACCTTGTTCATAGAGCCATCCAGTCTGATTATGCAGTAGAAATACCACTTGAGCACAATACTGGAGAAAAATCCAAAGTACATAAAATAAGTGGAAAAGGCCATTGTTGCCAACTCCCTTTGGCATTTTCTTCCCCTGAATCAGAAATTGACTGAAATAGGAAATAGGGACACGTGGTACTGTAGGAAACCAGCTGTCTTCAACAAACAGACTTAATATATTGACTTTGGCAATGACTGAATGTCTCCTGCTATTTAAGAGGCTAGTGAAAGTGAACTGAATTGAATTGAACTGAACTAAGTTTATGTAGATGGCCCATAGTAGGTTAGAACAAGACTGTCATTTTAGAAAACAATGGAAACTACCCTCTCCAAATCACTTTTCTTAGCAGACCTATGATGAGTGACTATTTCCTGAAGGCACACCTCAAAGACCTCATATCCAGGAAAACAGGAAATTCAGAGAGGAAATAAGTGCCTGTGCCAGATTAATGTGCTTGCTTTATTCAATTGCATGGAATTACCATGGGGACTGACTGACAAGAGGACAAGTACTTAGTAATAGTTAAAATAGTCTGTCATTACACAGTCACTTTGTGAGGCTCCCAACAACACACAGACTCCTTTTAATGTGCCTCTAATCATTTGACAGTGATTAGATCCTATTTTAAGGAGGTACTTAAATATATCATAAAAAATAAAAGCAAATAATGGTGGTGTGAATGTTATCCTTGATGTTATAGATTTCATGGAAAGAATTATGATTAAGATTTATTTTTGGTTTTCAGTTGATAGTCTTTTTTTCCTGGATTTGCTTCCAGAGATTTGGCAGTAAATTATAACATTGTGCCAATCAACCACTCTGAAAATTAAAACAGATTTTTATGAAGCCAAAATAACAGCCATCTTTATTATCCAAAATGGTAACAATACAGCATGAAAACACTGGTGTTGAACTATAGACATTTCCCCTTAGAGTTATTGTCTCAGACGGTTGCATTTGTGTCCTAACAAAAATCTAATATCTTAAGGGTTGGAACAGACCTTTTAACTCTAAACCAGCTTACCTAACAAATTCAATAACATCCTCAAATATCATTTTTCTTGTGATGTATATAAATTCAAATTTAAATGAAAGACATATTGCAGATGAGATTATATCACTCTATATCCCTATGGTTCACATATGGCTTGAGTGCAGTTTTCTCTTTCCAATTTATGATACACAAATGAATAAACTTCTGGAATCCTTATTTCTCATAGAAATGTTCTTTTAATTGCTTATTATTTCCTTCTTGCTTTCTCCCTTTAAATTTTTTTCAATTATGTTTATTGAGGTAATGTTGAAATACACCACTTATATGTTTTAGGGATGTAGGCTCACACCTACATGAGCACGTTTTATCATACGATGCACATTATGGCACATAGTGTTATCACACTATGTTATCACCACTTGCTTAGTATTTCAAAATGCTTTTGGTTTGAGCTAAGTGTCTGTGATATTTAGATGCTATCGGTAAACACTAGACCTCTAAAATATTTTTCCTTGTAAAATTTAACATATTATGACCGTGAATTACTTTCTATCTGATTGTAGACCCTGAGGATAGACTAAAGTTTAGCAGTCTCTTCATCTCAGGCAAGCAGCATAATGCTTTGCACATAGTAGGCCCCAAACAAATGTTAACTGGAAATAGCTGCATATGCTTTTAGGGTTCATATGTAACTTAGGAAATTGGATAGAGTTAAAAAAAAAGCAATACCAAAAAAGGGGTAGAAATTAATGGAACTTAAGTACTGTAAATAGGAAGAGGTGATTACCGTCCTATTTATACCTTAATTTATTCTCAACTGCCATTACACACAAACACACTGAGAAAAAAAAGTCAGGGGGAAAAAAACCCTCCTACATAATTTCTCCGTGGATTTCAAATGGCTGGGGTTTCTGGGGTTATTTTTAAATATCTCCATAAGATCTCTCCCCACCTCTCTGGCTGCCTCCCTATCCTGATCCCTCTCCCTTTTCCTCTCCATCTCTTTTAGCATCCTCTTCACAGGCAAATGACTCAGTGGACCACCATTGGTCAGATTGGTCCACCTTCACTTCTCTTTCCAGTACAGCTGCTTCTCCCCCTTTCCCCTCCTGATCAATTCAAAATGAGACATGCCCAACTCTTAACCTGTTGGGGGAAAGTAAGCACAAGCTTTCCCAGATCCGCGATGCTTAAGTAATCAAAATGAAGTCTGAAAAGAAAAGAGAAGAAGCAGATCAGAAAAGTAAAACCCTCTTTTCATTCAGTAGCAGATATTCTTACTCTTCTTTTTCTTTTGTCATCAAGTAGTAGTCTCCAACAAAACATTCTTTCACTTTATATGTACAAGAAATTGCTGAAGGAAGAAAAAAATATTAGGAGTCCTTAAGATCAACTATCCCAACTATTGTGCTATGTAATTCTGTGTGAGTCACTCTTCTTTAGGAAATTGAAAGAATGTCAAATATGTGGTTACTGAGGATGGCCACAGAGCAGAAATTAGATTCCCAAGCAATTTCAAGTTTCCTTCCTATCTCTTTCTCACAGAAACACAACACCAAATATAATGAAGGCGGATTTAAAATGAAGTTTCAAGAGGTACATTAACTCTACCTAACCTCTAGGTTGATTTAGGGTGATTTAATTATCATAATCTAAATATTTATCTAATAAACAAAATAATCTTCAGGGATGAGCTACTTATTCCCTCCAATCAGTGGAAGAAATGTGTGAGAACTTATGTGGGAAAGATTTTCTTCTTGTTTCATAATTCATATAGTGAAAATAAAGGATACTTCGTTGGGAAAGTACCTTAGCAACTTCTTCCTTTTATCTTAATGCCATGTCAGAATGAGGTACTTAAAGAAATCAAATTGTTTACAAACATCAAAAAATCGTTGGAATTCCCTCAAGGTTCAAATAAACACCCCTAATTTAATAAGCGGCAACAAGCAAGGAAGATAAGGACATTGACGGGGCAGAGAGCATGGGAGCAGCAAAGGAGAGCAATCAGCTCAAATAGCTTACCCACACCACATGGACCTCAGCTCAAAGCAGAAGGGCCATCAGCTTTGAGAATAACCCCTCTGTAATAGTTTGCTGGGACTGCCATAACAAAATGCCATAGTCTGTGTAGCTTAAACAACAGAAATTTATTTTCCCACAGTTCTGAAGCTAGCAATCCAAAATCAAAGTTTCGGCAGGCTTGGTTTCTTCTCAGATCTCTCTCCTTGCTTTTCAGATGACTGCCTTGTCATATGTCCTCACATATGAGGATCAACCCCGGCCGGCTGCAGAGGCTGCAGATTGCTTCCTAGTGCGGTGCTTAACCCCTTGCACAACAGGGAGGCCCCGATCCGGTTCTCTCTATAAATATTATCACATTCTGAGATGCTAAAAGTTCGGGCTTTATGGGCCTCCCAGGTGGCACAAGGGGCTAGGCACAGCTCTATGAAGCTATTCGCAGCCTCTCCCCTGCCAGCCAGGGAGCTATCCACGTGGCACGGCAGACCTCTCCTGTCTCGCCTGTTCCCCTCAGCAGTGTATTTGAGTCAGTCTACCCGTTCTCTTCCCCACTCTGTCTCTGGTGAATCCTCCCACCCCCCACACCTCTGGCCTGTACCCCAGTTCTTATATGCATAAATGAATCTTTAAAAAATAAATAAATAAAAGTTTGGGCTCTAACATAAATTTTGTGGAGACACAATTCTATTTACAATACTTTCTCTGAAAATTGCTAGTGTCTAATGTGTATACCCTTTGCTTGGCAATTCCTCTTGTAGAAAACTTTATCTGAGGAAAATAACTGGCATATGTACCAAAAGGTATCTATCTTAGACTCACATTTGCAGGTCATTATTCTCACAGCAAATAAAACATGTCTGAATCTATCTGTCCATCCATACATCTTTACATACATATGCACACATACATACATACATACATATTTTATAGCCACTAATCGAAATTTTTGCCAGAATGATTTTGAATTAACAAGGGATTTGGGTTAGTAAAGGAAAATTCCATGATGTTATGCTCTCATTGAATAATGATTGGGGATAGGGGAGGGGGATTTCTAGGAGAACCATTATTGTTTACTCTGTTTATTATAGGGTGGGGTGGTACTGGTATTTGGAATACTAAAAAAGCAATGTCTGAGCCTATAATTTCAGTTATCAAAAGAGAGAGGCCTTGATAGATTGTGCCCACTGATTACTATCTGTGAGAGGCTCACACATACATATTGGTTTCTGTGAAAATGAAGGCTTTGTACAGACAGGCTTCTACATGGTGTGGAAAGCACTCCAAGGGAATTGCTGAAGCAGCAGGACTCTTGATCATCCCATCTCCTGAAATTTTTATCATCTCTCTTCAGATAGCCATGGGATCAGTGTGAATGTGTGGCCTGTCTACAAATGTGATGTCAGGGAATTCAGCCTGTCTTCCAACTTCTTCCTGGCTCCTGCTTCTCATATCAGCTTCATTCCTCTAAGCAGCTGCTATTTGTTCAAAAGCAGTAGGTTCCCAAAGCACAATGCTTTCATGACAGCTTTAGATATGTGTTACTTTTTTTTAAGATTTATTTTTATTTATGCATACAAGAACTGGATTATAGGCCAGAAGTGCAGAAACTGAGGGGGGAGCAGAACAGGTCGACTGACTGAAATACACTGCTGAGGGGAGCAGCAGGTGAGACAGGAGATGTCTGCTGCTCCATGTGGGTTAGCTTCCTGGCCAGGGATCAAATTCATGCCACAGTGGCTGGGAATAGCTTAATAGCCCTGAGACTTTACCCCCTGCACTACCAAGGAGGTCCCTAGACACATATTACTTTGTGTGAATGGAGGTGAAGACCATCCTCAGGGCTTCGAGAAGAAACAAGCAATACCAGGGAGACTAGGGGCCACAAAGACAAACAATTTTATATGTTGCCTAGGACATTACAGTGAAAATGATGAGAACCCTGTTAGAAGTCACTGGGAGTTTATTTAACTCATGGAGTGAGGTGTGGAAATAGTCCTCTGATGCCTCTTGTGAGCACAGCCCCTTATGCTCAAATGGTCCCCCTAGGTATCATCCCTGGGTGAACCTGATAGGCTTCTGCCCTCTGCCCCTCTGCAGGCACCATGTAGGGGCAAAAAGGGCATAGGCTTTGCAGCAAAAAGAGTCACATTCAAATGTAGCTCATCACTTACTGGCCATGTGACTTTGTGTAAATCAATGTATCTCACAGGGCTATCATGAGGACAGATGAGACTACATAAGCACAGAGCTCTGCACGGTGTCTGCTCCACCAAAGGAACCTTATATATATTCAATCCTTTCTGGATCCATGTGAGAACTTCACCAGGACCAAAACCCAGTCTTGAACCTAACTAAGCCACTAAATCCTGACCACTTGCCCAAATCTTGCTAAATGCTTTCTTTAGGTTTGTACCCTGTTTTTTGTATTCCTTCCAGCATCAGGATACAGCTTCAAATACCATATCCTGCTTGTTTTAAATCCCACCAACCACTATGATGGCAACTCCAGCTTCAGTCAGACTGGAGTCTGCTGGTCCCCCCTTAGACTTGGTAATTTAGACAGTGGTTTTCAATATTCCCTGGAACCACCCCAGTCCTAAATTCCTCTGTGCATAGAGTTGGAATCTGCATTTTGAAAAAAGCTCCCCTCTCCCCATTGCAGGGACCTTCATCTGCACCCATTCTTCTGTCCATGCAGTTGTTTATAACCTCTGTGGCAAGACCTGGGCAACTATTTTACAGGTAGTAGGTACATAATATTTATTGAGTAAAGACTTTCTGTTAGGTGTTATTGTATAGATATTTAAATGCAAATTTTAAAATAGTGTTAAAAAAAACACATGCTGGTTGTTCAATAAAGATTGGTATGTGAATGATTAAAGTCTATTTGGTCTGTTTTCTTTTGGATGGATTTTGGGAGGACAACTTTTTGGGAGGAGACCAGTGAGCACATAAGTTCCATTGAAGTGAATGAAATGACAGCACGTGGAAGAGTTTTAAAAGGTGGGAAGGAATATGTGGAATCATAATGATGTTTACCATCCAGATCTTAGTGTTAATAGATTCATTTTGTTCTGGAGAAAAGGAACTGTGGCAAGCAACTTCTCCAAAGGTGACATTTTGTCTGAAACAGAAGCAAGGGTCTCATTACTTCCAGCAGTCCTCGCACAATGAAGAAATTTACCTTTTCTTTTTTCCCCGTTTTTTACTTTTTACTATTAAAAATTCAAATATATATATAAAAGTAGAACTAAGAGAAAAATAAACCCTCATATATTCCTCTATGTTCATCACATAGCTTTAACAATTACCAATGTTATCTATATTGGACTGACCTGAGTGATGCAAAATAGGGTTTCTGAGCTTAAAGATTGTTTTAAAAGAACATATAAATACATACTCTAGAACTAGGTCAACATTCTTTGGGAAGATTTAGAGATAGCATGTTCTTCCAGAGCCCATTTGCATATATTTTCAACATCTGGCTAACAATTCTTCTTTGAGTTGGATTACAACATCCCAAACTCTGCAATCGCCTAATGAGTGTACATAATGGAGTCAGTGTACTTGTCGCTAAAAAAACAACGTATTTATTTTTAGAACTTTAGAAAATTGTGGCTGTGTCACCATCTGGGGTACAAAGGACCAGTGAGCCCAGTTTGCTGTAGTTGCATTTGATGACTCCAGATGTGCCACCACCAAGCTAGTCTCATGACAATCCAAGAGATTTGAGGGGACAGGCTACAGCTCAGGGTCCATTGACAGATTGTAGAATGAGACTCTGGGTGTGAAAGTTTGTACTCCAAGGCAAAACATTAGGGGATGATTAGTAGTTTCATGTTTAATATAAGCAATTTCTTGGGAATCACTATTATTTACTTGGCCTAGCCATTTATATAAGTATATGGTGATGTTTCCCAATTACTAGGTTTAGACTTCCTATAATGTTTTTTCCTTCAGTGTAATCAGCCTGTATTTTCTACTTTTAGTACAAAGTTATTGGGTGCTAAGCTAAGTAAAGGAAATGTTAATGTTAATAAAGCCACTGTTTCAGGGGAATTTACCATAGCATGCTTATTAAATAAATTTATAGTTATATGTTAAACACATGGCTTGATATATATTTGTTGAATGAACAAATTTGAATATCCTTCAAAATACATTTCTAGCTGCCCAAATGTTTTAATACCATATATTATTGTAACTTTGGTAATATAGAAAATCGTGGCTATAACCAATGTGTTTTTCAGGATTCAAAATCAATGTTGATAATCTTTCTAACTATCTGGCCTATCAATTCCCTATCTTGATCTCTGCAACTTCCATGTCATTGTGCCTCAGAGTCTCCTTTCCATAGCCACATCTTAGTTTTCACCACTATCGATATCTCCAACTTTTAAGTTTCCTTTGATCACTATCTGTCTGTCTTTCCTGTTATCCCACTCCTGACCCACTCTTCACGTGTGTAGGCCCAGTCCATTTGTTCTTTTCCAATCTGCCACCCTTCCTGGGCTTTCAGGACATCCCAAATCACTAATTGTTCCCACTCTGCTCACATCTGCATCCTAATGACACTTATCTCACTGTCGCAGCTATCCTGCTAAACTTCAGCTCTGGTTAAGGCAACCATCTGTTTCTTTTTTTCCTTTTTTAGTCAGCTGAACATTTCTGGAGAAAGGATAACCAGGTTAATTGGATGTTCTAAAAGATATTCCTTCCAATTTGTCTGGGAATTCAACAACACTGGGAATTCTTTTTCTCACCTCTCATCAGTTCACTCTTAAAATACACACAGCTGTTGTTTCAGTCCTCTGCGGTCTCATTCGATTTCTACACCTACCTCCACACTCTTTTGCTATCTACTTCATGAGAAACTGTAGGTCATCTGCTCTGAATATAATACATAAATTTCATTTTGTCCACTTTGCCATACTTTTCTTTTATCTTCTCTCTGGTCTTTCAGGGATTTTCTTGATTTTCTTCTCATGCCAGTGTTTCCATCTACCCTTTCTTTCCCTCTCATATCTTTCTTTATTTTCTCTGTTGTCAGTCATCTACTCCCTGAGTACTTTCTGGGTCTTTCTCCCTTTTTATCCCTCCCTTGTTACCTACAAACCTTTCTTCTCCCAGCTAAAGACTCTCCCTTGATTCTAAATTTCTGTTCATGGTATTTCTGTTTCCTTAATCATCACTTACAAGCTTCATTTGACTTGGTTTCTCCACCCCCCCCCCTTGATCTTCAACACCAACAGCCTATGGAAAATTCTAAAGACAAAATTTTCATCTTATGCTTTGTGATCCAACTCTGTTCTCTGCAGAAATTTGACAACACTGACCATACTCTCCTTGTTTTATTCTTCTATCTCTCCTGCCTCATGAACTGCTTCTGTCTAGTTTCCTTCTAGGTTTCCTCTCCACCCACTCACACCCTTAAAAAAAACCCTTTAAATATAAGCTTTCTGAAGAGTCAGTGCTAAGTCCTCTTTGTTTGAACTCTTGACAGCCCCTTGGTAGTCTCATTCTATCTTATGACTCAATCTATCTAGCTGTCCCCTTTATAGAAACACTCCCAGCTCTGTCTCTCTAGCCCTCATCTATATTCCTCTAGTCAAAATTATTCTGAATTGTGTATTGAGCATCCCACACTGACGGACTGCAGACACCTTGAAGTCTCATTTCAATTTTCCTCATCACTTTTTACCGCTGTGTCTTTGAGCTTGAGTAATCAATCAATGGGGTCTCTCTTGTTCATTGCCCTTCTTCAGAAACTCACTCTTCCCTGGACCCTTGAAATGTTCTTCCTGCTTTCAGTATATTTTTCCCTCCATTTAGTAAAATAATAGCAAATCAATCATACTATTCACATGTGAAATGCTTTAGCATTTAAAAAAACACCCTTTCCCCATTCTTTGACTCATTTAATTGTCTTTCTTCACCAATATCTTGAATATTCACTTGGTATTACTGCTGAAGTCCTCTTCCGAAGGTTCAGATCTGAGCATATCACTTCAAACTCAGACTCTCCTTTTCTACCCATTGCCTTCTAGAGTCAAAATCCTCCATGATTTTGTTCAAATCCATCATTCTAGTCTTATCTTCTATTCATGCTTGTGGCCTGGTCTGTAACAAATTCTCAAAAGGCTTTATACTCAGTTGCCTTTTCTTAAACTATTGTCTCTGACAGGTGCTCTTCTTTCAAGATTAGTGTTTGTGAGTTAGCCTTCAAAGCCTAACTCAAGTCATTCTTCTCCAAAAAGTTCATGCACTATCATCAAGGTCAGAGCAAGAACCTCCTCATATTATTCAATACTTGGTTTATAATGCAACAAACAGAATTCTCCACAATCTGTCTTGGCATCAAATTATTTGTTCCTCTTCTCCGTTAGACCATACACTTGGAAGAGAGAGGCCATCTAATTCATTTTTGTATCCAACCTAGTGAAAGTGAAGCGCTCCCATAGGATTTACTTCATTGTTCATTGAATTATTAAGTTCCATATGATTTATTTTAAAGAATTAAGAATAAAAATTTGTTTACTTGGGAAAGCAAAATTTTTATGTTGTTTTCCTCGATATTTGGTCTTTACTGTTTCATAAATTTTCTATTAACAATAGAACTTTTATAATAGGAATTATTTAATGAACAAAAATTCATGATATTCATCATATCAAAGTAATTCACGGTCTAATTTAAAAATAGTATGACAAAAGTAAGTACAGGTTTAAGAATATATGCAAATATCAGGGGAGTTTCTAATATAATTAAAAGAAATAATGTATGTAAAGTGCTTACTCATTATTTGGTAGTGTTTATAACTATTACTTACTATTACTCAGCAAATAAAGCAGCTAAAAAAATAATTTCCTTTTCCCCATGTAATCTGCTTAATTGTGTGTGGCAGCTGATATTAATTTTGAGCTGTAGTCAGTTATTTATTAAGTCAAAGATATGTCTTTTATGATAATTTCAAAAGCAAGTAACAAAGAATAATAATGCATGTGAGGAGATAACATGATGTAATTAACCACGTGCCCTATTGATGATGACTTGGCTTCCCTTGTACCACTTGATATTCAGTGAAATAAATAATGGTGATAATTGTCACATTCCCAACAAAGACATCTGCTAAACCAGGCAACTCAAGCAAAGCTGTTTGCTACTGACAGCTTGCTTCAAATGTGAATGTTGCCATTAAGAAAAAATAGAATTTCTGTATTTATCACATTACCTAATATGTTGTGTTGGCAGTGCTTCATCTGGAAACTAAAAGACCTATTCCTGGTAATTAAATTCAACATTCAGACTTCTTTACTTCTATATTTGCTGAAAGGACTGTTGGAAGATCTTTAATTTTTAAAAAATTTAATGGAAGTGCAATATATCTACATGATCAAAATTAAAAATCAAGTCAAGAATAGTATCAACTGAACAGTAAAATTCTTCTCCACTCTTTCTACCCACATTCCTTCTTCCTCAAGATTGTCTTTGGAATCACACACTAGATAAAAACTGTACTAAATAACAATAGTCAGCTAACTCTACTTTTTTTCCTATGTGACCCTGAATTTCTGAAAATCCCTATGTTGCATGATACCTAAAGACAAATCATTACATCTTTTTACTTTTTCTCAACCATTCAATTAATATCATTGTAATAAAAAAAAATCTCAGTTTCAAAGTGATATTCCAAAGGACCCACAAGAATGGAAGTTTTACTCTCTACTTCCTCATCTGGGATTGATCATCAAAAGCCACTGAAGCAGTATTACCCTTAAATATATTGAAAAAGTTTTGTGACCCTGGGCCCCAAACACTTGAGGGCCCCAATCCTGCCCTCTTTTGTCCTGCCCCCAACCATGAGATGAGGGGGTGGTGTGTGGACAGAAGGACATACCCACTGAACGTCTGTGTGCCCTCTATTAGGCCACATTTGGGGTAATCTGGACAGAGGATTCCTAGCTCACATGGTCCAAGGATCTTAAATGTCTTCTTCCCCATCTCTGTCCTCACAAAGATATATAGGCCAAGGACTTGGGGCTAGTGACCAGCTCTCCTCTGCCTTCCTGCTATTTTCTGGTATGAACTCTAAATATCTGAGAATTCTAAATTCAAACATAATCTTTTAGGTTTCTCTGAAGATGTCAGTGTATAAGGATTTAAATGTTTAACAATTGCTTAGCTTGATTTATAACTTTAAAATATTTATATATACGGGACATTGACTCCCATATGCACTTTTGACCTGGACCCTCTCTAATGTTAGGAGGTGGGCCTGATTTGAAAATAATGCTTTTGTGAAACTCTTAAAATTAAATGCCCTTCCATTTGAAGTGTGTTTCTAATATTCCTTTGAAATAAAACAAAATGAATTTTACTCTTCAAATTATTAGTTTTTCATGAATAACCCAATTATTTTGATTAGATTGTTTTTCCAATACATTTCCTGCATGTTTTTTTAGGTATGTGGAAGTTATTGATTTCTATTTAATAATTTCATAAAGTAGATGTTATTTCAGTTCCTTATCACTGAGATGCTTGCCATTTCTCTCCCTCTTAGGTCTTGTATGCACTTGTTGAGTACATTATTCCTAAATGCCATGGTTATAACTGTCTCATTTTCCTCCATTGTGAAATATTGTGAGAAATCAGTAAATGTTGATTAAATCAGCAAAAAAAAATTCCTCAAGTTGATATTCAATGACTAAGTCTGGGAAAATTTTGGAGTAGATCATTTGAATGATTGTTTAAAACAATGTAGGGATGCCGGGCTTACACTTTGTTTTTAACTTTCTATTTTGAAATAATTTTAAATATAAAGGAAAACCACAAAAATAGAATGAGAGTTCCTGAGTACCCTTCACCCAGCTACCCTTAACATCAGCATTGTAAGTTTGTAATATAATGATCAAAACTAAGAAATTAACATTGGTACATTACTATTATTAGCTAACCCACAGACTTTATTTGGTTTACCCTGTTTTCCTAACATCATTTTCCTTTTCTCTGATTCTATTCAGGAGTTCACACTGCATTTAGTTGTCAGGTTGCCTTGTCTCTCACAACTTAGGCCATTCCTCAGTCTCTTTGTCTTTTATAACTTTGGCACTTTTGAAAAGGACTGTTCAGTTTATTATAGATTGTGCCTTAGTTATCCTATATCTGCTATTTCCTCATGATTAATTGAGTTTTTGTGTTTTTTGTTTTTGTTTTTTACCAGAACATACAGAAGTGATGTGCCCTTCTGGACCTCATACTCCAGGAGTTCATGACGTTGATGTCATTACTAGTGATGTGTACTTTCACTTCTTGGTTGAGGTGCTATTTACCAGGTTTCTCCACTATACAGTTGCTGTTTTTACCTCTATAATGATTAAATTTCTTGGGGGAGACACTTTGAAATTATGAAAATATCCAGTTTCTATTCCACTGATTTTAGCATCCATTGGTGGATCTTGTCTGCAACGAATATTACTGTGATGTTCTGTTTCAATTTTCTATTTCCTAATTTCTTCCACATTAACTGGAATTTCTTCCACATTAACTGGAATTTTGTGTAAGAGATCTTTCTTCTCCCCCATTTATTTTAAAAATTCAACTATTTGTTAATATCAGTGTGATTCATGGATACCTACTTATAATTTGGGGCATTGTTATTTCTTGCTCAAATTGGTCCAACTCTGGCCATGGGAGAGTTCTTTTTTCTGGCTGCCCCTGTATCTTTTTCATGTGCTGCCATCATTTATTGAACACTTCCTTACTTTTTTAGAGTCACAAGATGTGCCAGACTCACCTTATATTTTCCTCACCCAGCCTCAGAGTTAGTGGCTTCTCCAAAAGGAATTGAAACAAAATAAAATCTTAGAGCATAAATAAATATTAAACATAGGCAATTGAAAAAAATTGAAAAAATAAGACAAGGTTGAACATAGATGAAGGTGGTGTACTTTTTTCCTTGGAATTTGGCTCTTGAATTATAGTTTTCCTTTCAGATAGGTTGATAGTATTCATTAAGTGATCACAACATAGTTTTATGGAGCAGTGAATAAAAATACCATTTAAGCATAAAAATTAAGAACCTACACTCTCGAAACAGATTGGGTAGGCTCAGATTCTAACTCAACCACTTACTAGCTGTGAGACATTAGGCAAGTTACTTAACTTCTCTGTGCTTCAGTTTCTTCATGTGTATAAATGAGATTACTGGTACTTAAAAGTTCAGAAGAGGCACGCAGACCTCTCCTGCTGCGCCCGCTGCTCCCCTCAGCAGTGTATTTCATCGGTCTGTCTGTTCTGTTCCCTGCTCTGGCTCTGGTGAATTCTCTTACCCTCCCGTGCTTCTGACTGTACCCTGGTTCTTGTATAAATAAATAAATAAATCTTAAAAAAAGTTCAGAAGAGTGCTTAGCACGTAATATAAAATTTTACTACCAATGTAGTGATCTTTAAATCTTACACAGAGCTTTCAATTATATGAACTCATTTTTATCACTAATAGCACTTGATGTATTACTATTTCAAACTTACAGATAAGGAAGCTTAGGCTTAGAAGGGTTAAGTAACTTCCAAGATGACATAGTTTAAAAATGACAAAGACAAGCATCAAACACCAATCACCTTCTTGCAAATTCTAGATAGGAATGGGAGAAGTAACTGTAGGGAGCAGAATATCAAAAAAATGAATTGACAAAAACCTATGTTTACAAATTACCTGGGAACTTTTAGTACTAATATCAGAACTTCAACAAGGTCTTTAACTGACCCTAACTGGATTTATTAACCTGCTCTATGGTACCAGCTTTAAAAAGGATTAAAAGCACCCTGATAAATTTTTTCAAAATTGGATATATGTGCATTTTATCTGGGAAATGTGCCCATATGTTTCATTGGATTTTCTAAGGAGTTTGCAAACCCCAGGAGGTTTAAGAACTTTGGCTGAATTTCCTGAATTCTCTGACAAGCTACTTACTTGGAGTGGTTATTATTTGGATGTTTATTTGAAGAGACATATGGGGGCAATTTTCTTGATGGGAAGAGAGCTACATTTTTTTCTTATCTCTTTTAAAACTGTTTATCATGGAAATTTTCAAACACTCAAGAAAGTGTACCTTCTATGCCCGTCACTCAGCTTCAAAATATTCAAGAGAGAATAAAGGCAAGCTGTAGAGAGATATGTACAGTATGGTACTATTTGTATAAAGTTTCAAAATATGTAAAACATGCTATATATGTGTGTGTGTATATATATATTTGATAGATATGTATTGTGTGTATGTGTGGTACAAGCAGAAAATATGCATAAGAATATAAGCATAAAATTTAGAAAATTCTACCATTAAATTAGAGAAGGAAATAGGATTGAGAAGAGTATCACAGGATTTCAATTGAATCTAATTTCTTGTGGTATTCTTTCATTATCTGTAGT
Source organism: Talpa occidentalis (assembly GCF_014898055.3). Taxonomy (NCBI): domain Eukaryota; kingdom Metazoa; phylum Chordata; class Mammalia; order Eulipotyphla; family Talpidae; genus Talpa; species Talpa occidentalis. Next base: position 110,312,605 of record NW_026555331.1, on the reverse strand, counting down.
TTTTGAATGCCTGAAATATTTTATACTTAAAGAAACCTATGAATCAAGTCAAAGTCACATAAAATTCTCCAGTGATTTCCTATTGCTCTTAAAAAAATTCCAAACCTCTTACTGAGGTACTTCCTGTGTGATCAAGCATGATTAAGGTCTTGTGTGATCTGTACTCTCCTTGTCTCTCTAATATCATCTTTCTTTCTCTCCATCTGTTACCATGTTCTGATTTCATTGACTTTTTTTCTGTTCTTTGAAGAAGTCAAACTTGTTTCAACCTCAGGACCTTTGCTGTAACTCTTACCTCTACCCCTAGAACTTCTTCTGTTTAACCATTCATCTTCTCATTATTGAGATCTCAAGTCAAGCAAGACTTTTCTTGCACAGCTTATTAAAATAATCCCTCCTATTCTGTTTTTCTCTACTCATCCCCCTTTTTTTCTCTTAATAGCACTAATTACCGATGAAGTTCTCTCGCTTATGTATTTACTGACTAACTTTCTCTTACCAGGATGTAAGTTCCTTGTCTCTTTCCTACTGCCCTATGTTTGGCAATTACAACAGCACCACATGCATAGGAGGCACTTAATAAGTATTTGTTGAATGAATGAATTTATTCATATTCTGAATAACCAGAAAAATCTCCCTAGCGCTCTGTTTGTTTGTAGAGGACTAAAGCCTAGAAACCTAACTACTTTTCTGGTTTCTTTTCCAGATGTTAGAAATTTTCTTTGCTATGATCCATGTCAAAGGATAATAAATCCAATTTGTATTTTGATGATAAACACTAGTATCAGCTCTTTCTCATTGCCCCTCATGTGGACCACAATACTGGGTAATGTGAGTCTGTCTACTCTGATGTACTGTCATAATTCCATTGCTGAGTCACGTTAGTCTCCTTTTTTCTCTAACACACTAATCTGGAATGTTACACATTCTGATGGGTCTTTGTCTGGCTTCTACAAATTAAGCCCCCACAGATTTTGAAGACCTAAGCTAATAATAGATTTCAAGGGAAGAACACTTGTTGGGGATCACACAATTTAATGTGCTAATGAGCCCTTGATCACTTTTAGGTCATATCTTCTGCCACCTTCGTCTATGCGGTCATCAGGTTTCAGCTGGTTCTGGAACTTTGAAATTAGGAAGCCTCTGAAAGACAGAAGGTCCGTTTCTCACTGGTGACTGCTCAGAGTTTTGTGGAATTCCAATCAGCCTGCAGGCTCAATAACAGGAATGTTGGGTAAGCAAGGTCTAGGTGCAGCTTTTTTCTCCCAGAATATAAAAGTAATCTCAAGGGCGTTGTGTCACATTTTGATTTGTCATGAGAATATGAATTATGAATAATTATATTATGAATAATTCTTAATTTTTTAAAAGATTTATTTATTTATTTACACAAGCACTGGGTATAGTCAGAAGTGCGGGAGGGTGAGAGAATTCACCAGAGACAGAATAGGGAACAGAACAGGCAGATCGACGAAATACACTGCTGAGGGGAGCAGCGGGAGAGACAGGAGAGGTCTGTCGCATCATGTGGGACCCTTGCCGGTGGTTGGGGATCAAACGGGTGCTGCAGAGGCTGTGGGCAGCTTCGCAGCCCAGCGCTCAACCGCTGCGCCACCAGGGGAGGCCCGAATTCTTAATGTTCTTAAGACATGTGATCCCTAGTGAATTCAACTTTGGTCTTTTATAGATAATGAAGATTCTTTTGTCAGGCATGTCCCCTTGATCAGCACTGATTTCTCAAAGGGGCTGCTCTGCCCTGTGAAGATGGCCTTGAGGTAACACAGGTTTGCAGTGCATAGTTCACTTAATTGATTCTTTTCTGAAAATTTCTTCAAATCTCTTTATTTCTAATAAAGGTATTCTTTTCACAGTTGAACCTACGCTGAGTATTTCTTGACTTAATCCCTTAATTTGATCTTTGGGTTAAAAATAAACATATAGGCTTTTCTTCTTTCTGGCTAGGTCTACCTCTCCAGTAAAGAAACCGAGCATATGTCTTACATTAGAGAATCTTATCAGACGCAGAAGATGTACTCCCCTTTCCTGTTCATACCACGCTTACATGCTGTGGAGCTAAATTAAAATCATAGTTGCTGTGCTATTTTTAAAATGCAGTTACACTTTGAGTTCCTGGCTCCCTTTGAGAACCATGACCATACTGTCACTTTTTCTCACCCAGTGCTATTTTGCTGTCTTTTGTGACTGAAATAAGAAACATCTTTATGCTAACATTCTCCCGAGAACCAAGAAGTCTTGCTACCTTGCTGGGTGGGAAGTTCATTTGGTAAATGAGATGTACAAGAATTTTCTTTGAAAACTGAATGAAGTGATTTGACATCTAAGTTGCATTCATTTCTTTAACAGAGACAAGGTTAGGGTGAAGGTGAAGGCATAGGGGTTGGGAGTAGGAGTTAATCCAACAAGCTAGTTAAAAAACCACCACCTTGTTTTAGAATTAAACAACAACCTTGTCATATCTTCTAAACCAGGTAAGACAGAGAGGTGGCTTTTATCTGTTACCCATCTAATCTAGAAAAACTGTAGTCTGCAAAGTGGAGTTTGCTTACTTATTGTTAGAGGGAGTTGGTAATGGCTGGTTTTTATTTGCTTGCTTGAAATATCTGACTTAGCTGCTTACAACGTTTAAATGAACTGATAATTCTGTGCTGTGTAGGTACAACCATAATCTATGACTGGTGTTCATATGTGAAAGTTTGGGAATAAATAATGTTCAGAAGGGTCCTGCTCCTGGTATCATAATTGAATTTTCGAGATAGAGTGCTCAAAGGGAGAGGAGATTAAAGTCAGGCCTAGAAAAGAGAATTGCATTTTAGTTATTAATATTTCCACTTGACAGAAATTTTTATCACTCAGAATATAAATGGGCATGAATAAAAGGATAGGTCAGCCAGTCACAGAATAAATCTCTTTCAACTGTTCCCCTGGGGAGGAGTTCCTGACGTTGTTCTTCATATGTTACAACTCTAACGTTCCTCTTCAGAGTCCTAATTTTGGCATCAAGAAGTTGGATCATTTGGGTTCAAACATCTGTTGTTTCTGGATGGCTTTAAAATTCCATTGCAAGCTCAAAAATGCTCAAAGTGCAAAGCATGTCCTTATGAGAAGTATCTACTTGGTGTATGTTTGCCTTTCTCTCTCACGAATCTTCCATGAAACTTCACTTAGGCCTACAATTTCTGCTGTCTCTACATATAGTAGTAACATAACATATTTCTTTTACCTAGGTCCCAGTTTCCAAGATTTAATTTGGGCATGGAATGACTTTTCCTAAGTTTATTCTTTGTATCGAATGTGCTGGAATCTATGTAAATAGTTATCAAAATCAGAATTCGTTGATTTCACTTGCCTTTGCCTGACTACTCCACACCAATTTCTGGTAGAACTTTGCAAGTTCTAGCAAGATTTTTTTGAGAAGCATAATTGCAATCAGTTAACCCTAAAGGGGCAAATATAGTATGAATAAACTTCTTGTTCTGAGAAATGTTTGTACTATAGTATTTTTTCCATTTACACTGTGAGATAAGATTGCAGACAGAAAATGAATTGGCAGAAAATATCCTCATTTTGAAAAAATGGTCTTTGATGAATGTATTTTGAAAAGAGTCAAATTCTTATGGCTCTCCCACCAAGCTACAGAATTCCCTAGTCCTGCATGCTTCCAAGACTTTTGAACACTTTTTTAAAAGTACAGATGGATACACATTTATGAAATGTAGATTTCTGGTGGGGTTTGGAGTCATTTAAAAACTTTTGGAGTTTAGACAATCCTTAAAAAATGAGTCTTGGCATTGATTTCCCACACGTCATCATGTATCTAAAGAAGATGATTTGGGAGGATTTTTTTTCTTTTTGTATATAAACTTGTGTTTTCTCTCTCAATCCACTAATGATCATAAATAAATACAGCCTGTACTATCCTAAGAACTACAATGTATTAAGTAAATGATTTATAGAAAAAGCAAATAAACCAAGAAAGGTCTCGGCCTTCCACTGTTATTGGTTAACTCTTAAATTCTCAGAGTCTTTGCTGGCTCAAAAATGCTCAAATTACAAAGCATGTCCTTATGAGAAGTATCTACTTGGTGTATGTTTGCCTTTCTCTCTCACGAATCTTCCATGAACACTTCACTTAGGCCTACAATTTCTGCTGTCTCTACATAACAGCTGCCCTTTCTGGTATCAAGGGGTCACTACCTTGTGGGTCATTAACCCTAGTCTTTCCTTGGCCCTCTGGCTCCTTTATCTCTAGAAGCACAAGACATGTTTTAAACCCACACCCAGCCATTGCCATTCTGGACTTTTACCGTTTCAGGCTTAGCTCTGCTTTTTCACAGAAGTAATTGTGATGTTTGGAAGGCTACCCACTTCAGAATATGCTCTGTGGTTTCTTCTTTCCTCCAAGTTTTTTTGTTTTTTGTTTTTTTTTAAATCACACACAAATTAAAAGTTTGCTCTTTTAAAGAAATCATTACTACTCCTTTTTGGATGGGCCAAAAGAGTAATATTATTAGGTTGTATTCTGCCCTTTATTATTATATTTGTGAATATTTACAAAATCTTTGCTACTGGGTTCCAAATCCTTACTGGGCTGTTTTCATATTTGTCTTCTGCAGGGATGACTCAAAGCTTGCCACTGAGAGAAGAAGGGTTGAGAACTTAGGCCCTCATGACTGAACACACCTGTATTGAAGGCCTGGCCCTGCCACCTACTAGTAAGTAACAACTAGGTTATTATTTAACCCTTATAAGCCTTGGTTAAATAAGATAATGTATGTAAACCACTGAATACATGTTTGCACAGAGTCATTATTAAAGTGTTAGTTATTAGAAGTATGTCTATACTTGCTGGATTGAGGAAGTGCAACTACTGCCTGGATTATCTTGACGGCCAGAGTATTTCCATAGAAAAACCCATGTGAATTATGTATATTGATAGCACATATTTATACAAAATAATTAATGAAATCTAAAAGGCACCCTTTACTAAACACTGGTTTTTAAATTAATAATTGCTGTTTTGAAATCCATGTGACAAAATGCATGGATGGCCCCAGCCTCAGAAGAATCTGTGAGTCTGTAATGTGCTCAGCAATTAGGTGGTGACTTTGGGCAGTAACCAGGTGACTGGGATGTCGGATACCTGCCTGGCCTTTGAATTTGGGATTGGCAAGGCTCTCTGAGGATAAATTGTTCTAAATCATGGGCCCCCTTGGAGCATGTGAAGAAAGAGGTGCATAGATAAAACATGTGAAGAGGGAGGAAAGGGAGAGAGAGAGGAAAGAAGAAGCAGAGGGTTGACACACGATGGGATTACGTACCAATGAACACATTGTAAATTGATAATATGGTAAGTTGAAATGCATTTAATACACCTAACCTACCAAACAGCAAAGCTTAACCTAGTTCACTTTACACCTGATCAGAATACTTATATTAATCTACAGTTGGGCAAAATCATTGAAAATAACATTTGTTTTGGGCCTCCCCTGGTGGTGCAGGGGTTGAGCGCTGGGCTGTGAAGCTGCCCGCAGCCTCTGCAGTGCCGGTTCAATCCCCGGCTGCTCCCTGGTCACCGGAGGAGGGTCCCACATGGCACGCAGACCTCTCCTGCCGCCCGCTGCTCCCCTCAGCAGTGTACTTCGGTCCTTCTGCCTGCTCTGCTCCCCGCTCTGGCTCTGGTGAATTCTCTCACCCTCCCATGCTTCTGACTGTACCCAGTGCTTGTATAAATAAATAAACAAACAAACAAATAAATAAATAAATAAAATCTTTAAAAAAAAAAAAAAAAAAAGAAAATAACATTTGTTTTATAATGAAGTACTAATTATCTCATGTAATTTTTTGAATACAGTACCGAAATGGAAAAGTAGAATGCCCGAATTCCAAATTTGAAGCACAGCTTCTACTGAATCCATACTACTTTCCACTATAGTTAAAGCCCCACATTGTAAATCGAATCATTATCATTTGGGACTGTCTATACAGAAATTGAGAGAAAAGAGAAGGAAAAGGGGGAAAGGAGTCAAAAATCAGAGTGGGAACAGGAATCACACACAGAGAGGCCGTGACGTTCAAGGAGCTGAATTCAAACAGACTTGGTTTAAAATTCTCATTTGCAAACTGCGATCCTAGACAAGTTACTTAACCTCTCAGTTTCCATATCTATAATCTCAGTTTCCTTATCTATATAAAAGGGAACAAAAAACAACACTCACCTCAGAGTTTTAGCGAGGATCAAATGAAACGATGCCTTTAAGAACATGTAGCCCAGTGGATGTAGTTGAAGACCCTTGCTCATATATGATACCTGTGTTTGCTTGTTTATTTATTTACCTAGGTATTAGAAAGGGACTTTACTAGAAACAAATGCATACGGTCCCTGGTCAATCTGGAGAGACTAAGATTATTGCTGTTTTATTCAGGGACAATTATAGATAGTTGTTGCTAAGGTTTTGTTTGTTTGGTTGGTTTGGTTTTTGTTTGTTTATTTTTTTCTCTTCTGAAGGGGCTGACACTACCATTTGATGAAATATTGATTTAATGGTTCCAAAGCCAAAATGGGAGTCACAAAATCTTCCCTCCCTCTCTCTCTTCCTCTCTCCTTCTTTGCTTTTTTTCTTTCTTTCAGAGTTCAGTACAGCCAAGTCAAGTACCGAGTTAGGTAGGCATAGAGCATGCAGGGTAAGGTGGGCATACACATAGTGGGGACAAAACAGAGTCCCTGCTTTAACCAAGACAAGGGATTTGTCTCTTCTTTGTCTTCTCCTCTGATGGGCAGGGAAAAATTTCTCCTGTTGTATCAGGGGATAATACCAGGGCTTCCTAAGATGTTATATAGTCAGAGGGGTCAAGGATATATAAAAAGCAGATTTCTGGGTGCTATTTCTGTTCCCTCTAGTCCAACTTTACATCATTCTATTCTGATCAGTCCAGCTGACTCATGTTGGGTTGGGTGTTTTTAGTTTTAGTTTTCACATCTATAAAATGAAAAGATGGTTATTCTCACTTCCCTTCTTTTGGGGACTGATATAACTTGCAAACATTAACTATATTTGGAAATCTTAAAAAATTAAAATACTTGGAAAGCATTTTAACGTCACAGTTGAACAATGAGTATAGTTTATGTAACAAGGTATAGTTTATATGTTTGCTGTATTTGGTAATTTCCTTTCTATTATGTCCTTCAACATGGACATGGATGTTTTCAATTTAATAATGCAGCACCTGCGAGGTTGTGGAGAAAAAGGAACTCTCCTGCACTGTTGGTGGGAGTGCAAACTGGTCCAACCACTATGGAGAGCTGTGTGGAGATTTCTGGACCTACTAAACATAGAGCTTCCATATGATCCAGCAATTCCACTCCTAGGTATTTACCCAAAGGACACAGAAACATTAATTCCAAAGAGCACCTGCACCCCTATGTTTATAGCAGCACTGTTTACACTAGCTAAGCTTTGGAAACAACCCAAATGCTCAAAAATAGATGACTGGATCAAGAAGATGTGGTACATATACACCATGGCATATTACTTAGCATTCAAAAAAGATAAACACATACAATTTGCAGCAACATGGATGGCGCTGGAAGGGATCATGCTCAGCGAAATAAGCCAGAAAGAAAAAGGAAAATACCGGATGGTCTCACTCATAGCAGGAATCTAGAAAACTTAAATAAGGGACCAGGAAAAAGAATAACTATAAGAAAGAAAAAATCAAAATCAACAAACAACTATGAACCAGAGAAACTCTATGGGGGGTGGGGGGCGGGGAGGGGAGGGATTGGGGTCAGAATGGGGGGTCGCAATTGTATGGGGAATATAAAAATAAAATTTATAATAAAAAACCCCAAAAAAATAATAATGCAGCACCTATCCCTGCATTATTGTGCACCTATTACAAAAAACTCTACTGTGCACACCTATTACCAAAAAAATAAATAACTTCACCTTTGCCCCTCACTTGTAAATTGAACTACTTTCAAATTTTACTTGTGTGCTCCCAGAAGGACCTATTTTTTGATTGAATATAAATTAACATTTGTGTCACCAATTTGATCCTTACCTATTCTCTAATATACACCCCACAGAGAGATCAGAAAGAAATTAGAATCTTAGCATCTGATGAATTTAGTCTAATAAAGAGCAGAATACATACTATAACCAACAAGAAGGGGGACCTTTATTCTTTCAGCTGGCTAATAGGGGTAAAATGGGAGAAGAAAGAAGGAATGTGTAAGGAGGGCTGTCTGTCAACACTTGGAGAACTATGTCATCAGAAGAACAACTCAGTAATTTCTTAGATGATTCCCTCTTCTGTACTATAGGCTCACCCAACCCTTCACTGGGCTTTGAAGCCTAGAATATTATGTAAAGACTGAAATCAGGTTCTAAAGATGAGACATGATGTTTAGCTTCAGCCTCAGTCTCTAATAAGATTTAGTCTGTTTACCTTGAGAGAGCCTCCAGTTTGATACCTTTCCAACATTACACCAGTATGCTCCAAGTTTCTCTGCAGGGCTATAGATCTATTTTAGCTGGCTCCATTTTCCTTTGGAGCAGATAAAGCTGAGATTGCAACATCAGATACAGTTCAACCAATCATTATGTATAAACCTCAGCCCATTTATATAATGCGATCCTTCTGGTAGTAATGACACCAGAGATGCAAACAGGGAGGATCACAACCCTGTCAAAGTCCCAAGTCATCTGTGGCAACAGGGCCACAGACTCTCTCTTTCCTTGGAAGTATAATAGTTACTTTAATGGTAACCAAATACCCTCCTGCTGGACAGTATTTCAAGAAGGTGGTGTATGCATGTATTATATAAACATATATGATTCTTTTAGAAGATGATTATCAATATCATGCAGGGAAGAGGACACACAGAAAGACTGAGTACTGTCTGGAAGACCATGCCACAAATCTTAGAAGAAGCACTTATGTCCAAGTCTGGGATCCTTTATCCTGGTCATGAGATAGCACAGCCCATGTGAAGAAAGGACCAGCTAGTTTTCCAGCATAACATGGTATTTTATTTCACCATAGTAGACTGCTGGGAAATCCCTGGAGGCCCTGGCAGCTGCGTCTTGTCTTTAGTATGAAGCCTGGGGCGAAGAGAAAGAGAGATACACATAATTCACAAGAGTCACAGCCATAAGAAAGCCATTCTGAGTAACTGAATCAGACACAGGGGGGGAAGCTGCTATTTTATTCCCAAGTCAAGAATGCCTTTTGTCTTCCTTCCCTCCTTATCTGCTGTGTCCTCATGAAAAGATCATTTATGGATGGTGGAATGAGTGCATCAGAGTCAGCTTCTGTTTCTTTCCTTTTCTTCCCCCATTGCTACTATCCTGTGAAAGAGATCTTTTGTTAAAGACTAAAACAGCAGATTCAGCTCAAATATTATCTTAAAAAACTAGGGGTTAGGGGCAGTAGTTTATCTTGAATTGACCCACCACCATTTTTTGTATTGTAAGAAGTTCTGCTACTGATCCAAATTTTCTAGAAAGTTGAGAGACACATACCAAAGTAATATTTTACTCATTTCTTTAAAATGATGTAGGGCATAGGAGACTGATAATAGCAAAAAATTTTTAGGAGAAAAGGACATAAAATCATCATGGGCTGAATGAATCATGTGAGGCCTTATGGATGAAGTTGGATTACTAGAAAGTGCTGACTTAGGTCTAAATGAAGGTGTGGTGCTAGGAATGGATTTAGTGTGTGCAGAAGTAACAAGACTTGTTTCCTAGGTACAGAGTTAGAAGCAGGCAGCAGAGAAAGGTGCTCAGGCCCTGCAGAGTCTAAAAACCAGGTCTACAATTTTACACTGTTTGAATAATCAATTGATTGCTATTCATGTTCCTATTTGTGGAAAATATTTAAATATAGATTAAAAAAATAAAATCATTTATAATCGCCCCAGTTGTAGAGTAACAATGGTGAACATTCCAGTGCATATTCTCCCACATATTTTCTTTACAAACTTATTGTCTTACTTTAGGTTCCCAAAGGCAGATCCTGAGTCAAGGATTCAAGAGCAAGTAGTTTATTTATGAGGTTATTTCAGGAAATACTGGTTGGGGAGTGGGAGTAGTAAGGCAGACAGGAAAGAAATTTCCCCCAAAAGGCATGTTCTCAAATGAGTCAATTAGAACCTGTCATACTGGGGAGCTCAGTTGCCTCACTGAGAGATGAGGAACTGTATTGTTTATTCACTAACTCCTGTCAGTTGAGGGCATTAACTCTCTGAATGAGTTTCCCTGGTCAGAAAAATAACCTTAGGCAGAAAGTCATAGGTATTTGCAGTAAAGAGCCCCCACTGTGTTTTTCGGGGATATGGATGCTAAGTGAAACTACGCAGGTTATTTATAAAAATAGATTTCTGTGCATCAACCTTTATACTGCCTGCATTAGCTCATGTAATCCTCATGGAAGCTTTGTTTGGTAGGTGCTACTCTCATCCCCTGAGGATAAGATGCTAGTAGAAGTAAACATGAGAATCACATTTGCAGAGATTAAATACCTCCAAAAGAATTTTAATGACAATCATATTCAGTTAGCTCCAATCTTCTGTATACTTTTTCCTCTTCCTGCCAACACAGAGTTTTTCCATTCCTTTCTGTTTTCAGAGACATTAGCTAGAATACAAAACAAGACCTTAATACAATAAAGATCTTTAATGGATACCTGTCAGTTGTGTCTGTTCAGAAACTCTTCTGGTACAATACTATTTCATCTGGGGGAAATGATTCACTTCTTCTCTTTGTGGCTTCAGTAGGCTGTCAAACCAGTCTTCACAATCAAGATGAACATTAGATCCAGACTTGGCCAACTAAGGTCTCCATAGATTCATCCAATCACTTGGTCACAGTGATTGTTTAGAAATGTGTTTATGGATGAAAATAAGCCAATCAGAGCCTTTCCCTGGGATTTTACATATGGACTATGGGAGAAGGAAGCTGTGTCACTAGATTGAGATGAAATAACCAGGAATTGTCTGAATCATGTTTATTTCTTTTCCACTCTAAGGTAGAGCTAGCCCACCTATAGTAGTAAAGAAGGCAGCATAGAAATAGAACAGAGATAGAGATAAAGAAGTAGCTAGATATTTAACCTCATTGTTAAATCCCTGGAATCCTGAGGTCTATCTCCCATTGCAATAGCCAAATAAACAATAAACCAATAGTCAACAACCTTACTCCATGATCCCCCCTTACTTTCTTCATCCTTGTTTACTTGTTTATTTGTTTGTAGCTGGTTTGACTTGGGCTTCTGTTTCTTGCAATCACAGAGTCTTGACTAATTCAGGACTAAGTACATTCTAACCAAATATTTGTGTGTGTCTCTAAGTTATTTATTGGTGTAAGAGAACCAGAGATCAAGGGCCTCCCTGGTGGTGCAGGGGTTAAAGACAGAGCTATCAAGCTATCGCCAGCCACTGCAGCATGAGTGCAATCCCTAGCCATCAGGCCAGGGAGCTGACCCAGTGGTGCAGCAGACCTTTCCTATCTTGCCTGCTGCTCCCCTCAGCAGTGTATTTCAGTAGATCTGCCTGTTCTGCTCCCCACTCTCTCTGGTGAATCCTATCACTCCTCCCACACCCCTGCACCTCAAGAACTGCATACATTCCAGTTCTTGTATGCATAAATAAATACATCTTAAAAATGAGAGAGAGAGAGAACCAGGGATGGAGAGATTCCAATTATGACAGGACAGGGGTGACCTTTTCCCCATCCTTCACAACTTTATTTGCCTGCATGATTCCCAAATCGATTCCAACTCTCTGAGGCATGAAGGAGGCAACTGCCTCCAGGAAACACTGAATTGCAATAGTAACCTGGAACATGGTTTCCTAGTGACTGCTATCTGTTGCGGCTGTGGATGACAATAGGAAGCTAACCAATAGGGACCATCAGGTTTTTTCCTTCTATTCTTGCAAGTCAAGGACATGGAGAACTGTTTTTAGGGGACATGAATTGATTGTTCTTTGAGGCCTAAACTCTGGCATAAACAGTCTTTGCCTTGTGTGATCCTCCAAAGATTCAGCATATCTAAGATCTCAACATGCTTGTATTAATCTGGAAGCTATAAAACATCCTTAAAATCACAGATGCCATTTATTAAGCACTTTCTATATCCTGGCATTCTTCCTTTGGGCTCTGTGTGCATTATCTATTTGTGTAATGTAGTTTGTTTTTTTTTTTTAAGATTTGTTTATTTATACAAGAACCGGGGTATAGGTCAGATGTGCGGGAGGGTGAGAGGATTCACCAGAGACAGACAGGGAACAGAACAGGCAGATTGACTGAAATACACTGCTGAGGGGAGCAGCAGGCGAGACAAGAGAGGTCTGTCCCGCCATGTGGGTATCTCCTTGGCCGGTGGGGATCGAACCGGCACTGCAGAGGCTGCGCTCAACTGCCTGTGCCACCAGGGAGGCCTGTGGAATGCAGTTTTTGCTGAACCTTGCAATTATGTATTATCAGTCCCTTTTACAAATGATGAAATTGAATTCAAGGAGATTAAAAGCCAATAGTCATTCCTCAACCCCAGACCTGTAAAACCAAATGCTTCTCCTATGCCTTCCCCTCACCTCCCCCGGCTCTCACACATACTCTACTCCCTGCTTCATGGCTGAATTTCAGAATTTAGGTTGAACATGTTTACTCTTAGGATATGTATCAAGGCTCAAAATATAATTCTAAACTCCCAAGTACAACTTATAAAAATATTCTCTGGCCTGGTTTGTCCTTGGTTAAATCAGTGGATCTTAAACTGGGTATGAAGACCCCTACTGGGTGGACTTGTATATCAGCTCAGTTAAGTGGAAACTACAGCACCCAGAATTACCTTGTCTGCGTAACTCTGGTTTCAAGAAACATTTTGTGCAAGATTGGAAGAGAAAAGCAAAACAGTAAAGTGGCAACTTTATTCTCTTTGCACTTGGAAGATTGGTGCAGGATACAGATGCTATCGTAATTCATCAATATTGATGTTTACTGCTGACTCATATTGCTGTGAGTAGAACAGAGGCTGGGTCTCCTTTTTCTCCAATCTCTCTGACTCTGAACCAGATATGTGTTTAGCTATGGTGAAAGGACACCAGCTTCTCCTACAGATAACTGTACCATTGAAACTGGGGGCTTAGAGCAGTAAGATATTATAGATCCCAATCCATCCTGGTGGGCTCCAATTTGCTCCTTAGCTCCCCCCTTCACAGCCAGTATTTTTGTTTATTTGTTTTTTTTACTAATGTAAACAAAGCAGCTTTATTTTTACATCTTGCATTAATGCAAGTGAAGTTTTCCTTTTATGCATATATTTTAATACTTTTAAAAACATATTTAAAAATTTTTTTTCCCTTCACCAAACCACCCATGCCTAGACCCCATCTGTCTTATAACAATATTTTTTTTTAAATTTATTTATTTATTTTTATTGATTGATTGATTTATACATACATGCATACAAGCACTGGGTACAGTCAGAAGCGCGGGAGGGTGAGAGAATTCACCAGAGCCAGAGCGGGGAGCAGAACAGGCAGAAGGACCGAAGTACACTGCTGAGGGGAGCAGCGGGTGGCAGGAGAGGTCTGCGCGCCATGCGGGACCCTCCTCTGGTGGCCGGGGAGCAGCGGGGGATTGAACCGGCGCTGCAGAGGCTGCGGGCAGCTTCGCAACCCAGCGCTCAACCGCTGCGCCACCGGGGAGGCCCTGTCTTATAACAATATTTTGTTCCCAAGTACCTTCTCTGAGAATTTCAGGCTTTAGCACCAAACATAGTAAAGAAGCAAGAGCCTCACATAGGGGTGCAAACAGCTCCTCCAGTTGAGTACAACCAAATCCCTATAACATATTCTTCATTAAATATATATTTCCTGGTATTCTGCTTCTCAAATTCAACCCTGATTGGTTCCTTCCACCTATGTAGTGAAGACTTAGAGGTTACAAATAGTTCTAAGGCAATCATTTCCCTGCCTACCTATTTTTTTTAAGGATTTATTTATGCATACAAGAGCTAGGGTGCAGGCCAGAGATGCAGGGGGTGAGAAGATTCACCAGAGACAGAGTGGGGAGCAGAACAGGCAGATCTACTGAAATACACTGCTAAGGGGAGCAGCGGCAAGACAGGAGAGGTCTGCTGCGCCATGTGAGTCACTTCCCTGCCTAGGGATCAAACTTGTGCTGCAGTGGCTGCCAATAGCTTCATAGAGCTGTGCTTAACCCCTTGCGTCACCATGGAGGCCTTGCTTACCCGTCCTTAAATATGATCTCTGAAGAATAGCTCAGTTTGGTTTTTCAGGAGAAAAACCAAAGTTTTGGTTTTTTTTTGGTTTTTTTTTGGTTTTTCAGGAGAAAAACCAAGCTGAAAAAGTGTAGGGAGTGACAGACATGAAAAGGGAGAAGGCAGTGTCGGGCAGTTGTAGTCACTTGACATGATCAGCTCTTGTGGGAGCCCAGAGCCAAGGTGTCCCCTTACAAGTCCTTATGTTGGATGGAAATTGCCAGACTCTTGCACCCCAGTCTCACTTACTCATTGGTAAGAAGCATTTTGCGAAGTGTGTGAACTGTGCTGGAAAGCTGAAGGGAGACCTAGAGGAATCTTAGCTAACCACACTCTTCACAGCTGGGCAGCACATTTGAAGTCTTCATCCCTCTCATCCTAAGTCTTATAATGAGCATTGCTCTGGGCTGTGAAAAACTTGCTTAGGAAGCAAATAAGGGAATACATTGAAATATTGATTGGAGGACCTCATAATTCCATCAGTGTCATGAATGGGAAATTACTCTTCATCGATATTTCTCAACTTTTTTTCTTTTATTGCACATCTGTCTCCCTACCCCATCTCAGGAAACTTTTTAGTTATCACTGCTCCCTCCTATTAAAATGTAACATCACAGGTATACCATGTATATGTTTATATACTTGGTGTATCTGTGCTTTGTATATAAAAATAGTAAGATTTTTATGATCCCAAAGAAACAATTTTCACTTCTTGGAAACAATATTACCCCATTAGGAATGCATGTTCTAGTCAAAAGAGATATAAAGGATATGACAACCACATGCAGTGTATGGCCCAGAATTAGATAGATCCTAGAATGGATAAATCAGCCATAAATGGCCTTTGGGCTAGGGGAGGGCATGTGACAAATTTTTACATGGTCTGGATACTTGACTTAAATAGTTAAAACAATCTTTTGGGATTTATGTGTGCAAAATATTTAAAGATTCCTGAGCTAAAATAATGTGTTTCAAGTTAAGGAGGCCCTCTCTTTTGCCTCTCTTTCTTTCCCAGGAGAAATGGCTAATAATAGACACCAAATACACCTGATCAGGATTCCAGACAAAATGGCAGCCCTTTGCTTTTACTGGTGAGAACCAAATTTATTTCAATAACATTTTATTTTTTCTCAGTGGTAGATTTCCACTTTCATATAGCCACAAAGCACATCGGTAGGACTCCAGAAACTTATATAAATCTGCAGCTGTCTCCTGCAACTTTTCTCTGCCTTTTACAAAGCTCACTCCTCAGTTTTCACTGAGCAGGTGAGACCCCCTTCCTGTTAACTGGCAGGTGAATGAGAAATCATTCTAAATGACAAAAAAAAATCACTTTTGTTTTCTTTTTGATATTTCCAGTCAGTATTAGATTGAAAAGTCAAATGTGAGGGACGGTGTGTTTTTTTCAGACAGGATGAATCATTGGCATGTTGCTTTTTGAAGGGTGCCTAAATCATTTCACACAGCACACTTTTTAAACAAAAGCCCTCCCATAAGGCTGAAGCATCTGGTATGATATATGTTCTTCCATATTTCTTGTGATTCTAAGCTTCCCAAGGCACGTTGTACCCCACCTTTAAGGATTTGTTGGTCTGTCTCCCTGCTGGAGCTTGCATATCATTCTCATTACTGCTGACTTTGATTGTCTAGTCTTGGCCGAAACTTGGAAAATTCCAAAGAGGAATGTTCTACTAGTTTTCAGGCCAGAAGTAAAATTCTAACAAGATCTTTTGTTGCTCACAGAGTCTGCGACTCTTGGAAAATGATTACAATCAGCTGTTAGGATTTAAACAGACTGTGTGCCATTAAGTCTCAGGCCCTTACCTTTCTCTCTTAACTGCAGGCCTATAGGTCCAACTATTTGCTGAGCATGTTCTTTTGATAGTTTACCATGATATCAAGCTAGATGTCAGTGAAGGAACTGCTGTCTTCTCCCTTTAATGCTTCCTGGTGCTGTACCTAATTATGCTTTCTGAAGTTCTATTTTTGATCCTGTCACACCCTCCTGCTCAAAAGCCTGCAGTCATTCACCATTGTCCATAAGATAAAACACAAATTCTTTTTTTAAAAAAATGATTTATTTCTATTTATTTATGCATACAAGAATTGGGGTACTGGCCAGAGGTGTGGGGACTGGGGATGAGAGGGTTCACCAGAAACAGAGTGGGAAGCAGAATAGGCAGATCTACTGAAATACACTTTTAAGGGGAGCAGACAGGAGAGGTCTGCTGCACTATGTGGATTAGCTCCCTGGCTGGGGATTGAACTCATGCTGCAGTGACTGGCGATAGCTTGATAGTGCTGAGACTTAACCCCTTGTGTTACCAGGGAGGCCCCTAAAATACAAATTCTTTTTTGATATTCTAGGTCCTGATTATTTCTGTTAGATTGGTCCATTTAATATTGCCCACACAAACCTTCTACTTAATTCCATTAGGTTTTTGGTCAAATGTTCCCACATTTTGGAATGCTCTGTCCACTTTTTTTTTTCATTTATTTTTCCAACAAATATTTACATTGTTCTTCAGATTTAACCCGGATATCTGCATGAATTTGTCCTCATTTCCTTGAAGTCTCTGCTCAAATGTCACTACATCAGTAAGACTTCAACACTCAATTAATGTTTTAAGTTGCCCTGGCTGCCCCCACACTTCCTGTCTCCATTTTGTTTTATTTTTCTCCTTATCACCATATACAATCTATTCATGTATTTGTGCATTTGCCTCCACAAAGGCAGGGATTATTTTATTAATTTCGGCCACTGTTGTATCCTCAGCAACTAGGAAAGTGTCTGGCACATAACAGGTATGCTATAAATATTTATGGATTAAAGAATTGAATGTATAAACTCTGAAAATAGTTAAAGATATTTAGCATATGTCAGGAACTCTCCTGGGCTCCAAAAAGGTGGATGTGAACAAAATAGGGTTCTTGTAGAATCCTTACAATCTTGTGGGAGAGAAATTTGAAGTGTAAAAATAAAAAGGTTTACCATTTTCAAGTAGAATGAGGTATAGGGAAGAGCAATATGCTAATGTTGAGCTCCCTTTTATGACACCATTCACATATCTGGTCTCATTTAAGTCTCACAATGATACTGTCTAGCAGATTTTATTATTTGCAGTTTTGCAGATAAGAAAACTGAAGTTCAGGAAAGTTAAGTAATTTCCCCCAAGATTTAATGCTAGTAGGTGATTCAAATCAGGAGGGATTTAAGCTCAGGCCTTCTCTTGCAAAAATCAGTATACTTCGCACTATATCATCTTTCCTGTCAAGTCATTAGGGAGCAAATAGCTTAATCTAAGAAAGGCATCATGGAATAGGGGCTATTTGAGTGATTAATGATAAGTTCATCAAAGCAGAGAAGAGATAGCAGCATAAACTTCCCAGACCACTGTAGTTCACCTCTTTACATTTTAATCTTTTATTCCTTTCTGTAATATTTATTTATTCAGTAAGTATTTATTAAATAGCTGCTATATGCCTAAAAATGTTATATACGCTGGTGCTATAGTACCTTTTTGAGTGAATAAGACAAAGATTCTGTTTCTGTTCTATAATTATTCTGTGATATTGAGAGAAGCAGTATATTTCAAATTAGAGTTTTGGCTTCATCATAGTCTAACTGAAGACCTTGGAAAGGTCACTTAAAACTCCCTGAATCTCAATTTCTATATTTGGAGTAGGAACAACTACTCATCTCACCAAAATATGATGGTGTGATGCTTAAATAAGATAAAAATACCTTGAACCATGAAACACTAGATACTGTGTTTTATTCAATCTGACATTGATTTTAAGAAACGTTATGTTATGTACCATTAAGAAGCAAATAGCCCACATTATGACATAACATTGACTGTAAGACCCATCCTGATTATAGAGATATTAAAATGTGAAGAAAAAATTGTGTATTTCAGAATTGTTGGAATATGATACAAGAAAGCTATTAACATCATTCCCTATGTTAACTAGCATATGGTACATGTTCAGACAGGAATGTACTGAGCGAGATGCAATTGAGTGGACCAATGAGACAAATGATAGAATATTTCTCAGAGATTTTCAAGGGTCTGTCTTCAGATATATCCTGCCCAACCTCTCCTTCCTGGGCCCCCTGCTAAAATCTTGACAACTATTTTCTTATGTTGTAGAATTTTAGAGCTCCAATTAGCTAGTTTCCCTTGAACAGGATCACTATGTTGACTCCAGAGCACTACTTGGAGACTATATATGAGAGAAAAATGAATTTCTTACTTTTTAAGAAGTAGTCTCTGCCAATGGAACCAAATAGAAGCCCAGAAATAAAACCACACTTATATGGACAACTGATCTTTGACAAAGGAGCAAAGACTATACAATGGAACATGGACAGTTTGTTCAATAAATGGTGCGGGGAAAACTGGACCACCCCATGCAAAAAAATGAGACTAGACCACTACCTTTCACCATGCACAAAAATCAATTCAAAATGGATAAAAGAACTGGACATAAGACCTGAAACCATAAAATATATAGAAGAAAATATAGGTAAAACACTACAAGACATACCTCACGATAACATCTTCAAAGACGCATCACCCAAAGAAAAAAAAAGTCAAGGAAAAGATAAACACCTGGGATTACATCAAACTGAAAAGCTTCTGCACAGCAAAAGAGACATTAACCAAAACAGAGATATACTCCAGTGATTGGGAAAAAAATCTTTGCACTCCAGTCAACTGACAAGGGACTGATCACAAATATATACAAAGAACTTGCATGGCTCAACAAAAACAAAATAAACAATCCAGTCAAGAAATGGGCAGAAGAACTTAAAAGACATTTCTCCGAAGAGGAAATGCAAATGGCCAACAGGCATATGAAAAAATGTTTAACATCCCTATAATCAGGGAAATGCATATCAAAACCACACTGAGATACCACCTTACACCAGTAAGAATGGCACAAATCAAAAAAACAAGCAACAACAAATGTTGGCGAGGATGTGATGAAAAAGGAACTCTCCTACATTGCTGGTGGGAGTGCAAACTGGTCCAAATATTATGGGAAGCTCTCTGGAGGTTCCTCAGTCTACTAAAAATGGAACGACCATAGGACCCAGCAATTCCACTCCTAGGGATCTACTCAAAGGATACAAACACACTGATTCAAAAGAACACCTGCATCCCTATGTTTATTGCAGCACTATTTACAATAGGTAAAACCTAGAAACTACCCAAATGCCCAAAAATAGATGACTGGATCAAGATGTGACATATATACACAATGGAATATTATTCAGCAATCAAAACAGATAAACTCATGCCATTCGCAGCAACATGGATGGAACTAGAAGGAATTATGCTCAGTGAAATAAGCCAGAAGGAAAAAGAAAAATATTGAATCGTTTCACTTATGGCAAGAATATAGGGGAACAAAATAAGACATCAGTGTAAAAAAAATTACAGTACAAAACACAACAAAACAAAAAATGAACAATTATAAATAAGAGACATACTGCAGGGGAGGAGGAGGGAGAGGGATCAGAGGGAGGGAGGGAGGAGCACAGGGGACTGAGGTGATGGTGCACGGGTGCATTGGTGAAGGAAACTCTATGGGGACGACACCTGAGTGGGTGGGGGGGGGAAGCAAATATTGTTTAAAAATGAAAACTGATGTAAAAAATTAAAAAAAAATTTAAATTAAAAAAAATAAGAAGTAGTCTCTGTGCCAAGTCCATGCCCTAACTAATAGAATCACATTGCACTGTGACTCTCAAGGAAAATTCCTATTAGGTAAAGTCATACTTTATTACAACAATTTTTTTAAAATCAAGTGTGACATGCTAATCATGTAATAGATCTCTTTTAAAATAAAATTTTATTGATTTAGCATTGCTTTACAATATTATATAAATTTCAGGAGTAGTTTCACACCTCAATAGGTATATATAACCCACTGCACCCACCAGCAAAGTTCTAGTGCCATCACACTATCAAATTGACCCTCACTACCCGTACCCCCTAGTCCCCATCCCCTTCTCTTTTAGTAGCCATCATATGTTTCTGGTAATCTCCATATTCTTTCAGAGAGAGTCATACAGTCTCTCTCTCTCTCTCTCTCTCTCTCTCTCTCTCTCTCTGTCTCTCTGTCTCTCTCTCTCTGTCTCCTCCCTCTTTTTCTCCGTATCTCTCCCTCTTCCCCTCTTCTGTCCCACTTCTCTTCTGCTTTTGCTCTTAGGAAACTCAGTCGCAGAGTTGTAGGTCTTTCTGATGTTCCTCTAACTTCAGCCTTTTGTCTGACTTTCATTTTTCCTTTCTCCTAAATCTTAACCTATTCCCCCCTCCAATATTTTATTATAAAAAATATCTAGCATCTAGAAAAAATGACAGAATGTTACCATTAACACCCATATATATTCATCCACCACCTGGATTCTTGAATTAAGTTTTTAGTGTACTTGCTTGCTTTATCATGTATCTAGCTGAGTATGCATCCTTTTTTCAATTATTTTTGATTCATTTCATATATTGCAAACATCTATATACTTTACCCTATATATTTAAGTGTGTACTTCATTAACTAAAGTTCAATATTTAGTTACCATGCTTTTTGTATGTTTGTTTTTCGTAAGATAAAGTCTATATACAACAAAGTATACACACCTTAAGTGTATCACTCTGTGACTTTTGACAAGTGGGATATATTTGTGTAACATGAATCCTGATCAAGACACAGAACATTATCATCTTTCCAGTATGTTCTCTCACAGCCCTTCTTTCATATATGCTCTTGGAGATATGTATCTAGTATGTACTTATATGTTATCTATAAAAGTAATTTTTTTCTGTTTATAAAATTAATATAAGTACATTGTCAAAAATTTCAATAATGCAAAACATATATTAAAAAGAAAGTACAGGGGCCTCCCTGTAGGCGCCAGGG
Organism: Talpa occidentalis; assembly: GCF_014898055.3. Lineage (NCBI taxonomy): Eukaryota > Metazoa > Chordata > Mammalia > Eulipotyphla > Talpidae > Talpa > Talpa occidentalis. Next base: position 110,291,371 of record NW_026555331.1, on the reverse strand, counting down.
GTTAAGAAGCAACTTCTGAGGCTGTCCGCAGCCACTGCAGCACGAGTTCGATCCCCGGCGAGGGAGGTGACCCGCATGGTGCAGCAGACCTCTCCTCACTCGCCTGCTGCTCCCCTCAGCAGTGTATTTCGGTCAGTCTGCCTGTTCTGTTCCCCACTCTGTCTCTGGTGAATCCCTTCACCACCTGTACCTCTAGCCTGTACCCCAGTTCTAGTATACATAGATAAATAAATCTTTTGAAAAAAAAGAAGAAAGTACAGATCAGTCATAATTTAATACCCAGAGATAAGCCATGGTGATAATTTTTATCTACTTTGATATTTGAATCTCTGCTCTGCGTCTTACAAGTGCTTGATACCTCCCCGAGTTTCATCTTCCATCTAGGTAATGGGGATAATGACCTTCCTCCTGGACAAGCTGTAAAAAGGAAATGATACATGTAAAATCCTTGGCAAATAACAGATTCTTAATAAGCAGAATTTTGTAAAATAATGCCATTAAAGGATTTAAAAAATGAATGGGTAGTAGGGAAAAGAATCTCAGTTTCTTTTTTTTTTTTTAAAGATTTGTTTTTATTTATGCAAGAACTGGGGTACAGCTCAGAGGTGCGGGAGCATGAGAGAATTCACCAGAGACAGAGCTGGAAACAGAACAGGCAGACTGAAGGAATACAGTGCTGAGGGGAGCAGTGGGCAAGGCAGGAGAGATCTGCTGCGCCATGTGGGTTGCTCCCTGGCTGGCCGGGAATCGAACCTGCCCTGAGGAGGCTGCGGACAGCTTCACAGCGTGGTGCTCTACCCGCTGCACCACGAGGGAGGCCGCAAATCTCAGTTTCTTTTTACTCCATTTTAAGTTCTGTTATTAAATTCCTTTAAAGTAGGCAAACTAGAGGGACAGAAAACAGATGAATGGTTGCCAGGAACTAAGTTGGGTGGGGTGGGATCCGGCGGGTCAATTACAAGGAGGTAAGAGAGAATTTGGGGGATGAGGAAGCCCTTATAAATCTTGATTTTGATGGTAACTACACAACTATATGAAATATTGAGAAGCACAGAAAACACTAGAAGGGCAAATTTTATTGCATATTGTACTTACATGCTTTAAAAAGCTGGCTTTTAAAGATATTTTATTTTAAAAATAGTTTTCAAAGTCTTCATTGATTTTAGGTTGGTTTCCAGTTCCTCTCAGCTTCCCCTCCAGCTTATTTTATTTCTAGACTCTCGAGGCTTTTTACCTTCTTGGTGGTATTTTAATTGCTTGTTTAACTCTCCTGTTGTCATACTGTATTCTTTATTACCTATCGCCTCACTTTGCTGCATATTTTATTTCCTTCTTTTGAACTGACACTGTTGAGCCAGGCTCAGCTGTGTTCAACAAACAAAATGTATGGCTTTTTCACTTGTTCCTTTTGTGCCAGTAGCGATCTGATGGGGCAATTAAATAATTATACTAACTGAGATAGAGAAAAGCTGATCCTGAGTCCTTGTGTCAATGGTTAAACAAAAGTCCTTTAAAATCTTCCAGACAGTTCCTTTTACTATGAACAAAGGACTAGGAACAATGTTTATGCTGAAAAGTAAGTATAATACCAGCTCACAGTCTAACTTGTAGAAATGCTTATTGTAGCTTCTTTAAACTATATTCGGCTAGTTGTAGTCTATGTTGATCCTATTCCTGAATTTTCTAGGTCAGTCTGGATTTCAAATATTTCTACTGTTAGCTGAGACATTTATTCTATAGAACAATGTGCCTTGATTTTGGCTTATACAATAGAGTTGTCACACTCATAAGTTAAATTTATTCATTTGTTCTATATCTATTTTTCCATCCTGCAAGTTTTTACTGAGCACCTATTACAACTGAATGTGAGGCTTTCTAGCAGGCTCTGGAGAAACAGAGAAAAATTAAATCACTCTTGAGAAGTTAATGTCTTTCAGTTTGGGGGGTGGGCAAGCTAACAAATGAGTTCAGCTTCCCCAGAGAACAATTGTATATAATTTATTTGGAAAAGTTTTAAATTTATAATCTGTATGCAATACGTTTTAATTGTATGTATTTACATACATGTAAAATGTTGCACATATTCGTGTATTTCTTAACGAGACATATTGTACTCTATTCCCAGTGCTCTTGTTGGTATAACTTTTGGTTAGATATCCTTCTACTAACTTGACTATATTGCAATTACTTCCTAGATTACTTCCCATAACAGCTTTACTGAGTTCTGCCAAATGCCAGGTAATTGGCACATGCCTGTTTTAGAGCCCTTTCAGCTCAGTGGAATAGACATTGTTCTCTCGAGTTATGCACTGGCTGGAAAATGGGTTTTTGAAAGGGTGAGTGACTTCCCATGCCATCAGTTGACTGAAGGTGGAAGGAAGATCTAATCTGCCCTGCCTGACTAAGGCAGTGTGCTGTCCTTCAAGCCACACAGCCTCTCATTGTTGGGTTCTTTGAACTGCATATCTGGTGTGCATTTATTTAAATCTCCAGGGCTACCAGAAAGAAAAGTGAGAAAGAGGGAAGTAATTAGGATGCAGCTACTTCCAAAGCAATCTTTGTAATCCAATATTCTTGCTGTAGCCAGAGCCATTTGTTTAAATGCCAATAGGGCTATGTTTCTCCATTCCTCAGAACCTTCTGGGGCTCCCACTGTTTTTAGGAACACTAGTCTGTTCCTATTTTCCTAGCCCTGAAGCTGCCCCAGCCACATCAATCTCATTCTGTCTTTTTCTCCCTCCTACAGCTCTGTCCCACCCCTGAGCCTTTGCTCCTAGAGCTCCTTTTGCCTAGAAAGCTCCCACAAGTCCTCCCACTTTCTCCCTGTCTGGTTAATTCTGCCTCTGCTGGACCCTCAGCACACTGTGGCCCTTTCAGATAGTCTGTCCTACTGCACCAAATTTTGCATCTGCTCACTAACACCTGTATCACCCCATCATCAGCCTGTCATTTACAGCTGGATTCAGTTTGATGCTGTGATAATGTCTCCTCCAGGAGAGCAGGGGTGTGGCACTTCTTGCCCATGATTATCTTGGCCCTTGGCCCTGAGTGGGCAGAGTAGGCACCCCCCAAATAATTACTGAACAAATGAATCCTTCAGTTTTCCCTGTAATCTCTACTAGATTAGGATCCCTTGTCATGTAGTTTCAGTAGGAGCCTGAACTTTTCCTCCCAAGTGCTGTAATTATAGACCTGACTGATTATTTGATTGTCTCTTTCCCTGAGGGTCCCATGAAGGCAAGATTCCTGTGTACTTTCCTCACTCTGATGAACTAGCGCAGTGACTATGGAGTGACCTCAATAAATTTTTGTTGAATGGATAGGCTCGGGGACCTATTGATTTAAAAGGGAGTGACTCAGAAGTCAGAGGGCAAAGGTTAAGTAAAGAGACCAATTATCTACCAATTCAAATTTGTATTAATTTAATAATCTACTAGTGTTATCAGCAGCTTCCAAGCTGAATAAAATGTTATTGTTATAAACTGAAATTCCATCCATCCATCAACCTACTTTCCTATCTACCCTTCCACTACCCATCCCTCCATCCATTCATTCATTTATCCATCTACTTATAAATCTGTTAATAATCTGTTACTTCATGACCCCAGAACCACAACAATTTATATCTCATGGTTTCTGAGATTCAGGAATAGTTGGTTAGTTAGAATTAATGGTGAGAGACCTCAGTGCCTCTCTGTATGAGCCACTTCAGAGGACTGCTTGTGTCCTCAAAGCTTGGAGGCTGGCTTCTCCTAAGTGTGGCACAAGGAACCAAAGCAGACTGTGCAGTGACTTTGATAACTTAGCCTTGGAGGTCATGCACTATTACTTCCCAAGAATTCTATAGTCTTTAGGTCAACCCTTTTTCAGAGGTGGAAGGGACAACACAATGGTACAAATCCCAGGTAATGAGGATCATGTAGGCCATTTTGGAGGGTGACTGCCTCCCTCCAGCCAGCCAGCTGTCCACCCACTATGGTGACCTGAAGCCCTTTGCTACGATAGCATTAGCTTTCCAGCCAGTACAGGTACGTTAGTTCTGTTCTAGGCAGAGGCAAATTTTCCAAGAGAAGCTTAAGGCTCAGGAGTCCTTGCCCTGGGAGGGGTCCTAACAACAGGTGCACAGGGCTATATGCCTATGTAAAAATTAGCAAAAGTCAAGATATTTAAGATCACATCTAGGACCATGTCTCTATCCCCTTTGATTTCCCTTGTATTTTCTTGTCAGGAGAATTAGAGTGGCCATTAGTGTCTTGAGGTTCAGATTACAGGGAAGTTAAATTGGGGACTCACTTAATTGGTCTTTAGTTCGTGTGATTTTCAGGCAATTCTATTTATGGTTAAGTCATGGATAGTAGTCCCAGGGTCAGACTATCTTCTTGGAATAACCTTACCACACACTCTGACAAATTATCTGGTATTGTGACACCAAGGTGGTGGCAGTATCAAAAGATTCCTACTGAGGATCTCTTGATTCGGTGCTATAAGTGATGGGAATATACAGGTGGTAGCGTCCCTAAACTTCCTATATTTGCTAATTCCCTGAAAATGGTTTTTTGATCTTTGCTTTGCTGGTTGTGTTTGTATTTGATGATTGTGTCAGCATTTTACTCTCTGTGTTATCCTCCGTTCAAGAATTACCTGAAACACCTATAGGGGCTTTTCTCTTTGTGGCTGAACTTTGACTAGGGGACATAAACTCTGCTTATAATATCAGTACTACCTTCTGGCACCTTCTATGCCTTTCACTCCATGTCTGCTCCTTCTTGCTTTGGATGCGCTGCATGGAACTGAGGGGTGAAGAGACAATTGTTCCTCCTGACTCAAGACAGACCTCCAAAACTCTACCTTGGAAAAATAGTGTAAGAATAGACAGACAGCGGAGTGAGCAGGAGGCAGTGGGAGCAGAAAAGAGGAAGAAGATTAAAAGCAGGAAGATTAAGGAAGACTACCAGGACAGCCATAGATGGTGAGCTGAAGAAGATGCTGAGAAGAGCGAAACTGAGCTCTTCCCTTGCTAGACATGCATGTGTGCATTTGCATCAGGTTAACCAGAGTGGAATCACTTCTCAGGCACCAACATAAGGGTGGGCATGCTTCATCTCTCATCTGGATCATTGCAGTAATTTCCTAACTGGTTTCCTGGCTTCCACCCTCGTATTTCTAGGTCTGTTCTAACCCAGCAGCCCGAGCCATCCTATTCAAGTGTGAGTCAGAGCATGCCACTCCTCTATCCTCATATTCTTTGACCTCATTTCCTCCATTCTGTCCCCAACCTCAGACATACTGTTCCTCAAACATTCTAGGCCTGCTCCTGCTTCAGGGCCTCTGCACAGGCCATTCCCTTTGCTTGGAAGGTGGTGCCTCCGGATATCCACCGGTTGTTTTTGTGTATGCAGCAAGTCACCTCCTCACCAAGTTGCCACTCAGGCTTTTCTGGCCACACCATCTAAATGACAGCCTTTCCAGGGCTCCCTAGCCCTTTTCCCTTCTAACATAAAATACAATCTGGTTATTTTGTTGTCTATCCTCTGCCACTAGACTATAAGCTCTGTGGAAGGGCAAGGATGTTTGTTCATTGTTCTCTCCCTCTTCAAGTAGGGTGTCTGGCACATAGTAGGAACATAAATATTTGTTGACAGAATTATTGCTGATGGTGCTATTATTAAGCACATTCTACAGATGATAATATTTGTGCTTACAAGGGTAAAGTAACTTGGCCAAGATCACAGGGCACGGTGAAAAATCAAGTGTTGAGCCTAGTCATGTCGGTTTCAAAAGCTTGTGCTCATAACTACTCCCCTGTAATATGGCCTTCCAGTTGAGATGAGCTGCTGAATCAGTATAAGGAAACATACCTCACATTAGCCTTTCTTTATGATTAGCTAGACCACTAGGCCTTTAGCTGACTTCCTGACTTGCAAGGGAAGTGTTTATTGACAAAAAGGGACCAAGAAGAATATTACCATGCATGTATTATGTGGGGAAGTGAAAGAACAATCTTAAGTCTCTTTGGTTAAAATAGGAATATGAACTTGTCAGAGTCAAACTCATCTGGGGTGTTTTGGAGAGGAAAAGGGGCTGTCTCCTCATGACAGGATCAGCTGTAGTCACCAGCAATGCAGGGGAACCAAACTAATGAGAAACATGTTATATGGCTAACACTTTAGCTATTTGATATTTTCAAAAGCATCTAAAAGGTGCTATTTCAGGAACAGTCATAACTTCGCTAAACTTTATTTTGATATTAAATTACATGTAGGGAGTCTCATCAACTTTTGTTGCAGAGTCTACAAAAGTTTTTTTTTTTTAAGTTTTTTAAAATTAATTTATTTATACAAGCACTACACTGGGTACAGTCAGAAGAGTGGGAGGGTGAGAGAGCCAGAGCGGGGAACAGAACAGGCAGACTGATGAAATACACTGCTGAGGGGAGCAGTGGGCGTGGCAGGAGAGGTCTGTTGCGCCATGTGGAACCCTCGCTGGCGGCTGGGGATTTAACCAGTGCTGCAGAGGCTATGGGCAGCTTCGCAGCCCAGAGCTCAACCGCTGAGCCACCAGGGGAGGCCCTTTCTTAAAAATTTTTTTTTTAATTTCAATTTTTTTAGTCTACAAAAGTTTTAATCTGTACCTATTGATCCTAGTTGATGGGATCAGTAGACTCATTTATCTATCAGTTACTTTCAAAAATGGGGTGTGTGGGGCCTCCCTGGTGGCACAAGGGGTTAAGCACCACACTATGAAGCAGTCTGCAGCCTCTGCAGCATGAGTTCGATCCCCAGCTGGCCAGGGAGCAACCCACATGGCGCAGCCACCTCTCCTATCTCGCCCACCACTCCCCTCAGCAGTGTATTTCAGTCCGTCTTCCTGTTCTGTTCCCCGCTCTGGCTCTGGTGAATCCTCTCACACCCCTGCCCCGCATCTGGCCTGTACCCCAGCTCTTGTATGCATAAACAAATAAATCTTTTTAAAAAATGGGGTGTGTGTATGCATGTGTGGTTTCCATTATGTAATGAGATGTCAATGACGTACGAATAGTTGTTTTGTAAATCCTAGCAGAATAATGGTAGTGTTTAGGGCAAGGTTGGTTTAATGCTGTTACTTTAAAATTGGTGTTGGAGGTCTGAAAAGCCTTAATCCTCCTTCTACACTTTCTCTGGGGTCAACTTTGTGAAACCTTCTCCCTGAGTTCTCCTCCACCAGCAATTATTCACTTCCTTTTCTAAGCTACAGATATTACTACATTTATCATATTACATCAGTCATTTGTATTCATTTTTGATCCTTCATGAGACTCAGAACTCTGGAAGTACACGGCATATTTGTTATTGTATCTTGTTCATGTTTGTATTGAGTACAGAGCCTGCAGGTTTCCAATACTGAAGGTTTGCAATATCTTGCCAAAGGCAAGTAAAACCAGACTCTAGAGGCCAAAGGAGTTTCTATGGAAAAGATGTTCTTTGGTGAATTCCTCTGCAGGTCAAGCCAAGTGCCCAGCACTTTCTCCAAACAGGCCACATTGGAGCAGTTGCTTTCAGTGCTGCTCTTTTCTCATCAGGCCTTCTCTGCTGGACTGTTCAGTGATTGAAGCAGGAAGAAGAGGCATTGGTGCTAAACTGCTCTCACCTATCTCTCCCACTACACCCCCCAAGCCCCCAAAAGAGAAAAGATTGGCTTGAGATCCTTTGGGCTGCCAGAGCCCATCATTTCACTTCTCTGCCTTTTGAATCCTTATTCTGTAGAAACAAAGAGTTGAATTAGGAAAACTGTTTTCTCTCCAGGCCCTAAATGTATGAGTCCTTGAACCAATTCATGGGCAATAATCTGTCTGTAACCCCAAACTCTTCCCACTCTCTGCAGAGCAGGCCTGGTTCCCTGAGAATGAGACCTGCCACCATATCAGTTATCTTTGACCTGCCCTTCACGATGTGCCTTACCTTTTGTGGGGTGCTCATTTCTCTTGCACCACGCTTGCCTTCTGCTGCCTGCCTGTGTGCTCCACTGCTTTGATTCTGTGGATCAATCCTGCTTTCCCTAGCGATTTTAACCAGATCTCTATAAAATGATGTGCTAAATTTAGAACACTAAATATATCATGATGCTATTTATGTGTTTTATTTTAAACTACATAAGCTGGTCTTTGGTCTGTTTGCTCTCAGATCTATGCTCTACCATCCTCTGCCCTGGGCTTTGCATTCCTGGCAGCTACATTTCTTAGTCTCTCTTGCAGACACAGTCAAAGAAAGCTGGTGATGGAAGACTGGAGAATGAGCAGAGAGAATTCAGGTTTTTTTTCCCTTTTTTATGCTTCATATTCTGTCTGGTAGCATCTTGTCAATGTTTCCAGCCCCTGCTGTACAACCCTTTCCCCATTGTTCTAGCTATAGCTTACAAGTACTGTCATGGTTCCAGATTCTTCTAGGAGTGTATGTATGAAAATATGAATAATTATGTGAATATATATATAAAAATACATGTGTACTTATGAAGACACATGGAAGACCTGGAAGTTTGCATATGAAACTGTTTCCAGTGGTTTTATGACTGGGAAAGCGGTGGGTCTGGGTGGGTGCATAATTGCCGGAGGATGGGAGTACTGCAACTTATTTTTAATTTACTCTTTTTTTTTAATTAATTTTTTTACATCACTGCTCATTTTTAAACAGTATTTGCTTCCCCCCACCCCCTCAGGTGTAGTCCCAGAGTTTCCTTCACCAATGTACCTGTGCACCATCACCTCAGTCCCCTGAGCTCCTCCCTCCCTCCCTCTGATCCCTCTCCCTCCTCCTCCCCTGCAGTATGTCTCTTGTTTATAATTGTCTGTTTTTGCTTTGTTGTGTTTTGTATGGTTATTATTTTTTTACACTAATGTCTTATTTGGTTCCCTATATTCCTGCTATAAGTGAAACCATCTGATATTTTTCTTTTTCCTTCTGGCTTATTTCACTGAGCATAATTCCTTCTAGTTCCATCCATGTTACTGTGAATGGCATTAGTTTATCTGTTTTGATTGCTGAATAATATTCCACTGTGTATATATGGTACATCTTCTTGATCCAGTCATCTATTTTTGGGCATTTGGGTTGTTTCCAGGTTTTATCTATTGTAAATAGTGCTGCAATAAACATAGGGGTACAGGTCTTCTTTTGAATCAATGTTTTTGTGTCTCTTGGGTAGATCCCTAGTAGTGCAATTGAGCACTGCAACTTCTTAAAAATAGCTTCATTGCGGCATAATTTGTATGTCAGACAGTAATTTCCTGTATATGCATATGTGTTATTTGCATTTCTGACATTGAGCGTGTAGTAACATGTTGCTTACATAATATTACAAAATAACTAATTAAAAAACTAATAGCAGGAGTCGGATGAAAGAGACAACATACCAAGTGTTTTAGCCAATGCCTAAGCCATGTGGGCGGCGGGAAATTTTGCAGGTGACATTGCATTGAACAAATATTTTTATTTGCAGTGTGCCAGGCACTGAGGGTCCATCAGTAAACTATGGGCATGTTCCCTGCTTATATTATATGCAGTAATTAAACACACAGTTATGTCACAATTAATTAAAGTATTATAAAGAAGTGAGGGCAGCGAAAGACTTAACCTAATCAAGGGAGACTTTCCTGAGGAAATGACTTACCACTGAGAAGAACAGAAAGATGAGCAGATAAAGCTGAGTTGAGGTGGTCAAGCTGGGAAGCCGCTGATTGCTTTTCTGGTTCCTGTTCATGGGGACGCTGCTGTAATAAGAGTTTGCTACAAGGGGTCTCCTTGGAACTCCTGGTAGAATGCCAGTTGACTACCAGTGTGCAGAGAATCTGTGGGTATGGTCTTCTGATGTCTGATGCCTCCCACAGTGTTGAACTCATGGTCTACACCCCAGGGGTCTCTCACCAGGAGGAGAGGAAGCCAGTGTCCTGGCTCCTGTGCTAGTTGTCAAGGCTGGATTGGAAGTGACTCAAAAGCTAAGGATATCAGCAGTGGTACCAAACCCATATTCACCAACACTGCTCCTTTGATGGGAATAACTGACATTTTCTGTCTTAGTAGAGTGGCATACAAATGCCCAAGAAAAGCCCTTGAACTACCTTCCCTCCATATTTCCATTCTTTTTTTTATATATATATTTTTTAATTTTTATATTCCCCATACAATTGTGACCCCCTTATTTTGACCCCAATCCCTCCCCTCCCCGCCCTCCACCCCCCATAGAGTGTCTCTGGTTCATAGTTGTTTGTTGATTTTGATTTTTACTTTCTTATGGTTATTCTTTCTCCCACAACCACTATGGAGAGCTGTGTGGAGAGTTCTTGACCTACTAAACACAGAGCTTCCATATGATCCATATTTCCATTCTTAACTCTTCTTGAAATGAAATGCTGGAACTTGTGGAAAAACTATCCCTGAAGCAAGTTTCATTCTTCCTAAGCTCTGTATTTTTCTCTTCTTGCTTATGCTAACTCAAATTCCTCCTCCCCGCCCCCACTATGTCTCAGTCTTTCTAATTCATAGACATTTTGGCAATGGCTATAATCCCCTTGTTTTACTGTAAATCATCAATCTCCTTTTATTGTAAGCCACCAATTATTCTGTGAAATTAGGTTACTTATAAAGTAGTCCATTAATTACAATTATAGTTTAGTTGCAGCATGTCCAGGTCTCCTAGACTATGTAAAATCAGGTTATGTTTCCTTCTGATGTCTAAATTACAAAGGTAATAACAGGATCTTAACTTGACCTTAGAGGCCTCCAGCTATTTCTGGGCGTCTTCTGCAGGTTGCATCATCTATGCTTACAAACCAGTTGCCACCTGCCACAGATCCACCTGCTCCTTTCTCTCTTGGTCTGATTCTTCCAGGTCTGCTTCCTGCTGGGCCATTTGAAAAACATCAGAGCTGTCGTTGAACATCCTGAAAACGTCAAATTCAGATTCTTCCTGGGACTGCCAGTGTGGAGTAGAGTTTGTGAGCAAATGGCCTTTTCCTCCCAATTCTACATTTACTTGAAGCAATGGTGCTTGGGACTGAGGACCATAAAAGATTTTTGTGAGTAGTATCTCCATTCTCTGATGCTCACCTGTCTAGTCATCAGGGCTTACCCTCAAATCTAAAGAGCTAGGTGGAACATACCATCCCTCAGAATGCCTTAGTTCTTAGTCATCTGAGTCATCACAGCAACTACACTTGGGTCCACTCTCCAAGTCACAAAACAAAATTTCCAACCCTAACAAGAGAAGAAAACAGATTCTGCAATGCCTATGGGGGTTGGTAGTTGTGCTGATCTATGGCAAAAGTTTAAAATTAGACTCAGAAAAAAAAATAAATAAAAAAAAATTAGACTCAGCTGGCCAAAAGATAGTTTATGTAATACTAAAATTTTAATATTTACTCTACCAACTGAAATACCTAGTTTTAAATAGATTCTGAAAAGGAATACCCTCTATCACAATGTCTTCCTCAAAAAATACTGAACATATGTGCACATTTATGTCAAATAACTCACAACAATGGCATCAGTAAGAACTTATCATGGGAACTGAGCAAGAGTTCCTTCTCGGTTCTCATGGGGTGTGTGGCTGTGGTTTAAGAGCAAAGCCTGTGGTCTAGCTATGCTCTTGCCTCTCTGAGGCCCCATTTCACTTCAAGATAGAGCTTCTTCTATTTCCTGGAGAAACTAATAAAACAGAATGGGTCAGAGTGGGACTGTGATCTCTCAAAAATATTCTTTCACTTAACATTGTGTCCCCTCCCTGTAGAGGCTTTGGGAAATTAAAAAAAAAAAAAAGTTTAAAACATTCTCTTTAGAAGCTTACAATTTTGAAAAATTGGTTTAGTTGAGGGTATTATGGTCAGTGATATAAATCAGACAAAGAGAAATACACATGTAGAATCAAAAAACCCTGAACTCATAGAAACAGAGAACAGATTGGTGATTGTCAGGGGTGAAGGTGAGTGTGGGTGGGGGAAATAGGTGAAGGTGGTCAAAGGGCACACACTTACAGTTGTAAAATGAATGCATTATGGGGATGTAGTGTGCAGCTCAACTCAACAGTGTTATATTGTATGTTTGAAAGTTGCTAAGAGTAGATTTTAAGTTTCCACCACACACACAAAATTATAAATTTGTGACATGGCATCCATATTAACTCACCTTATAATAATAGTTATGCTATATATATATTAAATTATTTTAAACTTACATGGTGTCACATGCTAATTAAATCTCAACAAAGCTGAAAAAAAACAGACTTTTTAAGAGCTGAGCATTATTTAATTTATATTTACTATGGATTCTCTCACTTAATTCTCACATAAGGTAAAAACCTACTATTTGCTTCATTTGACTAAGAGGAAAGTGGAGTAACTTGCTCAAGGAACCAGTAGAATTGGCATTCAGGCCCAGAGAGCCACATTCCACAATCTTTGCACTGTCTCTCTAGCCCATTGTCATTAAAAATTCTAGGACTGTTGCCAGCCAGGTAATCAGATTCTTCTCAATACGTATTTGACTAGAACATAGCGAGTGTGTAAGATGGTGGAAAATGGTTTCTTCATCGGCAGGCAAAATTTCTAAGAGTAGTCTCATCAAATTACCATGTTTCAGTTTTCTAAGCAGATACTTGGATTAAAATGCTTTAAACCTTTAAATTCTTTAAAAGTAGTAAAGCCTTTTATTACTGGTTATATTTATAACTATTATGGTATGAATATAGAAACCTAGAGGGAGGTTTTTTTTTTTTTTAAACATTTATATATTTATTTATACAAGAACTGGGGTACAGGCCAGATTCGCTGGAGGGTGAGAGGATTCACCAGAGACAGAGCGGGAACAGAGCAGGCAGACTGACAAGATACACTGCTGAGGGGAGCAGCGGGCGAGACAGAAGAGTTCTACCTTGCCATGTGGGACTCTCGCCTGCCGGTCGGGATCGAACCAGCACTGCAGAGGCTGTGGACAACTTCACAGCACTGCGCTCAACTGCCTGTGCCACCAGGGAAGGTCCCTTAGAGGAAGTGTTTATTAGATGTTTAACTAAGATGTACAAGCAGTGAGAAAACATTTCTTGTTTAAGCCACTGGTTTCTGGTATTTTTTTTTTTTAATGGTGTCCCAAGTCAACTAAAACACCTTGTAAGGTTGTTGAAAGATTAAGTTAGTCAAGATCCACATGAAGAGCTTCTCCTTTAGTGCCTGGCACACAGGAAGCTCTGAATGAGGGTTAAATGGCATTGCTGACCTTAGATCTGTGAACCTGGGTTTTAAGAATCAGTGATGTTGTCCACGGATGTGACGTTACAACTGCATGGGTATGATGACTTTTGAAAAACACATTCAAAAAGCTAATTTTAAATTAATGAAGCAGGAAGACATTTACATTTTAAAGTGAACTCAGCCAGGTAAAAGTGAACATGTCAATCTAGGGCTCATAATATCTCACCCCTTCCTGCCTCCCTTCACCTCTCCTCAAAAGTTTGGATTCATGTTAGTTTAATAAGGCTCCCCCCTCCCTCAACCTCACCCCTAATAAAACTTCAAACTGATAATAAGTATGTTCTTATGGATTTCTAGAGAAAGAGAAAACAGAACAAGAAGTGTATGTATAGATAAAGGAAACCTAGAAAACATAGGTGATGATTGTAATTTTAGGAGTTCCAGTATGAACGGTATTTAGTCTAATTTTAAAATAATAGAAACTAGAATATTTAAATTTTAATTTTTACCCTCTTTTCCTTTCAATGTAGTAAATTTACATATATTATGAACTTTTAGGTAATGTTATGTGAGTCAGCCTAGGATAGACGAATCATTTCTGTGAAGGGCCAGAGAGCCATGTGAAAAAGAAATAATTACTTTAATAAATTAATAAAGTGCACTTTCAGTTCCCAAGCATCACCTTTATGAGGGAGGAAGAAGAGAAAAAGGGAGCAACAAGAAGTAGAGAAGGGAAAGGGATAAAAGGAATGGAAAAAAGTAGAAAAGAAGAAAAGGAGGAAATAGAAGGGAATAAAGGAATTTATAAAATTTCTGTAGGTTTTGAGGAGGCTGTTGTCAAAGTTATTTATAAAGTTACTGGAGAGGAGTAACCCACAGTCTTCATCATCCTTCTGAAATGTAGCTCATTAGCTAGTGTTCACTCAACTTCCATTGCCCAAACCTTTATTTTTATTTTTTTTAAAAGACTTATTTATTTATGTATACAAGAACTGGGGTACAGGCCAGAGGTGTGGAGGGTGAGAGGACTCACCAGAGACAGAGTGGGGAACAAAACAGGCAAATTGACTGTTGAGGGGAGCTGTGGGCAAGGCAGGAGAGATCTGCTGCCCCATATGGGTTATCAACCTGGATGGGGATCAAACTCATGCAGCTGTGGCTGTGAATAGCTTCATAGTGCTGAGACTTAACCCCTTGTGCCACCAGGGAGGCCCCCATTTCCCAGACCTTGAGATAACAACGCTTGGCCTACAGGACATCGGACCCACCAGGTTTGGAGATGTATTAATAGCACTTGTCTACTTTTAACAGTAATTTAAACAGATGATCAACAGTCCCACCTCCTTTTACTCAAATGCATAGGTGGCTTTCCCTGAGATGAATGATTTCATCTTGTCCACCATTTGGATAAAGGCCACACATGTGCAGAGCATGAGAGACAGAGGGAATGACCAAGAGGTAGCTTTGGCTCCCTCCCTATCTTCAAGTTGAAGTCCATCAATAATTTACCCTTCATAATGAGTCTTTGTCTGGAGAGTAAGTTCCAAGTTAAAAAAAAAAAAAAAGAATAGAACACTTAATCTATAGTGGATATACCACTGATATTCAAATTATGTTGTTTGGATAGAGTTTTCTACTTTTAAGACATTTTCTAGGCTTGCCCCTTGTCTTCTCCTTTGTAGAGTTAGAGTGAAAATGACCTGGTCCATAGACTTCTTGGGTGTCATTGGTCTGGGTTTAAATATCAGCCTTTTCAGGAGTTGCCTGGGAAAGCCAACTGTCCAGCACCTGAGAATCTTGGTTTTTTTTGGGAGAGAGAAAGAAACTGGCTCTGTGAAAAGTTTGGGTGCAACTTTTCATCCTTCTGCTCGAAGTGAAGGGTTGAGCTCCCAGCTGGATTATTATCCAGGCAAGCAAGAATGAGCCAGTATTTCAGTTTTTCACAATCCTGATCATGTCACCAAGAGTCTCACTCATCTTTATATACCCAGCACTTAGCACAGAGCCTGACATATGATAAGCACAGGAGCAATGTCTGATGATTTAATGAATTCATGTATTTTCGTGCTGATTAAAAACCAACTGATTTTTTTCTGCTGATGAAATGAGAGGAAGGCTAGTAAGAACTATTGTTTATGTTTCTTGATTCTATAGATGTTTGTGTGCAGGTTCTGCTTCTACTTTGGTAGAACCCTCTCTTAAGAATTCACAACTATATGAGGGTTTCTCACTCAAACAAGATCTACTTACACTGATATTCTGCCATTTCTTTGTACTTCTGGCAAGTCAAGTCAGTGTGTGTCTGGGATCTGGGACACTCAGCAAAGGAAGGCTGGGCAGGCAGCAGCAGCTCTGGAATGTCCCACAGCCACTCCTCCAACAAGCTTTTAATCTCAGCACTTTGAATTAGATGCAGAGTTTAATGGAAAGTTAGCCACTGTTTGTAAATTTCTGTGAAAACAATTTGAAAGATTAGATCCCTTGAACATTTTTCTCCAGGACAGTCTTTTCTAACTAGTCACCACTGAAAATCCTTTTAAGTGTGTTTCCCCACAGAATCCCTGATTTGAAAAATATTGTTCATATGCAAATATATTTGTTAAAGAATAATGAATTTATCTCCCCAAGCTGAAACCATCGAGTCAAGATTTTTTCCTACCTAAAAATCATCCATGAGGTTTTATTTTGAGTAAAAAACCAATTCCTCTTAAACTTCATAAATATCTGAAAATAGTTGGAGGACTGCTCCTCTACCCCCTCAGATGCTGGCTATGACTTTCCTAAAGTGCTAAGCTTCAAGGTTTGAAAGTAGTGCATCAGAGGGCACCAGGCAGACAGCATAGATTAACAGAGTCCTATGATTTCTCCCTAGGTTTTCTGTTATCGATTTACCCTCCTTCCTAGCAATGGTGGGAGACTGA
The DNA here is from genome assembly GCF_014898055.3 of Talpa occidentalis. NCBI lineage: Eukaryota > Metazoa > Chordata > Mammalia > Eulipotyphla > Talpidae > Talpa > Talpa occidentalis. The sequence goes on along the minus strand of NW_026555331.1, from coordinate 110,275,237 downwards.
GACAGGTAGTCCTGCCTCACACTTTTCCTGTGTAGGGACCTGTAGCATGATGAGAGTCCTATCTGCCAAACAAGCAGAGGATAAACTTTATCCCCAGTTTTCTGTTAACATGCCATCTTAAGAGAATGCCCACTAAGCCAGCTGGTATCTCCAGCGCCTCTCACCTGAGGAGCTGTCCCTTGAGATGTGGAACAAGTCACCTGTCTCTTTCAGATGAAACGCTTCACCATGGTTTGATTTGATTGATGGTATGAAGTTTCTTCTTTAGGATGATGAAAACTTCTCAAGCAAGAGATAACAAAGCATACTAAGAGAAAAAGGAGTACTTTTGTGAATTTCATAAATTGCAAGAGATTTTTGGGGAAAGATTAAAGCTTGGAAATCTGATCTTGGCTGGTGTAAGAATCTGGTACTTCTTAATTTCCCATTCAGGTTCTCAGTGTTCCAGGAAGCAGTTTGCTCAAGTTTCCTTTCTCCATTTAGCTCTCCTGAATGCCCAGCTTCAGTGCCTGGGCAGTGCTGCCAAGGATCCTGCTGGCGCATTCAGCTGCCATTCAAGGAAACAACCCTCCACACCGCCTCACACTTGGAAGTCTGTCTTACAGCATAAAACAGGTGGAAGGACATTTTGCCTTTAGAGTTCCGCTGGCATGTCTTGCGACTTTTACTGCCCAATGTCAAGAATGACAAAAATCTTTTGTGTATGTTTGGGGGTGGGAAAGACCAGATATTTCTGTGAATAGCAGTTAACTGGCTGTTCAGACAAGATTCCCAGGGCAGCTGTTGTAACTGAGGCAGCAATCGCTCTAACACTTGGCTTTGTTGCTAGGATGGATTGATAGAAACTTTGGACAAATCATTTAAAAAATTATGCAGCCATGATACTGTTTGAATATATCATGGATTATCTTAAAGACTGAATATTTGCTAGTATCAAAATAAGGAAGTGCGATGAGTATGTTAGGTTGTGTTTATACTTCTATTTCCATCTAAATATCTTTTGCTTTCTGTAAAGTCACTAGTATTTGTGGCAAAAATTTGAACATATACAGATTTGCAATTTGTAGCTACAATTTTTGAGACAGGTTTTTTTATATGCTGACAATCTTATTTACAGTAACAAGTTAGTCAGCTTCACATGGACTTATAAATTCTAATTTCTGAATTTTCCAATTATGTGTTCTTAGTCAAAGACTATTTAATTTTTAGGCTGGACACATATATGTACACACACATTTTTTTGTATAAAGGAAAATGTCATGTTAGTATTCAATGGTATTTACATTAAATTAAATGTATACTTTAGTGGAAGATAAAAAATGTGACTAATTGAATTTTCAACATAAAGTTATATAAATCTCAACAAAGTCAATGAAATTTCCTTAGATTGCATTAACCTGCCTTGGTTAAAAAAATAAGAGAGACCTCCATGGTTTTTTCTTTATCTTTTTCCTTTTGATGAAAATATTCAGATGACTAATAAGGGATGCAATTGGCCCATTTGAGAATGGATTTAGATGAGCATTATTGACACAATTAATGATCTTGTCTCACTAACAAAGAATAGAATTAAAATTGACCTTGGCTTCAACTGATTTACATTTTAATTTGGTTATTTGGTCACAGCTGGAAAATGGGACATGCACAAATAGCCATCTGGCCTGCCGTCTCTGTTCATCCTGACCACTCACTACCTGGGCTTAACTACTGCCCCTCACCTTTCTCTCAAAATTGCCTCAAACTCCCTGAGTCAAAGCCCAATACAACCTCAGCTGTGGTGTTGCCTAATCTAGGCTGTCCTGCCCAGCAGCAGCCATTCACCTGTGCAAGCTTGTCATTCCTGGTGCCTGATCACACCCAGCAGCCTTTGCCAGTTCCTGCTACCTATTTCCTAACCTATGCCTCAATAACCCCCGATGTCTTCTGCCATCACACTTTCTCCTGCACTCTTGGTCTCTGCTTTTCTTGGCAGCAATGGGTTCAGTGGTGGCGCTTGCCTGCTCCCACATATTACAAAGTCAAATCTCAGGCAAACTCTTGGCTTCCCACTGTCTTTAGTCGTCCCTTCAAACTTTTGCACAGTTCTGGCCCATGAGCTTCCTGGGATTCCCATTTTGGCATTCTGATCTTTCTTTGAGAATTCTTTCTCCCTTGCAATCTCAGGAACTTATCCCACCTCCCTGCTCTAGGAACTGATAATAGTGTCGATGCCTCCTGCTTTGTGGTGTCTTCTTGTTACTGTCTCTGAGCTGGGTCAGCTCAGCAGGTCTCCTGTCCAGCTGGATTCAAATGGTTGCTCTCGTTACCATTTGTTTATTCACCCTGCACAATTGCAGCACTTTTTGGACAGGTTGATAGTGCTTCCTCTGTTCCCCGGCCTAGTCTTTAAAGCAATATACACCTACAGATCAGGGCTGATATGAGTAAAAGTAAGTGGAAAAAATGAAACTTAACTGTGAGAAAAGAGTTCTGGAAAAAGAGGTGGGATGAGGAAATCTATGTGGAGTGACTGGGAGGAGTAGGTAAGGATAAATAGGAGTGCATATGAAAGAATGAGTGGGGGGACATGAGTATGAGATTGAATATTGCGTGCTATGCTGACAGTGATTCCACCTATCCAGCATGTGACTGCTAGCATTTCCCACACATTTAATGGACACAGTTTAGTAGCTTATCCTATTTAATTTTTAAAAAAAATCCTAGAAGAATTAATGAGAATAAAATTAAGAAAGGATTTCCCTAATTCCTTAAATATAGTTTGTGAAGTATATGAGAATAAGACTGTTATGTAGAGCAGCAAAGGAAAAATAAAGCTTTCATGTGAGGTTTTAACATAATTTTATCATATCCCCAAGAATGATATTGTTGGGGCCTACGGAGACATAAATCTTGACAAACAATGACTATAAGGTTACATGATGAGGATGGTTTTCCCACAGGAGTAGGTGGTTTCTTTCTGAAATAAGATACAGGTATCTTTCTGAAATAAGGCCCATTTGTATCCCTTGCCAAGTGCAATAAATTAGAATTGTTCCTAAATAACAAATTAGATAGCAATAAATTAGGATTGTTTTTCCACTAAAAAGGAAGGGAAAGCCTTTTCAAAGGTAATCATCATAATAAACCATTATTTGTGTAAAGTTATATTTAAAAAATAGACTAGAGGTGAAAACTTATTAATGTTTAGGCAATATTCAAGATTTATTTTCACAGCATTTGTACTTGTGTTGTCTCATTTCTCATCATACCTTTAATCTTACTTCAAGGTAAATGATGTTTTAAAAGGATTTTGTATTATCTAGAAAATATTTCTATGTTATAAGAAATATTATATACTTGATCATACTTAGCAATTTTTCAGACTGATAATTATTATATCTGCAATTAGGTATTAAAAATTCTCTAAAGTGACTGATACTGTTTTTATGAATAAAGGATTGAGGATTTTGTGGTTGTAGCTATGAGCCTCATTTGTATCTGAAAAGCCCACGAATAGTAACTGAAACTGCCAGATAAGCCACAGGTGATTCTAACACCATATGCCCACATCTGTAGTCCTTACAACTTGCCCATTTAGAGGGTTCTTGCAATATGTTCCTGAATCTGCATGTTGAAGTGGATCAAGAAAATGGATTTTATTTCCCCAGAAGAGCAGTGTCTTACTTGGGGCAGGAGCCATCACCAAGGACTCAGAAATAAACAGATTATAGAAGTGAATAAAATGTGTGATGAAGGTGAAATTTGAACCATATACCTACATACATAAGTTACTAATTTAACTATTAAAATATATCCATATCCAAAAAATGCATATTCATATATTATGTACTTTCCTTATCAAATTATTGTACTAAAATTTATTTCATATAGAAAATGAAATCCCATTAAAGCATATGACCAAAAATAAATTTTTAGCCTTTACAATTTTTATTGAAATATTTTATAAAGCACTGAAAGTCAGCACAAAAGGATGTGATTCAACTGATTCATTTCACAGATGAGGAAAATGAGAGCCCAGAGACGGTAACTAAATTGCCAAAGATAGCAGAATCCCAGTAGACTGCAGGCTATTAACTCCTAGGACAAGCCTTCTCCACCTTCTCTTGCAGTTGACTACCTATGTGATCCTCATAACACATGGAAGAAATTTAGGGGAGTTACTTTAATAGTTCAGTACACCTTAATATTATATGAGAAAGTCTGAAAATACCCCCTTTTTTTTAAACCAGTTTCTATATGGTAAAAAGAGATTATAATCATGGCTGTTTTTAAAATACTGTCTGCTCCTCCTGATTCTCTCCACTAGATGGAAGACTCTTGTATGATCAAATTGCCCAAGAACAAGGAAAAGCAGGTAAGTCTGAGCTGCAGGTCTAAACTAAAACAAATGAAGATTGATGGTGACTGTAGAAAAATGGATGAAACTTAAAAAAACTCTGTAAGTAAAAAGAAGGAAATTGTGTAAGCCCATAGTATGGTGCTATTTTTATAAAAGTCTAAGTACATATTTATATTTTTATGTATTTTGTTTAAAAATACATACATATGTTGTCAGACAAACACCAAATTCATGATAGTGGTTACTTGTAGAGGAGGAGGACAGAGAGTGTGGAGAAGGATTTCATCTGTATCTGAATTGCTTTTTTTTTAATTCTGAAGTGCTCAGATAAATAAGAAAAATGTTAAATTTTGACTTGTTGGATGATGCACACTGGACATTCATTACATGATTCTAGCAACAAATTCTTTCATTGTTAAAAAGAATGCTGGACTCAAGTTGCCACAAGAGGGGGACTGCATATTTGTACAAATAAATACATTAGACATATAGGAGTATTTAAACAAAATTTTGATCTAAATCTTCATTGACACAAGTCGTATTAAGAATACTAACAATTTGGCTCCATTGAAGACTTACATAGTCTTAATATAAAATGGTATCTATCCAGTCATTGCAGAATTTCATCTAAGAAATCCAAAGCCTCATCCCAGAAGCCTTGGGAGATAATGGGTTGGTTGTGGTTGCTATCATTTTGCTCCCCTACTCTGAAAATATTGTTTTTAACAAGGTGAAGAGTACCACTGACATATTTGAAAGCCAGAGAAGGAATTTAACCTACACAAAGGATATATCACTTGCCTGGGTTTTTAGGGTTTCTTGTGCCTTTATCTTCTCTTGGTAGTATGATAGCTAAGATTCAGCCTTTTCCTGATCCCCAATCAGATTCCTTTCTCTTCTCCCCTTCTACAGAGAACTCTGCATTAAATGATATTAAATCATTCCCAAATCTGGGATCCAAGGTTCAACATTACTTCTCCCCTCATCTTAATTTTAATATATTTAAAGTGATGTATTCTCTTCCTCACGACTGTATCTTTTCCTGATAAGGTGACTTGATATTTAAATTCCATATTCTCACTTGGAGTTCTGTCATCTACACCAAGTTCTGTTTTTAGTTCTTCTATTTATAGATTGTAGAATCAAAAACATGTCTTTCTTATTTCATTGCTATTTGAATTAAAATGTTTTTCATCTGATACCACCTATTAGTTTCCCTAAGCAGAAAAGTAAATAAGTTATATTGCTAATTTATTTTTAAAAATCAGTGATTACTAGCTAAAATATTTAACTGCATTCACATTTAAGGGCTTTGAACCATTTATGTTAGATTTCTGGAATTCTTTTTCTCTGATGCAATGATTTAGGGCTAGAGTTGAATTTGTCTGAACAATGACTTTCATTCAAAAATTATATACTCAGCCTAGCAAGTAAGAAGAGATAGTAAGAAAAGATAAAAATGGGATAAGAGATTACAGAAGGAACCAAGATCACAGAAAAAAATGATATGATAGGTTTGAGTTAGAAAAATTAGACCAAAAGAGGCAGGATGGAGAAGTTTGTCATAAATACTCAAAGTGTAAAATTTGTCTTGAAATGTAAATTGAGATCAAGTTTCTAAATTAATATCAGTCCCAAGGTTTAGAATTATAATTTCAAGTAGAGTTAGAATGAAGATGTCTTATCCAGAGACCAATTCTACATATCTGTGTTTTTCTTCTGTTTGCTAGCCCTTAACAGAGTACAATGGCATCTCTTAAAGGCAGAAGCAACCAGCAACTGTAGCTTTCTACCTTTCCAGAAGAACATACAGTATTTCTGTCTAATGGTAACTTTTGTTGTTTTCATCTGAGTTATTTTATTGTAGGACTGTGAAAATGGTAATTCTGAAAACAGCCAAGATGTTATAAATGAAGGAGTTTTGGTTTTGACTAAAAAAGTGGAACAGGAAATGAAACGTTAAAGGGAAAAAAAAGTTCCCCTGCCTCTCCTGGACAAATCAAATGTCCAGTTATCAAAGAACACAAGAAATATTGCATAGGTGAGCAGAAGGGGTTCTAAATATAATGTCTAAAATGCAAAGGCTGTGTCAGTTCCCAATTAAACATTCTGTAAGCAAAGCCTTGCTCTTCATTTATTTTCACTGGAAACTTCCATCAGATAGTGAATGGTGTATAACAGTGGGGCCACCCAGTGGCGAAGGTGGTTAACTGCAGCAAAGGTACATTTTATGGTGCATTTTTCTGTTTTCTATTTCACAAATGTTTACTCTTGAAAGTATAATACATTAGGTACCTTTAAGTAGAAATTTCATAATATAATAAACATTAAGCCCATAACTTGAATATTACTCACAATTTTAATCTTCATCTAAAAGACTGAAAAGTTTGTGAGCAGGCAACTTTTAAAAATAGAATAAAAGAAAAAATATTCAATTCTGCCTGAATTTGTTTTTTTTCTACTTTTTTTTTTTTTTGAAGATTTATTTTTATTTATTTATACAAGCACTGGGTACAGTCAGAAGCACGGGAGGGTGAGAGAATTCACTAGAGCCAGAGCGGGGAGCAGAGCAGGCAGAAGGACCGAAGTACACTGCTGAGGGGAGCAGCGGGCGGCAGGAGAGGTCTGCGGGCCATGTGGGACCCTCCTCCGGTGGCCGGGGAGCAGCTGGGGATCGAACCGGCGCTGCAGAGGCTGCGGGCAGCTTCGTAACCCAGCGCTCAACCGCTGTGCCACGGGGGAGGCCCTTTTTTCTACTTTTTAAAAACATGGGAATATACTCCTTTTTAAATACTGTTTTTTAAGACATTTTATTAATGCATATAAGAACTGGGGTACAGGCCAGAGGTGGGGGGGGAAAGGGGTGAGAGGATTCACCAGAGCCAGAGTGGGGAGCAGAACAGGCGGAATGACCGAAAGACACTGCTGAGGGGAGCAGCAGTGGGCAAGATTTGAGAGGTCTGCTGTGCCATGTTGTGAGGGTCAGCTCCCTGGCCGGAGATCGAACTCATACTGCAGTAGCTGCGGATTGCTTCATAGTGCTCATGCTTAAACCCTTGCGCCACCAGGGAGGCCCCTAAATACTATTTTTGATTTAAGAAAAAATTCTTTACAGAGACTAAAACTGGAAACTTGAAATTAAAACTTTAAGACTAAAAATATCTCCCTGACTCCACCCAAATTGTCAAAAAAACAAAAATACACTGATACTCAAAATATGAGGGCTTTTGAAGAGAAATGGCTGTCCTTGTGAAATAAATATATATATAAATTTAAAAAGATCAAAACTGAGGATATAAAAAGGGTTGCAGCTGAATCAAAGGAGAAGTGAGCATTTATATATTAAAAATGTTTTTTTCTTATTAAAATAGCAAAACAAATTCATTTAGAAAAACATGGAAAATTAGATAAACACAAAGAAGTATAATTCTCATCACAAATCCACTATTGATATATTTTTGGAAATTGTTCTTTATAGATGTATGCTATGATTTTAAATGAGAAAGGATTTGCTAAACATAACTTTTGCTATGCTTTATTTAAACAAACTAGAAATCAAATTGGATTTTTAGTTCTCATTTTTTTTCTTCTTTTTTGTTTTTTTTTTTTAATAGAGGCATGTTTTTATTTATTTATTTATTTATTTATTTGTTCGTTTGTTTTGTTTGTTTATACATGCACTGGGTACAGTCAGAAGCGCAGGAGGGTGAGAGAATTCACCAGAGCCAGAGCGGGAAGCAGAGCAGGGAGAAGGACCAAAGTACACTGCTGAGGGGAGCAGCGGGCGGCAGGAGAGGTCTGCGTGCCATGTGGGACCCTCCTCCGGTGGCCGGGGAGCAGCCGGGGATCGAACTAGCGCCGCAGAGGCCGTGGGCAGCTTCGCAACCCAGCGCTCAATCACTGCGCCACCGGGGAGGCCCTTTAGTTCTCATTTTTTGCTGTCATAAACAATGACCTGAAATCACTGCCTATAGCCCTTTTAAATTTAGGAAGATTTACAGTGAATAAATTAGTTGGTTAATTTTGAGAATTTTAAAACCTGTCTGATAGTTGCTTTTTAATTTTTTTTATTGAAGTAACTGCATTATAACATAGAATTTTTAGGTGTGCATCATTGAAAATCAATGTGTATATATCACATTAAGTTCAGCACCAAAATTCCAGCTCTGTCCTTCACCATACAATTGTTCCCTTTTACCTAACCTACTACTCCATTGCCCCCTTTCCTCTGGTAGCCATTAATTGGTATTATCATCTAAAGTTTGTTTTGTTTTATTTAGCTCATCCATTTGTTTCCTCTATATACCATACATAGTGTTTGTCTTTCTTCATCTGATTTATTTCACTAAATATGATACTCTCTAGGTTATCCATGTTGTTGGAAATGGCAGGATTTTATCTTTTTTTAATAGCTGAATACTTTCCATTGTGTGTATATACCACATATTCTTTAGCTGTTAGTCTGTTAATGGGCATTTAGGGTGTTTCCAACTCTTGACTATTGTTAACATTGCTGCAGTAAACATGGGGGTTCATATATCTATTCAAATTTGTATTTTTCAGGTAAATACCAGATGTGGACAGTATATGGACAAACATTTTTGAAGACCACTGTTGTAGGCCCTAAGAGCCACCTATAGTCATGTCAAAAGGTGACCCTGCTTCTGTTCCACTTCTCTTTTCCCTTCTACTCCCTCTCCCTCTCCTTCTCTTGTTCCATCTCCTCCTCCACCACACCACCATATATAGATCTATATCTTTATATATATGAATTAATTATAAGTACCCACATATATAATGATAATTTGAAGACATTATAGGAAATAATAATAGTTGCTAATGTAGGATGGTTAGATTACACAAATTAGACCACAATTTCTTTTTTAAAAAAAAAAGATTTATTTATTTATTTATGCATAAAAGAACTGGGGTACAGGGCCTCCCCGGTGGAGCAGTGGTTGAGTGCTGGGCTGCGAAGCTGCCCGCAGCCTCTGCAGTGCCAGTTCGATCCCCAGCCACAGGGTGAGGGTCCCACATGGCGCGCAGACCTCTCCTGCCGCCCGCTGCTCCCCTCAGCAGTGTACTTCGTCAGTCTGTCTGTTCTGTTCCCCACTCTGGCTCTGGTGAATTCTCTCACCCTCCCATGCTTCTGACTGTACCCAGTGCTTATATAAATAAATAAATAAATCTTTAGAAAAAAAAAAACCTGGGGTACAGGCCAGAGGTGCAGGGGGTAAGGGAATTCACCAGAGACAGAGTGGGGAGCAGAGCAGGCAGACTGGCTGAAATACAGTGCTGAAGGGAACAGTGGGTGAGACAGTAGAGGTCTGCTGTGCCATGTGGGTAGCTTCCTGGCCGGTCTACAGAGGCTATGAATAGCTTCACAGTGCTGTGCTTACCCCCTGTACTACTAGGGAGGCCATAGACTACAATTTCTTATAAAGTTGAAATAAGTAAGTTTTAAATAAAAGAAAATCATAACTGACATGAACCCCCCCCATGAAAAGGCAATCTAAAAATGGATTCTATTGATAACAAGTAAAAATGAGACCATGTACCCCAAATGGAGGATTTTAAAGAACTTTGAAAAAACTAGAGAACTAATACATATATGGTAGGGAGCAAAGAGGATAATTACTCATAAAAATCCGTGAAGTACCAATTTAAGTTTATTTATGTTCATAGGTTCATTAGGATTCTCATAAATAAAGGTCTGTTATATAGAGTACCTCAAATTTTTCTATTCCTGAAATATTAACTCTGTAAGCTGCAATTTGGAGTGACTGAATAAAAAATTGTGTTAACCAGAGAATGACTTTCATAACTCAAAATAGAAATTGCAAGCATGTAATAATCATAGGAGATTCCAGTGAGATGTGCAATAACAATAGATTAAAATACTGAGTTTGGCAGAGGAGTTAGCACAAAGGTGCCTGTGGTATGGCCAATCATTACAAGGACAGAGAAAGGTGTACTAGAGATAAGAATTGGGTAGGATGCTGAAATTCCTGTGGTTGTTTTTCTGGATAGATAATAAGTAAGTTTATAGTTAATTGGGGTTACTGCTTTTAGCTGCACCAAGCAGCAATATGAAAAGTGAGTCCCCTCATTGCTTCCAAACTTTGTCCTATGACCAGCTGGTAGTCTTTTTTGCTAAACTGATTGTATATCTCCTGAATATTGACCCAGGTTTCTATCCTGCAGTTCTCCAAGACACTCTATTATCTATTATTACATGCATTATAAAAGTCATAGGGTTGTTAAGCAAAAGTTCTAAAAAAGCAAAAGTTATTAGTGGTGTTAAATAGAAACAAAAAGCACCATAAATTTATGGGGTTTTGTGTCAACAATTCTATTAATTACTAACACAATGACTAAAAAGTATTTTGCTTCACCTTGGGCAAAATACTTTTCTACAGCTCATTTCCCTTCCCTGTAAAATGAATATTTTCATTTTATTGCTAATGTTATTATGCAACAGGGATTATGCTGCACAATAGTGATTGAAAAAAAATGGTTAAGGCAAAATGTCTAGCCTGAGGGAGCTCAAAGTCTAGTGAGGGAGACATACTTAAGAAGAGATAAATCACATGGTAAATTCAATAAATTTCATATGGAAGCACAGAAAAAGCATCTAAGGAGCAAGGTAGGTTTGAATGTAGGGGCTCAGGTTTTATCTTGAGATTCAAAGTTATCACTATATAAAAGTAAATTTCACATTTAAAATAGCCACTCCACTACTGCTGCTTTGTCTTCATTTAGGAGTGATGTTAGTTATAAATTCTTGCTACAAAAAGGAGCATTTTGCACTGGACAGCATCAAAGTTGTGAAACATGAATCTCTTCAGGAAGATAAAATCCTGCATTCTTTAAGAATGAGTGTTTCAAAGACTATATACTCAAGGAGCTGCCCTATTATTCTGTAAAGCCTGGAATTTAACAAGTTTTCTTAGTCAAAGCTAGTCTGATATAGCAACGACAACATAGTTTACAAACCCTAGGGAGTCATGAAGAGTAGTACACAAAGAAAGAATCTAAGAAGGGAAAAATGTGAACTCAGAAAGGAATCTTCTCAGGATTCTCAAGAACTTTGACCTTTTTCTTGACCAGCTATGGATCTATTTAAAAACCATTGTGCATGTTTTTGGAAACATTTTTCTAGATAGAAAATATTTGGAGTGCTACATGTTTAGAATAAATGAATGAACCAAAGAGGGCTGTACTATATAGTATTTGAGTTGCTTGTCATTCCTTCTTTTCTTACTCTTGTCAAACCAATTTTTTAAAAAGATTTATTTATTTATGCATACAAGAGCTGGGGTGCAGGCCAGAGATGTGGGGGTAAGAGGATTCACCAGAGACAGAGTGGGGAGCAGAACAGGTAGACAGACTGAAATACACTGCTGAGGGGAGCAGCGGGTGAGGCAGGAGAGGTCTGCTGTGCCATGTGGGTTGATCCCTGGCCGGCCAGCAATCGAACTTGTTCTGCAGTGGTTGGCGATAGCTTGATAGCACTGTCTTTAACCCCTGAGCCACTAGGGAGGCCCACCAATCAATTATTTTGAAAATCCCACATCTAGCCTCAAAATTTTAACACAATTCACTAGGGAACCATTCCCAACATGAAGAAACTACTACATTACTGGAAATGATATGGTAGGGATAGTAGAAAGTGTGCTATAAAAGGGTGAGGCTGTCCTTAAGCATGTCATGGTGAAATGATAAAGAGGGAGACATACATGCCTGGCAGTGTGGGGGCCATCTTATCTCCTGTGGCACAGTTGGGCCTCTCCCTAGTGGCTAAATTGAAAGAGTTTCAATTGGGCCTGAGAAAGGGTGGTAGATGGAGTTCTATTTTCTTAATTTTTATTTATTTTTAGGATGGAGTTTTTTTTTTTTTTTAATAGAGGCATGTTTTATTTATTTGTTTATTTGTTTATTTTGTTTGTTTGTTTATACATGCACTGGGTACAGTCAGAAGTGCAGGAGGGTGAGAGAATTCACCAGAGCCAGAGCGGGGAGCAGAGCAGGCAGAAGGACCAAAGTACACTGCTGAGGGGAGCAGCGGGTGGCAGGAGAGGTCTGCGTGCCATGTGGGACCCTCCTCTGTGGGTCGGGGATCGAACCAGGGATTGAACCGGGGATCGAACCGGCGCCGCAGAGGCCACGGGCAGCTTTGCAACCCAGCGTTCAACCGCTGCGCCACTGGGGAGGCCCTGGAGGATGGAGTTTTAATGAACATATAATCTAGGATGGAGTTTTAATGAACATATAATCTAGGGAAAATGTGAGAAGTTGGAAAATGCTGAGGAAAGGAAGAATCATGTTAAATTCCTGTTTGCTTTCTGCAGTGGCTCTCAGCCCACTTTGATCTAGCACATCACATATCTTCTGTCATTTTCCTTTTCTGCTTCTGTCTGCAATATAAGCTGACTGGGTATGCAAAAGGACATGGGACACTTAATTTAATTTGTCTTATAGTTATCTGTGTGCTTGTTTTATTTTCTCATATTAACATTCAAATTGCAAGTACGTGTTACTATTAATTGTGTCCTCTCCAATAATGTCTAGTACAAATATTAATGTAAATGGTGAACTTCAAATGCTTTTGCCATTGAACTAAGAAACCTTGTGCTTCCCTGCATACAAGAGACTCTGATTCAAAGCAAGCACTGCATCCAGTAAAACAGATACCCATCATTTCAGGGTGTTATCTCCTAACTGTCACCATTACTGACTGAGTTTATCTCAGTGGTAGTATCTCCTTTAACCATATGTGGTCGACAAAGGAGAGCAGCCACAGAGTTTTACAAGGATGTAGGTGCTTTCCTTATTAATGTATTTCTTAGTGTTTTAGTGAAAAGTGTGTTCTTCTGGGCCTTCTCATGAAAGATTGCAGGGGTGGGTATGCAGATATATGATACAATTTAATTTTCCCATTTCCCTAGACCCTTGAATTTCTTGGCCTCCATCATTCCAGGAGAACTTTGGTGTCTCATATGCAGGTCACAGTTGAGCCACATTTATCTGCATGAATTAACACACAAATCTGGATACTTTATAAGTATACCCCTATCAGTTATATTGGCCCATTCTGGAATTAAATTTTACCCTATCGGTCTTATGCTCTTTGAATATACTCAATGCATATTCCCTAGATTTCTGCTGATACAGATTAGCAAAGTCTTGCAATTATTTTGGTTTTAAGTTATTACTTCCTGGATAGTAGTATGTACCTGTCTCCATGGAGCACATTAATATTTAAACCTACTTAATCTATGTAGTGGTTATGGTGGGTTTTGAGGAGAATAAACATTCCCTTTTAAAGATTCTACCCCTGGAAAGGTTATCAAAGAGTTGTAAAGAAAAGCTAAACTTCGGAGGGCAAGCTATTTTCATCTATAGGTTTAAAGTTACTTGGCATTTCAGACTGTCATTTTCATCTGGGTCCAAGCAGATATCCTCATCCCAACTGTCAAGATCCCACTGTTAACCATTCAATGCCTTAACTTTTATGTGAATCATTTGATGGGACTTTGAATCCAACTATTGGTGTAATTTAGCAATATAAAAAAAAAACACCTTTGTGTTCGATTTGCAACAATCTCACCCTTTGGTGAGATCTAAAACTAAAGGATTCTTTTTTACTGTCATGGTAGCATTCTGGTCTTAGATTGTGTGACTTAAGCTGAGAACTGAAAGATACGATCTTGTAATTTTTGTCAGTAAGTGCTAAAGTACACTCAGAAAAATCTCTCCAATAGCACTGTCCTTATAATCATCTTAACTGCCATAGTAGTTTAAGTGCAGCAACATTTTGGGCAAGTCCTTGCCCAAGTTGGCATGTCATTACAATCAACCATAGATGATAGTTTCTTTGTACAGTAAATCGTCTCTAATGTCATCTGATAGGTTCTTGCAAATTGTGGCTTCTTTTTTTCTTTTGCAAAATGATATACAAAGAAAGCAGGTCCTCAAATAATATTTTCTTTAATGTTGGCCAGAATTTTTTTTGGTCAATGTTACAAAATGACATTGAATATAATGAAGCTATTCAAGGACCTGTTGTAATGTCCTCATGCCATTTCCCACTGGGAAGGGACTCAGGCAAAGGGCATAAACAAAGCAATTCTCAAATTCTTTATGTCTATCTCTTGGGATCACTACTGATAACAATTCTGTGTAGTCAGGATCCAATCAAGAGACAGAAATCACAATATTTTGAACATAGAGGTTATATTTAAAGAAATATTATTTACAGGAGGGAAGGGAAATGGAGTGATAAAGAGATGTCTAGTAAGGAGCAAAGAGAATTCTAAATAATGAAGGAATTTCAGATAAAGGGGTCACCTACTGCCCTTAGGGCTAAGATAGACCCTTGCTGAAGTTGCATAGTGATTTTGGCTCATTTCATGTCAGAGAATTTTGCTAAGGGTGTAAAACTGCCTATGGAGTATGAGGAGAACCTGTAATCATGGAAGATGTTGTACTTGTGGTATGGAACTGTGACGTCACTTGAGGGGGTTCCAGGAAAAGTTGCTCTAGGAGTTGCCTAAAGTTACCTGAGAGGCTTCCTGGAGGCACTACACACTGCTGGCACTGAGAGCTGCAGAAGCGACGTATACTAGAAAAACCTCCATAAAGGAGCTCAGCAAACTACATAGGTAGAGAAATCTCTTCTTCCTTCACTGTCCCGCCAGTGCCCTCTACTGACAAAGCTTAATTCCATGACAACTGGAAAAGGAGAACTATTTACTGGATCTTATAACTCTATTATCACAAAGTAGGCAATGAAGAGTATTTGTGAGCCTTGGGGAAGCAACATAATTGGCTCAGTAACCAGTTTTCCTTTAATTGGAAAAACTTCACAGTGAGGATTATATTTTATTGGGGGATCTGAGAACCATTAATAAATGGCCCCTTCAAGGAGCTGATAAAAACCATGGACTCCTTCTAGAAAAATGCACATGTATACATAGGTACAGTCTGTACACACTTTAGGGTATATGTGGTTGATGTCTATCTCTGACCTAACTAAAAACGCCCAATTAGGCCAATGACTTCTCCAGGTTGCCCTTAGCTTTATTTGAATGCAGAGTAATAAATGTAATATCCCCAAGCTCAGCTGAACTCTATTTGTTTTTAGCAAAAATATAAACATTTAAGAGATATAGTCAATGATATTTAGATAGTTCTAAAAATTTTTTTGGAGGGAATTGGTGAAAGATCTCTGTAAACAGAGAAACTGAATGCCAGACAATGGACAAGCAGTTGTGAAACAATTGGACATTTGGACATGGGTAGTTGTATATAGAAGGCATTGGGTATCTACTGTGACATGCTATGCTTTGGAAAGGTACATTACAGTAACTGACTTAAAATAGGAGACCAATGTTCCTTATCTCCTGGTATTGATGTTCAAATGTACCCTCCTCCCATGTTGACTCAGGGCTGGTCTTTATCATCAATAGAGCACCATGCATGTGACAGTGTATGATTTCTGAGGCTAAGTCATAACAGGCATTACTGCTTCTACTTTGATCTCTTGGATCCCTATTCTCAGGGAATCCAGCTGCCACCATGCGAAGGCACTCAGTCTTGTAGAGAGGCCCACCTGGGGAAGAACTGAGACTTCGTAGCAATAAGTAGTCTGATGTGGCAGCCTTATGAGTGAACCACCATGGAGGGGGGAACCTCTAGTTCCCATGAAGCCATCAGATAACTGAATGCCAGTTGAAATCTTGACTGCAATTTCCTAAGGCTCAAATCAGAACCATGAGCTAAGCTGTTTCCAAAATTCTGATGCACATTTTTGGAGGTAATTTTTAGTTTTGCAGGAGTAGACAAATAATATTAGATTTAGCTAACATTCTCTAAATGGTGAAAAATAACAAGGGATTTTCTGTCTCCCTTTCCCCCCAACTTTTCTGGTCACCTAAAGGAGAAGTGAGGAAAATGCTACTTAGCTATAATTTTCTTCAAGCATTATCACAGGTTGAATCATCAGAGAAATCAGACTTGTCTTAATCAAATGGCCTCTAAGTCCTAACTAGACAGATGGAGACTGTCAAACAGGAAATTCAACTGCTCAGCCAGTTTATGAAAATTTCTGTTAATACAAAATTATAAAGATCATTTCAGGGAAATTATAACATGTCTGAATGCTCATTGTGGTTACAACAGTTTGTGAGGGATATGCAAACTAGTGTCCCCCAAAGGTGAATCAGTATTCCAAGTGATCTGGAAACTATTCTTTAGAATGGTTAAAAGATCTAGGGCTGTTTAGTCTGGAGAAGATGTAGAGAATATTTAATCCATTTTAAGGGCTGGGGTATGGAATTAGAGTAAGGGATATTTGAGATTGAGCAAGAGGAGAAAAGTGGCCTAATGATAAATTTAAGAATGTAGATATTAATTCAGTTATAACAGCCATGGCTGTTATAGGTCAATATAGGTCATGTTGTAAAAGAAAACTATGGTACTTCCTTTTCTGGAAGGATCTAAAGCCACCACTGGCTGATTGCTCATCAGATATGTGGTAAGAGTGATTCTGGTAGTACCTGGAAAAGTAATCTAGATGATCTCTAAAATGTTGTTCCCAAAAAACTTTTTCTCTTGAAAATGTCTTGTTATACATGAATATCTTAAATAGGACAGTTCAGTGTAGTAGAAAGAGTATATTATAGTGGAATCAGAACTCTCTTTGAAAATCACCAGCTGTGTGATTTGGGGCAAGACATAGCCTTTTTGAGCTTCACTGTTCTCACTACGTCCCATGGCTGTTCTAAGAATTCATTAGATGGCACCATTCAAATAACCCATTTGGCATTTAATGTATGTGTGGTTTTCTTCCTTCTATTTCTATGATATGGTTCATAATCAAACATCTGTGACCAATTAAGATTTTGAAAGTGCAGTGTTAAAATGAGCTAATTTTCCTCAGTTTCAAATGTAGCAGTAAAAAAAGAAAACAATAAACTTGATTAAGATTTGATTGGATGCTTTGTGACATAGCATCATTTTTTTTTTTTTAAGACAAGCATGGTGAAAGTAGAAATAAGGAATCAGAAGTTAGATGGGCAACCTCTTTGAATTTTACAGTTGCAAGATCATCACTTAACTAGTCTTTCCTCACAAGAGAGCTATCAAAAAGAATCATAAAAAATGCCATAAACTGTATTATTAAATATCATACAAGTATCTTATCTTGCCGGAAGACATTCTAAATTTCAGTAAGACAAGCTTAGTAACAAACACGTTACTGTCTTTAAATTTTAAAGAGAAACCGGAATATCAGAGTCAATATATATTTTCCCCACCTCTTCCTTCTAACCCAAAGATGAAAATAATTGGAAGTAAATAAACATTCCACAAATACTGGAAATTAATTTCGGTGACTTAATAATTTTCTTTAAATTTCTATTTTACTTTGTTAACAGGGAGAGCTAACCCCTGGGCAGAAATCACCCTAAATTACTAAACTAGCTACTAAGATGTGTACTGAATAAATAATATTGTTAAAGTACATTTGGTATTAACATTCACAAATACTTTACTATCTATTATCATTATACTCCTAAGCATTCTCATTAAAGGCTGTCTCTAACATACGATAATTGAGCTGTGCCATGGGTAATTCTTATCTGCAACATTAGAGCACTAAATAGGCAGTTCAATCCCCCCGGAATCCCCCACACAGGCAGCTCAATGTTCATAGTCACCTCTAAGTAACTGGTATTTTGCATTCTCAATACTATTTTTCCTACCCCAAATTTCAAATCAAATAGTACCCATATTCTCGGTTTACCATTTCATACATTGCTATATACATCCCTATACAGCACAAATTGCATCATATTTACATACTGTTTTTACTGTGACTATGCTCTACAGCATCAGACTGTTGACTCTGGTGGTTGTAAATTTTTAAAAATTGTGATAGTACATTATCTTTATAACTACATTTTAATTTCTTGAATGACCACTCTATTTTTAAATGTTTTTTTTTTCCCCCATGCTAGCGAACCACTGCTGGACTCGGCTTTAAATGGTGCTTATCACAGTAAAATGCACATTGCATAATATTAATAATTATTAATGCCAAGTGAGATGCCAGGATTCCTGGAAGTATTCCTGGAAGTCTGAGCTGCAGCTTTTGGTTATGTTGTTTGTGGGGACTTCTTGGTTTAAACAGGAAGTTGACAAAAAAAGAAGTATTAGGATAGACAGCTTAGGCCTCATATGGTGGCAAAATGATGCCATAAAGGATCCAGCCTCTTTTAATTTTTCTGCTTTGCCATTTTTGGGCAAGTAGGCCTTTGTTCTGCTTGTTGCTTCATGACAAAACTATGGCTGTAAACCCTCTGGCATGACATTCCTCCAAAATGACAGGTGTAGATCAAGGATGAGCCCTAGACGGCAGAATTTAATCATGTTTTTCTGGAAGCCCTAGTAGCAACTTCAGCTTTCATCTTATTACCTAGAATGTTCTCAAAACATTCTTTACTATCAATAATGGTCCTAGATATAAGGGAGTCTGGAAAAGTATTTTTACCTAGAATTAAAGCTCTATAAAGATGAACAGATATTAGGTGGACAAAAAGGTCTGCTACAGAAACCCTGAGTCTAGCAAGCTGTCATTCCATGCCAGATAATAAAGGGGGGCTTCACTCTAACTTCAGAAGAGCGTTGAGAAGGTATGACTAAAATATGGTCGACGTCTTATCACAAAGAAGGAAATGAGAAGTGTGTTAGGGATTCTGCTGCAGTAGTTGGTGAGAGGAAAAATTTCCTCGTGGTTAACTAGCCAGGGGTAGCTCTAAACCCTTCTCTTTCAGAGAGGGAAACAGATCAGTCCCTCAAGGCCCCCAATATTATCTCTAGCATTCTCCAGTAATTGGAAGCCTGGAGCTGTGAAAACGCACGTTTAACTTACTTTACTGATGCCTAAACCCGTGCAGAAAAATGGAAAACAAGTCAGTTTTGGGCACTGGACTTAACTTTTGCGTTTCTATGTCTCAGCTTTTATAAAACAGAAAAATAACGACGCCATTCCTCATCTCCCTCTCTAACACACAGTAGGTGCTCGGCAAACACTTGTCAGTTTTTGAGACAATGAAGATGATGCGGGAATTGTCAGGCCTAGTCTCCCAGCCAGGATCGGATTTCAGGCAGCAGGGCAGCGCTGAGCCACAGCCCTAGACCCCACACGGGTTGGTGTCTCACCAAGCCGCAGCAGGAACTTCGCAGACGCTCAGGTAAGCAAGGAGAAGAGGCAGGGCAGGTTTGTTTAGAAAAAGTTTATTGAGAAGAAAAAGAACAGAAATAAAGTGGGACTCCCAGGCCAGGGAACCAGGCCTGGGAGGGGCAAGGAAGCCAAAGTGAAGTCGTGTCTCAGGGAATATATACTTTCTTTCCCTGATTATTCTAAAGCTCTACCAGTCTATTTGTGATTGGTCAGTTTTTGGCTGTCTCACTTAATTTGCTACTGAGTGGGAGATCTTCACATTCCTTAACTAACAGGTCTGTCTTTCCCCATTTGTTATATCTTTATCTTTATGGTCTAGCCCTCCCGGTGAGCATCTTTACACTTTATCTTATCATCTGAAGAAAACCAGGACCATCCTTAACAAGATTATCTGTGGTGCTGGGATGTTTGTTTTTCCCAGTGGAATTGGTTTCATTTCCTTGCTCGTCCTTATCTCTGAAGCCTTCCTGAATTCTTCAAAGGTCCCCTCTTGCACTGTCCTAAAACTGCCTAATAACCCTAGCTTGCCCTGTCTCAAAGAGAACATTTGAGGGCCCGCCTTAGGCCACTGCTGTGTCAGAGGCTGCACTGGATGCTCCTTTCCTCATCAGCACTCAGCTGGGTGGGCATTACCGTTCACATTTGGAGAAGTAAACGCAGGCTCGCAAGGTTGGCCAGAGTCACAGGGAAGTAGCCCGACCTCACGTTTAACCGAGACCTCTTCGCGCGGGCTACTCCGCGGCCTCTCCTCCACCAGAGCTGCTGGGCACCGTGCTCTATAATCGACGCAACAAATTTCGAGATGTTTGAGTATCAGGAAAGACACTAACTTTTGCAGAGAAAAACCACTTCCAAGTCTTCCGGATGTGGTTAAGACAGGATGCGCTAGTAGCAGTTAGGCCAGAGAGCGGCTGGTGACCGAAGCCGAGCGAAGGGTCAGGCCAGACGCGCTCGGACGCGCCCAGGGCACCTCGGGCCGCTCAGGAACCCTGAGCTGGGTGTCCCGGGACCGCCTGGGCGCGGCGGGCTGGCTGCCGCGGGGCCGGCCCGGCCGCGCCGCGCGTGACGCACTTCCGCCCCGCGCCTTCCGGCTTCCGTGGGGACCCAGACCCTCCCCACAACAAAACCTGCGCGCTGTCGGCTGGGCGCTGGTCTCCGCCCTCCTGCCACCTGCCGCCGCCCCCGCCCACGCCCCGGCCGCGCCCGGTCCGGCGCTGCCCGGCGCTGCTCAAGGGTCAGGCGGAGATCCGCCGGGCCCGTTGGCAAACTTCTCTCGCCGACACCGCTCCGCCTCGCGAGACCCGGGGCCGGGCCGTGGCCGCAGACGAGCAGCAGGAAGGGAGCGGCCGCCGCGGAGGACGCCCGGCCGACTGTGTGCCGGCGGCCCTGCTCGGGTCCCGCGGCCTTGTCTCAGGTATCCCTGCCCCGTCTGGCCGCGCCGAGGACCCGGCCCGGCCCCGGCTCTCCTGGCCGGGCGGTCGCGTAGGGGCCTTGTTGCGTTTCAAGTTGGGGGTCGCGGCGGGGGCGGGGCGGTGGCCGGGGCTGTGGCCGGGGCTATAGCTCCTCACCCCACGGTCCCTCCCTTCTCATCTCTTTCTCTCTGTCTCCCCCCGCCTCCCTTCGCAGTACGGAGCCTGTCACATTCCGGACCTGGCGGGGAAAGCTGCACCCACGGCCGGGCCCCCGACCCCTTCTGCCTTGGCCACTGGCCGTCCATGGTACCGGCAATGGCCTTCGCATCGCCGGATGCACTTGTGACTGATCGGGACGTGGAATATTAAGAACCCAGTCGCTTCCGACCCCATCCCAGTCGCGCCGGCAGTAACCACCTCGGCTCAGTTGGGCTTAACTGCTGCTCCGTTTGACTCTGTCCGACTTTGGGGGCACCATGGACCAAAGTGGGATGGAGATTCCTGTGACCCTCATCATTAAAGCACCGAATCAGAAATACAGTGACCAGACTATTAGCTGCTTCTTGAACTGGACCGTGGGGAAACTAAAAACGCATCTATCTAACGTGTACCCTAGCAAACCAGTAAGTGTGTCTGAAAGCTGGGCGCCACTGCTCTGGTCAGCAGCTTTTCGTGTCATATACTCCCCTTCTCGCTGCTCATCCCCTCCTCTTCTTGAATCAAGAAGGTCTTTTTTTTTTTTTTTTGGTAGACTGCCAAGTATTTTGAGTTCGAGGTTCTGAGGTCCTGTGTGTCTCTCGAGTCGCCGAACCATCATTATCTTCCTGATGAGGTTCAGTTAATTAGTAAGATTATCCAGAAATATCAGGGGACATACGAATTGACAGGCATAAAGAGAGACTATTTTCCTTGAACTTAAAGTCTTCAACTTGAATTGGGAATGATGCGGCCTAAAAAAAAGAATCGTTCACGTAAAAGCTGCTATTGCTTCTTTATTAGACTAAAATTTTACATTCTACACGTCGCCCAGAAATTTGCCCCCTTGGAGCAATTTTTTTTCCTTGGAAATGTGACACCACTAAAAGTTATGCTTTCAAGGCAAGCATATGCTTTAAGAAGCAAAGAGTTACATGTTGTAGATTCATTTTCTTCTGTCCCTTTCCCTCATTTTTTCTTGTAGAGGACACAAAATTTCATTAATGTAGAACTCTTTCTACACTCTCCACCATCTTTTTATTCCTTTTATATATGGCCATATGTAAGACAGTGTGGCAGTGTTTTTCATTCTGAAATGACTCTGGATATTGCAGAGATAATAAATAAAATACAGACAAACAGTACAGCTCCATCTGTCCCCAAAGTCAGATTTGAAAGGACTCAGTTGATAATTAAGAAGTCTTAGAATACTTTAGAAAAGTGTAATGTCATGCAGAGTATATGAAAAGTTTTTTGCCATTAGGCAGTTTTAGCTGGCAGTAAGAATCTGTTGGAAAGCAGCTATGCTTTCTAGGTTTAACACTTGTTTTATAAAACCCCTAAGTAAAGAAGACACTTGGTCTGTGTTAGTATTAATGTATTAGGACTACCTCAGTGTTACAATATTTAGCTAGGCATTTAGACTCTAGAATAACTACAAAAATAGGGCAGTTATTACAAAAACAGGATGTTTAACTTTTCTGTTCCTATGTCTAAGCTGCAGGACAGAAATACAACAAACTAGTGGAACTTTCAATTATTCAAATCCTTGTTTGACAGTTAAGTTTTATACAGGGACAGCAATTTAAAAAAAAAATTCTGTTTTACAAAAGATTTCCTATTGCATATGATTAATTTTACACATTTTTGAAGTGGAAGACAGCTTTCAGAATAGTCAGAAATGAAAGTCATACTTCCACAGTACTGTTCATAACATAGCCGAATACTTTATCTGCTTGTGTGAATATCTTATACTATTAAGCTGAAGGAATTTGGTATACATTATGATAAGCTAAGAGTTAACCACTTTTCTAGAGTTTTTCCTTTTTTAAGAAGTATTTAAGAGAGAAGCGTGAAACCAATTTGCCTTACCTGCTCTTGCAACTGATGTGCCTCAGCACTAACCTCTAGTGGAGAATGACTCTCAGTGCCCATGTAGATCAGTCAGCTGCTGGAAGACGGATCAATTGTAAACTTCTCTACACTACCCTCCCAGCCTTCCTGCTGTTTGTACATACTGGTGATACTTTTGAAGGCTTTACCAAATAACAAGATTATTAAAACTTAACCTCGTGATAAACATGACTTTTTAAAAATCCTCCTGCAAGTCTTTTTCAAGTGAATTTGACCTCTGAAGTTTACTTCTAGACTAATGAGAGTCGGTAGATCTGGGGGGCAGGGTTCATATGTTTATTTTCATAGAACTCCCCTGAGAACTTTGTATGGTTATTAGATTTGACAAGTTTGCGTGCCAGTTTAACTTATATGAGAATTGAAGTATTGCAGATGTTGAACTGTTTGTTGATATTACAAAGCCATAGGTACCCCTCACAAAGGAATTGGGGTCCTAAAGGTCATTTTGTAAGGTTATTTAAATTTGACAATTTTATAAAGGAAGTTTAGAGTGTTAAGACTACCTCAATCACTATTTAACATTGATTCTGTGTTTCAGTGTCTCAGTGCCTGTTTGATGTTTAACAGAGGTCATTTCTTATGACTGATTTCTTGCATATCTGACTGGTAGAGGTGGGTGAAATTAGAAGCAGAGTAGGGCTCTAGTCCTTTGTAGAAGCAGGTATCTCCAATAAGAAGTAGAAAAGCTGATAACTGTCAACACTGCTGTAATTGGGTATAATGGGTCAGGGGTAGGTAGTGACTTCTGGGAAAATAAGTGGGCGTTGCTTGCGGGAGAAGAAAAGAGATTTAAAGTTGTTCTTTTAGGATCTTTGTAAGGATAAGTCTTGTTTCTACATGCTGTTAGTAAAATTCTCCAAGTGAACAGTATAAAACCTTAAGGTAATGGTCAAATACTGACTTGACTTAATTAAAGATAATTTGAACTTGGGTATTTTAAATCAGCTCTCTGATAACATCCACAATATCAACAATCCCTCTTTGAATACATTCACAATAAATATACCCCCTTCTACCCCCTGCAACACTTTCTTAACCTTGCATATATTTATTAGTCAGGATTTTATTTACTTGACGTTTGAATGCCTGTATACTAACTGCAGCAGTGATGATTTCTTAGTGGAGGATATGGACCTGTCAGTAGAAAGCTACTATTATGTGACTAGATTATGCGAGATGAGTGTATTGTGTGCTATAGGAGTGCATGAAGGGAATGTCAACTCTGCAGTCAGAATAAGAGAACATATAGCTGTTTCAAGAAAAGGTTCACAGAGACATTTTTCCAAAAGAGTTGTTGTAACAATTTTGAGTAGATAATAGCTCTTTATTTTGTTTTAGAGCTAATACTGCACTGACGATTCTAAATCTTTATATTACTTAGTAATATAGTATTGAATAAGAAGATTATAGCGGAAGGTATCTTCCAGTTAGGAAATATGGCAGTCGCCTTGTTTATGCAAAGGTTTACAAAGCCATCATTAAAAACCTCAGATGTAGAATTGAACTCTTTTGGAGTTTTGTTTAACTTTGAATGGTATTGATAATTGATTTAGGATTTGGTTTAAGAACTAAGTAGTACATCAATTTCATGTTGCTAGTATATATAGATAATTGTGACTTATACTCAAGTAGACATGTCATCACTTCATTACTTTAGGTTTTCGTATTTTGAAGTTGGCCTGTTGTGTGAAATAATTATTCTGAAATTTAGGTAATTGCTACTAGTGTGTGAAGATAGCTGTCAAGGTCACTTTTATTTGAGTAGTTTCAGACCTTGATCTAGTTTGGACTTAGTTAATGGAGAGGTAAATATCAAAATGGTTGAACTTACCTGTTATTCAGAAGAATGGGCTGTCCTGAAAAAGACTTAAAAAGTAAGAATCTCTCAGTCCAGTTGAGCACCTCCTTATCTATTCTTTCCAACTATCCTCATGCAAAAAAATAACTAAGATGAACTTGATTTACCTTGACTTCAGTTTTGAAGACAAACCTTTCTGGGTTGTATGCCTGGGCCCTGTTTTTTAATTTTAAAATTTAAAAATGCCTGTTGAATATGTCCCTCAGTTCAGGGTAGATTTCCTCTGTCTGGGCACATGCTGTTAAAATAAAGCCATCAATTTCATTACTTAGGTTTTCTAGCTTTCCTGTTCAAGAGGGAGATTCATGCTGCCCTTACAAGTTGTTCCTTTGCTCTGAGGTTCCATTGGAATGAAAGAAACAAGAATAGAACCAGTTATATAGGTTCTGTTCTAAGACTAACATTCTGTAACTAAATTGCCTAAAGTTCAGACAAATGTGCTACCTTCATTGTTAGTGGAAATAGCTTGTATAATATAATTTAAGGTTTATATCTGTATCATTTCTGTGATTTCCTGTTACCTAGGTCATTTTAAAAACTTGCTTGCTTAAGCACTTCAGAACTGTTGATTTAAAGGGGATTCTAATTCATACATACAATTTTTGTCTTATAAGACATTAATTTAAAAGGGCTTCATGTCTTCTAGCAATAGTTCAAGTTTTTAAAACTCTGACTAAAGGATATAATTGAGTTGAGTGTGAAGGTTGATGAAAAGTTAAAAACTTTTGCCTGAGCACTAAAATTTGTTTTAATTCCTTTGTAGTCTTTTCCTAATGTCTTTTTGGGAAAATAGCAGTACTATGTGGTAATGTTTTAATTATGTGTCAGCGCTTCTTAAAATAGAACTTAAACTAGAACTTTTTGTTTAGATTTCTTTACCTAATAAATTTGATTTCAGTGCTTTTACTTAAGTGTTATATTTGGTGTTCTAATTTAAGCTACCTTTCACTAAGTGATTGCTTTACTAAGTGAAGCATTCTCTGAAGCACTTTATGTTTTATCACATTTATTCCTCATAGACACCTTATGTTGTAAGTTTTATTACTAGCTTTATTTTATGAGTGAACAGAGACTTGGTGATTTTTTTTTTTTTTCTTTTGGCCCAAGTTCATAGAATGCTTAAGTAGTAGAATCAGAATCTACTAGGCTGGTCTGACTTGCAAGCCCCAGATCTTAACCATTACAACTCATGATATTATATGTGATGGTTATATGTTCATAAGAAGAAGAAAGGCATTTAGGGCACTTTATCATCTCAGTTTATACTTGCAAATTAGAAAGAACTATATAGGAATGAACTATATAGGAAGAGATATGTATATAGATGGTTTGTCATCTAAAGTGTATAGATGAAAGGATATGTTAGTTTTATTACTGTTCAACTTAGTATGTGGTTATTTTGTTTATTTTGATAAATTAGAAGAGGGAAGATAAAGAAACATCATAGCAAAGCACATTGTTTTGTTCTATCTCTTCACTTCTCTGCTAGGTTGTGTAACAAGAGTTATATATTTTAGCGTTCTCTACTGTACGTATACCTGGTTCGTGAGTAGCCTGTGAGTAGAAACAGCTAAGCATGGAATAGATCGCTAGAGAAAATGATTATTTAAGCTCTGCTCTGTATGCTGGTTTTACTTAACTGTTGTTGCAAGGAGGTAGGAGATAGAGTTAGGTAAACAACTTCTTTCACTGTGTCTCTGAATTTCTTGGTACTTTAGATTGGGGTGAATTCGTGGGAATGGGAGGGAGATATGTGCCAGTACAAATTTACAGAATTAATTTCCCACAGACATGGTATTTTGTGCACCTCCTAAGTCCCAGCTCTTTAAAATTATTCAGCACTGTGACTGAACTATACAAGTACTGAAATGCTCCTAGTTACTACTTGTGGAGGACTTGGGTTAACTAGTTACTACTTGAGCTAATATGTAAGTCCAAGGTTGCTTTTACTGAGGTATTGGATTATATTGAAGTTGGATAGATAAGGAACATGATTTTTTAAACCATGCATGCTTAACAAGTTTCAACTACATGACTTTTTAGAAATACAGTAGTTGACTTCAATAAGATTCCTATATTTTAAATGCATTAAAGTTGCATATTTTATCTATTTTGATAGCTGATTAAACATTAAAAACTCAAAATCTAGATAATATATATAAGATAAAGATAAGATATAAGATAAAGATCTTTCCCCAGTTTAGGGTTTATTTTTGCATGTTATACTAACAGGTGAACTTTCTTCACTTTGATTTTAAACAATATCTGTTATATAGGTAGCAGAGGTTTTGGGCTGCATCTGCCCAGGTCAAGGCAGCTTTTATTTAGAGTGATATATTTGTTTCTGGGGAACTCAGAGTACCACCAGGAAGTTTTCAACTTGGTAATTTAGCTGTCCCCCTCCATCATATATCACCAGCTTCCTCTAGAGTAGAGCAGTGGATGAAGGTGATGAAGGTACATGTAGGGTGACTATTACTTATAGGGTCTAGACAAAAGGAAGATGTTGGTGATATTAACAGAGATGGTCAAGTATATTTGTATGTTAATCTGTATAGCTATTATCTCAGCAGTAGAAACTTTTACTTAACAATTTAGTTTATTAGCTAATTTAGATTTACTAATCTAAATTTACCAAGCTAAACTATTAGTTTATTTAGAGTTACCAATCTTGAGTCTCCTGACTTCTTATATTTTTTTAAATTTTTTTTAAAATACATCTTTTTTTTTTTTTTTTTAAGATTTATTTATTTATTTATTTATACACACACTGGGTACAGTCAGAAGCGCGGGAGGGTGAGAGAATTCACCAGAGCCAGAGCGGGGAGCAGAGCAGGCAGAAGGACCAAAGTACAGCAGCAGGCGGCAGGAGAGGTCTGCACTCCATGTCGGACCCTCCTCCAGTGGCCGGGGAGCAGCCGGGGATTGAACTGGCGCTGTAGAGGCCGCGGGCAGCTTCGCAACCCAGTGCTCAACCGCTGCGCCACCGGGGAGGCACTTATATTTTTTTAATTGAAGAAAAAAAATAAACCTTTGTTGTATTAAGTAACTGAGATCTTCGGGTTTGTTACAGTAGCCATCATTACCCACCCTAATATGGAAATGGATTTTCAGTCAGTGCAAAAGATACTGTTGTTTGTTGGACTAGATAAATTAAGTTGTACACTTTTATAAGTTAAATTGCATTCTAATTGAGCTCTGATAATTTTTACTTTTCTTTTAAAAAAAATTTATGCATATAAGAGCTGGGGTGCAGATAAGACATGTGGTGGGTGAGAGGATTCACCAGAGATGGAGTGGGGAGCAGAACAGGCAGATGTACTGAAATACACTGTTGAGGGGAGCAGCCAGTGAGACAAGAGAGGTCTGCTGCACCACGTGGGTTAGATCCCTGGCCAGGGGATCTAGTGCTGCAGTGGCTGCGGATAGCTTCATAGTGCTGCGTCTTATTCCCTTGCACCACTGGGGAGGACCCCAGATCTTTACTTTTCTTAATACTGTGTGGTGATACTAAAATAACTAGTTGAAAATTGAGTCAGTTGATTACTGTGTTATTAATTATGTAGTCAGTGGTTTTGCAGATATTTAAATAAAATTCATTGATATTTGAACTAAAAAGGCAATTTTTTAAAAAAATTTTACATCTTACAGAATTTAGGCATGTGAAAATTTCTTTTTCTTTGTTTTCAATACAATAAAATTAAAGAATTATTTTCCTTTTGAAACTTCTGGTTTTCTGAAGATATTTGACTTCAGGTTATGAACAATTTTCTTATTGAGAAATGATTTATATTCTATAAAATTTGCCCTTCAGTGTGTACAACTTAGTGGTTCTTAGTGCTTCACAGAGTTGTGTAATCATCTCCAGTATTTAATTCCAGAACATTTTCATCACTCCAAGAAGAAGCTCCCCACCTCCTAGCAGTCACTCTACATTCTCTGTTTTCCCACTCCTTGATAGCCACTAATCTGACTTCTGTCTCTGTGAATTTGCCTACTCTGGAAATTTCATATAAATGGAACCATAAGTGGTCTTTTGTGTCTGGCTCCTTTCACTTATCATGTTTATAAGGTTCATCTATGTTATGACATGTGTCAGTACTATACTACTTTTTATGGTTGAATAATATTCCAGTGTATACACACAGACACACACACACACACACACACACACACACACACACCCAGAGGACATTTTGCATACAGTCATCATTTGCTAGATATTTGGGTTATTTTCACTTTTTGGCTATTTATGTGTGTGTTCATATTTGTTACGTTGTCAAAAACAATTGATGGAAGGGTAATTCAAAATTATAGAGGGGGAGAAACCTGAAAGAAACTGAACCGCTAATAGTATCTTCTTGTACTGTTTTTGTTGTTGCCATGCATGTTATATAGATAATTTTAAAACGTTAAATACAGAAATGTAATCTCTACATGGCAATACATTTAACAATGTCAGTATGGTGACATAGTTATGAAAGGAATTATTCCAAGTAACTTTGAAACAATGTTTTGACTGTATATCCCTGGTGGGATATACCTAAGGACAGAAAAAAGCCACAATAAATTTTAAACTTTATCAAATATAGTTACTTTTATTTTGAGATATCATATGATAGGAAAAAGCTAATAAGTATATTTGCTGATGGCAATATTTGTTAATGTCATTAGCAAGCAAGAATTTCAGGGTGAGAATGGATCTGAAATAAGTAAAAACCATGTATTACATAAGTGGAAATAATAATATGAACTCTGGGTTTAATTTTCTACTTTGCCCACTGAAGAATCTTTGAAGTAGTGGCAAGTAAAAATAAACACTTCTAGATCCCAGATTTTGGCCGTTAGATACCATTTCTGTTAAAAGGAATAAAGACTCCTGGAGCAGTGACTGATTCCAGGGGAGGGCTAGGAAGTTTGTGAGATGAACTGAAAGCAAGGAACGTATTAGAGATGACAGGGCATGTCTAAATGACACAGGAGCCAACTTTCAGGGGTTCCTATTGGCCAAAGATGTCTAAATGACACAGGAGCCATTTTAAAGGGTCCCTATTGGCTAAAGATGGTGCACTTTGAGGACCCACCAAAACATGACAGTATATTGAAAAGCAAAATTCCACAAGCTTTTAATGATACTTAAACCAAACTCATTTGTCACTGTAGAGTTTGCTTGGATACTTACTCTGAAAGTGGATAGAGAATGAATTGAGCATCTTTGTTGCCTTGTAGATTAGGTAACCAAATAATTGATGAGGTTTTTAGTAGAATCATAGTTAACACAGAAAGTATTATAGAATTAGAAAATAATTTTCCATCCATAATTAAATAATGGATCATAGGTAGTTTGATATAGGTAGTTAATAAGGTTAGGTGAATGAATAGGAGGGTACTTTATAAGGAATTGCTTAGGCTGACAACATTTGAACCCATTGACCAATTGTAAAATCACTGAAAGTAGATCAGCCAATCCCCATGTGCTGAAAATGATGTGAGACAATAGGAAGTACACAGTACTATTATGAAATTCTTTTGTCAAACATGAAAGAACCTGAATCTAATCAATCCTCTAGATGTAAGTACATTATGCAGGGGCTGAAGGACATGCTACATGATACCAGGAGGATACAGTCAGTAGAACTTAGACTGCAGCATGATTTCTTAACAGATAAGTGACATGAGAAAATTTAAAAGAAATGGAAACTTGAAAGATTAAAACAGACATAAACCCCCAAATCTGTGTGAGAACCTTGTTTGGATTCTGATTCAGAAAGATTAAAACAGACATAAACCCCCAAATCTGTGTGAGAACCTTGTTTGGATTCTGATTCAGACAAGCCATCTCTGAAAAGACATTTTTGAACAAATGGGAAAATTTGAGCTGTTCTGGATATTAATAATAGGGATTATTATTTCATTGAATGTGGAAGCATTGTGGATTATATATAAACAATTAAACACAAATACTTAAAAAAATTGTTACAGATACATACTAATTTTTACAGTTGAAAAGAAATAGCATATAGGACTTGCTTCAAATTCTCTTTTTTCCAAAAAAGGAAATTGGAAATAGATGAAACAAGAATAACAGAATGTTGATAATTGTTGAGGCTAAATACTTGGGAATTCTTGCAGATGGTACCAGGAAGTACATTTTATCCTTTCCACTCAGTTTTTGTTAGAGAGTTTTCATAATAAAAAAAAAAAATTGCAGGAGAGGACAAATGTCCCTTATACAGAATGATGACATGACATAGAACTATCTATAAAACGTTCATTAGACTGGTTAAAAAAAAATGATAGTCTGTGTCGACTAGTATTTATCAAAGAACCACCTTTAGATTCCAACTGAAGTAATAAGTATATAATGGAAATCTATAAAGCATTCGCTAATTAATTTTTCCATTATCTACTTAGCATTCAACTTATATAATTTAACATACATGCCTTGTTAAATATTTACATGTAGTGATTAATGTTTCAAGACTTAAGCTATTTATCTCTTTAAAAAGAAGCTCTTATTTTGTGTTATTTTGTGTTTGATTGTTTATATATAATCCAGGAGAAACGTGATTGTACCTGACCGTTAAATATCTTAGAAGAACAGTTATACCTTAGGATCTTTGGCACCTAAACCTCTCTGACATCTTTCTCAATATGATCATTTCTGTTATGGTTATTGTTCACATAAGACCCTTTTTAGTATTTAGGCTGAATATATAGTCTGTTTAAAAATTGATTTAGTGTTGCTTGGATTTAACAATTGTTGATATATACTAATAATTGTTCTAGTAGAATTCATGGAACTATTTCTCAGTTATTTAATAGGCCTTGTGGAAATATACATAAATACTTTAATTTTGAATACTTTAATGCTAGCTTGCAGTGTGAACACTTAATAGATTTATCATAAGTACAAAATAGAGCAGAGATAACTAGAACATATTACATATGGTGCATTGCATATAGAGATCTGTGGCAGCTTTAATCTCCATGTACTTGAGTTGATTTTTCTTTAGACTTATATTTGCAAGAAATGTGCAAAGGTGTTCTTGAGAGTGTCAAGAATAATCAAAACTGCAATAGTTACCTAAAGCTGGAACTAAATACATATGACTTTTAATGAAAGCCAAAAAATTGTTCTGGTGATATCAGTAAAGTAGAAAATAAATCTTATGTAAACTTTTAGATTAAAAATACTAACAAAACAATTCAAAATAACTTTGGTGACTTTCTTATCCCATTGTGGACTATTAATAGGAGACCAGCCATCTTGTCATTTATAGTCTTTGAAGATTTTTAATGGTTGTTCTACATGCATTGCATTATACTGAAAAGGAAAACTTCTAATTTACCTTTGTTCTCTGGTTTTAAAAATGTATCTGTATTTTACCTTATCTACAATAGACATGCTACTATTTTGCTGAGTTCTTAAATGTCTTAAATTAAGTTTGGAAAAGCAAAATTCTTAAATTATGTGAGTAATCTATTTGAGTCTAATGGGAGTCTTACTCTACTCACAGTTACAGTTTACCCATGCTTAGACTTGTTATTCCAAATTTCCAATTTGTGTAATTAGAAAAAAATTGAGTTCTTTCCTTTGTCCCTTTCATTTCTTAGTCGACGAAAGACCAGAGATTGGTGTATTCCGGTAGACTGCTTCCCGATCATCTGCAGCTAAAAGACGTTCTCAGAAAAGTAAGCTTTTTCTACCACTATATGATGCCAGATACATTCAGAGTATAAGAGGAGATGTGTTTTATTGATGTCCAACCAATTAAGTTTTTAGATACTTATTATCAGCCGTTTTGGGTAACATAATAGATAAACATGAAGTATTGTAGAAAATATATTTAGTGATAGATTCTGACTGGCATGGGTAACAGTTTTGAATGTCCATCTGATGGCTAATCTGAAATCTAAGTTTGTGTTCAGGTATTTGTTAACTTGTATAAAAAAGAAAGCACTATTGATTTATAAGTTGTGTAGGAGTAGGATGTTCAGGTAGTAGTATAGGATTTTCATCGATGATAATCTCTTCTTTGACATTTTAATGCAAGTTGGTTGGCTTAGGAGTTTAATTTCAGGACAGGAAAAAGAAGGAAGCCCAGTTGGTTCATCAGTCAAGAAGTTGAGTGCTGGGCCTCCCGGGTGCACAGCAGGTTGAGTACAGCGCTGTGAAGTTGTCCACAGACTCTGCAGTGCAGGTTTGATTCCAGGCTGACCGGGGAGATACCCACAAGGCGCGGCGGACCTCTCCTGTCTCACCCGCTGCTCCCCTCAGCAGTGCTTTTGGTTGTTCTGCCTGTTCTGCTCCCCACTCTGTCTCTGCTGAATTCACTCACCCTCCTGCTCCTCTGGCCTGTACCCCAGTTCTTGTATAAAATAAAATAAATCTTAAAAAAAAACCTGAGTGCTGGGGCTCAGATCTAAATATATTTCAATTCACATTTTTGGCAGTCAGTTTGAATGCTAGTTAATTTTAATGGTGGTAGCTTTTAGTTCATGTTCATTTGTAGAGTTTATACTTTTAGAAGCAGATGCTGCTTTTTGTTTGGGAATGTAGCAGAATTAAATACTAGTTTTTATGTAATATATAATCTTTGACTTAACTCTTAATGTTGTTCTAGATTTCCCTGATTTATATCCTCTCCTGTGTATTTATGATCACTTGTGGGGAACCTTAAAAATCTTATATTAGTGTATTTCTCTGTTAAGGTAGTTGACATTTTAGCTTTGTCAAAATGACTTTTTGTTGTCATTTTCATTTTAATCGTGTAGTTTCAGATTACCGAAGTGATTTAATAACTCCTCTTTCCCAAAAAGAGGAATTTGCAGCAGATTTTTTCTCTTTCTCTAAATAGACTTTATTATTTTATTTATTTTTTTTTGAGTAATTTTAGGTTCACAATAAAATAGAGCAGAAGTACAGAGATTTCCCATATAGCCTATGTCTTCACCCATGTGCAGCCTCCCCTGCTACCAATATTCCATACCAGCTGGGGAGTTCATTTGTTATAGTTGATGAACCTACATTGGCACATCATTGTCATCCAAAGTTTACATTAGGATGCTGTATATTCTATGGATTTTTACAAATATATAATGACATGTACCCATTTATTATAATATCTTACAGAATAGTTCCACTACCCTAAAAATCCTCTGTGTTACCCCTGTTCATTCACTCTTCCCCCACTTATAAAAATCTTTCTGGTGTGTGCTCTTTGAAATACAGATTTATCATTTTAACCCTAGAGTCTCTACATGAATATTATTTAAAGGTTTTGGCTGACAGGAATGGTTTAAGAATTAAGAATTCTTCAGTCAAAGGACTGTTGTGCCCCCTGTATAAAACATTTTGAATGCTATGTTTACATTTTGAATAGACCTTCGTACCTCCCTTTTTAGGTCAAATGCGTTCATTAGATTTACCTGTTATATTTTATAGAAATATTCTTCAAAGTGAATGAATATTATGAGTAGTGATTAATATGACCATTGAAACTAAGTTTCTAAGAATAAACATCTTATACTTAGATGCCTTTTAATGTTCTGTATTCCGAAGCTGAGGGGATAGTATAAGTCAGGAGTGTCTTCTGCCTACCTCACTAGGTATGCTTCATGTCATGCTATCTCTTGGAATGCTTCTCTCTACCATTTAGCTATTCCTTCTCTCCCCAATTACTTTTTCTACACTCCTAAAACACTTGTAGCAGCTTCAACATCTCAGTTTTGTACAAAAGATTTTTATGTATTTCTCTAATTGTACTCTAATGTGTTCTTATTTTTGAGATTTTTGAGTAGATTGAGCAATATCAATCTACTTAGGGGAGGTGCTGACCATTAGCTTGGATTCACTTCAAAATTAAGGACAATTCCATTTTTATGTAGGCAGTTGCTGAATTTTTAGTTTCTGGTAGCTTCGTTTCTCTTTTTCACACTGGGTATCTTTCTTTTTTTCCTGAACCCTTCATCATTCTTTTTTTCTGAAATGTTGTATCCTTTGTTCTTCTCTTCTTGCCTTTATTCTCTTTCCTTTCTCCATCTTATTTACTTACTTTGTCCCTAAGCATATACACTCATGAAATTACTAAGCTAAAATGCCAATCCTAATCATTACTAGAATGTTTTCTTTCAGTCATAGTTGATTTATAGAAATACATGGAGTATTTATAGTATATAGTTCAAATACATACTTTGCATTTGTGTATAAGTGTTACAGATAAAATAGTTTTGACTTAAATAAGTAAAAATATACATCACTTTGCTAAGATTTAGGCAAGTGAGAGTATGGTAAAGTTATTTGAGTTTGTCACAGCTCAAGTAATGGGGATATTTCCACTACTCAATGTTCGTAGGATTAAACTTCATTGTCACTATTACTGACCTGATATTAAAGTGGTAGATGTTTTTATAGTGAAATAATAGATTGTGTTGCACAGCATTACAGTATTGTTTGCTATAAGACTCCCTGCTATGCAAAATAATCACTTTTTTGTTGAAATTTCAAAATAAATTCACCGTTTTAGGATTTTATTACTTATAAAATGGCTATGCTAGTAAGGAACTTCAATTTTGAATTAAGTGTTTCAGTTTGGCTACCAGCTTTTGAACTGTGTCTTCTAGTACTATCCTTTAAATGTGATCTTCTTTAATTTTAGCAAGATGAGTATCATATGGTTCACCTAGTATGTACTTCTCGGACTCCTCCCAGTTCTCCAAAATCCAGCTCCAGTAGAGAAAGCTATGAAGCATTGGCATCCAGCAACAGTTCTGTGAGTTGTTTTGGGAGGAGTAAACATTGAAGTTTTCTGATTATCCTTTTTTTGCCTCTAAAAACTAAGTGTGAAACAGAATAATTAGAGCTTGTAGATTTGAGATTGTGTTTTGAATAGCTTGAGTTGGACATTTGAACTTTGTTTATAAAGATTCCTTGCTCCTTGTTATCCCTTGAAACCTGTTCACTATGAGTTGTAATTTGCTTCTGGCAGATCAATAATAGATACAATGTTTATGAGTTTAGTTACTAAAACACTCAAAACAATTAGGATGTAGTTATGATGTAAAGTAAATCTAGGGCCAGTAAAATGTCAGAACTATTTAAGATATTTAATGTATATTTTTTCCAGGTGATTTATTTATGTAAGTTTTAAGTGTGTTAAATCTTCTTGATGCAGTTTGCTTGCTCAAGAATTCTGTTATCTAAAGTGATGGACTTGTGTATAACTTCTAAATGCAGGAGAATAAGTTACTTAACCTATTAATCTCTTTCAGAATTAGGTTTTTATTTCTTCCTCATTTTTTTAGCTGACTAAAATTGTTTTGAAATTTTTTTTTAATTGCTGGACTTTTCGACTTAGACATTTTCTTTAAGTGTTAAATAAACTCTCCTGAAGCCTTTCATGTTGTATTATCTTTTATTTCCCACATAAATCTTATTTGATACCTTTGGAGGTAAGAGAAAATGATTGGATATGTGGAACCTTCCTTTAAACTTCTGGATAGGGACCTTTTATATTGCTGAATATACATTCCTTTTTGTGAAGATGTAGCCAAAACTTTGAGGGCACAAGTGACAAAGATGACAAGTAATTGAAAGAACTTCTAGTAGATACTACTTAACTACTTTTTTAAGGAACTAGATTTTCTATTTGCTATATAAATGTTAGTTGCTATATTCAATGGTAAGTATTTTCTAGTACCAGTCATGGGAATTTAGCTTTCATTACACTGAAATAAGTTTTTGTCAGTAAACTGAAGAGCCTTTTTATATTTCATATCTTGCTTTAAAAGGCATAGAACATTGACTTTGGCAGTTGAAGTTTTGTTTATATTCTTTGGATACAGTTCTGCTACTCTAGTTTTTTTTTTTAAGAAAGGCCCCCCCTCTGACTTAATTGACTGATTGACTTAATTGACTCATGATTTCTCAGCCATGATTTCATGTTATCAGTACATATAATTCAGCTTTTTCAAGGGCTATCATGAAAATCTAAAAAGCATCAAAAATTAAGTTAAATTTGCCTTTATTTTTTGTAACTGAGAAATTTCAGTGGGATTCAAAAATATTTTAAAGATCAAATCAGAAATGAGTTACATAATAAGGTCAAAGATCATTAGTTTCAGAGACATTTATCTGTGCTGCCATATAGTAGACTTTTTTCCTAATAACTTTTAAATGAACACCATATTATGATGGTTCATTTAATGAAAAATCTTGCTAAAAAAAGAAGTCCTTCCCAGTTTATTTTACTAAGAATCAGTTTCCCTAGTAAGACTATTTGGAATCCATTTAATGTGGAGTAACATTTTAATGAAAGCTTTTGTTCATTTTGCAAAAGATCTGTGTCCTTGAGACCTTTAAGATGGCAGAATTTAGGAAGGTAACCATGCATCAGGAAGGCAATGCAAGTAAAATACAATTTTAACAAACTTGGTAGGATATTAAAATTATATTGTATTCAGTTTTTCAAAGGTGGAAAGCTGTAATTTTTTAAAAATGTAATTGTGTTTTAAATTTACATAAAATATTTGACACTTTTTAAACAGGAAAAACTTAGAATGTCTTCAAAGAAGGTTATATTATTTAAGGTTACTAAATCTGTGAGGTACTGGCATCATGAAAATTTAAAAATCTTGATTGTTATCTTTTTGATAACATTATTAAAAAAAAAAAAAGTACCATAGTATTGGTTGTGGTTTTGTAGTAGTTTTAAAACCAAAAGGAATCTTGAAAACTTGGTCAATCTTATTTTTTATAAGAAAGCTGATACTCTTAAGAGTTAAGAACCTTTAAGTTGGGCCTACCCGGTGGCGCAGCGGTTGAGCGCTGTGTTGGGAAGCTGCCCGCGGCCTTTGCAGCGCCGGTTCCATCCCAGGCTGCTCCCCGGCCACCAGAGGAGGGTCCCACATGGCGCGCAGACCTCTCCTGCCGCCCGCTGCTCCCCTCAGCAGTGTACTTCCGTCCTTCTGCCTGCTCTGCTCCCCGCTCTGGCTCTGGTGAATTTTCTCACCCTCCCGTGCTTCTGACTGTACCCAGTGCATGTATGAATAAATAATAAATCTTTAAAAAAAAAAAAAAAGAATGATGCAAAATATATATAAAAAAAAATTAAAAAAAAAAAAGAACCTTTAAGTTTATGTGTTTTGTTAATGTCAGAGATAATATCAAATTCTAGATCTTCTGATTGCTGGCGTATCCTCATTATTTTAAACCAACATTTTAAGCCAGCGTGTTCTACAGCACCTGGCACATAGTAACTGTTTAAACAATACAATAATTTATACCATTTATTGAGAACTTTTTATGTGTTAGACATGTGAAAAGTGCTTTGCTTTAATCCTCACAACTGAATATGCTATTTTTGCATACAATTACTTTACTGTTCAGTATTTCTAGTTGATAACTGTGAGGTTGGATAATAAAGCATTTTTGATTTCCTTAACTCTTTAGTATCATCAGAATTAAAGTATCTATTTTGTGCATAGGATTCAAATCAGCAAATTTCTAAAATTTAGTTATTTTAAAAAAGGGATTTAATAAATACATTTTTAGCAATGTATTTGACTTAAACCACCTTGAGAAAATAATTATATTTTTGTTTGTAGAGTTCAGATCATTCAGGATCAACAACTCCATCAACTGGTCAGGAATCCTTGTCTTTAGCTGCCAGTTCTTCCTCAGAAGGATTAAGGCAACGTACCCTTCCACAAGCACAGACTGACCCAGCACAGAGTCATCCGTTCCCATATGTAATGCAAGGGTGAGTAAAATCATGGTGACTGTGGGAAGACCGCTTTTTTTTTTTTTTTTTTAGGTATAAGTGACATGTTATATTTGTGGATCTCTTAAAAATCTGTTTCTCCTGACTTTCATGGTAGCCCCTCTGAAGCAATCCAAGTATAATTAAAGTTTATTCATAAAATTATATGTTTTGAGATTTAGAGGGTTTAGTAGAGCAGTGCACTTGAAAGATGGTAATATAGCAGCAGCATCAAGGGCAGTACTTTCCAATTTTTATTTTTATTTTTATTTTTTTATTTTTATTTTTATTTTTTTAAGGTTTATTTATTTTTTTATGCAAGAAACAGGGTACAGGCCAGAGGTGTGGGAGGGTAAGAGGATTTACCAGAGACTGAGTGGGGAACAGAACAGACAGACTGATGAAATAACACTGCTAAGGGGAGCAGTGGGCAAGACAGGAGAGGTCTGCTGCGCCATGTGGGATTCTCGCCAGCTGGCCGGAATTGAACTGGCGCCACAGAGGCTGCAGACAGCTTCACAGTGCTGTGCTTAATCGCCTGTGCCACCAGGAGAGGCCCTCAATTTTTATTTTTTTTTAAGGTTTATTTATGCATACAAGAACTGGGGTACAGGCCAGAGGTGCAGGTGTGTGTGTGTGTGAGAGGAGTTACCAGAGACAGAATGGGGAGCAAAACAGGCGGATTAACTGAAATACACTGCTGAGAGGAGCAGACGGTGAGACAAGAAGGGTCTGCTGTGCCATGTAGGTCACCTTCCTGGCTGGGAATTGAATTCATGCTGCAGTAGCTGCAGATTGCCTTATAGTGCTGAGGTTAACCCCTTGCACCACCAGGGAGGCCCTGCTTTTCTGTCTTTAATGCTCATGCTGATTACCAGATTCTGATTAGTAGGTCTAATGGGTCCTAAGAGTTTACATTTCCAGCAAGTTCTCAGGTGATGCTGATGCTTCTGCTGCATAGACCACACTTTGACTAGCAAGGATCTAGGTGACTAAAAAATTTGTTCGTAGTCTTGAGGTAGCTCTATCCAGATTAGTTTTCTGGGGAGCAAATGGGTGAATGAGGGTGCTCTTGGAAGAATATAGCAATCTTATAAGTTCCACAGCTATATCTGATCAGATAAGCTTGGTAAAACTGACATAGAGTAAAACTGTGATGTATTATGAGGACTATATTTATGTATATTAGTGCGTGTATCTAGAGTCTTTGTTAAAGGAGTTTACTTAAGTTTGCTGTGGCTACCTTATATTTACTAATTACAGCAGACCTCTTGGGTTAGGCAGTTCCTATGGGAATTACTGCCACCAGCCTCAGTACATCTTTGCCAACTCAAAGAATAGGACCTCAGAGAATTTAGATTGTACCTGGTTTATGTCTGAAACCAGAGTACTTTGCCCAGGAACTGTTATTTGTTACTTTTGAAGTAAAGGAAACATGAGTATCAGGTAGTGATAATTGTTTTACATTGCATATTAAACTGGTGTGTGGCTCTGCTCCAGGTCCAAGATGGTGAGATTGAAAATAAAGAAATGGCTAGAACCCCAGAATGGAAGTAGGTCATATAACTGAGTAGCAGCCATTGCTAATTAAGATAATTAATTGATTGCTAATTGATTGCTGATTGCTAATTAAGATAGCATGAGCATCCAGATAATTTTTTACTTACATTAATTCTTAATGTAGAAAGACAAAGGTGCGTGTATAGCAAAATATAAGAAAACTTTTGTCTCATATTTCTTGATTATAAGCTTCTCAAATTAAGTATTTAGATAAGACCTTAAAAAGCACCTGTGAAACAGCTTTTATTTTCAGGAAGTGATTGCTACAAACCAAAACTTACTAACAAAAAGCAGTGTTCTCTGGGTTTATATTATGGAGTAGTAACTTAAAATACATTATATTTTCATTTCCTGTCTTTTAGTAGAGTAAGACAGTTCAGTTCCTCTAAGTTTATATAGAGTGATTTTACTTATTTATTTTTATTCAGTGGTAGTGATGCAGAATAATAGGAATGCTATGTATATAATAAGCCTGGAAGCATACATAATGATATGTTAACAATGTTATCTCTTATAATAAGATCTTTAACTCTTTCTTATACAATGAATAGATTTTACAATAAAACAAAGCTTATGAGATTGCGAGTATTCAGAATAAGACCATAGATACCAGGAAAAGATTAATAATTTCTCTAAACTAGGCTATTGAGGAAATCAAATAAGAGAGAGAAAGGCATTTAGCTCTTAACAATATATTAAACAGATTAGAAAAATCTGATATAGTGTTTATTTTGTAAAAAGTAGCAAAATGATGAGCAACAGAATCTGAAGATATTTAAGGATGACTTGACAGAAGTGATAAAGTAAGTTCCTTACTTTGCTCCCAAAACGAACCTGTAAAATTGACCAAAGGGACAGTACACTGAGAGAGTCCTGAGATTCAGGGTAAGACTGAAGTACCCCTAGGACCTCAAAGATCAACACATATTGCACCAGAGGGGGCATGGAGGAGGGTGAAGAGAAATACCTGAAGGCTGCTATCAAGGTTGGGGGACACAGATGGCAGGGCAGCTGGTCTAGTCAGGGACCCTGGGGAGGGGAGATTGGAAGCAGTAAGAGGTACTTACACATCCTTGATTCAGGTGCAGCACATTTGGAGGAGTTGGGGTGCTCTACTCAGACTGAGGCCCTGGTAAGGAGACCAACAGAAAAGATAGCCTAGACTGTACTTCCTTTCTCCCTCCTTTTGACTGTTTTGACCTCATGAAGTGTAGTAACAGAAGACAGACTAAGTTGAAGAGCTGGGACTCCAGAGAGGAGGGATATTGGCAGTGCCCCAAATCTGAAGCAACACACCCTCCGTTCTGCCTCCTGACCAACACACACTGCCCAGCACATTCTCAACCATATCTGGACCCTTCTCTCCTCTCCCCACTCTGCCAACACATCAAATTCAAATACCGCTCAGTACCTGTGGAAGTCAGTGGAGGCAAATAAAATAAAATAAAATAACCATAATAACTCTGAGGAAAGTAAAACTATTTCAACTCTCTTAAGTTGCAGATTTAAAAAAATAGGGAAATTTAAAATAGCAAAATGGCAGACAAAAAAAAAAAACCAACAAAAACCACATGACAACTCAAGAATTCAAGAGAATATGAGATCAGAAGGAGAGGACAACTCTCAAGAATCCAGCCACAAAGACATGGAAAATTGTATCTCCCTATTAGATAGAAAGTTCAAATTGCTATAATAAAGAAACTCATAGAAGGAGCTTCGGAAAGGCAACTTAAAGTGATACAAGAAAACTCAGAAAAGCTAATCAAAGAGATTGCATAGAGCTCAGGAAATAAATTTACAATCTTAGATTTAAAGTTAAAGAATAGAATTGAGTCTTTAAGAAAAATAACAGATTTAGAATATGAAGAACTCAATAAATGAGATGAAAAGCTCTTGAGGAAGGTAAGAAAGAAGAATGGACTAAATGGAGGATCAAATCAGTGACCTTGATGATAGTAATGAACACACGACTCAGGTTGAAGAAGAGAGAGAAATAAGATGTTAAAAAAAAGAAAGAAGATGAAGCACAATGGGATCTGACTACATTAGGAAAGGTAACATAAGGATAAGTTATATCCCAGAGGATTGAGAGAAAAAGAGAGAGAGAAAAGGTATTGGAGAGCTTATTCAAAGAAATAACAGAAATTTCTCAAACCCAAGGAAGGAACTGAACATACAAGTCAGCAAAGGTTAAAAGAACAGCTCATTATCTAAATGCAATGGGGCTTACATCAAGACATCGTAGTTAAACTATCAAGAGTTCAAGACAAAGAATAGTGAAGGTTGCAAGGGAGAAAAAAGCAAGTAACTTATATAGGTACTCCCATCAGGCTTTAATCAGACTTCAGCAGAACCTCTATGGGCCAGGAAAGAATGGAATGATGTATTCAGAACACTCAAAGATTGAGGAATCTCCACCCAGCTTTCCATAGTGGTTGGACCAGTTTGCACTCCCACCAGCAGTGCAGGAGAGTTCCTTTTTCTCCACATCCTCGCCAACATTTGTTGTTGCTAGTTTTTTTAATATGTGCTGGTGTGAGATGGTATCTCATTGTAGTTTTGATTTGCATTTCCCTGATTGCAAGTGATGTTGAACATTTTTTCATATGCCTGTTGGCCATTTGCATTTCCTCTTCAGAGAAGTTTCTTTTTAGCTCTTCTACCCATTTTTTGACTGGATTGTTTTCTTTGTTTTGGTTATTTTCTCTTTTGCTGCACAGAAGCTCTTTAATTTGATGTAGTCCCAGCTGTTTATCTTTGCCTTCACTATCACTGCTTTGGGTGATGTGTCTGTAAAGATGTCTTTGATATGCAAATCACGTAGTGTTTCGCCTGTATTTCCTTCTATATATATTTTATGGTTTCAGGTCTTATGTCTAGTTCTTTAATCCATTTTGAGTTGGTTTTTGTGCATGGTGTGAGGTAGTAGTCAAGTTTCATTCTTTTATGTGTAGCGACCCAGTTTTCCCAGCACCATTTATTGAACAAACTTCCATATGATCCAGCAATTCCACTCCTAGGTATTTACCCAAAGGACACAGAAACATCAATTCCAAAGAGCACCTGCACCCCTATGTTTATAGCAGCACTATTTACAATAGCTAAGCTTTGGAAACAACCCAAGTGGTACATATACACAATGGAATATTACTCAGCAATCAAAAAAGATAAACACATGCAATTTGCAGCAACATGGATGGAGCTGGAAGGGATCATGCTCAGCGAAATAAGCCAGAAAGAAAAAGAAAAATACTGATGGTCTCACTCATAGAAGGAATCTAGAAAACCTAAATAAGGGACCAAGAAAAAGAATAACTATAAGACAGAAAAAATCAAAATCAACAAACAACTATGAACCAGAGACACACTTTGAGGGGGTGGCGGGGAAAGGAGGGATTGGGGTCAAAATAAGGGGGTTGCAATTGTATGGGGAATATAAAAATAAAATTTAAAACAACACTCAAAAATAAAAACTGCTAATCAAAAACACTATATCCTGCATGACTCTCAGATATGGGGGAGAAATAAAGGCCTTCCCAGAAAAACTCCTATTGAAGGAGTTTGCCAATACTAGACCTCCCTATATGAAATGTACAAAGGAATTCTGATCTAAGTTGAAGAAAAGA
The DNA here is from genome assembly GCF_014898055.3 of Talpa occidentalis. NCBI lineage: Eukaryota > Metazoa > Chordata > Mammalia > Eulipotyphla > Talpidae > Talpa > Talpa occidentalis. Next base: position 110,231,323 of record NW_026555331.1, on the reverse strand, counting down.
AAATCCATAAAAAATTGAGCAAGGTAAAAGAGTCAGAAAACTAAAGACAAAATGGCAGTAGCAAGCACTCACATATCAATATGACCTTTAATGTAAATGGATAGAACTTACCATTCAAAAAAGCACAGTGTGGCCCGGTGGATTAAGAAGCAAAACCTAGCTATATGCTACTTGCAAGAGACTCACTTAAGCTATAAAGACAAACATAGACTCAGAGTCAATGAATGGAAATTAGTACTCTAAGCCAATGGAAAATTTTAAAAGGCAAAAACTGCTATACTTATACCAGAGGAAATAGACTTCTAGCCAAAAAAGATTAGAAAGAGACAAAGACAATAAAATGATCAGTACAGCAGAAAGTTATATAACAGCTATCATTATATATACTCCTATTATAGCGACATTAAAATATATGAAATAAATTTTTAACAGACCTAAAGGAAGACATTGGCAGCAATGTGGTATAGCAATATAGACAGATCATCCATACAGAAAAATCACTGAGGAAATAATGGCCTTCCATGACAAATGGACAAGGTAGGCTTAATATTTATAGAACTTTCCACTTCAAGACACCAGAATATACATGGTTTCCAAATGCTCATGAACATTCTCAAGGACAGACCATATGCTGGGACATATTATGGTAAAGGATTGAATTGGATTTTAGTGGGGATTTTGATATTGTGTGTGTATATACATATGTTAATTTTCAATGATGCACACCTAAAACTTACATAATGTTATAATGCTATATTACTTGGATAAAAATGTTAAATTTAAAAAAGTAAAATTATTGATTGTGGTACTCAGAAATCTGCCAACTTAACAATATCCTGGGAACCTCACTTTGAGAAATCCTAATGTAGGTGATTATGGAAGCTCTTAAGGGACCAAAGCAGTATATGTATAGCACCACATAGACTGTTCATTTCCAGTTTCAGATTTATAAGTCTTGACCTACTGTTCCAGACTCAGACATTGTACTGTCACATTTATTTACTTTAACTTCAAAAACTCCTGATTGGTTTATAGAATACCCATTGTTTTGTACGTTCAGTCATTTTCCCTAAAATAGTGAGAACTATTATAATTGATAAAAATGAAAAGCTACTCACTGTAGCCATCTATATTGTTTGCTTTTTTTAAGAAGTAAAAATTATTTGTAGCCCCCCACTCAAAAATAATCATTATTAACATTTTTGTAATAACTTTCCACTTTTTGGAATGTACTTTTTAAAATTAGAAATATCATTCCATTCTGTCTCATAAACATTTCTGTCAATAGAAAGCATAATGTATAGCCTGGATATATATCCAGGCCAAATATAAATCCACAACATATAAAATCTGTATGGTTTTTCATCATGTGGATATACCAATTTGTTCACTCTTATTAAAAAAGGTGTATACTTGGTTTTACTGCATAATGAAGTCAGGATCTCATGGGCTTACAACAACATCTTTATTTTCTTGCTCGTGGTCTGTTAGTCATTTGGGACATTTCTGCTTCAGGCTATAGATTGAGTTCAGATCTGTTTCTTGCTTTTTATTTTCTGTGGACCATTAGCTCCCTAGGACCTGTTCTTCCCATGGCGAATGACAAGAACACAAGAGGGCAAGATAACCAGTGAGTGCATAAAAAAACCTCTACATGTTTTGCATTCCTTAACACCTCACATTTCATTGGCCAAAACAAGTCACCTGGCAATAGCATTCGGATGGGGAGGTATTGCTGAGTAACATGCTGTGTTGGTGACAACTGAATTTTCCTGGGTGGAGATGGTGAGGTAAAGCTAATTTTCAGTATTTGCTGATTTCTGTGGTGTTACATATTTTCACCATGAATGATTTCAAGATACCAAGGTTGGGTTCACAAAATTTTGAACTTGAGCTGTTAGCTTTGTAAACTGATGTGAACCAGCACAAGCCAGCTCTGTCAATGTGTGACAGTGTACACTTGTACAATCCTGTTATAGAATAATTCAAGAATTGGGGCAATCTTCTATCATAAATGTTGGGTTGTTGAATATTTTTTGCCCCACTAAACGTAAATATCACCACAATCAGTATTTTTAACTCTGCTTACATCTTAGCAGTTACTCTTTTAGATTATGTTTTGAGAAGGGGAATTTCCCAGGTCAAAATGTTCTTGAGTTTTGGAGGCTCTTAAAGACTATTTAAAAATTGCAGTTAAAAAAATACCAGATTACTCGCCCATTAACAATTGTTGTCAGCCTAATTCTCTGTGTTTATAAATATGTACTTACCAGTGTGATAAATTGGAATGTCCTTGCTTTAATTTGAGACATGAGAAAGAGCTATCCTTTTTGTTTTGTGAAATGCTTGTTTGTTGGCATGTTGATATTTAAAAAAATTCATTTGTGACAGTTCCTTACCTAGAAGGGTATTAATCATTAATGCATACTGAGCATTTAACCCAAGTCAGGCATTGTATTAAGCACTTATGTGCATAATTTCATTGAACTTTACACCAGATATGTGATGTAGGTACTATTTTCTTCCATTTAATGGATGAAGAAAAGGAGGCTTAAAGATATTATACTTTGTCTGTGTTCATAGAAGTCAGTAGCAAAAATAGGTTCAACTGCATGTCTGACTTGAAGTTAACAGTCCTGTTGACTATTGCCTTTTGTTTTAATGTGTTTTTTCCCTAAGTGTCATTTGTATTTTGATCTCATTTATAATGGTGGTTCTTTCTCATCTAGTCAGATCTCCTGGTCAGATTGTATGTATTGGTGACTGAATAAACAAATATGTGTAGTGACCTTGTGACTTTACTCAATAAAGTTTACTTTAGAATTTGCTGTACACTAAGCACTATAGACAGAAAAATGAACTATGTATTTGCCCTTGCTAGAGTAGGTCAAATAGGAAAGTTACTGTCTACTGATGTGCTATCATGTTCTTAAACAAAGTGCTGTGGGAGCCTGGAGGAGGGAGTGACTATCTCTGCTTAGAGGAATGGGGAGTGCTTCATAGGGATAACATTTGAGGTAACTTTATGAGAAGATCAGCAGAGAGAGCAAAGCAAGTGCTGAGTCTTCAAAAGTCATATTCTGGGAACAAAATGGAGATTCCATGTAGTCCCTGCATGGTTGTATAGACTAGTGGGGAAAGGAAGAATTGCTTAGAATAATTTGCTCCTTATTGTTGAAGTTTCCAGTTACTTTTATCTCCTTTTTAATTCTTAACCTTAAAACATACTAATGAATGTGTTTTGGAAGAAACCCTCCCAACAAGTATATATTTGTGAATATACTGTTTTTCAAATTCTTTGCTTTTGCCATAATCTATTATATCTACCATTTCATGTGTCCCCATGAATTTCCTTTGCTCCCCTTTTCTATGCCTAGTTTTATTTTATAGTATAGACTATATGAAAAGGAAAAAAAAAAACTGTCAGAACTTGTGCCATCCAAAGATTTACTCCCACACATACATATAGCAGCAATTTCCTTAATGTACCTTCCCAAGACCCAGAGGAAGGGATGAGGTTATCCTCTTTGTTTTCCTTGCATAAAGAATATAACTTTTTTTTAATGGATATAGACATGTGCATATTCCAAATAGTTAACATTTTCTGTGTGTTTCTATTTTTATTTGACTCTTTGCAGGAAGAGACCCTCCTAACAATTATTTTGAATTACAAAAACAATGTTTATTAAAGAATTTGAGGGGAAATGGGAAGATGGTGGCAGATGCTGGGCTTACCTCCTCCACATACAACTAGATTGAAGCAGAATAAAGCCAATAACTCCTGAAGGAAAACAGATGATTATAGCACACACTAGGTGTATTATCTGGAGGAGGGGGCCACAGTGAGCAGTGAATTAAAGAGGTAGCCCACACAGGCAGGCAAGGAAAGACCTAGCATTCCATTGGGTCCTGCAAGTAGAAGTGTAGAACTGGCAAGGCCCTTACATGGTAGCCCTCAGTAAATTCATTGAGCCTGGGCACCGGCCCTGGAAGCAGACCTGCTTCTGTAGACACCCTGCATACCTTGTCGAGCTCTGTGGAAGGTCCTGCAAGTGGACTCACTACACTAGGACTCTGCACACCCCAGCAAGCCCCAGTATGGGAACTGGATGCAATCCTACTGGCAGTAGTCCTGAGCAGAATTCAGTGAACTCCTGCACAGGACCTGGAAGCAGACCTGCTACTTTAGGCCCATGCATACCTTGTCAAAGTTCCGGGGAAGGTCCTAGAAGCAGACTAGCCACAGCAACACTCTGTAGATCCTAGCAAACCTTAGGATGGGACCTAGAAGCAGTTCTACCACTGGTAGCTCTTGGTAGGATTCAGTGATCCCAGGGACAGGACCTGGAAGCAGTCCTTGTAACTGCCAAAGGTGATAGATTAGTTTTTTTGTTTGTTTGTTTTTTGCTTTTGCTTTTATTTTTAGAATATCACTGTGAATTTATGGCTTTAATATGTTTGTATCATGTTGTGTGGAGTATCTGTCTACTGAATGGATATATTCATTCATCTTTACACTCATTGTGTACCATGTCAAAGATGGGAGCATGTTCAGTTTGTTTCCTGTGTCTACTTGATATTTTAGTAATTTTTGATAATGTCTTATACTCATAAATGATAAGATATCTGAGGCTCATCTTGATTCCATTCCCAGGAAACTCAAATGAGAAATAGTACTTACAATAAAAAAATTTTGTGGTTCTTTAGGATTTATCCTGTTAGAGATGTAAAGATAAAATGCCATGTTTTGAATTCAGTGGGGGTAATTCTTCTCTGTGTGATTATATCATCAAACTTGATACAATTTCATTTTTTTGTTTCTTTAAATTTTTTAATGTCTGTTTTTTTCTTTTTGATTTAGCTTTTTTCTTAATTATATAAAACAGTTCTATGGTTCCAGTCTCAAATCAGAGGCCTACTTTCATTTTTTATTCCCCTCTTCAGTTCTCTCCCTCCACACAATAGGTAACTACTTTTATTATTTTTTTGGTTTATCTGTCCACTGTTTCTTTGTGAAAATTTAAGGAAGTGTTTGTGTATATACATGAACATTTGCTATATATTCACTTAACATATATGTATATGCACACACACATAAATATAACCTACTTGTTCTAACACAAATGGTAGCATAATATCCATATTCTTTTGTATCATGGTTTTTAACCGACTATTCAGGGAGAGGTCACTACAAAGGAATATACTGAAATCTTCATTCTTTCACCTCAGCGTAGTAATTCACCAAGTGCATAAACTGTGACATGCATTCTCCTATTGATGAATATTTAGTTGTTTCCTGCCTTTATTCTTAGAAAATGTTAATGTTTATAGCTTTGTGCATATATTGTTTCACACTTTTGCCAGTTTATTTAGGATGCATTCCTAAAGTAGAAATGGATCAAGAACATAGGTCAGAAAGTAAAATGCCTTCATAAATGTGGATTAAAAACAGGCAATTTTTTTTTTTTTTAAATGGCTTGGAGAGAACCAATGGGTAAAAGTTTAGTGAGATGAGTTCAGATCTATACTGGAGAGTCGTGGACCACAGACTATGAGTGTTGCAGAGACAAACCAACACGTTCTTTCTTTCTTTCTTTCTTTTTTTTTTCTTTAAAGTGGTAACATCTACTTACATACAGTCTCTGAAAAGCTTAATTTCTTAAACTGTTATCAATACAGACAAATTTTCTGAAACAATGTTTTGAAGATTTGACAACTTACTCTTTTTTTTTTAAAATAATAAATTTTATTTTTATATTCCCCATACAATTGCAACCCCCCCCATTCTGACCCCAATCCCTCCCCTCCCGCCCCCCACCCCCCAAAAAGTGTCTCTGGTTCATAGTTTTTTGTTGATTTTGATTTTTACTTTCTTATAGTTATTCATTTTCCTGGTCTCTTATTTAAGTTTTCTAGAGTCCTGCTATGAGTGAGACCATCCGGTATTTTTCTTTTTCTTTCTGGCTTATTTCACTGAGCATGATCCCTTCCAGCTCCATCCATGTTGCTGCAAATTGCATGTGTTTATCTTTTTTGAATGCTGAGTAATATTCCATGGTGTATATGTACCACATCTTCTTGATCCAGTCATCTATTTTTGGGCATTTGGGCTGTTTCCAAAGCTTAGCTATTGTAAACAGTGCTGCTATAAACATAGGGGTGCAGGTGTTTTTTGGAATTGATGTTTCTGTGTCCTTTGGGTAAATACCTAGGAGTGGAATTGCTGGATCATATGGAAGCTCTATGTTTAGTAGGTCCAGAAATCTCCACACAGCTCTCCATAGTGGTTGGACCAGTTTGCACTCCCACCAACAGTGCAGAAGAGTTCCTTTTTCTCCACACCCTCGCCAACATTTGTTGTTGCTAGTTTTTTTAATATGTGCCATTCTCACTGGTGTAAGATGGTATCACGTGGTAGTTTTGATTTGCATTTCCCTGATTACAAGTGATGTTGAACATTTTTTCATATGCCTGTTGGCCATTTGCATTTCCTCTTCAGAGAAGTTTCTTTTTAGCTCTTCTGCCCATTTTTTGACAGGATTATTTTCTTTGTTTTTGTTGAGTCTCATCAGCAATTTGCAGATTTTTGTGATCAGTCCTTTATCATTAGTGTTGGGTGCAAAAATGTTCTCCCAGTTGGTGGGGTTTCTCTTTGTTTTTGTTATTGTCTCTTTTGCTGTGCAGAAGCTCTTTAATTTGATGTAGTCCCAGCTAAAAACAGGCAATTTTGACATGATGGTAAGTATTATATGATAAGGTTCTCCCCCCCCCTTTTTTTTTTTTAAGTCCTGAACTATTATCTTTGTCTTTAGTTTCTCAGTGTTATTAGGAGAAAGGGGTCTGGGAGTGATTTATTTATTGTACAGAAATTGACAGAGCAAGATGTGAGATTTTGTCCATAGTTCATACTTCTTTTTTTTTTTTTTTTTAAATGTTCAACATCACTTGTAATTAAGATTTGTTTACACAAGCACTGGGTACAGTCAGAAGCGCAGGAGGGTGAGAGAATTCACCAGAGCCAGAGCAGGAAGCAGAGCAGGCAGAAGGACGAAGTACACTGCTGAGGGGAGCAGCGGGCGGCAGGAGAGGTCTGCGCGCCATGTGGGACCCTCTCCGGTGGCCGGGGAGCAGCCGGGGATCGAACCGGTACTGCAGAGGCTGCGGGCAGCTTCGCAACCCAACGATCAACAACTGCGCCACCGGGGAAGCCCCATAGTTCATACTGCTTTAAGGGAATTTTCAGAAGCCAATTTACTTGGGTATAAGTGAACGTATTTAAAGGTATTTAATTTTATAAAGTTTTTAAAAAAGGTTTGTTCCAATTTATACTTCTAGCAATGAAAGTGAGATGGTTTTTACTTCTACCCCTTGTCAGTACTGTTTTTATTTTAATTTACATTTATTTGGTGTCTTAAAGATGATTTCTTTTTCTGCAAGTTCATAGTAAAGATATTTAACTACTATTTATCAGAGAAAAATAGTAAATAGAAAATATTTTTTCTAAGTCCTGTCTCTTTAAATTTTATGTCCTTAAATAAGTTGATTGCTTTTCTGTGCTTTCTTCTATTGTTTATGTTAGGAAATTCCTCTCTGCACAGGTTTGGTGAATAGTCAATTATGGGGGTTTTTTGGCCCTCTGGTTTAACTTTTAAAAGTTTTTTTTAGTCCTTTTGAGACTTAGTTGAATATTGGAATGAGATAAAGCTTTAAACTCTCTTCACCTTTCCACCAATCAGTTTTTCTAGTATAAAATGATAATTTCTATCCTGTTAATGATGTACACTCTAGAATATATTAAATTCTAATGTAATGTTTCATTGATAAGTTATTATGTATTTTAATAATAACCTCATAATTTATTATCAAATAAATCCTTTGTTTCTTATTTTCTGGGGAATGGAGTGAATTACATCTTGACTGAAGAATAATTATCACAATTGAAAGGTGTAGTATGGCAGCTTTGGCCTGGAGTATATCTTAGTAATTATAGTGTCAAGTAGTTCTTATCTTATTGGAGAGGAAGCTTAGAAACATTTAGGAAAGTTAATTATATTTTTGACAACATATTTTCAGTAATCGACTGATATTCTCTGCTGCAGGAGAGTGAGGTGGGAAGGTTTAGTAATTTTTTCCAAGTGATTTATTAGTGGCCTTTTCTTCCCTTGAACTTTCAAAAGAATGGCAAGGTCCAGCCTCTCCATTTTGCAGTTGAAACAATGGACTTTTGTGAGATATATTTTGTCTTAGTGATAGAGATTGGTGGAACTCTACTTTCAGAGTAATGGGTTTTTCCTTAGTTGGAAATACTAAAACAGTTTAAAGTATATATCTAGATACAGACTCATCGTGTTGTCAATGCTATATTCAGGTATCAGATTTGCTTAAAGTACAAGCAAACAACTCTATAAGGAAACTTCTGTTATTACTCCCATTTTAGAGATCAAGACACTGAGACAGAGAAGTTATGTGTGAACTTTCACGAGCTTTGCTAAATTCATAGACGTTTATCCTATTTTAACAGTGTATGTTCTGCTAATCTTGGTTCTTTAGAAAATTTTTTATAGATTTTTTATGTACATTTTTTATTTGCAGGTTGTGGTTGCTGTATTTTAAATAATATTTTATTACTATGTACAATATCATCTGGCTAGTTTCTCCATTCCTCAGATAGTTTATCACAAAACTTATTTTAGGGCTTTGATTCATAAAGAAGAATATTAAAAATGATTTTTTTTTTACTTTTTATGCAGAAATGAGAAGATGATAAATGTTAAGGCTTACCCCACATTTTGTGAATAATTTGCTTTATATTCCCATTAAAACTGCTTGAAGTGTTAGTTATTCTGTATTCTTGAGGTCAGGAAATATCTTATATAAGGCATAATGTCTATTTGAAGAATATTGATAGTATTTTTCTTTTCAGTAAGACTTGATTTATCAATGGATGCTTCTGGTTCAGAAATTAAAATTTAAAGAAATGCTTTCAACTTCTAGAACATTGAAAGACTTTATCTCTTTATTGCAGAAATGTAGACAACCAGCTTCCTGGGCAAGCTTTTCCTCCTGGATTCCCTATGTATCCTGCTTTCAGCCCACTGCAGATGCTGTGGTGGCAACAGATGTATGCTCATCAGTATTATATGCAATAGTGAGTTAATTTGAATTCATGTTTTTTCTCACTGTGTTATTTGCTTTACTTGCTTTTTCATCCTAAGTAAGTTGATTTTGGATTTCACTTACTGATGCATTTTATTGATCATTTAAAATTGTGAAAAGGCATTTGCAAACATCTCAGTAGTTATTTTATTTTAAATTATTTGACTAAAAGAAAATGAACTGACAACCAGTTCACGTCAACTAACCTTTTCTTGGCTTCTTCCTCATTCCCTTATAGTTAGCAGTATTCAGATGGTTTCTGTAGTATAGGATCTTATTTATTTGAAAGGAAAAAACTTAGGAAAGTTTCACTGGAAGGGGGTAAATCTACAAAAAGAAATAGGAAGTAGAATGAAAAAGGGAATAGATAAAAATATCTGTGGGACTCACATATTGATGTAGGATTCAGTTGTGGTAAATAATGCTATTTGGACTGTCAGTATTTTATAAGTCTTGCTTCTGATCAGCATAGAACATAGGACCCAGTACAGTTTCTCAGCCTTCACTCCTCTGGACTTCTTATGTATTCATTTAATATTTCTAGTTTCTCTTCAGTATTCTCCTCTATTTCTGTGAATCTGTTATCTTCTTCATTCTTTTTATCTTTCTGATAACACATTTTGTGTTTTTGATAACCCATCTTCCTCTCTTCTTCTAAACGGAAACATTCCTTGTTCAGTTTGACAGATGTTTCTGTATTTACTATGTGCCTCATGGCAATCATTCTGGTAGGAAAAACAGCATTCAGTGCTGGCCTGGTCCTTTTGGATTTCTGTCTTCTATGATCTTAGTTGTTTGCATTCTGTGAATGGATACTAATTCCTCCCGCCTGTGCTTTGTCCTGTACCACCACTTAATAATTGTTGGAAGATTTCCATAGGAAATTAGTCTTTCACCTGAATTCAGTATGTTTAAAATTTGACCCCACTGTCCTCTTAAGTCTGTCCTCCTTGACTTCTTGAGAGTGATGCTGTCTCTTTTTAATAATCCTGTAAGCTCTTAACCTTAATCAGCTTTGATTTTGTCTTCTCTTATCCCTGAATCCAGCAACTTACCAAGATGAATTAATAAGTTGTTTCTGTCCTCTCCAACAGCTTACTTCTAATATTGTGCCCAGATCTTTTCTCATTTTAGACCCATTTTACTGCAATTGCTCTTTGTCCTTTTAGGCTCTTCGCATGTTTTTATCATACCACTGCCAGGTTAACTTCCTTAATACATAATTGAGTCAGTCATTGCCCATCTCCCAAAATAGCTCATGACCCTCTTGTCTGCTGTGAAGTCTGTACACTTATCCTTCATCCAGGCCTTCCCCCATAAAACTAACCTGCTTTATGAACCACATGTGCCAGTGCTCTATTGCATAACACCTTGGTTTCAGGCAGACTGTATCTTGCCTGTTGCCATGGTACTAGCTATCATTAACATGACTGTTTTATGCTCTGTACTCCACTGGATGCTTTCTCATTTATAAGCCACATAAAAACTGTATAATTGGGGCTTATTGGTTTCTTGCTACTATATGTAAGTATATCATTTAACTTCTGAACCTTTAATATAAATCTGATTATCCCTGAGGCAGGCAATGTTTTAGAAACTAAAAAGCCATATGCGGAGACAAGGTGTTAGCATTTTTGCTTATAGAGAATGCCTTAGAAATTCTATTTCATTTTGCTCTTTGCTTCTGCTTTTCAAACTTTTTGTTGTAGAAAACTTTCAGCATATAAAAAGGTAGAAAATAAATAGTAAAATGAATACCTATGTAGTTGTCGCTAAGCTTCATGTTTATCAATTCATGTCAGTCTTGTGCTATAACTTCCTCTCTACGCTGGATAATATTAAGCAAATCCCTGATATATTGTTATTTTACTGGGAGCCTTTTATAGGAAAATTTATTCTGACTTAAGCAACCAAATAAGCAAACATCAGAACCACACTTCTTAAAAATGTTCCAGTTGGAATTCCTGAAAATCAAGATTGGGTTGAGGGCTTGTTATCTGGGATCTAGATAATATTTTAATATATTAATGCAGATCATTTATCACTGACTATAAGGATAGGGTAATAATGTAATTTTAAACAAATCTATTAAAACATGAGTCTGGGGGAGAGGTGGTGAGTGGGGGGGTATAATAAAAGGGACAACGAAGTAAAAAGATTTGGAGAAAGGTTTGGTTATAAGTAATTTTGTGAGAGAAAGATAATGATTACTATGGCTGTTTTTATCTCTTCCACCTCTCCCTTCCACCTTAGAATACCAGGCTAAGAGAACATACTTGCCCGAGCTGTTCCTGCCATCAGTCTTGGCAACTTTTCCACTGGGATTTGTGTTTATCTATGAGAAGTGGTGCAGATGTTGTGATATTCCATATTAGGCTTATGAAAAATACTTATGGCTCCCTAGGAAATTTTGGAAATATAGTATGACAAAGTTTTTTTTTTTAATTTTTATTTTGGTGACCATTTCAGTCAAGCCGCAGTTTCAGCTCAGGCCACATCAAATGCCAGCCCAGCCCAGCCTGCTGCTTCACAGCCGCTACATTTGCCACATGGTCCTGGAGAAGAGCCCCCACCAGCTCCAAACCTAGTTGCCCAAGAAAATCGACCAATGAATGAGAATGTTCAAATGAATGCACAGGGTGGTCCAGTGCTAAATGAGGAAGACTTCAATCGAGACTGGCTAGACTGGATTTACACATTCTCCCGAGCTGCAATTCTCCTTAGCATTGTGTACTTTTATTCTTCTTTTAGTCGATTTATCATGGTAATGGGAGCCATGCTACTGGTTTATTTGTGAGTGATATTCATTAACATTTTGTAAATTTCTTTTAATTACTTTCTAAAACTGTTAGCATAGACTCTGGGATATAGTAGCTAGTCTGTCGTGAATGTTGAGTGAAGAAATATGAATGTTGAGCTTTAGCTATCTTGCACCAAGAGCAAAGCAGGTTATGTTGAGTAAGAATGCTTATCAGAAATAATTGTTGGTAGCAGATTTTTCCTTTATTGTCTTTTATAGAAATTGATAATTTAATTAGACGTGTTCTGTCAATTTAGGAATTGAGAGAAATGTATGATGCACTTTTATGTAGTTTGTCCTTTTAAATTATAGTTATCAGTAGCAAGTCCTATAATTGTCAAGTTTTTCTTCATAATTAGACTGACTTTCCCTGCCTCCCTTTTCCCTAAGGAATGGATATCCATTTGAATTTTATTTTGTGAAATAGCCAAAAAAAACTTTATGATTTCTAACGTATCTTGGTACCTAATGTAGAGCCAGTTAAAACTATGATAGACTTTTAAAAAAGACTTAAATTGATTTCAGTTTTGCTGTCATTCTTTGAGAGGGATGAGTTCCTGGGCCTGACTTAGGAGATTTGGTTTTTTCATTTATTTGAGTTCTAGTTGTTTTTCTCTTGTAAGACGTTAATGTTTTATAGTGTTACAGGTAAAACAAGTTGTGACTTACTTTCTTTTCTCTTTATTTTACTGAACAGACACCAAGCTGGATGGTTTCCTTTTAGGCAAGAAGGAGGTCAGCAACAGGCTCCCAATAATAATGCTGAAGTTAACAATGATGGGCAAAATGCACAAAACCTAGAACTTGAAGAAATGGTATGTTGATGGGGTTTTTGAATGCTTTAAATTTAGATGTTTCCTCAGCACTGTGTGGGATCAACATAATAAGAATCTTGTCTAATAAGTGTTTAAGGAATGGTACATGAAGAAAAATGAACATTAAAATTTGATAGTTTCATTCAGGAGTACTTAGAATGTAACATATTAGAGTTAAGTGAGAAAAACTAACATTCTTCCTCAAAAAGCCTAGAAAGAAGATTATGCACATGGTGAGAATATACAATATTAAATTGAGTTATCCTTTGGATGTGAATACTGATAAATTTGTCAAACTTTGGATTTGACAAAGATTCTAATAACTACATGTGTATCACTTCCATGTTACATACTCATTTCCCTTCTTTTTTACAGCAAAAAACTTAACTCTCCTTTTTTTGTCATGAGTTAGTGATAGCTGTACAAATCACTTAGGAGACTATTTCTTGTTTTGTTTGAAAGGAACGACTTATGGATGATGGACTTGAAGATGAAAGTGGAGAAGATGCAGGTGAAGATGCCAATGCAATTCAAAGGCCTGGATTAATGGCATCAGCTTGGTCTTTTATCACCACCTTCTTTACTTCACTGATACCAGAGGGACCTCCTCAGGTTGCCAATTAGACCTGAAAAACTGTATCAGCTACAAAGGGAGGGCCTGACTTTAGGAAAGTATTTCAAATAACAGTGCATTTTCAAAAAAATCTATTACTTTCTTTTCATCATCATGTACAGAGGTGTGTTTTTTCCTCTAAGCTTCTTATGCATATGAATATTTTAAGCACAATGGACTACTAAATGTGTGATTTTTTTTTGACATCCTAACAGAACAGAGTATAACAATTTTGATCTTCCAGGTTTTATTAATTTCAATTATGTGTATTATGTCAAGACAGACTTATTTGTGTATCTTATTTCTTTAAAGAGCTGCTTCACATATAAATGTCTGTAACTAGTAGCCCAGCCCTTCAATGTGTAATTTGAATAAATATATCTATTTTCTGGGAATTGTTCTAAAAGTTTGAAACAAATGACCTCATAGTTTTTAATAAAGAACATTATTTACCTGAAATGTGCTAGTAGCTTCTTGCCCAGCCATAAAGCAATAAAACTTCTCAGTAATTTAATTTTGACATTTGAATAAATAATGAAACTTTCTATTCCAAGGGCATATATCCCATCAATTGGAATTAGTACGTAAAAAAAAAAAAAAAGGCAGCTCTTTAATGGAATTAATAGAGATAAAATGTTTGATACAGGAAGTACTTTTATAAAATAAGAAATGCTGGAAATCATTTTCTGTAATTTTTTTTAAATAAAAGGTCAATTATGGTAAGCTGTCTTATGGAATATTTGTTTAAACTCTCTAATAATGTACACCCTCAATGACTGTGACTCAAAAGGGTTAGTGCTGTTGCACTTTATTATTTTTAGCACTAGATGGTGGTGTAACACCGTATTATTTCTACTGCCATGGCTTGCTGAGGAATTTGCTTCAGAGTCTTGGAAGTGAAGACTGTGACTTTCTCTACAGTGCCCACTGGGGCAACTGGCCTGGTGGGCATCCAGAGGCAGAAAAATGCTTGTTGGAATATTATTAATAGTAACAAAATATGGGAAACAATACAAATGTCCCCAAAAAAGGCATGGTTGGATAACTGAGGTGTATCTACTCAGTGGAATGTCATGCAGTCTGCCTAAATGATGGTTGTAACCTTAAAAATGCAAATGGTCTTTTTTTTTTTTTTTTAATAATTGACCTCTTATGCATCCATTCGTAAGAACCTGCTGCAGGATGTGTTTCTAGCAGAAAAGAGCAGGACTCCAGACATTTGTGTTAAGAGTTACAGGCAACTTTCTTTATTTTTTTATTTTTATTTTTTTATTTTTTATATCATTGTTCATTTTTAAACAATATTTGCTCCCCCCCACCAGGTGTAGTCCCCATAGAATTTCCTTCACCAATGCATCCTTTCAAAAAGCTATACTTACTATGCTCATGGACTAACAAATAATAAAGAGTAAATTTTTAAAAAGGATTCCATTACTGGCATCAGGAGGTCCTTCAGTGGAGAGGAAATCTTCAGGGTGATGATGAAGGAAGATCTCAGGATGGTGGTCACTGTATATTGACAACTGAATTCTTGTGACCCAAGGACTAAATTTCCTGGCAAGACCTAGCCAAAGCCTTTTCAGCACTTGTCTTAACTATGTGCCATTAAAGTTTCTATGCAGCTTCTCTGAGGGCTAAGAGAAGATTGCTGTGAATTTAGAAGCAAAGATGCAAAGCAACCTCTTCCTCCCTCTACAGCTATTTCTGATGACCATTCCATACATGGTCCAAAGTACAGTTCTGTTAAATGCTCTAATTTGTTGGCCCTTATGATCCAAGACTCATTCATGACCTCAATCATTGACACTCCCAGAAAGGGCTCTTGCGAATTCTCAGGGCGGCTGAGGCCAGACTGTGACTCAGACACTTTGTTATCTTCTTTTAAGAGCTGTTATTCAATAGAGTCTGTGTTATCCTTCTCTCACGGTTAGGTTTATGCTTCCTAGTCAATTTTTGTTTATAAAGAAAAGCAGTGAGGGGATTAACCAAAAGTCAAGAAGGGTAAGTTCTTGGGAATGAGCACTGTGGCAGCGGACATATGTGATGGGCAGTATTATTTGGATAAAAAGGAAGGCCACATTTGCCAACCTCTTTTATAGCAAAGTTGTGGCCAGTTGGCTGTTTTCACCAAAGAAAACAGGTCACTTCTTGAGAAAAGCAGATATGAATTTGCTATGCCTTCTCGTATTTGCAATACTTGATTAGAACAGCAATAATAACAACAACAAAAACTAACAACCATATAAAATATTAGAATTATATGATGGAAACAACCTAAAGTCTTAAGTTACTGTTGGAGGTGTCAAGCAGGGTTCCTGAGCAGGCATAGACTGATGCCAGTGAGAACAAGTGTGTGTGTGTATTAAACTAATGAGGTTATGAGATCTGTAGCCGCTACAGTATACTAAGGGAACTTCTAAAATAGTCATAATATCCTACATTGCATGATGCGTACTTGGGTTTTAATTTTATTGTTATTATTTTAATAGCACATATTTTATACCTTTTCTGTATGTATGAGATAGAAGAAATACAAGAAATTAAAGGTATGTGTGATATATTTCACAATATTTAAAGTCACCTTCTTCTGTATATTATGACCATCTATCTTAAGTTGAAAGTCCACTCAAGCTGTTATATATAGGAGTATAAATTGGAACTGTATTTTGGAAAAGCTTTCTGTAATATAGCAACAACTTAGATAATATTCTTTGAAAAAGTAGCTCTACTTCTAAGAGTTGAACATATGGATAAAATCCTAAATATTTTATGCAGAAAGATGCTCATTGCAGTATTGTTATTAGTAGTGGAAAATGAAAAGAAAAATCATGGTTTGTTAGTGTATTAATTAAGGGAATGTCATGCAGCTTTTCTAAATGATTAATATTGTAAAGAATATATTGAAATCTCAAAAATGCATATGATAGGCTAGATGAAAAAGAACAGGATAATGGATAGTAAAACGATGTAAAAAAATTCATGAAACAAAAATATATGTGCCTAATTCCTATCAAGCCTATCCTATGCCTCAGTGTTAGGCATGATGGGTGAACTTCATAGATTTTAGAATGACTTTTTCCTGTGTTTTAAAATGATTTTATATTTTCTAAGTTTTCTAAGTAGTGCAATATTTTTATTGTTTTTGTTCAGAACTACATTTTTACTGTTTAGGATCCAGAAACTACTTAAATGTTCTGAATGAAGAGATAAAAGTGCTCCCTAAGACTCCTCCTACAGTATCCATTCCATGAAATACAGATTTTAACATTTTACTAGATATTGTCCTGGATTTTTCCTATGGCTTTAAATATGTCCATTATATCTTCATCTTAAGTTTTTCTGCACATCTATATATCTGTGTCCACACAAAGACACAAGTACAAATCATTTCAAAGTAAGTGAACTCACATTGTTATATATACATTATTATATAACTTGCATTTTATTCACTTAACATGCTTTGGATTTATTTCCATGCTGGATAATTTCAGTTGTAATTTGTTATTAAATAAATCAAAAATAAAGTAAAAAAAATAATTTAGACATAATCCAATGTATGCACTTTATGTTTAGGAGGAAAAAAGCGTAAAGTTCTAGATGACATGTTTCCTCCTAGATTAGTTTTTAAAATTCAAACACAGATTTACTAAATATGATTCAATTCAGCAATACAATTTGAACAATTGAGCACAGCTGTGTGTGAGGAGTGAGGAAAGAATGAAGAGTCAGGGTCATGAAGGGGTTAGGGACAAGGTCCATTCTTGTTTAGGTGCTAGATTGTAACAGATAGAAGTGGCTAACTCTTTCTCAAAAGAATGAGAGATGACCTCTAAAGTTTCTTCCATTCTTTCATCATCTGGAAAGAAATGACAAAATTTTTCTGTTATTATAATGCTTCTTTCTTCCCAAGACTTTCCAGTCATCAGGGCTTTCTCATGAAGACAGAAGAGTCATGGATGAAGTCTGTTTCTAAGAAGGGAGTTAATAAGCATATCTCCTTTTTTCCCACTGAAAAACCAAACCACTCTCCCTTAGCATGGTAAATTCAAACCTTCACTTTCTGTTGTTTACTCTCTGTTAAGCCTCCATGTCTTAAAGCAGGAAGACATTTTGCCATTTCTCAAACATCTTTCTTGCCTTACCACTATTTTCTTTTGGAAGGCTGCCAGGGTGATGGAATTTGAGATCACAGACAGGATGGACAAAGAAAGGTACAAGAAAGAGGTAAAAATGTCCTTAATGAGCTCACGTATCTTGATGAAACCTCTAATTGAATGAGAATAGATTTTGTTGAGAAGCTTGTACATGAACAATTAATTATTCATGGCAGAGGCATCATTAGGATTTCATTTTATTTAAAGGCCTCTAAGTGATTTACGAAATTGGGTTAAGCAGGAGAAGAATTTCAAGAAAGAGACAAGGGAAAGCTTTTCATTATATTGACTTTTTCTAATATTTTCAAGATAGATATTGTGACTTGACACATAAATTACACTCCAACTGAAAATCTTCAATGATTTGCCTGGGCAGAGTATTTACATGGGTGGACCTGGGCTAGGGTATTCAGATGGAAGCAGATTGACAGAGTTTTGTAAAAACTAGGACATTTATTCCAGAAATCTATAATAATTCAATTTGAGTTTTGGTTGCATTGGGAGTGTGAGGAGTCTCCTTGAGATGACAACAACCAGTGACACTTGTACTCAATGATACTTTCCCCAGGGTTCTCTGGGAGGTGAGCACTTGCTTGTTTACAATAATTGGAAGATCAGATACTAGTAAAACCACTAGAGATCTGGAAACTTATAGTTCCTATGGCCTGTTTAGCTTCAAAACAGGTATTAGATTTTGGTATCAGATTGAGTTTTCAATATGGTATTGATTCCGAATATAGAAGGCTAGGGTAGTTTAATAGACAGCTGTTACATACTGGATCAATTTCAATGGGCAATTTTCAAGAAATGTTGGTTGACTTAATTCAAGAGTTTTTTTAAATCTATTTTGTTTGTATTTGTATTCCAAATCCCTAAGACAATGCCTGGCACACAGGAGGGGCTCATAAGTATTAGTTGTTGAGACATTTGAAGTTAATTAGTAAATCAGGGCATGTTTGTGTGGGGAACATCACATCCACCAGGGATTGCAAGTGGGGGCATAAATTGGTAAAAGGTATACTTCTTTCCTGTTTGGGAACTAAATAGGCAATAATAACTTTTGGATAGCATGCGTTAGGGTGAGCACCCTAGGGCAGCAGGGTGGAGTGGTAGTGAGGAAAATGGTGCTGACTGGAGTCAAGAAGCATTGGGTTCAAGGTTTTTGCTGGGTCCTGGGCCAACAACCACATCAATAGTAGCCACACTGCCCATATGGAAGATCTATATGTTGTGGTAGGAGAGAAAGAATCAATAAACAATGAATACAACAAATACATTCTACACCCTGGTAGAAGGTGATAAGTGCTAGAGAAACTTTCTTTTCAATAGCGGTAGGCCTGATGTGATTTTATTTATGAAAACTTACTTGACACATTTTCAGAAACCTGTTTCATGGAAAACAAGCTCTTCCAATAGCTTTATGTATTTTCAGCAATACATTCTTACAATCACTACCTGAGGGTGAATTCTTCAGAATTCACCCAGCTTCCATATGAAGGTAGCTCTAGTTTTAGTAGCCAGCTTTGCCCAGCAGCTCTCATTTAATATCATGACCAATAAAATATTTTTGTGTTTACCTCTGCCTCTGTATTACATGTAGTGGTGAGAACGCATGCTGTTTTCTTAGCTTGATATGTACCACAGTCAGAATTCTATGACACAGTTTACATGTTTTACAGCTAACTGTTTAGGTCTTGAGAATAGGCTTCCTCTCTTGAAATCAAATACTTGGCTTTCAACACTGCTTCTTTGATGTGAGGAGAGGTCTTGCACCTGAAACTGGTTTAAGGTCTGATCCTGAGTGAAACAAACACTGGAATTGAGCAAAGGGAATGTTTTTTTGGTAAGCTTAGTTTGTAACCAAATGGAGAGAATTGGTTTTCATACAAGCAGGTAACATTTGTGGGTATGGGAAGGAAGACTTTTTGTGACTGAGTTCCAAGATGGTTCCACTCTGAACTGGTTTCCTCTAGCTTATTAGTAACCTGTGGTTTTTGCCTCATAATTCCTAAGAATTATTACAGTATTCTGGCACCCCAGTGATAGTGTACAATGAAGATTTGGGCTTTTGTTTTCTTAATCATTTGTTGGGAAAAATAGAATGAGCTGAAATGCTTTTCTTCCCTTAACTCTGTGCTGTATGATCCTCCCTACCTCCCTCATCCATTGTCAAATGGAGTCTTGGCCTCCACCTCCAATTTTTGGCCGCAGAGCTGTGGGACTGTAATTAGATCGCAGGGCAGGCTGCATGAAGAGTCTTAGCAATTCTTTAATGAACTGCTGCAAATCTAACAGAGAAGGATTGCTTCAGAATATTTGGGCAGGGCCTCCCCTGGTGGCGCAGCGGTTGAGCGCTGGGCTGTGAGGCTGCCCCGCAGCCTCTGCAGCGCCGGTTTGTTCCCCGGCCACCAGCGAGGGTCCCACAAAAACAAACAAACAAACAAAAAAAAAAAACCCTACAGAATATTTGGGCAAAAGAATTCCAGTTCCTTTTATTCTGATGTCTTTTTAAAAGATTGACGTATAATTGACATGCATTATTTTAGTTTCAGGTGTACAGCATAATGATTCAATGTCTGTATGCATGATGAAATGATCATCACAATAAATCTGTTTATCATCTTGGCAACTTTAAAATTTGTAATGCTATATTATTGGTGGTTGTCTCCATGCTGTATTACATCTCTTTGAATTTCTTATTTTGTAACTGGAAATTTGTACCTGTTAATCCTCTTTACCCATTTTCTCACCCAATGTCCACCACTTCTCTGGTAACCGATAATCTGTTTTCTGTCTCTATGATTTTAGTTTATTTTTGTTTAAGACATTACAGTTCTTTATCAAAGATTTACAAATGGTGAGAATGCCATCAGTCATGGAACTCCAGAAAACTTTAAGTTAAACTTGAATTCCATCTTTAGCTTTCTTTTCTCTTGATACCTGTTTAAATATTATGCTGGCTTAATTCTTAAAATACATCGAAGAATCTGCCCACTTCTCAGCTCCACTGCTACCACCTTCACCTTAAGTCCCTATTGTCTCTCCTGAGATACTTCAGTAGCTTCTTCTCTGATTTTCCAACTTCTACTAAACCATTAGTGTTTATTACCTTACCAGCTGGTGATCCATTTAAAATATATTTGGAATGTCCCTCCTCTGCTCAGCACCCAGTCTTGACTCCATATTTCCTTCAGAGTAAAAGTCAGAGTTCCTGCAATGACCTGTCTGAATTCCTTTCCTATTGTTCTTCCTTTGGTCACTTGTCTCTAGCCAAACTGGTCTTACTGTTTCTTGATCACCTCTGCAGATTCCCATATCAGGAGTTTTATTCCAGCTCTTCCTTCTTTTTGGAACTCTCTTTCCTTAATTATCCTTTTATCTCCCTAAACCTTGGCTCACAACGCATCTCCATCAGGCCTGTGCTCACCACCCCTAAGGTCTTCTTCCATACTGCTCTATTCCCTCCCAGCCCTCATTACCATCTAGTTTATTATATATTTTACTAACCTGCTATGTTCACTGTTTCTTCTATGACTCCCCTTGCTACTGTGTAGCAGAGAATTTCATTTGTTTTACTCACTGATGAATATCACAGTCCTAGAGAGTGCCTGGTGCATAGTGGGTGCTATTTGCTCTGTAGATAAATGAATTTTTGTGCCTCCATCAATTTTCTTTGTACTGATCTAGAACCAAAGATCTTAAAATCCCAAGACAATAGCAGAGAATGGCCTGGGGTCATTAGACTTTTCTAGATATCATCTTCACTATACCTGCACATGGAGACTGGGTTGTATATCTGTTTTGGGGCATGGGACCTGAGAAAGCTTGTATCAGGCAAATTGCAGGCACATTTTCTGTTGATAGCTGGGATGACTGTCGGAATCCTGGTCACTGTCCTCAAGATCAGGAAGTTTGGATTGCAGTACAATTCTGAATGTCCTGAATGGTATCTCAGTGCAACTAAAAATATCAAAATATAGGTGAACTTCCCTTCAGAAGGGAAGAGATAGCTGGTACTGAATGTGATTCTGAGAAAGGGCCTTACGGCAGATTATGAAGTCACAGTGAGGGAGGGAGAAAGGGGAATGATCTGGAGCAATTATAAGTAGATAAGTTCCATCCACTAATCTTGGATTTGTGCACACTATGAGCAAGTAACCAGGAAAGATGCTGGTGAGAAGTGAGTAGGAGACCCCAGCCAGTAACTCAAATGCTCTTCCACATTAGATTACTGCTGCGCATTGGGCCAAGGTTTCATCTTCTAACTTCTGAGACTCTTTGTTTTGTGGAAGAAAATAAAAATAACCCAAAATAATGGTATAGTATTCATTTATTCTCTGGGAAAAATGATGTCAACTAGGTCTGTACCTTAAGCCAGGTTGATCTGCAGAAACACCATGATAGCATTTGGCAAATAGGTATGCAGTGGGTGTTTCAGCTCCATGAGCTTAATTTTTGGATCTTAAATTCCTATTTTTGTACCAGTCACACTTGCTTTAACTTGTCATTGGCTTGGTCTCAGATCATCAGCCCTGTTTTTGTGACAAAGATTTTGTGTTTGAATATCTTGTTCTAACTTTGATTCTCAGGTGGATTGAGAACTAAAACTCTGATCTTTCCCCCTCCTGATAACTCCAAATAGACTCAAACTATCTCTGGAGGATCAAATACCATTTGGATTCTGGTCACGCCACTTTAGTTATTTGACTATTTGCATTTCAATGAATGAGAACAACTTGATTCCCAACCACCATCGGTGGTCATGAAGTTTCCCTGAATGTGCTGAGAAATCTTGTTCCTTGTTTGCAGCCTGGGTCAGTCTCAAACTTACTGGAAGTTTGAAGAGTCACCCGTAGCTTGGAAGGATCATCATTTGCTTAGGAATGAAACCAGTTTTCATATCCCCTGAGGTAGGCAGAATAATGGCTTTCCAAAATCTTCCACATCCAATTCTAAGAACCTGTGAATATGTTGTGTTACATGGCCCAAAGGATTTTAAAGTAACAGAAAAAAATTAAGTTGCTAACCAACTTAAAATCAGGAAATTATTCAAGATTATTGAGGTGGGCATTCTGCAATTATAAATGCCCTTTAATGTGGGAGAGGGAGGGAGAAGAGGAAGTTAGTATCAGAGAGATTAGAAGATGGTCTGCAACTGGCTTTGAAGATGGAGGAAGAGACCATAAACCAAGGAATGTGGAAGTGGAGGTAACCTACATGTAGGAGGCCTCTTGAGGCTAGAAAGGAAGTGGATATTCTAGAGTCTCCAGAAGAACACAGTCCTGGGGACACCTTGATTTTAACCCAATGAGACCCATTTTTGTTTTATATCCTCTACAACTGCAAGATAATAAAATTTGTGTTGCTTTAAGCCACTAGTTTGTGGTAATTTCTTTTTTTTTTTAAAGATTTATTTATTTATTCATACAAGAGATGCAGGGGGTGGTTTCACCAGAGACAAAGTGGGAAGCAGAACAGGCAGACTGACCAAAATACACTGCTGAAGGGAGCAGTGGGCAAGTCAGGAGAGGTCTGCTTCATTATGTGGTTTGCTCTCTGGACAGCCAGGGATCAAACTCATGCTGCAGAGGCTGTAGACTGCTTTATAATGTGGTGCTTAACCCCAGTGCCACCAGGGAGGCCCAGTTTGTGGTAATTTCTTAAAGAGGCAATAGAGGATGCATGCCTCAACAACAAAAAAGCCCCTTTCTATTCCATAATGAATTTGTGCAAGCTGAAAAAAAAATCCATTTTTGAATATGTAAGGTTAAATTGCTTGGAAACTTGATATGCTTGAACTGCAGAATATAAATATAACTTTGTGCACATCCTTAATTAAATGCTCCAATCAAATATTTAAATATGAAAGTGCTGTTCAAAATATATGGATGTTTCAGAGACTTTTGAAATGCATTTCCTGATAAAATGCACAATCTCTCCAGAAGTGTATAAAGTGCCATTACCATAGCCCTTGAAAATACTGAGTTCCTATTTTTAAATCGTTGACAATTGTTAGATAAAAAATTGTTTGTCATGTATATAATAAATATTCATTGAGTAGTCACTCTGTGCCCAGAACTACAGTGAGCAAAGTGTTACTTTAATTTGAAAATGTCTAGTTGCTCTTTGAGGTTGAACATCTTTTCATAAATGCAGTATTACATCTTATATATCCATTTTCTTTTTATTTAGATTATAAAATTTAGGGTTTTTTTATGTTGCACTACTTTTTTTTTTTTTACTAAGGTAACACTGGTTTACAATACTGTAAATGATTCACAGGTAAAGGTTCACACTTTTTCAGATATGTTACCATACAGTATCCCCCACCAAGGCACCAATAATCACCATAGTCTGTTGGATACCACTCTGTGTTTTTCCCCTCTGGAAGCCACAACTTTACAGGGAGATCTCTAGAGTTGTTTTGGGAGAGTTTTGTCTGTTCCTTTGCTTTCTTTTTTTATATTTCACATGAGTGAAATTATCATGTATTTGTCTTCCTCCTTCTGACTTCTTTCATTTGGTATAATCCCCTCCAGTTCCATATGTGTTGTGATAAATGACAAGATGAGTAGTATTCCATTGTGTATATATACCACATCTTCTTAATTCACTGCTCTGTACTTGGCCAATTAGGTTGTTTCCATGACTTGGCTAGTGTAAACAGTGCTCCAACAAACACAGGAGTGCATCTCTCCCTTCAAATTAATGTTTTGATGTTCTTCATGTAAATACCTAGGTGTGGAATTACTGGATCATAAGAAGGATCTAATTTTAATGTTTTTAAACCCCCCCATACTATTTTTGAAAGGAGCTGGACCAGTCTACATCAATAGCGTATGAGGGTTCTTTTATCTCCACATCTTCATAAACACTTGTTTTTGGTCTATTTTTTTTTATTCATTTTTTTAAAAGATTTATTTATTTATTCATACAAGCACGGGAGGGTGAGAGAATTCACCAGAGCCAGAGTGGGGAACAGAACAGGCAGACCGAAGAAGTACACTGCTGAGGGAAACAGCGGGCGTGGCAGGAGAGGTCTGCGCGCCATGTGGGACCCTCGCCAGGCGGCCTGGGATCAAACAGGGTGCTGCAGAGGCTGCGGGAAGCTTGGCAGCTCAGCGCTCAACCGCTGCGCCACCGGGGAGGCCCTTTTTGGTCTATTTGTTACGGGTCATTCTCACAGTTGTGAGACCCTTCTCACAGGGCCATATGTAGACCAGTAAGTGTCCCTTTCAAGGAGGCAGCAGGTAAAGCAGCACACATATGGCCAGACCAGTTTCAGTTACAGCAAAAAAAGGAGGAGAACTTTTAGAGTAGGGGTGGAAATTATACAGATTTTTGTTAATGAGGGTTGATTAAGTTTGGCAGAAGAGTAGGTTAGCTGGTTAGGCCCAAGTAGGGGTCTGCAGAGCAGTATGGTGATGAGTATTTATCAGGATAGGGGGATGTGAGGCATAGTGAGATCAGTTCTGGAAGCCTCTATGGAGAAGGGGGATAATCAAATGAAAGCCTTCAATAATTTATCTGTTCAATGTGCAGGGCAAAAAGTATGCATCGTCTTCTGTAGCAGCTAGAAAGGCAACTACTTGAGTAATGGAGGAAGCTTTGGAAAAGGTCCAGGGTGGCTGGTCTTTCCTTCAGGAGCAGGTGTCAGGGCAGCTGGGAGTATGCCTTCAAACTCCTGGGGGTGGTGACAGGGGTGTGCTGTTGCAACTAAGCCTCTAGCCCAGGTAGTTGATTTCTCCCTCGAGGGTAGGGAATGACTTGCAGGAGCAGATGGCTGGACTCCACAGCAGGAAAATGAGTTGCTTTTATATATGTTGCTTTGTTCAGTTTGTTTTCTGATTTGTTTTTAACTGAACCCTATGTTGTAAGTACTTTCCTATGTTTATGTATTATTCATAATTATGTGTTAATATTGTATAATATCACATGGTATCAAGTTGTAAAGATGTGCTATTTTATTTCCTATTATTGGGTATGCATACTGTTTCCAAATCTTTGCAAATGTATGCTGCAATGAAAATTTCTATGTATTGATTATATTTCATGTGCTGAATTATTATTTAGGATAAATCTCCAGTATCATGATTATTGGATTGAAAGACATGATGGGTCATTTCCTCAATCCTTTGATTCTAGTCCTTAATATATCATATAATGCAGGATACGTTCAATTTCCTTTCATGTTCCAGACTGTTCCACTTTCATTTATCCATTTCCCAATATAGCTCCTCAATTTTCTTTCACCAATAAACATTCCTGTTTAGTGCCACATTTCCACTCACTGACACCTGTCATTCTTCCCCTTTCTCCCCCAGAATTCCACCACAAAATTTGATATATCTCTTGTATTTGCATTGAAACTACCATTAAGATAGTCATAGGAATTTTTTTTTGGAATCTAGTAGTATCAGTATAATATTACATGGAAATTTCATGTTATAGAAAAGATTTGAAAACCACAGAGACTAAGAAGGAATTTTAGGCTTAGAATTTACTAGCTAAAAATGCTTTGTGACATGAAAATGACCTTGAATGATTTTTTTTTAATATTCTCTGAGTTTCATCTGTCCAAGTGTAAAATGACTATTAATAATAGTGCTTTTATAGGGTAGAAGTATGAGATAAAGGCAACAAAGTGAAAATACCTAGTGGCACTTGTTTGGTGAGTTGTAATTCTCATTTTTATTTCTCATTTCTGCTATTTTCCCTGGATTTTGATCATTTTGGATCAAATGACTCAATGTAGATCTCAATATTATCATTGACCAAAGGCAAAGTTTCCCTAGAACACATCTGTAGCAGAACAAATTTGCCTATGCTACTTGCTTCAACAAATTAGACCACTCTAGGAAGCATCTCTGGATTTTAGCTTGTCCTAGGTGATTTTGTAGAATTTTTAAAGGAGGTGCTCTTCTGGATTGGATACTCTCAATGAGTAAAATTAAATGCATGATTAGGTGGCTTAATATTCATCTAGTGATGGAAGAAACAGTGTTGAGCTAAAGATGTAATTGCAGAAAGGCATTGTCGTGGAAACACTCATGTTAGCTGAATGAGGGACATATTTGAGTGTTTCCATGATTTTCTCAGTTTTCTTGTTTTAGTCTATTCTCAGACAATTTCAAGTAAGTGTCACTTATATCTTACTCAGTCATAATCCCAGAGTGCCTTCATCTGATGTTGGTGCTCTGTGACCTTGCTTATCGTCAATAGAAGAGCACGGACTTGCTATTTGTGTTAGCTGATGGCTTTCAGAGATTTGTTTTTCTTTAATTCTTGCTTGTGGTCAAGGCAGATACAGTTAGGCCATAGGACATTAATCTACAATGTCTAGATTATCTTCGTGATTGAGATTCTGCTTATCAGGAGGTTGTCCAGAGAACATTATCTGTACTTGGACAAGTACCTCTTGATCCAGGTTGAGTTGTTAAATGCTCTGACTTTGGCAATGGTTGGACATTTTTTGGCTTTCAATAGGATGTGCCAGTCATGTGGGATATATGCAATCATGAAAGAGAAAATTAGTCTATTATAAGCTTTAAAGTCAGGGGCCATAAAAACAGGTCCCAAAATTCAGAGGGATATTCTCTAGAGATCCAGGTCATACTTTATTCTTTTAGTTCAATTACTGAACATTTCATCTTTCCATCTGTACTTATCTTGGAAAAACAAGGAGTGTTTAATGTAGAACAAATTCTCCCTTAGTGGGTGAACTGAACCCATTTCTCTGTGCCTTCGGTTGAGTAGTGTATACATAAAGTAAGTGGTACAGACCCATTAAATATCAGTCATTTTAACAGGAAAAAACGTTCGCTAATTTTACTCATTTTATATCTTATTCAGTGAAGGATTTGTTAATGACCCTTCATAATTATACGTAAATGTATAAATATCTCAACTATAGCTTTAAAATATAATTAACTTACTCATATATTACTGACTTTCTCAAATAAAAGCAAACTGCTTTTTTTTTTTTTTTTAAGATTTATTTATATAAGCACTGGGTACAGTCAGAAGCGCGGGAGGGCGAGAGAATTCACCAGGGCCAGAGTGGGGAACAGAACAGGCAGAATGACGAAACACACTGCTGAGGGGAGCAGCGGGCACAGAAGGAAAGGTCTGTGCACCATGTGGTACCCTCGCCAGCAGCAGGGGATTGAACTGGTGCTGCAGAGGCTGCGGGCAGCTTTCGCAGCCCAGCGCTTAACCTCTGTGCCATCGGGGAGGCCCAAAAGCAAACTGCTTTTGATGGTCTTTATTAAGAGCTCAAGAGAAAACAGCACTTGCCAGACCAGTAACAGCACATCCAGTGCTAAGGTGTGTGTTATTTCCTCCACCAATGACACTCAGTGTCTTTGGAACAGCAGCTGCAGTTAGAGTTGCCACCTGATTAGGTTTATGATCAGCCACTGTTATGTCTACTGCACTGGTCAAATCAGTGAGTTGATTGGAGGTGTTGACAGTGCAGGAATCAGCTCTGCATCTTTCAGGTTCCCTATGTCATCTCTCCAGGAATGAGGTGTTACTTTAATTTCATGGGTAGAGGCAGTACAGCTCTGTCTAGCTCCAAAATCTGTGTTCTGTCTACTGTACTCATTCTTACCAGTGAAAGATGTATATATTTGGCATGTAAAAGGAGTTTACATACTATACTGATGTCATATTAAATCACATGGTAAGAAAAGTATTCCCTTTTTAATTGTCTTTGTAAGTATGTCCATAAAATAGCGTCAGCATAGTACTAGGGGGTTTCCAACATCTCTCACCCCATCCCCTCACGCTTTCATATCTCACTTTGAAAAACCAAAGAGCAAGCTTCAAACCTGGAGTCATGCAGTCACAGTATCCTTAATAAATACATATATCACATATTAATCAATATGTTATGTATTTGAAAATAAATATTACGTATTTATTGAAATTTGTGGTTGGGAGCTTGCAGTTCCTTTTATTATTCATTTTTCCCACCATAGTTTAAAAGGACAGGCTTATTAGGAAAAGGAGAAAAAGAGAGGCACCTGCATAGTCCAGGCAGGTGGGATTGCTGCTGCTCCTGCTTTGCAAAGGGAAAGGCTTGAAAGAAGAAACACCTGCATAGTCATAGGTGGGCGAAAGAGCTCTACAGTTCCTTTTCAAATAGATTCATTTAAGTAGAAAAGGGAAATCAGTAAATTTCAAAAAGAATAATCAGTTGATTAACAAGTATGAGAGTATGGGCAGAAATTAGAGCCCAAATTGTGAATGTGGATGTGAATTACTGAAGTTTCAGAGTGCTCTCTTCAGTCATGCTTTTTTTCACTAGGCAAAAGCATTTTCCTTGAGAGAATATGTTTCATCCATAGCTCAGTGAACGAGGGTCACTAAAATATGAACTATCTGAGCATTCTTTATTTTTCCTAGATAGATAGACATTGTAGTGGCTCATAGCAAAATGTAATAAACTGAATAACTGTAGACTTTAATGTAATCTCATACAATTCTCTTTCATCCCAATTACTTTTTTGACCTTTTTAGGATATTTCTTGCTTTAAAAACATACACAATCTTTGGTTCTGAATGTCTTCTGCCTGAGCTATGCCAAGGAAATCAATAGATCAGAAAGAATTAATATCTTGCTATGTCTTTCATTTGTAATATGCTGTCCCAGGAAAGGCATTATGCATGCCTCCCAGGCATAAGGAATGTTTCCTGAGCATTGTTTGCAAAAAGCTCCTCATTTTTCATTCCTATGAATTTCAGAAGCTTAAGAAGATCATTTATTTCCTTTAAATTAATAAACAAATCCAGGGTTAATCCTATTGCTGCATCAAAAGTGTGGGAGAGTGGTTTCGTCTGACATAGATTTTATGTTAGAAAGAAACTTCTTTTGAAAGTAAATCTATAATGTGTTTCAAGGTAAATGACAATGTCAGTTATACAGTATAAATAGAAGTATCCAGAATTATATAGTCTCTAGATGGAAATTTACCATGATGTCCAGTTTCCCCAAACCACTTCCACATAAGTGAGTTTACCAAATGATTATGCTATTAATAAATTAATGCATTCATTCAAGATTAAATAACAAAACTACTGTTTATTGAATGTCTGTTATATACAAGATTCAAAGCTGTATTTGGGGTAAACAGAGCTGTGTAAAACATGCTGTTAGTTCTCAGGAGACTCTGGTTTAGTAAGGAGGAAAGCTAGCCTCTAAATCCCAGTACAGTGAGATAGGGATAAAAATAGAGAGTATTAGGTGTGATGGTGGCCCAGAGGAGGTGGTGTTTTTCTACTGGGAGGAGTCAGGGAGGTAGTCCCTCCTTCCAGGAGGAGGAGGAGAAGGGAGATGAGCATGGACATGAACACTGAGGAAGAGGTAGAAAAACTCCAAAGACAAAGGAGTGTCATCTCAAAGGAAACTGACTGAAAAGAGGAGGGGTAATTCCAAAGTATACTGAAGTATTTTCTAAAGTCATTAGTATTTTAGAAAAATCATTTTAAAATGGGGCTTCAGGCTAATGTCACATCCAAACAGAAAGTTGGAAGAGGGAATGAGAAGGTGGAAGGATAGAGCTGAGTCTGTTCTTTTTAAAAAATTTCTGTAGAAGTTCCTCCTACAGACTTTAACTGACATCATTAGCTAATCCCATCTAAGTGCAAAGGCACCCTGAGACTCAGATTAGTAGCTTTCCCTCTCAGGCCTGAAGAAGAAAAGAGAAAAGGTGGCTATGGATAGTTTGTGAAAAGTCATTGTACAAAGTTTAGCACAAAGGTCTTGTGTGTGAAGCCAAAATCATATCATTTTAGCAACAAAAATGTCTAAAGAGCTAAAGGGGGAGAAAGCATTTCCTCTAAGTTCTTCATTTCGTAAATGAGACAACTTAGGTTCAGAGAAGCAAAGGAAGCCACAGGGAGCTAGAGACAGACCTGAAATAAAAGTCAGGACTTGTGGTTTCCAGTCATAGACCTCTGTCATGTACAGAACTGATGTGCTAGACTTTCAAACGATAATTACAAAATATGTTGAAAATTTCTATAATACAATAAGAATAGAAAAAGAATAGCTGTAGGAAATTAAAACTAGAAGAAACAGAAAACTTAAGATCTAGAAGTAAATATTGATAAAGCAGCTCAGTGTATACTTGGTATCTTTCTTATTTCTGGAAAGGAGATAAAAGGTGAAAGGTCATGATTATATTGGGCAAGAATAAAACTTTCATCTTTGGAAGAACAAAGATCTAAAATGAAGTTGGTTTTTCCAAGCAGAATTCAGCCAGTCTGGGAAGTGATCACCAAATTTTTCCTCTAACTCTTCTTCAGCTCTTGAAAAGCAAAATGATATTCCTTCACAAGAAAGATATTTTTCAGCCCTGTGGAGCCTCTTTCTGACGACAGCACTCCTGCTTATCACAGTTTGTGTAAGAATTTGTCAAATGATAGCTTGCAGAGGGGAAGATAATAGATGGGGAAAAATTCCACAGACATTTTTCTTCCCTATGCAGTGAATAGGGAAGTTGTCAAATTATTGCCTCTAAGAGGCCATTGAATATCCACACTATCCTTTAAACCTGGGTTATTTTATTACAATGTATGTAAAAATTGATTTGGAAAGAAAATTACATGAAGATGTTGTATTGACTCAATAAGGAAGCAAGTGTAGAAAATTTTACCTTCCACTTTTAAACATTTGAAAATAAAACAATATTTGTAGACACATGATTATACATTTCTGTAACTTCTATCCATTGATATATATTCATGCAAATGGATATCCTGATAACCTCTGTCTGAAATGGGTCACCTTGATGGGAATCATGTATGTGGGAGGCTTATTCCTCAATTTGTCATTAGTGGTTTTTCTATCTCAGGAACGTTTCAGGTTTTCAAGTAATATTTAAGAATTTGTTCACTGTTAATCTTACAGGGTAAAGGATTCTGGGCTGGAAGTTTTTTTTTTTTTTTTTCCTTTAAGTACCTTAAATATCTCCTGCCAATCTTTTAATGCTTGCAATGTTTCTACTGAAAAATCCACTGGCAGACTGATATTCCCTTATATCTTTTTTCTCTCAATGTTCTTAGTATTCTGTCTCTATTACTGGCTTTCAACAGTTTTATAATAACTTGTCTTATTGCATGTCTGTCTGGTATTATTTTTCTTGGATGTCTTTGGACCTCTTGCATCCAAGCATCTGGTTTGTTTCCTGGATTGCGAGGGTTTTCAGCAATTATTTCTTGAAGCAAATTTTTAATGCCTTTCTCTTTCTCCTTTCCTTCTAGGAACCTGTAGTGGCAGGAATGGCCACTGAGCAGGTTTTCTGATCCAGCAGACCGGGTAAAGGAGGAGTCAGAGTCCTCAGTGATTTTTTGCGGGTCTTTTATTGGGATTTACCCGGTACACAGCAGGCAGGGGTGCTGGGGAGTCAGGAGGCTGGCAGGCCTCCCATCCCCCAGCAAGTCTTCACTCTATCTGGGCTCTCTGGTATTCTCTGCTTCTCTCTCGGCTTCTGCTACTTCTTTCTCGGCTTCTCTTTTGGCTTCTGCTGGCGTCTCCGTGATGCCGACCTTAATAGCCCAGTCTCAGCCGAGGTGAATCCATCTACCTATGTCCACACCCAGTACTCCAGGTGCCCGCCATCAGGCATGCATTCAGGACCGCAAGGATCCATCATCTATCCTGATGGCGGGAGGGCAGAAAAGCCTGACATTTTACCTTACCCTACAGAACCCAATGACAAGGATGTTTTTTCTCTTTAGTTTATCCCAAAGGCCATTTATACCATTTTCATTTTTGAAAATTCTTTTTTCTGTATGTTGTTTTACTTGTGTGTTCATTTGCAAGTTGATTAATTTTCTCTGTTGCTTCTGTTTGTCTGCTGTTGCGGCCCTTATTTGTATTTTTTTAATTTATGGTATTCCTTTTTGCTCTGTTACTTCTAATTATAGGTGCCTCATATTTTCTTTATCTTTACTCTGTGCTGTTTTATGTCCTCTATGGATTTTTTTTTTTGAGTTCCTTAAGTGTTGTTATAACTGTCACCTTGAACACCACTTCAGTCGTGTTTGGCAGTTGTAGGGTAAATGGAAGTGATCAGGTTTTTTCTGCTCTCCAACCATTAGCATCAATGATAGACACCTGAGGTCTTACACGCAGGCCTGATGGTGCACCTGGAGAGTGGTGTGCAGTGTGTGAGGGGGCGCCCCTGAGCTGGGAGACTGAGCATATAAAGATGGTGGCACGGAGGACATGGCACAACAGCAGAGAGCAGTAGAGACCAGCAGAGAGACCACGAGAGAATGCCAGAGAGCCCAGAAAGGTTAAAGATTCGCCGGGGGCTAGGAGGCCTGCCGACCCTACACCTGCCGACCCACATACCCGCCCAGCACCTCGTTGTCTCACTATAAATGGTGTAGAAAGATCATTAAAAGCCTGAAAAGCCACTGAGGGCTCCAGGACTCCTTTACCTGTCTGCCTGAATCATAGAAAACCTGCTCCTTGCCTTGCTGGCGCTACAGCAGTTCTGTTGGATTGAGACTCCACTCTTTTTTTTTCATCAGCACTTGTGAGTCGTCAGACAGATCTGTCCCCTCACTTTTAATTTTAATGGTTTGTAATAGGCTGTGGCCTGTGCATCTGTTGAAGTAATCAGAGATTGCTACCAGTGAGCGGGAAGTAGCTATAAAAGAGGACTGGGGCAGCAGGACACCAGAGAATCTCCTCCATGCGGGCAAGCGTTCTACTGAGCTGTAAGTACCAGAGTTGTGTGCTGGAGAGCCACAATGATCCCCTCCTCTAAGCCAGCGCCTCAGTCTTATTTTGTTTGTAGTCTTGTGTCTGCTTCTGCTCTGGGCTCTTTTTGAGCGCTGGGTGTAGTTCTGAGCACAGACTGTGGTTGATAGTAGGTCACAGGCAGGGAGTTGTCTTTTTTTTTACCAGCACTGAGCTTCATCCTGCAGTGATTGACCCTGTTATTAATAGGCACTTAAACTCTAGTTTCTGCAAGTGTTCATTTGTAGTTTTGATTTTAGCAACTGAGATGGGGACTGCCAGGTGTTTTGACTATCCCAGCCTCAAGCGGTGGCCTCATTTACTCATCTATAAGGAGACACGGGTGACCTGACCTGTTTCTTTCGGGTAGTTCAGGCTCCAGTTGTTTTAGATGGAAAGCCTGAGGTTCAAGCCAGTAATTCTCACTCTGCACCCCCTTCCCCACAGCTCTCCATCTTTGCACCCTCTGTCTTGGGTGTCAATTCTGAATGCCCCCTTTTCCAGTGCAGCACTGGGTCTCAATAGTGCCCCGGGTTGGCATGCCCCTGAGTCAGCGACTAGAGGGGGTTGTACACAGCAGATGCTCCTCCCTCTCAGTAGTTGTACTGCCCAGTGTCACCAAAGACAGAGATCACTTAAAGTTTTTCCTACCATGTGTCTGTTTTTCCTTCTTAGTTGTGCTGTGGTGGTTCATGTTTCCTTCAGGGCTTTTTTTTTTTTTTTTTTTTTTTTTTTGTGGGACCCTCGCTGGTGGCCGGGGATCGAACTGGCACTGCAGAGGCTGCGGGCAGCCTCGCAACCCAGCGCTCAACCACTGCGACACCAGGGGAGGCCCTCCTTCAGGGCTTTTTGATTTTGCTCTGTTGCCATCTAGTTGAGTCTATACTAGAGGGGAGTTTTGTGTCTTCACTCTGCTGCCCTCTTGCTAGACTCCCGACCAGTTGTTTTGTTCAGGGAAAAATATCCAAACAAACAAAAATCAATTTTTAGGACTTTTGACTTCATTACTTCATTCATTTAATCAATAACTACTTACAGAACACTAGGATGCATGAGGATACTGTTCTAATGCAATGCGTTTCATATTTTTTTAATGAAGAAAAATATTTTCCATTGTTGAAATGTTAAATTTATGTATGGGGAAAGTGACTCACTCTCCACATACACATCATACACAACTGAACCCATTTCACTTAATAAAACTTACACTAAGTATGTGTGAAGCACCCTGCTGTTCTATTTCTTCTTATTTGCTTTCATTTTTTTATAGTGTCATTAACAAAAAGGTGGTCAGGCCACTAAGTTTATTTTGCTACTGTGTGTGCATTGTAAATTGAATTACGCAGTTATAGGGAACACAAAAAGCTCTTCATGGGCAATAAAGCTTCAATAACAGCAGAATTTTATATTTACTGCAAGGTGATATACTTTTTGTGAAAATGGAATGAGTTATAGAGGGACGTGTACAGTAAGGAAAGAAATAGGACTTTGGAAATGCTCATGAAAAATGTGTTACAATCACAAAAACGTGTAAAAAGTGTTGAGCCATTTAATAGTGATGAGAAAAACCAGAGAATAGGGAAGATAATCTAAAGTCAAATTGAAATTGACACTGAAAAAAGAGCAGTAAATTTTGACTAATGCCTGGGGATTAGTTGCTCCACAAATTTTATTAATATGCTTGTTTTTGTTTTCAGACATGTGTATATTAGAGTCACATGTGAGCTTTGGAAAGTCCCTGGCTTCCGGCTGTACCCCAGATCAAATTCAGAATATCTGGGGTGGGGACCAGGCCACAGTATGGGTGATTCCAGTATGCACCCATGGATGAGAGCCACTGTACCAAATGAAGAAAGTTGAAGCTGTTAAGACACAGTTCTCTCCTCTGTCATCAGAAGATAAACAACATTACTGGAATGTGGGGTGTATAGTTATAGTGGAGTTCTGGAATTTGGAGAATCTTCCAAAAGAACAAATGAGG
This sequence comes from Talpa occidentalis, assembly GCF_014898055.3. Taxonomy (NCBI): domain Eukaryota; kingdom Metazoa; phylum Chordata; class Mammalia; order Eulipotyphla; family Talpidae; genus Talpa; species Talpa occidentalis. The sequence goes on along the minus strand of NW_026555331.1, from coordinate 110,196,047 downwards.
CCTTTTAAAGCACCCTTCTTAGACAACTTTTATGAAAGGGCATTATTACAGATCTGATTTTATAAAGGATCTAAGATGTGATCTACAAGTGACACTAAAAATAACCATGAGGTTTTTCTCTATGGGGATAGTATGGGCAGGGATGGAGTAATTTCCGTGTGTGGCCCAAATCTAAATGATTGGTGGTGGCTTCCTGGAACATGGTGTGAGAGAGATTCTGAAGCCAAGCTCAATTCCAGCAGAATAAATAATGGGATTGCTTATGGTGTCTGTTACAAAGTAGAGGTTTTCATTGAGGAATTTGTGCCACATTTTTCCTACGCTGGGCATCAAGGAAAAATGTTATAGTTGTAAAGGTAGAAAGGAATATGTAAGGATTCTAGTTCTACCTCTGTGGTGATTTTAAACTATGTTATAAATTCTTCGACACACTTCCTTGGAAAATAAGAGCCTATTTCTCCCTTCCCTGAATGTGGGCTTGGCTTCGTGATTTACTCCTAACAAGAGATTGTGTTTGAAGTGATGTTCTGAGTAGCCAAATGGATTAACTTCCATATGACCTTCTGTATTCTGGATCACTCATGGTGAGTGATCCAAACAGCCACAGAGAAGCCCTTGTGGGGAGGAACTGATGCCTCCCACCACCAACCTGGCCTGCCCTATTAGCCTCCTTGGAAGGAGGTCTTCCAATCCCAGTCAAGTCTTCCCATGACTGCAGCCTCTGTTGGCAGCCTGACTGAAACCTTCCAAGAACTCCTCAGTCAGAAGAACCCATCTAAGTCATTTCCCGACTCCTAACCCACAAAAACTGTGCAAGAATATACATGTTTATTGTTTTAAACTGTTAAGTTTTAAGGTAATTTATTATATAGCAATCAATACATCTACTTAATAGATTCAATAAGCTTTGGTTTCTTCAACTATAAAATGGAGATAGCAAATATCTCATAATGTTTTGAAGTTGAAATGAGTTAATAGTAACACCTATCATTTAATGATATGTTTGAATACTATTATATGACTTGCACTATAATAGCCTGTGAATTATTTCAGGGTGCAACAAGCCAAAGCTTATGGAATACAGGCTGCCCCATATAAACAATCTCCAAGCATTGTTAAAAGAAGGTATTTTCAGTGCTATATATGCTCTTTTTGCATTGTATAATGTCTGTTTTGACCAATGTGGCATTTCTTAAGTGAAGTCATGCCCCTAGAAATTAGATTTGAATGTTGTTTTCCTCATATATAGAAGTCGCTGAATTGTGTGAGTTCAAAGAAAGGAGAAGTTGAACATAAGGAGTACATGGAACCACTATGTGATATCTGGGGCTTGGGTGCAGCCTTGTTTACAGCTTTGTAATTTTGCTTTCATGAGGAATTTCATCCAAATATTATTCTTCTCCTTACTGTCTTTATTTTGGTCAAATTGCTCAACCTCTCTGAGTTCCTATGAAATGCGAATAGTATTATTTATAAAACTGTTGTGGAATATGTTGAATTTAAGTACAAACAGGTACTTAATGTTGGTACTTAGTAAGTCATTAAATCGTGGACCTCAAGTGAAGGTCAGTTCGCACAGTGTTCCTGTGAGATAGGTGCTATTACCTATTTTGCAAGGTACAAAACTGAGATCAGAAGCATCAACCCAATCACACAGCTGATTAATGGGGTAGACAGAATATGAATCAGTCTGTTTTGTTTCTAAAGGACGCATATATTATCACTGCACTTCATTACTCCTTCCATGGAATGTACATGTATGTGTACATTTTTTTTCAACCTAAATGCCCAAAAACAGATGGATCAAGAAAATGTGGTATGTATATATACACACACGGTAGAATACTACTCAGCAATCAAAAAAGACAAACTCATGTTATTTTGTAAGTATCCTTATAAAATTTTTAATAATAACCCTGTGATACAGACACTGGCTGGGTAGTATTGTGTGTTTTCACCCATCCATCCATCCATCCAACTATTCATTAACATCTTTACGGAACACATTGCCATATGCCAGGTATTGTGCCTGGTGCTATAGAGTACATAGTAAGCAAAAGCACATGGAATTCTTGCCCACAAGGAACTCACAACTTCATAGGGGAGATAGATAATTGTATGATAGATATGTGTATGTAATTTAAGTGTCTCTTTTAGAAGATGGTGAGATCTAAGTAAATAGGCAAAGAGTATTTTAAAATATGTGGAAAATATTTTTTAGATATTTGTAGTTTCTGGGTAGTTTTGGTTCCTGACCATGTCTCTGATTTTCTTATGTAGGACTTTTTCTTTTGTCCTCAGACCTTTGACCCTTTCCTTTGTTTTGACCACTAGAAATTTCTGAAGGTATCTGTTTTGAATTTTAAACAATGTTCGAAGACTTTGAACCAGTTCAAAGCAGTTACAGGGAATTAGGTACAAAAAGAAATGTGTATCTGGGCTGAATTCCATGAGTTCCTCTCCGTAGCCTGAGTTAAGAGCTGCAGACAAGACATCCAGAGCTGCTGAGAGCTTTGTAAGGTTATAGTTTGGCCACATGCTTTGGCTTCTGTGAAACAGATTTTTTTTCTCCTAGACTTTTCCCTCTGAGAATAAGGGACTAGGTCATAGGGGTTCTATGTTCATATTTCCAGTTTCTTTTCTGAGGGCTGAGCCCAGATTTCTTGTGCTGATGCAGAAATTACTTTCTGGTTACGGGAAGGTTGTGTTTCACAAACTGGGGGTCGTGGTGGTTATAAAAGAGGCAGGGGTATCATCTTGGGATGCCAGCTGGTCACTCACGTAGGGTCAAGATTTGTAAATCTAGAGACTTCAATATCTGGGCAGGGCACACTAAAAAACATTTTGTTTATATACTTTTATTGAGAGCCTGCATATCCCTTGCATAACACTGAGAACTGGGTAGAAAGCAGAATGGTACATTTGTTACCTATGAGGGAAAACATGAGTGTGTCAGGAATGAGTTCCTTTACATAATTCTGCTCTATTAGTCCACATCTCAAGAATGCAAATCTAACCTCTATTTGTTAATCTGAGGCTTCCTCCAGCCAACTCTTAGTTTTCCTACTTCCTTTGATCCTCTCCCTACTTTTGACTCTAGACCTTGACTCCTGAGGTCTCTGACCCCTAGATAGACTTGGTTTTGACCTCAGCACCTTTTCCAGGAATAATTTTGATTTTCACTTTTGAAGTAATGCAGCCCTGGGGAAGTTGAGCTTGGCCTTGAGGACTGGTTGCCAGCTTTTATTGAGGGAATCCTGTGCTGGGTGACTGGCAGTGATATCCAGATTCATGTGCTGCATAGAAAAGGGACAGTGATTTCCATCTTCTAGTAGTTGCACTGCTGGCTTTGGTTCTGTGTCATAGTGGCCATTCCTGGTAGAAGAACACCTATTAAACTCTGTTCTTGCCTTGGTCTTGCCCAAGTTATTGGGTCTGGCAGCTCTCTCCCATCTGGAGGAGCAGTTCTGGAAGGGACACTGGCCTGAACACCAGAGACTGTTATAAATTAAAGTTATATTGTTTCTTCTTCCCTCATCAAGTAATCACAAAATGGCTTTTTGGAATTAATAGGATTCTCATTTCCTATAGCCCATCAGTGAGAGAAGTTTGAAAGAGCTGGGAGTTGCCTTTACACTTGCACTCAAAGTTAGTGCTAGTACATGCATTTACCTAAGGACATGTACTAGAACGTTCATGGCAGCAACATGCTTAATAGAGAGTGATCCAAAACCCTTCAGTAGTAGAATGGACACAGAATGAAACAACCATACAATGGAATACTATACAGAAATGAGAAGGAATAAACTAAAAACTACATTTCACAATATGGACAAATATCACAACTAATGTTGAACAAAAGGAACCAGACACAAATGAATAAGTACTGTATTTTTCCTTCATACAAAGTTTGAAAATAGGCAAAACTTACCCTATAGTGCTAGAAGCTAGACTAATGATTGCTTTTGAGAGAGAAGTAACTGGAAAGGGGCCAAGGGAAAGTCTAGAATGCTGATATTGCTCTCTTTCTTGGTCTGGGTGCTGGTTGTGGTCTTTCCACAGAAAAAACTCATTATTCTGTACACTTAGGATTCAAGTTTGCTCCTTAATAAAAAGTACAAAAAACCTTTTTTTGGCATGAAGTGACAAGAGTTGGTACTACAGCTTTGGGTGTTACTGTGCCATGTGGCAATGGAATCAAACCACAGAACTGTTTACATAGAATATGAACATAAAATTGATAATGAAAGCAAGTGTCCCAACAAATTAATAAAACACCAATTTTTTGCCATAGCAATATGATTGTTTTTGGAGCAAAGAAACTTTATTTCCCTAGTATAACTCTTTTTGGCCCATTTATCAGTCCTGAATCAATTAGTGTAATGCTACTGATTACTGTGTGACCTCATCTGAGCTACAATTTCCTCAACTTCAGATGGAAATACTTATGCCTCCTTTGCAATTTGCATAGAAGATGTGAGGAGAAATCCCGCGATGCCTGCAACAAGGCTAACATTGCACTGTCACAAGCATGTCCATAATAAATAGCAGTTGCCCACCCCTCGCCTTGCTCTGTTCTTCTCCCTTTCTCTTCTCATCTTCCTCGTTTTCATTCCTCTGTTATCTCTGTAAAAACATCAGTGGGTATACAGTGTGGGTAAACTGGAAGAATACCCAGGCAATGTGGTAAGAGTGCCAGACCAGTGCCCACTATATAGTAGATGCCCAGTAATATAAGCAAGATTGGAATTTCTGCATCAAATATAAGGACTTGACTGTGTTTGGCCATGTCTCCCTTCTCTAGGCAAAGTGACCTCTCTCTGTGTCTCTCAAGTTCTTAATAAACTTAATGCTTTCTTCCAGACCTTTTTCCAAATTTCCCCTTTCACTTCAAGCCAAAAATGCCAGCACTTCTAATGTGGGGTTACAGTACAAGTTCCCACAAGGAAAACTGGGGGAGGGGGCTATAAACAGGAGTGTGTGACCAGGAGCTAGAGGAATCTGTTACTTCCTGAGTTACAGGAATGGAGGCTAGTGAAACCTTGCTGTTGCTAAAGGTGACTGTCCTCCTATGAAGCTGTAGTCTGGCACGATAGCTGGATCCTGGTTTAGATGTGTGACCTCTGAAAACTGGCTAGTTTGTTTTGATAGCAATTTCACAGGTGCAGACTAAATCTAGCAATTGAAGACTGCACGAAACCAAGCAAGCGGGGACATCTGTGTTAAGTTCTAAAGATATTGCTCATTATTTTCCAGGATGAGATGGAAAGCCCAACAGCAACCTTTTATTGTCTAAAAGTCCTACTTTTCTAATCTACCAGGGAAAAAAATAGTTACATTTTTGGACAGATGAAGAGGCATTGGAATTTGATGGTATGTCTGCTCTTTGGTCCTCTGGGAATGAAGGTAGATCCTAAATAAGTCAGCTGAGCAGAGTGTCCTGGAAACAGCAGGCATGTTATAGATGGGCAAGCTGGATTTCAGCCCCAGATCTGTTACTTGTCACCCATGTGTCTAAAGTAGACCAGTTAGCTTCTCCAAGCTTCCCCATCCTTCAGCTCTCATTAAAATGAGGGTGATGGTGATTTCTTCGTGGGGTTGCTATGAAGAGTAAAGGGGCTCAGTTCTATGGTTAATACACAACTGGGGCTAAATGTTTGTTCCTGCTCCCTAGACCTAATCTGAACTTATATTTCTTCTCCCAGACCCCATGCCAGAGTGTATTTTGGAAACAAAATCATTTACTTGACCCTCCAGAAAATATTTACTCTTTCTAAAGTCAGGCTAGCTAAGGGAGTGTTTAGCTAAATCAGGGAATTAAGTGTGTGATCCTCTTTCCTGTTCAGAGGGGCTCTGCAACTGCTCTTCTCCACTGATAACTTCTGGGTAAAATCAAACATAGCAGCTTCACCACACTCCCTGTAACCCGCTCAGAGGGCCTTGCTATTTCTGGAATGAGAGAAATGGAGATCAGAACAAGTTCCATTTCTTCAAGGCCCAGGATCTCCCCACCCCTCATCACTTGACTCTGCTCTGGTCAGGGGAGGTGTTATTAGGCCTGCACCCTCATCGAGACAAAGCCCTGGGTGTTCCTGGGCCTCTCCAGGTTCCAGTGGGGCAGTGATGGGGCTAGAAGTGGCTTCCTTCATTCCTGTGTTTTATGTTTTATGACCATCATGTTGGTGGTAACGAATAATAATCCCTTAATGCTACATTGCCTTTTAATTTTCAGAATACCTCAGGTTGCATGATTTCATGTTTGTTTCACCAAGTCCTCACAGTTCTTAGAGTTAGGACAGTATTAGCCCCATTTTAAGTTAAGGAGGCATAGTTAGAGCAGTTGAGATTCATCGCAGAAGATTCTCCCAGTGCATTTGGCATGCACTTATTCTAGTACAATGGGTAAGGACAGAGCTGGGCATCAGACAGAGTCCCACAGAACCCATTCCAACCCAACTCCACTGCTTCACCAGATTCGTTAACTTTGCTGAATCCAAGGCTCCTGGGATGGTGCCTCAACTTTTCTGGAAGGAGATCAGTGCCACACTAAAGTGCTTCTTCTTAGACATTCAAGGGCAGGAGTGTGTAGACTCAAAGGAAAGACTGAAACCAAAGCCACATGTTTATGTAATTACTCATCAACCTCTCCATCCCCACCTACTCCCCATGCTCCCCCCCAGAGGTGCCAAAACCAGCAGGAGATTTCATGGGAACTGGGAACCTGGTTGTTGACCTCACTAGACAAGATAGCAGGACAGGTTGTATCTGGGGTTCCTGTAAAATCTGCTGGAATAGGAGGATGGAGGGTTGACCTTGAACTGAGACCTCCAGGGCAGGCTCTGATACCTGCAGGCAAGACCACAGCAGGGAGTCATTTGAGGGAAGCACCTGGGACTGGCAGCTTGAGCTAAGGTGGTGGTGGTGGCTGTCTCCAAGGATGAGGAGCAAGGCCAGGAGGTAGAGTGGCAACAGATGGTAGCTGAGATTCTACTAGGTTGGGGCCAGCCTTGAGGCTTTGGAAGAAACAGACTGCTTCAGGCTGGCAGGCTCACCCTATTTCCTCTATTGTGGGGAGGGGGGCGCTCCACCAACTTAACGCTCCTGACCTTCCTGTCCCACTGCCCTAGGAAGGGGCAATGCATTAATCTGATTGGTAAGACACAGCCCAACCAAGTCTCTTTTTCTTCCCTTTCCCTGGAGAGTGAATAGGAGGAACACACTCCATTCAATTTCTCCTCATGCGCAGGCTTTGCCCCTGAAGGGGTTTTCCTGCACAGACCTGTCTTATGAGGATTGCAATTCAGTATTAGGAGCCCAGGGACCCAGGGGAATAAGCATATCCTCCAATTACAGCTTTATCAAAAATAAGGCAATATTGTACCCGTCTGAGGAAGTAACTTTTGTTTTATTTCCTGATTGGCTCATAACTCAGGAGTCACAATGTGCTGGGTACCCTCCTTATTGGAGCTGCGACAGGAAGTGGTGGGAAGAAGAGCTCTGAACAGTGGAAGTAGAAGTAGGAATCTGAGTTCAGCTTGCATACCAGGTGCTGCTGTGTGATGGGGTGACCTTGGGCAAAAATGTATATCAATTCTGTCACTAGTTCTACTCATTTGTTTCCTAACCAGACTTATTAGAGGAATCAGCAAGCACATTTCATTTCAGTGTGTGCTATCTCATGGAGCATAGGTGCCTGGGGAAGTGCTGCTCTGGAATGTGAGCCCCTTGAGAACAGGAATCTTACCCATGTTCCATGCTGGACCTAACTCAGTACCTGGAATATAATAAATGATGGACTTGCTTTTCTCTACAAATGCCCTATGGTTTCCTGCCTGTGGCTGATTCCCTTGAGTTTCTGAAGCCACCTCCTTTCTCTCACTTTCCCACCCCATGCCCTCTTTTCACATATAGTTCAAAATCCCCCTCCTCTGAGAGACTTCCTAGTGCCTCCTATGCAGGAAAAATTTCCCTTCCTCTGGACTGCTTTTGCCTCAGGTGACAGTTCAATTCTTACTGTCAAATTGCTTCCTTTTCGGTTATTTCAGGCCACTGTTCCTCTCTGCTAACTGTATACTCCTGTGGGCAGACGTCCTGTTCTACTAGGTATGCTTTAGAATCAACCTACCTCTCTCTTGTAGTGAATGGTTAGAAATATTTTTTTCTGTGAATAAAGATAACAGGATCATTATTAAGTTCTCTGTGATCAACTATATCTAAGACATACATCTCTAATGTGAGATTTCCAGAAATAATGCTGCCTAAATTTACATCAATATGTAAGAAACTTCCAACTTCACCCCAAAGCAAGCATTTCTTGTAAATGCTGCTTTAGTTGGCTTGACTTTGATGTACAGAACCTCTAAAGTTATAACAAGTTAAGCACTGGATTTAGTGCTTGGCACAGTAGAAGCCCTAGATAAATATTGTTAGCATTTTTGTTGTTGTCAATATCACCAAGCACATACTTTTGTGTATATTCTCTGGGATTTAGAAATGTTCTTTGTTGAGAGAGTTTGTAATGTGAGCCCTAGAATAACCAGTCCCCTGGGAGGAATTTGTTCATCTGTCAGCCTGGCTATTTTCTAAAATATCCTCAGGTTGAATCACGCTGTGTGGCGCTAATCCCTTCTAGGACTTAAAGCTAGGGGCGGGCTGTTAATGGGCAGTTCCAGCTGCTGTGGCCACAGGCCTGAGGCTCAGATGCTCCGTTGTTGGCCTTGCACATTGTCATGAGGAAAACTTTCTGTAATTCTGTGGGACAGTGGAGAGGATAGAACTGAATTATAAGCAAAAGCTCAGTCACCGAGCTCTTCAGTCTTGGGCAAATAATTTTTTTCTTTTTTTTTAAGGTCAGGAGATATTTTTATAAAGGGCAAATCATTCTAATTTCATTCATCTTCACTCCAGGAGCCACTGAGTTATTAGATCTCTGGCAGAATCATATTCTCATAGGGAAGTAGGAGGAGTTTGTCTTTTGCTTTGTGCTTTCTTTGGAACTCCATCTTTCTACCAGGCCCCCAGTAAGCTTTTCACATGTGCCCTTGCATATTCAAAATATATGCCACCAGGAATTTGTACTTTGCTGTGAAGTTGATTCCAAGAGGACTGCTCCCCAGATGCTCATTACTTGTAGTGATTATGTCCTCCAGAGTTGCCACAAATACCAAATTTGTGAATGTGGAATCATCCCTACCAGAGAGGGGCAGAGCATGGTCCCTGTCAACCTCTGGCTTGTCAACTGTTCAATGCATCGCTTGTTATGTGTGTTTCTGCTTAAAGACACTTTGTTTAATATTTATTTCTTACAAGTAATTAAAGGCAGTATTTATTTGTAGTAAAATAAGTAAAATTTAGTAAAATAAGATTCCAGTTATAGTAAGAGTTATTGCAAACCACGAATCTACTCTACCTAGTTTAAACAGAAAATTAATCTGTGCAAGAATGTTGAACAGCTCACAGAATCTCCAGTGGGGTCAGAAAGTCAGACTTAGGAACTAGACAGCCGAAGCAACGCCCAAACCATAATGAGCAAAGAAGCCACAAACTCAACAAAGATGCCTTTGCCATCACCTTTATCAAAATATTGAGCCCACATGGTAGCCCCTGCTTGTTCTTGCTGCTTACTTCTGAACTGGAATGTCAGAAAAGTGGTCCTGGCAAGGATTTAAAGTGACATTTACAGTGCCTGGTGAGCTTAAGGAAAAGAAGAAAACGAAAATGAACTTGTGATCCATGAGATGCTGACCTATTTTAAACAACATAGTGAATAGCATTGGTGTGAGACTGAAAGTGGTTTGCAGGTTTAAGAACCTGACAGCTGAGACTCAGGGAAATTGCCACCATTTCAGAATTGCTATTTTCACTGGTGGTAGAGCTGAGACATGGATAGGCCAGACTAGTGAAAAGTTTAGCTCAGATGATGAAGGAAAGAGGGTTAATGTTGTAATTCTCAACCTTGATAGCATTGCCATTTCAGACAGGGTAATTCTTTGTTTGGGGGACAGTCCTGTGCATTGCAAGTGGTTTGGCAGCATTCCTGACTGCAACCCACTAGATGCCATCAGCACCCATTCCTAAGTTGTGACAATCAAAAATGTCTTCAAACAAGCATTAAGTGAGAATGAGTTTAGCCTAATCACATCTGATAAAATGAGAAGTGAGAGGTACCGGTAGACATTTCCAGAAGCATAATGTCACTAGACTTATATTCTATTTAAATTTATAAATGTATGCATTTATGTATAAATTACTCTAATAGTATGAGTAGATAAACATATAGATAGATATGATATGGTTCATTGATAGGACATATTTGAAGTTTCTCAAAAAGAAGCTAAATTTAAAAGAACCACTTTGGAGAAGATAATCTGAACTAGCAGACAAATTATGTCAGGCCTTGCTGTCCCGGGCCATACTGGGGCTCTAAACCAGAATGTACACAGTTAGTACCGTCTTTGGGGTCTACCATTCAACCCACTACACCATTTTTTCATTTGAAAGGAGCAAAGAATGAGGAAATCTTACTTCTGTAGTGACACATTATAATTATAGTGTAGAGTATTAGAATTCATTTGTATTTCTACTTGCAGAGTCTATAAGACTTTTTATTCTAGTCTCTCCTATGGCTCTCCCAACAAAACTGTGAGCAGGCAGGTGTACGGTTGCCACTTTAGAGAGGGGGAAATGAGTCTGTGAGAGGTCACCTGCAGGGAGCCACTGAACACTGAGCCTGGGAGCACCAGAACCTGGTCCTGAGGCAGACTTTCTAACTTCGGCGTACACCTGCTTTCTGTTCTCCTATGGGGCCTCCCACCGACCTTGGCTTTGAAGGCAGCATACAGACCTATCTGCCCTTGCCTTCAGGTGCGAGGGCCCTGACTAAGCTGTGCTGATTCATTTGTATCATCCAACTGGTTGGCCAGTCCCCACTGTGATGGTTGCTGACATCTGCAGTATGGCAGGTGGTTGACAGTGTAGTGATTTCCAAGGACAAGCGTGAAGCAACTGGACCCTGAAGGGAAAAAAAAAACAAAACCCTATGAATTTTGATGTTTTATCATGGAACAAGTTGATTATAAAACTAGCATTTTTAAATGATGAAATGTTCTTATACAGGAATATATGTCTCTTTACTTATAGACTCTTTGTCCCTCAGTAAAGTTTTATAATTTCCTTTCTATGCTTTCAAATAATTACTTGTAGTTATTTAATAATTATTGTGACTGACTTTTTAAGCCTTATATTTTCTATTTTGATGATGCTGGTTAGATAGAAACTCTTCATTTGAATATACTTAATTGTAATAACACATTTTACTAAACTCCCATGTTCATACCAGCAGAACTTCAACTGTTTGCTTTTGTTTTGACAAATAACCTCAGTTCTTGTAAAACACACAACCATTTTATTTAAAACTGTCCAAATTCTCTATTTCTTATCTTATTGATCATGATAGATAGGAGATATTAATGTATCTCCTTGTTTTTTTATTTTATATTTATTTTTCCCATCTTTATTGGGAAATTTAAATATAACATAATGCACATTTTAGGTGTACAATATGATGGTTTGATAAATGTATATACTTTGAAATGATTCCCACAATGAAGTTAGTTAACACATTTTCTCTTTACAGAATTAAATTATTTGTGTGCGCATATGGAGAATATTTAAGATGTGCTCTCTTGGCAAATTTTAAGTTGTTAACTATAATCACTATGCTGAATAAGCTCTGAATATGCAGAACTTATATATATATAAGTTCCTATATCTTATAATTGGAAGTTTGTACCCTTCTGTTATCATCTTCCTATTTTCCCTACTCCCAAATACCTGGTAACTATCATTCTACTCTCTGTTTGCCATTTTATTTCTTAGAATCCCACATAAAAGTGAAATCATACAGTATTTGTCTTTCTCTACCTAACTTACTTCTTTGAATAATAAACTTAAGTTCTATCCATGTTATAACAAATGGCAGGATTTCTTTTTTATGGCTGAATAATATTCCAGGTGTGTGTGTGTGTGTGTGTGTGTGTGTGTGTGTGTGTGTGTGTGTGTGTGTGTGTGACATTTCCTTTCCATGATGGGCACAGGTTGTTTCCATGTCTTGGCTGTTTGCAATGAACCTGTAGATGCAGGTATCTTTTCGAGATAGTGATTTTATTTGCCTATATACCTAGAAGAAGGATTATAACATCACAGGGTAGTTCTATTGAAAATTTTTTGAGGAGCCTCCATACTATTTTTGATAGTACTTGTGCCAACTTACATTACCACCAATAATATGTAAAGGTTCCTCGCCAGCACTTACACCTCTTATGTTTTTGACAACAGCCATTCTAACATGTATGAAGTGACATCTCATAGTGGTTTTGATTTGAATTTCCCTCATGATTAATGGTGCTGGCACCTTGGACCCTCAGCTCCTTGCTTCTTAAAATTGACATTAGTGAGAATATACTTTTTCTTTTTAGAAGGAAAAGTAAATATAAGTATGGTAGGAAATACCCATAAATATTCCAGCCCCTGCCATCCTTAGTTTTTCAACTATTCACTCTATGAAGAAAATATTGACTTTCGGATATGTTTTTGGGTCTGGTTTATTAAGACTTTTACTAAAATAGGAAAGGATATTGAATTTTATGAACCACTGTGTAATGATATTTTGCCTATATTCATTGTTAAAGGAAATGCTCAATTTCAGCTATTGGTAAAATGAAGATGTAATTTTTTTTCTTCATTCAAGTTCATGAATGCCAATTTCCCTTCGCAGGCTCAGTTAAGAATCTCTGATCTAATCTTCATAACTTTTATCTCAGTCCACACGATCCTTAATATGCCTGCCCCAGAATGACTGTGTTATTGTGCAGGGCACCGAATAGCTTCCAACATTTTCTTACAGATATCATAGGAGGTCACGATCAGGGTTACTCTCTTCCCTGGCAACTTCTGGTAGCTGGCCCTTTTCCCTGGTTCATCTGCTGCGCCATGTGGGTTGCTCCCTGGCTGGCTGGGAATCGAACTCGCGCTACAGTGGCTGCGGATAGCTTCATAGGTTACGTTAATTTCTTATAGTTAGGTGTTTCTTTGTGTCTATGCAACCCAGTTTCAGCTCTATTTCTTGGTACCACAATTCCCAGGATACTCCCAAATTGTACCTATTTTTTCTTACTCTTGTGGGAATAATAGAGCATGGAGGTACACTGTGGTTGTATTTTGTAGAATATAGGCGTACTATATTCTTTGTCTTTTAATGCTTTAATAACTCTGGAAGCTGTTACTATCCTCTCCAGTTCCCAGAGGAGGAAGCTGAGGCTCAGAGGTAACTCATGTTGCTTAATTGTACAGTTAAGAGTTGCAGAGCTAGGATTCTAACAATGGTTTGTTTTTGTCAATGTGTTCCTGCACTGTTGTGTTTTCCCTACAGATTTCTCTATATAAAATAGTACAGTTTAAAATTTTTCCTTTTTTAACCTTTATGAAAGCTTTCTAATATGAAAAGAGTGAAAAGTAGTTATAACAATGACTTATTACATTCTTTGAAATAAAAACATCTGCTTACATCTTTTGAAAAGCTAACTTCCAACAAAATTCACCAAAAGGAAAGTATGGTAAAATTTACTGTCCCATGTCAGGTGACATGGAATCCAGTTACTAGGGATATAGCTGCTCCTTGAATCAAACCTGGAGGGAAGCCCAGAGCCTCAGCCTGGCACTGTTTGCAAATCCTTGTTGAATGGATGAACTGGGCCGTAGTTTCCTCCTAATTGAAGGGAGGGATAAGACCAGATTACATTTAAGACTTCTTTCTGTGCCCATGTTTTATGATTGGGACTTAATTACTTCCACAGAGCAACTCGGAAAGCATGGTACAGCTACTTGTCATCAGACAGGTGGCTCTCTATAAATGAACATTCTTTAATGGTATCCCGATCTTTTAAAAAAAAAAAACTTTATCATTATTCTTGCTTACAAAAGCAATGCATGCTCATTAGATAGCTTAGCCGTTCCGTGTATAATCTTTCAGATTATTTCCCCTGCCTATTATATAGACAACTAATATCTAGTACATATTTTCTGTCAGGTTACTTTTGATTTTAAACTTAAGATTTATCATGGACATCTTTCAGGGATAATTTCTAAATGGAAAAAGGCAGTGAAATTCTTTGGTGGATGGTGTCAGTAGCTTTCATTAAAAATAGAAAAGCTCTTCCCCTCTTTCTACCACACTCTTGAGCAGAAACCCTGTCTAGTCCCCAGAGGGAGGGGGCGTCCCCATCTCATACCTGCTACAATACCTGGTGATCCCTTGGAAATTGTGTTCCCTTTTACATTCTGGAATGTCTTCATTGGCATCTTTCAACTGCTGTTAGAGAACAAACACGCTGGGCTTTTGGCACCCCCAGGAAATGCCATGTGTGTGCCAGGGACCCCATACCTCTAAGGCTCGCACTTTCCCTCTATTTGGGAGCAGGAGATTATCTGCCCCTAGCTTTGGGGCTGTAGCTCTTCCCAGGGAAGCCCAGCCAAGTGGCCTGAATCCCCCCTCCTCCCCTCTACCCTCCACCCTTCCCTTTGGGGACTGCTTGATATGCAGCCAGCATCCACTCAACATAATGTGCCTTTACCTGCCAATGTGCTTTGAGGGATATTGTTAGCATTAAATTTGCCATTTACATTTTCATGTCTGACATAATTGAGGAATGAATGCTCTTATGAAAATTAAACTTGTGGTTCTCCGGGCTGCTGTAACCCTGTTAAAATGTAATGTGATTTTTGATGCTTCTTCTTGAGGTTTTTATTAAATAGAATATCAGGATGACTAATTTCCCGGGCCTAAATGCAGGCTGGGAAGCAGCATTATTGATAGGGCCGTGTCCAAATGGTCCTTCGTGCTCAGCCTCTAATGGCCTAATAATGCATTATACTTGAATCAGAAATACTTTGAGTTGTAGTGCTTATTGCCATTATTGAAAACACCTGGATGCTCCATTCATCAAGGTTACGTCCAAAGGGGCACATTTGTTTATTAGGCTGTCAGTAAACATCTTTATTTGGTCCAGGCTCAGCCATTTTTGGCCACATTGGAGAGAGCCATTCTGAGGATTTCTTGCGGTTTCTCCTGATTAGTTTTCTCGTTAAGAAAAAAGCAAGCTAATGAAAAGTTGGGAGTGGCTTTATAAAGAACACATTTGGCCTCATATAATCTACAGTGATGGTAGCAGAGATCAGGGAGGTGGGATCCTGTGGAGGCCCGGGTGGGTCCTTCTCTCAGCAGCAGCCTCCAGGCCACTCTGCCTCCTGGTGTCTCTCCTCCTCTCAATCCGTGCCAGCTCCCAGCTCCCACTCTCAGTGGGCGCGTTTAGGTACCTCCTAAAGACTGTCAAAAGTTCTGCTTCCCTCTTGGCCTGGAGGGTCCTCTGCCATCTCCCAGGACCTGAAAACCAACTCCTCTCTCTTCCAGTAACATTTCCCTTTCATATTCACTTCCTGACTGTGTGCCGCTCTTGGAGGAGGCCTCTGCAGCAAGCTTTGTGATTAAACAGGAAATGCTTCAGGATGCCTTATTAAAAAGCTGTGTTTCAAAAAATTTATGAAATGCAACCACCATCTCACAGCTTGAAAAGTACATTTACATCTTCATGAATTTTTGTGAAGTGAATGAACACCTGTGTAAATCCCACTGAAGCCATGACCTAAAACTCTACTCACACCCAGGAATCCTCCTCCAGAGCACCACCCAGGATATTCTGCTGCTCTAGAAGCTGCCGGCAGCCTCCCAATTTATAAAGACCCCAGGACTGGCCAGCAGATTGGTCCAGCTTTCCCTTTCAGTAGTGTCTAATACCGGATAGGGTGTCAAAGGCTTCAAAGACTGACCCCAGCGGGTGCACAATAGAAGCCATGGCCTTTCCCAACACAGATGATTACACTGATGCTTGTAAATCTAAGGGAAGATCTTAAAGACACAGTATTTTCTCCAAAATGTGGGCCTCAGAGTATTGTGCAAAATAACTTAAAGCAACCTTACTATGCATCTGAGTGAGCTGAAGGTGGCTTCACACAGATGGCAGCGCCCACTCCCAGAGTTTCTGATTCGAGTTCTGGGTGGGGCCCAGGAGTTTGTATTTTTTTTAATTAATTTTTTTTAGTTTTTACATCATTGTTCATTTTTAAACAATATATGCTTTCCCCCACACCCTCAGGTGTAGTCCCCATAGCGTTTCCTTCACCAATGCACCATCAGCACCCCACTGATTGGGAAAAAATCTTTGCACTCCATGCAACGGATAAGGAACTGATCACAAAGATATACAAAGAACTCACATGACTCAACAAATACAAAGTAGACAATCCAGTCAAGAAATGGGCAGAAGAACTTAAAAGACATTTCTCCAAAGAGGAAATGCAAATGGTCAACAGGCATATGAAAAAATGTTCAACAACCCTTTTCACCAGGGAAATGCAAATCAAAACCACATTGAGATACCCCTTTACACTAGTAAGAATGGCACTTATCAAAAAAAACAAGCAACAACAAATATTGGCGAGGATGTTGTGAAAAAGGAACTCTCCTACAGTGCTGGTGGGAGTGCAAACTGGTCCAACTACTTTGGAAAGCTGTCTGGAGGTTCCTGAGTCTACTAAAAATGGAGCTACCATATGACCCAGCAATTCCACTCCTGGGGATCTACCCAAAGGACCCAAACACATTGATTCAAAAGAATACCTGTACATCTATGTTTATTGCAGCACTATTTACAATAGGTAAAATATGGAACCAACCCAAATGCCCAAAAATAGATGACTGGATTAAGAAGATGTGGTACATATACACAATGGAATATTATTCAGCAATCACAAAAGATAAACTCATGGCATTTGCAGCAATGTGGATGGAGCTAGAAGGAATTTTATGCTCAGTGAAATAAGCCAGAAGGAAAAAGAAAAATATCGCATGCTTTCACTTATAGCAGGAATATAGGGGAACCAAATAAGACATCAGTGTAAAAAATAATAACAGTACAAAACACAAGAAAGCAAAAACAGACAATTATAAATCAGAGCCATACTGCAGGGGAGGAGGAGGGAGAGGGATCAGAGGGAGGGAGGGAGGAGCACAGGGGACAGGAGTTTGCATTTTTAACCAACTTCCTTCTGCTGCTACTGCTGGTGATGGTCCTGGACAATACTTTGATAACTATTAACATAGAGGCTGAGAGTCAGGGAAGTAAGCACCCAGAGTGTCTAAAGGAGAATGGCAAAATGAAAATATAACATTTTAAGTCTTCCGGATGTACATATCTAAAACCACATCCAAGAGAACAGAACACAGCGAATGATTTGTAAAAGAAAATACACATTTATGAGATGGAGGGCTGACAGGATTGATTGGAAATAGAGCCATCCGCAAACAAATCCATTTATTTAGGAAATATGAAAGGGAGTTCCTATGAAGTGAATTGATTATAAGGAGCTATAATCATTCATCCTGTTTCTAGCTTGTGATGGGAGAATGAAGGTTCCTGCGGAGAGGAAGCCATTTCTGCTTAATGACCCTGCTCCAGTGAAGTCAGAAAAGTCCTTTTCCTCATCCTGACCTTGTCAGCCCATAGCTTCTTAGGGTCAGAACGCCCAAAGAGAAGCTTTTCCATAAGAAACCTGAAGGCTATAAAAGGGGAAGCTCCCTCACCACACCCAGTTGCTTGTGAGGACTCCCGATATGACAAAACTAGCCACCTGGTGCTCTCACCTGGGTACACGCCGGTCACCTGAGGAGACTGACAAGGTACAGATGCCTGAGTCCTACCCCTGATCATTCTCTGATGGTGGAGGTTGATTGTTTTTAGTTCTGCAGGGGATTTCCATGTGCCTTGCGGGCTGTGAATCTTTGCTGGAGGCCCTAGTTACGATGTCTCCCTGGCTTTGTCCAGCTGCTTCCTCACTGCATTTTCCCCTGTATCTCCCATAATATTTCTTTAGGGACTGACACAAGGGTTCAGCTGATGGCTTGCTGGCAGTCTCTTGACCATAATTTAGGCTCCTGTGAATCCTCTTCCTAAAGAGGTCTTGATTTTCAGTTTCCATGTCTGTCTTTGCATTGCCCAGTTTTAGCAAGAATCCTAAGTTGGTTTAGCCAGAATCATCTCCTCCACATCTCATCAAGTCCCTCACCCTCCAACCTCCAGGTGATGTCTGGTCACCCTACTCTGCCTTCAGTCAGAATCCCACTAGATAGGTTAGTCACCCTCCTCCCTCTGACCCCTTAACCATGATGTTTTCTCTTAGTAATTTTCTACCCATTGACTTTCCATCCTGCTCCTCAAATTCTCACTTTATCTTGTTGTATTCAGAGTTGAGCCCAATCTTTCCTCCAACTGTAAAATTGTATTACAGCAATCCCTACACCTCTCTCCATGGTTCTGAAGAAAGTCTGCCTTGCTGTTTTCACATGTGTCATGAACAATGTTTTTTTAAACATTGCTCATCTATGAAATCTCTCTGCCTTGACAGTCACCCTTTTGATGTGGCATCTTCCATCTTGTTCACAGAAACATTAGTGTCCCTGAAATGCTAAGAGAAGAATTCTGAATGAGAGAGAGGAGAGGAGTAGGAAGGAGAGGGAGAAGAGAGCAAGAAAGTAAGAGGTGAGTGAGAGAATATGGGTGGGGAGGGAGGGAGCAGACTCTGAGTTCCACTAATTTTGGAGGACATTGGAGAAAATAAATGCAGAAGTTCTTTTTCTGTCGGACTTTTTATCAGAGCCTTTATTACATTAATATGCATTACCACTTTATTTTTCAGTAGAGGAAGAAGGCAAGAGGCAGGTGTACAGGTTGCAAAGCTTTCCCTGGAGTCCTGATATCATAGAGCTCACTCAAAAAGGACACCTTCTCAAAGGAGTCCTTTACTTCCAAATCAGCAATGGAAGACAGGGAACTGGTAGGTGGAGGGCAAAAAAGCAGATGTGCTGAAAAGAGACATTTGATCAATATATCAGAAGATTAAAAAATACAACCATGGACTTTTGGAGCTGGTGAGGACCAACATGTATCTTTGGTCAGAGACATCAGGATTTAAACCCTGGCTCTGTCACTTCCTGGCTGTATAACTTGCTAGAGCTTTGGTTTCTTCCTCCATAAAGTGGGATTTGTTATGCCTCAGGTAATTGCTGCTTCTGCCCAGAGTCCCATGGAGCCCCTAGAGACAGTTCCTTCAGGTTCCTATTCTGAGTCCAGTGAGGGGCTAACATACATCTGAGTGTTTGTGCCCCCTCCCAGGAGGGGCTCTGTCTCATGTGCCAGACTCACTGAACTTGTCCTTCTGGTCAACTCACACCCAGCAGTGGTTGATGATTTTAATCCCTGTTCTGCACTTTATATATTTTTTAACTAACAAAATAATCTCTACAGAGTTCCGAGGCAGTTTCTGTCTCACTTATCCTGTTGTTAAAATAGCACTTCTACCGGATACTTTCAGTTGTTTCTGGATGACTTCTCATCAGATCTGATTAGATTGTCATTTGTTTTATCTAATAATGTGGCTGAGGACTCTCATGAGGAGCAAATGTGTCACAGTCAGCTTGCCTTTGCTGGTTGCTGTGCTTGCACTATTATTATTATCATCTGCAAACTGCCATTTCTTGGCAGGACTCTCTTAACATTACTTGTCTGTTTCCTGAGGGCTAGTTTGGTTAAATCTGAACACCAGAGGAATACATCGATGCAACTGAGCATACGTACACTGAGACATGGCATGATGTGGAGAAAGCAAGAGAAAGACGGAGGAGTACTCTGCCCTGGATCCCTTCTTCCTCTGGGAACCCTGGGGTGACATGTGTGTCTCACACCAGCCTCACCTGTGGGCTCAGTAAGGGGCCAGTATTAGCTTGTTCATTTTGATGAACAATAAGTATAAAGAGAATCTAGTATTTTCTTCCCCACCTCAATGGATCATCTTCTATACATTTGTCAGGCATATAATACTCTGGAGATCATTGTGTGAAGCAAAAAGTCCTCAAAATAAGGTTTTTTTCTCCTTGAATCTCTCTCTCTCTCTCTCTCTCTCTCTCTCACACACACACACACACACACACACACACACCCTAAAAACATTACAGTATTAGTGCATATGCACAGAAGTAAACATTAAATATGTCCTAATCTCATAAGCAAGTAAAATCACATATATTGATTTACATTTGGCTAGACTTTATGTTAAAGTGATCTATGTGTATGATTTTTTTTAATGGTTTCATATGGTACATACCACTTGCAGTTAATCTTGACATACATCCTTGCTTATTTTCTTAGGATCAGCTCCTTGTGGTAAGGTCCCTGATCAAAGGCCACCCACTTTTTTTTTTTTGTGGGACCCTCGCCGGTGGCTGGGGATCGAACTGGCGCTGCAAAGGCTGCGGGCAGCCTCGCAACCCAGTGCTCAACCACGGCACCACCAGGGCAGGCCCAAAGTCCACCCACTTTATGAAGGTGTTTATATGCATTTTCAATTTACTCTACAGAAAGTCATACCACCATACATTAGCAACAAAGGAGAGGGCCTTTCCCACAAATCCTCACAAATACTGCCATCTTTAAAACACAGCAAATCCAGACATGGTCAATGTAAGAGTCCAGTGTATTTCCTTTCAACTGGTTCAGTGACCCCCCCCCTAGAGGCCTCCAGCAGCCTTTTCATATGTTTATGATCATTCATATTTATTCTTTGGGGGATTGTCTTTTCAAGTTACTTGCTTTTTTTTTCTCTGTTGGAGTATTCTTTGATGAATTTGTTTTGACTGATTTGGTTAGCAGTGGATATGGATACCTTAATTGATTAATTTTGCTTCCCAGTTATGAGTGGACATAGGCTGTGTAGACAGAGGTTATGTTCTTTCCTCCTATTCTGGTTGCACGGGCCTGGCTGGGAGGGTGGAGAACAGCCAACCTGTGCTTCTTTGGCTAGTCTATTAGTGTGTAGCTCGTTTTCAAGGTTCCAGAGAGAAACCATGACCTGCTTTATAGGGTGTTAAGAATCAGGAATCAAGAAATGTAAACTGTATGTTAAGAAATTTTGGGGGCCTGCCTGGCGCAGCGGTTGAGTGCTGGGCCGTGAAGCTGCCCGCAGCCTCTGCAGCGCCGGTTTGATCCCCAGCCGCTGGCGAGGGTCCCACATGGTGCACAGACCTCTCCTGCCTCGCCGCCTGCTGCTCCCCTCAGCAGTGTACTTCAGTTCTTCTGCCTGTTCTGCTCCCCGCTCTGGCTCTGGTGAATTCTCTCACCCTCCCGCGCTTTTGACTGTATCCAGTGCTTGTATAAATAAATAAATAAATCTTAAAAAAAAAAAAAGGAAAGAAATTTTGGGTAGAAAAAAATTTCTCAAAATAAAACTCCTTTTTGTAAACCTTAATGTTCAAGATTTTTGAAAGGGCCTCCCTGGTGGTGAAGGTGGTTGAGCGCCGACTGTGAATCTGTCCTCAGCCTCTGCAGCGCTGGTTGGATCCCAGCCAGCGGGGGAGAATCCCACATGGCTAAGCAGACCTCTCCTGTCTCTCCCACTGCTCCCCTCAGCAGTAGACTTCGGTCACTCTGCCTGTTCTGTTCCCCACTCTGTCTCTGGTGAATCCTCTCACCCTCCCGCACATCTGGCCAGTACCCCTGTTCTGGTATAAAAATAAATAAATCTTTGAAAAAAAAATACTTTAAAAAAATGATTTTTGAAAAAACACATGGTTCTTAAATGCTATACCCCCTGGTAATGGAAGCTGTCATTATAACTGTAATTTTCTGCCATATGTTGACACAGCTTTGGAGCTGTGCAGGCTTTTGTTGACATGGCCCTGGACAGATGAATCTGGGTTACAGTCCAAGTTCTGCTACTTACTGCTGTGTTTTCTGAAACCAATTCACCCATCTCCCCAAGCCCAAGTTTCCTCCTCTGGAAAATGAAAGTGACCACGCCAGCCAACTCGTGGATTCATATTTCAAGGATTAGAGAGAAAATGAATACTAAGCGTGATTAAAAGCACAAAATAAACAACTGCTACTTCTATCACCTATGATTATATTGTATTATTATTTTTCATCATCTTGGGATCCCCTCTAGGAAGTACATCTTGATTTCCAAACAATTAATTCATGAACCCTCTTTAGTCCATCTGTTGACTGGTGTTCTTCACAGTCCCAAAATTGTATTAAAATCTCCTGAATTTTCAAAACTGAGGTATGAAAACAATCAACTCATCAGCCCCCCTTTGGACAGAGTAGTTAATATCTTTTTTATTTTTTTAAAGATTTATTTATTTATGCATACAAGAGCTGGGGTACAGGCCAGAGATACGGGGGGTTAGAGATCCACCAGAGATAGAGCAGGGAACAGAACAGCCTGAAATACACTGCTGAGGGGAGTAGCAGGAGAGTCAGGAGAGGTCTGCTGAGCCATGTGGGTAGCTCCCTGGCCTGCCGGGGATCGAACTCGTGCTGCAGAGGCTGCGGATTGCTTCCTAGTGCAGCGCTTAACCCCTTGCGCCACCAGGGAGGCCTTTAATATCTTTAAAAAAAAGAGAATGGTAGGATGTGAATGCTAATAATGCAAACATGTTTACCTCTTAACAAGATGTGTGTTGAGTGAATGAACCATGCCATGAGAGTCCTGTCTCGATTTCTTCCTTTGTGGGTTCAAGATCATAGAAACCTTTGAGGAGGTCTGGTGACCAGTTTGTTCTACTTTGGCCAGTTGGCAGATCTGTAAGTTATTTTGTAAAAATGTGTATCATCTTGATAACTTGATTCTGAGCCTTCATTTAAGCAGCCTCTTGGTCCTTGTTGCCTTCAGTGGAGGCATTAACTGCCGTGGTCCTTAGGAAAGGAGACTGTTAGTACTCTTTATACTATAATATGTATCATAAACCTAGAAAGCGGAGAGACTCTGCCAAGAGGGATGGCAACAGAGCAGTTACCATGAGAGTTTCTGACTGTGATATACCAGACTTATGTGCTGGAGAACGTTGACAGTGTCCCTGTTGTGGCTAACTGAATAGTTAATTATTCATTCGATTCACCACTGCCAGGCATAAGGGACCAGTGCTGTCCTGAAGATGTTAGCACCGTGGTGACTCCACAGCAAAGTGAAGAGGAAAGGGAGCCATGGGTTAGGGGCCTCATGTGTCTCCAGAGATCTCGAGCTTGGTGTGGGCCCCATGAGAAGAAGGCACCAGAGTCATTTGAGGAAAAGTTGCCTACCCCTTGTGGAAACAGTCAATTCATTTTATTTTATGAAATCCTCAAAGAAATCCCACTAAAAAGGATGCTGTGGAGCTTTCATGAGGTGCCTTCCCAACTTTGACAGTAAACCTCATTTTTATATGTATGAACAACCTCAGTGAGTGCTACTCCAGGAATGCGATTGGCAAAGACATTCTTGGTCATCCAGTCCTTTCATAATTGGCTCCTCAGGTGCACAGCATCATGAGTGATCTGGTTTATGCTGACTGAATGAGCCCCTTAGGTGGTTTTCAAAGAGAATGCTGGACTTGACTGCCTGTGTGGAAAGGACTTTGGTTTCATATAACCAGGCCAGGTTTCAAAGAACAGCTATTTACTGAGCTCCTATTGTGGATTAGCTGTTGGATTATACAGCGTGTGGGGAACTCACAGCTCCTCCCTGTGAGGAGATGTTCAGAAGAATAGCGTGATGGGGGTGCTATAGTAGATAAGTGTGGTGTATAGAGTATGGACTACCATCAGAGATGCCTGGGTTCAAATCCCAACTCCTTTAGTTAATGGCTGTCAAGGAACTTACTCTGCTCCGAGCCTCACTCTCCCCATCTGTGCAGCGCGGGCAGTCCCCTCATAAATTTGCCCTGAGGTGAATGAAGGTGCACAAAGTATTTTCACCTGTTGAAATGTGTGAACGTTCAAGTGCTGGTAAAACGGACATTAAAAGGCTGTCAGCTCTAGGTGGCGCCAGCGCCTAGCTGATCTGAGGTATCGCACCGGCAAGTGTCCTGGGCTAGGCGGCAGCAGGGCAACTCTTGGTGGGAAAATGGTCACGATGAGGGTCTGCATAGCAGTGTCAGCCTGTCTGCTGCGACACCCGCGCCACACACAGGCACCCCCACCCCACCGCCAAGCCACGTCCCCCGCCCCCCGCCCCCACCAGCCAGGCTCCCCACATGTGATCACATCATTGGAGGGCACTGTTGTCGCACAGGATAGTGCCTATTAAAACGGGTTTAAAGCGATCAATTCCCAGGTATCAATTCTCAGATATGTTGTTATTTGTAGGGGTGGGGCCCAAGCATCGTAGTCTTTAAATACTCCTGCCAATAAAATGAGCAGTCAACTCTGACACTGCCCTTCGCCATGGAGTCACTTTCCTGCTAACAAATAGCGCATTTTTAATGTCACAGATCCCCTGGACAGGGTTCTTCACTCTTTCTCCCCAAATCTGGTAAACATGCCCTTGTGCATTTGTTACACTGAATCTGACTTGTTGGAGAAGCCACACCTGTGAGGTAGCATCCTCAGCCTTTTAAAGTCTTGCTACACAGTGTGGTCCCTGCATCTGCAGCATCAGCACCAGCTGAGAGTGGCTTAGGCCTGCTGCCCTGGCCCCCCCCCCCCCATCTCCTGAATCATGCATTTTTTTTACCTGGGTGTCTCCCCCATGCCCCATGCCCCACACAGTAAATTCTGAGAAGCACTGGTTTAAAAGAGCATTCTTCTCTCTTGCAGTTTTTTTAAATGAAAAATTTCAAATATACAGTAGTACCGAAAGCATTTTATAGTGGACACCTGTTGTGCAACCATCCCAGACCTGGTAGGTTCAACATCAGTTCTAAGAGTTTAGAAGAGAATTTTGGAGCCCTTGGAGCATCATCTTCACAGGACATACCAGCAACCACTTTTCCTCGTGCCCCTTTCTCATCTATCTCCCCAGTCCCAAAGCAACCTCTGGTCTGACTTCCATTTACAGATATTGATACTGTAACATTGAATGTTTTGCTCCCAAAAAGTCTCTTGTTTTCTGCAATTATTTTGTTTTATATCCCAACCACATAATATGTGTTTTATGACCTTTGTAATTAAAACCTGTATTGCTTTTTCACAACTGTAGGAATAAGCGGTGTTTTGAGGCTTAAGAATTTGAGTTTTCTTTCTACTTTTATTTGACTAAATCTGGGTTACTATTGTTCTGGACTCTTGGGGATGCTGGAATTCAAGGTTTTTATGCAGACTTTACAGCTAGATTAGCCAAATTAAAAGTAATATGGGTAAACCCTTCTTTTCTACTATGGTTTTAATATGAAAACTTCTTAAAGTATTTAAGAAAACTTCTAAAGAAAAACAAAATATGTAAGTGGAAACAAAAAAATAGATGTAAAAAAAGAAAGAAAACAAAACAGAATGATCTAAAACATTCAAAATGATAGGAATCATTTTAGGGTTCTTAATATTTGGATTTTCTAAAGTTGCCTTCATTAGCTTATTTAATTACAAACTATCAATTATCAAGATAATTGAAGTTTGTCTTAAATGAACTGATTGCTTAGATAAAATGTTTTTATAGAAATAGATCAAAGTTTCTCCATAAAGATTCTCTGGTAGAATGTGTCCATAAGGGCATCTAGTCCACCCTGCAATGAATTGTTGAAAAAGACAGGTTGCTCTCTACCCTGGGTACAACTATTCTGCCTAACAAAATACATTGGGCCCTTTTCTCCTTGTTGAAAAATTCTCTGTTAATCTGGAACATCTCTTAGTCAGATTTTCTCATAGGATGCTATTCGAGATTCTTCCTACTTGGAAATACTGTCCCACTCCTGTTGGCTGATGAGAACAGGTATCATGAGGACAAGGGGCCATATCCATCATTCTCACCAGTCTATTCACCACCACCCCGCCATGGAGTCTGGTGTGTAACAATCTCTAGGTAGTTGGATGTTGGGTGAAGGAAGAATGATTGTTCCTTGAACACAGGAGGAGCTAGGAATGGCTGTCCCAGCACATGGTTCTCCTTCCTCAGCTGCCCCGAGAGGTCTCACAAGAGCTTCCCCATCAGCTTGAACACATCTGCTTATATCTGTTACTAATTACATTAACATGCTTCTCATTTTGCTTTTATCACAAAATGTGATCCAGTAGACAGAGGTTTTAGAATATAAGTGCTATTGCTTTAACTTTGGGGGAGAAAGGTCTATTTTTCAAAATACTTAAAGACACAAGGAAATCATTGTAAGATTTTAGTTGCTATAATGGAGTCCTTAGACTGTGTATAGAATGTCCTGTAGACCATTTTGCACACCTTGTCATAGGGTGAAAACAATAGTGCAGTAATATCGTGGTTGATGTGGAGATGATGAAAATGGGTCCGCTTTTGTGCATACTTTAGGGAATTTTCAAAGCTACCCAGGCCCATCTTTAAATCCCCTTCCTTCCCCAAGGGATAGATTTTGTCCTAACATAAATTATGCTCAGGATCATGTCTCTCCACCCACCACCATTAACAAAACAAACAAAAAAACAAACAAAAGAGTCCACCCATGAAAACCCTGTGGCATTGTCTATTTTCATTAGACAAGCAGAGCAATTTCTCTTAGGTGCCTTTCGGCATCTTTGAGTTCCATATCCACTGCTCCTCCATGCTCTCCGAGTGCAGTAACACAAGTCTCCCTATAGGTGGCTCTACCTACCTTTCTCTTTATGCAGAAGCCCCAACAAATCTTTGCCCAATAGTGCAAATTTTACTGGAACTTGAACTAATGCCTCTGAAATGTAGATCAAATGTCATGGAGCTGCATGTTAGTAGGCGCTGCTTGTACAGAAGAGAAAACCATTAAACATTTAAATGGGGGGTAGAGGGGCCACTGAAATAGCCCACTGGGTGGGATGCCCTTGCACAGCCCTAGCCTGGTCTACACAGAGCTGTATCATCCCTTCAACCTGGGGACGAGAGTGGACCAGTCCCAGGTCCTGAGTGTCAGACCCAAGTTTCCCAGAATGTGGTTTTCAAGATGCTAATTTGGCAAGGTTCTCAGTGACAAAGATTAAAAGTTTGGGAAAGGCTGTATAGTCGATGTGCTTTTTGGATTGTCATGAAGTGTCTCAGTGTTTTTAAAGCTCCGGAAAGTTCTGTAGGGAAAGAAAAACACTATTTAACTTTGCTTACCTCAGGATAATGACCCCAGGACCTATTAGTATCAAGTGGGACCGTGTTCTATGGAATACACCCTCAGAGGTGACATGACTATGTTTCTGAGGGTGAGGACAAGAAACAGGAGGCCTCTGCACTTTCCCGGGTGGGAGGATGCAGCAGAGGCTGCTCTCCTTTGCAAGTTTGCCCACAGGGCAGGTATCACAGGAAGGGCTAGGTATGGATTGCCTAACACATGTTGTGGACACTGCCAATCTTATGGGGATAGGAAAGGGAAAACGCATTTATTGGGTGCTTATCTTTGCGGGGTAGTAGGCTAGACTCTTTTCTGCATAACTAATGTGTTCTTCATGGCCTTTACTGAACAGATAGAATCTCCACTTCACAGGTGGAATTTGCTTGAATTTACACTTGCTTGAATTTGCACATTAGCAAGTGGCAGAGCCAACACTGGAAACTGATAGTCTCTAGTGTCCTTACTTTGTAATTTGTTTTGTCTTTAACACCTTGAGAGAAGTTCAGTCAGGATGTAATTTGTTGATTTAACTGCAACAACATGTTGAGGTGTGGAGGAAGAAGAGCGGGTGCCCCACTTGGGGACCCAGGTAAAAAACCCAGTGTTATCACATTCCAGTTGTGGGGCCTTGGTACAGTTATTTAACCTCCTTGAACTCTAATTACCTCTTCTGTAAAACAAGAATTACTTATGGAGAATTAAATTAGAACTAAGGGTTAGGTCCAAGTATGTAATAGATGCTCCATAATACTTGGTAGTTTAGTTCTTGTCCCCAACAGATATAGGCAAGTGGCAGCTGCTCATGTTTTGTGTGGGGCTCTGAGGTCTTGTACCTAAAGTCCCAGTCCTGAGGGGACACATCTCAGGTGGTCTCCTCTCAATCTCTCATAGGGTGTCAGAACCTTGAATGTTGCCAGGACTAGGTCAGAGACAAGACCCAAGCAAGGCCAGAGTTATCAGGAGTGAGAGCTAAATTTAGGATGCAGCTGTGAAAATGAACACCCAACATGCTCTGTGAAGTAGGGAGCTGAGTAATTATCTGGCAAATTTGATTAATGTAGACGGGCCACACTGATAATTTCCCCAGTTCTCAGGCAATAGCTCCCTCATTCTCCCCTATATTTTCCTTTCCCAAACTATTTTGGTGCTCACCCTTGAGATCCTGTTATATAATTAGTCCTTAGCTCCATGGGGTTTCCTTCTGTGGAAATAAATATTTGCTTTGATTGTGCTTTTTTTCTCAGACTGAAGATGGCAGCTGGTAACCTGGGAATGCCACTAAGTCCTCAGAATGTTCTAACTGGCCTGCAGAGTTTTTAAAAACAATTGAGCTTTCATTAAAAAATTTAGAGATTTCACACCAAAATTTAGATTCCTGTCTTATCTTCCCAATACCAGGGTTTCTGATTCAATAGTTCTAACGTGGGGGGTCTAAGAATTTGATGATGATGTTAATGCTGATCTGGGACACAGTTTGAGAACAATTACTTTAGACAGCATAGTTTATAGCTGGAGAGGATGAGACATAGATGGGAGGGAAAAGCAGACAGAGAGGGTGATGGAAGCACACAGTGCAATGTGGGAATGAGCATGGATTCCACCTTAATTTTTCTCACCATTGCTGGGGAAAGGAAT
Organism: Talpa occidentalis; assembly: GCF_014898055.3. Taxonomy (NCBI): domain Eukaryota; kingdom Metazoa; phylum Chordata; class Mammalia; order Eulipotyphla; family Talpidae; genus Talpa; species Talpa occidentalis. Next base: position 110,167,240 of record NW_026555331.1, on the reverse strand, counting down.
GCAAGGAACTTAATTTCCTCATTTTAAAATATATAATTTTTGTAAAGATTAGAAACTGAGTGTGTAACTCCCGGCACCATGCTCACGTGTAGCTATCTACCTTTTTGTTATCTTACCCTGGTGGGAGCTTTGGGGATGACATGAGCATATTGAGGGTCAAGGGCAGGGGCAACTAGAGAGAGAATGTGAGCGCTAGAAAGTGCCAGAGAGAGGGGAGCACAACCTAAATCCATAGGCCTGGCTTTGTTTCAAGCTCAAAAGGTTTTGGAGCCCCACAAAAGCTGGCAATTGGACACTTGAAGAGGTCCATCTAACTAACCACAAATGAGTTCTATTTGCTCTAAATCATCTTTAACGCCTCAGCTGGCCAGAGCACACCATGAGTCATTCACCAGGGTGCTGAAATCCCCAGATTTCCCAAAGGCCCAGCAATACAATCTCTCACACTCACGGCACTTTTGGCTGACTGAACATGCTGGGAGCAGTGTTACAGTACACTACTCCAGCCCGCTATCCGTCACCCCACTGCCATCTCCTCTATCACTGTCACTGTCATGAAGAGTTCGCTCACCTCACTGGATGCTGTAGGCACATCAAGGGTGAGTCAAAGTCCCCTTCCCTAGTTTGGTCTCTGAAGGTAAATCCAATATCAAACTCAAAGGCTTGATGAAAGAGAGTCTGGTGAAATGCATTTTCATCTGGGCCTCCAACAATTTTCCAGGCTGGATTTGGGAGCCACCTGGCTGACAGGACCTGACTCTGCTCTACCACTATGGTGGTGCAGGGACACACAGACAGATTGCAGACAACACTGGTGAGTGACATAGCAGCACAGTTGTCACCAGCAAGTTCTCCAAGAAGACATGTACTAATTGATATTAGAACCCTGTCATTGTATTAAGACTCATTTATATTTTAGTATTTTCTCTAAGGAAAGAAACTGTGGATGGCAACAATAATATCGCAGCAGGATCTAACCTCTTAGTGTGTGAAGTGATGAAACCAAGGTCAGGGTTACTGGGGGAAGGAAAATAAGCAGCTTAGTCCCTTGGTGTGGCTCTAGCCGCAGGCGCTTCCTTTTTGTGTATTTGACCACTTTGTGCTGTAGAATACAGGAAAACTGGTCCAGGAGGCAGAACTGAGAAGGCTCATACTGGAGTCTGTTGGGGGACTTCTGGTTCAGTATTTGTGATGGGTGATGTGGTCATTGTTGCAATGTGTGTGTGCAGAAAGTAGAGAGGGAGCAGTTGGGAAGGACTCTTCTGCAGCCTGCTTTTTCCCAACTGTTTTGCAGGAAACAGCTCTAGAGGTACCATGCACAAACGACTTGGAAAGTTCAGGCAGCATGTCTTTCTAGATCTGCTCCTCCCCACCCCTGTGTTGTTCAGCATTCTTGTTGCACAAGGTCAATTCAGGAAAGAAAAATTTCCAGGTTCAATATATATTTTTAAAGATTTATTTATTTGTACAAGAGCTGGGGTACAGGTCAGAGGCACGGCAGGGTGAGAGGATTCACCAGAGACAGAGCAGGGAACAGAACAGGCAGACTAACTGAAACACACTGCTGACTAACTGAAACACACTGCTGAAACACTGAGCAGCGGGCGAGGCGGGAGAGGTCTGCCGCGCCATGTGGGTTTCTCCCCTGCCGGCTGGGAATTGAACCTGTGCTGCAGAGGCTGCAGACAGCCTCACAGTGCACCGCTCAAAACTGCTGCACCACCAGGGAGGCCCTCCAGGTTCAGTATTTTAAATCAGAAAGTACAGAATCTGCAAGTGTACTTAAGAATGCTTTCACTGGCCTCCTCCCAGAGAGGCTGAGGAACTTTCATTTTTTTCCACAGGGTTAGTGGCTTTCTTGCACCATAAACCTGGCATTTGGAGTCTCACCGGGCACCTCTGTTGACTCAACCCTGGGACAGCTACTCAGTCCTGACTGGAGGTGACCCAGGAGAGGAGGCGTAGCTGGTCAGGTCTTGGAAAGCAGCTGTTTCTAGGACATGGCACAAGCAAGGGAATGGATTGCATTTAGTTTAGCTACCCACTTCTGAAAAAATTCATCAGGAAGCAGGTTGCAAGGCCGGTTGATTGTTGGTTGCATACCTCTCTAGTACATTGAATTCTTTCAGACTCTCTTTTGCTTGGTACACTATTTGTTTGTTTCATGCATATTTGAGCATAACTCACTCTGCAAATGTTGAGCATAGTTAGTAGGCATCCAACTTGTTGATTTTTGTCTGTTCTCTTTATTTCTGTGAAATTGTCTTAAATTTCTCATTATGGGAGTAGATCTGATGTTTTCTTTCTGTAATTGTCAACTTTTGGTTCGTGTGACCTGATCTTATAACTCAGGATTATTCTATCTTCTGGGAAGAATTGTTTCTTTTGTAGTTCTGTAATAGCCACTTTGCTTAAAGTGCTGTTGACTTCTACATTGCTCAACACCTTTTCTCAGGTGCAACTTTCTCAGGTGCAACTTCTTTGGGATTGGCAGCGTCTGGATCTGCTGACTTGTGATTTATGAAATCCCATTCCCTCGACCACTGACATTATATTTTCCTGGTTTTCTTTTTAAGCTTTTCTGTGTAAGGGGAAAAATATGGAAGGTGACATTGAAAATAACAGAGGCTCTCACTTTAAACCAGGCCTAATTGTTTCTATTTCCTTTGAAAATCATCACCCTTTAAATAAAATACTAATCCTCTTGCTGTTCTTCAGCTTATAATTCCAGCTCATCCTTTAATTCACAGGGTAGGCATCCCCTTCTCCAGATAGCTGTCACAAGTTCCCCTCCCCTGCCCCCACCCAAGTCCCATACACACACTCTAGTAAGGAAGGCTTCTGCGTTCTCTCAGGCTCCTGTGCACAACACCACCTCAGGCCTTCTGCACTCTGGATGTCGTCTACTCAACTCTGGTGAGTGTTCCTACGGGCAGGAACCACATCAGCAGGCACTCTATAAATGTAGTCAACTCAATAGAAAACTTTTCCTCACATTCCCTTTGCCTAACTTTGGGCACTTGTCAAAGTTCAGTCTGGTTTTTGCCTAATCGTCCTTTGCTCAGACCTCTCACTCCTGCTTGACTTCAACCCACCGCTCTATGATTGTCTTTAGTGTTAAACTTATATGATATTATCATGTAATACTATTTCAATAAAAAGTTAAATTTTTTTAATCCTTCAAAGTCCTTATGCGCCATGTCATAGTCTCACAAATGTTCCCAGTTTTCTCCAAATGATCCAATCTCCCTATGATTTCATTCCTTCTTATACTTTTTGACCTAATAGTTACATATTTTTACTATTTCCTTATTCAATTTCTTTTATTAGTAAGTGCTTCTTAATGTGTGATCAGTGCCACTCACATTAGGACCCCCTAGATCCCACTCTAAACCTATTGCACCAGAATCTACAGGATGGAACCAGAATCTACAGACTCTCCGGAGTATGCACACTTAAACTTTCTAGTGACACTATGCCCACCGAATTTTGAGGATCACTGGTATGGTAGAAAGGGAATCCCATACCTTTTTTTATAAGTTAAAGAAAATTTCATATATATTTAAAAGCAGAGGAGATCAAATAAGGTCAGTTTATGAATCTGCCACTTGGCTTTACCAATGTTAAAAAGAGGGCTGATGCTGTTTCACCTAACCCCTCCTCCACTTTCTCTAACCCTCTTGACCTTGAATTATTTCAAGAAAATCTCAAATACTATATTGTTTCTTCTATAAATGTTTTTTACTACAATTTGAAAGGTAAGGACTCTTATTTTAAATCATAACCACAGCAGCGTAACTACTCCTAACAAATCCCTAATTCCTTGGTGTGACAGACAGAAAAATGCTGCCCCCTCCCTTGAAGACATCCACAGCTTAATTCCTAGAAACTGTCAATATATGGGTTAAAGGACTTTGTAGATGTAATTAAGGTTATGGACTGAAAGATAGGGCAATTATTCTGGGTTATTTGGATGGGCCCAATCTAACCACACGAGGTCCTAAAAAAGGCAAGCAATAGTCTCTATTTGGAAGAGGAGGAGAAAGGTATTAAGAGAAAGACAGCAGAAAGACAGCTTTGTAGAATTGTTACCAAAACACGATGAATGAATTTGTGTAAAAGTGCAGTGCCTGCTACAAAGTAAGTGCTCATCAAATATCTGTAAATACAATAAAGTTCTCCTGGGATGGTCATGGGCACCTTGGGGGAGGGAGGTCTGTAAGGGGCAGTCAGCTTGCTGAGCCTGTGTTTGAGATACCAATCTGCCTGCTCCAGGGGGGTCTTGCTCCAAAGGTTGCCCTTCCTCCCCAGGGTCCCCAAGGCCCTCTCATAGCTCCTTGGAGCTGCAGCTGTGACCACGAATGGGCTCATTCCAGCTTCTCAGGGGCAGTTCTGGGGCTTCTTCTGTATGTTTCCCCAGGGGCTGCTGTTTGCAGTAAGGTTTATGTTTCATCGTTAGCATCTTGAGCAGGATGCAGTGGGGAGAAGTGCAGGTGGTGGGGTTAGGAGAGGGTGGCCTGATTCCCCTCCCAACTTGACTATTAACTGGCTGTGTGGCAAGTTGCTGGAGTGCAGCTGTAAATTGAGGGTGGCCTCCAAAGACCCTTGCAGATCTAATCTTTTCTCCCTCCATATCCGAGTGCAACTAGCTCAGCAAGCAGAGCTGGGGGGTTTTGCCTGCTCTGTGACTTCCCACAGGCTGTACACATAGAATATGACCCAGAGTTGTCATCCCCCTGCCTGGGCTGAGTGAACGTCTTTCTAACTAGCTGTGACCCTCTCAGGTCTGTTCTGCATAATCAGGATAAATTGGAGGCTAAAATATTTGTCCGGACAATTCTGATCAAAAATGCCCCTTTCTTTGATCTTTCAGTCAAATCAAGGTATTCTCCTCAAATTCTGATGATATTAGCTTTGAGCCACTTGTTTGGTTGGGAAGGCAGGATTCTTGGGGCTCATTAAGGCCCTTTCTCATCTGCTCAACCCCAAGGATGCTCAGGGCTTTGTGCTGCTGGGTAATTTACAAGGTGACAGTCCCAGTCCTTCTCTTGATCTCTTCATCTCTGGATGAATCAACTCATGGCTTGATCTCTTTGGATGAATCAACTCATGGCTTCCACATCCCCAGTGGGTAATTCCCCAACATCCAGATGTCGCCTCAGGCAAACTTTCCCACCAGCCACTTCAAGCCAAGTGGCTCATAGAAACTTTAGATTGAGCACGTGCCAACTATATCTCATTGTTCTTTGTGGATGGACATATTTTATTATTTTTTCATCTACCACCCTTGGGCCCCTCCTGCATTTCTTCCCTGATGTTCATGGCATAACCATTCACCCAGCCAGACTTGATTCCTTCGTCTCCCTTACCCTGCGCTTTTGGGCACAAGTCTCAGCAAATCCACCTTGGAAGTGTCTATTAAATCCACCATTTCCTCCCCTTTCCCACTGCTAGGTCTTAGTCTAGGCCACCTGTTTATTTTCTAATTGGAACCTCCAAAGCCTCTTAAGAGTGAAGTGAGTTTGTTAATAAACAAGAAACATAAATAAAATTCTTGCTGGCCTCCCCTGGTGGCTCAGGGATTGAGTGCTGGGCTGCAAAGCTGCCTGCAGCCTCTGCAGCACCGGTTCGATCCCCGGCTGCCAGGCGAGGGTTCCACATGGTGTGCAGACCTCTCCTGTGGCACCCGCTGCTCCCCTCGGCAGTGTACTTTGTCAGTCTGCCTGTTCTGTTCCCCACTCTGGCTCTGGTGAATTCTCTCACCCTCCCTTGCTTCTGACTATACCCAGTGCTTGTATAAATAAATAAATAAATCTTTTTTTTTTTTTTTAAATAAAATTCTTGCTAACCTCCTCTTTCTAGTCTTTCTACCTATATAGTTCTCCTTCAAGAATACAGTCTTTCTCAGACTTTCAGTGAGCTTCTAGAGGGAATCTCAGGAGCTTCTGTACCTGGCCTACCTCTGTCCCTGATCCTGCCATCTTGTATCCTGCAGTCATTCACAGCTCTCAAAGAGTAAGCCATTTATTATGCCCCTTACTCTCCTCCTTCCAGACCTCCAGCCCCAGGCTCCTCTCTGAAATATCCCTCAATTCCCTGATTTCCCTGGCTCTTGCCTCTGGGTCTTTTGGAACACTAGACACATATCATATGTCTCATTATACTGCATTGACTGATTATATATTTACCTCCCAAGTTGGAAGTCAAGATTTTTCTGGAGCTAATTCTCCATATGCCCCAGCATTTTACACACTCCTAGGGAGGGAGAGACTCTGTGAACATTTCTTGTGTTTTAATTTCTCCATATTCTTTCTCATTTTATGCTCAAGTCTCCAAGGTGTCTTCTTTCAGACAGCTGCTCCTAATACCTTCCAATATTTCTCTGAAAGTGTTCTTTCTGTTTCCCTGTGCTGGATAATGGCCCCCACTGCCAAGTCCATGCCTCAGGTCTCTTGCCTCAGGTCTCTCCTGACTGCTCTCTGGGTTTCTTGCCTGCTTCCCATCTTCTCCACCCTGAGCTCAGCAAGGGAGACCTTCTTAAAATGCAAATGTGATGATGCTATGCCAGTAAAATAACAATCATCCTTTGGTTTAAAATAAATTAATTAGGAGAGAAGAAAAGATCAAGATCGTAATCCTTTCTACCATGTTGCAGGATCTGGCTTGCTCACCTCAGCCTCTCCTTAGTTCCCCCTTCTGGCCAACTCACTGTCATGCCTCTCCCTACGGGAAGCCTGGCCACATCCCTCAGCACCCTTCCCACCAGGGCTCCTGGATCTGTTCAATAAGCATCCTCCACCCTCATCCAGTGGATTATTCTATTGCTACTGGAAGGTTACCTACGCTAATATTTGCTTAATGTCCACCTCCCATTCTGGAAAGCAGAGTGCAAAGCAGTCTTACTCACTGCTATATCCTCAGAGTTGGCCCAACTGGGCACATGCAACCTTTAGCAGGTAGTTGCCAGGACATGTGCCATGGCTATTCTGCACATGTCCAAAGGACCACTTTCTCCTGTGGGGGTTGGTTCTGGGATAGCTGGGCAAAGACAGTCCCTTCTGCACTTCAAGATATAACATTAACAATGATGATAATAATACTGATATATTTTTAACACTAAGCCCAGTACAAAGCTCTCACACTTGTCCTGTCAACGACTCCATCAGATAGGTGCTATTCCTACCTCCCACTTTATGGATGCAATAATTGAGGCAGAGAGAGTTTAAGATCACACAGCTAATAAGTGGTAGAGTTATGACTCCTAACTCCTAAAAACATGACTGGGATCCTGAGTCTGGCTTCTTTGAGGTTCTCTCTGTGGTCCTCCCTAACTTTTCTCTAGCAAGAGGAGAGATCTTTCAGGGGGTAACCGAGAGAAGGGCTGTACCAGGCTGTGGTTGGCAGTAGGATGGGCAGAAGGACCAGAATTCTGGAGGCCCTGGACACCCAGAAGTGTTCAAGCTGCTCAGTTAGAGCAACTCTGGAGGAGGGTGGGACTTCATCTCTGCTGTGTCATTTAAGACTGTGTGAGACGGACTGAGAAGACATCCAGGAGGATCTTTTCATTATACAGATTGCCTTTGGTGACTTGGAAAAACGTTTAGTCCAGTACCGAACATGATTTTTCTTTTCTCCTAATTAATTTATTTTCTGCCAAAGAAATTGACTGTGTCCCTTTAAGCAGCATCAACTCCAGTGAAAGGTGCCCCTGAAGGGGACCAGGGGGTCAATTTTCCAGCCAGGGACTATGCAGCTTGACTATACCAGCTTTAGCCTTTTAATTTGCTTAAACATAGAGTGGCTTAAGCTCTATACATCACCAAATCAATGCAAATCAGTTTACTTGAAGCTGGTTCAATTTTAAAAGAATTTCATTAACCAGCAATAAAAGGCCTGGTTTAATATAATTACTATAGGATCTCAAGCTCATCAGGAAGAATTCTTTTTCTATAATGATCTTAACATTTATATTATGGCATTTTTTTAAGGAAAAACGGGAAACACAGGAAACAAAAAAAGCATACTAGAGGAAGATGCTGAAAATAAGGGCTTTTTTTCTGTTTCATAATTCGGTGTTAGAACTGTCATGAAACAAACTGCTTTTCCCAACTGGCAAGGACACTGGGGAGGAATATATTTATTTAAACATTCTTGAGTGGATGTCTATAGAAATACCCCCTAGACACATGTTCCATGAATTATCCACACAGAACTGTAACCACTCGAATGTGGAAGAGACTTTGGTGACATTTAATACAATCGCTTAATTTTATAGGAAAAAATGACACGCAGAGACCATAAATGGCGATCAAAGGTCAGCCATCTGGGCAGCAGAGACAAGGGGCTGGAAATCAGGTCTTCACTGCCGTCTCCACCCTTCCCACTGGTGGCGAAACCTAGAAGCCCTTACCTGCTTCACAGCAGGTGTCAAGAGGCACGGTGGAAAACTACCTCCCTGCAAGGACTTTTTATAAAAAAGAGGTAAATCCTGAAAGTTGTGACAGCTTGAATGAAACTTGAGGATATTATGCTGTGTGAGCTAACAGTCACACGAGGAAGGATATATGCTGTATGATTCCAATTATCTCAAGGTTTCTAGAGTAGTCAAATTCAGACACTCAGAGGGTGAAATGGTGTTTGCCGGTGGCTGGGAGGAGCAGATATGAGAAGTTCTAAATCAGTGGGAATAAAATTTCAGATAAGCAAGGTGAGTAAGTTCTAAAGATCTGCTTATAATCTTGGACTTACAGTTACCACTACTGTATTATATACTGAAATTTTTCTTAAGAGGGTAGATCAAGAAGAGACAAATCTCAGTTAATGTCATTTGTGGAATATAGAGAAACAAAATGAAGGATCAGATAAGACCAAACCAATGACACATCTTAGAAATATGACTGCAGCTGAGGCTACCAGAGGGAAAGGGGGAGGGGAGGAGCAAATTGGGGAGGGAGCCCTCTGGACTATGGGGGAGGGCTTTTGTGTCTTGGTGGTGGTTGTGGTGTGGTAACATAGCCCTGAGGAGTACTAGCCTATACCATGTTACCGCAAAAAAAAAAAAAAAAAAAAAAGTAAATCTCATAGCAAGTGTTTGAGCACAATAAAATAGCTTTAGAAATAAGTTGTAAAGGATTGTTGGAGGCTTTTAAAGTTATATATGGAGGAGCTGGCCACATTTTTGATGACTTGGGAAAAGATTTAATCTAGCACCGAATGTGGTTTTTCTTTTCTCCTAATTAATTTATTTTCTGTCAAAGGAATTGAACGTGTCCTTTCAAATAGCATAATCTTAAAAGTAAGGTGCCTCTGAAGGGAAGTGTTAAATTGGGAATTTCTACTCCATCTCACCAAGATTTCACCGCTGTGACGCTTTCCCCTAGTAACTCCATAACTCCATCTTCTCCTGGTGGAGAATTAATCTGATTTATCTGAGACCTGAGTCCTTTTGGGATCTGATAGACTACTGGGGAGGCTGGGGAGCCTTAGAGCTCAGCACTCTGCACCACGCTGCCCCATGTCCTAGGTCTCGCTCCCATGTAAGAATCCCACGTGTACGCCTTGGGGATAGGCCCTGCCACTTCCTGTATTCTCGTCCTCCTCCACTCTCTCTGTAACTGGTAGATAAGGCCATCTGAGGTCTGCTCTTCAGCCCGTTCACCTTAGAAGGAGAAGACAGAGAAATTGTGCCCAAAAAAGGATCTGCATCCTGGGCATCAGGCAGGGTTCAATACAAGCCCACAGTCCTTTATCCATACCGTTGGGGCCAGAAGTGTTAGAGAAGTTAGAATGATTCTGATGTAGAATTGAATGATGTACATAGACTTGCTCTTTTCAAATGCTGTAATACAAAACCATGAGGCTGAAGTCTTGACCACTGATGGGCTGATTGCATTTGCCTGGATGCCTTGGGCAGCAGCCTGTGCCATCTGCACCTTCACCCTTCCATGTTACAGTGATGGTTACGACCACACACAGTGGAGGTTTGAATTCTATGATTTGAATTCCCCACTTGTAACTCATTGAAGGTAAGACCTTAGAGTTGCCTGATATAGGCTGATGATTGGCACCCACACTAAAGATTGAGGTATCTCAGGGAGTGCAGACACTGAATGGGCTCTAGCCACTGTTACTGTTTGGTCCCCCACTGGTTACAAATTCCTCAAGAGCATGGTGGTCGTAATCTCCTTCATCCTTGTACCCCAAGTTATCTATCTTGAGCCTAGAACGTAAAAGATGCTAAGCAAATGCTTTCTGAGGTGGGAGTGAATGGAACAGGGGACGACCTGCAAAGTAACTGTATATAATTGTGTGTTTGCAAAGTGCATGGGACAAACTAATTCATTCCCCTTCCACTCTTCTCAACACCCCATGGTTCTGACACTTCAACTGTCTCCCTTGGGTCCATCTTTCCGCCTAGCTTCAGTAAGATTTGACTAATGGAATGTACCAGCAGGAGACAGAAGGGTGGAGGAAAATGAGTTTGGGGCATTTCTTTTCATGCCCTTCTTGCTTCACTGCTGAGTTTCTGTAGGTGACTGTGGGCTTCACAGTGGCCCCTTCTCACCAGCTATCAGTGACATTTCCTTCAATATCTTATGACCAGAGCTGATCATGGCTTCTTGCTAGTCCCTGGCTGCCTCAAAATCTGTTATATTTGGGATCTTTTCAGCTTGCTCCATGACTTCATTTAAAACCCTTAAGTGGAATTGTCTTTTGCTGCCAGGGCTGTGACTGACTTTTCCTGAAAGCAGTTTTTTGAAGAGTGTCAGCATATATCAATAACTTATCTATATCAGTTTATAGCCGGTTTCTAAGGAAAGAAAGAAACCATTGAAGGATAAGTGGGTCTTTCTGAATTCTTTCGAAATGTTAGTGATTGTGTCTTACTGTTCACAGAGGAAGAAGGAAGAGAAGGGTTGGCAGTGGGCACCACACAGTAAGACTGAGGCCACAACAAGCTCATGTGGACAGATGAAGAAACCCAGCCAGCTGTCCTGTCCTGGGTTGAAGGTTGCCTCCTAGTGTCCGGCAGAGGTCAAGGCTCCATTGGGCTGCTGTTTACAGTTTGTGAGTAGAGAGTAAATCCACAGGACCTCTTTACCAGAAAATCCAGTTGGACCAGCAAAATCAGATTTTGGGCTTCATTTGGTGGAATGATGCTTCTGGCCATGGTAACATTAGATTCTTAGATTCATCAAATAAAAGGGGAATTTCCCCAGGGCCACCAAGAACCATGGAAGGGACTGGCTTCTCTTTTCTGCATGAACTCATTTGGTGGTTTTAGGCACCAGCAGCATTTTGAAATGTGGAGAGAAAGATGCCGGGGTCTGGGAGGGAAGTTGGCTCTGGCCCGTTGTAGAAACACAGCAAATGGCCTGATTTAGAGCAGATGTGGAGGCTGCAAGAGCCGTCTGTCCTCAGCTCACTCAGCCCTTCTGTTGTGTCTGCCTGCTTGCTGCCTCAGCCCCCTCAGCTGGGGCCAGCGCCACTCTATTTTTAGTTCACATTTCACCTTTCTGTCTGTGAGGTGCCTTTCCCAGCTTAGAAAAACACACTGCAGCCACCATCTCAAGTGCTGACCTCCTCACTCCCTGAAATCCTATGACCATGGTGGAGGAGTGAGGCTCCCACTTAGAGCCAAGAGGGGAGCCTTCTATGGGTCTAGAGGAAGGCTCTCATGGTCTGTGACTTGTTTAAAGCTGCTCACTGGAAATGGTTGCCAAGAAACCCCAGGACACTCTCCTGATCACAAAGGAGAACAGGAGAACGTAGGGCTATGGATCCCTGGATTACCTAAGTGGCTGGCCAGACTAGTAGAGGGTAGCGTAGTACAGCAAGACAGGGAAGGGAGCTGCAGTACTGGCAGGTGTACTTGTCAATTATTGAGGGATTGCTCCTCAAAATTACTGGCTGCCTGGTGGGAAGAGGTATGAGGCCAAGTAAGAAAATATTTATTCAACCTGCAGATGACAGGTGGAAGTAAGACTTACACAGTCAAAATTATAAACTTTTCAAGGCTTTGTGTTCACTTTGTGTATGCTTCTTGTCTCCAGAAGGGAGAAAATTGCACAGGAGAGCCTGTATATCACCTACTTGGATCCCATCTCACCTCACCATCTTCCTACTTAATGGGAAGCACCCCCTGTGAGAGAATAAATTGTTTTTTATTTCCTGGAAGGATAGTTTCCCCTCGTTGAAGAATGTCAGTAGCACCAGATAATTCTCTGTGTAGGTTTTGGGTCTGACAGTCAGTTTCACTTAAGAGTTACTGCAGCTTGGGAAGTGACAGCTTTTACTCGACTTGAAGTTATTTAGAACTGATCATGCTATTGTAGAAGCTGTAAATATATCAGTAATTTGTGATGCTGCTTATGAAGATTTTAAAAAACAAGGTCCTTGTTTTAAAAAACAAGGTCCTTGTAGTATCTATATCATAAGATACTACAGACTAGGGCACTCTGAATTCTAGGATTCCACTATGTAGGAGACACAAATGCTTAAGAGACTAATGATTGATGCTAAAGCTAAGCTGAATCGTCAGAGGATGAGAATTGAGTGGTTGCTTCTGCCCAGGGTTCTTATGTGAGTCAAAATCTGCAGGTTACCATGTCTCAGATTCCACATTGATCTATATGATCCCCCTCCCCAGATATGTTAAATCATAGTAAACAGCTGGTGATCTTCCTTGACCAGGTTCAAGCCTGTTAAGCAGATCCTAAAAGAAGTGAGCAGAGGAGGAAACATGACCATTAAGAGCAGTGAAGAGACTTGAGTTCAATTCCTGTGGCTTTGTCTGAATTGCTGGGAGGGGGGTGTGCTTTCTGAATCTAATTTTGCTCCATTATAAGGAAGATGTGTAAAATTAGGTCCTCAAAGGAACCTCATGTGAGGTAGTATTTGGGCCAGTAGAAAACTGTGCATGAGACAGCTCAGGTCAGCTACCTTAGTTCAATCCCTGTTTTAAACTAGAGCCCACACAGACATTCCCCAGTCTTCAGTGACCTCATTGACCAATTACAGGGTTGGGGTACATGAGCAAATGTTGACACTTTCAAGGTCAACTCACAAGACTGGCTTTTAAAATGCTGAAGACCTAGGTTTTGTATTCCTTTTGCCTTCCCCATGGGGTGGGGACGTAGGTTTGGGGAGAGCCCACTGGCCTGTGGTAGGGACTAAGCCCACAGGAATGGTGTACACATAAGGTGCAGAATAAGGAGCTATGGTAGATGCCCCAAATCAGTTCATCCAGGGAAGGAAGATATGAAGCAAAAGCCAAGGATAGAATTAAATGGGGCCAAGATTTCTGTAGAGCTGAGGTAAAGTAGCAGGGAGTGATGCCTGGAGGGCCCCAGGAGAAGATGCTCAGAGCACTTCTTAGTGTCATTCTTATGTTGTGTCATGCAGATAGTCATGAGGATTGAAACTGTCTAGTGATATGACCCAGAGATGTGGACACTTTTGGATTTAGGTTTTCAGCACCCACTTAGTGCCAGAGTCAGGATCCCCCTCTTTTAAAACAGCCATGTCCTGACTACTCAGTCTTCACAAGGTGATGAGTCCAGAGGTGACTACATTAAGGTGACCCTTTGACCCTTGAATGCACAAATGCCAAACAACTTATCTGCAAACATTCCAGTGTTTGGAAGAATTTTCCTAGCTGACTCCCATTATTTTTTTGAAATCTCAAGGGGAGCTTGCATGTGTCTGAAAGTCAATTCTGGTCATTATTTACTGCCCTGGCTGGTAAATAGATCTGTAGTTACCTCTGAGCTAAGTGAACTCTAGCCCTCTACCCATGTTGCTGCCCAAAGGTAGGAAACTGGGGCCCCTCAGAATGGCTGAGCCATTCTGGGTCTCAGTGTCAAGAAATCCTGACCACTCTCAGAGGTGCTGCAGCTGGGAGGCCACCGTGGACCTCAGTGCCAGGAGGCCTATGCTCCACTTGGCCAAGTGAGGCAAAAACAACTCTTTCAATTCCCCCACCCAGCTTTTTGCTCCCAGGACACACACCTACTACATATGTGATCTGGGATACCACTTATCCTCATGTGGGAGCCAGGAAATGGAGGCTCAGTCACAGTGTGATCCTTTGTCCCTTGTCATCAATTTCTGCTCTAGGGTTTCTGTCTCTTCTACAACCTGCCTTCTATTGGGGTTCCCTCAGACTATCAGACACATCTATAGGCATTTGCAGTTTAATTCCAGCAGGATTCAGATTTGTTATTTAATTTTTCTATTTTTGAAGTGTTTAGCACCTGTATAAGTCAGAGATATAACTGATTTATGGGATAAACACCTGACATGTCAGCTGAAATACCAAAACCCCATGAGGCCAAAACCCCATGGAATACCAAAACTCCATGGCATCACCTCCCATGACGGAACAATCGAAAACCATTACTGGAAAAGGAGGCTGGATTGGGTGTGGGAAGAATTATAACTTAGGGTTGAAAAGTATGGACTCAAATTACAGCCAAATTATTTAATGGCTGTGTGACCTTGGATGGTCACTTTGCCTTTCTGTGCCTCAGTTTCTTCATCTAAAAAAGAGAGATGATAATGGCGTTATTGTGATGATTAGATGAGTAAACATATGTGAAGCACTGGACCTGGCATATTATAGACAGTCTTGTTGGTTTTGAATTCATCAATCACATAAATGTGAATCCACCTAAGCAGGTGCAGCAAATATCTCAGTGTGGCTTCCATGGGGGACTGCATGATTTTCTGGCTAGTTGATGGCATTAGCAGACAGCAGCACAGACCCATGGCCATTCCTTGTAGATGACTTTGGACCAGGATCCCCACCAGGTCCGAAATACCACTCTTGGACCACTTTCTCACTATCTGAATGACTTGAACTCACAACACTGCTCCCACCAGGAAACCAAGACGCCAAGTCTTGGTGGGAAAAGAGCAAATTGTCCAGCGGGCATTTAGAGCATTTGACCCCTTGACTTCTAATTATTTTTCCTGTTATTTATACAGCTGAGTCAGAGGTTCCAGGAGAGTGAGACAATTCTGGGGGGGGTGGGGGAAGGGAGATAGTTAAGAGAGTGAGAGGAGGAGAGAGAAAGAGAATATCAGAGAGAACCTTTTTGCTGGGACTAATCAATTGATTCAGTAGTTTTGGCACAGAAATTTCAATTTACTGGACATCTTGTATGGACTTTCCAGTATCTTTCTAAAAGAATGTCTTGTCCATAGTATTTTGGCATTTTCACTTGTGGGTTTAGCCAAACTTTGAAAGTTTGAAGACATAGGAGAGTCATTAGTGAGCTTACTCTGGATTCAAATAGGCCCTACTTCTTAGCCTTATACTCAGGCAGTTTGGAAGATGACTGGAGGCAAAGTTTGTTCATATGGGCTGAGATCTGGTCTTAAAGGTTACAGACTGACTCATTCTGCTTGAAAAGTGCAACAATCTTGCTATAGGTTAAAGGAGAACTTCTCTCATCTGCATTTCTTTCTTGTCTGGAGTCTCCTGTGCTATTGCTTTGAGGATTTTTTAAAATAATAAATTCTTTGAATGGCAGTGTCAGACCTCATTCCATACTTTCGTGCAATATTAGTGGATATTTCTGGAGTTTTAAAGTAGTAGAATTTGTTTTTCAAAAGGTTATTGATAGCAACAATTAATTTTAAGAGCCCTTCACATTCCCTTTTAGGAGAACTGATACTTATTCAGCATCTACTATGTTTCTAGGCCTCACTTTGGCAATGTATGTGAGCCATGTGATTGTGAGGAGCATCGAATGGTGGAAAATTCTGTTTACCTCATTTTACTCTTGAGAAAACAGAGGCACCTTGTCTTATCGAGTCCTTGCCTAAAGGGGCTACCTCCACAAGGCACACATCTAATTTTTTTGGGCCTCACTGTTGCCCCACTCTAGACCCTTCAGAATCCTCCATTATGAGGTGCCTCAACTTCTCTGTGCCACTCCCACCCATGTGTGGATGAATTCAAGCGAAGAGAGGTCATGGATTGGCCCCGTAATCTCACAGCTGGCAGTATATTTGAACTTGATCAGTGGTAGAATTCCCGATTCCCCAACTTCCTGGCAGCATCCTTGGTAGTCCAGTTCTGCGTGTTCTGGAAGTAAATCCTCAAGGTCTGGTCTCTAGCCCATCCCTCCAGGCCTCCTGATCCCTTATGAGCATGCAATTCCCTGTCTTCAGTCTTGCTGGCAAAAATGGCTTCTGTTCCTGCTCTGAACCCTGACTGTCAAGGTGTGTCTGTTGCATTTCATATTTGTCTTCATTTATATCATGCTTCTAGATGAGGAAACTGAGTCCCAAATAGGAAATATACAGGTGTCATATGGTACAGAATCTAGATTTGAGGTTCCAGAGATACAGCCTTTTACTACTGCATTGTTTTGAGTTACCTGAACAGAAGGGATGGAGGAGGAAAATAAAGTGTCAGGGCAGAAGGAGAAAGAGGACTGCAGTGTCATTCCTTCCTTCTTTGCCAGGTTTGCCTCCTCCCCAAGACGTGATTGCATCTTGGCTGTCAAATTCACTCCTGTCCATTCTTTCTTTAGTACTGAAAGAGGGCAACAGGGTTGCCTACAAGATTCTAGAAAACCAAAATACTTACGGAAATTCAGCTCCATTTTTATGGTTTCATTCATGTGCATCCTTCACTTATTGTTTAGGCTCAGATTATTCACCCATCCTTTGGGATCCTGTAGTTCTTGAATAGCTCATTCATCTCTTCAGCAGATTTTACCTGTGGTATGGTTTGTGTGTGTTTCATACCTCTTCTTCAGACTAGAACTATATCTTTGAATTCCTCATTCACTTATCAGTGAGTCCTGAATGATGACCCACAGAGCTGGACCCTGTGCTTAGCCCCAACGCTCCAGAGATGAGTGAAGCACAGTTGTCAGGATCAAGGAGCTCCTGATCTGACAGCGACAGGTAGATGCTGCATAAAGCAATCTAAATCTAAAAAAAAGAAGGTGCAGAAGGGGTTGGGGCAGAAACCTGGCACAGAGCAAGCCCTATGGCTCTCAGGAATGGCTTTCCAGAGGTGATTGTGTGATTTTGAAGTCTGTGTAGGAGTTTGCCAGACAAACAAGGTAGGGAAGGCATAGCAGACAGAAGGAAAAACATTGCCAGGAGCAATTTTGACCAGAGCTCAGAATGGGTAGAAGTATGGAGAGAGGAATTAGGGGTTAGCAGGTGCTTGGCACAGAGTAGGTGCCAGGTAAATGCTTTCAGCATGATAAAATGCATTTTTACTGTTTTTATTGTAAGGCAAATGGAGGTTTTGCTCTGTGAACTGCCGGAGCTCTGATTTCGTGCAGATCTCGCTCCAGGCCTGCTCCGGCCATCCATCACCATGAGAGCATGTCCACAAATGCGGGGGCAGGGTGGGAGTGGCTAATGGGGGAGAGATGAGAGAGCAGGAGCAGGGGTGGCCGCACACGAAGCCTCCAGCAGACAGCCAAGCTGCTCTTTAATTAGGGCTCCATCTATCACTCTTGGCACACTCAGTTTGTGGGTCTTGATTTGGCTATCATGGAACTCTTGCCTAACTTTGAAGCCCATGATTTTGTTTAGCTTCTGAAATTATTTTCTCCTTCCAACTTTGGTTTCTTTCCTTAACCATCCTGGTGTGGAGGCTGAGCTATGCTCTCCACACTAGCTCAGAAATGTGAACTACATGTTACCCTCCCCCTCACCCCCATACCCCTGCGGTGTGCAGTAGAGCTGTAGGACTCAGCGTTGGTGCTCACCACCTACTCTCAGGTCCTCTATATGATGGGCAGCCCACCTGGGGAGCCAAGATGGCTTTTATATCTTACATTAGCTCAATTTTTGTTTTCTTCTGTGAGCTATAAGAACTTCCACTGCCCTTAGTCCCACTAGCTCTGCCTGTCTAGAGTAGAAATTCTGAGCATGGGTTTGCATCTTGCCACCATTGTGCACATTCTATGCTTCACCTTTAGCAGGTAATGTAGCCTATACAGTTGTTGCACAAGTCTCAGTGTTTCCACCTGTATTGGGATTTACCTTGTAGGACTGTTGGTTGGATTAGTGATAGTCTAAGTAAGGGGAAGCATATGGCTCAGTGCAATGCTCTGCCACACACTTACTGAATAGTGCTGTGTAAGGGCCTTGACCTCCTGTGCCTCAGTTTCCTTATCTATAACATGGAGATAATAATCATGTTTCATAGAGCTAATATGAAGATTAAATAAGGTAAAATATGTAATGTGATTGAAGTAGTGCCTGGCACATAAGTACTGCATAAAGCTCAGAACATTCTTACTTATCTGCTCTTCTTATAAGAGCCCTACACTGAGTCCTAGAACTATAGACGTAATATATATATGCATGTATTATGTATGCTGTTGTGTGTGTTGTGTGTTGTAAAAATGTTGTAATAATGTAATAAAATGTTGTAATAATGTAATAAAATGTTGTAATAATGTAATTAAATGTTGTAATAATGTCTATGTATAATATATTAATTATATATTAATAACATATATATTAAGAAAATATGTCATGTGCATATTATTTATTGGAGGAAACACAGGGAAACCAAGTAACTTATTTTAAACTCTAGATTAGAACTGTCCAGTGGAAATTTCTGATGATGGAAATGCCCTGTGATTGGTGTAGTATGTGTGGACTTGAAAACTTGAAAGTGTGGTAGCAGAGTCTACTCCTAGGATGAGTCCCCAAAGATGTTACATTCTAATTCTTGGAATCTATGATTATGTTTCATTACATGGCAAAAAGGATTTGTTTAAAAGATTAAGTTGAAGATTTGGAGATGTGGAAATGACCCTAGATGATCTGAGTGGAAAGCACAAGGGTTGTTATAAGAAGGAAGCAGGGGAGTCCAAGCTAAAGAGAGAGGTATGGAGGTTTTACAATGGTAATTTTGAAGATGGAGCAAGGGACCATAAGCCAAGGAATGTAGGTAGTTTCTAGCTAGAAAAGGCAAGAAAACAGATTCTTCTCTAAAGCCTCCAAAAGGAAGGCAGCCCTGATAATACCTTGAATTTAGCCCAGTGAGACCCATTTTCAACTTGTCACCAGAACTGTAAGGTAATAAATGAGCATTCTTCTTAAACTAGTTAGTTTTATGATAGTTTGTTATACTGGCAAAAAAGAAACTAGTGAATTGAGGAAGTGAAATCTAATTTTATTTTCCTTTGATTAATTTAAAATGTAAATATCCAAATTTAATTAGTGGTTGCCATGTTCCATAGTATAGTTCTAGGTAGTAAATGATACCTAGTGAGTGTTCAAAATACCTTGCTAACTGAAGAGAAGAGATAAAAAGCAGTTCAGAAGAGAAAGATTCTATTTTTGCTCTTATCTATTCATTTACTCGTCTGGTTATGCAAACATCAGCTCATAATGGATGGTACAGTGGAAGAGATGGGACATGGGTGAATTAAAATGTCATAAAATTTCCCACCATTTTTATTTAAATCATTATTTTAATGTATATTTTTTTAGACTTTATTTACCATAAATAGAAATGCAAAATATTATAAAGAGACATAAAAGATGACATAAATAAATGACAATACATACTATCACATATATTGTTAAATGAGAGATCAAGTATCACAAATATTTTAGCTCTTCCCATTAGCAAGATGCAATTCCAATAAAATATACATAGGTTCTTTAGCAGGGAAGTGAACTAAATATTTTTTTTTCACTTGAACTTGTATTTTTTTTTGCAAATTAGAAAACATTTTATTTATTTTTATTTTAACATTTTTTTTTACATTTTTTAGACAATATTTGCTCCCCCCCACCCTAGAATTTGAGTCCCCCTAGAATATCCTTCCCCAAGGCACCCATGCACCATCACCACAGTCCCCTGAGCTCTTCACTCCTTCTCTCTCACCCCTCTTCCTCCTCCTCCCCTGCAGGATGTCTCTGGTTTATAATTGTCTGTTTTTGCTTTGTTGTGTGTTATACTGTTATTATTATTTTTTTTTACACTGATGTCTTATTTGCTTCCCCTGTATTCCTGTTATAAGTGCAACCATCCTATATTTTTCTTTTTCCTTATGGCTTATTTCACTGAGCATAATTCCTTCTAGCTCCATCCACGTTGCTGTGAATGGCATGAGATTATCTTTATTTTTTCATATATTTTTTAATTTTTTAAAGGAAACTATTTTATTTTATATATTTTTTACATCATTTTATATTTTTAAAACTCAAATAAAAGAACCAAACTGGGAACATGAAAGATGGTTGTAAAAAAGGTAAGTATAGGAACAATAGGATGATGCCAATTAGCTCTTCCTGGTATGAAGAGCTATGGTAAAATTACAATAATTTAAACTTACATGGTGACATAAGAGATAGAAAGACATTCCATGCTCATATGTGGAGAGAATCAATGCAATCAAAATGACTATTCTGCCTAAAGCAATATATAAATTTGTTTATTCAATTATATTTATTAAAGTAAAGTTGGGGTTACTTTTTTGCTTCATTCATTCACCTGTGAGTCCTGGAGACAGCTATTCCTTTCTCAGAATATTTTACCATTTGCCTGATGTGTTCATTGGGTAGATTTGCTTTCTTGCCACTTCAAGTGACTCACATTGCCCTCAAGAGTAACTTTTTTATGATTAGCAATGGCCCAAATGATCTTCAGTTTCCTTAGGACCCTGGAAGGGACAGTGGAGCTCAATACTTTGCATCTGTGTGGTCAGCCCCTTCCAGGAAACCAGAATAGTCTACTCTTTCTTCCTGGCCCTCCTTGCTGCTGGCACCCCGTCTTTTGTCTCCTGAGTCACCTCTTCTTTTTGACAAATGGCAGCAGGTTTTTCTTCTCTTGGCAGACACAAGTGGGTGCTAATGAATGGAAGAGCTATCCTTACACCTGATAAAGAAATAATTGACCCCCCACCTTCTCTCCCACCTTCTTTTTGTGTGCAATAATCTACATAGGCAAGGCAGAGGCCCCAATTTAGATGCTGGTTTAGACTGGACTGAGAGCTCACAAAAAGCAGAGATGTTATTCCAACGTACAAAATTCTCATGTGGTGTCATGATTTAAAAAGTGCATTTAAATAATGCTTTGAGGCACTTGAGTCTGGGAATAGGGCACCATCCTGGGTGGGGACCTAGAAGAAGGAAAGTCTCTGTGATGGCTGTGAATCAATCTCTTGCCATCCCATTAGAAAAAGGCCTTACTCTTAGACTGTGCTTGATTACCAAAAATGCCTACTTTGTACCAAAGTTTTCTTTCAAAAACACCCAGATTCAAGAATTTTGGTTACTTCTCATATGCATCCCAAATCAAAGTCAAATTTTGTGGGGAGGTTTTCAGATTCTTGCCTGCTTCTGAGCTTCATTTCCAACAAGCCTCCTGCTCCATGTATTTATGCTCCCACCTCTGTGGACTGTAGAAAGATTCCTCATGAATTCTTCTGCCTCCAAGCCTTTGAACCACTGTTCCCTCTGCCTGAAGAACTCTTCTCTATTCTCTGAGAAGCTCGCTTTTGAAAGCCTTAGAGGATGCTTCCCAGACCCTTCTACTACAGCGTGCAAGCACTCATGTGCACACACACACACACACACACACCCCAACACCAACAATAGAATTAATATTTCCTTCCTTTTTTCTTGGTGGTATTTTTATTCTTCGATCAAAGTTAGGGCTTTAGAGTCCATTCCACTGCCCCATCCTCACCAACCTGAGTATATTATGAGCATTTTGAATCCTAGTGCTGTATCTGATTTATCTCAGAATCCCCAGAACCTAACACAGCAGCTGGCACACAGAAGGTGATCCAGCTTGCAGACTGAGTATGTCAGAGTGTGAGTGAAAGCACTGAAGGATGCTAGAAACCACAAGGATGCCTGCCACAGATGGACAGCTCCCAGTCCAGCCTCCTTTGAACCAGGATAGAGGAATCCTATGTCAAATAGCACCACCTGGCTGAAGTCACACTGGCAAGAGAAGTATGTGACTAGCTTGACTTTGATAACAATTCAAGTGTTCATTGTATTCTTTCATTTCATATCCTTTACTGATTTCTGTGGTTCTCCTAACCTCTAGACTTTTATAAATAAAGAAATGGGGCATTCATGAAGCAACCACTAGGTGTTTGGTTCAGGTTATCTCACAGCACTGTGAGTTGGCATCTCCATTTTACAGATGAGTCAACTCTGGCTCGAAGAGTTAAGACAATTTCTCATGTTCTTATGGTGTGTAGAGGTCAGATTCAAAGAGCTTTCCTTTAGCCTTTAGGTACAGTGTCAATGTCCCAGGGGAAAACAGACAATTAGGATAATTTCAGGTATGTTTTTTAGAGACACAAATTGCAAAGCTGTGCGTAGGTATGGGGAACCTGGCTGGCGGCAGCTCAGCTGTCAGCAGGGAGAGGGAAGGCACAGAAACATAAGGAGAGAAAGAGGCCATTGTGAGGTGTAGGACTCCAGTTCCAGACCAGTCAGTCTGTGGCAACCTCTCACTGCTCTTCCTCCCTCAGTGTGCTGGGGGTCCTGTGGACCGAATCCAGATCCAAATCGATGGAACCTGCAGGGGCCACATGGGTCTGCTTCCTCATCACAGAGCAGGTGGATCAGGAGGAAAAATGGATATAGAAGCAAAAACAGAAGATATGCAACACTGCATAGTCAAACAATGGGATGGATACCCTGAATCAGGGCCCCTGACACCAGAGGGATCTTCTTACAAAATTCCAGTAGCCGTGGGCCTTTAACTGCGGTTCACACTCTCACCCTGCAAGACTGTCCACTGTGCTTGGGAGGCCTCACTCCTCCGCAGCTCCTGATGGCTAAGGTCTGTCCAAGACCGAGTGATGGAGACTCTGGCCCTTCCTTCTGTGACCGTTGTTTAAAACAGTCAACATAGGAGAGTATCTGCTGGCCCTGTGGGCTCAGTCTCTCCAGCATCTCATTTCCCTTTGAGCAGGAAGGGCAGCAGGCGGTCCACCAAATGTTGGCTTTTCCCTGCCCTTCCCCCAGCCCCCCACCTCCCATCCCATTTGAGAAGAGAAGGGCAGTTCCCTCTTGCCATCCATTTCTCTTGCTTGCTTCCCTTACCTTTTCTCCTTCTTAATCTCCCAGTGGCTCCTAAAAGGATTAATTAGAAAGATGTGAGCAGGGGTTGGAACGTCAGAAAACAATCGTCACTTTCCTATCTGACCTCTCTCACCAGCTGAAAAATTAACAAATTGAATATCCTCAGCAGACAGGAGTGGCACATGATACGGAGTTCATTACCAGCCTGGCCAGGGGCTGTGTGCGAAGTCCCATTTAAACAACTCTTGCTGATTAAATTCCTCTGGGCACTCCCGCCAGACACTGTTAGAAAATACTCACATCCAATAGCTTTTTAATTTTTTTTTAAACATGTGCCAATTATTTGCCTGCTATCTGCAGGTGCTGGCAAGCATCACAGCGGCCTCACTGTCTACACTCTTATCCACTCGGCGCCTGCCTGGGGGCTCACATTGTCAGGAATGGGACCCTGGGCTCTGGCCCGGGCTGTCAAAAGCTCTCCAGTCACCCTCCAGGGCCAGCCTGCCCTGCCCCCACCCTCCACTTCCCCCACCCCCGTCTCACCTTCTGAAGCTCACAGCTCTCTCAAATGTTTCAAGGTGACAACACAGACCCTGGTGACCTGCTAAAAGTGGGGCCCAGCGGAATAGGCACACATTCGTGTCTGGGCCAGTGCCAGGTGCTTGCCAGCCAGGCTGTGCTTCAGACTTGAACCAAACAGGGACATATAATCTCCACCTCTGGGACAGGGGTGGGCAGTGAGATCCCACATGCTGAAGGGCTTGGCACTTGCTCACAAATCCCTTTAAAAGAAGTCCCAGAAAGCATTTCTTTTCCTGCTCCCATTAGGGCCATCCTTATTACTTGGTTCAGTCTTTCTTTGGCACTTAATTAGAAAAATGGGTTCTTAGCAGTTTAATGGGTACCAATTAATATGTAAAAGTGAGGGTTTAAAAATATAAGTGCCTCCCATGTGGCTTCCCTAAACCCTGTCTCCATCTTTGGAATTCACGACTTTATTAGTCTTTCCTCTGGCTTCCCAGTGTGAATGAGTCCCATCTCATTGACGACAGCTGCTCTAGCTGGGACAAACTTTCCTGTTCCTCTTCTTTGGAAAGTCCTTTTTGCTCTTATAACACTCAGAGGGAATCACTGGCATCTTCTCTTCAGACTACCTTTTGACACTTAAGAGAACTTGGTATTCTTCTTCTTATTAAAAGAACTAAGAACTCCCGAGAGTCAAGTGGGACTAAGTTATCATGGAATTTCAGGAGTGATTGAAGGAATGGAGCATGTGAATTCCACCTGGCTGGAGGAGGAGCATGGGCAGTTTTGTAACAAATGTTCAGGTGGAAGAGATGACAGAATCAGGGAGAAACCAGTGTCCATGTTGGGAAGTTAGGTGAAAACATACTTTAACTCAATATGGGCAATGACTTAAAAGCAATTACCCAGAGATGAAATTGACAGCACCTAGTAGTGAGTTCCATGCCATTGGAGGTGTTCAAACAGGACAAATGACCCGTTGGTGAGGATACAGAGGCGGAGGGAGGTGGGGAGAGAATTAGAGGAGGAGACTCCAGAAAAGTGTGGGTGACTGGATTAGACTTTTTACAGATTTTCCTCAATTTTGAGAGATTTTATAACTGCCTTTTCAGCCACAGCACTGTTTAGGCTTCACATCAGTAAGGACGGGGTGATTCTAGAGGGAATACAAGAGATATGATAGTTCCACCTAAAAATTAGGGAGGAGAGAGAAAGAAAATAAAAGGATTCTATAAAGTGCAACAGACTGGGGTCATTTAGATTAAGGACATCATCTGTATCCTTTAATAACCTAAAAATATTCACTGTGTTAGAGCCCTGACAATTTTGCATATTTGTAATGGCTAATAAGTTAGGGGGAGAAGTTAAAAATAAAATTCAGGGCCTCCCCGGTGGTGCAGTGGTTGAGTGCTGGCTTGCGAAAATCGATCCCCGGCTGCTCCCTGGCCACCCGAGGAGGGTCCCGCATGGAGCGCAGACCTCTCCTGCCGCCCGCTGCTCCCCTCAGCAGTGGACTTCGGTCCTTCTGCCTGCTCTGCTCCCCGCTCTGGCTCTGGTGAATTGTCTCACCCTCCCATGCTTCTGACTGTACCCAGTGCTTGTATAAATAAATAAATAAATAAATAAATAAATCTTTTAAATAAATAAATAAAATTCAGTGAAATTTAGGTACCTGGTATAGTCACCACCCTAACAATATAAAACTCATGAGAATGTAAGCAAGCAAGCAAAAACCTAATAATTCTGTAAGAAATATAAAAGAGGATATATATTAAATTCTGGGGATAATTGTTTTTTTAATTAAATTTTTATTGAGGTGTAACTGATACAATATTTAATAGTTTTAGATATACAGCATAATGAGTTGACATTTGTGTAATTATCAAATTATCAAATGGTCACCACATTGAGGCTAGGTAACACCCATACAGATCATCTTACAGTTATAATTACTTTTTTCTTCTTGTTTTGTGATGAGGGGAATTTTGTTATTGAGGACATCAGCACAGGAAAGGATTGAGAATTAATTTTGGAACATATATATATTCTCCAGTTAAAACAGCTCAGATTCAAAGATAGAAGGTGAAATAACCTAAATATCTTTCTATCAAATATCCAAGTAGCCCAGTCACAATGACAGAGGTTGCAGAAGCAAGCCATCTTTCATCTAGTGTCTTCTGAGTTCACCGAGCAGCTGTCTTTCCCCAGGATGTCCTTACCATCTCCTGCCCCTCATGCCATGGCTTCAGATCATCTTTACCTGAATCCCCAATGCAGAGGGAAGCTGGTGGAAGTACATTGCATCTTGGTTCACTTAGACACCTGAAAAGAACAACAGAAGCAGGGCAGAATCAGAAAGAACACAGGATAGTTATGGATGAGGAGTGGAATCTTTCAAGTTCTAAACTGCATGCAACTGGAATTAAATCTGCATCTTATTCAGAAAACTTGATTGGAGCAAGGGAAATCTAACTTCAGCCCAGCAGCATTACCCAGGACAAATGCCCAATATACAAATACTGTATATTCAGCTAGTGGCTGGTTCTGAGCTCTGTACCTTAAAAGAAAAGCTGCAGCACTGGAATGAACAATGACAGAGAACAATCTTCCCATGAATGAATGAGTAGAAAAGATCAATAAGAGAAAGATCTTATTCTACAGTGCCTGTAGAAAGGTACTACAAATTATGAGAAAGTTATGCAAATTATGGGAGACTATGTAATCATTTTTGACTGAGGTGTTATTCTATTAACAAGAAGAATTGTAAAATAAACCTTGCTGTTTGCATCTAGAAACAAAAACAAGGAAACTGTGAAGTCAGAATGGGCTGAGATGAAGGCATTGTGCAAAAAATTGGCTGAAATAAGAAAAGGCAACTACAGAATTTCCTTACCATTTGAAGATGGTAAGGAAGAGAGTAGATCTTGCAGAAAATTGCACCTATAAATTGGAGGGAGAAAGTGTTTCTGTGCATAGAGGAAAATAATGAAAATATAAAATTGGTGATGGTGGTAGATCTCAAGACTTAGGAATCTATAACATACCTGAGAATTGGAGATGGCCCAGAAGAAGAAATTAAAGGATGGAACAAAATACTCCACATTCCATTTAAATACTTTCTCGGTTAATTGATGTCTTGATTGGAGAAAAAAATCACAAATTGGGACTCATCCTCTTGTGCTTTTCAGTCACGTATCAGTTGAGAGTTATTCCCTTCACAGAGGGATATAAGAAAGCTCTAAAACTTACATCTTGTTGAATATATATAAGTTAAGATCAAATATTTGGACTAGTTATAGATAGCTATCTCTTCACTATCTTGATTTTGAGAGTTGGGTTATTGAGGACTGTTTGATTGTAGCAATCAGTCAATTGGCATTTATTGCCATGTATTGTGGGGCAAGCACTATGCTAGGGACTCACTTTGCAAATCTCATTTTAGGCAACACTTTCAACACACTTGATCTTATTCAGTTCTCACAATCTCCCTCCACCTTCCTATGAGATGTGTTCGCACCAGAGAACAACACAGACCACTAAGAAGTCTGTGTTTGGAAAATCATTCTGGCAGTGGAAGATGTCCCTTTCCCCTAGAAAGTGTGACTCTGAAACTATCCCCCAACCCATCAAGGGCTCAGAAGGACAGCTGCATCTCCATAAACCTTGAGTCTGCTCAAGATATAGCCTTAAGCTTTACAACAACAATCTTATGGGATTTCTTAGCTTCCAAACTTTGACTTGGCCAGAAATGTCCAGAGACCAGCCTTTTCACCTATATTTTAGCACTTCTGCCTCTGGTTTCAGCACAGCAGGATTAAAGGGTAGAGAGATGTGAGAACCTATTAGTATTTCACCCACACACCCTTAAAATAACCTAGGTTTCTTGGGAATTGTCAATGTTCTGTTTTAAGTTTCACAGGAAGGTGAAGTGGCAATGAGCCTCTTGGCTTTCTTTTTTTCTGCAGAGAAGCCATCAAGTCAAATGTTTGCTGTGACAAGAGTGCTAAAGATCTGGGAAATCACAAAAATAATCAGGACATGTGAGGTTTTTTTAAAACATCTTTTAAAAACCTTTAAAACACCTTTATTGTGCAAGACATGTGCAGCCCCTAGGTGAAACAGATATAGTTTCTTCCTTTAAGGAAATTCCAGTCTGGCCAAATGAAGTGATAAATTATAATTCTGTGTCATGGCAAGCATAGTTACTTAACTACTATGGTTTAATGAATAGTAATTGTCCTTTCTTGCTAACTCCAATTTTTTCCCCACTTAACCTGCTCTGCCATGGTGGATGGACACAATTGATCTGAAGCATTCATTGTATGTCTGATGCCCTTTTCCAATGGATTGGATGACTGGTGACTTAGAAGGAAGATGGTTATGTAGATGGGAGAGGGTACAGTTCAGATCTCAAAATGTTGAAAAATGACTGGGAGTTGAATCTGAAAGCAAGGAGCATGAGCAGCCTTCACAAGAGATTTATTTTTGAGAGGATGTGATAGGCCCTGATATTTAAAAGGTAGCTGACTTTTTTACCTCGTGGAAGACAAATCAGTCATCATGTAGAGGAGAAGAAACAATGGAGAAGGAAAGCAAGGTCAGAGGATTTCTGAAGTGGTTGTTTGAGAAAGTGAGTGGAGCCCAGACTGAAGGTAGTGTGTGTGTGTGTGTGTGTGTTGGGAGGATGGAAGGGGGCTCAATTTAGGCATGCAGAAGGAAGAAAGAAAGAGTAAAAGTCCTCTGGCTTATTAAAGGAAAGAGGTAAGCAAAAGAAGCTTTAAAAAAAGGCCTTGAGGGGGCCTCCCTGGTGTCGCAGGGGGTTAATAAGGACAGCACTGTGAAGCTATCTGCAGCCTCTGCAGCATGAGTTCAATCCCCAGCCAGCCAGGGAGCTACCTACATGGCACAGCAGATCTCTCCTGTCTCACCCGCTGCTCCCCTCAGCAGTGCATATCAGTCAGCCTGTTCTGCTCCCCACTCTGTCTCTGGTGAATCCTCTCACATACATACACATACCCACCCCCGCACCTCTGGCCTGTATCCCAGTTTTTGTATGCATAAAAAAAAATAAATCTTTAAAAAAAAATGACCTTGACCTTGTTGGTGAAGAACCTGTGAAGATAGATCACAGGTGGACTTGGGGCTGAGCAGATATGTGTGAAACTGCTAGTTAGAGAGGCTAGATAATGAAAGCATGAAAGTCCATGAAGCTGACCTTGACTCTGCCTCACCTGGGCCTCCCACAGATGCCACATAGGAACTTATGTGCCCTGTGTTGCACCCTGATTGTCAGTGCAGTTGCCTCTGTCCATCTCCTGCTGCTTCCCTGCGAAGGCGTCACTTTGGTCCAAATGTTTCTGTGGCCCCAAACCAGTTCAGTGCCTCTGCCCATGATGGGATTAAACAAGACCTGTGCCTTTAAGGAGTGCCCCCTTCCCTGGCCCTTCCCCCTCCAATTACAGCACTAATTTCAGTAATGGAGCATTAATAGAGTAATGGGCAAGTGAAGCTGGCCTGAAGGAACTGTGGAGCTCAGCACAAATTGAGTAAATAAACCATATATTAGATTTCTAAACAATACTTTTAGTCTAGTCTCCAGGGAAAGAGAGTCGTCAAGACTTACTTAAGTCATCCCTGCAAAGTGTATGTAAAAGAAGCCTCCTTTCAGAGCTGAACTGTTTGTGGAAGCAGGAAATCTTCCTCTCTCTCTCCTATAGGGATTAGAGATAAGATAGTTGTTCTTCCCTCAAGTTCCCT
The DNA here is from genome assembly GCF_014898055.3 of Talpa occidentalis. Taxonomy (NCBI): domain Eukaryota; kingdom Metazoa; phylum Chordata; class Mammalia; order Eulipotyphla; family Talpidae; genus Talpa; species Talpa occidentalis. Next base: position 110,137,909 of record NW_026555331.1, on the reverse strand, counting down.
TTTCTGTTATTTCCTAATTTCTCGTACTTTGACATGTGTCAGAACTGAGAATCTCCGTCTGGGGACCCTGACTGGAGTGGAGGACAATGCAAATCTCCCAGGAAAAAGTAGCCCAAGGCAGGCGGTGGTGATGAATGGGAAGTGGGGGAGGAATAGGAGCCAGATAGGAGAGAAATTTGGGGGGAAAGAAGAAACATTATTAGCAGATGACCTCATGATGGGAGAATGACCCTGCTGCTGCTACTATTTTGCAATAAGTTACAGGAATGAATCCCTTTCAGAAGACTAATGACCCATCACAATAAGGACTCCCACCTGCATTGCTTTATTTTTTTTAATTTTATTTTTATATTCCCCATATAATTGCAACCCCCTTATTTTGACCCCAATCCCTCCTTTCCCTGTCCCCCACACCCCACATAGTGTGTCTCTGGTTCATAGTTGTTTGCTGATTTTGATTTTTTCTTTCTTGTAGTTATTCATTTTCCTGGTCCCTTATTTAGGTTTTCTAGATTCCTGCTATGAGTGAGACCATCCAGTATTTTTCTTTTTCTTTCTGGCTTATTTTGCTGAGCATGATCCCTTCCAGAGCCATCCATGTTGCTGCAAATTGCATGTGTTTATCTTTTTTGAATGCTGGGTAATATTCCATGGTGTATATGTACCACATCTTCTTGATCCAGTCATCTATTTTTGGGCATTTGGGTTGTTTCCAACGCTTAGCTATTGTAAACAGTGCTGCTATAAACATAGGGGTGCAGGTGCTCTTTGGAATTGATGTTTCTGTGTCCTTTGGGTAAATACCTAGGAGTGAAATTGCTGGATCATATGGGAGCTCTATCTTTGGTAGGTTGAGGAATCTCCACACAGCTTTCCATAGTGGTTGGACCAGTTTGCACTCCCACCAGCAAAGCAGGAGATTTCCTTTTTCTCTACACCCTCGCCAACATTTGTTGTTGCTAGTTTTTTTAATATGTGCCATTCTCACTGGTGTGAGATGGTATCTCATTGTAGTTTTGATTTGCATTTCCCTGATTACAAGTAATGTTGAACATTTTTTCATAGGCCTGTTGGCCATCTTGTATTTTCTCTTTGGAGAAGTTTCTTTTTAGCTCTTCTGCCCACTTTTTGACTGGATTATTTTCTTTGTTGTTGTTGAGTCTCATGAGCTCTTTGCAGATTTTTGTGATCAGTCCTTTATCATTAGTGTTGTGTGCAAAAATGTTCTCCCAGTCGGTGGGGTTTCTCTTTGTTTTGGTTATTGTCTCTTTTGCTGTGCAGAAGCTCTTTAATTTGATGTAGTCCCAGCTGTTGATCTTTGCCTTCACTATCACTGCTTTGGGTGATGTGTCTGTAAAGATGTCTTTGAGGTGCATGTCATGTAGTGTTTCGCCTGTATTTCCTTCTATATATATTTTATGGTTTCAGATCTTATGTCTAGTTCTTTAATCCATTTTGAGTTGGTTTTTGTGCATGGTGTGAGGTAGTAGTCACGTTTCATTCTTTTCCTGCATTGCTTTAATAAATAAAAGCACAGATAGAAAGCACACAAGCCTAAGTGTCAGAAGACCAAGGGGATTGTCTCAGCTCTATCAATTACTGGCGCTAGTACTATGAACAAATGATGTTAGTTCTCTGTGCCTCAGTTTCCTTGTCTGTAAAATGGGAAGAGTTATAGCTTTTTGTTTGCTTTCCTGGGAATCCTAAGGGACAAAGGAGATGTGTGTTAGTGGGGTGGGGGTTCTGCTTTCAGTAGTCGGCAGGTGGCATTCTCTGTGTGTTTGCTGCCCATGCAGCCCAACTCCATCCTCTGAGGTCAAAGAGGGCGTGATTCTGGGCTCTGGGTGGTAGGAAGTCCCTGCATGATTAGTTTAGGGGCATGAAATGTTAGCACGTTGATCACTTGTTCCGTGTCAATGGTGGTAACACTTTGAAGCTGTGAAATATGATTAGATGGTTTCAGTTACTGTTGCTAAAATCCACCCTGACTTTGTTTGCTCTTTGTGTGTTGTCTCAGTTTGTCCTGAGCATGGGCTGAGAGCCCAGTGCTGAGTGCCTCCACAATGGGCCTGCTGACTTCAGAAGGACTGATTCACAGAGTGACCTATGTTGGATTAATAGACAAAAAACAGTAAGTCTGCGTTTTAGGCAAGTGACCTGTGAGGCGATTTAAGGTGGTTGCCCACTCAGAACAGTTTGTAAACCTCTGACCTAGACTCCCAACAATTCTGTGGAATGGAGTGCCAAATGACCCAGAGAAACATGTGTAGTTCAAGAGACTGACACTGGGAACTGCGTAAAGGGAGAGGTTGGTGGGGAACACAATGGAAAAGAGTGCTTATCTGAACAAAGCCCCCAGATCAAGACCATGGAGGGTGGAGACCTGCAGTTCCAGGCTCATTGGCTCAGAGAATCAGCTCAGATACCTCCCTCAGGTCTCCTTTATGTAGTTCTTTCCATCTAACTGATGGTCCTATTGCCATCTCGTGACCCCTTACCTGGTCCTCCCCAGTCCTTCAGAGAGGCCTCTGATTTGGATGAATGTCTGGTGTGTGGTTTGTCTTTAACCCTTGATCATTGATTCAACTTTCCATGTTCTCAGACCAATCCCAGAACTTCCTCCTACCCCCACACATGCCCAGCCTTCTCCTTAACAACCCAACACCTGCTGTATGTGGGGAGGGGGAGAAAGAGAGAGACAGAGAAAAAACAAAGAGATAAAGATTGAGTTGGACATGTAAAATCAGAGAATTTTTGATATATTCTTAAATGATGAATAAACTCAGTCTGGGTTGACTCCAGACTAAGAGAATACAGAAAAGACATTAAAAAATCTGTGCTAAGGGCCTCCCCGGTGGCGCAGCGGTTGAGCGCTGGGTTGCAAAGCTGCCCACAGCCTCTGCGGCGCTGGTTCGATCCCTGGCTGCTCCCTGGCCACCGGAGGAGGGTCCCTCATGGCGCGCAGACCTCTCCTGCCTCCCGCTGCTCCCCTCAGCGGTGTACTTTGGTCCTTCTGCCTGCTCTGCTCCCCTCTCTGGCTCTGGTGAATTCTCTCACCCTCCCGCGCTTCTGACTGTACCCAGTGCTTGTATGTATAAACAAACAAACAAACAAATAAATAAATCTTTAAAAAAAAAATCTGTGCTAAGTACTGATATTGTTACAGGGCAGGGAGAGGGGCACCTCAGACCCTGCAAACCTGCCTGCTCTAAATAGTTTCTGCCATCCGCTGCATCAACACAAAACATATGAGATTTTAATGGGAAAGAACTTTAATACAATTAGGAAACAATACAGGAAAGGCAAAGAATATAGTTTCTAAATCAAGTACCCAAAGTTACCATCCCCTCATGGGTAAAAGTCCATCCAAATGAGATTGGCCCAGAGCAAGGCCCCAAAGCCTGCCACAAGTCTAAAGCATCTTCCAGTGGGGACACATAGAAAAGGATCAGAAACAACCAGACAAGTCTGGAAGGAAAAGGGCAAAATCAAAATCAAGACAAAAACCACCATTGTCACCTCCCCACGGGTCTCTCATCCACATCTGTGTCACCCAGTCCATGACCAAAAAGCAAGTGTAGTTTCTTCATGTGTCTCTTGGCTCCATGTGGCTTCTCCAGGTCTCCTTCTGGCTCTCCAATCTGCTTGCTTCCTTCCTTCCTCAGACTTCTCTGCAGCTTCTACTCTCCCTGCTCAGCTCCACCCTCCCTTAGGTGGGGCAGGAAATCTGGAACCTCCCCCTTTCCTGGGACCACCCTGTTACAAGGTGACCAAGCTTGAAATCCTGACTCAGTTACTTATGCCCTTTATGGCCTTGAGTAGACTGTTTCACCAATCTGAGCTTCAGTTTCTCCATCTCAAAGTGAGAAATATTAATCCCTACCAAAATGGCCCCTAAAAGTATTAAATGAGGTGAAGCAAGCTCATTAACGTCTGTCACATAGAAGAGACTCAGTATTTGTTTTCCTCCTTTTGTTTGACCAATATCAAGATGGTCTCCATATTTAATTTTTAAATAACAATGCTAAGAAAACGACAACACGAACTTTATTCCTATTAAACATGACAACCATGGAACTCCTGATAGATACAGGGTTATGTGGTTAGAAATAGTTAATTAGATTTGTTTTAACTTTTCAGTGGTTTCCAGATGGCAATGACCTACTGTCTTCATGTGTTAAATATTTTGACAAACATATAGTAATATGTATCATCATTATTATATCACGCAGTTGTACATACATTGTAGTAACATACAAATACAGATTTTGTTGCCCTAAAAATCCTCTGTGCTGTGTCTTTTCATCTCTCCCTACCCCCAACCACTAGTAACCACTGATCTTTCATTGTCTTCATAGTTTGTCTTTTCCAGAATGTCATATAATTGGAATCATAAAATCTATTGTCTTTTCGGATTGGCTTCTTCCACTTGGTAATATGCATGTAAAGTTCTTCTTTGAAACTTCTCTGAAGAAGAAATGCAAATGGCCAACAGGCATATGAAAAAATGTTCAACATCACTTGTAATCAGGGAAATGCAAATCAAAACTACCATGAGATACCATCTCACACCAGTGAGAATGGCACACATTAAAAAAACTAGCAACAACAAATGTTGGCGAGGGTGTGGAGAAAAAGGAACTCTTCTGCACTGTTGGTGGGCATGCAAACTGGTTCAACCACTATGGAGAGCTGTGTGGAGATTTCTGGACCTACTAAACATAGAGCTTCCATATGATCCAGCAATTCCGCTCCTAGGTATTTACCCAAAGGACACAGAAACATCCAAAGAGCACCTGCACCCCTATGTTTATAGCAGCACTATTTACAATAGCTAAGCTTTGGAAACAACCCAAATGCCCAAAAATAGATGACTGGGTCAAGAAGATGTGGTACATATATACCATGGAATATTACTCAGCATTCGAAAAAGATAAACACATGCAGTTTGCAGCAACATGGATGGTGCTGGAAGGGATCATGCTCAGTGAAATAAGCCAGAAAGAAAAAGAAAAATACCGGATGGTCTCACTCATAGCAGGAATCTAGAAAACTTAAATAAGAGACCAGGAAAATGAATAACTATAAGAAAGTGAAAATCAAAATCAACAAAAAACTATGAATCAGAGACACTCTATGGGGGGTAGAGGGCGGGAGGGGAGGGATTGGGGTCAAAATAAGGGGGTTGCAATTGTATGGGGAATATAAAAATAAAATTTATTATTAAAAAAATAGTGTATATACAAAAAATAAATTATAGAAATTATATTCATAAAAAAATAAAGTTCTTCTTTGTCTTTTCATGGCTTGCTAGCTCTTTTCTTCTTAGTGCTCAATAATATACCATTGTCTGGGTGTATCAGTTTGCTTATCCCTTTACTTACTGAAGGATATCAGTAGGTTCCAAGTCTTGGTAGTTATGAATAAAACGACAATAAATCTCTATTTGCAGATTTTATTTGCAGAAATAATAATGGACACAGATGAATAGCTGGATGAAAATATACATAAGGCAGAATCTGGGAGGGTCCTGAGCACAGGAACTTTCGTCTCTTTGGAGTTGGGGTACATCTCTTTCCTGGCAGGGTTCACCAGTCTGTGTTCAACAACTCTGTACCATTGGGGTGTTGTGGAGGCTCCCTCAACTAGGCCTGATCAGTTATTTTCCACTCCCTCTCCTGTCTTTAGAGAAGTGGGGTGCAGGCCTGAAAATGTCAAGCTTCAGATCGGGACTTACTCTTTCTGGTGACCAGCCCCATCCAGGAGCCCATCCAGTCTCCTCTGAGAACAAAGGATGCCCCGAGGGCTCTTATCACTGAGGAATTTACAAGGGCTTTAGGAACTCTGAGTGAGGAGGCAGAGAGGAGCAGAGACCACTATGTCTTTCCTATTATTTCAAGGCATCCAAGCTGCTTAAAGAGACTGGCAAGATGTGACTATGAGGAAACTGTGCTGATTTGTGTTTAAGGGGATTTTGTATGAAGATGCATATTTAGGACTTGGTGTTGGTGGAGGGAAACGATCCAGAAGCTGGTTAATTCCACAGTTTTCTAAATCCTCAGTGGTAATAATCCTCAATGTCTGTTATTCCTGTGGCCAAAGGAGATTCCAGTCTTACCTCTGAGCTAATTTCTAGTCTCTAAATTGGGAGAAAGTCTAGGAAAGGAGAAAATGGGCATGGGAAGAGGCGGCAGCATGCTAGCTCCTGCAGATTGGTCAATATTTTAATTCATTGATAACTGGTCCCACTGAAGCCTACTGAAGTATCAGAAGGCCATTAATCAAGACAGGCAAAGAGACATTGCAGATCTATGTATATGCCTTAGTCTTTCCAGCCAGCACTGTTTTTTCTTTAATGCTCCCTTGATGTGTTACAAGATCCTAATTAGGGCAAGTCAATAAATCAGTCCCTTGGGCATTGACACTTCAACGCAGGCCTAATTTGTTAAGCACTGGTAGACATTAACCAGTTGTTGGAAATTTTCTGTGACATTTCTCAAAGACTCATATAGGGGCCCTAGTCCCCCCCCATAGCCCCCTTACCAGATTCTGGTTCTGAGTGAATGTTCCCAAAGGTTGAACTCAGATAGTCCATGACTAATAATGCCACCACCAGTCTTTAGCAGATTAGGCTATTGTTTGCTCACTGCTGTTGCAGGATAGACAGAGATATGCAAGTGTTAAGTGGTGGCCTCAAGGCTCCGAGTTTCCTGTGGCCATTGCCCAGCCTTCATGATTAATTTGGGGCCTATCTCTGTAGAGGCAACTGTCCTGTGCAATCCTCATTCATAACTTCCTGCGACATCTGGAGAGACGCCAGGACACTCCATCTTTGTCTACTAAGGCTGAAAGGGGAAAACAGGGAGTGGAGATTACAGAGGAAGGAAGGGAATTAGGGATGCCTTATCTTCAGAGTTCGTTCATTCCCTCTGCTAGGATAAGAATGGCAAGTCAGCCCCATTGGCGTCCTGAGTATCCAGCCTGGGCTTACATAGGAAGGATATGACACATTTGTGAAGGGACATGCCCACTTGATTTGGAACTAGCACCTAGGAAGAAAATGATCATACCAACTGTTTCTTGAACCTTTCCTAAATGTCAGACCCTGTGCTCATAACTTTTTTCTTCCATTTATTTCACCTTTCTTTACCTAATATTTTATAGCATACAAACCTTGCCCTGATTGTACCTTAAAAATCATTCTTTTTATGTCAAAAAAGAGACCAAGTTTAATGCACCGACTTCCTAATTTCCCCCCTCTCCCCTCACAAAAAAATCCCTTATGTCCCTTTTTCCTCTCATCTCCTTCTTTACCTCAGACCTCTCATGATGTTAATGTCCACTGGTTTTTGAAAGTATTTTATCAAATTGTCTGCTATATAAATGTCCAGCATATTTTCATCCTGACTTATTTTGCTACACATAATTCTCTGAAATTCTCCCATTTTGTTGAAAATGGCTGCATTTCCTCCTTTATTATGGCTATATAATATTTCATGGTGTGGGTATACCACATCTTCTTGATTAAATCATCCATCAGTGGCCATGGAGGCTGCTTCCATGCCCTAGCTATTGTAAATAACGTTGCTATGAACACTGTGAAATATAGCTTTTGTGTTGATGTTTTCATATTTTTTGGATATAGTCTGTATTCATAACTTTGAAGATGATATTTAAACTTCCTTGTAGCCTATGATTTTCTTTGGAGTAGAAACTCTTATAATTTACATTTAAGAGAGGATGAAATTGATGTCACAGAAGTATAGTCCCTTCCCCATCATGCAACTACAGGAGGCTATGGAGATGAATCCAGAACCACTGAGGGATTTCACCATTGAAAGAGAAGTTTCCAGTCTGTTCCAGCTTGCTGCAAGTGGGATGATACTCTCTCCAACTGACTCCTGGGAGTTTGTAGCAGATACTGGATCATACATAAGGTCCATATGGCTACTTAGGGACCTTACTCCACAACGTCCAGTGAAATAAAAGTGTAGGACTGCATTTATTCTGATAGAAAGCCTAACTCTGCTCAAGTAATGCTTTAAAAGTTAGAATTCTTAACTCCTGTTAGCCAGATATTAGCTATGTCCCATCTCGTGACTGATCATGGTGTACCTGTACCTGCGGGTTCTTCGTCTTCCTTATGATTATGGCACTCAGCTTCCTTCTGTGACATCAGGTTTTGCTTTGGCTTTAGTCCCTGACATCCTTTCTTGCCAAAACCCTTCTTAAGTACTTGCATATATGCCAAGCACTGTGCTGGCAACAAGGAAACAGAGAAACATGCAGCAGGTCCTGCCATTGACATAAGCCTAGCATGAGACACCATCAACACAGAGCTAAGTGTAAGAGCAAGACCTGGGTAGCCTGTCTAAGCTCAACCCCAGCTCTGTCGAGTGTCTTAATCCCACTGAGTCTTGGTTTCCTCATCTTCAGAGTTTTTTCTTTAAAATAGGGACAATATGACCACCTTCACTATGAATAGCAAAGATTGAATCAGATAAATCATGCAGAAGGATGACCCAATTTGGTGTGTGTGGGGGTGTGGTAGGCTCAAACAGAGATCAGCTGTTATTATTTCCTGAGTTTTGGGGTCTATCCTTTTTTCATGACAGCCAGGGTTTCCTGGTTTAATGACCTTGGCTCTTGAAACTGTGTTTGGTTTTTCACTTTCTGTTTTAAACTGGTCCGGGTTATCAACTCTCTGTAACTCAGGGTCCCAGTGAAACCACAGCTGCGATGGCTGGTCTGATTCTTGCTTTTGGACCTCACCTCCCTGGCCAACCTTGTCAGAAGTCATAGCGTCCCCATCTCAAATAATATATTTGCAGTTTTCTTCAGGATTGATGGCATATTGTATGCTAACTAGACTACTACTGCTGCTTATTTGATTTCCATCTTTCAAACCAAAAGGTTTTTCCTTTTTAAACTTGAATGTTAGAGAACTGGACACAGTGTCCACTTAACATTCTAACTTTTTCACACCAGCCTTTAAGGATATATGATCCAGTGTGAAGACCACAGTCAGTAGTAAGTCGGTCTTTCTCTACCATCCTCATCAAATTGGTGGCTCTCGCCTTTGTTGACAGTTTCACCAGCCTGGACTCCCTTCCCATGTCCCTTTTCTTTCATCCTTCAATGCATTTCTCATGTTTTTGACCCCATGATGGAGCTGTAGAGGCTTCTGCTCTTGCTTCATTTCCTTCCTCCCTGAGTAAGTGATACGCTCGTCTACCTTTACATCACTCTGATGCTCAGATTATTCAATATCATTCACCAAGCCTCTTAATATTTCCCAAACCCTGTGCTAAATATTCTCACTTTTAGTACTTACAACAATCCTGAGACTAGATGTTGTTAATTTTCCCACAGTGTATATAAAAATATTGAGATTAGATTCTAGTAGCTTGAATAATTTGTTTATTAAAAGAACAAAAAGACAAACCACACACTGAGATATTTGCATATCATATATCTGATGAGGAATTTGTGTCCAGAATATTTAAATAACTCTAATAATTCAATAATTAGGAGACAGGTCCTCCCCGGTGGCGCAGCAGTTGAGCACTGGGTTGCGAAGCTGCCCGCAGCCTTTGCAGCACTGGTTCGATCCCCAGCTGCTCCCTGGCCACCAGAGGAGGGTCCCACATGGCGCCCAGACCTCTCCTGCCGCGCCCACTGCTCCCCTCAGCAGTGCACTTTGGTCCTTCTGCCTGCTCTGCTCCCCGCTCTGACACTGGTGAATTCTCTCACCCTCCCGTGCTTCTGACTGTACCCCATGCTTGTATAAATAAATAAAAAAAATAAATGTTTAAAAAAAATAATTAGGAGACAAATTAAAAAATAGACCAGATTTGAACAGAGCTTACCCCAAATGATATATGAATGGTTTATCAGCACATGAAAATATGCTTTGAACATCAATTGACTATTAAGAAAAGGCAAATGAAAACCAAAAATGAGATACCATTCATACCCACCAGGATGGACTATAACTGAAAAGACAGATAACAAGAAGTGTTGATGTGGAAAAATTGGAACCCTCGAGCACTGCTGGGTAGGAATGTAAAATGGAACAATCACCCCACCAACTGGGAGAACATTTTTGCACACAACACTAATGATAAAGGACTGATCACAAAAATCTGCAAAGAGCTCATGAGACTCAACAACAACAAAGAAAATAATCCAGTCAAAAAATGAGCAGAATTGCTAAAAAGAAACTTCTCTGAAGAAGAAATGCAAATGGCCAACAGGCATATGAAAAAATGTTCAACATCACTTGTAATCATGGAAATGCAAATCAAAACTACAATGAGATACCATCTTACACCAGTGAGAATGGCACATATTAAAAAAAACTAGCAACAACAAATGTTGGCGAGGGTGTGGAGAAAAAGGAACTCTTCTGCACTGTTGGTGGGAGTGCAAACTGGTCCAACCACTATGGAGAGCTGTGTGGAGATTCCTCAACCTACTAAACATAGAGCTTCCATATGATCTAGCAATTCCACTCCTAGGTATTTACCCAAAGGACACAGAAACATCAATTCCAAAGAGCACCTGCACCCCTATGTTTATAGCAGCACTATTTACAATAGCTAAGCTTTGGAAACAACCCAAATGCCCAAAAATAGATGACTGGGTCAAGAAGATGTGGTACATATATACCATGGAATATTACTCAGCATTCAAAAAAGATAAACACATGCAATTTGCAGCAACATGGATGGCGCTGGAAGGGATCATGCTCAGCGAAATAAGCCAGAAAGTAAAAGAAAAATACCGGATGGTCTCACTCATAGCAGGAATCTAGAAAACTTAAATAAGAGACCAGGAAAATGAATAACTATAAGAAAGTGAAAATCAAAATCAACAAAAAACTATGAACCAGAGACACTCTATGGGGGGTAGGGGGTGGGAGGGGAGGGATTGGGGTCAAAATAAGGGGCTTGCAATTGTATGGGGAATATAAAAATAAAATTTATTATAAAAATAAATTTAAAAAAGGGATAACATAAGGGAAAAAAAACTTAGGTAGACAATGAAAACAGAAAAAATAAAAAAAATAAAATGGAACAATCAATTTGGAAATGAGTTTGGCAGTTTCTTTAAAAGTTAAGCTGATACTTCCCATAAAACCCAACAAATCCATTCATAGATATCTGTGCACAAAAAATGAAAACATAAGATTTATATGTGAAGCATTATTCAGAGTAGGCCCAAATTGAAGCAACCCAAATGCCTAGCAGTTGGCAAATGGGTAAACGAAATGTGGTATAGTCATCAAAAAATGGAACACAATTCAGCCATGAAAACGAATGAACATGTGCTAATACACACTACATTGATGACATTAAAAAATATGATAGCCATATGCTACCAACTACACATTTAATGATTCCATTTATTTGAAATTTCTAGATAAAAAACAGACCTATAGATAAAGATGGTCAATGGTTCTCTGGAGTTGGAATGAGAATTAGGAGCAACAACAAAGGATCATAAAGGAAATTTGGGGGATGACAGAAATGTTGTAAAACAGGGTCAAGATGATGTTTGCATAGCTCTTTGTAAGAAATTTAATGACCTGTATATTTATAATGGGTAGATTTTACAGTATCTAAATTATATCTCATTAACAAAAAGAAAAAAGGCTTATCCAAGATCATGTAAGTAGAGAGTGTTAATATAGGCCCAGTGCTCTTGCTAGCCTTTGCCATTTGTTCTTGACGGGCATATGGCTTGTCATCCCAACTGATGGACAAATCTTTTAGAACGAGGAACATGCTTTTGCATTTTGAGACTCACAGAATTCTCAGCAAACACGTGGAACTGAGTTGATAGTACATCATAATATAATGGGATTATTCTGGACCAGAAGGAATAGTTTAGGGCTGCTGTTTCTCCAAATGCTGTTGGGAGTGTTGAGACATGAGGGGTAGATAGTCCATCAAAGGCATGCCGCCTGAAGAACAATGTAGTGACAGGGCTGGCTGACAACGAGAGACAAAGAGCTGTGCTGTTGAACACTGCCCAGAGCAACCTGTCTCTTCCTGCTCAGCCCAACAGACTGTTAAAAGGACCACAAAGGGCTGCTGGGGAGATGACAAGAGTTTAAGAATTTGCTGAATGTGTTACCCTTGATAGCAAAAGTAAACCCAAATGACCTTCCTGGGACACACAGTAGAGATTATTAGAATCTAGGCCAGACCTGAATCCAGGCAGCAAGGTAGGGATACAGATTTTAGGACCTTGCAGAGGTCTCACACATATTTGATCCACTCGGTAGCATTAGTGATATTGCTGGAAATCAATATTACTTTCCCCCCCCACCCCCACAATTTAAAAAAAAAATGTTATCAGGAAAAAAATGTCCAAAATTTGAAAATAGACAAGAGAGAATATTGAGTGTGCTTTCAGTGACTTGCTGGACATTGTTTAGTATACCCTATAAGATATGTGATTTTGACAGACAATTATAAACCAGAGACATACTACAGGGGAGGAGGAGGGAGAAGGATCAGAGGGAGGGAGGGAGGAGCACAGGGGACTGTGGTGATGGTGCACGGGTGCCTTGGGGAAGGAAATTCTATGGGGACTCAATCTGAGGGGATGGGGGAAGCAAATATCTAAAAAAAGTTAAAAAATGATAAATGTTAAAATAAAAAAACAACAAAAAAAGGTAAGTGCATTTGACTATTTATTAACTGTGCTAGAAGTTAAACTACAGAAAATTTGGTGATAATGCAAATGATCTTGTCCACACCAAAGCAAACTAATTTCACCCAGGAGATACAGAAAATATAACCCCAAATATTACATTTTATTGCCCTTCTAGATATGAACCTGTTTTGTATCTATTAGCAAATTTATTTCACCATTCCTTACTGCCTATGGATATCTCTGTTCTTCAAATTCTTCATTGAAGCAGTCTTAACATCTCACAAGGTCTTCCCTTGATGAATGAATCACATAAAATCTTTGTTTTAATATATTTTATATTTGCACATATTTAATATTTATACAAATTTAATATATTTTATATTCTGGCAGATTATATTTAGCAGTGTGTATAGGCAGAGTATGGGTTCATGAGTATGGTGACCAAAATTTCCAAACCAAAAACTGTAGTCTGGTCTCTGATCAGACAATTGAAGAATTTTATTGTCACCTCACCAGTCACCACCTCCCCAACCCTGGGATTGCATCTTCTCCCCCCATTAAGAAGCTATTCCAAATGCTTACACTGGGCTAGATGTCTTTGTCCTCTGCTCTCACAATACTTTCTAACTTCCTTTTCTCATAGCACCAAGGCTTACCACATGAGAATGGTAAAAATCCAAACAAGGGCAACAGTCAGAAATTGCAGCATGTGGTATCTGAAGAAGCAGTGGGCAGGGTAGACTCTGCTACCAGTTCAGACCATGGTTCAACACCTGGGGTCAGGGAGATTGTCTTACTGGGGGACAGGGTCAGTTTGAGGAGCAGGTAGGCAAGTATGGGTTGGATACCAACTTGGAGCCCCCCAAAAGTGTCTTGTAACCCTCAAAAGTAACTTTTTTGGGCAGGTTGTTTCCTTTTGCAGACAAGCCAACCAATTACAGTTCAATTGACCATAGCTGATTTAAGTTGCATATGCAAGAGTGGTGGTAACATTCAATGTCAAGATTAACAATTCTGTATTGTACACTCATGTAAAGTTTTATAATCACAAAACAGAACAGATGAGAGGGGTACAAAGAAGCTATTGGAGGAGATAGATATATTTATTACCTTGATTGTGGTGATGGTTTCATGGTGTTTGTTTATATTCAGACTCATCAAATTGAATGCATTAAATATGTAAAGGTTTTTGGGTATTTGATATCATTTGATATAATTGATATATCAATTGATATAATTGAGAGGCTGTTAAAATATTTAATATGAAAAGTTTTTCAAAGATTGCTGGTATAAATGTAGTCAAATAGCTAAGAATCCTGAACCATGGCTAGAATTTAAATAAATATATTCTAATTCTTATATAGAAACTAGCCCTGTGGTCCCTTCTCTTCTGCTATCAAAGCCAAGTCTCAGAGAGTGAATGTCTGTCACATATTTAAAAAATACATTTATAATTTCTTCTATTTTTCATGTAAGGTTTAGCTTCCTATTGGCAATGGCTTGGTAGCACTCTCATGAGGTCTGGAGGCCCCAGCTAGACTAGTTGGCCTAACTATTTCTCCAAAGTGGAGTGAAGATGAATTTGTACTTTGGCAGATAATTATGCCTATGTGAAAATGAGAAAATTTCAAAATTTCTAGCATGCTACTGTGATTATTGAAAGGAAATAGAAAAGCACATGCACACATATATGCATGTAACAGGTAAGCTGACAGTAATAGCAAGATTATTAAATTCACAATAATTTTTTAAATTCATCATCACAAAAGATGAAGATATTTAGATGCAGTTAAAGTTAAATAATTTATACTCTGTCTATAAGAGACCCAGAGTTATCCAGAAAATTGAAAATAAAATATTAAAGGGGATAGACAACAACAAACATGCTAATACAGGTAAAAAGGGAATGATGTTGGAAGTATCATACAAAGTATCATACAAAGAAAATTCAAGGGCAAAAATTTGGTAGAGTAAATACTTGTTTGATAAAACACTTGAAAAATGATTTGGAACAAAACAATACTTCTTAGACATATCCAGTTGGTAGATAGTCACCTCACCATATAATAGTTGTGCTCTATCAAGAGAATAAGTGTAAAATAATTTTATTACATTTTGAATACTGATTAACATACATCAAAACATCTCAGTAGAAACTGTTAGAAATACAAGGGAGAACTGAGTAAGATTTTGGTTATAATGAGAATTTAATACACTCAGCTTAATCACAGTCAGAGCAAATAACCAAAAATAAATAAGATATAGAGGATCTGAATAATATGATTAATAATCTTCACTTAACAAAAGTCATACAGAAACTTATAGTTTACAAATAGAGAAAATGTCGATGGGGCATTAAGACATTAAACAGAATTCAAGACATCCCAACAAGTGGAAGTATAGACTATGTTCTGTCTATGAAGCTATAAAACTATACATCAAAACAAATGTTGAAAATCTTAAATAAGAATGTTTAAGAACATGAAAAAATTTAAATTATATTTTCAAACATGAGTAAATGGAAAAAACAGAAATTATAGTTGCAGACCATGGACAATACAAACATTACCTCACAAACTCTGGGACATCTCTGAAGTTTTGCAGTAGGTTGCCTTATTCTTTCCAGTAATTTGCCATTTTCCCTGTGATAGTCTACTCCCCCACCTGCTCCACTGGACTTTTGTTTAGTCATTAGAGGACTAAAGGAGTAACATGCATCTTGTCCAAGCAGTGGCTTTAAGAGCCCTGCATGCCGCAGCCACTGTTATTTTCCTTCTGCCAGGAGAATAGCATGTCCCAGATATGAGTCTGTTTCTTCTGTCTGTATCTCAGAATAAAGAAGACATTGATGGAAGCTGCAGCCAACATACAAAGGACATGGAATGTGAAAAAGAAATAAAGCTTGGATGTTGGAAAGCAACATTACTTGTTGGCATTACTTGTTCCTGCAGCATACAAACCTAGCAAAATTGACTAAAACAGACATATGGTATAAAGAAAATCAGAATCTCAAGTGTGTTTATTATTAAAAACAGTAAGAAAAATGATTTAAGAATATAACTCAGTGCAGAAAAAAGAGAAGTATTAAGGAAGCAAGAGGAAGGTAGCAACAATCCTAAAGTAAAATTAATTAGAAAAGTGGAGAAATGATGGTAAATCTAATATCCATTCTTTCAACAGGGCCAATTACATTAGCAAACTATCACAAGTCAAATCAAAGTAAGAAGAGAGAAAAACCCAAAACCAAAAACTCCAATATAAAATATCAATAATGAGATGTGGATTCAGAAAGAGGTTATGAAAACTTAATATAGTGTACATTCAATATGCTGATAAGCCTAAAAATGACTAAAAATGGATTTTTAAAAAATGAAACAAATGGCCAACTTTGTATGAAAGAAGTTGAGAGCTCAAATAAGACAAAAATCATGGAAAAGAAAAACCTACGGTTAAAGAACTGGATCCAGAGAAATTCAGTGACAAGATCTTTCGTATCTTTAAGGAAAACATATTTTCTGTGCTACTAAAACTATTAGAAGAGAAAGAAAGAAGAGCTTCAGGATTTATTTTAGAAAACTGGTATAGAAACCTCATACCAAAATTGGCATATCAGAACCTAAAAAAGAGACCACTATAGACTAAAGTGCATAACTGTGTAAGTGTAATAATCCTATGTAAAATATTAAAAATCAAAATTAGAGCTATATTTTAAAAATATTCTATGTTCAGTGAGTTTCTCCTAGAGATATAAGAATGATGTAACTTTAGGAAATTTATTAATATTATCGTATTTCTAGGATGAGGAAAAATTGAGTTTTGAAAGGTTAAAATTTAAAATATCAAATTCATCATAAATGTAAAAATACAAAATCTATTCTTAATTTTCTGAAAAAAAAATCTTCTATAGAAATAGAAAAGTTTTAACTTAAGCAAGAATCCTGAAATTAATAACACAAAAATAAGAACTATTTCCCCTCTAGTTAAAACAAAACAACAACAGGGCCTCCCCCGGTTGGTGCAGGCTATTGAGCACAGCACTTGTGAAGCTACCCGCAGCCTCTTCAGTGCGGGTTTGATCCCAGCCAGCCGGAGAGGGTCCCACATGGCGCTACAGACCTCTCCTGTCTCACCTGCTGCTCCCCTCAGCAGTGAATTTTGTCAGTCTGCCTGTTCTGTTCCCCACTGTGGCTCTGGTGAATCCTTTCCACCCTCCCGCTCATCTGGCCTGTACCCTGGTTGTTCTATAAATAAATAAATAAATCTTTCAAAACAAAACAAAACAAAAAAATCACAAAAGTGGCTGCTGTAACCATTATTTTAAAACAATTTTTCTGGAATTTAAACAACAGCAATAGGAAAATGAAAGGAGGGGCATACATATTAAAAAAGAGAAGATATATTTTTACAGAAGACATGTGCTTTTCTGGAAAAATTAAGAAAATCAAATACACTGTAGATTAAAATAAATCCCCATGACAAAGATTTTTGGTGTATGTGATAGCCTGACACAAAGAGAAGAAACAAGAAGGAAAATAATTATTAATTGATTTTTTAAAATTTCGGCAGAGAAAAGAATATAATATACAAAACTGAGAGGCATGTGATAAACTGAGAAAAATATTTGAAGCCCATTCTAAATACTCATTCCTTTGATAAAAACTTTCAAATTGTTGGGCACCTTCATTCATTCAACAAATATTTATTAGGCACTTGCCTTCTTTGCCAGACACTTGTAGGCACTTGGAAGACACAATGAACAAATAGACATTAGCTCCTACAGTCAGTAGATTTTAAAAAATAATTAATGCTCAATGTTATTAAGGGAAGCATGTTCTCTTACATGCTTCTGGGAGGACTATAATTTGGTGGAAACTTTCAAAAAAGCTATTTGGCAGTTTGAACAAGCTTGACTAGCAATTCCTCTTCTAGGAATTTATACCAGGTTGATAAACAGTTGTAAAGACCACTTAACTACAAGGATATTTATTTATTGTAGAGGTACTTATAAAGCAAAAAAAAAAAGTTATACACCAGTGGAATAACATAAATAATATTGCAGAATATATAATGATACAGAAGTATTTTTAGATGAAAATGCAATTTTTTTTTAATATTAAATTTTATTTTTATATTCCCCCATACAATTGCAAACGCCCCATTCTGACCCCAATCCTTCCCCTCCCGCCCCCCACCCCCCAAAAAGTGTCTCTGGTTCATAGTTTTTTGTTGATTTTGATTTTCACTTTCTTATATTCATTTTCCTGGTCCCTTATTTAAGTTTTCTAGATTCCTGCTATGAGTGAGACCATCTGGTATTTTTCTTTTTCTTTTTGGCTTATTTCGCTGAGCATGATCCCTTCCAGCGCCATCCATGTTGCTGCAAATTGCATGTGTTTATCTTTTTTGAATGCTGAGTAATATTCCATGGTATATATGTACCACATCTTCTTGATCCAGTCATCTATTTTTGGGCATTTGGGTTGTTTCCAAAGCTTAGCTATTGTAAACAGTGCTGCTACAAACATAGGGGTGCAGGTGCTCTTTGGAATTGATGTTTCTGTGTCCTTTGGGTAAATACCTAGGAGTGGAATTGCTGGATCCTATGGAAGCTCTATGTTTAGTAGGTCCAGAAATCTCCACACAGCTCTCCATAGTGGTTGGACCAGTTTGCACTCCCACCAACAGTGCAGAAGAGTTCCTTTTTCTCCACATCCTCGCCAACATTTGTTGTTGCTAGTTTTTTTAATATGTGCCATTCTCACTGGTGTGAGATGGTATCTCATGGTAGTTTTGATTTGCATTTCCCTGATTACAAGTGATGTTGAACATTTTTTCACGTCTGTTGGCCATTTGCATTTCCTCTTCAGAGAAGTTTCTTTTTAGCTCTTCTGCCCTGAAAATGCAATTTTTAGTGAAAAAATACACTGTCTTAAAAAGTTGGAAAGACATCAAAATATTAATTAAGGTCTATTTTAATAGTATAATTTTAGATGCTTTTAGACTTATTTCTTGTGATTTAGGTGATAATAGATTTTTTTAATTTAAAAAAAGAGTATTGTTTTTATTTAAAAATAATGTGTAGATTAAAGTTATCCATATGGGGCCTCCCTGGTGGTGGCACAGCGGGTTGAGCGCCGCCCTGTGAAGCTGTCCACAGCTTCTGCAGCACCGGTTCAATTCCTGGCCTGCCAGGGTGATTTCCACATGATGCAGCAGACCTCTCCTGCTCCTCTGCAGCTCCCCTCAGCAGTGTATTTCAGTCAGTCTGCCTGTTTGGTTCCCCAATCTGTCTCTGGTTTATCCTCTCACCCCCAACACTTCTGGCCTACACCCCAGTTCTTGTATGCATACATATATCTTAAAAAAAATAAAGTTATCCATATGCTTTAAGAGTTTCTATTTCATTGATCCTAAATAATTGCAGATGCACCTCCCTGCTTTTAAATGACTCCTCTTTAAACACTGTTAATTCTAAGACCTGAGAAAAGGCTGCTTGGAAAGGCAGGATTTGACAGTGTCTGGATTAGTGCAAAATGGGAGAGGGGAATGATGTGAGTGCGATTAGATCATGCCTTGATTTAAATTTTTGTAGGTTTGTAGATATTCTACATTAATTTTGATTTGGGAGTGGGTTGGACAGTGGTGAATGGTAACTATTACAGAACTTTGGTGATGCAAATTTACATTAATGAGGGTGGGCTGTATTCCTGAAACTTAAACAGCGCTGTAAACCAATATTACCTCAATTTAAAAAATTACATTCAAGTATTTCTCTTCCTGAATATTGAGTTTTTTGACAGCCTCCCTTACATTTTGCACCCCAAGTGAGTGCTTCTCTGACCTTGTTCTATTACCAGCCCTGCCTCCTGACAGCCTTAGCAACCTCTACACTCCACCAACAGCATCTCTACCTGTCCTGCTTCTGCCTCCCTCCTAGCAGCTGCAGTACCCCCTGGCACCTGAAAGTCAAACGTTGGTGCCCTGGATGGAGTGAGTGGTCACAGCTATCCCAGGCATTTCTGGTGTCCTTCCTAGGCTCTGTGCAAAACACTCAACTAGCATTCTGTCTCTGAATCCTCATAATAGGCTGATAGTTGGATGGTAGAGAATCCTAGGCACCCCCCAAATGCAAGCCTTCTTTCCCTTCACAAACAGGCTTTCGTAATTGCAGCTGGTCACATGGCTGTCCAGAATAAACATCATATTTCCTGGCTTTTCCTACAGCCAGGTGTGGACATGTGATTAAGCTCAGGACAATGTGATTAACCAAAGAAAGCAAATAGGAGTGCTGTTCATTTGCATATCAGGCCTATCAAGGGAAGGCCATTTCCTTCTTGTCTTTTTTTTTTTTTTTTTTAAAGATTTATTTATTTATTTGTTTGTTTTGTTTGTTTACACATACAAGCACTGGGTACAGTCAGAAGCGCGGGAGGGTGAGAGAATTCACCAGAGCCAGAGCGGGGAGCAGAGCAGGCAGAAGGACCGAAGTACACTGCTGAGGGGAGCAGCGGGCGGCAGGAGAGGTCTGCGCGCCATGTGGGACCCTCCGCTGGTGGCCGGGGAGCTGCCAGGGTTCGAACTAGCACTGCAGAGGTTGTGGGCAGCTTCGCAACCCAGCGCTCAAGCGCTGCGCCACCGGGGAAGCCCACCTTCTTGTCTTTTTTTCCTCTTCCTCTGTATGGAATATAAGTGTAAGGACTGGAGCTACATCATTCAACTTGGGCCAAAAGATGAAGGCCACCATTGAAGATATTGAGCAGGAGACTGAATGCTTCATCATGTGGAATCTCCATAGCAGGACTGCACTGGAGAGAAATAGACTTGTATTCTAGAACCATTGTCATCTTAGGTTTCCTGGTACTGGCAGATCAACCTAACACAAATTCCTTCTGATAGATATTATATTATGTCCATTTTGTAGGTAGGGAAGCTAAGAATCAAAGACATTGAAACTCAGACATAGAAATTCAGGGCATGGTAAGATAAATACAGTAGCTAAGGTGAAAAAAAATGTGCTCCTGTAATCTATACAGTGTTGTCAACTAATAGTTACTTAAATTCAGAAAACAAAAAGTACCTTTTACAAGTTTGCACAGCAACTTAGTGACAGATCAGAATCTGAAACCAGTGCCTTAGCTCTTAATCCCATGCCGTTCAAAATCTTTCAGGAAGATTTTCAAATCTGAGCAAGGGGCTTGGAATCCTAAATTTAAGATAATTGTCCCTGGTATTTTCTCCAGCTGAGGACCTTGTAGGGCTTTGTCCCTGGAAAGTGACTCAGCAGAACCGGAAAAGAACAGAAAAATAGAAATTCCTCATACATTTCTTCTGGTCCCTTGCTCTGGCCTCAGACTACCGTATGGCACCTGCACTGTTTATTTGCATTGAACCCTGGAGACTGCCCATTGTTGTTACCCAGGACAAAGATTACTTTGCTCCACTGCAGTGAGAATGGAGGAGCAGAGGGGGTTGTCATCTCTGTAGATGCCTCAGAAATCCCAGCACCTTAAGACAGTCTCCTGGAAACCCAGCCCCAAACTTGGAACACTGTATAGTCTGATGGCACTTTGACACTGGGTGTCCACATTGTCGAAATAACTCAGCTTGTCACAGTGTGTTTATCTCCTCAGGTTAGGTCAATGCTAACGGAGTTCATTGCCTCTTCTGCAGAAACTGATGTCTGATGTATTCACTGAATGCATTTTGGATTTATAAACCATTCTACAGATCTACAAGTAAAAAAGCTTTCACCCACTCCCTTCCCCCATGAGTGACTAGTGTCTGCATTAATGCATCTGGTGGCACCAAGCCTTGGTGACCTGAAGGAAAACAGTTGGCAAACAGCAGTTGAAATTGCATTTATATTTACTTTATTGTTTCCCCACAGTTTCTTTTCTTGTAGGTTTTTGATCTACTAGTTCACGCTATTTAGTCTGTATTGAATCCTTGAATTACACTTTTTTTCCTCCCAAGACTCTTGATCTTGATAAACTTATACTGATTTAACAAATATTCATTTATAGTATTGACACATCAACTCAAAAGTGAAATATTACTTAATGTGCTCGGTGTGGAAGACAGTTTATCTATTCTTGAGTTGGGCTTTTTGATTCTTCTGTGAAGAAAAATCATTGTTATTTTAGGAAGACCTTGAGTTTATTCAACTCTTGATAGAATTGGATGAGCCTGGATCCCTACCATGAAATGAAAATCTTCTCATAGAGTAAACTTACATTACTGTTTACACATGACCAGTCATGCCTGGCATTGCTTAAAGCAGATTGTCTTTGCTATATATGATTAGCTTTTAGAATAGATGTGAAAACAGGTTTATAGATAATTGCTCTTTATTGTGAATTCCAGGTTGTATTTACTGCCAAACTGTTTTTGATGGCTTCTGAGGAGTACTTTGTAAGTGTATTGTTGCTCTCAAAGTCTAGGATGCCACTTCTGTTCCATGGCCTTTCTCACATGCTGATGAAAGAAATGGAGATGTGAGGGACCAGAGGAATTTGTTAGGACAGAAATTCTGATCCATTCATTCTGATTCTCGTGTTTTGTCAGACAATAAACTAATGGATTTTTCTTTTTGTTTTTTTCAAAGATTTATTTATTTATTTCTACAAGAACTAGGGTACAGGCCAGATGCGCGGGAGGGTGAGAAGATTCACCAGAGAAAGCTGGGAGCAGAACAGGCAGACTGACTAAGGTACACTGCTGAGGGGAGAAGCGAGCACGACAGGAGAGGTCTGCTGCGCCATGTGGGATTCTTGCTGGCCGGCCGGGATTGAACCCGCGCTGTAAAGGCTGCAGGCACCTTCACAGCACTGCGCTCAACCGCCTGCACCACCAGGGGAGGCCCTGGATTTTTCTTTTGGTGAATAAATGGACAATTTTCTCAGCATAATAGTGTACTTTTGGAAGAATGACCCTAAATGTACTACTAGCTGGTAACTCAAAATCACCTTCTGTCTATTTAAAGAGTGAGCGACAGGAGAAGAACAAAGAGAAAGACCAAGGCCAAGATCCACCTGCTGTAATTGAGGATGGGCTCAAGGAGGGCAGGCAGAGAAGTTGATATTGTTTCCTCCTGGGCCAGCTGGAGTGCTTGTGTATTGCACAGAATTTCCCAGAATTCCCTTCCTTGTGTGGGTCTGATTGAGGGTGAGCCACAAGAGACTTTTGTTACAGCAACACTATAGCCATCATACTCCAAAGGCAGCTTGTCCACCTTGATAATGAGCCAGCTTTCCTCATCAGAGAAGTTCAACCACCAGCACTGTAGAGCCTCGAGCTCCCATGGGATCTCTTCCTTCTGCTTCTCTGAGCCCTAGGCAACAGGCGTTTATAGCTCTGAGGGAAGGGTACTGTTATCATTAGCTGGGCACCCATATCATCAAGATTTAAGGTGCTAAGAGCCACACAAAAGCCCTTTTCTCTTTGTGAGTCCATTAGTCCTCCCTCTACTCCCCTTGCCCTGTGCACAAGTGACTTCAGGCCCACAGGAGATGCTGAGGTGGGCGCCATCTGGGGATTTCTTCACTGGTCCCACCATTGGGAAATGTGAACTTGTGCTGTCCATATAGCAGCCACTAGCCATGTGTGGCTATGCATATGAAAATCAATTAAAATTAAATCAAATGAAAACTTTAGTTTCCCAGATGTACTTGTCACATTTTATATGTGTGTCTAGTTCTGTGTTATTGGGCAATGTAGTTTCAGAACATCACTGCCACCACAGAGAGCTCTACTGAACAGTACTAGTATAATTCCTTTAGTAAATCTCTATTTCATATCACTCATAGGAATAACTTTTCCCTACTCAAAGCCTAAAAGGAAAACTAGCATTTGGTAAAGACTAGTATAGGTGAGCAAATCTCCATTTTCTTCTCTTGAGTGCCATACGTGTAATACGTATGTCTAGCTAAGGGTGGATCTTTGAGTTTATTCTAAAATAAAACTTGGTGAAGTTCACTGAGTCTTGGATCTGTAGATAAATGTTTTTCATCAAATTTGGGAAGTTTTTAACCATTCTTAAAGTGTTCTCTTCCCCCAACTCCACTTCTCCTTTCGCCCTCTGTCATATGTTTAGGCATTATGTTTTTTTTTTTAAAGATTTATTTATTTTTATACAAGAACTGGGGTACAGGCCAGATGCATGGGAGGGTGAGAGAATTCACTGGAGACAGAGCAGGGAACAGAACAGGCAGACTGAATAAATACACTTCTGAGGGGAGCAGAGGGCAAGACAGGAGACGTCTGCTTCACCATGTGGGATTCTTGCCAGCTGGCAGGGATAGAACCCGCACTGCAGAGGCTGCAGATAGCTTCACAGTGCAGTGCTCAACTGCCTGCGCCACCAGGGAGGCCCTAGGCATATGTTGATTCAATTGATGCTTTCACCCATGCCTCTGAGCTTTGTTCATTTCTTGTTCTTCTTTTTTTCCCCTGTTCTACAGATTGGGTGATCAAAATTTATCTATCTCCAAATTCTTGATTCTTTTTTTGTTTGTTTTGCCTGTTCAGCTCTGCTTTTAAGACCCCTCAAATGAAATTTTATATTCAGGTATTATACTTTTAAACTCCAGGATTCATCTCTCTATATCTCTATTTCTTAGAGATCTTAGGTGGAGATACATAGATAGATATAGATAGTATAGTCCATATATCCTACTTTGTTGATTTTGTCTATTTAGTAAGACATTGTCCTCATATCTTCCTTCTTTAGGCATGTTTTACTTCAGTTCTTTGAATAAATTTAAAATAACTGGTTTAAAATTTTTATTAAGTCCCACATCTGGCCTTCCTCAGGCCAGTTTCTATGGATTGCTCCCCCTACCCACAAATGTGGGCCATACTTTGTTATTTTTTTGCATGTCCCATAATGGATCTTTAAAAACCGGACATTTTAAGTGATGTAATGTGATAACTTTGGAAATCAGATTATTATCCTCAGGGCTGTTGTTGTCACTGTCCTTTGTTATTATTGAAGTTTGTTTACTGAATTTTGGGAATGAATTCTGTAAACTTTGTATTCTTTGTCACATGTAACCACTGAAGTTTGTTCAGTTAGCTTAGTGTTCAGCTAGTTATTGAACAGAAATTTCCTTAATTACCTGGAACCATTAAGTACTCCAACTTTGCCAAGGGGCTCTTTCTAGATATATTGAGTTACAGCTACAGCTGTTAATTAAGACACACTAGTGTATCACTGCATGGACATTGAGGAATGTCAATCTATGTAGTTTCCTAATTTTTTCAATTTCATAAGGGCCATTGTGTAAGACCAAAGTGCTTGGGCTCTTGAGTATTTTCAAAGACACTAAGACAAAAAGGAGGGTCAGTTCCCTCTTTGGACAGAGATAAGTACCAAATACAAACTGTCATCAGACCTCTCTAATGTTCACTCTTCCTATCAAGCATATTCCTCTCTGCGACCGGTCAAAACTGGGGGAAGAAAGTGGACAGGTTGCTGTACTTCATCCTTCATCCTTCTGCTGTGCCATCCCCTATTTACTCTGTCACCCAAGGACCTAATACTCCCCTCTACCCTTCAACTAAACAAACTTAGTCTCAGGAAAAGTATTTCAGAAGGCATATTCTACCTGTATGTCCGCCTTAGAAAAATAGCCCTCTTGTGCTATTGCAATGGGGTTAGCTTCGCCCTCTGAGCAGTCACAAGAAGCGATCTACTCAATGTCTTCTAGCCTGCCTAAATTATTTCTTTGGCAAAAAGGAGTTAGCAGACTTGTTTGAAAATTGTGACTTAGAAATTTGTTTAATTGGCATGAAAACATCCTCGTTACTTTTTTGACAGTTTTTATATATTTTAGTTTGATTCACATATAAAGAATTCATCACCTCAGTGCTTTTGAGGCCTTCTACAGGAATCCTGTTTTTGCTTCTTGAGTACTTGATGCAGCTGAAGGCAGATTAAATGCAGTTACTTCTGTAAAACAAATAAAACTGCTTGGATGTCCTATGCCTATAAAATATTTTGTTCTTTATTTTAAAGGGAGTAGTGAATGTCTTATTTGTGTGGTACTTGTGGAATTTCTTCTCAAAGAACTAAATGCAGAAAAATTTGAGAGCTATCTTGTACATTTTACTCATAAAAGCGTAAGAATAAAAACAACAATAGCCAATAGAGAACAATAGTATGTTGATATAGGTTATTGAGTTTGCAGTATGTCCAAATGAACTATGATTTTCTTCATTCTTAACCAAAGCTGGAGGGAAAGGCAGATAGTTTTAATTGCCAGTGTTGCTCTTTAAGAACAAAAAATGCATTTCAACAATATCAGGGTTTTAAAATGAAAACA
The DNA here is from genome assembly GCF_014898055.3 of Talpa occidentalis. Lineage (NCBI taxonomy): Eukaryota > Metazoa > Chordata > Mammalia > Eulipotyphla > Talpidae > Talpa > Talpa occidentalis. The sequence continues at coordinate 110,111,921 of NW_026555331.1, read as the reverse complement.
ATCAGAGCTAAACAAAAGTAAACAATTGCCTCCAGTCCACCCTGCTCCCATATACACACAGCTCTTGCACACTTGCTTGGAATATGGTAGGGGCCATTTTTTCAAGCTTCTGCTTGTGGTCACTACACTGCCCTCTGTTGGGAGGACCAGCAGACTTCTATTATAAAATATTTCTTACTGTGTAAATGCATAACACAGTGTGTTAACTGTAGACACAGTGTTGTACAGCAGATGTCTATAGACCTAGAGTTCTTTACTAATACTATGCTGTGCTTTCTTTAACATCTGAATCTTTAAAATGACAAAATTCATGTTGGGCAAATGTAACTATGGTGGTGAGCAAGGCTGACAAACCATTTTCAAATTCTCACCAAACTTTTTTTTTTAAGATTTCATACAGTCGATAAATGATCAATGTTCTGAGAACATTTAATGTCTTTGATAATAATGTTTGTTGAATAAATGTCATGTAGTTCTCTTTGCTTAATGAGAACATCAAAATCTATAAAAACTGAACATTGTTGGGTTGTGCTTTTAGCTCCTCATCTTCGCAACCTCTCATGGTGTCTAATCTCACCTAAGAACATCATATACTTGTTGCTATGGTAGCAATTTCAAAACAAGAAAATTGGAAGGTAGAATTTTGACTAAGTGTCTTAGTAATTGATTTTGTGCATAGGAGGCAAGCTGATAAAGGGTACTCAGAAATTAAAATGGCCATTTTCATGGTTGATGGGAACAACAACAACAAAAAAAACATTTCAAGTCAGGACTATTCCAAAAGAATGTGATATGGTGACAGTATATACCAATAGCATGATGGGTACAGCATGTGCTTCAAGGAACATTTATAGGCTTAAGGTAGTTTATTCATGCATTGATCTTATCTTTTAAGAGCTATTTCTCTTTCATTTTACATTCTGTGTATAAGTGAGATCATAAAATATTTGTCTTTTTCTGTCTGACTTCTTTCACTTAGCACATTTCCCTTTATGTCCATCTATGTTGTCAAAATGGCAGGATTTCTTCCTGTTTTTTATGTGTATCAACATCTTCAATCATTTATTCATTCAAACAACACTTAGGTTTTTTCCATGTCTTGGTTATTGTAAAGAATGCTACTATGAATATGTTTGAGGTGCAAATTTATTTTTCATACCTTTAAAATGTTTTCATTTCCTTTGGTTATATTCCCAAAGTGGAATTGCTGGATCATATAGTAATTCTATTTTTAATTTTTTAAGATTCTTCCATACCGTTTTTCTTAGTGGCAATACCAGTTTTCAATCCCTCCAACAGTGTACAATGGTTGCCTTTTCTCCACATTCTTGCCAGCATTTGTTATCTCTTGTCTTTTAGTGATGATGTTTCTAAGCAGTATGAGAAGATATCTTAACGTGGTTAAAAAACATTACTTAGAGTTCCTACTGCATGTCATATCCCAAACTAGGTCCTTGAAAGTATTCCACAAAGTTTTTGCAGTCCAATAGTATAAGACAAAATAATGCTAAAAGAAATTAAAGATGTTGGATATAGATCTATGAGTATGCTTAAACACACACTGCACTATTACTATATAACAAAGAATAAATAAAAACCCTCACTTTTTAAACATAGAGTGTTACTACAAAAAAAGCCATACATTAGGATCTTATCACCAATGTATTCCAGAACAACAAAGACCAGTTCCATTTAAAAAGACAATAACCTTAAGTTGGTTGGTAGGGGAGTCTAAAGATGGGTATTCAGGTCCTTGTTGAGTTGTGTTGGCCTGCCTGGAGGCACTCTTGCCAAACAAAAGCATCTGTTCCCGCAGAAGGTGTTTTGAAGTCTGTTATATCTGCTCTACTGTTTAGACTTTGTTAGTTTCCCTTTGCAATCAGTAAAAAGCCAATGCACTTCTAGAGTCCACCAGAGAGATTTACATAAATACAAAGGGAAGTAGCATGATTATATTTGTGTACAGAATAGACTTTAACTTAGTCCTTTCTTCATTCTGTTAGGCTTTCAATCATTTACAAGAACTTCTTCTTTTTTCTTTTTTTTTTACAAGGAATTTTTCAAAACAAAACAATTTATATCTTAAACTGTAAAATCTTTAAGAAAGACCCATCTCCAGTATTTCTCCTGAATTTCTTTCTTTTCTCAAGGGGAGTAGGTATCACCTTACTTGATGGTTTTGTATTTATTTTTGCCTGTCTTTGCCCTGCACTTTGCATCCTTCTCCACTGTAGGCATTTAGTGCCTAGAAGATGAGCAATCATCTCATAATTAATGGGCAGATAATGGGTAGAGGAATGCACCCCTTATCAGTTGCAATAGCAACAAGAGCAATTTTCTAGTTAGGACCACATGTTTAGAAGTTTGCCAGCTTTGGGCTGGAATCTGGCGCTGCCACTTATTGATTTGGTCAACTTGAGCAAATTACCTAACAATTCTTGTTTTGGTCTCAGTAGTTACATCTGTAAGATGGGAATAGTTAACACATTATGCCTCACAGGCTTGTTGTGAGGATGGATTGGGACAATGTGTGTACAAGACTAAGCACATACTCTTTGACAATGTGGAACCCATGACTTCTCCTCTGTAAGTGGAATGAAGAGTCATGATGACTGATCTCCCAGGGAATATCATGTGTGTACTGCTGCAGACATCCTCCACTACAGGGGCATGGAGCTTCCTGATAGAACACATGGCACATTTGCCCTTGGCTGCAATTTTCCTTTGCTTCAGACCCCTTCATGATATAGAATTAACACATCTGCCTGTCCCAAAGGGCATTTTGGACTCTTTGAGAAAATAGCATTGTTTTTTTCTTTTACTGAATGGTTTAAATTTTTGTTTCTCTGGCTCCCATGCCAGAGAAAGGATATTTGAAAAGAAAATGTCCCCAGTTTAATTGCTCAGCCTCCTAATTCATCATGAAACATAGAAACCTGACAAATTAACTTCATTAAATTAGGAACTCTACACCCCAAAGTTTACAGAGCAGAGGATGTAAGTGCTGGGGAATGGCAGAATATGAAGCTCCACCTGGTGACCCCAACACACACACACACACACACACACACACACACACAGTCTTAAAATTGTTTGAAATTATTATTATCGTTATTATTTTGCTTTTTTCTAATTGGATGCTTAATTCTGAAATTGGACCAAGTGGAAAAACATAAAGCCCTTCAGATTTGCCCAGCTTTGTAACATTAAATTGGGGTGGAATGTGTGATGGGGGCGGGGTGGTTTCACAATATAGTAAGTGGAAGCTTTTAGCTTCAGTAAGTAAGTCTGACTCAGGAATGTAGGCGATTGTATCTCTAAAAAAAATCAATATTGAGACGCAAAATTGCTCCCCTGGTATCGAAAGAATTAGTTGATCTACATGCTAAATGACAAGCCTCTTGATAACAGGGATTATGTGACCTGCCTTTCCAGTCAGAGCTGCTGGGGACTGTCCTTTCGGTCCCTAAGGCAGAGATAATCTAATTAGAACAACAAAGACAGGTCCATTTGAGGAGAAGGCGACCTTAGGTGGTAGGTGGAGGGTCTAGAGGTGAATGTGGGTGTGCAGCACCTTTGTTGAGTATTTTGTTGGCTGGGAGGTGCTCAGGCAGAACAGAAGCATCTGGGTGAGAAGTTGTTGGAGAGTGAGACCTAGAGGGGAAAGGATGACTTCAGAAAGGGTGAAAAAGGTCACCTCTAAAACATAACTTAATCTTACTTTGGTTCCACAAACACTGCCATGCTGGCTCCCAGACTCCAGACAGACTTCACAGAACCAGTGAGCTAGACTGCAGACATTCAAATATTGGTAGGCCCCCCCAGTCAGTCACAGGAGAGAAAGAGGCCTAGGAATTTCACATGGACTTGTCTGATGCAGGTCCTCTGTGTCCTCCATGAATTCCCTCCACCCCTTAGGATGGTGGGTTGTGATGATCAGGCCATGGTGGAGTTTTCAGCTGTCTATGACAAAAGACAAAAACAGATCATACACTGCATTGGAAACTAAACTTCTTTTATATAAAGGACTGACTCTCCTCTGATCTGATATATTCTCTCATGTTGGTGATAAATAGTCCCCTTTAAAAAGTGAGATGAGGGCCTCCCTGGTGGCTTGGGGGGTTGAATACAACACTGTGAAGCTGTCCACGGCCTCTGCAGCACAAGTTCGATCCCTGGCCAGGGAGGTGACCCACATGGCACAGCAGACTTCTCCTGCTTCTCCCGCTGCTCCCCTCAGCAGTGTATTTCAGTAGATCTGGCTGTTCTGCTCCCCACTCTGTCTCTGGTGAATCCTCTCCCCATCCCCCCCACCCATACCCCCCACACATCTGGCCTATACCCCAGTTCTTGTATGTATAAATAAATAAATCTTTGAAAAAAATAAAAATGAAAAGTGAGATGATAGTGATAGTAGCAAGGAAGATATTTTATTTTTGTCTTTTTAAAAACTTTTACAACATTTAAAAATTTATATAACATTCTGTAGGTTTTTGGTATACAGCATTATAATGTGACATCGGAATACCCTGTATTATGCAATCCCCACCAAAAGTCTAGTTTCCCTCAACCATCATAAAACTGACCCCCTTTGCTCAATTTGCCCATATCCTTTACCCTTTCACTGTGGGGACCACCATTTTGCTCTCATACTTTCAGATTTTGTTTTTGTGCTTTGGTTTGTATTAAATCTTCTTATTTAGCACAATAAGAAGTTTCCATTGATTCAAAAAATATTTGATATTGAATTTTTGTCAGGATTTGGAAAATAAAAATCTTTGAAATTGTCTAGTTAAACAGACATCTCAGCAAACGTGTTTAAGTTTATCCTCACAAGTTTCTTTACCTTACAGGAAAAAAAAATCAGTCCAATAAGCTTTGCTCCCAGTTCCCATACGTTTTCTGTACCTCTTCACTCTCAAAGCGGCTTGAGCAAAGGCTTTTTGAAAAAAGATGTTTTTAGTACTATGGAATTCTAAGGCAACGAGGAATTCATTAGTGTAGTAGTTTCCCCATTTTTTTTGAAACTGGACCACTACCTCACTGTATACAAAAATTAACCCAAAATGGATGAAGTTCTTGGATGTAAAACCTGAAATCCTAAAATACATAGAAGAAAATATAGGTAAAATATTCATGGCATAGGCTTTAAGAATGTCTTCGTGGACTTGATTCCAATGGCAAGGGAAAAAAATGGAACTATATCAAGCAAAAAAAAATTCTTCATAGTGAAATAAACTGGCATTAAAACAAAAAGAAACCTTACTAAATGGAAGAAAATATTTATTCACCATATATCCCACAAAGGGTTAAAATCCAAGCTCTCATACAACTCAACAAAAAGAAAACAAATAACTCAATAGAAAAATGGACAGAAGAGCTAAATAGGTGCTTCTCAGGAAGACATGCAAGTGGCCAACAGGCACATGAAAAAATGCTCATCATCACTTGTCATCAGGGAAATGCAAATCAAAACCTCAACGAGATATTGTCTTCTACCTGTAAAAATATCCCACATCAAGAAGACCAGAAACAGCAAGTGCTGGTGAGGATACAGAGAAAAAGGAACCCTCATACACTGTTGGTGGAACTGTAGACTGCTACAACTCCTATGGAAAACAGAATGGAGGTTTCTTAAGATATTAAATAGGTCTACCATACAACTCAGAAACTCCACTCCTAGGTTTCAACTGAAAATTGTAAAAATACTAATTTGAAGGGATATATGAAGCAGTGTTGACAATAGCTAAGTATAGAAACAACTTAATTGCCCAAGGATAGATGAGTGGATTAGGAAAATGTGGTATATACACATTTGTATGTGGAATACTACTCAGCTATCAAAAAATAAGCTCTTGCCAGTTGTGACCACATGGATGGAACTGAAGGGGTTAATGCTAGGCAAAGTAAGTCAGAAGGAGAAAAACAAATACTTGATGGTTTCATTTATTCACTTATGGAATATAGAGACACAAAATAAAGAATAGGACAAAACCAAAACAAATAACAAACCCTACAAGCCTGACCTTAGAACTGAAGCTACCAGAAGGGCAGGAGGGGTTATGGGGAGCAGGATGTGAGGGGGCCCAATGCACTATACTGGAAGACAATGGGTGTCTTGGTAGTGTGTGGATTGCAGTAATATACATCTGAAGAGATGTGATCCTATACCTATGAATCATAGACAATGTTGTGAAGCAATGTTATTTCAAAAAAAAAAAATTAGAAGGGCCTCTTATACAATCAAGTCACCCCTGGGAGCCTGGGTCCTTCCTGTCCCCTGGGCTGTGGATGGGTGTGCTGGAGATAAGTCCTCCATCTGCTCACTCAGTCCTGCCCTTGTCTGAGAGGACCCTCCAGGCTATTCAAAGAGTGATGATACTGAACTGGCCCAACACTTAAAAATTAGGTTTCAAATTCTGAAAAACTGAGTGCATAAGAGACAAACCTTCTCAAACACAGTGCAGTGGAGATATTGGGTAATTTTTCATGATGTTTTGTAGGAAACTCCTTACTCATCTGAGGGAGCATATGTGTTGTTCACGCAAGCAGCTCAAAGGTTCTTTGATGTTGACAACCAAAATAGGAAATGAAGGAACGTGCATGGAGAAGAAGTGGATAGTGGAGAGAAAATGGCAATGATTATTTACCAATCAATTCTAGTAGCAAACATGCACAAATACTCTTACCTGAATATAAATTAGAAGATATTTGAGGAGGCCTAAACAGTGATTCTAAATTTGTTTTCTTCCTACCTCAACTTTCTCACACAAATTCCCGAGTTTCTTGGAGATGGGCACTGTTTAAAAAGCACATGATTTAGTATTATTTTTATTCATATAAAATATACACAATATACATATGCAATATATACAATAATAATAATTTTGAGGGATTTTTTGGTAAGAAAAAAGTAGGTTTTTTCTATGAGGCAGAAATCCAAACACTTTTGGATAATTGATTTTCTACATGAAGAGCTAAAGCAAAATCTTTAGGGATGTTATCTATATCTGACTTCCTTCCTTAGTTTTGAGGACTGAGTCCTAGAATAAATGATAGTTAACATCTGTTTACCTTGAGTTAAGACAGCACTTGGAAAGCTTAATAATCTCTTTCCTTAACTACTTGAAGTGCCAAGAAATCATATTAAATTAATTTGTTTAAGCATATGCTTGGGTTTGGTTTAGAAAATGCTGCTTTCATCTGAAATTCATTGTGATGGAGTTTAGAAGGAAGTCATAGTTGAATGAATGAGAAGGAGGGAGGTGAAGGGGAAGGGACCACCAAGTCCCTCTTCCCTTCGAGCTATTATAAAATAAACATGCATATTTAAAAAATTAAAATTAGATTCATATACATACCTGAAACTTGGATAATGTTATAATGCAATGCTATTTCAAGAAAATATTTACAAATTAAATTTGTTATTTATGTTGACTTTCAATGACAATTTTGGAAAACTTATATATTTCCACTCTTCTTTGGGATACCAAGAAACCTTTCTTAGTTTGGGAGAAAATACTAGTGCAAAGGCTTTAGAGTGTCACAGAGCTAGATTGTGTAACTACAAACTAAGTTGTGTGGTCCATCACAACTCAATTGATATATCTATGGTCTATGGCATCCAAAGTCTTTATAGTGAAATAAGACTTGTGATTTGATGGGGCAGATGGAGAGAATCCTGGAAAGTATTCTGAGCAAGAAAACATAAGAAAAGAAAGTTCTGAAGTAAAAGTTAGAAAAGCATAGCTGTGACCCAGTGGGAAGGTCAAGTTGCATTCTGACCCCATAAGATACTTGTTTAGGAGAAGGAGAAATGAGGCTGCTAGATGAGTAAAAGGAGGCCAAATTATGGTAGGACTTCATGTCTAAGTCAATGGCCATTGGTATTTTTTCATGCCTTTGTCTAAGAGATATATTATTTATCCCTCATGGCACTCTGTATCTTTCTCTGTAAAGCTCTCCAGGCAGTCAGTGACAACCAATCAGCTTTGATCTTCAAGATGAAATTGATTTTCTATTTCATCCTACATATATTTAGAATTCATATAAAGGAAATGGGAAACCTCTGAATAAAAAAGTATATGAATAAAGAGTACACAAGTTCACAAACTTCCTAATTATCATTGGTTTCCAACTTTACCCATTTTTAAAAATTTTTATTTTAATTTGGGTGTTACATTTTTGTTCTTCCAAGAGACTCATCCACCATGTTTAAGGCTTCATCCCATGCAAGACTGGTTTACCATATGCAAATCAATCAATGTCATCACCAGGTCAACAAAAAGGAAGATAAAATCACATCACATTTCAATATATGTTAATTATGTTTTATACGGAAGTAGGCATTGTGGGAGGAGCACTGAACTAGAAATCCTATGACTCACAATTAAGGTCCAGTTTGCCACTCACTTCCCCAATCTATACCTCATTTTCCTCATCTGTAAAATGAAAATACTGAAATGGATGATGGGTAAAGTCTGTCCTGCACTGACTTTTTGCAACCTATGAAGGTAAACAGGAAGGCAGCCAGGCTGTGCCTTGGGTTTCCTCTAGGGAGTAGCTTGAGAGTGATACAGGGATCAGCTACATTGGGAAGAAGCTGAGGTCCTGGTTAGCCCACACCCAAAATCAACAGCTTCTGCATAACTGAGGCTCGGTGTCATTAGATGCTATTTGCATTAGAAGATCCATATGGTACAGAACATGACTTTGGCAACTTAAGGTCTCTTGGTAGGAAGCTGATGAAAGGCCTCATCTGGAAACAGCTTACTCTAATGATCAAGACTAATGGGAGAAAGTTTCTGTATCATTATTTAGCTCTTTCCAGATCACCATGGCCATGTCCTCAGCTTCATGAGGCCAGTTTGGCAGATGTCCCCACCCAAAGGGACTTCAAAACAAAGCAGCTTTTCTCATTCATGATGTCCCGTTTCCTTGTTTACTGGCTCCTGTGGTCTCTGAGGGATGCATTTTGGAGAGAAGAGAGAAAGCAAGATGAGATCATAGCTCTGCAAGAGTGCAGAGAAACTGCATGCAGCTGCACGCCCTTTATCTACACAGCAGACCTGAGGTTATTCCCCCACTCGCCATCTTGATTCAAGAGACCAGCTCTTGGAAACCAGTTTGCTGGTGGCTACGGTAAAAGTTCAGGAAGACAGATAGACCAAGGGACTTGGAATCATCATATTTCAATGTTAAGCGAGGCATTTTGCAGGCCCAACTTGACTCAATTTATTAATTCGTTTGTATTCAGGCAAGAATGTGACAATTCTGTGCTTACCTTTCTTCAAGTTTCCCACAGGTCTGTTGAGTGTCTTACCATGCTTTCACATAATAACAAGCAATTAAGGTAGGGTTTTAAGTAAAGTAATAATTATATTTCACATAATAATTTACAGATAGAACCCAATTACTCTAAATTGTATTAGCCGTATGTGTGTGTGTGTTTGGGATATAAATATGTCAATGTTCTCCTTAAAATTTTACCTAAAGTAGCACTGGATTATATGTTAATATTTAAACATAGTATTATTTCTGAATGCAGGGAGGGGAGCAAGCAGGTATGTATAGAAGGGTTTTCTTTCCTTGTAGACGCATGAACTACACAATTCTACAAGTAAACACAGGGTGACCAGGAGACCAAACAGCTTGTGTCCAGTAAGCAGAAAACCTTAGAGACTGGGGCTGTTCTGGGTGGAGCAGTATCTGCTGCTCCAAGGCCCTAGTCTTCCTCATTAGTAACTTCTTCTGAGAGGCAGACACTGCAGCCACAGGGTATGTGTCAGCTGTGGAAACCTCTCCCACATGCACAATTTTCAGGGAGAATATGATATGGTCTTTAATTTTGTGAGCAGTCCAAAGACACTCCAGAGAGAATGTGACAGGAAAGTGAGCGTCTGTTGACTCCCTGAGGGCCCAGAACTGAGCACTGACTGGAGCCAGCCTTCCTCCCTCACAACTGTATTAGCTCCTTGATCTGTGTCTTTACTTTTTTACCCCTTGCTTTTCTCCTACTTCTCAAAAGCCCTGAGTATTGTTATAATTTAAATCTCATTATCTCTCACAGTGTGATTATATTCATTTCCTAAAAGTTATTGCAAACTAGTGGCTGAAACAACATACATCTATTATCTCATAGCTTCTATGGGTCAGCAGTCCAAGCATGGCTTAGTTGGCACTTCCACTCAGGGTCTCACAAACCTACCATCGAGAGTCAATTGAGTTATAGTCTCATCTGATAGCTTGACTAGGGAAAAAAACCCTTCTGAGCTCATTCATGTCATTGGCAGGTTTAATTTCCTTGCAGCTTTAAGACTAGTAGCCTGACTTCTTACCACCTATGAGGCAGCTTCTAGGAGCGACATGCAGTACCTCCACATGGCCACTTGCATCACCAGGTCAGCAAGCAGAATCTCTAGCTAATGGACTACACTAACAAGACAGTCTTTAATAACATGGCATAGTCATGGAAGTGACATTCATCACCTTTCTCATCTTGATGGTTAGGAGCAAGTCATAGGCCCTGCCCACCCTCAAAGAGATCATATTATGTTGGTGTGAACACTAGGGAGTGGGGTCATGGGGTTGCCATAAGTCTGTCTGCTGCTGTGTCCTGCATGTTTTTAATGTTTCAACATGTTTTCTAGTGGCAAAGAAGAATTGTTAGCTCTAAGCCCTAGAGTCTCTCCCTCAAACCTAGCCCCTTCTAGTTGCAGTTTTCACCTATTCCCAACCTCTTTCCTGTAAGATGATCCTCAACCTTACCTTTCATATTTTGTTCTCCACACAGTCTCAGCCACCCTTCTGGCACCATCTTCCATCTGGGTCAGCATACACACAAGAAGCCTGACAATACCCTCAAGTCTTTCCTCTCTCCCTCAGTCACACAATCACTTCTAAGTCCTATTGATTTTACTCAATTGACTCTCCAGTAAATCTGTTCTCTATTCTTTTCATCAACACTTAGTAATCAGTTTAGTGAAAACGTCCCTTATCCTTTGTTGGAATTACTATAGTAGTCCCCCCAACCATCTTCTCTGCCTCCTCACCTCAAATCCATTGTTATGTTGTCTATCTGGAATATCAACATAACACCTTTTTAATTTCTTATTTCTAGCAAATCCAAACCATTAATTGCTTTTTTGCCTGTACTATGCTATCCCATCCCTCTGTGGTTTTGGAGACACCCATTTTTATTTTTCCATAATGTTCTTCTCCCACCCAATTCTTAACAGTTTACTTGTCTAGAAAACATCTCTTCATCCTTCAAACTCTAGCCAAGACCCTGAGAAATTTCCTGGACTATAAACAGAATCACTCACTCCCTTACCTCCCCTTTCTGATTGTTTCTACTTATTTTTTTAATTTGCTTTTTATTTTGCTTTGGGTGTTTGTAAGTATAACTAGATGCACTGAGCCTTGAACTTTTGGCTTGTTGACTGCTCTCGGTTGTATTCTCCTTGAGGAAAGGAAGTGCCACTTATTTATCTTCATCTTCACAGCATCAAGCACAGCCTTCTAATGAATAGTTGAACTGAACTAATATTTCAAAATCATTTGGTCAGCTTTGGGAAACTAGTGAAATCCTACATAATATAGAGACTTCTAAATTTGGTTTTAAAATCTTCCCTTCAGGGTATTAGAATTCAGTTATCTAGATGATATTTTATCATATTTTCTAAGTTTCCTCCCCCTCAACTTTTCCTCAGATAGTTTTCAATTTTTATGAGTTCTGTACCATAGAGCTCAGCAGGAATGAAGAAACCAGCTACATGGTTTTCATTCAGGAACTTTCATTGTTTTCTTTCCAAGCATTATCGCAATCCTGTGACCACAGAGAGCATTCCACAATTAAAACCACACTTTTCAAACAAGCTTTCAGTCTGAAGGGCAAAAATTCAAAGACCTCTAAATCCTGGCATTTCCCCCCTCTCCAAACAACTAGCTCCCAGCAGAAAGAAGAATGTCTTTGCCTCATTCACTCTTCTATGATGTCATTAACTCGTTTCCCCACAACAGCATGGCCGTGAGGCCCAGACACTGCCTTCATGGAGCCTTCCTGGCTCCCAGAGAGGAGCTAGCAGTGTTCAGAGCTGGGTGGGCACACCTTGAGGCTCTGTGTGGCAGCCTGGGTCTGTGTGGGGTTTCTGGAGTCTTAACAGCCTCATGTCAAGTCCTAGGTCCATTGATTACAACTCACATGACCTTGAGCCACTCTGTGCTTGTTTCTTCATCAGAGTTAATAATAACTGTCTCCCCAGGGGATTATTGTAAGAGCAGATAAAATTATGAATATCACACAATTAGAACATTAGTAAGCATTCACCAAACATTAGCAGCTATCATTACCCCAGACCTTTTTGAAAGACATTAAATGAGGTTATCTTTTTTTTTTTGAAATTGATCCTCCTCAGTTTAAAGATGTGAATTTTCAGAAAAGGATGAAGATGAAAAAAGAATCTACTGGTCTCATATCATTTTTCTACAGGAAAAAGTTGTTATTCTGCTTCATTTTTCTTGTTTTTATCTAATCTTTATTTTTCTTGTCTAACAAGATGGGCAGTATCTCCCACTTACAGTATTTCTTTAGAAAAAAATTTTTTATAGAATTCTAAAGGATCATCTGAATTGAAAGATCCTCTCTACATTTCTTATGCTAGATTATTCCTTGATTTAGATTAGCATCTTCAAGTACAAACCGAATTCTTCCATTTACTGTAGAGAATTGACATTTGTTTTTACTTTCCACTCTGACCAGTGATAGGAAGGTTTTGATTGGCTGCTTTGGTTTTCTCCTTCCATCTGTGGGAAGAGGTCAGGGTTGTGGAGGTGTGTATGCATCTGAGATGAGGTGTAGTGGTGAAGACACACTGACAGTGCACTGTGTGGCAGGAGGAGGAATAGAGGAAGATGAAAGCAAACCATCGGGAAAGAGTCCCTTAGAGATAGAGCACTGAACGGCACTGACAGGTGCATGATTGAGTGCACCAGGCCTTTCCTGATAGTCTCCACTTAAACTCCGCCCCCCCCCCATATTCCACCCTCCAGGATAAGGGATAAGGGAGTTGCTTACTAAGGACCCTTTGGACCAACCTCATGCCAGTTGCTGGAGAATGAACTCACGGACTTTTCCTCTTTGCTCAACCTATTATTAGAGCCCAGAAATGGCTTCAAACTCAGGTGTCTCAAACAGTGGAGTCTGTGTTCCCATATAATGAATTCCCTGTAGCTGAATTTAAAGGCGGAATACTGTTTGATGCAGGAGGCAGTCAAGTGTGGGAACTTACAGACATGGTGATCCTTTCTGGAAGTCTTGGGACTGTCACTCTTATAGGCCACCAAGATAATTTCCTGAGTACTTGGTAGTTGTTAGAAGAGTTTTAAAAAAATCTGTTAGACAACTTTTCCAAGGAAATCCCTATCAGCTAAAATGATTCAAGATAAGGGAGAGCAGATGTCCAAATAGAGCACCAGGAAGCCTGAGGAAACAGGCAAGGATTCAGACAGGTAGTTGAAGAGGGTGGGGGGGCAGATAGACTTGTGTTTAAGAAACCTCAGGCAGTACCAGTACCTATCACATTTCTAACCATTCAAAGTCAGAGAGACTCTTAAGATGTTACATGGAAACCAACTGCACTGTAAAAAAGGAGAGAGGACCTTCTTTACAGTCATTTTCCATTATTCATTTAAGTAGTGAAAGAAAGAGGACAGGCTGTCTTCACTCTTCGGGGAGAGTGTTGTTTGGTCATGAAGCAAGGGCCCCATGATGACATGAAGGAGCGTGTTAGAAACATCCCCTGCATGAGCTACAAATGGGTCACACGGCGGCTTCTCCTCTGTGTGACAGCACAGAGGAGAACCTCTTGAAGTCCAGTGTTTCCAGGAAACTCTTTCATTCATTTTTTAAAAAGCTCATTGCATTGGTTTTAACAATTGTGAGTTTAGATAATGTCATGTATATTTTTCTGTTTACAATGAAGCCCATTTAGAGAATGACAAAAATGATCAATGACACTGTGTGTCCATCATGATCAACTAACTAAGAGCTTATAGAAGTGTTGCTAATTCTGCTCTCAAACTAATGATTGAGTTACTTAGCTGCTTTATTAGGGGCTCTTAGCAAAATGAAAGGGTGTTAAAATGAATCCATCAATGAGTCTCAGGAAAAAGTTTTATCAGCACACATAATTTTGAAGTACTCACTATCCACAAATCAGATGACAATTATACTTAAAATTTTGATAGCATTGTTAAAATGTATGTCAATATAAAGATGAACTATGTTGTATTCAACTTAAGTCAGTTAATGAACATGAACAGCAACACTCATTCATTCATCTAATATGTTATTATCAAAGTATTTTAAAATATTTGACATTTTTAAGATACTCAAACAAACTCTCCCAGGTTACAAAAACATTGAGACTTAGCATAAATTGTTAGTTTGAATTTTAGATAGATTTTCAATTTAGTTTGTTGGATGTCTTGTCTCCATATTACTGGCATCTAGCACATATTGGGTATTCAATAAATATGTTAAGTGAAATTGAATCTCCTTAAATATAAACAATATTCATTGTGTGTATAAATTTATGGAGGCAGGTCTGAAAATATAGCCAGAAGTTAACCACTTCTAAACTTTGTGTTAATATCTTAAAATTAATCTGTAATTAATTTTTCATCATTTCTAATTAATAGTGTGGAAAAGGAAAGCAATTTGGCTAAAGAGACTCAGAAAATCAGAGTTTGTCTGTGGTTGAACAATGGATTGTTACTTTGATCAAACTGTTTCTGTTGTGTTATTCCCTGACATACACAGTACAGGTTTTACTGTGCTGGAGGATTGCATGGTGTGGAAAGAACTGGTAGGGAGAACATAAAATACTTGACCTCAAACATATTTTTAAATGTGATGGCGTTGATAGTCCTTTTTATTAAGCTTTGGCCCTGCATCTTCCCTTTATACTTTTTTTTTTAGTAGAGGAATGGCCAAGTGATGATAACTCTTCATTAAAAACTCAGATTTTGTTGGCATTACACACACAGATTGCATTGTGAGCACTTTCATCTTATTCCAAATAACATACATTAAGAGGTTTGCTGTCAAGTTTCCAAAGGATGGTTGGAGATGGCAGGAAGCTGGGCTGTTTTAATTTGATTGATTAGTGACCTACATTCTAAATGGCATACCTCTAAAATCGCAGAAATTGCCCCTTCCTAGGTTAGAGAGTAACAAGAAAACAGCTATGTTAGAAAGACATACATAAAACTAATTAACTGATAATATTAATTAAGATTTATTATGTTCAGCATCTCACTGAGCACTTGACACAAAAAAATCCTCACAACTACCCTCTGCAGTGGCCATTATTCTGTTTGTCAATAGCTCTGCAACAAGTTAACTGAGCTCAGTGTCTTAAAAAAAGGGGGGAAAACAAACAGAAATCATTAGGGCCCTGGTATTAAAAGCAGGGGAGGAAGAGGCAGGGGGCTTAAAATAGGGGAAGAGCATAAGGCAACTGTGGTGCTGGATCATAGGGGGGAGGAGCAGACATAGAGGATAAGATTAGTGGCTAAGGGTCAATAGGGATTTCCACTCCAAATATATATTTGCTATTCCTGAGATCAAAGAGATAAACATTCTTTAGGTAAATACAAAAATATACATATTATTATCCAATTCATATTCTTGGGTCTTACTTCATGGCATGGAAAAGTAATTTCTTCTTTCTTTCTTACTTTTCCATAGTCCCACCCCACACACACCATTTTCATTACACTCATCCTCTCTCTCCTGCTTTGTTATCTGATTTTTCTCCTCTTAAGAGAAAAAAAAAAAACTTTGAAGGAAAAAGAATGTCAGCCCCTCCCTCTCCTTCACTCTGGGATCCTTGCCCCATCCTCCAGTCACTGGGCACCATGTGCAGCTGAGGGAAACACAGGGTAATCTGCAGGTACTTAACCTTGATCCACCTGGATCAATGGCTCCACTTGTGAAGTGGCCTGAAGAGATTTGACAAACAGATAGAGCCTCCACAGGGTGTCAAGTCTGCACAAGCATCCTGAGCTCTGAGAGAGGTCGCCCTGGACTGAAGAGCACTGGATAATGGAAGCCAATTCCACCACATTCTGCCTCCCTAAAATATTTATTCCAAGTCCCAAGAGACAAGTGATATCAAGTTGTTTCTGTTCCAAGTCACACATCTTTAGCAGCGACCCTCACACATTGCCTTTAGTACAGATGATGTTTTCTCACTCAGGAAAAGGCCCTATTTTTAATTCTCATGCAAATTTTATGCTGACATGGACTCAGCCCTTCACAAGTATGTGTCTGCTGTGTTGCAAACCAGTGAGGTTTGGTTGGGTAAATAGTGAAACCCTGAGCTCATATCATGGCGCCAGACTCGGAGTCAGCCATTCCCTCTCCCCTGCCTGGCTCTCCAGGTTAGAAATAGTCCCAGTTTTGCATTATATGAATTTAAATTTGGCACTCCCTACATTTCTTACCAGTTTCTCTCTCCTTTCCATTTTCTTTTTTCAAAATATTTTATTTATTTATATATATATATTTTACATCATTGTTTATTTTTTTTAAACAATGTTTTCTTTTCTCAGGTGTAGTACCCACAGAATTTCCACCACCAATTCACCCATGCACCATCCATTTTCTTTCTGATGACTTCTGTTTCACAGACTCAATCACTAAAACTCAAATCCTCTCTTTGCATCATTTTCCACTTACACTGTCCTGGGGGAAATATCCTTTTCAATGACATATTCTGAAAATTATTTTAATATTCTTAATTTATTATTCTTAATAAGCTTAATATTAACTTTTCTTCAAAAAAAAAAAAAAAAAGAAATAGTCCCAGTTTCAGATTGAGAGGCACCCCTGAATGCCCCCAGTTCACAAAGTGACCTTGTCACTTCCTACCATGAGATCACTGGCAAGGCAGTTTAACCTCTTGAGGTTAAACTCAATTTTTGAAGCTGTAAAATGGAAACATTGGGCTAAATCGGTGGTTTTCAATTTCTCTTCCTTGACTCTAAGAGGCGAGAGAGGGAAAGTCTAAGAGGATGAGCTGGGCTCCCTCTCTTGTTTTACGTACAACAACCTGCTTTCTGCAATGTTTTCTTCATGGATGAGTTCTGCTTCTAAAAAGAATTCTGCATATCACTGGGCTAGATCAGAGTTTGCCAAGCATGCTTGGCTATAAAAATCTTCCTGGGGATATTGGTTTAAAATATAGATTCTCAGGGCCTCCCCGGTGGCGCAGTGGTTGAGCGCTGGGTTGCGAAGCTGCCCGCGGCCTCTGCGGCGCCGGTTCGATCCCCGGCTGCTCCCCAGCCACCGGAGGAGGGTCCCACATGGCGTGCAGACCTCTCCTGCTGCCCGCTGCTCCCCTCAGCAGTGTACCTCGGTCCTTCTGCCTGCTCTGCTCCCTGCTCTGGCTCTGGTGAATTCTCTCACCCTCCCGTGCTTCTGACTGTACCCAGTGCATGTATAAACAAAACAAACAAATAAATAAAATAAATAAAACATGCCTCTATTTAAAAAAAAAATAAAAATATTGATAAAATATAGATTCTCAGTCCCTTCTCTTGGAGATTCTGAGTCAGTGAGTGTGGGTGTATTGAGTGTAGTGTAGGTGGAGATCCCCTACTAGGCACTAAGTTCTCACTCACTCTGAAAACCCACCACTGCCTCGGGCTCCTGTTTAGGTTGAGAGTGGATGTTCTCCCACATGCAGGAGCAGAGATCAGTGGGCACTGCAGTCACCTGGTGACACGCTACTGGTGATACGGTTGCCCAGTTCTGACCTCTGAGCTTACAGTCCTCCTCCTTCAGCCTGGCAGCCAATCTGGCACAGATCCCCAACTCTCTTACCTGGACCATCATTCAGCCTGCGACACTGGGTCCCCATCTGGGTGATTCTGGATCATTCTCTGCAGGGGAATCCCCTGCTAGCAACTCTCCAGGGCCTCACCAGGCTCTCCTTCCTCCTCTTGCTCCAGCTCCTTCTCCTCCTCTCACTCCAGCTCTTCCTCCCCCTCTCCTGAGTCATGCTGGAGACTCTATGTCGAACACTCAGTAAAACAGAAACACTCACGACCAGTTCAGCTCAAGGTAGAGTCAGGCACCAGGCAAACCTGGCCAGACTTCCAAATTGCTTCCAATGCAACTGAAATATGAGGAAGCAATTGGAGCCTCACGTGTAGGACTTTTTTTTCCACAAGAAATGCTAGGCAAAGCAGCTGGAGTGAACTGTATAGGAATCCACAATCACACCAGACACACACCTCAAATATCCACCAGCCACCTCAGTTCACTATGTGTGTTATCAAACACGCACATCCACAGCCCGTGTCACAACTTTCCTCCCAGTTCAGATAATCCTCTTTCCACTAATGCACACTAACCTCACAACCGGCAACCCTTCCGACAGATCCAATCCCACAAGCCAATTTCAAGTGACTTGAAGGTAAAGTGTCATAGTTATTGTGATATTTCTCTATTGTTTATAACCCTTTATCATGTCAAAATTGTGCTATCATTTTCACTAGGTTCAACTTGTTTTTTACTGTGTCATTTGTGAAGTTTTGAGGGTTGGGCTGTTAACCTTGTTTTCCCCCATAAGCCCTATTTTTATTGATTCTGCTTAGGGTGGCAAATTCTAGAAACACACAATCTATGCTGCAGAATTAACTACATCAAACTGTTAAAACCTATGATGACGATCTAAATATTTGTTAACAGCATTAGATAAACACACATAAGTGAGCTCCCCCCCCCCCCGCCCCTGCCAGGTAGAGAAAACACGCACAATTCCATCTCTGCACTGCCATTGGCCTGGAGATAGGATTTGAGGAGCTTAATGGGAACAAAAAAGTGACTTACAGGGAGCACACAGTTGGTTCAGGGATGAGAAGTGGGTGGGAAGAGAGGTGGAAAGATGTTAGCAGAAAGGATGGACAGATGTGGGATTTCTTTGTGTTTCCATTTTTTTCCAAAGCGAGAACCCTGAGAAGAGAAGGGATAAAATTGTGTTTCCTTCTTCCTGCTCTTCTTTTCTTTACCCTAATTCAACCACACTTATGGAGTACCTACTGTGGTCCATGCTACAGATATATCATGCAAGGTGTCATGTGGCATCCAGGAAGAGGCTGGGGCATCTCACCTGACCAGACAATCTGACCAACCTCCACCTGATATTCCAGAGGAGGAGGCGGGGAATGACTGACCTTTCTCCTTGCCTTTGTGCACACTCGAACACACACACACACACACACACACACACACACGCAGGCTGAATGTTTGAATTTGTTTTTCCTTTAAAGTAATCCTTGCCAGCACAGAATGTTGGAGAGTCTGGTCTTGCCCACATGGAATGTTGGGGAGACAAAGACATATATCAAATAAATGTTATGAAGAGAAACAAAGCAGGATAAGAGCATGGGGTGATGATGGGGTGCTAATTCATAGAGGGTGACTGGGAAAGGCTATGGGCCTTTCTGAAGTGGTACCTTTTTAGCAAACACCTGCATGAAGTGGAGTCAGACACTTCACTTTCTGGGGGGAAAGTGCGAGGCAGACAGAAGAGCATGATCTGGGTGCTCTGAGGAATAAACAAGATGGTTCATATGATGCTCCACAAGCCAGTAACAAGAAACTAATTAAATGGGTAATCTTTCCCAGCACAGAGCCATGAATTATTTTTGTGGCAAAATGTACAAATGGAAATATAACGCAGATGAGTTTTTCTCATTGTTCTTTCCTCATCGTATGGCCTGTCTCCATATCTTTATAGTTGATCCAATGTCACAATTTCATTCCTATCTCTGGAATGGTGATACATTTGTCTATTTTTCCAAAACATTCCAGTATGATCAGAGCAACTTTCAAACATTCAGGGCCACTGTTAGTCCTGGTCTTCAACCCTTGGCTAAGAGAGTAATGTTATCAACCAAACGTCCCTTCCAGAAGATGATCCATGTATTTAATATTTAACCTGGCCTATCCATTGGTTCTATGTGGCCATTCTATTGTGAATCTCAAATTGAATTTGTATGGATCACTTGTGCAAAAAGCCTTTTAGAGAGAGTGGTGCACGGACTCTGGGGAGGGTGGAGGGAGCTTTGGCCTGTGATGAGTCTGACTTTGAATAGATTCTCTCATTCTCTCTCTCTCTCTCTCTCTCTCTTCTCTCCAACCCATTCCATGAATGCTAGAGGTGAAATGAAAGTGAATTCCCTCTGTAGTGGGCATTTCAAGAAGCAGGATGGATGGCCAAGGACATAAATGAAGTCAGAGAATCAAAAGGACATAACCCTTTGCTTTTTGGTTAGTGAAGGCAACAGATAATGGAAAAGTACTAGGAAACCCTCTCTCTTCTCTCCCCATCAACTAACGCACTTCAGAAAATCGTTTCGTTTGTTTCCCCATATCACTGCCCCACTAACATCCATAGTTCAAGCAAATCATTTCATTGTGACTACTGGGAGCTCAGGTGGAAACTGGTGTGAGGTAACTGGGCAGAAGAGGAGGGTACAGGTCCCTGAGAATGTGGGAGAATGTATCTTCTGGGGAGATGGGTTGTTTGTCATTTCAAAACATTCTTTAAGAAGACAGCAAAACTGGGCATTATATGCAAGGAATTAGCTCTTAACACAACCTTCTGTCTCAGTAGAGATTGATGCTTCGGTTCCAAAGGACTTGGGTTCCAGGAACAAGTTTGTAACTTCCCATTGGTTGCCAGGAAAGAGTGCCAGTTAGCCACAAATACAGAACAAAGCAAAGCAAAAAAGGACACTATTTGAGACATGTCAGAAACAAATTTAACTGGGTGTCCTGTGTTTGTTTTGGTGGCTGCACCCACAGGCGCTCTGTACCCTCCGTGGTCTGCTCATGGTGTTCTTGTCCTCTGTTCCATCCTGTGCAACAGCAATGAAAGTCCCCTTGGAAGAACTTCACAGTGCAGCATGACTTGATGCCAAGTTTGGCTTCATTGTTGCCAGCTGCTGGCTATGGGCCCGGTATTCAACTCTCTGAATTTCAGTCTCCTCATCTGTTAAACTCCTAGTCGGCATAGCAAATAGAGGAGCAACTGAGCAGTAAGGCCTGACCCTTTTCATCTCATGATGGATGCATACACAGATCTACTCTGGGTGCAAGTAGAGTTTCTCCATTTACAGAGGGTTAGCATATGGGAGGCACAATCAGAAAACCCACAAAGGCAAGACAGATTGCAGCTACGAATTCTGATCCAGCCATCAAGCCTGGGACACTGAAGTGACTTAGGTTGGTCTGACAGAAAGCTTGTTTTTAGGATACCATATTGGTTGTCACATTTAGAACAATCTTACACATAATAAGGTCCAATATATATTCGCTGAGCAAATTTGTTGAACAAGTATGATATGTTGCTCCACTCCCTGCGTACTACTGAGTGCTTACAAAGTAACTGCACAGGACTTCTTGCCATGCTAGGGGCATTCTGGCATCAGGACTGAGTGGAAAGAAGGTCATTTCAAATCACTCCACTGTCCCGCCACGGTTTGGTGTACACCCCAGGTGCCTGGGCTAGTCTCTTGTTGGCTGAGACACAAGTCCTCAGATTGCGCAAGTCAACCAGCGTTCATGAACTAGAACAGACATCAGTGTCCAGTCGCTCAACACTTTTCTCCTGGGTTTTCCACCTTCAAATCTTTCCATTGACTTTCCAGGTGGCTCCGATGTGATGACTCTGAGAGTATCTTGCAAAGCATGAAACACTGCACTTTTAAGAAAAGCTCATTCTTACTTTTCATTTTTGGGTTAAAATCAGGGGTTAAATGAGCCTGCCAGACTCCAGCATTTGGGAGAGGAGTAGCGATCATCTCATCTTCCTCTTTTCCCTAATAAAGGGACGGCATTTCCCTTTACTCTCCTCTTGTGCCCCTTGAAAGGCTATAGCTCATCTCCTGCTTCAGGTTTCCTGACTTCCTTGAACAAGCCTTTCTGATTCCTTTGTTGTTCTCCTGGGGAATGAGTCCTTTTTACAGTTTCTCAGCCACTTCAGCGTGTGTCTCTGTTCCTGTAAAGCCCAGGATTTTCTCAGGGAGGGGCCTTTCACTTTCCTCATCTTCTTCTGATGAATGCTAACAATGCATGGGCTTTGTGGAATCTTTTTTCCTGCTGGAACACCTGGCTGTCTCAGGGCCCTTGTTTGACCCTTGATCTCCTGTCCATGCAGGCTTTTCAATGAATCCTTTAAGCCAGTTGAAATCCCTTGTCTTAAAAATTCATTTTCTTAATTTGACTACTGTCCCTTCCTAGCTGATAGCTCTACCTCTAACCAGCTGCACACACTAGTCAGTTTTCATATTCTTATGACCCCTGCCCCTAGTCCTTGCACAAAAATCTTCGAATCAGAAGAAACATGACTTTCCACAGGCTTGAGAATGGCCTCACTATTGCTGCCTTTTTAAAGAGCTGGGGATGGTCTTTTTTGTTGTTGTTGTTTTCATTTTCTGGTCTTGTTAAACCTCTCATGTGTGAAGGTTGGGCATTTGGGTACAAGGAAATCCACAGCATCATTTCCCAAATGATTTCATTGTATTCCTAAAAGTCTTAAGTAGCCCAAGTGATTCTGCTCTGACATTTTGATTTGTGGATTTTCAACAAAGGGACATGTTTGTTTTTTGTTTTTTAAGATTTTATTTATTTATTTATTTATTTATTTATTTATTTATGCATACAAGAATTGCAGTGTAGGAAAGAGGTGCAGGGGTGGGGTGGGAGGATTCACTAGAGACAGAGTGGGAAGCAGAATAGGCAGATCTACTGAAATACACTGCTGAGGGGAGCAGCAGGCGAGACAGGAGAGGTCTGCTGCGCCATGCGGGTAGCTCCCTGAATGAGTGCCTCAGTGCCTGGTGATATCTTATTAGCTCTAAGACTTAACCCTTGTGCCACCAGGGAGAGCAAGGGGACATGTTTTAAACAGATGTCTTCTTCCTGGGAAAAAAAAAATCAGATATGAGCACCAACCCAAATTGCTCCAGTTTGGCACAAATTTGCAATTTCATGATTCATGACCAGTTTCCATCCTTGACAATAGAATGAACTGCCTGTCTATGAACTCCTATCTCCTCCCTGCCACCCACCATCAGTTTGTATGAGATTCCTGAAAAATGCCCTTTGCACAGGTGACTGAAGTTCACATCCAATCTGCTTAAACACTTCTCTGCTGAAACACACATGGGTAGAAATGCAATTATTGAATTTCCTGCCACTATCAAGCAGGGGTTTCATGGATTGACTCTTGATTTTTGCCATTCAAAGAAAAGATATAACCTCCCTTGTGCTCTCCAAAGGGAAGAGGACAGTGTGAAGAAGCAGGGTATTTGCTTTGTTAACAAAACAAACAGCTGGACAAGAGTTTCTTTACTCTGAGGCAAGGATGAGGGGTCACTACATACAATATTAATTGTTCTGTCCATTTTTGGAAAAAGTCTTTTCAGACTGAAGTTTCCTTTCTGAGGCACTATGTTGTTTTGATTTGCCCCAAATGGTTATGTGGGTTGTATGTGAGGCAGTAATGTCACTGTGTTACAGTACAGGGAGAGGGGCAGCCCAAACCCAGACTCCACCTGGGCTTTCCTCTTCTCGAGGGTACCAGGGCATTTTCGTTGGCCGGGTTGTCCAGTCCTGCCAATGGAGGCAAGCTTCCTCACCTTCTTTGGAGGTCTCTGGAACCCTACAAACAAGGCAAACAGGTTCTCCTCTTCTTGGTTCAGCTCTTTTTCAACTTTCTGGAAGAACTCCACACAAAGCCACACAATCAAACTCACGTCCAATTTTTTTGTTAAAACAGACAAAATCCCTATGGAAGTTATGCAAAAACAGACTCTAAGATAAGTAGCAAAAATTACTACCACTATTTGTATGCTGTGTTGGTATCAAGGGGAGAGAAAATGTGACAAGTTAGCTTTGCTGGAAAAAAATTGCAACCTTGCTGCAGATCCTGGTTACTCAAAACAAAACAAAACAAAACAAAAACTTTGTGGATTCAGGACAGAATGCATAAAAAAATTACCAGTATTATGTCAAAGAAACCTTAGTAAATGTCAGGTGTATTTCCAGGTCTATTCAGTCCTTTGTAGGAAAGTTTTTTTCTCTCAACAGTTCCATCAATAGGAATTTGTTGAGACCTTTTCTCCCTATATTTCCAGAAACAATTTCTGTAGATGTGAAACAATTGAATCATACAATATTACAAGGTGACAATTTACATACATACCAGATACTGAGAGGTTTTTTTGTATACACATTTTAGAAAACTACTGTTAACATTTTGTACATACCAAAGTTTTACCATTTTCCCAAGTGACAATGCTTCCCTTCCAGTTTTACTTCATTAGGTAAAAGCCAAATAGAACAAATTTATCTAATGCCTTCCCAGGAGGAAAGGGAGAAACTTTGTGGAGTGTCTCAGGAGCTCGACTGAGGTTCCACAAAATTTCCTTGCATCAGCCAAATGACAGGCTACCAAATTTGTACTTGAATTTTGATTTCTGGGAAGCTTTGCCATAAATATCAGAAAATTAACAGAAACAACAATATTCAATGTCTATGAAGGCACCGGCTTAGTTCAATAGCACAATGTTGACAATCAAACCATAACCTTTAGTTTTTCTCATAACTGGAGACTCTTTTTTTTTTTTTCAATGTCTATGGGCACCATGTATACCAATTTGTCAATCACTGGAGGTCAAGACAGTTAGACACAAGGACGTACAGACATACAACATATAGACAAAGACAGTTTTTTTTTTTAGTTATGCCATGTAGAATATGTTATGTAACTGCAGTTTTACTCCATAGGCTCAGAAAAAAAAATGTCAAAGTCCCAAAAAAATGTGGAGTGTTGCTGGCAGAAAAATTTCCAGTTGTCATCCTACAAACCTAAGACTTTGGAAATAGGAAGGAAAAGTTTTATTAACCACAAGAGTTACATGACCTTGTTTATCACCTTAGGGTTTTCAGTGTTGAAGACTTTTTGTTAGAAGTCAATCCTGGGGTATTCTGTACAGCAGCTGAAAGAGCAAAAGTAAACTTTTAAGCAAAAGGAGTCATCTCTTGTTAGCCACCAAGCAGGCAATCCTTGGGTTTCCTGGAATAGAACCTGAAAAAGCAAAATCAAATTATCAGTAATTAACTTTCAATTAAAAGGAGTCATCTCCTTACTTCTGTTAGCCACTCTGGGACAGAAGCTGAAAGAGCAAATTAAACATCTAAGCACAAATTACACCTCCCCCACACTAGGGAGGGACAACAACAACACAGGTATGAAAACCTGGTACAGTTATATGATGCACCCTAAAGAGTGCTTTCCATAACAGACCTTCCTCAGTAGGAAGCAGAAACTTAGAATCTTGTCTTACACCAGCAATTGAACAAATCCAGGATTCAAAATGGCAAACATGCCCAAAACAAATTGTGTAGACAAAATTCACAGCAGCAAATCCTTTCAGACTCAGACAAAATCTTGTTAATTTTTCTGATCCAGACTTTGCAAAAATTCAAGTTATCTCCAAGAATCCATCAAGGCTACCAGCAATTACCAGTTACTGCTTAAGGCTACTCTTTACTTAACACCCAGGCATACATTTGCTAATTTAAACACCACTGCTCCACAATTGGCTTGCAAAATCCATCAGGCAGAGAGCAGGAAGTAGCCAAAGACAAAGCAACATACCACTGAAGAACCATTATTGCCTTTAGAAATGCTAATGAGACAGCAGAGATTACAAAAAAAAGAAAAAAAAAAAGTTCCAAAGTCCTAGCAACAAGAACCTCTGAATTTTACAAGAGCCAGCCAAGTGGCGTCAGACGCCATCTTTAATCTGGCCACATGGTCCAATGTACTGCCTAACCTTTTGAGTAAAACTGGCACAGAACAATTTCCACAAATTAAAATCTCTTAGCAAGTCACTACAAACAAATTACACACAAACACACAGAATCTTCACAAAGCCCAAGCCAGTTTTTCAACAGCAAATCGACATATGAAACAAACACACTGGAGAAACCAAAAATCACATTTGCGCTTATGGTAGCCAGTGCCATAGGGAAGACCAATTTCCCCATGGGGCTGACTAACCACGGATGGCTCTTTCCTAAATCACGTTGGACGCCAAATCTGTTATAGGACAGGGAGAGGGGCAGCCCAAACCCCGCAAACCTGCCTATTCTACATGGGTTCTGCCATCCGTCGCATCAACACAAAACATATGAGACTTTAATGGGAAGGATCTTTAATAAAACTAGGAAACAATACAGGTAAGGCAAAGAGTCTAGTTTCTAAATGAAGCACCCAAAGTTACCCGTCCCCTCGTGGGTAAAAGTCCATCCATATGGGATTGGCCCAGAGCAAGGCCCCAAAGCCTGCCACAAGTCTAAAGCATCTTCCAGTGGGGACCCACAGAAAAGGGCCAGAAAGAACCGGACAAGCCCGGAAGGAAAAGAGCAAAATCAACATCAAGATAAAAGCTGCCATTGTCACCTCCCCATGGGTCTCACCCACATCTGTGTCACCCAGTCTACGACCAAAAGACAAGCGCAGTCTCTTCACGTGTCTCTAGGCTCCATGTGCCTCCTCCAGGTCTCCTGGCTCCATCCTGCTTCCTACCTCAGTCTCTTCTGCAGCTTCTCCTCTTCCTGCTCAGCTCCACCCTCCCTTGGGTGGGGCAGGGAACCTCCCCCTTTCCTGGGGACCACCCTGTTACAACTGTAGCAGTTATTATCTGAGGACTGCAGCATCTGAAAAGCGTATCTAGTCCTTGGTGGTGGAGTTCACGTCTTTCTTTTAACCATGGGACATTAGCACAAGCCAGTTGAAAGGCTGCAAGTGAGAGGATGCAGCAGCCACCATATCTGCTCCTGACTGGTGCCCTTTACCAAGGGCGCAGGGGAGCCTCAGCAACATTTGTGACTTGAGCTCCTCACCCAACACAGAATTCCTGCTTAGAAATCTCTGACAAGGAGTCATGCTGTCTGTCCTTATCATCCCTCCAAGTGATGAGACAAGGTGGTCTACTCCAATTTTGACTGTGTCTCTCATTGTTGAACCAGATTGTACTGGGCCTAGGCCCCAAGGCCTAGAAAAGTCACCTTGCAAAATCTGAACTCTGTATAATTAGATTGCATTTTTCAGAATGACATGAAGAGATCAGGACTGCCTGGGTTTCTCCTATACCCACAGGGCAAGGGAGTGGGGGTGGGGAAGCCTTATACTCTAAAGGTATAATTCATGTTATTTTCATGTTATCAAAGAAAAATGCACTGGGCATAAATCCAGTATCAGAGCAAAGAGCTTCCAAGCAGATAATTGAAACTTCTGGGTAAGAGAGTAAGTGTCCACTCAGGACTCCTGAGGAAAATTCCCACAGCAGCCACTTTATCTTTTCAGTGTTCATTCTGAATGAATGGACCCTCTCCTGGTGTTCCAGGTGCTGAGTGCCTCACCTTACAGGATGGCATCTCAAATTTCTCCTGGAATGGCACTCAGTCTTGGCCACAGGGCAGGTTCTGCTACTGTCCAAGAAGCATCTTCCTTCATCCCATAGCGGTCACCCATGCTCCCGGGCTGTTTGGAAAGTTCTTCAGTAAACATTTAACTGTGACTAATAGGTTGATTTACAAGTTGTAAGCAACCCCTAGCCAAGGAGAAAGGCCAGCGGGAGTCTCTGTGGAACTACACAGCAATGCAATGCACTGTACCACAGGATGCCCAAAAGCCATTAACAAGCTGAGGCGACAGACACATGGTTAAAAGGTGAAAAAAGAGCCTTGGGGAAATCAGCCATTAACATCAGAGAGAAGGAGAGAAAGCAAGTGTGAAGTGTCATAACTGAGCAGAGTCCAATGGTTTAGCCTCCATCAGAATTCTCTCCTGCAGCCTCCGGGTCCAGACAAGTCGGCTCAGTGCTACTGCCCACTGAACATTTGGAGGTATGATGACTGATGAAACAGAGAGCCCCCATGTTCTTAGTCGGGACATATCTTGCCAAATGGGTTCAAAATTTTAAGGATTTTAAATATTAACTTCAAGAAAGTATTGTTCAACTTAAAACTAGCTGCCCACCTTGAGGATGCAAGAGTCTGCCTGAGGCAATGCCACAGGCCCTTCTTTGTATTCTAATGTTTAAATCATTGGCTCTAGGGAAATTCTTCCATGGTGGTTTCAGTCTGATTCATTTTGTATGATCTCAATGAGTCGTGGTGGCAAAAGCCACAGACTTCAACAGACTTGAAAGGCTGGGATTAGCAACTGTGCAATAGGGCAAAATGAAAACCTCTTTGGGCCTCAGTTTCTTCATCTGAAATGTCAGTAACACTTGTAACCAATAAAAATTGTTGAGATAATCAAATAAGATAAAGTCAGTGCCTGACTTTGGGAAATCACTGCATAAATAGCAGGTCATCTGAAATTTCCTTTTCCTCCTTCAATGTGAATATATATGAGTTATGAGTACATTGGGTGCTAGAGAATGAAGGTCATTTTCTTGGGGTATGAGGTCAAATTACAGGAGACTCAGGCACTCTGTTCTCAATGTCTGCTATACCCTTCCCTTTTGCTCACTCACTTTCCTACAAGTCACAGAGATCCACAACTACTTGGACCCCACATCCCCCATTTTTTGTGGTTGCTCTGGCATTGCCCTGGGTGTTTTGAGCAGGGAAAACATACTAAGTGGCAACATTAGGGTTTGCCTGTGAAACAGCACCCACAATTTGTGTCTAGGACAAGCATCATTTATGAGCCATAATACAATTTACATTTTTCATCACAAGACAGGGCAAATGATTTCCCCGCCTTCTTTTTCTTAGGCCACCTATACTCTGACGTGTAGAATATGGCTACACATTCTTTTCTCTAGGACTTCCTCCAGCACTTAAATGAATTAGATGATTTCATAATCCTACAATGTTTTCATTAAAAATGAACTTAAAAAAAGAAGTTCTGGGAATTTTCAACCTGATATTGTTGTAATGGTTTGCAAGAAGCTGAATTTGAAAGTCACCTTCCTGAGAAATATCATTGAATGAAAGGCAAAAGCCTAAAAATAAAATAACCATGGGAAACTCAGTTCTAATGAGGTGCTGCCAATAGAACAATGGAAGCAGGCAATGGGCCATCGAGCCCTCACACAGAACTCAGTGTGTTTGCTCTAAGAAGTGTTCTCAACATTGCACAAACATCACGGTTTCATAAATTATGATTTTATTTTCACAGTCATATCTTCCCTCCTGAAGTGACTAGGACTCTGATAACAATTTATTTTTGCACAGGACATTATATCATGTCCTGTCATGATATCGTGTATCTTCAAGGACATGATGTCACACTTCAGAATCAATTTTTCTTAATGGGCATTTCAACAACGCTTCCGCAGGGGGATAACTTCTGGGCGGTGTGTGGCAGAGGAGCCTGAAGTGAACCCTACGTCCCGGGGCTCAGAAGACTGCTTCTCTTCCAGCTCAATTACATTGAAAACATTCACTCAGATTCCCAGCTCATCCCTCTATGAAATAGTATGAAAAACAAATTATATATTAAAAAAAGAGTTTTAAAAATCCTCCAGCTCAGGCATCAGCAAACATTTTCTGCAAAGGTCCACATAGTAAATGCCTTTGATTTGTAGTATCAGTTCTTTTAGAAAGCAGCCATAGATGACATAAGAATAAATGGAAGAGCCGGGGTTCCCACAAAACTTCCCTCATGGACACTGAAAATTGAATTTCATTTAATGTTCATGTGTCATGAAATATTCTTTTGATTTTTTTCAGCCAGTCAAAAATGTAAATTTGTAGTCATATAGAACTAGGCCACGGCCAGATTTGGCCTTCAGTCCATGGTTTGCTGACCCCTGTTTAAAGAAAGAAATCTTATATATCCAAAACTACATTTTTTTTAGCTTAATTCATGTGCAGTCTGAATCATTCAAACTGAGCAACTTAAGGTCAGGGTGGAATTTTGTCTCTCTAGAGATCCAGATCCCCTGCCTGGGGAAGCAAATCCAATGTGCACATATGTTCAGTGGACAGACCTCGGGACACATTGAGCTCTGCATGTGTCTCAGCCACACATATACATGGTAGAGTGAGATTCTGGTAAGAGAGAGAAGGGTCTTTTTAAGATTATCAGGAGTAACTGACTTATACCTCCTCTGGTTAATAATCTCGAGGCTGGGCTTACAGCTCTTATCAAACCATTTCGACTGAGTCTGCATCATTTCACCAATTTCAACAAACTGTCCCAGGGAGGGGAAAGATTAGACTGTGTATGTTTACTCTCTGTGGAATTATGGCTGTGTTCTCTTCAAGAGAATGAGATATGGAAATAGAAGTTTACTTAGTCCTGTCTCTGATGGGTTCCCGTGACAGGGAAAGGTCAGCTGTCTGTGCTCAGGTGAACGAAAGTGAAATTCTGCACTGTGAATTTCCATCCCCCTGGAGATGGAAATTCTTGAATAGGTGGGGGTTGAGGAGGAGACCTGGCCTCTATGTGCCAGGTGTAGTTGGGGGTTCCGAGGCCTAGGACAGAGGTACAAAAATCTGGGAAGGATGGGGAAGCCAGCGTGATAGTGAGTACCTACAATGCTGTTGCTGAAAGAGGCCCTGGAGACCACTCTTCACCACCTAGAAGGAGAGACACAATGCAGAGGGAGAGGCAGGATTGCCCAAGACCTTCTGGGCTAGGGGGCCGGGGGAAGAAGAAAAGTTCAAAATGAGAAAGACAAGTCCAGGACCACCACCCCCCCATCCCTCTGTACTACCCTGGGGCTCGTAGACAGCTCTCCCTTCCTCCTTCCTTGGCCACGGACAGTGATGGAGGTGACCGCTGAGCCCTCAATATCACCACCGGAGACCAGGCTCTACTAGAGTCTTCCGAAGCACAGTCATGGGGCAAAAGTGGTGCCTCACTGACTGGGGTTCCATTCTCATTCCCCCAGATCCACAGCCTGCCAGGGTGGGGCCACCTCATGACAGCTTAAAGGCTATGAAAAATTATTCCAGACCCTTATTATCTTTCCACAGAGGAAGATTTTAGCAAAATCTTAGACTGAACACCCCAGTAGAGACACAATTTCAAAGAGAACAGGAGAAACATGGAGATATTGCTCTGAAGCCTCAAGAGCCAGGATTGGAGGAATATCAGATCTCACACTGCTGAGTCCACCTTGTGAGAGTTGGGCCTGTGTCTGTGCTACTATCCACCCCTGCAGGGACCAATGATTCCTGATAGGCTTGTGGTCAAGACCTCCAACATTGGTGGTGTATTGCTCTCCCTCCTTAGGAATGAGTCCTCATCTGTTGATAGAAAAGACCTCATGCTGGTAAGATGATTTTGAGGCCTCTGCCATGCTAGCATTCTCTTTGAAACATTGGGCTCCATGTACATTACTTTTGACTATCTGTGATTCTGGTGATAGCATCACAACTTATAGAGGAATAGGAAGGTAATGCTAACTTGACAAGGGAAACATTGGCAATCTCAACACATAGCCAAAGTTTTGACTTCAAAACCGTGCACATTGATTACAAGATTTTTTTGCACTTAATCCAGGCCAAGAATTTGTGTAAGTTCTTTCTTTCTTTTTTTTTTTTAATTTAAATATTTTATTTTATATAATTCTTACATTTTTTTTTCATGTTTGCACAATGCATGCATTTTCATTTTGGTTATATTCTCCATACAATTGCACCCTCCCCCCTTATTTTGACTCTAGTCCTCCCCCCCCCCCCAGTGTGTCTCTGGTTCATAGTTGCTTGTTGATTTTGATTTTTACTTTGTATTGATTAGTCTTTTTCCTGGTCTCTTATTTAGGTTTTCTAGATTCCTGCTATGAGTGAGACCATCCGGTATTTTTCTTTTTCTTTCTGACTTATTTCGCTGAGCATGATCCCTTCTAGCTCCATCCACGTTGCTGCAAACTGCATGTGTTTATCTTTTTTTGATTGCTGACTAATATTCCATTGTGTATATGTACCACATCTTCTTGATCCAGTCATCTATTTTTGGGCATTTGGGTTGTTTTCATAGCTTAGCTATTGTAAATAGTGCTGCTATAAACATAGGTGTGCTGGTGCCCTTTGGAATTACTGTTTCTGTGTCATTTGGGTAAATACCTAGGAGTGGAATTGCTGGATCATATGGAAGCTCTATGTTTAGTAGGTCAAGAAATCTCCACACAGCTCTCCATAGTGGTTGGACCAGTTTACAGGCACATCACCCAAAGCATTGATAGTGAAGGCAAAGATAAACAGCTGGGACTACATCAAATTAAAGAGCTTCTGCACAGCAAAAGAGACAATAACCAAAACAAAGAGAAACCCCACCGACTGGGAGAACATTTTTGTACACAACACTAATGATAAAGGACTGATCACAAAAATCTGCAAAGAGCTGATGAGACTCAACAAAAACAAAGAAAATAATCCAGTCAAAAAAATGGGCAGAAGAGCTAAAAAGAAACTTCTCTGAAGAAGAAATGCAAATGGCCAACAGGCATACAAAAAAATGTTCAACATCACTTGTAATCAGGGAAATGCAAATCAAAACTACCATGAGATACCATCTTACACCAGTGAGAATGGCACATATTAAAAAAACTAGCAACAACAAATGTTGGTGAGGATGTAGAGAAAAAGGAACTCTCCTGCACTGCTGATGGGAGTGTATAAGTTCTTTCATTGAATCCTTATAAGGACAACACAAGAAAACTAATGCTGAGAGAGAGAAATTTACCCAAAGTTATAAAGACAAGTAAGTGGCACAGTCAGCATTTGAACTTGGGTCAATTTGACTCCAAATTCCATGTTATAGCATAAAACAAAAATTAGATAAATCAGCCTATCATTTATTAAAAAAAAAAAAAGAAACAACAACCAAAAGACTAAGATCTGTTGTTCTGTCCTTATAGATCATATGCCTTTCATCTCAGAGGTTAGGAACCAATTCAGCAGCAAAGATGTTCCACCCAGTTAGGAATCAGTGCTAGGAATCATTTATTATGCTCTTAAGGAAGCTTGACATCCTCAGAGGCATTCAACAGCATAAGAGGTAGCAGAAGTTGTGCTTATCTATGGTCTTATTTCAGAGACTTTGCCTGTAATTTGTGCTCATTTGTGCTTCTCTCTGTGTCGTGGCCTGAGCTGGTCATAAGTGGCCAGGGCCCTGGGCTTCTTGGGTTTCCAGGCCATCCCCAAGTGCAGTTAATGAAATATGTTATCACCAGGAAAAAACCAGATGGACATTTTCAGTGTTGATGTACAACTGTGTGGGGGGTGAGGGAAGGGGGGAGCACAGAGGAAGGGAGGGAGAGAGATGGTCCCAGCCTCAGGAATTCATGTGTGTTTGTCCGCTGACACCAAATGCCTGGTGCCTCCAATCGGTTTTCCGCTGTCACTGGGAGCTAGTGAAGAGCCACAGCTGCACCGGGGTCAATGTCAGCAAGGCCTGGAAAGCAGCTCAGTGGCAGGAATTGGAGCACTGCATGGCCCAGGAAGATGGGAGTGGGTGGGAGAATGTGGCAGTGGGGATCCTCTGGGAACAGTTCTATCCCAGGATTTCAGTTTATCTTGGGTGGGAAAGGAGTTTCCCTCCAATGGCCTGGCCAAGAATGTTGATGTCACAGGGAAAAGGAACAGAGTTTAATTGTGTGTCACACAGAAGTGGGAATAGAGCAGGGCTCTGTGTTTAGAGGGATGCCCTTATCAATTAGGTAATGTCTGCTAATGATTGAGGAACTGTGTTATGCAGTGCTCCAGCTGTTGACACAGTCACATCATCAAACATCTGTGAAGGACATTGGCACCTGATGGGAAAAGGTTTCTCAGACTGTATCCCATTGGCCCAAGCCCTGGAAGACTAGTAGCCCCCACACCATCATGGGGCATCTGAAACAGAGCAACAGCAGAAACCTGGACTGGATATAGGAGGCTACTCTGCTCGGGATTTTGATTTCATCTCCAAGAGTAAAAGTATGTTTGTATCCATGCCAATGGCCATATTTTCTTTCCTGTTTCCCTCCAGCATTCCTTCTTTATTTTTGTTAATTTTTTATTTTATATATTTTTACATCATTTTTCATTTTTGTACAATGTATGCATTTTCATCTTGGTTATAGTCCCTGTAAAATTCCCACCACCCTTGTTTTGATCCTACTCCCTTCTCCGCTGTAGTGTCTCTGGTTTATAGTTGCTTGTTGATTTTCCAGCATTCCTTCTTTTCTCCTTTTTTCCTCCCATTTCCTCTCCCTTCTTTCCTCCTTCTTTCCTGCTTCCCCTCCCCCTCTCTCTTCTTCCTTCCTCGAAACACTAACATTTACTGAAGTCCAGGGAATATAATAATGGGTTAAGTTTTGGGTATACAAAGACAATGACAGTCTTGCCCTCAAGGAAATACTAGCTTAGAGTCATAAAATAAATGTGGAAACTGATAGGTGAAAAAAATGTATAAATGGGGCCTCCCTGGTGGCACAGTGGTTGAGTGCTGGGTTGCAAAGCTGCCCGAAGCCTCTGCAGTGCCGGTTAGATCCCCTGGCCCGGTGAGGGTCCCACATGGCCCACAGACCTCTCCTGCCACCCACTGCTCCCCTCAGCAGTGTTCTTCCGTCCTTCTGCCTGTTCTGCTCCCTGCTGGGGCTCTGGTGAATCCTCTTACCCTCCCGTGTTTCTGACTATACCCAGTGCTTGTATAAATAAATAAATAAATTTTTTAAAAAAAGAAAAAAATGTATAAATGAAGACAATGGTAGAAGCATATTGCTCTGCCTGGATCAATGCTTGTGCTTTTTAAAAGTGTCGTTGGTTTCATTTCATGTTCTCTCTCTCTTTTAAATAACACAACATTTTTTTTAGTATCAACAAAATTGTCCCCAGTCTTACTAACCAGTAGCGAAAATATCTGAAAGAGTATAGCTATGTATAAAAAAAATTTTTTTAAAACAAGAACAGGATATTACTGTTTAAACTATAATGTGCTCTTTTCATTGACTTATTATTGGCATCTTTCACATTTATTAATATAGATGGGCCACATTACTTCTCATTGGTTACATAGCAGTCCATCAAATTTTCTACAACTATTTCTACCAAACCCATTGCTAAGAGTTAATGTTGCTCTCAAATTGGAGATAGCATTTTAAAAGTATAATTATTGTAATTAAATACTTACACATTTGTCAGATTATTTCTTTAGGATAACTTCCTGAAAATGGAATTCCAGGAGATACACACACACATTTTAAAGACTTTTTGATACATAATCCACTGTACCTCAAAAATTTTATATAAAAAATAACATTATTTTAATGTTTTCCAATTCAATAGTGAAAAAAATATATCTCATTTTTAAAGATTTATTTATGCAAGCACTGGGTACAGTCAGAAGCACAGGAGGGTGAGAGAATTCACCAGAGCCAGAGCAGGGAGCAGAGCAGGCAGAGGGACCGAAGTACACTGCTGAGGGGAGCAGCGGGCGGCAGGAGAGGTCTGCGCGCCATATGGGACCCTTCTCCAGTGGCCGGGGAGCAGCTGGGGATTGAACCGGTGCTGCAGAGGCTGCGGGCAGCTTCACAACCCAGCACTCAACTGCTGCACCACCGGGGAGGCCCCCTGTATCTCATTTTTAAATGGACATATCCATTACAGCTAAAAAAAAAACTCAAACATTTGAAATTCATGCATTAGATTTTGAAATTGCTGTTGTATTGATTTTGCTTTTATTTATTGTTATATTTTACATATTAGTCACTAACATCTGATCACATACACAATATTAGCAATTTTCCCCCAATTTGTCTTTTCCCCTTTTTTCCTGTATGAGGCTTTTGGTTTTTTATTGTAATGCAATTGATAAGTTATTTGCTTTCTGATTGCTGTTTTTGATGTCATATTTGTAAAATATCTGTAAATAAATACAAATATTTATATACACTTCATTTTGTACTTTGGGAATTAATCTGGGGCTTTGTATGACTAAGAATGTAATTTTCATCATTCCAAATGGTTAACCAGTCATATGGTATTGTGATCAAGTCTATGCTTAAATTTAAAAATCTATTTTATTTCCTATTTTCAATATTGCATGCTTGTTATTTTTCTTAGAGATGCTAGATATTTTTCCATCTTGCAGGTCTTTTCAAAGAATCTGCTCATATTTTATTCTCAATTTTATTGTTTTGATTCTTATCTTTCAAACATGTTTTCTCTATTTTCTTCTATTTTTAAAGGTCTTCTTCATAAGCTCCATGGATTTGAATTAGCTATTATTTTATTTTCATTCTTTTTATTTAATCATAAGAAATGAGCCTGCATATTCCTTTCATTACAGAGCTGGCCAACTTCCACACACTGTGTGACATGTTCTTACAGACATCACTTCCTAAATAATTTATATGGCCATTTTATTTTCTCTTCAATAAGAGAATTTTAGTATAAATATTTATGGGTTATAAGTAGTTGGGGACTTTAAGTAAGTGCCTTTAAGTTCAGATTTACCATATTGTGACCAAGAATTTTGGCTTGTATATAATTTTTTAACTTTTGGAAAATTTTGAGATTCTTTGAGAATGTCTATTGCATGATTGGCATTTCATTTTAAAAAGGGAAACAAAAAAAGACATACCAAAAAAGACAAATACTTGCATATGGAATCTGAAAAAGTAAAAATATGTGCAAATGATTAAAATGGTGATTACCATAGGCTGGGGCATGAGGGAGTTGTTAAAGGTACAAACTGGCCACTAGTGGACAAATATGCCCTAGAGATCTCACACACAGAATAGTGAATACAGACAATTATGCTGTATTATAAGCTTCAAATTTGCCAAGAGTCTAGACTTGAATTATATCAGCCACAGAAAGAAATGATGACTATGTCATGTAATGGGGAGCACTAACCAGTGCCACAATAGCAATCACAATATAATATTTAAAGGTATCATGTTACCTTAAACATGTTACCTTAAACTTACCTTAAACATGTTACCTTAAACATGTTACCTTAAA
Source organism: Talpa occidentalis (assembly GCF_014898055.3). Lineage (NCBI taxonomy): Eukaryota > Metazoa > Chordata > Mammalia > Eulipotyphla > Talpidae > Talpa > Talpa occidentalis. The sequence continues at coordinate 110,074,858 of NW_026555331.1, read as the reverse complement.
CTTACAGAGTTATGTGTCAAAGAAGTTGCAATAAAAATATTTAAAGTCTAGGGTCTCCTTGGTGGTGCAAGGGGTTAAGATGCAGCCTATGAAGCCATCCATAGTCACTGAAGCACAAGTTTGATCCCCCGGCCAGGGAACTACCCACGTGGCGCAGCAGAGCTCTCCTGTCTCACTCTCTGCTCCCTTCAGCAGTATATTTCAGTCAGTCTGCCTGTTCTGTTCCCCTCTCTGTCTCTGGTGAATCCTCTCAGCCCCCACACCTCTGGTCTGTACACATAAATAAATAATTTTTATACATAAATAAATAAATTTTTTGTATACATAAATAAATAAATCTTTGAAAAATTTAAAGTCTAAAAAATGAAGAAAAAGAAAAAACCTAGGTTTGGAATTCTAACTTCATTTGTGTCACTCTCAGGTATCTAAAGAAGACATATTGTGATCTGCTGTATTACAGAAGCCTCAGCCACAACCTCCTGTTCTGCCAGAACTCTCTCAGCCACGTGTCTCTGTGTCCTGGTGCTTTTCTCCTCCTGCCTCATAGAATGTGCCACACACATTCCTGACACATCAGGTCTTGCTCTGTCCTCTCCTAAGTGGAAGATAATTCTTTAACTTTGATTTTCTCCTTCAAATCTGTCCTTGAAGCTGTTATCCTTCTTCAGAAAGAGGTAGTGGGCAAAGAAACTAAGTGGAGACAAGAGGAGAAGGAAGATTCTGTAACCTTCTCCATAGACCATTTTGACTCCTCACAAAATAGTGACCACCACTTTTTGTTTATTGGCAGTCACACCTATACTTTCAAATAAATTTTATCTTAAAATATTTATGTGTTTGTCCCTCAAGTTTAAATGGATTTTTCTACTTTGTATGAAACTCTTCATCTGTATTAGACTAACCTTGTCTACTTGAATGTATTGTTATAATTTACTCATTTCATCTTAAAGCTGTATTATTCTTATGAGATTTCTGAATTTTATTTTTCTTTGATTTTTTCTTCATTTTCAGGTTTTTCAATGAAAACTATATTCCTTTTCTTTTATTATTTTTAGTATGTATTACATTTTATTTATTTATTTATTTATTTTTGTGGGACCCTCGCCGGTGGCCGGGGAACGAACCAGCGTTGCAGAGGCTGTGAGGCAGCCCAGCGCTCAACTGCTGGGCCACCAGTGGAGGCCCTGTATTACATTTTAAATTCCAATAACTATTACCACTAAGTTGTTCATTTTCAAAAAGGTGAGGGCAGTTTATGCTCAGTGTTGTCTACAGATAATCCACGTGAATTGCCCTTAATTCTGTGTTTTATCCACCAGAGATGACTGATTCCTGCTCTTAGTTCTACAGGTGAAAAGTAGATTGAAGTTTTCAATTTCATTTCCCATATTTCTCAGGCTTTTACAAGTTTCCCGAGGGATAAGGCATTATTTCTCTCTGGTTCCATAATATTCTGAATCACTGGAATATGAAAAAGTCACAGCTCCAAGAGTGCATGTGTCCAAGTTTCTTGCCCCCCTCACCCAGATATCTTTACTTCTGGAGGCTGTCATCTCCCAGAATGTCAAAGGCCATCATCAGTCCTCAATTTTTGCTTCCAGATGCCCTATTTTCTGAAAGTTAATGGAGGAGGGGAATCCTGGTTGCTAATACAACTTACCATCTTTATGGGAAGAATAAAGAGCAATTGAGGTAAGTTTGTTCATCTGGGAAGCTCAGAAGTTGGCATGATCCTTCAGAGCTGTTCACAGTAGGCAATGGGTCAGATGCCATTGGATGTGGATTGCCCTGGGAGGGGCCCTGACCGTGAGTGAGGCAGTTCTCATTAGTTAAGGCACTCACTGAACAGGTTCCACTTGAGCTGTGCTCTGGCAGGACTCCCAGCAGCTAGAAAATGATTTCTCCCATCCTGAAGGGAGCACCCAGCCCCTAGTCATGCCTCATTCCTGTAAGTTTTGCATATTTTCTCTCCTCCATTAAACTGTCAGCTTCACAGAATAGAAACTGTTTATCTTGTGCCAGTTCCTAGCACAATTACTGCAAAGCTCTTAGTACATGTTAATTGAATAGGTGGTGAATGAATAACACATGGTTAGCTATGAAGAAAGGCTGAGGATGAAAGGAGAGAAAAAACTGAAGAGAAAAGGAATCACCCATCTCATATAAAACAGATGTTGTGAAAAGCAAGAAAACTACGAAATGATCTTCAAATCCACAAAGTGAAAAATTAGAGACTATAAAGTGACTTCCCACATCCTATTTGAGAACTGCAGCTGGAAATTTAGGAAAGAGTACTTATGACCTTCAAATCCAGAGAGGGACATAAAATAGTTGTCTGGGATAGTGATTTCTACTCTCCTCGGTACTGCAGCATGCTGCCACGCATCCAGACATATCTTACTATCTGGCATGTAAGTTTGTTACAGTGATTACAATAAACTTGTGATGGATAAATAGATGGACAGATAAATGGTTGGGTGGATGGATGGATGGATGGATGGATGGATGGATGGATGGATGGATAGTTATGCTATTGAGATTCCTGGAAATACTTCAGAGTATCTAGAAAAATTAGACGGTGAGAGATTATTTTAGAAATTTAAATTTTAAACAGAGAAGTCCATTAAGGACTCTATTCTATTGCTACATCTTTTATTCCATAAACAGTCTTGCTCCTCTGCCTATGGAATTAGATTCAATTGGTGCTGTAACTTGTCTCCAAACACATTTGCTTCTTGCTTTCACTGCTCCCAGTCTTAACCTCTTCTCCCAGAAGACTAACTAAAAGGAGGCCATAAAACTGATAAAGATGACTAAGGCTCAGGGGGACTCCCACCTCTCAAAGGGTGCCCTGGGGTAGACATGCCTCTTGCAGCAGCCAGGAGATCTGAGCTCAAAAAGGCAGATCCTTCTCTGTCTGAACTTTCTATGGTAGAAGAATTGTACCATGTACTCTCCACACAGGACAATGGATGGAACTGCTCTTCTTAACTGGAAACATCCTCGTCATAGACTCTTTCTCAGGCACCATTTTTCCTGACTCCATGTTAAAGCAGAGAAGTCTAAAGCGGAAAGTCTAAAGATATCCATGCTCAGAGAAACCATTCCTTGTTTGCACTACCCTGGGATGCCTACCTTTCTGAAAGAAAAGACACTGCTGTATTCTGAGTCTCAAATTTGATTTTGTGTTTAGTCTTCAGACAGTCTTATGACCAGGTATGTTTATCTCCATTTTACATAAGGGGAAGCTGAAGTAAAGAATAGGTTTGTAACTTATCCAAGGCAATTAACCAATAAGTGGCTAAGCTGGAAATTATTGTTATTATCTCTATTGTTATCATTGTCATTTATTCAGTAAGACATTATTAGGCATGACTTTTTACCAGACCAGGGTGCTCTGACATTGCTACATTTTCTCCAGAGAACAGTCCATCAGCAGCTATATTACTACCTCCCTCCATCTGTAGGTGTTGGCAGCTGGGAGCCTTAAACCCAAGACCTTGAACAATGGCCTATAAAATCCACTGAAATTTCTGGGGGAAGAGGGAAACAGTGAGGTTAGAGTTCCCAGAGGTCTCTGCTGCTCAACAACTCTCTGTGGGCTGTCCCTCAGCAGACCCATTGGAGATGTGACACTGGCTCATTCCATACCTTGTACTGTGGCACCTATGCCAGATATCAGTGGGAAATAACTAAGTTAAGCAAAGTCTGTCACCATCCATGGGACCTTGATTGGAGATTCTGCCACTGGCTGTTTCTGTTTATGCATAGTTGTGCCTGTACTGCATATGACAGCACAGATCACATACATATACATATGTGTATGACACATGCCTGTTGTATTGTGTTGTGTGTGCCTACAGTGCTTTAGGAGTTTCCTAATAAGGAAGCTGAGCATCTTAATGGCCAATTTGGAAAGCCATTGTTGGGACTCAGGAGAAAATTCCCCCACTCTCTGGGTTCTTGTCTGGTTGAGTGAGCAAGCAAATTAACATCAGATAGATTAGTAGAAGAAGAAAAAAATTAGTAACATACATATGGAACATTTACATGACTATAAATTCTAGGGTAAATGGGACAAAGTGAGATATGGAATGGAATGGGGCCTGGAGTATCAAGGAGAGAGGAGAGGGCCTCATGTAATGAGAATAGGATATTTTCATATGACAAAACCTCCTCTCTAGATGTTTGCTCTGCCTTAAGATAAGATTCTCCCATTAAAAGGTTATTTCTGGAGATCTCCTCAAATGTAGGTAATCTGCATTCTTTAAGATTATGGTAACAGTTTCTTTGGAAGCACACAAAGCCTCAAATGATCTTAGTTCCACATAATCAGATGACACATATTGGGAAAAACTAGTACTGAACATTTTGGAAAAAGTCTTCCTGAACATTTTTTAGGGAAGCCAGTCCTATATCATTGACCTCCAGGGACTCCTCGAAAATAAAACTTCTCAGGGTCCTGCCATGCCCTGACTCTCCAGGCCATTTGGAAATAATAATAATGACCAGTCCACATTGATCAATAATCCATCCATTGCAGCTCCAGGAACTTTACAGGAGCAGTTTAACTTTCCTTCTCAGGGCAACCCAACCAGATATGAACTTCTATTAATCCCTCTTGAGAGAGGAGAAGACAGGCTTTTGGAGCCAATGATCAGGGTCCCTCTGTGTGGTAACTGTGGAGCTGGGTTGGAATTCAGACTGACAGGCCTCAAAGCCTGCTCTCCCCAAGAGAATTTGATGGAGACTGCAAACATTTAGGTTCTAGTCCCAACTCTGTCACATACAGGTTATGTAACTTTCGGTAAATGAAAAACCTTCCTGGAATTTGCTTTACAGACTCAAAACCACATAATTTACTCTCTTCATTAAACACTGTTGTACAGTCAGGGTGTCAAGATCAGAACTGAGTCAGAATGGAATATGAAAAGGCAAGAGGAGTTGAAGGCAAATGGAGACCTAGTTAACCACAGGGTCAAACCAGTCAGAAATCAAGGGTGGGATGGCAGGCAGGACAGAAGGTCCACACAGAGCCAGGGCCTCTCTCCTCATGACCCTACCTTCCTTTCTCTTGTACTAAACAATTTCTTCTGGAAGCTTCTTTTGGTCAGTTTGCAAGGAAAATCAAGTTGCAAGATAGGACTTAGACTTCTAAGGAAAAAAAAAAGGGGAAATGGAATGAAAATCCCCATACTTTTATTTTCTAGTAAATCACCTTGAGACTTAAAAGATTTCTGGATTTTTAAAAAATAAACAAGAGCACTTTTCCCATTATCTCTGTTCAATTTCCCTTACACTGGTAAATTGAGTTGTGAAGTAAGCATCTTCCCCCCAGTCCCAGATAATGGCACAAATAGGCCTTTTGCTCAGAACTGACCTAGTGACCCCTGAGCCAGAGGTGGGGAGAGAGGCTTATTTTTCAGTCCCCTACACCAACCTTCCTTGTACAGTGTGCAGCCTGCACAACCATACACAGTGCCCTTCATGGCTTGCTCTCTCTCAGGTAGTTCTGCACAGTAAGTGAAAACACATGTCCTGCCCTGCATATAAGGATATATTCATATTTCCTGTGTCAGTAAGGAGATGGAGTTATAGCACATTAAATATTTATACTTATCAGAGCCAAGACAGCACACAGCACTGAAACAAGATAAGAATACAGATTTAAAATATTTACAGTGAAAAGTTTTGCTCCTTCTGGTTCTTCTCTTTGGTTTGGCATTTTGGGTCTCTGATGTCTTTATTGTATTTTTTTTCTAGTTCCTCTATAGTTTGAAAATGTCTGGACAGAGCCTCATGACTAAAGAGAACTACCGTTTGGGGAGTTTTATTCCTGTGCCTCCAAACAAGGGGGTCTTTCTCAACCATCTCTTAAACTGATGCATGTGTCGCCTATATATGCCTGGATCAAGCTGGTAGGTGGTTTTGTGTATAGTCTGACCTAGAAAAGAACAACTAAGCCTGTGTTATCCATGAAAATTGGTTTGTACTGGTCCCCTGAATATTTACAGTTATTTTGGACCCCAGAATTAACAATGTGCTAGAAATGGACTGGCTTCTAAAAGATTACACATTATTACACTCAGAAGTAGGGCTTCATTGTTTAATTTAAATCTCAATTCTTGGAAAGATTTTGCTTATTCTTTTCACATGTTGTTACAACCAATAGCAAGGAGCAATAGAATTTCAACCTGATTGGGCTCCATTAACAACAGCAGGAAGCAAAAAGAGGAAAAATAAAGGGAAATACAAAGATAGAAAAGGTAGTTGGGTCCTTTGTTGAATTATAAAGAATGCAAAAAAAAAAATTTCAACTGTGAAACATTTGCCTATCCAGAGAGATGAAAGCTTTGGGGTGGGGTACCCCAGAGAATTAACAGGATCAAAGGCAGCTTAGTTGATAGATGCCATATTTGACCTTGAAGCAGCAAGGTTGGCACTCCTCTTCCTCGGGATCTCCTGATGTCCTTGTTCCCTGGCTGTATCTGCCCTCTGGGCCTCTGAACGCCTTGACTCTGAGTATGAGACTGTGCACGTTTCTGGTGTGTATTTATATCGAGGTGACTGTGTTGCCAAGGAGCTCTGAGAGAAAGCAGGACGGAGATAAATTCTAATCCACCTTTCTGTGATAATGTGGCGCAAAGTGAAGAGACCCAGGGCTCCATCCGCTGGTCTGGCATTGCCTTGGAAGAAGCAGGCTCATGGGATGTTTTTAGCAAACCCAGCAGGCACCAGGGTAAGCTTTTATGTTGGAAAATGGTCCTGACCACACCAGAGTGTAACTGAAGTCTGGGTAGCAAATAGAGACAACTAGAAAGGAAGAGAAGAACAAAAGCCAGATTTTATTTGCAGGCAGCAAGAAATGGATTAGAATGGCCATTCAGGAGATTTGGACAGCTGGAAACAGGACCGTCAGAACTGGCAAGGAGCCAAGACGGCACTGGGAGGAGACAGAGGAAGTCCCTTGCCTGAGATCACGGGTTGCTGGCGACAGTGGGCTGTGGAGCCCAGCCCAGGGCTCTTTGCACCACATCCCCTGGTTCAGTGGGCTCCTAAATGGCACTGAGTCACTTTCCCTGTCAACGCAAAGCTGCTCAAGGAAGCTGTCCCCTGAGGATTCTCCCTGGATGGGTCGTCAGTCCTCCCATCAGTGAATGGTAGAAAAGTCTGGAACTCTATGGGGGAGGATGGAAGGGGAAGCTCTGTCTTCTGTACATAGGTTTCGTACTAAGATGAAAACTGCAGGAGCAGACATAGTAACATATCTGGTGTCAGACAAACTTGGCTTTGGGTGGCTCATTTCAGTTTGGGGTGGCTCCATTTCCTTATCTTTAAAATGGGGGCCAGGATACCTACTTCACAGACTTATAAAGCTGACATAAGAAAACAGATATGAAAATGCTTTGTGATAAAAAACAAATGCTTTATGATGGCGAGTTTGGGTTCCTGAGGAACTGAGAACTGGCTGCTTTTATCCTTGCCACCCTTAGCTTTTTCTGGTTCCCCCGGATTGCTTCTCCACCTCAGTCACAGGGAGGTGAGGAAGAGAGACATGGACTTGAGGTTTGTTAAAGCATCACAGGTGTGCATTAGGAGCCCAAGCAGAGTGCCCCTGAAGCACTTCTAGGACATGCTTCCTCACTGGCATCTAAACAGGCCACCCTCCAGCATAGGGTGGACAAGAGAAGCGAGATCCTAGGCCTTTGCCTGGAGTTTCTGATGTCTTCATCATTTCACAGCACAAAAAATCCCCTAGGACAGAATAATCTTTTTACAAGGAATTTTAATAATAATCAGTGAAATAAAAAAATGGCAAAAGGAATCACAATGTAAAAGTAGCCACAGAAACAAAGCAGCCATTACTGAGCACAGATCTGAGCTCTTCTGGGCTCAGGATCCCAGCTTTTGGAGGTGTCTCAGCAGCACTGTACTTGTACGGTTGAGGTTGGATTAATAACCCAATGTAGTCCAGATTCAACAGTCCAATAAGATCCTCACAGGCTCTCAGGCCTTTGTGTTTTGTTTTGCATGGAAGACATTCTCTGAACATTCTGGCCACAACACATCCCTGAGATGTTCTGGACTCTGTAATTTGTAGGATTGCCCTACATCTGCTGATGGCCAAGGTCAGAGCTTGGTACCAGCTGAATAGCTTTTCTGGTCTGTGGACATTAGCAGCATCTTCTTGTGAGTGGGCAGCCAGACGTGCCCGACACAGGGCCTCCCAAGTGACTAAAGGCTCTGAAAAGATGGCCATTGACCTAATGCATAATGGGGTTCAAATGTGGCCATCAGAGGAGAGTAACCATTGTTCTCTGAACACATGGTCTTGGATGCGAGCTCTCCCCTTTTCCCTTTACAAAAATGTCTTCCCACTTCCAATCAATTGTCCAACTGTCCCCATACCAAGGTCAATCAAGACCTTCCCCATGAAGTCATCCACCTTCCCCATGGGTACATTTCAACTGATAAATATTTATTAAGTGCCTGCTGTGTGCCCACAAGGAGCTCTAACTCATGTTAACCTGTTCTGAAGCTGAGTAAAAGATCTTGGTATGCATTGTTTCCATATTCAAAAACAAGAATGTCATGGTCCCTGGTTATCAAGCCACCAAGAAGAGGATTTCAGGCAGTGACAAGAGGACAAGAAACAAGGTATATGAATCTAGACTCCTATCATCTGGAACAGGTAAGACCAAGCAATTAGATGTCAGGACTACAGCCAAGGTCTAGTGTAGGATTATTACACCAGTGCAGGGTCCAGTGTGGAACAGGAAGCTGTTGTGTGTATTGACCATATCTGAGGAGAGCTAAGACGGTGCAGTGTTCAAATCAGTACTCAGAGCTTCAGATACAAGCCTGGGGTGGCAAGACTATTGCAATCCCCACCAGGAGTCGTCCTGGTGCAGGGTTCAACTGAGCCTGCAAGTGGAAACAGAGATCTTCTATCACAGGGTCTGAGTTCCTTCTCTCGGCCTCTCTGGATCCCATCCTCAGCTCAAGACCACCTCCTATAAAGATTGCTTTGGCCTCTTCTAACTGCAGAGAACTTCCTCTTTCCATTCCCTAAAGAGATTTCCCTCCTCACTCACTTTGACCCAGAAGAACATCCTTCCATTCCCCTCATCTGAGTGACTCAGGGGCAGAGGCTAAATGAAGCAATCATTGAACATGTTTTGCATGTCATACCTCGCTCTGAAGTTACTCTGCAGCGAGATAATGTACTGTTCAGCTCCCCACCACCAGCCACAACACAATGTGGGCACCTGAGTTCCCCTTTGACTCTAAGCTTCAGCTCAATGGTGGAGGCTGTCCTTCTGGAAGACCAGAGTTCTATCCAGTCAAGAGCAGTTGTGGGATTGACCCATTCCAGGCAATGGCCAGTGATCCCATTGTTTCTTTATTTGACAAGATACTTCTAAATTAGTCATTTTAAGAAACATAATTTGCTTAATGACATTTAGAAAGTAAAAAAAAAAGGTGGGAAAGAATTTGGAAGCAGGAGAAAAAGGAGAAATTTTACTTGGGGATATTGCTTATGGCTGGTATTTGTCCTTCTTCCAGATTCATTCTTGACTGCATCCCATCCACAGTGACACTGCCAACCAGACATTGTCACCTGGTGGGCGACTCACTCAGGGCTCCTTGGCTCTGTCTGGAAAATATCTCCTTTTTCTCCCATCCTTGCCTCCCATCCCCCTTCTCTCAGCTCGGGGCCTTTGTTGACGTTGACAGCTCATCCCTGGGCCATCATTCATCCTGCCCATGGCAAACTTTGGAGAAAATAAAAAACCCTGCTCCCCTAATCTCATTAGAAGGGCTGCAAATTGAATTTAGCCCCTCTCAATGTCCCCTCAGCTGGCTGTCATTAGGAGCAGAGGCTGGGCCTTGGCTGAGACCCAAAGACCAGCTAACTGAATTTGAGATGCTGTGGTCTTGACAGGCCAAGGAAGGTAATTGAAGAGCCGTGGGGCTCCTGGTAACATTTCAGGCTGGGATTACACTGGGGATCTGAAGCTCCCATCTGCATTGGTGTCAGGGGCACTAAAGAGTCATCCACTGGGCTTCCAGGGGTCGGATTATTGCTAAAGAGATCATTCCCAATGGAAGGTGCAGGAGCAATGGGGAGGCTGCATTTGGTTATGATGCAAAGTGGGTGTTAGAGGTGGGAGGGGAAAGGGAGACCCTAATCTTGAGGGTCAGCAAATGACCCAAAGTTAGAAATAATTTGAAGGGAATATTGTCATGAAAAGAAAGGCAGTTTGGGGAGGCTGACAGATGAACTTAAAGAATATAAAGAAAAGAAATACTGAATTTTAAAATGTGGGTATTATTAATGTTTGTATAAATATATTTTTTAAAACCTCCTAGATCTTTTTCATACTATTTTTTCACCTCAACATTAAAACCTAAACATAAGATCTTTTCCTGTGGTTGTAAAATGATGTTTTTAAGAAAAAGAAATGTATTGGGGATAAAAAGACCTGTGTTCATGTAATCAGGCATTTAAAAGAGGTTCGTGTGGATGACAGACACTGATTTAGATATATGAAGCCTCTTTAGTTCCCAGTTCCATTGTAATGATTTCAATGGAACTAAAATACTGTTTTAAAGAAGAGGAAAATGGTGTTAACTACTGACTATGTGCCAGGTGTGACACTTAGCCTTTTATATGCACCTTCTAACTCCGTCTTCATGCACAGCACAAGATAGGCATTACTGTATATTATTAGTATCCTCATCTTATTCATGAGGACATGAGTCTTGCAAACATCAGTCAATCCCTTGCCAAGGTCATGGGGATAGTCAGTGCTGGGACTGGGATTTGAAGATAGGACAGTCTGACTCCACAAATCAAAAGACTTCCCTGGCTTAGGATAGTGCTGGTTTTCCTATCTTATGTAATTTTCCCTAAAAGAGTCATAGTGGCAGTGAGGGTGGGAACCCAGGCTTGAGGCTAGGTGGGCACAATGCCAGAGCATGCCAGCTGTGTGGCTTTGGGCACTTGCCAATCTCTCTTTGCCCTCTTGGAAAAGGAGGAGAGTAATCGGCCTTGCCTCACTGGTTTACTGGGAGGATTGCACGTGCTAAAGCTTGTCCAGAGTGCACTGAACAGAGCTTGGCACATCATAAGCACCCACACATGACATTAAATTAGAATTATCATTGTAGTGGCATTTTAATTCCATTCCTCCTTTCCTAATTTGAGAGATCATCACCCAAATATTAGGCCATGGTGTCATCAGCCCTCTTTTCCTGGCTGGACAGTCCCAGATTTAGAGTCAGGATATGTAATATTTACAATTGTGGAACGTACTCATAAGTATAACTTTAGGCAAGTATAGATTTTACTTGTATTGATTATATCCATGTTTTCCTTCCCTCTGTTCTGCATCCTCTATTGTTGGGTTAAATAAGAAATCTAGCCTTTCTATAGTCGTTATTATCCAGGAGTTTCTCTGCACTAGGCATTTTATGAATTTTTCCTCACTAACCTCTTTTTATTCATATTATAGGTAGATATCATTTCCATTTTTTACATGAGAAAAGTGCATTTATGTTTTCTATATTTTATCATGCCTATAGCATTCATTACAACCTTAAACTTAATTTAAAATAGCACAGATAATTAAACCAAGGTTTTGCTATGTTTGCAAAGACACGTCTAGGTAACTAAAGTCCTCCCTATCTGTCACTATCCCAAAGGAGCTAGGGGTTCATGTTCAGTGAACCTTTAATAAATCCTTAAAATGTGCCTGGGTTGGCAGATTTTTCCATATTGTTTCGTTTAAATCGTCTGTCAATTCTATGAAGAAATGTCTTGTGACTCCTACTTCGCATATAGAAAAGCAGTTTCAAAAAATTTCAGAAGGGTTTCAAGGATCACGCAATCACTAAGTGGAGGGTCTGGGATTTGAACCCAGCCATCTCTGCCTCACTCCATCTATAGGGGGAATCCCATCACCCAACACTTATCTTTGTACAGTCTGCACAAGTTTCACACAGGTCTCTCTGGTAAGCCAGATGTTTGATAAGTCTTTTATACCTTTTCATTCACGAGATGCTACCTTTTCCCCCTTTCTTTGAATCTGAGCTGACTTCTGATTGTTTTGACCAATAAAGTCTGTGAAGGGTCATATGCCTTAGTCTTTAAGAGAACTGGAGTGCAATACTGCCACAAAAGAGGTTTGATTTATAGACCACCATGCTATGAGGAATCTCAAGCTTGCCATTTGAAGAGGCTTTGTATTTGCGGGGGAGAAAAGGGTGAGGAAAGAGAGACCCAGGAAGCTTCTGGCTATACCACCCTGTAGGGTAAATGAAATTATCAGTTTTTTTCTGCCCTCCTGCCATTAGCATCTATGAACGACACCTGTGGTCTTGTATGCAGGCCTGATGGCGGCACCTCGAACATGGTGTGGGTGTATGTGAGTAGGTGCACCTGTGCCAGAGGCTGAGTATATAGGGCCACATCACAGAGGGTGGGGATGGCAGGAGATCATGTGGTGGAGAGCAGTGGAGAGCGTCAGAGAATGGCTAAGAGAGGAAAGAGCATATGGAGATTTGAAAGGGAGCCTGCTGTCTCTCTGCTGGCTCATTTCCCCTAACCTGTGGGGATGATGCTAAAAGCTCCAAGGTTCTCTTTCAAGCTGCCTGAACTAACAATGTACCTACCCGGCCTGGGATGATTGCAAAACACACCCCCAGTCCCTGCTGTCATCCCAAGTGAGGTCTGGATGGTATGGAGCAGAAGCGAGTCATCATCCTGTGCTGTGTTCAGACTCCTGACCCAGGGAATGGTGAGATACACTAATAATAAAATGTTTTCAGCCACTAAGAGTAGTTAGTTATGTAGAATAAATAATGGGAACAGCACCTCTCGGAGGGTTGTTAGAATTATGCTATACCTGTAAAAACTTAGTGTCTGACACTTAGTTGATTAAAAGTGAGTTATTCCTTATTTAACAACATTTATTAAACAAGTTGTTTTATATCCTGTACTACCGGGGAGGGACTCAGAGGTGACTAGGATGCAAACAGTAGGGCCCATGTAGAAATTAGGAGTAACTACAAACTGGTCCACATTTTCTTTTGAGTGAGGAATGCGCTGTGGCCCACTCTGATCCCCTACATCATTGTCATTGTCGCTTCTGGACCTGGGAGTGTGACAGTCACAGTAGGAGTCAGTCACTGCAGTGGGAGACCTGCTCTGTGTCTGGACAGGCCTGGAGGGGTTAAGCCCTAGGATGTTGTCCCATCGCTGCAGATGAAAATTCAGCTGCTATTGATTTCTGGTAAGCACTCCTGCCCTTCCCAGGTCAGAAGAGAAACCCAAACCATTGTTGAGTAAATACAGTATTCTGTTCACTACATCAATTAGGCTGACCCTAGGGGCTCTGGGAGCGCCCTCCTCCCCCATTTACAATGACAGCTGCCATGCTAATGAATCCACAGTGACATGATAATTAAACCTTCACACAAAGTGGGGCTTTCCCAGGGTAGCTATCTTAGCAGCGGGGGTAGTCTGGACGAAGGGCAGGGGTTGTTCCAGGGCCATGAGGTGACGAGCAGTGCCTGGGTCATTCCAAGCTTTGCACCGCGGGTATCGGCTGGGGCACTGCAGCTGCTGCCTCTAGCACTGGTGACAGGGATGGGCAGGCAGGGCCCGGGAAGGACACTGCTCAAATGCTGCTCTTGCTTTCCTTTATCCTGGGAAAATCCTTAATGGAATATAACCTGAAAGGAGTCTCAGCTTCATTATAGAGGGACCGGGGTGCCCTGTCAACTCCCAATTGGACTGGCTTAGCCCCTCCCCTCCGGAAGCTTAGAGACATCCAAGGGAGGGGTGAGCAAATATGAGACAGTAAAGGCCAGGAAACCTTACCTTCCTGGTGTCAGAAGGAAGTCAGGGCTCACCTGCCGGCCCTCCCACCCTTCTCATTAGCCTTTTGGGAAAATCAGTCTTACTCTGAGCAGGTCATTACAAATGCAGATGTCCCTGATTCCACGGTGCAGTTGCAATTTTCCATCCTTGTGAGGATTCCATCCTTGCAAGAACAGAGATTTGGGAGTCAGGTGGACCGGCTCATACTTCCCTCCACAAGTCAGCTCTGTAATCCGGTGCAAGTCATATGGCCTTTCTGAGCCTTCATTTCCTTAACTATAAAATAGTATCATAACAACTACCTACCAACCATGCTTGAGATTAGGGAAGACAGTTTATGTAGAAATCTTAAGACAGTGTTTTCATAAATAATAAATGATAGCACTTTACTGACAATGGTAAATTTCTTCAAAAACTTAAGTTGTCTCCACAGAAAGAAGTGGGCCGATTGAATAGAAATCTGTAAGGCACACGTGAAGACATCATCTTCATCTTGGGTACTTCTACACGTGCTCAATCTGTGCCTTATAGACGCCCACTCAGTCGACCCACTGTGTAATTTAACGTGTGCTTGGTATAAACAAGGGAAGGGAGAGGAACAGAAAATGACCTCTTTGGGGAATAGAAAGAGACAGAAGAGGGAGGAGTGTCCTGGCTCAGGACTGCCAGGCATCACCCATGAGAGATGACTAATGGAGCACCCGCCACCCATCCACTTGGGCATCATTCATACAAGGACAGACACATATAGTAGGGGCTCATGACACAGAGGTGAACACAAGCCAAACCTGTGGCTGGTCTTAAAAATAATCTGGTCAACTAAGTGAGTGAATGAACAAGGTACAGTGTTCCCAGTCCTTGGAAAACACAGCACAATGGCACCTGACCTTCTCTCTCTCTCTCTCTCTCTCTCTTTCACACACACACACACACACACACACACACACACACACACACACACACACACACTCATATGCCCTGCTGCGTCTCTCACCTTCAGACTAACCCTCAGGCTGAGCTGTGCTTTAGGGAAAACAAGTGTGTATTTTACAAGATATCTAGAGAGCAGGTGGGAACCTGCAAGTATATGCTCAGATGAATGTGCTCAGAATCTTATGGAGTCACCGTTAGGCAGGTAAGAAAATCCCAATGTTGAATTCAATCCTTAGGATTCTGAAGTCCCAGCAGGTAAAGCATGTGTTGGCTTAGCCATGCCCGCCATGGCCCAACATTGGAGAGAGTCCTCCTCATTCTAGGCTTTGCCATCTCAGGGCCAGGCAAGGTCTAAGATATCTTCTAGAAATAGAACTGTGATTTTTTAATCTTGTGATTCAATCCTCTTCCCCTCATGCTATGAGCAGCTAGTGCTTATATTAGTTCCAATTAACGTGTGCTTGGTACAAACAAGGAAAGAACCAGCACTTTTGGTTCTTCTATTTGCTTCCCAGTTACCTAAAGGAAAACCACTCAAGCTCACAAAACCTGTGCTGTCCTGCAAAAGAGATTTGATTACCTTAAGACAATCTAATTTGATTAGTCAAGGTAATAAAAAAAAAGTCAAACTTTTTGTTAATTAACAAATAATTGCCAAGCACCTACTAGGTTAAAATCCTGGGGAATTAAGAAAGAAATGATCCTGCTTCTTCTGCTGGTCAGTGTCTAGGGGTTGGGTGTTGGGTGTGAAGGTGGGTAGAAGATGCAGAAACACCTACAAACATGCTCTTACAAGACCTGCTTAGGAGGGACAATAGGCAGTGAGATTAACTTGAGGATGGCTTAAGCATTCTTTGGGGAAAGGCTGAGCATGGTGCTTTTATGGCTAACCTCATCTTTGCTGTGGGAGTTGATATGGTTCTGGGGATCAAGCTAAAGGTTTGAAATTGAGCTCCTGGGATTTCCAATCCCTGTTCAGCCTAAGCTGCCCAGAAGAAGTTGTTGCCTTGTGCCCGGGGGCATCCAGGCAGATGCTATAAGACAAGAGTTGGGGAGGAAAGACCAGATCATCCTTTGGACCCCAGGATGCTCTGAGTAGTTCAGTTTCTATAAGGGTGACCTTTTTACATCTTTAAAAATTGAGATGAAGAAATGCCAGGAAGCTGTTTCAGTGCTTTTTTGCACTAAGCTGTTGCTACCCAAAGTGTGGCTCCTGGACCAGCAGCATCAGCGTCCTCTGGGAGCAGGTAAAAAGGGCAGTATCTCAGACCCCCAGGCCTACCAAAGCAGAATGTGAGGGTTAACAAAATCTCCAGATAATTCCTGGCACACTGACGCTTGAGAAGCACTGGTTTACATAATAGAAATGTCATCTGTGGCTTCTGTCTCACTGGGTGGTCGTAGTGGTACTGGATTCTCCACACCTCTTCTCTCTCCCTCTGCCCCTCCCTTCTCCTTGCCTTCCTCTCTCCTTTCCCCTCTCCTGTTTCCTCTCCCTCCCCATGCTCTGTAAGTAGATCATGCCCTTCGTTTCTAGGCTTGCATCCACATACACGCCTCTTCTCCCACTCTGCAACCGTTTCTTTGGCATCAGGGAGAGCCCTCCATTGCCGTAGCCCATTGTGATCATCCACCATGGCTCAGCAGTACCTTGCTGTGCTAGCCACCTCCGGGACCCCATTCCCATTACTTTCTCTCTGCAAGTTTCCTAAGAGACAAAGAGAACCCCATTTATCGTGGGAAAGTGAGAGATGGGAGAGGGGAAGGGAGAGGACACAGGGGCATAGTAGGATGGGAAGGACCAGGTGAAGGAGCCAGGAAATCTAGAGAAAAGATGGGTCTGGAACAAGCAGCAATGGTTATAGGCGAACAATGGGATCATGGCTTTGTCCTTTGCTGTTTACCAGTTTCCAACATTTATTTTTTTAATCATCCCTTGGCAGGTATTCATTGAGGTGCGAGCTTTGCTCCAGGCCCTGTTCTGGGTGCTGAGCAAATAGGAACCACACCTGGAGCATAAGGTGAGTGGCAAAGACATTCACTGATAAGAGGTTGCCAGAGTAGCTGGCAAGAGGATAAGCAGGGGTCCTTGGTATATACTGGAAGGTTTGCCATATACCATGACTGACGTGGCCTTCCCTCCAGTCCTCACTGGGGTGTCTGCATTCTAAGGTGATGTAATGCATCTAAACACTCTATATAAAGCAGATAAAATGACTAAAGTCTTCTCCACTTTGCCAGCTATTTTCCTTAGGATTAACTTAACGGGGTGCCTGCATTCCTAGGTACTCTGTGCACACTAGTTCATTTAACTATCACAATCCTGTGAAAGTAGTAGCAGAATAAGGAGAAAACAGTGATTCATGTTGCTGATACAGCGTGTAAGCTGCTGAATTAGCCTCTGAACCCAGATCTTTGTTGGCCAAGCCTGTGCCCCAACCACTCAGTGAACTGAAAACTAAAGGCAGCTGGTGGCTAGGGGAGCATTGATTGGACATTTCTGCTTTGAGTAAAAATTTTGGAACTGGATTGAATTTATTTGAAGAGAACATATTTTGCTGGCCTTAACAAGGAAAACTACCTTGGTCCCTTTTGTCATAGTAGACACTCAACAAACATAGGGCCCCAAGAACCACAAGCTCCACACTGCAGGCTATCAGGAACACTCTGCTGGGGGCTTGGCTTTACTTGTCCCTCCCTCTCTGTGAAATCCTGGGGACTGTCAAATAAATGACAAGACTCATTTTACAAGTAGACCAGAAGTCTGCAGTGGCGAGTCCCAGCTGATTGCCTATCTTATCTTGAGTCATCAGTCTCTCATTCAGGCTTCCACAAACAACTCTCAGTCCTGTGCTTCGGGAGCAAGGGCCTGATGAAGTGGGCATTTCCCAGGGCCTTGGTTTATTGTGAGCCCCTGCTAAGGGAACTTGGCTAAGGGTGGGCCATGTCGCCAGAGCAGCAAGAAGGTTTGAAAGTTGAGGTTCTGAGGGGGCCTCTGTGTTCTGAGAATGATGGGGACAATGACCAGATGAGAGCGGGGATTGGTAAGACCTAATGGGGTGTACCATATGTTAAGTTCTGTGTCATGTACTACCCATGCATCACCTCATTTAACTTGGGTAACCTTTTCTTGGGATAAAGAAATTGAGATCCAGGGAAGCTGAATAACTTTCTTGAGTACGAACATCTACTCAGGAGTCAAGCTGAGACTTGAACCTCGGTATTTTGAATTCTAGTTTCTTAATCTCTTGTTTGGGGCAAGAAATGAGCTTTCTTATAAAACCAAATCACAAAGCCTTGAAGGATTAGGTCCAGAAGTATACCCTAGAGGAGAGTAGGCCACTACACTGTACCCCCATCTCATCTTCCTCTTGAGGCCCTCTCGCCTATTTCTTTCTGCCATCCCTGTGCTGCTTAGTGTCAAAGACACAGTCTGGAGCTTAAAAAAAAAAAAAAAATTAGACAAAGGCAGAACAGATTTGAAGTCTTGAATTGGTCAAGTTGGTATAGAGGTAGAGATAGAGTTTTTTGATCTTAGCAGAATTAGTTCTTCATTCCTGGGAACAAGAGGGTATCAAAAAGCAGGACTCCAGAACCCCAGCCCACTGATATGAGAGAGGTTTGGCAGTGCAGCAAAGATCCTGCATTCTGAGGCCAGTCTTTCCTGGATTACAGATTTAATTCCACCACTCACTGGTTCTATCCTGACTAGAGAGACTCACACTTCCATAGTGTTCTCCCATGTCAAACAGGTATTGTGGTAATGCTTGCTGTGTGAGCATGAGCCCTTGTGGGGTACCTGGCATAAATATGTGCTTGATGAACAGAGTCTGTTATTTGTTGCTCAACAAATATTAACATCTATTTTATATATTGAGTTATATTGAGTTTCAGTCTGAGATTTCATTTGAACTCTCTTGTTTTCAGCTCCTCAGTAGGTATTCTAGTTTTGGAGCCCTTACATGTTTCCTATAAAGTTTATTACTAGCTTTTGAAGTTTGGGTTGTTCTTTTCAATTAGAGGATTTCAATTGTAACTTCTTTAAATTTTTTCAATTATGAAATATTACAAATATGCTGAATTTTTTTTAAATCAGCATTTTTTTCTTCAGACTTAAATTGGTTAACCTCAGTCATTTCTCCATGAAGAACCCATCTGCTAGGCAAAAGAACCCTTAGTACCAAACCAAGAAAAATCCTAGCCAATCCTGTCCACAAGAAATGAGTACCCTTTGTCATGTTTGTCACCCTAATGGTCCTCATCCTCCAATGAACACATTGTCCTACATGCACACACAAACACAGGTACCTATAATAAGCACACAAACTGGTAATATAAATTACTACCTTGGATGCTCCTTTGAAAAAATAGAAATGTTGATGGCAACAAATATCAGTGGATAATTTTCCATTTTAGGATGCACTGATATTTATTTAGATAAAAATATGCGAATACTTTTTCATTGTTTCTGGTTTATTTGAATTAACAAGTGTACTTGCATAATAATGAACATGCCTGATTTGATCTTTGAGTTATTTTCTGATTTTTAAAGATCTATTCATATTGCAGGACCAGAAGGTTCACATATACTGACAAATTGTTCTTCAAATGAACTCATATCTCCACCAACACTGACTAATATCTAATCTCTGCAAAGATTATTAATCTTTTTGGTTTCTCATGATATAAGTTTGCATTTCTTTGTTCCTGATGACATGAATATTTTTCCCACACTTATTTGTTATTTACATTTCTTTTTGAAACGTGCTGTTGTGTCTTGTCCCTATGGTATGGAAGTATTCCTCTTTTCCTTATTGTTTATGAGGGTTCTTTATAGAAATAGAATTAAAACCCTTTTCCTGTCATATTTCACAAATATTTCCCTCAGTTGGCCACTTGTAACTTAATTTTATTTTAAAATTTTGTTTAAAAATATTTTTTGCCTGAGAGTGATTTTTTTAACTTTACTTAATTGTATTGATTTCAGATGCTGCCCTTTCTTCATATTTCTGCTATAGAGTTTTCTGTTGTGTTAATGCACATTATTTATTCATTTTCTTATTGATGAAGACTGATGAATAGCCAACATTTTGTTAGTGCAATGTTTCCTTCTTCTCTTTTCTTTTCACTGCAGTCCTATGCAAGTTTTGTAGATGTATCCCTGTAAGTGGAATTGCTCAGGTGGCAGGTGAGTCTGCTAGGGCTGCCAGAGCAAAGTACTGTATGCTGAGTTTCCTGAACAACAGAAATGTATTGGCGCACAGTTCTAAAAGCTGGAAGCCCAAAATTAAGGTGTCAGCAGGGTTGGTTCATTCTGAAGGTCTTGAAAGACCTCTTCCAGGCCTTTTTCCTGGGGTGGTGATGACTGGCCTCTTCCTGTGTCTCCTTATGTGCTTCGCTACTAAGACACATTCAAGTGCAGAACTTGTTCTTGGTTTCTGTCAGCTTAAAGAAGTTGTCTTTAATTCATGGTTTGCTACAGGTTTCATGACTATTGAAATTTTTTGCTGTGCTTTCCCTCTATTTAAGACAATGATATGTTTTTTAATCAATTCATCTATGACATTTTTGTTGAACCACATTTTTAATACATTGCTTAATTTAATTTACTAATATTATATTTAGATTGTTGTCCTATAATTTTTTTGGCATTTTCTTTGTTCAGTTTTTGTAAAGAGATTATAAAATGAGTTGGTTATCATTCCTTTTGCTTCCAATTATTTATGTAAAATAAGGCTTATTTGTTTCCTATAAGTTTTTGAAACTTTCTGGTAATAACATGTGGTATTCTTTTTGCCAATGAGATTTTTTTTAATTAATTTAAAAGCTCAAGGTGTATCCAGATCTGTAATTTCTTCAGTTTTCTAGAAAGTTGTGTACTTCTTTGAGTTTCTGTTAATTTTTTTTTTTATTCTTTACTCTTTCTGTAGTTATGGAACCCTGTTCATTCTTTCATGGGTTTAGTTGTCCATCATTATTTAAGCCTGTTTGAATTGAGTTTCTTACAACTTGACACTTAAGACATTCTGACAGAAGGAAGTAAATAAGAAAACATAAGATACAATTGGCACTGCAACAGTTGACTTCCAAGCCACCCTGCTCCCCTTTTGTTTTCATCAACTGACTTCAAGACTTCACTAAGCTGTTAAAATCTCCAGGAAGTCTTCCTTGACTGTCATCACTCCTGGTGAACCTGGATGTTTTACATATGCTTTCCTCTACAAGAGCATTAATCAGTCTAAATAAAAATGATCTGCCTCCTCCACTAAACTGAGTGTCCATCCAGAGCAAGGAAGTCATATTCATCCTTGTATTTCCAGAGACAGACAAGTGCCTTTCACATAACAAGCACTCAACAAATACTTTCTTAATAGATCTGTAAACACAGCAGTGTGGCATCTATCAGGAAGAATAGACTAGACCAGGCCCAGAGGGAACTCTTTTCCCAGAACACATCCTTCCTGAGCTATAAAATCACAATAGCCACTCACCCACTTGGCTAGGCAACTTCCCTCTGCCTGTCTCTTGGCTCTAATGCTGGGACTTTTAGACTTAGGCTGGGGCCATGGCAGAGTGCCTCATGGCAACAAGTCTTGGCTGACAGAGCTGGGATGGCCTCGCCCTATTCCAGTTTCTATCCCCACATATTTCCATACCCCTTTTCCCCACCATGCCAAGGGGAAGAGAAATAAATAAGATTAGTGCACAGGAGGCTGGGCTTTGGAGACAAATAGTCATTGGCTTAAGTCTTGATTCTGGTCCCTTCTGGACCATGCGGCCTGGAACAATATGCTTCTCTCTAAACCTTGGTTTCCTCCTTTGCAATATTAACTCCCATCTCCCAGGTTTGTGGAATTCTCTCACAGTAAATGTGCTCCAACTTTACTATGCAATGCTTAAAGTCCTTCTGGTGTTCTAAACTAAAAGTGTTTTCCCCTCTGTGTCCCATTCTCAGTCCCAAAATTTGTAGTGCCCAAGAAGCCAGAGGCAACCATTCTGGAGTCCCCCTGTAGTTAACTCTGCACTCAGTGGTGGCACATGAGTGGCTGTCATTCAAAGCTAATTATTCTGTCTACTTGTCTCTGTCTCTGTCTCTGTCTCTGTCTTTGCCTCTCTTTTTCTCTCTTTCTCTCTCTCTCTCTCATCCTAGTTTTGGAACACCCCAGAAGCAATCTCATGGTACACTTAATCCTTTCACTGTTTTCTAACTCTGAGAGTTTAGAAAGTCAGGTGCTCCCCTTGCTCTCCTTGGATAACTCAATTACAAGAATTAAAAGGCTTTGGTTACATTAATTTGGAAACTGTGCACCTCTCACCCAGGAAGGATCCAAGAGACCCACAAATGCAGGGAGTGCAGACACTCCACCTCCTGGACAGTCACACAAGGGGTAACCCTGAGAGCATCTTATCCATTTGCCTGTACAGGTCAGGACCCTCACAAGACTCTTGTGTGACTCTCACAACATTTCTGTGAAGCAAGAGGAGAAGGTTCCTTTGTGTTTCACATGCCCTGCCTGCCTCTCAGGCTCATCTAGGTAAGTGACTTGCCAAAGGACACAGCCAGTAGTTTAGTGGGGTAGCAGAAATAGAGCACAGCCCTGCAGACATGTAGACTGGGGTCTTCTTGCTATGCTCTACAGCATTAACAGCAGCCTTCACAGTGATTCTTTATATACATCAGAGTGTTTTTATTACTTACATCCATGAAACTGGCAAGCAAACTTGTCAGGTTGCAAGTAGATTAAAAATCTCAGATCCTGGGCTTCCCCTGGTGGCGCAGTGGTTGAGCGCTGGGCTGCGAAGCTGCCTCTGCAGCGCCAGTTCAATCCCTGGCTGCCAGCAAGGGTCCCACATGGCGCGCAGACCTCTCCTGCCGCCCGCTGCTCCCCTCAGCAGTGTACTTCGGTCCTTCTGCCTGCTCTGCTGCCTGCTCTGCTCCCCGCTCTGGCTCTGGTGAATTCTCTCACCCTCCCGTGCTTCTGACTGTACCCAGTGCTTGAATAAATAAATAAATAAATAAATAAATAAATAAATAAATAAATCTTTAAAAAATAAAAAAATAAAATAAAAAAAAACCTCTGATCCTTCACGGTTCTAGACACCTGGGATCCCCTGTTTGAATTCATGATATCCAGAATCCATGAGCATATGACACTAAGTTTGAGATGGATTCTCATGCAATAATAGACAACCAGAGAGATGCAAACCTAAGACCTATTTCTTTTCTTCAGAGCCTATAGTCTAGGGAGAAGAATTAGATGTCATGTATATAGAAACAATAGGCAGGGCTGCCACATGCAGTGTGGATGGGCCAAGGAAGGCACTCCAGTGATCCTGCCAAGTGTGCCTCTGTGTCCACTGAGGTTTCATGGCAGTTAAGAAGTCTTCAAGGGGAAAGATCATTGTTATTTGACACATAAACATGTCTGATGAAAGAGATGCTCCTTGTAGAGACTGAGCACCGGAGGATTTAGAACACAGCATGGAGGTTGTGCCCCAGCCATCCTGGTTTTGTGTTTGCAGCTGATGGAAGAGGTGGCATGTGTGGACCCAAGAGCTTCATCTCTAAATGCTGGGATCCTCCTGCACCATAGCAGCCTTCCTTACACTTAACTGAGGCAGCACAGACAGAGGGAGCATTTTGTTCACTTTATAAAAATATTAATGACGGAGGTGAAAGGTCAGGAATTAGTCCCAAGGGCAGGGCATTGGGAGCTTACGGAGCCAGTACTCCTGCATGATCTGCAGTTGCCAGGACTGTGACCACAGGTGATATCAGAGGCATTAGCAGATTGCCAGGTCTGCTGGTGGTGAAAAGGCAGCAATAATGGCAAAGAAGGAGTCTCCTGGCCTTTGGAACAAGTTGTCAGACAGTTGGGGCCTGGATTTGTATCCCTGGTGGCCAGTGTAAGAACTTTGTCCCTTAATTGGTCAGAAGAGGCTGATCTATGTTGTAATATCAAAGGACCACAAAGTCACAGTGGCTTAAAACATAACAGAAATGTCTTGGAGGTCAGAAGAGAGATGGGATAAAGAAAAGGACTTTGTCGCATGTCGTGGTCACTCAGGGACCAAAGCTGATGGAGATTCACCAATTTATTGAGCTGTTATCTCCATATGAGGCCCCAGGGGAGGAGAGAAAGGGTATCAGATTGTAAATGTTTGTACCAGAAAGTGGCACACATCATTTCCTCCTACATTCCCTGGGTCACAGCAAGTCAACATATCATGGCTTATGTTCAGGACTGTGGGGTGAGGTGTAATATTTTTATGTAGCTGAAAGGAGAGGCAGGCTGGATGTATCGTCACACTCTGCTACCACATTATGGCTGGAGCTTGGGATCTTTCTTGAATGGATTGAGATTATGCAATATGGTCTCCTTTGCAAGGTGAACACACAGGTCACTTGAACAGGGACCTGCAAGAGTCACAGAGGCCTCTCTGCCCACACAGGGCTCTTTAAGCTCCGAAAGTTCAGGACTCCACCATCCCACTCAGTTTTGTGGTGCAGGAGAAAGACCGGAGAGATAGGCGATACAGTGTTTCCCAAAGTGCAATTATGAGCAAGGCATTTCCTGTTCTGTTCTCTTTCAATACTTCTAATTATATCCAAGAGGAAATTATAAACTGAGGTTAATAGGTCCCTAACATGTCTCTAACACTTGTTAGCCTCTCTTTTCAACAAGGAAACCACAGAGCTAGCTGTGCTTCGAACTCAGGCAATACAATGATAGTCACTTTTCTGATTACTTTCCATTAAAGACTAAAACACTGGTTTTCAATCTGCCCATTTTGTTTCCTTTTTAGATGTACTTATTTAAACTTCCAGAAAAAGGGCTCATTCAAAAAAAAGTTCTAAGTACTGGCTATGAGAAGTGGCCAGAAATCTCCAAGGTGCTAAGAAAATGACTGCAATGTGGCAGACAGGTGTCTAATACTCCCTCTCATTTCCCTGTCAGAAGACATTGGTAGAACAGGATTTCAACTACAGGCTAGAATCCATCTTCCAGGTGTTTACTTGTCATCTGCCAACTGTACACCTTAAGGACAGACCATGTGACGTTTTGGTTTTATCACCTGTAAAATGGGGGTGATAATGGTGTTATTTTCCATAAGGTTTATATGAAGATGAAATAGGTTAAATAACGCAACTCTTCTAACAGTCCCAGAGATGATACTGGTTATTACTGTTGTCAGTCCTACTCACGCCTCTTGAATCCAGGTCTCCCAGCTGCCTTTTCTTTATACATCAGGCCTGTGACTGAAGTTGACTGAAAGCAGGCATTTACATCTCATGGTCTATTCGGTTTTTATTTATCATAGGCAAATGTTTTTCTAGAAAATTAAGTAATTGAGTTAGTGATCACCAAGTTAGGCCAAACTGAGTCTGGTGTTCCCTGCAATCAATTACTCCGATAGCTGTTTAAAACAGACAACTTAGCTGGTGGTCCCCCTCCCCACTCCCAATTCTCTCTATTCATTTCTTTGTTCACTAATCTGTTTTACTTGGTCATGTTCAGATGGGAGTGGCTGGCTGCCTGGCTGTGGCAGCTCCTCTCTGTTAATCTAAGGGGAGCAAAGGGTTGTAAAGGGGTTGATGAAATACAGGAAAACACTGCAGGGTCAGCTGTCTGACATCCCAGGCCCCAGGGCAGCTCATGGAGGAGCAGAGACAGGCACCTAAAGCTGGCGCTAAGCGTATCAGTAGCAAGGGCCATGACAGCCTGGAACAGCAGCTCCCAGAAGGCTCGGCCCTCTTCCCTCTCCTTAGGACTAGAGGTTGAGACCAGGCATAGTTTCCCAGAGGCCTAGTCTTCAGTGTGATTTCTGTGCAAAATCATATAAAAGTTAAAGAATCTGAATCACTAAATGTGGTATTTAGTTCATGCTCAGTGACCATGTGACCAAACTCTTAGGACCTTAGTTTCTTCATCTATAAAATGAGCTATCTAATACAAACCTCACCGAGCTGTTGTAGAGATTAAATGAGATCACATTTGTCATACGAAATAGCCCTGATCCCTTCTCCTGATATTGTGTAGAAGGCTAGGAGTTAAAAAATGGCAAAAGTATGTTGTCTCAAATCAAGCTCGATCTTGGAGCAGCAGAAAACATTAATTGGCAATCAGAGTATTCACTTCCAGGGGAGACAGAAGAGCAGGTCCCAGCTGGTTGGACTTAGAGATGACTCACTTTTCCAGAACTTAATTCTCTCGCCTGTAAAATTCATCCAACTTGCACTACCCCATAGAGTTGCTGGGAGGGTGAAATGAAATTCTGTGAAAAACACTTTGTAAAAGCCCCATCACAATACCACACTGATCAGAAAGTGAAGGCACCTTCACATCTAAGGTAATATACGTTGGAATCACCCTCATTGTTGCCATGACCCTTTTCATTTTCCACAAAATGTATGGATCGGTCATGCTGCTTCCCCTTCTCCTCATCCCCCAAGCCATCATGTAGATCAGGGTGGCCAATATGGTTCTTAACATGTCCTGAATAGATTGAAAGAGGGAGGATACCTAAAGCCCTCCCCTGTTAAAGTCTCTCTGGGCCCTGGGAGACAGCTGCTTGGCTAATTCTTCTCCATTTCTGCTATAGAGATTGAGGGAACAGCACATGTTACCTGCTCCTCCCTCCATCCCCACTGCCAGGACTGTTTCTCCACTTTGCTTATAGTCATTCAGTGGTTATAAAGTGATGGCAACTTGCCTCTTCATGTCCAGAAACAATCTTCAGTTGTTTCTATCCCAGCCCATATTGCTTTATGTTAAAAAAAAAAAAAAGTGTGCATTTCAGTCATTTGTAGGAAACTTAACCTCAGGAATCAACTCAAGGAAATGGTGCTACATTCACTCAGCCCCTCAACCCAGCACTGTTATCACCAAACAGCCTCTTCCTTACTAACTCACTCCTGACTAGGCCACATCCAATGGCACAAGTCTGGAGAGGGTGGACATACACTAGGCTAATGGCCCTCACGTTCCCCTCCCTCCCTAGATCCACAGAGGAAGCTGGTATGTGTAGACCTCCCTCCGTCTCTTCCTCCTGAGGCTATGATTGATTGACTCCTGGTGAGCACAAACCCCACTTGGATCAGGCAGAGTCCCTTCCATGGGGATTTAAGAGAGGCTGTCATATACACTTGGAAGCTGTCTATGGCCTTGTTTTCTTCTCTGGGGCATAGGAATGTGGAGGAAACCAATCTTTAGATACAAAAGAAGGATGAAGATTGAAAGGGATGGTGGGAGGAGAAGAGACAAAGCATTGGCTTTAAATCCTTCTGACTCCCAGCACCCCGGCCCTGGGTTCTATCAGATACCACTGTACCCTGATAATAAAGCCCCCATTTTGCTTGCATCAACATCCAGGGTATTTCTAATGTAACTAAATGAATTATAAGCACAGCCTCCCACCAATTATCTCCTAGCAGAATTCTTAGGTCTAAGATCTTAATCCAGAACATCACTTCTCATACACTTAGAATGAATGCAGGGATTAAGCTATTTTGCCACTTTTATAAGATTATTGGTTTTCCACAATAAATATGCAGAAAACCAACATAAGACATCATGTCATTCTTCTATTCAGAGAGAGTCCTAATTCCTCATAGTTAAACATTGAACTTTCTGTGTAATATTCAATCAAGGCTTTTCAAGATTTCCCCCAAAATGATCAATATTTACTATTTGATGTATGTTTCAAGTAACAGAACCCGGTATAACCCAGTATAAACTGGCTTAAAAGAAACAAAGGTTATAAAGTAGATGGTGCAAATTGGCTCACTCAGTCGTTCTAATCCCCTTCTTGGATTTTCCAGTACTGAAGAGGCTGGAAAGTCAAAGACTGCATTTTCCAGGGTTCCATGTACTGAGGAGAATCAGAACCTTTCCAGAAGGAACTATGCCTCAGTACTCCCCTCTGTACCTCAAGATTCACTTTCTGGGCCCAGCCTCCCCCTCACATATATCTACCTCAGGCATCATTTCAAAGGCCACATGACCAAGGCCATAAATCTGTGCCCTTGTTTAGTGTGGCATGTCCTCTACCTCTAATCCAATCTCCCCTCTGTGTGTTCTCGGTGCTCGCTCATTCGGTTTGACAGCTATTTAATAAACCTATTTGCTTTCCTTTGACATGAGGCAGAAGTGGTGGGTGTTGAAGAGCCGTGAGGCCCTCATGGACAATGAAACCCTTTCCCACTCAACACTCTTCCAGCTCAGTACAGATAAATTGTGGAGAACTTGAAATTAACCCAAGCTATCTTCTTTTCTTAAGGAAAAAAAATCACTGGAGACCCAAGAAGCAGAGCAAGTGCAGTAAGTAAAAGGGACGGCAGGAGAAATCACATTTCCTGGCTTGAAGGGCAGGGGTGAGCCCAGATCAGGGGCCTGTGAGCCTTCCTTCAATCTAGCTTTTATCACTTCAAAGAAGCAGGTCTTAAAGGAATGCCCTTTATGAGTGATTCTGTCTTCAAAAGCATGAAAAAAAGCATAGTTTCTTAAGCCCTCTTGCTGGAAGCCAAGGGATTTCTTTAAGGTGCTCGGGCTGCAAATCTGTACAACCAGGATACAATCTGGTGTGATAGAGACAACATTGGCTCCAAATCAGTACACCAGGCTGGAATTTTGATCCCACCTCTCCCAAGATTTATAACTTGGGCTATTTATCTGAATTTTTCAGTCTCAGTTTCCTTCTCTATAAAATGGGCACATTGTTCACCTCACAGTGCTGTCCTTAGAATTAAATAACAGAGGAAATGTAAACATTGTTGATATGCAGTAGTTGCTCAATGAATAACT
This sequence comes from Talpa occidentalis, assembly GCF_014898055.3. Classification (NCBI taxonomy): domain Eukaryota; kingdom Metazoa; phylum Chordata; class Mammalia; order Eulipotyphla; family Talpidae; genus Talpa; species Talpa occidentalis. Next base: position 110,046,232 of record NW_026555331.1, on the reverse strand, counting down.
AGTATTATTGTTTATTGACAGTAGTAATGCCAAGCAAATCTGCCATCCATTTCATGTCCAACTAACCATATCCTTGCATTCCATTGTTATATTACTTAGAATATGATTACTTGGTTTATTTGCATTGGTGGGAGCTAGGAACTGTTTTCTCCATGTTTTCTGTCTCAATCATAGGTTGCAATATAATTTCTCACATTCCAATATCCCTTTAAGCAAGGACAGAAGATGTAGAAACCAGGTCTGAATTGTCTTTGAATAGGAAAGGACTATTGGACTGAAGAGTGTATAATCTTCTCTGGGCAGGTTAGTCCAGTTGGGTGGCAAGGATCTGAGTTGGGTACACAGGTACATAAACATATGGGTTGAGCAGTTACTCAAAATAGCTAAGACTGGGAAGAGCCAATATTTTTAATTCCAAGCAAGTCTCCATTGAACACAATGTTTTAAGTTCTAAGTGAAGTTTGGGTGGCAAGGGCCAGGAGCAGGGTCATGTCAATTACTGTGAATGACTATGTATATATTCAGGTGCTAGGGAAACAATTCTGGATGATTTTAGGGGCCCAGTGGGCCCACTATTAGCAGGACTAACTCCAACAAATCTGGCCTCTATGTGCCAATTCTACAATATAGGTTATGATTGCTTTTGAGCCTTAGGGCACCAATGTCAACTCCCTAGGTCAAGAACCTATGTTGTCCAATAATTTCTGGAAAGTGTATGCATATTCTCCTTTTGCCTGATGCATGTTTGTCTGAATAAATGGCCTTAAGTAAGGATTGGAGAAATAACTACTGCTGTAATCTTGCAAAATTGTTTCTCCCAGGGACCTGACAATGGATTCCAGGTCTGAAAACAGTCAGGAATCGTGACTTTTTCTGGGGCTGCTGTCCACACCTCTTGATCACTCATCCTTGATTCCTTTTAATTGTACACATCGACCAATGCTCTTTTGTTGGTTGTCCAACTATCTTAGTCAAGTTACAATGTACTCTATCAACTGTCTCCCTCTCTGTTGTTCCATCCTCCTTGGAAGGTCTCTACTTTGCTGGTTGTGGCCTACATTATTTGGGATCCTATCATCCTTATTCCTATGAGGAGCCTAGTTCTATCATAGTAGCATCTCTTGCTTGCACTCTTATTCTATAAAGATCACCATCACTTAGCTTCTCAATAATTCTAGTGCATACTTACTAACAAATTCTCTGGTACCTCTTGTAAAACTTGATCAGTTGGTACATTTTATGATCTGATGAAACACTTGCTCTACCAACCCCACTTCTCAGAATCCTGTGATCTTTTTCTTCTCATCTGTCACATCAGTTCTGCCATTTCTACTTTATTTAGTAGAGGTTCTAACATTTCTCAAGCTTCTCATAGCTATTCTAGCAGCATATTACAAACTTCAGGATACTTGCTATGGTATTAAATCCTAAATTGCTAAATTTATCCAACTTTATTTTCTCTTTTATCCAACTTTATTTTCCTCTCTCTTGATCCTGCACGCTTGGGACCTGACCACAAAGTCACTGGAGCATCAGCCAGTACTTATTAGCTAAATCCTGTAGCAAATTGATATAGTAAATACTCAGCAAATAGCTCCTCTCAGACCTCTTAGCTCCTGTTAGCAGGCCCACCACCTCCGCAGTCATACTATGCTGGGCAATGGCCCTTGCTATTGCTCTTGTTGACAGTAAGGGCCATGCTATGGGAGGTGGTAAAATCCTGACTGGCACAAACATTGTTTTGCAAAGAAGTTATTTCCTTTGATTGTTATTTCTGCATAAGCTGCAAGTTAGGGAGAGGGCACTATTTTTCTATTTTTATTAACATGGGGGAATGCCCACATACAGTACAGTGGGTTCAGGGTTATTCATGATTTCAAGGTCCTCAGAATTGTCTACACAAGTTTCCCAGAGCCTACAAAATCAACCTTCTTTGAAGTTCTAGTATTCTTTTACTTAATTTTTGGTGCTTACCACCATCTGCCCTTTGGCTGTAAATTAGAACTTCCTTAAATACTGCCTAAGAGGTCCTCTTACCTTCATATTTTGCATTGCTAATCATCAGAAACTGGTCATTGTTTCTCTTAATGAATCTATGTTTGTGGAAAAAGCTACTCAATCCTACTGTCCTACTTCCCTCATTCACTCAAGTATACCACCTAAAATACCCACTTCCATTTATATCCTAGTCATAGCCAACATTAGCACAAGTTTTAATTAAACAACAGATAACATGCTAAGTACTCATCATGCTCTACCACTGGGTTCTCATTGACAGTTGTTTAGCAGTTTATCCAGTTCCAAAATCCCACTTTAGGGAGGGTCCCCTCCTAAGATCACTTCTTATTCCATTTTTCTAGAAAAAGATGCTGAGGTGGAAATTTTGGTGCAGAAAATTTACCAGTACATACTCTCAGGTGTTTGATATACATATTTGTAAAGATGTAACGCGAGACTAGGAAGGAGAAGCGACCCATGATGTTGCTACAGCTGACGCTTTGCTAAACCCCAGGAGAGCTTTGGAGATAAGATGACCCTTTAAGAATGTCCCAAAGTGATGCAAGTGGGTCAGGAGATTGTATAGTCACTAGTCACAGTCACCTCCTGTAAGGGAGAAAACTGGGCAAGGCAGTTCCCTACAGCCTAATGCGATGCCCAGTAAGGAATGTGGGAATAGGTTATCCTGGCTGATATTCCCAGCAGTTGGGAATATATTAGTCCCCAGAGAAGACATCTGGGCAGAGCACCATATATATACACACATTATATAATCAAGATCCTACTTAAGATTTAAAATATTTTCACTATGCCAGAAAGTTCCTAGTATCCCTGCAGTCAATCTCTGCTGCCTCCTCCGTCTCAAGAGAAAACCACTATTCTGATTTCTATCACAATAGATTATTTTTGTGAGTTCTACAACTTCATATAAATGGAATCACAAAGCAGTCTGTAATGTCTAGTATGTATTTTCTAGATTCAATCACATTTTTGTGTTTATCAGAACTTTTTATTGTTAGTAATATCCCATTATATAAATATACCACAAATTATGTGTACATTAATGATATTTTTGTTGTTTCCAGTTTCTTGCTTTTAAGAAAAAAAACTGTCATAAACCTTCTTAAACTGGTCTTCTAAATTAGGACATATACTTTTTTTTCTTTCTGGGAAATAGCTCGGAATAGATTTGGTGGGTCATAGTTTCCATGGAGTCTTAAGACAAAGAATAAATACTAACTAGTTGCCCAAAGTGGTAACACCATTTTGCCCTCCTCACATGAATGTATGGTAGTTCCATTCTCTCCATTTTCATAATATCAGTCTTTTTAATGGCATCCATCCTACTGGCTATGAACTGACAGCCTGCTGTGGTTCCTAGTTTGCATCTTCCTAATGAGTAGTGATGTCAAGCGCTCTGCGTGTGTATCTAGGTATGTGTACCTTTGGAAAGTTCCTGTTCCACTTCTTGCTGGCTTATTTTTGTTGGGTTCTTTATCTTTTTATTACTGATTTTTAGGTTTTCTTTATATATAGTAAGTCCTCTGTTCGATATACATATTTGTGAATTTTCTTCCAGCCTTTTGCATTCTTTTACAATCTTGATGTTGTCTTCTGATGAGCAGAAATTTTAAATTTTGATAAAGTATAAATCACTTTTTTGTAGCTAATGCTTTCTATATCCTGTCTAAAATATTCTTTACCCATCCCCAGGTATAAAGGTGTGCAGAAATTCTTAATTTCTTCACGAAAGATTTATTGCATTGTTTTTAAAGTAAGATCACATTTAATGTCATATTGTATTGTTCAAAAAAAAAAAGAAATGTTTACTAAAAATGAATAGTATAGAGGTTGGGAAGGAGGTGGCAACAGATCAGGGAGCTGAAACTAGCAGAAGAGTGGATGCCCAGATAATCAGTCTCCTGAGTGCTGAAGAAGTCTCTTGCTCTCTCGCTATAACCTCCAAGCTGCTCTTATCCATTAGAGCCAGGGAGACCAGATATGCCTTTTAAAAAGGGGACCTGCAAATGGAATTCACACAGTGCCATGACCCTTGATGTGCAGCGCGGCAGGGTGTGGTCCACTCGCTTCCAAGTGCACACCACTCATTCACAGCTGAGTTTGCAGCTCCTGTCATACCCACCACTGCCCAGCAATTCTACAGTCTGCTCTCCCTGACAATGTTTTCATATGTTGACCTGAACCTTTACAAGGTTACTAGCTCACTTTTGATTCCTGAACACACTTTGTTGATGTTTTCCGAGAGGTCAGCTTCAATTCTCCATGACTTTAACTTCACTCCTCATCTTTGAGGAGAGGACTGCCACGTACTGCCCAACTATGATCCTCAGCTCCCTGAATCTCCACACTGACCTTTTATGTCTAAAGCCCATTCATAGTAAAATCAGGGCCTCCCCGGTGGCGCAGGGGTTGAGCGCTGGGTTGCGAAGCTGCTCACAGCCTCTGCAGCGCCAGTTCGATCCCCGGCAGCTGGAGAGGGTCCCACAGACCTCTCCTGCTGCCCACTGCTCCCCTCAGCAGTGTACTTCGTCACTCTGCCTGTTCCGTTCTCCACTCTGGCTCTGGTGAATTCTCTCACCCTCCCGCGCTTCTGACTGTACCCAGTGCTTGTATAAATAAATAAATAAATCTTTAAAAAAAATCATACTAAAATGAGAGGAGCATGTGTCCCTGAAACAGGGTCATTTTAGGTCCTGCCAAACCCTCTTCATAGTGAATCTGTCCAGCTTCCAGCCCTTTGCTGCCTGGGCCATGGTTTATGCTCCATGACACCTGAGCCACAGGAGACTGGATCAAAGCAAATCACAAAACCAAGGGTCATATGACCCAGGAGCTCCAGCTAGAAACTGACTCAATTTTTCAGTGGCCTCATGAAAAGATAAGATCCTCCAATGATCACATCTTTTTCTCTTAGAATTTGAACTGAAACACATGAGAAAAATTTATGTTATTAGAGGTAAAGAATTTAATAATATGTGGTTATAGGTGAAGAAAAAGTTTAGGTAGGTGGCTGAAAAGGGCCAGGTGCAAGACTAAGTGATAGAAGCAGAAACCCTGGGCAGACAGAAGCGGCTGCTGGACAATGGAGCACAGAGTTGCAGATGCCAGGAAAGGACATCAGTCCTAGACTTGCCTATCAATTCCCATAGCTAAAAGTTATCTTATGAGGGTCTCTATTTTTAACACCTACCATGAGAGGGGAAGAGAAGTGAGGGAGTAAGGAAAAGCAAAAGGAATCAAAGTAGAGCAAGGAGGGTGGTTGCTCTTCACTCTCCCATATAATATTTCTCATATAAACTGTTTGTGGGAAGGCTGAACATCACTTCACACCATTCCTGTGACTCCCTCCTGTGCCAACTCACCTGTGAAGGTGAGGGCATTGCCACTAGACCTGTGTGAAAGGTATATGCATATTCAATGAGTTAGAGAATCTGTGTCATTGAGCAGCAGCTCCTGCCTTATCAGTTTTTTTTAAATTATTATTAAGCCAATTTTTAACGATTACTTTTAGAAGTGTGATGAGGCAAAAAGAATTCAGAGGCACTAAAATGTGACTGTTGAAAATGGCTGTTCTGCTGGGATTATGGGACATGCATACCTCTTTGCAAAATTCCAGTGTCAATCTGGGAGTAAAGTGCTTTTTGTCAAAATGACTTATTAAGGGAGTGACATTCCGATAAAGGCTATGGTCACTTTATGCCCACAGAGCAACACCCACAGAGAATGAGAATTTTCCCAGGTTGTGTTAAGGGAACAAAGATCACAGTTGCATGATCTGGATATAGTCAGCCTTCACACTCAGTTATACACAAAAGCTGAACACAAGGACGTGGTCAGTGAGGTTTACACACACACACACACACTTGTGTACATGTGTGCACACATACACATACTTTCCCCTGAAAATGGAACATATATAAGAGGGGGTTCAGCAACAACTGGTTCATGGGAATTCGTTCTTTAAAAGAAAGTTCCTAATTCATTGGGGGAAGTTTCAGCTGATCAGTGAGAAAAACTACAGGGGCACTGAGCAAAAGAATGTTCTATCATCTTCTTTACATTGTAGAGAATCAGGACATGTAGAGATCAAGACATTGTACCCTGAGTGTAGGGCAAATTGAGGCGAGAAACCACAGCTGAAAGTAAAGTAAGGCATTCAAAAGCAAAAGTAAACACTTGACCTCATATGGTCTTCAGCCTGCGTGTGTGGACAGCACCCAGCACCACACACTCAAAAAAAAAAAAAAAAAAAGCTCTAGCTGGAAGAAACATGTGCAGCCCTAGCCAAGTACATGTTCATGAGGCAAAGACGAGATACAGATACGTGCAAAACTGATTACAGGTTCTGGGTTTATTGGGCAGAGATCACAGATAATGATGTTCGACATTCAACAACGAACACATCAGGAAAAATACTGTGATAAAAATCCCAAAGTGTAGGTAAGGAGTATGAAGAGACCCAGGTAAAGGCTGAATGCTTGCCGGTGGCCCCCAGCAGAATATCACTGACATGTTTGCTCACTGTACTTTTTTGAAAATTTATATGCAAAACTCATTTTTGTGGGTCAATATGTGGTGTGTAGAGAGCAAAGTCTGTGTCACCAGAAGTGTCTTAGAAATGCAGAATCCCAGACTGCAGTCCCACAGCCGTCTCCCAGCCTGCCTCACGACAGGGCCTCCAGGTGGTGTGTGTGCACCTGGCAGCGTGGACAGGGCTGCTCGTCTCCGCAGTGGCTCTTCCTCAGAAAAGAAAGTGCAAGGTGTGGAGTGGGGACTTGCAGCTGAGGGGTGTGAGCCTTCACTTCTGCATCACATGCAGAGCTGTAAACCAGTGTTACCTCAACCAATCTATCACTCAGCTGATAAGATAGAGGAAAGAAAAGAAAGTGCAATTTCCACCGGCTAAAAGGAGATTGCCATGCTGATATTTGTATTAGTTTCCTGAAGTTGCTGTATTAAATCACCATAAATTTAGTAGCTTAAAGTGGCAGGAATTTATTTTCCCATTGTTCTGTAGATTAGAAGGCAAAGTGTTGGCAGGGCAGCTCTCCCTCCAAAGGCTCCAGAGAGAGAATCCTTCTCAGCCTTTTCCAGTGTGTGGGCCAAAGCTGTTCCTTAGTCTGTGGCTGCTCCTCCCATCTTAGTTCTCACATGGTTTTCTCCTCTGTCTCAAATCTGCCTCTTTCTCTTTTGCCTGTGGTTTGCATGCCCATGTGGATAATCCAGGAGGGTCGTGTCTATAGATCCTTAATTATACTTGCAAAGACCCTTTTTCACAGGTTCTTACGGGTATATGTTTCTGGGGAAGTACCATTTAACCCACTACTGCAACATGGGGGTCAGTGAGAGAAACAGTCTCTAAGATTTGGGGGCTTGTCACAGGGAAAGTGATAGGACTGATACTAATTATTAGAGATAATCTTCAACTTTTAGGGTCCCAATTTGTTTTAAATCACTTGGCAATGGTCTTCATGTGCAAAAGAAGAAGAGAGAAGAGGAAGAGGGGAGAGAGAGAGAGAGAGAGAAAGAGAGGGTTTTTTTGCTGTCTCCCTGGGTCATCATTAGAGAAAGATCACAGAAAACACTGAATTAATTCAGGTTTTCCTGCAAGTGCTGTGTTCTGGCAATGACATGAAAACGTCGCTGGCATTAGAAGTCCGTCTAAACTATACCTCTTTTCTGTCAGCAAAGCATTCCCCTCTTGCTTTCACTATCCAGCGCTCTCTCTTCCTTCCAGCCCCTTGACTCCCAAATGCAGGGTGTCCAGCCCCTTCACAAGTCAAGGAGCAGGTCCTTGCAGACAACTTTCCTCAGGCCTCCCTCCATCCCAGCTGCCAAGGGCCCAGCCTGTCAGGTCCTGCGCTAATTAGGAGCATTATCACTTTGCTGAGAAAGAACACCCAGGACCCAGGAAAGGGCCTCTGTTAAGTGTCCTGGACATCAGAGATCCGGCTGCAGGCTTCTGCTTGACAGAACTGAAAGCTGTGAGCCGCCCTGGGAGTTGTGGGGAGAGAGCTACCTCCACTTGGGCCACTCAGAGTTGCCGGACCACAGTCAAGGGGACGACACACACCCACCACACAAAATGTGGCATATAGTTCAGCACCACTAAGTCCATACACACTATTGTCCATCTCCAAAACACTTTCTTTTTTTTTTTTAAATAATAAATTTTATTTTTATATTCCCCCATACAATTGCAAACCCCCCATTCTGACCCCAATCCCTCCCGTCCCGCCCCCCACCCCCAAAAAGTGTCTCTGGTTCATAGTTTTTTGGTGATTTTGATTTTCACTTTCTTATAGTTATTCATTTTCTGGTCCCTTATTTAAGTTTTCTAGATTCCTGCTATGAGTGAGACCATCTATCTTGTGAAGCCAAAATTCTATGCCCATTAAACAAGCCCTCACCCCTCCTCCAGCTCCTGCAACCTCCATTCTGCTTTCTCTCTCACATTGGCAGGGTCCACATTTCTTCTTTTTCCAGTTTGTTTCAATTAGCATAATGTCCTCAGATTTCATCTATGTCACAGCATGTGCCAGAATCTCCAACCTTTTCAAAGATGAATAATATTCCATTTTGTATCTATATCATACTTTATTTATCTCTTGATCCATGTTCAGGACACAGATTTTTAGAAGATAAATATTTACTTTAAATTTTGAAGTCACTTGAGCAAAAGGAAGGAAAACTCTAAGTGGTCTAAAACTGAGTAGTGAATAAAATTAAGGCAAATTTTGCCACTCATTTAAAGCAACTCCAGAAAGCTGCAACAAGAAATCACCTTTCTTTTTATACATGCAAAAGGCCCCAACTTTCCGGGACTGAAAGAAAACAGGAGTGCTTTAAGAACCAAGTAGCTGGTCCAGTTCTGGGGTGAGTCATGCCATTTGCATAAGGTTTAATTAATTAATTTGCAAAGAGCTGCAAGGCAATGAAACTACATTTGCCATTCAAATGAGATCCAATGATTTGGAAGGAGCTCAGAGAATTCCAAATTATGCCTTGAGATTTTGGTGCAGGTTTACAGATGTGGGAGGGGCAGGCCAGTAGTCTTCTGGAGTTCCCAACTAAGGAAAATAGGGTTCTCCTGCAGAGGGCTCTTATACCTGGTTGCCCGTGCTGTAAGAAATTCCATTAAGTGGAAGCATACTGGCTCTATTATTGTATTCTCTGACAATTACTTTTAAATCATTTTCCTAATGGAGGTGTGTTTATTATTTGTATTACCTTTATTAATACAACCTGTCTATTTTGAAAATCTTGGGTTACTGAATATCTAATTGACTAGCTGGTAGATTAAAGGGACTTTATTTTAGCAGGGAATAAAAGATGCCTTTAATGTAAAGAAAAAGAAAAAATTATGCATGCCATTTATTTTTCCAAAGTGTAATTTCTATTTCTCATTTTTTTCCAGTAAATATATGTGCAAAGGAAGACTCATAAATACTGGGATATGTAGTAACTTAAGTAACAGGGATTCCTCAGGGGCTGATTTGCTGCATTCCATCTTGGTGAGAGAGAGGTCTCTGGGGTAATGTTGCACCACAAGTGAGAGGTGTTAGTGGTCAAGAGAGGGTATTGAGTCACAGACTGCAGGGCCCCTGGGTACTAAAACTAGCTCCATAGTATCCCTCTGAGGTGTGCTATCCAGACTGGAGCACAAAGACAGGAAATAGGGCTCCTCTTGCTAGTTCATCAATCTGCACTAAATGTACAACCAGATATGCACAAACTCAGGTAATATGCTCTTCACAGTCCAGAACCTTCCAGAATTTGGATACCTGGAATTCAGTGCCACCTTTGCTCTTCTACTGCCTCACCTAAAAGAGACATACACAGGACTACCCTCCCTGGTCATGTTATTCCGCGTGAATCCAGGCTTGCCAATGTCATGGCACTGTCCATAAACACCATGGTTTCCAATAATTGTCTTAGCACTGTATTGAAAAGAAAATCTCTTGATGTTATAAAATGATTACCAAGGCACCTTTAGTGGGAGAATCTGTCCCTGACATTCAAAGGGCAGAGAGCCACATGGAGTTGCAAAGCAATATTGTGACCATTTCAGATGGGACCAGGCAGCAACCAAGTTGCCCCCATTGCTAATACATGAGTTGGGGCTGTTGCTGCCCACTTTGCTCCATCACAGTCAATCCCAAATTCAATTTCCAGGGTGAAATTTTACATAGAGGAGAGTAGTTGGTGGTCTTCACCAGTGGTTGCCTTGAGTTGTCAAGTTCCAAAATAAAGGAAGTTGGGGAGGAAGGTCAATATTAGGCTTGGGAATCTTCTCAACAGATTAGTGCTTTCTTCCAGGAGGACCAAGAAGACATTTCCACCTGCCACAGTCTCCTGAAGGCTCAGGTTTCTTAAGATAAATAGAAACCAAAAAGAAGAGTATCCAAGCTTTAGCCATGGAGGGAAGAGATGATAGTCCAGCAAGTGTATTTACAAAGCAGTTCCTCTCTCTGGGACTGGTTGGGAATCTTAAATGAAGTCTCTTCATTTGTATTTTCCATCCTTGCTCTTTTTATGTATTTTTCTTTGTAGTAATGACCCAGTCCCTTCTCATACCATTGCTGCCGACTGGAAACAATAATGATACTAATGCCAATTATGACTACCATTTACTGTCCTTTTTTTTTTTTTTAAAGATTTATTTATTTACTTATGCAAGCACTGGGTACAGTCAGAATCACGGGAGGGTGAGAGAATTCATCAGAGAGGGGAACAGAACAGGCAGACTGATGAAATACACTGCTGAGGGGAGCAGCAGGCAGCAGGAGAAGTCTGCATGCCATGTGGGACCCTTGCCGGCGGCTGGGTATCGAACTGGCGCTGCAGAAGCTGCGGGCAGCTTCGCAGCCCAGCGCTCAACCGCTGCACCACGAGGGGAGGCCCTTACTGTCCTTTTCTATGTGCCCATCTGTGTACTCTGAGCAGTACAAGCATCATCTCACCTAAAAACATGAGGCTGGACTCAAATTGCCAGCCCTACACCACAGTATCTCAGACATGATAGGAGATTATGGTGGGAGTCGTCAGTGGGAAAAACATAACAGTGTGTTTAAAATCATTGATAATGGTCTGGGTATTATCACTTGGAAAACATGAATCCAAGAAAGGGAACATATTTTGAATGGCATACTGTAAAATAATTCTAATCGGCTAATTTTATATGACTGACACTCCCTGTGAATATCCCCATCTGCAAATACACAGTCTGTTGTATTAGTACCAGATATTCATGGTATACTCCTCAATTGACTGTAGGAGACTACATTCTGTCTGGGTCTGCTCTTTGGGGCAACAATCAAAACAAAACTAATAGCACAAAATGGAGGAGAGAGGGAACTCACTGAAATCCCAACTCTGCCCCTATTAGTTGTGTGACTTGCCTCTCTGTACCTAGGTTCTTCATTGGAAAATAGTGATAAGAATTAGAAAAACAGATAAAAACAAACAAAAAGACAAAATGGGTAGGCACTTAATAAGTAACTTAAAACACTTCATTCTAAAGGTGTGTTATACTTTCGTCTTCTTTGCAAACCTTAGAACCTATATTTACTTGTCCAAACAAGAAACCAAGATAACACATTTTCTAAACACAATTTGAAGTCTTCATTTAACTTTACATAAGTGCTGTGAATTCCTACTGTACAGCCTCTGTATCACTCATTTCCAGCTCTTACAATTTGTCCAAAAAGAAGATAAGATTTCTGGGTCCCAGGAATATGATTCTGTCTTCTGCCTCCCAGTCAAACATCCTGTGCTTTCCTCTGACCCAACACATGGCAAAGAAACTCTGTCAAGGGATTGGTCTGTGGGAGAGTCTATGAGCTATTTCCTGTATACCCACTGGTCTGAGACACTGGGCCTCACACTGGGCCTTTCTGTGGCAGCTCCACAGCCCTGTTGCCTTAGCCTTCCTGTCTGGCAGTGCAGACAGAACATTCCCAATATGTAAGGCCCAGTAAGACTCAACACTTTCACCATGAGGCTCTGGGTCTACCCTATCTGACCACTTTGGAACCAGCCACAAAGGGTTTGCTTGGCTAGCTAACTAGGCTTTTATATAATTTAAAAAAAAAAAAAAAGTCAAAGACAAAACCTGTAGGGTCCTGAAGGATTCCCAAGGGCAGCAAGTTGGAAGAACCATTTGCCTCTTTTAATGTCCCCACCCACCCCCACACTGCCGCCCCAGCCTTATCCGAGAGCAGCCACCCTATCTGTAAATGGCGACCATGGAAAATGTACCCTGGCGACTTGGTGTGAAAGATAGGCAAGGCTCCTAAAAAATCTTCTCGGAGGCTTATCACCTTCTTCTGGCTCCACAGTGGGCTCAGGCTCTGGGGCTGGAGGAAACTGCCTGTCTGTGAGCCTAGACAGGGTCTCATCAACAACTGATAAGGCCCTCTGTGAACAAGCAGGCACTGTGGGGCTTACTCGCCTCTCAAATGCCAGAGACATTTGTAGGAAAATATACAGGGTCCAATGACCTCCGAGAATGAGGCTGGGCAAGCCCGCAGTGTCAGCCAGAAGCCAGCAGCCCTACCCCCACCTGGGAAAGGAGAAAACCCAGCGGTCACTCCACAGGCCAGGGGACAAATGTCTGATGATCGCTGGGACATCCAGGCACTGACAATGCTTGTATGCCAGATGAATTAATCACAAAATAAATTCAATCTATTCACATACCAAGCTACCAAAAATATTCCTGCAATAGACATTTCTGCAACACTGTTAGAAGACAATGGATATTAAAATGATACCCTCTCACATTGCAACCTTAAAGACCCTTCCATAACAAACCACTTAGTTCTACAAAGACACGGGATTGGGAAAGAAGAAATCAGATTTTATATCCCAACTCTGCCCTCTAACTAATCATGCAGCATTAAATAAATCAGTTTCCCCAGGAAAATGCAAACATTTGCTCAAATTGTTTTTATGGAGAGTATTATAAATAAATGGTAGAACCCTAGATAAGTAAAGCATTATTCTGCTAAATGTACAACACTTAGACTATCTTTACTGTGTAAATGGTGAAAGCACTTGGGCACTCTAATCCTTTGAAAGTTACTAATCCCTACTTAGCCTGGTAAATTCAGTGGAATAAATGTATACTGCATCTCCTGCATATAGAAAATGCAAGAAAAGACACAGTTCCCATGTAAAGAACTGTGATGTCAGGCATGAGCTATAATGAAGCTGTGAACATATTGTAACAGAGCAGCCTGAGAAGAATAAAAGTCTTGAGGAGAAAGTCTAATCTGAGCAGATCCTAGTGACAGGATGGCTTTGACAGGTGGAGCAGACTAGGAGAAAGCAACAGCAGTAGAGGACAGAGCAGGAGAGATTAATGGAGCAGGAAGTGGTCTGGTGGGCTGCACTGAAGGGGATAATGAGGGTAATTGGGGGTAGACAAGGAGAGATCATTGGGAAGGGTTTTGAACACTAGGCTAGGGAGGGGCTCAGGTTGTATTATGTGGGAATAGAGAGCTGCTGAAGGTGTGCAGGAAGAGGCTCACTGTAGCAGGAGACATAGGACAGACTGGAGATGGGAAAGCTGAGGGAGCAAATTAAGAATGATAGTTGGGGATGGGGTGGGGGGGCTGCTCCAGGAGCCTTGTGTTGTGTGTTGAGTAGCTGATAACCAACAATGCCATTCTCCTTCCTTTCTGGATGAAGTGGCCACTCTACTCAGCAGCATCTTTTGCCTGTGAATACCTCAGTTCCGGTTGCATTGTTTGGTCTTTCTGCTGTCCCAGGTAAAATAGATTTCCCAGTCTCTGATCAAAGCAGGAGAGTAATAAAAGAAAGGTCAACAATTTAGTTATTATAAAAAACTTTAAAGCCAGAATTAGACAAAAATAGGAAAAATAAAAATCTCATGTATCCAAATATACCTACTTTGGTAGATAACCTAGTTCATTATCTGTGTGTGTATGTGTTACACATTATATCTTCCTGTGTACATATAGCAAAAAATAGGACAAGGACTGTTGCAGTACTATTAATTAGTGTTAATTAGTACTATTAGTAGTGCTATTAGTGGTACTGTTCAGTGTTGTCTAATGCATGGCACATGAGAGTATTGATTAGTTTAATGTTTATTAAACTAATAAATAATCAAGAATGACTGAAAACTATTTTATAAAATGATTTTTAATTAGAGTTGACTCTTGAACAGTGTGGGAGTTAGGGGTGCCAGCCTCTGTGTATTAAAAAATCCACATATAATTTTTGACTCCCCGAAACTTAATTGCTAGTAACCTGCTGTTGCCTGATAATCAAAAGCCTAACCAGTAGCATAAAGAGCAAATTGACACATGTTTTGTACAACATATGTATGATATGCTATATTCTTACAATAAAGTCAGGGAAAAGAAAATTTTGAGAAAAACAAGGAAGTGAAAAAAGATATTACTGTATATCTTGATACCATAAGTTTATGTCAACTGTTGAGAAGAAAATATGCATATAAGTAGACCCATTAAGTTCAACCTTGTGTTGTTTGAGGGTCAACTGTAATTGAATTTCAGATTGTGAGCAGCTTTCCATGTATAAAACAATCTGGTAATGACTACAATGACAGTCTATCACAAACATGTATCAAACTTACTTCGCCAAAACTCACATGAATGGGCATAGATTTAAAAGAAGTTGTGATGAACATTTTGATGTCAAAGACCTAGATTCATGAGATACTTTTAGGGAAAAAAATACTAGGAGGTTTACCAGACAAAGATGTGCACAATTTCAAGACTGCTGATACCCCTTCCTGAATTGCTCTTTAGAACTGTCCTAGCAGTTCATACCTGAATGCAGGACATGCAGACTCACTTTTCAGAGGCAGTCCCACAAGCGATGCTGCCTTTCCCTTCATCTTTGCCTACCTGATGGGAACTAATCCCATTGTAGTTCTCACTTCTTTGATTATTTAATGTCTCTGCATTTATTTTGTTTTCTGGTTTTTATTTATACTTGGGGGAGAGGATTCTTGTACATAGCCTCTTACTGTTTTTCTATGTTGCTGTTTATTTATAGAGAGTTATATCTATGTCAGGAACACAAACTCTTTCCCAAAAACATTGCAAATGCTTCTAGTTTGTTATTTGTGGGAATTTTTTTGCTATACAGCTTAATATTTTTACACAGTAAATCAACCGCTCTTTCCTTTATGGTTTCTGCCTATAGCGTGTTTTAAAAGGTTTTCCGCACCCCAAGATTAGACATACTTGTGTTCATGATATTTATATTTTTCTGGTGTCTTACATCTCAAAGTCATTTGAACATTTAATAGCATATTAAATAGATATAGATGATTTTGACACAGGCATCCTGTGTGGCAATCCAGAATATCTTTCTTGGACAAGGACTTTGAGCTCTGTTTTTTGTTTTTTTTTTTTAAAGATTTATTTATTTATTTATTTATACAAGAACTGGGGTACAGGCCAGATGCACGGGAGGGTGAGAGGACTCACCAGAGACAGAGCGGGGAACAGAACAGGTAGACAACCAAAGTACGCTGCTGAGGGGAGCAGCGGGTGCAACAGGAGAGGTCTGCTGCACCATGTGGGAACCTCACTGGCCGGAGGATCGAACTAGCACTGCATAGGCTGTTGACAGCTTCACAGCACGGTGCTCAACCGCCTGCTCCACCAGGGGAGGCCCGAGCTCTGGTTTTATATGTGAATCAATTCTATTTGCCAGGGACTCATTTGCCAGAGCCTCAGACAGAGACTAGAAGTTTGGCCATAAGCCCTTTGTGCTAACAAAGTCAACAAAGGGTACCATGAGAGGGTGGACCAGCCCTCCCTTTGAAGTTATCAATGTTTGGAATGGCCACCTGTGGTCATCCCTTGTATTCTGTGATCACGGGTTACTTTCAGTAAAAGACCCCTCCAAGAGAAGGAAAGAAGGAAAAGAAAGGGGGAGAGAGGGAAGAAAGGAAAAGTAGTTTATAAATGTGATAATGGATGAAAAGCTGAATTTACGAAAATGCAAGTAGCAAATATAAGATAATTTTTCTGAAGGCAGCCTCTTCTAAGAAGTGGAAGTGTGGGAGCCTG
This sequence comes from Talpa occidentalis, assembly GCF_014898055.3. NCBI lineage: Eukaryota > Metazoa > Chordata > Mammalia > Eulipotyphla > Talpidae > Talpa > Talpa occidentalis. The sequence goes on along the minus strand of NW_026555331.1, from coordinate 110,030,135 downwards.
AAGGAAACAGGGGACAAGGGGCAAACGAAAACCAACAAGGATTCTGGTGCTGAGACCCTCTCTGGAGCTTAGGACTGGAAGGCCGCTCTGCATGCTTCCCTTCCACACAGACTTCCCATGACTACATAGTGGAAACTATTTTCAAAGTAGTAAAGAGTGGCCAGAAAGGGCAGTAGCATTATGTGAAATATGTGGAAAGGAGGGTTGCTGTCTCATTCCCCACCTTGTGAAATACTCTGAAAAATAACCATAATTGCCAGGTATACACCATGCATCAGGAACTCTGACCTACGATCAAGCCAGACACAGAACACCATCTTGTTCTTTGATTTCTCCTAAATGACTTTACAATGGGAATTGTGTAAATAAAGCACTGATTAACATTTTTACATTTAAGAAATATACTTCAAAGTAAGGTCATTGTTTGCAAATTCCACATTTGGGAACTCATTGACTAGCTAACATTTATTGTTATGCCAACATAAATACTCACGCTGCTCTGACACCAGTCACGGACATGCACAGAGGCAGTCATTTGCTGACGTAGCATGCACCTTCCCAGCTGAGGTAGAGCAAGGCCACACTCTGCCTTCTTGTTTCAGCTCTCGTAATGTAAATAAAGGGGTGTTTTGCAATCATTTGGTGCCATGACTTTTGCTCTGTTTGCATTTTTTGTGGTGACTTCATCGTTTAAAAGTCTCCATGTGTAGTGCGGAGGTGTTTCGTGGTGTTCTAAGTGCCAGAAGCTGTGCTCTGCCTTATGAAGAAAATATGTAAACAGAGCAGCTTCATCCAATTGTGAGTTACAGATTGTTGGTCTGTGAATTCTATTCAATGTGAATGAATCAATAGTATGTATGTAAATCAATAGTATGTAAACTTCTAGTCTCAATCTGAGGCTCTGGCAAATGAAGTCCCTGGCAAATATAATTGATTCACATATAAAACCAGAGCTCAAAGTCCTTGTCCAAGAAAGATATTCTGGATTGCCACATAGGATGCCTGTGTCAAAATCACCTCCAAATATCAATATTCATCCATTTGTGAGTTACAGTTTGTTGGTCTGTGAGTTCAATGTGAATGAACCAATAGTATGTATGGTATTAGGTGTCTTTAAGCCGAAAAATACATAAAACAATGTTGCATGCTGAAAGCTCATGAAAGTGCTGTGACCAGAGGTTCACAGGAACCTCTGTTTGTCCCTTCTTTAGAAGCAATGGTTTAGAATTCATTAATTCAGAGAGGATTTCAGTGACTGTATAGAATGGAACTATGGCAAATAAGAAGTGACAGTATAACACATCAGAGAACTTAAAACTAGATATTAAATAACTCAAAAGTATCCTGTCTTACCTACCACGGGGAACTTCTAGTTTCAACCTCAGTTACTTTTTTTGAGATGTCTCCCTTAGCCACTGTGAACACTTTTTCCTGTCCTGGTACCAGGACTCCTCCTTCTGGACTTTCCCTTAACCTCAATTTGTCAGGCACAGAAGCTTGTTTCTCTGCCCCATGCAAACCTTGGTACATGTTCTATGGGGTCTTTTTAATAACAAAATGCCCCAATAAGGTATTAAACAAAACAGACAAGTTTTCCCCTGACAAACTCATCTGCCAATTTTGAAATTAACCTTTTTTACCAAACTCACTCCCACATGCGTTTATTTTCTGATTTAACCCAATCTATAATACTGTAGGTACAATTGCACCGAGGGTTTACCTTGGAAGTAACTTTCAAGAAATATATCTGCCCAACTTTGTGCTTTTGCAGGCAGTGGCGGTGGTAAGATCTAGAGAGCCTTAGTTTTCACATCAACACCTATTTTTAAAGCAGGCAGATGGATGTAATTTAGACAAGCTTCAATTCCATTTCTACACTCAGCAAACCAAGGCAAGAGCTGATTGAATAATTTTTTTGTTTTCCTTAGCTAGTCTTGTCACCTAAGAGAAAGTTGACAGTCTCCTATCAGGGTCCTCTTATGTCATCACCAAATCACTCCTGTCTCCATAAGAAAAACTTAAGCTGGACACCAATCTGCTGCACAGACATGACCTCACAAGGCCTAAGATATAGGGGCTCATATTATGTTAAATGATTTTTTTTCCATTTTTGTCTTCCCCACATAAGAAATCTGCTTTTAGAATGCATGGGAGAGGACTGTCTGCTACTTCTTATTAGTGTAACTTCTAAGCAACCTGAGAAAACATGATTACATTGTTCAAACAAAGGAAAACATCGGTTCTAAAAACAGTAAATGTAATAGTTTTGGACTGTATTAATTACTTAAATAATGTCAACAGGTCGTGAAGAGAATTGATCAGTAAAATGGCTGCAGAAAATATTTTAAATGAAAAACATATAATGAGCACTTCTCTGCCTTTGTTTCTGTAGCTGACAATTTCCCTGACTATGCTCTCTCAATTATGAAGGGAAGTCTGAGAATGGTTGAGGTCAATGTGTAAACCAGCATTATTGTAGACAACAATTCATAAGTCCATGGATTTTTCCAAAATTTGCCACTAATCTTTCTTAGGAGGAAAAATTTTCTTAAAATTTGTTTATCAGTTTTTATTTTGCAATAAATTCTTTGACTTTTAAGGATTGCAAAATATACTATGGGAAGAACCACAGACTAGAAATAGATTGTGTTGGACTTGGAACTCAGTGAGACACTGTGAAAGATAGTGTAATAGGCTACATAAGGGTTTGCTAATTGGACTTGGAATTCATGAGGGAGAGGAGTTGATAACTCTGAAGTGACTTAAGAGATAATAACATGTCACTATTACAATAAGATGAAAATATGAGTCCAGCATGATACTGGAGATCATCAGTTGTGAATATACTTCGGTGAGATGCTATTTTTGGTAAGAGTTGCTATTATTTTACTTTAATAAATATTTACAAATTATTTAAAAAATCTGTTATCAACTGGCTGGAGTGAGTATACAGTGTGAGCTTTTAGTTCTGGCATATTTATGTATAATAGTTTGTAGGAGGAGGTATATATGATAAGAAAAAATAGCAATGTGTCTTTACTCAAAATAAATGTCTGAGATTCTGCTGGATTTTAAAATAATTTCCAATGCTCTAAAATACATGGACTTCTGGCCCAAAAAAGGTGTAATTGGTAGCTCTGTGTTTAATATTATCCTGCTTTTCAGTAAATTAAATAAGAATATCAAAAGGGAGATTAAATGCAGAACATCATGCATTTTAAACCACCGGAAACTCCAGTCTGTACCACACAGAAAACTGGCCATTAAGTCTTTCCATCAATGATTGAAGACTGCTGGACTGCTGTTTTCATCTGCCTACAAACCTCTCTGCTCTGTCTGATATCTTCCTATAGCCAAAGACTAAATGCCAGCTAATAGATAGGAAGTATAGGTAGGAAATGCTAAGATGAACATTGTACAGGAGATAGTAACTGCCATGGAAACCATTACAGATATTTACAAAGGAAGAATGTTCATAGTCATGTGAAGTATGCTTAGGCATACATCTATCAGTGTAGAATACCAGATAGGAAGACATCAGCCATAGGGAGAGTTGTCAACTTAATAGAAAAGAGACACATTATTTGGATGTCTGGGAATTAGATTGGAAACTGTATATCAATTAGCTTGCTACTGCAGATCTAAAAGGGAATCAAACCATTGCAAAAGCAGCGTAAAAACAGTGTCAAGGGTAATCTACATATCCAACCTCTGGAAAGATTTCACCTTCCTTACCACCATTCGTTCATTAACCGAATGCCAATTGCACTCCTTTTGAATGTCAGTTCCTGTTCTAGGCAATGACTGAGGAAAGAGAAGAAAACAATGTAAGTTTTTCTTTAATACTCCAGAGTAAAGGAAAAAGAACAATATAAAGACTCAGAAGCAAAGCACAACCTTAGGAAATATCAACTGCAAGATTAAGAATAAAATTGCAGAAAATAATCAGCAAATTCAGAAGAGTATAAAGGGAAATAACCTCAAAAACTAGGAAAAATTTATTTTACAAAATGTTAAAATCAAGAGAATTAGAGGAGCTAAAAAGGTAACAAGGTAAGAAGATATTATGGATTTCAGAGAAATAAAGAAAATACTAATGAAAACTATTGAAAGTCAGTAGCTACACAGAACAAGAAATGGAAACCATTTGGAATAAGAGACCCAAATGGCTACATAACCAGAAAATTTTAAAACATTAATCAAATATATCATCTAATACAACTTTTCTGAACTGATGAAAGTTATGGGAATTAAAATGAAATCACTACATTCCAGTTAGGATTTATTGAGAATTTGCCCACACCTCTTGGCAAAAACATTGACTACAATATAAAGAAAAAAAAAAAAAAAAAAAAAAAGTGTGGGCCTCCCCGGTGGCGCAGCGGTTAAGCGCTGGGTTGCAAAGCTGCCCGCAGCCTCTGCGGCGCCGGTTCGATCCCCGGCTGCTCCCCAGACACCGGAGGAGGGTCCCACATGGCGCGCAGACCTCTCCTGCCGCCCGCTGCTCCCCTCAGCAGTGTACTTCGGTCCTTCTGCCTGCTCTGCTCCCCACTCTGGCTCTGGTGAATTTTCTCACCCTCCCGCGCTTCTGACTGTACCCAGTGCTTGTATAAACAAAACAAACAAATAAAATAAAATAAAATAAATAAATAAATAAAAAACATGCCTCTATAAAAAAAAAAAAAGAAAAGGAAAAAAAGTGTTTATTAACTAGGGGTGGGAAGGACTCAGTCTCCTGTAATAAGACACAAATAAGGGTGGCCTCAGACACCTCCATATATCAGATTCTAGATAACAGTGAAGCCACACCTACAGATGTGTGTGTGTTTAATGAAGAAACATAGTTTTATACATTTGTCAATGTTTTAACAGCATAGGATTGCTCCCCTCTAGCATGGTGACCATAGCATTGCCACCTCCAACCCACCCACAGTACCCACCACAGCCCATTGTACTCTCCCAGCCCCCATCTTTTAAGACTATATACTTAGCTAAGTTGACTTTCATTATGAATGACAGAGAAAAATTTCAGAAGTTCAAAAACTCCTTTTTTTTTTAATAATTGGTTGAAGGGTTGAAAGGGTTGAAATAGAGTTAAGTGATTAAGTATTGAGATGTGATACCATGACAATTAAAATGGAGATGTCCAAACAGAGGGAAGGAAACAACGAAGACAAGAACAGAAGTCAATGAAATTGAAAAGAGAACATCAATAAAACTAAAGGTTAATTTTTTTTTGAAACAAGAATTATATTGACAAATCTACAGACAGATTGATTAAGGAAAAAATAAAGATACAATACCAACATCAAAAATGAAAGAGGGAATATCAATACATGCCTTATAGACATTAAAAGGATACTAGTATGGGGAATTCTCTAACAGCCCTATGCCTACAAATTTAACAGTTTAGATGAAATTGTTCCAGTTCCTTGAAAGCCACAAACCACCAAAGCACACCTACAAAAAAATAATCTAATTTTATATTGTTTGAAGAAATTGAAAATGTGATTTAAACTTTCCCCAAAAGGAAAAATCCAAGTACAAGTTTTCACTGGTAAATTCTAAACACCTATTAGAAAGCCTGTTTTTTTTTTTTAAGTGACAATACTTAATGCTGGCAGGAATGGGAAGTAACAGGAACTCTCATTCATTGCTGGTGGTAATGAAAAATGGCCAGATTCTTTCCAAGACAATTTTGTACTATTTTATAAAGTAAAACATACAATAATGAATCAGACATAATATTTCTAATTGTTTACTATAGAAAAATGATAAGTGTGTTTACACAAAAACCTAATTATGAATGTTGGTACAGTTTTATTCATAATAGACAAAAACTGGAAACAATCCAAATGTCCTTCAATGATGAATAAATAAACTTATATATCCATAAATTTGAATATACTTAGTATTGAGGAATGAAGTACTGATACATACAACAACTTGGAAAAATCTGAAAGGTATAAATTCTGAATTAATGTAACCCAATAAGTTACATACTTGGTGATTCAATTTCTGTGACACCTGGAGAAGGCAAAACTGTAGAGAGAGAGATAAGTCAGTGGTTGCCAGGGGTGAGGGTAGGGGTTCGTTTACTTGTGGAAACATGAGAAATTTTTTTAGGTGATAGAACTTTTCTGTGTCCTGAACATAAAGTGATGTTTTCACAAATCTATGCATGGGTTAAAATTAATAGCTTTGTATCCAAAAAGAATTTAATTTACAGTGTTGTTAATATTTTTATGATATAAATTAAAATTATGATAGAAATTTTATGATAGAAATTAAAATGCCAGCAAGTACTATGCAAATAAATTAGTAAATAAATTTCTACATCACTACCATAGTTTAGTCCAGAATGCAAGACTGTTTCAATGTTAGGACATCTCTAAATGTAACCTATTACATTAATAGAAAAAAGTAAAGATGCTTAAAATACATATGATAAAATGCAAAACTCGTTCCTAAATGAAATTCTTAAAAAATAAAATTATTTTTAAAATAATAATACTTTCTTAAAGAGATAAAGAATGTCTGCCTGAAATCTATAGCAAAATTGTTTGAGCATGAGGCATTTTGTTTAAAGTTAGATATAAGACAGTTATGCTCACCATTACCAACATTATTAATGTTGTACTCAAAATTATAACCTGTTAAAGGTTCCACTGGTAGTAGATGCTGAGGAAGGGTGTTTATAGGGGTCCCTTGTAAAGGGAGGAGGTGTGTAGATGTGCAGCTGACAGCCAGACAAAGGTCAGGTCAGCCTGGAGGTAGCTTTGGAGCAAGTAATGCCCAGAGTGCCTCTCATTGGCTGAATTGGGCCTTCGTGCCTCCACTGGTTTGGTTACTCATGACGGACTGCCCAGAAAGAGTTTTTGTCTGTGAGCTGCTTTGCTGGAACCAAGGCTGACCATGGAGAGCTTCCATCTAGAAGCTCTTTGCTGTCTACACTCTGTATTCGGGCAGCTCATCCTTCTCTGAAGGGGGTCTGAATGGTGTGATTAGGATTCTACAGCAGAGGCAGGAGTCACGGAACTTTTTCAGTAAAGAGCCACATAATAAATATTTTAGACATCTCTGACTAAGGGCCAATCTGGAGGATATTATGTAAGGACTTCAATAGCAGGCATTTTGAAATATAAAGACCACTCTTAGCTCATGTGTCATAAAAAATAGGTGGTGGCCACATTGGGACTATGGGTCATAGTTTGCCAAACCCTCTTCTACAATATAACCAGTGCCAAAAGGGAATGAAAACTCACAATCATAAAAATTGAAAAGAAGAGGAAAAGTTATAATTATTTCTCATGATATGATTATCTTTCAGGGAAATCTAGGGAGTAACTATTCAATTATTAGAATTCAAGAATATGGGTAATTATAAAATACCTACAAACTATATAATACCACTAACCTTGAACCTAGATCCATTTCAAGGCAGTGGCTTTCATTTTAAAACACATTTTCTGGAAGGACTTTTAAGTGCAGGTTCCGGAGCTCCCATCTCAAATATTATTTAATCTATATTAAAAATACCCCCACCCCACTTGATACTACATGATTGGTTTTAAGACCATAGTTTAAGAATTTCTGCTTTAGTCTTCATCTTAATCTTTTCTAAATTATGTTTGTTTATCTTTAGGGCATTTAAAATACCTATGAGAATTATATAAAAGATATGGTTGTGTCCTTCCTCCCCAAATCACCTGTGTACCAAGGAGTCACTGTAATGGGAGCTTTAGAGGGTGGGTTTAGCATGGCTTCACTTGATCAGGGGACTTGGGCTAAAATAATGAGCTACATTTTCTTAATTTTGAAAAACAGGAGAAATTCAGAGGGCACTGAAGTGTAAGCATCAAGAACTAGCACACGGTAGAAGGCAGAACTGAAGTGTTTTTGTGGAGACAATTTGGGTCTTCAGCAGACAGATTTCTCTACCTTCTCTCCCCCACTCGCCAACCACCAGGACCACTGGCAACCACAGTGTCTCTGTCCATCTTGCAACTTGCCCCTTTTTCCCAAGTTTCATTATACTTAAGGGCAAATTTAACCTTGGAGCAGAAGGCCCAAGAGAAGAAAGCGACAGATACAACTGGAATGCTTAGTGGGGGCAGAAAGTCAGAGGAAAGTTTTTGAACTTCATTCTAAAAATCATGGTTAATGTTTAAATGATGGGGAGACTGGGGAAAGTAAAATATCAAAAGGAGAGTTTTCATTCACTATAATGTCTTTTTAAATGAGTAAAGGGACATTTGCATGTTTTTATGATTGTTACTTGGATTTCTTTCACATAATCTCTCAGTTGACTGAACACTCCCCTCTGACCTCTCCCTCCTCCTTGGGGACCCACTCAGGTTTAATTGAAGCTTTTGTCTCTATCTCTGCCTTTGACAGCTGGGAGATTAGCAGGGATTGGCTAATTAGTATTTAACTATTCGCCAATGTTGCAGTGGATTTGTCGATCAGAATCTAGTTTTAAATGGATTCAAAGTTTTCCAAATCTTGAAAAGAGATGCTGCGTCAGAACTGATTCTATGTCTTGAAAGAATTAAAGCAAGAATCATATCTCCCCTTTATGATCTTTTCAGTCACATTCCCTAACAAAACTGTATTTTGATTTGGAAATATGCCACAGTCCTCTCTAGATGCCGCAGTTTCAGAATGATAGTAAGGAATTGAAGGGTTTCCATGGAGACCTGAGATCTTATAGGTCTCCATGGCAGTAAACCTCTAGTGACGGGTGCCCATATGCCTTCCAGGTGGCTGAGGAGACACAAGACTAGATAAGCCTCATTATGTGATATTTAGCCCCTGAAGTCTAATAAAGGGTACCATTCATCTTGATTGCCCACTTTTATTCATTCAGACTGTCAGTCATTCAATATATATTTCCTTTCTTGTCTCAGATAGTGAAATAGTGCTGAGAATACAGAGACAGGAAAATTTGGCTCCTAAAGAAACTGGCATTTTAGCAGGAAGACAGGGATGTAAGTAATTACTGTGCTGTACGAGACACCATGTCTTAGTGAGGGACAGCGTGGAGCGACAGGAGACAGACGGAGACCTATGTCATGAGCCAGTTGTTCGGAAAAGACTCCAGAGGAGGAAGTACTTTAACTGGGTCTTTAAGGATGGAGTTTCCCAGAAGAAAAGTTGGAGCAGAGTTCAAGGCAGTGGGAACAGTGCTTTCAAAGGAATAAAACAAAACATAAGGCTTGAGAGACAGGCAATAGTTAGATTATGGGTATTTTTATATGCCATGTTAAGGAATTTTGATTTTAGTCTATCAGAGCAAAATGCTTTGAAGTCAAAACATGCCACTTAACTAGCTATGTGCGCTTAAGTTAATCAGATAAGCCTTCTGAAATCTAGAGTCTTCATCGAAGTAGGGGCAAATGTCCAAATGCCAAATGTCCACATCTAGGGGGTGCTTGCTATTGCATGTTACATTAGGTCAAACAATTAGATATTTCCATCTCTCTCGCATGAGTCCAGAGGCAGCATTGCATAATTGTATGGCAACCCCGCAACGCTCAGGGACCAGGTCCCACAATCCTACAAGATAGAATCTGTCTTGAGGATCTCCTTGTGTCCCAGGTGGGGTCAGCTCCACTCATGTTCTCAACATCATGAAGCAGGCAGAGCAGCAGGGAAAACCTCACAGCTGGATCAGTGTTAAGCTCTAAGCAGCTTCTGAGAAGCCTCACCAATGCTTCTGTTTCCATCACACTGTCTTTCACAAGGCGCACCTTGCCTCAGGAAGGCTGGAATAGGGAGCCTTTTAGGAAGATGCTGCCCCATATCAAATAAAAAAAAAGGTTTTACTCTTAATTTTTTTTTTAAACATTTATTTATTTATACAAGCACTGGGTACAGTCAGAAGCGCGGGAGGGTGAGAGAATTCATCAGAGCCAGAGCAGGGAGCAGAGCAGGCAGAAGGACCGAAGTACACTGCTGAGGGGAGCACCGGGCTGCAGGAGAGGTCTGCACGCCATGCGGGACCCTCCTCTGGTGGCCGGGGAGCAGCCAGTGATCGAACCCAGCACTGTAGCTGTAGAGGCTGCGGGCAGCTTCGCAACCCAGCACTCAACCGCTGCGCCACCAGGGAGGCCCTACTCTTAAAATTTTTAAAGTACAGGAGAATAGACATTGGGTGGCCACTAACCATCACTATATATTATTCAATTAATATTGATTTTATTCCATCTTTGTCAAGACAGCACAGTTTAAAAGGAAAAAGTGAGTTTGAAATCCAGCACACTTGGTTCACACTTGGTTCACACTTGGTTCTGCACTCACCCACTGTGGAAACTTGGGCAAGCACTTCTAACTCTCTGGGCTTCAGGTTTATCACCTCTAAAATAAAGGCATAATGCTGACCCCCAAAGTTATAGAATACCCAACCCATAGAAGGTAATCAGGAGTTTCTCTGTATTCTTCCCTTCAAACCTGAAAGGAAGATTGTGCATCAGACTTGTCAGCCAGCTATGTATTTGGCAAAGATATACCAGAGTCAGGCTCTTAGGAGTAAGCCAAAAACAAAATCAAATGGAGAGTCTGGGTTTAGCATCTGGTGAGGGGAGGCAGAGGGGCAGTCAAGGTGAAAGTCAAATGAATGCAAACTCGAGAACTAAGAACACAGCAACAGTGCCTGGGAGACAGAATTGAGAGCCACTGGAGAAGCAGGATGTGATGTTCCACAGGATGAGGCAGCTCTAATTTTTATATAGTAAGACAGCACTATTCAGTAATAAATTAAAGACTGGGCCCAGTTTGAAATTATATTAAATATAATTCACAGGTGCATTCTGTGTTCAACATAAGCTCGCTGCGAGAGCCTAAACACAAAAGCATCAAATATTGGTATCTAGGGCCTCATGACCTTAAAGAAATTTTTGAACAATAGAGGAAACAAGGAATTTACTTCACAAACACCTTATTTCATGGTATTTGGTTGCAAGGAAGAGAAACCCACAAAAAGTAAATCAAATAAAAGAGATGTTTTAGCAAGGATGCTCCTGGCAATTTCTGAACTATCCGAGATCAGAATGGACTTGTATGATCTCTTTGGGAAGCCATGAAGCCTGGACCTTGTCCTTGTCAGCTATGGAGGAGGTTGCTGCCTTGTCTCTCATTCCTGCTTCTCTCCCTCTCTCCTCCCTCACCCCTTTCATTTCCTGCTTCTCTGGGCACATTGCCTTTATTTCTGCTTACTCATAACTTGTGAGCTCTTCCTTAACTTTTATGCTAAACAGCATTTTGCTATCATGGTGATAACTCAGGCTTGACTCCACAGTCTTTTCAGTTCAGTTGTCCACATTGTACAGCTACAATTTGGGCCTCAGTTAAATTTTAGAGGGTAAAAAGATCTGAGCTCAAACTAGATTGTTTCCCTGAGTCAGATGCCCACTCAGGGGTCAAATAACTCTGTGGACAGCCAAACCTTCTCCTGTTCTCCCAAATTCATGATATGTGTAAACAAGAGCCAACTGAAGACTTAAAGTTAGAGCTGCATAGCTAAGATGAGCTACCTGCCACCTCACCCTCCCAGGACTATTACCACCAACAACCAAAATGATGATGTGAAGAAAACAGAAGCACCATATTTAGTTTCCAGGAAGGCTGCTTAGAACTTAACATTGATCTAGCTGTGAGCTGCTCCTTTTTGCTTTTTTTCTTTTGCTAACCACTACTGTGCCCCCACCAGGACCAGTGCCAGCATTACCACTGCTACTGCTATCACCCCAGGACATCCTCCAACACTACAACCACTCATACCACAATCACCACCATAACCACTGCTACCATCATCAATACCTCCATGCTCATGATTGCCATTATCACCATCCCCACCATCTCCCTCACCACCATCACCATCACTACTGTCACTATGACTACCACCACTACTACTCCTTCCCTCATTAAAACCCTCTGCATCTTCAGGGCTATCATCACCCAATCACTACCATCATCCCCATTACACCATCCCCAGATCCTTCCATAATTACTATCACCAATATCTCCATTACCATCATTATTGCTGCCACTAACACCACCTCCATTATTACCACCATTAACAGGTCCATTTTTTCAATCCCTCCCTCACCACAATTATCACTGTTGCTACCACCACCACCTTCATTATTATCATCATCACTATTACCACCTCCACTAGTCACTATTTTTGCCACTACTACCATCTGCACCACCACCATCACCACCACTGTGTTCACCATCATCACTACCACTGCCTATAAAAGCCTAGGCTGGGAAACAAGGGCTCCATTTTAGGTAACCTACTCTGAACAGAGAGAAGAGGTAGAAGTGGAACAGATGCTTATCAATTTTCCAACTTCACTGGTGCCAATAAGTCTCCTTAGTAATCCAGCCCTGAAAACGTATAGTCAGTCATCTTGTCTTCCATATTCAATTAGTCACTAAATACTATACATTATTATTTCTAATTTGTCCATATCTCTTCCTACTTTTTATTCCTGCAGCTATCATCCCTCATTTCACAAATGGATGATTATGGCTGTTCCTTAACTGGCCTTCTGCCTCCAGACAATCTCCCTTCAAAGTATGTATCATGTCTTGCCAAATGAATCTTTCTATAATATTGATTTCATCACTTTCTACTCTGCATAAAATAGCCAATTTTTTCCATCTAGAACTAAAAGCTCTAGATCCAAATTACTTTTCCAGTCTAATTTCCTGTGACTCTCTCCTTGAAACTCAGATCCTGCTGACATAATCATTATTCTTCCAACCTAACATAGTGATACTCATCTCTAGACTACCATTCAAGTGTCTGTCTCATATAGTCCTCCATTTCTATACAAATTCTAGTTATTCTTCAAAAATTCTATACAAGTTCTAGTTCTTCTAATTATGAGGTTTAAATCAAACATCCCCCACGGAATTTTTGGTATTACTCTTAAGTACATTAAGGGATTCAGATTCAAATGAAGACTAAATCCCCGTGCTAGACCCTCTATCTCCTGAGCCTTCAGAAAGAGAATGGTGAGGCAATAAAAGAGATAAATCTCTGAAAGCAAGTGAATAGGAGGATATTCATCAACAAACAAGAGCTTTTTTTAAAATTACTTATTTTGGGCCTCCCTGGTGGTGCAGGGGGTTAAGTACCGCACTATGAAGCAATCCACAGTCCTGACTCGCCCGCTGCTCCCCTCAGCAGTGTAGTTCAGTCAATCTGCTTGTTCTGTTCCCTACTCTGTCTCTGGTGAATCCTCTCACCCCCTCACCTCTGGCCTGTACCCCAGCTCTTTTATGCATAAATAAATAAATCTTTAAAAAAATAAAATAAAATTACTTATTTTATTGAAGTACCATTGGTTTACATCCTTGTCAGTGATTTGGAAGTATAGGATTTCTCCCCTCAGGTTTAGGCTCTGTAGTGCACCCACCACTGTAGCACCCACAATCCTCCACCATATTCCTTTGTGCTAACAAACAAGAGATTTAACAATTTTGTTGGAAGATGAAAAGCAAATGCAGCAGCAGGAATGACTTGAAGCAGAGCAGGAAAACAGAAGCCTTATGGCAGCTGCAGGCATCTAAAAGCACCCAACCAAAGAACCTCTGGGCTCAGAATAAACACCTATGAAAGTGGAAATAAGAAGCAGGCTGTAAACCAGAGGATGAGTGAAAGGACTATCAACAAAATAGTAAATACCTCCATTCAGACACAAAGCTCAGGCAGGCAGACATGTAAGCCCAGCCAAAATACAAAGGCAGTTTAAAAAAAAAAACAAAAAATAAAAAGTGTTAACAATATACCTGAAGTGAACAAAGGCAATTACTAAAGGTGTTAGTGCTGGAAAGCAAAGTGTTCTTCATTTTGACATAATTGTTAGCTATCTTAAATATCACCACTCAGAAGTATCCAAATGTACGGGAAAAAAATAGCAGTTCAGAGAGAAAGAGCTCAGTGATTTTTTTTTTTTTTTAGAAAAATCTTATCAGTAGGCTCAGCAAGATTTGAGGAGTTATTTAATCACAAATTAATAATAGGAAATGATGGAAGGAATGATCAAGGTACAGGAAATTTGTTCTGGGGATTAAAATGTGATGTCTGAAATAAAAATACAATAGAAAAGCTAGAGGGAAATTTTAGAAAACCTCTTAGAGCACAAAAGTAAAAAGGCAAAGGGATGAAAAAATACAAGCAATAAGGGTAAGAGAGCATCAAACCAGGAGATCTAACATTTAACTACTAGAAATATAAAATTAAAGACAAGTAAATGTAGAAATCATTATCAAAGAAATAACCAAAGAAGTTTTTCAGAATTAAAAAGAAAAGTGAACTACAAATTGAAAAGGTCACACCTAGACATAACATGGGGATAGTAATTATTCATTAAATTTTTATTTTTAAAACATATGACTAAATATATGAGCAATTAATGAATATATAAAAAATAAATGAATAGGGCATTCATTCATTTACTTACAAAGTCTGATAGAAATATGTTACTTTTGGTCCTCCCTGGTGGTGCAGGGGTTAAGATGCAACCTATGAAGCTATCTGCAGCCACTGCAGCACGAGTTTGATCCCCAGTCAGGGAGCTACCCACGTGGCACAGCAGACTTCTCTTGACTCGCCTGCTGCTCCCTTCAGAGTGTATTTCAGTCAGTCTGCCTGTACTGTTCCCCACTCTGTCTCTGGTGAATCTTCTCACCCCCACACCTCTGACCTGTACCCAAGTTCCTGCATACATAAATAAATATTTTAAAAGTTACTTTTGAAAATACAGATATATGTAATACATACAATCCTTACTGTTTAGAGCCATAAATATCTTTAAGAAAAAATATAAATATATGCATAATACATGCCTTTAATAAAATTAAAAACAAAGTTGATGGGAAAAGAAATGCAGGTTTAAAATGACATAATACAAATAAAAAATACCCATAAATTATGACTACAAGTAACTCTATATTGTTTTGTTATCTATTAAAAGTGAACTAAATCTTACAACTTTGTTCTTCAAGATTGTTTTGGATATCTATAGATCTTCATATCCCTTTATAAATTTTGGCTTTTCAATTTCCACAAAGAAAAAAAACCTGCTAGGATTTTGCCTGAATATACAGGAAACTTGGCTGGGAAAAGAACTCACATCTTATAAACCTAAATAATATTTATGTTTTCAATCCATGAACACAGTACAATTCCATTTATTTAAGTCTTCTCTAATTTACTTTTATGATCTTTTATTGTTTTCTGCCATATAGCACCAATCATCTTATATACCTAAATACCTAGATATAACTCTAGGTATACATTCTATTTTATTGTAAATGATTTTAAAATTTCATTTTCTAACAATCTGACATTATGTACCCAATCAACTTACTAAACTTTTTGATTAATCCAAACCTGTAGATTTTTTTTATTTTCTATATACAGTCTGCTAATAATGGTTGTTTTAAAGCATTTCTTTTTTGTTTTGTTTTGCTTATTACAAACAACTAAAATCCATAGAACCATGTTACAAAGAGATAAGAATAGTATTTTTGCCTCTTTTCTAATTTCAGGGGGAAAAAAATTCCAACATTTTACCTCTTGGTGTGGTTTTTGCTACAATTTTTTGTAGAAACCATTTATCAGATTAGGGAAGTTTTCTTCTACTTTTAAGTTCCAGAAAGATATTACATGTATGTGCTTTGTTTTTGTCATTCATCATGAAAGGGTAACAAGCTTATAAAAAGCTTTATTTTTCTGTACTTGTTGAAAAAGTCATATTACAACAAATCCAATTTGGTTGATATATATTTTTATTTATCACTGCATTCAATTTATTAATATTTAGCTTTCTAGTTCTATTTTTTTGCATCTATTTTCAAGGGAGATTGACCTATAATTTCCCTTTTTTATACTGTTTTTGTACAATCTTGGTATTGTGGTAATGCTTACCTCATAAAATAACTTGGATTGGATATGTTCCCTCTTTTTCTCTTCCCTGGAAATGTTTGAATTGATTGCTCTTTCTTAAATGTGTGGTAGAATTTAAGTTTTATTTGTGGAATATTCTAAACGATGAATTCAATTGCTCTATAGTTATGGGATAACTCAACTGTGCTTTCAGTTACTTTCAAAATTCTTAATCTTAACTTCCTTCAACATATTAGCTTAGTTATCTTACATACAAAGTCGATAACTGATAATTCTTTTACTAGGATAACCTGTGTATTTGTTTTTATTATTCATCCTCTTAGTTTTCATTTGCAATGGTTAGATGTGTCCATTTGTTTCTTTCTATATGCTCTACATAGTTTTTGAAAATCTGTAGAGACCATTTAAAGTCTACAACAGGGCCTCCATAGTGCCTTAGGGTATAAGTCTCACTGCTGTCATTCAATCACCTCTGCAGCCTGAATTTGATCCCCCACCAGGGAGCTAACCCACATATGGCACAGCGGACCTCTCCTGCTCGTCTGCTTCTCTCCTTAGCAGTCTATTTCAGTAGGTCTGCCTGTTCTGCTCCCTACTCTGTCTCTGGTGAATCCTCTGTCCCTACACCTCTGGCCTATACTCCAGTTCTTCTGTGCATAAATACACAGTTCTTAAAAAAAAAAAAAAAAAAAAAAAAAAAAGGTCTATAATAGTACTATCTTCCTCTAGGAAAGAGTTTCTGTTTGCTTCTGATACACAGCTCTGCTAGGGAAATTTCTGAAACTTGAATTAATCAGGTATTGAGGTTATTGGAACCTGGGCTTCAGTGGGCTGTCTGCCTGCCTTGTTCCATTGTGTCTAAATGGAGCAAAGCCTTAAAGGTGTGTCCTAAACTCCAATTTTGTCACTATAGCTCCATGCCTCAGTCAATGTTCGACTAAACTCAAAAGTCCATAGCTACCTCTTTTGAATCTGCAAAATATTTGTAAGAACTGACTCTAATTGCCAGGTTAACTTTCAGTTTCCTTCTTTAAGCATCTAACTTTGTAATTCTTCATTGAAATCATCAAACCCCTTTTATTTCTTGCCCAGTTTTTCCTGTTGTTCCCAGGGAGAGGTTTGTTCTAAATTTAGATTGCTATTGTTGCAAGAGGGACATTTCCATATTTGCCAATATTTTAACTCTACATTTGTTTTAATTCCAATTCAAATCAACAACAAACAAAATAAGGAATGGAGTTACAGGATCAGAATCCCTGTGAACAAAGGCCTAGAAATCTGCCTTTTTAAAACAAATATCTTAAGTGATCTTTGTATATAATAAAATTTAAGACACACTATCTTAAACCAGCACTGTCCACCGACAGCTAAACAGTTTGTTTATCAGGTAAAAGAGCTGGGAGTAAAGTTCCAAAATCAGCCTCCATCACAAGAGACAGCTTAGTTTGGGGATGATAATAAAGGGCCTGAACTTTCAGGAAAATTGAGGATTCATGTAAGGGTGAGGGAGTTAGTGTTTCTTCTAAGGGTGAGGGAATCGGTGTCTAGCAGGTGGGGGGATGTGGGTGCAGAGCAGAGGAAAATGCTTCGTTTCTGTACACATGCCCCAAAAGATACAAATGGAAGCAGGTCTGTCTTTAGTGAAGGTGCCAGGTATCAGAGTACTGCCTAGAAGAGGTAGGGATGCTCAAGACACGGGATCTGGTCTGGTGGTACCCACCAACTCCATTCTTTAGGCCTTGATTAGAAAAGGAAATGAAGAAGAGACCAAACTATATTCTTACACACAACACTATCCCTCATCCAAAGTCTTTAATTTTTCCTTTGATTTTATAGAAAAGCAGTTATAGGGATAAGTTCAGATTGAGGAAGAAAAAGAGGTGACACCAAAGGTCCCTTAGAAGTGGAAGGCAGGAGAGAGGCTCTTCAAGTTCTTCAAATGGCAAGCAAGCATATGTCCTTGATTTTTCACAAGTAATTCTTAATATTCCCTCCAGTGGTTTTGATGTGGAATATGGAACTAATGGGAAAGTTCCCTCCCCTTCACAGAGCTTTGCTATTGGAAAGAAGGGCCATGAAAGAGAGATGATAGGATCTGAGTTTGAGAGGGAAGAGTGGTGAAGTAAAGGAGGCTGGGAGCTTGGGAAGACATCGCAGTGTGCAGTGAGCAAGCCACGACTTCTACTTCTTGCATTTGGATTGGTACAGTAAAGCAAGCAGAGACTTCAAGTATTTTAAGTGAGAAATTTGCATATACAGTGATAATAAATAAACAAGCTAAAGCTTTCTAGAGACTGATTTCAAAACCCCATCATAAAGCAGTTTCCCTTATCCCCTGCAGCCTGCTCTTCCCATGCCCAAGAGCTGGACTACAAGACTTCAATGCCACGTCTAAAGGAGTATCTAGCCCCAGTCTTAGAGGAGGTTAAATCTCTCCCAGTCCTTGGAATGTAATTACCATTAAGATTGAAAAACGAGGGCGATGAACAGTAGTGGCAGGTTTTTTCAAGTCTGTGTAAACACTGGCTGCAGAGAGATGGCTGGAACATTGGAATCAAAGCATCCTTGTCACATCAGTGCTTTAAATCTCTAAGCAACTCCTTGAAGATCATCTGGACTCTGTGAACACAGCAGCTGATAAAAGGCCCCTCTAAGCTCACTTATCTGTTCCCATAAGCACAGACTGCCCCAAAGTGGCATCCTGGAGAACCCAGCCACCCAGCAGTACTTGGGTAGTGCCTCTGAGCCACAAGCCGGGGGGGGGCAGAATTCTGGAGTGGTTCCTGCAGGTATGCTGGGCTCAGGAAGGACTGTCTCTGTTCTCTCAGGGTAAAACATTTGCTTCCTTTAGTCCCCTCTTGGAACACATTTGTTACTGTTGGTCAGATGAACTCCCAGGGCTGGCAACAAGAAGCAAGAGGGCTGCATGCCATGTGTGGAGAGTTACTACATTACTACAGTAATCAATTGTGTCCCCTCTTGAGGTTAATTTGAACATTATGAAAGATGATGGATGTTAAGAACTTAGACAGGTATCCTACACATAGTATTTGCCTAATATATACTAGCTGTTATTCAAACATTATTTTATCTCAGGAGGTGATGTTTAAGAGATGTAAAGAAAGATGCCCCCAGTCATACAGATAATACATATAGGGACCAGAGCAAGTCCCACTGATTCCAATTAACCACCATACTATAACCATTAACCACCATACTGTAAACATTACCAGAACGACATTACCTTTCCAAAGGCCAAGCCAACCTCCTCAGTAATTGAGTCATATTCATGATATGACTCTGACAGCTCTACAGAATATCACAATATATAAATATTAGAGTCATTTCAGTCTGCTACTCAAGTATTGTATTTTTGTTAGTATTTTAGCTTGCCAGGAGGGTCATTCCAACGGTGTCCTTGATTCCTTCCATAATGGGACTCTGATATATATTTAAGAATCAAAAAATCCCATTCTGTAAAACATAAAATGCCTTGTCCCCTTCCTATAAATGATTCATCACAAGTATTATTATCCCAACAAGCTTGTGATCAATAGGAACAACTTCATTTGTGTGTAAATGACCCCCGTTTTCTCGGGCCAGTGCTTTCTCTCCTATACCTGCAAGGACTAAAAGAGATTAAGTGGGTTTCCTCAATACATCCCATGAAATATTGATTAAAGGTCTAGTTGAAATAAGTATATTAATGTAGACTTCAAGCACTCAAGTGCGTAAGAACACCCCAGGGGGAAATGTTCCTACAGAGCTAGTGAGACAAAATTGGATACTTTGGAAATGGTGAGAATGTTCCTGGGCACACAGATCCTTTTTGCAATGTCACACAGCAAAATAGGACTTTTATCAAATGACCCCAGTGATAAAAGCCTGTTTCTTGGAGGGAGGGCTAAGGTGGGAGAGAGGAGGGGATCTTAAAAATGAAAAAAACAGGAGTCAAGCAAGGGTATTCATGTTATCTCTCACTAAACTCATTTCAAACATGAAACTTACCCCCTCTTTGTAAATTTACGGTCCTTCCCATTCCCACCCAATGTGAGTAGAAATAAGCCACAGTTTTCTGATGGAAAATAATAAAATGAAAAAAGATTCTCCCCAGTCCTGGAGGAACTGAAATACTTGCAATTCACTGTCTATGTTTATTTTCTTTGAGGAAAATCATCTTAGCTTTCTCTTGGTGATTTTGAAGGTAGATTTGTCTGTTTTTTAAGAATGCAGAAGTCATCCACATTTCTTTTACTCAGAAATTACAGGGGATGTAGGAGCTGAAAGAGATCTTATAGAACTTATAGAAGTTTCCATATGAGAAAATATAAGTATTTATAGGTAAAAAGATTTGTCCAGGAACTCATGCCAGGGGAGTAGCAAAACTCCATGCAGATCTAGGATTCTTGAACATCTACCATTTGCCCTCAACGAAGGATAATATTATCCTCCTAGGGACAGTGCCACTAGGGAGAATCTGGAGTGTGTAGGGGCCTACATGATCCTAATACAGTGACTGGGAATGCTCCTGTCGTATGAACTAGGCATCCTAACTGTTCCACATTGTTCAGGGTGCTCTTCCCAAAGATGCCAATGGGGTTCCCATGGAAAAACATTGCCATCACTAACCCTCCCTTCACCACACCAGGCTGGTTTCTTGTGGTCATTTTCCCTGGGGACATCCATGAGCACTAGAGTTACCAATATCTTTATGATCCTGATGCTTCTCTGCAATGCTTGCCTAAATCTGTCAAGGGTCAATTCCTCTTTTCTTTCTGTTCCCTACCAAAGAATGAATTCCCTTTCTCTGAGTGCCAAGAGGAGTAACTTCAAAATAGATCCCAAGGTTCAAACAGCCTCATATCCATACCATGAGGAAAGCCTTGCAATATCTCCAAACTTTGTGAACATATGTTAGTTTCAGTCCCACCTCTTGTGTATTGCTTTAGGACATATAAGGACATTCCAGATATAATTTTTGCTTCGACTGTGAAGATGTGACATCAGCATATATTATACTAGAACCGAGTCCTCAACATCAACTTGCCTCTTGTTAACTTAAAACTCAGAATGAGTCATTTTATGTATTCCAGACCCAGAGGACATTCCCAATGATCACCACGACTCCCTTTAGTTGGAAAGAGCTATCTGTGGCCATTTGGTTCCTATAGTCTTTCCCCCTTTGCCAAGCAGTGTCTTCATCTAGGCAGAGTCCTTTCATGTTCAAAGCAATGTCAGTCTATAATTGGAGAGCTTTCAGTGTCACCATAAATGATATCATCTTACTTTAAAATAACCTACATCTGGGGCCTCCCTGGTGGCACAAGGGGTTAAGACACAACCTATGAAGCTATCCGCAGCCACTGCAGCATGAGTTTGATCCCTGGCCAGGGAGCTACCCGCATGGCACAGCACACCTCTCCTGACTAGCCCGCTGCTCCCCTCAGCAGTGTATTTCAGCTGATCTGCCTGTTCTGTTCCCCCTCTCCCCTAAACCTCTGCCAGTTCTTATATGCATAAATAAACAAATCTTTTTAAAAAAATAAAATAAAATAACCTACATCTTAAAAGACACTTAGTTCCTACCTGGCAAGAAGGACTAAGCCCCAGGGACTAAGCAAGGTCGGCTGCAACCTGAACATCATGGAGAGGGTTACAATCTAACAGATACAAACAACACAGCTGCCATATTGAGTAATTATCAGCCCCCAACTTCTCCCTGGACTAAACACACCAAGAACTACTAGAGAGAATTTAATGAAAAATAAGGATTTACATTACAAAGTAGGGACAAAAAGAATGTGTAGCTTTAAACTTGAAGTTATAAATAACAAGTAAGGATGTCTTACCTCCTGATAGCTATAACTACCCCCCCAAAGCTTGTAAATAAGTGAGAGAATATTTGTTCTCATATAACTGAGTTTTTCCCAACTCTTCCACACTCAACTGTGTTTGAATAAAATAACTGCGCTGCAGATTATTTATTCAATTTGCATTTGCCCATTATTTAACAGGATGATGTTTACTGCTAGATGCTGGGATTGCCAGGAAGGCAGGCTTATATGCGGTGCTCAGGCACCACTTGCAAGAGGCAAATTAAGGGCCTCCCTGTTGGCTCAAGCGGTTGAGTGCAGTGCTGTGAATCTGTCCGCAGCCTCTGCAGCGCTGTTCGATCGCGGCCAACTGGGGAGGGTCCCACATGGCACGGCAGACCTCTCCTGTCTTGCCAGACCTCTCCTGTCTCGCCCACTGCTCCCCTCAGCAGTGTATTTCGTCAGTCTGCCTGTTCTGCTCCCCGCTCTGTCTCTGGTGAATCCTCTCACCCTCCCGCGCATCTGGCCTGTACCCCAGCTCTTGTATAAATTAAAAAAAATAAATCTTTAAAAAAAAAAAAAGAGGCAAATTAACAGGAACAATTGGAAATGCATAGTATAATTAAGGCAATACAGGGAACTATATCAGCCCCTAAGAATTAATAAAAAGAAGCACTGAATCAAGTCATCAGATTTTTCAAACTGGAATGGGGGACAGGAAATGTTTTCATCCTTCAGCAGGACACTCTCCTTGCATAAAGAAGAAAAGTAGAGGGCCTCCCCTGGTGGTGCAACGGTTGAGCGCTGGGCTGTCAGGCTGCCCGCAGCCTCTGCAGCGCTGGTTCGTTCCCCTGCTGCAAGCGAGGGTCCCACAAAAAAAAAAAAAAAAAAAAAAAAAAAGAAGAAGAAAAGTAGAGAGACTCCTCTCCTGTTTCACAGCCCCTATTCCACACAGATTGAGACTCTGCACATGGCCACTTGGCTCTCTGTTACAGGGGACCACAGAAGGAACAAAACACCCCTCGGGGCATTGTGGATATCAGGGTGATCTGGCCCTGGCATTTGCTGTGGATAAGGGGCCAGGGTGATGGATCCAACTCCTTGGCTTTTGCCTCCCACTTTCTGTGCTCTCTCGCTCTGTCAGAAAATATGGTTCTCAGAAGCAAAAGGAATGCTTTGCAGTACCTACCTGTTTTATGACTTATTTGGGATCCATCCAGAGACAGAGGAGGGACTTTCCTAGCCAGTAACTACAAATAAGTCTTCCTGTTTACAACCCCAAAAGCAAGTTAATAATTTTGTAATATATCTAATTTCAGTCAGCTGAAAGTACTTCAGCGATTGTATTCAGTTGAAATTCTGAAATCAATCCAAACATGACACTATTTCATGACCAAGTTACCTTTTCCTAAGAATGTAATGGTAATTTTACTGAATTAAAATAGTTTACTAAATAATTCAAAAGTTAAAATACCATATGACTAACCGCAAAAAAGCAGAAAAATATTTTGTTAAAAGTTAATAGCCCTTCCTGTTAAAAACTCTAGGAACTACAAGTTAAAAGGCATTTCCTTAATAATAAAGGACAGCTTTCTCAAATCAATACCAACATCAAATTAATGTTAAGACTGTGTTTATGTTAAAAGCCAGGGATTTCCCACTACCACCACTGATCACCACTATTACTCAAAATTTTCCATTGACTTTGTTGCTAAAGAAATAGGACAAGAAATAGAACTAGGTTTAGGTATTAGATATGAAGAGAAAACTATCAAGCAGGAGAAGATACATCCATTTAATGCCATTCCTTTCCATTTGCCCCTGGTGTTAGATCTATTTCTCTGAGTCAGTTTGTGTTATGTCTAACCCAAGTCTCTGAAGATTTGTATTGGGATTGTTTTTAAATAAAATTTTATGGAATTACAGCTCTATATAAATTTTGGGGGATCATCTTCAGCTCTATGCCTGTGTAACCCTAGTCCTCTCAACATCAAAGTTCCAGTGCCATCCCCACCACTAGGTACACACCCTCTGCCTTCCCTCACACCCTCCTTCTCTCCCGCTGGGATTCGACTTGGGATTTTTTTCCCCCAAACACTAAGTATTGAATGGGAAAAGAGAGAGAAGTCATTTGGGCCTCAGGTATTCAAAGTGCTTCTTTGGAACGCAAGTATTAATAATATATTGGGAAAACAGTTTTGTAGTTAAAAAAGCTGGGTGAATTTTATATAAAACAGGACTTTTTTTTTCCTGAAAGACATTTCAGAACCTAGTTTACAGCTCTGTGTCATGAACATCCAACAGGGAGCACGGTGCACACTGTCCCTATCTGTATATGACCACAGAAATGCTCTTTTCCCTTTTTCTCTGAAGTATCTCAAGGGGTTAGTGTGCCATAAAATATTTTGAGGAAGACTCTTCTATAAGCCTGATCCAAATCAACATGTGAATGTGTATCTGTAACCCTATCTAGCTGTAGGTTTCTACATAACTTAACCTTAACCTCTCATTTCCCAGGTGAGAATGCTGAGGCCCAGAGAGAGGAAGTGACCCGCTAGAGGCCTTTCAAAGCCATTCAGTAGCCAAGCAAGGCCAAAGAGCCATTTCCCCCTCTCAGTTCACGTTCACTGGTGCCTGGGAGGCACCAGTACAGCTTTCTCTAGTCTCAGTTGCCCAGTAGGGTGAGGTGCCGGTTTGCCGGAACAGCCGGAACAGCCGGAACAAAACACCACAGACTGTTGCTTAAACGACAGAGATTTATTTTCTCACAGTTCTGGAGGCTACAAGTCCAGGACCGAGGTGTCAGCATGTTTGGTTTCTCCTGAGGCCTCTCTCCTCAGCTCGCAGATGGCAGCCTTCTCCCTGTGTCCTCCCATGGTCTTTGTTCTGCTCATGCCCATCTCCTTTCCTGAGATGGACACCAGTCATATTGGATTAGGGACCATCCATATGACTTTTATTTTTTTTAACCTTACTTACCTTTTCAAAGACCTGTTTCCAAATGTAGCCACATCTGATGCACTGGGAGTTCACATCTGACTCTTGGACACAACTCCTCCCATAGCAGTTCCATTTCCTCAGTATCTGCAGTGCCCTCTGCCTTTCTCAGTCACAGAGTACATCTCGCTGGATATATACAAATACATATCTTTCTCCCCACTAATCTATGAAAATTTGGTAATAGAAACTATGTTTTTATTATTTTTTTAAGTTTTTTTATTAATTTTTTTACATCATTATTCATTTTTAAACAATATTTGCTTCCTCCCACCCCCTCAGGTATAGTCCCCATAGAGTTAGAAATTATGTTTTTATTGCTATCAAATAGTACAGCTCCTAGAATGCTCCAGATGTTCAATGAGTGTCTGTGGCATCATGAACTGCGAAGTCAGGGGAGCTTAACCTGTACTCCACCACTTCCAGCAGGGCCATCCCTGAGACAAACAGGATAATAAGCACCTTGTAAGGTTTTGGTGAGAATTCAATAAAAGATATCCCTGGCAACATGCCTAGCACAAAAGGAGGTCTATAAGTGCTAATTAAATCTAAGGTTGTATCTGGTTCCCAGATATCTATAAAAAACTAATTAATAAATAGTGATTGCAAAGGCTTTGTAATTCAAATGCTTTACAAAAACAAAAACAAAGAGGCATGCTGATTCAAACCACATGGATACATAAAGGATTTGCTATCAACGACAATATCTGTAAATTTTGTCTCACAAGTTTAGGTCAATTTCAAATCTAGGTAAATAAAAGTCATTTAGCTAAGGACCCTTTTTTACTCCTGGCATGTCATGGAAGACACGATGTGACACCTTCTTGGGCAAAATAATGAACAAAACAATGCCCTCTAGAGGGATGGAATGTTGCGCTTTCGTGGGATATCCCAGGTCTAGATGCCGCAGTTGTCAAAGAATTTTTTAAAACATTTATGTTATTCAAGGAAAACATTTTGTTCTCGTTAGTCAGAGACTTTTTTTTTTTTAAAGATTTATTTATTTATTTATACAAGCACTGTGTATAGTCAGAAGCACGGGAGGGTGAGAGAATTCACCAGAGCCAGAGCAGGGAACAGAACAGGCAAAAGGACCGAGGTACACTGCTGAGGGGAGCAGCGGGCGGCAGGAGAGGTCTGCGCGCCATGTGGGACCCTTGCCCCGGCAGCAGGGGATCTAACCGGCGATCAAACCGACGCTGCAGAGGCTGTGGGCAGCTTCTTAAGCCAGCGCTCAACCACTGCACCACCAGGGAGGCCCTAAACAGAGACATTTTTACAGTCAAGACAAATCAAGCTCAGGCCATAAGAAAAATCTCTGGAGGCACAGAAATCTACTTGCCCTATATATATATGTCATCTGTTGCTCTAACAAGGACCCTACTTGTGCTGCTCAGAACCCGCACTGTGAGGAGAGAGCTCCCATCTGGCCCCAACTGCTCCCCTTTTGGTCTATCCCCAAGTCACACTTCCAATGACTAAGTACAGTGGGGGTACTAATAGGGCTTTCTCTTGTGATACGCAGTCTCCCTTCACAATGACTTGGAGCCAGGACGCCCCATCTGACTGATCACACTTAGCTATCACTGCACTCTGAGCCTCTCCCTGCTCATCCTTCCTCCCCTCTCTCTGCCTCAGAGGTCAGCCTGCATCCCCCTCTTCTTTATCCTTCAACAGCATTTCACCCAGTAAATCCCTCTACATCTAATTCCATCTTTGCAGCTACTTCTCAGAGGACTGGAATGAACACTCCTGCAGCCCCCAAGGTTTAATTGCTTAAAACAAGGAGCATTTCTTTTGACATAAGTCCACAGATTGACTGGGCAGTACTTCTGGCCTGAATTCAGCCAGGTAGATCCCAGCTGGGTTTACTAGATTACCCTAGAAGCCCAGTGAATGAATGTCTGTGGTGTACCTTCAGTGGTGGGTCATCTGGGTATGGAATGCTCTACGATGATCTCAGCTGGGCTGCTTCAATCTTCCATATATGATCTCTCATACTTCTACTATGTACATGGCTTTCTCTCAGGAAATAAAGTGTAGTGCTCAAACCTCTCAAAATCTGAACTTGAAACTGACATAAACTTACTTCCACTGCATTCAGTTGGTAAATATCACTCAAAAGGTCAATCCAGATTTAAGGAAGGGGAACCAAACCCCACCTCTTGATAGCATGAACATTGCCAATGGCATGGTAGTAGAGTGGGGTAAGGAATTGCAGCCTTTCTTACAATCAGTTTCTCACACCCTCTTCCACTGTTATCCCCAAACATATACCCTGCAGAACTTTGCGTGCAGATGTGTCCAGTTGGCCTGTCTGGTCTTCATTTGGGCTTAGCCAGCCTTCACAAGGCTAGCCTTCTCCCAGACAGAACTCCCAGCTGGTGTGAGCCATGTTTAAGCAGTAAATGCAGACTTCAGGAGCTGCTCCTAGGGGTAGATCTTGAAAAAGTTTACTCTGAATATAACAAGTCTCCTTCCCGTCTGTTCCTGTCACCCCTCATCAGTTTCAGGTCAGGAATGCTAAAAGAAAACAGGGCACAGAAGCATTTGAACTCCACCTGACTTTTCCAAGGAGCAAACTGACAATTAGGACCAGGGCTTGCATCAAAAAAGAGCAACCCAGCATGCAGTCTGTGTAATTAGTCATATGAACAGGGAGCTTCTCCTCCACTTCCTTTAGAACATTCACTTGTCAGATCTCATAAGGGAAGTTTCACTCCCTGATATGCTATTGAAAGGGGGCTTGGTATAGGTAGCTTCACATTAGCACTGAGTGCCCCTCACACCACCACAAAATGTTCCTCTGAATACAGCTTTTAGGTTTCTTTTTGACTCTGGAGCTGCAAATGAATTTGTGAAGTGACGCTTTTAATTATATCTCAGTGATGGACTGGTAAAGAAAAGCAAGCACACTGTTTCGGGTTCAAATCCACGTCTTTTTAAATGCTTCATCTCATGTGAAAGGGAAACTGAACAAGAGGAAGGATTCAGGTGAAGACTGGGCATGGTCTGCTAATCCTGAGAACTGAATTGTTTAGGCTTCTGCACTTGATAATTTTTTCCCCTTAAAACGTTTTAGTGCCACTGAAAGACCCCAACTCTGTCATCAGAAATTAGAGGAGACATTCACACAGCACCTTTCTCCAGGCATTGCAGGAACCCTACTTTAGAGGGTCATTCACCCAGATCCAAACCTCTTAGAAGACAGTCCTGACTGGGAGTGAGGTCTTGTTTGCCTGGATTCTCACAGCAGTGTGGCCTGACTTCCTACTGTGTATCTGCATTTGCTTCATTGCTTTCATTTTCATTTGCTTTCATTGATTTCATTGCTTTTTGAGCAGGTCACAGCTCTCTCTGCAGGTAACTCCTGTTCCAAGCACATTGTGACCACATGACTATTAATGTGATCTGAGTCACTTATTTTCATGTTTGGAGTTCATGTGCACATATATAAAATAACTCTCTACTGTTGCCACATGCACACAAGCATGCTTTTACTTTCTTATTAAATTATAGAACAAAGAGGCATTCAGCGTGTGTAATGGCACAAAGAATGAGAGGTGGAACATAAGGTTTGTTTCCTCTGGTCTCCCTTCACTTTCCCAACCCTCTCATTCCCATCTGAGAAAGAAACCCTTTTATTGATGATTCTGGCTTACTCAACTGGGTGATAAACTTCTTTAGGAAGGATTCTCGGGCAACGCTTCCACAACTCCCTGGTGTCTGCAGTGCATATTACCTTACTGAGACCATTTCATTCCATATCCAACTGTGTGTGCCCTGGGACACAGAGCTGTTGAAACAGCTGTGCAGCCCAGACATCTGCAGGTGCTCACTACATCTTTGCACAGGAAGACAGAAAGGGAAGCCACCATGCATAGATGAGACTTAATTATTGCTGCAAAGGAATCCTATACCCTGACACTTTGCCATAGCAATGCTCATTGTTTGGGAATGGTTTGCCATTGTGGGCCTGTCCAAAGTGGGTGAGTCGCTCAAATGCTAAGATGCTCTCATTATGAAATAGCCTGGTGGCGACTCCTCAGAACAGCATTAAGTGGGGCACCAGGGATCAGCATGGCTTTTCACATTTGGACCCTGATGCCCCCCTGGCCCAGGAGAGTGATCCACGTTGGGGATGGAACTTCTCAAAGGGGAAGTTCACACCACTGCTCCCATTTGCTCATCAGTCACTCAGCCTCCCACCCACCCCTGGGATCTGGCCAACTATTCTCACAAACTCTTCTCTAAAGGTCATCAATTACCTCCCAAATTACCAAGTCCAATGACCCTTTTCTCTGAAGATTTTGCTGCTTTTAGCTCCCTTTTGCAGTCTTGAAATGGTCTGTTCAGTGGACAAAAGTTATCCTCTGTCCTGGGCCATCCCAGTGCTTGCCTGCTCAGTAGACCTGATGTAGTTTTGCAGAGTGTGGGGCCCTTGGGTTCACT
The DNA here is from genome assembly GCF_014898055.3 of Talpa occidentalis. NCBI lineage: Eukaryota > Metazoa > Chordata > Mammalia > Eulipotyphla > Talpidae > Talpa > Talpa occidentalis. The sequence continues at coordinate 110,000,948 of NW_026555331.1, read as the reverse complement.
CTGGGAAAGGTTTCACCAGAGCTCCTGTTTCAGTGGCACACGGCCAGTTTCCCAGGTGTGTTTCTCCACGAGACAGAGACATTAGTTATATTTAAAGAGCAGGTTTATTAGGGAAAGGAAAAAGGGATAGGTTTTGCTAAGAGAGGCCTGCATGGTTGCAGACAGGCGGCCTTGACAGGTCATGGGCAGGCAGGAAGCTGCCACCCTGCAGAGGGAGAGAGTTTTGGTGAAAAGAGTCACCTGCATAGTCACAGGTGGGCAGTGGGAGTTCTGCCCCCAGACTGTGCAGAGACTGCATTGATATAGTGCTTTTTTCTTTGGGAGGGGTCACTCCTCCGTGGAGTGGCCTTCTTGTTGCCGATGTTGGGTAACAGGCAAAACTGGAAAGGGACCAGAGATTCCAGGATGGGCCCAATCTCCATATCTTTACCCTCAGGTCTGTGCTCCACTCTCTATAGCATCTGATCCTGCTTGGGTCTTGTGCCTTGTGATAAGGCACTGGTGCCTAAGGGTCCGACTTCTACAGCTGGGTTAATGGTCCTGTTATTCCCCTCGACCCCCACCTCCTGTGTGAGTCAGGTTTTAGTCTTGTAAGGCCTCCTTTCCACTTTTTCTATTCTTGTCCTCCATCAGACCCATAAGTAAAATTTTCATGAATCCATATACAAAATTGACAGGGTGGTATATAAAGAGATTACTCATAGGACTTTTTCTCATCCAGTCTGGTCAGGATACTCCATGGATTTACCTTTACTGCCCAAATACTTCAGCCAATACTAACATCTGTGGGACCATAAATGCTTAGTTCACCATTACGTTTTTAACCAAAGAACTTATTTCATTGTGAGAAAAATTCAGCAATGGAATTACTCTCATAGAACTTAATGATCTTTCACTATATCCCTTCACTCAGAAGCACTTGAACTGATAAAATGGTGGAATGGTTTATTGCAGATACAGCTACAGCTCTAACTGGGAGAAAAACACCCTGCATGACTGATGCGCTGTATTAATTTTTTATTGCTACTGTAAAAAATTATCATCAACTTAGTGACTTAATTAATGCATCTTATAGTTCTGCAGGTCAGAAATCTGACACTGTTCTTTTCTGTGTTGTCTTTGGTAGAACTGTGTTCCTTTCTGCAGGATCTAGTTAATATCAACTCCCTTGCCTTTTCCAAGCCTTTGGAGACTCTCTGCATTTATTGGCTCATTGTTTCCTCCCTCATTCTTTAAACTTAGTAAAGGGAGAGTTGAGTCCTTCTCATATCTCATAACCTTGCTTCCATCATTCGCATATCCGCGGCTGATTATCTTCTGCCTTTCTCTTCTAAATTTAAGGGCCCACCTGGATAATTCAGGATAATCTACCTATCTTACTCCATCTGTAATGTTAATTTTCCTTTGCTGTGTAGGCTAACATATTCATAGATTCCAGGGATTAGGACATGGCATCCTTGTATGGGACATGGGCATTATTCTGCCTAGCGCATTTGCTATCTTGTGGGATAGCAAATGGGATCTGATTTCACAATGATTTCACCAACACAGGGCATTGTTTCTCCAGCCATATCATGATCAGACATGAAGGAGAAGAAGCTGAGCAGCACCCGCTCTACATTTAATTGAAGAATGTTAGTTTCCCTATCCCAAGACCTTGAGCTAACTTTCTTCAGAGGACTTGGTTCCCAAGGCAGGAACACTTCCACTAAGACACAACCATGATTCTATTGAATTCTGCTCCTCATAGCATTGAGGAAAGAGTAAGAGATTAAATCATGTTGCTTCTCATGAATTCCTTTTCTCCTCATGCTACACAATAGATTTGTTGATTGTGTACAATGGTTTGTCAAGGGCAACATCTGCATCAAAAAATATTTTGTAAGTCAGAAAGTGAAAGACAGAGGGTGATTTCTCATTTGTGGAATATAAATAACCAAAGAAAACAAACTGGCAGAAACACAACAAAAATAACTATTAGACTCTGTGAAAATTCTGGGAGTTAACAGTGTGAACAGGGGACAGAAGAAGGTAGACAGCAGGTAAGGTATTGGCACCAGAGCTTTAATGGATGGGACATATACAAGTTGAAGTGTGAAGTTGTGCTCTCAAACTTAAATATTTTTGTATATGAATGGCAAATCAATAAAATCTTGGTGGGGAAAAACACATTTTTTTAGGTTAAATTACTATATATTGATATTTTTCTTATCAAATCTATACTGATGGGTAAAGAAATGTGTGCCCAAAAGATTTTCTTGTCAAGTTCTCTCTTGTTAAAACAATTTGTCACTGGTACCTCTATTACTTTCACTTCCCAGTAAAACCTGTATAAGATCTCTATTGCTGAATAACAAATAATCCCAAAACTTAACACTGGCTTGTGATAAACACTTTACTGAAATAAGAAAGGAGGGGTAATACAGTTTGCTGCAATCAGTATGCCTAGACCACTGCCTTCCTGTGCAATGAGGTCTTTATAAGCATCTGCCTGGAGATTAACCAACAAGTAAATAATCCTCTGCCATAATATTAGATAGTTAATAGTATTTTTAAGACTTTAGTATTAATCCTTTGTTGAACAAAAAATTACCAAATGCCCCGAGCATGGGGTTTGATTGGCTAATACCCAATCCTCAATGAATTTGTCATTGACTCTGTTAAAACATTCAGATCAATGGTTTCCAAAAAGAATCCCAGAGTATGAATCTGTTTATTGAATATGCAGATTCTCAACCTATGAAAAAAATGACTTTAATTCAGTAAGTGGGGGTGGCTCAAGAAAGTTCCTCTGCAGTTTCTGATATAGTGTGCCCAAAGAAAAATGACCAAGCAAACTTCCAAAGGTGGCTGACCTCAGAACTTGTTGAAATGCAGAATCTTCAGATTGACCCAGACTTATAGAATCAGAATTTTCATTTTAATAAGATCCCCACGTGTTTTGTGTCCAGATTAAATTCTGGGAAGTATTGCACCATTCTAGAGTAAGGGTTGGTGAACTTTTTCTGTAAAGCACCAACTAGGCAATAATCCAGACTTTGTAGGCCAGGTGGTCTCTGTCATAGCACTCAGTTCTGCCACTATTATGCCAAAACAGCCAATAAAACAGAGGTTTACAAAATATGATCCATGGGCCAAATAGGATCTGTCACCTGTATCTATGCAGTCACTTAACTAGGAATGGTCTTTACATTTGAAAATGGTTGAAAAAAAATCAGTATTTTGTGACAAAAAATTTATATGAGATTCAAATTTCAAAGTCTATAAATAATATTTTATATCTTCATAGCACGTTCATTTGTTTCCATATTGTCTATGGTTACACTTATATTATAATGACAGAGGTGAGTAATGGTGATGGGGAACCTCTAACTTACGAAGTCTAAATACATACTATCTAGACTATTACAAAAAGTTTGCCAAGCCTTGCAATAGCACTTTATTTGTGGAAATCTGAATTTCATGAAGTTTTCATGTACCACAAAATATTATTATTCTCTTGATTTTTGCCCAACCATTTGAAAATGTAATAACTATTCTTAACTTACTGGATGTACAAAAACAGGTGACAGCTGAAGCAAACTGGGTTCTGCCAAGATTCATTTGTAAAACAGACTCCAGGTTTCCAGAAAAGAAAATAATTTTCTTAAGTAAGGATTCTCAAACATGAGTATGGCCAGTAGTAGTCTCATTTTAGCCTATTAAATTCCTAGCCTGGTGTCAAGTACACGATTTGAGAGGACTTCCACTACCCATACACTTTAGAGGTGGAGCCCTGATTTAGTTAAGTCAATCAGTGAAACCCAATCCTTTGATCATGGTTTGGGGTTCAAGGCACATGCTACTAAATCAGGGACAATGACATGCAAAGACATAGTTCTCTGCAGATGCTTTGAAAAAGACTATTTGCCAAGCAGTGCTAGTAGTAAGGAAGATTGTAACCTTGAGATCCACTGACAGTCATCTTATGATCCCACGGGAAACCTGTCCTAAAAATAGCACCAATGGTAAATATCCTGAGATGAGAAATGGAGATTTCCTTTGAGCCTTGGATCACGCTTAACCTGAAGCCATATCTAAGCTATTTAAATGTATAGGTCAACAAATTCCTTTTACAATTTAAACTAGATGGAAAAGCATTTCACATTATTCATAACATGGAATCCTAACTGATGTTCAAATGATTTCAACCCTCCTTCCTTAAATCTTTTGTTTCATATATTTGCATTTTGTCTAGTCATATATAAGCACCTCCCTCCATCCAAAAATTAAAAAAGAGCAAATCAATCCTGCATGTCTGTGAACCTTAAAATCAAAGACAACTTTTATGCAACCCATATGACAAGCAACTGCTGAAAATCAAATTGAAAGCAAGGAAAGGACTTCAAGTTTTCTTCTCTGCTCATGGTACAGAATTTAGTTTCAGTTCTTAGAGGAGTTGTGTGGTCTTCATGATTATTACCCAAAATCCCAGCAGGTGTGCTCCAGGATGGGAAGAGTGCTGTTTCATAAATTAGGAAATCAATGATAATCAGAAGTCTTTCCTACTCCTGAGGAGAGCTCAGGTCAAAAGGATCAGCATTAGCTTGAAGTTTAGGCTCAGAGACTTACCAGCAGTGTCAACTCGAGCATGTCACTTCTTGACCTAGACTTCAATTTTCAAGTTCCGTCTGAAAAAGACAGGGGAAGGACATTTCAAACATTCTGAAATGTCTCTCCCTGCTCTCTAGTAATCTAAGTAAGGATGTTCACCTACCCCAGCACCCATATGTCATGCTTGTGTGGACAGGGTGGGGACTTGCTGGTGGCTTTTCTTTCTCTAATTGCACAGTGTGTTGTTGAAATCAACAACATACAAATCAGAACCAGAAGCCACCCTTTTGGATTAAGGGTGTAGTGGGAAATTTTTAAAGTTACAGATTTCAGTGTGGGAGTTTTTATTCAATCACAAATGGCTTCTCACAAGAAATGGGAAATTCTTGTTTTTCTCTTGCTCCGGTCAAATTCAAGGCAAACTGTCACCAGCCGGAAGACAACAGTGTCATGAGGAGGACTAGGAGTTCAGGACCTTCTTGGGATGCAAGGTTCAAATGCAGATTCCTGGCGCGCAGACCTCTCCTGCCGCCCGCTGCTCCCCTCAGCAGTGTACTTCGGTCCTTCTGCCTGCTCTGCTCCCCGCTCTGGCTCTGGTGAATTCTCTCACCCTCCTGCGCTTCTGACTGTACCCAGTGCTTGTATAAATAAATAAATAAATCTTTAAAAAAACAAAAAAACCAAATGCAGATTCCTGCCCTCCATGGCCTACCCCCTCACCCTTCTTAGGCCCCTGAGGCACTACTCTGGGTAGAACCAAGAAATATCCAAAATTCTCAGGTACTTTGATTCAGTACATGTTGAACCACACATTGAAATTCCTGCCCTAAAAAAAGTTTTCTTGTCCCAGAATTTTAAAAATAAACAATAAGCTGTCATTTCAAATAAAGTCTCATTTTTTAATTTTCCAAATAATTTGTCTGATTGGATTTGCACATAGTCCCATGGAGTTGGCAGTATTTATTATAAAACAAAATTTATTTTACAGTAAATTATATATCAATATATAAAGGTACCTATACTACAGGCCTCTCACATACATTAGGTCTTACTAAACATTAGTTATACAATACAACTACCAAGAGTTATACAATACTGAAAGCAAACACTCATTTTGTAAAACAGTAAATTGTGGCTCAAAGGTGAAATCATTGACAAAAGGCCCTCAGACCACTGCCAGGAATTATGCCTCTTCCCTTAGGTGCCTCCTTAGAAGCAGAGAACTTTCTGAGGTCATTTGGTTGGTTGTTTTTCCTCTGGATTTGCCATCAGTTTTGAAGTATTTTGGCAGAAGAGAAGGGCCTAAAAATGCTAGGAGGTGGGGTATGGGTGTTGTGCAGAAAAAATGGCAAGAATCCAAACCTATGCTTTACCACATGTTAGCTGTGAGTTATACAAACTTTCTGTGCCTTAGTTTCTTCACTTGTAAATTGGGAGCAAATGAAATTACACAGGTGAAAGGCTGACACTTGAAATAATTTAACCATATTTATGAGTTATTTGCTTTACATGCCAGAGGAAGAATGTCAATCCAAAAACAGAACTAGGCTTTCGGGAAAGCTGGAAAGCTGAGGCCAGTGCTGGCTGAAGCTGAGCACGCTAATAAGGATTGGGCACTGGGCCCAGGATATCCCACTTAAGGACCATTCACAAACATTCACTACTTAGAAGGTCACTTTAATAATTAGTCTTGCTTTGCTAATTATACTTTACTGATTAGAAAACTACTGCTGACAATACTGAGGTCGCTGTGAGTGCTAATATTTTAGCAGCCATCTGAAAATAATGGTGACTGTTTTGCTGCAGTTTTTTATCTTTAAATGGACGGTGTCAAGAGGGCATTGTGCTGGTAATGCAAAAAGGAAACTCTGGAGGCCAGAAGACACTGCTGGGTGGTTCACACATTCTTTCCTGGGCATTTGCAAACACGACAATCAGCCTTAAACCTCAGCCTCCTCGCACCAACGTAAACATTCCTTAGGATCAGGAGACAGTTGCTTTCTGGCAGGGATATTTAACAAACAAACAAAAAACTGAAGTGTGTGGTTTGTAAATCATTTTGCTAGAAACAGCTCGTGCTTAAGGAGAACGTTCTCTTTGCTGAGTATTCTACATGCATCATCAATCGACTGATAATATAGGCGCTGGCATTCCAGCCATTTGACAGCTAAGGCAAAGGAGGTACAGAGACATGAAGCGGAGTATCCAAATGCACACAGACAGCAAGTGGCAGAAGTGAAACTTGAACCCAGTCAGTAGTGAATAAAACTAGCAAATATATAAGTGATCACTGGACTTCTTTGAAACGGTCAACCTAGGTTCCTTTTCACCCCTGCTTTTTAACAATTTTTTAAAAGGCCCTTCAAGAGAAAAAAGAGGCAGATGCAATTCTACTGCAATAATCGTAACACATTTGAGCGTGCCAAGCCTTCCACATAACAGTTAGGATGCATCAGTTTAGGATGTATAATCTTGCTGACAACCTTTCGGTGTATCTATCCAGACCCATTTTACGGATGAGAAATTGTGGCTCAAAGAAGGTCAGTGATTTGCCCCAAAGCTACAGAACTAGTAAGGGCTGAGTTGCGGGTAAGGATATAAAAGTCCAATAAAGCAGCAGCTTGAGAAAGGCTGGGTTGAGGCGGCCCAAGCCGTCGCCAGACGCCGCGCCCCTTCTTTCTCAAAGCGCTCCAGAGGCGCTGCAGCTGCGGCGGGACAGCCGGCGGTCTCCGGCCCCAGCCCCCACCCCGCCCTAAGCTAATGGGGGTAAAGCTCGGCCGGCGCCATCCTGCAAGCCCAGTCTGATAATAGCCCTGATTAAATGGCGGGGCAGCCCGGGGAAGGCCCCCGCCGCCGCCAGCGCCACCGTCACCGCGCAGACAAAGCCCCGACCGGCTCGAAGTCGGGCGTCTGCGACCCAGGCACCGGGTCTGAGCGGAGGGCCCCGGCCCTGGCCTCCAGCCCTGGGTGGGAGGCCGCGGGGTCTGAGGGTGGCCCTGGGCGCCGCGAGCGGAGAAGCGGGTTTGGATTTGCCACTTGACCATTCAGTTTTTTGCAAGCACGCCGACCGCGTGGGTCTGGGGGGTGTCTAACTCCACCTCTAGCCTCACCTAGCTTTGGGAATGAGAGGAAGAGGATATGTGGCGCCCTTATCCCCTTGCTTCTGGGCTGAGGGTGGGGTTGGGATGAGGGGTCAACCAGAGGATCCCACACCCGAGATGCCAGAGCGCACTCTGCAAGGCCGTGCGCTACCCTCATCCTGGCGGCTCGGGTGCGGAAATTACTCCCCTTCTCCCCTCGCCTCCAAAGAACTGGGACGCCCCGCAGGCTCTAAGTGCTGTGCGGGTCTAGGTCTCTCTTTAACAGTTTAGGAAAACTCAGAGCAGTTCAGACAGCTCAGGTTCACAGGGCTAGCAAAAGACAAAGCTGCCTTTGACTATCCAAATCTTGGCAGTCGGGCTCCAAATTTTGAGGCATACTCTGAGACTGCAAGTTTCAAGGGGTACCCTGCCCCGTTCACAGGGCAAATGAAAGCTGCACCGCAGGCGGAAAGAGGATACTGACTCCCACCGAGTGGTGCGGGATCCCTAAAGGCCTGACCTGCCTCCATTTCCACGCGTCCCAGTCGCCATTGAGGAACATACAGATTACTCCGTAATTTCAACATAAAGGGGGAAAAATTACAAAGGCAGTCGAGGTCTGTGATCCACGGACAGCGAAAGACCTACACTTGCCGCTCCCCCTCCTCTATTTGGGGAGGTAGGACTGTGGGCATGCGAATCACCTCTGCCCACATTTGTGGGAGCCAACTTCCAGATCCCAGTGGTACAGACCACAAATTTATGCAGGTACTTCCAGGCTCTTGGGGCTGCTATTAGGAACAGACCAAGAAAATTCAACTCCTTCCTTGGAACTGCTGCTTCTTCAGGCGCAAGAAACCAACGCAGATAATAGTAGATTCCAATATGGGAGGAGATTAAGATTTCGGAGAGAAAAAGACTTGGGACACACAGACCATTGCCACATCCCCGCCACCATGAAATATTCCATGTGCCCTCGAGCAAGTGAATTGCTGGAGACTCATTTTCTGCAAATTTAAAATGCACATGATAATGCTACCACTGATATTACAGATATTATATAGTTCTTGGAAAGCCTAGTGCAGCGCCTGGCACATAGTACATGTGCAATAGATGCTCTTTGTAATGAGCATCTTGAAAAGTTAGCATCCAGGAATTGAAATGTATGCAGAATGCCTTCAAAGTACTTGAGTTAATGGAAGAAAATGCAGTGGAGAGGCCAACTATGGGTCTCCAGCTTTTTTAGCAAGAGCTTTCTCAGCAAGGGAGAGTGAGGTTCTATGTGTGAGCAGAGAGCAGGTGTCCCTTAACCCAGGTGGCCATTGGGTTTCTCTTCTGCCACAAAATCCCTGAGTTTCTCACCATCCTCAAAGAAAAGGCTGCTTCTCAAATTCATTGAGTACAGGGTTGAAATTGAAACTGTTGAATACAAACATTTAATTTGCATCGTCCATCTCTAAGTCAAAAGGATGCTTTTTTCCAGTTCTAGAGTTGTTCAATAGTAATGCCTGTATCACACTGGCATTATTAATTTGACCTTCATAATAAACTCAATATAGGTATTGTCAGGGACCACGTTTGACAGACGTGGAAATGCAGGCAGCACAGCTTGCTCCTTCTAGGAAGGTTTTTATTAAAGTTGTTTAATTTGTGTTACTTGATTTAACATTGAGCCACTATGCCCTTATATTCTCAGTTCCTCTAGATTAACAATGAGTAGAATATAATATATATAGTGCTATTTTTTTATATCAATGCCTTTAACTATATTTCCCTGGCTTGGTAGGCTTTGAATCCTCAATGGGATGGGATCATACAAAAATTGTCCAACCTCCTTCCTATCCCAATAAGCCAATGCCTGGTTGAACAATTAATGGCCACAAATAAGTTTAATTTTTCTGTCTCTGACCCTTGTTTCCTCATGTCTTTTTCACATGTCTATTTCTTACGTTTTTTTTTTTTTTATTTTACATGTTTATTAACCGTGTCTCTCACCAAACAGTGCCTTGCATGACTAGAAGTTTGGGGTCTGACCACTGCTCTAATTCTAGAACCTAAGCATAATGTTCAAAGCAAAGTGCCCAGCCCAGGATAAGTACCAGGTAATTGGTGAAGAAATACTCTGCATCCTTTATCTTTTATTAGATGCACTCATCTTTGTTCCCTGACATGATACATGTTTCAAGTCCTCTGCAGCACTTTGATATCTGGGGATGGGATCCAAGTTGTTACTGGGTATATTTTGCATCAATCAATGGTTTCTGGGATGACTTGCAATAGGAGTTGGCAGCAGGACCTTGGACTGCTGCCTGGGTCTTCCCCATCATGATCTTCCAAACCTTCTGATAAGAACGTGGATAGGTTGTCACCAAACAGCTGGCTCTCGTTCCGGGAGAGCAAAAGTGAGAAGTACTCTAGCAATGACCAGAGAGGACAGTGCCCAGTTAGTTGGTGGAACACTGGATTACCTTCCCTAATGCAGCGATGCCTATGAATCGAAATTGGATGACACCTCCAAAACTGACACTATTGGAAGGAAGGACACTGGCAAGACAGGTGTGCTTGCTCATCCTTTGGGAAGTTGTCTCCTTCAGTTCTGTTTGTTTTTAAACACCTAAGAAACCGCAGGTCTGGAAGAGAACTCGGGGCATTTGTCTGGCTACAGAGTGCTGTGTCCACGCAGGTTCCAAGCACCGCACTGGTGGGCCACCGACAGCTTCATCCCGGAATAGGAGAGTCCTCATCCTCTGTATGCTTTCCTCCTTCTAGGGGTGAGGGGGGCACCCCTTAATTAGTCCAGCACGAGTGGTACCTGCAGGAGCCAGGCTTGCTTTCCAAGCTAGAGATTTGCATTGCTACTGTTTATTATGGGGGCAATTAAGACCAAATTCTTAACTTTTTTGACACTGCCAGGACTAGTGTGAGAGATCAAAATTAGGCGCCAAAAAGCTCAGTAATCGAGAAATAAAACTTTAAAGCAGTAATTTTAAAGTAAAAATTCACGCAAAATAATTCCTGAAGTAGAAAATATCTACGCTTTAAGTAAGGACAGGATTCGTTGGCAGTGGGGCAATTGGGAGGACGAAGGCAGCAATGTCCCAAGAGGTAGGCAGGACAAGAAGGAGCACGCGTGCAAGAGAGATGAAGGTGGAAGAGAGGGGGCTAGAGGGTCTGGAGTTTATGCTCACAACGTCAGAAGACATCTTTCTTTGCTATGCTTGGGGTCACGTTGTTAGTTTTGCACCCAATTCTAGCGCACTCGGATCAGAGAAGCCCGCGGCGCCTAGGGCCAGCCTCGGAGGGCCTGTGCTCCCGGGATGCGAGCGCCAACAGGAGGAGCGGGTGGGTGCTGCCCCAGCGAGCATCCTCAGTGCCTGCTCCGGGGCACCGCGCCTCCCCTCTGCCCTCAGGCCGGGGTGGGGGATGCCGCACGCTGTGAACCCCAGGAAGGCTGGTCCCGATGGCAGGGAGAACTTGAGGCCCAGCGCCTGGGACTCGAAGCCAAGCCCCTCAGGCTGCGCGCGCCCACAGCCGCTGGCCTCTGGGGCCTGAGCCGGGATCACCACGCCGCGCCGCCCTACAGAACCTTTCCCTTCCTCCCTGAAGACCTCCCTGGGGAGGAGAGAGACTTGGTTTAGGGTCACAAGACACCCCTGTCCTTAGTCTCACAGCTGGCGGCAAGCGTGAAGTTCCAGAACAAACGCGCGCGCACGCCAGGACCCCAGACGGCCGCGCCCGCCCAGCAGCTGCGCGGGCTTTGCCCTTCGACCGCGACCGGGCACAGGCGCTTCGAACCGCGGCCACTCTGGGCCGCTTCTCGCGGCCGGGGCAGGAGGGGACACTTCTCGGGAACCACCCGGGGTTAAGAAAACGGAACCCCGCTGGGGTGTGCCCCGGCCGGAGGCCCGGACTCCGCGGGGGAAAAGCTCTCTCCGGCCCTCCGGCGGGCGCTGAAACCCCAGGCCGCGCACCCGCCGCCTGCCAGGCGCGGAGACGCGCGCTGCTCTCGGACCGTCCCGGGGACGCGCCGCGGCGCCTGCCCTGGGTCTCGCCGTTCTCCCCACATTGCCCGGGGCCTTTTTTCTGTTGCGTAAACCGCGATCACGAATCCGAAAGCATCGAGGCCCTGTTTGAACGTGTACCTGAAAGAGCGGCAGAGAGGATGGACACGGAATCCCGCGCCCCTTTCCGGGGAGGCTGCCCGTGTGCCCAGAGACCAGTCTCTTTCCTCACCTTCTCCCCCGCGATTATCCCCCGGCACGGGGTGGCGCCCTGGGTCTGGCACCCGGCCGGCCTCCTTGCCCAGGAGCAGTTCTCGTTGGCGAGACTTGCCAAGGACCAGTCCTTTCCGCTTTCAGCGATGGGTTCTGTGGTAGCATTCGTTAAGCGAGGTACCATGGGCCGAAAGCGGGGAACGGATTACTTTCTGTACAGTTCTTGGGGTGCACTAACTTTTGAATTCCGAAGTCTACAAAGAGAATTTGAAAGGATGGTGTGTAAAAGAAAACATCTAATAGTTCTTTATGTAATCGAATTCCGCCTAACAAAACGCAGACTTATAACCAAAATTTTATGTTCTTAGACCTTGGAGTTTAACAGTGTGTAAACAATGGTCCATTGCCATCATGCAACCCCAATCCTTGGCGTATATTGTAAAACCATCTACACAACTAATCCACATGAGTACGCAGAAGGTACATCTCTGTGATGGAGAATTTGCAATCAAAAATTGAATACAATAAAATTCTCTACGTTTTTTCTTATATTGGGGTAACTGTTAAGGTTACTCATTCCAGGCGTTGAGCGCTTTATGCACTTTACCTCATTAATCTAGAGCTATTGTTCAGGTTGGAATAAATTGTTGGCCCTATTTTAATGCAGATGATGAAAGGAGTGAGGAGGGTTGTTGGAGATTTTTAGAAAGCTACACAAATAAATCTTCTCCGTGCCCAGTGCACTTTCCAGTATCTGAAAGTAGCCCCCCGCCTGCCTAACGTCCTCCGGAGAAGGGCCTGGAGTGATATGTTAAGGTGATGGCTTTACCTGTTAAATCGCACTAACAACGGGGTTTTGAGAAGACTTCAAGATTTGCTGCTCTCAGCCTCAGGATAGCTTTGAATCACCCCTTACAACACCTTTTTGCCAAGTACCAATTCCCCCTTTTTATAGCACCATATTGATTTGCAAAGGTAATAAATCTAAGAGTAGGAACAGTGTAACCCTGATAATTAAGTTGTAGCTTAGGTTTTACTACCGTGGTTTCAACACCAAGAAGATACATAATTTGTTAGCGATCCCTAAACAGCTTACCTCTCCCTCCTGGGTTTGTTTAAAGTGGCCTTTTTAGTTCCTCTGATTTGCCGCCTACCTCCATAGTTTGCTTACCTTTTCCGTTTCCTATTTTACCTATAATAAGAATAGTCAGGATTCTCTGCCCACAGGAAACCCTGAACTGGGCTAAGGTCGTGTGGGCATTTGGGACGGGAAGTAGAAACTGATTGGGGGCAAGTCAGCTTTCCATTTGCTCAGCGAATTTTTCTGAAAATATCCCATCATGAACTTATTCAAATTTCAGTCTGAACTATTAAGATAGTTAAGAAAAATACTGCATTCTCTCTGTGAAATACAATGGCAAGTTTTTAAAAACTGAGGTATAATTCCACTGCGAGTTTTTGAAACCTAAATCCAACCAATTAGACTGTGGACATCCTGTTGAAGCATGTATCAAGTTCTAAACGCACGATGACACCACCACCACCACTACCCCCAAAAAACACAAAAACCCCTCTGGACAGAAACCTTACTTTCTAACCAAACCCTACGCGTTTGAGACAGGAAAGAACCCAGTGCGGACCTTTCCATCCAAAAGAAGGGGAAAATAATGTTCCACTAAAGTGGGGTAGGGGTGGGGCTATAATAACCAGAGTCTGGATTGAGTCGGGGTTGTCGTAAACGCAATGGACCAAGGATTCCAGAGTGAAAACTGATCCTTAGGCGCATTCTGAGGTTTACTCTTCATTCTTACCGGAGCTTAACTTGAAAGTCTTCTGCTTGCAGCTAGTGTGAGCTCTACTATCAATCTTCAGGCACAACTGCAGGGCCAGGGTGTGAACAGGGCGGTGACCCGGAGAGCGAGCCCGGTGCTCCCTTCTGCCGCTAGCGGGTTGGGTGGACTGGAGCGGAGCTACGCCCGCTTCGCCAGATTTTCTCTCTCAAAAGCAAACGGAGATGGGTAGACGATTGCTTAAACTTCCAGTACCAGTCTGTGGATTTACAAATTTCCCCCCAACATTTCACACTTTGTCCTTGAAGGCTAATCAGAATAAATTTCTTTATCACCTCCATGCAGAACCTTCTAAGAAACTATTGCTACCCGATGGCAAGACAGGCTTCAATCATTACTCACCGAGAAGTCATCATTTTGCTTACATAAACGTCCTCAATTTTGAGTTCTAGTCTCCCCCGCCCCCCCTTCTTTTAATTCACAAGCTGGGGAAGGCTTTAGCAAAAGGGCGGAAAGGTCGGTGGGAAATGAGGGTGGTGGTGGTTGTTTTTTCTCTCTTTCAAGACCCACCGAGTGGTTCCTAATCGCCAGACCGACTGGCTGAAAAGGAGCGCAAATATTTACATGTACAGCTTGAGAGTGTGTGTCAGTCTGAGATTACACGGCTCCGAGCGCGGCGGATTACCCTGCGAATTCGGAGAATTTGAGTAATTCAAGCTAAACAAGGCCAACAGGACGACCCCTACAAGATCGTGGAAGTCCTAGTGGCGCCGAGTTGCGAAGGCAGAAGGTTCCATGTCCGCCAAGCCCGGGGCGCTGTAAAGTTCCCATTCTTGGCGCGTCCAGGGGTCCCCGCAGGCTGCCGCGCCCCCGGGCGACGCGCGGCACCCTCGCCTTCCCTTCCTCAAGGTCACCATTTCTAGTCCCTTTCGAGAATAGGACCCCTGGGTGAGACGCCCACGGGTTTGCGTGGTCCAGAGAGTCCTTTGTCAAAACTTCGCAGCCCTCCCTCAGCTGTATCTCTTGCAGGGCAGAGTCGCTCCAGCCCACCGTCAAGCAAATCTTTTGGGGCGCATCAAGCGCTTTGGGGACCCCAGCTCTGGGAGGGGTTCCCTGGAGACAGGGATCTGGCCCGCTGGCACCGCTCTTTCCCTCTCTTAGCATTTCTCAACTTTCTTTTGTAACTCTGAGCACAGGTAAGAAAAAGAATGGGGTAACTCCCCGAGGCTTCCGCCCTGTCGAAAGGAAGGGTCACTCCTGGGATCCCGAATGTTAGGCCTTTACAAAAATGCCTTCTCCCAAGAGCGCGCAATTCCCTCCCATCCCGCGACCTCAAGTTCAGGCGGCCGCGCCCGGGGCTGCGGCGCTAGCGTGGCGGTGGGAGCCCAGCCCCGGAGCCGGTGCCCGGGTCGCGGCCGCTGCGCAGCCAGGCCACGCGGGCTCCGGGTTTCGGGCTCCCCCGCCCCGCCCGGCTCCCGGCCCCGCCCCCGGCGTTGGCCTCAGGAAGCGGTGACGTGCGGCGGCGCTGACTGGCTGCGGGCTGCGGGAATTGCGGCCGCCAGCAAATTAAGGCGCAGGGCCGCGGCCGCCCCGGCGCAGTGTTCCCGGCGCCGCGCAGCAGAGCGCACGCCAGTGTTGGGGCTCCCTGGCGCCCGCCCCCTCGCAGCGGCTTAGGCTGCAGCGGCTGTCCCCGGCGCGGGGAGGGAGGAAGGGCGCGGGGTGGGGGTGGGGGGTTCCTGAGGGACCCTGGGGCTTTGCCCAGCTGATGCCCGTCTCCAGCTTGCGGTGCAGCTTGTGGTCCTGCGGGGCGCACTGGTGTTTGCGCACCGGGTTGAGGCCGCCGTTCGTCCTTCTCTGTCCTCTCCCACCAGTTCGAAGCCCCTGCAGCCAGTGCGTTCCGCCGGCGGGAGAGTCGAGAGACCAGTGTGGAAGTTTTGGGAGGTTGGGGCTGACTGCCCCGCAGTCCTCGACTCCCCTGTGACCGCATTCAGAAACTTTGCACTGTGTTTCGGTCTTGGTCTCCCCTCGGGAAGCTGGACAGCTGTTCGGCAGACCTGGTTCCTGGCCAGGAGCGCGCACTTGGGGCCATGGAGTTCACGGCGTCGCCCAAACCTCAGCTGTCCTCCCGGGCCAACGCCTTCTCCATCGCCGCGCTCATGTCGAGCGGCGGCTCCAAGGAGAAGGAGGCCGCGGAGAACACCATCAAACCTCTGGGTAAGTCGGTCTCCCCGGCTGTGCCCTGCGAGAGGGGCAAGGGATGCTGTTCATCTATCTGGCTCCGGGTCTTTGGGCTGCGGGAGACTCTGGAGGGTGCCCGTCTTTCCTGGCTCCTGGCAGCTTCTGACCCCCGAGGCCATCGGGTTGGGAGATTTTTTCATTTTGGCGCAAGTTTTCTTTGGGGACTTCACAATATATTAAATACAACCAGTATCCCATCTCGTGTGCGCTCCAGTCGCTGTCCCTACCCATTTATCTAGATTCTGATGTCAAGTTAAACCTGTGGGGTGCGTGGGTTTCGTAACAACTCAGGGATAGATAATAATAAAACCCCCTTTTAAGCTCAACAGCTTAAAATTTATAATGCCTGTGACCCCTGTTTGTGCATTTGAAGCCAAGGAGAACTGAAATGTAGTAGAAACTAGTTTAATTTTGCTTTCCCTCTAAACTAGAGTCAGCACTTTAAAATCACTGTCAAGTGCTGTAGAATTAGCCATTTCTCCCATCTTCTTCACAGAAGCTCTTAGCTGTATCCGTTAGACATCATTTTATAACTGTCGTCATTTTCAGTGGAGGTTGGCAAAAACATTAACCAGTAATCATTTCCCAAATTCCTCAACTTTTAGCTATACTGTTTATTTAGCAACCTTTACCATTTATAGAAGATACTAGACTCAGAGTAAAGGGAGAACAGAGATTATGTTAGCCCAAGTGAATTGTGTGGGAAAGAAATTGCTGGAGATAGTGTTTAAAAATCCCTCTACAAGTGAGATAGAAAGAAGTGTTCTCTTCATTACATCTTGGGTACCCAGAAAATATTTTATACTTCCTGATCATTTGGTAGCCCCCAAAACAGTGAGAGCATCAAGTAGCAAACAAAATATTTACTTTTTAACTCATTGAATTTTTGTTTTGCTTCCTTCTCCTTCCGGGCGCTTTAATAGCTCTCATCCAAAATAAAAACAATAATCTGAAAGATGAGGTGTTAGAGATGAAAAATAAAGCACCTGGGCAGAGAAACAAGAGAAAACTAAAATTCCCTAACATCTTGAAACCAGGGAAAAGGAAACCAGACTCTTTCTAGAAAACATAATGATATCTAAAAATTTCATCCAAGATTTTTACTTCCTTTCCCCCCTTTTTCCATTTGCCCCCATCAAAATCTAAATCTGCCAAAGAAATGGAAACCAATTAAACAAAATGTATGTAGAAATAACTTAACTTCCAATTTCAAAGTTATGTTTGTTGCACTTCTCAGCAGTGTCCACTCCTATTTAGAGGGCTTTGAAATTCTTTATAAATGCTTCCATCTCAGTTTGGTAGCTAGGAGGAAAAGCGGATTCCAGGTTAAAATTCCTGGAGAAATACAGACAATAGATGCCCAGTCAGCCAGTTTGAGTGCCAGCTCCACCTTCATTTTAGCACTGCTTTTGTCTCTCTTTATTTGCCTGGGGAAACACAACTTCTATCTAAATTTTGAAGTATAAAACCACTCCCAGCTCACAGCACTCCTTACCCCACACGTTCACAATGGGTAAATTGAGTGTCCCTTCCCTGGACTTTAAGGATGGGATCTGAAAGAATCTGAAGGTATTCTTGTCCCTTTCAATGGCCAGTTTGACAGAGTCCTATTAGTGACTACAAGCAAAGGACTGGTCAGGAGAAACACCTAAAGTTTCTGTTAAGAGAGGATGTGTTGCCTTGAAACCCTGGTCAGATATTGAAGCAACAAAGTGTCTCAGGAGTGCCTATTTAAATACATTAAGTCTGTTTTAGAACTGCCTCAGACCACTAGAGCATTTCTTTTAAAAAAAAATTATTGAGATATAATTGACATCTGTCACTGTGTTAGAACATTTCTGGATCATTTCTTTTTCCTGCACTGCCCAACCCTGACATTTAGTTAGTACCAGGCTAAGGGAGTTTGCTTTTTTTAAATTATAAGAAAATAAGAAAATTCCTAAGACCACTTGTTAATGTTCTATAAAGATATTATGTAAATGTTTTTCTGAAAGTAAGATTTTGTTGTAACATGGTTCTCATTCTTTGAATTTGAAAACAGAAGGTTAAGAATTAATTTGGTTATTTTTAATTTAAAATATTTCCATGAATTGGATTATTACTGTAAGGAAAAAAGATAAAAATTCTCTATTTCCAGCGTGCCTTCCCCACAAGGAAAAATTAAAAAAAATTTATATGATATAAACATGTCACAGTGCCCACATACATGTAGAACTTGCTTCAGTACCTTGAGGGCACTTAGAACAAAGTTGTTTGGAAATCAGTTTCACATTTCAGATTCAAGTAGTTTCTTTTTTAAGGGATGCAAGATAATTGGAACAATTACAGAACTCCCCCTGTATTCCATCAAAGTGACTGGTGTAGTCCCAGGCCCTTATCAGCTGTGGAGGAGAATGTGTGGTTCATAGGCAGTGGTATTCCAGCCTGGTGGTAGATGGCAAAGCATTAGTCCAACTTAATATTCTTCCAGCCTGCGTTTGGGACTATTTCCTCACTTCTAAGATCTTTTTGAGAGAGAGAGAGAGAGAGAGAGAGCAAGAATTTGTCCTTAAAACAGTTGTTTTAAGATTATTCCAAAAACAGCCCAGACAGATCACTCCTCTGATTTAACAAGCTGTGCACGAGGGTCTTTTTTTAAGATCTCAGGCTGGAGGGATATCGTAAAGAATACCTTAATCTAACTAAAGCCCTGGAAACTGGGAACCACGCAGAGAAATGAAATGACTTAATTCTATTTTGAATCCTGTCTCCCCCACACCCTTATTTTCTCTTTGAGGAAGAGAGAAGGGAAGGAAAAGCTCTCTCAAAGTGAGAAAGGTGCTGATATATTTCTGTGCATGCCCTTGATCTCCATGGAGACAAACTTTTCCTGCTTGTCAAAGGGAGGGGACTAGATCCCACAAATTGTGAAATTCAGAACTTAGGTGGGATAACAAATAGGTATACTTGCTTTTTGTCCCTAACGATTTCCACCTTTCCTTTTTTTCCATGCCTTATGTTTTTATTTGTGAAAGTGGTTTCAGTAATACTGGTTACAAACTTGGTTCTAGAACTTGTTTGATTCAACAAGCATGCCTGCGGGCATGTCACTCCTTGGGAATCCTGTTTCATTTGCATAGTTGTGGGCTATTTCTACCTTTCTGGAATTTCTTAGTTTAACTTTTCTGAAGTTAAATCCAGATACCTTTTCAGTTATGCTGCTCTCCTTCCTGTGTCTTTTCTTGCTCGATGGTGTCAGCTGTCATTCTTTATTCTCTTTCTTGCAGAACAATTTGTTGAAAAGTCATCCTGCGCCCAGCCCCTGGGTGAGCTGACCAGCCTGGATGCACATGGGGAGTTCAGTGGCAGCGGGAGCAGCCCATCTTCTTCCTCTCTCTGCACGGAGCCACTGATCCCCACCACTCCTGTCATTCCCAGCGAGGAAATGGCCAAAATCACCTGCAGCCTGGAGACCAAGGAGCTCTGGGACAAATTCCATGAGCTGGGCACAGAGATGATCATCACCAAGTCGGGCAGGTAGCTGGTCCTCGGCGGGTGAGGAGTTGGGACAAGGGGATGATGCATGGCTTAGGGCCATTACAGAAGCTGGTGAAGCTGTGCTGGTCACTGGTCATGACCATTGAGTAGAAGGTTCACTCAAGAAGGACTCCTTCCAGAGCACTTCCTGTTGGAAAAAGCTGCTGAGACAAATTTTCAGGCTTTTCTTTCTTGGGATACAGCCACGGGAATGCCCTACCCCAGTCTTGATGGAAAGGACAAAGGGAACAGGGATCTTGGCTCTGCAGCCCAGGAGGACTTGGAGGCACAGGGTAGGGATCTGGAGAGGAGTGTTTGGGGTGCAGGGTAAACTGCTGGTTGCTTGGAGGGAGGCAGGTAGCTTTCCTTTAATCGATGTCAATATGCAGAAGCCACCAATCTCATTAAAAGCTAAAAGCAAAACCTAGGCAGAAGAATGACATTTGAAACAACTCTCCAGGTAGGATGGAGTGCTGGTGCAGAAGGCCCCTTTGCATCTAAGATAGCCAGGCAGGTTCAGCCTGGGCAGGAAGCTGGGCCGGGGCGGGGGTGGGGGGAGGGGGGATGCGCCTCTGGGTCCAGGGCTCGGTGCACAGCCCTAGCCAGTAGAATCTGGTTGCTCCAGCTCTCGAAACTCTGGGAAGGGCCCCTGGGCCTCTTGAAACCCAAGCAGAGAACCCTGCTCTGACTTTGTTTGACAGAAGCTGGAATTTTCTTGCTGCCCCAAGGGGGTTGTGAGCTGCTCCTGCACTGAGTCCAGGAGCTTCAGGTGCTTGATAATTAAGTTGCTGAAGATTTTCCTTAATGACAGACCTTTGTATTTAAAAAAAAAAAATGAAACAAAACTTTTCACCTACCAATGAGGACTCAAGTGAAGATGACATCTAAAATTATCTAGGTTTGGGAGAAAGTTGGGTCTCTTATTCACATCTCTATTTCTTTCCAGGAAACAAAAGCAGCGGTTTAAGGGAGGGGAGTGGGGCCCTTGTTTTTCTCTCTTTAATCCAAGCCAGCTCATTAGGGGGTGTGAGCTCCCGCCAATTATCTCTGTCTCCCTGTGTCAGGAGGATGTTTCCTACCATCCGGGTGTCCTTTTCGGGTGTGGATCCTGAGGCCAAGTACATAGTGCTGATGGACATCGTCCCTGTGGACAACAAGAGGTACCGCTACGCCTACCACCGGTCCTCCTGGCTAGTGGCTGGCAAGGCTGACCCACCGCTACCAGCCAGGTTCGTGCCTACAGATTTTCTGCCTGAGCAATACGAATCCTGCTGGCATAATGTCTCTGGTCCTGGTTGTTTAAATTTTAAACAGGTCTGTTTTGAAAGCAGTGGGTTCTGGCAAGAGAACATTTCAAGCTCAGACACACTCCAGTATTACTATATAAAATACGGGTTAGTCTCTGAAAAGGGCGGAATTTGTGCATAGACAAAACATTGTCTTTAATTTGATCTTTCATTGTAATTCATTCCAAAGTTTTTCCTAATTTCAGTTTGGATATTTGTTAAATCTGGATCCATTTTATATGGCAGCAATCATTTCTAATTGGCGACTTAACCCTGCTTGAAATCTTTTTTCAAGAGTGAGTTTTAGTAAAATAGTTGTTTACAGTAAATATTTGTTAACAATGTGGTTTTATATGCACATAATTAACATTATCTGGGTAAACAGTGGTTGTATTTGACCAATAAAGGACTTAGAGATTTTAAGTAAGAAAAACAAGCTCTTTTTTTCTCTCCAAAATAAATTTAGTGTGAATTAATTCAATATTAGGTTAATAGCTTTTTAATATATTGGAATATATAAATTTATTTTTGTGCTATTTATTGCTAATAATCTTTTTTTCCCAGATGTCCTCAGATTAAAAATCACTTGCAAACTTTTATTTGTCTGCCCTGGGCATTCTTTGGAGAAAGAGCTTGTATTTGCATGTGCGAATAATAATAGTTGAAGTTAAAAGAATTAATTGCTTACTTGAAAACAAAACAAAGGACACTCACTACCTCACTTTACATTTAGGGCTCTAAAACCAAGCCTCACAGCCTTTAATTGTTTTGTGACTATTTTTGTAACTGATTAAGAGTTCTTATCAGAGTTAAGAATTATTTTAAATATACAGATTTAGGAAATTTGAAGTTATGGCTGGTTTGAACTACGTGTTTAGTTTGAAGTCTTAGCAAGGCGCAGAATGAACACAGATATTTACACATGCAATTCAGATATAAAATTAAGTTTACCTAGTAGTTGACCCAAGTATTGTGTTTACAGTATGTTACAAGTGCACTAGAGAAGAGATGAAAAGCAGGATCTGAAGAATCTCCCTTCCCATAAGAGACTAGGAAGGATATCTTCCTGGCCAGTATGTAAATTAGTATGTTAAATAACGAGGGAATTTGCGAACAATTGTTTGTTTAATTGAGCAAGAACCACTAGTTTACAGTAGATATTAAAATGAATTGATTTAGTGTTTCCCATTATTTATTGCCCAATCACTAATTTGCTTTCAGTCTTCAGCTTCCTTCCAAATTTTTCAATTTTATTTTAGAGAGAAAGAGAAAAATGTTTTAGCAGATTCCTAACCATTTTATAGGCAAATTCTCATTTCTTTTTTCAAAGTGTTTCCTCTAAGAAGTTAATCACTCTTATTTAACATACATTTTCTCCATATCTGAAGGTATGGGGAACTGGTGCAGGCCGGCAGGACTTTGGAAATATGACATGCCTTGTTTATGTTACTAATCTGTTCTGGTTGGAGATGGAAAGCATGTTCCAATATGCTATCTTAACTGAAGCATGTTTAAGTTATTGCTGGAATTTTAAGTCCAAAGGGACTTCAGAGAGGAGGGGCTTCCTGTATGTTCTTTCATTCATCCTAGTTCAGTTTATGTATGTGTATATTGATAAACAAGTTTAATACATTATAAGATAGAAATATACTCAATAATTTAAACAAGTGTTTGATATTATTATAATAACTATTGTGTGATATAATTTGCTCTATTTTCCAACTTTGCTAGGCAAAGTTGAGGAACTTGGGAGGTGATCATTTTTGTAATGTTGATAGAAATTCTGTATGGTTCTAGGTCTTTGGAACATTTATTTCAGGCTAAAATTCATCAGTCAGATGTTACTAATCAGAAGCAATTCTTGGCATTATTGTTTGAACATAATTACGGGCAAGACATTTATATGATCTAAAATAATGTTGTATTTTAAGGTAGGATCTTTTCTTGGAAGTTATTGATATTTAACTAAATTTATCTTTTTGTTAATGTGATTACAAATGGTGAAGTAATCAATAAAAAGGAAACATTTTATCAATTTCTACGATTTTAAGTATTTTTGAATCTTCTGGAAAGTGGGGGTATGTGAACTATGGTGGTGATCAACAAAACAACTGTACTTATAAAATACACCTTTGGAGGATAACACTTGAAAAGTTAGTATTACTGTGTCATCAAAGAATACTTCAATTGAAAGGCAATTTTGAACAATACTAAGGAAAAAATTAAACAGATAGACAAACAGCTTCCATGTTTCCACACATGGACCTGATTCTTCCATTTTCAGTCCCCTGTGCACAAACCACTGCACAGACTTCTTTTTCTTTATATAAATGTTGCAAGGAAAGGTTTTGTGACTTTTTTTTCCCTGCCTTTACCTTAATCAAAATATTTATGTTTAGTTATCCAAAAAATTCTGTCCAAAATTTCGACTGAAATAACCCTGTTACGTGAGTAAAGGAATTTGTCCTTTTACATGGAAACTTTTGCCTTCCCCCTCATTAGCTCTATAATCTCCTCCAGTTTTGGAATGGTTTTTGTATATCCACCAGGATTAGGATATACAACAGATGTGTACTTAGTATAATGGCTGCATGTAACTTTGATTGAGTAAAAGATTGCCTTGCCCATGGCAGTTGATCAGTGAATGAATACATGACAAATATATTATTTTTGCCATCAAAGATTTTTTTTTTGAGGGCGGGCTTAGGTTATTTATACATAAATACATTGAATAATTTGAAGCTTACTCAGCTTGTTTTTTTTACTCTTGTTTAGCAGGAGCTTAACTAAATGATGAAAGTAGTAGCGTGTGATGGGAGCCAGGGACTGATCTGTGACTATAAAAGTTCCCCAGTTTACTTTATTACAATTAATCTGTCTTATTAATACAGGATATACACTTTAAGCTGAATCACCTTCAAGTTTAAATAAATGGATTCACTAAAATTATTTCCTCTTTTAATTTCTTTATACCTTCTTGGCTTGTTATGCTTGTACTAGGAACTTGTTATACAATTAGCATGACCTTGTCTTTGTTTTGAAAATACCAAATACCTATGACAATAAGATTTTATATTTGACAAAAACAGCATGTGGAAGAAAACTTACCTTTAAAAAAGAGACTTGCTCAGCAGATAATAGAAAATTTATTAAATATTACCCCTTTTTAGATCATTGGTATGCAAAACATATTTAGATGTTTTAGTTATTTTGGTATTGCTGTATTATTAAATTTGAGATATATGGGGCAAATAAAATTGACCATTTATATGAGGTTTTTGTGTTCCTTTAGAATCAGAATATTTTGTAAACCACAGGGAATTGTTTTTTTTTTTTTTTAATATATCTCAATAAGATTTTCCAATAATTTTCTTAGGCTGTATGTGCACCCAGATTCTCCTTTCACTGGTGAGCAGCTACTCAAACAGATGGTGTCTTTTGAAAAGGTGAAACTCACCAATAATGAACTGGATCAACATGGCCACGTAAGTACAATGCCTTGGACTCTGTGGGTTTCCTGAGATGGAATGGAGATGTCATACACAACTGCCTCCCTCTGAGTCTCTTTCTCCTCTCTCTCTCTCTCTCTCTCTCCCCCCCCTTCCTACCCTCCATCTGGTAGTCATTTGATGAGAACTTTCTGTGAGAACAACATCATGTTCTTCACTGTTGTTGTCAAGGGGTCATTTACAGGGATGCCATGTTCCATTTCTATGCAGGAGGGTCCATAACTGTCCACATTATGGCTTACCTAAGACTTCTGCAACTACTTCACCATCTGCACCAACTAAACAAAGGGAACATGCATTTTGGAGGCTATGACAGCATGTTGTGGGATTAAACACCTCATTTCTGTCAATGGTGCATCCGATAACATAAAGGGAGTGGGGGTAAGACCTTCTTTGGGGAGTTCCCAAAGTGTGTTCTGTAGAATACCGTCATGTCAGATGTAATATAACAAAAGATTACTATAGCCAAATACATTTGGGAAAGTGCTATTTATTTATCCTGTATCCTTTTTATAGAGAGAGGCTTAAGAATATTAAAGAACTAGAAGTTTTGCAATTAAAAACAAAGCAATTAGATTGTTAATCAAAATGTGGAGAAAAGAGCAATTGGAATTCCTAGCTCTTGTCAATTAATAAACCAGTAGCATCGAGGAAGGCCTTTATACATTTGATAAGCTTCTTTTTCAAGGAACTCTCAGTGATGTTATAAAATTATGTAGTAATAGTGCTTGAGATTTTATGCTCAGAAAATTCTAGACCAACTTACATGCTTCTTCTGGTTGAGAACAATAGTGTTTGTTTTTTGCCTTGATTGCCTGAAAGCTAATTGGTATTTTCATAGTTGTTTTTCTTGATTTAGATATTCTGATGTAATTATTCTCTCTTACCACCTTTATTAACGCTGTTATTGCTTGAAGGCCTTTTTTCCCTGCCTTTACCTTAATCAAAATATTTATGTTTAGTTATCCAAAAAATTCTGTCCAAAATTTCTACTGAATCTGTCTATGCAGTTGAAAAGAATAGTTTCAAAACTTTTGTCAGAAAATATGTTTATAAGTAGATAATGAATTAGAGAATTTTACACATGGTTTCCAATGGTTGGGTTCAACCTGGGGCCAAATCAGTAACTTCAGGCATTGCCATCATCCATTGGCTCACAGGAGACCTTGCTTATCACAGTTAAGTCAGAGTAGCCAGTGACTCATGACTCTGCATGGGTTGTTGGCAATGTATCCATAGCTTTCTGTTAGTTTATATGTTAGAAAAGATAGTTGACCTTTATCTTTAAGTATTTGTTGACATACTTGCCCTTTCTTTTTTCTTTTTTTTTTTTAATTTACATTTCTTTCTTTTTTTTAAAGATTTATTTTTTATGCATACAAGAGCTGGGGTACAGGCCAGAGATGTGGTGGGGGTTGGGGGACAGTGAGAGGATTCACCAGAGACAGAGTGGGGAACAGAACAGGCAGACTGAAATACACTGCTGAGGGGAGCAGCGGGTGAGACAGGAGAGGTCTGCTGCTCCTTGTTGAAAGCTTTGTGGCTGGGGATCGAACTCATGCTACAGAGGCTGCAGATTGCTTCATAGTGCAGAGCTTAACCCCTTGTGCCACCAGAGAGGCCCCTAAAACTTTAATTATTTAATATAACTCTTTGTCAGCAGAAATAGTGTGTTCTGAAAACTATAAGGAAACATTTCTAGATTCTGTGTTGTTCTGCCAAGTCCTTTGAATCTGTCCTTAAGTAGCTTCCTCTATTAGATGCACATTTAGTTTTATAACAGGAATTCTTATTTCTAGGAATTCAGGTCGGTTTTTTTTCTTTATATTTTAAAATATTTATTTATTTTAGTTATTTGCGTCTTTTATTGGAATCCATGCCTCTTTAACCAGGGTATTTTTTGATTTCTAAATACTGACCCCTTTTGTTAGCTAAGGAAGGGTATATGAGCATCACTACCTTTCATGTCTAGTTCATAAATTGGAAGTTAGGAATCAGTGAAGCTGTCAGAAATAACAACAACAATAAAGTTTATATTTACTGAGTAATTCCTATTTGCTATGCTATTTATCGTCTAATCTGCATCACATTCTTCTATGAAATTAATACTGCTTTTGTATTTGAGAAAACTGGAGGTTAGAAAACTGGAAATGAGAGAGCAGTAAATTCAGTCCTCTAGCCAAGGATTAATGCCAAATTGCCTTGCTGAGTTGTTTTACATTTTTTCCCATATAAATAACAATCTGGCCTACTAGAATATACAATTTCTTACTTTAGAAAGTTGAGACATACATGTTTTTGTCTAACTAGACCATCAAAAAACATTTTATTAGGACTTGATTTAAAATAAATAAACTTAACCTCCAGATGGTTTTCTCCCCATTATTTTAGAAAGGACACTTGAAATGACCTGTAATATTTGCAGTTGTTTAGTAAAATATCATTCACAGCGGTGACTCTGCAGTATTCTTTGTAAATGATTTGCCTTTAGAGTAGAAAGGGAAGATCCTAATTTTAAAACTGAATTTGAAATTGCAGATTTTATCTTTTCTTTTCCTTGTTATCATTTGGCCTGATTAACAATGAATTTCAAATTCAGTGCTTCCCATCTCTTTGATGTAGATAATTTTGAACTCAATGCATAAGTACCAGCCGCGGGTGCACATCATTAAGAAGAAAGACCATACAGCCTCATTGCTCAATCTGAAGTCTGAAGAATTCAGAACTTTCATCTTTCCAGAGACAGTCTTTACGGCAGTGACTGCTTACCAGAATCAACTGGTGAGTACCACACACAATTTATTTCCTGAGTAAGATAAGAATTTAGGAGGTTTGTTCCATTGGAGAGGAGAACTATCCCAGTACTCAAAATAGAAGATCATTTTGGAGAGAGCTATTGAAGATCTGTCTCAGAACATCTAAGTGTGTTGAGTGACTTCAGCTCAACATTAAGAAGGCTTGTGCTACATCATCTGTTCTAGAATTTTTATATTCTTGTCCACTCCCCTGCCTAAACATGCCCCAATCTGCCTTTTCAAATTTCCTTCTCTAAAAAAAGGGCTTCTGTCATGAGTGGCACACGTAGGGCAGCTCGATTGCTCTGCATGCGGAATCGATATCAAATTTCCTTCTCTAGAAAATAACTTACTTCCTTTTCCTCCTGGTAGAGCCACATGAGGTGTATAACCTACAGTCACTGAGTCATAAAATTTAGTAGTTCAATTCTTTTGACTAAATTAATATTGATACTTTAGATATTTTGTGAGGCTCATTCAGCTGTAACCTAGGGTAAGATAATTCTAGTAAAAGTATTTTCAAATGTTTCTTTAGATAATAAGTTATGGTATATAAGCAGTTGTGTAACTAGCATCAAAATACTTAATTTACAATTTTGAGTTATATATTTCCTTCTGTTATACATCAAATTTAAAATTTATGCTTTCCTTCATCCATAAAAGTTAGTTCGGGCCTCCCCTGTGGTGTAGTGGTTGAGTGTTGGGTTGCGAAGCTGCCCACAGTCTCTGCAGCACCGGTTCGATTCCCGGCCGCCGGGTGAGGGTCCCACATGGCGTGCAGACCTCTCCTGCCATCCTCTCCTGCTGCTCCCCTCAGCAGTGTACTTCGTCAGTCTGCCTGTTCTGCTCTACCCTCTGGCTCTGGTGAATTCTCTCGCCCTCCCGTGCTTCTGACTGTATCCAGTGCTTGTATAAATAAATAAATAAATCTTAAAAAAAAAAAAAAAGTTAGTTCAACTCAGTAAGTATTATCAAAGTCTTATTCAGAGCCAGGTGCTCTTAGATATTCCCTGCTCTTAGGTTTTCTTCTTTCATGTTCAGCGTAATCCTGAATGGCTTGGGGTGATAATCACACTCTATGGTGAGGAATGTGAAGCCACAAGAGGATAAGTAATTTTCCCATAGTCAGGAAGAACCAGAGGTAGAGTTCCTTTCAGTAAAAGGAACTCACATTGTCACTTTACTTGACAAATTTGGCTATGTGTAGCCCCTCTCTGTCTTCATATCTTGCTTTTGTTTGGGTAGTTGTAGGCAACTAGGACTGTTGCTTTCCTCTTATCTTGGTTTTATGGTAAGGATACTGAGGAGCTGCTTGATAGAAGCTGTTAAGTGCTGCTTGATAGAAGCTCCAGAGTCTAGAGTGGGGTGGTCAACTGGAGGAGACATGCAGAGAGTCTTTGGTCTAGATTCTTCAGGAAGAACAAAAAGATGGAGCCGAAATCTCATATTATAAAAATAGCTCTTATTTGGATACCTATTGAGTAAGGCACCATTTTAACTGCATTAACTTACTTAATCTTTACATTGATGCTATGAGATAGGAATAGCTTTTTTATTCCACATTTTCCAGCTGGGAAATTGAGGTGTGGAGTCAAAGAATTCATCCAAAGTGCTCACAGATTTGAACCTACGTGGTTAGAAGTTAAGAATTATTCTTATCCTCTGAGCTGTAGAAGCCTGCTGGTGTTCTTAGGAAGCAGAACTTCATTTTCTCTTAGCTTTTGATTCTGATGGACTCTGATATTATTTCCAGAGGGATATTATGTTCATTTTTTTTTCAGCAAATGCTCACCACTTACTTGCTGTGTGCTGGGTGCTGTTCGCTGTATCACAGTGAGTGTAATATGGCCATGGTGATTGTCCTAAATTTGTGGTCAGAGCATCTCCACCACTAACTGCACCTAATAAGATGCTTTAATGACATCATCTCATTTAATTCTTTATTTTCCATCAACTTTTTAATTATTTATTTATTTTTTAAGATTTATTTATTTATGCATACAAGAACTGGGGTTCAGGCCAGAGGTGTGGGGGGTGAAAGGATTCACCAGAGACAGAGTGGGGAACAGAACAGGCAGAATGACTGAAATACACTGCTGAGGGGAACAGTGGGTGAGACGAGAGGTCTGTTGCACCATTTGGGTAGCTCTATGGCTGGGGATCAAACTCATGCTGCAGAGGTTGTGGATAGCTTCGCAGTGCTGTGCTTTAACCCCTTGCACCACCAGGGAGGCCCTCAAATTTTTATTTAGATAAATTTCAAATTAATCAAAAGTTAAATGGTAAAAAAGAACCCATGAACTCTCCACCTAGATTGAATAAATAGTATTTTGTCATATTTGCTTTACCCATCTTCCCCATCTCTCTCTCTCTTTCTTTGTACATATGTATACATATGCTTACACACATGTAATGTGTTATACATGTAATATATATCACACACATGTAGAATATATATATTTTTCTCTTGCCTGAATCACTTCAAACTAAGTCGCATACCTCATACTTTACCTATAAACACCTTTGCAAATGTTTGCTGACAATAAGAATATATATATTTGCAACCATAATGTCTTTATCATAGCTAGGAAAATTGATAATAATCATTCCTTATTATGATCTAAAATTCAGTTTATACTAACACTTTCAAAATGGACCAACAATTGTCTTTTATAACTTCAAAACCTCCAACCCCCTAAACTAGGATCTAACAAAGTTAATAGTTTAGATTCATTACTTTTTATACAGAAAATTCTCCACATTTTTTTCTCCATACCTCAGTTAATTCCGACACTATCCCCTGATGAAGGCCATATGAGTCCCTCTTTGTAGATGAAGAAGCTGAGGGTCAGACACAAACCCAAGTTCACAAGTCTGGTAAAATGACAGAAATATCTTGAGGATTTGATCTTAGGGGTCTCAATTCCTGCTTTCTGGTGACTGCATGCTAGATGGCAAAGCCGAAGATGTGGCCATTGACAGTGTCAAGGTTTGAATGCTGAATTAGAATATGTTGCTAAATTAAAATAGGTTAAGATACTAATAAACATACACACCAAGAGTTGTTGGACCTTTAGCAAATGTTTATTTCTGAGATTATAAATGGCCTTGAAATCCAGCTACTGTGTGTAGCTGTTCCTACTGGCATCATTAGATATAAAGATTAATCTTATTAGGATATATTTTTTGCTTCATAATACACAATAGAAATGATTAGATTTAGAACTAATTTTTCCAGTAGATCCTGCTGTATTTGAGTTTATTTCTATACATCCACTTTTAAAACTGTAATAGCTAGCACGATGTCGTGTGTGTGTGTGTGTGTGTGTGTGTGTATACACACACACATGCCTGTGAATGAAAGTCACTTAATAGATTTGATTTGCTAATCAAATAGATGAGTTTTGTAAATGGCTTGTAGACCTCATAAGATGACTAAAAATTTATATAGCAAGTGTTCTATAAACATGGAGTGAAGAAACCAATTTGTAGGTTTAGTATTTCACTTGATCTATGCAATTTTCTAAAGTTATTTTTCATTCTTTGTGGGCCTCCCCATATCTACTGCTTCTTTATTGTTATACCATGTTTGTGTACTGATTTTCTGATAGCAAACATATAATAAGGTAAATATATAGATACCAAACAAAATAAATATGTATTTAGTGTAACTGCTAGAATTTTTCCATGCGTAGAGAACAGTGAGAAAAGAGAGGATGAGGATTTAGAAGTTCACATTAAGCTCACCTTCATACCTCTTAAATATTGGAGAGAACAATTATTTTTATATATGTTGAAAACAAAATTAAAGTTTCCAATAGAATTTGTGAAAAAGCTTCTCATTAATTGTAGCTGGTAATTTTCTTTAGAAGTAATGAAAATGGGATATTTCTTTGCTATTTCTTTCCCTGGTTTTTGCAAGGATATGATTGCATTTCTTTACATTATTAGATAAAAGATAAATACATTACACTTTCAACAAACTATTTAATAATTTAAGATTTAAAGGTCATTCGTTGTTTTTGAGCAGGCAGACCATGGCTGTAGAGTTGAAGTGGAGGTCAGGTTTCATTTTGAAATGCCTTTGGACAGATCTTTTCCTGATAATTGGGGAAATGGTCTCTGAGGGCCAATTTCACCTGTGGCTGGGAACCCCAGACAGATTCAGAGTCCAGTGACATATTCAGAGTCCAGTGACATCATGTGGAATAATAGCCAGTGGAAAAGATCCCCTTTTCTTCCTTATAGCTCTCAGACTCAAAACTTGCCCCTTGCTTAGGCCTTCACGCCTTCATTTATCTACAGATTAAGGAGATGTTGAAAGAGTAAGCTTTTCAGGTTAGGAAATGCTTTGTGTTTGTTATCATTAAGATAATATATGACAAAACAGGGGTGTATTTTGGCCCGAATTAGTCAGTGATTTGCATATATGTAAATAAACACTAAGCTGCAGGATTTCTTAAATATATACTGCTCTCCTTGTTAATACTTTCATTTAATGAAATGAAAAACATTGCTGCTTAAAAGCTTATTTTTGAATTATAAAGAAACATACCAGTGTTTTCACATAGGTTTCTTCACCTGTTATGTTAGATAGTTGACTGTTTTGGGTCCTTGTTTAAGTAGTACCTGTGACATGGTTGACACTCTTGAACAGCATTGTTCTATATTTGGGGAGCAAATGAAATGATGTCCAGCTGTCTAATAACTCAGGTATTTTCATCAGTTCTCAAGAGGTTACCATTTTCAGTTATCCTAAATTTCATAAATGGATGTAAAACTATACCTTCAGGAATGAATTCCTTTCAATTTAACTATGGGCTTTTATTTAAACATCCATGGAATAAAGTCTATGCCCGACCTAGAATGTGAAATTTTTGCTATTAAAAATTTATTGTATCTTAAAATTAGAAAGCAAAATAAAATGCTTTTTTATGTGAACTCAAGAGCTTCAGCAGCTCTTGTCCCTAGACTTCCCACCTGTGTCTATGCAGACTTCTCTTTTAACAATTACCTGTTCCTTTCAGGGCTAGTTTGCCTGCTCGCCTATGACTATGTTGATACCTCTCTTTTCTTAATAAATCTGCCCTTTTGGATGTATATATTAAAAAAAAGACTTCACCTAAACTATCATGGTGAAAAGATGAAATCATATTATCTCTAACTGCTTGTTCTTGAAGCAAAGTTCAACAAACATTTCTGGGGTGGTTGTTGTTAATATCCCAATAGAGCCCAAATATACTAACATAGCAAGTACGGTGGATTCATCAGGAAGTTCAGCCCATGGTCTTTCTGCTACTAATCGATCCTCTGTGAAACCTGTTCAAGATTGTTATGGCCATCAAGGGCCCATGCACAGTTGTAGTTATAGGAGACCCAGACAGCTTTTCTTCTTTTTCTTTCCTACATTACATTTCATAAAAATTTTCCCACTACCTCCCAAACACAACTATTTTCTCTGGAAATAGATAAAACAGCTCCTAAAAAAAGTAAGTACTTGGTTATTGTCTTGAGCTCCTTTTCTAACCAGTGCGCTAAAGTTCAGTCATTGCTGTAACTAATAGGTAAATCTGTGTGTACATACTGTTTTCAAAACTTTGCTACAGTTTGAAATTACATCAAAATATAAAGAAAAGAGTTACTTTTGACACTCTTGAGGATCTTGAAAGAACTAAAAAGATACTGAAAATAGAAAATAATAGTTATTTAGAATAAATCAAATATGAAAATTTAGTTGAATATAGTTCACTTCCTCATTCAAAGTTATGGTATGGTAATGATGTTATATAAGGTGACACATCAGTTGAACAACACACATGTATAGTGTTTACTCCCTATGACAACTCTATGATCACCACATTCTGAGCCAGTGGTCTTTACCTTTGGGCAATAATGAAGGACAACAAATGTAATTCTCAAAGTCATTATCAGGAGCAATGTAGATTTAAAGTCCCTCTTTATTTATTATAACAGGTAATAATTTCTATCCTTTCTGTTTGTAAAGACTCAAAGCTTGATCTGTCACATTTTAGAATGCTGGCTATTGAAGTACTTTTTTTGAAATTAGTTTTTTCATCACATGCTATCTGCCATTGTCCCCACAAATTTTTATCCATTGTTAAATCGATTCACCTCTTGGGCCTCCCTCGTGGCGCAAGGGGTTAAGATGCAACCTATGAAGCTTACCCCAGCCACTGCAGCACAAGTTCGATCCCTGGCCAGGGAGCAGCCCACATGGTGCAGCAGACCTCTCCTGACTTGCCCACTGCTACCCTCCGCAGTGTATTTTGGTCAGTCTGCCTGTTCAGTTCCCCTCTGTCTCTGGTGAATCCTCTCACCCCTCGCTCCTCTGGCCTGAAACCCCATTCTTGTATGCATAAATAAATAAATCTTTAAAAAATATATTCACCACTTAATTTTATAAATGAGCATGTAGGAATTGAACTTGAAAGAAGCCTTAATTTAATTTAATGTTCTACCTAACAGTTTCAGGCTGAAATTTTCCTCTGGATTTGTTTTACCCTTAATATCACTAGCACTGACGAGGATGTAACACTTACGTGGATATGATGCCACCCTCTTCAGTGTCACTTCTTGTTCAGGACAGCTGTGCATTGCTCTGCCTGCTCCTTGGAATTTTAACCTCCTTTGGGGTGAACTATGAGATATTTATCTTTGCATAATCCAACATTTAGCATAGTGTACAATAAGTAATCTATCCTCATTAAATATTTGGTGGTGAATTAATGTGAATGTATTTTCATGAACTATAAAGCACTGTAGAAATATAAAATATTTTAACTTATAATTATTCAATAGAAAGAGACAGCTCCTATCCTTGAGAATTTTAAATTCGTATTGCTCTTTTATAATTTTACAACATGCTGATTTCTAAAACTTTAGAAAATGTCTTTAATTTATTTCACTGAAATTAAAACTTTCTCCTTCGTCCTAAAAATTGACCTTATAAGCTATATCCTAGTTGGAGAGAACAGCTGAAGCAGACTTCACCCTTCATAAATTCTTGAACATTTGAGCAGTGGTCATGTTTGAGACAAAGCTGTTTACCATTTCACATTAAGTAGGCTGAATAAGAAATTAACACTTTCTGGCTGATCAAGAATGAGTGTTCAGGGCCTCCCCGGTGGCGCAGTGGTTGAGCTCTGGGTTGCAAAACTGCCCGCAGCCTCTGCTGCTCCGGTTCAATCCCTGGCCCCTGGGCGAGGATCCCACATGGCACGCAGACCTCTCCTGCCGCCTGCTGCTCCCCTCAGCAATGTACTTTGGTCCTTCTGCCTGTTCTGCTCCCCGCTTTGGCTCTGGTGAATTCTCTCACCCTCCCGTGCTTCTGACTGTACCCAGTGCTTGTATAAATAAATAAAATAAATCTTAAAAAAAAAAAAGAATGAGTGTTCATGAGCTAAAAATATACATTTCTGAGACAATGACAAGTGCCCCTAAAAATTAGTAGTCTCAAATAACCAATCTATAACTTGGCAGTGTTAGTGATAGGGAATTGCAGTTCTCTTGGCAAGACAATGTGGGAAGCTCTATATTTAGCCAGGTAAATCATTTCATTGCAACTTATGCACTAGTTAGCTCACATTAAGAAAATTAACAAGGATAAAAATGCCTTTTTTTTTGGTAAGAAAAAAGCATTTCTTTAGGTGTTCATGGTTTAAAATGAATAGTAAATACACTCCTGCCTTTTGGCAAAAACTGTCTCAAACTGTATTTGGAGTGTGTATTTTTTTTTTTTTTACACTCTTAACTTTGAAGGAGGAAGACTTATATCCATCTTTTTCCAGAAAAAGACCCTTTGTGTATTTCTCTAAAGATGCACATGGGTTATAATTTTGATATCGATGAATGATAACATATCCTCAAGGTTTCTGTTTCTCTAATTCACATACTGACTTACTGTGTTTGGTCCTCTTAGGTTCCTTTCAGCTCTAGCATTCAGGAATTTTACAAGTGGATTATCTTTTAATCAGTGTTCCTTTATAATTTTTGCTTCACCACCTAATGTACTGATATATTTCCTTGGAGGCACAGCGCATATGATTGAATGGTCTTCTGCATTAATAATAATAATGTGGGGGTTATGACTGGCACAGCATGGACACAGTAAATACTTCAGGCTGTGATTCTTAGTAGGAAGTTTTTCTTACTCCCCCCACCCCCGAAAGCATAGTGTTCTTGAAATGATGTGGAAGGATACAACAGACAGAGTAATTTGATTCTTATTTAGTGACTGTTCTCTAGAATCAACCCATCCTCAAATACCTCCTTTTCTTTGAGGCCTTCTCTGACAATTGCACTAGGCGACTGTGATCCCCCCTCCTGAGAACTTTCTTTAGTATTCTCGACCCTTCTCATGATACTGAGAGACTTAAGATATTCTTGGAGTACCATGGGAAATAAACATGCTATTTCTGATTTTACTTTCTTGACTTCAGAAATGATACTGTTTTGTTATCCAATCTTTCCTTTTCAGATAACCAAGCTGAAAATAGATAGCAACCCTTTTGCCAAAGGATTCCGGGACTCCTCCAGGCTCACTGACATTGAGAGGTAAAGAAAATCTTTGGTTTACTGTTTTGTCCAGACAAGATAAAAGAGAGGAGTGAGTTTGCAGTGGTGCTCTCCTTTCAGTGCTAAGCAGCCATAACTTTACTGCATAATCTCTGATCCTCTGCCCCCCACATCCCTCCTTTAGTAAAAACACTGTAGATTTGCTTTGCTAGCTGCTACAACTGGATCTAGCCTATGCTCAATTTCTGAGTGAAGTGATTTCTTTGATTAGGGCATTTATTCAGCTGTAAAAAATATAGAGCTTCATTGTTATCAATGACTCAGTCTTCTTGATGATATCAAACTTTGTCTTCAGTGGCAATTTGCAGAGAAATGGAATTTTGATGGATTATTGCCTTCAGAAGTGGATATATTTGCTAACACAAAGAGTTTATTGGTAGCTTGGAATTTCGGAGCAGAGAGATGTAATTTAATTCAGGGCTTATCGTTTTACCAGTAGTGTAGACTGCTTGTATTTAATAGGAGAGACATCTTGTCTCAGAACCTTTAGGAAGACAAATGACAGTCTTGTGCCTGTACCTTACCCCACTTTTTACTGAATTAAAATGGTTCACATAGTATGAGGCAGTAACTGTCATGAGAGTGACTATTTTGAGATCCACAGTTTGTCCCACAAGAATGTCAAAAAATGCATATTTCAAACTAATTATTTGTACCTCTTAAAGATAATATGTAACTTTCTGTAAACATTCTTTTTTATTTTATCTTATCTTTTTATTTTAATGAAAACTTTTAAGTTCTACTCTCAGTAAATTTCAGTTATACTGTGCAGTGTTTTCAACTATAGTCATTGTGTTTTGTATTAGCTCTTAAGCAATTATTCATCTTCTGGACATTTTTTTATGTGGTCTGAAGTTTGTATTGACAGGTGGCATGCCCTAGTCACCAGCCCTCTGCTTTATCTTATCTCTAAATCTTTGTGTGATTTCCCTGCCAGCTGCTCCACATTTCTTTGTTACCTGTCACATGGTCAAATCTGACCTCAGCACTAGTCCCCAATCTGACCTGACAACAGAAATTAAGGGATTACATATTTTAGCAACATCTATATAATCTTCCTTATGACTTTCCAGGTGGCAGAACATAGTGAGGTAGTTTTGATATGGGGGGAACAGATATAGAGACTCAGTTGGGCAGAAAAACCTTCAGGGGAGACTGTATATCGGACTGGAACTATGGGGTTTGATTAGGAAAGAAAGATTAATTAATTGGAGAGCATGGTAAGTTGTTGGGGTATTGAGATCAAGGAAAGATGCTTCAGTTTTAGTTGAAAATCCATTAGAGAATGCAGAGAGAGACCAAGTGGGTAACTCTTCTAGTAGTTGGGGCTTAGGCGAGCAAAGAGGCTGCTCTCATTTAGGTTTCCCCTTTGCCAGAGGCACTGATTCAGATTAGGTTTACGCAGCTGAAGTTATAAAGTGAGCTTTTTCCAGTTTTAGTCAGGTGGCAGGTAATACTGAAGACAGTGACTCAGCGGGTAAGTGTGATTCCTTTTATAATGTATGTCATATCTCCTCAGATTGGGGGTGGCATGATCTATTGGGAAACAAAGGCAGGGGCTCGAGACCCAACTCTGCCTTTATTGACTGAGCGACCTTGGAGAAGTCACCTAACCTCCGAGTCTGTTTCCTCATCTAGAAAATGGAGAGACTAACCCTGCTCACTTCACAAGTTAATTAAGAAAACAATGTAAGATGACATTTATAAAAGCACTTTATCAATCTAACAGTGTAAATTAATTATAAGTTTCTCATCTTATTAGACGAGCATACTTTTCCCCATCTAGATCTACTTTTATCAGTCTTAATAAACTATTCTTAGAGTAAAAATAGCCCCTTAGTTGCACATGTGTGCATGAGATATGACTCTCCAGACTGACTGCCCTTTAGAATGACAGATTCGATAATGCATGCAGCCACATTTTCCACTTATTGAATAAGCATCCTGATGTGGAGAGCACTCACATGTACATGAAGCTAAGTAGCTTTCAATGGTCTGAAGGCCAAGAGATCATCTTATGTGACTAGCTGAAGTTTGCAAGATGACCTAAGTAGTGTGAAATTGGCCAAGGTTTTGGATTTCATTTCCAGGTATTTAAGTCTGAATTTTTCCTAAACAGCCTTTGGGGATGGAACAAATCAGATCAATTGATCTTTAGAGACCCAAAGAAATTAAATTAGTCTGGAGTCAGTTACTGCACTAAACCATCTAGTAATTGAATTGCTCCTTGTAACTGATTGAAAACAGCCCTATCTGTAACAATATAGGGAGCTTCTCTTAAGAAGAGATCTGAGAGAAAAACACATCTTTTTATGACATGATGACAGAAATTGCACTTTTCTAACCTAATTGAATATGATGTTATAAATATGTGACCTTAATGATTTCTAGTTTCCTGTTTCAGATTTACAACTTCTATGTGGGACACCCAAACAAAAATGCCGTTAGGATTAGATCTGTTTGCCTTATGTCTCTAAACTGATTGTATTATATCTTCTACAATTGCACAAGCTTTTAGAATACTCTCAAAGACATTCTGCTCTAATTTTACTAGGTTCCATTCAGAAACCTGAATCTCTCACGTCCTAGATGTGTAGTCTTTTTCTATACTTATAAAAGGAAACCTGGCTCATTAGCAAAAGTGGATTTTCGTCAGATGTTTTGCACATATACCTAAAACAGACTGCTAAGAAGCAAACAAAACATCCCAAGGGATTTCTTAATACAATCTAATTTATAGTTATTTAGTCCAGGGAAACAATTATATGCAGGTTACACATGATAAATAACACAAAGTCAGTCTCTTGGTCTCTTTGTTTTGGGGGGAGGGAAGGAGCCCTTTGTATATTAAGCAGTCACAGTGTTACTTTTGAGAAAGAAAAAACTAAGTTTTTTATGTTTTCTTAAAAAGTTTTTTGTTCATTTATTTTTACAAAAAAGTTTCACGGTAATACAGAAAAATACTGATAACATAAAATTAAATTAAAATTAAAAAGTAACAATATGCCATTTATTCAGAGATAACCCCTGGAAAAAATTTAATGTTTTTTCCAGAAGTTTTCCTATGCTTTTACAAACATTTCCTCCTTTAAAATTTTCTATGCATGCTATTTTTATTCAGTTCTCCCTTATTTCTCCCATTTCTCTTTTATCCTCCCTATTTTATTAATAGATGTATGTCTGTAGCACAATTTTTAATGTCTGTTTAATTTTCTATTGTGTACCATAAATTTTTCAACCAATCCTATGTACTAGTTATTTAAGTTTATTTTTTTTTTGTAACAAATCGTATCAGGAGGAAAATGTATATCTTTATACATAGTCTTTATTTTTATCATAGGATATATACTAAAAACAATGCTGAATCAAAGGATATACATATTTTTATCATAATGTTATTTTTAATAAAATTTTTGAGAAACACTTAATGTTCAATAATAGAATGGTTTATTAAATGTTTAGATCATACAATGTTTTTTTTTTAATTAATTTATTTATTTATACAAGCACTGGGTACAGTCAGAAGCGTGGGAGGACAAGAGAATTCACCAGAGTCAGAGCAGAGAGCAGAGCAGGCAGACTGACCAAGTACACTGCTGAGGGGAGCAGCGGGCGGCAGGAGAGGTCTGCACACCATGTGGGACCCTCACCCAGTGGCCGGGGATGGAACCTGTGCTGCAGAGGCTGCGGGCAGCTTCGCAACCCAGCACTCAACTGCTGCGCCACCAGGGAGGCCCCAATGGGATTTTTTTTTTTAATTGCAGTAAATATATATAACAAAGTTTACCATTTTAACTACCTTTAAGTATACAATTCAGTGACTTTAAGGCACAGTATCATGCAACCATCACCATTATCTCTTTTCAAAATGTTTTCATTATCCCAAACAGCAAATCTGTACCCATTAAACAATCAATTTCTATTCCCCCAGCTCCTGCTGACATCTATTCTACTCTGTCTTTATGCATTTTCCTAATTTAGACACATATTGCCCAGTTTCCCTCAAGAAAAATTGTTAATGTCATGGCCAGGAGTGCCCTTTTATTTTCACCCTTGTTGAATACTATCATCATTTTGTCAGCTTTGCCAGTTTAATAGGTAAAAATTTGTGCTTTCTTTTGTAGGATGTCCTGTTTGTATTTGTAACCCAATTTTTTTCTTGAATTGTTCCTCTTTTTTTCTTATTGATCTATAAAAGCTTAAGAATATGTTAAGAATATTGTGTTTTTTTTTTTTTTTTAGTCATACATGTTGGCATCTTCTCACCAGTTTAGAAATCAGTTTTTTGTTTTTGATAAGGAGAATATTTTATCATGAAAACTATTATTCTGTGTCTTCATGATTTCCATATTATAAAGATATATAATCCTTATATAAAAATCTATATTATAGATTTATAATATACACTCTTTATTATAAAGATATATTCCCCACTCCA
The DNA here is from genome assembly GCF_014898055.3 of Talpa occidentalis. Classification (NCBI taxonomy): domain Eukaryota; kingdom Metazoa; phylum Chordata; class Mammalia; order Eulipotyphla; family Talpidae; genus Talpa; species Talpa occidentalis. The sequence goes on along the minus strand of NW_026555331.1, from coordinate 109,960,894 downwards.
AAATTATATGAATATATAATCAACTATAGATTTTCTATTACTTTATTGTTTTCTAGTTTTTATTTAAATGTTAATTCATTCCACATTTACTTTGATGAGATCTAAAATAGGTATGTTACTATGTATGTTTTCCAAGTGACCCCCAATCATGTGCTAACATATTCCTTTCCTACTTAGTATACTTCTCCATTTATCATATTCTAAGTTGTTACCATGGTAGTTCTTACTCTCCTTATCAACCTACCAGTATTATATTGTTGTAAATCTGTAAATTGATAAAATTTCCTGATGATACTTAGATATCTGATATAGCACATCCCAGGCCCTTGTGCTTATCATTTTCAAGTTTTCTTGATGTTCTTTGACATTTATGCTCTCAGTCTTTGGAATCATTTTCTCAGGTCTTCCCAAAATGTCAGTGGAGTTTTGATTGGGTTTGTGTTAACAATATAAAGTATTAAGACTTCCTTGTGGGAGCATATCATATGTTTGTCCTCTAATGAAATCTCCTCTTTTGTTCACTCAGAGTTTTGGCATTTTCAAATTTGTAAATACTAATCTTATTTTCTTAGGCACATAACTAGTTCTCCCAGAATTGCACTTTGCAATAAATGGTCATCAGCCACTGATGGGTAGTGTTTTTAGCATGGTGACTAAACTATTTTAAATTATGTTTGTGACTCACATTATATTTCTATTGGCTAGCATGTACTAGAGAGATTTTGGGAGGGAAGAAGGCTTTTGAAAATAGAATTTTTGTTAGAAATCTACCTAGTTTAGTCTGTAAAAAACTATCGATTCGTATGTCTTTGGCATGCTGCCATTTTACAGAACCTAAAAAAAAATAGTTTCAATAATTTTTCATTTTAGTCTCTTGAGTTTTTAGTTAGAATGCTATATCATTTGCAAAAATGATGATTTTATCTTCTTCTAATAGTTATGCTTTTCAACTTTATTTCTTGTTTTATAACACTGACTAAAATTTCCAGGACTTACTGAAAAATAATGATAGCATTTTCCTCCTGTTCTTGACTTACCTAGCAGTGCCTCTAGTGTTTGAGCAATATATATAGGTTTTGCTGGCTAATGTTTCAGGCTAATATTTTCTATTACTGATAACAAATGTCATTCCTGTAATATAAAGAATATTCTAAACCTAAATTAAGAATATTTGTTATTCTGAATGTTAATTGAATTTATAGTTAATGCTCTCAACATCTATTGAGACTATTTTAATTATTTTTCTACCTTTTTTTCTTGAGGTGACATTGGTTAACAATGTCTGTGTTTTAGAGGTTTAGGAATTCCCCCCTCAGGTGTTCTTGTCACTCCACCACCAAGACACATAGAGTCCATTGTGCTTTCTCTCCACATTGCTTTCACCCCTCCTCATTCCCTCCGCCTCGGGTTACTTCAGTCCCATAGTCAAATTTCTAGAATTAGTATTTAGTTTGACTTTATCTGACCCTTTATTTGGCTTCTCTATATTCTGCACCTATAAGTGACTCTATCCAGTATTGATCTCTCTTCTAACTTGTTTTGCTTCGCACAGTCCCCTACAGCTCCATCCATATTGCTCCAAATAGTAAGAACATTCAGCTGCACCTGCTATTCCCTTACTGCTTCCATCTCAGCAGCTGAGCATACATCCATCTTGGTATACTTCCCATTGCTCCAGCCAAGACAGGGAGTCATCTTTGATGAATCTTCTTCTCTCAGGTCCTACGTCCAAACGTCAGAGAACCTTTCAAAATATATCCAAATGAATCCACCTACTTCCTACCACCTTCACTGCTACTACCCTTATCTAGGGCACGATCATCTCTTTCCTTATTACATTAATTTTGCAGTTCATCTTTGTTACTGCCATTGAGTTAATTTTCAAGTCAGCAATCACAGTGATCTTGTCAAAGAAAGGAAGATGGACCACATCATTCTTGCTCAGAGCTCTCCAGTGACTCATCTTCTCATTCACAGTAAAATCCAAGATCTAGACAAGGCCTGAAAAGGCCAACAGAATCCCTCTGAATTCTACCTTTCTCTAGTTCACTTTGCTTCAGCCACATAATCTCTAGCTCATCTGTAGAATAGCATTTGTTTGTTTAGTGTTGGGAGTTGAGATTAATTTTGAATGAAAGTATGTGTATCTTTGTTAAATCTACTAGGTACACACCAAAAACAGGATAAGAGTTTAAATCTAGTAAAATGTGCTGATGTGGAAATGTGACTGTTGTCCTTAGGTTGGAGATTTGTCTCAGGTGGTGCACATAGCCATGGAAAGGGCATTTCAACTTTGCACTGATTCAGCTACCCTCTTTGTTTCTGGACAGCAACAGGGAATCAGCTGCTCTCTCCTCAGGCCCAGCAAGCAACCTCATAACTCCTGCAGGGCCAGGCATGTCAGGGCCTCATTCCCTTTAGTGCACCCCCAACTATGTGCTGACCCGCAGTATTGCTGGGCTTCTTCCATCCTAGCTTCTCGCAGTGTGAGAATCTCCTCTCCATCAATTTCAGAGACCTGCTTTGACCCTTACCCTCAGCTGCTGCAAGTTGGGCTTTAGGTGAAGCTCTGATAAAAGCCTTTGCATTTACTCTGTCCCCAGGTAGCTTTCCTTTGTGTACATTGAAGAATGGCATGTTGGTCAAGTCTTTCCTCACTCCTTTCCTGCTTGCGGCTAAAATGAGCAAGTATGTAGTTGGCACTCTCTTTAATTTCTTGATTCCCTGTTGTTTCTTGTTTTCTTAGTCCTGTTGGTGAGGCAGAGAATTAAGTACATAGGCTTATCTCGCTGTATTGGCTCAGAATTTATACGGAGAGTATCTATAAAATATGTTTTAGCCCCGTTGGCAGTGAATAAAACTTTCAGACATGTGAGATTTGGATACAAGCCCAGTGGGAATCAGGCCTTTTTACTCAAAACTCAAAGACACTCTATTCGTTTAGACAAGGAAGGAAACTTCAGGAGAATAAGCTGTAAATCTAATATGCTAGGGATTTATAGGAGCTTTATCTACAACAAGCCATGGGCAGCAAGCATTTTGGCAGATTTGCTAGGGAGGTTCATTGTTTCTGGATAATTTCTAGGTCTTTCATAATGACTTACGGTGTTAGAAAGTAGTGTTTGGCACTAACTTGGCTCTAGGTTGGTTTGTAGACTTTCTGAGGTGTTAGGCTTTCATAAGGAACATTGTGGGGTCAGTGCACCCCATCTCTAACCCGACAGACAACATGGAGCAGGGGTTGGCATCTCTTATCTGCTACCTGATTAGTATAACCCACAAGCTAAGAATGACCTTCACCTTTTTAATGGCTGAAAAAAAGTTATAAAAACATTACTTGGTGGTAAGCAAAAATAATAAATTAAATATTATTGTCTATCAATAAAGCTTCACTGCAGCCTGGTCAGTTTGTATCTTGTACAAGCCTGCTTTCATGTGACAGTGGCAGAACGGAGGACATCTGAGAAAACCATAAGGACACCCAAGCTTCAAATATTTACCACCTGGCCCCGTATAGGCAAAGTTTGCTGATCCCTGGTGTAGAGCTTTAAGGGGAGGTGGAAATGTTAAGCAATCCGAAAAATTTCCACCCAGAGGTTTTACCTTCTTAAAATGATTTTTTCTCTTTCCACTTAGAATGAACTCAGAATTTAATTTCAAGGCCCACATGGTAATGCTAGTCCACAAAGCTGGTGAGATCTGATCTCTACCAACACTTCTTTCCTTTTTTTTTTTTTTTTTTTTTGTGGGCCCTCGCTGGTGGCTGGGAAACAAACAGGCGCTGCAGAGGCTGGGGGCAGCCTCGCAGCCCAGCGCTCAACCGCTGCACCACCAGGGGAGGCCCAACACTTCTTTCCTTTTTACAGTGGTGGTTGAGACATGCTAACTGGGTCATCACAGCACGTGTAGTTGAAGTCAAAATAAAGACGACAGACTAGGAAGACAAGTTAAAACTTGGAGGTGCATCCGTCTTAAGACTCTCTTTAGATTTCAGTTTTCTGTTATTTTTGTCCATCTTCTAATCATAAGTCTTAGCTATTAGTTTGGAATTCATGCTCAGTACCTCTACAGATGGCATGTAGTAGAGGCTTGTATTAAAATTCTCTACATTTGGATTTTGGACATATTAGTCATGTTCTTTTAAGGTTTGGCCCAGAATGAGTTTGTACTTTTGTGTCTTTAGTTCATTTCTCCATCTTCAGAACTGACTTACTGTTGGAAATTGTACTCCTTTTTTCTTGCTTGTGTCTTTCTATGTAATATGAAGGACATTTGTTTTGTTTTTTACAATTTACTAAAATTTATTTATAGGCCACTCTGTACTTAGCATGAGACTTTAACATAGTTGTCATAGCTAGAAGACTTAAAAAGCAATACAGAATAGATCTTTGGGTTTTTTTTCAGTTTGATAGATTACTTGATAATATAAAGTAAAAAATGAATATTGCTACTGAAAAGATTAGTAGAATTAAGTCAAATAAGTAAAATAAAGTTTAAAACCTTAAAGATTAATTTATTTTGTTTTTCCAAAATGGATTGCATAATGTATTTCAGTTCTCAAATTAAAATGATTTATAATAAATCTCAGATTTATAATAAATCTCATAAAGTTTTTAGGTATTAGGTACTTTGTGGAAGCTACAAATATTCATATATTATTCCCCAGTAATTTATGATAGTAGCTGCATAAATCTTTAGGAAAATATTGATGAGGAGTTATTTACAAAGGCAATTAAGACATGATATAAACATAAGCAAATTGATTAACAGGAACAACCTTAAATATTTTTTCCCACAAATTATATTTGATTTTAATAGATAATAACATTTTCTCCCTGAAAATAGTTATTCCAGGTTTATGCTGAGGAGAAAAAGTTAGAAAATAATGTGGAATAATATTTAATTTTTACTTAGTTTGCTCTCTGGCATAAATCTCAGATTGTATTAATTAAAGTTTTTAGGTATTAGGTACTTTGTGGAGGCTACAAATATTGATATATTATTCCCCAGTAATTTATGATAGTAGCTGCATAAATCTTTAGGAAAATATTGATGAGGAGTTATTTACAAAGGCAATTAAGACATGATGTAAACATAAGCAAATTGATTAGTAGGAATAACCTTAAATATTTTTTCCCACAAATTATATTTGATTTTAATAGATAATAACATTTTCTCCCTGAAAATAGTTATTCCAGGTTTATGCTGAGGAGAAAAAGTTAGAAAATAATGTGGAATAATATTTAATTTTTACTTAGTTTGTTCTCTGGCATATATATTGTAAGATGGTTTAAATGAAGCACATCTAATGGTAGCAACTGAAAGTTTCAATTGCATCTAAAATGATTATGATTATATAGCTTAAATATGATTACTAAATATGATTATATTTAGGAAAATATGATCTTGATACACAATAATGATATTTTTGTCATCTATAAACATTTATTGAACACTTACTAATGTCAGGTACCAATATAATCTCTCTGTATGTTAATTCATTAAATAATAATAGCCCTAAGAGCTAGATCCACATTAGTAGCCTAAACGGAGAAATGGAGAGAGAGTAATTTGCCTACAAGCACACAACTGGCATGTGGCAGAGCTAGAATTTGAGTTGAGCCTCTACATTAGAGCAGTGGGTCTGTGTGTGTCACCTCCAGGCGGGCAGCAGCAGTACCTGGAAATCACATTCTCAGGCCAAACCTCAGAACCACTGAATCAGAAACCCCAGGGCAGGGCCTGACAATCTTTGTTTTGATGAACCCAAGAGGTAATCCTGACACATTCTGTCTTAGTCTGTTTGGGCTGCTATTACAGAAGTGCCATAGACTGAGGGGTTCAAAGAACAGACATTTATTTCCTACAGTTCTGGAGGCCAGGACCTACAAGAGCAAGGTGCTGGCAGATTCAGTGTCTGGTAAGGGGCAGTTTCCTGCTTCATAGAAAGTCATCTTCACACTGTGTCCTCACATGGCTCTAAACCAAAAAGCCAATGCTAGTTCTCCCATCTCTTCTTATAGGGCATGAACCCATTCATAAGGACTCCATCCACAAGACCTAAATTCCTACTAAAGTCCCCACCTTCTAGTACCATCTCATTGGGGGTTAATATTTCAGTATATGAATCTTTGTGGGGTGTGGAGTCAGGGAGAACACCAGTCCATACCACACACTCAAGTCTGAGAACCACTGCCTAAAGTCTTGTTCTCTCCTTGGCTCAGCACTTAACAGTCTAGTACTCGAGTCAGTCATGCAAACATATTATTGTCATGTATTAAGTATGGTACAAGAATAATATATTAGATACATCCATGGTAGAAAGGGACTGGGAGGGAAAAGGGAAGATTTTGCTTTTTGAGCATTGAGAAATTTGCACTCTACTTTCAAAGACAGAGGAAGGGCATTCAGTCTTAATACTGAGTGAGTATGCGGGTTTTGTCTATCCAGAGTTTGAACATGTCCTTCAGATGACTTCAAATGATTCTGAACATTTTGACATGATCAACATAATCATCATAGCTGCCCTAGCTGACCTACCTCTGCCTCAGATTGTATCTTTTACAGTTATATCATTCATGCAATTGATGGTTACACAGTGGTCAGAAGAGATCTTTAAAGATACCTACAGTAATGATGGATTCTTTTTGCCTAGAAAAATAATTTAACGTTATATATTAGAAAGACTTTGATAATGGCACCCATTTTATTTACCTATTAAATTCGAAGTAAGTCTACTGAAACTACCATCTCTTGCCTTGGGATACAACAGAACTGTGCAGTACAAGGTACTACTGTCACTAGCAATATATAAGTCACTTAACCCATTAGGTGCACCATCCCTTATTTTTCAGATTACAGTATTTTAGAAATCCTTCCAATAGGTTTTCAGGCTAAACAAATGCTTGGTGGTTTTTATTCTGCTGGAAACAAGGATTAGACATAAAGTAAACAACATGGGCTGTCTACTCTTTGGAACATCTTTGAAGAGATGGCCCTGATATGCACCACCGTTTTCAATCACTTAAAAGGCAATAATTCAATTATGCCATCCTTTATATAAGAACTGCCATTGCTTTCAGCTCACTTCCAGTCCTGACACAAGTAAATCACTTCGATAAAATCCCTTTTTTCTTGCTCTTAGGACAAGAATAAGTAATGATAACAGTGATCCAAGGACAAAATGAATATAACATGCTTCTTATTAAAAAGAAAAAAGGAGAATGTTTCATAAGGCAGTGATTCATTGTGTTATTTGGAAAATAATAATTGTGTGTGTGTGAAAACTTTAAATAAGGGCACTTTTGGAGAGGCAAATAATACATTCTGCCTTTGATCCAGATGCTTGAAATGAGCAGCTTACATGCGTCATGTGAAAGAGCATAGCATTAGAAATACACTTTCACAGTTTGCGTGCATGGATGCTCATTCCTTTATGACTATACAAAGAGAAAATATTTTCTAAAGAATTTGAAGCAATTCCTTCTGTGAAAATAGCCACCTCATTCCTTTTCAAAGTTCATTTTAAATATCAAGTATGTCAAATATTTAAATTTTAATATTAAAAATCATTAAATATGACACATGACTCAGATAAAAAAAGAACAAAAGCTCAAATGTATGTTATAGTAGTCATTTTATTAAGGGTTCATCAGCTCACTTGTTTATTAATGACTCAGATTACTCCAAAAAACAGTCACTTTAATGGCATGGTGAATTAAGTAACATCAATTATGGAGGCTGTGGGGATGCAACATTACCAGATGGTGGACATATAAAGATTAAAATGTATGGCAGATGGCAAATTGATTAATTAGGCTTCACGTCATGTCAAAGTATACTTTCTGAATTTAATATATTTACTGGTATCAATTAGTAAGTGATAAAATATTTTCATTCCAACAAGTATAACCACAGTGATTCAACAAGTCTATTCAGGGGACTTTTTAAATCAGTCACACTTTCAAAAAATGATAATAGGTTCATGAAAGCTTCATCTCATGATAGATAAGTTTTGTAATAGAACAACAGATAGTATTCTAGTGGAATTTTCTGCTGACTTTAGCATTCAATCACTGAGAAAAATCTTTCTGAATAATTCTTAGGATTATTCAGACAGAATAAATTAGAGAAAAATTTATATAAGATAATAAAATATTTTTACCTGCTTTAGATTTATTTATATAACACTAATATCTGTAGGAAATTGCCTGTGTGACAGATGCTACATGCAATGCAAATGCATTATGTCATTTAATCTTCATATAGCTCTTATCATGAATCCTTGCTTTATTTTTTCCATAGCACTGTCTTCATCTAATATACCATGTATTTTTCTTATGGTCTCATTCTCTGTTCCCCTTACCCTTGATCCCTGTTAGATAAATATTTTTGATATTTTGTTTACTACTGTCTCCATAATCTCTAGAATGGTGCCTGGTTCATAATAGGTACTCAATAAATATTTTGTTGATGAGTGAATGGCCCTGTGAGATATACTTCCCAATTCATGGACAAAGGAAGTTAAGACATTAACAAAATCAGAAGGAGAAAATGGTTCTAGGTGGTTCACCTAGAACATTTGTTCATGCAACTGTTCTACGAATGCCTTTTAAATACAGATGTTAGTTTTTATTATTTTTTATACTTTGATATATTCTTGAAATATACAATCTTTAAAAAATAAAGGATAATACTTATAAAATGTTTACATAATTCCTAACACATAGAAAGCTCATAATTTTTTTTATTGTATTACTTTTCATTGAGGTAACATTGGTTTACAACACTGTATATGATTCTGAGGTATAGATTCACAACTCTTCAGGTGTATGTTACCACTTCACATCCACCACCATGGCACCTGTAGTCCTCCACCATAGTCCATTGCAGTCCCTACCTCTTTATTTTCCACCCCTCTTTGTAGCCTCAATTTTATGGATTTCTAGCATCGTTTTGGTTTAGTTTTACTGTTCCTATGTTTTGTTTCTCTACATTTCATATGTGAATGATCATGCTGTATCTATCTTTTGCCCTCTGATTTATTTATAACACAATCCATAATTCCCTCCAGCTTCATCCATGTGTTGAAAATGGCAAGTGTTCATCTTTTTTTATAGCTGAGTAGTATTCTATTGTGCACATATGTCACATCTTCTTTAGCATAGACTACCAAGGAGGAGAGCTCTGCAGATCTTTAGGAGGTCCCTCTTGAACGTTCACTTGAGACCTGACTAGCACATGGGTGTGAGGAAGGCTAGGGGCAAAAACCAAGAAATCCAATATATATGTTAGGACACAAGCTGAATGTAAAGCAATGGAAAAAACTGTATCACATCGGCATTAATCAAAAGAATAATAAAACTGGAGTGATTATATTACTATCACAGATTTCAGAGCAAAGCATGCTATCAAGGATAAAGTATATTATTTCATACTGATAAAGAATTTTATTCATCAGAAGCACATATATAATCCTCCATTTTTTTAATCTAGGTAACATTGGTTTACATTGTTGTTTGTATATTAGAAGTTTAGGATCTCCCCTTTTTGGTATTGTTACTACCACCAAGATACCCATAGTCCACCACCATGTTATATACCTATTCTAAGCTGTTTCTTGTTCTGGAAACTGGAACATTCTGGAAACATTTTGCATAAACACGCATCTATGAACATGATAGTGATGTATTTTATACATTGACCTATACTTTGCTTTTTTCACTTACCTGTATCTGGAGATAATTTCTTATGGAATGGCCTTATACTTAAAAACATTTTTAAAAATGTGATTCCATTGGATCTAGATTTTGCCTGATTCCCAATCATCTTGAAAATGGGATGCTACTGTATGTTTATTTTAAAAACTTTTGGGGGCAAAGATACAACGTAAATAGTTGCAAGAATTAGTTTTTCTTTTAGATATATCTAAGGTCCTCATTTACATGCTTTATAATATATACTGATCTGTGTGAGTATACAAGTTTTCCAGTATACCAAATTCACTATGAATTTGTATTTTTTTCCACAGGCATGGTATATATATATTTATGTGAAATGTTGACAAGTGTGTTATATTTTGAACTTGTGGCATTTTATTTTTTCCTTTGTTCCCTCAACGTGAAATTTGGTGTCTGTTTTTTTGTCCTCATCAACTCAATTTTCCTTTCATCCTTTCTTTGTCCTTTGCTGGTTGATTCAGCATTGTTCTTTAGGTCACAGTGCTTTTCTGTGTATACTGTGTAAACTAGCCTGTTATCAACTTGCATTTTTGACAAAGAAATAACTGGGTAAATTCTGCTGGAGGTTTTTTTTTTATTATTCTCAAAGCAAAAGATCAAAGTGCCCATTATCCAAACCACCCAATGCCATGCACTCTATGCATTTACTAGATTTGTTAGTAAAACTAAGTATTTCTATGATTGATGATATTTTGAACTTTTGGCCAACATTTCGTGCATTGTTGAATCAGTACAGTTTGTAATGGTTCAATATTCATTAGCTGGTGAAGTCAATGAGATGATTCATTGCATTTCCTCGGAGAAAATTCACTCACCTGTTTGTCACAGCATTTAACTCTGTTGTTAACTCATTTCTGTTATCAGTTTCATAGTTCCTTTTCACCTCATTTTCCCTCATTTTGTAGGATTTCAGGAGATTGTCCCTACTCTATCGAGTTATGGTACTTATGTTTATAGCCCTCTGACTGTGTTTCTGAGGAATGTATGATAGGATTGTACATTTGCCTGAGAAAAGAGTTGTCCTGTCTAGTGGTATCTTTTTTTTTAAAATTTAACATCCTTGTTTATAGTCTCATAATATAGGATTTCTCCCCTCAGGTGCAGTCACCATAGCTTTCCCACCACTAGTAAAGTATCTTCAAGAGCCCTTTCCATCTCTGAAAGCTTAACTTTTGAGTTTACTGAGGATCTGTGCCTCTTTAACATAGGGAAAGCGTGGAGAGCCTGATTCAGAAGCATTCCTACGCCCGCTCGCCCATCCGGACCTATGGAGGAGAAGAGGATGTACTGGGGGATGAGGGTCAGACAACGCAAAACAGAGGTAAGGCAGCAGCTGGAGCAAGAACTCCCAGAGAAGAATGAAGAAAGGTAGGTGGGAGACTTCCAGTCCCCAGAGTACAGATTACCCCAAAAGAATTCCAGGAGGTTCTTCAGAAAGTGACAGCCCCTGAAGCTGATTCTCACCTAGTTTGTGATTTGCAATTGAGTCCTAAACGATAGTACTGCCGAGAGGTTTCCTGTGGGGTTGTTTTGCACCTCATGGAAGACCTTGAGCCCAGGAATTATTTGTCTGTGATCTATCAAGGGGCTATTAGATCACAGCAACAGTCCCTTCGTTTTTCTGAACTTCATTTGATCATTTCAAATATCAGGGAATATATCTGTTTCATTTACATCACGAATGTCTTAGCATCCTTGTTAGGTTGAATGACTAAAATAGAAAACACTTTAAAAAAGAGGGCTCTTGGGCTTCCCCGGTGGCGCAGCGGTTGAGCGCTGGGTTGCGAAGCTGCCCGCAGCAGCCTGTGCAGCGCCGGTTCAATCCCCGGCTGCTCCCCGGCCACCGGAGGAGGGTCCCACATGGCGTGTAGACCTCTCCTGCCACCCGCTGCTCCCCTCCGCAGTGTACTTCGGTCCTTCTGCCTGCTCTGCTCCCCGCTCTGGCTCTGGTGAATTCTCTCACCCTCCCGCGCTTCTGACTGTACCCAGTGCTTGTATAAATAAATAAATAAATCTTTTTTTGAAAAAATAAATAAATAAAAAAGAGGGCTTTCCTTGAAAATGCTGACCCCGAAGGTGAGAGGAAGAGAGTATTTGAAAGTTCCTGTGTTATAGAGATTCAGGGAGGAGCCTTTTGTACCTGGGATGCCAGAAAAAAGAGACTAGAAGAGTCCAACCCTGAAACAGGGATGTCCCTATGGGGAGAGAGCCCTGTCGTATTTTTATATGTCCAAAATATGGACTAGCATAATCAGTCATAAATTAAGGGCATCTCTTCAAACTAAATCCCATTGAGCTACTACTGATCTTACAACCAGAAAACTCAATGTCAGCTCTTATCTAAACTTCTGAATGGTGTAAAGAAAAGTACTCTTGTGACTTTTCAAACATTTAATGAAGAATTATGGAAGATAAAAAAAGAAAAGGAAAAACTTCATCTCAAGAGTTTTCACAATGTCTTTGGAAACTAGGTAGCTTTGCTCAGGCTCATGTGTCCAGACTACTTTAGGGGATGTTGCAGGGTCAGGACAGACATCAGCTATTTGGACCAATTGGGAGGGAATCAGACCATTGGTCTCAGGCAGGGTTTTTGTGTTTTGGACTCTGGGGATATAGTGACCATCTAAAGAGTTGAATCATTTTCCATTTAGTAAATTCTCTCTTCCATAGATGCTATCAATATTTTCTTATCTGGAAAAGTAAATTTGCCTTATGGTTAACATTTTTTTATCTTTTTAAATTACAAATCTATTAATATATTTTTGGAAATAAATCAACCCTTACCGATAACTTCATTCATTCACACATTGAAATAGAGTTTCCAGTCTAATAAGTTGTTTTTCCTTCCAGGGTCAGCATTTACAACATCTGATAATTTGTCGCTCAGCTCCTGGGTATCATCTTCATCCAGTTTTCCTGGATTTCAGCACCCACAGTCCCTGACTGCTCTTGGCACCAGCACAGCATCCCTAGCAACACCCATTCCCCACCCCATACAGGGTTCTTTGCCACCATATAGCCGACTTGGGATGCCTTTGACCCCTTCGGCCATTGCCAACTCCATGCAGGGGAGTGGTCCAACATTCCCCTCTTTCCACATGCCCCGGTACCATCACTACTTTCAGCAGGGCCCCTATGCTGCTATCCAAGGACTGCGCCATTCCTCTGCTGTGATGACGCCATTCGTATGACTCTTCTAAAGACAGGAGAATCCAGATCCAGATTGTGCAAATGGGTATGGAAATATAGGACAGGGTTGGGTGGGTGGGGTGTGGAGTGTTGGAGCAGGGGCTCTCCAGGAGTTGTGGGACCTATTACAGAGGAGAGCGGGACTCACAATAAAACCTACTGTGTGGTTGGCACCATAGACCAGGAATCATTTGTAGTTGTGGGGTATCTCTTAGATTCAAGAGAGAATCGTCGTAGCATCCCTAGCCATCCTGAGTCCTGCAGCTAATAGGATATTGATTTATACAGAAGGTTTAATACTGCAAAACAGATGAATTTTAAGGTGCATTATTCCTAGTAGTGAAAAATGCTGTGTCAATGCAGTAATGTATAAAATTAACATGTATAGATTTTCTTTCTGAGTTCCACAGGTTAAAAGAATCTCCAAAGAGGCAATACTGTATAACACACTGACCATGATGCATAATAACTAACTTAAGTCCATTTCTCCCTGTAGAAAATTAGAGTTAATAGAGAAATATTTATAATGCTATAGCTAAGCATGTTTAGTTTTCCTTTGTGTTATTTCCTGGGGAAGGAGCCAAAATTATTCCAATGCATCCGGTTTTGTGGATGAATAGGTGAGTGACTTCACAAATTCTTTTTGTGATATTGACGAGCCAGTACCTGACAAACTCCTTTTCACAGCCATGTCTTCTTTCTTCTTCATTCTCTTCCTAGTAATTACTTGCCATATATGTAGGAGAAAATCTTACATAGACATTTTTGAAGCAAGAATCTGTATGTATGTATTACATTATAAAGTTGAGATTTAATTTTTCTGGGCTGCACTACTGACTTATTCACCAAGGATCACCCTGAAGCCTCTGCTATTGAGACATGAGACTTGCTGTCAGTTATAGCTGCAATAAAAAGGTGATTGCCCTAGAATGAAAGGAATCTCTCTGCCACAGGTGCCAGAGGCCACTTTACTTTTATTTCAGACTTGAGAGACCTTATGTATGTTAAACTCATGGGCCACATTTTCATTTTCTGTAAATCTGCTTTGTCAGATTGACAAGGACTTGTGAATGGCCCTTCTCCATGCCTGCCTAGCTACTATTTAATTTACACTCATGAGAAGTTATGTGGCCATACAGCTGATTTGTCCTTTTTTCCTTCTGTGTTATACTCAATGACTCCTGATTTTCCTTTGTCCATGTTGCATGTTAACTCAGTGACTCCCTGACTGAAACGTGGACAGTACTTATAAGTAAAGCTAAAGCGTCTATTCACTTTTCAACTCTTGGTGACTTCTCAAACTTTCCTTTTATGTTTATAATAGTCATTACATTCATTACATTTTAGTTATGTTTAACCTCTGTATTATTTTTGAGCAATATATATCTACACATTTATGGTCAGGGTAGTATTTTTGGCATTTTGCTAGAGTTCATTTTTTTAATAACAGACTTCGTGACATTTATAATCCTTCAACTATAGATAGAATGCATTATAGATATAAGATGGAATCTGTCTTCTGGGTTCCCAAAACTCCCTGAAACTCTTTAACTTAATGTTTGTATGTAATAGTCATTCTCTGTTCTGACTGCAGACATATTCAATCTGTTAAAAGAGATGGGAAATATTGCTATTGAGAGTAAAATACATTTAAGAGTAAATGCAGACTCCAGTGGGATCTTAGTTTTAATGTCAGGCTTTTTCATATCAAATGCCTTTCTTGGGAATCCCAGCCTAAGAAGTAAGGCACAGAGGCACAGCCTGTGTATGTCATGCCATCGTTGGATGCTGTACTTGTCTTTCTCCACTGCATCCCAGGTTTACTTATGGAGAAGCATGGACTGTCTTAACCAAGCATCTCAAAGCTCTATGACAGACACTATAGGCTAGTTCCTAACTTCTTGCATGTTATGCTATAGCCCCCACAGGTAGTTTGTTTTCCAACAAGGCACAGATGTGCATTTCTTTAAAAAAGCAGTTATGAATAATATTTAAGGTAAATATCCATGTAACTTAGGATAAGGATTTAATATTCAATAGTTGACCTGTTGTCAGAACTTCTTTTTAATATGGAGTACTACGACTTAAAGCAGGAATAACAAAATAAGATGCTATTTTACAAGCTATTACCCTGCTCAATTACTGGTCTATTAAATGAATGCATATCTAAATTTTCTTTTCAATGTGAATGAAAGCATTATTTTGATACTATTTGGACTTTTTCCCTCATTGGTATGTCTTAAAATAGCATTGTATGTTTTGTTAACTATGCTTTTATACCAGTATTTCCTGACTTGATTTCATAATTAAGTGATATAAGAGTAAAAATAATTAGAGTGATTAGAGAAAAGCAGACTAAGATAGCAAAGCATGGTCTTGGAAAATTGCATCTGAAATTCTAAAATTAGATCTAGTTTTTATGTATTTGGTATCACTTGAACCAGGAAAAGAAGCACAAGTGAATGGAAATTAACCTGATCAGAGTCACTGTAACCATGGGAATCAGGGCAGATATTTACGTACAGTCTTGCCTTGCTCTTTCTTAGTTATTCTGATTGAGTCTTAATTAATGTTTTGGGTATTTAAGATTTAAAAATCTAAAGTCCATCTATGAAAAGTAATTCAAAGAATTAGATAATTTGCAGGAGTACAAACTAAGTAATAAAGAGCATGAGTTATAGTATATTTGAAATAAATTCAGGGTCGCCCCTCCAAAGTATATTACAGTATCAGAAAGCATGATGAGTAGGCAGTACTGCTAAGAAGACCTGTCAGACTGCTTCATCTAACCTGAAGGAATTAATTCATAATTCATAGGTTCTGCATTTATGATTTGATTTAAAAACATCAGTAAGTCAAAGTTCAATTTTTCTTGCATTTACTTAGTAAATCCCAGTCACCCACCCTGTCTTCTCCTAGCAGTATAAAGGTAAACGTATCCAGCTAGTATCTAATACATATAAACAGATTTAGATTAATGAATTTATATGGCATTCTGGTCCTTTTGAGTTAATAAGAATGGCGTGTTGTCTGAAAGGCCTGCCACCATTCCTAGCAGGTGGACATGGAATAGAAGTCTCCTAATGATGATTCATCTCCTGAAGGCCTCTATAGAGATACACTATAGGAGTGACATTGACTTGTGGGATATTCCAAGCTTGCTCCTCTCTCACCCCATCTACATTTCTGTCATCCTACTTTCTCCAGCTCTAATATTCCCCCCAAAAGAAAAATGAAACCCTTCTAAAAGTCCAGAAAATAAGTATTATTAGCAGAAAAGCACCCCCATTCTATACTGCTATGAATTTTTCAGAGACATGTTGAATATTTATCCAATTTTAAAATTTCACATTAGGTTTTCAGGCTGTCCTGCTTATCTTTAAGCTGAATTATAATAAGAAAATGAACTTCAAATAAAATGAATAGAGAAACTTTAGCAACCCATTTAATACACAGTCAAGTTTAGCCAGGATTTGGTTACTAATTCATTTACGTAACATGCAGGGTTACCTAGTATAAGAAAAATGATATTTTTACTATATCTTCCATTGACCAAGTAAGGAAAACGTGACTAAATATGTATGAAATTCATAGTTATTACAAACAAAATAATATATGCTGAATTTAAATGACACAGAAATAAAGCAGAAAAGATTTTCATCTGGGTACATTAGAGAGCTGGACTTGAGTAGAAGAGAGGTTATATAAATCTTTGTTATTTCAGAATATAAGAGTTTTTGTGTAAATAAGCAATGGGAAGGTTACAGACTCTTAAAACTTTGAAAAACCATGAAGTCCTTTCTTCACTAGTATTTTATGGCAGTTATAAAATGTTCTCTTATCTTTCTTCAGCATGATTTAGTATGCAAAGTTTCATTTATAAATATTTGATAGGTGAATAGTATTTTCTGGCCCTTCTTTCTCTGTCTCTCCTTCAATTCTAATCCCTCCTCTGAGAATAAAAATATAATAATAAAAACATTTTGGTGAAATAATACGTCTGGACAAAAAATACATATTTTGTATTTTACTTCTGGTACATTATAATACTATATTTAGTTTTTTTTTTCTTATTTTCAGAAACCTAGAGGAAGGTCTTTATTTCCTAGAGGATAAAATTTGATGGATATAGCCTCTTTAGTAGACTCTCTCACAATTCTGTTGTTTGCTGTGTTCATTTGCTTAATGAATTGCGTGAGAACAGTCACTGTAATGAAGTGTGTGAGCTGGGGGTGGGGGGAAGGGCATGGGAAATGTTTTATGAAAAAAAAGAAGTTATAAGGCTAATACTATGAAGTAACATCTAATGAAGTTCTTTTTAAGTGCAATATATTTATTTCTGCTAGAAATGTATTATCAACATTATGTAATATTTGAAGCATTACATGTTATTTGTAAACAGCTTAAAATTATATATTACCCCAAATTGTACAGAAGTACCAATGTGTGGTGGATATTGATTTCTTTCATTAAAACTGGTGTGTTTTTGATATATATGCACACATTTACACCTTTCATTATCTTACGCACTTTGCTTCAATACTTTTGGCACCTGTTTCTTCACCTGAAAAAAAACAGAGGAAGGTTAGGTAAAAATCAGAGGCCACCTCCCAGGACAGAAACAACCACTGGATCACTACACAGGATTTTGACTTTGTTTACATTTGAAAATCTTTAGCAGACTAAAGTAGATCCAGACAGTGAAATATTATTCAACAGTAAAAAGTAATGAGCTATCAAGCCATGAAAAGACAGGGAGGAATCTTAGATGACTACTACTGAGTTAAGAAGTATTCTAAAATATCTCCATACCATATGATTCCAACCATATGACATTCTGGAATAGGCACACTATGCAGACAGTAAAAAATCTGTGATTTCCAGATTTGGGAGGACAGGAGGGATTAATAAGTGGAGCACACAGGATTTTTAGGGTAGTAAAACAATTTTGTATGATGCTAGAATGGTGGATACATGATTTTATGCATTTGTCAGAATCCATAGAACTCTACAACTCAAAGAGGAATGTGAACTATGGACTTTAGTTAATAGTAGCATATCATTATTCCTTATCATTTGCAACAAATCTACCATACTGATGCAATTGACTTGTTAATAATAGCAGAAACTATATGCAAGATGGGGAATTAGGAATATATGTGGATTCTGTGCTTCCTACTCAATTTTTCTATAAATGCAAAACTTCTCTAAGAAATATAGAAATTAACACAAAAGACAATGGGATGCCACTGCATACATGCTGGGATAGCTGTGATGGTGATGGTGGGCAATGATGTGTTTGTAAGGATGCAGAGAAATCAAAACCACGTACATTGGCAGGAATATGAAATGGTGTGTCTGCTTTGGAAAATATCCTGGAAGTCCATTAAAAGGTTAAACACAGAATCACCACGCCCAGGAATCCCACTCCTAGGTGTACACTTAGAAGAAATGAAAACATGTCCACACAAAAACTTGTGCATGAGTTTTCATAGCAGCCTTATTCATAATTGCCCCAAAGTGAAAACAGTTCAAGTATGCATCAGCCAGTGAATGGCCGAGTTTGCCCTATCTGTACAGTGGAGTATTGCAACAAGAAGAAATGAAGACAGCGTGTTAGGCCCTCGAGGACATACTGTAGGATTCTGCTGCTGTAAAATATTCAGCATAGGGATTTTCATTTCTCTCTCTCATAGAGAGAGAAAATAGAGTAACGGCAGGGGGGCATGATTGCCTGTAGGAATGGGGTTTCTTTTGGGAAAGTGAAAATGTGGTAGAATTAGATAGTGGGGATAACATATAACTGTCTGAGTGAACTAATCACCGAATACTCCACTTTAAAAGAGTGTCTTGTATGGTTTGTGAATTACATTTCACTAAAGCTGTTATTTTAAAATGTAAAAGAAGAAAAAAAGCTATCCAGCAAATCTTTCATTTCCTTTCTTTACGGCCCAACTTGTCAACCTTGAAGACTTCCAGGGGAATAAATCTTCTATAATTATGAGTTAATAGCGGACTGCTTAGAGTCTTCTCCCTGCCTCAATATTTTTTATCTGTAAAAAAGTAGATAATACTTCCTATTTGATTGCATTATGAGGCCCTCAGCTCTCAATTTATATCAGTTTTTGTCCTCCATTTTTTCCTCAGGAAGAATCATAGCTGGCTTTTTGGACTTCCTGAAAAAGAAATATGACATGAATAATTCCTTCTCCATCCTGAAACTGGATAACATAATAATTACTACATTTTACAAACACTCTATCAATGTACTTTATATACATTATCTTACCAACTCTCTGAGAAAGGAGCTGCTATTATCCCCATTTGAGGTGTGAGAAATTGAGGCTTATGGAAATGAAGTGCTCAGAAGGAAGAGTAAGTGAGAAAGCCAGGATTTAAATCCTGTCTGTATTATAAGACACAGGATGAACTCCTCAGACAAATATTCCAAAATTTTAAGAAAACAATTTTAAGTCCTCCTTGCTTTTTCTGAACCCTGGTACCAGGCCTTCATTAAGAACCAAAAGCTCTGTAGAGGGGATTGGGGAGTTCTTGGTGGGTGGGCGTGGTGATGCACAGCTGAAGGGGTGTGAACCTATTCCCCTGAATCATACACAGTGCTGTAAACCAGCCCCACCTCAAAAATTAAATAACAGAAAAATAAAGATTGAGCCAGTATTAAACAAATTGTTTTAAAATAAAGGGAAAATAGAGACAAGAAGAAGCCAATGCTGCGTAATGCAATTGTTCTTCCCCTCAAGGATTATAAATTGTGGTGATGTCTTAAGAGCTTCAACAGATTGTAGTGAAGACTAGAGGGAATTTAAAGTTCCACATTTATCTTTCGGTGCTGGGTCAATACCTTCGTGGAAGTGGGGCCCAGCCACCCAAAGTAAGAGTCTGGCGATCTTGATGTAGGGACACTCCTCTCTCCCTGAATGGAACTGGAGTTCCATCAAGGCTGCTCAAGGATAGAAGTAATTAGAAAACAGGCACAGTGCAGTCCACTCAGGGTCTGGACAGCAAGCAGAGTCAGGTGCAAACCTGAAGAACAGAATGCAGAGCCCTGGCGGAGGGGACCAGGGTGAATGGCTGGGCTAGAGGAGAGGTAGGTTTACCTTACTTGAATGGGTGTGAGAGAATAACTACTGGAGGGTAGAATGGGGGACAGACAGGGGCTAGGTGGCAGAGAGTAAAACCCCCAGGATGGAATCAGGACCCACTTGGAGACAGGTGAGAACAGAAGAGGAGCACTAGTAAGAAGGGAGGTTGGTACAGGGCACTCTATGACTCAACAGAGTATCTTTCCAGCTACCTCCACAAAAGTACAAATACTAACTAGAATGACGTAAGTTCAAAAAACTGACAAGACCATGGAGTCCAAAGTCTTTATTTCATAGTTGAGGAAATCAGAGCTAGAGAAGTAAATTGCCCCCGGATGTAGTGCGCCCAGCTCAGTGATATTTCTTGACCCGCCAAAGTCAATCTAAGATGTTGTGTTAAATAAAACAGCACACAGATGCCTTATATCTCGTTGTTCTGCCATGTTTTGCATTTAGCTGCCCGTATATTTCTATAATTCATACTTTAATATGTTCTAAGACTAGTTTAAAAAATATTAAATATAGTAATTATTATTAGTTACTATGGTGGTAAATAAAAATAATCTCAGTATGTTGGAGTTTGTACACAGAAGTATCATCGGATTCATGGAAAAGTTGATTTGGGGGTGTGGCATATGTACGGACATGCTTGTGGCTGTGCATGCTTTGGTTAAGTCATTTAACAGTGATTAATGAGCACACTTCTGCTCAGGTCAGCGTAAATATACCATGAAGTTGGGTATATTTTACCACACATGAGGGTGACACAGTTCTCTTAATTCAAGGATTATCTTCCTTCCTTTAAATGATACCTACCTTTATAGGGCTGGTCTAGATCAAGGAAGCCACACTTCATCTGATAGAGGCCTGATATAAACTCTCCAAAGCCCAGCGTGGATTTCAGAGTTTTCAAAGGAGAACCACCACCTCATGGATACAGATGGTAGACTGACACGTATCACAGACACCTTTTCTCCTGTGGACAAAAAGGGAGCCCTATGCAAAGCATTATAAATAGATGCATTTATATCCAATATGCTTCATTGCAAATTGGTGAATTTCCATTTTCTCCTACAAAGAAGCATCTCCATTCAACTAGAATTTAAGTAGGCTCTGTAAAGTCATTCAATTGCAGCAAAATGCACAATTTAAAAGCGAGTCAATCCAAAATATGTAATAGTTTTAGACTGAAGTAATTGTTTTAAAAACACACGTGCAAAGTCATAATCTAGCTACATGCTTATTAATAACAATAGCAAATGAGTAAGCTTGCTACATATTCTATTGTGAAAGGATACTGTAATAGACAAAAAATTATCAATTAGAGAATAAATAGTATCTCAGAAGGACTTCCCTGTTGTTATCCTATTTTTTGGAGACAGAAATACATTGCTATATGAAAAATTTCTTTTTTATCTTTCTAGGAAGGTCTTACAGAGATATAAAAAATGAATTCTACTTGGTTCACCTTTTTGGTGTTTTTAAACTTATTAATTAAAATTAATAAAATTACTAAGTCAACTTGCTCTAAAAGAATCTTGGGGATATGATGTAATTATAGTTGACTAAATTATGAGATCTTTAGAATTTTGCTACCATCTTTGAGAATAACTAATGCTGTTAGACTACAGAGATACTTTGATGCCATTCCAAGTTCTTGCAATATAAAAGTGAAAAAAAGGAACCTAAAGTATGTAAAATTGTATAAATATCTTTTATGCATAAGAATATCACTTAAAGGGCCTCCCCGGTGGCGCAGCGGTTGAGCGCTGGGTTGCGAAGCTGCCCGCAGTCTCTGCAGCGCCGGTTCGATCCCCGGTGCTCCCCGGCTGCTCCCTGGCTGCTCCCCGGCTGCTCCCCGGCTGCTCCCCGGCCACCGGAGGAAGGTCCCGCATGGCGCACAGACCTCTCCTGCCGCCCGCTGCTCCCCTCAGCAGTGTATTTTGTCAGTCTGCCTGTTCTGCTCCCTGCTCTGGCTCTGGTGAATTCTCTCACCCTCCCGCGCTTCTGACTGTACCCAGTGTTTGTATAAATAAATAAATAAATCTTTAAAAAAAAAAGAATATCACTTAAAGTAAAATTAGTATTAAATTATTAAATTATAAGTGGAAAATTGTACATCATATTTAAAACGATGTTCACCAAAAGACTTCTATCTTCCCTGGTCTAAATAACCCAGCTATAGATGTAACTTAAATAGCCACTTAAATTTATATTTATATGTTTGTGCAAGGATATATGTTAAAAGTTTGATGGAAAAATTATCTGAATCAATTAAAGTCATTATTTGGAAAACCAAACATTGGTCATAATGTATCTCTTCATAATTTTGAAATTTCCCTAAATTACATGTTTAGTAAATGAACTTACTGCTAGCACAGTGATTTTTTTTCTTTTTAAAAATGAATTTTAAAATTACCTAAATTTTTAATTCTGATTTACAAGTCATTATCGCCATCTGCTGGTTACATAGTTTCATTGCAGTTTTTAAAATTTACTAAAATTCTGAATTAGAAATCTCTAGGAAGGAAAAATAATTTGCTAAATCATGAGGCATCTCTTTTTCATAGAGGCTGTGGTGTGGGAATACAGTGCATTCTGCCTAATTATATAATGTGTTATTTTAATTGTCCACTCATAATAGAATATGTATACTCGGTTGTTATTGTTACTAATAAGCATGTAGCTAAATTATGATTCAAAGAAACATTCAAAATAACGGGGCAAAATTAAGTGAACACTTTCAGAAAGGCTACAGAAAGATGAAAACATTCCATGGTTCCATTTAAACAAACTGCCGTGTTCTCCCTCACATGCACAATGCATTCCTCTCAGAGAAATCGTAATTATTTAGACAACTATTTTAAGTTTTCTAATAAACCTAGAATTCATATTATTGCTCAAAAATAGAACAAATATATAACTTGTTGACAAATATTCCAGGCAAACAAAATATTAACTGGAAGTAAAACACTAATATCCTTGGAATATGGTCAATTTAGAGCACGCTGTAAGAGCATTTGTTTACTAGGCATGTACTGGTTTTTAGTACTTTAATGTTGCCTCATTCAATCAAACCATCTTCATTTTCAGAAAAAAATAATGCTTTAGAGGCTAAATTACTAGCTCAAGTTCACACACTGAAAATCTTCCATATAGGAGTCTTTTATAAAAGATTTAGAAAGGCACTTGGAGCATAGTTAATCCTCTGTGTTTACTATATAAAAGAATCAAACAACATTTATTTGCTTCTTTTACATTCAATGCTATCTTATGAGTATTTTCTATATCATTAAATATTCATTCAAAATTACTTTAGTGGGGCCTCCCCGGTGGTGCTGTTAGGAGTTGGCGCCTCAACTCCGTCCAGGGTTCCCAAAGACTACACGGAGCCAGAGATGCAAAAGCAAAAAGGCTTTATTGCTAGCTTAAGCTAGGGCCCAACTCTGCCTGGTACACTGACACAGCAGTCTTATCAGGTTGAGAGAGGGACCCCCTCCCAGAGCAACCAACTGTTTTTGTACTTTGCTGACAGGATGCGGGGACTTTTCACACCAGGGACCAAGTTCGGCCTGATTGGGTATCTCTCCTTGGCACTAGTTAAGTTTGGTTTACCCTTGTCTTGTGGTTTTTATCCCAGTCTGGTGGTTTTTGCCTTGAAACGAAACTAGGGCATAGCTGTGCCCTTTAAAATGCCTGTTTTTCTTAAGATAGCTACTGTCTTGCTATGCCTAATTCTTTAATATCTTACAGTGCAGCGGTTGAGTGCTGGGCTGTGAGGCTGCCTGCAGCCTCTGCAGCGCTGGTTCGATCCCCAGCCTCCGGGGAGGATCCCACAGGGCTTGCAGACCTCTCCTGCTGCCCGCTGCTCCTCTCAGCAGTGTATTTAGTCGGTCTGCCTGTTCTGTTCCCCACTCTGGTGAGTTCTCTCACCCTCCCACACTTCTGACTGTACCCACTGCTTGTATAAATAAATAAATAAATAAATAAATAAATAAATAAATAAATAAATAATAAATCTTAAAAAAAACAAAAAAAAACAAAATTACTTTAGTGGCTGTGATGCTTCACTGTATGAGTGTTCTATACTTTATTGTTAATGTTGAGGATATTTCCAATTTTCACTGATATATTAATATAACAATAAACATTCTTATAAAATTTAATTTTAAATGGTAAAGATGATCATATTTGTACTTTCAAGGGTTAGACCAAGAGTAAGAATATGCTTTATTCTGTCAAGATTTTGAGTGATCCAAAAGACAAAAGGAATTCCAGGAAACAAACAAATTGGCCAAAAGGGAAACAAATATATCAGTTCACCTATTGTTACAAAAATAGTGTTTAAACAAGCAACAACAAATGTTGGCAGAGGATGTGGTAAAAAAGGAACTCTCCTGCACTGCTGGTGGGCATGCAAACTGGTCCAACCACTATGGAAAGCTGTCAACGTGGATGGAACTAGAAGGAATTATGCTCAGTGAAATAAGCCAGAAGGAAAAAGAAAAATATCAGGTGGTTTCACTTATAGCAGGAATATAGGGAACCAAATAAGACATCAGTGTAAAAAAATAATAACTGTACAAAGCACAACAAAGCAAAAACGGACAATTATAAAACAGAAACATACTGCAGGGGAGGAGGAGGGAGAGGGATCAGAGGGAGGGAGGGAGGAGCACAGAGGACTCTATGGGGACTACACTTGAGGGGGTGGGGGGAAGCAAATATTGTTTGAAAATGAACAATGATGTAATAAATATTTATTGGAAACATTAAGTATAAAACATAGTGTTTAAATACTCATATTTAATAATACGATGTTTTATATTTTGAATTTGTATATTTGTTCAATGATATGTTTTTACAAACCACCGATAAGTATCTTACATTTAAAACTTTGTATTGAAATGACAGCATTTATTAGCCTAAAACTTGGGCAAATTACTATATCCTTGATGCTTCCTTTCTTAAGCTATACAAAGTTATTGCGTGAATAAAATGAGAAAACATTTTAAGTACCAAACACAATGCCAGCAATGTAGAAATGCTTCTTGAAAAAAATCTCCTAAACCACACACAAAAAGTAACAGCACTTATTGAAATTAAATAAGTGACAAGCTGAATAGTACTTTGAGTGCCTTAGACCTTCAAAGGACAAATTAATGTGGGGGGTTGGGTTTGGAGGGTGATGGAATACAGAAGGGCCATGAGAGAAGAGGGGGGTGGGGAAACTAGGGGATGTCTTTTCCATATAAGTAAAGGGTTCTCACATTGCAGTTCTCACTAGGTAGCTAGTGGAACAGACGTGGGAAATTAAAGTCGAAATGACAGATAGAAGGAGATTACTGAAGGCACTGATGAGCAAACCAAGGTGTTTACTTTTGTTTGTGGGCCATGGAGTTCCAGGAATACTTTTCATTGCTGTTGCATCAGCATGTTAACCTGGACACAATGAAGTATAGATCAGACAAGGGAGAAGAGGGTTAAGGAGTTCAATCCCATTTATTATGAAGTGGATGGGAGTTGAAATGGTGTCGGATCCAGCGGTGGAGACTATGTCCGAAGACACGGTATATGTCAAGGTTCCCTGACATGCTTGCCAGGCGCTGTGACATTGTGTGTGGCGCTGATGATGTCTGGTTTAGGAGGTCCGAGGTCTGAGCACCCTACCTCCAGGCGGAGTCATTCTGAGCAATCTTGGAGCAGGTAGTTTTACTGCAAGAAAGGATTACTAAACGCAGTTCTTGAAGGGTAAACCAAAGTATCACCGAGTTCTGCCATTTAAACCCACCCGACTGTGGGCGCGTCTGTCAGAGAATGCCCTGAATCGCGCAGAACCAACAACTCAATGACTAATGCAACGTATTTGCAGGGGAGCTGTTTCTTCGTGCCAGGCGCACCACAGGTGCTTACTTTGCTCGCTCTCTTTCTGCGGTTATTTTAACTAACCTCTCCTTTCCCTTTATTTTTTTTAATATTTATTTATTTATGCATACAAGAGGTGGGGTACAGGCCAGAGGTCGGGGGTGGGGGGAGGTGAGAGGAATCACTAAAGAGAGAGAGAGCAGGGAACAGAACAGGCAGATTGACTGAAGTACACTGCTGAGGGGAGTCAGGAGAGGTCTGCTGCGCCATGTGGGTAGCTCCCTGGCTGGCCCAGGATGGAAATCATGCTGCAGAGGCTGCGGACTGCTTCATAGGTTGTGTCTTAACCCCTGTGCCTTTCCCTTCAGCAACCATAAGGACATGCAAGGTTTTCGGTAAACATGGCCAGAACAACCTCCCTGGTAGCGCAGCGGGTTGAGCACAGTGCTGTGAAGCTGTCGGCTGCCTCTGCAGCGCGGGTTCGATTCCCAGCCGGCCAGGGAGAGTCCCATATGGCGCGGCAGACCTCTCCTGTCTCGCCCGCTGCTCCCCTCAGCAGTGTATTTCATCAGTCTGCCTGTTCTGTTCCCCACTCTGTCTCTGGTGAGTCCTTTCACCCCTTGCATCTCTGGCCTGTACCCCAGTTCTTGTATAAAAACAAGTAAATCTTTAAAAAACAAACAAACAAACAGCCAGAACAAGCTTGACGGCTGATCTCGAAGAAAGGCATTCAAATCACAGAGTTGTTTTAGACTCGGCAGCCGCAGGCAAAGAGGCGCGCGCGGGGGTCTGTGCGCGGGAGGCGCCCGCACTGCCCCGCCCCCGCCCCCGCCCCTGCGGCTTTCGCGGTCGCCATGACGACCCTGCGGCCCGCAACGGCGGCGGGGACCAGTCGTTGAGGCTGCGAGCCGGGCCAGGCCCCAGCTGATCTCGCCCGACTCCGCCGAGCCGGCGCCGGAGAGCGACCCAGTGCATCCGAACAGGGACTATGAGAAAATGGTGGGGCAGACGAGGAATAAGCTCAAAGAAGCGGCGTCAGAGCCGTCGCGCTCTCCCCGCACCCCGCAGACTCGGCGGCGGCGCCGGGCCACGGGAGCCGGGGAGCCGGAGCTGGAGGAGAAGCCGAATCAGGAGGTGGAAAAGCGGGAGCTGCCTTTGCCCTTAGGAGGCGGGAACCTGCCAGGGGGTGCCCGGGAGTATTCGCCAAGGAGGACCCGAAACCTGAACGCTCAGAATTGCTTGCAGCTGGAAGTGGTCGAAAGAACCCTTCTCGGCCGCTTGCAGTTCCAACTGGTCCACTTTCTGGTGGCCCAACTCCGCGAGAAGGTGCTCTTACTGCGGAGAAGCCAGTTCTCAAGAAAGACCACCTTCAGCATAGGTGAGCTGGGCAGGCCTGGAGCAGCCGGCGCTAGGAGCCCTTTGGCTCCTGGCAGGTTGCCCTCCCGCAAGACGCCCACAGTTTAGAGGAACCATCAGAGCCTCGGAGTAAAGTGGTTTGGGTGAATCTTGAAGGAGGTAGTTTAAAAAGCAAGTCTATGAGCAGTCATGACAAGGTCCAGGCGCTGCAGTCCCTCACAGGAATCCCCTTCCCTTTAGTTCTTGTTTTAAGACATCTGTGCGTGGTTTTCGGACATAGTGGTCACTCCCATGTCAGCAACAAAATCCTCTCAATCAGGGCAGTCATTATTACAGTTTGTAAATATGCTAGGATGGCTCTTGGGGGACCTTATGTTCCTGCATACCTAAAGTAAGACAAAATGAAGTCCTGGCTCTTTAACATTAGCTGAGAGTTATTAAGAGGGAAATAGAGCCAAATTAGACAATAGATCACCCCATGTTGGTATCCACTTACTTTCATGTATCTGTGGATCTTCAGTGCCTAACGTTAGGGGAATTTTATTTAAGCTATTGAAAGATTTTCCTCCTTTAACAGTCGTCATTTTCTGTAGCTTGAGAGGTAACTTAAATGTTGTTGCTGTTTTTTTGTAAACTGACTGCTTTTATAAATGGAGACAAATAAATGACTCCTAATGTGACCAGTGATTTCTTTTCCACTTAAGTTGAGTATGATGTTAAAGTAGGATGAGTCTCCATATTGGAGGTTTTAAGAATACTTGATGAATAAATTAGATGGAAATTGTATTTACTTTTGTCAGATGTCTACTTATGGTAACATATATCCCACATCCAGAATCAACATGGTCTTGGAAACCAAGCTGTTTTGCCATCCCAAACACAAGCTCCAGTACACCCAGGTCTGGCATGTTGAAGGTCCAGTGCTGGGTGAAATAATAACTAACTATAAGAAGTGCTGTTAGAGTTCAGACATGTGAAGTACTACTTTAGGATGGAAAGTGGAAAATGACATGGATAGAGTTAGAAAAAGGTGTGTTTCATACAGTGACGGAAAAGCTAATATTTGGTTTAGCAGAGAAACAAGTACTGCAGTTTGGTAGAACAACATGGTTGGATAGAAAGTAAGAAAACATAAAGGTGAAGTAAGGCTGAAAGGAAGGACACAAAGTATGCAAATGAAGAGGAAGTAGAAATAAGTTGGGACAGTTGCAACCAGCCATGGAGAATCTTGTTTAGGTTTAGGCATTTGAACTTCATTTTTGATGCTTTACTTTTAAGGAAAAAAAATCCAATGAGGTAAAATGCATATATCAAAATTAACTGTTTTAAAAACAAATAACTCAGTCTCATTTAATCTATTCACAGTGTCCCCACTGAATAACTTAAATAGGAGGAACATGGCATGATCAGTAGTATGCTTCTGAAAGGTTAACTTGACAGCAGTATGTAAAATGGGCTGCAGGAGGACTGAGCAAAGAAGCAGAAAGAATAATTGGAACATTACTACTTGAATCCAAACAATGGTGGTCTCAATGAGGATAGAAATAGAAGTGGAGGGGCGAGGATAGAAATGGGATTTGATGGAGATTGAAAGGACTGGTTTTGGTGAGGTACAACAGGAGAGAGAGAGATTGAGAGGAGGAGGAATAAGAAAGTTTGTTCAGGTGTGAGGATTATAGATTTGGGAATCATCCATGTAAAAGTGAGTTGGAACTATAAATTGAGATTGCCAAGAGCAAAGCGGGCAAAGTAAAGATACTTGGGAAGACCAATTACACTTTAAAGAGGAGAGGAAAATGAAAAGCCAGATAGGTAAGCATATAAAAACAGTGTTCAGAAAAACAGAATGAGTATAGTTCTTGTATGGAAGAAGACAGAGGAAGAAATCCAAGCATTTGGTCAAATGCTACATAAGATGGAAAGAGGTAGTTGATGTTGATTAAAAGGTCATTGGTCATTTAAAAAATGTTCTAAGAACTAAAGAAATTGGCCAACAACCTTGTCAGGGATGGGAGGAAAGGGAGAAAATCTTTCATTGTTTGAAGACCTGTTAATTAAGGGAAGTGTTTTAAGGCCTAGGAGATTTAAAGACTGAAGGGAAAGAACAAGGAGAAGAGTTGAAATTGAGGTTCCAAGAGAGGAAATAGTTGAATACTTAAAGTCTTGGAATATTTGGGAAGGGTGAAAGGCACAAGTTTGACAAGCTAACTGGGGAAGAGGAGAGGCATCCCTCTTTGAGGTGGTAGGAACTAGAAAAGGCAGGATCACTGTATAGAGAAGCATTGAAGTGGATTTAAGAGAAGTTCGGGATTTTGTATCAAAATGACCTTTGTTTCAGTAAAAGTGTGGAATTGGCTCACCTACAGTATGAGAAAGACTGTAGTTCACTGATTGTAGTATGAAACAAGTAAACCTGAGAAGTTTTGAAGAGCTGTATGAAGAGCCCATGATGGTTAGGAATGAGGAAAGAAAACTTGAGAATCATGGTTGATAATTTTCAAGACTGCAGTGGGTTTTTATTCTTAATTTCCTTGTCAATTAATTTGCATTTATTTTGTTAGCTCTGTTTAGAATTTTTTTTGAATTTTTAAGAGGTTAATGTTGGTGGTTTCTAAAATGACTTCAAGAATACACGATACCATTACAAATCTTGGAGGGGATGAAGGACATTAGAAATAGCTAAGTAAATTCACTCCTCTGTGACAGTAACAAAAACACTTGGAAAATGATCAGAATCAACTTTTTCAAAACTTTGGAAATTTAAGATTTAGAGCAATTTAAAGGACATCTGTTCAAGAAAATGTACTGAAATTCTGAGAACATTGGGGTTTACGGTGTTCTCACTTGGTCTCCTCCCATCCTCTCTCCCCAGCTCCATAGTTCCTTGAATACAAGCAGTCCCCTCTCCCCACTAGGTACAGGCATGCAGCTCCTCAGAAAGCCCTTTGCCCAAAGGCAGCTCTCTTATAAAGCCTCATTCTGAGGGTGTTGACAAAGCAGCTCCAGATAAGTCTACCAGGCCAGTAGCCTGGGGCTTCTCAAAGCTCCACAAAAGTCTGAGTTACCTTCAAGGGCTTTCAGTGCAGTTGCTGAGAAAGGAATCCTAAGCATTTGACCATCTGCTGTTGGACAGGAAGAAAAGTAACCTAGACTGGTTCCTGTTGGCTAAAGTAACTTCTGAAAGGACCTAGCAGAAGATAGGAATATTTTTACTGCTTTTAAAATTTGCATATGAAGAGAGAGAGGCTAAGAGAAAGTAGAAATTGAAATAATAATACTGAAAATCATAATACCACGAAATAAGGTCAAAATCATCTATAATGTTAACATTCTTTTGCAAATGAGGCATAAAAGTCTTTCAAGTCCTCTTTCCCTTTGCTCAAGTCTCTCCTGCAAAGGTAGGCATGATTCACAATGTGTGGTGTGTTTTTTTGGAAATTTTCCTATGCTTATATACAGAAAATTAGCTAGCCATCTTGCTTGGATATGCTCTTTCTCTAGATATATAAGGTAATGCACTTAACATATTTGATTTAAAGGTATTTTATAGTAAAGTAACTTTTAATGACTCTGCCTTTTTTCTTTTTCCAGCTGTCTTTGTTGGATTTTTGCACTGGTAAGATTAGTTTTTTGAAGTTAATAAATAAATAAAAATATTTGAATTGAAAATCACCCTTGCTGTTTGCATACACTATAACAATAACTATTTGCTATATGTTTAGAGTATTTGGTTATGCACCAGTTTAAAAAGCCTCATATGAAATAGCATTCACAAGTGGGTGCATTAGGGAATATCTACTCAAGAATTAAAATGATTTTGTCCTATCACAGATTCACTATGATATTTCTTACATATCTAGCTTTTCTAGAATATTTTGCACATTTATTTCCTTTAAAAACTCCTTTATTTTTTAGCAATTTGTTTTTAGTGACATAAGTTTAGAGATAAAGTTTTAGTAAAACTAAGATAGAAATGAAAATAAAGACTCTGAATGTCAATACAGAATTAAATGACGAAGCCTGTCAGTGTGCATGCACATACCCCTTATTGTACACAAGTATAAAAGGAACATGAAAAGTAAAAATATTTTCCTCTGACTATTCCATTTTTTTTTAAAGATTTATTTATTTATTTATTTCTACAAGCACTGGGTACAGTCAGAAGCGCGGGAGGGTGAGAGAATTCACCAGAGTCAGAGCGGAGAGCAGAGCAGGCACACTGATGAAGTACACTGCTGAGGGGAGCAGCAGGTGGCAGGAGAGGTCTTTGCACCATGTGGGACCCTCACCTGGAGCAGGGTGGGGTGGGGGAGTGGGGAGGGATTGAACCAGCGCTGCAGAGGCTGCAGGCAGCTTTGCAACCCAGGGCTCAACCGCTGGGCAACCGGGGAGGCCCTATTCTGAGTTCTTTTCCACAATTGCAGAGGCATTTCAAAAACCTTATACATTATAATCATTTGTGAAATATAAAAAAACTTGCCTCTGTTCTCCTTTAGAGGCCTGGAGTAAGCATAAAGGTGGAGAGAGTCACAAGGGTTTTAGATATATAGTTGAGATTAAGAAGCAAGGAGTTAAGGAATTTTAGTTATGTGCTATACTAGATTGTACAATAAATTCCTAAAAAGACACAAATGAGTATGCTAATTATAAAATTGTCTGTGTTTATTATAAACATTCTTTTTTATTTTTATGGCTTTCCCCCCCTACTTTGTAACTTAGTTATTTTAGTACTGGTTTGAAAACATGTTCTTATAGAGCTTCTTTTTTTTTTTCTCTAGGATACACTTAGTAACACTTTTTGAAAATGATCGTCATTTCTCTCACCTCTCATCTTTGGAACGGGAGATGACTTTTCGCACTGAAATGGTTAGGTTCTTTTTTCTAATGAATTAATTGTAATTTAAGAATAGTTGTGATTGTAAGATAGAAACTAATTGGGAATTAAAATGAAATCTGGTGAACTGCACTGTTTCTCAAGCTATAACCCCTATTTAAATATTAAAGTGTTTATGGGTCTTCTTTAAACTTACTTCATCCTCTCCTCTGCTTTCCTCATGCAAATGTCTTAAGATAATAAAGACAAATTATAACCGAGGAAGAAAGAGAGCAAAGAAATAGATCATTTAAGAAGTGACATGGGGCACCACTTTAGCAGAAATTGCTTTTTCTTGTTCTAGTCAGGAGGGCCCCATGTTTTATCTGGCTCTTTTAATTTTTTTTCTTAAGGTCTCTTATGATGTCAAGATAGTCTCTTTTAAGGAACAACTTTTGATATAATTTAGTTAATATTTTATGTTCTGTTGCTTTAATCTATAAAATAGGGAATACCATCTGCCATACCTATCTCACATCGTTATTGTAAGGATTACATGGGATGGCAATAGGAGAGAACAGGACATTTAGGAGATACCAGGAATGTCCTCCAGATCAGCTAGTTGTTGACAAATGACAAACTAAAACTGACTCTTTTAACTTTGTAGCCACTGCTTTAAAAAAATGTGATTAAATTAAAATTTTATTTTATTTTATTTTAAATTTATTTATTTATTTATACAAGCACTGGGTATAGTCAGAGGTGCGGGATGGTGAGATAATTCACCAGAGCTAGAACGGAGAACAAACAGGTAGACTTGATGAAATACACTGCTGAGGGGAGCAGTGGGCGAGGCAGGAGAGGTCTGTCGCGCCATGTGGGACCTTCGCCAGCGGCTGGGAATCGAACCGGCACTGCAGAGGCTGTGGGCAGCTTCGCAGCCCAGCGCATAACCGCTGTGCCACCAGGGGAGTCCCTTAAATTAAAATTTTAAATTTAAATGTAAAACAATAGAAATTTGCCATTTTTATTCCTTTTGAGGGTACAATCTGTCATTAGATACATTCAAATTTTAATAGCCATCACTACCATCTATCTCCAGAACTTTTTCATTATCCCTAACCTAAACTTTGCACCTATTAAAATACCAGCTCCTCATTCTCCTACCCCCAACTCTGATTACCTTCTGTCTCTACCAATTTGTTTACTCTAGGTACCTCACCCTTTATTTTTTAAATCTCACACCTATTGTGCCCTTCAAAGCTTTGAAGAATTACATATGTTAGCATTTGTATGGTATTTGAGTATTTTGAAGGTGTTTTTCCAAAGAGATGTTATAAAATACTATTAAAGAGTATTTGCTATGGCAGAGTCTAGGCTTTGGTGAAAGATCACTAAATTCAAATAGCAGTTCTGGGTTTCTGATTTCTCAATAATCTCCTCTACTAACTAAAAATAATACCATATATAGGGTTTTAGTGAAAATGAAGGGAGTTGATGAACAAAGCACATAGTACAGTATCTGGAACAAAATCTATAGTTGTTATTAATAAAACATTTCCTATTTCTCTAAATATAGATATGCATATTAGATGTCCTTTCATGTAGTATTGCCTTGTCGCCCTTTTCAGCAGAAAGGAAAAATCCTTCTATGAACTAATATTTTATCCATCTCCCATATCTATGAGGTATGGTCATACAATGAGGTAACAGTCTTTCAGTTACCAGCTGGAAGTTTTCTTCAATTTAGTAGCCACTACTAGTCTTGCTTAATCTTTGAAAAATAAAGTAATTGTATGAGGCAGGAATGAGTACAGCATTGAAGATATCTTTAATGTTTGTTTATTTTGAGAGTCTATTATAAACATAGCTGCCTTTAATTTACTTTTAGTTTTAGGAAGAATCCCTGGGAATTGATGAGAAGGGAATTGATGAATTCATGAAAAATTTGTGAAACAACAGATTTTTGTTAAGCTTTGGATTTTAACTAAACAGTACTCTTTTTTAAAAAAGATTTATTTATTTATGCATACAAGAGCTGGGGTACAGGCCAGAGATGCAGGGGGGTGAGAGTATTCACCAGAGACAGAGTGGGGAACACAACAGGCAGATTGACCAAAGTAAACTGCTGAGGGGAGCAGCGGGCGAGACAGGAGAGAGGTCTGCTGTGCCATGTGGGTTGCTCCCTGGCCAGCGGGGGATCAAACTTTGTTGCAGAGGCTGCGGATCACTTCATAGTGCGGTGCTGAACCCCTTGCGCCACCAGGGAGGCCCTAAACAATACTCTTTTTACCTAATAAAGACGTTTTTTCATATAATAGAATTAGACACACTATCGTAGTCTCCTTTTAAGGACATAGCATTTCTTTCCTGAGCAATAGTAGTTAATTGACAGTAGCTTTTACTTCATGCAGAACTCTTCAAATGTAGTAAATTGAAAGTGTGAAGCTCTATCTAAGGATGCTTGTGATCATTATTTGTAATTTCTTCAGAACTGGGGAAAAAAGAAGTAATTTTCTATATGCAACATTGTACTCTATGCTAGAATTCAGATTTCAACTTTTGGACATCTCATAATATGGGGGTAAAATTGGATTTGGTAGAATTAAAAATATATTGTATATGTATTTTAAGGCATGATTAGAAAGGCTCCTTTCAACATTTAGCTATTCTACATTTTAGTTTGAAATATTATATTTAGAACTCACAGGAAAAAAAAAAAAGAATGAGGAGTATGACAATGACCAAAAATATATACCTTTTTTAATACAGTAATAGCAAGGATTAAGAAGTCTTATTAGTGACTTTTTCCTTTTTCTTCTAAAGAAGTTGAATAAATATTTTCAAATTTTACTAATGTGATAATATATGCCTTTTTAAAGGGGCTTTATTATTCCTACTTCAAGACCATTATTGAAGCACCTTCTTTTATGGAAGGACTATGGATGATTATGAATGACAGACTTACTGAATACCCTCTTGTAATTAATACAGTGAAACGCTTCCATCTTTATCCAGAAGTAAGTAATATTTTTGGACAAATATTTGTAAGTAAACACAATGATGTTATTAAAAGCATGGGACCTTTAAGGTTCATTGATTATATGTGTCCTGACAGTTGAGCAAATGCTCACAAGTTCCTGTTTTAAAGACTCCAGAAACTATGCTTTCATAAACTCAAAAAACAGAAACTCAGCATGGAAGTAATGACTGGTGTATTAGACAAGTCAAATGGGAAGGAACCAGCAAGCGTTCTAAATGGGGTTGGTCTGTTGACTATGGTGACTGTGAATGGGCCTAATGATCACATGCAAACTCTGGGAAAGTGATGGATGAGCAGACTAGTTATATTAATAAAGCAAGATTTATTTGGTCACAGGGACAGAAATCTTTGAATATCTTCCAATGCTTATTAGCCTTAAAAAGTATGGATTTTATGAGAGTACCTAAATTACACAAACTGATAACATATAAATGTGTGACCAATCATCTAGAATAAATAATAAACATTACTCTTGTAATTTTTGCTTTAGATATTTTGAAATGATTAAAGCATTCCCCAGTCCAATTTTCACCTTTCTCATTTCCACAAGTATCATCATGAATTTGATATGTGTATCTGCCTAGTACTTGTTTTCAAGGAATGTCTTATATGTTTTTGTAAATCTACACAGATGCCCTCATTATGAAAGTTACCACTCAACATCTTTCTCCTCAACCTATATTTTTGAACCTTGTGTATTTATGGATTTTTTCTTTAATTTTAACCATTTTACAAAATCCAAAATTAATTTGTAAATATTACTATTTATTGATATTTTTCC
Organism: Talpa occidentalis; assembly: GCF_014898055.3. Taxonomy (NCBI): domain Eukaryota; kingdom Metazoa; phylum Chordata; class Mammalia; order Eulipotyphla; family Talpidae; genus Talpa; species Talpa occidentalis. The sequence goes on along the minus strand of NW_026555331.1, from coordinate 109,925,004 downwards.
AGTTTTTTATTGTCAACACTTGTTGAATATATATATTTGTATATGTTTTCTAACTGTATATAAGCAATATTTTCTCTAGGGTATTTATCTAGAAGTAGAATTGCTATGCTGGAGAGTATGTGCTTGATCAACTTTATCGGATATTGCTAAATTGGTCTCTGAGTCAAATATAGCAATTACACTGCTGTGTAGCAGAAGGCACTTTTCTTTGTATCCTTATTAGATTTCAAACTATTATATTGTATCATTTTTGCTCTTTTAATGGCCATGGTGTATAATAGCCACTTGGCTTTGTTGTTCTACCAATAAGCTTTATAAATCTTCGTCACCTATTTGATAGTGGTTTTTTAAATTGATTTGTTGGCATAATTTACATTTAAAAAATATTTATTTATTTATTTATTTTTGTGTAGAAGAACCGAGGTATAGGCCAGAGGTGTGGGAGGTGAGAAGATTCACCAGAGACAGTTTGGGGAGGAGAACTGGTGGATTCATTGAAATACACTGCTAAGGGGAACAGTGGAAAGGGATCAGACTCAGACAGCGTGGTGATAGCCCTGAGACTTAACCCCTAGGCCACTAGGGAAGCACCATAATTTACATATTTTGTAGGATAATCCTTAGTTACACATGTTTACCACATCTTCCACTGTGACTTGCTTATCGTTATGTATAATCAGCTTTGTTGAGGCTTAACTTACTTGTAGTAAAATGCCCCAATTTTGAATGTATAGTTCTTTGAGTTACACATTTGAAAAATAAATGTATAGCTACCACTAGAGTCAAATTATTGAACACTTCCAAAATGCCAAAAGCTTCCCATGTACTTCTTTGCCATGTTTATTGAAAGTTGCCATGTTTATTTAAAGTTGCCTGACCATATTATCATATTATATATGGACTTACTTCTGTTTTCGTTGCTGCCTTATCTGTCTGTATGTATTTATACCAATACATGCAACCTTGATTACTGTAGCTTTATAATAAGACTTGAAATAAGGTAGTTTTCTGATTTTTTTTTTCCTTTCAAAATTATTTTTCTGTATAAATGTTGGAGATCTTTTATCAATTTCTCCAAAAAAATCTTGCTGGGATTTTGACTGCATTTGCATTGTGTTTACACATATATTTCAGAAGGTGTGACTTCCTAACAATGTTGAACTTTCCCTAAGCAGTGTTTTTACTATTATAAATAGTATTATTTTGAAATTTTATTTTCCCATTTTTTGTTGCTTTTGTATAAATGTTACAGTTAATTTTGAATATTGAATAGAATTTGAATTTGAATAGAATTTTCATCTTAACAAAGTGACTTAATTATTCTAGTAAGTTTTTTTGTAGATTTCTTTGATTTTTCTATGCACATAACTTGGCTATAGTAAATAGTGCTGTAGTGCACATAGAATTGCATATATACCCTTTGTATTAGCTTTTATGCTTTTTATTTTTTGTGTACTATTTTTCTAAGAATTTGTTCATTACAAATATAAGTTTTTCAACTTTTTGACATGTAAATGTTCATACTAATCTCTTATGATCCTCTGTATTTCTGAGATATCTGTTATTATCTGTTTTTGATTTTGTGAGTTTTCTCCCTTTTTTTCTTTGTGAATCTAGTAGAGTCTTGTCTGTTTTGTTTATTTTTTTTTAAAGGACCAGCTTTTGGTTTCATTAGTTTTTTGGACTTCATTTTTTATTTCTGTTTCACATATTTAAGCTCTACTTTTTATTATTTCCCTCCTCCTTCTCCTATGGTTTTATTTGCTCATCTTATAGTCCTTAAGGTGAGAGATAAGAATATTTGAGCTCTTACTTTTTTGATGTAGGTCTGATTGCTGTATGCATCTCTTTTAGTACTGCTTTTGCTGCATCTCATACGTTCTGGTAGGTGTCATCAATTTCATATGTCTGGAGGTATTTTTTAATTTTGTCATTGATCTGGTAGTCATTCAGTAGGTATTTTGTTGCTAAGTCTCCACAGATTGGAGATTTTTCCTGCTGTCTTTTGTGATTGGTTTCTAGTTTCCTCACAGAGTTAGATAATTCTTCTTTGTAGTTCTCTTTATTTATCCACCTAGATTTTTTTTTAAAATTTTTTCCCCCCAAGATTTATTACTTATTTATACAAGCACTGGGTACAGTCAGAAGCGTGGTAGGGTGTTGCGTCCTACAACACCACACTGACAAATGAGAGTCGTGGAGCAGGTTACATAATGTAGGATGCTGCTGAAGAGCAAGATCCTGGCCCTTTTATCCTGGCCCTAAAATTACATAAAACCAGAAAAAGAAACAAATAAAAACTACAGCATCATCTGCCAATAAAGTAGAAATTCTGCATCCTCTAAGTTACTACTAAAAGGCACTTTTGAGAAAAAAATAGCAAACTGGAAAGAGAAAAAAGTGAACAGATGGAAAAATACACATAATTGGCTGTAATGAGATTAAGGAGATTAAAGCAAGGGGAAGGGTGTAGAAGATTAGGGATTGTGAGTCTGCCCTCCAGGCACTTCTTATCTACTTGATGACACATCCTAATACCACCCCCCATGGTTCTAATCTTATCATGAGGCCCTCCACTGATCAGCTTCTGGGGTCCCTTGTCATACATCAGTCCTCGGCCCCCGGGCGTTCCCTGTCATACCTTGTGAGTATGTGTTATGCATACCTCAGGAGTATGTGTTATGCATCGGTCCCCCCCCCCCCCACCTCGGGCATTCCGGACATACCTTGTGATGCATAACCTCTCCAGTGTGATCCAGCTTTGTGCTCTTGTTTGATTTGAAGGGCTGAAGGGTTGGGCTCCTGTTCCTAACTGGCCAGGCCACTTTGACCTTGTTTAGTTGACAAAATGGCTGCCGAATAGGCTGCCTAGGAGTAGCAGACCCACAGTAGGGTGAGAGAATTCACCAGAGCCAGAATGGGGAACAGAACAGGCAGACTGACGAAATACACTGCTGAGGGGAGCAGTGGGCGAAACAGGAGAGGTCTGTGCGCCATGTGGGACCCTTGCCTGCGGCCGGGGATCGAACCGGCACTGCAGAAGCTGCGGGCAGCTTCGCAGCCCAGTGCGCAACAGCTGAGCCACCAGGGGAGGCCCCCACCTAGATTTTTAAATTAATTACTATCTTTGAGGTTGTTGCTTTGATCTTTGATGTAGTATATTTTGAATCCATAATGCTCTCCTGAATATTTTATCTCTGCTGTTTTTTCCAACTTGCATCTTTGTTACATTCTTATTTTAAACTTCATTTTCTATCCTCTGCTCATCAATTTTACTTTTCAGAATATCATTTGTTTCTCTGAGTTTTCTTCTTCAGCTTTCCTGTGTTTCATTTCTTTTTTTTTTAAGATTTATTTATTTATTTATACAAACATTGGGTACTGTCAGAAGTGCGGGAGGGTGAGAGAATTCACCAGAACCAGAGCGGGAGCAGAACAGACAGACTGACGAAATACGCTGCTGAGGGGAGCAGCGGGCAGCAGGAGAGGTCTGCGTGCCATGTGGGACCCTTGCCTGGTGGCCAGGGATCGAACCAGTGCTGCAGGGGCTGCGTGCAGCTTCGCAACTCAGAGCTCAACCACTGCGCCACTGGGGAGGCCCCCTTTCCGTTGTTTCATTTCTTTTAATTACTTTATCTTGTAATTTTGAACTCTGTATCTGATAGGGGGAAAAGATCTTCTATGTCTTTGTGGTTGGATTCTGGAAATGTGTTCTCTCCTTATGGTAACATGTTTGCTTGAGGCCTCAAGGTGCCATGTTTTGTATTTTTCCATCTGTTCACTTTTTTCTCTTTCCAGTTTGCTATTTTTTTTTCTCAAAAGTGCCTTTTAGTAGTAACTTAGAGGATGCAGAATTTCTACTTTACTGGCAGATGATGCTGTAGTTTTTATTTGTTTCTTTTTCTGGTTTTATGTAATTTTAGATGTTTGGCATTACTGATTTTTTACCTTGTAACTGAGGGAGAAGTGTTCTGTAACTCCTTAGTTGTGGTGGAGGAGGGCTCTGGTAGAGTCCAGTCACTGGTGAAAATTGATATGCAGGGGCTGGTTCACGATTGTGGTTGATCTCCCTCCTGTCTGGATTTCCAAGCCCATTTCGCTGCAGTCTATGCACAGTATATGCACCCTACAGGGTCAACACCAGTCTTGATGGGTGGGGCAATTTTCCCTTCCCTCTCTTGCTCTGCTCTGTCAGTAAGTAGCTAATCACCCTATCTTAGGGGAAAGAAAATATGTGGGTAAGAACAGTAAAGTCGTTGATAAGCTGTTGTGAGTTATGTGTGGGTAGTAGTTGATTTCTGGTTTTTATTGTTCAATTTGAATTTTCTACATAGATGATCATATTTTTTAACTTGGAAGTTTATTAATTACTGATTAGATTTATTTAATAGATACAGTCCTCTTAAGATTTGTCTATTCTTGTGTGAGTTTAGGCAGATTGTGTCTTTCAAAGGATGGATTTTTCTAGGTAATCAAATGTGTGGGCATGTTATTATTATTTTAATGTCCACAAGATATCTGTAGTGATGGTCCCCATTTTCACTTCTGACATTAGTAATTTCTCTCTCTCTCTGTGTCTGTGTGTGTGTGTGTGTGTGTGTGTGTGTATCTGTGTCTTCCTTAGTCTGGTCAGAGGTTTATTGATTTTATTGAACTTTTCAAAGAACTCGATTTTAGTTTTGTTTATTTTCTCTATTGACTTTTTATTTTTATTTTTAATTACAGCATTTTCTCCTGTAATATTTAGTATTTCTTTTCATCTGCCTACTTTATATTTAAATTTCTCTCATTTTTCTACATTCCTATAGTGAAAATTGAGATAATTGATTCTAACTCATTTTTCTAGTAAATATATTCTGTATATGAGATGCTTTCACTTCATCCCACAAATTTTAATAAATTGGTTTTCATTTCATTTCATTCCAAATATTCTTATATTTCTCTTGAGATATTTTTTCTTTGGCCCATGTATGTTTTAAAAAGTGTGTTGTTTGATCTCCAGATATTTTGGGATCTTCCAGGTATTGATTTCTAGTTTAATTAAATTGTGATGTGAGAGCAAACATTGTATGATTTTTTAAAATTTGTTAAGGTGTATTTTATAGCTTATATTGTGGTCTGTCTTAATGAATGTTGCAGGTGAACTTGAGAATTATTCTGTTATTATCTAAGATAGTCTATCAATGTTGACATTGTGACTGATGATGTTGGTGAGTTAAACTGTATCCTTACTATCTGTTGGATCTGTCCATTATTGACAGAAGGGTATTGAAATCTCTTAACTGTAATAGAGGATTTATTTGCTTCTCCTTGTATTTTGTTAGTTTCACCTCGTGTTATTTTGATGCCCTGTTGTTAGATTCATACACATTAAGACTCTTATGGCTTCTTGCAGAATTGACCCCTTTATGTAATAGCACTATCCCTAATATATTTCCTTATAGTAAATGCTACTTGAAAATAATATAGTTATTCCCACTTTGTTTAGATTAGGTTTAGAATGTGATATCTTTTATGCACTTTTAACTTAATGCATGCTTTTATATCTGAAGTTGGTTTCTTGTAGACAATATATGATCAGATCTTGTTTCCTGACAATATCTACTAGCTGATGCATTTAGCTCATTGATATTCAAAGTGATTATAGATATAGGTGGATTGAAATCTACTGTGCTTTATTTGTTACTCTTTTCTGTGTTTGCCTTTGTCCTTGTCTTGAGTTTGCCTTCCATACCTTTTATGCCTTTTGTGATTTTAATTGAGCATTTTTTATGTATTATGTCATCTTTCTTAAATACTGGGCATAATTCTTTTATTTATTAATATTTTATATATTGCTCTAGAGTTTGCAGTGTGTATCTACAGCTAATCTACATTTGCTTTCTAATAACACTTCCTGTGTAATTTATGTACCTTAAAATAGCAAAATAATTGTAATTCCTCCTTTCCATTCTTTGTATCATAGCTGTCATTCATGTCACTTATATGTAGGTATACACAATATAATAGATTTTGGGTTATTGTTTTAAAGAAAAGTATTTGTTAGCTCTGTTAATTTTTTTTACCTTATTTATTTAGTGTTCTTTCTTTTTTATGTAGATCCAAGTTTCTGATCCTATCTTTTTTTTCCTCTCTCTAAGTCTTTTTAAATAAAGTTTCTTGGGTTTTGTTTTCCTGAGATAGTATTTGCATAATAAACATTCTAAGTTGAGTATTTTTCTCTTGACACTTTAAAATATTTCACTCCACTGTCTTCTTGCTTGAATGGTTTCTGAGAAGTCAGATATAATTCTTATTTTATTCCTTTATAAGTAAGGTGATTTCTCCCCTGCTCTGTGGCTTCTTTCAGGATGGTTTTCATCTTCGATATCTTTTTATAGTATAAATATGATATGCCTAGGTGTAGAAAATCTGACTTTTATCCTGTTTGTGTTCCATGAGCTTTGTCTCACATTTATTTGATGTAATTCTAAGTCAGTGTTTCACACGGCCCTTCTCTTCCTTTCTCTCCTTTCGTATTCTTATTACATGCATGGTGTTCGTTTTGTCATTTTCCTACATTTATTGAATATTTTGTTCCTTTTGTGGTCTTAGTTTATTTAATTTCAATTTGGATGTTTTTATTGAATAATACTCAGTGAATGGATTCTTTCCTCAGTCATGTCCAGTCTAGGAATAAGTCTATCAAAGGCATAAAAACAGAACTTTTAATTCTAGCAATTCTTTTTGGTTCTTATAACCTCTGCTCATATTGCCTATATGTTCTTGTGTGCTATCTATTTTATCCATCAGAGTATGTTAATCATAGTTGTTCCAAAGACCTATTCTGATAATTCCAATGTAGTAGTGGCAACTGTATAGACTGAGATCTAAGATGAAAAGCGCCGTCCTCTGCACCAGTCTTCTCTGTATTCCATCTTACTCTTCAGAGATACTCGTGTTATTATTTCCTCTGATGATTATCTCTGTAAGTCTAGTATAAGTAAAAAGTCAAATAGCCAAAAAACCTTTTTCTTGAATCTTCAACCAGTTAATGTTTAATTGTTCTGTGTATATGAGGACTTCAATCTCCCCATGCTTAATAATTATTTTTAGATTTTTTTGTTTATTAATTTTCAAAAGTATGGTCCCAGATATTAGCTAAATTTTGTTTTACTTATTCAGAAATACTTCTTGAACAATTAGTAGGTTTTCAGTTTCTTTTATGTTGTGAAAAAGTAATCATGAGAATATAATTATCATGTATGATGGTATATTTTTAAAACTTGATAGCATTGTAAAGGGCAAGACAATAAGGAGTCATTTGGTCTTATTTTTACATTGCATAGATACAATTTTGAGAAGATGTAGATTTGCTGGCATCCTTAAGTAGTACTTCAATTTTGAAGTGAATGTCCATACTTTTTTGAGTTCACAAGGAGATTTATTTTTCATCTAAAGCTAAAAATGTAAGTTTGGAACAATATGCTTTGAAAAGGAAAAAGCATTTAATGCTTACTGTATGCCAACACTTACAAATATAAGCTAAGTTCCTTTCATTCTTGTAGAAATTCATTAATTTCATTTTATAGATGAGGTGGCCAAGACATAGAATTTAAAGTATTATTACAGGCCATAAAAACCATAAACTGCAGAAGAGGGATTTGAGTTCAGTTCTCACTTCAAAACCATGCTTTCCTGCTATGTAAAATTACAGCCCACAAAGGAGTATAATTCCAAATTTAGCACATGTATTTAGTAATATATATATATGCAGCATATATATTTAGTAATATATAATGTAGTAATTAGTTATTTGTTTTTATATATCTAGGGAGTAGACATGTATGATAAATACAGAAGAATACAAATAATAAATTTTAGTGGGATGTCAGTTTTATAAGATTAAGTGATAAAATAATAAATCTATACTTTTTTGGGTGTGGAAAGATGTTTTGGAAGCTCTGTAGCAATGTATATTATGTTAAAATCTTGTAATACATAATATTCCAAAATATTGACTAACCCTAGCTATGTGTTTTTGTATATGTCTAAGTAGTGACTAGAAGGATAACCACCAAAATATTAAAAGTGATTCATTCTAGATGATTTTTTAAAAAAGATTTATTTATTTATGCATACGAGAACTGAGGTACAGGCAAGGTTGCATGGGGGATGAGAGTATTCACCAGAGACAGAGTGGGGAACAGAAAGGCAGACTGACTGAAATATACTGCTGAGGGGAGCAGGAGGTGAGACAGGAGAGGTCTTTTGTGCCTTGTGAATAGCTATCTCCCTGGCAGGCCAGGGGACCATGCTGCAGATGCTGTGGATATCTCCACAGGGCTTTGTCTTAACTCCTTGTGCCACCAGGGAGACCCCATTCTAGATGATTTTTACTTTCACTTTGAACTGTTTTTAAAAATTTCCTGCCAATGATCTTGCATTGTTTTCCCCAAATACATAAAATTAGTATTTAAAAATTTCCCAGGAATGTGCAGTTTGTTTGTTAGTAATCTTTTGTTCTTTTCCATTGTCTTTAAACTTTTTACAGTGAATTGGAGATTGGGAAGAATTGATTAATTAAACTCACAGCCAATTTTTAATGGAAACATCTTATTCCATATGCAGTTGATTTTATGTATTTTTATTTACTTATTTTTTAAATTGTATTACTTTTGTTGAGGTAATGTTGCTTCACAACACCATATATGATTTAGGGATATAGATTCACACTTCCTCAGATATATGTTATCACACCACACCTACCATCAAAACACTTACAATATTTTAGACTATGAAGAAAATAAATTCAAGGATCTAAATGAAATGTTATGAATCATTTCTACAAATCTTTATATTTTGCTATTAATCACCTCATGTTTTAATTATATACTTTTATACTTGATCTTACAGCTACTATTGTTTATATTACAGATTTGATTAGAAAAGTATATTACAGATATGTTGATCATGACATAAATTTTTAGGTGTATACTATTCAGTAATACACAACTTTAATTTATAGCATGTATATATGTATGTATATATATAAAATCATTTCACATGTGTAATTATGTAAATTTGTCAAGGTTTATACTGTCAAAGACAACCACCATAAAGTGGTATTTTGAAAAATTATTATGAAAATATTATGAAGATAACAAATACTGTATTTTCATCTATTATCTTTGTTTTCATCTTTTGTAGGTGGTGATAGCCTGTTGGTATCGCACATTTGTGGGAATAATGAACTTATTTGGGCTAGAAACTAAGACCTGCTGGAATGTCACCAGAATACAACCTCTAAATGAAGTTCAGAGCTGTGAAGGCATGTTTCCTCCTAAAATGCTGCTGTGTTTTTATTAATGTTTATAAAAACATTTTATAGTGTCATGACACATTTAAACAATAATTGTAAACTACTATGACTAATTTTGTGTTAGCTTGAATATATCAATTTGGGTATTGTGAACCTAGAATGGGCCTTACCCTCACAGCTTATACTGTAGAGGGGTATCATAACTGGTGGATACTACAAGTCAGAAAATTAAATTGCTGAGGTTAGGAGTAAGGGAGAATAATTATTTCAAGAATATGAACCAGCATATTCAAAAGTCCTGAGGCAAGAGAGAACTAAAAGAAAGCTAGATTTACTAAAAAGGAGAGACAAAGAAGAAAAATGGTGTCAAATGATGCTAGGATTATTAGGAAGGGGGTCAGTCTGTGACGGACCATTTACTGGTTAAGGATTTTGTATTTCATTAAAGAATATAAATAGATTTGCATTTTAAAAATGGTGTATTAGTATACTGTAATGATAGTTGGTACTTTACTTTCTTGGGGTTAGACTGCTATTGTTCAGTTTCTGAAACTATCTGTATAGTCACTTGATTAATTGCAAGAGAAAATTCATTGTATTATTTTTGTCTTTTGCTAGGCTCTAGGATAAGTAAAATATAGTATTTGACTTCAAGGAGAAGCTTTAGTCTATATGACATAGTCTAGTTATTTGATTCATTATTTTGTATAGCTAGAACCTTAACACATTCCTTATATGGAACTGTGTTTTATGTATGTATGTATGTGTGTATGTATTTAAAATATACATACATAGTTTTTAACTCCTATGAGTATACATATGAGAATCACTTTTTGGGTGCTTTGTAATTATCTCTCAAAATTCTCAAAACAAGTCTATATAGGTGTATACAGTGTCATACAAAAATATGTATGAAAACCTACTTTTTAATGGTTGAGAAAATAGAACATGAAAAAAACTTAGATAACTTATTTAGCTGTAATTGGTGCAACCAATATCTGAAGGCTAGTCTTTTGGATTCCTTCTACTTCTACTTCTACTTCTCTGATCATTCCTTTGCAGTATTTTTTAATAACTTTTCTTTTATAGACCTCCCTTCAATGTTTAATGACTCTTGGCTCTATCATGCATACTCTTTTTCTCCAGTCTTGTAATCTCCTTAAAGGAATTTTTGCATTTTCATGTCTTCAGGTATCATCTATAAACAGATAACTGGAAGTCTATATTCAGCCTGGAACTTTCATCTTATTAATATATATGTATGTACACAGGTAGCCACTTCACATTAAGGTCTCTCTCATGTACCTCAAAATAATAATTCACAATGAGATGTAGCAATTCAAACCTCCTACTTTTAAAATATTTCCTACCCTTCAAAGGGACTCAATTACCTAAGCCAGAAACCAAACATTGTTACATGATTTCATTTTCCTTGCCTTCTCTCATAAAGCAATTAGCAAATATTGTTGATTTTGCTTCCAAAATATCTATCAAATTCATGCATTTCCCATTTATTTTTACATGCTGAGAATATAGTGAATTTCACTGATATAATAATACTTCGTTTGAGTATAAACTTGACTACAATAAAGTCTGAAGTATAGAATAACTAGTAATACCTCATGTAAGGGGAAAGCACTGATGTAAGTATTTTAAAGAGCAGCAATATGAAAAAACAAATGCTTCCAACAAATTCACAAGTTCTTTATTACAAAGCAGTTAGATAATTATGCCCAATTGCATTATAGTAATTTATTAAATACTGAACAATCTGTGTTTTTTCAAAGGATTGGGAGATCCTGCTTGCTTTTATGTTGGTGTGATTTTTATTTTAAATGGAATAATGATGGGATTATTCTTCATATATGGCACATATCTGAGGTAAGCTTTCTGTTTTAAAAGATGTTTCAGTCAGCTTATAAGGATAAGTTGACATTTGTTGATTAAACAAAAAGGATAATTAATGAGATTAGTTGATTAACTGTAGGAACTTTTGTAGATTTATTTGGTATTTTTCAGAAGCTCAGCCAATATCATGTAACTGGAAACTAAAGCTGTCACTAAAAATATTATCTTAGGTATTCCTCTTATTCTTATTCTTGAATCTAAACAATCTAGATTCCTTAAATTTTAAGTGAAAATACCTCTAATTAGTGTATAAAATTATAATGCTTATTAGAAAAATGGAAAGGAACTTTGGTTGGCTTTAAGAGCAAATTATTTCTAGTTTTGGTCTCTGGATATGTGGGATTAAAGTTGTAAAAAAAATGTACTTAACTTGTGACAGAGACACATACAGATACACACACACACACTCAGTTCATAGATAACCTTTTTTACTGCAGTAATATTGGCTAACAATACTATATAGATTTCAGGCATACCACATGACAATAGACATTTGTAAAGTTGACCATATCATTAATAATCAGGTAAATACAAATTTAAGCCACAATGAGGTACGGTTAAATTCCTACTAGCTTTGCAGAGGGAACTTCATTTATGGTAAATGACCATATAAATTAGGACAACTATTTCAGAAAAACAGTAAACATTATCTGGTAAATGTGTAGATGTAAATGCCTATAATTGAGCAATATCAGTTTAAAGCATATAAAGCTAAGGAACTCTTGCACACTGCACCAGGAAAGATTTACAAGAATATAGCAAAATTACTTGTAAAAACAATTCAAATGTCCATTAACAGAGAAATCTGAACAATGTAGTTGATTAATATAACGGAAAATTATGCATTACTATAAAATAATGAGAATGAATGAGCTATAAAAGTACACATGTCAACATGAATGAATCTTACACATATAATGTTGAATGAATGGATACAGGCACACAAAAATATTGCATACTTTGATTTGCATGAAGTTTAAAACAGAACAAAGTAAATAACAGTTTGATATTTCTACAGAAGTGGCTATAATGGTTACAAAAGTTAGAATATGACTGTCTCAAGAGAGGACAAATGTAGACTCAGGGTGCAATCAATTTTCTATTTCAATGACAAGATGATTGGAAGGATGTTAACTTTGTAATTGTTCAAGAAACTGTCTCTAAGTTTTTATGCATTTTCCATATGTATGCCATATCATATAAGAAAAAATTATACAGTAATTTGTCAGTATTTCGAAATAAAGGGATTACTTTGAGATTATATTGGCAGGCTTTAAAATGTTCTATTTTTGAAAGTAGTTCATATTTGTTACCCTTTTTAAATTAGGAAAATATTACACAACACTATAATTTCTAAACTTTTAAACTACAACTTCTAAACTTCTAAAAATTAATATTTTCATGGGGAAAGGTACTTAAGAGGTGATAGTATTCTCTAAATTGGTCACACAGTTCTAGATTATCAAATACATTACTAGGCTCCTACCTTTAAGGATATGTAGATATAACAAATGTTTATAAAAGTGTTACCAAAGGGGTAAGTCTCAGCACTATCATGCTGTTGCCACTGCAGCCGGAATTTGATAGCAGCCAGGGAGTTAACCCAGATATGCTGCAGCAGACCTCTCTTGTCTCACCTGCTGCTCCCCTTAGCAGTGGACTTCAATAAATCTGCCTGTTCTGCTCTCCACTCTGTCTCTGAATCTTTCACCACCCCCTGCACCTCTAGCCTACACCCCAGTTCTTCTATGAACAAACAAATAAATAAATAAATTTTTTTTTAAAGGGTCACCAAAAACTGTGAGGGCATTGAAAACAATAGCATATAAGAAACAAAAAGAATAGAAATTTGGGGAGAAATTTTGCTTTTTGTATTCTGCTCCCTTCACACCCCACTGCACTAACCTAGAGGGTTGACTGTCCATTTCAACAATGGTTAACAATATCATGTTATTGTTATTCATACTTTACTTGAAAACATCCCTTTACATTTTTTTTTTTTTAGTTTCTTAAATTGCATTTGATTTTTATTTATTTTTTTTTTAATTTAATTGTCTTTATTTTTTTTTTTTTCAAATATTAAATTTTTATTTTTATATTCCCCCATACAATTGCAAACGCCCCATTCTGACCCCAATCCTTCCCCTCCCGCCCCCCACCCCCCAAAAAGTGTCTCTGGTTCATAGTTTTTGTTGATTTTGATTTTCACTTTCTTATATTCATTTTCCTGGTCCCTTATTTAAGTTTTCTAGATTCCTGCTATGAGTGAGACCATCCGGTATTTTTCTTTTTCTTTTTGGCTTATTTCGCTGAGCATGATCCCTTCCAGTGCCATCCATGTTGCTGCAAATTGCATGTGTTTATCTTTTTTGAATGCTGAGTAATATTCCATGGTATATATGTACCACATCTTCTTGATCCAGTCATCTATTTTTGGGCATTTGGGTTGTTTCCAAAGCTTAGCTATTGTAAACAGTGCTGCTATAAACATAGGAGTGCAGGTGCTCTTTGGAATTGATGTTTCTGTGTCCTCTGGGTAAATACCTAGGAGTGGAATTGCTGGATCATATGGAAGCTCTATGTTTAGTAGGTCCAGAAATCTCCACACAGCTCTCCATAGTGGTTGGACCAGTTTGCACTCCCACCAACAGTGCACAAGAGTTCCTTTTTCTCCACATCCTCGCCAACATTTGTTGTTGCTAGTTTTTTTAATATGTGCCATTCTCACTGGTGTGAGATGGTATCTCCTGGTAGTTTTGATTTGCATTTCCCTGATTACAAGTGATGTTGAACATTTTTTCATATGTCTGTTGGCCATTTGCATTTCCTCTTCAGAGAAGTTTCTTTTTAGCTCTTCTGCCCATTTTTTGACTGGATTATTTTCTTTGTTGTTGCTGAGTCTCATCAGCTCTTTGCAGATTTTTGTGATCAGTCCTTTATCATTAGTGTTGGGTGCAAAAATGTTCTCCCAGTTGGTGGGGTTTCTCTTTGTTTTTGTTATTGTCTCTTTTGCTGTGCAGAAGCTCTTTAATTTGATGTAGTCCCAGCTGTTTATCTTTCTCTTCACTATCACTGCTTTGGGTGATGTGTCTGTAAAGATGTCTTTGATGTGCAAATCCCGTAGTGTTTCGCCTATATTTCCTTCTATTCCCTTTACATTTTTAATTATTATCATTGTTTACTGGCCTATACATCTCCAGAGCAGTTACTATTATTATTATTTTGTCAAAACTTTCTCAGATTTATCCACGTGCTTTCCTCTCTATGTGCAACATTCATTCTTGTTTCTTATGCCTTCCTTCTTTCAGTTTTTCCTCGTTGAAGTACATCCTGTGGATATCCTTTAGTGAACATTTGCAATGGCAAATCACTTTCCATTAACCTTTTCTCTGTTTTATTGAACTCATGTTCCCTTTTTTTCAATTATTTAACCAGTATTTCTTGTCTTCCAATTGTAAAGCTGTGGGCATATTGATGAATAGAAAACAAAGAAAAGACAAATTTTAGAAATGGTTCTTAATCATTTATAGTATTAGTCCTTGATCTAATTTTTGTATTCTATGTTGTTGTTTCTTTGATACTCAAACAAAAGAATATTTGTAGAAATTGAGACTATTAGATTTCTATCTTCGTCTCTTAGTCACTGAAATCCAATTTCAAAAGACAAAGATTTGCCTTGTTCAGAATATTCAAAGAATGTAACATAGACTGGTATGCTGGTGTGTTTGTTAAAAATTATTTTATGTTCATCTTATGTCTTTTATTTGAAAATGAATGTTTTAACTATAATAATATAAAATAAAGATGTATTTTGGGCCTCCCCGGTGGCGCAGCGGTTGAGCGCTGGGTTGCGAAGCTACCCGCGGCCTCTGCGGCGCCGGTTTGATCCCCGGCTGCTCCCCGGCCACCGGAGGAGGGTCCCACATGGCGCGTAGACCTCTCCTGCCGCCCGCTGCTCCCCTCAGCAGTGTACTTCGGTCCTTCTGCCTGCTCTGCTCCCTGCTCTGGCTCTGGTGAATTCTCTCACCCTCCCGCGCTTCTGACTGTACCCAGTGCATGTATAAACCAAACAAACAAACAAATAATAAATAAATAAATAAATAAGACATGCCTCTAGAAAATTTAAAAAAAAAAAAATAAAGATGTATTTTTATTCTTGTCCATTCAAGATTAAAACTACTACATTTTAGTAGTGGGAATTTTTATCACTATTTGATGTGGTTTAGTACTATGATGTTTTAAATGATTTTATATTCTAAGAGGTAATTTGTGAAAAAATCACTATATTTGATATTAATGTATGATTATATACTTTTTTATAGTGGGAATCAACTTGGAGGTCTAATTACAGTATTATGCTACTTTTTCAACCATGGAGAGGTTTGTTTTCTAGAAAATAGTTTTTAAGAATTGGAAGGGGCTATTTAGGAATAAGGAAATATATTTATCAAAACTATATAATTGCATATTATTTAGGACTTTGCAATATTTTAAAGAACCTTTTATTGTAAGTTGTCATTTTAATCATGTTAGCTCACATTTTATGTAATAATAGAATTTATGACATGAAATGTCATGCTTGGTTTTTAGCATATATACATATATGTATATATGAATATTTTACATCTAGTATGTATATACACATATTTTGTAGAAAAAGGAAATACTATACTTGTTGAGTTCAGGCATTTTATATACACTATCTCATTTATTCCTACCAAACTTTTTTTTGGGAGGTAGTTGTTTTACTGACTGTAGAAGTTAGAAATTTGACATTTAGAGAGGTTATGTTTACTACAAGATTACAAAATTCCACATTACTAAATGATGAGGCTGGATTTCTGTTCTACAGCTGACTGGCTTTGTATGATAGTATGCTGCCTTTTAACAACACAGAATCTGAATCCAAAATAGAAATTACTAATTCAACCCCTTGGGACATGGTCCCAAGCATATACAATATTATTTAGGGTATGATAGAGTCAACAAAATATTGAGTGCATAATGTGTCAGATTCTGTTAGCTGCTGAGGATATGGTAGTGATAAGTGAGAGAATTTGGAAGCAAAACATGTAATATATCATGACACAGGTTATATAGGGTAGAAGTCTTTTACTATTGGAAAAGGTAAATACTAGGCTAATTTAAAAATATTAGATAAGGGAATCCTATCATGACTACACCTGAGGGGAGATATCCTCTACTGTCAAAACACTAGCAAGGATGTAAAACAATGATGTTTAATAAAAAAAAAATGTACATAAATATTTTAAATATATTAACATGAAGAAATGCATTGTCATTCACTGGTGTGTTAACGTAAAGACAAAACCTTTCATTGACTATGTCAGCTGAATTATGAGTTCTGAGTTAACTTTCTTTTATGTATTTTAATTTGTCTCCCAAGGTTCACAGTTTTGTGAACCTTGTTTTCGTGGGAAAAGAATAGAGCTTTTAATTTTAAGGCTCTTGCAAGGTATAAAGAGTCTAGATTATTTCTAGAATCTCAGAATTCTTGATATAAAACTTTTATAATATTCTCCCATATATCTTAGAAATAATGTTTTAAAGATATATTTAAAAATGTTTAATACTTTCATTATTGTATCACTTTAGTGATTAGTGATTCTCAGGTACTTCCAGCTGACTTTAGAAATTTGTAGTTAACTCTTTTAATGACATATTTTTTAAAAATTCAGAAATTATTTCAATTAGTTATTATATGTGTCTGTACCTATTAGACTTGTTATATACAAACCCTGTTGGTGTTTGTGAGTGCCCTAGGTAACATTTGCTTAGATATTTTTCTGGGCAGGCATACATCCCAAAGCCTTGGGATATCAGGGTCATAACTGGTTAGAATGTGGACCTGGTATTATAGTATTGTAATTATAGTTTTCATTGTTCCTATGCCTACCAATTTGTTTGTCCCTTGGGTTTCCTTTTGCTTGGCTTGTTATTAGACTTGCTAGTTTATAGGTCTCTACCCAGTAAGAGAGCTCCAAAAACTGGGACACTATATAAGGCATTCAGAAATGAATGAACTTAATGCTAAAATGATTAAAATTAGTCCACCATGATTTTTAGATTAATAATGTTTATTGCAAAGAAACAAATTAAGCATTTTATTGATTGCAGGCTACTCGGGTGATGTGGACACCACCTCTCCGGGAAAGTTTTTCATATCCATTTCTTGTACTTCAGATGTGCATTTTAACTTTTATTCTGAGGTAATTTTTATTTATGAAACAAATAAATTATAAATCATATATTAAGTTTAAATTTCTTAAAATATACTTCAACTATTAAGTTGTAACTACTAAATTTATTTTTGTTCTTTAAAATAGATTAATGAGTTAAGAGTGTAAAATTACTATGTAAAAATTAAATTATGTTTTAATTAGCATGTGTATATATATTCATATATATTTTTGTTAAATAATCAAAAATTTGAGAAACTATTACTTTTTTTCCCTCTAAGTTTATGTACTCTGATTCATTGTTTTTAGCATGTGTTCTTGATGGAGCATTAATGTATGTTTCATAAAAATAAATATTCCATGCACAGATGAATTTGGAAATGCTAGGAAATGCTAGAGTATATATATATATTCATTTATTTATGAATATTTCTGAAATGCTGATGTTTCTAGCAGTTCAACAGCAGCTTTATCTAAACTATTTTTCTTGGACACTTTTTTTGGCTGGAATTTTCTCAGCATTTGAGAAATTTAAGATGTCTGAGAAACAGTCACAATAAAAATAATATTAGCAGATTGCTATAGACTTTGTCATAGTAATGTTTCATGAAATATTCATGAGATCTTGCACTAAATGAAATAATATCACTGTCTCCTCCAAAATGCCAGGAAAACTTGTACTTCATTTACTAGTACTTATCAGATTGTGCTTATATTAAAATCATTTGTGTACATTTCTTTCTTTCTTAAAACTGTAAATTTGTTAAGTCCACATATACAGATGTCTACATATATAGTTATATGATAATAAAATACCACCGGGACCTTGCCATGATTTTCAATTCAACCACAGAACACTTAGCACATTGCCATGCAGATACTTAAGACTCTATGTTAGCTAAAAGAAGGCAAGTAGTGGCACACTCAAGTGACTGCCAAACTTGAGCAAGGGGCAGATTAACACCTGTTTCACTACCTACATAACAAATTTTTTTGGATTGATTTGGAAATTTCCCTGTCCAGATTTCTATCGTTGCTCGGCATATTATTTTCTCTGAAAGATGATGGTGGAGGAAGCTTACCATTTATCCCCACTCATACCAAGTTAAATTACTAGAAGGATGTTTTTTCCCCATTCTTAAAAATCTTTTGGAGTGCTACTAGTTAGTTCAAAGAGTCAGGGTTTCACGGAATGAAATGGGATAATTAGAACATTTAAAATTGTATCCTTGAGTGTTTTTGCTGGATACCTTAGCTAAAATAATTTGTTTTGCTGATAAAAGAAAACTGAGTAGCTTGAAATTATTTGTAAAAGCTTATTTCAACCTAACAATGCTTAAAGAAATACACTTATATTGGTTAATAAAATGCAATTTTAATTTAACTTTTCCTACACCAATTTGGATGAAAAACTTGTTACATGATTTAGGCTTTGAAAAGACAAGAATTTGCAATCTGGTTTATTTTTATCTATTACAAATGAATGTAAGAGATCCTCCATAAAATTCTGCTAAAGTAGGCAGCAGCAACCTTGAGAAATTCACCTTTGGTCTGTGTGTAAAAAAACCCACATATTGCACCATGAAGGTTTATATGATTGGTACAACAAAACAATGTTTCAATACCAGTTTACAAAGTTCAATAATTAACTGATGTTGAAAAGGGTGAGGAGAGCCTATGTACACTTGTGAAATTGTGAATGCTATCTGATTTAGTTAATACTGCAAATCTGTACAAATCAAGATTCAGATAATTTCTTGAATCTGAATTAACATTATTAACTCAATTCTTCTGCTAAGGTCAACAAGGGAACTCCAAACACTGTTTTTTTTCATTTATTCAAAATAGAAAAATTTCTTCCCTGCTTTTTAGTCCAGAATTGATACTATACTATAAGCAAGGTATTCCTTCCGTTGTCAACATTCATGGCATGACATGGTCTGAGATCCACTTGAGTTTAAATTTGTTTAGCACTCATGCAAAATTGTCCCCAAAGCTAAAGATCACAGAGGTTAAAAGTGACTCTGAAAATTCAAATGGTCCTTCTTGGAGACTAGAGCAAAACATCCAGCCATAGTTAGAAGAAGTCTCATCTAAACAAATGTAGCCCTTTTGTAAATTTTATCTCAAAAAAAAAAAAAGTAGCCCCAAAGAAGTAGCTCTGAAAAGAGGAAAAAAGTATAACTAAAACACTTGAAAGCCAATGTGAATATAGGTTCCAAAGTTAGTGAATGTGTTTTCTAATACTAGTACTAAAAAGTATATACAACTAAAATTTTGCTTTTAAAACTTTCTATGCCTTTGTAAAAACAAACATCCTGCCCATCTTTTAAAAACAGTTGCCGTTGTATTGTTTACACAAAATGTTTGCATTTCTTTTTTCATGTTCTAAAAGACTCTAAAATTTTCAGTGGCAGAAGGTGTTGGTTATTGATATATCTCATAATTGTACATTAATCACTTAACCCTGAATATGCACTAGTTTAACTGTATTCAAGAATTGCTTTTTAGGCTGTTGCTGCTCTTAAAGGCTAAATATCTTGAGGTATGCAGGGTCAGTTCAATTCTACCTTCTGACCTAGTTGGAGTATTTCTAATATCATACATAGAGGAAAATAAACTTTCATGTTCAAAGTATTTTATTTGCTGGTAAACTAGATACAATATTTCATTTCAAATTCTTATTTTTGATTGTGCTTGGTATTTTTATAATTCAAGTATTGTAAGTTCTTTTTAATGAGCTTTTAAAAGTTGTTTTATTGTATTATCTCAAAGGTAAGAGATCATTAGGCGTCATTATTTTGCAGTTAATCTTTCAGTTTAGTGTTAGGTTATTTTTATAGTGAAACTTATTGGTAAATATTCTCTCCATTAAGGGCTCCGAACCTTGGTAGAAGGCGTTTTATTGCTCTCTGTCTCACCAATGTTGCTTTTATGCTTCCTTGGCAGTTTGCTCAGTTTATACTTTTTACACAGGTAAGATGATTTTAGAGTAATTCAAGTTGAATACAAGATATCCTTGGTTTCTTCTGTAGAAGTGGTTTTTTTGTTGTTGTTTATTTTTGTGGGACCCTCGCCAGTGGCGGGGAACAAACCGGCGCTGCAGAGGGCCCGATAGAAGTTTTAAAATATGATTGTTTGTGTCCCAAGATTTTCAAACTATGAAATAATTATAAAGTTTACATAAAAGTGTGATTTAAAAAAAAACATACTGCATTCTACTCTGAATGCAGTTGGGTGGGCAAGTATTGGTGATCAAAGACCTTTTCTATTGTTTAATTTACAATTTTTCTTGGTATTTGTGATTGTTTCTGTAGTTGTGCCTGTATGTTTTTCTTTTACCTTAGTATTCATTTTGGGTGCTGATGAAACTATGTAGATAGCTCTTTGGGTTATTTTGATATTGCTTTTAATGCTTTTTATCCATTTGAAACACGTACTAGATTTTTGGTTTTCTGTTTTTTTTTCTTTTATATTGAAGTGACATAAGTAAATTTAAGGTGTAAAATGTATTGATTTTGACACATTTTTATATTGCAGTGTAACTACCACCATAGTGTTCACACCTCTATCAAGTCAAATAATTATCATTTCCTTTTTGTGTTGAGAACATGTAAGAACTAGTTTAACAATTTTCAAATAGCACTGACTATAAGCATTTATACTGTGTGTTAGATTTCCAGAAATTTTTCATCTTCTAGTTGCAAGTTTGTACCTTTTATTCAATATTTCTTATTATCCTACTGCTCCTCTCTCTCCCACCATACCCTGTTAACTGCCATTCTGCTTTTTGTTTCTATGAGTTTGGCCTTTTGAGATTCCATGTACAGTATTTGCCTTTCTCTAATTTAATCTCACTTCAGCATCAGAGTTTCTATTTGGTGCTTATTTTAATGATTTCTATCCATAGTGGCAAGTCACAGGGAGGCAAGGCAGGGGGCGGGAGCGAATTTCTAAATGCTCTTTATTCCCTCTGACGCTCTCTGGCATTCTTTTGTAGTCTCCCCCCTTCTCTAGTCACTCGTCCTCTCATAGCCCTTGGTCTCTGAGTGATGCCACTCTTATAGCCCTGAGCCCCTAGGTTTGGATGTGCATACTTATGCGTGTGCACACCCATACTCCAAGTGTCCAAAATCAGGCACACATGCCCCACGCCCACACTCCCAAGAGTCTTCTATGTTAACACAATCCAGGCTGCAGGTGATAGCTGTAGAGTCTAATAGCACAGAGGCCTGATTAGTTCATTTGCCCTATGCTATCTCTTTGGTAAATTTTTCATTTTGTATATTTTCCTGATTTCTTTATTGTCTTTCTGTGTTCTCTTGTAGCTCATTAAATGTTTAAAAAGTGTCTATTTTGAATTCTTTACTGGGTAAATGTAGGGTAAAGAAAAAATGTCAGGCTTTTCTGCCCTCCCGCCATCAGGATAGATGATGGATCCTTGCGGTCCTGAATGCATGCCTGATGGAAGGCACCTGGAGTAGGGTGTGGGCATAGGTAGATGGGATCCACCTGGGATAAGACTGTGCTTTTAAGGGCGGCGTCATGGGGACGCCAGTAGAAGCCAACAAGCCGAGAACGAACAGAAGCTGAGAGAGAAGCAGAGAACGCTGGAGAGCCCAGATAGAGTGAGGACTTGCTGGGGGCTGGGAGGCCTGCCAGCCTCCCGGCCCCCCAGCACCCCTGCCTGCCGTGTACCTGGTAATCCCAATAAAAGACCTGCAAAAAACCGCTGAGGACTCTGACTCCTCCTTTACCCGGTCTGCTGGATCCTAGAAAAACTGCTCAGTGGCCATTCCTGCCCTTACAGTAAATCATAGAATTCTGTATCTTTGAGTTTGATTACTAGAGGATTATTGAGTATTTTTTCATTGATGTCATGTTTCCTTGGTTCTTCATGTTTCTTGGAGTTTTGAATTGCCATTTTTTACATTTCAAGTAGCAGTCACCCGCAATATTGCATTCACGTCCTGCTTCTATCTGGACTTTTCTCTGACCTTGTATGAACACACCTGCTCCATACTTCCTGCTTCCTGTTGGTGTCAGCATTATTAAGCTTGTTTGTTTTTTCCAGATTTTACAGCTCACCAGGCTGCTGTCGGAACTTCCCTTTTATTTTCCAGAAGGTAGCACTGCAACCACTGCTTGTGGTTTCTCCCTTGCCCACAGATTCTGTTTTCTAAATGACCTACTTGTCTAACAGAACTGATTCTCACCTCCATAGCAGGAGCACGCACAAGGAACTTGCTGCAGAGTTGGTGGGGTTGTAGTGGGGGAGAGGTGTGGTTTTAACACTCAGAAAGTGTCAGGGTGCCCACTTGCCCGCTGTGGGTAGAATGGGGAATCTTCATGAAGTTTTCTAAGCAGCTAGTAGGTAGATTTTTTTGAGAAGAAGCATGGACCCCATGCTTTCAATTATGAGTAGTATCTCTCTTTTTTGTAGTCTCACAGCAGTGCCTGCATTTCTGGAAAAGCTAGTTGAGACGTAAAGAATTTCAACATCAAGTAAATGCTATCTACAAACTAGCCTTCTCCTAGAGTTTTGTTGTTGAGGGGGCCCACAAGTTCAGAGTTCTCTTGCCTGCAGGATATTTGACTTTTTGAGCACCTTTTAAGCACAGGAACTTCTGGTCCGGTCTTGCCAGTTTACCTCCTCTAATGTTCTAGCCAGATAATCTGGTGTCGAAGTGCAGAACTCCCTGGAGGGCTAGGAGTGGGGCCGAGTGTGGCTGGAGCCAGAGAACACAGGTTGAAATCTATCCAAACTTGGCAGTACCCCAACAGTCCCCACAGAGAAATCACCCTTGTACCCTACCTCTATGATGCTGCATTTCTTTTGCAATCAGTCAGTAGCCTGGGTGCTCCTCCATTCTCTCGCCAAGCCCTCTGCCTAGAGCGAGCTCCGCTTTTCCATTTGCTCAACAGGCTCCTCCTAATCTCTTCAAATACAGCTTTTACTTAATTTCCTCATCTCTTTCTGATATGTAAAGAATATGTTAGATCTTTTCATTATATGCTTACATATCTTTCATGTATTTTTCCTTCCTTTGTCATTTTTTGTGTTCTTCTAGGTGTTTTTTTCTAACCTGTAGTCCCTTTCCTAACCAGTTCATCCCTTCTTTGTTTGACTGTGTTTAACTTAATTTTATACCTATTTTGACTAAATATTGACTATTGTAATATGTAGTTGTAAATTTTCAATTTTTTTCTGACTTCTGTTACTCTGGAATTCTCAATTATTTCTGCTATTCCCTTACACTTGTCAAGCATGAAGTCTATGTCTGATGATATCGGACATCAGTTTTTGAGTGGTTTATGATTTTTAATTGTTGTTTAAAAAGTAGAAGAATAAGTGGCCTATACATGTAACATATTTACTGTTTGGCCTTTTACATAGAATCTTTAAGTATCTGTTTCGACTCTCTTAGCGATAATGCCTTACTGCCTCTGTATCTGGGTTATTTTTGATGTGGTGTTGAACATTATTTATGAAAAATTGCAGAGTTAACTTGAAGGACTTGTTCCAGGGAAAATGAAATTTGCGTCTAGCAGGCTAATAAAAATACTAATAATGTTGAATAACTCTCATGAGGCAGCCAGGCATTGAGATAATTCAAAGGTCAACTTCAGTGAGGGCTGCTTCACTTCTTGTTTTCTATTTTAGTATAGCATTTTGAAACCCCAATCCAAAGTTTGGGGACTTACCAGGAATCTTGTTATTGGTATGCACTTGCTTCTCAACTGCCTCTCCCATGGCTGGCAATTGGCAGATGTCTCTGAGAGAAAGGTGACCCAAAATGTCATGCTCATCACGATAGACTTCCATATTTTCTCTGGTCTTAGCTTCCTACTTCTTTTTTACCTTGTTAGTTATCTGTGAGTTTGATACAGGTATTAACTTTTTCCTAGCTATTTTAGTTCTCACTAAGAAAGAAGGTTGGTTCAAATTACTTTGACTTATTGTTGGATATATAATTGGATAATAGTGTATAACTGGATATGTATTATTTGATATGTAATATTCCTCCTATATTTATTTTGCTTATGAATATGTTTATTTTTCATATTTTTCACTATTTAAAAAATATTTTTATTTCAGATAGCTTCATTATTTCCCATGTACGTTGTGGGGTACATTGAACCAAACAAATTTCAGAAGATCATTTATATGAACATGGTAATGTTTTGAATATTTATAAGATAAATATTATAAAAGGATACTGAGGGTTTATAAAAGAAAACTGATTCTGTTTTATGGGATACTGCCTCTCCAGCAATATTTAATGTATCTTATGTAGTTAATATACAGAAGGAAAAGTGTTAAATAGGTTTTATAAATAACCATATTAAAGCAGATTATATATTTGATTACATTAGATATTTTGCACTGTCTAAAACTTTTGTTTTTTTGTGTTACTTATTATTACTACTTTTGAAATTATCTTTTCTCCCCCAAATCTGATATTTTTAACACTGCGTGACAGTTTGCAAATTTTATATTTCTTATACTTTTGTTTTTATCTTGATTACAAAATTCATCTCCAGTAAGAATATAAAATAAATTTTCTTTACATAGAGCTTAAAATAAAGCTTTGTCAGTGATGGAAGTCCTCAAAGAGCCTAAAAAAATAAGATTTGAAAATGATACTTATAACTGTCTTTCTCATTATCTTACTCTACTTTTTCTGTTTTTTTATTTTTATTATTTTTTAATTTCTTTTTTACTTTTTACATCATTGTTCAATTTTAAACAATGTTTGCTTCCCCTACCCTCTCACGTGTAGTCCTCATAGTTTCCTGCACCAATGCACCCGTGCGCGATCACCTCAGTCCCCTGTGCTCCTCCCTCCCTCCCTCTGATCCCTCTCCCTCCTCCTCCCCTGCAGGATGTCTCTGGTTTATAATTGTCCATTTTTGCTTTGTTGTGTTTTGTACTGTTATTATTTTTTTACACTGATGTTTTATTTGGTTCCCCTAAATTCCTGCTATAAGTGAACCATCTGCTATTTTTCCTTTTCCTTCTGTCTTATTTCACTGGGCATAATTCCTTCTAGCTCCAGCCACGTTGCTGCGAATGGCATGTTACTCTATTTTTTAATCAATAACATGTTTTTTCCTTTTTTCATTTTACCCTGTGGCAGATATAAGAAAAAAATTGACTTTTGCTATATAAAATTTATGTTGGTGAAAATACTTAGAACCTAACAGTACATTGGAATTCTATTATTATTTGGCAATAGTATACTTACTCATGATGTTTTTAAATTAATATTTCACATCATTGTTCATTTTTATACAATGTTTGCTTTCTCTTCTCAAGTGTAGTCCCCATAAAATTCCTACCACCAGTTTACCTGTGACCATCACCATTGTCCCTTGTGCTCTTCCCTTCCCTGTTTTGAGTCCTCTCCCTCCTCCTCCCCTGCCGAATGTCTCTGATGAATACTTGCCTGTTAATTTTTTATATTATTATTATCATTATTTTTTCCTGATCCCTTAGTTGGCTCACCTATATTCCTCCTATAAGTGAAACCATCCAATATTTTTTCTTTTTCCTCTGGCCTTACTTCGCTGAGCATAATCCCTTCTAGCTCCATCCATGTTGCTACGGATGGCAGGAGTTTATCTTTTTTGATTGCTGGGTAGTATACCATTGCGTATATATACCACATCCTCTTGATCCAGTCATTTATTTTTGGGCATTTAGGTTGTTTCCATATCTTACCTATTGCAAATAACTGCTGCAATAAACATAGGGGTGCAGGTGTCCTTTTGAAATTATGTATTTGTGTTCTTGGTAGATTCCTACGAGTGGAATTGCTGGGTTGTATGGTAGCTCCATTTTTCAGTAGTTTGAGGAATCTCCACACAGCTTTCCATAGTGGTTTCCATACTTTTTGCATTCCCACCAATAGTGTAGGAGAGTTCCTTTTTTTCCACATCCTTGCCAACATTTGTTGTTGCTAGGTTTTTTAATATGTGCCAATGCCACTTGTATAAAGTGGTATCTCACTGTGGTATTGATTTGCATTTCCCTGATTATAAGTGATGTTGAACATTTTTTCATAGACCCATTGTCCATTTGCATTTCCTCTTTAGAAGTGTCTTTTTAGCTCTTCTGTCCATTTTTTGGACTGGACTGTTTACTTTGTTTTGGTTGAGTTGTGCGAGCTCTAGGTAGATATTTGTGATCAGTCCCTTATCGGTTATATGGTGTGTAAAAATCACACCAATCAGTAGGCTGCCTCTCTGTTTTGGTTAAGGTCACTTTTGCTGTACAGAAGCTTTTTAGTTTGATGTAATCCCAGCTGTTTATCTCTCCTTCACTTTCTTTGCTCCGGGGGGCGGGGGGGAATGGGGGGTGAGTCTTTAAAGATGTTACTGATATATATGTCATTTAGTGTTTTATTTTCTTTCTTTCTTTTATTTTCTTTCTTTCTATATTTTCTTCTGTATATTTTATGGCTTCAGGTCCTATGTTCAGTTCTTTTATCCATTTTAAGTTGTTTTTGTGCATGGTGTGAGATAGTAGTCTAGTCTCATTCTTTTGCATGTGGTGGTCCAGTTTTCCCAGCACCATTTATTGAACAAACTGTCCTTGTTTCATTGAATATTCTATGCTCCTTTGTCAAAGATTAGTTGTCCATGTATATGTGGCTTTATTTCTGGGTTTTCTGTTCGATTCCATTGGTTTGTGCATCTGTTTCTTGTCCAGTACCATACTATTTTAATTGTGGCTTTGTTGTATAGTTTGAAGGCTGGGAGCATGATACCTCCATTCTCCTTCTTTCTAGTCAGGAGAGCTTTGGCTATTTGAGGTTTTTGTATGGCTCTATATGAATTTCATCAATATTTGTTCTATATCTTTGAAGAATGTCATTGAGATTTTTATCAAGATTAAATTGAATCTGTAAGTTGCTTTTGGTAGGATGACCATTTTAATAATGTTAATTCTTCTACTCCACGAGCAGGGGAAGTCTTTCCATTTCTTTGTGTCTTCTATTTCTTTTAACAATGTTTTATAATTTTCTTTGTATAGGTCACTCACCTCCTTTGTTAGGTTTATTCCCAGGTATTTGATTTTTTTGTTTCAATTGTAAATAGGATAGTTTTCTTAATTTTTTTCTTCTTCAGATAGATTGTTTACATATAAGAAGGCTGATTTTTGCATGTTGATTTTGTATCCTGCTACTTTACTAAATTGGTTTATTTTAATTAGTTTTTTGTGTTTATTAATGGTTATGCACATAAACTTTATATTAGAAATGACATGAAGTGATATATAGAGAAGGTAGGAATTGTGCTATGTATCTAGTAACTATAAAATGTATTTCTTTTCAATTTTCAGATTTCAGTTCTCCTCTGTTTTGTGTTGATGTTTGGAAATCCAATGTATTTATCGTCTTATTATTCTTCATCTTTGTTAATGACATGGGTAAGTGTTTGTTAAACTCATGACTTTTTTTAACCTTTCCACTAGGACATTTACTTATCTAATATAGGTTTAGGAGAATAAATAGGACCCTTTCCTGATTGTTACATCAAAAAGTTCTTCACAAATAAAGCTCTTTTTCTATCTTATCCCTGAAAAATAATATAGTAAAAAGTTTACCTTTTTTAGATAATACCTGAGTAAATACTTTTAAAAATAACCATAGGCATTAAGAATTAATTTTTAAAATATGTCTTGATGTATGATAAAAATTAGCTATTTCCTTCAAAGTCACTTCAGTGGACTAAATACTTATTGTTGTGACACTGCCATTGCCCAAAGCACTTTTGGAATTCCTCTGAATTGCCTTCACAGACTGTGGCACATTCTTTTGAATATCCTCAATGGTGGCAAATCTTCGTCTTTCAAGGGTGGATTTGATTTTTGGAAACAACCAAAGTCTTATGAATAAGGTGGGTGATTGGGTTAGGTAATATAGATCTTGATCAAAATATGGTGTGACAATAAAGTAATAAAACTAATTTTCTTGCATCTATTACTAAATTATCTCTGAAGGCAGTTTAGAAAGAGGAGTCCCAAATTATTTTGAGCAATGGCAACATAATTGGTATAACATCTCCTCATGTGAGTTATGTTTATGGAATAGTAGACATTTGTATATAAATTTTGAATGGTTTAGTAAATTTGTTTTGTTACTTTATGTCACACTTTTGATTCCTTATGTCACACTTTTGATATTAACATTCCAGGACCTGGAATGTTCTTCTATTAGGATGTTCCTGGGATATTCTTTTTCCACAGTAATCAGAAATTATACCAACCACATGATAATAAATGTAGCACTTTTCCATGTATGGTACATTCAGTGAATCTTTTGAGATTGTCCTTATTTTCTAACATTTTTGTTCTTTATTCCTTTTCTTGCCTCATGGTAAGTAATCCCTCTTCTTTCTTTCTCCCAAAACCACAACTCTTTCCAACATTTTGTTAAATTTTTAAAACATTATAAAGTGGAGAATGTATAATGGTTTAATTATTGACCTCCTTTTTATGAAAACTTTAATTTTAAAATTTTAAAATTTTATGTACTGACTTAATATTAACTGGTGTGATAGGTACTGGTTAACGAACTATTATTTGGCAAAAATTGTCTTATTTATAATATACTAATTTTTGAATCTAATATTTGGACAAGATCAGGTTAATCCCTTTGGCTAATTTATATATTGTTTTTTCATCAGGAGGCAATAATGTCTGATGTCTTTTTTAATGATGTTTATGATGTTTACATTTACTGCCATATCTATTAATTTAACAAGGATTGCAAAATGGTGATACTCCAATTCCTCATTTATACAGTTCACATAGCAAACATAAAATACGTGTTCAAGTGGAAGGAGTTTGAAAGAGATAGGAAAGTATCCAAAGAATAAATGACCAATTTTTTTTCAAATTTGAGGCAAATTATAAACTCAAGATATGAAGAATTTAAATGAACCCCAACTACAAGAAATTTAAAGAAAGTTATAGTAAGGCACATTGTAACCACATTGTTCAAAGTCAGTGATAAAGAGAAAACCCTAAGAACAGTCGGAGAAATAAAACATGTATAGAAGAACAGAGGGTGAGGATGGCCACAGATTTTTTCATAAGAAAAGTTTGCAAGCAAGTAGACAGTCAAGCAACATTGTTAAAACACTTAAAGTGAAAGATACTGTCAGTATACTGTCTATACTCAGCAAGCATATCTTTCAAAAATGAAGGCAAAATAAAAACTTTGTAAGCATATTTGCTTCTGGTTGCAGAATTGTTTTCCATATGAAAGAGTTATGATATTAGATGTTAATCTGGCTCTACACAAATGAAAGACTCTGGAAATGGTAGATAAAAGTAAATATGTAAGATTTTCCTGAATTTTGTGACATGGATGAACTTTGAGGGCATAAAATAAGTTATACAGAGACAACCAATACTGTCTGTGTCTTTTAAAATTTTCTTTCAGCAATGTTTTGTAGTTTTTACTGTATGTTTTTTACTTCTTTGGTTAAGTTTACTCTTAATATTTTATTCTTTTTGATACTACAATATTATAAGTGGGATTGCTTTCTTAATTACTTTTTCAAATAGTTCATTATTAATGTATATTAATGTATATATGTATATACATATATTATTATATACATGTATTATGTATATACATATATCATTATTAATGTATATATGCAACAGATATTTGGTGTTGATTTTCATCGTGCTGCTTTGCTGAATCCACTTAGTAGGGGTGTGTGTGTGTGTAATTTTTAGTGTTTCCTATATATAAGATCATGTCATCTATAAACAGTGGTATTTTTACTTCTTCCTTTCTAATATTTTTATGTCTTTTATCTATGTTTCTTGCCTAAATATACTAGCTAGAGTTTCCAGTACTGCATTGAATAGAAGTAGCAGAAGTTGGCATCCTTGACTGTTTTCCTAATTTTAGAGGAAAGGCTTTCAGTTTTCCACCATTGAACATAATATTAGCTATGGCACATTCATATATGACCTTTCTGTGATAGTTTTCCTCTATTCCTAGTTTTTTTTTTTTAAGGTTTATTTATTTATGCATACAAGAACTGGGGTACAAGCCAGATGTGTGGAGGGTGAGAGGATTCACCAGAGACAGAGTGGGGAGCAGAACAGGCAGATTGACTGAAATATACTGCTGAGGGGAGCAGCGGGCAAGTCAGGAGAGGTCTGCTGTGCCATGTGGGTTGCTCCCTGGCTGGGGATTGAACTCGTGCTGCAGAGGCTGCTGATAGCTTCTTAGGTTGTGTTTTATCCCCTTGCACCACCAGGGAGGCCCTAGTTTGTTGAGTTTTTATCAAGAAAGGCTATTGAGGGCCTCCTTGGTGGTGCAAGGGGTTAAGTACAGCACTATAAAGCAGTCCACAAACTTTGCAGCATGAGTTTGATGCCAGGCTGCCCAGGGAGCTACCCACATGGTACAGCAGACCTCTCCTGTCTTGCCCGCTGCTCCCCTCAGCAGTGTATATCAGTCAGTTTACCTGTTCTGCTCCCCACTATGTCTCTGGTGAATCCTCCCACACCCTGCACCTCTGGCCTGTACCCCAGCTCTTGTATGCATAAATAAATAAATCTTAAAAAAAGAAAGACTATTGAATTTTATCAAATTCTTTTCTGCACTATTGATTGTCAAGTGGTTTTTATTCTTCATTTTGCTAATGTAGTGTATTCCATTAATTGGTTTGCATGTATTGAACCATTCTAGCCTTGCAAAGATAAACCCCACTTGATCTTGGAATATAATACTTTTTTACGTGCTCTTGAATTTGACTCGCTAATTTGTTGAGGATCTTTACATATGACTTAGAAGCAGGTCTTATAAAATATGTTTGGAAGTGTTTCTTTATAATATTCTGGCAGTGCCTCCCTGGTGGCTCAGCGGTTGAGCACTGGGTTGTGAAGCTGCCCGCTGCAGCAGCCTCTGCAGTGCCAGTTTGATCCCCGGCTGCCGGCGAGGGTCCCACATGGCGCGCAGACCTCTTCTGCCATGCCCGCTGCTCCCCTCAGCAGTGTATTTCGGTCCTTCTGCCTGCTCTGCTCCCCACTCTGTCTCTGGTGAATTCTGTCACCCTCCTGCGCTTCTGACTGTACCCAGTGCTTGTATAAATCAATCAATCAATATTTATAATGTTCTGGCAGAGTTTTAGAAGTATTGGCATTAATTCTTAAATATCCAATAGAATTCACCTGATGACTTCTGGTTATAGTCTTTTCTTGAGTGGTTTTGATTGCTTATTCAATATCCTTAAGTTACCAGTCTATTTTGATTTTTTACTTCTTCATGGCTCTGTCTTGGTAATTGTGTTTCTAGGATCATATCCATTTTTACATTTTCCAATTTGTTGAAATATGCTTGTTCATAGTAACCTCTTATAGTCTATTTTGCTTGGGTTTAGTTGTTTCAGATGGGAATATAAATGTGGTTTCTATTTTTTCAACTTGATCAGGAGCAGAATTTCAATCCTGACTGATTTTAAATACTTATTTTTTGGTTGAAATATTACCATGTTTATAAGAATAAGAAATGAACAAAAAGTTGTACTTAGAAATTTTCACTGCCTGTCATTCCTTTCACCCAATTTTCTTCACCTTTCATTTCACCGTGGACTTATTTATTTCTTATAAGTAAAAAATAGCAGTTTTTTAATTTACCTACTTTGTTGTTTTCTCTCTTTTGTATTAAAATATTTTATATGCATTTTTAAAAATATATCTTCTTACATATGTTAAAGGTAATGTACTAGAAGCAGTCTTTTACACACTGACTTAAAAATTTATGCTCTGGCTATCATTTCATACCTGTTCATAGAATTCATCCTCATTCCTTTCTATAGTTTCATAGTATTCCTATGTTCCTGATCCTTAGATAATTCAACTACTATACTTTTTATATTTGGGTAAATTTAGATTGTTTTCTGTATTTCATATATAAACAATGTATTTTCCATCTATAATCTGGTACCTCTATCTTTTCCTATTGTTGGAAATACAGGAATCCTGCTTCACCTCAGGAAAATCTAAATAATACCCAAGTCTAAGAGTTCAGTTTTTTTTATGGGAAGCTTCTTTCTCCCATTCTAAATTTGGGAATGAACAATTTATCAACTTGTAGAGATGTTAGAAAGGGTATTTGTAGTTGCTGAGTATTTTTTGTCAGTTTATGTTGCTATAAAAAAACACTGTGGTCTGGGTGACAAAAACAGAATTTTATTTCTCACTGTTCTAGAGGCTGTGAAGTCCAAGATTAAGGTGCCAGCTGCTTTGGTTCTTGGTGAGGGCTTTCTTTTTGGTTTGCTCACAGATGCCTTCACTATATCTTCACATGATGGAGAGAGCTATCTATAATTTCTCTTAGGTCTCTTCTTCTAAGGGCACTAATGGCATTCATTATGGCTACATGCTGTGTAGCCATACAAATGCCCTGTCTCCAAATTCATCACTTTGGGGATTAGGATTTTAACACATGAACACTCAGTCACTTGTACTGAGAATATGGTTTTTGAGAACCCCCAAGTTTTTGCATGTGTCTCAGTTTCAATTTCTTGCCTTTCATAGTCCCAAGCCCTCTTCTGCTGTCCTCCCTTTTAATACAAGTCCATTGTTGCAAGCTCCTCCTACAGTCCTACCAGTTTTTCTCCTAATTAATGTTTTAGTTTTTTTTAAATCATCTTCTTTTCTTGGGCACCTGGCAAGTTCCTTTTCTTTATTTTAATTTCAGTTAGACATCTTTAAAACATTTAAAAATATTATATTTGGGAGTTTAGAGAAGAAGGATTTTTATGTTAATTTAAATTACCCACTAATTTTCCTGGGTAACTTATATATACACTTGTGTGGATGTGCCTGCCCTATGCCAGTTACCTCCTCAGAGAAGCTGCCATGCTTAAGATACCCCAAGAAACTCAGTGAGAAATTAATTTTTCACACATAAAAGTATTAACTCTCAATCTAAGGAAATTTGCCATGTTCAAATTTTGAAAAATCCACAGTTTAAAAGGAAAATGGTAGGTGATATCCATGATGGAAGGGGGTATCCATATAATTTTTGAAATATATCATATGAAATATAAATGCTAATTTTCCATTAATATATGTATTTCAGGTGATTATTCTAAAGAGAAACAAAATTCAAAGATTGGGAGTTTCTGAACTCAACTTTTGGGTAAGGTTCTACATTTTAAATACTTATTTCTATAAATTGCATATAGATAATAAAAACTTTGATTGATTTAAA
Organism: Talpa occidentalis; assembly: GCF_014898055.3. Taxonomy (NCBI): domain Eukaryota; kingdom Metazoa; phylum Chordata; class Mammalia; order Eulipotyphla; family Talpidae; genus Talpa; species Talpa occidentalis. Next base: position 109,891,342 of record NW_026555331.1, on the reverse strand, counting down.
GTTACTTACATAAGGTAGGGAATATTCCTTAGTAACATCTACAAGTCATTTTCAAGAAATTAGTTTGTTTCAACACTTCTCTTCCTTTCTCAGCTCTATCTTTTTTTTCATATTGCTATACTTACCCTACCCTGCATTTGCCTTTTGAGTTTCCCTCTTTAGATTTAATACACATCTCTTCAAAATAACTAAGTTTTGGTGCTTTCCCCACTTTATTTTTATCTCTACATCTATCCATCACTTATCTGTCCTGCTCAGACTCTATTGTTTCCTTTTAATATTTCCTACAGTCTCCTAACCGCTTCTGATTCAACTCAGTCACTGCCTAATCTTTGTTTGACTTCTTCCCAAATATACAAATGGGTGGCCAAGTTACCTCTAAGTTTATATGTTTTGTTTTCAGGTAAAGTAGGAGAGTTGTAGGTAGACACTACAATTGCTAATATCAAACAGATAACATTCATTGTTTTGTCTCATTTTGTTTTTGCATCTTTTATGTACTCCTCTGAAAAAATAAAGCCTACCGTCTTGCAGAACTTTTTGCTTACATATTATATATTGATAGAGTAAAACTGGAAAGTGATGGTAATTAAAAGAAGGTATATTTCTACTCAAAATACTAAAGAACAAAATAGAACAAGTTGCCAGCTTCTTATCACTGGAGGCATTTTCCCATTCCTATGGTGAAAATATAGATATGTTTGTGCACTTAAGTTAATTGAATGCAATAATCCCTCCAATATATGATTGTTTAACTTCAGAAAAATTGGGTAATGGTTGTTTTCCTTTTAAAGGATTAAAACAAGAAATCAACAGAAAATTCAAAGCTTTCATTCAATAACTAAACTTAAAAGAAAGTAAAAATTTCAATCATAAAGTATTAAAAGACAACAACTTATAGAAAAATGTCCATGGACATAGGGAGTTCTGTCAAAGCTGTGCTCAGACAAAAATTTACTTTTTAAAAATGTTTTCAGTTTTAGATTGGAAAGTAGAAAAATTAAAATTAAGAATTGCAAAAAAAACAAAAATTCTACAGAGAGAAAAGTTTTGATATGATGAATGTTTGGCTATATTTATGCTTTAAAATTGATACAGTGGATACTATCAAAATGGTGCTAAAAGGGTGATAAGGTGGCAGGATCACAATGATACAAGAAAAAAAATTAATTAATAAAAAGTGATGCTAAAAGGAGTTACATTTAAACAATGCAGAAGATATTCAGATTTTTTATAGCTTTGTAAAAATAGAAACAGAAGGGCCTCCCCCGTGGCGCAGCGGTTTGAGCGCAGTGCTGTGGAGCTGTCCACGGCCTCTGCAGCCAGGGTTCGATTCCCGGCTGGCCAGGGAGCTACCCACATGGTGTAGCAGACCTCTCCTGTCTCGCCCACTGCTCCTCTCAGCAGTGCCTTCGGTCACTCTGCCTGTTCTGCTCTCTACTCTGTCTCTGGTGAATACTCTCACCCTCCTACTCCTCTGGCCTGTACCCCAATTCTTGTATAAATAAAAAAAAAATCTTAAATAGAAACAGAAAAAAAACCCTGATTTGTTACTCCAAATTTATTTAATTCCTATAGAATAGGTATTATATTGCATATTGTACTTTGTTATAATTGGAAAATTTGAAGACAAGGAAGTTCTTATCTTTTTATATTGAACAGTAGTAAAACAAATACATAGAAAAAATGTCATATGATTGATCAAAATCTAATTTTAGTATTTTTTACCCTTTAAATTGGAAGGTATTTTCCAAGCCTAGATAGCATCTTTAGGTAGAGCTATCTTTAGGTTCTGTGTACTATTAGCAAAGATAAGTATTTATAACATAAACCCTGAACAAAGATACTTTTGACCTAAAGTAATTAATTTCATAGTTTTCTTCATTAGGAGCATATTCATTGCTTAAAGGGAAATTCCAGTTTTTGGTTGCATGATAATTATTGGACTTAGCTTATGATGAAATTTACTCAAAAACACCAGGGAGATTCTATGTGTGTCAGAGGGATGAGAATCCTTACAAGAAGGGAAATGGAATCTTCCTAGAAATCTAAAGCTCAATGCTGAATTCCGGCACAGACAATATGGGAAAGGCTATCCTTATGAACATAGATTTAGAATTCCATCTAGATTAAATACTTCATGAGTATATGAATATGAAAGAAAAGATTTAGCAATTCAAGAAAAAACATTATGAAATTAAATTTGAATTAATTGAGTTCATCCTAGAAATTCACAAATATTGTTTCTGGAAATTCATAAGTGTAAATATCATAGTAATAGATTAAAGGAGAAATATGTTCATTCCTTTAGATGCAAAATGTGAATTCGGTAAAATTGAACAGTAATCTATAATAAAAGCTCTCTGCAAAATAGAAATAACAGGGAGTTTTTCTAAGCCAATAAATTTTTGCACCAACATTGATATTACATGTGTAGTATTTGGTCTTCCATTAAGATCAAGATAAATTCATTTTTTTCACAGTTTATTAAACTGCAAACTAGCATATTACAGCAAGAAAATGAATAACTGGAGTAGGAAGGAAATGGAAAGGAGGAATCAAGATTCATTATGATACCATTATTACATAGAAAACAAGATAACTTTCAGACAAATTATTAGAAAATTTAAGAATTCATTAGCATAAATATTAGATTAGCATTGAGAAACCAACTTTTTATAGTATACCATAAAGGAAGAAAAATAAATAGTATTTTTATAATCTAATGGATACAATATTTATATAGGACATTATTTTTAAATTAGACATAAATAACATCCAAATAAATGGAAAACACACCATGAGGATTCTATTTAATGTCAAGTCTCCCCTGTTGATGTTTAAATTCAAAGCATTTCCAATATTAAAGACTACTTTTCAATGAATGATGCTGGAAGAACTCACTATGTATATGGGAAAAGTCATATCATATACAAATATCAGTTCCCAGACTTGGCCACTGTGAATCTTTTCAAGCTGAATCCTTTCCCCTTTTGATCCGTTAATAATTCTTGGTGTACTTTCTTGTACTCTAAATCAATAAGATTCTCCACACTTATCTTGTATTTTCTTTGCCCCAGCCCTGGAATTTTTCCCACAAGGAGCCCTGTATCCTTTTAGTGTCAAGCAATATTTACAAGCCAATATCTTTGTGGTAAATATTCTCATTACCATCAGTGTGTCCTTACTTCTAGGCCTCTCCATGTATATATGCAGTCACACATATGTGTGTTATATACATTAAATCTTGATTTCATAACTATACCTCCCATTCTAGTTCAATGCTATAAGAAGACAAGCTAGCAAGTCGCTCTAGGACTCAAAGGAAACAACAACTGATTACTTTCTCCAACTCTTCCACTCGGTAGAAGACTATTCATGTTTACATGTCCTAGCCTTCCACGACATAACATAAATATGCATAGGTAGAGCTTTCCCCCGTCTCCAGGCACTCACAGAAACTGATCAGGAACCCTACCAGTCCTGGACTGTTAAATTGAAGAGAGAAAGGGTTTTATTTCTTGGCTCTCAATTCCATCCATTAGTCTATATGTCTATTTTTATTCCTATTCCATATTATTTTAATTTGATTAGTATACATCTGAAAATTGATCAATATAATATACCACATCAACATTAGGAAAGATAAAAAAATCATATTCTCATGCCAATAGATACAGAGAAAGCATTTATAAGATATACACTCCATTTATAATTAAAAACTCTCAAAAAAATGAGGATAGAAGCAACATATTTCAACATAATAAAGGCCATACATGACAAACCTGTAGTTTACATCATATATAATCGTGAAAATCTGAAAGCTTTCCCTCTAAGATCAGGTACAAAAAAAGATTGTCCACTTTCTCCAATTCCGTTCAACATAGTATCAGAAGGCCTACCTAGTGCAATTACATAAGAGAAAGATATAAAAGGAATGCAAATTGGGAAAGAAGTAAAATTATCACTATTCACAGATGGCATGATGATATACATTGAAAACATATATAGTGAAGATAGCACTATAAATTATTAGAATCAAAAAAATCAGTAAAGTGGTAGGTTACAAAATCAATATACAAAAATTACTTGTGTTCCTATATGTAAAGAATGAACTAGAAGAAAAAGAGAAGAAAATGATCCCATCAAAAAGAATTAAATACCTGAGAGTAAACTTAGTAAATGAAGGAGATGAAGGAAAATGTACACTAAAAAATATCAAACATTATTAAAAGAAATAGAAGCATAAAGAAATGCAAAGATATTTCCTGCTCATAAATGAGAAGACTTTGCATTGTTAAAATAGCCATCTAATCTAAATATACAGACTTGGTGCAATCTCCATCAAAATTTCAATGGCATCTTCAAGGAAATAGAGCAAACATTCCTTAAATTCATGTAGCACAAAAGACCAAAATAGCCAGGGTAATCCTAATAAAAAAGAGGCAAAGTGATGGTGCCATGCTCCAGGCATGGCTTTCAATTCCATTCATTAGTTTATGTGTCTGTTTTTATTCCTACTCCATACTATTTTGAATTGATTAGTGTACATCTGAAAATTGATCAATGTAATTCACCACATCAACAAAGGGAAAGATAATCCCCATTTTTCTTCATGGGAAATTGAGAAATAGCTTTTTAAAAACTGCTTTATATTCAGGATATAGAAAACTCTAGTGTTATGTATTTTATAGCAATGTCATCAGTTTCAATCTTTGCCTTTACACAAAATTCTCAAGAGGAATATCCTATTTTTAGACATCATCACTACTATGCTTCACATGATTAAAATTTTCTTAAGCCATTTATTGATATAATTGAATATTTAAATTGGATAATTTGTATGTTTTTATTACCTGATTTCTATCTATTTTATTTATTTTCTAGCTAATTCAAGGTTTAGCTTGGTTGTGTGGAACAATCATTTTGAAATTTCTGACATCTAAAATCTTAGGTGTTTCAGACCATGTAAGTACTTTCTGTTAAAACATAAAAATTCCTATAAATATGTAGTTGGATGAAAACTTCTATTTTCACCTGTTCATTTTATAGAAGTTGAGTGCCTTCTTCCTTATCCCTTCCCCTCTGATCACTGCTACAACTTCTTAGCTCGTTTACTTATTTATGTCCCATATGTGAGAAACTTTCAGTAATTGTCTTTCACTTTCTGACATTTTGCTTAGCATAATCATCTCAAGTTCTGTTCATGTCGCCACAAGAGGCAAGATGTCATCTTTTTTGGTGACAGTGTCTGAATTTTGGTGTGAACCTCTCTCACAGAGAGCCCCTCCTAAGTGCAGGAAATTCTCGCAGGTGTCAGATGGGACTTGACCATGGGGAATAAGCAGCAGGAACAGACCCAGGTTGTTTTTCTTGCCTTTGGAGAGTACATTGTATGAAAGACCTTAATTTCTTCTCTTTTTTAGTGGCAGAAACATTGACAAAACTGTTGATCAACCTGTTGGTACTACATTTTTAAGACATATTATATTTGGTGATGCTGTACTTTTAATAAACCAAAGTTTTTAGTGGTAATACTAATTTAATTTTTTTAAACCAGAAAGATAATCCATATTGATTAATACAAAAAAAAAAAAAAGGAGAAAATGCCAGCAAATAACTAACTGAACATTTGGTTCAGGAATGAAACTTCATAATCCTACTGTATAGGTTTAGAATTACTTAACCCCACATTCAGAATAGACAGAAGGTTCTTGAGTGGGAGTTTTCAAACATTTATTAAACTTGACGAGGTAGGGTTTGTTTTACAAATTAAGAAGAAAACACAGTAGTTCTTGTTTCTACTGAGCTTAATATAAATCGTGAGCACACTGCAAAAAACTGAAAGCTTTGTTTCCATTAAAAACTATCTTTTTTTTAAACTTCCTTTATGAAGTCATTTGAGCAAATTTGAATGAGCAGAGACCCCTGACTACAGTTAGTGCCTGCTCTTTCAAACATTTAACACCTCCAGAACTTTTCAGGCTCATGAGAACCAGGAAACTCCCAGACTGTGGTGAATGTTATCATCAAGCTCTAGAGTTCTTAATGTAGAGAAACCGACATGATAGCATAACCATTTAAGGCAGAAGAATTGGGAGGAATCATGTTTTAAATATCAAAATATTTTTTCTCATCACAAATTCTCAAAAATATTCTTTCACAAACCAGATTCTGTTCTTCCAGTAGGTGGTGATGTGGGGCTAGTTTTGGAGTTTTATTTGTGAATATCTTGAATGTCTGTGGAGAGAAGGCTTCCCTGTGGGAGTTTCTTTCAGCCACCAACTCAATAGGGAGAGCGTCAACCTGGACCTAAACTACTTCATTGTATAATCTCCCCTTATTACAGTCCCCTTATTGTTCTCAATTTGAGAACGAAGTCCATGACACCAGCTCCCTTCTCCATGCCCAGCTGCAGATATCTGTAGTTGGTTGCATCTAGCTCTGAATACAGACTTCCCTGAGTCACCAGAGAGTGAGGGGAGGGGAATCAGCCTATTACATTTGTGCCTACTGAGTTTTGGTGGCACTTAGCTTTGGCGGACTGTGTAACTTCTTCTGTCTTCTGAAGTGGAGTTTACAGGAGCCCTAGAGGTGTGTGTCTCCAAAGATATGGTCCTTTCCCTACTTATTCCGGAAAGGTGCTGCAGCCCTGTGTCCTGTTTGGTGTAGCTATAGTGGCAAATCTTGTGTCTGGTAGCAGTAAGGACAAAGGCTTGGCACCGAAAATAAATTTGCCTGCTTCTCCAAGTGGTGAGGGGAGAGGCTCATCTTGCCACACTATGCCTGCAAGAAATCGCTTGCTTTTAATGTCAGATCAAGGCATCCAGGCTCAGGCGGGGGATGGGGAATGTCTTCCTCTTCTCTGTGAAGAAGCTTGCAGGAGTCTTAGAACTGTGTGCTCCCCCAAAACCTGGCCTTTTCCCTGCTTGTTCCCCATACTGTGTGGTGGTACTGGTCATCTACTCTGCCTCGGCTGTATTTACAGCTCTGCTTCCCTCTTCTGATTCTTCCATCCACACAGACACTTTTGTCCATCCACCTTCAAAAGTGCAGGTATGAGGGTCATCAGGAGCCCTGTAGTGACAAGCTAATATGAAAGTCATGAGATATTTAGTTGATTTCTCGTTCTGCTTTATGGAGATATTTTCCTGACTTGGCTCATTTTGCCATTTCTGGACATGTCCCTTTTTTTCAAGATCATTTATATGCCTTGGATTTATCTGTTTTATAGACTTATTACTGTTACATCAAATCAGTTACTGTAGGCAATAATTATTTTTGTAATTTTAATTCATTTTGCTTTTCTACCAGATTCGGCTGAGTGACCTTATAGCAGCCAGAATCTTAAGGTATACAGATTTTGATACCTTAATATATACCTGTGCTCCTGAATTTGACTTCATGGAAAAAGCGGTATGAATATTTTTTTGTTTTTTCCTTCTTTACAGGTATGATGAATTTTTTTGCTCTTAACTTTTCACTTTAATTTGAAACTCAAAAACTTTCATTTAGGAAAACCCAACTTATTTACTTTATCTTTTTTTTAACTATGACTTGTACTAATCATATGACCTTATCTGTTTTCATATGTGTGAAATCTGTATACAATGATCTCTGTTTTAGAGTCCTCGATGATGGTTTAAATCAAATAGTCCAGGAGAGTACTTAACATACTATATTCTGCATATTAAATTGTTATTATACAGTTGTTAATAATTTAGATCACACAGAGATGTGGAATCACTCAGGAAAAAAATTCCAAATTTTTGTTTTGTTTTTGAGAAATTCAGGTTTATTACATTTAATACCCCAAATATTACAAAAATTTTTAACAAGGTGTTGCCAAGAAAGGTACACTAGTAAGTTTATATTAATCTATTATCTACCCAATCAGTCATCCATTCTTTCAAAACTATAATTGATCATTATCTGTGAGGCAGTTTTCTGTAGGAATACAAAGGAGAAAATTACTTGACTCATGCCTTTACAAATGATATAATTTAGAAACATGCTAAATTATTTCCATTCACAATGATAGTTCAAGAGAATTCTTTAGTTGATATTATTTCAGTACTTTTTCATTCATGCTTATAAAAATTACCTAGGCCAATGTTTTTCCTTGTTTTTCTTATTTCATGAATGAGAATAATGGAAATTTGCAGCCCAGAAAGTGATTACTTGTAACCCAGAAATCAGTAAACATATTTTAAAACTATTTAATATTGCATAAATAAAAATAAGAGCAAAATCAAGAAAAAAATAACATGTATAACTAATTTCTAAATTAAATATTTTTTATATTTTAGAGCTATTTTTCTAATTTTGAAAATTAGAAATATATACACACTACTAACAATAGATATTTTTACCTTTAAGGAACTTTATTGTGAATTTCAATATGACATAGATTTTTTCCATTTATTGTAAAATTTAATAAATGGCTATCTTAAATAATTTGCTATATTTCAGACTCCACTGAGATACACAAAGACATTACTGCTTCCAGTTGTCATGGTGATTACTGGCTTTATCTGTAGAAAGGTATTTAAAACAATTTTATCATTTGCTTTGGGATTCAAGATAAGAACTATAATAGATTATTGGTAATAGCTCAGAATTCTATCTTATTTTTAGGATGGATTGTTCTCCCTAAATAATGGTTTTTATTCAGATCTTTCATTATCTAGTAGTATTTGAGATATTAGAAAAGATACTCTTTCAAAGAAATTTATCAGCTACCCACTTGATGCTAAGAACTACATTAACATTGTTGGTACATTGGAACAAATAAGACAGGTCTGCTCTTATCTTGGAACTGATTGTTTGGGGTGGTGGAAATATTAAACAAATAATCATACACTCGACTAAAAAATTACAATTGTTATAGGTGCTATGAAAGACAAGTACAATGACAGCTTGGTTTCTGTCAAGCAGAAGAAATAATTTTTAAAATACTATTGACAGATTTTCTTGATCTGGGAGTGGTTAATATGAAAGTCTGTTTAAAGTCAGTGGAATCCTTAGTTTTTGCAAATTTGAACAATCTTTATTTATATTGTTTACACATTTGTAAACACCTTTGTAAATACACATTTGTCTGTACATTTATTTTATACTTTGATATACACGTCAGTAGCATGATTTCTCTACCACCTCTAAATGCTGTCCTGTTACAACCAGTTTTTTATGTGTAAAATCAAATTGCATATCTTCTCTAATTCCAATTCCTACATTTTTTCCTTTGTTTTCTTCTGGAATATGAATAGTTTATGAGTGAGAAAGGCATGCCCATGCACACAAATCCATACTTACAGCCACTAAAGCTTAACTCCTTTCTGTTTCCATACAAACCCCTCAATATTTATTTGTCCTATTTTTTCCTGTTTTCAACTTCAATGATACTTTTAAAGGTCATTTAAATTTTCTCTTTTGCAAAATCACTTCTGGAAAGGAAAGAAGGAAGGCATATTTAAGTGTGCTTTTCCTGTGATTCTATCAAACCTTAAACTCTGATAAAAGTGCATATTCTTTTAACTATACACTCAAATAGTCTTTTGTCTGCATAAGTAAGAACAATCTCATTTAAGTAACTTGAAACATTTTTCCATGTAGGATGTCATGAATCAACTAGTGAAGTAAAAAATCCTAAACTTAGATTTCACTATAAATTAGAATATATTTTCTCATCATTTATCTGTGTAAACCATGCTGCCTCCTTGTGAAAACTAATACCTCTTTCAGCCCCACATCCCTCCAATACAATATAAATGTAAACACTAGGAAGGTGTTTTTCACATACAAAACTTAGAAGGTTAGAGCTTGAATGGACCTTAAATATGCCTTTTTAAAATTAAGGTAATGTTGATTTTTATAACATTGCTTATGTTTTAGGGGTGTAGGTTCACACTTCTTCAGATGTATGTTACTATACCATGGCTACCATCAAAATCCCAATAATCCTCCACCCTAGCCCACTGAGTCTCCTCTCTACTTTGCCATGCAGAGTCAATTGGCTGTCTTATATTCTAGGGTTTATTTTGGTTTAGTTTTGTCTGTTCCTTTGCTTTGTTTCTTTATATTTCACGTGAGTGAAATCATCTGCTATTTCTCTTTCTTCTGACTTATTTCATTTAGCATAACCCCTTCCAGTTCCATCCATGCTGTCACAAATGGCAAGATTTCATCTTTTTTGTATAACTGTAGATTTTCATTATGTATATATACCACATCTTCTTTATTATTTTTTAAAGAAGAGGAAGTTATAACTTACAAAAGTTATTTGCCTGGGACCAAGCTGAGATAAATCTGTTCCTGAGGACTCACTCTTTAACAGTAAAAATACTTCTTTTTAGTGGGGGTGTTTAAGTTACTGAATTAAGAAATTTTAATTGTGACATAATTCCCTAGAAATATTTCATTGATTTGATTCTATTCACAGACTTTTCGTGATATTTTATGTGTCTTATCTGCAAACACTTATGTAAGGTAATTATATCATAGTTTTTAAAAAAACATACTATATTCAATTGTTAAATAATTTACTACAATCTTAATTTTTCAAATGAATGTACATTAATCTACAGCATTATGACTAAGAAAGGTGATATGAACCAAGCTTTAAAATTTTCCTTAAAAAAGACTGAAGTATTATTTTTATGGCTCGCTCACATATTTGGACTTATTTTGGAGATGTTTATATTCATGAATTAACTGAAGTTAAAGTTTTCTTTTGGTGATTTTTTTTTTATGTTCAGAGAAAGTATAATTACTTGTTTTTCTAAATATTTGTGAAAAATTTTTCTGCATTATTGTCAAAACAACACATTGCATCACTTTTTTGTGGTTTTAGTAATGTCACTAGAATTAAGATGTCAACATGTACAAGAAAAATAAAACTCAAATCACACATTGCTACAGGACATGAGATTGTGAAAACAATTTCCTTCTGAGGGAACTCAACTCAAATTACATTATTTGTAAATATATGATTATTTTTGTTGTACTTAATTAAACTTATTTTTAAGGCAATTATAAATTTGTAGAAAAATTGTGATGATAATGCAGTTTTTTTTAACCAATCGAAAATTGGATTTTTTTTAAGTAAAAATAGTTACTTATTTTTATTTTATTTTTTATATATTTTATATATTTTTACATCATTTTTCATTTTTGCACAATGTATGCTTTTTCATCTTGGTTATAGTCCCCATACAATTCCCATCCCCCTTATTTTGACCCTAATCTCTCCTAGCCCCCCCAGCCCCCCATAGCGTGCCTCTGGCTTATAATTGCTTGTTGATTTTGATTTTTACTTTATTATAATTAGTCTTTCTCCTGGTCCCTTATTTAGGTTTTCTAGATTCCTGCTGTGAGTGAGACCATCTGGTATTTTTCTTTTTCTTTCTAGCTTATTTTGATGAGCATGGTCCCTTCCAGCTCCATCCATGTTGCTGCAAATTGCATGAGTTTATCTTTTTTTGATTGCTCAGTAGTATTCCATTGTGTATATGTACCACATCTTCTTGATCCAGTCATCTATTTGTGGGCATTTGGGTTTTTTCCATAGCTTACCTATTGTAAATAGCGCTGCTATAAACATAGGGGTACAGGTGCCCTTTTTTTTGTGGGACCCTCACCGGCATCTGGGGAGCGAACCGGTGCTGCAGAGGTTGTGGGCAGCCTCGCAGCCCAGCGCTCAACCACTGCGCCATCAGGGGAGGCCCACAGGTGCCCTTTTGAATTAATGATTCTGTGTCCTTTGGGTAAATACCTAGGAGTGGAATTGCTGGATCATATGGAAGCTCCATCTTTAGCAGGTTGAGGAATCTCCACACAGCTCTCCATAGTGGCTGGACCAGTTTTCACTCCCACCACCAGTGCAGGAGAATTCCTTTTTCTCCACAACCTCGCCAACATTTGTTGTTGCTAGTTTTTTTTTAATATGTGCCATTCTCACCGGTGTAAGATGGTATCTCATGGTAGTTTTGATTTTCATTTCCCTGATTGCAAGTGATGCTGAACATTTTTTCATATGCCTGTTGGCCATTCGTATTTCCACTCTGGAGAGGTTCCTTTTAGCTCTTCTGCCCATTTTTTGACTGGATTATTTACTTTGTTTTTGTTGAGACTCTTTAGCTCTTTGTAGGTTTTTGTGATCAGTCCCTTATCATTAGTGTTATGTTTGTTTATATTTACAGTGAAGAGTTTTGTATGGTTGTCAGAATTAGAATCTTAATGTACATTTGTTGAAGTTGGTTCTAAACCAGCTTCCTACTTTGTTCAGGTCAGATAGAGTCTAGGGAAATGTGTCTTGACTTTTTTTTTAATGTTCTTACATTTAGAACTCTGAAAACTTACATAAGGGATGCATGAAGGGGCCTTGGGATATGTAATTGGACAGCTGAGGAGGATTCAGGGATTCATGGTAGCTATCTTCACACGTTGAAAGGACTTAATGTGGAAAAGGACAGACTTGAAGGGGCCAATGTGTGGAAGAAAATTTAGCTCAAAATAAGGAGATCTTCCTGATTACATACCTGAAAGTGACAACTCTGTGTCTATATATGGGCAGAGGTATCCTCTAATTCACAAAAATAATATATGCTTTTAGTAATATATTCAGACAAAAGAGAGTATCAAGAAAAGAAGGCATGTTTCCCTCGCTTAGAATTATTCCTAGTTGGCACTGATTGCTTTGTATGTATCATTCTAGAAAAACATATAAAACCAATATATATATATATATTTTACTTTTATTATGTATTTTTAACTGAGGAAATATTAGGGTACTCACATCAGGTATTACTACCATAGTACACCCACCACCAGCTCACCCATATTCCATCAACAATATTTTTTAAAATGGACCATTTTTGTATGCCTTAAATAGGGGATCTGTGAATCATGTCTCTTAGAATGTCGTATGATTTTTTATTGATGTTATTTAATATTCTTATTGTAGACATATACATCAGTAATTTAGAGAAAAATTTTTTAAATCTAAGAACAGATATTTATTTTCATGTAATCATAGTATAATGTACATTCAATAAAGAGAGAATATTTTTGTTTTATTTCAGAAAGCAGCTCCTTGAACATGGTGAGGTAAAGCTTTCATTTTGATCTCTGGTAGATATGTGCATTAAATTCTAATTAAAGGATAAGTTGTAGGGGTAAACCTTGCTGCTTATGCAACATCAGAAGTGCTTAAGTGGTTTAGCCTTGATATTAATCTGCTGATGCTTCCCTCTTTAATCTGCTCTCAATTTTGAGCAGTAGTAAGGATTTGAAAACTAGAAGGTTTATTTATGACCATGGAGCAGAATTAAATTACCTTCATTCATTTGTTCATTCATTCATTCAACAATAACATGTTAATATCTAATCCATTGAGAAAATCAGGGTTACAGCCCCTCAGAGCAGGTTCCCATTGCCCTGTGAGTTGTAGTCTTCTGGCATAGATAGACTGGATGATCAGTTACAAGCTTAGTGGTGTCATAGGATACAAAGGATTCTGTAGCAATGTTCTTGCCCTAAAATAGTATAATTTTTCAGTGGAGACATGCAACAAATAAGACAGCATTTCATATGGCACTAAATTATTTTGTGGTGTACAAAGACCTGCATTTGTGTCATATGTTATGCTATTTAATTTTCATAATTAAAGACTCCTGAGTTAACAGTGTTTTATTTTCTTCAGCAGTGTTCCTTAGGGGTTAACAGCTCAGCAGATGCTTGCCCTGTCTGTTAGTAAAGTTTTGTTTGAAATATTTACACAGTGAAGCTATCTTAATAAAAAAAAATTCTTTATAATTAATACATATATTTGTATAATCCAATCCTGTTAAAATGAGCTAGTTTATGTTTTGCTCTGATTTTTGTTGCTGATAGAATGACCTGTAAATTTGTGAAGCATTCCTTACTTTTCTGTGTCTGTGGCTTACTTCCTCACTTTGTACAGTCCTGCTCAAATACCTCCTTTTCAGTGCGACCAACCCAGGGGATCCTACTTAGAGCGGCAACTGCTTTCTCCTGCGCTAGGTCTCCTTTCCCTCTCTCTCTCCTTTGTCCCTGCACTAATCACTTTCCACTAGGCTGCATAATAGATTTACCTTTTTGTTTTGTCTATTTTCTGTTACCCCTCACTAAATGCACTAAAATATAATTTCATGAGGGCAGAAATTGCTTGCTGTTGTTTTGTTTACTACCCGAAACACCCAGAAGAATACCTGGCATTTAATAAATCTTTGTTGAATGACTGAATAAATAGGGATAAATGTATTACTAAGTTAAAAGATCCTCATCCTATTGGATGATGATAATTTTAATATACTTCATTAATTTTAAAATATTTAAAGTGATAATATTTTTTGTTTGTTTTTATAGCTAATTTTTCACACATTGCAGTTGTTAGCATTTACTGTCCTTGCCATTTTAATTATGAGACTGAAGCTGTTTTTGACACCTCACATGTGCGTGATGGCTTCCTTGATAAGCTCTCGGCGGGTAAGGTTTTCATTCTTGTATAACTATGCTGTAACAACTATAGCAACTGCAGTGCATTTACCCTGGCTTTGTTGAGTAATCCAAAGCATAAAAACACTAGGTGTTTTTATTTTGAAATGACTTAAAATGTTAGTCCATGATTGACTGTAGAGTAAGAAAAGCAACTCAAATAGCTTTTTCAATTATCCTAGATTGTACTGTTTGTTTTTTATGATATATGATAAAGCACACTTCTCCCTCTGTTAGTATCCTTTCACAAACATTGTTTTCTGGATTTCCAGTCTGTGCTAAGAGTTACTTGACCCACCAAAAATATCCTAAAGTGCTCTTCTAGTACTAGTGTAGATGCTGTAATTGCTCTTGCATTGTCCTTTTTGTTTCAGAGAAGCCTAGATAAAGTTGTCAATTTTGTGGTACCATTATTGTTATCTCATACACAAAAGAACTAGACAAATAGCTACATTTCTGGGACCAAGGTACTTCTAGAAACATTTTATTTTTATTGAGTATCTTGTCTAAGAATATCATAATGCTTATTTTCCTGAGAGGAATAAATATATCAGTACTTGAGGGGTTTCCCTAAATTATGTCCATAAAAGGCAGACAGATGTAAAGGATTTAACTGAGAGTGTTTCAATTTTGTGATTTCCTAATCCTTTATCAGTACTAGAAGGATCAGGTAGTCCTTCTTTAATTCTTTAGAAAGGAAAG
Source organism: Talpa occidentalis (assembly GCF_014898055.3). Classification (NCBI taxonomy): domain Eukaryota; kingdom Metazoa; phylum Chordata; class Mammalia; order Eulipotyphla; family Talpidae; genus Talpa; species Talpa occidentalis. Next base: position 109,876,123 of record NW_026555331.1, on the reverse strand, counting down.
AAAACTCCATTTTTAACTGGGCCACATAATTCCAAGTATTTGCTGTTTTTAAACAAAATATATGATGATGATATTTCTATATACAATAGTGTACTAACAATATGAAATGATTACCCACTTTGGTTTCAGTAGTAAGGTGAAATTTAATATTAACCCTATAGAATTCTTCATATACTAATTATAAATAAATGGTTTCTTTCATTATAGCTCTTTGGCTGGATTTTTAGCAGAGTTCGTTTTGAGAATTTTATTTTTGGCCTTGTAGCAGTGATGTCACTACAAGGCTGTGCAAATCTCCATAATCAATGGAGCATAATAGGAGAATTTAATAATTTGCCTCAGGAAGAGCTGATACAATGGATTAAATACAATACCAGACCAGGTGTGTTGCTATTACATATGACTAGTTTTATACCCACATAGTATGTAGTTATCCTTTCTTATATGTGTGTATATATCTATTACAACATAAAAATGCATGTATAGTCATTCACTATTTGTGAACGCCCTCACAGATTTTGAACATGCTAATTTTAATATATTCACAAAATCAAGCCTTCTCAAAGAACAATTTTGTACCCTCTTTAAATCTCTCCTAGGTAACTGTTAACATCAGGAATTAATGACTATTTGCAAATTATATGCTGTAGATGTCAGAGATAATTAATAATCAGTATTTTAATCTTAACAATGACAAATCAGAAATAAATCTTTAAAAAAATATTTCACTCCTTGTGAGGCTGTTAGCGAAGATCCTTTTGACCATGGGCAGTTCTCATAGACCGATATCACTTTAGGCCATGCGCTAATTATGTAAATTCAGTCACATGTAGAAGAGTTAAAACTTTGGACATTATGTTTTCATCACTAAATAATTCTACTTTTAGACACTCAGAAATATTCCTTTGAGCTTACCTTCTTTTCTTCCCATCTTTGTCCAAAACCACTTCAAACAGATTGACATTCAACTTTCAAACATCACCACTTGTAATTACTTTCCAAAGAATAAGCATATTCTACAGGGTTCCTTTAAGTAATCTATAATCTTGCCCGTGATTATTTTGGTATTTACTAAATTTGTTAATACAAGTTCTTCTTTATGGTTTATTTAAATTTATCCTGTAACTCTTTGAGTTGATTTCTACTTACCTCTTATTTGATAGTCACTATTTTACTAATTATCTTTCATAAAGGTAAAATTTTTTACTTCCAACTCAGATATTTCATTTATATCTTTTAAGGACATCTTTTAGCAACAGTCACTCATCATTTAGAGCTACCAGGCCAGTTTAGTCAGAATTTTTGAATTATTCTTCTACTGACATAACTTTATAGGAGTACAGGTAGGCACTACTTTTACTCATCTTTCCCCTCCTCACAGTTATTTTTCCCAAGCTATAAAATATACTGGTTCTTTTCAGCTTATCTTATTTTTTCCCAGAGTCTATTTTGGGCTCCTGGCAAAGAGAGCTTACATTTCGCAATTTATCCCTCTCAACAACTCCCACAAATCCCTACCTCATTTTTAGCTGCTTCTTCCTTGATCTTACAGATCTGTTCTATTCTCTTTTTCCATCCCTCTGAGTTCCCTCATAACTACCATGTTTATTGAAGTAGCATCAAGTTTTATAATATGGGTGGGACTAGTGTTACATTGTTGCCCACCATGAAGACTGTATAGTTTGTGCACTGTACAAAGATGCTCAGTTGAGAGGAGAATTGGGAACTGAAATGCAGTCTATGGCTCACTTACCACATCATTAGTGAGATTTTTCCAAATCAGAAGGGATACATTTTTCGAATACCTGCAGCAGACCAAGTGGAGATTTCAGTTTATTTATAGGAAATTATCTTACTCTACCCCTGTTGCATTTATATTTATCTCAGCACCAAGAGGAAAAAAGAGGGTAAGGAGTATTTCCCTTCTCTGCCATAGATGATTTCTGCTCAGCATCTCCAGCTCTTGCTGAACAGACCTACCTAGTTTCTTCTGTATAACAATGGCTCTGGGCTTTGAGTTCCTTGAACCCAAGATTATCCAACCTTGGTCTTGTGTATTGCAGAAAATTTAGCAGCTTCTAATCCCTCTACTCACCAGATGCCAGTAAATCTTCCTCTTCCCTCTGCCCCCATTGTGGAACCAACTAAAATTTCTCCAGAAATAATAAGTATGCAGGAAACAAACTCACTCCTGGTAAAGAACCATTGCTTTGATTTACCAGCTTTTCACCACTAATTATGAAATCTTGCAATAATAAATACATATTTGTACTTCAGTTGATTTACATATTTTTAAATTTAAGGCATAAAAAGAGATTCTTACTCAGCTACATTTATAATACTTGTTATATTTGAAAGTAGTATTTAATTATTTAAATTAGGTATGAATAACATGCCTTGTCCTTATTAGTGATATTATTAGGCTGATTAAAATGACAATAACCTTCATAATTATGTAATCATTTATTATATAGAAGTGCCAGAAGGCAATCGTTTGATAATCAGAGTGAAAACTGAAACAGAAGCCAGGTAGATTTTGGTGTATCCGTATTTATCACCAAAGGCAATTCATTTACACATGCCATTATTCCAAAAAGTACTACCAGCAAGTAATAAGATTATTTCATAAAATATATACATTATGTAAATTCAAACAGAAACCAAGAAAACTTAAGTATGTGTATTTAAAGATGATATGAAGCAAGAAAGCCAAGTTTTCCTCTGGCAAGTCCTCAGAACTGCAGTTTATAACCCACAAAAATCATTTTAGATGTACTATGAGACTTGCCCTTTTTAACAATCTCTCAGTTCCCAGCACTTTAAATTATTGGCATAATATATGAAATTTATAATTCATTCCTAGTTCTATGTGGTTTTGCTAGTACCACATAATAGGGTGCTTGAATGTGACAGCAAACTGCTGTGAAGTGGCTTAGTAGGTGGGCTCTGATAGTTTCTAACTATACAATCTTGCTTAAGTCACTGCACTATTTCTCCAGCTTCCACATCTACAAAATAATAACAGTACCCATCTCATTAACTAATTTAATCCTAGTAAGAATATTTAGCACAATTCCCGGTACTAAGTAACATTTAACAAAAGTTGGCTATTATTATAATAGACAATATTTAAAAATTGAGGTGAATAAAATGAACGATGTCACTGGTTATTATTAAATGTATTTTATCTTAATTTGGGTTCAAATATCAGATAAAAGTTCTGAATTTTTTGGAACATGTTTTTATAGGATATAATCTTGTTTTTCAGATGCTGTTTTTGCAGGTGCTATGCCTACAATGGCAAGTGTCAAGCTCTCAACTCTTCACCCCATTGTGAATCACCCTCATTATGAAGATGCAGACTTGAGGTAGGCAACTAACTAAATATTTCAACCAAACATACAGCATAGTGACTCTTAGGAACAGGGAAAAATTTTTATATAAGCACACACACATATATGCTCTCATCTGCATGCTTATGCTGGAAATTAAAAAAAAAAATTGTATGGGTGGCCATCCAGAAATGACAGTATGTGCCTGTTGACTTTAAAGTAAGTTTACAAACCTCTGAAAACTGAAAAAGCAAAAGTTACTTTCTCAAACTGAAAAATGTGCCACATATTTACAAATTGTGTGTGTGTGTGTGTTCCAAAAATTTTTCTAAATAGTTGTAATAGAAGGTGGGATGGATTTGGATCATGACCGTAGTTTGGGAACCCCACAGCCCATCTAGGTGATTCCAAAAGCCATTCTTACTTGTGGCCAGTGACTGTTTCTAATAGATTAAAAAAGTACACAAAATTTGCAGTTAAATGCTTTATGAAGACTTAGGGTGGTCTTTTGCTAGCTGATTAAGAAAAATTAGTTTCCATTAAAGTATAGAAGTTTTGTTTTCATTAAATGACTGACTTTAAAAAATTATTTTACTTCTATCGCTTCTCAGCCTTTTGGCTAAGATCAAGTGTAAAAATTATTTTACTTCTAGTAATTGTCAGGGCCATCTTTTCCTTTGACTGCACTTTTAACCTATTGTTAAAGGTAAATTTCTTAATTAAAATTTTATGTCTGGTAATTGGACATCCTGTATGCTTGAAATTCTAAGAAATGTTTAAGGCGTACATGATAGTGTACTCAGTATTTCATAACAAATTCCTATTTAGGGCCAGTTTACCTATTGTACCATACTTTAGGGAATAGCCCTGATTCTCAATTTTCTTTTAAGGACTTTTCTCTACCTAACAGCTACCTTAGATGCCCACTGTCTATCTGTGCTATTTGCTATATTCAGCTTCAACTTGCGCTTTTCAAAGATGCTGCAGAAAAAATTATCTACTCAAATTTACATTTTCACTATATTCTGTCTCTATCGGGATATGCCCCATGACTAGATTATGTTATGAATTATGCAAAGCAAATTTTATATTCTGAACAATTTTTCTGCTACTCAACTCTAGACTCAAAATTGGTTTATGTACTAGCAGTCATCACTCAGTATCTGTGGGTATTGGTTCCAGATCCCCCATGTATACCAAAATCTGCAGAAGTTCAAGTCCCTTATATAAAATGGAGTAGTATTTGCACAGAACTTATTATATGCATCCTCTCATATACTTTAAATCATCTTTAGATGATTTATAATACCTAATAAATGCCATGTAAATAGCTATTATATGATATAATTTAGGGATTAATGTCAAGGAAAAAGTCTGTACATGTTCAGTACAGAAGCACCTCTTGTAGGCCTAATGGCATAGTAAAACTAAGTACCTACTTTTGATCCATGGTTGGTTCACTCCAAGCATGTAGAACCAGGAGTTGTGGGGTACTGACTGTACACACACAATTCAAACTGCTGTTAAGTTTTAGCACATTCAACATTCAACAGTTTCAGCACATTCAAATACTGACACATATATATAAGTATTTCACCCAGTGAGCATTGAAATTTGAATTTTCTAGCCAAATTTCTTTAGCTCATTCTATTACAGTTGATTTAAAAGTCTTTTAATCTTTTGTTTGAATATAAAGGGCTCGGACAAAAATAGTGTATTCTACATATAGTCGAAAATCTGCAAAAGAAGTGAAAGAGAAATTGTTGGAGTTACATGTGAATTACTATGTTTTAGAAGAGGCATGGTGTGTTGTAAGAACTAAGTGAGTATAAGCCTATGTTATATGATATAGTATACTTTTAAATAACAAATGTTTTATTTTATTTTGGTAATTTTGATTTTTTTAAGAATATTTACTCCAAATAACTTCCATTAAAATATTGCCCTCATATTTTTTTTAAATATAATTTCATGTTAGAAAGTAAAGTTACACATTCATTTAAGTAGAATTTCAAAAAATTAGTGTCTTGACTTTTCATTTTCATTTAACATGTGCTTGTTTATATTTTTATTTTTTAAACATTCTTGTTTATTTTTTCCACAAAGGATTTCTACCTTTAAGTGTGCTTACCATAGCTTTCCCACCATCAAAGTGCCCACAGTCCTCCACCACACTGCACCATGCTCTGTCTCTAAAACTGAGGCTTGCAGTGGGGAGGAGGAAAAGTGGAGAGCAAAGGTGGAGGGGGCACAGTGGACTATAATACAGCACCCATAGGTGCCTATTGGTGGGTGTGGTATGGTAACATGTCTGAAGAGGTGTGATCCTGTATTTCTGAATCATATGCAGTATTGTGAACCAATGTTACCTCAATTTAAAAATTATAAAATAGGGCCTCCCTGGTGGCACAGGGGTTAAAGTCTCAGTGTTACCAAGCTGCATGAGTTGGTTCCCTAGCCAGGGAGCTAACCCACATGGCGCAGACCTGTCCTGTCTTGTCTGCTGTTCCCCTCAGCAATGTATTTCAGTAGATCCACCTGTTCTGTGCCCCACTCTGTCTCTGGTGAATCCTCTTACCCCCTGGAACCTCTGGTATACACCCCAATTCTTGTTTGCATAAATAAATAAATCTTAAAAAAAATTGTAATGTAAAAGAAAACACACATTGAAAAAGAGAAAAGGAGGGGAGATCTGTGGAAGTGTGTGTTTGCGTATCTATAGAGAGACAGAGAGATATATCGTTATTGCACCTTTATCAATAGCACATTTCATTATTTGATTAAGTGAAACATGAAAATGCAATTAAGATACTTAAGTTCATTTTTGTTATCCCTGCACTTGTTGAAGTTACGTGTTTTGAAATGATGACTGAAAATCTTTATTTAATAACTTAGTCTCTAAAAGTTTAAGAGATATTTTACACCTTATGTACTTTCTTTAATATGAATGCATTTGAAATATGAAGATAGATATATAATGTATATGTATATATTTTTTCAGACCTGGTTGCAGTATGCTTGAAATCTGGGATGTGGAAGACCCTTCCAATGCAGCTAACCCTCCCTTATGTAGCATCTTGCTCAAGGATGCGAGGCCTCACTTCACCACAGTGTTTCAGAATAGTATGTACAGAGTGTTGAAGGTTAACTGAGAATAAGGATATCCATTACACTGTGGTGCAAATAAGTTAATCAATAACAATCACTTTTTGGCTTACTTACATTACTAAAAATCACCAGCTTTAATAAGGGACCCTTAAAAAGAAGGTAATAAAATTTAAACTTTTTCTGATTACTAAAAGGTAAATTATTTCATTGTTTTCCACTGAATGTCAACCTTATTAAGATTGTCATATAAATAATTAAATCATCTCCTATTGCATAATCAAATGTTCATTTTGAAGTTTTAAAGAAAAATGTATATAAAAGAACAATGAAATTTAATAAATCAAAGATATTTAAGTTCTTATATATAACTAGGTGAATTGCTTCAGATTTTCTGTGATACCAAGATGTACCAGCTCACACTCTTAAAACCACTTAGAACAGACCAGTGCAGTTTCTTAAATGGCATTCCCTTAAGATCCAGATACTGATCATACCGTCTTTACCTCTGTGAGGAGATTTCTTTGTACCATGTGCCTAGTAAGGTTATTTTTTCTTTTACTAACCCTCAGGAAATATCTCCAATAGCTTTTTAATAACTTTTTATCATTTCAATTTTTTAAGCAACATCTTACATTGTAATGTTTTAAATCTCTTGAAATTTATCTACCTAACCAAATAATTATTTTCCACTGATCTCTTTTCAGTATCAATGGAACAGATTATTAATCTGTCTTCAGAATCCTGTGGTGTTTCTTTTAACATCCAGGAAAATTAAAATTGCTACAGTATACAACCAAGTTTGGAGATTAAATGTAATCAGAAAACAGAATTTAGTTAAATTTATAATATGAGATTTTAAGATTCTAGATCTTGAATGAAGCAAGGACATTCTATCTTGGCAGCCTTGCAGTTCATTGGACATAGTCTTTCTTTCTGGTCATCATCTTTTGTAATAACATATTTTTCAATTCTTGTTTATTATTGGTTTTGGATAAGGAAGGTAATGTTTTATAAATCCTCCTTGCTGGTATAAACCTACCCAAAAATAATGCTTTGAGAAGCAGTACTTGAAGATGTTGCCAAACACAAAGATACTCTTTTTCCATTTGCTATATATTAGCTATGCCACATCTATGGTATTTTAAAGTGTATCTACTTTAAATTAATCATCTCGGAATTTTTGTGATTCTTTATATTCTTGGCCATCTACATTTGACATAATGTCTTAATTATGTAGGTTATTATATGAGATTACATACAGAAAAACCAGTAAAATTGGTTTTCAACATGTTAATAATAAAATATTTCAGGACAAGACACAAAATAGTTAAAAAGTATGTTGCACTTATATTAGCATTTTCAAGGAATTTGTTTTGGTGTGAATATGGGGCAAAGAAGGACAGGGACAGAAGGGGCGGAGCAACATGGCAGCGAGGAGACGCTGCGAGTAAGATCTCCCATTAAAAAAAGTTAATAGGGAGGAAAAGCGGCAGGTCCCAGTGAGAACTGAGACAGGGAAGATAAACGGACGACTCCAGCAAACTGCCCGAAGAAGAAAGTTGCCATAAAAGAGGACGAGAAGGGAGGGAAGCGCAGAACCCTGCTCCCCTCCCCCGCCCACAGAGGCGGCACTCTCCGACCGGCAGAGACGAGGGAAACAACAAACTAAAACGCCCAACAAGAAAAACGGATGCAGCAAGTGGGACTGTGAGTGGAAAGGAACTATTTCAGCCACCACACCCCGTGAACGGGAGCTGAGGCGAACCCTGCAGGATCCACCGCGGAGGTGAGCTCCAGGCGCCAGTAAAGAGAGCCCCGCCCACCAGGAGGAGCCCAGCACCAGCACACACCCCCGGCCGCCCGGTAAGCTTGCGCGAAAGCGGCGCTCGGATTGCAGCTGCCCAGGGCCCTGCGCCTGCGACCTAGGCTTGCGGGGAGACGGCGGAGGCCCTCCCTGAGTGAGCAGGAACAAGGTGCCCAGGCAGGGGAGCGGGATTCAAAAGGCGCCATTCCCGCGCCACTGATCTGGGCTATAGCCCGCGTCCTGGAACTGAGGGCTTTGGAACTGAGACCCGGGCGGAGGCCCTCCCTGAGTGAGCAGGAACAAGGCGCCCAGGCAGGGGAGCGGGATTCAAAAGGCGCCATTCCCACGCCACTGATCTGGGCTACAGCCCGCGTCCTGGAACTGAGGGCTTTGGAACTGAGACCCGGGCGGAGGCCCTCCCTGAGTGAGCAGGAACAAGGCGCCCAGGCAGGGGAGCGGGATTCAAAAGGCGCCATTCCCGCGCCACTGATCTGGGCTACAGCCCGCGTCCTGGAACTGAGGGCTTTGGAACTGAGACCCGGGGCACGAAATTAGGGGCGTGGGTTCCCCACGACGGTGGGGCACAAGGCAGACACAGCACCCCAAAGCCGTTGAGGTGTACCCTACTATCCCCGCTCTGCTCCCTGTCCCACGGGGTGGAAAATCAGCTCCCCAAGGGCTCTAGGAGAGATCTCTGGTGCCACCTAGCGACTTGACCCCAGCACAGGCTACTGAAGGAGCTAGTGGCCAGCTGGGGAGTTAGCCCACACCGGGCCCCTTCTGAACAAGTAGTCTGAGCCCACAGGGAGAGCGAGCACCCACAGCCGGGGCAGACCAGGCGCGCAGAATAGTGTGCCTGAGACCAGAAGCGCAGGGAGTGTGTCCCACATCACCATTTTAGAACAGGGACATTTCTTCAGTAAAGACTACCTGCAGAAGGCTTCCTCAGGAGCCAGAGGTGAGCGGGGGAAGTTCGCCCACGCCAGACCCCCTCTGGCCTGCAGTCCAAGCCCAGAGGGGAGCAGGAACCCACCGCCGGGGCAGACCAGGCGCACAGGGGAGTGTGTCCCCACATCGGCATTTTAGAACAGGGACCTTTCTCCAGTAAAGGCTGCTTGAAACTGACAGATGACTCCTGGAAGAACCAGAGGGGAACAGAGAAGCCCACCCAAGATGCCGGCAAGTCCCAACAACACAGTGTCCCAACGCATACGGCAAATTAGAAAACAGACTGTAGGGAGGAGAAGAACCACACGCAACCTAGCAACTCTCCAGAGAAAAAGCACACCACAAAAAGAAAGCCAGCCCCCAGATTGCAACGACAATAACTTGGAAGAATTTCTGAGCCTTCCAGAAAGAGAATTTAAAATTGCCGTGATTAAAAAACTGACAGAAGTCATAAAGGAAAACAATGATAAGGGAAAAATAATCAACGATCAGAAGAATGCAATTGAGTCCCTAGAGAGGGAAAACAATGGTCAGAAGAAAGAAATTGAGTCCCTAAAGAGGGAAGTAAAAGAAATGCAGGAGATCAAAGAATTAATGGAAGAACTAAAGAATTCTGGGAAAAGCAATGAAAGCAGAATAGATGAAATGGAAGAACGAATAAGTAATCTTGAAGACACAGAAATAAAAAGAACCAAAACAGAGAAGGAAAGAGAAGTACGAAGGAAAAAGAACGAAGAAAGACTTCGGGAACTATCGGACTCCATGAGGAAAGGAAATATAAGAGTTATAGGAATACCAGAAGGAGAGGAGAGAGATGTAGGAACAGAGAAAATATTCAAAGAGATAATTGAAGAGAACTTCCCAAATGTGAAGAAGGAGCTGAAAATTGATATACAAGAAGCAAGAAGAACACCAAACTTCCACGACGAAAGGAAAAATACAGCAAGACACATAATAGTAAAGCTCCCAAGAATCCAGGACAAGGAAAAAATAATGAAGCTGGCAAGAGGGAAGAAACAGATAACATTCAAAGGAAAACCAATCAGGCTGACATCAGACTTCTCCGAAGAAACACTACGGGCAAGGAGAGAGTGGAGGGACATAGTCAACAGACTCCAAGAAAACAGATGCCAACCAAGAATACTCTATCCCGCAAAGCTCTCCTTCCTCTTTGAAGAAAGAATATGGACCTTCCCAGACAAACAGAAACTCCGGAATTTCATTGCAACTAAACCCCCACTCCAAAAAATACTACAAGGAGTTCTAAAGCCAGAACCTCAGAGCGACGAATAACAATGAAAGAAGGCCAAAAAAAAAAAAAAAGTTATTAAAAGAATAAATAAATAAAATCAAAGGAAAGACAAACACAATGGCAAATACAGATGTTAACATATCAATATTAACTCTAAATGTAAATGGACTAAACTCTTCAATAAAAAGACACAGAGTTGCAGCCTGGATTAAGAAACAAAACCCAACCTTTTGCTGTCTCCAGGAAACACATTTAGCTACAAAAGATAAAAATAGGCTCAAAGTTAAAGGATGGAAAACAATCCTACAAGCAAATGGACCAAAAAAGAAAGCAGGAACAGCTATACTTATATCAGATAAAACAGATTTCAAACTCAAAAAGATAAAAAGAGACCCCAATGGTCACTACATTATGATCAAGGGGACAATACTTCAAGAAGAAATAACACTCATTAACATATACTCACCAAACGAAGGAGCACCAAAATATATCAGACAACTGTTGTCCTCTCTGAAAACAGACATCAGAGAAAACACATACGTAGTGGGAGACTTCAACACACCACTATCAACAATGGATAGATCAACAAGACAAAAAATAAGTAAAGAAACCAAAGCTCTAAATAAAGACCTAGAGCAATTGGGCTTAACAGACATCTATAGAACACTAAACCCCAAAAAAACGGAGTACACATTTTTCTCAAGCGCACACGGATCATTCTCCAGGATCGATCACATACTGGGGCACAAGACAAACATCAACAGATACACCAAGATTGAAATCATATCAACCATCTTTTCTGACCATGAAGGCATCAAACTAGAAATAAACCATAAAAAGAAGGCAAGGAACTTTCCTACCTCATGGAGATTAAAAACCACACTACTGGAAGACCATTGGACTAATGAGGAGATCAAAGAAGAAATTATTTTTTTTTTTTTTTTTTTTTTTTTTTCAAAGAAGAAATTAAAAAATTTTTTGAATTGAACGACAAGGAGGACACCAATATCCTAAATGTATGGGATGCAGCAAAAGCAGTAATAAGAGGAAAATATATAGCAATAGAAGCTCACATCAAGAAACAAGAAAGAACGCAAAGAAACAACCTAATCTCGAAGCTCAAAGATCTAGAAAAAGAACAACAAGAAAACCCCAAAACCAGTAGAAGAAAAGAAATAATAAAAACCAAAGCAGAAATAAATGAAATTGAAACTAAAAAAACAATCCAAAAGATCAATGAAACCAAGAGCTGGTTCTTTGAAAAAATCAATAAAATAGACAAACCCCTAGCCAGGCTCACAAAGGAAAAAAGGGAGAAAGCACAAATAAACAGGATCATCAATGAAAGAGGAGAAATCACAACGGACACAGCAGAAATCAAAAGAATAATCAGTAACTACTATGAACAGTTATATGGAAACAAGTTTAACAATCTAGAGGAGATGGACAAATTCCTACAACTCTACAATCACCCAAAGCTAGATAAAGAAGAAATAGAACACCTAAACAGACCAATTACAATTAGCGAAATTGAAATGGTAATCAAAAACCTCCCCAAAAACAAAAGCCCAGGACCTGATGGATTTACAAATGAATTCTACCAAACATTCAGAGACGAATTAGTGCCTATCCTTCACAAACTCTTCCAAAAAATTGAGAAGGAAGGGACAATACCAAACACGTTCTATGAAGCCAACATTACACTAATACCAAAACCGAACAAGGACAACACAAAAAAGGAAAACTACAGGCCAATCTCCCTAATGAACACTGATGCAAAAATCCTCAATAAAATTTTAGCTATCAGAATCCAACAATGTATCCATAAGATAATTCACCACGACCAAGTTGGATTCATTCCAGGGGCACAAGGATGGTTTAACATCCGAAAATCAATCAACGTTATCCAACACATCAACAAAAAGAAATATAAAAACCATATGATAATATCAATAGATGCTGAGAAAGCTTTCGACAAAGTGCAACACCCATTCATGATAAAAGCCCTTGAAGTTCTTGGGATACAAGGAACATACCTCAACATCATAAAGGCCATCTATGACAAGCCAACAGCCAGTATCATTCTCAATGGTGAAAAGCTGAAAGCAATTCCATTAAGATCTGGAACAAGACAAGGATGTCCACTCTCACCATTGCTTTTCAATATAATACTGGAAGTCCTAGCCAGGGCAATAAGACAAGAGAAAGACATCCAAGGAATCCAAATAGGAAAAGAAGAAGTCAAACTATCACTATTTGCAGACGATATGATATTATACATAGAGAACCCCAAAAACTCCACAGAAAAGCTAATTCAACTCATCAATCAGTTCAGTAAAGTGGCAGGATACAAAATCAACACGCAAAAGTCAGTAGCCTTCCTATACACAAACAATAAATCTGAAGAAGAAGAAATCGAAAAGACCATCCCTTTTGTTATTGAAACAAAAAAATCAAATATTTGGGAATAAATCTAACAAAAGAGGTAAAGGACCTATACAAAGAAAACTATAAAACACTGTTAAAAGAAATAGAAGAAGACACAAAGAAATGGAGAGACATCCCCTGCTCATGGATTGGAAGAATAAACATTATTAAAATGGCCATCCTTCCAAAAGCAATATACAGATTCAATGCTATTCCAATCAAAATTTCAATGTCATTCTTCAAAGAAATAGAAAAATTATTGATGAAATTCATATGGAATCACAAAAAACCCCGAATAGCCAAAGCTCTCCTGAAAAAAAAAGAAGGGAATGGAGGCATCAGACTCCCAGACTTCAAACTATACTACAAAGCCATAATCATCAAAACTGCATGGTATTGGAACAAGAACAGACATACAGACCAATGGAATCGAATAGAAAATCCAGAAATAAACCCACAGATTTATGGTCAACTAATCTTTGACAAAGGAGCAAAGACTATGCATTGGAGCAAAGAAAGTTTGTTCAATAAATGGTGCTGGGAAAACTGGGTCGCTACATGCAAAAGAATGAAGCTTGACCACTACCTCACACCATACACAAAAATCAACTCAAAATGGATTAAAGAACTAGACATAAGACCTGAAACCATAAAATATATAGAAGGAAATATAGGCGAAACACTACGTGATTTGCACATCAAAGACATCTTTACAGACACATCACCCAAAGCAGTGATAGTGAAGGCAAAGATAAACAGCTGGGACTATATCAAATTAAAGAGCTTTTGCACAGCAAAAGAGACAATAACAAAAACAAAGAGAAACCCCACCAACTGGGAGAACATTTTTGCACCCAACACTAATGATAAAGGACTGATCACAAAAATCTGCAAAGAGCTGATGAGACTCAACAACAACAAAGAAAATAATCCAGTCAAAAAATGGGCAGAAGAGCTTAAAAGAAACTTCTCTGAAGAGGAAATGCAAATGGCCAACAGGCATATGAAAAAATGTTCAACATCACTTGTCATCAGGGAAATGCAAATCAAAACTACCATGAGATACCATCTTACACCAGTGAGAATGGCACATATTAAAAAAACTAGCAACAACAAATGTTGGCGAGGGTGTGGAGAAAAAGGAACTCTTCTGCACTGTTGGTGGGAGTGCAAACTGGTCCAACCACTGTGGAAAGCTGTGTGGAGATTTCTGGACCTACTAAACATAGAGCTTCCATATGACCCAGCAATTCCACTCCTAGGTATTTACCCAAAGGACACAGAAACATCAATTCCAAAGAACACCTGCACCCCTATGTTTATAGCAGCACTGTTTACAATAGCTAAGCTTTGGAAACAACCCAAATGCCCAAAAATAGATGACTGGATCAAGAAGATGTGGTACATATATACCATGGAATATTACTCAGCATTCAAAAAAGATAAACACATGCAATTTGCTGCAACATGGATGGCGCTGGAAGGGATCATGCTCAGCGAAATAAGCCAAAAAGAAAAAGAAAAATACCGGATGGTCTCACTCATAGCAGGAATCTAGAAAACTTAAATAATGGACCAGGAAAATGAAAAACTATAAGAAAGTGAAAATCAAAATCAACAAAAAACTATGAACCAGAGACACTTTTAGGGGGCGGGGGCGGGAGGGGAGGGATTGGGGTCAGAATGGGGGGCGGCAATTGTATGGGGAATATAACAATAAAATTTATAAAAAAAAAAAAAAAAAAAAGAAATTAAAAACAATTCTGAAATCTTGTTAGTATTATAAACAATCAGAAATGAGATTAATTTGTATTTGTTTTGTATGAAATCACCATTAGTCTCATAAAATCAATTTTCCCATTTTCTTTTTTCTTTTTTTAAATAAATTTCTTTTTTTTCCCCCAAAAAAAAAAAAAAAAAAAAAAGGACAGGGACAAAGGAGGAAAGGAGACATAGCACTTAACATTCAAAAAATTAAAATGCATTTGGATGATGTTTTCACAGGACATATTTTAAAGAAGTTGGTAGAATTTTTAAAAGAAGAGCTGTATAAACTAATAAAATATTCAATGCAAAATTATTTGCATGTATTTATATATAGGAAAACCAATAAAATTATTTTCAACTTTTATAGTTATAAACTATATTAATACAGGATACACAGCAGCTAAGTAAGCATGTTACAGCTTTCTTTTTAACATTTTGAAATAATTTGTTTTGGTATAATTGTGGGGCAAATAAAGAAAAGAAACGGAATACCTGATATTCATAAAATTAAGATAACACATTTGAATGGTGTTTTCATAGGAAGCATTTTAAAGAAATTGTTAGAACTCAGCAAGAGCAGAGAACAAGTAGCTTTAACTGATAGTGTTCCATACAAACTATATTAATATGGCTTTGTTATTTAATGTACTATGTATATTTAAAAATTAAAACCATTGAAGATCCTCTGTGTATCTTTCTTTCCTCGTTTCTTAACACGCATACATTTTGAAGCAAATAGTTCTAATATGAAGGTAGAAACCATTAGTTCCTGCGTTTAATACTTTGCAATAATAGCCATTTAAAAACAGCCCTGCATAGTCTCACACAGAAGGCTGTCATGCAGATAGTGTGGGCTTTGTAACCAGATGGATCTAAGTTTGAATCCTGGCACTTTCATTTACTCAGCATATTACCTACCATCTGTTTAAAGAATATTTATTGAGCACTTACTCTCTGCCAGGCACTGTACTGAGCCTGGTCATGTTGCTTGACTCAAAAAAAAAAAAAAAAAAAAAAAAAAAACAAAAAAAAAAAAACGCTCCTGTTTCTTCCTGTGTAAATCAGAATTCACAGAACTCACTTGACATGAGCATTATGAACTAGTTCCATTTTGCACGCTCTCTCCAGCTCACTAAATACCCTGTTCAGAAGTATCAAACAATATAACAGATTTTCTCATCTCAGAATTCCAAATAGTGCTACCCTTATTTTATGTCAATAAGTAAGAATACTGAACTGTAGTTTACTGCAGTTGTTATTGGCTTCTTGCCTAAATATATTTTATTGCTTATTCTTTGAAATGAAGACTATACATGAATACTGTGGGCTAGTGATGGAGAGATTTTTCCCCAGTTAGTCTAAGTATGCTGATGGTCATATTTGTGCACATTTATTTGAAATCGTAGCTAGAAGTAGTTGCACACAGCAATCCCCTCTACATTCTATTGTAAGAAACTGCCCCCCCCCCTGTACAGCTTCAATAAACATGTCCTACTCTTCTGTCCTACTCTTTTTTTTACTTTAAATTTTATTTTTATATTCCCCATACAATTACAACCCCCTTATTTTGACCCCAACCCCTCCTTTCCCCGCCCCCTACCCCCCATAGAGTGTCTCTGGTTCATAGTTGTTTGTTGATTTTGATATTTTCTTTCTTATAGTTATTCTTTTTCCTGGCCCCTTATTTAAGTTTTCTAGATTCCTGCTATGAGTGAGACCATCCGGTATTTTTCTTTTTCTTTCTAGCTTATTTCTCTGAGCATGACCCTTCTAGCTCCATCCATGTTCCTGCATGTGTTTATCTTTTTTGAATGCTGAGTAATATTCCATGGTATATATGTACCACATCTTCTTGATCCAGTCATCTATTTTTGGGCATTTGGGTTTCCAGAGCTTAGCTATTATAAATAGTGCTGCTATAAACATAGGGTGCAGGTGGTCTTAGGAATTGATGTTTCTGTGTCCTTTGGGTAAATACCTAGGAGTGGAATTGCTGGATCATATGGAAGCTCTATGTTTAGTAGGACAAGAAATCTCCACACAGCTCTCCACAGTGGTTGGACCAGTTTGCACTCCCACCAACAGTGCAGAAGAGTTCCTTTTTCTCCACACCCTTGCCAACATTTGTTGTTGCTAGTTTTTTTTTAATATGTGCCATTCTCACTGGTGTAAGATGGTATCTCATGGTAGTTTTGATTTGCATTTCCCTGATTACAAGTGATGTTGAACATTTTTTCATATGCCTGTTGGCCATTTGCATTTCTTCTTCAGAGAAGTTTCTTTTTAGCTCTTCTGCCCATTTTTTGACTGGATTATTTTCTTTGTTTTTGTTGAGTCTCATCAGCTCCCTATAGATTTTTGTGATCAGTCCTTTATCGTTAGTGTTGTGTGCAAAAATGTTCTCCCAGTTGGTGGGGTTTCTCTTTGTTTTTGTTATTCTCTTTTGCTGTGCAGAAGCTCTTTAATTTGATGTAGTCCCAGCTGTTTATCTTTGCCTTCACTATCACTGCTTTGGGTGATGTGTCTGTAAAGATGTCTTTGATGTGAATATCACGTAGTGTTTCGCCTATATTTCCTTCTATGTATTTTATGGTTTCAGGTCTTATGTCTAGTTCTTTAATCCACTTTGTCCTACTCTTCTTACTAGATACTACATTGAAAAACTTGGGTACTTGTCATGTTAAATTTTTTTTTTTTTGTGGGACCCTCGCTGGCGGCCGGGAACTAATGGGCACTGCAGAGGCTGCGGGTAGCCTCGCAGCCCAGCGCTCAACTGCTGCGCCACCAGGGGAGGTCCTTGTCATGTTAATTTTAATAACAAACATGTTAATTTTAATAACAAAATAGTTTATATTTTATATTTTTATTATACGAACAATACAAACATTTTAGACAAATAGTTTTGAAAAAAAACAACAGGAAATTTGAAAGCTGGGAAAATTATTCACAGGCACTGCTAAAATCTCATTGTTTCCTTCGAACATTTTGGGCTCTAATTTTTTGTTTGTTTTCTTCTTTTAAATAATTTAAACAATTGTATGTTTTGCTCTTCATCTAGTAAATACGGAAATGTTTTAGACTACTGGCCACATAATATTCTATTTTGTGTATGTACGTATACAGGTAAGAAATTTATTCATTGTTGAACTGTTTTCATTTTTGCTACTATATGTGTGTATATATGGAACATCACACTGAATATCTTAGTTCATTAAGATATTTTGTAAGTTTTAAATTATTTCCCCAGATTCCATAAAATTAAATTTCAGTAAGAAGTATGGGCACCCTTAAAGCCTTTAATTAACTTTGTGAAAGAATTGAAGACACCACCAAAAGTCAGTATATGATAACGCTTATTTCACAACATTCATTAACACAGGTTAGCTTTATAAAATTTTTCTAATTTGTGATTTTGTAAATTTTAATTAGCATTTCTTTTATGATTTGTAAGGTTGGCTGCCTATTTAGGTTTTTTAGTGGTCACGTTTCCTTTTGCGTATTGCTTCTTCCCATTCAGCTATATCTATGTAAGTCCACCGAGCACTGGGATTGTGTTGCAGGTACTCATTGCTAGTGAATCTGTATTGTCATTTGGCTTTCAGCAAAGTTGATAAAGATACTGTATGAGTTTGTATATTCTTACCACTCTATAGGCTGGAGATTAGGCTGATAGCTGTCTAAAATAGTTTATGATTTACATTATACCATATTCAGTATGTCATATTTATTTTTAAATATGAAGTTTTAAAATATTGTCTCAGCTGCTTAAGAAGGATTTAATGATCATAATTTTATGGCTGGGCAATAACAACTTTGTAAATTATAGTTATGTATGACATTTCCCAAACCATTATCTAATCTAGACTGCTTTTTATAGGACATATAAAGCAAAATTATTAAATTTTCAATAGTTTTTGATCATGAGCTAGTATACATAGTTATCCAGCAAAAACTCACTGTATTCTTATTCTTCAGAAGGTGTATTTTCTGGATAACCTGTTCATGTTATTTAATTAATCTATTGAGTCTCTTCAAAAGGAATGAGCTAGAGATAAAGGAGAAGAAAAATCTCTGAAAATTCTTAACCATGAGAAATAAAAGACAGATTTTAAAATAGAATGCATGTATGTAACTTCACACAGAATGTTAAATGAAAAAAGGCAGAACTTTAAAACTTTTAGAAGAAAATAGAGAAATGTAAATTAAAACCACATGACAAAATGTGCAAATCTGATAACACAATTGGTGAGAACACGAGCAACAAAAGCACTGATGACTTGTAGTAAGAGTATAAATTGGAAAATAATTTGTTATTACTTAATGAATTGAAAAGTTTGTAGCCCCTGCAAGCAACAATTCCATTCTAAAGAAATACTTGTACATATGCCAGGGAAAACAATTACAAGACAGTTTATGGAAGCATTTGTATCTGGGGCAGAGGAAGCTGAAAACAGTCTTAAGGGCTAATAGAATAGGTAAAAATGAAATATTTCCACACAATGTAATATTGTACAGGAATTAAAATTATTCATGTAATAACTAGAGTAAATCTCTAAATATAATGTCAAGAATAAAAAAACAAGTTATCAAAACACACAGTGTGTGTAAATATATATGCTGCTTATATGTAGCCTAAAAGCAATTAAAACAGTAGTATTAGGGGATATATGTATGTCAAAACAAGAAAAACATTGGCATAATTAATATGAAACTTAGGCTGGTGATTGCTTCTAGGAGAGAATGCAATCCAGGAGGAACCTGGCGCTTCAGTGTTCCTGTTGGATCTCTTCACTGGGTGCTAAGTACATGAATGTTAATTTTATAATTCTTTAAGATATACACATGCTTTATAATGTTAATATATTTAATACCCTTCAAAGTGGGTCTTTGATACAACCTCAGTGATTCTTAAACCCCAAAGTCTCCTTCAGTAGCTCTAGGGTGCTTGGGTGTGCATTGCTAGTTATTCTGGTGACTGAGTTCCAACTAGTCAAATTCCCAGTTGTATTCCAGTTATAACTGCTCCCTCCAGACACCAATCCTCATGTCCCTGAAGAAAGTGAGGACTCAGTGTTCCTGGCAGACTGCCACCTTCCTAATGCTGGCTTCCATGATATAAACCACATAGATTACTCTTTTTTTAAGGAACAAAATATCATGGGCAAACTTATCCAAACCACTTCCTCCTGCATACTTAGAGGCTTCCTTTTCCTCTGTGCCTTTAAAGTGCTCAACAGAGGAACACTTGAGCAAACCATGTCACTTCATACAGGACTTTCTGTTAAAGGTACAGCCTAATCTGTCTCTCAAAGGGAAGGTATAAAAAGCCAA
Source organism: Talpa occidentalis (assembly GCF_014898055.3). Classification (NCBI taxonomy): domain Eukaryota; kingdom Metazoa; phylum Chordata; class Mammalia; order Eulipotyphla; family Talpidae; genus Talpa; species Talpa occidentalis. Next base: position 109,856,154 of record NW_026555331.1, on the reverse strand, counting down.
GTAAGGGATGAAGGAGGGGAGGCATCGTCCAGGTAGAGGGAACAGCTGCTGCACCAGCACGGGACCTTTAGGCTTTATCCAGGAACTTCACTGTGGCTAGGTGAAAGCATGTGTGAGCTGAGGCACATACTGTAAGCTGGAGAGAAAGACAAGTTGATTGTGCAAGTGGCAGGACCAAAAGGAGGGAGAAGATCGGACATACTCTGTTAAGGCTCAGGTCCCCCTTCTTCGTCTGATATTGATTATAGTAACTTCCTCACAGATTTGTGGGGATCAAAAACGATATTCTTTGTGGAAGTGCATTTTAAAATACTACACGTGATCCATTTGAATACTCTCTGAGGCATTGAGTTATCTTTGAATTGGATGTTAACAAAAGGAAGCTCTGAGAGCTGTTTAGAATCCCAAAGGGCAAATAACAAGATCATTTCTATTTGGCTTTGAATTATGTTAAAGGAGATTTTGTGAGTACTGATGTCCTTATATGTTTTCCTGAGATAAAAATTAATTTGTATCCTTTGGGCACATATAGAAAATGACCTTATTTTTAAAATTCCATTTAAAAGCTATATATAATTCATATACACATATTGAGATCACTCAAATGAAGCTGCAAAACCCCTTCAGGGAAAATTCTGAATTGAACCATGACCCGTTAATCTAGGAATCAACATAGCTACAAAAATAGCACCTCGGCTACTGGCAAAGAAATAGCCTGTTCACACAGCTTTGCCAAAAAGACCTAAGAAATACAAAGGTAATCTTAACATCAATATGTATTTTTTAAACCAGAATGGTGTTGCAGCTACAAAGATGCAACACTCCCTCAGATCTGTCTCAAGTAGCACTAACTTCAGATTGAGGACATTAAATGACCATCCCTAACTATACCATCTGCAGCGTCTTTTGTGGCACTCAAGCCAAGGTCACTCTCTTCCTGAGCGGGCCCTAGTCAATGACTGAGCAAGGTGGGTGCTAGGGTCTGGCCATTTCAGCCTAATGTTGGCCTTCTCCATCAGGCTGTAACGGGGTGGTCCCCAGGGAAGGGGAGGTTCCAGGTTTTCCTGCTCCACCATCAGCTTCTCTCTCTGCTCAGCTCCACCCTCCTTTTGGGTGGGGCAAGAAACCTGGAACCTCCCCCTTTCCTGGGGACCACCCTGTTACAAGGCCACCTCACTTACAAGGAGCACCTCACTGTTTTAAGTCAGGACCTAGTCAGATCTCACTTGCAATTGGAGGCTGTTCCTGCTGGCGCCTCCTTTCATCAAGACCAGACTGGCCTTAAAGCCTCATATCTTCCCCACCCTCCTGCTTCCACATCTAACAGCTTCCAAAAACCCTCCCTTTCCCCCTTCCAAGAACCTCGTTGCCTCCTATCTCAGCATGTATTCCCTGGAGAACCTGAGCTAAATTAGGCAGATTGCCAACCCAAACCCAAGCAGGCCAAGTGCAAATTTTTGTTTCAATCTGGAGAGATTCCGCTGTTGCCGGTGTAAGTGGGGTTTATTAAAAATGATTAACAGCACCAAGAAAAAAAGACCCCGATTGACCACAGGAAAGCCTGGTTTCACTCTTTCACCCATCCTAGCTTTCCATGAATTTTCCTGGCACTTAGAAATGGTGCCACCAAAGAAATTCTTCTCTTAGAGCCTATTGGGGTCCCCAGGATGACCCCCTAGGAGGCTATAGCACAGTAGCCATTTCATGCTCTCTCACAGAATGAAGAAATGCCCTTTGGCCAGACATTCAAACTGCTAAGGAAAAAATACACTTCTATGAAGCATTCAACATGGAATTCTGGTGTAAAATTAGCCAGCTAAGATTTATCTTGAATGAACAGTTGGGGTTTATTTGACTCTCTTCATAATATTGTGAAAAGCAAAACTATCTTAATCTGAAATATAGTCCTTATTTAGTCCTCATACTTAAAAAATATGAGGAAATGTCCACTAAAAATGTTAGAGTGCAAAATGTTTATTTTATGTATACTTAGTGCCATCTGCTGGCTATGAAAAATTATGACATTTGTCATGAACTAACCTACAAAAATGTTAAGCTAGTTTGCATTTGTTTTAATTGAAAATCAGAGAAATCCAAGGAAAAATGATAAGAACTCAAGAACATGAGCGAAGCTTTTTAAAAATTGTAGTTATCTCTGCAGGTGGTGATAGAACAGCAATTCCCGCTCTTCTCTCCCTTCCCCACCCCTTCTCTGCTATTTCTTCCATCTATCTCCCTTCTTTAGTGCCTACAGTTATAAAATAAGAAACCTAACAGCCGAGACCTCCAGAGAGTTGATTTTTGATCAACTTATCACCAGTGAAGGAAAAAAAATCGAAAAAGATACTGCTTCTCAATTGGGAGCAACTCTGAACCCCATCAAGGAAGTTGACATGTTATGTGCAAGTTTTGCCTCATGTCATGGCCTAGTTGGATGGAGGAAGGGAGAGCTATTTCTGCTTGCTTTTGGAGAGTCTATGAATGTTTCTCTAAATTCCTGGTTTTGAAGCAGATTATTTTACTTTGGGAAAGCCAGGAAAAGAAAGGTAAACAAAGCTAAAGTTTGCAGCTTGCTTCTTTAGTAAGTGGTTCTATTGTTCCTTTTATTGCTTCTCACTCCTGCTACCTGAAAGGTGATTAGAAGGGGGGTGTGGACAAAGAGAGGGCAATGCTGAGCATAAAGGCAGTGGTAGAGGTTGATTGTACAGTAGTTGTCTGGGTAGTGCCGTGTTGGTGGGAGGGAGGAGGGTAGGAGCAGGGAGAATCTTTTATTCACATAATTGGATTGACCCTTGATGTGGACATTTGTGGTAGGAAATGTGAGTTATGAGGCCAGTCTCTCAGAGCATACCCTCAAGTTGAGGTTTCAGTCTCCCCCTCCTCAGCTTTTCTACACCCTCCCTCTTGTATTGACCATTGCTTTTACTTACAACAGGTGGTTCTCTCTGTACATTATTTTTCCACTGCTGCTACCACCCAAGAAAAAATAAACCTAAACTTCAGTTTCAGAATATTTTAGCTAATGCTCTATTCTCTCACCTTAAGTAGCTTATAATTATGGATTCACAAATACATACATAATTTTTTTAAATGCCTTCATACTTCTAATAGACCAACCCACTCTAAAAAAAAAAAGAAAGAAAGAAAAAGGCCCACACTCATACTCAGCATGTCCACAACCCTCCTGAAGAAGAAGCAACGTCACAGAATAGAAAGAGGCCCTTGGGGAAAGAAACATTCTTCCTTTACAACAAAACCCTTTAACAGGAAATGGAATATATTCAACATAATAAGGACATGAAATTTGGCCTAATAACGGTTTTCTTAACTGAGTCTGTGGTAACATTAGAAACCAGAAGATAAAGATGAGGATATAGCAAAAGCATAAAAAGACTTTTTACAAAGTTACGATTTTGTTCTTCTCCTAACAGAAAAACAGGCAAGAATGAAATTTCAATTTCTTCTTTTACATTTTTATTATCCTGATAACTCCCTTTCTGGAATCTGCAACATTTTGTTCCCATTCACTCCCTGCTAACCTTCATTTTCCTTAGTGGTACAAAACATGCCTTAATAGAAAGCAATTTCTTTTTTTTTTTTTTTTTTCAAATATTAAATTTTATTTTTATATTCCCCCATACAATTGCAAACGCCCCATTCTGACCCCAATCCTTCCCCTCCCGCCCCCCACCCCCCAAAAAGTGTCTCTGGTTCATAGTTTTTGTTGATTTTGATTTTCACTTAGAAAGCAATTTCTTTGCATGCTCAAGACCTAGTTCAATGCCCAGCTTCTCAGAGGTACTTGGTAAATGTTTTCAGAATGAATTTATATGTAAAAATAGTTCCCACAGGCATGGTTTCCATGGATAAACAGAAGTGGGCAAATAATGGAAATCAATGGGGGTTTGAAATTACAAGAAAAAAGTAACTGACCATATATAATATTGCAATAATGGAACCAGCTCTTTCATGATGGATATTTCTTCTGTTTGCAGCAATCACGGCCCTGCCTGACCCTTGGAACACCGTGCCTCCTGCAGGCCACTCACTGTAGTTTAGATTTTTTTCTAAGGGCCTTTGACTCCAAAAAAACCCATGCTCTGTGGATGACATATTGGCCTTGACATTTTATTTCAAGGGGAGGAGAAAAGAGAAAAATGCTTAAAACATACAAAAATTCAAAACAATTGAAGCTTTTAGAGTCAGGTGGTAAATATTCACATATCTCTGCCATTCTAGAGATGCCTATCTCCACAAGAAATTTTAGGAGATAATGAAATAATTAAAATAATGAAAGTAGGAATGGGTAGTAGATAGACAGTATAAATAGCAGTACATGCATCATTTGAAGATTAAGAAACTTTTCATTCAATCTGTTTTTAAGAAGTTTAAATTGGTGTTTTTTTAATAACACATGTAGACCTGAAATACAATTCTGAGTTTGAATTAACTACTTTGTAAGCACATCTTACATGGCTGGTGACAGAGAAGCAGTGGTAAGCACAGTGAATTAACCATAATTTTTACTTGCTACATTTTGATGTCCTGACCTCTGGGTATTTATTGACTCAGGAGGGATGGATACTCTCTCAGAGCAAGTTAATTCCCCTTTGTCTATTCCTATACTATCACTTTTTTTTAAAAAAAAAGTATTGTTATAATTTTCCCTCCCAAAGAACTTTATGACATTTTCTTTTCTTTTCTTTTCTTTTTTTTTTTTTGTAAGACTCCATCCTCTTAATGCAGTCAGTCATGATCTCAAGCCCAGGTAAAGAGTCTTGCTTTTCAGATTTGATATAGGATCCATCTTGGTCTAATCTCTATTTGATATTTCATGTGGCTTTTCCATCCCAGAAGGTAAATGTGAACAAATTCAAATCCAAAGACAATAAAAAGTGTATCACTGATTACATCCACAAAACAATTGCGCATAGTTTTAATAGTGTATCTGTTCTGACACAAAGAGATTGTCAGTCAAGTGAGGAAAAAAATGAACCATCTATTTCCAGAATATATAAACTATTACTTCCACTGTTTAGTAGATAAGAGACATAACAATCTTTAACAAAAATGGTTAAAGGACTCACCTTCTATAGTCATTTCAAGAATTGTCTAAGGAAATTATTGACAAACAAATTACCTAGTTCTCATCCCAACCTCCCCAGGACTGTGTAAACCTGGAAGTGCAAGACAGGACTGAAACTTGGAGTGGGAATGGTTCAAAAAGTGCAACAGTGGAAAGGGAAATGGAAGCCAGCAAGCAGGTCACTAAGTTAACTCAGGAGCTCCAGCCACACCAGAATCCTGTTCTTTCTTTTGAAAGGAAAAGAAGCTTAGTGGGGAGCTGCTGGACATTCACAGAAACTCACTGTTGACTACCCTCCAGCAGGCAGGCTGGCAAACTTGAGAGGATCCTGCTTCTCTTAAAGTTCAGGTTTCTGCTGTCCAGACTTCTGGGATTCCCTGCTGGAACTGCTCAAGCGGAGCATTTGAATTCAGCAGAGCCTATAAAACAGATCTTTTAAGGATTTCCTGATTACTGGCTCCCACTTACTGGAGTTAAAATTTCTCTGAAGGAAATAAAATTCCCAGATATGGCATTTTTGAAACAGAGTAAGGTGTGTGTATCGATGTGGTAGTTCTTGAGGATGCAGAGTTGTTTCCGTGATATGATGGATGTGATTTCAGCCAGTCAGGGCAGGGCTCACGATGAGAACATGCAAGTCAGTGACTGATGTGACATCTTGAGGAAACCTCCAGATATAAGGCTTTCCGAATAAATAAATAACTGAGTCCATTGGGTCCCCTCCCTCCTTGATTCCCACTATCCACTCTTCCTTTTGGTAGCCTCAATTCTACACTCATATTTCTAGGGTTTATTTTGATTTAGTTTTGTCTGTTCCTTTGTTTTGTTTCTATTTAATATGTGAGTGAAATCATTCAGTATTTGTACTTCTCCTTCTGACTTATTTCACTTAGCATAATCCCCTCCAGTTCCCTCTGTCACAAATGACAAGAGTTCATCTTTTTTGTTTTTAATAGTTGTATTCCAATGTGTGTGTGTGTGTGTGTGTGTGTGTGTGTGTATATATATATATATATATATATATATATATATATATACCACATCTTCCTAATGTATTCACGATTGTTGGGTACTTGGGTTGTTTCCATGACTTGGCTGTTATAAATAGTGCTGCAAGCAACAGGAGTGCATATATGCCTTTGAATTTGTGTTTTTGTATTCTTAGGATAGATACCCAGGTGTGGAATTGCTGGATCATATGTCAAATCTATTTTTTTAATACTTTGAGAAACCTCTATACTGTTTTCCAGAGGGGATGGACCAGTGTATATTACCACCAAGCATGCTGAATGTTCCTTTTTCTCCACAACTTTGCTAAGACTTGTTGTTTTTGGTCTTTTTGATATGGGCCGTTATCACAAATGTGAGACAGTGGTTTTCATTTGCATGTCCTTGATAAGAATGATGAGCATTTCTTTCATGTGCCTATTGGCCATCTGTGAGAGTTCTTTAGAGAAGTGCCTATTTAGTTCTTCCGCTTATTTTCCGATTTGTAGATCTTGGCTATTAGCCCCTTGTCAAATGTATGATATGCAAGTATTTTCTCACATTCATTTTAATGATAGTTTCTTTAGCTGTGCAGAAGCTTTTTAGTTTGACATAGTCATTGCTTATGTTTCCTTTGTCATTGTAGTTGAGTCTCTGAAGACATCACTCAAACCAGTGCTGTATTTTGCTAATGTTTTCTTCTATGAATTTTATGGTTTCAGGTGTGACATCCAAATCTTTAATCCATTTTGCGTTAATGTGTGTGTAAATTGTGCAATAGTGCTCTAGTTTTATTCTTTTCCATGTGGCTGTACAGTTTTTCCAACTCTATTTGTTGAAGAAATTCTCTTTTCTCCATTGCATACTTTTGGCTCTTCGGCCACAAGTTCACTATCCATGTGAGTGCAGATTTATTTCTGGGTCTCAATTCATATTGATTGTAGTGATGATAAAAAGATTGCATAATGATCAAGGGAAGTCTGAGGACATAGTATTTGGATATATGAACATTAACATTCAGAACCCTGTTGAAATGAAGTCAGGAGGCTAGAGAGTGTCTACGCATGTGCAAAACAATAAAAACCAGCAAACTATAGGTCCCAACATTTGCCCTCTCTGCTGCTGTTTTGTTTCCAAATAAAACCCTGTTTGTTGTTAAAATAACAAATTACTTATATTTGAGGTCATCAAATATATAGATATGCCCTAGGCTTAAAACCTAAATAATGTTAATATTAATTGAATACAAGCAAAGTACTGCTCTAGAGCTTGTGGATCAGAGATACATTTGGATTCTACAAGACTACACATTTGAAATGAAATAGAAAATGATTTGGGGGTGGATTGTAGGGAGAATACTGGGGGCAGAAGGAAATCATGCAGTGAAAATCTGGCATCTGAGCAAGCCCTTCTTAAAGCGAATTCAAATTATACACCAGACACATTTTAATCAAAGCACCACAGGTATTTTGAGTTAGAAGGGACTTAGGGAATCACATATTTCATCCCCTTACAGCAACATTAAATGACTTGACCAAAGTCTCCTAGCTGACCTGATGCCCAGTGAAAGTGGGCAGACATCCTGGAAGAGTGCCTTTCTTTCCTTGGGGCCTGTCATTTGCTGTTTCAAAGGGAAGCTTCTCAGCCAAGAGTGATTTAATCTTATGCAATAAATGCTGTGGCTTATGGCACTTATGTCCTGTGGTTTTGGCAGGCAGCAGGATCCTCCAAAGCTTATCTCTGCAGGCTCAAGTGCATCACAGCGATGTGTTTGCTCCTCTGCCAGCTACTTTTCTTGCCTACTTTTCTAGAAGGCACTAAGCTGGGAGGCCTGACACAAACTGCTGATGTCTAGTTTTATGTGCCTTCCAGCTACCTTTTCCAATGCAGTTATATAAATATCTTTCCGCTTAAGTCTATTTTCCAGACTGGTGGCTCCCACAATGGTGGAGTCACAACCTGCTGGGCTGTTGCAATGGGCTGTCAGCAGAGGTGCAAGTCATTTGTTACTAACAATAGAGTGCCAAATCTGTCAAAAACTTACTTTTCAACGTATAAATTAAAGAGAAATTCAAGTTAATCCTTGTGATATGCCACACTCAGTAGCCCTGAATGTACTTTCTTTTGAAAGCCCATAATTATTGAATGGACTTTTGTAGCCTTCGTTTTCAGGAAAGCAATTTTTAGCTCTAAAGAGAAACTTCGACCCACGGTGTCATTTATGAATATTCCAGCTCACAAGACAGCACAGAGTTAAGAGGCAGGCAGAGTGGCCCCCTCTGGGTTCATGTCCTGGCACCACCTCTAAACAGCTGAGTCACCTTGAGTAAGTTACTTGATGTCTCTGTTTTCCCCATGTAAATTGGGGCTAATAAAAATATATACCTTGTAGGTTGTTGTGAAAATTCTTTAATGTATATGAAAGACACAGAAGAGTGCCAGGACCTGGCAAATGCTGGTTTTAGAGGAGCTTTTCTCGTTGATAATTGTGAGGCTTTTCCTTTTATAAGGGTTTTCCTTGATGTCTTATCATTTTGTCTTCGGGCATGAAGAACAAATTATCATTACTGTTTTGAATCATGTCTGCCTATAAATACATAGGCCACCTCGGCCTGCGTTCCTTTTGTTTTCATGGCGCTTACATGGTTCTCTTTCTATGCTGGTTCCAAAAATGTGTCTTGGGCTCCACTGAATCCGAGATAAATTGGATTTGGCATGAAGGGTTTTTCTCCAAAATTATTTCATGACTCTCTCCACAGGCTCCTCACACTTGCACCTTGATTCATTTCTCCTTCCCTACATCCATCATTATCAGCCTCTCTCTGTGACTGGCCAGTCCGGGGAGAGGGCAGGGTGAGATTTGCAGGTTTTCTGAGCTGCAGCAAAGTTGGGTCTGGGTTGAGGGGAGAAAAAGGAGTCTGGAAAGGTGACTCTCTGGAATTTCAGTTGAAGTTCCAAACTCTTTTCCAACCAATGCTGTGTGATACTGTGCCCTGTGGGTTCTTCATAGTTGTCACCTGATCAAAGTGTTGGGGAGGGATGCAAAAAAGAGGGATCAGTGCCACAAAGGTCTGTGAAGATCTGACTGTGAAGGTCACTTCGGCGTTTAGATTGGAGTGACATCCTGCCTTCCTCGTACCTCATTATATTTTTCTTTTCCTCTTTAGACTTGATGTAAATTGAGAAATAGGAACAGATAATTTCTTCTTTCCCTAAAGTTCTAAGTCTCCAATGCACTTTGGTTGTGTCACCTGGAAGTTTCTAAGAGTACAAATGTGTCCTTCTTGGTTTCATTGGCTGGGTGAAGTCTAGGCATCACATTTCTTAAAGGATCCCAAGTAATTTTAATGTTGTCAGAGCTCCAGGGGTGAGAGCTGGCAGACATGTGGGTATCTCCCAAGCCCTGCGGGCATCCCCGTGCCCTCCAGGTTGTAAGAAAAGAGTTGGGTGGCAGCAAAGACTCTTGTAACCTAAAATATTCTAACTCCACAGAACCTAAAATTACATATTTGTGTAACCTTAGAAAACTTTAACAAAGTTTTATAAATAGTACGTGGGCTTATGTTACCTACCTCAGCTTCTTGGCAGTATTTTCAAGCCCTGTTTCCAAGACCCATCTTAAACTACTAAAGAAGAATTACTATGGGCATAATTCTATGCCCATAGATATAGCTATTCCTCCAAAATATGACTCCAAAAACAAAGATGAAGGGCAAACTTGGTGAAAATGTATCTCTTTTGCTTTTTCAATTTGTTTAAACCATCGGCACAATGGGTTTGCTTCTCCTGAATGTCTCCTTCACAGAAGTACAGATATCTACATGTTAGCAGTAGAGGAATTTGAGAAAATATTTGCATTCAAGAAAATCAAAATGGATGCAAAAGAAAAATCTTAATTTACTGGGGATTGTGACCTCCACTCAGAACTGATTCACTTAGAGTGGCTAAGCTTTAAGCCACCATCCAGGCCCAATTTTTTAAGGTGTAGTCATTTTGTAAATTGTGGTCAGGAACCATGCACATCAGAACGTCCTCACTAGAAATACAGGCTGCCTATGGCCCCATCCCAAACTTCTTACTCCTTAGGACAGGGACATACAATCATCTGCACTTTAATCAAGCATCCCAAAAATTTTACTGGACTTTATATTTCAAAGCAGCAGTGCCATCTTTAAAATAAAATTATACAGGGAAAAATTAACTGGTAAAGCTGGAGCTCCTTTCTTGCAGCAAAGCAGGGACAAGGCAGGCTTGTACTCAGTAGGTAGCCTGCCCTGCGGCTCAGGGGAGCTTCATAGCACTCAGCTGCTTGAGGGGCTCCAAACACCATTGTCCTCTCTGCCTTCCTTCTTCTGACAAGCTGTGGTTCCTGACTTGTCTCCTTCCTACTCTCCTTGTCCTCTCCACTCCATGGGCCATCCTTGTTAAGGTCCTTGGTCCTCCTTTTATCCCATCACATTTTTTATCCTCAACTGTCTTACCCACTCCGTTGCTTCTGAATGCATGCATTTGTCAGAAATAGTCATAGGAGAAAAGAAATTTAGAGCACATGAATTTGCAGCGAGGCAAACTGATTTTTTAAACACCTGCATTAACTTGCTGAATAATAGAACACGTTTTTACTCCCACAAGGCCTTCATTTCATTGCACATCTACTCTGACTGCAGAGGCTTCCAGGATGCCCAGGCTCTGCTTGTCTCTGGTTGCTACTGAGGACAGATCTCCTGTATCAAGCAACTCTCACCTAGTCATATGCAAGTGCAGTTCCCACAAAGAAAGTTCTACTGCCAATTAGAACTGTGAGCTGACAATGAAGGAGTTGTGTGCACTTTCAACAACTTCTTAAAAGTCCTACTTGTGTTATTTCATTGTGGGAGAAGAGGAAAGAAGAACAAACATCAGTCTGTATGGATTGTATGTGCTGTGATAAGCTGCCAAGGGAAGCACAGAGTGGGCAGCATCAACTCGCCCATTTAGCTCTTTTACACCCAAGTGTGACTTAACTCTGCACAGAGCAAGACACAGCACTTGGGACAATCACTGGGTGGGTGGGTGGGTGGGTGGGTGGTGATGTTGTGGCTTCTGTTCAGGGGACTCCAAAGGCCCAGGCTAACCCTCTCTGACTTTTTTTTTTTTTAAGATTTATTTATTTTTATACAAGAACTGGGGTACAGGTCAGATGCGCGGGAGGGTGAGAGGATTCACTGGAGACAGAGTGGGGAGCAGAACAGGTACACTGAAGAAATACACTGCTGAGGGCGAGACAGGAGAGGTCTGCTTCACCGTGTGGGAGTCTTACAAGCCGGCTGGGATTGAACCTGTGCTGCAGAGGCTGCGGACAGCTTCACAGTGCAGCGCTCAACCGCCTGCATCACCAGGGAGGCCCCCACCCTCTCTGACTTTCACCTTTGGAACAAATGAGAATCAAGGGAGGCTGAGTGTCAAGAACATCACTGGTCCCAGAGCATCACTAACATCATTGGCCCCCATCCCCAGTCACCCTTATCCTGAGTTGTAAACTCCCCAAACATGAGAGAAAGCAATGGACTATGCAGTCCTAGGACCAACGATTGAATTTGGAGTATGTACTCAGTTACTGCCACTTCCTCTTTAGTCCACTGCACCCAACCAAAAGGTCATTTAAGGAAGATCAAAAAGAATTGGGATAAACCCTTTTCCTCTCTCCCTCAATCTTCTCACTAACTCAGGGCCAATGGCAATTGGATCTTGCCTCCTCCTGAGACAGCAGGGACCCCGCGCCGCAGAGAATATGCCTAATCACAAATCTCTCTCACAGAATTAAACATTTTAGCTGTTCTAATATTTGTCCTGGTGTGCTCTTCCTATCCCACCACAGGCCTTCTGTACCTTCTATACTACACCCGCGCTGATTACAGGAGCGGCCTCTCAGCACCTGGTTTTCTCTCCCCTACAACTCCCTAACAGCATTTCAGCCACCCCACCACCCACTTGACAAGTTCATGTCCTCATAGCAGGCCTACTTGCTATATCCCTGAATCCTGTTTTCATCCATCACTGTTTTGGTCATTTACTTTATTACTTCCTTATTTCCAAACTAAAAAAATTGTCTTTCTTTAAAGGTATGGATCTCAATTATTTCCTGCTATTAATTTAATTCATAGATTGAATCTATGGCAAAGATTGGATAGGCAAAAAAGGTGTGTCACACTCCAAGACACTACATGTTGTTGCCTGTGGTTAACTTCAGGTGCTCCCCAGATTCTCTATTCAGGCCTGGAAACAGGGATTTGGTTGCCATAGTTTCAAGGCTTTTGAAATTTATTTCTAGGATCGTTCTTGGTTGTAGACTTTCCACATAGTGTCCTTTCCATGCTTCTCCCACTCATTGGAAGCAGCAAATATAAACATTTGGTTGATGTGGTGTCACAGGTTTGGAACCCTTGCCACCCTGGGAATCTGTGGCCCTGATCCTAGCTCTAGAGCTCCCTGGTTGGTTGGCTGAGATCACTGTTGTGATTGCTTTGTAGTTAAATTTCTCTTTGCCTGATTCCACTTTCTTCACTCCTTTACAGATTTTGTTCTTGAAAGCACCACCCAAAAACTTCCATGAAAATTTTCATCTTACCGTCAGTCCCTGGGAACTTAACCTAACATAGAGTTTTCCCTCAAGAAGCTTACAGTTTAGCTGAGAAGTCAGACAAAGAAACAGGCAAACAAACAGTGTGATCGGTGATAGGACAGGGGCAGACTAGATTATTAGATGTAGAGCCCAGAGTGAGGATGGAGGCAGAGGAGGACAGCCCATGCAGGGACCGATTGCTAAGTGAGAGGCGAAGGGTGAGTCGGAGTGACCCCAGAAAAGACAGGACAGGACGGAGATATGACAGTTCCATAGAATAGCATGTATGAAGGTCTAGAAAGACAGTGGTCACTGATAATTGGGGGATGGTGAGAAATGAGCCTGGAGGCAGAAGAATAAGAGAGGGGTATTGTAGGGCACAGATCAGCTAAACCTATTAAGTCATGCTCAGGAATTTAGAAGTGTTAAAGGATGTCCTAAAAAGGAGTAAAGGAGTGATATCAATAGATTTGCATATTTTAAAAGTTCTCTAGTTGGACACCAAGAGAAGATGCAAAGCCAACAGTCAGGTGTTGCTGAAAAATGATGGTGGATCATGATAGCGAGGTTGGAAAGAGACTTATGTGTGACCAGTTTAGTAGGATTCAGTGATTGATTGGATTTTGGAAGTAAGACAGAGGAAATAGGAATGACTCCCCGAATAGAGAAGTAGGGGAGTCCTTCCATAACTGAGATAAAGAGTAAGGAGGAGACGCATGCTTGGATTTGGGCTCAAAATGCCAAAACTCCATGCCAGTGTGAGCACACTGGGGATAGTTTGGGATGTGGCTCAGAGAGATCTAGGTGGGAGACACAAGTTTGGAATTCTGCTGCAACAGAATAACAGTAATAAGATTGTCCAAGGAATATGTGTAGAATGACAAGAGGAGAGGCTCTCTTTAGAAACTTAGGGAACATCATCGTTCAGTGAGCAAGCAGCGAGACTTGAAAAAAGGCAGACTAGAAAAGAACAGCCAAAGAGAAACAAAAACTAAGCATATGTAGGTCAGAGATACCAAAGGGAGGAAGGGATTGGATGACAAGATAGAGCAACACAGGGATGTCCTGATAGCCTAACAAAACAGAGGCCATGAGTGATCTTGGTGAGAGCAGTTTTGTGGAGTGTTAGTTGCCAGAATTCCATGAGTTTGAGTGACTAGGACATGAGGGAGAAAAGAGCAAGTATAAGGAATTCTTCCAGGAATGTCTGTGACTTAAGAAAATAGAGGCAGAGGACAGATGCCTTAGGGAGATATCAGCTTGGGGGAGGATTCTAATTAAGATAGTAGTTACATGGCAAGCTATTTGTGCTGTTTTCAACCCCAAATCCATGTGTTGGAACCTAATCCCTAATAACCAAGTGATTGGTTGGTAGAGAGAGGTGCCAAGTTGGTGGGATGGGATAAGCTAACCCCTGGAAGAGAAGGTGGTTGTATATGGATGTATATCCCGGTGATGGGAGGGAAAGTGGTTCTGGGTGAATTTGTGTGAGTATGGGATGACAGGGAGATAAGTTCAAGTTTCTCCATGGAGTAGGAGGGAAGGCCATTTTCTGGGAGTGTGATAGCTGGTGATAGTGGGGTATGTTTGAGGGACTTACTCAGCTTGGGGTACTGACTGGGTAGCCAGTCAGTTTATAGACATCAAACTGGGTGACCTATAAACAGTGGAGATTTACTTCTCAGATGTTGGAAGCTGGAAAGTCCAAGATCAAAGCTGTGTCAGATTTAGAGTCTGATGAAGGCCTATTTCTTGGCTCATAGAGGGGCTTCTTTTTGCTGTGTCCTTATGTAGAGGAACCGGGTGAAGGAGTCCTCTTAAGGTCCTTTGGTAACGGCACTACTATCATTCCTGAAGGCTCCTCCCTGATGATTTAATCACCACTCAGACCCCAATGTCCAAACAGTACCATACTGGGCTTTCAGCACAGGACTTGGGGGCATGGGTGACACAGACCTTCCATTGATAACAGATATAAGCTATACCTGCTCTGGAGGATGAGACCAGGTGAACACAGAGGATTTCAGGGCAGCAATTGGGGTCTAGTTACTGATGGAAACAAATAATCCCCTGCCTGACAAGTTTGGGAATTCTCCAGCATTCCTCTGCACCATGGGTGTAGATCCAAAGCTGGACAGTGGGATATTGCCAGGTGGGTAAGACAGAAGGACTGTGCAGGGGAGGGTGACAGAGTCCTGGCAGCGAGAGTTGCACTGATGGAGCTTGACATTTGAGATGGAATAGTAAAGAGACTGAGAGTCATTGGAGGTTTGTTACTTAAATGGTAAAATGCAGAGGCGAAGTCAGTTTGGGGTAATGGCAAGGAGCAGAATGAGACCATGAGTGGTAGAGGACATGGAGGAGGAGGGCAGGTCACCAGAAAGGAGGATGTCAAGAAGCTGAAAGGCTCAGTGATAAAAGGGTATTGAAGTCATTAATAACACTGGAGGACTGAGGGCCCTGGGGCCAGGGTAAATGGGGGATGTGTGCTACTGGCAGTCTTTGTTGGACAGCACACAGAGAGCAGAGATGGCAAGGAGTTCAGAGGAGCCCTCCAAGAGGCAGAAAGGAAATCAGCAAAGAAGGGGTGGAGTTGTGGGACAATGAAATTGTCACAGGAGAAGAAGGGTCTCTGGAAAGAGCTGAGAGGTGGAGGTTGCAGAGGTGGAGACTGCGGTTGGAGGCTGTATCAGGGGTGGATTGGTGGCCTCAGGGAGCACAGGCCAAGTCCAGAGTAAACAGCTTAGGCATGAGAGAATAATTGTGTGATACTAACAGGTGTTTACCCTGAATAATGGGGATAGGTAACTGAGCTATGATGTCTAAAGAAATCAGCCCTCCACCTTGTTTGTGTCTCTGGGCAGATGAGATGGAGGCTCAGTCAACTGGCTGGGAGTCAGCCAGCAGAGGCCACTGGATACAAGCAAGTCATGGTCTGTGCTAGAGACCAGAGGTCTTATGCTTATGCACAAGTATAGTAAAAAAAAAAAAATATATAAATATATATATATAACGTGAACCATCATAAATTGGGGATTATCTGTACTCCTAAGGCCACCTGGGTGCAGGGGAGGCTCAGCGTCCTTCTGGAAGGAATCTGCTGAGGTCTGGATAGATTTGGGGGTGTGAAGAGCCAGGTTCCGTGTTTAGACACTCTGAACATTTCATGTTCCAATCATTCCTTTATCCCTTTATTCCCTTTTTAATACATTCATTTACTTATTATCGCATTTTACCATTCAAGTAACAAACCCACTCAAACATACATTTGCTGCTTCTTTTCTTCTTTATTCCAAAAAGGGAGCTCATATTATCACCTATTATATGTCACACACTGACCAAGAGTTTCAGAATGGTACTTTTTCCTTCTATAACACCTTTTCCATGTGTCCTTCTATTCAAACAGAATCTATTGTTCCAGCAAGGCCTACATCACCTTTCATTTCCTCCCTGAAAACTCCTCAGTCATGTCAGCCATGGGCTCTTCTCTTTGAAATTCTTTCTGTATTTAGCTCTGAATCACACATTTTGCTACATAAATAGATTTTGTTCTAGCTTCCCTTATCTGTCCAACTAAACTATAAGTTCTTTGGCTATAGGGACTTAGAATATGACTTTTTACTATCTCTAATATCAATAAGCCTTTAAGCCCTCAATAACAGAATTACATTTTAGGGTAACATGCTCCTATGTGACAGGAAAGGTTTTTGATGCATTAAAACTAGGACTAATTGAGTTTTTCAGGAACACTATTTGGAGTATGAACAGTTTAAATTACAGGTCAGCTATGAGAAAGACAGAAGATAAAATCTGAAAGGCAATAAAGTAGCAATTTACATTTATTTTCACCAGAGACTAAAGGAATACATTTTAACACAGTGACAAGTTAATGTTGGAGCTTTGTAGAAAGTTGAATTACACAGATACACTTTAATGCAAGTATTTTAGGTTTCTATGACTTGGGTTGGGATTTGCAGGTTCTTCTGATGTGAGCAGCTGCTGAGGGACACCATTACCAGAATCTAGAACTTGACCCCAAGACTTTTCTCCAATAAAGAGATCAAGTTACCTAGTTCTAGGATATGAGAAGTAGGTGCCATAGCCAAGATTCTCCTTTTGCTCTCACTCTGTAAGTAGGAGGGCACATGGGAAAAAAGAGGAAAGAAATTTAGAAGTTTTAAACAGCACCTATAAAATGCCAATGTAGAGAAATAAAGAAATTGATTCTCAGCAGAGTCATTTCTTGACCAAATATAGCTTTTCATGTCCCATTTAGGAGTATTTTCCGGTCCCATACTTTAATATTGCTGTTTCTTTTTTCAAAATTTATTTATCTTCCTCTTACTTTATACCATTTATGTTAATTTCCCCTTTTAATCTCATCCCCCTCTATCACCAAAGTGTTTTTTTTTTAATTAAAAGTTTTTATTTAAAACACCTGAATGTAGCCTTTTGTGAGAAAGGATTGGGTTAGTACCCAGGGAGGGGACCAGGTCAGAAGTTCCTTTTGAGTGGTTGCTCTGTTGGGTTCTGTTCTTGGAATATGTCTGCCTTTGTCCAGCACTTCTATAGTCACATCAGGAAATACCTTTCTGGTCATCTGGGACTCCTTGGTGAAAAACACATTAAAAGTGATGAGTAATTGTAATGCTTATTCTGTATTCATTATAATCTAGAGTCAATTCAGAGGCTCATCTGTGCACAACACAATTTTTTAAATGCAGCTTTCAGTTTGTCTATATATATATTTTTAGTTATCTACCACTATGTGGCAGGCACTGGCCTCAAGATATTGATATGAGCATGCTGCAGTCTCTGCTCTTATGGATCTTATAGTTAGAAGGATAAAATGAAATCTGGCATGTAACCTTCCATGACTGTTTTAAGTTTCACTCCATCACTCTCCCTGTGTGAAACATCCTTCTTTTGGTGGTGGGGGTGGTGATGAGAGGTACTATTTACTATTTGATCTGGGCTTAATGGCCCATCAGTGGCATCATTTCAAAAGTATGTATGGGAAGCAGGGAAATTTAGCGGGGATTGATCGTTCAAAAACTTAGAAGCTTGAAGGAAGGGTCTGGTCTAAAGATCACATAGCTGTCCTTGATTTCCCTCTTTGTACCCCACCCTGGACTGTGAGCCTTAGACTCTGGGAAGACAGAGGATTTGCCATCCTTCTGATGCCACATCCACTGCTTTGAACATTTATTAGGCAATTACGTTGATGGAAGTAATTGTTATATATCTTGCATGCATTATATTATGTAATTATTATAAACCTGTAAAGTAGATGTTTTTATTAACTACATTTTAGGGATGAGGAAACAGAGACTAAAATAGGTCATATAACTTGGCCCAGGTCACATGCTGCTTACCTGGTGATGAATGTCAAAGTAAAGATTGGAACCTGGTCCTCGATTTACCATATTTTTAATCCAATACCTACACTGCTCCACTCTGGGATTCCTCATATGGTGACCAAGCCAATAAGGGTTACTTGTCACTACTGATGGAGTTGATAAAAACTCACTGGGTGTGTCTTACACATAGGTGTTCCTCTTTCAGTTCAGTTCAACAAAGCTTCATAGTTGGCTCTGGACAAGACTCTTTGGGACAGGAACTTGATAGGTCCTCCATAAATACCAGATCAAAACAGAGGAGGGCTAGAACTGAGTGACTTTCAATGGACCAGCACCACAAAATGTTGTTTTATGAAAGGTCATTTGATTATGCCATTTCCTGCATTCATTCAATCACATTCATTCATTCATTTATTCAATCACATTCATTCATTCATTCAACTCTGGTAAAGGGTATGGGGTGAAAGAAGCAGTTCCTGAATCCCAGGCCCCTCATGTAGAGAAAGAGACAGGCAAGCAAGCCAATAGTTTCAATATTGAACCTCATTTTCCATGTATTTTCTAATAATTAAAATCCATGCACAAATTATTTGTATTACCTTTATTAGACATTAAATTAGGTTTCTTTTAAACCTAAAAGGTAACAAATTCAAAAGTAATCCAAGAGAGTAACAATGGATCCATCTGACACATTGTTTCAAATTCTGATATCACCTTTTTTTGTATCACTTTCATTTTTTAAGTCTAGGGTCTCTCCATTGCACCTTGTAAAACTGCATTAACTCAATTCTAAATATTTTTAAAAAGTCAGTGTCTAAAAAGTTATCCTTTGCTCCAAAAAAGACATCCGCATATCCAATTCACAAAATTTACAGTATATGAGGAATTATTCATTAGCATTGCAAAAGAGAATTCCCCCAAAGAAAGGTTCATTGTCCCTTAAAAAAAGTAACAATTTATCAACGATGGTCTTAACTTCTGGCAGAGAAACTTAAGGGTGAGGATCCCAAGCTAAGGGAAGCCCCTGGAGTTACAAAGAGCGTCAGAACGATGTGCCTCCATCTTCAAACTGGGATTCAGGCACTCTTTGGAACTAGCCTCACAAGGAAGGGACCAGACTGGTAAGTATTCCAGGAGGTGTAGGTGTAGGGCTTTGTACAAAGACCACAGAAGTGGGCACAGGGAGTGGAGGGGTGGAGGGAAAACTTGGGATCCACCTGGTTTTCTTCATCTTCCCGGGGTGGGGCGGGGGGGCTTTCTTTACTCCTGCATTCTGCTGCCGTGTGAAAGAAAATACGTTTCAGACCGGTTTTTATTTTTGCAGCAAATAAAGTTTTTTCCCCTTACTTTCTATGGAGCCAGAAAGTTACAGCATGTGAAACTAACAAAACATACTTGTTGATAACCTTTCCTTCTCGGGCCTGTCAGTTTCACCACCTCCAGCCTGAAGGTGGTCGCCTACCCTGGTTTTTTGCACTGCATTAAAAGCCGGCAACAGGTGTGCCTCGACCCTCATCAGCTCTCTCCTGAGTCACCTTGTCGGCATTCCATACTGGCTTCAGCACTTCATCGCATCCGTGAACTAGGTAGCTGCACTGTGCAATAATAAACATAACACCGAGGCTTGACCATCAGCCCGCCTAACAGCGGGGGAGGGAGGGGGGGGCGAGCCGGGGGGGGGGGGGGTTCCAGGGCGCACGCACAGCGCTCCCCAGTGGTGGTTCTGGGGCACTTTCCCCCGGGTCAGACACCCCCGCGCCGCGCCGCCTGGGCCACGAGGTCTCTCTCCTCCAGACTCCCGGCGCAGCCTTAATCGGGTCCGAACTTCGCCTAGCGGCTCCCGCCCTCAGAGGGGTCTTTCCTCCCGGGCCCTCCCGGAGGGCGGGCGGCGGCTCGGGGAAGGGGGCCCAAGCGAGCCTCCGGCCCAGACCCGCGCGGGCCGCGCCGAGCAGGGGTCGCGGGGCGGCCGCGGGGTTGGCCCGGCCCGCGCCGGAAGTCCGCGCGTGCGCGCTGGGGGGCCGGGAGCGCGCGTCCGGCACGGAGGGGCGGAGGAGGCGGGGCCGCGGCCGCTCGCAGGGAGTCCCCGCCCCCGCCCCCCGGCGTTCCGCTGTCGCCTTGACAACCGGAGCAGCGGCAACGGCGGCGGGAGCGCGAGTCCGGCGCCGCCTCCCGGCCGCACAGCCAGGCTGGCAGTCGCCGCCCGGCCTTGCAGCTTTCTCCGCCTCCCCGCCCGCGGGGAGGGACCGGCCCGCCCTCCGCCCGCCCGCCCGCCCGCCCGCCGGAGAGTGAGCGGCGCCGGGGCCACCCCGCCAGCCCGCCGTTTCCCGGCTGCCGTCCGGGCGCGCGCAGCGAGGGGGAGCGACTATGCCAAGATGGTCCTGCAGGCGCGGAACAAGCACCGGGAGGCGGCCCCGAAGCCGCCCCAGCCGCCCCGTGCCTCGCAGTCGCCGCTGAGGGGAGCGCCGGACGTGGGCGCCGGGGAGCCCGGGCCCGAGCGCGCGTCCCCGTCCTCGGGGCGCAAGGGCGCGGGGGGCAAGAAGGGGCCCCGCTCGGAGTCAGGCGCGCCGCCCGCAGGGGGCGGCCTCGGGGGGCGGCTGGCCGCGGGGCTGCGCGGGGCGCTGGGCCTGCGGCGCGCGGGGCGCGGCCGGACCTGGACCACGCTCCTGCTAGGTGAGCAGACCCGGCGCGCGGGCGCCGCCGGACGCGGAACTTTGAGGCGCGGGCCCCCCTCGCTCCCTCCCTCCCCGCTTCGGCGCCGCCGAGCCCCGCGGGCCGGCCCCCGCCAGTTTGCAGCCCTTTCCGACTTTTCCCGGGACGTCCTCACCTCCTCCTCCCCTCCCCCGGCTCAGCCTGCCGCGTTCGCTCTCCAGCCGCTCCCGGTCCCTGTATTTGGAAACACGGCCCCGCGATCAACAGCTGCCCGGCCTGGCGGAGAACCGGCAGGTCTGCGCGGACGAGACTCGGGCACTGCTGCCTGGCGCGGACCCGTCGCCTTCCCGTTATCTCGGCCCCTGCCGCGGAGGATGGTTGGCTTCAGGTTGGGAGTGAGGGTGTAGGACCGAAAGCAAAAGCTCGTGCCTTGTCCTGGAAAGTTGCTAAACTTATTAAATTGTAGCGTGCTTTTTACTTGGCCGCAGACGCCGTCGGTGACACTTATTTGTGATTTCCCCCTGGGCGCCTCACTTTCCAGGAAGTGTTGTGTTTGGGGAGCCCGGGGCTAGTGCTTCCCGCTGAGCGGGGGAGCCTGTGGCGAGGAGGGCTCTTTTGGTCTCGCCGCCAGGCACCAAAGGAATAATGTGTAACGTTAGGCTTTAAAAAGACAAAAAAAGAAAGTTGAAACGTTCACAGGTTGTAGGCCGACTTAAGGCTCCCTTTGTTTCCGGATGCACATCCGATAAGGCAAGTTATAGCAGTTAAGATAATAGGCCTAGTTTTTCCAAGTCATTCGGTAAAAGGCTGTCACATTTCCTTTCCTATGTAATGCCATGAAAGGGCTTTGGCTGCCGAATTATTTAACTTTTGGTGATTTATTCCTTGTTACTCTTTAAGATTCCTTTAGTGACCCAAAAGAATTTCGTGTGCAAATAGGCCGAGGAATAGGACACAGCAAAATCGGCTTCCCTGGAGATAACATCCACCACTAGAAGCCACTCAGTCATAAAAAGCCAGAGTCGTGTGTGTGTATGTGTGTGTGTGTATGTGTGTGTGTGTGTTAATAGGCTCAGGAAAGGTTGGCTTTATTATTGGGGTACTTTTTTTTTTCTATTGCAGATTAAAGATTAAAGCCTAGAAAAACTCAAGTGTTTTCAGTAGCGATCTCAAAAAGCCTGGCTGGTGTGCAGGTTAGATCGGTTCACCTTGGGGAGGCAGCATGGTACAGTGGATGAGACAGAGGCTCCAGATTCAGTTCACAATGGTTAAGTTTAGCATAAGTTTCAAGTTATTTCCTTTGTGAGCCTTTTCTTCCCTATGACATCAACTGCTCTACTTACCCCAGGGGCACCTTCCTGAGGGGCAGAGCTAACTGGAGTGGGTAATAAATGCACGGGAAGGCACTGATTTAACAGTATTTTGTTGCTGTTACACAAGCAAATATTTAATACTGATTTGAAGTCTGGTAACAGAATGAAGTTGCATATTTCTTGAATGACTGATGAAAACATTAACCATCATATGGTGAAATACAGAATGACATTTCTTCAGGGAGGTTGCAGTAACAAATCATAGAGTGATGTAATATCTGTTGCTATTTTCTTATGTATTTTCTTTTCTGATAATTGTTTTTCCTTTGACTCTTACATTATGCTGGATGGCTTATGTTTGGATTTAGTAATACATGTGCCTAAATACAGATTTGTATTAATGTGATATTGTGTGGCACTTGATTTATTTGACTCATTCCTGTGGGCCCTGGATGGAGGTACAGTGAAGGACCTGTTCCATGTTCTTGGGCGCGCTTTGGACACTGGTCATCCCATATTGGGAGGTTGGATGACCAGACCAAGGTTTGGAGAATTCCTGCCATTGATAGCCATCTGCATGAGACCACAGAGCAGCTTGAGGATGGCTCAGCAGAACCACTGGGATTAATGAGTGAGGGCTGAGCTGACATTGTACAGTTTTTTAGTAGGGGACTTTGTTATGACAAAAGTTGCTTCTTTGTGTTTAGGAAGACATTTTCACAACTTGAGGTTCCTTGATGGAAGATTTGATGACTGATTTTAAGATTTAGAAACTGATGAAGGGTCCCTATTTCAGTTCTTCTCCTGGTCATGTGTATTAAGCCCTGTGAAGAGGAACTTACTACCTACCGGGGTGGTCTTTCCATTCTCCGATAGTGTTGTTAAGCATTGTTCAAATCAATTTTAGTAAATATATATATTTTTCTTCTTTTTGGACATTAGTTAATATTTATTCGACAACAGTTGTAAGAAAGGGTTCTTGAAATGTTTATTTTTAGAATTTTTAGTGCAGTAGCTCCCTGTATCAACCAGGGGAAGCAATGACTTAGTAAGAAGTACCATGATAATGGTTCTCAAACTTTTTTAATGAGAAGCCATGCAATAAACAATATAGTTTATGTGTAAATTGTCCACACTTTTGAAAATGCCACCCAGTGCATTTATGCATGTGTTTGTCACCTATTTATGCACGTCATTGTCCTGGCAGGAAACACACTTAATAAGTGGTATGTTTTCAGAAGTGTGAGCAGGTTTAAAGAATCCACAGAGAATACTGAGGCAGCCAGGAATTGTCAACATGGAAAGCTTGAAGGGAAGAGGAACTTTTTCAGGAGAAGAACCCAGGAGAGCTGTGCTGTAGCAGCAAGATCATCCAAGAAGAATGGCCCCCAAACACTTAGCTCCCACCCTGGCATTGCTTACTGGCTAGCCAAGTGAAAACCTTGAGGCAAGGGACCAAAATGAATCCTTATGTGAGGGTTGAATGTTCCTAAAACTGGGAACAGGTCAGAGAAAGGAGGAGAACATATTGGAAAGACAATGGAGACTCATCTGTACATATGTGCATATACTTACTTAAGACAAAAGGGCCCTGTAACATCCTGCACTTACCCTTATTTACTACACTTGGACTGTCTAGTCTCTTTTAAAAAAGATGTTGTTTTTAATAAGATGTTGCTTTTTAATTTTATGATCTAATATTATGACCCACAGTTTGAAAACACTGCTTAAGAAAAACTTCCAATTCAACTCTTGTTAAACTCGTTTTTTTTTTTTAATGACCCTTAGTTTGTGCACATGTAAAAATGGGACTCCTGAACTCAATCTCAATCTTAGCTGTGTACTAGAGTCATGAAAACTAAAAATCCTGATAACCAAATCACACATCAGAGCAATAAAATCAGAATTTGGGGATGGGTGGGGTGGAGGAAAAGCATCTGCGCTTTAAAGTGTGATGTTCTGCCTCTCGTTCGAAGCGTGCTATGGAACATCACTGAGCTGACATCCCCATGGGGCACATTTGCCCTGGAACTAAGTAAATATCCTCCTCCCCTTCCTAAGTGGGAACACAGAATCCAGTTTGCCAAAATTTTGTTTTTCTAGTTTGCCAAAGTCCATTTTTCCTCATATACTGTTTCCCCCAAACTGGGATCGCCAGTTGTCATTTATCATCTGATACTGTTGGGGAAAAGGATGTCCTGAACACACTCCACAAACACATGTGTTACGGACTCCACCCCCACCCCAGACTAAAGAGATCAAGACACCAAGGACCATAAATCCTATCATGTCATCACCACTGAAGGGAGGATTGCTGGGAACTGAAGGTGGAGCTAAGCAGACAGAGTTGGTATATAACCAGACATGCGGGCCTTGGGGTCCCCTTCGGTTTTTTGCCAGCTTTCAGCGTGCTATTAGGGTCCCAGCTCAGCAGAGCTGGTAGGACACATTCACCAATTTATCTCTTTCTCCCTGAGTTATTCCTTTCTTTATTTCCCCCTTTTTGTAAATAAATCCTTTATTAACCTTTTTGTGTGTGCCTACAGTTGTGTCTCATAAGTTCCTTATAAGCACCCAGGTGAGGACCCAGAGTCAGGCCAACCCATTTCACATTAGGGTTGCCCTGTAACAATATAACTGCTATTTTACTTTGATTTGAGAGAAGAGTGACATGTTTCCTGTACCTGTGTCCCTTTTCAAAGGAGGGAAGACAAAGATAGCTGGGGAGGGGATTGTGTTTCAGGGAAAAATAGAAGGGGTGCTATGTTTTGTGGATATACTAGTTAAACTTGCACACAAAGCCTGTCTGTGGTGAGGGACTGTAACTTAAGATGCGATGCCATGGTCAAAACAAGCATAATGAAAAAATGTACCCTGAATATGGAAAGATGATAAAGACCACTCTTTTTTGCCCCTTTACTGCTGTCCTCCGTGACTTATTTTCATTACCTGCCTGCTTCCTGTGGTCATAGCCACTGCGCTCCTGCTTGCAGCTGGCTCTTTACTGGTAGGGCTTCTCACTACAGTGTCTTGGTTGGGAGAAGTCTTTGTCTTGGGGGATATTTGGTAACACCCTGGCCTCTCTGTTAGATGCCAGTAGCACCTCCCCAGCTGTGAGAAGAACCTGAGTCTCCAGATGTTGGCATATGTCCCCTGGGAGGCAAAATTGCCACATTTAGAACCACTGCTTCTGAGAGCCTGGAAGATCATTGCAGTAAAAGCCCTGAGAGCTGGCTTTTCTTTTTGCATGTAGTGCTTGACTTTGATGCCCATTGTCGATTTCAAAGAGGACCAGTGATTCATTGCCCAGCTGTCACACAACACATAAAGGTGGCGCCCCCTTCTTCCCACTTCTCTCTCACCTACACAGTGATCTCAATGTGTGGCCCCTGGTGTGCTTGTAAGTAATAATAATCCTCTATTTTTCAAAGTCTCTTTATGGGCATCACTAAAGAGTATTTTGCAACCGTACTAAGAACCACAAGCACCTGTCTAACCACTACAGTGGTTACTGATAGGCAGAAACTTGCACACAACACCCTTGTAATGGGAAACACACGCAGCTTCTTTGGGGAAAAGGAGTAGGAACATGGGTGGAGGCAAAGGGCTGAGGGTACGGCGTTGGGAGTAGAATGGGTAGGAGGCAGTGCGGTGCACTTGGAGAAGCACAGGTATCTAATACTGACTTGCCTTTGAATGCTGTTTCCACACTTAAAGCTCTGAATCCCTTAATATTTCTGAGTTTTGATTGGCTCATCTTGAAAATGAGATAATAAATGCTTACCTGATTATGGTAAAGAATAAATCGTCCTTGGGAATTGTGACTAACTCTTGGAGGGACATGGGGCCTACATCGTGCCAGACATTGTTTTAAGTCATTTAGATTAATTCATTTATCTTAAACTTATTTCACTGCTAAGTCATTCTCACTGTGACACTGATTGCCATACCCATTTTCCCAGATAGGAGGTTTGAGGCACATGTATGTTAGGGTATCTTGCCCATGATTACCCCAAGTATCCCCAGGATTCCAGCCTAGGTATTGTGGCCCCCGAGTTCCTGCTCTTTACTGCTAGGTTGTATTTTGTCTTCTTTAGGATCAGTACAGCAAGAGCAGAATTGAAGCCCCAGGGTCCAGTTCTGAGAAACCCTAATATTTAGTTGTAGAGGTCAGGACCAGGACCCAGTGCAGGTTTTCTGATCCCATGCAGACCGGGTAAAGGAGGAGTCAGGGTCCTCAGTGGTTTTGCAGGTCTTTTATTGGGGTTCGGCGGGTACGTGCAAGGCAGGGGTGCTGGCTGGGGGGGTGGGAGGCTGGCAGGCCTCCCAACCCCAGCAAGTCTTCACTCTATCTGTGCTCTCTGGAGTTTGTTCTGCTGCTTCTCGGCTTCTCTTTCGGCTTCTTCTCAGCTTCATTCTGGCATCCCGGTGACGCCGCCCTTAAAAGCCCAGTCTTAGCCCAGGTGAATCCCATCTACCTATGCCCACACCCTATTTCAGGTGCCCGCCATCAGGCATGCATTCAGGACAAGGATCCATCATCTATCCTGATGGCGGAAGGGCAGAAAAGCCTGATATTTTCTTTACCCTACATTAGTGTTCAGTAAGTGTTAGCTTTCTTATTTCTTCCTTCTGCAGGAGAAATAAGGAAAAGAGGAATCATACATAGACACACAAGAATAAGAAGTGGAGCGAGAATGTTAGGAGTGGTGTTAGGGACAAGAAAAACTGAGAAATTGAGGCATAGAGACTAGTGGCCATCTTAGTGGCCCTGTTTCAGACAGACACTTAGGCACGGCTGAGTGCAGCCCCTGAGGGGTGTGTGCTCACACATGGCTGCCAGGCAGACACCTTTTCCTGGAAAGCCAGTGAATAGTTTCCTTCCATGTTTACAACCATTTTTTTCTCCTAAAATAGACTTCTAGTTACCTCTGAAGAATGTTTAGATTCTCTAGAGCATCCAAATCATCCAAATATCTTTTATTATTAAGGCACAATTAGAAGGGGTCTGAATTTGTGATACTCTTAAGTGCTCAAAATAAATAACAAATGTGATGCATTTAATTTGTATAAATATAAGGATGCATAAACAACTCATGATTGATTTTTGCTCTGCAAAAAGGCACTGATGTCATTTTTGGAGTCTGTGGGTTTGCAGTGCGGGGTCCTTGGATTCATGCTGGGAAAGGTTTCACCAGAGCTCCCCTTTCAGCGGCACATGGCGAGTTTCCCAGGCGAGTTTCTCCAGGAGACAGAGATGTTAGTTATATTTAAAGAGCTGGTTTATAGGGCCTCCCCTGGTGGCGCAGCAGTTGAGCGCTGGATTGCGAGGCTGCCCGCAGCAGCCTCTGCAGCGCCGGTTTGATCCCCGGCCGCCTGTGAGGGTCCCACAAAAATAAATAAAGAGCAAGTTTATTAGAAAAGGGACAGAAAAGTAAAAGACACTTGCATAGGCACAAGCGGGCAGGAAGAGCTGCCCCAAAAGGTTCAGGTTTGCTGAGAGAGGCCTGCATGGTAGCAGGGGGGCGGCCTTGCACCTGCCTAGGCATAGGTGTGCAGTGGGATTGCTGCCCGAGCCAGTGCAGAGACTACACTGATATAGTGCTTTTCTCCTTGGGAGGGGCGCACTCCTCCCTGGAGTGGCCTGTTTGTTGCTGATGTTGGATAATTAGGCAAAACTAGAAGAGGACCAGAGATTCCAGGATGGGCCCAATCTTTACCCTCAGGTCTGTGATCCTTCTTGGGTCTTATGCCTTGTGATAAGGCACTGGCGCCTGAGGGTCTTGATTCCTATTGCTCTATTAATGGTCATGTTAATCCCCTCTACCCACCTCCTGTGTGAGTCAGCTTTTAGTCTTGTGAGGCCTCCTTTAGGTTTTTTATTCTTTCCTCTGTCAGCATCAATAGTGAAAATGGATACAATTTTATTAAATACATATTTGTATTTGGATATTGCTAAAATTTGAATTATAGTTGCTCTTATTATAAGCTTTACACACTTAGCCTATTAGATTGTGTTAGTGTTTCTTAAAGTTTATGTTAGTGAGAGGTGTACATTTTTATAGTGACTAAGAATCTATGTGTATGTGTGCATATCTGTGCAAGTGGGGTATCTTTAGACTTTTTGTTTATATTTAGTCCTGCATTCTTATCTTTTCTCACTAAGAGTTTTACCCAAACCATTGGAACATTACTCTTCAAGGGAAAGTGTTTTCTTTAATTATCTATTCTAATGATTATTAGTTATCAAAGTTAGTAAAAATTATATCTATTTCTAGGTCAGGAATGTTATGCTTCAGTTCAACCCCATAAAAGGCATTCTTATTTCATGGAAAAGATCAGTTCTCCTTGGGTGACTTTTCATTATTCTAGACTCTTTGAATAGGAATAAATTTAAGTGGAAGTATTAGTTTTCAGAATATATAAACGTACTTGTAACTTTTATTTTTTGTTATAAGACTATTCTTTGTTTTCTCAGCATTGTTACTATAGATCTGTTTTTCCTGATCATTTAAATTAACAGTTCACATATCTTCATGTTTGCCTGGCATCTTTCTTCATGTTTGATGCCCTCTCCAAAGTAACTGGTAGTCAGGTGTGTTGTGCTGCACTGGACTATGCATAATCAGTGCTTGGATGGCATCTTCTAATTTTAACTGTTTATGTAGCAAATGTGAACATCGCAGCATATTCACCAAAATTACTCAGTGAAGTATTGAAGTACTGTGATTCATGTACTGACCAAGGATGGAAGTGATTTTATCTTCTAGTTTATAGTAGCATCAGCCATGTCTTGAACACAGTTTATAAAATATTGGACTATTTACTTTTGAAAACTTGCTTTCTTGACAATTTTAATTTGGGGAGATTGGTGTAATTGAGAGAAATGAGGCTTTATTCATAATTTTATACCAATTTAAATTTGCCTAAAGTGCTACTGCTCTGTACTGCATTTCCCTTTTTATTTTTTAAGCGTTCACTTGCTTTTTGAATGTCACACCTCATTTGAATAGCAATCATTAAGTGATCACTAAGTACTTATGTAACTGGCATAGTGCTACTGTTTTCTACTTCATTTAAAAGATATTTTTTAAAGACCTTATTTCTCTGTTCTCATCTCTGATCTCCAAGATATTTCATAAACATCTGGAACTTAAAGGTTACCTCCTGGAGTTTTACAAGTGAGGAAACTGAAGTGGGCCAGGTGAATGAATGGCCCACCATCATTCCTGAGTTCCTGGGTGAAGTTTGGGATTGAAGTTAGGTCTCATGGCATGTGAATCATCTATCAAGCTGTAGAATGAAGTCTGAGGCAGCTGTCAAGATACATTAGTGGGAAGATGGCCTCTCATAGTCCAAAACCTGAGAACTCTTTTAGAAAGAGTACTACTTTGTTGACTTAGCAGAATCACTCCCATTGGTATATCCTTACAGATATACCACCAGGCCTTCCTGGTGACGCCAGGGGTTAAGTCTCAGCACGATGAAGCTCAGCAGCCTCTGCAGCATGAGTTTGATCCCCAGCCAGGGAGCTGACCCACATGGCATGGCAGACCTCTCCTGTTGTGTCCACGGCTCCCCTTAGCAGTGTATTTCAGTAGATTTGCCTGTTCTGCTCCCTACCCTGTCTCTGGTGAATCTTCTCACCCCCTGCACCTCTGGCCTACACCCCAGTTTTTGTATGCCTAAATAAACAAAATATTAAAAAATGAAACAAAACAAAGTAAAGTAACCAAAAAGTATCACAGTTTTCTTAATCCTTTCAAGGATAAGTAGGATGTGATGTCCAAGAAATGTTTGCAATTGGGGGAAATCCACAACCTTAATGTTGGGATGGCTTATTGGTTATCAGACTTGTTAAAATCTCTTGCTTAGTATGCTGGGTCTGGGTATAGAGTGTGTATTGGGGGTCTTTTTTTCCTCCACTGAGATAAAATCTATTATTTTCATTAGATTGACTAGTGTTTGTAGTTTGGTCGTCTTTCCTCAGAAGTATTTAATGAGCTTGCATATTATTGTGATAAGTATCCAGGTACTTGTTCTTAAAACACTGAAATCCATACCAGTTCATCCTTTTTTGGGTAAATGTGCTTATTAACACCTTCATGACTAAGCTTCCAGTCAGAGGACAGCAGTAGACTTTCCTGTAGGTTTTGATACATCCTAGTCACAAGACTTAGGATCTCATGGAAATAGAAGAGCCATATTTGCCTCAAAAGGATTACAGAATCTTTTTGCTTTTTTGGTGAATGTGTTCTGCAAATTGCAGCTGATAAAAAAGATGTCACATCTTATTGTTATTATTAGTTTTTAAATTTTTTTCTTAAGTGTTGTAAAGTACCATTTTTCTCAATGCCAAATATATGGTGGACGTTTAGATTTACTAAAGTCACCTTATAATCATCATCACATAGACCATCGTGAATTCTACATCTCACCAGGATTAATAGTTTCTTTAAATCATGACTGAAATTTAAGGCAGTCCTGTGTTTCACGTTGAGACTCAATATCTCTGTTACATATTGAATTCATTCCTATTTCCTGTTCTCAAAGTGAAACGAAATTAAAGGGTCAAACCTACCAAGGCTTTAGTTTTGGAACAGGGAGATCAAAATAAAAACAGAAAATAGCCATGGAGGCACCTTGAAGAGTGTGAAGACTGAAGTGTTAGTTGTAATAGCTGTGTGAGGTTATTGAGTGCTAAGGGTAGAGATAACCAAGTTATAATCCCCCATTTGACATTTGGTGAAAATGAGACTCAGACTGAATGACTATAAGTCATAGAAAACTCATTAAAAATGACTTACTAGGGGGCCTCCCTGGTGGCGCAGCGGTTGAGCGCTGGGTTGCGAAGCTGCCCGCGGCCTCCGCGGCGCTGGTTGGATCCCCGGCTGCTCCCCGGCCACCAGAGGAGGGTCCCACATGGCGTGCAGACCTCTCCTGCCGCCCGCTGCTCCCCTCAGCAGTGTATTTCGTCAGTCTGCCTGCTCTGCTCCCCGCTCTGGCTCTGGTGAATTCTCTCACCCTCCCGCGCTTCTGACTGTACCCAGTGCATGTATAAACAAAACAAACAAACAAACAAACAAATAAATAAAAAACATGCCTCTATATAAAAAAAAAAATGACTTACTAGGGAAAGTAAAAAAGATTTTGATTTTTAATTTTAATTCTTTCCCTTTCTTAACCGTTTGTTGTTTTCAGCTATCAGGATTTTCTTGATTCTCCTTGAGAGTAGCTTTTGAATTTACATTTGTCATTTATCGTTTGTTTTTGTCTTTTGTTTTTCCTAATAAAACTTGTTTAAAATGCAAATTTCCAAGTTTAGAGTGATCTGTTGACTCAGGATCTCTGGGAATGGAGGTGCAGAGATGCAGTCCTAACTGATTCCAGTCCTAACTGGATCAGTATTTTTTTTTTTTAATATTTATTTATTTTACAAGCACTGGGGTAAAGGCCAGAGGCACAGGAGGGTGAGAGAATCCACCAGAGACAGAGCAGGGAGCACAATAGGCAGAAGGACCGAAATACACTGCTGAGGGGAGCAGTAGGTGAGATAGGAGAGTTCTCCCTGGCCAGCTGGGAATGGAACCGGCATAGCAGAGGCTGTGGATAGCTTCACAGCACTGTGCTCAACCTGCTGCACCACTGGGGAAGGCCCTGGATCAGTATTCTTAACAATACTTGCATATTAGAATCCTCCCAATGCCAGACCTAGTGATAGTCATAGTTTCCAGGTGATTCTGAACATTGCCCTTATATGTGTTATACAGATATCTGAGGGGTCTTATTAAAATGTAGATTTGGAGTCAAAGAGTCTAGGATGGGACCCAAGGGTTTGCATTTCTAACATGCACCCAAACAACTTGGGGAGGAGAGGAGAATGAAAGAGAAGGTCAGAGCAGGCATGGAGGCTGGAGGCGCCACTGCTTGTGGAGAGTAAATGCATTAGACCTTGCTGATGGAGTTCAACAGTGGGGAAGAATTCCCTCTCCCATTTCTGTCTTCTGTCCTCCTTGCAGACAACCACTACAGGGCCAGGTAAGGTGGCAAGAGCAGGGGACATCTCCTCCCCTCTTGCTGGGTAGACTGTAGACTTGCTGGGTCCATCTGGAGAGCAAGAACACTGGTGCAGCTGGCCCTGGGAGCTGTGACTGGAAGGAGGGAGGGGGCTTCTCAAGGAGTAGAGGTGAGACAGGCCAGACTGGGAAATGCTCCTGAACTTGCAGAAGAGAGTGCCTGGCCCTGTACCCCTGCCGCTCTTCCTCTGTCTCCTCCCATAGAGGCTTCAGCTCCTGTTGTGGGGAGAAAGGCCCAGAAATCCAGAGGCTTAGGCAGCTTGCTGCCTATAGAAGAGGGATCTAAAATAAAGTCTCTCTCTGACAAAAATAATTTTTGAAAAAAAAAATCTATTATATGCACATGAGTGGATTTATCCATCTTGTCAAAGTATATTGACTTTGCTTTATTATGGCGATATGATTTAGGTTTATTTTATTCCCTCCCTTAATTATATCAAGCTGTATATATTAATTCAGCAAACATTTGAGCTGGGCTCTGTGCTCAGCTTCCTGAACTTTAGTTCAGTAAAACATTGTTTCTGCCCTCAGAGAGTTATACTTGGTTTTGTTTAAACATGATTTGAACAACGGAAGGATAATTTTCAGTGAAGGAGGTGCTCAGATTCCGTAAGACTGAAAATTGATATCAATGTGGCATATAATCTGCCACAATTTTTAATCAGAGAGTGGAAGGAGTGTCCTATTTAGTCTCAGTTGTGGTAGTTTATGTGTTTCTAGCAAAACATGAAGAGCCTTTCAAAAATTCTCAGCCATAGGATTCCAGTCTTTTGAATTAGATTACAAAGCAAACCTTTCTGTGAACACTTTTTTCTTACAGATAATGTTTGGGATTTTGGAAAGTTTTTTTATGTTCTGACTTTTAAAATAACATATTTACTTAAGTGTCTTCGAATGCTAAAAAAAAATAGCATATGTATAAAATGGAAAAAATAGACTATCAATTTTATGGCACTCCCAAAAGAATATAGTCTGAGTTGATACACACTGGAATAAATTAGAGAAAAATCACTAATAATCTTTCCTACTGTAGGCAAGTTCTTCAGGGGTGCCTCAGGAGTTTTTTTCATTTTATATCTTTGGATTTAAATTATATTCATGCAGGGCAGTATCTGCTTCACTGGGGTTTTTATTTTCAGATGACATAAACATATAATATATTCAATTTTGAGTGAATTAAAACCATGACTGTGTTTTATATAAAATTTATTAGTGTCTATAAATGTGCTGTATTAGCAGATGCTGTATTAGCAACTTTTTTCTTTTACTGTTAAAATTAAAAACCAAAAAGAAGAGGGGGCTATGACACTTTGGAGACCTAAACCTTTGTCCCTCCTCCTCAGGCCACCAGTGCCTGGTGTAGGACTCAGCCAGAGGTTCTGCCTCCACAGTGTGTGTGTCTGCCTGTTGTGTTTCTTTGCCAGGTAACTGAGCTTCACTGAACACTCAGTTTGTCATATCTGTACTGGGGAAATATATGTACCTACCTCATAGGATAATTGTGAGGATTTATTGGGTTTGTTCAAGTTAAAACAACTAAAAAGTGCCTTTTATTTAATATGAATTCAAATGTTAGCTGTTTTATTAGTTACTGTTATTAAAGATATTCAAAACACTGGGCAGGTTATGAATTGACTCTGGAGACTATGAAAGAACGCTATTTGAATACCAAGAACTCCAGGGGTTTTCCTGTCTAGTGCCTTAGAGACCGAGTTAAAGGCATTAAAGTTAGCCACAAAAAACCATATTGCACCTTTTATCCTACTTCTGAGAAGCTGTAGTATTCTGAGGAAATAGAGAAATGATGATCTTTAGAAATCCCATTTATCACTCCAGAATTGTGAAGATCAAAGGTTAATTTAAATGCATTGCTGTTTAAGTCAGCAGAAGACAGGATGCCCTTTATTTCCCTTTTAGAATTATTTAGTGTTATAATAGGAGTTTACTGTTATTGTCAAATGTAAAGAAGAAACGGTAAAATTATAAAATAGGAACAAAATTAACACTTTTAAATATTGTTTAGAATGGAGAATTGAAGATGATAAACCAAAAAACTGTGAGAATTAATAATTTAGTAAATGAGCCCAAAATAAATACATCACAACATAAATACTCTTCAAAAATTGCACATTAACAATATTCGGTGAAGATGATTTCATGGATTTTAGCAGCAAAACTTGTGAGACTCCTGGGAAAGACTTAATAAGAAATATTAAGTTTACTGTGTATTACTATGTATTAACTCTACTGATAGGATTTTTATCAAGGGCAATTGAAAAGCAAGTTGAATAATTGAAGGTAAAATACCATGTTTATCGATATGAACATGGAAATTTAAACATATAGATCCTTTCCAAATTAATTTGCAAATCAAATTCCAACTATAATCTCAGTGGTATTACCAAAGTATATGACTAGTTCTCAGTATGATAAAGGTGCCATTTGCATTCAGTGAGAGAAAGTCATTCAGAGCATTATTGTTACATCATTGAGTAAATAAAACTCCAAATTTATTATGGTGAAATAAAGTCTTCAAAGTCAGAAACCAAAAAAGAAAGGGGATGGTTGATTTGTCAATAAAAAAAAATTAAAAAAATCAAAGTACTATTTCAAAACATTTGACAAATTTAGTTAAATATTTGCAATTTTGGAGATCTAGCTAAAAATGGGAATGCCTTTGTTTTTTTATAACCATTTGTATTGCCTAGACAAAAATGTATTTGTAATCTTTAAAAATATCAATACTTTTTAAAGAATGAGGAAAAAAGATCTGAGCTGTTTTTTTATTTCTGAGAGTACCTTCATAGTTTGATTCCTTAGGAGTTATTTCATCAGAAGCCTGCAATAAGATGAGTATTGTGATATGAGAAACTTGAATGGTATTTTCTGGAGTTGTCTTCATATGTTTTTCGTACTTGGACAGAAAGCAAATCATGAAGTCTCAAACTGATTTTGTGACTAATCTGCCTTTCTCTTACCTTTTCTTCTTTTACTCCTTCATCTCTTCCTTTCTTCTTTGCTGGTTTCCTTTTACATCTGTTTAAAAATGGTAAAATTTATCATAAACATTCAGATGATGTAGCAGTGCAATAGAAGGTGGTAGTTCCCTTTCTTCTATCTCCAGTTTTTTTCCCCTGAGGTCACCCTGTCGTTTTTTCTAAGTTACCTCACACCATTGGTTCTATTCTTCTTACATTAATTTATTTGTAGGGTCTCCACTGAGGGTCCCTTATTTAGCTTTTAACAATTGATAGACCCTCTGATATTTAGCGAATTAGTGAATGAAAATTGTGTGTATATACCTAATTGCTTTATAATCCAGTCTATTGGTATATTTTTTTAAAGATTTATTTATTTATTTATACAAGCACTGGGTACAGTCAGAAGTGCAGGAGGGTGAGAGAATTCACCAGAGCCAGAGCAAGGAGCAGAGCAGGCAGACTGACAAAATACACTGCTGAGGGGAGCAGCGGGCGTGGCAGGAGAGGTCTGCGCGCCGTGTGGGACCCTCACAGGCGGCCGGGGATCGAACCGGCACTGCAGAGGCTGTGGGCAGCTTTGCAGCCCAGCGCTCAACCACTGTGCCACCAGGGAAGGCCCCCAGTCAATTGGTATTTTAAGCATAGTCCTGAGGTGTCTTTTCAAGTCAATATTCTTTCCCCTATTCCTAAAAGTCCAACATTTAGACATCACAAAATTTACCAAGCTTGTCTTTGTAATGCTTGTCTGTAAAGTGAAAATATTTTGTTATGTTAAAACAATAATTTCAATTTCTTTTTTCTTCCAGCTGCCTTTGCAGCAGTGTTGCACTGGTAAGATTGTTTTTCTATTATTGTGTATTTTATGCAGTTATTTGTAATGAAACAAAACTATTGGTTTATGTATATATGTACTTGTGTGTATATGTACATATATGTATACTTCATATGTGTATGTATTTACATATGCATATATAAAGGAATAATTTCAGTATGATAAGGATGAATACATATTACATTCAACACAACAGTGTGAAAAAGTAGCTTAATGGATAAATCAGGGTTAGAATAATGTGATTTTTTTAATTAAAGAAAGAGCTCCATTATTAAAGAGGCTATATTTGAAGCTGTACCTCGTTTAACATTAATATAGTGTTCATGTTGAGAGGAAGATTAATTTTTTTAATCTTCTCTATGGAGAGAGATAGGAATTTCATTAGATATCACTGAATGGTAACTCAGTGACATTTATAACATAATTTATAATTTTATTGTACTTGATTTAAAATATTTTTATTCTAGTTCATTCTAATTTTGAAATCTAATTTGAATGTTTTTTCTTAAATAGATAAATTTCAGTAGAAACATAAGACATACTAAGTAGGCAAACAGATATGGATGACATAATATTTGAGTTTAATTACAAAATTACCTGCAAATTTTCTTTTAAAAGTATTACTGTGTATAAATTTCAACACTGTTGGTTTTTGCTATTTTGTTTTTGCAGGAGTCATATAACACACCTCTTTGAAAATGATCGTCATTTCTCTCACCTCTCAACATTGGAAAGAGAGATGGCTTTTCGCACGGAAATGGTTAGTTTTCACATGGTGTTTTAGAAATCTAAAAACTTGAAGTTTTTTGTCATGGGAATTTTCAAAGATATTCCAAAGTTGAGAGAATAGACAGCTCTCCCTCTCCCCACCTCTCTCCCACATCCCATTTCTTTTTAAAGAAAACCTCAGACATCATATCACTTCTTCTGAAAATACTTTCATACGTATCTCAAATGAAAGAATTTTTTGGTTAACAAAGTACCGTTATCACACTGAGAACAGTGTATGCCAATTGTTTAACATCATCAAATACCCACCAGTGCTTAAAGTGATCTGATATTTTTATTACTACTACAGTTGTTGTGTTGGTATGTTTGTGTCAGGATGCAAACAATGTCTAATCATTGTATTTAGTTGATGTGTCTTTTGGGTCTTTTAATCTATAAATTCTGCTTCCCATTTTTGTAGCTTTGTTTTCCTTGCATTTACTTATTGAAGAATCCACATCATTTGTCCTGTAGATTTACCCACAGAAATTTATGTTGATTTTATATTCCACTGTCCTAAATTTCTGGAAAATTGATAGATCAGATGAAGGTTTGATTTTTTTTCCCCAGGGAGAAATACTTCATAGGTGATGCTGTGCACTTGTGCAATGTCAAGAGACTGTTATCTGTGATGTTCAAATTTATCAGTGGCTTATGATATTGTCATGCTGATCCCTCCATTACAGTCCAACCATCAGCCTACATCAGCTATTTCCATAGGATTGCCAAATGGTGATGGCCTATTCTGTTATTTTTTATGCATTTATTAACTGTAATTCTATACAAAATAAACTTGTCCACAATACCTTTTTGGTTTCTCTGAGGTACACTTCAGACAGAAAAGACAATGAAAGAAATCAGAAGAGGGCCTCCCCTGGTGGCACAGTGGTTGAGCGCCGGGTTGCGAGGCTGCCCGCAGCCTCTGCAGCGCCAGTTCGATCCCCAGCCACCGGCGAGGGTCCCACAAAATAAAAAGAGAGAGAAAATAAATCAGAAGAAAGTGAATGATTCTCTGTTTACTACTCTTCAGAAAAATGAGTTGGTTCCCCAGCATCTTTTAGTATTCAGTGGAGT
Source organism: Talpa occidentalis (assembly GCF_014898055.3). Lineage (NCBI taxonomy): Eukaryota > Metazoa > Chordata > Mammalia > Eulipotyphla > Talpidae > Talpa > Talpa occidentalis. The sequence continues at coordinate 109,818,427 of NW_026555331.1, read as the reverse complement.
CCCTTCTTTTGAGTATCGTTATGCTCTGATGGATCTTAATACGTTTAGAAAACTTTTCTGTCTAGCTGGTGAGAGCCCTCACAGCTGGCTCTCTGTCCCCTTGACATGACTTCATGGGTATTCTAATTTCCTAACTTTCTGGTTCTACTAGTCATTTCCTCTCCATGGAATCACCTGGTATTCCAAGGAGCCTCATTCCTTTCAGTGAAAATGGTATTTGAAGACTGTACTTTCGGCGCTAGAGATTCCCACTGCTACTACATTGACCTTTGTGGCTAGGCCTTTTTAGTAAACTGTATAAAGAAACTTTTTGTAAACTTTTTTTAAAGAGAAAATAATGATTATTTTTAAATTCAAATTTAGGATTACGTAGGTTACTTTTTTCTTGAGAGGAAATGTATAACTTTTCTGTTAGTCTGAGAACCTTGATTTTGGATTTCTTATTTTTGATGAGTACCAAGGTATTATTAAAAATATGGTTATTATAAGACTTTATTGCAGTTCTTTTTGACCTTAGGGTATTTTCCACTGGGTATGTGTAGTAAAATTAGTATATTTTAAGATTTGAAATCCTCCCCCAGTTTGATAGGTTAATTCCTTTTATTTTTTTAGTATTTAGGGATTAAAAATTTGTTTTATAATTAAGATATTTACATGACTCCAAAACAAACCTATTTTTGAAGCTATTTTGAGCTCAATTGTTTTCAGTTAAGGCAAGGTTATATAAAATATATAGCGTTTTTGGCAAACTAAGAATTTCAGTGATCAGAAACCTGTGAAATTAATGGTGGCTATTACTTGCTCAATTGCTTCATTTTTCAAAAACAGTGTATTTTTAAGTTTTTTTAAAGTTAATAAAAGGCATAGGAAACATGTACTTTTTATTATAATCATAACTTTACTTGTTTCAGGGGCTCTATTATTCTTATTTCAAGACTATTGTGGAAGCACCCTCATTTTTTAATGGAGTGTGGATGATTATGAATGATAAGCTGACTGAATATCCTCTTGTTATTAACACATTAAAAAGGTTCAATCTCTACCCTGAGGTAAGTTACTTATCCAGATGTGATTTTGAACAACTTTAAAGAAATGTTACCTGCATTTACTACTGATTCTAACTTAAAGTGTAATTACACTTTTTTTTGAAAGAAAATATTTTTCCTTGGAAAAAATGTTGGAAAAAGCGTTATTTTTGGAGGAGCTTTAACTGATTCTGTGAGAATTATTATCATGATTGTTTGGTTTAGAAAATGTATAACCTTTCTAGATTTAAAGTATGCTTTTAGGGGCTATAGCAGGAGGACATCATTATTTTTACATGTCATTTGCCAAACAGTCTTTTTTGCTATATGGGGTTCCTCATTTAACTGAATGGGGTGGGGATGGGGAAAAGGTGGGCTTATCTAGGACACAAAAAAACAGTGATATTTACCTTTTTGGTCTTTCTTAACATCCCTGCCTTCAGTTGATACATTCCTGAGCATTTCCGGGCCTGAGCTGAGATGTGATTTCCATAATGATATCTTCTCCTGTTCAGCACACTTCCCCAGTGTTCTTGCTTCTTAGCAAGAGCTAATGCTGCCAGGCAGCTGTGGCCTGATAGCAGGGCCACGGCTGACTTGGTCTCTGTGGGTTCCCCAATCTTGGCTAAGTCCCAGCACTTAGCAGGGCTGTCAGTCATTTCCCATTGAGTAAGAGGAGGAGTTGAACTTCCAGATCAATGAGTTAGCCCAATTGATTAATGAGGAGACAGAGATAGAGGAGTTAGAGATGAATAATTAATCACCAAGGTCTAGTGTTTCCTTACTAATGTACTGCTGATTGAGTACTTTCTATAACTGTATACACATTTACTTTCACAGAAATGGACTCATATAGGAAAAATGGGATCGTGCAGCACATTTTTTTTCCTAAGTGCCTTTTGTCTTTTAAGAATATAACCATCTTACTATGTCATCTCTTTACCACATCATTTCTAGTGGCTATATGTACAGAATACCATTTTTTGTTTAGCCCTCTTATGAAAAATCTGTCTTTTTCTCAACTTGTAGATATAATGAAGCTGCAGTTAGTCTCTTTGAAACTAAATCTTTATACACATCCTTATTTTTTTAAACTATAAATTTGTTGATGTGAAACTATTTAGTTTGGTAAATTTTATTTTGCTACATGCTGTCAAAGTGCTTTCCAGGTAGGTTATACTAATTGAAATTCCCACTAGCAGTGCTTGGTTTACCTGCATCCTTGCTAATTTGATAGACAAAGAAATTAGAGTTACATGATATATTTCACTTGTTACTCTGTGTGTTTGTATTTCATTCAGCACTGTATATTAAAATGCATTCTCACTTTAAAGAATAATTGCTTGTTCATGCCCTTTGTCTATATTTCTGTAGAAGTCTTGTAAGAGCTCCTTAGTTATATATTAGATGTCAGTGCTGTGCTGACTGTATAAAACATTTCCCCTAGCTTTTTGTTTGCCTTGTAGCTTTATGTATGATGTGTATATTTTTTTTCTGTATAGAAATACAGATATGAGGGCCTCCCTGGTGGCTTAAGGGGTTAAGCACTGCACAGTGAGGCAATCCGCAGCCTCTGCAGCACGAGTTCGATCCCCGGCAGGCCAGGGAGCAACCCACATGGCGAAGCAGACCTCTCCTGTCTCGCCCGCTGCTCCCCTCAGCAGTGTATTTCAGTAGATCTGCCTGTTCTGCTCCCCCCTCTGTCTCTGGTGAATCCTCTCACTCCCTGTACCTCTGGCCTATACCCAGCTCTTGTATGCATTAATAAATAAATCTTTTTTTTAAAAAAAAGAAATACACCTATGGAAGTTTAATATATAATTTTTTTACTCATATATTTACAAATATTTATTTTGCATAAATATTATAATCATAGTTTTGATATCTACATTTTTAATTAATCTAGAATTTGTTTTGATGTATAATATGGGGTAGAATCTAACCTCTTAATATTTTCAAAATGATCTGTGTTACCTCTTTGAGGAGTGGTCCATCTTCTCCCTACTGATTTGAGGTAGCTTTCTTTATTATTTACAATTATTGTATATATATATATATATATATATATATATATATGCCTGCTTCTATTTTGAACTGTGTTAAGTATTGCCTTAGGTCGAGGTCTTGGGAAACTAGCTTTGAGTTGGTATTTGCATGCAGAAGTGTATGAGGAGAGCAGGGTGAGGCAGGAGGAGAAGTGGAGCTGTGATACTGTCACAACAAAGGCCCCAGCCCATCCCCCAAGAGCTCTGGAACCAGCATGGCCTTGCAGTTTTCCTACTTTGAGACAAGGGCTGCTGCCCTTGGCATTCCTCCCCTTTGAGTAGTCAGATATTGGGTAAGGTTACCCTTGGGTACAGGGTAGACTTTCAGTGAATTTACTCTCGTCAGCAGAGGGTAGTTTTAAGAGAAGGACTCAACTGAGAACTTTAGACACCAGCCCTCCTAGCTGGTGGGAGAATGAGTGCTCAGCCTGGAAGTGGAGTCTGGGTGATACCCCAGTGCCTCCGCCTTGGTTACTTTGCTCTGTCTGACTCTTCTTGGGCCAGTACTACACTATTTAATTTATTACAAATAATCAATTTTAATTTTTATTAGGATATCCTCCCAGTTGTATCTTTTTCGTTATTTGTCCACATGACATCTATAGATAGATACTTGGGTTTTCTTATTATTTTAATGTTTATTGAGAGGAGAATTTACAGCTTGAAGATTAGGTCTATTCATGAAGACAAGTATCTTTCTGTTTTTTCAAGTCTTCTTTCATGTGCTTTAGTAGAGTTTTATAGTTTTTGAAAATGATGTATTTTACATATTTCTTATATTTTACTCTTCTCCTTGGGTAAACAATTGAAGACTGACTAGTCAAAAGTCTGTGGAGGGGATTGTGATATTCAATTTACTAGGTTTAAAAGTTCCCAAGTTGGGGCCTCCCCGGTGGCACAGTGGTTGAGCCCTGGGTTGCGAGGCTGCCTGCAGCCTCTGAAGTGCGGGTTCAATCCCCGGCTGCTCCCTGGCCACGGAGGAGGGTCCCACTTGGCGCACAGACCTCTCCTGCCGCCCGCTGCTCCCCTCAGCAGTGTACTTCGTCACTCTGCGTGTTCTGCTCCCTGCTCTGGCTCTGGTGAATTCTCTCACCCTGCTGCGCTTCTGACTGTACCCAGTGCTTGTATAAATAAATAAATAAATCTTTAAAAAAATAAATAAATAAAAGTTCCCAAGTTGGATTGTACTGGAAGGGGAAATTTGATAATTAGAAAAATAGCTCAAAATATTCTAATAATGAAACTATTGAGGATATACCTTTTCTTACGATATCTCCATGTTTTCAAAACCAGGTAATTTTAGCCAGCTGGTACCGGATTTATACTAAAATAATGGACTTGATTGGCATTCAAACCAAGATATGTTGGACGGTTACCAGAGGTGAAGGACTCAGTCCTATTGAAAGCTGTGAAGGCAAGTGTGTTTCTGTGATAATATCTAGTAATCTGTTATAGCATTAAACCTTACTCCAAACTTATGGTATAAACAATACCCATTATGCATATGTATTCTTCAAGTCAGGAATTTGGGCAGGGCATAGCATAGTAGGGTTGGTTTGTTTCCGTGATATCAGAGGCCTCTGTTAGTAAGACTCAAAAGACTGTAAAGACTGGAATTAACTGGATGCTGCTACACTTACATTCTGTGTCCTGAGCTACCATGATGGTAAAGCTGGGTTCCTCTGGGACTGTCAACCAGAGAGTGCCCTTTCCATGCAACATGTGCTTTTTTCTAGCATGGTTCCTTAGGGTAGTCAGTCTTGTCATACGGCAGCTCATGGCTCCAAACTGGACACTGTGTAACCTCTGTGACCTAGCTTTAAAGTCACATACTTTGGCTTCTGCAGTTCTCTATTAGTTAGTCACAAACCCAACTAAGCTCTAAAGCTGGGGCATAGACTCCATAAGTCCACAGGCGAAGTGTCAGTGAATTTGTAGCCCTGTTTTAAAACCACCATAGCTACCCTATTCTTCCTTATGTTCTCCGTAGGGTCATTTAGTATATTAATATATATGGTAGCCTTTTTCAAAAGAAGTACATTTTATTACAAATTGCTAAACATATTAACTAATTTATAGTTGGGGTATGTGTTTTGTTTATTTTTAAAGGATTGGGAGATCCCGCTTGCTTTTATGTTGCTGTAATTTTTATTTTAAATGGACTAATGATGGCATTATTCTTCATATATGGCACATATTTAAGGTAAGACTATTAAGATTTTATATGTGTTTACAATAATATATACAATAATGAATAATCTTAGAGTTCATTTTTATAGTGACACCGTTTTTAATATATCTGCTTATAGGTATAAAATCACTGCCCATTTGGATGATTTCATCATTCGCATGGCCAGCCAGGCTGAAAGTAACTGTAGAGAGTTAGATAGAACATGATGGAGGTTATTTGATAAATTCTAAATATTTATAGGCATTTAAACATAAGCACTATATATTGCTTATATAAAATATAAAGGAAAAGACCACTGTCAAATAGTGTTAATGGCTTTTTGCTAATGTTAAAATAGAAATGTATTTTATGCAGATGTTTGATATTTAACTATTTCATAGCTGAATAATCTTCTTAAAACTTAAAGATTGACATTTTCTAAAGGTTTTTACATTTTTTCCCATTTTTTGACAATTTCCATTTTTACACCTGTTGAACTATTTTACTGTGAGACTATCTTTAGGATTTAGAACTTTCTTTTTTACTAATTACTGGTTCTTTGTAGTATCCTTGTAGAAGTATGAGTGTATATGTATGATTTTCAGTTCAAACAGTGAGTTTGGATCTATTATCTCATTATCTTCTTTGTTTTGAAAGTGTGGCATTTTCATTAGAGTACCTCAGAATTCTCTGAGGTTAGCTCCTAGCTCAGTGTTTGAATGTATAGCAGTTACTAGATAAATATTTGTAAATGAAGGAACTATTAGAAGATCAATTTAACATATATTGCATACAGCTTTATGGTATTTTGATGCGAATATTTCTAACTTAGTTTTAAGAAAGTTTTCTTTGTATTATATACTATGGGAGAGATCGAAATGAATATGCATGATTATAAGATGATTTGAAAAGTTCGTTTTTTGAAATGAGATGGAAATAACTTAATCAAAATTATATGGTAATCCAAAGGTGATTGAGACAGGAAGGCCAGTAAGCCTTGTGTCCTGTCATTACCAGGCAAAGGGAGAGGATCTGTTCCTTTTGCTGAGTATGAAGATTAGATTTTAAGCAAGAAAAGTTAACCTATAATCCTGGCATTATTGCTAAATTTCTAATTTAAAATCATGCTACTTTTTTAATTGAAACAATTTCTAAAAATATTAAAATAAGCATTCAGTGTCATATATAATGCTTATTATACCCATTGTTTTAAAGGTTGAAGGTACAATAACTGCTGCAGAGAATGCAAGGTTCTAGGTTTGGTTGAGGGGTTCTTGGTAGTTTGGACCCTGACTGAGATTTTTTTCTTCAGCCCCAACAGACCCTGGTTGGGTGTTTTCTCCTATATGGAAGATGCATCCTCATTAGTTTAGTCAACACAGAAAGTATATACCAATGTCTTTCTTTTTGAAATGGTGTGTTTGGGTTCTGAGAGCATGACAATGTGGTGACATGGGAAATGGGTTGGTGGTAGGTGTATATGAATGGAAGATAAATTAGAAAGGACAAAGTGCTTAGAATTCTGGAGGCAGGAGAAGTTCTGTGTTGGAAAGTTTGGTTGAACTCATCATTAGAGGAGCAGAGCATTTTGGATTCATGGAGGAGAAAAGAATTTCAAGGATAGGCAGAACTGGAAAATCTGGAATTTGGAAAGGGCAGAGCAGGTGCATCAGTTTTACTGGTGTGCAGATTATTGAGGAGGCATTGTAGAAGTTAAAGTTGGGAAAATGGGTTAGCTCGTTGGAGAAAGACTTAATGGCTGACTAGTTTGAAACATATTTCAAAGCAAGTGAGAGAATTCAGAAATTTGACCTATACAGGTTTCTCCTGCTATATAAAAGTAAAATGATCCATTTGATAAGATTTGGTAGGCTTTTTCAGGCCTGGGATCTCAAAATTTTTTCCATATAAATTGATGATAATAGTGTTTCCACACCCAAAAAATAACTTGCCAAATCATACCAAATAAAAATGGTCTATTTTCAAATAGTGGGGGAAATATGTAGGGGAATAGATACAAACTGAGCTATGATCTCACCAGACCCTTGAGACACTTACTTTATACCTGTGTCCTAAGTCAGGTGGTGTCTCCTTCAGCACAATGTTTGTCAAACTGCAGGGCATAATCTAGTGGGGGATTCTAAAATCAATTTAGTGGGTTGGATCCAGCAATTTTTTCTTCAAGACTTATTTTTATTTATTATGCATACAAGAACTGGGGTATAGGCCAGAAGTGCAGGGTGTGAGAAGATTCACCAGAGACAGAGTGGGGAGCAGAACAGGCAGGCTGACTGAAATACACTACTGAAGGGAGCAGCAGGTGAGACAGGAGAGGTCTGCTGTACCATATATGGGTTAGCTCCCTGGCTGGGGATCAAACTCAGGCTGCAGCAGCCGGCAATAGCTTGGTAGTGCTGAGACTTTAACCCCCTGTGCCACTAGGGAGGCCCTGGATCCAGAAATTTTTTTTACATGAAAAATAAATGAATCCAAATATAAATAATAGTGTATGCCACGCTTAATAAGGATAGATGTTATTTAGAGAAACTTCCGTTTGTTGTATATATGTGTATACATGTATGTGTGTTGAGTTGTAAAGTCTCATTTCTTATTGTAGTTTTCATGTAAAATATTTTTTGTAGACCTGTTTAGTGTAGCAAGAAGGATTAACTTAGAACATTGGGGTCTTTCCAAATCACAGCCTCCAGTGTTTCTGCAAATTCTCAAGGTTGCAGTCTGTTTCAGCTTCACCTATTTTATTCCTTTGTACTCAGCAAGGTCCTATGATGTTTGCAGCTCCTGGTACTCTAATACCTGGCAGTGGGCTGCCCTGTGTAACTGACCTTTGGTATAGAGATTGCAGTAGTGGCATACATTTTCATTTCTCTAGCCCTTCCTTTGCTCTATTTATGGGCTTTTCTTAACTTTGAATAATCTCTTTAACCCTGTCCAAACACATCCTAAGGTCAAGGCTCTCCCAACAACACCCAGCCCAAATGAGTATCCGGTTCTTGTGCATTGTAGAGCCAATGAATTTTAGGAAACCTCCACTATTGCATTTCTTCCCAATGATGGGTATGTCAAGTGGTAATCTTGGCTTATATAATGTAGAATAAAGTCTTCTATCACTTCTTTTCTAGCAGTTTTTTTTTTTTCATTGTACTTTTAAATGTTCTTGACGAGAGTATTTTTAGAGGTCTCAAATTACTAGTTAGTTCTTAATGTTTTCTTCCTTGATGATAAGTTTAGTCACCCTTCTAATTTTATAAAGTGGGATAAAGTGGCAGACTTCTTAGCAGGTGGGTTAAGAATAAAGAGGAGGATATGTATTGTTGTAGAATCTTTTTATAAATTTTGTTGTATATTAAGAAATAAGAGTAGAGTTAGTTTGTCATAATTTCTTCTTACAGTGACATTGGTTTACAGCACTATATATGATTCACAATTATGGGGTCCCCTATCTTCAGGTGCGTGCTGCCACAACACACCCATCTTCAGGGCGCCCATATTCCTCCAACACAATCTATTACATCCCTTCCTCCCACTGTTCTCTGTCCTTCCCCCTCTCTAGCATTCTCAATCTTACAGCCAGATTACTAGGATTTGTTTTCATTTTTTTTGGGTTGGTTTTCACTTACCTTTGTTACATTTCATTACGGCCCACAGGTAAGTGAAACCATATGATATTTGTCTTTCTCCTTCTCACTTATTTCAGTTTTCATTTTTTCCTCTAGTTTCATCCATGTTGTCACAAATGGCAAGAGTTCATCGTTTTCTAATAGCGGGAGAGTATTCCACTTTGTAAATATACCACATTTTCTTTATAGTCTCAACTGTCCCTGGACACTTTGGTTGTTCCCATAACTCATCTATTGTAAATAGCACTGCAGTGAAGAGAGTAGTGCATATATTCCTTTGAATTAGTGTCCTTTCATTCTTCAGGTTTGTACCTCCTGTGGTATACTTTGAGAAACCTCCATACTGCTTTCCTGAAGTCTGCATTCCCACCAATAATGGAAGAGGTTTCCATTTTCTCCACGTCTCGGCCAGTATGTGACTGGGACGTTCTCACAGGAGTGAGATGGTATCTCATTGTGGTTATTATCATATTCCTTATGATGTCAATTTTTTTTGTAAACAACTGTTGGTCATCTATATGTCTTCTTTGGAGAAGAGACTGTTTAGTTCTTCTACCCATTTCTTGATTGGGTTATTTGTTTTCTTTTTCTTGAGTTACGTGAGTTCTTTATAGATCTTGGATATCAACCCCTTATTAGATGTATGATGTGCAAAAATTTTTTTCCCATTCAATAGGCTATTTATTTTAGTTATATTTTCTTTCACTGTGTAGAAACTTTTCTAGTTTGATATAGTCCCATTTCTTTATAGTCTCTTATTTTTCTTGACATTGTAGACATATCTACAATGACATCATTGAAGTCATTGTCAAGGAGTATTTTGCCTGTGTTTTCTTCAATGTATTTTATGGTTTCAGGTCCAAATCTTTAATACCTTTTGAATTAATTTTTGTGTAAGGTTTGAGATAGTGGTCTAGTTTCATTCCTTTGCTTGCGGTTGTTCAGTTTTCCCAGCACCATTTGTTGAAGAGACTTTGCTTTCTATGTATATGTTTGGCTTCTTTGTTGTAGATTAACTGTCCATATAATGTGGGTTTATTTCTGGCCTCTCGATTCTAGACTATTGGTTTGTGTGCCTGTTTTTTATTTTAGGACCATGCTATTTTGATTTCTGGAGCGTTATAGTAAAGTTTGAAGTCTCTGAGTATGATTCCACCATTGTTTTTCTTCTGTCTTTGGCTATTTGGGATCTTTTGTGGTTCTGTATGAATTTCAGTAATATTCAATTTCTTTGAAGAATACCATTGAAGCCTTAGTAGGAATTACATTGAATCTGTATATTGCTTTGGATAAAATGGCCATTTTAATAACTTCTAGCCCATGAGCAGTGACTCCTTGGTTTATCTTCTCTTTTTTTCAACAATGCCTTATAGTGCTCTTTGTGCAGGTCCCTCGCCTCCTGTGTTAAGCCTACTCCTAGCTCTTCAATTCTTTATGCTGTGATTGTAAATGGGATAATTTTCTTGATTTCCTTCTCTTCTAGCTCATAGTTTGCAAATAGGAATGCAACTGATTTTTATAAATTGATTTTTTAACTTGCCACTTGACTGATTTTTTATTTTAATTGTTTTTTTTTTTAGCAGCATTTCTAGGGTCTTCTATGTATATTTTAATGTTGTCTGCAAATAGTGATAGTTTTACTTCTTTCCTAATGAGAATTCCCTTTATATCTTTCTCTTAACCTAGTTTCTCTAAGTAGGATTTCCAATACCAATACCATGTTGAATATTTGTGGTAGAAGTGGACAGCTTTGTCTTGTGCCAGAGCTTAGAGGGAAAACTCTCAGTGTTACCATTGAGTATGATGTGAGCTGTGGGCTTGTCTTATATAGCCTTCATTATGTTGTAGTTTGTTCCATTTTTTCCCTTAGTTTTTAAGGGTTTTTTTTTTTAAATCATAAACAGATGTTGAATCTTATCAATCAGCATCTGTTGATTTGATCATGATTTTGCTCTTTCATTTTGCTGATGTGGTGAAGTATATTGATTGATTTATGGATGTAGAACTGTCTTTGCGTCCCTGGAATAAATCCCACTTGGTCATGATAAATGATCCTTTTAATATATTTTTTAGTTTGGTTTGCTAAGAGTACGTTGAGGATTTTTATATCTCTGTTCATCAGGGATTTTGGTCTGTAGTTTTATTGTTTGTGATGTCCTGTCTACTTTTGGTATCAGGGTAATGTTGACTTCATAAAATGTATTTGGAAGGCTTTCCTCTTTGTCAACATTTTGGAAGAGTTTGAGAAGGATATATATTAGTTTGTTTTTAAAGGTTTGATAAACTCACTAGTAAAGCTGTCTGGTTCTTGGCTTTTTTGTTTTGGGGGAGACATTTGATTACTGTTTTGGTTTCCTTGCTTTTAATTGTTCTGTTCAGGTTTCTGTGTCTTCCTTATTCTGTCTTGGAAAGTGTATACCTCTACAATGAGAACTGTAAGACATTGATGAAAGAAATAGAAGCTAAACTAAGGAAATGCAAAGTCAGTTCCCTGCTCATGGATTGGAAAAGCAAACGATGTTAAAATGACCAGCCTACCCAAAGCAGTATACAGATTTGGTGCAATCCCTATGAATGTTCCTATGACATTCCTCAAAGAAATGAAACCAACAATACTGAAATTTATATGAAGACACAGAAGATGCTGTGGATAGCCAAAGCAATCCTGACCAAAAAGAGGAAGAATGGCAGTATCACATTCCTAGACATCAAACTAGACTACAAAGCTAGTAATTAAAACATCGTGGTACTGGAACAAAAACAGACCCAAAGACCAATGGAATAGAATTGAGAGCTCAGAAATAAACCCTGTGTACCCAAGAGTATAAATTGGGAAAAGAAGATCTCTTTAATAAATATGCTGGGAAAACTGGACAGCCATGTCCTAAAGAATAAAAGTAGATCACTACCTCATCCTTGCACAAAATAAAATAAAATTTCATCTCTTTTAATCTTTCACAAACATCTCTATGCCTAATGTCTGCTGCTGAGTATTACTATGGCAGGTGTGATCAGTCCCAGATATTTTCCTCCACTTTTGAATAATTATCCTTTTCTGTTTCTCTCCACTCATTTTTCCATCGCTTCTGTGAGAGAAGTCTAATCCTCTGTACACATAACTAATCACCAGGAAAAGCCTTTTCTTCAACAGGAGGAGTCAACCATTCATGGACTATAATATTTGGTCTGATTTTCTCTTCTTTGTTATTCTCTTTGGTCATTGTACTTTAGAGTTGCTTCTTTGATGAAAAAAAAAAATTAACTGCTTTATTTCTAGAGATGGTTCAGGAGTCCCAAGGGCCTGTATATTAGCCTTTGTTGTAAACTTTCCTTTTACTTTTACATAATGTCCCTCTTTCTATCCTGAAGTGAATAATCATAACTAATATAACCTATTTTCATACCTTTTTTTATGATCCAATTTACATATAAAATGACTTAGTATTCTTTTAAAGCTCTGTGGCAGATAGACTAGCTTTTTTGTGTCCTTAAAAAAAAATCAGTTATTTACTCTTTCTTCACCCCTACCTGTATTAAAGAAAACTTGAATTTCCTCTTTATACCAATTTTGTTTCCGTTGTTTTATTTGACTTTTTTTGTCTTTATAATATCCAAAATTTACTGTTTAAATCCTTGATTTTTGGCGAAAAATTTGTCTTAAATAGGTTATGGATTACACCAGCTCTGATGCCAGTGTATCATCCCCAAATGCCAGAACATTTTGGGATGTTCTGTAACATGGCCTGCTAGCACTTTTTTACTCATTTAGTCTAACAGTTGTATATGAATATTTAAGAGATAAGTCTTGCTGCAAAATTTCTTTCTCCATACTCTCTTTGGTATCCTTACAGTTCTGTGATTGAACTCCTGTATCCTCTGTCCCTGAGGGAACCCACATTTTCTCTTTCTGAGACACCCTGTTTCTCCCTGATCCATCCCACTTACTCTCTCTCTGGGATACCTGTATTCTCTCTCTGAAATTGCCTCAGTTCTGCCACAGGTTTTGCTCCTCCCCAGATCCGGCGCTATCTCATGCTTTCTTCAGTGTGACTTTATTTGAGGAACTGTGACTAGGACAATGCAGCTGGAGCACAAGCTTTGGAGTAGGAGGAAGGATAGTGAGAGGAGTTTAGAAATATACGCAGGGCCAGATTCTGCAAGACATTTTAGACTTAGTTTGGATTTGCTCCTGTCAGCAATGAGATGCCAATGAAAGATTGACTGCTGGTATTTGCATGATTGGATTAATTTATTTTTAAAAAACGGCACTAGCTGGATATGGAGAGTGTACTGTAGACGGAATAAGCTGGAATAAGCTAAACCAGGCAGGAATGTATTGATTTGTTCTTGGAAGAGGGTGATCTGAGCTGTTGTAGTGGGAGTGGGATAGAGAGAAGTGGAGAGACTCCGAGGTGTTTGGGAGATCATGAGGCTTTGTAATTGACAAGTGTTTTTATTTTTTGTAATTTTTAGGGCAGCACAGGTTTGCACATTGGTGTCATTTTCTTCAGTGGTGTTCAGCACAGAATTATGAATCTAGAGTGCCTGTGAGAAAAGCAGCTATAGATTGTGGGAATGAGCTGGAATGTTGGGAGATAACAGCTATGAGGAGGACGAGGGAAAGAAATGAACTTAGAGGAGCAGGGCTTGTGAAGGGCTCAGGAGAAGTATCTGGCAGTGCAGTACAGGAGGCTCCTAGTCTCCCATCTGGGCCTGGAGCCTTGCTTCAAGAGAGGATCATGGTGGAGTGACTAGGGAAGCACTTTTTCAGAGGCGAGTGAGTTTTTACGGCAGGAGAGAACAGAAGCATCTCAAAAAGGACTGATGGTGCGGGGGGATGCTGGCTCTGGAAGGCACAGTAGAGTTAGGACATGGAGTCAAGCAGTGGGTGCTGGCTGGATCCCCTACACAGTCGGTGCTGAGGGCAGTCTGAGTCTGCTCCCTCTGGGCCACAGTTTGACAGCCACATTCCAAAAAATCTTACCAACAATCTTTGATCGATTAGTTTTTATGTTTTCATTTTTCTTCAGATAAAGACCTTTGAATTTATGCCACGGGGAGACTCAGTGTTAGGCACGAATGGCAACTATGATGCTGAATTGGGAAGTTCAAAATCTAGTAAAAATAATGTTTCTTGGGTCTCGCAAAGAGTTATAGGCATTAATTAGTTCCTTCTAATCTGCTGGAGGGGATGAAACTGATAACTTTCTCAGCCTTCCTGGTTTTCATTCTCTTCCTTTATTTGCACTTTCCATAGTGCTTTTGAGTATCCCCACCCCTGACTTGAGTGGAAAATTCTCTTATTTTAGTTTTTTAATTATTCACAGATTTTCTCTTCTCAAGCATTTACACATGAAAACACACTCAGGTAGTGATTTAATATAATTTTGAGTTAACTATATTACTTTTATTTTCTTTTAAATGCTGAACTTTGAATGTTTCATTATGCTTTGGTAAATAGAAAAAAACCCAGTGATTAATGCAGTGACACCACACTGTGATGATTGATTTGAATCCATGTTACTTAAAGATGTGGAAAAGAAGAGAATTATGTAATTGATAAATGTGAGACTGATAAGTACTTTTAACACATTTTACATTTTTACCCCCTCATTTTTTTATATGTGAGAAAAATGAAGCTCAAAAGGTGAATGAGATGTATGAGTAAAGGTAGTGAATGTTTAGCAAGCTTAGACTGTTTTATAATTTGAAACATAGGAGCTTTCACTTTTTCTGACAGTCGGTGGTAATACTGCACTAGAAACTTTTTTTTAACCCCTAGGGAATCACCCGATAGGTTAATCAGCTGTAATGAAAAAAGTAATGCAAATATTCTGGTTAGTATATCTTTTTCATTTAACGTAATAAAATGATCTTGTGTGATAGTCTGTCAGGATTGGAGTGGAGGAAGGTATGCTGGGGACACTACCTTAGAGTTATTGCATATCACATCGTTCGTAGTGATTGTAATTCAGAGTATTCTGTGTATAATGAAACAGGTTTTATTTCCTCCTTCTAGCTATGGAGGATATGAAAGTGTACCAGAAATCTGCCTCCCTACTTAGTTAAGCTAAACTGTTTATATTCAGGGAAGATGTTAGACCTTATCCTATATGCTGGTAACTTGGTGGAAAAGGAATGTCCTCTCACTGGTTCTACCTTTATGGAAATGTCCAGTCTCAGAGACCCACATATTGTGTGGTGTTGAGTGAGGGTAAGAGATTTCTTGGGCAGACCTTGTCCTGCGATTTGGTGAGGAAATTGAATTTGTATCTATTCTGTTCATGTACTCTTTATCCCCATCCCTGTCTTTGCTTTGCCATTTAAAATTATGAAATTTCAATATTGACTCTGTTCTAGGGCATTTTAAAAAGGGAATCTTACATTAACTTCCCGAAATGTATTTTATCATCTTCTTGGGTTTTAGGTTGTTTTGTTTTGTAATAAGACTGTATTATCTTTGCAGCCAGTTACTAGAAGTTCATAAGAAAATATGTACATTCTCTGTATAGTTAAAATATTATATATATATATATTCACAAAGTTGACCATTGTGATTATTTTGTTCAAAGTCTTGTTATGTTTCCTTTAGCCTATGTGACCTGTTAAATTATGAAAGTGTTAAAATACTCCATTATCAGATTTTATCTTGTTCTTATATTTTTGGAAGTCTAACTCTAGGTTCTTGAAAGCTCTATTGCTTTTCCATAGCATTTTTTTCTAAAGAAACTTAACTAGAATTAAATAAATGGAGAGATATACTTTCCAGTTGAGTGGGTCGGCTTACTATCATATAAATGACAGTCCTTCCCCAATTATATGTAAATTTAATGACATTTTGACAGACACCCAACTTTTTTTTGAGGGGCATTAGTTAGAATGATACAAAAAGTAATGAAACAGAACCTAAGAGTAGTTGGGGCCAGGGAACTTTCCTTGTATTTTGAAATTAACAAAATGCTGCAGTAATAAAAGTAGTGTGATGCAAAATATATAGAATTAAGTCATTTGACTACAATTAAATGGATTCTAATGTTATAAGAAATGAATATATTATACTCAATTTCATTTCACCAGAAAATGAATGTTCAATTGGTAAATGATATTAGCCTAAATAGCATATCTGCTTCAAAGAGAACAAAATTGGAACTTTATATGTACATTTCTATAGGTAAAAGATTTAAGTTCAAAATATATGATTTGAGAAGAAATTTTAGAACACTATATAATTTTGAGATGAGAAGACCTTCACAGACAAGGTAGGAAAAGCAGAAGAGATAATTAATATTTAACTTCATAAAACCAGCTATATAAAATTAAAGATTTCTTTTGGCAGAATACACTATGAATTACATCACAAATTCAACAATCAAAAAATTGGTCTCCATGTTTAATAGGGGAATAGACAATCTAATAGAAAAATGGACTTGAATGTGAATTAACAATTCACAGAAAAGAAAAAGTAGATGGTCAAAAAGCACTAAAATGATTCTCTATATAAGTGGGCGGGAAGTATAAATCAAAGTAAATTGAAAAAAAAAAAGCTTCCACCTGTCTCATGGGCAAAATGTATCTGGTTCTAGTGCTGTGTCAGAGAGACAGGGACTCCCCATATACTGGCATGGGAGTGTGGACTAGTTTGTTTTCTGGAAAGTTTCCATTCTTTGACTTAGCAGTCTCAGAGTTAGGTCTATCCTATAGAAATAAAAGCACCAGTGTTTCTGTATGTAGCAGGATGTTTACTTTAACCTTTTATTATAGCAAGAAATGAAAAATGCATTCATATGTTAAATAGTAGGGAAAGACTGAACAAATTGCAGTACATTTATATTATGTACTATTTAACATCCATTACATGCATTGCTTCATAATAGATTAACTAGAAAAGGATCAAATTTTGGAGGGATGTTAATGATATGATTACACTAAAATATATATTTATATGGCTGTAGAGAAAGATTTGGAAGGATGGGGACACACAAATGTTACTTTCTTAGGTGAATAGCATTGGGGGAGGGTGACAAGGAGGAAAACATTCTAAAAAAATATACAGACTTGTGCTTTTTGTCTCCTTGGAATAAGTTAACAGTATTTGCTCATTCATTTATATGTACATATACACATACATACCCCGTAATCACCCTTAACTTTTCTAATGTTTCATCAATTTGAATGACTTCTGGCATTTGCCTCTTTGCTTGTCCTTTGTAGAGTTGTTGCTCCTTTGAGGAGAGAACCCTGACTTCGACTCTCTGGCCTGTACTACTTTTTGGTCCTTTATCTGTTCCTGTTACTTCTGTGATCCATCATTTCAACCACTTTATCACAAATATGTTGTTTTTGTGCCCCTATTTCTATTTAATCTGTGCTAGTCTGTTGATAACCAATGGAGAAAAATCACATAATCCTACGATCAGTGCCTCTGTAAATTCATGGTCTCCAGTTTTACTTGCGCATGAGCAGACAGCTCTGCGGTTCTTGATTTCCCTCATGACCTCTTTCCTTAGCTGCAGGTAGCATTTCAGACACTCCCTTTCCTCAGACCATTAGCTTTGCCAGGTCTTTTCCTGGTTTTATCCCAAGTGCTATAGGGAAAACGACAACTTCTTAGTCCACTTTCCCCTAAAGTGGTATCTCCACCTTCTTGTGCTTAGTCATCTGTCCTGGGGATCCCAGCCCTTCCTGTCTCTTTGTGGAGGTAGGGGTAAGGAGGCAGTATGTGCCCCTCCATGGATTATTTCTGCTACCTCATGCACCTCTTCTATTTCTTTACTCATGTTCTTAAGAGTAAAGATAATGGCCCATAAAACCTGTCTAATTTTTGTTCCCTCCCTGACTTCTCTGTGTTGTACACATACTTTGTTGAATGGAGAGAAAGAAGGAAGGATATGGGGGGGGGAGGGGCGGGAATAATGAGAAAGCAACATGAACTAAAGAGAGGAAGAAGGCCTGGAGATTAAAGATGAAAGCAACAATGGAATGAACCTAAAACAGCCTCACTTTCCCCTACCCAGATCCCTCTGGCCACAACGGGAGACCAGAGTGAAACATGCATCACTCTTACCTGAGCAAGGGAGGGTGTGCTTGTTTAGCACTGTCTGCTGGGCCCTTGTGGTTTCTTAGCTAGAGTTACACTGTCACCTTTCGGTATTTGTGTTCTGATTTGCAATGCTTTGAAAACAAATGAAAGGCAAACCTTTATCTGTAAACTAGTATTCCCCAAGTATGTTCTGTGAAAAAATTGCTTGGGGATAGGTTTTGAGAAATACTGAATTAATAAAGTCTTTCATGTAAATGCTGAAGTATTTTGTGAATTTCCAAAAGCAGCTGTGTTGTTTTCCAACCTCATGACCACATACATTGTGACTTTTCTGTGTTTTCTTCCTCTCCCTTCTCCTGAATATATGTCATGTGTCCCAAGAAAAATAGTTTGGTAAGTGCCGAAGGACACAAGTAAATATATTGTGCTAAAGAATAAATAAAGAAAGAAGATAAAAAAAGGCGAGGTTGCATTGTATGATGCACAGTAACATCCCTATTAAGAAATTTTTATTTCCTGTCAGTTTCTGTGTTTTCTGGGTACTTTGAAGATAGAAAATGATTTTGAAAAAATGAAGCATTATGATTAATGATAGAGGAAATAAGCAATTTTGTAAATAAATATAATCAAGTTCTAGTGTGGCTGAAACTTTGTAGTACTGGAAGATTATTATGTCATGTTATTTCAGGATTGACCTGGATTTCTGTTATTTGAGTTACATTTTCTTATCCTCTTTTCCAGTGGCAGCCGATTAGGAGGCCTGGTGACAGTGTTGTGTTTCTTTTTCAATCACGGAGAGGTAGGTAGCCAACAAAGGTTTTCAAAATCTTAATGGAATTTTACTTCTAGAAATACAAGTCATTTCTTTGGTGGTTTAAATTATATGAAACTTTACTTCTAGAAATATAGGCTTCTTTTAATTACTTTAATTTTAAGCTATAGCAGCATTTGAAAAATGCTTGATCTTGTTTTGAATCAAATTTCAAACAAACATTAGCATTTATTTTAAGTTGATTTTTAATGACATATCTCTCAGATATCTCTTAGTGATTTGAAGAAACCTGTATCAGTTCTTTACAAAGCTCACACTTTCGCTATAAAAGGAATAAGTCAGCCATGTATATAATTAACTGTCTTTTAATGGGATTAACAGAGCTGTGTACTATATTTCTATTTTTGTGTGTTTATATTAAACTTTGATATACTTTTTAGTGTCCTTTGCAGAATATTTTTCTTTATAAATTTTCATGTATCTGAGGGTGTTCTAAGGGAATCAGCATTGTAAAAAGCATAGACTCTGTATCCAGGCTACCTTGGTTCAAACCTTGGCTCTGCCATTTAGTTGGCTGTGTGGCTCGGGCAAGTTTTTTAATCTCATCTTCCTTAATTTCGCCTTTCTTTTCATAAATGGTCATATTTTGCAAAGATTAAATGAATTTATATGTGTAAAGTACTTAGGACAATGCCTGACACATAATAGTTCTATGCAATTGTTAGTTTGTGGTAGTATCATTACAATTAACTTAGTTTAGATTAAATTCTAATATAACTTAAAGGTGTGAATGAATTCTTTCCACTAAATTAATCATAGCTGTAAATGAATTTCTAATACCTATCTAGTTTAATGGAAAGTTCTATAAGAGGGAAAGAAAAGAAAGGTCAGCTTACTTTGTGTGTGACATATCTTAATCCTTTTATATGTTTCTACACTGTCCACTGTATTTGAATATGCATATTACAAAACTACGTGTAGTCATTTTAAAACCTAACTGTAGAATCAAGATTGAATTTTAAAAATTTTTCAGGGAGTTACGGATCGTTGTTGAATATTTGGAATATATACTGAGTATTTGGAATCACAAATTTAAAGCTAGTATGCCCTTACAGATTAGGACATTTGACTAATGAATAGTATGACAATAATTGATTGGTTTGGTCTGAGTTTTGAACCAAAAAATTTTTTTTGATTTTTCTTGACTATGAATGCAGCAATGTTATAGTATAGACCATAAAACATTTAGAAGCAAAGATTCTGAATGACCTAAAAATAGGAAATGACCACTTAACAATGGAAGAAAGGAGCATTGAGTGTTCACAATAAAATGTTGGAAGAAAGGGAATAGTGAAAATTTTTGAAAGTAGAGGTTGAAAACGGAGCTATCTATCGCTAAAATTTTTTAGTCTTTGAATTCTTAAGTAACTGATTAAAAATTTACTTTCACTAGGCAGAAAATAAATTACAAGTGTATTGTCATCAATATCTATGCAGTATTATGTTGCATTATTCAGTGTTTGAAATATATGCTGAAAATTATATGTAAGATAATGACATTTTGAAGCTGTAAGGTCTTCATTGAATTCCTTTTCACAATTAAAGGATTTCTTGTAGTTTGTTAGAATGCAGCATGCATTTGTGACCTTTTTTGATGCAGTTCAGTTCCTTTTTTAATTTTTAAGCTTCAAGATAATGCCTTTAAAAGGCATTGATATTTTAAGCTGTCAACCTATATAGAGAACTATAGATTTTTATTTTCTACTTAACATTTAAAGAGAAAACACTTTGTTGAAACTTAAGGTACGGTTAAAGCACATCTCTTTAGCATTTTCAAATCATATGGATTGTCTGGAACAGCAGTTGTATTTGTGCCATATCTGGTAAAGCACAGTGTCGTTGGAGACCCAGTAAGTACTTTCACATACACTTGATTGCATTCACTCCATATTTTAGATGGGGGAGACCTTGTTCTTTTGTTTCAGTCCTGCAGTTAGACCTTCTTAACCCTACTTTACACAGGATGTAATTGAGTTTTAGAGAACAGAGTTACTTCAGTCATTAAAAGTAATGAATTTTTCTAAGAGATGTAATATAGTTGATTTGGGTAATAAGATAAATGTGGATGAACACTGTGCATGAAGAAAACTCTCAAATTGTATATTATGTGGTTAAACATTTTCTTATTGGTTTTTGCATAGAGATTGATTGCTTTTAAAGATTTGTTATGTATCTCTGCTATCAATTGTACTAAAATCGTTAATCTAACAGACTTTTAAAAATGTATCAAAATACTTTTAAAATCTTTTCATAATTATCCTGTATGTATAACTTTCATAGTAGCTTTGGTATAGAGAAAAAAAAAATTATCTCAAACTTTCTGTAGCAATAGTAGAAATGTCTCATAGTCTGAAATAGAGCAAAAATAAAGGAATAGCTTATTTCCATTATGGTCTTTGTAATTTTATGTAATCTTTAAAGTAGCCCTGCTTGAACTGAGAGTTGTAACGGTTTCATCTAGTATGACTAGCTTAGCATTAGAAATATCAAATTGTTTACATTAATCCAATTTATTTTTCTTTAAATTAAGATGGACTTATTATTTGTATTTATTCAGAAAAATGATTGAGTACTAAAACTGGCACAGTATATTATTTAATTATGTCCAAAGTGAGCTCAGAGAGCTTGATAATTGTTTTAGGACTTTTGCTATTTAATCTCATCCCCTCTACCTCTTTAAAATATTTTGCAGCTCAGGGTGACTAGGCAAAGAAGTAAAAACAAAGATGATATGCTCTTATTTTTAAAAACAAATAAACAAACAAACAATAACCAGCATGGTGATTATCAGTGCTAAGACAAAGAGTTTTGAAGTATTAGTTAGGGATAGTTTTGATGAATTTCATGAGAAAGAAGATGAGTATAGCTAATTGACACTGCCAATTTAAATGAAACCTTTTTAATTTTGCCAGGATTTTTTTTGTTGGTATTTCCCCCACTTTTAGGCTCTAGTTGAAAGTTTTTGGTACTTTGTTATTGGAAATTCATAATGCTAGTATTTTACAAGATCTTATGCCATGTTTGTCTCCTTTTCAGAATTGTTCCTCACTTCTCTTTTATGCTGTTGGAGGAAAATCTAGTAGCTTGTTTTACAGCACCATTTAAATTATGTGTGAAAACACTCCTTTTTGTATTTATAAGTAGTATAAATAGCAGCTTTAGCTTGGTATGTCTTACTGAACCACTTTGACAATTGTGCCATATGCCGTGACTCTTCTTTCAGTGTACCCGTGTGATGTGGACCCCACCTCTCCGAGAAAGCTTCTCGTACCCCTTTCTTGTACTTCAGATGTTGCTTGTGACTCATATTCTCAGGTAACTTTGATTTAGCCTTAGTTGTTACTAGTTTTGCATTAAGAAACTTAAGCTAGAACTTCTTAAACTTTCATAATAAAAAAATCACTATAACAATATAATTAAGATTATACTGTTGCTAGGTGATCTATGGGTGCTGCTTGTGGAGCAGCAGCTCAGCTGCCATTTCTGTCATCAGCGCTTTCCCAAATATTTGCTGTTACCATGATAGTGTCCCAAAAATTGACAGAAAGAAAGGGAAAAGCTGGTGGCAGTAGAGAGTATTCTGTAATTACAGTTCTTCAGAGGCAAAGAACAGTTTCGCTTAGCTATATTAACATGTAATTCTTTCTACATTTGCTTAGTATTCTCGAGAATCAGATGGTTGGGGTTAGAAAGAACCACTCAAATGGACCAAAGCTATACCAGGAGAATTCCTGTAGAAGTTCAGAATTAGACTGACCTATGCCACATTCTGGCCTTCAACTAGAGACGTCATATCAGTAAAAAGAGAGTTGCACTGAGAACAGTTCTCTCCCTGTTCTGTTGACAAATATTGAGGCTAGATAGATGCTACCTTGATTCAGAGGGTAAAATAATAATAATAATAATAATAATAATAATAATAATAATAAGGTATCTATGAAAAGTTAGAACAAAGCCCAATGAAAATCTGCAGATGACTCAGGCTAAAAACTCCCTCCAGTAATGAGCAGATTCAGGAGAACATGGCTGAAGCCCCGTGCACCAGAGGCCACTTTTCTCTAGCTGATGTTGCAGTGGGAATGGAGATGTTTTGTGGCTTTTAGTTACACAGGCTTTTCACAGAATTTAGAATGGGCAGTGGCTCTTTTATTAGCTTTTAAAGCCTCTGCAATTACAGCCTGATTGCTCTCCCCTAAATTTCTTTTCAGTATGGGATTTAAAGCTTCTTTTGCAACTTCAAATTCTGTGAATTCCTAATTTTTAGCCCTGGGGCACCTTGGTAGACATTGCTTTCTCAAGGAAGGACAGCACTTCTGGAGGAAGTGTACAATGTCTGAGCTTTCGATTCACCACTGCAAATGCTGTGTGTCCACATTCCTGACTGGCTTTTCTCTCCAGTTTCATGTAGACCTTGGACTGCCCATCAGTCTCTATTTCCTGCTTCTCTTTGGCCTCTGCTCCTGTCTTAAATCCAGTGGCACAGACCTTTGTTTCCTGTCATACTCCTTCCCTGATCTGCTCTACTCTGAGCTGCTCCACTTCCTGAGCACTGCTTCCTTTCACGCATCCTGAGTGATAACTGCAGATGGTAGTGCTAGTTTTCTTTTTTTGCTATTACAAATCATCACAAACTTAGATTTATTGTCTTACATCTTGCACCTCTATAGCTCGGAAACCATAAAATCAAAATGTTGGCAGACTACACTCCTTCTGGGGCCTCTGGGGAGAATCAACTTCCTAGCTTTTTCTAGCTTCTAGAAGCTGCTGGCTTTCCTTGGCTGGTGGCCCCTCCATTTTCAAAATAGCAGTGGTGCATCAAGTCTTCCCATTACTTCCTTATCTTCTCTCCTGCCTCTCCCACTTTTAAGGATGCTGTGATTACATTAGGTAATCCAGGATAGTCTCCCTATCTGAAGGTAGTGTTCATTTCCATTTGCCTTGTAATGTGACAAGCAATTTTGGGGGATCAGGACGTGTACCATGTGGAGATTATTACTCTTCTGGTCACTGTAAAACTGCTCCAGTCATTGTTTCTTAGCTTCAGAGGCTGCTTTGTGCTAGGTTCTCCTGTCTTGTTCTCCAAGTGCTTTGTGGCAAAAATCTTTCTTTTTCTTTAGACTCTTAATCATGTCTATTCATTCTTTTTTCCTCTTTTTTTTCCCCCTCTTTTTTCCTTTGCTTGGTGTTTGTCTTCATCAGCGTTTTCTTTCTCAGATTTCTGGCCATCTGAAACTGCTACAGCTTTTAACACTGCTGCTTCAGCTTCTCTGTCACCTTCATCCACGTTTTCCTCAGGATCTCTGCCCATTTGTGTTTTCTTAGTTGGCATGACTCCGTTGTTGCCTGGTGTGGCTACTGCTATGGGTGGTTGCTTGGGAATGTGATGGATGCTTTCATCTTCACTGGGGTGACAATTGCTTTCTTAGCAACTACAGTTTTTTTTTGATGGGGAAAACTGCATCCTTTTCTACAGTTACGGCAAACTTCTTGGCTATCTAAATCTTCTGATATTTTATCCTTATAAACTGAAATCTTTTGGCAGGACAGCAATTTCCTTTTATTTTTAGTTTCCACCTATAGTTGACACCTTGTGGGTGAGACAGTAAGAAGCTCAGTAATGTTGAGATAGGCTGCAGATGCCAAAGATGCTATAAATTAGAAGAGACTTTCTTAATGTTAGGGATCATTTATAAATAAAAATACTTAAAATTATAAACAGCTAGTCATAACAGCACAGTCTTAGCTCTTTTGCAGTATTTGTGTTTCCATTTCCATTGTGGTTCAGAGCCATATTGATCATGCCACCACTAGTTGGAATTCTTTTGCTTTCCATTTGCTCCATTGTCCCTCAAGTATATTCTGTACTCAACTGCCAGATTAGTGTAAATTCCATGTGTAAATCTTTAATGTCTCTCCTTACCCATAAAGTTAAAATCTTGTTTAGTATTCAAAAGCAGTAGAGAAATGCTTTGTTTTAGACAGTGACTCATCAACTCTTTGTGATCTACAATAAGTAAGATGCACTTTGTTTATATTGTGACCTACTATACACATACATGGGTGCACACAAAGACCCAACTTAAAGTTTCATGGGATAGAATACTTATTACATAGGATGCAATCATATGATTTGCTTTATTCTCCTTTGCTCCATTAAAAAAAAAAGATAATTTTATCTAGTTTATTTTGTAACTTGTTATAAGTTACCTGGCTTTTAGAAATACTTCATTTAGAGGCATGATAGAAAGGGTTGGATTAGAATAGCAGAAGCATCAAGAAGGGGGAGGGATAGGGATGAGTAAGAACAAAAAAAGAAGAAAGCATAATGGCCTAGGGTGATGGACTGTGGCTTATTTGGTGGTAGGTGTACTTTGGTAGCAATAGCTAATGGGAAGGATCCTAGTGTTACCTCAATTAAAAGAATAAATTAATTAAAAAAGAATATGAATAAAATGCTAAATTAGTATTAAAAATAAAAAAAAAGTAGAAAAGAATGTGTGAAGAAGTGTGATTTAAGGAATGAAGAAAGGTGTTTCCTCTGAAGGTCTCTTCTCTGTTCTATATCCTACTTGTGTAGGGCTGAGCTTTTATCTCACATTTTCCATAGAATCTCCTTCAGTCTCTCAGCCCATATTCTGAATTCTTACATCACTTATCTATATAACCCTTAAACTTAGAATATGTTACTTTCTATATCAGACATTACCTTCCCAACTAATGAATCTCTTGAACACGCCTTTAAAAATATCTGATTATGAATTCACAAAAATACAGTTTGAAAAAAATCCAATAGCTGTACTGACCCAGCCACTCCTCTCTCTGGTAGACATTGTTTTTTACAGTAATAACAGGTATTTACTTTTCATAGAAAATTATTATAACTGAGTGTCAGGAGGTATAATTTCTATCTCATTGGTTTGTTTTATGTCTGGTTTATTTTACAACCAGCTCATGTGTAGAGATACTAATTTGTAGCAGTTTGGACTCATGCTCAGATATTTTGTGGTTAAACTTACTGGTATTTATTTTATCCTTTCAAGGGCTACAAAACTTTATAGGGGAAGCTTGATTGCACTCTGCATTTCCAATGTATTTTTCATGCTTCCCTGGCAGTTTGCTCAATTTGTACTTCTTACTCAGGTAAGGTTGTTTACATTTTTAAATTGCGTTAATAAGCTTCTTAGTGTGTTTAACCATGTGAACTCCTTGGTAACATATCCTGGAACTGAGATGTTATATGAATTTAAGTCCTACATTGTTTTAGATAATACTTTTTTAAAGGGTTAGGCAGGGCAGGAACATATGTAAGATTTATTAATGAATGTTAATTATTACAAGCAAAATTTATTTATTACAGTCAAATGTATGCAAATGGCAGTCTTTGCTATTCAGTGTTTGTGGGCCTAACAGAGGAAGAGTGCTGTAGTTTTGAGTATTTCTCTTAAGTAAACTGTAACTTTTCTCTTAAGTAAAATGTATTTTGTGAATAAAGCTGTGCATTCTTATACAAAGGATAAATGTAATATGATAACAAATATACAAAGCTAAATGGTTCATATTTTATATGTCTCTCCTGCCAGTATACAATTTATCTATCTTTTTTCAGATAGAGGGCTATAAAGCAAGATCAGGGTAGCATTTTTAGAGAGGGAATAAATTGTGTATTTACCGCCCCCCTTCTGGTTTGCTTCTTTATTATGCTGGCCTTATTCATATTCATATTAATATAAAGCACTTTAAAGTTGCTATTTGGTGTTCTTTGAAATGTCTCCCTGTGGAAATGAAGTCAGACCTAGATTTGAGTGCTCACACTACTCACTAGCTTCCTGACTTGACAAAGTACTTAATTTTTGTTAGTTTTTTACTTTCTCATTTGTCAAATAGTGAAGACAAAAGAGCCTACTTTACTGAGTTGTGGTAAGGATCAGATGAAGTAAAGCCTGTAAGACCACGCATTACCTGGTGCTTAGCAAGACGTCAGTCAAGTGAGCTGCTTTTATCATTATGTTTAAAAACAGATTTTATTTGTGCTATATTCTTTCTTTCATCTTACCTTTTAGACTCCTTTGCCTTCTTTAGTTTGATGACATTTTAAATCAGTTTCTGGTTTAAAATGTCCAAGATTAACTCCTTAGGATTCTATCCTGTGGGCCTGCTTTGTGTTGCTGAGCCTCTGTTGGAAAGGAGAGTTAGTTAGTTTAGCTCTCTTGCTCACTTTGGTGGGTGAGGTGGGGTGGGCAGGCTGGGGATGGTTTAATGAGGGGAGCTGGTAGTGTGTTTCCCTGTGGACCTGAGACTGAATGACAGCGCGCACGTCCCAGCAGCCACTGTGCAGCATCTATCATCCCTAAGCTGTGTAGTGTCCCCCAGGGATAAAACTGGTGAAGGGAAACTCTTTTTCTTACTAATGGGAAAGTTTGTTTGGAGGTAAAAAACTTGATAAATTGAACTTAAGTTACAGGTTTGAGAATTCAGTTGTTTTACAAGTTGCCTATACCATGTTTGTGTAGCAGGAAAAGCATGGAATTTAATTCAAATTGAGGAAGGATGGGGAGGCATTGTTTGACTTAATTCCTCTATATTTTACTCTATATTTTACTAAGAGTCAATTAATTAATTACTTCATCTAATTAACTGCAGTACTCTCAGAATTCAGAATAAATACGTACAATTTTTTTTCAAAACTATGAAGTTACAAATACCTTTTTTTTTAGTGAAAATACTTCTATCTTGAAATTGATAAATTTTATTTTTTTAAGATTTTATTCTTATTTAAGCATACAAGAACTGGGGTGCAGGCTAGAGGTATAGGAGGGTGAGAGGATTCACCAGAGACAGAGTGGGATGCAGAACAGGCAGATCTACTGAAATACACTGCTGAGGGGAGCAGTGGGCAAGACAGGAGAGGTCTGCTGTGCCATGTGGGTTATGTCCCTGGGCATGCATTGAACTCAGGCCTCAGTGGCTGGTAATAGCTTGATAGCACTGAGACTTAAGCCCCTGCCCTACCAGGAGGCCCCAAATTTTATTATATCTCGAGAATATTTGTATTAATGAAAGAGAACACTAAAAGAAATACTGATAGTGATTAACAAGTACAACTTATTTTGTTTTTATACACACATATTAAAATCATATATAATTATTTTTGAGTTTGATGTACCTTCCTTGATTACATATTTTGTCATCTGTTACAATTAAATTTGCATATTTTTTGATTATATGTATTTATAGTAGAGTCACTTAACTTTTAAATGAATGTTATTATGGATAATCCATGAAGTAGATAATTTGTATGAGAAGACAATTATTGAGAAGACTGTGTATGGCAGAGAAAAAGCAATTAATATTTGTTATATAAATATATTGACCAGATTCAATTATAAATTGACAGATAAGAGCAAAGCTTAAGAACTCATTTTCAATATAAATATAAGTCAGTTTGAAAGAATAATAAAGGTAATCTTTTCTTCACTTATAGCTATTCATTATATTTATTTTTGATTTTTAACTCATCTTTTTAAATTTCAGATTGCATCATTATTTGCGGTATATGTTGTGGGATATATTGATATATGCAAATTACAGAAGATCATTTATATACACATGGTAATGATTTCATGTTTTCCATTTTTCACTTACTTTGACCTTAAAACAAACTTCTGGTTACTATTGGGTTTGTTCTTGGCTGAAACTAGTTGTAACATAATTCCATAACTAATAAAGTATCATTCCAAAACTGTTATATATAACAGGCCTTGTTTTAAATAGGCCACCCAGAAAAATTTAATTTGGGTCATATTATATGCTGCAGAACCATGCCTGACTTACGTTATCAGTAAAAGAAAGAAGTCATGAAAGAGAAATACGGATTGATATATTATCCAGGAGCTATTCATTATGATGAGGTAGAATGTTCATCCACTGACCAATATATGGGACACACCAGTGAATAAAACTTTAAAGATAGCAGCATATGTAAGGAGGGTGATACAGTGTGTAAATAATAAATGTAGTAAATGGGTAAATTATGTAGCATGTTAGAAGATGATAAGAACTCTAGTCAAAAAGAGAAATGATGTTACCCCAGGGAGCTCAGGGAAGTTGAGGTATCAAATGAGATGACTGAGGCAGGTCTATTGAGAAGGGGATAATGGAGCACAGACTGGGAGGAGAGGAAGTTAGTCAAGTAGAATATTCTAGGTTGGTGGAACAGCTAGAACAAAGGCCCTAATGCTGGAAGGTTGACTTTGGTGGTATTTATTCTTTAAAGACATTTGTCTCTGTCTTTAGACTTTATAATTTTGATGTTTTCATTTTCCAATAACTTTAATGTCATTAGAATATATCATTATGTCTGGTTTTAAATAACTGATACATGTAAAAGGACATGTGTGTAGGGAAGTTGTGAACAGAGTTATAAAATGAACAACTGTGAGCCTGCCCTCCAAATGTGAAATAGAGCCATCATTACTTTTAGAACTCTTGTGTGCCCTAAACTTACCCCTCCCATTTCATAACTTTACCATATATGTATTCCTAAATAATGCATATAATATTTTATTATAAATATTATTATTGTCTTTAAGGTTTGTGAAAAATGGTATCCTTTTATTAGAATTAGTGTTTACTTAGGTTTCTGAGATTAGTGTGTTACTAGAGTGCAGACATTTTCTGCTTTATATTTTTCATTGTGTAAATAAAGCACTAATTATTTTTCCATTTTCCTCATTGAAAGGTTTTTCTTCCATTTTTCCTTTATGTATAATGCACTGTGTCTTACACATACCTCCTAGAACATATATACTAAGAGTTTCTCTAGAGAATTTAAACCTAATAGTAAAATTGCGGGTGGCAAATTCTGTGTAATATGGTTTTGTGTTTCCTTTTTTAATGACATTCTTACTAAAATCTTTTGGCATTTTTTTTTCTTCTGACATCTGAGAGAAAATGGTATCTGTTTTATTCAGTTCAGTGTAAACCACTATTTTCACTCTCTGTTTTAATGCTTAAATTATTTCCAAAGGACAAATTTCCTGTCCTTTTAACATGTCCTCAAATAACTGAGCACTTTTAAAAACAAATAAATAAAGGCTTAGCTTCATCAAATGCTTTTCTGTATCTGCCTGCCTGTATCTGTCATTCAAAATAAATTACAAATCAAAATAAATTGATCCTATGTATTTTCCCTCTTTAATGTTAATTGATTTTTTTTTTTTCCAGCAAGATATCGTGCTTTTCTGGGCTTAACACAATTTTTTAAATATTACTAGATTCACTTTGCTATCTGTTAGGATTTTTATTTAATTTTTATTTTTTTCACTTTTATGGATTTGCCAGTTGTTTATGCAACTATGTAATTTGAGGATTATAATCTCATACCTTTGTATACATACTTCACCTACCATTAACCAAAGCACAGTGCCAATGCCAAATCACTTCACTTCCCATCCACTCTGGTTACCTTTTTATTTTTCAGAGTGTAAAAATTATGTTTTGCTGTCTTAATGTCAGTTTTTTTCCCCCCCGTTGGCTCTTGGGTTATATGAATTCCCTTATATTTTTTAGATATAAACTCTTTGTCTGATATATGGTTTGCAAATATTTTCCCCCATTCTCCAGGTTTCTTCACATTGTTGATTATTTCTTTTGCTACGCAGGAGAGTTTTAGGTTGATGTAGTCCAGCCTATTTATTACTGATTTGGTTGCCTGTGTTTTGGAGTCATATCTAAAAAACCAAAACTGAAAACAAACAAACATTGCCAAGACCAGTGTTACAGAGCTTTTCCCCCTATGTTTGCTTCTAATTTTATGGTTTCAAAGCTTATATATATATATATATATATATATATATATATATATATCTGTAATCAACTACTGCTTCATGTTGTGAGCCTTGTAAGTTAGGGGTCCTATTTTATTCTTTTACATATGGATATTTAGATTTCCTGTGCTCTATAGGCAGAAGAGTAAAGTGGTACAACATTTTGTATGGCATTTGTCAAAATTTTAAATATTTTAAAATGTAGAAAATCACCCATCAATCCCACTTCTCATAAACATATTGATATATACATAAGATAAACATGTAAAGATGTTTACAGCAATGTTTGTAGTAAGAAAACAGAATGACAACAGAGCTAGAAAGCACTTAAACGTTTAGCAGTAGTCAGGATTGATTAAATTATAGTGCAGCTCTTTTTTTTTTTTTTTAATAGAGGCATGTATTATTTATTTGTTTGTTTGTTTGTTTTGTTTATACATGCACTGGTACAGTCAGAAGCGCGGGAGGGTGAGAGAATTCACCAGAGCCAGAGCAGGGAGCAGAGCAGGCAGAAGGAGCGAAGTACACTGCTGAGGGGAGCAGCGGGCGGCAGGAGAGGTCTGTTCGCCATGTGGGACCCTCCTCTGGTGGCCGGGGAGCAGCCGGGGATCGAACCGGCGCCACAGAGGCCACGGGCAGCTTCGCAACCCAGCGCTCAACCGCTGCGCCACCGGGGAGGCCCTATAGTGCAGCTCTTAAGGAGAATATTTTTTCCAGTCATTCAAAATAAATTACACGGTTTGGATTGACTTAGAAAACTGAAACAGAGTAAAAACAAGTCATAATATAGCTTATTTCCATTTGTGTTTTTTCAAAAATACACAGAATTTGTACATGTGTCTGGAAGGATGTACAAAATACTTGATGGTGGTGATCTTTGGGGGTTTGAGTTTGAACTTATGGGTATGTGCAATTTCCAGAATAAAAATTAGTGGTGGTTGTTTTTTGTTTTGTTTTTGCTGTGTGTATATTAATGATATTTTTCTTGGATTTTTCCAGATTTCTCTTGCTCTCTGTTTTGTTTTGATGTTTGGAAACTCAATGTTATTAACTTCTTATTATGCTTCCTCTCTGGTCATTATTTGGGTAAGTGTTCTTTTAGTACATAGCTGTTTTTGGAACACTGGCCTTAGATTCACCTGGAATTTACTATGAAAATTATTTCAAGTGTCTTACTAGAGACATCTATATGTGATAATGTATTCAAATACTCACTTCCAAAACAGGGAAGGACACACAACAGAAGTTAATATTCAAAACCATAGCACCTTACATTGTGGTCCCAGTGCACCCTATCTGTCTCTTTTCTGTCACCACAGTATTGTCTCAGGGTTCATTTTAGGAAGGATTCTGTTCTTTTTCCCTTTTCTTTCTTCCTCTCTTTAGTTTTTATTCTGTTCCTGCTTCATTCTCTGACCCCCCTTTTTTTTTCTTTCCAACCGTACTGTGATCAGTGGCCTTAACCCTTGATTTTTTAGTCTCCCCTCCCCACTGCCATATTTGTATGAAACAGTCACATAGTTTAAATCAGGTGATTCAGTTTTATTTTGTAAAATCACTACCAACAACAGATTTACATTATGGAGAGATCATCTTAAAAAATTTGAGCGAATGACAATAGGTCATCTAACTCCTGCCTCTTTTGGCAGGTGACTTTCTAAATATAAATCTTCCTAAATTAAAGAACTTCCAAAGGTGGCTGTTCTTTATTAGTGGGGTTTCACCATTACAATATTTTGCCAACTTAAGAGTAAAGATCTCCTTTATATTTAAAGTACATGTGCGTTAGAATTGGCCTGTTTGTCCTGTCTTAATTAAAATGTATTCTACTTCCTGGATAATCATTTGTTACTTAGGTCATTTGGTAGAACCCAATAACAAATTTGGAAACTCTTATTTCTCTGTCTTATTTTATAAATAATATTAATAACTAGCTTCCCCAAAATATGCCTCTTCCCAATCTAGGCCACAATTATTTTAGGTTGTATGTCTCGAGTATAGTTAGTTATGGAAATTAGCAATTAGCATATGGTTGTGATGTACTTACAACAGTGACAAAAAAATCATTAACTGAGTTGCTATGCTTTGAGATGAAAAAGGTTCTTATAGTCAGTGACTTCTGTTTGTAATTTGGCGGTGTGACAGAGTACTTAATGCTGTATCTTACCATGTGTAGATGGGCAAGTCCTGCTAATACGCAGGTTAGTAATGATCTTGGTACTTGTATATAGGGAAGTCATTGAATGGAAGATGGCATAGCAATAAAAGCTAATGTCAGCATATCTTGCAGGAAATTTCTGTTAAGCTCCTACAATGTACCAAGTTTCCTACTAGGTGCTCGATACTGAGGTGTGTCTTAGATGTGAGTTAAACATGTTTACTTATATTTCATATATTTTGATGTGTAAAAATAAATAAGTCTAACAGCTGAAGAATATAGTTTGTTTATGCATATTTAACTATAAACAGACATTTGTCTATTTTAATTTTATCTATACTTACTGCTTTGAAACCTGAATCTTATCACATGATGCTCTCTCACATATTCAGAAATTTCTGAAAAGATTTAATTTGTTTCATGTATTTATGTTTTGATCTCTAACCAGTTTTTGTCAAATTGGAAATAGATTTAGCTTCCTATATTTATCACACTTTGGGAGTGATAATGCACATGAAAAGACATAAGATTTGACAGAAAAGTAATTAGTTGATGCACTTGTAGTTATTCTGAGTCTATAGTATGTGATTTAAAGAATAATTATTTAAGACACCTGTGTGAATTTGTGAAATTATTATATAACTCAACTCTTAGATAAATCAGAGATGTAAAATCAGTCATAGAAATTTATATATGGTGATCTGTTTTCAACTTTACAAAACTACTAACCAAAACTACTTTGATTAAGTAGGGCTATTTTTTAAAGTCAGTGAGCCTGCGGTGCTGCTGTGTGAAACATGGACAACGTGCTAAATTTTAGATTCTTGAGAGTCTTATTATTTAGAGGGATTTTTTAGTACTTGAATTTATGTCTATAAGTACTAACTGTATATCTCGCTATTTTCTCCATGCAGAGCATACTGGCAATGAAACCACATCTCCTGAAAATAAATGTTTCTGAACTTAGTTTATGGGTAAGAATCAATCGATTTGATTGCTTATGTTTTCCTTCTCTAAAATATATCATTGGTTTTATGTTTTACTTTTAAGGAAATGATCTATGTAATTAATGCAAGGAATCTAACAGTTTTACAACATATTAGGGCTCAATTTTAATGTGCTGAAGTGCCCTTTTCATGAAGGAAGTTAGCATTAATATTGGATAGGTAGTTAAAGAATTCCAGTTTTATTTATTTTATTACCAATTTTTTTTTTTCCTGAGGAGCTGAGCATGTATAAGAAACTGTTAACAAGACAGCAATTTTATTGAAATAGCTATATAAACCTTCTATAAAATATATTTTTATAACTAGGTTATATATGTGGTTTTGGTGATAGCCCCTGGATTTTAGAGTAGCGTTCTATATTTTAATTTCAGGTATACATTTTTTTAGCATTTTTTCTTGCATATGAAGATATTTATTTCATGTATATGGTTAAAACATTTTTTTCTTCCTTGGCTATGTCTATAGAATGTCTATGGAAGCATCAGTTTATTTTTGTTATGTTACATTTTTCTTTTGTAGGTTATACAAGGATGTTTTTGGTTATTTGGAACTGTCACACTCAAGTATTTGACATCTAAAATCTTTGGCATTGCAGATGATGTAAGTGCATTTTGCTAAGACTTGAAAAGAATTAAACAAGAATGAATTGCTGGAGTTACTAAGTCCCACCATTTAAGTCAAATTCTAGGATAAAGTCTATTCATCTGTTGTTTTGTTTACTATGATAGGAAGTAAATATGACTATTTATGGTCTCTTCCTATATCACAAAGATTTTAAAATTTTAAAGCAAGAAGTCTCCAGAGGTTTAAGTTTAAAATTTAAGTCTATGTAGTAATTTTTTTTTTGGTTTATTTTAATTTCCTTTTGTAACAGATAAAGCCGCCAGTTTCAGAGACTTTTAAACCTTTAAACAGATATCATAATATAATCCATCCTTAGTGAACTTTAGCTCTTTACATATCTGGCAGTTATTATATTGTGATTTATTACCTCTATTTTGTTTAAGGTTGTCCAATTATTTTACCTTTAAAAACTTTTTCATTGCGTAGATTGCTTTCTTACGCTCTTTGAAGTGCGATATATCCTCCCTATTGACTTCTTAAGTTTATCAGTATACATTTCTCCTCCAATAAGATTAACTTGAAAATTCTTCAAGATATTCCCTTCACCCTTTAGTTCCTACTCCCCCTCTTCATGTGGATATCATGTAGGATGTTAAGTATGGTTTTTCTTAGATATAACTTTCCCCTTTTCCTTGATTCTTGTGCTTTTATGCACTAATGAACTTGGAAGTTTGGTAAATGTTATCTCATTTGTTGAAATAATTGCACCTTCCTTATATAATATTTTTGTGGGAACTAACCAAAGCAATATAAGTAAGAACACTTGCCATCATGTAAAGAATTTTATAGATGGATTAGTCAAAAGATGTGTTTTATTCCAAGTCTTGCCCATTTTCTACTTCTTTCAAAAAGTCTTTTCAATCCCTTTTTCAGAAATCTGAATCACTATGTCCTTTTCTTACTCCATTGCCCTTTGTGCATTTATGATTGACAGATGTCTGCATGTCCCCAAGCCCATTCCTCCTGATAAGCTCCAGCAAAGGATGTTGTGTAATATATTTCAGCAGGGTTAGCACAGTGAGCACGGACAACCCAGGATAAAAGCCTTTGGTATGTTGATGAATGATCATGGAAGCCAGACTGCTGTTGGCATGATCACGTTAGCAAAAGAAGAGAGAGCCTGAAATTAGACAGCACAGCACTTTCTTCTTTCACAGAAGCAAACCTAGTATGGAAATAGTAGACTATAATGTCGTGAAGACTATTTTTAGATATCATTAAGATGAAAATGCATTATTAAGATATATAGCATAATATAATGGTACCTCACTTTATTCCTTACTAGGCTCATATTGGCAACTTATTAACATCAAAATTCTTCAGTTATAAGGATTTTGATACTTTATTGTATACCTGTGCAGCAGAGTTTGACTTTATGGAAAAGGAGGTAAGATGTGATTTCTAGTTTTCTTAGATTTTAGTCCATTCATTTTTCTTAAGAGGTATATGCTCAGATGTTTTTTTCCCTTAGGCTTGTTCCTCTGTGTTGTTATCTCATTTTGAAGAAATAGGAAAATCCAGCAGCTTAGTGGAGATGTTCCTATTTGCATTAGTTCATTTCCATGAACTATTTGGCCTTTTCTCATTTTGACAATTTAGAAGCATGCATTCAGACTAGCAGTCTTTTTCTTTTTTTTTTGATGGATAAACACAATGGCATGTCAGGCATGTCTTTTCAGAGATTTCATTAATTCAGTGACGTTCTTGTATTTCCACCCACTTTGTGGTTGTTTGAATGATCACATTGCTTTGAAATAACAGAGTAGTAGTGAATACAAGTTTTTCATTCCAAGAACATTTTTTATTCTAAAACTATATTCAGATGTATAGAAAAAAATCGAAGAGTAGTTTAGTGAACTGTGAGACAGAAGCCTGCAATATTACTTGATGTTCTTGAACAAATGACTCATTCTTTGTAGTACAGCTTATTAGTTTCTAGGAGTGCGCTAAACAAACATGGTGAGGCAAAATGAAATATTTTGGAAAGTAGTATTTTAGTGATATTTTATATAAACTATATTTTGCAATTTTTTAGGATCTGGCTAAGGTCAACAAGCATATATTTATATGTCTTTGTTAATATTGCTCAGGTGCTCCTAAATTATTATATTTTATTATCTGTGAGATACTTTTCCTTAAAGCTGTATGTCTGTATGCATTAAATTTGCCAACAGTACTCTTAACTCATTCATTTTCCTCTTTGATCTCCCTGGGTTAACCCTGTATCCCTGGTTACAGACCAGTGGGTGGGAGTACACCACACCGCAGGCTCTTACTAGCTAGACTTCTGAGTAGACTTTGTCCTTGTACATGTACTGTTTCCTCCACACACTGTCAGTCTTTCTTGGTGTTCTAACAAATTACTTTGACACTTAGTGGCAAATAAAAGGTGTATGGATGATAGTGCTGAGCTTGCTGAAAGAAACTAAGAAAGTGTGTCTTGCAAGACATTACAATGTATATCAGAGCAAGACTTTCTCGAGGAATTAGTAAAAGAAATAGAGGGTAAGCATCAACAGAGAGTTAGGACGCAGTGGAAGTCCTTCGATATTATTGAGGATGCGTGTGCCACTATAGTCTGAGGATATGAAACACCAGTTATGTGGTTGAAGAAATTGCTTATTGAGGTATAACATGACATCATTCAATTTGAAGAAAATGACACAGCTGTTTTCTGCATTGCTGTAGATCCCTTCACAGCAACTGTACTGTAGAGTCAGAATACACTCCCATCCTCTTATGGTGTGTCTGTACAGTGGGGAAAAGGGAACAATATAACATTATTAATATGAAAAGACAAGTAAGTAGATAATAGAGGGAACAAAGTGGTACCATCTTATTTACATATAAAAAACAAAGTCCAAGAGCAAAATTTCAGCACTGGCTTTGGGTAGTGAGATAATGATTTTTTTGTATGTGTAATTTTTCACTTTCTATAATATATTTTTAGTGTTTTGTGCTACTAAAACAAAGTGAAAAGAGTGAGGTGAATCCTTCCCTTTAAGAAAGGCGAGTAGATAGCAACAATATCTAAAGTACAGGGATCCGAAGACAGGTACATTTGTATGGCAGGGAGTAGATAATGCTGTATAGACCCATGTGTCATGCCTGATTATATGTGTTTGTGTGTACTTAATGAAATGAAGAAAACATCAGAGATAAAGGAATAAAAGATTCCTCAGGAAATGTTCATGGGATCAGAAATCCCTGAATTTTCACTTGATCAGAGTATCTTATCAGTCACTTTTATACATGAAGATCTTTTTGGATAGATATAAACTCTTTAGTTCATGTGTCTTTCTTTTCCTATTGTAAAGAAATTATTCCACTGTCTTCTGGTTTAAAGTGTTAGTATTTAAGTCTGATGATCTGATTTTCTTTGTAAAAGAAGTAATAAAAATGCTTTTAAAAAAACTTTGGAGAATAACTTAAAATGGCTTGAACTCTTAAATTTTGTTAAATACTTTTAGCACAATTTTGACACATTGCCTTTTTGAGGTGAACCACCTGTATCTTACAACTGTTCTTAAATTTAAGAATAAATTTACATTTTAAATATTAAGTATTGTGAGCTTGTTTATAAAGGTAAATAGTAAAATTTAAAACAAAAATTATTAGTGGCACTTTTAATTGCATGATATATGCATTTTGTATTAAAAACTATCAAAATTACTTGTCTAACGAAATAATAAGTAAAAATATTTGGAATAAGATGGAAAGTGATAAAATGCTGCTTATTATATACTTTGTAGTATTAAAACATACCTGTATTTTTAATATATTTGAAGCTAGATTTCTCTTTATAAAAATACTTTGGAAAGCATGCATCATTTGACTCAATAATACAGGATTACTTTTTAGAGGGATAATGTTGGAGGTAAACAGAATAATGGAAATTTAAACATTTTAAGACTGGGAATGTTTGAGACTGTGCACAGGATTGCATTATGTAGGGCTTTGTTATCAGATTTTTTACAATCTTCTTTTAATTTGAGAAAATGTAAAGTGTTTCCTCTTGTAAACATTGGTCGTCATTATGCATGTATTATGTGGAAGGTGACAATTTTACAAAATGTACAGGAAAAGCTTTCCATTTAAAGGCACTCTGCTGACCTTAAATGAATATTAATTTGGGTTCTCAGAAAAGTAGTGTGCACAGAGTGAGCCGTGAACCCTTTAGTCATATTTTACACTTACAAGAGTTTGGGACTGACTGTATTTGTTAGTGTTTTCGACTCAACATTTTGGGAAAGTTTGTTTCTATGGAAATAGGTCTTTGTGGCTAGACTGAATCCTGGATAGGTGAATGTTCTTGTTCTGTTCATCCTTTTAAAAACTAAATTAGTTCATTTTTGAAGTGACATTTTATCTGTGTAAAATAATGTTTTCCTCTAACAAAGCACCTCTCAATTTCAGACTCCACTGCGGTATACGAAGACATTGTTGCTCCCAGTTGTTCTGGTCGTTTTTGTTGCAATCGTTAGAAAGGTGCGTCTGTCACTTAAGAGCTCTTTTCTATAATAAAACATTTTCTTGTGTTTAACCTACTAGTTGTGTATACAAGGCTACATGTTAATATGACCCAATAATTTTGTATGGGTTAATAGGAGCATTTTCTGTATATTCTTAGTAATATAATAGCCTTTGGTGAATTAAAGTGAATTAAAGGTGAATTAAAGTCGTGAAGAATACTCTCCTATTAGCACAGACATAGGGAAAGAATAGCTCAAGTGTTTGTAGTCATGTATTTTGAAAGATGTATCAGAGAGACCATGTTGGCCTAGATACAGTTGTTTTGCCTGTGTAAAGTATCACCAACTCACTTTTAGCTTTTATGTGATAATCCCCCCAAAAGATTCAGTGTATGTCCAAGTGATTTGCGCAGTGTTCATTAACTCCTCCCAAAACAGTTCACAAACAATACAGCTCACATTTCAATTGGTTATTAAATGGCCCAGTGGGGTACACAGATAATATCATCCCTATTATGAGAGATACAGAATTGGAGGAGCAAAGAGGTGATTAACCACCTCACATCATGTCATTAAGTAGCAAGGAAGAGCAGGAATCAGACCCCGTAACTGCCCTCTTGTTGTGCGCCATATGATGTTCAGCTCTGCAGTCTCACAGCCCCTTTTAAGTTCTAATCAGGTTATGGTTTGTCAGTTTTTGCTATTGCCAGACTCTACGTCCTTTGCGCTTTTGCGTACTTTATGTCAGTGTGCACCCAGTAGGTAGTCAAAAAATACCAAATGTTGGTAATCTATAAGGCATTCAAAAGGTAGTTACCTGGGTAGCTGGAGATGATGGAAACCATGAGATCAAGTAAAGAAGTTAGGATGTTTGGTTTAAAGGAGAAAAGATTCAAATAGTAAAAGGATATTCATTTTCAAATATTTAAAAGCCTGCCACTTGAAAATAAGATTACATTTATTTTAGTTCCTTAGAATTACAGCAAATTTCAGGAGGTGGGACATTTGACCAGAAATGGTCTGGACTTATTAGGAAAAGTGTTATATATTCAAGCAGCAACTGGGTGGTTCTTTTAAGAGCTGGATCACAGCCTGTCATTGGTGTTATATAGAACATCCATGCGGGGGCAACTACAGATTAAATAACGTGCAGTTGCTGCTAAA
Source organism: Talpa occidentalis (assembly GCF_014898055.3). Classification (NCBI taxonomy): domain Eukaryota; kingdom Metazoa; phylum Chordata; class Mammalia; order Eulipotyphla; family Talpidae; genus Talpa; species Talpa occidentalis. The sequence goes on along the minus strand of NW_026555331.1, from coordinate 109,778,427 downwards.
TGTGAAAACACAGTGAGTATCTTAGTTGTGCTTAGTCTCTGACCCAGTTCTCCATAAAAGAGAGGCATTACTAACAACCTTGGCATGGTGGAATTTACTGAATGTCAACCAGAAGCCAGAAGGTTAGGTTTGAAAATGCAGTAATACTTCTTAGTTGTTGTCTGACTTCAGGGAGATCATTTAATTCATCTGAGCCTGTTATTCATTCACAGAATGAGGTTAATAAAATCTGCCTGAATAGGATTGTTACATACTAGATATGACCATGCACTGTACAAATGTAAGGTTATTTTGTTGTAATTACTATTTTTGAGTTATGTCTTACATCCATACTGCCTATATTTTTATAGTTTTAAAATTTAGAAGATACTTCTGTTAAAAATTTCTTAGTTGTTCTAAAGTATTTAAAAATCTATTTGCAGATTGTTAGTGACATGTGGGGTGTCTTAGCTAAACAACAGACACATATCAGGTAAATATGCTACTAATATTTTGTTACCTCTACTCATTTATTAGATATTTAGAATGTACTAATTCATTAATTTAATTAAAATTAGTGTGTTAGATTTATAGTTAACATTATTACTCAACATTTGATAATTGATGTTTTCAATTGTTGTCATAATGTTTTTCTCATTATTTCCTATCTGTGCAGAACTTTCCACATGACTTATTCAGACCCCCAAGTCCCATCCTGAACAATATGACAGTAGTACTACATGTAATCTATACTTGAAAGAACAGAACTTTGTGCTTCAGTTAGCAGAAAAAAAATAATATTTTTTTGTGACCAGTGGGCTGTCTTTTGAGAAAAGAGGCGGGAAATAGAACATTTGATCCATACATCACTTTTTACACAAAATAAATTCCAGATGGAACAAAGATATAAATATAGGGGAAAAAAATGAAAACCTCAAATTAACCAAAGGATTATTTTTATGTTTGTAGGGTTAGAGATACCATTAAACATCACGTGGAACCTATAACCTTGACAAGTAACTATATAAATATTTTGGTTTTGTAAAAGATATCGTAAGCTTGTTGAAGGAAAAGACAAATTACAGACAATATTTGCAATATATGAAAAAGTACTAAAATGGCCATCATGTATAGAGAACTTCTACAGATTAATAAGAAAAATATATATCATTAGAAAAACAAGTGAATAACACAAGTAGGAAATTGTGTTCACATTAAGTTCACAATTTTCCCTTTTCCATATTTTCGTGTTCATGGTCTTCCTTCCTGCTCTTTAACTGTGGCAAGCTGTTGTTTGCCTTTGCAGTTTTGCAGTGGTTGTGCCCAAAGCCCCCAGGTGTGTCCCCACACCCCACAGCCTAACTCTTTGTGTGGCTAATTTCTCTATCTCTGCTTAAATGTCACCTTCTTCAAGGAGCTTTTCCTGACCATCATTTCTGAGTGATTTCCTTATCTCCTTGCCGGTTATTCTCCATCATTGCACCCTCTTTGTCTTTCTCTCTCATCATTTATCACCGTTTATACTTACATACTGATATGTTGGCCTGTATATCCTGAAGGGAGGGGTCATTTTCTCTTTAACAGTTTATATGTCATGCCTGGCACATAGTAAAAAATAGATGAGTGAAGTCCTACACAGCAGTAGTGAAAAAGGTGATAAATCTCATGATAAAGACAAAATGATGAAAGTAAAATCCTTCTTACTTACATCTTTGTAAAGATTAATAATTCCCAATAATAACAAGGGTGGGAGAAAGTAAGTGGGCAGGCAGTTTGGTGATACATAGTAAAACCTATAGCAAGTCTTTTCTTGACCTGGTCGGTGCTACCAGTGCAAATGCATTCTCTAGAAATGCAGAATAGTAGTTGCACATAGGAGGGGTATTGCATGTAATGTGAAAAATATGAACAACCAAAATATCCACTAGTAAGGAATTAGTTTAATTATAACCCATCATATAGTAGAATTCTGGGTCATCTTTATGGAAATCTTCCTTTATAAGTCATTGAATAAAAAATTATAAAGCATTATATATGATGACTACTCTCATCTAAAAATGGAGATTCTGTATATTTCGTTGTGCATAGGAGGTATTTGGAAGGATAAAATCCATAAAATTAATACTGTGGGAATGGTCTTCCAGTTTACTGTACTGTTTTATTGTTCCTAATAGTTTTTTAGTCAGGTTTTTCTATGTATATTATCATGTCATCTGAAAATGATGATAAGTTTTACTTCTTTCCCAATATGGATTCCTTTTATATCTTCCTTTTGCTTAATTGCTCTAGCTAGGACTTCCAATATTATGCTAAGTAATAGCATGAAAGTGTACATCCTTACTTTGTACCTGCTCTTAGAGAAAAAGCTTTCAACTTTTTAATACTTACTGTGATGTTTTACTTTGGATTTGTAAGGTGTGACCTTTATTATGTTGAGGTATGCTCCTTCTATCCCCATTTTATTGAGAGTTTGTAATCATAAATGGAAGCTGATTTTTTTCAAATGCATCAATTAATATGCTTATTAATATGCTTTATCTTCCCTTTTGTTGATGTGGTCAATTACATTGATTGTTTTGCATCCCTGGAATAAATCCCACTTGGTGAGGATGGATGATTTTTTTAATGTAGTGTTGAATTTGATTTGCTGAGATTTTGTTGAGGATTTTTGTATCTATGTATTTAGTTTTCTTTCTTTTTTTGATGATGTCCTTGTCTGCTCTCTGTATCGGAGTAATGTTGGATACATAAAATCTGTTTGGAAGCCTTCCCTATTCCTCAATTTTTGGAAGGGTTTGAGAAGATTAAGTATTAGTTCATCTTTATTTTTTTTTTTTTTGCCAGAAACAAGTTTATTTATTTATTTTTTATTTATTTTAAATAATAAATTTTATTTTTATATTCCCCATACAATTGCAACCCCCCTTTCTGATCCCAATCCCTCCCCTCCCGCCCCCCACCCCCCAAAAGTGTCTCTGTTTCATAGTTTTTTGTTGATTCTGATTTTCACTTTCTTATAGTTATTCATTTTCCTGGTCCCTTATTTAAGTTTTCTAGATTCCTGCTATGAGTGAGACCATCCGGTATTTTTCTTTTTCTTTCTGGCTTATTTCGCTGAGCATGATCCCTTCCAGCGCCATCCATGTTGCTGCAAATTGCATGTGCTTATCTTTTTTGAATGCTGAGTAATATTCCATGGTGTATATGTACCACATCTTCTTGATCCAGTCATCTATTTTTGGGCATTTGGGTTGTTTCCAAAGCTTAGCTATTGTAAACAGTGCTGCTATAAACATAGGGGTGCAGGTGTTCTTTGGAATTGATGTTTCTGTGTCCTTTGGGTAGATACCTAGGAGTGGAATTGCTGGATCATATGGAAGCTCTATGTTTAGTAGGTCCAGAAATCTCCACACAGCTCTCCATAGTGGTTGGACCAGTTTGCACTCCCACCAACAGTGCAGGAGAGTTCCTTTTTCTCCACACCCTCGCCAACATTTGTTGTTGCTAGTTTTTTTAATATGTGCCATTCTCACTGGTGTAAGATGGTATCACATGGTAGTTTTGATTTGCATTTCCCTGATTACAAGTGATGTTGAACATTTTTTCATATGCCTGTTGGCCATTTGCATTTCCTCTTCAGAGAAGTTTCTTTTTAGCTCTTCTGTCCATTTTTTGACTGGATTATTTTCTTTGTTTGTGCTGAGTCTCATCAGCTCTTTGCAGATTTTTGTGATCAGTCCTTTATCATTAGTGTTGGGTGCAAAAATGTTCTCCCAGTTGGTGGGGTTTCTCTTTGTTTTTGTTATTGTCTCTTTTGCTGTGCAGAAGCTCTTTAATTTGATGTAGTCCCAGCTGTTTATCTTTGCCTTCACTATCACTGCTTTGGGTGATGTGTCTGTAAAGATGTCTTTGATGTGCAAATCCCGTAGTGTTTCGCCTATATTTCCTTCTATATATTTTATGGTTTCAGGTCTTATGTCTAGTTCTTTAATCCATTTTGAGTTGATTTTAGTGTATGGTGTGAAGTAGTGGTCAAGCTTCATTCTTTTGCATGTAGCGACCCAGTTTTCCTAGCACCATTTATTGAACAAACTTTCTTTGCTCCAATGCATAGTCTTTGCTCCTTTGTCAAAGATTAGTTGACCATAAATCTGTGGGTTTATTTCTGGATTTTCTATTCGATTCCATTGGTCTGTATGTCTATTCTTGTTCCAATACCATGCAGTTTTGATGATTATGGCTTTGTAGTATAGTTTGAAGTCTGGGAGTGTGATGCCTCCATTCCCTTCTTTTTTTTTCAAGAGATTTGGCTATTCGGGGTTTTTTGTTATTTCATATGAATTTCATCAATAATTGTTCTATTTCTTTGAAGAATGACATTGAAATTTTGATTGGAATAGCATTGAATCTGTATATTGCTTTTGGAAGGATGGCCATTTTAATAATGTTTATTCTTCCAATCCATGAGCAGGGGATGTCTTTCCATTTCTTTGTGTCTTCTTCTATTTCTTTTAACAGTGTTTTATAGTTTTCTTTGTATAGGTCCTTTACCTCTTTTGTTAGATTTATTCCCAAATATTTGATTTTTTTTGTTTCAATAATAAAAGGGATGGTTTTTTTGATTTCTTCTTCTTCAGATTTATTGTTTGTGTATAGGAAGGCTACTGAGTTTTGCGTGTTGATTTTGTATCCTGCCACTTTACTGAACTGATTGATTAGTTGAATTAGTTTTTCTGTGGAGTTTTTGGGGTTCTCTACGTATATTATCATATCATCTGCAAATAATGATAGTTTGACTTCTTCTTTTCCTATTTGGATTCCTTGGATGTCTTTCTCTTGTCTTATTGCTCTGGCTAGGACTTCCAGTATTATATTGAAAAGCAGTGGTGAGAGTGGACATCCTTGTCTTGTTCCAGATCTTAATGGAATTGCTTTCAGCTTTTCACCATTGAGAATGATACTGGCTGTTGGCTTGTCATAGATGGCCTTTATGATGTTGAGGTATGTTCCTTGTATCCCAAGAATTACAAGGGCTTTTATCATGAATGGGTGTTGCACTTTGTCGAAAGCTTTCTCAGCATCTATTGATATTATCATATGGTTTTTATATTTCTTTTTGTTGATGTGTTGGATAACGTTGATTGATTTTCTGATGTTAAACCATCCTTGTGTCCCTGGAATGAATCCTACTTGGTCGTGGTGAATTATCTTATGGATACATTGTTGGATACTGATAGCTAAAATTTTATTGAGGATTTTTGCATCAGTGTTCATTAGGGAGATTGGCCTGTAGTTTTCCTTTTTTGTGTTGTCCTTGTTCGGTTTTGTTATTCGTGTAATGTTGGCTTCATAGAATGTGTTTGGTATTGTCCCTTCCTTCTCAATTTTTTGGAAGAGTTTGTGAAGGATAGGCACTAATTCGTCTCTGAATGTTTGGTAGAATTCATTTGTAAATCCATCAGGTCCTGGGCTTTTGTTTTTGGGGAGGTTTTTGATTACCATTTCAATTTCGCTAATTGTAATTGGTCTGTTTAGGTGTTCTATTTCTTCTTTATCTAGCTTTGGGTGATTGTAGAGTTGTAGGAATTTGTCCATCTCCTCTAGATTGTTGAACTTGTTTCCATATAACTGTTCATAGTAGTTACTGATTATTCTTTTGATTTCTGCTGTGTCCGTTGTGATTTCTCCTCTTTCATTTGTGATCCTGTTTATTTGTGCTTTCTCCCTTTTTTCCTTTGTGAGCCTGGCTAGGGGTTTGTCTATTTTATTGATTTTTTCAAAGAACCAGCTTTTGGTTTCATTGATCTTTTGGATTGTATTTTTAGTTTCAATTTCATTTATTTCTGCTTTGGTTTTTATTATTTCTTTTCTTCTACTGGTTTTGGGGTTTTTTTGTTGTTCTTTTTCTAGATCTTTGAGCTTCGAGATTAGGTTGTTTGAGTTCTTTCTTGTTTCTTGATGTGAGCTTCTATTGCTATATATTTTCCTCTTATTACTGCTTTTGCTACATCCCATACATTTAGGATATTGGTGTCCTCCTTGTCATTCAATTCAAAGAATTTTTTAATTTCTTCTTTGATCTCCTCATTAGTCCAGTGGTCTTCCAGTAGTGTGGTTTTTAATCTCCATGAGGTAGGAAAGTTCCTTGCCTTCCTTTTATGGTTTATTTCTAGTTTGATGCCTTCATGGTCAGAAAAGATGGTTGGTATGATTTCAATCTTTGTGTATCTGTTGATGTTTGTCTTGTGCCCCAGTATGTGATCGATCCTGGAGAATGATCCGTGTGCACTTGAGAAAAATGTGTACTCCGTTTTTTTGGGGTTTAGTGTTCTATAGATGTCTGTTAAGCCCAAATGCTCTAGGTCCTTATTTAGAGCTTTAGTTTCTTTACTTATTTTTTGTCTTGTTGATCTATCCATTGTTGATAGTGGTGTGTTGAAGTCTCCCACTATGTATGTGTTTTCTCTGATGTCTGTTTTCAGAGAGGACAACAGTTGTCTGATATATTTTGGTGCTCCTTCGTTTGGTGAGTATATGTTAATGAGTGTTATTTCTTCTTGAAGTATTGTCCCCTTGATCATAATGTAGTGACCATTGGGGTCTCTTTTTATTTTTTTGAGTTTGAAGTCTGTTTTATCTGATATAGCTGTTCCTGCTTTCTTTTTTGGCCCATTTACTTGTAGGATTGTTTTCCATCCTTTAACTTTGAGCCTATTTTTATCTTTTGTAGCTAAATGTGTTTCCTGGAGACAGCAAAAGGTTGGGTTTTGTTTCTTAATCCAGGCTGCAACTCTGTGTCTTTTTATTGAAGAGTTTAGTCCATTTACATTTAGAGTTAATATTGATATGTTAGCATCTGTATTTGCCATTGTGTTTGTCTTTTCTTTGATTTTATTTATTTATTCTTTTAATAACTTTTTTTTTTTGGCCTTCTTTCATTGTTATTCGTCCCTCTGAGGTTCTGGCTTTAGGATTCCTTGTAGTATTTTTTGGAGTGGGGATTTAGTCTTAATGAAATTCCAGAGTTTCTGTTTGTCTGGGAAGGTCCTTATTCTTTCTTCATAGAGGAAGGAGAGCTTTGCGGGATAGAGTATTCTTGGTTGGCATCTGTTTTCTTGGAGTCTGTTCACTATGTCCCTCCACTCTCTCCTTGCCCGTATTGTTTCTTCAGAGAAGTCCGATGTCAGCCTGATTGGTTTTCCTTTGAATGTTATCTGTTTCTTCCCTCTTGCCAGCTTCATTATTTTTTTTCTTGTCCTGGATTCTTGGGAGCTTTACTATTATGTGTCTTGCTGTATTTTTCCTTTCGTCGTGGAAGTTTGGTGTTCTTCTTGCTTCTTGTATATCAATTTTCAGCTCCTTCTTCACATTTGGGAAGTTCTCTTCAGTTATCTCCTGGAATATTTTCTCTGTTCCTACATCTCTCTCCTCTCCTTCTGGAATTCCTATAACTCTTATATTTCCTTTCCTCATGGAGTCAGATAGTTCCTGTAGTCTTTCTTCGTTCTTTTTCCTTTGTACTTCTCTTTCCTTTTCTGTTTTGGTTCTTTTTATTTCTGTGTCTTTAAGAGTACTTATTCATTCTTCCATTTCATCTATTCTGCTTTCATTGCTTTTCCCAGATTTCTTTAGTTCCTCCATTAATTCTTTGATCTCCTGTGTTTCTTTTGCTTCACTCTTTATGGACTCAATTTCATTCTTCTGATCGTTGATTATTTTTCTCATATCATTGTTTTCCTTTATGACTTCTGTCAGTTTTTTAATCACAGCAATTTTAAATTCTCTTTCTGAAAGTCTCAGAAGTTCTTCCAAGTTACTGTCGTTGTAATCTGGAGGGTGGTTTTCTTTTTGTGGTGTGCTTTTTTCCTGAGGAGTTGTTAGGTTGCATGTGGTTCTTCTACTCCCTACTGTCTGTTTTCTAATTTGTCGTATGTATTGGGACACTGTGTTGCTCGTTCTGTCCGGCATCTTGGGTGAACTTCTCCGCTCCCCTCTGGCTCCTCCAGGAGCCATCTCTGGCTTCTGAGGGAGCTTTCTGCTGGTTTCAGGCAGTCTTTACTGAAGAAATGTCCCTGTTCTAAAATGGCGACGCGGGACTCAGTCCCTGCGCTTCCGGTCTCAGGCACACTCTTCTGCGCGCCTGGTCTGCCCCGGCCATGGGTGCCTGTTCCTCGTGGCCTCAGACTGCTGGTCGGAAGGGGCCTGGCGTGGGCTAACTTCCCAGCTGGCCACTGTCTCCTCCGGGAGCCTTCTGCCCTTTTCAAGCAGTCTTAAGAAATTTCCCTGTTCTATGGGGTGTTCGTGACTTTTTTTTTCCTGGTCGCTAGGTGGCGCCAGAGATCTCTCCTATTGTCCTTGGGGGGGCTGTTTTTTGCCTTCCCCCACCCCATGGGACAGGGAACAGAGCGGGAATGGTCGGGTAAACCTCAACGGCTTTGGGGTGCTGTGTCTGCCTTGTGCCCCACCGTCGTGGAGATCCCATGCCCCGAATTTCGTGCCCCGGATCTCAGTTCCAAAGCCCTCAGGTCCAGGACGCGGGCTGTAGCCCAGTTCAGTGGCGCGGGAATGGCGCCTTTTTCACCCCGCTCCCGTGCCTGGGCGCCTGGTTCCTGCTTACTCAGTGAGGGACTTTCACCTCAGTGAGGAGAGCCTTCGCGCGTCTCCCCGCAAGCCTAGGTCGCAGGCGCAGGGACCTGGGTAGCCGCGATCCCGATCAGCGTGCTGCTTTTCCGCGCAAGCTTACCGGCCGGCCCGGGCCTGTGTGCGCGTCTCCAGAGTCTCTTTGTTCTTCTCTAATGGCGCCCGGAGCCATTCGCTCACCGCCGCGGCGAATCCTGCAGGGTTCTCCACAGCTCCCGTTCACGGGGTGTGGTGGCTGCAATAGTTCCTTTCCACTCACAGTCCCGCTTGCTGCGTAGTTTGTTCTTGTTGGTCATTTTAGTTTGTTGTTTTCCTCCTCTCTGCCGGTCGTAGAGTGCCGACTCTGTGGGTGGGGTAGGGGAGCAGGGTTCTGTGCTTTCCTCCCTTCTAGTCCTCTTTTATGGCCACTTTCTTCTTCGGGTAGTTTGCTGGAGTCGTCCGTTTTATCTTCCCTGTCCCAGTTCTCACTGGGACCTGCCGCTTTTCCTCCCTATTAACTTTTTTTAATGGGAGATCTTACTCGCAGCATCTCCTCGCCGCCATGTTGCTCTGCCCCTCTCTAGTTCATCTTTAAAGAGTTGGTGGAACTCACTAGTGGAACCATATGGTCCTGAGCTTTTGTTCTTTGAGAGATTTTTAATTACTGTTTCATTATCCTTGCTTGTAATTAGTCTATTCAGGTTTTCTTTTTCTTGCTGATTCAATCTTGAAAAGTTGCATGCTCCTAAGAATTTGTCCATTTCATCTCAGCTATCTAATTGATTGGCCTAAAGATGTTTATAGTTGTATTTTATAATCATCTGAGTCTAAAACTCTAAAATCAATATTTAAAAATTAGTTGTTTTCCTACATGGAAACAATGAACTAAAAGAGAAAAAATATCAACAAAAAAACCCTATTTACTATAACATAAAAAAAAAAATCCTCGGAATAAAACTAACAAAGGAGGTGAAAGACAATATATACAAGGAAAACTATAAAAGACTGTTAAAAGAAATAGAAGATACAAAGTAATAAAAAGATAACTCCCTGCTCATAGATTAGAACAATTAACATTGTTAAAATGACCATCTTAACCCAAGCAATACATAGATTCAGTGCAATCCCTATCAAAATTTCAGTGGCATTGTTCAAAGAAATAGAACAAACATTACAGAAATGTATATAGAACCACAAAAGCCTCAAATGTCCAAAGAAATCCTAACCAAAAAAAATGCATGTATCACAGTTCCAGACTTCAGCTACACTACAAGTAATCAAAACACTATGACACTGGAATAAAACTAGATACAAAGACTGATAGTATATAGAACTGAGAGCCCAGAAGAAAACCTTCACTTATATGGACAGTTAATCTGCAACAAAGGAGCCAGGAGTATACAATGGAGAAAGGAAAGTCTATGTGCACAACAAAATATTACTCAGCTATATTTAAAAAAAAAAAAATGAGCTCTTGTCATTTGGGACAATGTGGATGGAACTGGAGGGGATTATGCTAGGTAAAATAAGTGAGAAAGAGAAGACAAATTTCATTCAAATGTGGAATATAGAAAAACAAATTAAACCCTACAAATCTGACTGTAGAATGAGGTCATCAGAGGGTGAGTGTGGAGTGGGGAGCAAATAAGGGAGAGCCCAGTGGATGTGAATTGTGAGAGATTTGGTAGTGGATGTGTGTGGTAACATACATCTGAAGAAATGTGAAATTGTACTTCTGAATCATCTACAGTTTGCAAACCAACATTACTTCAATAAAGAAGTAATGTAATAAAGAACAAACAAAAAACAACTGTGGAATTGGAGGATGAAGTAGAAGTTTTCATTCTACTTTGTTGTTTTGGGGGATTTTTATAAGTAGAGACTGTTGGATTTATGTGTCTATATTTTCTTTTATAAATTGAATATGCATGGCCTTATATGTCCAGATTTCTACCAACCAGTGAACAATTATTGCATGTATTCCTTGTTCATACTTAAAAACAATTTTGGGTAGCTGCCCTTGCTTATACCTGAAACCTTTAAGGATAGGGGGAAAAGGAAAAAGCTTCTGGTATATGCTGCTAAGATTTCGCTTCATTTGAGATGATTTTGTTTCTGAAGAGCTTGGGAAGGAGTGACAAGTAACAGTTGTAGTATGTAGCTCTGGAACACAAAGGTGGAACTTTTCACAGGAACAAAGCTTTCCTTTTAAGAATGACTCAACTGTGGAAGTAATTTTATTATATATATATATATATAAAATTATATATATAATTATAAATATAATTATAAATAATTATATATAAAATTATACCATATAATATTAGTATAATTGTATTATATAATATATTAATTATATTAATATTATATAATATAATTTATATATATAAAAACCACTGAGCTTCATGGGGTTTTCTGTTCAAGTAGGATCAGAGTTTTATCAGAAATAGGATGGCACCTTGACATTTAGTGTAAGCACCAAAGTCACATGCCAACATAAAAGGGAGGGGGTGAAGATAACATTTTAATTATCAAGATGTGAGTACCAGTATTCCCGTTATTCATTGACCCAGAGAATGAAGTAGGGTGGAGGCAGAATGATGTAGTTGAATATCTGCTGACCCTGAAATCAATCAAAATACAGTTGGCCTTGCCACTTAGTAGCTTTATAACTCACTTACCTCGGCTGGAATAAATAGTTGTATGACCAGCGTTAATGAGTGGTATTAAGCATATTACTATTGTGGGTACAAAATAAATGGCGAATTGATAAATTTTACTTGCTTTAGCTCCATATATTTCCTGCTTTAGCTCCATCTATTTACTGAGATTTTAATATATCACTAGTTTTGAAACCATATTCTCAAACTGATTGTACACTGCCTGGGTTAGGAGTTCATTGAATCATTAATTTATTGATTCAAAAAAGAATTGAGCTCTATGTGCCAGGGCTTATGCTAAGTCTTGGAATCTGCCAGTGCTTAAGACAGAGAAGGTATGTGTTACCTACTGACACCTTCCCATCTCTGTCCCAGACTTCTCCCTTGTAGTTCAGATCTATACATGCGACTCTCTGTCATCTCACTTGGCTGTCTACTGAGAGTCTCAAATTTTGTGAATACAAAACTGAACCTGTGAAAGTACTTTCCTACCACTGTGCTCCTCCTAGATCTTCTTCATCTCATGGGTACCTCCATTCTCCCCTGTGCTCACTCTTTTCTAGTCAGACCGTCTTTATTTTTGACCCACTGGGACCTTCCTATCATGGGACTTTGTACGTCCTCTCCTCCTGAAATGTTCTTCCCTGCGTGACCTCAGCCTCTAACTCTCAGTCACCCAGTGTCCCTCCATCTTTTAGCCTGTTTCTTTTTCTCCACAGTATTTTCCACAATGTAGTATGTTTTTGTTTGTTTGTTTGTTGTGGTTGTTTTTTGTCTCCTTTGACTTACATGTAAGCTCTGTGAGAGCAAAGGTTTCTTTTCATTTTGTTTACTGCCGTGTCTCCAGGGACATAATACTCAATGAAATTGAGTGGGTGGGTGGGTGGGTGGATGGATGGATGGGTGGATTTGTACCCTACACTCTTAAATTGTTAGTTCATGTTTGTAAGCAGAGACAGAGAATAACCTAGCAAACTAGTAAATGAAATTTTTGTTTTCAATGAGAAAATGAGAGATATGGGATAGTAGTGATTAAGGAGGGGGTAGTGAATGTGGGAGTCAAATGTACTTCTGAGGCTTTATGGGGTACAAATGGTGTAGTGTGACAGGAGCACTGTGGTCGAAGTGAGTTTCAAGGATGAAAAGAGGCACCAGCTTAAGAAGAGCAAGTGTGGCATGCTAAGGATTGGCAGTTTATTCTAATTGCAAAAGAAACCCATTGGAGGGTTTTAATATAGGGATTGGCTTGGCTGTTTTTCAGTTTTTAAAAGATTGCTCTCACTGCTGTGATGAGAATTGACAGGAGTTGGGGTTTGGGGAATAGGACCTGAATGTGATGTGGGGAGGATATGTGGGCCTCTGAGCATTATCCTATTTCAAAAAAATTGAAATTATCAAAGCCTAAGGTGGATTTTTGGGGATATTTGTATATTCCAGAGCTATTTCTAAAAAATATCTCTCTGTGGCTTTCTAATTTGCTTCTATAGTTTATGGGGAACTAAGGAGCTGAGGGGCCCACTGGGAATGGAAAGCAGAGCTGTGGAACTGTGAAAACTTCAGAGTTCCTGTCACTCAATGCTTTGCCAGAGTGTCACCTCTGACGTCTCTGATCGATTGCAGAGTACCTTCTCTGAGCCTTCATAAATGACCATGTAGTCAGATAGGCAGCATGTGCAAATAAATAAACAAACAAACAAACAAACAAATAAAATGAGCTGTTTTATAAGATTGTCATGCACTGGTTTTGGTTTTTAACTGCAAGTTATTTTGATTTATAGCTGTGTGTCCTTAGGGAATACTATAGAAGCTGTAAAACTCATATTCATAAGAGAAAAAATGCAAATAGTTGAAGGAATTGCTTTAATAATGATTCAATTTTAATATATTTTTTCCATTTCAGAAAACACCAGTTTGATCATGGAGAGGTAAAAACCTAACATTAGTAAAGTTTTACTTATTTTATGTTTGTGTGTATTTGGACTTCTCTTTCTAGTCTCAGTTTCTATATTTATTAGCAGTTCTCCCTAATCATCTTCCAAATATACCTGTATATATTTTTTATGAGAACGTGTGACCATTCATTTGTGACCTTCCATGTGCTGGAAGGGAATTGCTGAAAGTTCTTTAAATTATTGCATTTGACATGTGTGACCATTCATTTGTTAAAACAGTCAAATAGGAAACTCATTTTGTCTGAGTGGGTCACCCTCACAGTGATAGCTGTGTATTTCTGGCGTCTGTGTGGTCACCTGCGGGCAGCACTTTCCTCTCTGCTCACCCTGCCTGAGGCCTCAGAGCTGTCACTGGCTGCTCCCAGAGCCTGGTGATTCAACTTGGTTTTTGCGTGTTTTCTCACATTGTTAATTTTTGGATAGTAGGTGATTTCTCCCTTTAGGTGTATAGTCCCTCTAGTTCTCCCACCACCATAGCCTCTGTGATCTAGCACTGCAGTCCCTTTTGCTCTTTCTCCCCTTGATCTGACCTCTCTTCTCACCCTCCCCTGATGGATGCCTCTGATCTATGGTCATCTTGCAAGTGCTTTGTCTTTTTCCTGACTCTTCGTTCAGTGTCTCTATATTCCACATATAAGTGAAACCATCTGATGTTTATCTTTTTCCTTCTGACTTATTTCCCTTAACATAATCCCTTCCAGCACATGGATCGAACTGGAAGGGATTATGTTCAACCTGGTTTTGATAGCAGTTCCAAGGGGGAGTGCTGGTGTCTTAAAGCAGCAGCTGTTTCTGTTTACCACTTTCCTGCCTTGATCTGATGCTAGTGCCAAGGTAGATTCAGAAGTTGGGCATCATCATTTGCTGACTTGACTCTGGGCAGAATTGCAGAACCACGTGCCTTAGGAAACTTGTTTTACACATTTCAGATATCAAAGTGATGTTGCTAAGAAAAAAAAACGCCCTTTTCTGTATACTCAACAATTTACCAGTATATTCTGAAATTTCACAAATAGTAAGAGTAAAAATGATGTTATCTTTCTTTCAGCTGGTCTACCATGCATTGCAGCTGCTAGCATATACGGCCCTTGGCATTTTAATTATGAGACTGAAACTCTTCTTGACACCACACATGTGTGTTATGGCTTGCTTAATCTGCTCAAGACAGGTATGATGGTGCTTTGTAGTGTTTGGTGACTTTGTAGCTACTCTGGTCATTCTACCCCTGCGTTTGCTATGAAATAGCCTAAAATTTGAATTACCCAAAGTTCTTTGAATTATTGCAGTTAAAGGTCTTCATGGTTTTGTACTGCTCTTATTAAGTGTCAGGCCCAAAAGTGATCATTTTCTCTATTTCTAACTTCTAAAATAGTCCTTGGAATACAACAGACTCTCAGTGCAGGCTGAATTCATGAATGATGACTACAGATCTTGAGAGAAGTATTTTTGTTTGTTTGTTTGGGCATTCATAACACTAAGAATACCAACAATTGATTTTAAGTTGTAAGCACTGCCTCCTTGCTCTCTGTGTAGGGACTCACACTTCTCCATAGTGTCACCTTTTCATGAATCAACTAGCTACAGTGCAAGTGCAGTATTTCTTTTAAATTTAGCACATATTTACTAAGTATCTACTCTTTGCTATAGGAAAGAGGGTAAACTGGTACATAAAAAAAATAAAAAAAAAACTTAAGTGTATATACTTCAAGCCCTCAAGAAACTTGAAGTATAGCTCTATAGAAATAGAGAAATAATATTGTAGAGAAATAATATTGAAAGTATGATAGAGACAAAGCATTTTTATTGAGGTGGACTATATGAATAAGGAAAACCTTAGCTGGCCTCAAGGTTCCCAATCAGAATGTTGACATTATGTTAGAGACTCCCTACTGTCCTGATGCTGACCCAGGAGTGAAGCTGCTGTTCCTGTTTCCTCCAAGAGGGGACAGGAAAGGGGTCTGTCTGGTGGGAAGTCTCTCATCTTAAAATCCCTCCTGAAGTGTGACTGATGTGGTCTGACTTCACAGGTGGCCGACCTCTGCAGCCACAGGGAGGCCTGTACTCTTGAGGAATTCTTTTGATCTCTAGAGTCTTTGTTTCTGGATATTTCTCCATTGAATAATTAACCCTTTATCTGACAGTGTATCATAGGATAACTAATCCTTCATCTGGAGGACTGTTTCTCTGGTAACCGTTTTGTTTTTTTAAAGAAACAACTTTATTACAAAGCTGGCTAAGCAGAGACAGAAGCTCCCAGTTTCAGAAATAGTTCCTGAATGGCTGGGGAATAGGCTATCACATTTGGAAAGCTGGGCTGGGGATGATGGGAGAACTTTTCTTTGCTGGATACATGCTACTTTGCACTAACAATGATCAGTGTGTTCTTAATTTGGTTTCAGCTATTTGGATGGCTCTTTTGCAAAGTACATCCTGGTGCAGTTGTTTTTGCTGTTTTAGCAGCCATGTCAATACAAGGTTCAGCAAATCTACAAACCCAGTGGAATATTGTAGGGGAGTTCAGCAATTTGCCACAAGAAGAACTTATAGAATGGATCAAATATAGTACTAAACCAGGTAAAAAAAAAAAAAGAGTCATATAATTTAGCTGATGTTTCCCTTTCAATTATATGCACTACTGCAAAATCTTAAACTCAAGTTACTTCTATTGTTCTTGCTCTTTCTAAGCAGGGCTACTTCTCAGTTATCGTGATAAAAAGAGAGATGTCAATCTTACTTAAATTATTTACAAAGAAAATGTTATACATTTTTTTAGTAATTTACTTTGTTGTTTTCCATAAATTCCATTTTTTTCAATTTTTACCCAGAGTTTTATATGCACATGTATTTTGTTATGCTTATTTCCTTAATGAATTTTTAATATTAGTCCTTCACATCCCTTTTTGAAATGAATTCATAAAATGTGATAGTTATTCATTTGTAGAAAGGGAGGTTTTGCAGTGGCTGCCAATAGCTTCATAGTGCTGAGACTCAACCCCTTGTGTCACCACGGAGGCCCCCTGGTGATGCAGGGGATTAAGCATCAGCACTATGAAGCTATCCGCAACTACTGCAGCATGAGTTCGATCCCCAACCAAGGAGATGACCCACATGGAGCTGCAGACCTCTCCTGTCTTGCCCGCTGCTCCCCTTAGCAGTGTATTTCATTCAATCCACCTGTTCTGCTCCCCGCTCTGTCGCTGGTGAGTCCTCTTACCCCCTGCACTTCTGGCCTGTACCTCAGTTCTTGTACACATAAATAAATAAATCTTTTTAAAAAAAAGTGGGGGAGAATGTGTTATCATAGGTGCTATCATTGAATGAACGAATAATAAGTTATCCTCTAAAATTCCTTGTGCTGGGCCTCCCTGGTGGTGCAAGAGGTTAAGACACAGCCTATGAAGCTGTCCGCAGCCACTGTAGCACAAACTTGATCCCCGGCTAGCCAGGGAGCAATCCACATGGCACAGCAGACCTCTCCTGACTCACCTGCTGCTCCCCTCAGCAGTGTACTTCAGTCAATCCGCCTGTTCTGTTCCCTGCTCTGTCTCTGGTGAATCCTCTCACCCACCCCACACCTCTGGCCTGTAGCCCAGTTCTTGTATGCATAAATAAATAAATCTTTTAAAATAAAATAAAATTCCTTGTGCTGTGAAACTTTCCCAGTCAATTTGGTACATCTTTTCCTACAATTAAGAAAGATTTTTAGGATATTAAAAATACCAACATCCAAAAATCTTCAACGTGAGATGAGACTGTCTTCTAGGGCAAATTGTTAACCTATTTCTGGTTGTTGCTTCACACAGGTTCTGCCATTGACTTTTAAAGTCATGAAACTCTCTGGGCTCAGGTTTTTTTCACCTGGAAAGTGTTTGAGATGACTAAAAGGAAACCTTGCATAACACGGGTGACTGTGTCTCTTGCTTTGCAGATGCAGTGTTTGCGGGCGCCATGCCCACAATGGCAAGTGTGAAACTCTCCGCACTTCGACCCATCGTGAATCATCCACATTATGAAGATGCAGGTTTGAGGTTAGTACTCAATTGTCATATTGTTGAAAAGAACTTTCTCATACAAATAGGTAGTGAATGAGAGAATCAGTAACATTGTAAGGAGTGTTAGGAAAGAGGAGTATGTTGAAATAAGACTACTAAGTTAGATGCAAAATTGCTAAGACTATGTAGGGTAGGAAAAATAAGACTTTTGAGTTTTCTTCTCTACCAGGCAGTATAAAGAAGTCATCCCATATCAGTTTTCTACAGATTAACCTGACGCCAAAACACCCAGGTGTGTTATATGAGTGGTGGGGGGCCTGACACGCTCCTGAAGGCTCATTGGTCTGTGGTTGTTATTAGAGTTTTCTTAGAGGCTGTTTTCCTTGAATTCTGAGGACTCAGTTGAAATGGAGTCCATTCAAAAAGGGTTTGATTCTGGTTTTCACCCAAATAGTCCCTTAGAATGTCCATGTTTTTTTGTTTTTGACTTTTTCACGGCACAGTCTTATGTTCTCTTAGTGAAGGGAATAGATCTAATTTTCATCCAACTTCTAGGATTGGTCAAACTATTCATGTTCTAATATACTGGATGAATCCTATTTCTACATTCTTTTGTGTAACAGTAGGGCATGTATTTTATACATCAGAATGTTTTTCATTAAAAAAATTAATGTCAGCAAGCTAATTTTCCAGAGCAATTGTGTTGAATAGTTTAGGTTTTTTTGTTTTTGTTTTTTTCCCTTAATGTAGGAATGAAATGGAGAGCCATTTAATATTAATTATTGTTGGAGTCAAAGTTGGGAATTCTGTGACTTTAAAGCCGACCTGTAGCTGCGCTTGTGTAGTACCCATCCACATACAGGGTGTCTTACTCTTGTTTGTGGTAGAGTGATGAAGAATTTAAAGCAAAAACAAGCAGATAAAGAGACCAAGTTTGGAATGGAGGGTTGCATTAAGCCAAACCTCTCCTTCCAGGACTCTTGGCTACTGCTGCCTTTTTCCTTTGATTTCCCTGATGCCCCCACACAGGAACTGTTGTGAAGAATGTTCTCATGACTGGATTCTTCTCTGTTGTCTTTCTTTTAGTCCCATTCAGTGCTTTCTTCCAAATAGGTTGATCACATCCTTTAATCATCAAAATCTGCCAATTGTTTTTCTTTAAAGAGCCCGAACAAAAATAGTATACTCAATGTATAGTCGAAAAGCAGCTGAAGAAGTGAAGCGAGAATTAATAAAGTTGCAAGTGAATTATTACATTCTAGAAGAGTCATGGTGTATAAGAAGATCCAAGTGAGTATTCCACACAGTTAATATTTTATATTCATAAAACATGAGAAGTTAATTCAGTCTCATGCCAGTGCTTTAACAGTCCTATTGTAAGATGCACGTAACATTTAGTAAAATGTATGTGGAAAATGTTTTAGATAATTATCTAAATTGAATCCTTTTTTCTGTTCTGCTTATTATGAATATTTGTTTTTTTTTTTTTTATAATGATCTGTATGTTCATGCTACCTAAAAGGTACTATATTAATGCAGATAATATTTCAGATGGTTCATATTTACCTTTAATATTTTAAAAACTCTAATTTAAAGTTGGGTTTATTTTCTTTAAAAAGACTTGCAGGACCTGAAATGAAAAAACAGAGGAGAGAGTCGTAATGAAGTCACTTGACAGCTGAGAATTAGGACCTCCTCCATCCATACCTCATTTCTAAGATACTGAAATATTCTAAGATATTCTGTACCACACCATATCCTGTGTATTTGGGACCTCCTTTCAGCATAAAATTAGAGGGAAACTTCTTTCTTGCTGCTTCATATCTTATTTGAATGGGAAAGTAATTTAACTTTAACGTGACCCACATTCTCTTGAGTTTATAGTTTAAGAAAGCATCTCCACAGAGTTCAGTAGGCAGAGTATAGCTACAAGAATAGGTAGGGTCTTGAAAGCAAATGTAAATTGTCAAGTTGACCATGTAGACATGTGTACCCAGGTGACTGGACAGTGGATGACAGTGGCTTCCTATTGAAATACCAAAGGAGTCACTCCATGAGGAGCCCAGACAGAGCCGTGTCATCAGAAATCAAGGATCTTAGGATGCTGTTAATTTTCAGAGTCTCACTGCTCTTTAACAGAGGCCTCCAAGAGATTGCTGTATCTGTGGCTTTATCATATTCATTCACCATGATTTTCAGTGATACACAAAGGTGTTAAAACAATTTTGGAGTGAAAATTGTACTGTGATATAGTATCCATACAGCATTACCCACAGGGAATTTGAGATGATTATTGATTATGGAATGATTTCCTATGCTCTCTGCCAACTGACTTTAATTAGAAAATCTTATTCTCTTGATTATAATTTATGAACATAAGGACTTTAATACATATGAAATTCATATGCTCAACTTTAGTTAATTTGTTATATAAACTAAATAAAAAAAAGTCCTAAGCATCTCTCATACAAGCTTTATGAGGACATTGTGAGAAATGAATGGTGTGCTGACCTTTGTGATAGGAAGAGCTCAGCTTCCTGACAGCTTTCAACCAGCACTGGATCTTCTTTATTGCCTTAGGCATCACTCTCCAGTTCTGTTGTGCCAGCCTGAAATACCTGTACTCAAACAGAAAAATCATCTTTCATGACCCTTTACCCCCAAACTGTAACAATTAACCTTCATTCAAGATTCTTCACATTGTCCTAGCCCCCTTGGATGGTGTTTTAGAAACATGAAAATTACGGAGACCAGTATGTTTTGTGTTCTAACATGTTGGTCACACTCCTTGGCTTTGTATAACTGTAGTTAAAAGTTTCATGTTTTAATGGATTGAGTATGATTTTTTTGTACACAAGAAGGGATGAAAGGACACATTTAGGAAGCATAGCAATAAACCTTCCAGTCATCTCCATTTTAGAGCTCACGTACAGGCACTTAGAATTGGGGGTAACGTGTGTTGTGTGCTGGATTCCCCATCTGCACCTTGACCTTCCTTGCTGTGTTTGTTCCAGCAGAAGTGGAGAGGGAGGAAGCTAAGAAAGTGACTTTCTCTCATCTGTGCCCCCCACTCAGTGATAAAACAACACTCTCCATCTACTGTAAGATTGAAACTAGATAGAGTATAATTGTCGAGAAACCTTAGACAGGCGTCCTGTGCTTAAACCTTGACGCAGCACAAACTGCTTCCTGATCTGTCAGGGAACCAAATGGGGAAACTCAACTAGGAGAGGAAAGGGAAGAAAGCCCAATACTTAGTGCTGACATTTGCTATAAGAAGAACAGAGTTTCTTGTCAGATGCTTCTCCCCCAATTGGCATCTTCTTTATCAACGTGGCTTTCACTTTCAATGCAGCTGTGCCAGCCTGAGACACCTACAGGTTACAGGAACAGGAAAATATGTCAGCACAGGAAGCAGTGGGGAGCACAAATAGAAAAAAGGGAGAGAGGGACGAATATTTCTCTAGTGCTTTCCCTGTGCCTGACATATTGGTCAGCACTATGTTTATGTGAGCTCAATTACATGTGGCTTAATTGTGTGGTTTGATTGTTCCTTAAATACTTGACACCCTGTGTTCAAATACAAGTACTAAAATACACTCAAATGCAAGTTGTAGATGAGTTTTTAATTAACTGCTCTTTTATTCTCAGTTCTCTGCTTTCTTTCTCATTAATTCCAATAATAGAGTTGACATAAAATTAAAATAAATGAATTCAGAAGGAAACTCTTTAGATTTTCACTAATGCTATTTAAAGTTGTAGCTGGCTGGCCTGGGAAACTTCAGGAAACAGATAAGGACTAAAGAATGTTATACTTAGAGCTTACAAAGACAGCTGTTTGCTGTCTTTTTCCAAAAAGCACTTGCAGCCCAGAGATGAGTACTTTTCTATTCCTGTGTGCTTCATTCTCTCCTCCTATTGGCCTGTAGCGTTGCAATAGTTTGACCTTGACATGTATGAGAAAATTAAATGGTAGAAAACCCAAGCCTTGTCCTATCCCCACATGTATGTTGGTAGAATCTAGTGTTATAAGGGTGTGCAACAAATGTGCACCAAACACTCTTCATGGGCAAAATCATTGGGAAAACCTTTTGGGAGATAATTTGATAGCAGCAAAGTAAAAATTATGTTTTTCTTAGACACACTGCTTGTGCTACTTTGGGAAGTATACCTTGCCAAAAGGTAAAGGCACAAAAAAATGTTTCTAACAGCATTATATTATAGTAGCAAATGGGGAACAATTAAGATATCCATCCATAATGCAGTAGTTAAATAGTACATACATATAATAGACACTATTAAAAAAGAATAAAGTATATCTTTGTCAACTAAGATGAAAAAAATGGCCACATTGTATTAAGTAATTTCATTTTTTTAACTTTCTTTTTTTTGGTGCAGTTTATATATGTTTATTTTATCTATTTTTACAGTAATTTCATTTTTGTATAAAAATAAAAATCCGTGCATTTTAATATGTCCATTCCTCTGCTAGCATGATCTCTGTGAACATGAGTAAAAAAGTTTCGGCGCCTTATGTGCTAGAATGTTTACAGATGTCACCTCTGAGAAATAGCAGTGGAGGTGACAGTGACTTGCATAAGTCTGTATCCTAACACTTTTAGAATGATGGCTTACCGTCACCAGAAGAAGTTCGTAAGGAGAAGCAGGTGCATTCCTGCTGTGGTCCTTGCTTCATATAGTGGAGAGCAAGGGAGTGGTCCTACCATCAGGGTATGGCAGAATTTAAATTTTTTTCCCATAAAAAATGAAGCAACTATGACAAATCACAGTTTTCACTTCTCTATAATTTTTCCTATTTTTAAATTTCTCAAAAATCATATGGAAATGGTGAATAGTTGTATCTACAAAACTATACTTAAAATAAATGCTAGAATTTTCTTGAGTTTATTTGGGCAAGTATCATAAAATACTGATTTCACCTATGCCATTCTTTATATAAAGGTAATGCTTTTAAGATTTAATTGTGCGTTTAGTTAATATGAGTTTAACACTGACTGAAATGTTCGGCAGGAAAAGACGAGGACGACAGGGAAAAGACGAGGAAAGGGGGCTTTATTGCGTGTCCCCCCCCCCCCCCGAGCGAGCTTCTCAGACCCAAGGTGGGGGTCGATGAAGTCTTGCCTATTGTCAGGGGAAGGCAGATTTTTATAGGATGGGGAGAGGGAAACCAGGCTTGCAGGTGGGGGACCTGGTTTATGGAGGAACAGTTGTTTTTCTGATGGTATCGGTGGCAGGCCCTCATTCTCACCCCTCAGTGGGCTTCCTCATTCTCGCCCCTAGGCTCTTACCAGATGCTTTTTTGTCCTAGTGACTCTGGTTCCCGCCAGACCTTTCAGACACTACCTGAGATTTTCTTTAAGTTGTCTGATGCTCGGTGTGTTTGCCAGTTACTACCTTTTTTTTTTTTTTTTTACAGTGATGAAAAGGTATATTTTATTTATATTTTTTGAGCAATTTTATTTTATATATTTTTTCATCATTTTTCATTTTTGCACAATGTATGCATTTTCATCTTGGTTATAGTCCCCATACAATTTCTACCCCCCTTGTTTTGATCCTACTCCCTCCTCCCCCCCTGTATAGACTGAAACAAGTTACTGTCTTTAAAATTAATATAATACCCCTTTCTGTGTGTGGCACACGCGCTGGGTGCGTTCTCGCAGTCGCTGCAGCACAGCTGTTGCAGTGTTTCTCCTTTCACTAGAGTGGAGGCTGAGGCTGACTAAAGTGTCCAGGACCATATCTTCAATAAGTAGCTGTAGGGTAAGGAAAAATGTCAAGGCTTTTCTGCCCTCCCGCCATCACGATAGATGGTGGATCCTTGCGGTCCTGAATGCATGCCTGATGGCGGGCACCTGGAATAGGGTGTGGGCATAGGTAGATGGGATTCACCTGGGCCAAGACTGGGGTTTTAAGGGCGGTGTCACGGGGACGCCAGCAGAAGCCGAGAAGAAGCCAAGAACAAACAGAAGCAGGAGGGCAGAGAAGCCGAGAGAAGAAGAGAAGCAGAGAGAACGCCAGAGAGCCCAGATAGAGTGAGGATTTGCTGGGGGCTGGGAGGACTGCCAGCCTCCCAGCCCCCCAGCACCCCTGCCTGCCCTATGCCGGGTAAATCTAAATAAAAGACCTGCAAAAGCCACTGAGGACTCTGACTCCTCCTTTACCCGGTCTGCTGGATCAGAAAACCTGCACTGTGTCCTTCCTGCCCCTATAGTAGCTCAGGCAAGATTTAACCAAGATCTCTTAAACCACCACCTGAATTCACATATTTAGTACATTTGTTTCTTTCCAGTAGCCTTTGCTGCATTTATCTTTTTCTGAAGATTTATGACAGCTTTACACAAATATAAATAACTATGATAGGCTTTTAAAAAGAATTAGTAAAAAGTGAAATAAAGGTGGGAATACAAAAGTGTGTTCCCTATCTGCCATTATAGAATACATTCATTTTTACCTGCACATTAATTTTTCTAGGCCTGGTTGCAGTATGCCTGAAATTTGGGATGTAGAAGATCCTGCTAATGCTGGGAAGCCTCCCTTATGTAACCTCTTGGTGAAGGAATCCAAGCCTCATTTCACCACTGTATTCCAGAACAGTGTTTACAAAGTCTTAGAAGTTATAGAAGAATGACTGCTGCCTGTGAAGAACAACATCAGTAATGGTTTTAATGTTTTGCTACTAAGTTATGCATTGTTTTTAATTCAAATCCCAAAATCTTTTATAGGTAACTGTTTTCAAATAGAAAACGTGTCATTTTGTCAATGGAATGTCATGTTGGCCGTAAAAGTCCTTATGCTTTTTCATCAATCGGTTACTATTTCGATGTGCCCTTAAAATTTGCTATGCAAATGAGTATATGCTTGTACTTGACTTAAATATTTGTGCTAAAGTGAGCAAAGGTACCTGTATAAAAAAAGTCTGTTGACAAATATGATATGAAGATAGTGTATTCTGAACTCTTGCAGGGGCTGCTGGACCCCTCCATCCTTCTCTGCCTCTTGCCCTTGTCTTTTGGACACGGGTGATTATTGTAAGCCCCAAGATCATGTCAGCCCTGTCACTGACCAGTAAGAATAGGTGGGCAGATATGGGTATTTGCTATGTAGAATGATCTGTTTTTGACTTCTTCATGTTCCTTTTGTTCTCTGTTGCTCTTGTTAATGAAGCACTTGCTGCCTTTCATTAATCCAAATTCTTGGACCTGGTGGTCAGGACCTCATTCCTTCTCCAACCATAAGGCATTAGAGCTTCTCCTCCTCTCTCTGTTCCTCTCCTCCCAACATTCTTTGTCAAATAAGTGTTATTTACTCATTTACTTGCTTGTCAAGTCCTTATTCTTGGTTTAAGAAAATTTAATGGCAATTGTATATTTTTCTCGTTTTTAGTATTACTCAAATGTTTATATTTTAATACCTTTAAACAACATTAAAATTTTTCATGTTTAATTTTAGTTTTAAGAATAACTATTTTGAACAGCCATGAATATAGTGCATCTAGAAACTAATGTATATTTGAAAAGACTTAACTTACAGTGAAACAGTAGACTATAGTATGTGGTAATTTTTCTTTTTCTGTTAAGATATGATAAAATGTGACTAATTTTCTGTCAGGAAAGTAAATGAATAATGATAAATTTATGTAGCTTTTATATTTTACTTTTAAAATTACCTGTCTTTTAATAAGACAAAGCCTTAATTAAGCCTTATGCTATAATTTTGGTTCCAAAAGCAATTATTTCTTTATGAGGGCTAAATATATTGAGTCTTCCGTTTTATTTTTTTCCTTCCTATTTATTTTTATTTTGAAAAAATGTCCGAGGCTGCTTTGAATTCCTAGTATGGATTTTTGTTTCTTAGAAGTGAATTTGTAAGAAATAAGATTCTTTAATATGATGATGGTTCACTGGTGATATGGTGGTGGGAGAACTATGGGGGCTACAGTGATGTAAGAAAATTTAAAAAATAAATAAAAATTAAAAAAATAAGATTCTTTAAAACAGTGAATCTTCATAGTTTTGAGTAATGGCTTAGGATTTTAAATTCTAAGTAAACGTGACTCTGACAGACTACCCATTTAATTATACAGTGTTCTCTTTGTTAACCGCAGGCAAATTAACCTCCTTGTGGATTGTCCTTGAGACCTGAGACCTCAGGGATGATTTCCGGTGCCCACTCCTGGGAGCCACTGAAGAGCTGTTCTCTTCCTGCCTTCTCACCAGAGCCCAAGGACAAGCCTGGTCTGGGGGAAGCACTAGCTTGCTTACAGCAGAAGCTGCAAAGACAGCATTGCCCGGGGAGTGCGCAGTGCTTCTCTGCTCAGAACCCGCGTCTCTCTGGAGCCTCCTTTCCAGGGTCACCCTGAGGTTCTGTGTGTGTCTTCCGGTTCCCATCTGCCTTCTTGCTTGCCTGCCCCCTTTTTTTTTGCCAGTTTCAGAAAATCCAAAGTAGCTGGAGAATGTGGGTTATAGTAGAATCCGGAACAACCGGGTGAGGCCACTTATGAAGGCTAAGTAAGGGTTGCAGTGGGTGAGGGGACGTGTGCTCTGTTCTGTCTGTGGTTTTTTTTCTCACCCAACTGTGACTGATTTGTACATCCAGAAGTTACTTTTAAAAAAAAATAAAAATCATACTTTTAGGATTATCCTCTATTCTGTCTACCCTTCAATAATTGCTCTCCTGATAAGGTCACATGTAATGATTGGAAATTCTGTACGGGAAGAACAGTAAAATACTGTTAGAATTGTTTCATATTTCAGGAAAAGTTGAAAGTCAAAATTTTTTTCCCCAGAAGAAGCTTTTTGTAACTGTATTTATTAATGTAACTCCACCAGCAAGCTATGATTATGTTGTAGGTCCGTCCGTTTAGAAAGGAGGCCTTGGGCTATACTACACACTCAGCCTTGGTCACATCTGGTAGCAGCTGGTGCTGTAGATTATAAATATCTTTTATGGCAACATAGAGTAGTAGTGGGTTTGTTATACATGACACAGCAGTATTAAAACTAAGTATTTTATGCATTTAAAAATATTTTTGCTTTAGTGTGAGGAGGTGAGGACGGTCAAGGAGATGATGAAAATAGCTATTGCTATGACAGAAAAAACAAATTTGGGGCAGTATTTCTATAACAAGGTAAGCCTCTAAAAAGGCTTGGCAGAGAAAGTGTAGTGTTAAAATAGGGCAATAATACTTAGGAAAATGGAAGGATGTATCAGGAACAAAGTAATATTGCATAGGAGTATTGTATTTTTATGAATTTTATGCCAGTTGTTTACATGTACTATGTATGTTAAATAAAAAAGATAATGAAAATACAGGATGTGCATTTTTGTTGTTTTTATTCTCACTGTGATTATTAACAGGGCTGGCTTCATTCTATAGTCAGATAACCATGAACTGGTTTGTGGGCGATTGCATCCCTGGATAATGGGAACAATTACAATGGTAGGGTCCAGGAAGCTATTTGGTCCTCTGCCATTGGTGATGGTATAGGTATTGGGGTTACCCATAGTTGTCTTACATTTGTGGCATTACCACTTACGCTATGTAGGGTAAGTAAGTGATATCAGGCTTTTCTGCCCTCCCGCCATTAGGCTAGATGATGGATCCTTGTGGTCCTGAATGCATGCCTGATGGCGGACACCTGGAGTAGGGTGTGGGAATATGTAGATGGGATTCACCTGGGCTCATACTGCACTTATAAGGGCGGTGTCATGGGGATACCAGAGGAACCATGAGCAGAGAGCAGAACCACGAGAAGAGCAAACAGAAGAGCAGAGAAGGAGAACCATGAGAGAAACAAAGAGAACGTCAGAGAACGCCGGAGAGCCCAGAAAATGTGAAGACTTGCTGGGGGCTCCAGGACTCTCTTCTCCTTTACCCCGTCTGCTCAAATCATAGAGATCCTGCTCCGTGTCCCATCCTGCCCCCTACATGCTACTTCGTCATTTACATCACGAAGCACATTCACTAAAGCCATAATTTGGAGATAATTCTGGAGTTGCTGAAGTATTTTTCTCGTTAAACCACTGTAGGGTAAAGAAAATGTCAGGCTTTTCTGCCCTTCCGCCATCAGGATAGATAATGGATCCTTGTCCTGAATGCATGCCTGATGGCGGGCACCTGGAATAGGGTGTGGGCATAGGTAGATGGGATTCAGCTGAGTTAAGACTGTGCTTTTAAGGGCAGCGTCACGGGGGGACGCTAACAGCCCCAGCAGCAGCAGCAGAACCTGAAGGAGAAGCTGAAGCAGAAGCAGAGAACGCCAGAGAGCCCAGATAGAGTAAAGACTTGCTGGGGGCTGGGAGGCCTGCCAGCCTCCCAGCCCCCCAGCCAGCACCCCTGCCTGCCATATGCCTGGTGAACCCCAATAAAAAACCTGCAAAACTACTGAGGACTCTGACTCCTCCTTTACCCGATCTGCATGGGATCAGAAAACCTGCATTGTGCCCGTTCCTGCCTTTACAATTGGCGTATGTCGGCAAGATCCATGTAGACGGGTATTGGAGCCCTCCGAAGACCTGGAGGGACTAAGGAGAACAGACTTTGCCTGTGACGACGCTGGAGGCACCATGGCGGTATAGAAGATGGATACGTCCACGAGCTACAGGATGAGACCTGGCGTGAAGGAGACGCCCGAAAGGACAAGCCAACGACACCGGAAAGGACCAGCCAACGACACCGGATAGGACCAGCCAACGACACCGGAAAGGACCAGCCAATGACCCCTGAGGCAGCAGGCCATTGCTGAAGCAGGGAGAGGCCAATGGACTGATAGACTGATGAACTGATGATTTTGGACTGACAATCCCGCCAGAAGGCGGAGGACCTTAGCAGGTTATGTTTATTTTTTGAGAATCTGGGGGTGGCCAGTGGCCTAGATGGCCAAAAGCAGCCTGTGTATGCCCAGTGGCCAGGTGGAGGAGAAAAGCCAACTGAGAAAGCAAAAGCTGGTACTGATGATAAGTTGAGAAGCCCTGAGCGGCTGTTAAGCAGCCTGGGTATGCTGAAGCCCTGTGAGTCTCGTAAAATCACCTGTGGGTGATGCCCTGCTCATTCTTGAGCGAGGGTGAGGAGCTGAGGAACCTGTCCTTGGGGGACGGGTGGGGAATGTGGCTTGGGGTGGAGCCCAAGCCGAATGCAGAGTTTGTATCCCCTACCCATGTGATTGTGCAGTGGGTTGGCTTGAGTGCAGGGGTCTGTGAGTCGCATGGGTGGCCATGAAGGCCGAGTTTTGGAGCGACTGCAGACAGAAACCCTGAGGGTTGGTGATTACCCCCAACAGAATAAAATTGCCAATCCCAGAGCTAGTGCATCCTGGGGTGGATGCTGTGTGCCTTGTAGCCTAGACGACAGCCAGAGAAGGCCAGGAAGCCTGACGGCTCCTGGTATGTTATAGTAGATGCCGTGAGTGATTCCCCTCCCTCATATGAGCAGTGCCTTCGGCAGCAGATTTGGTGGCTTATCTGCTGGTACCAATAATTGTCTTTTGCACTTGGTTGGTGCCCTGCCTGGACTTATTTGTGTTCTGTTGTATTTTGTTATGTTGTATTTTGTTATTTGATGTATTTGCTTTTGTGGGCCATGGCTGCATTGTTTGTTTGCTTAGAAAATTGTGTATATATGTATAGACTGTATGGCAGAAAACCCTGAGGGGGTGGACTGTAGGGTAAAGAAAATGTCAGGCTTTTCTGCCCTTCCGCCATCAGGATAGATAATGGATCCTTGTCCTGAATGCATGCCTGATGGCGGGCACCTGGAATAGGGTGTGGGCATAGGTAGATGGGATTCAGCTGAGTTAAGACTGTGCTTTTAAGGGCAGCGTCACGGGGGGACGCTAACAGCCCCAGCAGCAGCAGCAGAACCTGAAGGAGAAGCTGAAGCAGAAGCAGAGAACGCCAGAGAGCCCAGATAGAGTAAAGATTTGCTGGGGGCTGGGAGGCCTGCCAGCCTCCCAGCCCCCCAGCCAGCACCCCTGCCTGCCATATGCCTGGTGAACCCCAATAAAAAACCTGCAAAACTACTGAGGACTCTGACTCCTCCTTTACCCGATCTGCATGGGATCAGAAAACCTGCACTGTGCCCGTTCCTGCCTTTACAACCACAGACAGGTTGGTCTCATTACGCCATGTTTTTGCTTAATACAAACATCAACTTTATTTTTTACTTTTCATCGACTTGAAGGAAAGACAATTTAGCTTAGCTCAACCCTATGCCTGTATAATTTTTTAACACAGTGACACCTTCCTTCTGTGACATCCTTGGGGAATAAAGTGTTCTAATACTGTTGTTCTAAATTTAGTATTAATCAGCATCACTTGGAGGCCTTGCTAAACATATTGTGGTACCCCACCACAGAGGTTTCTGATTCAGTTGGCTAAAGGTAGGGCTGTAGTTGAGATCCTGACCCCAGATATGATTGTTTCAGGAGGTGGGACCTTCTGGAGGTGAGCAGGTTGTGAGTATGGAGCCCTTATGAATGAGATTAGTGCCCTTGTAAAAGTGGTAGAGAAAATTACCTGGCCTCTTCACCTGTGAGACACAGCAAAAAGATGCTGTCTGTGAACAAGACAGGTACCGAATAAGCTAGCACCTTGATCTTGGACTTTCAGCATCAAGAACTGAGAAAGAAATATGTTTTTGTAGGGTAAATGAAATGAAGATTGCTCAAGTCTTTGTGTCATTGGCCTCTGCTGCTATCACCTGCAGCCTTAAATGCAAGAAGCACTTTGGGAGTTTGCGCTCTGGGTATGCAGGCCTGCGGGCTGAACGGAACCTGCAGCCTGGTGTGGGCGTGCCTGAGTGGGTGCACCTGAGCCTGGAGGGCCACGGCAACGAGGATGGTGTGATGCAGATCCGTGCAGCCCAGAGCAGGGGAAGGCAGTCGGCATCGGCGGGCTGCTGGGGATCTCGAGAGAAGCAGCGAACGCGGGAAAACGCCAGAGAACGCTGGAGGGCCCGGGAGGGCCCCTAGAACCTGAAGATTAGGAGGCTTCCCCAGCCATTTAGCCCCTTGGCTCCCCTGCCTGTCCTGCACCTGGTTAGCCCACTACAAAATGGTTTAGAATGATCTTTAAAAGCCTGAAAAAGCCGCTGAGGGCTCCAGGATTCTCCTTTGCCTGCTCTTCCCTACTGCCTCTGCACTACAACTAGCATAGTCCTGCAGGATGATTTAACACAGACCGGTATGGAGCCCTCTGCCTCAGGAGGGAGTGAAGGGTGATGGCCCTAAGTATGTAGTGCTCGGGGGCGGCCTCTGGGCGCCTCCTGAGTGGCTGGTGCAGGCGGAGAGGACTCTGCATGCAGTGGGATGGTTTTGGACGGACATGGTGCCTGCTCAGAGGCAGGGCTGAGGATTGAGTGTTCTCTCGCAGCTGTGCAAATGGAGTCAAGGACAATGCTGGAGGCGCCATGGTGGTGGCAAGGCAGCACAGGTGGTGACCAAAGTCCAGGGGCTTCAAGAAGAGCTTAGACACTGCAGGAGCACAGGAGGTGGACAAGGTTTGGGACATGCAGGACAAGACCTCAGTGGAGGAGGAGACGGCTTGTGAGGGCAGCCCACGACCCCTGAGGCAGCAGACCCTTTGGGGATGAAAGAGGACCGTGATTCCTCTGTGGGAGCACGCCCAGTGCTGATGCAGGCTGAAAACTAGCAATTCCGCCAGAAAACAGGGGAACTTGGGTAAGTTGATGTTACATCTACGGGACCCTAGGGATGGAAGGAGATGAAGATAAAGGGCTGGCCGGTGGGCCTGGGTGACCTAAAGCAGCCTTGTGTGAAGTTGTCTGCAGCTAGGCGGAGGAGAGGGGTCAAAAAAGCCAAAACTCGGCCAAGGTTGGGAAGCCTAAGGGGATGATGAATGGTTGGGAGTTTGCTAAACAAGGTAATCAAGTCTCAAAATCACCTGTGGATGATGCCCTGTTCACTGGTGAGTAGGGGTAAGGAGCTGAGGAACCCTTGGGGGAAGTGGGGGTGGGGAACAGTGCTTGCGGCAGAGAACAGGTGTGGAGCTTGTGTCTGCAGGTCCCCAAACCACAGCCTGGGCAAAGTGTTGCCTTAGTTCAGGGGTGTGCTTGTCACCTTGGTGGCGATGAAGGCCGAGTGTTGGGGTGCTATGAGTATCCCTGGGGATTGGGTGATTACCCCCAAAAGTATAGTATCGCAAATCTGTGTGCACCCTGGGGGTGGGTGCAGTGTGTGGCTTGTAGCTGAGACTGCAGTTGGAGAGGGCCAGGAAGCCAGGTGTGTGGCGGCAGACTCCATGAGTGAATAGTGGATCCCCACCTCACATGATCAGCGCCTTGCAGCAGACTTGATGGATCATCTGTTGGCGTCAATAACCACCTTGGTTTTTGCCCCTCAGCTGGTCCCTGCTTAATTGTATCCTGTTGTATTGTTCCATTGAGTTGTATGTTTTGTTTTGCAGGGGGATGGGAGGGGAATCCTGGTTACAATGTCCAAGGGAAATTTAGGTGAAGATTGTGTGGCAAAATCCGAGGAGGTGGACTGTAGGGTAAATGTTTGCTCAAGCTTTTGCAAGTTGGCCTCTGGGGCTATCACACACCCTATTGAATGCAGGAGGAGCTTGGGAGGGTGGACTTGGGGTAAACAAGCCTGAGGGTGGACACCTGGGGTGTGGTGTGGGCTAGCTTCTGTGGGCGCACCTGCGACTATTGAGTATATATGGGTGGGGTGAAACCGGGAGCAGCAGAGAATGGCAACGAGAGGAAAAGATACAAGGAGGCGGCCCCGAGACAACGCCAGAACTCAAAGGTAAGACGGCCTATAGAGCCCCTTGCGTGTCCCCTCTTCCGTCTATTCATGCCCTGTGTCCACTCGTCCGTCTCTCTAGTCGTCTATTTGATGTAAATGGTGGTGTCTCCCAGTACACTGTTTGCAGACACATTTAATACATTTCATTGCTTTTTAAGTTCCTGGTCTTTTTTGTCATATGCACATTTAATACCCTTAATCACAGTTGTAGGAAATTAAGCTCATTCAATTGTCACACTGATTGCCCTGAGAACTTTAGTATTTTCTAAAAGTTACAAAGAAATGAAAATAATGACCATTTTTAAATAATTTGGCATATAGCCATGATTCTTTTTTTTAATGTGGAAGGCCCGATCTTCAGCTAAGTTTTATGTACACAGCTCACATTTGTGTCTGCCCTCCCAGGTGACAATGCCTTGTTTATTGGCCAGGCCCCTCAGGTCTTCATTTAGAATGTACTTACCAAAATCGAGAATTCAATGTATCTCTCTTGGCATGGAACATCTTGGGCACAGGAAATGCAGTTCAGTAATCCTTCCAACCCTTTAAATCTGTAACGAATTTGACTTTTTCTAACAAAGATCCCCTTATGGTGTGTTCTTAAGGTACAATTCTTTGCTAATTGGAAATTACTTAGGGGGCTTTGAAAATACTGAAGCCTGTTGCTGTTCACATTCCTTTGTTCATCCTACACATTTTTAAGCTTTCTAGCCGGTGTGTACATGAACACGTTTGTTTCATGGTCAGGACAGGATCAGAAGCCATGGAGACTGACAACTGATTTTTTTTTTTAAAGATTTATTTTTTATTTATACAGTAGCTGGGGTACAGGCCAGAGGCGCGGGAGGGTGAGAAGATTCACCAGAGACAGAGTGGGGAACAGAACAGGAAGATGGACCAAAAGCACTGCTGAGGGGAGCAGAGGCCGTGACAGGAGAGGTCTGCCTTGTCATGTGGGAATCTCCCTGGCCAGCTGGGAATCGAACCCGTGCTGCAGAGGCTCCAGATGCTGCATTCAGCTTCACAGCGCTGTTCTAAACCCACTGTGCCCCCCGGGGAGGCCCTGAGTTTTCTTTTTTTCACGATGGTATCCATGGCCGCATCTTCATTTGTAAGCAAATCCTGAAAAAACATGAAAAGTGTTTCATGGTTTATCTAAGAATACAGAAAATGTTGTTATAGGTGAAGAATATCAATTTTGTATAGCTTATTTCAATCTAGATAAAATATATTTTGTTCAAAAAAATACTCAAGCCTTTCCCTACCTCCAGAGACAGATTTAATCCATCTAGTATGTGGCCTAAGATTTGGACCTTTTAAAAATCCCCAGATGACATTTAGAATCTAGCTTCTGGATAACCACCCTTCCCAAGTCTCCAAATTGGAGTTGGTATGGAAGTTTTCCTCGTCCACACATTCTCTCATTAATTATTGATAATTTCCATTTTATTTCTGTTTATCACAGAACTTACTGTTGAATAGACTTTTAAAGAATTCTGTGTCCACTTATAGATATCTGCCATAAGGAGCAGGTCTGGCAGGTGCCATATCTTAGTAAACCTGACAGGCGTATCAGTGAGAAATGGTAATTTAAAATAATCAATTACTGGGCCTCCCTGGTGACACAAGGGGTTAAGTACCGCGCTGTGAAGCAATTGCAGCCTCTGCAGCACGAGTTCGATCCCAGGCTGGCCAGGGAGAAACCCACATGGAAAAAACAGACCTCTCCTGTCTTGCCTGCTGCTTCCCTCAGCAGTGTGTTTCAGTCTGCCTGTTCTGTTCCCCACTCTATCTCTGGTGAATCCTCTCACACCCCCACATCTCTGGCCTGTACCCCCGCTCTTGTATGCATAAATAAATCTTTAAAAAAATAATCAATTGGGCCTCCCCTGGTGGCGCAGTGGTTGAGCACTGGGTTGTGAGGCTGCTCACAGCCTCTGCAGCGCCAGTTCGATCCCCGGCCACCAGCGAGGGTCCCACAAAAAAAAAAAAAAAATAATAATTACTTTAAAAATCAGTATTAATGTGGAGAATCATATTCTTTGTAAATGTCCTTTCTTTTACATGAAATATGCTTTTTGGGGCCTGGTGGCACAGCGGTTGAGCACTGGTTTGCAAAGCTGCCTACAGCCTCTGCAGTGCCGGTTCAATCCTGGGCCGGTGGGCGAGGGTCTTACATGGCGCGACAGACCTCTCCTGCCGCATCCGCTGCTCCCCTCAGCAGTGTGTTTCCTCAGTCTGCCTGTTCTGCTCCCTGCTCTGGCTCTGGTGAATCCTCTTACCCTCCCTCACTTCTGACTGTACCCAGTTCTTGTATAAATAAATAAATCTTTAAAAAAATATGCTTTTTGTTGTGGCTATGTATAGGCCACCCCACAAATATCCCACAGTGGCACATTGATTATTTAAAATTTAGGTTCCTGGAGAAAACCAATGCAGGAATGATATTCCTGCCTTGTTTCCCTAAAAGCAGGAAATAAATCTTCCATGTGAAAGACACTCATTACAGCAGGAAATGAAGAAGCATCCTTCTCACAGACAAGGAATTCAGAACATTTAGCCTATGTAAATACATTCAGCTAAATTAGAGTCCAAAACAAAAGTTTCCTTTCTTCACAAATAATCTTTGTCAAAAAAGTATGTAAACCTCATGCACTGGTCATTCCATGGTCCAGCCACCAGTATGAAATTAAATGTCTTTTTCTCCTATTTATCTGCCTTTTGAATATTATTTTCTAGCCCAAAAGATGTAGTAGGGTAGAGGAAATTTTTTTTTAATCTTAAACACATTTTTTTTTAAAAAAGATTTATTTATTTATACAAGCACTGGGGTACAGGCCAGAGGCGTGGGAGGGTGAGAGAATTCACCAGAGAGGGAGCAGAATAGGCAGAAGGACTAAGGTACACTGCTGAGGGCAGCAGCAGGCAAGACAGGAGAAGTCTGCCTCGCCATGTGGGAATCTCCCTGGCCGGCCAGGAATCGAACTGGCACTGCAGAGGCTGCAGACAGCTTCACAGCGCTGTGTTCAACTGCTGCACCACTGAGGAGGCCCCCTTAACACTTAAGGAGCTTTCACTTCAGGATGCAACTTGAATATCACTTCATCTGTACAGCCTTCCCTGACTGCCTGCCCTTTTATAAAGCTGAGTGAACTGTCCCAATTGGCCATTCTCCTATAATTTCTCCATTCCACATGTTAAATGTTAATCATACCTTTTCTTTTGCTTTGTGTCCTTACAGATTGGACTTCTGTCTTAGTTCGAGTCCACAATGCCTTCAGTTTCTGGAAAGTAATAAAACTCAATTTTAAAAATAAACTATGTAACATTGCAGAAAATTCTAGATAGCACTAAAAATTATTTTTCAAACTAAGAAATGTATTCTGGCTGTGGTCATGAAATAAGGAAATTTGGCTATTTTCAGATGAGATTTATATATATCCAAGAAAAAGACCCTTAGTGGCTGAACAAAAATTAACCTTATGATATTAAGACTAGTTACCTTGACACATTAGACACAGTTAGTAGCCAAATAACTTTACTGGAAGGCGCTATGGTAAAGACTCCAGAGGAAGGACTTTCATTGAGCTGGTTTGGGTTTTGTGACCTAGGACACAATAATGGTGAAACCGGGACACATTCACTGCTGGCCATGAAGCAGGCAAGGCTATTGGGAATGTGAAGTTTGGGCAAAGTCCCAAAGGAGGTAGAGTCTGATCTGTTATTGTTAAATGAGGATGTGAGACAAAACACAGGACTGCTGTCATATAGCTAATAGTGTCATAATCAAGCCACCTGCTTTGGAATCCTGGATACAATTTTATAAATTGTTGTAAATTAAGGTATGTTTCTTAATTTGAAAATTAGTTTTCTTCTCTTTCAAAAAGATATGCCTCCTTGTTTGGAAATTACAAACAGGCAGAATGGATAAATCCATAGTCACAGCAGGAAATTTTAACATGCAACTCAATAGTTGGTATAAGAAGCAGGCAAAAAAGAACCCAGTAAGGATATATGATTTGAGCGATAAGAAAAGCAATCTTGATTTAAGGGTCACATGTAGAAAACTACACACACACAAAAAAAAACATGAATGAGGGCCTCCCAGGTGGCGCAGCGGTTGAGCGCTGGGTTGCGAAGCTGCCCGCGGCCTCTGCGGCGCCGGTTCGATCCCCGGCTGCTCCCTGGCCACCGAAGGAGGGTCCCACATGGCGCGCAGACCTCTCCTGCCGCCCGCTGCTCCCCTCAGCAGTGTACTTCGGTCCTTCTGCCTGCTCTACTCCCGGCTCTGGCTCTGGTGAATTCTCTCGCCCTCCCGGCTTCTGACTGTACCCAGTGCATGTATAAACCAAACAAACAAACAAATAGATAAATAAGACATGCCTCTAGAAAATTAAAAAAAAAAAAAAAAACATGAATGAATTCTAATTGAAGCATGTGGGACATTACCAAGAATTGACAACAGAGTGTGAACTCCAGGATGGCATGAATTTTTTGGCCTATCTACTGATGTTACTCAAGCACCTAGAACAGTAACTGGCATATAAAGGTGCCTAATACTTGTTGAATAAAAAATTGATCCTACATGGGCCCAAATAGTGATCTTTAAAAACAGTGACTGGGCACAACACTAATGATAAAGGACTGATCACAAAAATCTGCAAAGAGCTGATGAGACTCAACAACAACAAAGAAATTAATCCAGTCAAAAAATGGGCAGAAGAGCTAAAAAGAAACTTCTCTGAAGAGGAAATGCAAATGGCCAACAGGCATATGAAAAAATGTTCAACATCACTTGTAATCAGGGAAATGCAAATTAAAACTACCATGAGATACCCTCTTACACCAGTGAGAATGGCACATATTAAAAAAACTAGCAACAACAAATGTTGGCGAGAATGTGGAGAAAAAGGAACTCTCCTGCACTGTTGGTGAGAGTGCAAACTGGTCCAACCACTATGGAGAGCTGTGTGGAGATTTCTGGACCTACTAAACATAGAGCTTTCATATGATCCAGCAATTCCACTCCTAGGTATTTACCCAAAGGACACAGAAACATCAATTCCAAAGAACACCTGCACCCCTATGTTTATAGCAGCACTATTTACAATAGCTAAGCTTTGGAAACAGCCCAAATGCCCAAAAATAGATGACTGGATCAAGAAGATGTGGTACATATACACCATGGAATATTACTCAGCATTCAAAAAAGATAAACACATGCAATTTGCAGCAACATGGATGGCGCTGGAAGGGATTACGCTCAGCGAAATAAGCCAGAAAGAAAAAGAAAAATACCGGATGGTCTCACTCATAGCAGGAATCTAGAAAACTTAAATAAGGGGCCAGGAAAATGAATAACTATAAGAAAGTGAAAATCAAAATCAATAAACAACTATGAACCAGAGACACTGTATGGGTGGTGGGGGGCAGGGAGGGGAGGGATTGGGGTCAAAATAAGGGGATTGCAATTGTATGGGGAATATAAAAATAAAATTTATTTAAAAATAAATAAATAAAACTTAAATAAAAAATAAAAACAGTGACTGGGAACATTTACATAGAATCAATGCAAAAATAAAAGAAGCAAGTTTAAAATAATTCGTTAGTTAAAGGAGAGTCAGCTGAAAATTTGAGGCAAGAATAAAACAATGATTTACTACAAACTACTTGTGGAGCATGTTTAAATCAGATCTAGAGATATATTCCTTTTTAGTGTAAAATACTCAGACTAAAAATTAATGAATTCAAATGTGTCAGAAATACAGAGAAATCACAAAAGTTTATCCTCACCCCCCTCTCACAGGGGGAAATAACAAGCAGAACTTAAAATAGAGATCAACAAATCCAAAGTCAGTTATTTGAAATCATTCATAATCAAAAGAAAACAGCAAGGCATCAGAATGGGCAAAGAATAGACACTGCTGTTTGTAAACAGATATCAGGATTATGAGCCTTTACTTAATAAACTTGATGAAATGGTTAAATTCCTAGAAAAATACAATTTAACTGAGCCAAAAGGAAATAAAAATTAGAATATCACCCTCAGTAAGGAAATTGAACTGGTAATTTAAAAAAGCATCCCCATCAAAGAAAATAATCCCTCCAGTTTATAAGCTTATTCTGCTATGCATTCAAGATATTGATTAGCCCACTCTTTGACATCCAGGGAACTGGAAAGAAAACCTCCATTTTTCAGATGAGTGCAGCAGTAATACCAAGAGCAGAGTGGGGTTAATGCAGTAGGGAGAATTGCAAGTCTTACATTCATGAGTAAAGATGCAAAGAACATAGGAGTAAATTGAATAAAAGGAATAAAAAAAATCAGTTCTCTGCAAATTGACCTATAGTTTAATCAATATACCAACAGGGCCTTTTATGGAGCTTGAAAAGCTAACCGTAAAAATTTTATAGGGAAGACTAATCAAGGTATGTCTGAAAAAACATGAGATCTGAACATTTTTCCTGATAGCAAATATTTTTACAATGGCTATGGAAGTCTTGAAACAAAAGTAGATAGATTGACTAATAGAACAGAGCAGATCTCAGAACAAACAGGTGCACATATTTAATACATGAGGCTGACAGCTGGTTGTCTATAGGGAAGGCAATGAATTGTTTCACTATCTCAGGAAAAAAAATAAACAAAATTAGCAGGCAACTATAAATCAGACACCCTGCAAGGGAGGGAGAGGCAGAGGGGTCAAAACAGGGGAGAGAAGAGCGCAAAGGACTATGGTGATGGTGCATTGATGAATTAGTGGTGGGAATTTTACAGGAACTACACCTGAAAGGAGAAAACATACATTGTACAAAAAGGAAGAATGATGTGAAATATATATATATATATATTAAAGAATAAAATTCCAGATAAAATGCCAAAGCACGAGAGACAATACTATAAAACTTAGAAGACAATATAAGGATAATAACTATCTCCTCAAGGAGGATTTTCTTAAAACTTTTGAAAACCCCAAAAACATTAAACTGGAGAGAGAATTGCTGATAAATTCACGTAGTCTCCTTCACTACTGATGGAGGGTAACTATTTAGAAATAATTGGCAATACCTGATGAATTTGAGAATGTGCACAATGTGACCCAACTTCGCTCCTCAGATAGTATAGTGGCAGGATAGGCCAGAGCAGGTTCTCTATGATCCGAGCAGACAGGTGAAGGAGTCCTGGAGCCCTCAGTGGCTTTTGCAGACTTTTATTGGGATTTTACTGGGTACACAGCAGGCAGGGGGGCTATCAGCCTCCCAGCCCCCAGCAAGTCTTCACTCTGGGCTCTCCGGTGTTCTCTGGTTCTCTCTGCTGCTGCTCTCATGGTTCTCCTGGCGTCCCCCTGACACTGCCCTTATAAGCCCAGTCTCTCAGCCCAGGTGTACCCACTTACGCATGCCCACACCCTACTCCAGGTGCCCGCCATTAGGCATGCATTCAGGACTGCAGGGATCCATCATCCTAATGGCGGGAGAGCAGAAAAGCCTGATACTTTTTATCTTAACCTACAGATATATACTCAGAAAAGTTCCTATGCAGGCATCAGGAGCCATGTATAAGAAGTTCACCACCAAGTGTTCCTAACAGCAGCAAATCACAGCAGGGAGGGAAATGACTTGAATATGTGTTTGGAATAAATAGTAGGATGGTGTTCTGCAGCCATCCTAGGCTGGGTAGGTTCATCGTCGGGTAGGTTCATCAGGCCTGCATACAAGACCACAGGTGTTGGTCCTAGATGCTAATGACAGGAGGGTGGAAATAACCTGATAACTTCCATTTACCCTACAAACTACCCCCTCGGGGTTTTTCACCATACAATCTACATACAATTTTCTCTTGGTGAATATGAAGCAGAGTATGCCATATACCCAGGCGGAACTGGTGGGCATACTATAGCTGTGACCCACAAAAGTAAAGAATGCAACTGAAAACAATACAACAAAAATACAACTAAGCCCAGGTACTAAGGTGTTAGGGCACAAACCCAGGGGCAAAAAGACAAGATTATTAGTGCCAGCAGATGATCCATCGATTCTGTTGCCGAAGGCGCTGCTCGTGTGAGGGGGGATCCACTCTATTCACTCATGGTTTCTACTGTGACAAACCTGTGCCATCAGGCTTCCTGGCCTCCTCTAGCTGCGGTCTCAGCCACAAGCCATACATCGCATCCAGCCCAAGGATGCAGTCTGACATTGGCGACACTCTAGACTCTCTGGGGGGTAAGCGCCCAATCCTCAGGGGTATGCACTGCTGTCATCCCAACACTCGGCCTTCATAGCCACCAGTGTGACAAGCAGACCACTGAACTAAGGTCAGTCCTTTGCACATAGATGTGGGTCAGGGACCTGTGGATAGCAGACTCCACAAGTGGCGTCCTGTCCCCACTTGTCCCCTGTGGATGAGTTCCTTAGCCCTCACCCTATTTGAAAGTGAACAGGGCATTTCCCTGTCTGGGTTCAGCAGCAAGTGGTCCGTGGCCTGGCACTTCCAGTATAGGCCATCTTATGGACGTGAGCCTCTGGTCTTGCAGCTGCTTCCATCATTCTAACAGATATGTATTGGGCTTTGTTTTAGGATGATCTATGCCTGCTTTCACTCAGTCTGTCCACATTTGGGTCACTTTAACAGGTTGTGTGACATTAAGAAGCTTCCTTGCCCTTGGCATTCTTTTTGGTTGTTCAGCAACTACCCCTATTCTCTGAGTCTGAGCACACTAGCTCTCAACTTCACCCAAACTGGCTATCATTGTGTATTTGACATCCCATAGCGGGTGCTAGCAGCGCCATATAGGAGTCAAACAAGGGTGGTAGGCACTTTTCTTACCAAATCCCTCATTCCTGCTGTGAAAAGCTCATTGTCAGGACCATGAGCATTCACATTAAACATGGCCTGCCGCTTCCCCAGTACCTGTGCCAGCTCTGTGGATGTCTGCCATCTGCTCAGGCTGGCACATCTCCTGCCCCAGCCCATACTGTCTGTCCGGCAGCCATTATCCAGGCCAACAGGGTGTGAGCACCCTGGGCACACCACTGGCTGCTCTGCAGCCGCTGCCTCAATGATGGGTACAGGGTCACTGAAGCCAGTGTCTCAGTGCTGTGTAAGTAATCCTGTCCACCCCAGGACCCACAAACAGAGCAGCCAGGCTGCCAAAGGTTCTCCTGATTTCTGATAGATCTATTTGCCCAAGCCCACCAGTTCCGCCTGGGTATATGGTCCATACGTAGTAAACTCCGTCATTTGTGGTGGCTCAGCAGCCGGCCCCCTGGGACCATGGGCTACTGTCACTTCATTTTCTGAGTAACATCAGGCCGGGTGAGCCCAGAACATGGGGCCAGCTTCCTCCTCCTCTCTCGAGGAGTCTGGTGGTGGGCTGGTCTCTCCGGATCTCTTCCTCCAAAATCCTCAGACGTTGTTGCAGTTCCTGTGTCTCATCCTGCAGCTGCTGGACCCTAGATTGCTCTCTCTGCATAGACTCTCACAGAGCTGTGAGAAACACTGCAGCCCCTGCCGCCTGGCGGGCACTGTATCTACCCAAGGTCTCTTCTATTCTGCACAGGGCCCCTTCCAACTGCAATGGGGATCCACATACTTCTGACCATTCCTGGGGCAGTGCCCACTGGGAGAGGAGGCTGGCCACCGAGTACCGCCTGCTCGTGGCCAGCCACCCCACATGCCCACCCTGTTTCAAAGGGCTCCATACCTGTCTGTGTTGAACCGTCCTTCTGTTTACACCATTTGTCCTGCAACCATCCCAGGCCAGGTAGGGTCATCATCGGTACAGGCAGCTTGGGGGAATCTCGCCACCAGGGAGACAGTAACTTGGGCCCCCCTGCGAATCTCTATGCTCTTTCCTCTTGTAGCCTTCTCAGACGCGCTCCACCTCTCTCCACCACACCATCCTCTGCCCAGCTCCGGCCCCTGTGACGCCGCCCTTATATGCCCTCGGTCTCCTGGCTCAGGCACGCCCACTCACCACGCCCACTCAGAGCCCTAGGAGCCTCCACAATCAGGGCTGCGCTTAAGACCACAGGTGTCCCTCATTGATGGTAATGGTGGGAGGATGGAAAAAATCTGATCACTTTCATTTACCCTACAGATAGATAAAGACTTTGAGGTGTAGTCAGCCAGTAGGACCTACTATGTGAAAGCACTATAGGTAACTACATGGATGACTCTCTGGGAAATATGTTAAGTCAAAAATAATCAAATTTGCAGAAGAATGCATATGATCTGAGTCATAAATAGAAAGTTCAATAACAAGGTCAATATATTTCAGAGGGTTAAAATGTAGTAAAATACAAAGATAAGTAAGTAAATGATAAATGCCAAATTCAAGTCATGGTCATTTCTTAGAGGATAGAATGGGCCAGGGACTCAGGACTCTTCAAAGTTGAAGGTTATGTTCTTTGAAATTGGGTAGGGGTTATGGCTGTGATTTTACAGTAATAATTTATGTTATTCATATTTTATAGATATTCCAATGTATATTCGAAATTTAAAAAGCAAGTAGATGCTCTCAAGCTGATACACTTGAAATGAATAAGCTGATGTAGACGTGGCAGGATTGAGAGGAAATCCCCAATTACTCTGGCAACCATGATTTTAAGGGGTATTTTTGCATGGTGGGCCCTGGTTCAGTGTAAGGGCCAGTGGCATGAAGGAAGTAGCTATCTCATTTAAAGGGCCCGAAGTGGCCACTTAAGGTAATAAAACCTCACAGTGTTAGAAGGAATTGCTTGCTGACTGGGTTGGAGTTAACATCTTTCTTACAGAAGAAAAACAGAGACCCTGGGAGGGGAAGTGATTTGCCCAAGTTTGCACCAGTTCTCAGTAGTATATGAAACTGGGAAGTGAGTTAGAAAGATTCCTTGGGGCCTAGAGCCCACTGTGACCATGCGTAGTGGGAAGAACATGGGCCTAGAAAATGCTGATTCTGGGTTGGAATCCTTAGCAGGGTTGTCCATGAGACAATTCTGTTCTTCCTCCTGGCTAAAGTGGAGGTAAGAAATAAAGCCAGTCTCATAGAACTGTTCTGAAGATTGCATGAGGTGCTATAGGTAAAGTTTTATAGTCAGGTAAATGCTTCTTTATTTATTTATTTTTTTGTGGGACCCTCGCAGGTGGCTGGGGATCGAACTGGCGCTGCAGAGGCTGTGGGCAGCCTTGCAATCCAGCACTCAACCACTGTGCCACCAGTGGAGGCCCTGTAATAAATGCTTCTTGCCTGCCTTCTCCCCCGATGACAGAAGATGAGGAGATTGGATCAATACGGCATCGTCAGCCCACACCCGCAGGTGGGAAAGCCACAGGCTCGCTTGAATGTGCAAGAGCCGCAACTACTCTGAACGTTTCTGCCAAGTGTCTTCGTGGTACCTGTTGGGTTGTCTTTTTCATATTGAATTTATTTCTGGTTCTAGATTACTAACCTTTCACTTTGCATTTGTGTAAATAATTATTGTGAATCCTTCTTACTCCAGACACACTGAACTTTTGTTATCACAGCGAGATCCATATGGGAACAAAAAGAATCAAGCTGAACAAAGATTTCTACCCAGAATCAATTTCCCGAAGCTGGGAGCATTATTGTTCACAGTCTGTGAGCAAAATATATTTATTTTTTGGAGGAATGACTGTCTCCTTTATTGATTTCTCCCTTTATTCAGCCTCCCATTGCCTGCTATTTCATACTGAGTTTGGGCTCTTACCCTGAGCAGAAAGAGTCCCTAGCCATTGGCACACCATGTGATACCATGTCTGGTCTCACGCAGGACCTTTCATCTGTGTCAGAAGAGGAAGGGGAAGCTGTGGGGCTTTGTGGCACCCAGGCAGGGCAACTTCAAGGTTGGCTGAGGGTCCTCATAAAAGTTTAATTTAGGCATATTGAGTCACATTCCAGCCATGAAATTTAAGGTAAATTCACTTTGAAGCCACCTGGAGAATATTCTCCATCATAGGACTTGTAGGATTTCATTTCAATTTTTTTTGTTGTTACAATTTATCATACATATGTTGAATCCCTGCTGCCTCCCAGGCACTGGGCAAGCGATGTAATAAAGCAATGACACTCTCTGTGGCCGAGGAGGTTTGGGGACTTGGCAGTTTCTCACAAGCAGATGGTTTGGAATACGTGTGCTGGAGTGGGGACAAGGGGCTCTGCAGCCTGGCTTAGCTTAGCCGTTGTAGGGTGAGTTGGTCAGGCTTTTTTTTTTTTTAAGATTTATTTATTTATTTATACAAGCACTGGGTACAGTCAGAAGCGCGGGAGGGTGAGAGAATTCACCAGAGCCAGAGTGGGGAACAGAACAGGCAGACTGACGAA
Organism: Talpa occidentalis; assembly: GCF_014898055.3. Taxonomy (NCBI): domain Eukaryota; kingdom Metazoa; phylum Chordata; class Mammalia; order Eulipotyphla; family Talpidae; genus Talpa; species Talpa occidentalis. Next base: position 109,734,110 of record NW_026555331.1, on the reverse strand, counting down.
ATATACTGCTGAGGAGAGCAGCGGGAGGCAGCGGGCGGCAGGAGAGGTCTGCGTGCCATGTGGGACCCTCGCAGGTGGCCGGGGATCCAACCGGCTCTGCAGAGGCTGCAGGCAGCTTCTCAGCCCAGAGCTCAACTGCTGTGCCACCAGGGGAGGCCCCAGGCCTCTTTTTTTTTTTTTTTTTAAAGATTTATTTTTATTTACACAAGAGCTGGGGTACGGGCCAGAGTCGTGGGAGGGTGAGAGGATTCACCAGAGACAGAGCAGGGAGCAGAACAGGCAGACTGACCAAAGCAGCGGACAAGACAGGAGAGGTCTGCCTCATCATATGGGATTCGAGCCAGGAATCGAATCGGGGATACGGAGGCTATGGGCAGCTCCATAGCACTACGCTCACCCTGCTGCGCCACCAGGGAGGCCCAGGTTGGTCAGGCTTTTTATGCCACTAGCCAATATGGTTATCCCCTGCGGCCTTGATAGTGTTGATGCAGAAGGCGCCTGGGGATGTAGGTATGGGGCACGTGTGCCTGATTGTGGACACCTGGAGTATAGGTGTGTGCGGATGCATAAGTGCACACACCGAGCACGGAGGTCAGGACTATAAGGGCAACATCATTCAGACAAAAGACAGCCATGAGAGGATGTATGTTATGACTACAGAAGAGGCAAGATCAGGAGAGAATGCCAGAGTCCAGAGAAAAATTGTAATGATTTGTGGGGGGCTGGGAAGCTCCACTGCCTGCCTGCCCCCAGCACCTCCTGTCTGCCCTGTGCCTGGTTGCCCCACTACAGTCATTCTCTGAAAAAGGCTAAGTAAGCTGAGGTGACACATTTACCTTTGTAAATGTCTGCTGTCATGTCTGTAAAAAGGAATAAAGAATCTTTATCACCTGGGCTTGAGATCTTATTTTTGTCATCAACTTACTGCCAGTTCTGTATGCTCAATCTTCTATTTAATGTAAGAATAAAAGTGGTGCCGTTACCTGGTCATTTTTTTTTTTTAAGATTTACTTATTTCTTTGTACAAGCACCGGGTACAGTCAGAAACGCGGGAGGGTGAGAGAATTCACCAGAGCCAGAGCGGGGAATAGAACAGGCAGAAGGACTGAAATACACTGCTGAGGGGAGCAGTGGGCATGGCAGGAGAGGTGTGCGCACCATGTGGGACCCTTGCCAGCGGCTGGGGATTGAACTGGTGCTGCAGAGGCTGCAGGCAGCTTCGCAGCCCAGCGCTTAACCGCTGCGCCACCAGTGGAGGCCCTATCTGGTCATCTTCTGACCACACCTGTAGCTTCTTTGGCTGTGCTCTCTCCTCACCCTGAACTGAACAGGCAGCATATCAGACTTCCACTGAGGTTTAAGTGAGAAGGGCTGTGTTGGGGTACTGCCATCGTGCCCATTTCTGCCTTGAGAACTTCTTCACTGACTTGGCTTCCTTCTGTAGTCCTGTCCCCTCACCGCTGGGTGCTGTCCCTGCTCTCCCTCACTCTTGTTCCTCTTTTGCTCAACAGCTTACCTCTTCTAGTTACTAGAGAAGCCCTTTCTGGTCAAACTCTAAGTTCCCCTTTATTTATTATGCAGAATGGTTTCTCTCCTTTTAGTCTAACCTGTTTTTACTTTTAATTGTGCTGCGAACACTTAATATGATATCTGGCTTCCTGAAACTTGATAAGTGTGTGATACAGCATCGTAAACTATAGTCATGATACCATTGTACAGCAGATCTCTAGTCAGCATTCATCTACATAACTAAAACTTTACAACCATTGTCCTTTGGGTAAATACCTAGGAGTGGAATTGCTGGATTATATGGAAGCTCCATCTTTAGCAGGTTGAGGAATCTCCACACAGCTTTCCATAGTGGTTGGACCAGTTTGCACTCCCACCAGCAGTGCAGGAGAATTCCTTTTTCTCCACATCCTCGCCAACATTTGTTGTTGCTAGGTTTTCTTTTTTAGTTTTTTTTAAAAATTAATTTATATATTTACACAAGAACAGGTTTAAAGGCCAGATGCGTGGAAGGGTGAGAGGATTCACCAGAGACAGAACAAGCAGACTGACCAAATACACTGCTGAGGGGAGCAGCGGGTGAGACAGGAGAGGTCTACCACGCCATGCGGGTTCCTCGCTGGCCGGCCGGGATTGAACCGGCTCTGCAGAGGCTGCGGATAGCTTCACAGTGTGGTGCTCAACCGCCTGCACCACCAGGGAAGTCCCTGTAGCTAGTTTTTTTAATATGTGCCATTCTTACTGGTGTAAAATGGAATCTCATTGTAGTTTTGATTTGCTTTTCCCTGATTACAAGTGATGCTGAACAATTTTTCATATGCCTGTTGGCCATTTGCATTTCAGAATCATTAATTCAAAAGGGCACCCACACCCCTATGTTTATAGCAGCACTATTTACAATAGCTAAGCTTTGGAAACAACCCAAATGCCCAAAAATAGATGACTGGATCAAGAAGATGTGGTATATATACGCAATGGAATATTACTCAGCAATCAAAAAAGATAAGCACATGCAATTTGCAGCAACATGGATGGAGCTTGAAGGGAGCATGCTCAGCGAAATAAGCCAGAAAGAAAAAAAAATACCAGATGGTCTCACTCATAGCAGGAATTTAGAAAACCTAAATAAGGGACCAGGAAAAAGACTAATTATAATAAAGTAAAAATCAAAATCAAAAAGCAACTGTAAACCAGGGACACACTACGGTGGGGGGAGGGTAGGAGAGATTAGGGTCAAAATAAGGGGAATGGGTATTGTATGGGGACTATAACCAAGATGAAAATGCATACATTGTGCAAAAATGAAAAATGATGTAAAATATATATAAAATAAAAAATAAAAAACAAACAAAAAAAACTTTACAGCTATTGGTTAGCAATTCCCCATGGCCCCTTCTCACAAGACCCCCAGCAATCACCATTCTGTTCTTTGCTTCTCTAAATTTGACAGTTTTAGGATCTTAATCAGTGGAATCATTCAGGACTTGTTCTTCTGTGACTGGTTAATGTACTCAATCTGTACAGCATAATGTACTCAATCTGTATCCATGTTGTCACATGTGGCAGAATTACTTCTTTTTTAATACTGACTAATACTCCATTGAATGTATATACCACATTTTAAAATTCCATCTATTTGTTTATGGACCTTTACTTGTTTCCTCATCTTGGCTAGTTGAAATACAGTGAACATGGGACTGCTAATATCTCTTTGAGACCTTGGCTTCAATTGTTTTGTCTAACCTTCTTACCTATGTTATCTCTTCCTAGGGGACTTCCCATTCATAATCAAACATGTCCATAAGCTATTTTTCCCAACTAAAGGATCTGGACTCTCTGTGAAATGAATTATCGATCAAGTTTAAATAGCAAGCAACTTAAAAGAGTAACATCTCCTTTCCTTTCCCTTTCTTAATCATAGTGCCTGGCACAGATGAACAAATCAGAGGGAATCTGATCACTAAACATTTTAAATGCTAAAAATGTCTGAGGTTTTCTTGTGCTTCCACCAACCCCTCCCTCCCCGCCGTGTCTCTTCAACCCCTCCAGAATAATTTCTTGCTGTTCCTCTTTGAAAATTCATTCAAACATAGAGGGGAGAAAGCTCTGGAGGGGGTGGGAGAAAGGGGAAGAAAATGAATCCCCTGTCAAAATAGTCTGGCTCCACATCTGCCCTTCTTCTCAGCCTTTGCTAAAAGTGGGCCTGGCTGCACGGGCTGGGCTGGGGGCTCTGCTCACTGAGCATCTGTCACTCCTGGCAGAGCCAGGGCTGCCTTCTGAGCTGAACAGGAAAATGACTAAGTGATGACAGAGAAGTGACTGCCAATTCCAAGCAGAATTGCCACCTCTATATGAATGCACAGCATTGTCTTTTCAGATGGCATTTTCACAATGAGCTTGCCCTCCCTGCAGAGACTTATGATCTCAAGATTTGATTCCTGTCCAAATGCCCAGGCATCCACTGATTCTTAGAATTGTGGAGTTTTACACTGGAAAAAAAAACCTTGGCATGAAAAGCAAAGCTGAAGACTGTGAATTGGTTTGGAGGGATGGAAATTCTTAAGGGAAGCTGTAAGGTTTCAGGTGAATGCTGAGGAAAGAACACTGGATTTATCCTAGAAGACAAGTATTAGTCTCTGCTCTGACACTAACATCTGTGTGATCTTTGGCAAATTACATCTCTGAACTTTACTCATCTGTAAGTGAAAACATTGAAAGGGATCAATAATTTTCAAATTGTTTACTGAGAATCCTATTATCAGTCAGTTGGGGAAAGGCTGAGATAAATGACTGAAAACATGACACTATGGCAATGACCTTCCCAGAACTTTTAATATGCTAATAATGTACCATGACTTTCCAGGATGAGGGTAACCTGCAAGTTTTCATAAGCAATCAAAGGCCCTTTAGTGGAACAGGTGGTAGTCAAGGTGCCTAATGGCTTTATTGGTGCTAAAGTCACTTATTCTAAACATTAGTTACACAGTTCACTAAGTGGGGAGAAGCTAGAGGAATATAAACAAGAGCAGTACAATTCCTGAAGGTACAGAAAGTGAGTCCCATGAGAAAAAATTCAATAGAACTGAGGATGTTAAATTAGCGGGAGAGATGGGTAAATGGAAATCTGACTGATCTTCATTTACATGAAGGGCTTTTAGTAAAGAGAAGGAGGTAAGGGAGGGCCAGTGAAAACAGGATGAGTTGGGCCTCCCTGGTGGTTCAAAGGGTTGAGCGCAGCCCTGTGAAGTTGTCTGCAGCCTCTGCAGCACGGGTTCGATTTCCAACCAGCCAGGGAGATTCCCACATGGCGTGTGCAGACCTCTCCTGCCGCCTGCTGCTCCCCTCAGCAGTGCTTTTGGTCGGTCTGCCTGTTCTGCTCCCTGCTCTGTCTCTGGTGAATCTTCTCACCCTCCCGTGCCTCTGGCCTGTACCCCAGCTCTTGTATAAAAATAAATAAATCTTTAAAAAAAAGACCAGGATGACTTAAAATTTAAATAATAAGGAAAGAATCTTATGTTTGCTCACATTGTTACCAGTTCCACTGCACTTCATTCCTTGGAGTAGCTCCAGATTTCTATCTGGTACCACATTCTTTCTACCTGGAGGATTTCCTTTCACATTTCTTTATAGTTCAGATCTGCTGGTGATGAATTTCTTCAGCTTTCTTATGACGAAAGAATTTTTATTTTGCCCTTGTTCTGAAACATGTTTTCACTGAGTAAACAATACTAGTTTTTTTTTTCCTTTCAGTACTTAAAAGATGTTGCTCCACTGTCCCCATCTTTTCACTGTTTCCAAGGAGAAATCTGCTGTAATTCTTATCTTTGTTCTACCATATGTAACATGTTTATTTCTTGAATGTTTGTAAGATTTTCCCTTATCATTGATTTTAAGAAATTTGATTGTGCTATATCTTGGTTTAGTTTTCTTCATTGTTTCTTTATGCTTAGGCTTCATTGAACTTTTTTGATCTGTGAGTTCCTAATTTTCATCAAATTTGGAAAGTTCATCATTCTTTCTTCAAATATCCTTCTTCTCTCTTGTCTTTTATGGACATTCTAATTACATATGACACTTGAGTTCAATGATGCTCTTTTCATTTTGGGGGGGCAGGAAGGAAGATTCTATTTCACTCTTCCTGTTTCATTTTAGTTAGTGCTTACTGCTATCCCTTTATGTTCACTAATCTTTTTCACTAATCTTTTCTTTTGCAATGTCTGATCTGCTTTGGGTACTGTTTAGTATATTTTGTATTTCAAGTGTTTCAGTTTTCATCCCTTGATGTTCCATTTAGGGTCTTTTAAAAAATGGTTCCTATGTCTCTATGTAGCTTTTTGAATATATTGGAATAAATTCTTTAATATTGTCTGAATGTACTATGATAAGTGTCAGTTAAGGGTCATTTTTGATTAATTATTCTCATCATGGTTATGTTTTCTTGCTTTTTTGCGTATGTTATGATCTCTGAACATACAACACTATAATTTATTGTCTGATGCCAATTACTTTTACATTCATTCAGATATCCGTGAACTATTTTCTGGGAAACAGGTCCTTGCTATTAAGGTTTTATTTAGAAGGATTCAGAGCAAGTGCTAAGACTGTTTAGTCCCTACTACTGAGGCATGATTTGCCTGGGTAGTTTATCCAATGTGTCATGAATTTATATGCTTTCCCTCTGGATGGTAAAGCAGGTATAGCTACTGCCCTTTTTGAGCACTGAGGACTAGTCTCTAATCCTTCTAGATGGTTTTCCCAGTCTCAGGCAGTTTCCATAACACATATACATATCACTATTGTGCTAAATACTGAAGAAAGAAACTCTCCAGATGCTCTCTCTGTAGTCCTCTTCTTTTTTGGTACTCTATCTTATAAGTTTTAGCTTCATCTCCCAAGGCTTTCAACTATATTTCCTCAATATTTCATCAAGCTTGACATGGCTTATCCATTTTTTATACAGCCAACTATAAACTCTCCCAGGGCAGTAACCATGGTTCACCTCATTAGCCATTTTAAGGATCACTATCACTTATTACTTAATATTCAGCAACTTGAAAATCTTTGTTTCATATTCTTTGTTTTCTGTTGTTGTTATTTCAGAAGGGTAAATTTAGTTCCTGTTACTCCACCTCTGGTGGAAGCAGAAGTGTTTCACTTAAAATTATAGAGGAAGGTTTAAGTTGATATAAGAAGGGCCTCCCCAGTGGCGCAGTGGTTGAGCACTGGGGTGAAGGCTGCCTGCAGCCTCTGCAGCGCCGGTTCTATCCCTGGCTGCCAGGCGAGGGTCCCACATGGCGTGCAGACCTCTCCTGCCGCCTGCTGCTCCCCTCAGCAGTGTACTTTGTCAGTCTGCCTGCTCTGCTCTCCCCTCTGGCTCTGGTGAATTCTCTCACCTTCCCCGCTTCTGACTGTGCCCAGTGCTTGTATAAATAAATAAAATAAATCTTTAAACAAAAAAAAGTAATCACACACACACATACACACACACAGCTATCACTATTAGAAAGACAGTAATTCAAACAGGAGACTCAGAGATATCTTGGAGTCTTCATACTTATAGACCTTAAGAGTAAAGGAGCAATGACATTAGTTTTGGGTGGTTATTTAAGAATTCTTATTGCTAGATGTGACAGAAAATAAATTCAAGCCTTGAGCAAAAAGGGCAATTTTATTGGTTTACTACTTTTCTGAGAAGTCAAGGTATTGAGTCAGGTTCATCGGCCACTCAAAGTTTGAACACTCCCTCCAAACCCACATTTTCCCTTGATTTGAGGGCCAAGACAAAGAGAATAATGTTCTCCTTAGCAAAGGAATCTGAATGGCCCTGTTTGAATTAACAAGCACTTCCAGATTAATTACTGTTTCAATTTAAATTACTCTGCTTGTTTAGTTGGGATCTGATTCTCTCACCTTCCCACACTCTCCCACCCTACCCATTCCAATCTTACTAGAATCACATGGAATGGGAGAGGGATGCTCGGTAGTTAAAAAAAATTCCTCAAAACATGAAGGAGATAGAAGAGATGATCTTGGAAGATTTCTGCCTACTCTAAAAATTAAGGACCAAAATAGTATTAAAGGAGTTAAAAAATATCAGTTATAAGTGTACACACACACACACACACACACACATGCACACAATAAATTGATTCCCTTTCTAGAAATAATTTCTTATAGTTTAATTGCTTTCCTGATTTTTTAAGAAATGCATTCTTATTACTGAAAATCTGGAAAACAAAAATCTCATTACCACTAACACATTTTCAGTGTGTGTCCAAATTGTGAAAGAACTTGATTGATTTGAATTAAAAGAAGGCATACCTGAATGAAACTGTTACTAATTCTCTTGATCTTTCATGCTTATAGAACAAGTTGAATATCAAATCTTGGCATTTATGCTTCTAGTAACAGCAAGCAGATTTTTCAATTAATTATGGCATCTGTGCACTTTTGAAGGTCTTATTCCTCTCATTACTTACTGATTGCTGCTCTGCATTGTGCTTTATTCAATAAAATGCACATCATTAAGGTCTAGTTACAGCTGTGGCATCCTCCTGCTTTAGAGCATCACTGTAAAACATATTTTATCTTGACATATTTCTGAAGATTTTTCTATATAAGCAGGGATGGTGAGATGTGGGTTGAATGGACCCTATAGTTAATTTCTATTGATTCTACGCATTGATTCCTATATTCACAATTCTTTCACTCATTTATTCAACAATTTTTAAACTAAATTCCTGCTATGTTCCAGTCATTTATAGGCTTATAAAGATATAAATGTGAATGGTGGTTTTCTTCTCTTAGCTAAAAGTTTAGAGATAAAATAATTACAAACCAGAGTAAATGCTATGAAGGAAGCAACGTATTGAGATTTACAAAATTTAGAGCAGACTAGGTCCTTCCATGCCTCAAAGCTTTCTGAGCTCTGCACTGCCTGTGCAATGAGGCCAGACTCCTCAGTATGACATTCAAAGCTCTTCACAATACAGACCCCGCCTAATGTTCCCGGTTTCCATTTTCTCCCATACTCCAGGTTACATGAAAGCATTCACCTCTCCCTAGGCATGGATATACAGTTGAGCCTTGAACAATGTGGGCATTAGGGGCACCAACTCACCACACAGTCAAAAATTCATCTATAATGTTTTCTCTCTCCCCAAACTTAACTACTAATAGCCTGCTATTAGCTAGAAGCTTTACTGATAACATAACAGTTAATTAACACATAATTTGCATGTTAGATGTATTATAGTCTGTATAGTAAAGCTAGAGAAAAATGGTTTTTAAGAAAAATTTTTAAAAATAATTTATTTATATGTATTTTGCATCATTCATTTTTTTACAGTGTTTGCTTTCTTAAGAAAAAAGTATGTAGTACTATCCTGTATTTATCAATATCATAGATTTATGCCATCAGTTTACAAGAAAATCCACAAATAGGTGGACCTATGTTGTTCAAACTCAAGTTGTTCAAAGATCAACTATAATGCCAAGAAGCTCAGAGCTTGAATAACCTGTCAAGAGGGAATTTGTTGATTCAAGCAAGGCAGAGACAGTCTCATGCAATGTATGCTTTGGATGGTAACTCTGCAGAGAGGGATGTGCAGGATGACACCGTCTGGTGGAAGTATAGGACCTGTTAGGAAGCACTGACAAGGCTTCTGCAAGAGAATGGCATAGACTGAAATGTCCATGGCAGTGGTAGAGCTATGAGAAACTGAGATGGTCTGTTTTCTGGGACTTGGTCATGGATTGACTGTGAAGAGAAAAGCAAATGACTCTTGCCTCCTGACCTTGACGACATTAGTGAGTTGTCAACAGAGGCAGTAAAAGTAGCAGTAAAGTGGTGTTAAGGAGCTAACATTACTTTAATCAATATATAGATTCTTCCAGAGAAAAGTCAGAAATAATTTTTTCCTCTGGGACTCACCAGAATCTTACAAGAAAATGATTCAGACTTCTTGGAGGTGGTACTCTCACATAAAGGACATGGTGAGGATTATCTCATAAGCCTCTAACCTGGGGTCTCAGAAGGGTGCCACAGAGGCTGAACTTAGCTCCAGACCAAAAAGGTACTTTATTTTCCACAGAATTTTAAATCAGAGAGTTCCTCACAAGATTTCTGATTTCCAGCTTCTTGTTAAAAATAAGATCTGCTTACGGTCTTATATGACAATTGGCTAAACTGAGAGGTGACTCTCTCCTTCCCAAAGCATCTGCCCCCTGGTTGGCCATAGACCCCACTACTGCCTAATGTGCATCCAGCTGCAGACTGAGAAGTCCTCCTACAGAAGTACTTTGTAGAAGGGTCCTTGTGCAATATATCCAGGGTCTTCTCAGACTGAGACTCCACAGCATACAGTGAAGCTGTAAATACAGTCCCTGCTTGGATTGTAGTGGCGCTGATGTGCTACCCCAAATCCTCCCCTGGGTGCCTGATCATTGAGTGCTCCAAGTCATAGCTGTTCTTCTGTGTTCCTCTCCACCCACGAAGCATGTGCCAATGTGTTGGAATCAAGCCCGACGCTCTACCCCATTGCAAGGAATCCTGTAGACTACCTGCAGTCTATCCATTATTTGCATGCTATTGGTAATAACTTCAACAACATTAATACGAATAATTTTAGAGCAATTATCATGGTCCAGACATTCTGTCAAGGATTTTATATGAATACACAACTCCTTCAGTGACTCTGAGGGGAGATATTATTATTCTCATTTTATAGATGTGGAAATAGAGACTAGGTAAAATTCTTGGTTTCTACCTTTAAAGAACTTCTGGTCAATGGTATATTTTAAAATAAAAGTGGATGTTTCTTCTTATGAGTTTTGACTCCTTTCTCATCTTTGCCAATTAAGGTCCCTGATCTGAAAGCTTCCAGTCCCAATTTGTGTGTGTGTGTGTGTATTTCTGAGATAGTATTGATTTTAAATATTGTTAATTTGTGTAAAAATCATGAATTATTAATTCATATTATTTGTTGTGTTTATAATGCTTTGAATTTGCATTGTGAATTTAAAAAATTGGACACAAGTCTCCTTATGAGATAGAGAAGTCTTTTTTTTATTTTTTTTATTTTTTTAAAATAAATCTTATTTTTATATTCTCCATACAATTGCAACCCCCTCATTCTGACCCCAATTCCTCCCCTCCCGCCACCCACCCCCCCAAAAGTGTCTCTGGTTCATAGTTTTTTGTTGATTTTGATTTTCACTTTCTTATAGTTATTCATTTTCTTGGTCCCTTATTTAAGTTTTCTAGATTCCTGCTATGAGTGAGACCATCCGGTATTTTTCTTTTTCTTTCTGGCTTATTTCGCTGAGCATGATCCCTTCCAGCGCCATCCATGTTGCTGCAAATTGCATGTATTTATCTTTTTTGAATGCTGAGTAATATTCCATGGTGTATATGTACCACATCTTCTTGATCCAGTCATCTATTTTTGGGCATTTGGGCTGTTTCCAAAGCTTAGCTATTGTAAACAGTGCTGCTATAAACATAGGGGTGCAGGTGTTCTTTGGAATTGATGTTTCTGTGTCCTTTGGGTAAATACCTAGGAGTGGAATTGCTGGATCCTATGGAAGCTCTATGTTTAGTAGGTCCAGAAATCTCCACACAGCTCTCCACAGTGGTTGGACCAGTTTGCACTCCCACCAACAGTGCAGAAGAGTTCCTTTTTCTCCACACCCTCGCCAACATTTGTTGTTGCTAGTTTTTTTAATATGTGTCATTCTCACTGGTGTAAGATGGCATCTCATGGTAGTTTTGATTTGCATTTTCCTGATTACAAGTGATGTTGAACATTTTTTCATATGCCTGTTGGCCATTTGCATTTCCTCTTCGGAGAAGTTTCTTTTTAGCTCTTCTGCCCATTTATTCACTGGATTATTTTCTTTGTTGTTGTTGAGTCTCAACAGCGCTTTGCAGATTTTTGTGATCAGTCCTTTATCATTAGTGTTGTGTGCAAAAATGTTCTCCCAGTTGGTGGTTTTTCTCTTTGTTTTTGTTATTGTTTCTTTTGCTGTGCAGAAGCTCTTTAATTTGATGTAGTCCCAGCTGTTTATCTTTGCCTTCAATGAGATAGTGAAGTCTTAAGAGCAAAAATCACATCTTATTCATGTGACTGCTCCAACCAGGCTAAAATGGTAGAGCATACTGCAGGCCTTAGAATAATGTTGTTTAGTGAGACATCATTTCATTACAATGTTGATGAACTGAAGTTATTCGAGGACTCCTTTCATTGTACATCTTTTTGTTTAAAGTCATAGTTTTCCAAGAATGTATGGAGGACATTAACTGAGGACTTACTGTGCTGCATGGAGTGGACAGTTTGTCTTGTACCGTCTAGATTCTGGGTCTGTGCCTTTTGCTTAAAAACATGGCAGATTCCTTTTCCTCTGTGTCCATCAAACTAGTTTGGATAATATTATGGAAACTCTCTCTGAGGCATCAGAGCTGATGACTGATTTTTAGATACTGGATCAGCCTGCGTCCAAGGCCTCAACTGATAACTTCCATATAGAAAAGGTCAGTCATCAGAATCCCACAAGTGTGAGGACAGGGACATATTCAAACAGGTAACCATGGTTAGTTTAGAGCAGTGGATCTGAACCAGGTGTGACTCCCCTTCCTACACCAATCCCTCAGATACTGTCTGCATATATTTTTGGTTGTTACAACTTAGGGAGGGAGGATCTACTGACATCTAGTGGGTAGAGGTGAGGGAGCCTATTAACCATCTTACAATTCAAATCCCTAAATGTCAATTCCATCCCTGAATGTCAATTCCATCCCTAAATGTCAGTAGTATTGAAGTTGAGAAACTCAACTTGAGCTGATTTTCTATTGCTGCTATAGCAAATTTCCATGAACGGTAGCTTAAAATAAGTTTATTGGGGGTGGGGGTGGGGTAAGAATGAAGAGGAAAGGAAGCACAATGGATTATAGTAGGCTATAGTGGGTAGAGGTAAGGGAACCCATGAGGATCTACCCACTTCTACCCACTATAGCCCAGGGGTGATTTGATGGTGGGTGCACTAGAGTGTTAGTACCTGATGGGGGTATCCTAATATTACCTCAATTAAAATAAATTAATTTTAAAAAGACACAAGAGTATTATCTTATGGCTGTGGGCATCAGCAAGTGTCAGCAGGGCTGCATTCCCTTGTGTTTACAGCTTCTGCAGGCCACTCAGAATTGTTGACTGGCTGTTGCCATCCTCCATCTTCAGAACCAGCAATGTCAGGCCAAGTGTTTGGGCTGCCATGTTTTTGTTCTCCCTCTCCTGCTTCCCTATTTCACTTATGGATCCTTATGATTATGTTGGTTCTACCTCACAATTTTCCTCTTTTCAGGTCATCTGATTAGCAACCTTAATTCTATCTGAAATAATCCCCCTTTGCCATTTAATGCAACCTATGTTTGGAGATTAGGACATGGGCATCTTTGGGGGCTATTTTTCTACTGGCTGGAGAGGTTCTATCCTATCCTACAAGTATTGATCACAATCTACCCTAAATCAAGTGCATTTATTGGCATTATTAAGATCAATCTTCAAGTCATTTAAATAATGTTCAAAAACCATGATATGACTTTGAGAACTAGGTGTGTACTTCTCAAACTATGAAATTTACTTAATTATTTCTTCAATTACAGTTATTTAATGACCAAGGCCTGCTATATAAACTTCAGTGGCATTATTTCCTGAGACTAATAGTTAAGGGCTCTAGGATTAATCACACCTGCTTCCCTATGTAGTGACCAGGTGAGGGGACTATACACAAAGATCAATAGACAATGAAAATCAATGTGCCTCTTCACTGGGTACCAGATGCAATGACTCCCAATACAGAGATAAGCGATCCAAGAGAGACTTCAGTCTGCTTCCCAGAAAATTCAAGACACTATTAAAAATTTCCTACCCAGTTACAGGTACAGTGGTGGAGGAAGAAAGACCCTGGCTGGGTCTTTCCAGAGAAGAATCCTCTCTTCCCGCCTCCCACCCAGTTCTGCCTGAAACAGGGAACAGGGTGTGTACACGTGAACAAGCAGTAACTGTTTTCTGCTCCCTTGGACCAACACAGAAAATTAGGCTTTAAAAAAAGGCTAGGGCCTCCCTGGTGGCACAGATGGTTGAGCACCACACTGTGAAGCTGTCTGCAGCCTGTGCAGGGTGGATTCGATCCTGGCCAGCTGGGGAGAAACCCACATGGTGCAGCAGACCTCTCCTGCCTCACCCGCTGCTCCCCTCAGCAGTGTATTTCAGTCAGTCTGCCTGTTCTTTTCCCCGCTGTCTCCTCTCACCCTCCTGCACATCTGGCCTGTACCCCGGTTCTTGTATAAATAAATAAATCTTTAAAAAATAAAAATAAAAAAAGGCTAATGTCAGTTTAGGGCCTGCTGGAGAGCCATTCTAACCTTAGGAAGCAAGCTGTAATTCAGGGACCAATGGCAAAGGAACCTCGGTTACCCTGAGGTTACCTGTGGTGGTACAGAATGGGGGTGGGCAGGGCACCCGTGGCAGAATAGGGACTGAACTCAGTACTGTGGCTGGAATCAGGGTATTCCAGTGCTGGCTCATCTCTGTCTGGGGCAGCTGCCTCCCACACCTTGCTCAGGCCAGGCCTGAAGTCCCATACCTGGTGTCCCATAGCCTGGGGTTCCAGTTCCTTTCAAGTAGGGCAGGTGCACACAAAGTAATATTACCTAGAAATGCACCTGCAGATCAGTGGTGGTTATTTTAGGAACACGTTAGGGAAATAACACTGATTTCCAGCATTCTCTGGCTTTTGGTAGTAAAACCCTAGTGCCTGGCATGTCACACAGACCATGGTGCTGTTGCCATCTCCTGGGCTGTCATGTGAGCCCAGAAATAAATTTGCCCTTGGAGCCAGCAATATGATTTATCTGAAAGAAAGTCTATAATGAGCATGTGCTTCAAATGAGAGAATGTGGATCATACTGCCAGAGCCCAGCCTGTTACACTAATGCTCTGGAGGGAGGTAGTGTGAAAATCATTTTTATTAAGGGAATGGAACACACAGGGTGGAGAAATGGAACTTGCTAGCAGCCAAAGGTCTCATATCCCTTCACCTTCAATTTGCAAGTGTCTGGGATGCCAGGCACAGTTGGCAGGGACAATTAGTAGGGTGGTGATGCTGGTGATGGCCTTGTGGACTGTCTGAGCCTGTAGAAAGACCTTCCTTACATCTGTAATTTGCCCAAACTTGCTTTCCCTGGTTCTCTTTGCTCTGCATAGATGGGCATCAGGATGGACCAGACTCTAGTGCCTCCACAGTGTTGGCAGGTAGTGCTTCAGTTAAGAGGCTTGGTGGGGGTTGGGTGGGGGGGACTGCTGCCTTCCCTCTCCCTGTCATTGTTCAGGCCCCACCCTCCTGATCTCCACCAGCATGCTTGCGTTTTATTTGCCTTGGTGCTTTATATCAAATCACTGTGATAAATATACCAATAGCCTTCTACCTAATTTCTTGACCCTCCCTTGGTGCCTGAGGAAGAAAAAGACAATCCCTGACAACTGGGATCTGGTTTAGCACCCACACATGGAGCACCCACATCAGACACAGGCACTCTGTGGCTGTGATGGAGCTAGACAAAAACAAGGTCACTCCACAGTCATGGCCGAACACAGACAAAAATAAGAACAGTGTTCAAAATGCAAAAGGGACTAAACATTCATGTACTCTGAATGAGTGACTGCTACTTCTTTACCAATTGCATTTCTAGCCTTTCTGTCTTCTCACCTTCAAGATGAGAATTATAAAGATACACAGTTATATGTTAGCTGGATGGTATCTAATCTAGGGGGAAGACCTGCTTCTTTAACTTTCAACTCACCTAACAAAGTTCTAAGTCCCAAGTTCTGCTGTAAGTCCCATCACCCTTCCACTGAGCTACCCCACATTTCTGCAATGGTCAGTACAAGCAAACTACTGGGTGCTCCCTGACTGGGACAGCTGCCATGTGCTACAGTCTGATCTCCACGCAGCAGCGCGCAGATCCTCCCAGTGCAGGTCATGTCGCTGTTCCCAGAAGTTCTGGGACTTCTGATCTTACTTTGAGCAAAACCCAAATTCGTTACCATTGCCCACAGACCCTATGTGACTGATGGGAGACAGAAGACCTCTTCCAAGAATTCTTTTTTTGGTTCTTTTCTCTTCTAGGTCATTGTTTTGACAGAAGATGGCAGAGGAGGAAAAAATTGGAAGTAACTGCAGCCCTGGAGCCACAGGCAACTAATTTAGAGTATACTTGGCCCTCAGATCCATGTCCTACCAACTCCCAAGACCATGGCCACCTAAGGTTTCACACAGCTAGTAAGTAGTTAGATGGGATTTAGATCAGCTTCTCTCTTCTTCCTGTCCCAGGATGAACAAGAGCAAACCCAGCCTTGCCCTGGCTGGGTTCTTATATCAGAGGGTCCAAGGGGAGCCCCAGGAGCCTCCGCACAGCTGTAGCTGCCCTTCCTCACATGCACTCATGTTGATTTCAGCCTCAGTTTCCATGTTCGCTTCTCCAAATTCTTGCTACTGGAGGACTCTCCTGGATGCATGTCTATGTCCCTGACTTCTTCCTTGAGTCCTGTTTTTCAAAAAAAAAGTCAATCTATCTATCTAACCCAGTGAAATGAATGTTTGTTTACAAAAGCCAGCCCTGTGGTCCGCCAGTCAGAATGAAGATAGTGTATTGAAGTGGACACCTGTGAACTCTCTGGAAGAAAAGAACAGCCTGTCTCTCTGGGAGGCATTGTGTTTCTAGGAAACCCACATGGAAGCTCCAAATATGTCATTATCTGCTCCCCAGCATTTACCAAAACAGACATTCATTACAAAAGGAATGCATATCTATTGTAGAAAATATAGGCGTTTGATAAAGGAATAAAGAGAAAACGCTGGAATCCTATCACTCTACCACAGATATGTGTGTGTATTTACAGCACTAGAGTCACACTACTTCCTGTGTACAAGGTATATACATAAACCTTGTACATAAACATGCAACTGGAGTTATATGTTTTATATATTGGCATTTAAATATATTTTGCTAGTTTCATTTTTAATAGCTGGCTAATGGCATTATTTTGTATAAATCAGTACTTTCTAAAATTTGGGTATGCTTTATAATTGCTTGGGGGAGCTTAAACATTTTTGTAAATTCCTGGGCTCTTTTCCACACATTACTGTGTCAGAATGTCTGGGTTTAGAACCTTGCGTTTTTATTAAACTCCCTAGTGATTCTGACACAGCCCCATTTTCAGAACCCCCATACCTGTGTGCTGTTGTGAGCAGTCAGAGGAGGAGGTGGGCTCAGCATTCCTGCAGAGGCAAGAGCCAGATCCCTGGGAGGTCTGGGTTCTTGCTGCCTTTCTCCTGGAGGGTGGTGCAGAACCAACATCCTGGAGTTCACAGAGGAAAGAAGACCTGGAAAAAAGGAAAAAGTTATTGAAATAGATTAAGACCTGCTTCTTCCTACCTGTGACCTCATTTGATAACTCCTCAAAGGACAACTCCACTGCTGTTTTGCATGTTTAAAATAATTCTACCACAAATGCCCTATTTTTTTTTTTTCCTGTGAACACTTCTGCAATTTCTTTCATCTTTTCAACTCCTTACTGAAGACTGGGTCCTACTGCTGTGTCTGGGTGTCTGCTGTGAAAAGACAAGTGTCATCTTTGTCGATGCCAGCTGAGAGGCTCCCTGGAACCTCACCTTGGAGTGCTGGGATGTCAGCTCTAAGCTACCACGGGGCTTTAGATTTAGCTTAGTGACTTGAGGTGATGGCCCCACCCGCAGTGCTCTGCCCTGCCTGTCCTCCCAGCTTATTCTCCTTTCAGGGTGTCCCAGCCCCATTGCCTGTGTGAACGTCATCTTCCTGACCCCACCTCATAAAGATTGTGACTCATCAGAGCTTGGTGGCTTCAGGGGATTCCAAGACCCAGGTCATCTTCGGACATCAAGATGAGTTTCAACCCCATCCTGTGGTACCAGTACTGAACATGGAACTTTGAATTCCCTGTTCCAGTGAGGACAGGGGCACTGGTGCCTGCTGGCCTGCAGCAGGGGGAGGCCCAGGCTGTGTGGCCTGGGGAGCCAGGGATCTGCCACTTCCCCTGCAGCCCAAGCCTTCCAGGCTTGGGGTGCTGACTCATGCCTCCACTGACCTCACTGTACAAGAGAAACCCAGCATTCTAAGTCCACTTCTGCTTTCAGAATGTTTCATTCTAACTTCACTCAGTGGATGGTGGATTAAGCCCTTGTTCATGGCCGCAGGCAGACACTGAGTAAGAAAGTAGCTTCTTAAATGTTGTGCGTCAAGGGCTATCTGCCTAGGCCTTTCCCAGCCGGCTCCAGACCATCTGCACGATTAGAGCTTTTTTCTTTGAGTCAGAAGCATTGGCTCTTGCAGAATTTCCACATAAATACCCACATCTTGAGAGGAATCATGCCTCGGGCCTTTCTCACCAGTGCATCTGGGGGTGACAGCGCATTAGTTGACAGGCAACAGAAAGCAATGGCTTTTTGAATCAGACCTCACAATTTATGTGCCAAGTACTAGGTATTTTCATATGCTTCATTTCATTTAATTTCATCATTTCATCCCCTCATGAGGCAAATGTCAGTATCTGCATGGTGCAAATGAGGAAAATGAGACTCAGAAAGTAAGCAGAATGCCTGACACTGCTCATGTGGGGTCTGGGTTTTGCCCTGGGGTTTTCTGACAACTTATCATATGGGACAGTGGTGACATTTGCCTGCCATCACCTACTTCTGCTTCCTTTCCTCTCCTCAAAGTCCCAGTGCTACATTTACTGTAACCAACATCTTCTCCCTAAAGTTGACTCTAGTTTCACCCCCTTTTTCTTGAAAAGAGATGAACTGAAGTTGATGAGTAGGAGGCCACGGTATTTCTGAGGGAAGGCAGTGGGCCCAAGAGGGGCCTATGTGAACAATAGCTGTTATAATGGGGCTTTCAGGGCAGGGTGCGCACAGTGCCTTGCATTTGTCTCTTAATCAGCCCCTGGTGTATTTGGCTGGTTCCTGCCATTGAAATCTCGTAACACCCTGAATAAAGAGCCATTGTGCTGCTTTCCCAAACAGAATGGGGCCTGTCATCCCAAATACAGAGAGGAGACTTGCCTTTTCTGTACAGAGCCACTGTCCCTGCTGGTCCTTATTCTCCCACAACAGTTGCAAGCAGGTGCTACCAAGGGCATGAGGTGATGCAGTTGGCAGCCCCCAGAAGGTGCTGGGACTTGATGCCCTCTTGGAGAATGGCCTGATTACTTACTTTAAACTTAAACCTTCAATCAAGTCCTTGAGTGGAGGGCACCTGAAGCAGCAATGCTCTTAAATAGGGCTTCTCAAACCTCGGTATGTATAGGAATCACCTGAGGCTCTTGGAAAACTATAGGTTTGGATTCAGCCTGTGATTTTGCATTCCTAACAAGCTTCCAGTGTTACTGATCTGGGGCCATGTTTTTGTTTTTTTTTTTACGAGAAAGGACTTAGAGACTTGTCCAATAACGTCACTTTGACCTTCAATCATTTATGCCTGGAGCTGCAGTCGAAATTACATTGTCAAGAAGAGTAAGTTTCATTCAGAAATGATCCACCTGATAAACATGCAAGGAGGGTCTACTAGAGTTTGGGAGTGACGATATCACAGGGATGATGACAGAATGTGCCTGACTGTAACTATCAGGTCTGGGAGGCAGCAACTAAGCTAATAACTTGGGCACAGTTGTAAATGAGATAAGTGGAATAACAGGGAAGTATTTCCCAGGAGCAGGATCTTGGCAAGTGCATACACTGCTGAAAGAGGGGTAATTGGTGGGCATCAGAAGAGAAAGAAAGGATGGGCAATGACCTGGGCACCCCAAAGGAGCCACAGAACCAGAGGGGGATGGGAACTGCTCTGTTCCTGTACTTGATATTTCACACAGAACCTGGGTTTTTGATTAGTCATCATGCAGAGTCTCTGTGGTTTTACTCAGTTTAAATACCTCTCCCTACTCCCACCAACTTACCAGTTGTAACACCAGCAAGACACAGAGCAGATTCTCTATGGATCCGGGCAGATGGGTAAAGGAGGATTCCTGGAGCCTTCAGTGACTTTTTCAGGCTTTTTATGATCTTTCTACACCATTTGTAGTTAAACAACCAGGTACTGGGCAGGCAGGGAGGCCTGGGGGCCAGTAGGCTGGCAGGCCTCCTAGTCCCTGCAAATCTTCACTCTTTCTGGGCTCTCTGGCGCTCTCTCGTGGTCTCTTTGCCAGTCTCTACTGTGCTCTGTCATCCAGTCCTCTGCCCTCGTGCCTCTGCTGCTGCCCTCTGTGATGCCGCCCTTATATATGCTCAGTCGCGCCCACTCACGCACGCCCACACCATGCTGCAGGTGGCGCCATCAGCACTGCGTGTAAGACCACAGGTGTCAATCGTTGATGCTAATGGTGGGAGGGCAGAAAAAACTCAGTAATGTCCATTTATCCTACACCATTCCTAGGGTTCCCTGAGGTTGCCAGAAGAATTGACCTGGTTGCAATATTAACCCTACCCTTTCAGCTCCTACTAAATTCATACATCAGGACAAGATGTTCTTGTCGCACCACTGAACTTCCCAGCAAGCAATCTATTTTTGACTATTGAATCCCTTGCACAATCCCAGGGGTAGGGCCTGGGGACCATACAATGATATCACCCACAACCCAACATATCCCCTCCTTTTTTTTCAGAGAATTTTCCTCAAGCTCAATACCCAGAGGTATTTTCCTTCTCCCTGAAGCAAACTTATGGTAGGGTGAATCTATGGGTGATTAGAGCTCAAACAAAATGCTGCCGTGTTTTAAAATACTAAATAAAAATTCTTTAAGAAGATCCCAACTGGCATTATTATTCTTTCCACTCAAAATATGAGTAAAATGGGGCACGGGTATGTGTTGTAACCTCCCTAAGATCACTTGGCTGGTCATGGCCAGGCCTCCGGGGCTCCCTTCAGTGAAAGTGTTAGTATGCCAAGTGTTAGTATGCCTGGGCTGTGGCTAGGAAGCTGGGAGACCAGTGGTGTCTTTAAGTTTGTTGGGAAATTTACTCACCTTCTGGGCCCCAGTGTCCTCTATAAAAGGAAGAATGTGGCTCACTAGGGCTCTAACTCACAAGGCCCTGGCAGGCACAAGTTGTAGCTGTGGCTCTTTATCCATGATCGCTTAGGGTTGGGTTCAGGCCCCCTTGCTACACTCAGGGAAAGTTATGTTAAAAGAACTGCTTTGTTGAGGGCTGCTTCGCCTCACATCATCTTCCTGCCTGTTGTCATGCTTCATTCTTTCTCTCTTAGCTTTTGCCATGGTTACCTCTGAAGCCCTGAATGCTGTTTCTGCTCTCTAGTCCAGCCATCTTGTGACATTCATCTCACATGCCACTTCCTCCCTGAGACAGTCACAGCCTCTGCTTTCAGGGATTCGTTCAGCAGAATAAGGCACCTATAGCCAAAGATGACTTCTGATAATAAATCCTGAGGATTTATGGCAATGATGGGACACTCAATTTTTTAGAATCCTTGAGTAGGGCTTTAAATCCATCTTACCTAGATGTGAAAGGATAAGGTGGGTCAATTTTACATCTTGATCGGGGAGGAGAGGGTAAGGGATGGATGATGTAAAATTGAGCCACATATTCCACTGAGTGAATTCAGATTAAGGATCACGTTGCCATTTTGCTCGTGTTCTCCCTGACCTGCAGCCTGTCTCCTCAGTAATGGGGCTCAGCCACATTCCTTAATATTCACCACCCAAAATATTCACATAGGGTATTCATATTGTGAAAGTCTGGTAAGTGGGGATTCATTTTAGCACAGAAAAGCAAATTTCAGTGTTATATAATTCTCTACCCCCAAAAAATTTCAGGGTCATTTCCACAATTTGGACTCCAACAGCAGCTCAGCTCACATTTTTTTTTCCCCTTCAAATTAATTGTGATAACAGTTGTGGAAATAAGATACTTTAAAAATTTCTAGGTTCCAAATGTATTCATCAGGAATACATTTTACAGTGGTCCAAGATCGGGGCTGGACACTGCACTCGTGGTTGGGGATATTGGTGAGTGAAACAGGGTCTTTGGCTTCAAGAAATTTATAGATAAAGCAGCACAGATGAGGGTTCCAGATTTGCACATGTGTGGAGGGCACCTCAGAAGAGGAGGAGTCAACAGCACCTCTTGTGTCTAAACAAGTTTGCAGAGGAGGTGACATTTGAGTTACACTCTTGAAAATAGTCAACAGGCACAAAAGGAGAAGAAGAGGTTTCCAGGCACAGAGCAACAAATAGTTTGTATTATTAAAATGTAAGCAAGGGGAGTTCCTTTTTCTCCACATCCTCGCCAACATTTGTTGTTGCTAGTTTTTT
The DNA here is from genome assembly GCF_014898055.3 of Talpa occidentalis. Taxonomy (NCBI): domain Eukaryota; kingdom Metazoa; phylum Chordata; class Mammalia; order Eulipotyphla; family Talpidae; genus Talpa; species Talpa occidentalis. Next base: position 109,712,184 of record NW_026555331.1, on the reverse strand, counting down.
TAATATGTGCCATTCTCACTGGTGTAAGATGGTATCTCATGGTAGTTTTGATTTGCATTTCCCTGATTACAAGTGATGTTGAACAATTTTTCATATGTCTGTTGGCCATTTGCATTTCCTCTTCAGAGAAGTTTCTTTTTAGCTCTTCTGCCCATTTTTTGACTGGGTTATTTTCTTTGTTGTTGTTGAGTCTCATCAGCTCTTTGCAGATTTTTGTGATCAGTCCTTTATCATTAGTGTTGGGTGCAAAAATGTTCTCCCAGTTGGTGGGGTTTCTCTTTGTTTTTGTTATTGTCTCTTTTGCTGTGCAGAAGCTCTTTAATTTGATGTAGTCCCAGCTGTTTATCTTTGCCTTCACTAACACTGCTTTGGGTGATGTGTCTGTAAAGATGTCTTTGATATGCAAATCACGTAGTGTTTCACCTATATTTCCTTCTATGTATTTTATGGTTTCAGGTCTTATGTCTAGTTCTTTAATCCATTTTGAGTTGATTTTTGTGTATGGTGTGAGGTAGTGGTCAAGCTTCATTCTTTTGCATGTAGCAACCACTATGGAGAGCTGTGTGGAGATTTCTGGACCTACTAAACATAGAGCTTCCATATGATCCAGCAATTCCACTCCTAGGTATTTACCCAAAGGACACAGAAACATCAATTCCAAAGAACACCTGCACCCCTATGTTTATAGCAGCACTATTTACAATAGCTAAGCTTTGGAAACAGCCCAAATGCCCAAAAATAGATGACTGGATCAAGAAGATGTGGTACATATATACCATGGAATATTACTCAGCATTCAAAAAAGATAAACACATGCAATTTGCAGCAACATGGATGGCGCTGGAAGGGATCATGCTCAGCGAAATAAGCCATAAAGAAAAAGAAAAATACCGGATGGTCTCACTCATAGCAGGAATCTAGAAAACTTAAATAAGGGATCAGGAAAAAGAATAACTATAAGAAAGTGAAAATCAAAATCAACAAAAAACTATGAACCAGAGACACTTTTTGGGGGGTGGGGGCCGGGAGGGGAGGGATTGGGGTCAGAATGGGGTATGTGCAGTTGTATGGGGAAATATAAAAATAAAATTTATTATTTAATAAAAAAATAAATAAATAAAATATAAAAATAAATAATTAAAAAAACTGTAAGCAAGGGACTGCTGGTAACGAATTAACAGCATGTTCTCAAAAAAAAAAAAAAAAGAAAGAAAGAAAGAAAAGCCTAGCATCTGCTGATTTTTGTGTTTGCTGATTTCCATGGTATAAATGCTCCCAGTATGGTTAATTTCAAGCTAAGTAAGCAGTATCACTGAATATTGGCCTGGTTGGCAGGAGACATGCTTCTTTGTTCTTCATAGGACAGTGCTAGCTCCACAGTATGCAGGGTACAGAAGAGGCTGAAGGGTGTTAAATTTTGCCAGTAGAGTAATAGTGTAATCCCTATAAGAAGGGGAAGTTCCAGGTTCCCTGCCCCACCTAAGGAAGGGTGGAGCTGAATAGCAAGGGGAAGCTCAAAAATACTTAAGAGAGAAGGAAGAGAGAAGGCTTGGAAGAAGCATGTGGAGAAGAAATATATGAGGAAATCGATTTCACTTCTTGACCTTGGACTTGTACCAGGAATTTGGGGAACATGGAAGGAGCGCTTGGAAGAGATGTGGGTGAGAGTGAGCAGTGGGGAGTCTGACAGTGGCAGCCTTTGAGTTGTGTTTTGATTTTGCTCTTTTCCTTCCAGATTTCTTTCCACCTTCTGCCCCTTTCCTATGGTTCCACACTAGAAGGTGCCTTAGACTTGTGGCAGGCTTTTGGGCCTCAGTGGTCCTGCTTTGGGCCAAGCTTTTTTTGGATGGGCATTTACCCACGAGGGGATGGGCAAATTTGGGTGTTTAGATGAAAACTATTATCTTCCAATTGCACACTAATTCTATTTAAGCTCTTTTCTATTGAAGATCTTATGTACTAAGAGTAAAAAAGATGCTATTTAGGGTGTGCAGGTTTAGGGGTCCCGGGGTACCCCTCAGTCTTCCACTAACACCAGACTGCAACTTCACTAGAACACAACTTTAGTGCAGGGAGTTTGGTCTTTATATCCCTGCACGTTATCATCAGTCTGGCAAAAAGTAGGAAAGCACTCAATGAATACTGTTGAAAGAAAGAATAAATGGAGGATAGTAAAGGCCTATAAAGTGTTTAGATTTTAGCCTCCATGGAATGTTTCTAGAGCTGAAGAGGGCCATGATTAGTTTTGAGATTTATAAAGATTGTTCCAACAGCAGTAAAGGGGAGTGGCAGGAGGTAAGACTGGTGGCTTTGGGAAGTACTACAATTATCCCAGTAGTAGTTAATTGTGAGCTGAACTAAGGCAGGGTATATGGGAATGGAGAAAAAGCAGTGATTTAAAACAGGATCTGATGACTTCATTTGCATTTGAGAGCAATCACTTTCAAGCAATATGAACAATGGGACTTTGTCTTCCCCCTTGAATTATTTTATTGTTTCACTTGAATTGTTTCATTGTCTAATCCCCAGTTCACTGATTCTTGCCTTCACCTGATCAGAAGTTTCTATGGCTCATACTAGGAGGGTGTGCATAACTTTTCTCACAATCCATTGGGCAAAATTCACATGATCAGAGCTAACTATAAGAGAGGCTGAGGAATACATAGTGCAGCTGTGCCCAGGAGAAGGGGTGAGGAGGGCTATGAGTGAGCAGTAGCTGTATATACCAGAGAGGGGAAGTCTAATTCTAGACTTCATTATTAGTAGGCTCACTTGCCTGCAGGCACAAGGCACATTTATTAGTAATAAGAGTGTTGTTTTAATCTCCCTTCTGTCATCCTTTGTTTTAAAGCTCTGTTCAAAGCTCTCATGGGGAAGGGAGAGGCTATTTTTGGACCCCTCAACTCCAACATTTGGTGCATGGCCTTAGAACACTGAGAAATAAAACATAGGAGTTGAATAACAATTGGGATGAGTTTTAGATTTTAATTTCCTTTGAACCTTAAATCAAAAGGGGAAGAAAATGATTTTGGACTTGAAATCCTTTGGACTTTAATATATTTGGACTTTAACTTAATCACTGAATTTAATCATTGAACTTTTTCTCAGAAACTTCATGATGAGAAGGCGTTTATATTCAAATTCAGGATATCTAATAACTGGTATTTTATTACTGGAACATCTTAAAGACAATTAATTTCATTGCAGAACATATAATAGTCTTTATTTAGAGTGACCATATAATTTATCACCCAAACTAGGATAGTTTTGAGAAAGAATGGCGGTTCTATTAATTTCACTGCGACAACAGGTATAAACCCAGATTACCTTGCGTGAACTGGGATGTACGGTTCTTTAGCTATGTTAGACAATGTGGAAGGACATACTTAGGAAAGAGAAGTGGAACAGGGAATGAATTTCCACTATCGTAGTAGACTTAATTAATGAAGATTTTCTGATCCATATAAAATCCCTGTGGGGATCAATTCCAACAGGTCCACTAGGGGAGGGGACATAGGAGGTCTCACAAAGGAACTGTACCAGTCAGTGATCATCCAGGCAGGGAAAGAGGATGAACAGTAGGCACTTCAGATAGAGAGAACTCACAGCAGGAAACTGGTTACATACATGTTGGAGGACTGAAAAAGCAGAAGCCAGGGGCTTTCTGGGCAAACCAAAGGGTTGAAAGCAAATCATTGGGAAAGCCGGTAGTGAGTGCTTCTTCTCCACTCTTGCTGTTCCTTTCACGTGGAGTTGTTACATTTCCAACTTCGATTTGTATTTCAGTCCCCCAAAGTGGGTGGAAAGGACCGATTAAGAATTTGGGGAGAATAAACTAGGCATGCTCAGCTCAGCCTTCCCTTTCTTTTGGGTGTGGGCTGCTCGTAGGAAGCTGACATGCACCTTTGCCCTTCCATGTGTAAGTCTTACCACTTTACTCATAAACCTAATACTTGTTGGTGCCTGCTCTATTCCAGGCACTATTCTGGTCCTGGGGATACAACAGTGAACAAAACAGAGAAGCTTGTCTCAGGGGAGATATAGACAAATGATAAACACACCAGTAAGCACATGACATGATGTGTCACAAGGTAAGAAATGACACGATGTGTTACAAGGTACAAAAATGCTACTACCAAGAAAACCACAGAGAATGAGGAGCATCAGAATCACGGGGCTGACAGCTGCAGCATTCAACACTGGGTCCCGAGGCTCACTTAGAAGGTGCCATCTGAACAAAGATTTGAAGGTAATCAGGAAGTTAGACAAGCAGATATCTGGGGGAAGTACATTCCCAGAGGAGCAAAGGGATGGGCAAAGGTCCTAAGCTTGTGTATGTCTGGTGTTGTCAAGGTTCAGCAAGGAGCCAGGGCAGCAGAGTGGAGCGGGCGATGGCCAGAGTGAAGGGGCTGAGGCCTGAGTGTAAGGGGGAGTGGCACGGAGGTCTGCTGAGATAAATTTCTAGGTTGTAGATGGAGCCACTCCTATCTGAGGCGCCACATCAGCAAAACAAAACTTCTGTGACTTTCTTGATCCTGCAAATTCTCCCCTAGACCAGAAAAACAGCTGTCCAGTCAGTCACTCCCCAAAGTCAGGGCAATTTTCTTGTTCCTTATTTTCTCTTTTTCTTTTCCTGTCTTCCTATTCCTTATCCTGCAAAAAATTCCTGTCTTCTGCAGCTCTCTGGGCCGTTGAGAATGAAGACAGCCCCCACTTCATGAAATATTCAGAAAGTTTGTTTGCATCATTTAAATTGTCTTCTTTAATAATTTTTAACAAAAGCATGCCAAAAAAAAAAAAAAAAGACGTGCTATTTGTCATCCACACTCAGAAACCTAATAAATGCCATCGCTGTACTTCTGTACTTCAGTTCAAAGTACAGACTAATGATGCTAGCCCCCAGTCCTGGGTGTCCCAGGGGGTTGTATGGGGAGGACTCCAGGTTTCTGGCCCCAGCAGAGGCAGGAATAATCACCAGGTTCATCTGCTGAGGTGTTGCCTGCAGCAAAGTCTCAACTAGCATTGCCTATCACTAGTGCTTTAACCAGCTTTGCAAACAGGTGCCTATGGTCCCTGAGCCTGCCCACCTCGCCTGACTTCAGCTTTGCCCAGGACAGCAGCATTACAGCAGTGACTAGTGCTGTTGGCAAATATGGGAGCACTGTTTCCCTTTAAGGAAGCAACCCTCACATGTGACCCCTCTGGTGGGTGGAGGGCGTGCCCTTGAGAATTCTTCAGAAGGTCTGCAAGGTCACGACTGTTTCTATAGCAGCACTAAGAGGCCATTTGCTTTTTCACTTTAACTCTCATGTATATAGTGAGATTTTTCAGAGATTACGTGGCACATTACAACACAGCAGATTGAATGTAGAAGCATATTAAAATACCCCCCTTTTTGCTAACTGCATATTTGTGTGAAGACTGATTTTCTTTATATATTTCCATCAAAACAACATATTGCAACAGATTGAAGGCAGCAGATACGAAAATCCAGCTGTCTTCTATTAAGCCAAACTTGAAGAGATTTGCAAAAAGTTAAAACAATATCACTCTTCTCACTACATATTTTTTGTGGGGGCAAATATAGTAACTTCTATATGAAAGGCATTTGTGTTAATACACAGTGATTTTATTATTATTTTAAATTATTGTTATTATGAATATTTATATTATAAATTATATTATAAATTATTGTAAATTTATAAATTTATAAGTACAATTTTTTAGCTTTAATTTTTATTATAGTCAATATCAATGGATGGGATTCATTCATAAATAAACACAAAGGGGATCCTGAGACCAAAAAGGTTGACAAAGCTTTTCTGGAGAGTTTTGATGTGATCCCTCAGGATGGCACGATACAACCTCAGAACACCTACTTCTTCAGAGATGCCCTTGTCCCAGACTTCCCGGACACCTGGCCATCCTTCCTGACTTGATTCTCTTTGGGTATTTACAAGCTTGCAGAACTGCTTTAGTTAAGTTTGTCTTCCTGGAAAAAAAAAAAGTCTACTCATTTAATCCTGAGTAGAAAGAATACAAATTAAAGTGACCCTAACAGATATGTGGACAGTTGCAAGAAATGATAAAGTTGGACTCCTGTGAACATACAGTTGTCCTCAAGGACAACCCAGAGCAATTGGATGGAGGCAAGCAAGGGGAGCCTGCACAGTTTGTGGCCATGAGGAATTTGGGTTCAAACCACCTGACAGGGCTTGGATCACTGGCTCTTTACTTCTGGTTTGTTGAAGAGTAGCTCTAGAACCACCTGTGCCGGAAGTCTCTGTGTTGCTTGCCACACACAGATTTCCTTGGTAGTCCCACGACCCAATGAATCTGAATCTCTGGTCTTGGGGATGTAGAAATACTGCTTTTAACTCCTTGGGTGATTTTATGTTGCAAGCAGGCTTGGACCATTTGATCAGCCTCCTTAAAAATCTGTCAGGTGGTTATGAAAATGTGTGCATTATGGAAATGCCCTTGGCTGGGTCCACATATTTCTCTTAGCCATGTTCCAGGAGTACCCAATTCTGATTATAAGTTCTTTGAGATTAGGACAGCAACACCTCCAATGCTTTCATTTGTTTGCAATTCATTTGTTTGCAATTCATTTGTGCTCTTGCAGTAAACTCTTAGCAAGGGCATCCTATGCTTCTGCACCCTGAGGGATAAGGATGGCAGACAGGATGGGGACAAGGAGATGAATTTTGGGGAGGATATGGAAGTGGGGGCCAGGAGTAAAACCTAAGAACTCAGGTCCCCTTGACAGGCAATAAGAGAACAGAAGATGGATATTGATTTCTGCCAATCCGCAAGGCTCTGTGGAGGAGCCAAGATGTTTCTGCAGATTTTGAAAAGTGTGGCCATTAATATTCCTACTACTGGATGATGATGATACATGCTGCTCTGAATGATGAAGAGCAACCCAGAAGGTCTCTGTTGTCTCAGGTGTGTAGCTAAGATCCAGCTGATGACTTTCCTGTTTCTAGCCAGGTTCTCTTGTCTATGCTGCTTCCAGAAAAATTTTTCTAAAAGACCGAAAAAAAAACAGTTTTAGAAACTTTTTATTGTGAAATATAACACACATTCACCAAACTACACAAAACATACATATATAGTTAAATGATTCACTGTAAAGTGAACACTATTATAACTGCCATCCAGAACAAGAAATATATAGGTCCCTGCCAATCACTCTGCCTCATGGCACCTCACAAACTCAGCTCTCCCCTCCCACAAAGGTGCCCAGCCTTGGCTTTTAGAAAAACTAATTCCCTTGCTTTGCTTTAAGAGTCTTCGCAGCTATGTATGTATCCCCAAACAGAGTAGTTTGAGTTTGGTGTTGTTTGAATTTTATATAACTCAAATCATATAGTATCTTTTGATATCTATCTCCTTTGCCATTATATTATGCCTTTAAAGATTATTTTCATGTTCTGGCTAGCAATTGTGTTTTTTTTTTTGTTGTTGTTGTTGCTATAAAGTAAACATACATCCCATTGTATGAAATATACCACAATCTATCTATCAGGTGTATTGTTGGTGGACATTTGTTTTGCCTCCCATTGAGGGGTTATATAATCAATGATACTATGACCTTTCTTTCATATATTTCATGGTGATGCATATACACCTCTCTATATGTGTACTCAGAAATGGAGTTTTGAATCATAGGGTATATACTTCCTTAATTTTATTATTTACAATTTTATCATTAAAGGAACATACTCTTACAACAGAATGGTTGTATTTATTATTCACCTACCAGAATAGGATGAGCATGATCAATGCTTCACATCCTCGTCAGCACTTGATGTTTTCAAAGTTTTAATTTTTTTGCAAATTTGGTGAATACATATCAGTATCTCATGTGGCTTACTTTCTCCTGACTTTAAAAATATAAAGTATCTTTTCATAAGTTTGTGGCCATTTGGAAAACTACTTTTCTGAAATGAAGTCATTTTTCTATTTACTATTATTTTTTTCTAATTGATTTCATGAGTTTGTATACATTCTAACTAGAATTTGATTAGGTATATGTGTTGCAAATATTATTTTCCATTCCTTGCCTTTTAAATGTTTTTTAAAAAGAATTTATTTATTTGTTTGTTTGTTTGTTTGTTTATACAAGAACCAGGGTACAGGCCAGATGCACGGGAGGGTGAGAGGATTCACCAGAGACAGAGCAGGGAACAGAACAGGCAGACTGACCAAAATACACTGCTGAGGGGAGCAGTGGGTGAGACAGGAGAGGTCTGCCCCCGATGAATAGAAGTTTCTACTCTTGTGATCAATTTTATCAATTGTTTCCTTTAAAAGTATTTTTTCTTTGCTTATTAAGAGTTCTTTTCCTATTTAAATATCTTAAAGATATTCTACATTATTTCTTTAAGGTCATTTTTGCTTTATTCAGTTAGGCATATACTCCACCTGGAAACAATTTTGCCTATAATCCAATTGGCTTCATTTTAATGTTTTTCCATGTTTTTTGCATTATGTGTTGAAAAGAACACCCTTTCCTTATTCCTCAGAATGTTACTTCTGTAATAAATCAAGTTCTCTTATAGGTGGTCATCATTTTCTAGACTCTTTCTGTTTCACTTAATAATTTGTCTACGCTGGAGCTAATACCACAAACTTTGTTATTATTGAACAGCATTTAATTTCCTCTAGACTTACTTGCTATTGTTTCATATGAATATTAATATTGAGTTGCCCCTGGGAACCACTTAGGTGTCCATGAGCAGTCTGAAAACCATAGGACCAATTGTTCCAAGCCAACATTCATGCCAACATTTTGTAAGCATGGAATTGCACTTTCAAGATGTTAACTGAAGCAGCCCCGTTGTGGATAATGCATTTTTAAAATGCAATTGCAAAGAAATGAGGCATGGGTTTTTCATGTTTCCAAAGTTAGGAGATTGGAATAACCAGCTCCCTTCAACCAAATGCAATTGAAAAGCTACAGGGAACATTGGTAGAGCTACATCGAATATGAGGTATATTCAAAAGATGATAAAAGTACTATAATTGCCAACATGTTTGTAGCTCACTTAAGATATTCTGGAGAAGAATTTTTTGCTAAAATTATTTTTGTTTTCGTATTTTTTCAGCAGACCCAGACTGTGATCTTTTTCATTACTGTGGGTGTGGAATAAAGAGGAAAAGTCATTTCTGTTTTTCTGTATACAGAGTTGTATAAATGAAGAGAGGGAGAAAGTTTAAGCAGCATATTTGTTTGATTTAAAAGGAATACTTTGTTTCTCATGATTGATCACAAATTAAAGGCAGTAAAAAGGTGTTACCATTGTTTGAGATCCACATTGTCCTGAAAGCACAAAGATTTTTACCATTCATATTTGAGTTAGTTCAATAAAACGGAAACACCTATCTTCTTTAGTAGTGTGGTTAAATATATTATGCCCTCTACTCTTGTGATCCCACATTTCCACCTGTGCCCAAGGTCGCACGGTAATGTGACCATAGATATCTGACTTGGTGTGGTTAAGTAAGCACCTGTATGACATGTGGCACTGTGGTGGCTTCTCTGAGTCCACTGGGTACCCGAGGCTACCAACAGTGACATGACAACACTAAGCTTCTCATTTTCTCCAAGAGCTCAAACTGTATTTTGCAATTGGGAAATGATGTTTCTCTGACTTCATAGTGATAGATGACAAGTTACACCTTTTAAAGGGCAAATGACTAAGCACTTGATCAGAGTCATCGGTATCTGGGGAAGGCGTTCCAGAAGCTCTGAGTCTCTGGATGTAATTTGAGCTTTTGCAATCTCAGAGCTTATATCTGCAAAGATACTTTGCTCTAGCCATACTCTTCCCATCTGACAGAGGACAGCTGACTGAAATGATTTGCCCAAGGTCATAAGACTAGCAATTACCACTGGTCTCATAATTTAAACCATGCTTAGCAAATATATGAAGTGAGGGTTCCAGAATCCACACCAACGCAAAGCAAGTTCCATTTTGATGGCAGCTTATCTTGCAGCAACTTGTGCCATGATCTTGTCTCATTCTCAGGGAGTGAGACATAGCATTACAACAACTACAAAATCACACCCACTGCTTTTAAAGAGCACAAAGCCCCTCACTCTATTCTCTCCTTAACTTTCAAAATCTACTGATGGATACGGTAGACATGTAATATCTCTTGTAGATCAGAACTTGAAAGAGATTGAAAGCATCTGTCAAGAGAACCCAGGCCCCCTGTTTTGCCATCTAGGATACCCGCCAGATTTTGCACTGTTAATTGGATCCCATGCAGGCAGCTATTTTAGCAACAATTCTGTGGGTCTTCAGTGGCACATCTTGATTTAAAGTGAAAACGTTGAAAAGCACTTCTCAGCCACTCAAAGCTTCCAGTGTTGCTCATGTTTGGCTGATTTGACAGAGGGGAAGCAGCCTTCAAAACTGTTGTATAGACATAAAATGAGATTATTCAGGTACCTCAAGTTCAGAGAATAATTTTCAGAGAGATGGTGAGTGAGGAGTGTAGTTTCTGCCTATAGAGATGCTTTCCCTAAAGTCAGATTGAATTGAAAATAGAGTTTATGGAAAAAATGCCACTGTGACCTTAATCATGCAGTCTTTGAGTTGACACCATAATGAGGAATGGAGTGCTATTAAAATATACTGCACATTTTAATGAGTCTACTAGCAGTAAGCCAAAAAAAAAAAAAAAAAAAAGATTTAAGCTCTGAATAATTCTGGGAAGGAGGACTTTGCCAAGGAGATTTTAATGTCAAGAATGTATGTGAGGCTAAAAATAAGAAGCTCACATGCATCCCAGAATTGTGGGTGGGGATGTATATATAATCAAATTAAATTATGCTATTTCCACTTATAGAAAAATCTGATGGCAAAAATTGACTAGAAAACATTTAGTCATATTTCACTTGGATTATGCTTATAAATACCAAACTCTAGACTTGTCAAAATAAGCCCACCAGCATTTTCCTGCTGAGGTGTGAGATAGACAATGATGCAGCATGCAAAAACTATAAAGAGCTTATAAAAACATTGTGCCTGGAAAAGCCACAGGAATTCAGTAACCAACTAAGAAGCAGTAGAGAGTTCAGAGGGGAAAAAGTGTTGCTGAGGAGTGAAGAATGGAGTGAGGAGCCCAGAATGATTTATATATTGAATGCAAAGGGAGGCACTTACAGAGAATTTCAGATTCATGAGGCCCAGGTCCCAACACTCAGAGACCAGGTCAAGGGTACATGACTTTTGGGCACTATTTATTTTCCTAGTAGAGAAAGTACCCTTCAATTTTGACTTTCCCCTGGAAGGCCAGTAATTGTGCTCTTTTCACTAAGAATTTGTTGATACAATGGGCCTGTGAGGTTGGCAGCTTCCAATACACCCATCTGCCAACCAAGGCCATCTGCAGAGGAGACACTAAGCTCCAATGCCTGAAAATGAATTTGCTGGCATATCAAGGACAAACATCTTCTTGGCTAGACCTACTGAAACTCCAACCTAAGAATAGGAGGAAAATCTAGGCCTAGTTAAATCTTTTATTTACTTTTTAAATTGTAAGTGGAAAACTCATGTCAACCCTGCTTCTTTAATCTCCTTCCCTTGCCTGTTGCCTTAGCTTGCCCAAGCCTAGACTCTGGGCCAGTGATACCACTGTTCATTGGGTTTGGTGCTGACCAGTGAGAAGGAGGGCTGGCAATGGTGAGGACAGAGAGGCCACCTTTCTTGGCTGGCTTGAATAGATGGTGGCTTCATATTGGCCAATATTTGCTGAGACAGGCGACAGACACACTGTCAGGATGTGTTCTTTGTTCACCCCCCAAGTAATGACAGGAGCAGGGTGAAAAAGTCAGCTCAGCTTCCATGCACATGAACAAGGTGAAGAGAGGAACCCAAGCCGATGGGCCTCAGCCAGGCTCACTGCTCCAGCATCTAGATGAATTCTGGCTTGGACAGAACCTTCATCTTGTGCCTCTCAGTTTTCTCCCAACATGTCATTCTGGAATCCTGTGATCTCTGTTCCCTAGAGAAAGAAGACAGCAAGGAGGGAAAATAATGTGTCCTGATGAAAGGGAAGTGGGATGTTAGGAGAGATAGTTATGAAAAATGTATTAAGGATCAGACACCATGCTAGGAATTTTACATATAAGATCCCCATCACTCACAAACCTCCTTCCCACTGGTCAGTATCAACTCCCAGTGGACAAAGACATTGTTGTTCAAGAGATAGGTATTAACCCAATTTTAGAGGAGGAAATTTAATTTTAGAGGAGGAAATTGAAGGTTAGGGAAATTATTATTTTTTTTAAGTTTTTTTTTATTTTTAAAGATTTATTTATTTATTTATTTATATAGCACTGGGTACAGTCAGAAGCGCGGGAGGGTGAGAGAACTCACCAGAGCCAGAGCGGGGAGCAGAGCAGGTAGAAGGACCGAAGTACACTGCTGAGGGGAGCAGCGGGCAGCAGAAGGGATCTGCGCGCCATGTGGGACCCTCCTCTGGTGGCCGGGAAGCAGCCGGGGATCGAACCGGTGCTGCAGAGGCCATGGGCAGCTTCGCAACCCAGCGCCCAACCACTGCGCCACCGGGGAGGCCCAGGTTAGGGAAATTAAATAACTTGCCAAGAAAACACATAATTATGAATCAGCAATGTCAGGATTTGACATGGCCACTAGCCTCAAACCCAAGCCTTAAATCATTCTACTATTCTATTTCCAGGATTTCCCCATCTACTGCATATCCCTTGTGCAGGGAAACAACTGAAAAATAGCAAAATGACTGAGTAGTTGTGGGAGGGATCTAATTTCAGCTCTGCTATTCACTGTTCATATAACAGTTCATACATCAGTGTTCTATAATATCACTTGTGAGTCTCAATTTGTAAAATGGTAATAATGTTGTATGTCCTGCTATCACCCAGCATTTTACTGAGGCAATTTATGGGGCAAAGTTTTGATCAAAAGAAAAATCTTCTATATGTGACCTAATTAAGATGGTGGTTGTAGGTGACCTGAGCTTGGGTTTGAAATTGTTATACTTTTCTAACCACATTTGCGTCATCTATGACTTTCTGGAGAGGTCTGGAATGACGAAGACACATGTCTGAGCATGTCTGAGTCCCTGTCTGTGACCATCAGCATGTCTGTCCCAGCCAAGAGAGCCTCGTACCTTAAGGGGAAACAGATGGAGCGGCTGAAGACACAGTAGATGAGAGGGTTGATGGCACTGTTCAAGGCTGGCAGGTTCTGGATGATCACAGAGGCGTAGAAGCGCTCCCTGGTGTCTGGAAGGAGGCTGAAGTTGTCCAAAATGTCAAAGAGGAAGTAGGGACTCCAACAGCAGATGAAGGCTGGGGGAAGGGGAAACATTAACCTGATAGCAAGCGATAGTTTGAGGGGTTTCCCTGGTTTGCACTGACTGGACTTCAACTAGTAGGTTACTAACCACCTGGCATCTATCAGAAATATTTAGTACAGTTGTGTGTGTTCACATTAATGTCACATTTGTTTAAACACATGCACATATATACATACACCTGTACACATCCACAGACACATTTCTAAAACAGAAAATTCTCTGGAGTTTCTCAATCTGTAAAAGTCACAGTTGTGACTTTTTATTAAAAGTCTGGGACTATGTCAGGTGTGGCCTTAGCCTCTCATCCCCATAGTGGAGAAGAAAACCCAGCAAAATCCTTTGGAGATTCTCTGGAGAACAGGAAGCATTTTGAGCAAATAGTGACTCCTCATTTTAGGCAAGTGGGGAAAGGCAGTGTCTAATGTTTTTGAAGCATAGTGTAGCTTAATCAGACTGTTCTCAATTTTCCTTTTCATTTCTAAGTTAGCCACTACAGAAAATACCCACCCAATACCTTTCTCCACATCCATTAGCATGTGTGAGATCTTATTTCTGTTTGGCTCTAAATCCTCAGAGAAAACGGGTGGGAAGCGGAGACCCCCCCAGTGTGACAGTTTACTTAGTAGGTCACCTTGATTAGACTGTAGGATGCTCAGACAGTTGGCTAAAGATTATTTCTGGGTGCTTCTGTGAGACTATATCTGGAGGAGATTAAAATTTGAATTGCTAGACTGAGAAAATCAGATGCCCTCCCAATGTGAGTGGTGGACCACATTCAATCCATTAGAGGCCTGAATAGATAAAAGTCTCTAATTGACTCTGTTCCAGCGAGGCATGATCTCCTTCTTCCTTCAGACTTGCTTTCCCATAAGAATTACTCCATCAGCTCTTCTGGATCTGCAGCCCTTGGGACTACTCAGTCCCAGAAATAGCAATAGATACGGGTGGTGGGGTGTGTGTGTGTGTGTGTGTATGTGTGTGTATGTGTTTTCCTGGTTTTCCAGGGGCTGCCAGTGGCGCTGCATTGGGCGGCAGTCCTCCTCATGTCCTGTACATCCTCTGAATGCTCAGCCTTACTTATAATTACCCCAGTCTAGAAAGCTAACTCTACTTTATATACGAACACAAATGGTTTTTAATAAATACTGATTTTTCCAGAAATGCAATCCCCTTGTAAATAGAGGAAAGATTGCTTTAATTTGGAACTTTCCCAGGACTTGTTCACTTGCTCAGAAAATCAAGTGACTGACAAAAATAATCATTAGATTTTTTATATCTCCATGAAAAACAGGTGTATTACTTTTCATTTGCCGTTTTTATGACCTGCAGGTGTAACCATTTGAGTCTTTCATTATTCTTCTAGTGTAGCTGGGCCCAGTTATTTACATACTGAAATTCACATTGTTTTTCCATAAATTATTTCCTTTCTATCCCTCTTTTAAATTATTATCTATTGAACTTTTATGAATTATGCTAGGTAGATAGTATTATGTATACATTTCAATTTAGGATGGTAAAAGGCACTAGGAATTATTTACCATAGAAGTGACCACTTGGGGCTGATGAAACTAGTGACATGGGCTGACCTTCTTGGGCACATCCCTGCTCTCTGACTGAACGAACCCCCACTGCCTGGGCATATGGTTCTTGAACACCAAGGTATGTGCTGCCTCTGGAACACATGTATGAGATAGATTTTTTGCTTAATATCCAGCAAATGTGTATCTGTGTTTCTGACCATCTGGGAAGGCTAGGGGGGTCTTTGATCTACTTCAGAATCCTCTGGGAAAGGATTTTGAGCCTGGTGGGTTGTATAAGATTTATCCCTGGTCTGCCCTCTGAGCTGTTTTGTACCTCCATTCTGCTGACTGAGTCACACTGCTTGTGGTATAGTTGGCATTTTGAGTTGTGTTTTATAAAGGTGCGACCTGCAGCTAGCCTGGGACTTGGCTTTCTCAGAGCTCCAAGCGCTGCATTAGGGGAAGGCAGGAACACTATTTGAGCTAAATTAAAAAGGAAATAGCACAATTCCTTTTCTTTCTTATATATCCTCATTAATTTATTCGACAAATATTTCTTAAGCACCTAGCGTGTGTAATCCTTTAAGGTCTTGTTGATAATAATGTAATGAACACAAAAGCAAAGTCATTATTCACATGGATTTGTTACACCAGCAGGGGAGACAGTCAATAAGCAAATCAATATGTAACCTGTAATGTCAGGTGGAAGCAGGAACTATGAAGAATAGGGCAAGCGCTAGATGAAGGCTCTTTAAGACTTGTCAAGGAGACCTTTCTGAGGAGGTAACATTGTTGGGAAACAAGACAA
Source organism: Talpa occidentalis (assembly GCF_014898055.3). Lineage (NCBI taxonomy): Eukaryota > Metazoa > Chordata > Mammalia > Eulipotyphla > Talpidae > Talpa > Talpa occidentalis. The sequence continues at coordinate 109,696,500 of NW_026555331.1, read as the reverse complement.
TGTTGGGAACAAACTATACCACCTTCTGGAGGCAGAGCATTTCAGGTGGAAGAAGCAGTGCATAGTCCCCAAGGTGTGGAAAAATAGCAAAAAGACCAGTGCAACTGGTATAGAATGAGAGAAAAGGAGAGTGGTGGGAATGGGGCTAGAAACTTGGCTGGGGTCAGATCACACAGGTCTGGGAATATGTGGGATGGGTAAGGTTTCATTACCAATGTGTGAAAAGTCATAGGCAGATTTGCAAACTAGTGGTAGTAGTAGCATCTGATTCATGTTTTTAAAAGATTTATGTTGGGGCTTCCCTGGTGGCGCAGTTGTTGAGCGCTGGGTTGCGAAGCTGCCCGCGGCCTCTGCAGCGCCGGTTCGATCCCTGGCCACCAGGTGAGGGTCCCACATGGCACACAGACCTCTCCTGCTGCCCACTGCTCCCCTCAGCAGTGTATTTTGTCGGTCTGTCTGTTCTGCTCCCTAATCTGGCTCTGGTGAATTCTCTCACCCTCCCACACTTCTGACTGTACCTAGTGCTTGTATAAATAAATAAATAAATATTTAAAAAAAAGATTTATGTTGGCAGTTTTACAGAGAAGGAATAAGAGAAAACAGAAGACTAGTTGTAGTTTTTTAGCAAAAGTGAGTGGCAAGAGCTGTATAAATGTTAAGATAAGGTTGGATTCGAGATCTGTGTTTAGACAGAGCCCTAGGCTTGCCTATAGACTAGGTATGTGGGGTGTGAGAGAAATGGAGTAACAACTGATGACCTTTAGGTTTCTGGTGTGGACCTGGGTCAAAGATGGTGTTGTTGACTGAAATGGGCACAAGAGAGGAAGGACTGCATTACAGGGTGGAGGAGAGCATGCCAAGGCTTCTGGTGTGTCATGTTGAATGTGATCAATATATTAGGAATACAAATAAAGATCTCAAGCAGAAATCATAGATAGAATTTTTAAACAAAGGAAGTGTTCTGAGAAGGAGGCACTGGTCATGTTTTGCTTGGGAGTCAGTAAGATGAAGATTGAGCATTGTCATTTGCCATTTTGGAGGTTATAGTAACCTCGATAAAGGTGATTTTTATTGAAATACCAGGAAAGAAAGGTAATAGAAATCGGTTACAGAGAATGAGAAGTGATAGTGGAAGAGCTGTTCTCATAAAGAGAACAATAAGGTGTATCTGTTACTGAAAAGTTCATCGAGGGCCCTAAAATAATATGCTTACGTGCATAAGATCCAGCCAAAAGGGGGTTTGCATGGAAGAGGAGACCATTGGAGGAGCAAAGAAAGAAATGGGGCTCAGGGCTAAAGTGAACACTTTGGATTTAGAAAGAAGCAGAGACAGCTTATCTATAGCAATTGGAGAAAAGACAGAGCACATGGTAGAGATGCAGGTAGGTGGGCGGGTTTGAAGGAGGGAGGATGAAGAAGTTGTATTTTAATTACCTGTATACTTTCTTAGTGAAGAAGGTCATTAGCTGAGTGAAACTAAGAGAGAGGAAATTTTGAAGGTTTGAGGATAAGAAAGAATGCACACCAACCTGACACATATTAGCTGGTCCAGAAGCTATATTTTTTTCTGAGATGAGGGTCTTAATATTAGATAAAAAAAAAGAAGGGAAAGAAAAGGGACAAAGAAAGGAGAGGAGAGAAGAGAAGATGGCCATTAGGGGGGGCTTTATAGTAACCCTAAAATCAAACTTCTCCTAGAGATGAAATGCCACTGCTGTCTTCCTTTTGTTCATGAACTTTAGCCCCAGGGGCAAGTATGTTATAAGGAAAGCAGCAGAATCAACAGGGTGAGGTTAGTATCAGCTATAGGTCATTATGTCCTAATCATATTTTCTCTAAATTATCTGCCTGTGTCCTCGGTGGGAAACCATATTCACAAAGAAAGGGATTTGGAACCAAATGTTGGAACTTAAAGGAGTCAAAGAAGGACTGATAAATTCCACAAGTCCATCTACAAAAAGACAAAGGTAGATATGCCCACAAATTCCTTTCTTGTTTGGGCTCTCTGTCCCCAGGTTCTAGGAACAAAAGTTGCTTTTGAAAGATTCACACAATTCTGCAACACAAGGAGGGTCGTTGCTTACCTAGAATGATGACAATGCTGTATCTGATGGCCTTGATTTTTGCCTTTGAGATGAGCCCTCTATTGTAGCTGGTGCACAGCTTTCCATCTGTAGATACAAAAGGTGGAATGACCAAATTGCTGTTTCTGCCAGTAAGAAGGTTAAAGACACAGCTGCCATGGGAACACTGTCTCCTGTTCACCTATAACCAGCAGACATCCTCAGATACTTTCGGAGTAAACATGGCTATGGGATGGATACCAGAAACAGCTCAGTTTGCAGCTTCATATAAGCAACTGCTTTGGGACATCTAGACTGTCTCAAAAGGCTTGGCTGGATGCCCTGAATCAAGTGAAGTTGGAATTAGCCATGTGGCCATAGGAGGCAAAGCTATAGCTGTTCAGCAACCTCAGACAAAGTCACATTCCAACAAGAGTTACCCCAGGCCAGGCAGAGATTTTTGTATATATTCCCAAACAGAAACCTGGATACAATTTTAGTCCTATGTTGGTGGTTGCCTGATGGTAAAACATTTGAGGAGTAAATAAATCTTAGAATACCCTAGAATATGAACTTGATGAAGATAGGGATTTTATATCCTCTAAACATAGAGAGTGACTAACAAATATTTGTTGAATGAATTAATACAAACCTCTCTCTAGCTAAGAATAAATAGGGAAATAAAGGTTGGTTAGGATGGGCAAAAATAGTGCAATGACTCCTAGTAAAAGGAGTGAAAGGATAGCAATTTGGGGGATGGAGATGCTAGGTGGAGATGCTCTTTATATTTTACAAGAACTTTACCATCAGGGATACTGTCAGCCCATGTGGCACCTTTGTGAAAATTGAGGCAAGGTTACCTTCCTCTGGAAGGATGCAGCTCTGCCTGAGAGCCCATCCTCAGTGGGAAGCATGGCCAAGATGCCAGTCCTACATACCCTCAGTTGGGTGCCACTGATTAGGGCTCAATGGCATAAGCCTAGGGGTGGACCAGGTCAGAGGCCCACCCAGGATGCCTGAGTCAGATGGTGCAGGACAGCTGTCCACTAGAGGCCATCTGCTGTGCTCACTTGTCCTTACTACATTGTCTAGATTCTACATTTGACATTTATGTTTTATTGAGGTAACATTGGTTTACAACACTGTATGTGATCCAAAGGCATAAGATCACACCTCCTCAGAGGTATGTCACCACCGAGGCCCCCTGAGCCCTTCACCACCTTCCACTGCGCCCCTGCCCTCTTGCTTCCCCTCCATGTCCCTGCCTCAATTTTCCAGTCAGTTGAATAGGTTTGTTATCAGTTTGGTTTGCTCTGATCTTTGTTAATCCACAATGGAAGCTGGTCTGAAGTTTACCTTTATATTATTCTACCTCTTCTCCAACCCAATCCAAGGAGCACAGCATGTCTATAAGAGATAAGAACTGAAAAAATAGGCTTAATTACATTTCATGTTGTCTAGGAATTTCAGTCCAGAAGGAAAGATAACACTCCCCACAAGGCTGAGTGAGATGACAGGGATGCTAACGAACTCTGCAGGGAGGAGAGAGCCATGTCTCCATGCCCACCGCTGCTCAGGGAGGCTGTGAGGCAGGTGCAGAAATGCCAAAGGCAGAGCTGGGCTCTGGGCGTGGGATCAGGAAAGACAGAGACAGCAGGAAAGGCCTCAGCAGAGACACAGTAACGAGAACATGTAGGTTGTGTTTGAGCCAGGCTGAGTCATCTCATTTGAAGGGGGCCTGAAAGGACGTTAGTTGAAGGGTAAGGAAAAGACCTAAGGACAAAGAGGATAGACCATGAATATCTTAGTGAGGAGTTTGGGTTGAATTACTGAGGCTGCTGTAAGCCAGGAAGCTTCCTAGTGTTTTCACAGTGTAAACATTGACTCATGGTAAAGGACAAACTATCACCAGGAATAATGGGAATAAGGGGCTTTTTATGTGCAATGAGCTGATGTGCTAATTATAATTGACTTTTTATTTCTTAATGTATGCCCTATAAAGTCCCTTGTAGGCACTATTTGGGCCTTCAGATTATTCTTTGCATTTTTAAAAAATTTTATTTTTATATTCCCCATACAATTGCAACCCCCTTATTTTGACCCCAATCCCTCCTTTCCCTGCCACCCCCCACATTGTGTCTCTGGTTTATAGTTGTTTGTTGATTTTGATATTTTCTTTCTTATAGTTATTCTTTTTCCTGGTCCCTTATTTAAGTTTTCTAGATTCCTGCTATGAGTGAGACCATCTGGTATTTTTCTTTTTCTTTCTGGCTTATTTCTCTGAGCATGACCCTTCTAGCTCCATCCATGTTGCTGCAAATTGCATGTGTTTATCTTTTTTGATTGCTGAGTAATATTCCATGGTGTATATGTACCACATCTTCTTGATCCAGTCATCTATTTTTGTCCCTAGGTATTTACCCAAAGGACACAGAAACATTAATTCCAAAGAGCACCTGCACCCCTATGTTTATAGCAGCACTGTTTACAATAGCTAAGCTTTGGAAACAACCCAAATATTCTTTGCATTTCTCAGAACATGAAACCTCAGTTGGATAAAGGAAGCAAGAAGAAGCATTGACCAATTTACAGCAGTGGTTCTCAACTGGGGACCATATGCCCCCTCCCCCCAGAGTTACATTTGGCATTGTCTGGACACATTTTTGGTTGTCACAGTTGGGGGTGGAGGTACTCCTGGAATCCAGTGGATAGAGGCCAGGAAAGTTGCAATGCCTAGAACGGACCCCACGATAAAGAATTTTCTGGTCTAGAACACCAAGGGTGCTGAGGTTGAACAACCCTGATTTCTAAGGTGGTGTTTTGGAAAGGACATGGGTTTCAAGCCAATTGCCTACCATTCCCAGCCTCAGTTTCCCTACTTAAAAAAATGATATGCAAAATACCAAACTCATAGAGCTATTTTGAGGATTAAATGAGAATAATATATTCAGGATGCTGATTCCCATGCTGGGAAGGTGATGAATTATTAATTGGGATAAATGAGGTTTAAACAGTATTTCAGGAGTAATATGAACTGCCTTTATCCAACTGAACAGAAGGTACTGGGTACATTCAGACAGTCTATTATACAATGCTGTTACCTGTATACATGAATTATGTACCTCAAAAAATGATTGGGGTGGGATTATAACCATGGGCGGCAAGGAAAAAGGGCCTCAGATCAAATTATATCCTTTCAAAGTGTCCCCATTTGCTGGAGTAACAGCTGACTCCTATAAAGTATGGCTCAGAAGTCTTGGTTTCCGAAAACTTCTCAAGAATGACATTTGTGCTCTGAAATTTATTTAAAATAGAAACTTGTGGTACTTTCCACAGGGCAACTGGGGTGACAATATAATCAACTACCTGCCCTTCGATCTCCCAATGCGATCAGTGAAGAGTCTTTAATCTGACCACTCTGGGAAATGCAAAGCCTCCAGCTTCTAAAGATGGCTCTTCAAAGAGAGCTGAGCTACAAAATGCCATAATTCTCCTTTATTGGGAGATAAAAGGATTATTTCTACTCAGGCCTTGGCCCTGAGCTGGAGTGAAAAGCAGTTAAATTCAGCCATCACTGTGCTTTAATAGCTGGTGTAGCCTGGAGCCTGCAGGTTCATTAGATTTGGACTGGAAGCAACACGCTACCTTTGGATGTTTTAGTTCAAGGGTGCATCCCTAGTGGGGGCTCCTGCTGGAAACGTAATCTCCAAGGACCAGTGCCTGCCCCATCACTTTCCCAAAGCTCCATGCCCCTTGCAGAGACATCTTTTTGTGGCCATGAACACCTGATGGGGGAGCGGTTGATATCTTGGGATCTTAAAATGAGGCAAAATTTATTCCGGGCTGTGGATCTATCTGTGGCCTTACAATGACTACAGGTGATTTGTTTGTTAACAATGAAGTCTAACAGGCAACATTTTAAAATAAATATTTCTTCATATGTTGGCAGGTTTATATACTTCAAGTTGATTAAAAATACATTTTATCAGTCTTGCCTTATTTCTAAAATTTTTAAAACTTGAAATTCATTTTTGAGATTTGATCATTGCTGTATTCTCTATCTACAAATATAACCTGAATGTTAAATATTTTAGCACATGAGCTGCTTAGCTGCGGGATTTTTGGCTGCTTCCTTTCCTTGTATTTTTTTTTAATCCTTTGACCCTCTAGCAAACTGGAGGTCACAGCTACATATGAAGATTTGTGACATAACTCACCTAACTTACTGCCTTTTCAGTTCTTCATCTCAGGTGGCGCCAAGAACTCTGACAAACTCATAACAATTATGGCAGACAGCTTAGATGTTCATCAAATTCATTGCTTTTCCCTTGGGCACACAGCTAGACTACATTTCCCAGGCACCCTTGCAGCAAAGTGTGGTCACATGACTAAGTTTTTCTTAGGAAACATGGGAAGAATCCATGTGTACCATTCCCAGGCCTGACTCAGATAATCCATCAGAGTAATGGATTGATCTCATCTTGATTGTCGATGTTGAGTGGTGCCTTATCTGCCATCTGTTAAACACAGCCGGAACATCAGCTCAAGTCTCTGAATGATGGATGTGGGACAGTGCCCTTCTCTTTCACCTTTGTTGTCAACTGGATTTTAATTGAGCAAAAAGTAAAATTCTATTTTGTTAAGGTTATAGATATTTGGGGGTTTTCTATGTTATAATTGCTAGTGTTTCCTTAATAAAAGCAGAAATTGATACCTCATTTGCAGTATTGTCCTAACAAGAAGCCAAAACATGTGGCTTTGGCTTAAAGTAGACAGGCAGCATGTGAAAAGGAAACTGACACTGAGGCTGGGACACTAGAGAGCCATTTGATGGAAATGTCGCATATGATGCTTGGGAAGGCAGGCTGTGTCTACTTTGCCTAGCAGCCCAGGAATAAAACTGTTGCATCAGTCAGGGTTCTCTAAAGAAATGGAAACAACAGGAGATAGAGGAACATGAGGAAGTTTATTATCGGAACTGGCTTATGTATTATTGGGGTGGAGAGATCCCATGACTTGCCATCTGCAAGGTCTAGGAGAAATAGAAAAGTTAGCAGTGCAATTCAGTCCAAGTCTAAGGTGTGAGAACCAGGGGAGAAGATGTGAAAGTTCAATCCAATGGCTGTAGAATCAGGCAATGGAAGGTGTAAATCTTAGTTCAAAGGTTCAAGAAGCAGGAGTACTGATGTCAGAGGGCAGAAGATAGGAAGATGGATGACCCAGCTCAAGCAAATTCTCCCTTCCTTTGCTTTTTTTGTTCTATTCAGGCTCTCAACAGATTGGATGATGCCCATGTACATTGGGGAGGACACTCTCCTGCTCATAGTTTATGGATTAAAATGCTTTCAGAACTACCCTTGGAACATACCCAGAAGCTATGTTTTACCAGTTACTTGGGCATTTCTTAGCCCAGTGAAGTTCACACATAAAATAAATCATCACAATTAGTAAACAAAATATTAATAGTATATGCTGATTGTTACCACTATGTCTAGCAGGGTATTAGAAAAACAAATCACCTCAGACAAGCACTGGTTGGTTTTTGAACAAAGCAAAAGCAAGTTAAAAATTCTAAGATTTAGAATCTTGCAGAGTTGAAACTGTCAATTGCTTCTAGCCTCCATTGTACCAGCTACATACTTTGTGTAGCCCAATGCATAATGAAAATGCAGACACAGCATTAGAACAAACCTGTACACCTTCTGAGCATGTGGGCCCTGTGCCAATGAGGCAGATCCCCCAAAGAAGCTCACCCTGGCCCTCAAGTTAAACTATAACATTGAAAGATTTTAACCAGCAACGACCCATTAAAATTCATTCCTGAGATGAGATCAAGCTAAAGATGTGGCCTCTTGTCTATTATTTCAAAGGCCTCAAACTCTTCCATTAAGTTGAGAGGCAGGGATTAGGAGAGGAGGCAACGAGACGAATCAGACCTGAGAATTTTGCTAAAAATGACGTTGTGTATATGGTTGCTGGAATATAAAACTGATGAAGCAACTAGACCAGGAATCTATTAAGTTGTTGAAGAATGATATTGCCAAACAAACCTTGAGTTTTTATTTCCGTAAACACTTCAGAAATATCAAACTTTAAAATTTTTACCAATCCTGTGGGTGGAAAATTATATGTAACTAAGGTTAAAATGTGCACTTTCTTGACCAAGGAAGTTGAAAATCTTATTTTTGACTATTCCTGTTTTCTGCTCTGTGAAATATCTGTCATATTAATTTTTTATCTGTTTATCATTTACATCTTTTAAAATTGATTTTTAGGAGTTCTTCATATATTTTGGATACTGATCTTTCTTGAGGCAGTTATGTATTGCAAATAGCATCTCCCAATTTGTCATTTGACCTTTGAAATCAAATGTATCCATCATTTCTTTTATGCTTTTTTAAAAAGAAATCCTTCCTTATTCCAATGTTTAAAAATATCACCCTAAATTGTCTTTTAAAATGTTTGAAGTCTTATGTTTTACATATTAGTCTCTAGTTTCCCTGGAATTTCATTTTGCCTGTGGATTGAGGTAAAGATCTGATTTCATTTCTTTCCATACATTCTGACACATGTCAAGTTCTCATATGTGTGTATGTCTACTTTGGGGCTTTTTTATTTTCTATTTATCTGTTGTATTGTGTCAGTACCACATTCTATTAATCATTCTGACTTCATGACAAATCTTAACATTCAATGTAGTAAACCTCTCCTATCTATATCTCTCTGTCACTTCTACATCTCTAGGAGTGTCTTGGTTATTCCTGACTCTGTTTTTCACATATATTTTAGATTTGGCCTGTCAAGCTCAATAAAATATCCCATTTCAATTTTCAAAAAGCTGCAATAATCTGTAGACCAATTCGGGAGAATCTACATCTTACTACCCAAGAATATGGTATAAGCTTCATTTATTATGTCTTTTGCTAAATGTAATAATTTTTAAAGAAGGCTTTTACTCACAATGACTGATAAAGAAAGGCTCTTTATCATGGGAATTATCTTTTTTTTAAATTTTAGGTAGCTGGATGTAAATAGGACTCTAATCTAGTTCCTCACCCCATCTACCTCATTTGAGACATGTAACGTGGCTATAGCATGGATCACAGCACATCTTCCAAGCCATAATGACCAGATGCTATTGTACATTATATTTTGCCTGTTTCACAGGTACACCCCCTCAATCCACTGTCTTCATGCAGTCAATGCTCTGTTTCTAGAAGTGGACACCTCTGCGCATAAAGAGCTGGCTGCTTTATGATTTATAACTTACAAGATAGGAAATCTCCTCGTCTACATCTTGCCCTCCCCTCTTGTTTATGGGAAAGTCTTTAGATTATTTATTAAATAGTTCTTATTTATCATTCTTTGTGGGAGTAAAAATAGACACATTTTCCAATAATAAGAGTGATTCTTAAACTAATGATGACTTGAATTTTGCAGCTTGTGTTTACAAAGTGAGCTTCTGTCCACACTAATCACTGTTGATGTCTCCTTGCTGATGAGTAATAATCCTGGGAAGCTAACACAACTGGAGATTCTATTTACCAGCCAACTCCAGAGCTGCTGCAACAACAGCCAGAAAATCAAGTAAGCTCCATTTATGAATAAGATACTGAAAGTACATGGACTTTTGAGACTACCATCTGCCTCTTTGTAAAAAGGGGTCACTGATGTTGTTATAATGGTGTAAATTACTAAAAATTAGGTGTAATAGAGATAGAAACTTGTATTAAAGAATAAGGACTGAATGTAGCTGTTTCCACCTCTCAGCCAGGCCTGAGTGACAGGGGAGATGCTTGGATTCTGGCTCAAAAACAATTCTGAGGTACTCTCGGCTGGCAGCTTGGTGAGGCCCAAATCCCCCTTTTCTTTGCCCAGTGTTTAGGGGGACAAAGTGGAGAAGACAGAGGCGACCTGGGACAGCTTTAGGTGCATCTGAGGTGCTGACTGCTCCCTGATTTAACAGTGCAACACGATTATATCCAAGAAGCCCAAGCTCATATTTGCTAGAGGAAAACCTCTGCAGAAGCAAAATTAGGCAACATTTGGACATTGCAGACTGGAGACGTACCTGAGTAGTTGGAAATCACCATCTCTTGGACTTTGCTTTTAACCCAAATAGTTCGGATCACAATGGTATAGATGACACTGTGGAGAGGATGAGAAAATGTTAAAAAACCTGAGGGTAATATTCCATTGTGTATATGTACTCAGCTATCAAAAAAGATAAACTCATGTGATTTTCAGCAACATGGATGGAGCTGGAAGGGATCATGCTCAGCGAAATAAGCCAGAAAGAAAAAGAAAAATACCGGATGGTCTCACTCATAGCAGGAATTTAGAAAACCAAAATACGGGACCAGGAAAAAACCTAATTATAATAAAGTAAAAATCAAAAGCAACTATAAACCAGAGACACACTACTGCGGGGGGGGGGGGGGTTGGAGAGAGTAGGATCCAAACAAGGGGGGGGGGGTGGGAATTGTATGGGGACTATAACCAAGATGAAAATGCATACATTGTGCAAAAATGACAATGATGTAAAAATATATATAAAATAAAATAAAATAAATAAAGTTCAGATCAGGAGGCACACACACACACACACACACACACACACACACGCCGGGGGGAGCCCTACTCTGAAGACACAGAGAGGACTATCACTACTTCCCTGAGGGTGAGGTTTTGAGGGAAGGGTCTCTCAACCATGCCTGCATCCTCTACTTGCAGGTTATAAAATCACAGTAGAGTGCAGCTTTTTAAATGAGTAGGCAATGGCCTTGTGAAGTTAAATAATTCTCTAATATAACTCAGATGGTTAGAGGTATAGGTGGAATTAACATCCAAAAACAGGATATAGGGTCAGAAAGATTTAGATTTGTAACCAGTGCCACTATTTGCTGGTTTTATGACCTTGGCTTCAGACAGTCTTCACTGTGGCCCCATGGTTCCCTAGTGCTGTGTTCATGCCTTTTTATGATTTTTCTCCTTTTCATTTTGGTGGGGTCGGTGACTTGTTTCTAATCAACACATTGGGTTGAAGGCGATGGGATATCTGTGATTACATGAGTCCAGCACCATCCGGCAAGTGTCCTCATTGCTGGCTTTGAGTAAGCAAGTGCTCTGTGTCCTACAGTTCCAGGAAATTATTTCTGTAAGGAACCCATGGGAGCTGGAAAAAGATCCTTCTCTGGTTAGTCTCTGAGGACACCTCACCATCACCTTTTTGGTGGCCTGACAAGCCCATTTAAACTATGCCAAGACTCCTGACTCACAGATAGTAAATATATGTTGCTTTAAGTTACCAGGTTCATGATAATTTTTTACTCAGTGATCAATAACTAAACAGTGAGTGATGTAAGCTGAGTATTTCTGATAAATTTATATGTTGAAATACTAATACCCATGTGATGGCATCAGATGGACCTTCAGGAGGTGATTAGGTGATGAGCATGGAGCCCGTGACTGAGACTAGTGCCCTTATAAGAAGAACACTCACTGAACTCCCAGCTCTCTCTACCGTGTGGGGATACTGAAAAGATGGTAGTCTGCCATGCGCAATCTCGCCCTCACCTGATCTTGGACTTGCAGCCTCCAGAATTGTGAGAAAAAAATTTGCATTGTTGATAAGCCCCCCACTCTATGGTATTTTGTTAGAGCAGTCCAAATGGATGATGACCCTGAGCCTCAGTTGTGACTGTAGAATGGAGTGAATCTAGAAACCTTTAAAAAGGATTTTGTTATCAAATGGGACATACAAAGTGCCTAGCACAGTTTGAAAATTAGCAGATTTAATGCATGTCATTTTCTTTTCCCTCTTCCCAATCTTTCACATAATATCATACCTATGCATGCATGACATAATATATGCCTAACATGAAAACAATGTTTATGATTCAAAAGCATCACCAAAATTTGTATCTTATATGCCTTTAGATAACTATGAAAGTATATACCCTTCTTTAATGTTATGATATTTCAAATATATTAAGCATTTTGACTAAAAATTTTGGAACAAAACACTGCTTACTTTTAAAATTGTACAAACTCACCTCTTGAGAATCACTGGTTTAAAAAAAAAAAATCAGAGCACTAGTTAGTAGTAGCTGACCAAGCTCTAATTGCTTTCAATGATCTTTGGAATATGACTTCATCACTGTGTGAAATTCATTTTTATTCTCACTCAGCAAACCACTCTGAGTGCTTCAGGAAGGCTCAGGTTCTTTATGGAGCACCCCACACTTTTTCATGTACTTGCCTAGGAATTTTCTGCTCTTTTGGAAGAAAAAAATAAGAAAAACATGGTGAGTCTATTCTTTACAAAAAATTGATTATTTTTAGAGGAGGGGAACTTCTTCCCAGGTAAATATAAATACAAGAAAATGTTATAACTAGCATGAAATGCAATTACCATTGCAAACCCAGGGCTTAATTAATCAATAATTCAAATATTTATTGATCATCAACCACATACACAATGGAAAATTAAGAAAGGTCATATGTGTTAGGGGTTTAGAGAAAAGTCACCCCTTCTCATCTACTTAGGTCCAATTAGGCAAGTGGAAATTCAATAACAGAGTTACTGTTAGCCCAAAAACTCTTAACAAGTAGAACACCACTTTCTTTTATTGCCCAAACCAGGCACATATCAGCTTGTAACTCATGCATCAGAGACGTCACTGAGTTTTCTTTGTTGCCTTCTTCTCCCTCATTTCTTTCATCTAGGTAATCAGTAAGCTTTGTGGATTGTCCCTTCAAAATGTCTCCCTAACCTGTACCCTCCTTTCCATCCCTGCTCCTCAATATCAGTTCAGACCTTTATAATCTTTTTTAAATATTTTAAAAAAAATTAATGCTTAAAAAAATTTTTTTCTGTAGATTTTTTGTGTGTGATAACATTAGTTGACAAGACTGTATAGGATTTAGGAGTATAGGCCCACAGCTCCTCACAGGTATGCTACCAAAGCATACCCACCACCAAAGCACCTATGATCCTCTACCACAACCCAGTGGGCCCCCTCCCCCCTCTTCCTCACCCCTAACCTTTTTTACATTTTAATGATTTCCATTGCAGTAAAATAAACACAACATAATATTTAACAAGTTTAATCATTTTTATGTGTACAGTTCAGTGGCATCAATATTTGGACTGTTGTGGAACTTCACTGCCATCATCATGACAAGCTGAAATCTTATACACCATAATACAACAATACAAAAGCTTCACTAATTTAAATGTCAGTTTTGCACAGAAGCCAAACTAACCTTCTCTGTATTGTCCCAATTTTGGTATATGTGCTAATGAAGCCACCACCCCTTACAATCTTTTGCCTGATTATTGCCACGATGTTCTCACATGTCCACTCTGCTTCCATCTCACCACTGGAACTCCAGGACAGGAGGTACCCCTTGACTCAAAATCCCTCCAATCCCTCTGCTTTCCTACCAGATGATATCCAGTCTATTAAACAGAACCTCCCACAGCCCACTGCTATCTTCCTCACCTTTACCATGGTCATTCTGCCTGCCTCCCCCTCCAAGTGTCTCAATGTCTCTTTCCCTATGTTGACAGGAACAGTCAACAGGAGCAGGCTAAAGTCAGTGTACAGTCTGACTCCACAGACTGTACACTGTTGACTTTAGGTGAGTGTGTATTCCAGTATTTCCCATCTCTTTGTGTCTGCTTTGTTCTTTTCTTGAAATGAATTTTTAAGCCCATTCTCCATGCATCCTTTCGCATTGAAACTCTCCAAGTTGCCTCTGTTCCCCAGTGATAATTAGCTTGCCTTCTTTGAGACCTCCATGATGGCATAACACTAGTTACACTTATTGAACTGGTGAAAACACACACGCACACACACACACACTCACCTGCACATCCATATATATAACATGCATGAGGGACAATGTGCATGATGGTCAATAAACTGAAAAAGCACTGTTTCTTTTCTCTACTTAAGCTGGAAATTAAGAGTGCACTCTTACTGAAAAGCAACAAAATCAAATTCAGGGAGTCAAGTGTGATTAAAAAAGAAAGAAAGAAAGATCTGAACCTTAGCTCTGAGAGGTAGGAACTTGTACCAAATCTTTCCAGGAACTAGTTAAAAAACAGATTCCTCACAAAATTCCCTCCGGGCCTGGAGGCTCAAGGAGGAGTTGCTGATAGAGGCCAAGTTCCTTAGAGAGAAGCTCTTTCTTTCACAGGTGCCTGACCATGGAAGAGTGAAGCTAATGACCGCACTGGGAGGAGATGCTCAGAGGAGCTCAAGGACAGAAGGAGGTCACTCTAAATTGCCATGGTTCTGCTCCCCTGGAGGCAAAGAGCAGGATTTAAGGAGATCTTAGTGCAATGAGGGCTGAGTGAAAGCCACTTGTAAAATCATCCCCTTAATCATCAAATGATACTTTGCTTTTTCCAAGGACACTACAAAAAGGTACAGGTTTGGCTACAGGCACATTTGAGAAATCCTGGTGGGAAGCAGCAGCTTGAATTAATGGGGGCAATTTCAGACAGTGAAAGACCCACAAGATAGAGCTGGTGAGACAGCACATTGTCAGCCACGTGGTTCACAAGCTCTATCTGCCCTGCTGAGCAGGAGTTTTGACTGATTTTATGAGCTGATGGGAAATCAATCAGGAGAGAAGCAAGGACACGCGCTGCCACTGGAATCGATGCGTCCATTGCCTGTGACAATCTGGAGCTACTTTCTTCAAAATGTTTTCTTACCATTGCAACTACCTTCTTTCCGCTTAGATGTGCTCCTTTTTTGTGACTTTGATTGGTTGCCAAAATAACCTTATTTTTCCTTCACATTTCCTTCCAAAATGACCATGGTGGAGAGGAGGGCAGTAAGTTGAAATAAAATGTAGATATTAACTTGTTGACTCAGCAGAGATGACTGAACCATCTCCAACAAAGTTAGTGAGCTGCCTTGGGGAACTGTCCGGCTTCTGCTCAGTTTCACCTCTAACGACAGCAAGTCATGCAGCTTCTCTGTTATTCCAAGTTTACTGGGTGAAAAGTTCAGGGGCTGTTCTATGTGATGGATAACTTTTTTCCAACTTTAGTATTTTATGAGACTAAAGATGAGGAAAGAACAAATGATTCCTGTAAGGCCAGAAACACTTGAAAAATATCCCACCCTTAATAATAAATAAATAAATATTGAAACAACAAGATCTATTTTTAACCTTTGGTCCACAAAGACTTAATGGAAAAAATGGTAGTAACTGCTATTGAGTTGGGGGATGGATGGAGCACACCTTTTCTAGAGGGCCGTTTATGAAGATGCATCAAAAGTCTTAAAATGAACATCGTTGGTCTAGCAATTCCACTAAAATGAGTTCTAAGTAAATAATCACATACTCAAGAACATGAATTTTAAGTAGAAAAATTCTTATCATAGCATTATTTGTGATATCAAAAATCAAAGATTGATGGTCTTCACCTAGGGGAAATTGTCTGATACCACATAGCAGACTAGGGACCCTGGCAGAGCACAGGACTGGTGTGGCTCATGTGCACACTCAACATGCCAGGTCCTGCAGTCCCCTGCCCCACCCACAGACATAGAGGCCACATGACCAAGTCAGACCCTGTGTTGACCAGGTGGATGTGGTTTTATCAACTTAAAGACTATTTATGTCCCACCTTTGGCTTCAAGATGAATGGAATGTCCTATGGCTTGGTTGCGAAGGCCAGCCTTTTACCCTTGCCACTGGAAAGAGCTTATTGCTAACTTCTCCCTTGTTGGTATTTCTGTCCTTTTCATTCCCCGTCCTCACACCCACTCTGACCTCTGGTCACAAGGAAACCTGCTTAACAGCATAAGTGTCAGCCACCTAGCATAATGCCTGTCAGTTTTCACACTCAGCAAATGTCAGTGCCTTCGTTTTTATACTACATTGGAGACATTGGGCTTAGCACATTGTAGCTTCAGATAAAATTGTGTGGCCTGGCCAGGTACCCCAAGGACTCTGAGAACAATGAGTGACTATAGGAGAGGAGAGCAGTAGCTGGTGAACCAACAAGTTCTTTCCACAGGCCTTGCTGGCTGGCCTCTTACCTGATGATTATCAGAGGGATGAAGTACACCAGGAAGGCCACGATGGTCATGTATGGGGTCCAGTAGGAGTCATCAGGCCACAGGGCCCAGCATTGCACTTCACCATTGGAAAGTTTCCTTTTCCCAAATATTATCAGGGTGGGAATGGAGAACAGGAAAGAGAGGCTCCAGGCAATCATGATGAGGAACTTGGCTTGCTTTTCTGCTCAAAGGAAAGGGAGGGATGCCTGGGTATCTGGAAACCCACAGCATACTTGGAGCTCACAGCAAAAATGATCACTGTCTGGGAGAAACTAAACCTTTCAGGGCCTCAGTTTCCACATGTGTAAATGGGGTTATCAGGACCTGCATATGGGACTAATACAAAGAGCAAAGAAAATACTCATTCAGAGTTAGCACATTGCCTGGCACCAGATTCCATGCTCCCCAGTTTCTACATTCCTTGTTCTTCTATGATTTTCCTGACTTGCAAGATTGATGTATCCATTGTTATAGTATTAGGGAACTCAGTTTGGATCATACATATTTGATAGGCTACTGTGCAAATGTGGTCTCCGGTTATCTTGCCCATGGATGGAGTCTTTGTTTTGTCTGAGATCTTTCCATTGTTCTGGGAAGCATGGTGACAGTGTTTGAAATTTGTTTGCCAAATGGTAAGGGACCTTCTTTTTTTGAACAAAGAGGTAATTGTAGAACAGAGAAGGAACACTGGGCTTGGCTTTGGAGAGCAGGATTCAGTCAAATCAAACCCTAAAGCATGGTAGCTATGACCTTTCATAGTACATTTGGCCTATTTCAGACATAACGTTCTGACCTGACTTTGGGAAAACCACTAAGTCTCGGTTATTTTCTATAGTGGTATTAAAAAATATACTCTACAACAAATGGTATACTCTTCAACAAATGTTGTTGAGAAAACTGGAAAGCCACAATCAAGGAAAGGAAAGTCAGACTACAATCTATACCATACACAAAAAGTAACTCAAAATGTATGGAAGATTTAGATGTAAGACCCGAAAGTATAAAATATGTAGGAGAAAACATAGGCAAAATACCCAAGAGCATGGACTTTAGGGATGTCTTTGGGGACTCAACTACAATGGCCAGGGAAACAAAGCCAAAACCAGACAAACTAATACATCAAACTAATACACTTCTGCAACGAAATTATCATTAACATGAAAAGACACCCTATTGAATGGTAGAAAATACTTGCACATCATACATCTGACCAGGGGTTAATATTTAAGATCTACAAAGAACTCATACAACTCAACAAAAGGAAAACAAATAACCTAATAAAAAAAGGAGATAGGATCTAAATAAACATGTCTCCAAAGAAAACATAAAGATGGCAAACAGGCACATGGAAAAAGGAAGGGCCAAATGGACTGAGATGCAGGTTTATGGGTGCTCTGGTGCTGGGCATGTGTGATGCCATCCAGCTGAGAGTGTGTGAGCCTATATTCCTAACTCATATATTAGTGCAAATCAGTGTTACCTCAATAAAAAATTATACAATTAAAAACAACTTTGGTAATGCATTCATATGTAATATATTGATTGCATATATAAAAATGAGTTTATAATATATATGCTGCTTTATAAGCCAATTAATTATTCTATAAAAATAATTGTGACAATCTTTTTCATGTCAAATCTGCATCTATGCGAATGGCAGTCACATTTTTTCATACAAGAGTCTTTCTTCCAATATAATTTTATCTTAAACCCAGTGCAGGACATCCAGTCTGAAGCTGGATGACAGCCAGAACCTTCCAAAGGAAGGTTGGAATAATTCCACCTGCCCTGGAATAATTCCACAAAAATGAGTCCTCTGGGGATCAGTGTGTGAAGTGCAATTTGAAAACCACCCATAATAGAACATTTTTTTCCATGGTTACACCAAACTCCATTTTTATAGCCAAATAATATAGCCTGTTATTTAGTATTTAATAGTTTCCAATTATTTTTTATTATACATAACCATATGCATCTCTTATGTATCCATATGTATCATCCTAAAGTTATTTCCTAAGGAGGAACATTTAGAAGATTTTGACAAATGTTGTTCAATTTCTCCCAGAAGAGTCTACAGTTATGATTCCCACCAGGGTATCCTTCCCAACACTAAGAGGATTGTGCCTCTGAATCTTCTTTTCAGGTTTGTATGTTTTCTTATCCTGATGTTTAATCCTGCAGTTCCAGCTGTACAAAAGAGCACTTCTATTACTTTTTGTTTCTTTTTTTCTTAGTAGCTTCTTTTATGACCTCTGCCTTCATATGTTCTTATTTCTTTGCCAGAGTTACTTATATGAAGGATATTAGCTTTTTGCCCTTTTATATGCAGAGGTTTCCTTTTCTGTCATTTTGCTTTTTTTTTTCCTAATTTTTTTTTTTAATTTTATAGAGGCATGTTTATTTATTTGTTTGTTTGTTTTTTGTTTATACAAGCACTGGGTACAGTCAGAAGCGCGGGAGGGTGAGAAAATTCACCAGAGCCAGAGCGGGGAGCAGAGCAGGCAGAAGGACCGAAGGACACTGCTGAGGGGAGCAGCGGGCGGCAGGAGAGGTCTGCGCGCCATGTGGGACCCTCCTCCAGTGGCTGGGGAGCAGCCGGGGATCGAACCGGCGCCGCAGAGGCTGCGGGCAGGTTCGCAACCCAGCGCTCAACTGCTGCGCCACCGGGGAGGCCCTCTGTCATTTTGCTTTTTAAGTACATTTACTATATATATCATTTCTATAAAGAATTTCAAATGTTCCCTGTAGTAAAACTATATACATTACCTTTACTGTTTTTGCTATTAGTTTTATTTCTAGAAACATCTTTTCTTACTCAAAATCATAAAACATTTTATTAATTCTCATATTTTTTCATGTTTAAAATTTTTACTTTTTTTGAGACTCTACCCACAATATGGTGGAATAGAGAGGTTGGGATTACCCTCTCCCTTATAAACTACTATAAAGAAATTCACTCATGGAAGACCCAGATGCCATCCCATTGATAAGAGTCCCAGGACTTTCCCATGGATATCTTGAACTAAGATTGATATCAGAAGGAAAAAGAAAAAATATTGGATGGTTTCACTTATAGGAGGAAACATAGGGGAACCAAATAAAGGATTATGAAAAAGAAGACAAAACTAACAGCCAACTATAAATCGGAGACATTCAACAGGGGAGGGGGAGGGAGAAGGATTAAAACAGGGGCAGGATAAGCACAAGAGACCATGGTGATGGTTCACGGGAGTCCTGATGGTGGGAATTTTATGGAGATTACACCTGAGAGGAGGAAGCAAACTGCACAAAAATGAATAATGACATAAAATATATATAGAGAAATTAAAAAAAAAAATTGATGGTCTCTGAGGAGAAGTGAGAGGAAGTCAAGGTTGGGTGAGTGGATACCCCAGCAGGCTGGGGTTGACTGCAGAAGCCACTTGTGAAACTCTAAGGAGTTCTAGGAGAGTGGGCACAGACCTGCCCTGGGGCAGTGAAAACTCTGAGGTGCAGACCTGGGAAATTGGGATCTCTTTAGTCCAAAAGGACACTGAAACCTCCTTTTCTTCTTCCCTCCCTTCCTCCCCTCCTCTCTCCCAGAAGAGATCAAAGAGAAGTCAGGATGAGCCAGGTCAGACTCCAGGAAAAGCCAACAGCAGAAAGGAGGACTTGTGAGATAACTCTTGAATGCCTTGGGGAATTACACAAACAGCAGGCAGTTATTGCAGTCCTGCAGAAGTGGCAGCAGAGTGGGGGTGGGGTGGCAATGGCCAGTGCTGGAAGCCACAGTGACAAGTTAGCATATGCTTGTCTGCCACTCTCTGGCATAGCACTGCCTCCTGGCCAAGCACAAATTAGACCCAGAGTATGAGCCTGGTAGTCCAGACTTAGCTCCTCTCACTGGGAGATCAGGCAGAGAGAAGCAGGGAGGTGGGGTAGGAAATTAAGACAGCCTAAGCACAGAATACAGCCTGCTGCAGAATGAAAGAAGAGGAGGTAGAGGTGACTAATTCCATTCCTCAAACTGAAATTGAGTATCAAAGCCCCAGATTCCCCAGCTGACCCTTCCTTAGGCCTAGGTAAATAAAGAAGAGAAATAAACAAAACTGAATTCCCAGTACCCCAGACACGTGCGTGTGCACATGCATGCACACACAGACACACACATGCACACAGAGTAAATAAAGTGACACACATGCCTAGAAGCAAGGGACATCTCAACACAAGATGGAAAAGCAAAATGAGGACAGAAGTCCTGGGACAAATAGACAAGCTACAGAAATAGAGGTCCTATCAGACTAAGACTTCAAAACAATATTGAAAATACACCAAACAAGGATTTCCCCAAATTTAGCCCAGACACTCCGCAGGCAAAAAGAGGATGGAAAAAAGTGTTCAGAATCCTACAAGACAAGAACTGTCTTCCAAGACTATACTCTCCTACGAAAGTGCCATTTAAGTATGAAGGTGAAATAAAGGCTTTTCCAGACAGAATTGATGGAGTTTACCACCACCAGACCTGCCCTTCAATAAATGTTGAAGGGAGTTCTACAAAATAAAAGAAAAAATGAAACACAAATTTCTGAGCAAAATGGCTAGCAATACAAAACCCAAAGCATGAGCAAGAATATTGAGTCAACAATAAAACACTAAGGGGGAGGAAGAAATGGACAAAACCTTCATAGTCAAATGTCAGAAGGCAGACCAGCTCATAAAGGACTTAGGACACAGGAATTAAGTAAAATGCCCTTGGTAACAACTAACTAAAGATCCACAACACAGATGCACAACAACAACAACAACAACAAAACAAAGAAACTGATAGAAAAACTAAAGAAAGCTACCCAGAAAAAGCAAGGCAGAGAGAAACAAAAGAAAAAAAGAAACAAACATAAAACAATCAAAAACAAAATGACTGACAATAAACAGTTCATTCAATAATCATCCTAAATGTGAATAATCTGAATTCACGGATTAAAAAGACTAACAATGTGGGTGAAAAAGTTTTAGGTAGAGGGGGACAAGAAATGGAAGGAAGTGAACCATTTATTAATGTAACAGGGTGGTCCCCAGGAAAGGGGGAGTTTCCAGGTTCCCTGTCCCACCCAAGGGAGGGTGGAGCTGAACAGGGAGAGAAGAAGCTGCAGAGGAGACTGAGGAAGGAAGCAGGATGGAGCCAGAGGAGCCCTGGAGGAGGCACATGGGGCCAAGAGACATGTGAAGAAACTGCGCTTGCCTTTTGTTCGTGGACTGGGTGACACAGATGTGGGTGAGAGACCCGAGGGGAGGTGACAATGGAGGCTTTGATTTTGATTTTGATTTTGCTCTTTTCCTTCTGGGCTTGTCTGGTTGTTTCTGACCCTTTTCTGTGGGTCCCCACTAGAAGATGCTTTGGACTTGTGGCAGGCTTTGGGGCCTTGCCCTGGGCCAATCCCATTTGGATGGACTTTTACCCACGAGGGGACGGGTAACTTTGGGTGCTTGATTTAGAAACTAGATTCTTTGCCTTTCCTGTATTGTTTCCTAATTGTATTAAAGTTCCTTCCCATTAAAGTCTCATGTTTTGTGTTAATGCGGCAGATGGCAGAACCCTATATAGAATAGAATAGGCAGGTTTGTGGGGTTTGGGCTGCCCCTCTCCCTGCCCTGTAACATTAAGAGGATAATAGTAGGGAAAACAGTTTCATCCATACCCACGCCCGCTTACCTGATTAAGCTAGCTTACCTCCTTGCAAGAACTTCATGGGGTAAACGATGGCATGGTATCTGTCAATGCTGAGGGACACCAGGACATAGGTAGAGGCATAGAGCAGCACAACCTGAAGACAGGAATAAGAGGGGGTACATGACTTCATAGAGGTGAGGAAATGCATGTAATGGGAAGGATATTTGTGCTTTTTAGAAAACCTCGACACTGAACCGAATGAAGGGTGAGCTTTGGGTTAGGAAGAGTCATTCCACTGACCAGGAAGCAAGTCGCTCTCCTTGGTGTGGGAATTTCCCTTGTTAGTGGTGACGGGTGGGGGTGCTCCCCACTCTTGCTCTTTCATTCTGTTGGCTTCTTGAGGCTCTACATTTCAGTATCAGTCCCTCTTGACATTTGCATGGTACATTTGTTTGCAAATGACTTTTAAAGCTTCACTAATTTTCTTTGCTACAATTGACATTCCACCGTAATCAGAATAAAAGTTCAGTTTCCTTTTATCAGTGTGAGTTGTTGAGAGGTGATAGCATGGTTCCAGGAAACCCATATGCTGTTTGGAATCATTTATCATCATCTGTGTGTCACCCTCCGAGCTCCCCTCACCACTCACTTCTCTAGCAGAGCTGCTTGCTAGGGTCAGTCCCTGGGTCTCCTCTTCCTCCTCCCCACTCTCCTTTTTATTAACCTCCCCCATGCCCTTTAATTATCCTGTGTACAGTGCTACTTGCATATTTCTGCAGGAAAGGGAAATGGGATGTAAGAGGTAAATATCTCTTGCGGAAAAGGCTACTCAAAATGCAATTAAATGAAATACCTCTAAAGGGTGGTCAAGGTTGGAAATTTTCAGGTGACTCTGAACCTCATTTCTATCAACGATATTTCTGTTTTGTAAACTTTAGGTCAAATATAGAAGATAAAAGAGTAACTCACAGGCTTATGTCTTAAGTCTAAGGATGAGTGTCTGAATTTCTTCTAAAATGAAATAGAAATATCAAAACTGGCAATAATTTTGTGTTGAATTTGTACTTTTTGTTCTTTTCCTGGCTCAAATAGTAATTTGCTACATTATTGTTCTTTATTAATCTTTTTATATAACACTATCACAAACACACCCCTGCACTAGTGTTGTGGAAGGTGCCACAGGAGGGGGTAACTGTCAGAGAGTGAAGATTCTCTTTGGGGATATGAAAAGACATTCTTCTCTTGCTAAAAAGGTGACAAGTTGACAGAGAGAGAAGTGACAGCCAAATTTAACAATAAAAATATCAGACAGTTGTTCCCTTAGAGATAACGGGACCTTCTATGTGTGGCTCATGAATTCACTAAGGCTGCCCACACGCAGTTGAGGAGGTGGCATCAAGGAAGTGGGAAAAGAGTTCCTGACGGCAGCAGAACCCTGTGGAGTAAAACTTCATGGTGAGAAGTTCACAAAAATCTGTGCCATCGCCACTGGGTTAAGCCAGGGGCTCATACAAGTTTGGAATCTGGAGCAGGAGGAATGGCAGCAGAGGGTTGCCCCAAGGGCAGGGAACAACAAGAGATGCATTGGAGACACAGTCAACAAATGCTTAATTTCAGGGGTCTTCAAACATTTAAGCAGAGTGAAAAATTAAGATTAAAGGTGTCTCAGATTGTCTTTCCTGTCTTGCCTCTTCTCCACAAAAATCAATGCCAGAAAACAGCACAAAACATGTTTAGAGCTCTGAAAGAAAAATTATGATCCAAGAGTTTTATAAATATCATTTCAGTGATAAGGAACAGAATAATTTTCTTAGATATAAAAAAAGGGATGAAAATATAACATTACACTCTTTATGAAAAATTTTCCTTGAGGAAATATTTCTGCTGATGGAGAGTAGTTTCAATATCAAGAATTCAAGAAGAGGGAAAAAGACAGAATGGTAACAATTATGGTAAACAATGAGTCAGAAATACAAGATACTTGCAAAATAACTGAATATGCATTTCAAGTAAAAAATTGGGGGAGTTACATGAAGGGAGAGTAAAGGAACAAGTCATTTTAAATTTCCATTTAAGCATTTTAAAGATCACTTTTGCTTTTTATTTTGAGATATTAAATTTAAAAATTAAAGAGAAGTTATCACAGTGAAATAAAAATGGAGAAAAGTAATGTATTAGTTTCCTATGGCTCCTGTACCACACTGCCACAAACTTTGTGGTTTAAAGCAACTTAAATCCATACTTTCACAGTTGTGGATATCTGAAGTCTACAATCAATTATACTGGATCAAGAAAAGGTGATAACAGGGCCAAATCTATCCCTTCCAGACAGAGGCAGCTGCCATCATAAATGGGGACATATCAATTTCATCGCCCCTGTCCTTGGTTACAGTGTTTTCTCCTCTTGTGTCTGTGTGCCAAGTCTCCCTGGCCTTCTCTCTTGTAAGATACATGATGATTACATTTGGCCCCAAATGGATAATCCAGAACAATATCTTCATTTCAAAATTCTTAATCACACCTTCAAATCCTTGTATGCCATATGAGGAAATTTTTTAAGGGTAAGGATTTGGATAACTTTGAGGAGGCCATTTTTCAGTCTACTACTGTTAATAACAAAGTAGTCAGGGAAAAAAATAGGAACTTTTTAAAATATTTTATTTTATATAATTCTTACATCATTTTTCATTTTTGCACAATGTATGCATTTTCATTTTGGTTAAATTTCCCATACAATTGCACCCACCTCCCCTACCCCCGTCTTTTGAACCTAATCCTTCCTCTCCCCGCCCTACCCCCCGTAGTGTGTCTCTGGTTTATGGTTGCTTGTTGATTTTAATTTTTACTTTATTATAATTAGGTTTTTTTCCTGGTCCCTTATTTAGGTTTTCTAAATTCCTGCTATAAGTGAGACCATCCGGTATTTTTCTTATTTCTGACTTATTTGCTGAGCATGATCCCTTCAAGCTCCATCCATGTTGTTGCAAACTGAATGTGTTTATCTTTTTTGATTGCTGAGTTATATTCCATTGTATATGTACCACATCTTCTTAATCCAGTCATCTATTTTTGGGCATTTGGGTTGTTTCCAAAGCTTAGCTATTGTAAATAGTGCTGGATAAACATAGGGGTGCAGGTGCCCTTTGGAATTAATGTTTCTGTGTCATTTGGGTAAATACCTAGGAATGGAATTGCTGGATCATATGGAAGCTCTAAGTTTAGTAGGTCCAGAAATCTCCACACAGCTCTCCATAGTGGTTGGACCAGTTTGCACTGCCACCAACAGTGCAGAAGAGTTGCTTTTTCTCCACACCCTCGCCAACATTTGTTGTTGCTAGTTTTTTTAATATGTGCCATTCTCACTGGTGTGAGATGGTATCTCATTGTAGTTTTGATTTGCATTTCCCTGATTACAAGTGATGTTGAACATTTTTTCATATGCCTGTTGGCCATTTGCATTTCCTCTTTGGAGAAGTTTCTTTTTAGTTCTTCTGCCCATTTTTTGACTGGATTATTTTCTTTGTTGTTGTTGAGTCTCATCAGCTCTTTGTAGATTTTTGTGATCAGTCCTTTATCGTTAGTGTTGTGTGCAAAAATTTTCTCCCAGTCGGTGGGGTTTCTCTTTGTTTTGGTTATTGTCTCTTTTGCTGTGCAGAAGCTCTTTAATTTGATGTAGTCCCAGCTGTTTATCTTTGCCTTCACTA
Source organism: Talpa occidentalis (assembly GCF_014898055.3). Taxonomy (NCBI): domain Eukaryota; kingdom Metazoa; phylum Chordata; class Mammalia; order Eulipotyphla; family Talpidae; genus Talpa; species Talpa occidentalis. The sequence continues at coordinate 109,670,996 of NW_026555331.1, read as the reverse complement.
TCACTGCTTTGGGTGATGTGTCTGTAAAGACATCTTTGAGGTGCATGTCATGTAGTGTTTCGCCTATATTTCCTTCTATATAAAAAATAGGAACATTTTTAAAAATTCAACACAAAGATTAAAGCAAATTGGCAGAAATAACATCAAACACAATTTGTCACAATAAATATGCATGGCTTAAGCTTCTTCCCAAAATCCAAATATATACTAATTAGAAAGTAAACATCTAAAACTAAATGATTCCCAAAGCTTAAAAATAGAGTAATGGTCAAAGATGTATCTAACAATTAAAAGCTAAAAGGAAGCATTCATTAAAGTCAACTAAATTAAATTCAAAGCAAATAGCATTGCATGGGATAAAGGAATAATTTATATAGATGAAAGATACAATGTATAATAGCAGTGGAATATTAAGAAGCCTACATGACAAGTATATGCAGATACTACATGCATATCTAAATACATATGTATAATTAAATATATATCTTTATATATATGTATATAACTCAATGATCAGAATTTTAGAGGGAAAGTAAATACCTAGATAGAAATAATTTTTAAGAATAATACATATTATTGTTGAATTCTAGATAACATTTTAAGAAATTGTCATATACTTAACAACTAAGAAAAGAGACTCCAAATAGATTCCAAAAAGTGGAACTTAAGCTATTCAGATATTTTAAACAAGTAATGATAGTTGAAATTAGTATCATGGCTATTTTCTTTAACTACAATTTGGAAATTTAAACATTCTTGTAATTAACTTGAGTGAAGAAGGAAATCAAAGTACAATTATAGTCAATTCATAAATGTCAACAATGAAAATTTAAAATATCAACAACATATGGGATGCCATTTGGAGAACAGATGGCAGATTTGGGACATATGTCTGAATTTTCACTATCCCATCCCTAAATTCTAACAAAAATGACCTAGGAAATATAAAATAAAAGAAAATCTTGCAGAGGTGTGAGGCTTAAAAGCAGGAAACTTGAAAAAAATTACTTAGAAAAATGCTACATTGGATTCCTTTAAAGAAAGGATCCTTGGACTTTCATAAATTGGTATAACTTATTCTTTAGAACAATTTTAGATGTACAGAAAAAATCAAATAGATAGTATAGAAAGCTGCCATGTTACCCTCCTGTCCCTTTTACTAACATCTTACATTGGAGTTCATTTATTAAAATTGATGAATCAATATTGACACTTTATTATTGGTATTCCAATTAAAGTTGCTATAAGTTTCACTCTTTGTGTTACATTCCATGGGTTTTGTATATGATGAGTCACTTTTCTTTTGCTGCTTTTAAGATTCTTAATTTTTTTTTTGCTCTTTTTATTTTATGACACATTTAGATATGGATTTTTTTCAAGTTTCTCTTCTGGTGTTTATTGAGCTTCTAGAATAGGTAGATTGTTATTCTTAAAGTTTTGTCAGATTTAGCCAGTAGTATTTGAGATATTACATCTATCATTTGCAATAAATGTTAAGCATTTCTAAACCTTTTCTTTCTTTTCCTGTGGAATTCCCATTATGAATATATTGGTATACTTGAGGCTGTCTTATAGGTCTCTGAGGCTTTATTCAGATTTCTTCATTCTTTTTTCTTTCTGTTCCTTTGGTTGAATAATTCAGTCCAATGGGCTCATTTTCAAGTTTGCTGATTCTCTCTTCAGCCTGCTTAAATTTGCTGGCAAATCCCCCTAGTGAAATGTTTTACTTCAGTTATTATACTTTTCAACTCCAGAATTTCTATTTAACTGTATTTTATAATTTCTAAGTCTTTATTGTTATTCTCTACTTGGTGACACCTAGTTTTCATAGTTTCTTCTAATACTTTACACAAACTTCCTTTAAGTTTTTGCACATATTTAACATAGTTGATTAAGAGTTTTTTCAAGTATACCAATGTGGGGTTTACTTAGGAACAGTTTCTTTTGATTTTCTTTTTATCCTGTGAATGGATCATACTTTATTACGCGTCTTGCATTTTGTTGTTGAAAAGTTACAATTGGATTTGTACCTCTCTCTGGGGTTTGTGGTTGTTGCTGTTTTATTATTATTATTATCATTATTATTAGTTTTTATTTAGTGAGTTTACTAAACAAATTCTGTAAAGTATGCATTCTTTGTCCTGTGTGGTCACTAAACTCTCTACTTAAGCTTAGTGATTGGTTAATAAATTGAATAGCAATTTTCTTAAGTGCCCGGAATCAATGTCTCCTAGTCATTGCAGAGTGACTTGTGTGAGTGTTAAGGCATAATTTTATCACTCAGTCAGGTGGCTGACAACTTTGCCTTTGCCTTCACTTTTTGCCTGCACAAAACCTCAGGTCAGCCAAAGGTGATTTTGTAGGTGTCTCTGTTTCTTCCTGAGCATGTACACAGTCCCAAGAATACATTCAGTTTTCTAGAATTCTTAATATGTCAGAGATTTTCAAATCCCCTATGAATATTTCACTACCCAGTTTATGTTTTCAATTTTCTATTAGTTTATTGTTTTCCCCAACTTTTATTAATCCTTTTGACATCTGTGGAGTTAATCAATTGCCTGTAATTGTTTTTGACAAATGTCCCCAGGGAGGAGGTTTATCATTGAGTCAAATAAAATACAGACAGCCTTGCAAGTGGGGTCTTCCAGAGAACCACCAGACATATTGAATTATGACACTTTACTGGGAATGAGGCTTTTCAATCCTCTAGTCCTCTTCTTCTCTGTGTAGTGGTGCCAGACTCTGTTTTCACTGTGAGCGCTACCACAGAGCTGGAGACTGGATGATGAGACTAGTACAAGCTAAAACCCCACAAATAATATTTTTCTTACTGAGATTCAGGCATTTTATTGACTAAATGCTCCCTGGATTATTGAAAACCTTTGATTAATCTCCAGAGTGGTTAAAAATTGGATTCTGAAAATTCTGAAGAGTTTTCTTGTTTCTTTTATGGAGAAAAATATTGCCGTTTCTTATTCTGTCATTTTTGCTATGTCATCAAAATATATTTTGTATTATTTTAATACTCATTGGAAATACTGTTAGAAGAATGTTACTGGCATAAATAATTCTGAATCAACATTTTAATTTAGTAATTAGGAAAAAAACAGGTTTTGTTTTTGAAAAATGGGCAGATAAATGTGGTAACCAGCTTCTAAGATGTCCCCAGTGATCCTTGCCTCTGGTTTTACTCTCTTTTATGACTCCCTTCCCTTGTATTAAATTAGGTGTGACATGTGTGAGTAATAGAATAATGTGGAGGTGATGATATATGACTTTACAGACTAGTTCATAAAATATATTGCCGTTTCCGCATTGGTCCCTTGAATTTCGTATCCTTGCGAAAGCCAGTTGCTGTCTTGTGAGAACCTGTGGATAAGAATACCTGCAGAGAGGCCCATGTGAAGAATGAGAACTTATCCAAAATCAGCAGGAACTTGCCAGCTTCATGAGGAAATGACCTTGAAAGTGTGCTCAGGCACAGTCAAACCTCCCAATGACTATAGTCCTACACAACACATGTAGTTCTCGTGATAACTGTTCACTAGGCCTGCCAAGCCACACTGTTTCTGAACTCTACTCTTGACCAACAAAAACTGAGATAAGAGGTATTTCTTTTTCTAAGCCACTAAATTTTGGTGTGACTTGTTTCTCAACAAATGATACAGCAAGCAATTGATCACATTTACTTAAAAGGGAGCACAAATCTTCAAAGAGAAATTGAAATATGTTCTAAAAAATTATCCCTGAGAAAATACCAGCCCCGGACAATAGAGGCAGGTCTTTCACTTCTACCCAATGTTCAAGGTTTTGTTCAGAGCACAAAGAAGATTGCAATTGTAACTATTCTGTACCATTTTCTGAGGATGGAATAACTCCATTACCAAGATCTGAAAATGATAGAATAAATGAGAAACATAATCTCATTTATGAACATAGATGCAAAAATTCTAAAAAAAATCTTATTAACAAAAGGAATCTAGGAGCAGATGGTTTTTCTAGAAATGCATTATAGGTCTACGAAGCTACAAAAATTTAGACCAGAAATACCGGCATCAGAATTGAAATATGTTATTGAAAAATAACTTTAAGAACCCAGAAACAGGACATAATAAACCTAATACCAGTTATAAAATAGTCCATTCTTTCCATTCTTAGTCAAAGTATCTTAACCTATATTACATACATATGTGGTATATTAATGCATTTAATTATGTAATAATATTTATATGGCATATATGTAATAATTTACACCAAATATATTTGCCTAGTTTTTATATATTTCACACTGAAACATTTGACAGGCAAAGCATAAACACATTCAATATAAAAAAATAGAGTACAGCAGTAATTCAGAAAATACCAAGTTTCTTGGTTATACAATAACTGAAAGTAGATAATTTAGATAAAAAGGCAATTTAGAGAAAAAAAATTAAAATATATTTTTAAAAGTCCAACTCAGATGGTAATATGTGAAAAGCAATTTACAACTACTAGAGTATTTTAACTATTAGAGCTAAATTTGAAGAGTTAAAGTTAGAACACCTATTCCTATTTTCTAACAAAATGCCTAAGTTCATCGAAAAGAATGGTACCTGGTGTCAGTTACTTTTGGGGAGTGGAGAGATGGTAAAAAAAAAAAGCGACAAGTTTTATGAAGATTATTTACCTGAATGTTTGTCCTCTCAAAATTCACATTGGAATCCAACCCACCAAGCAAGAGTGTTAGATGGGGACTTTGGGAGATAATTAGGTTAAAAGGATGGAGCCATTCTGCTGTGATTAATGCTTTTAGGAAAGGGCCTGAGAGAGCACCAAGCCCCTTCTGCCAGGTGAGGAAGCAGGAAGTTTGCTACCTGGAAGACAACACTTACCTGACCATGCTGGGCCCTGAGCTTGGACTTCCAACCTCCAGAACTGGGAGAGATAAGTGCTGTTAGTAAGCCATTTGTTCGATGATATTTTGTTATTGCAACCCAAATAGACTGTGCTTGCTTCGGCCTCACATATACCAAATAGACTAAGGCAGAAAATGTCAAAAGTTTAATTTTGACCCTAAAATTTTACTTACTGCTTAAAATATGAATGTTTATGTCTTGTTATTGCTTATTTGGCTTCCTCTATGTATTATTTTTTGGCAAAAAACCCCACATTTATAAATCTTACAAATTTTACTTGTCTTTTCAACTAGGAGGGAATGAGCAGTTTTCTTGCATAAAAGTGCAGGATTTATATTATTTTCCTTAAGAAGAATATTAGAGCTAATTTTGGTGTCAGTTCGCCTCATCACATTTGGAAGGTACTACATACCTGCAAGTAGCGGACCCCCCGGCAGACCAGGTCGGGAGCCAAGAAGTCTCCGGTGACTCGCCAAATAATATCTGTCAAGATGTTAACCAATCCTGTGAAAAAGTCTAACACAAACACACAAGTGGTTAATTTTAGTCTCTCAAATTTGCAGCTGTGCATAATAGAAATGAATTCCTGAGGATTTTTTTTTCTGATTTATCAGGTGGCTGTTAATGAAATAAATTAAGGCAAGGCAGGAGTTGCTTGGCTTTCATTGGGTTTGTTACACCTCAGATGTAATCACTTCAGGAGCATTTGGTAGTGACTGAAAGAAAATCACACTAATCATAGAGTTAATCTTTTTAAGTCACAAAAGAAGTTTTAAAGGGATTTAGACCTATATTAAAGCCAGGGCTATATGCGTATTGATAAAAGCCAAAATGAAAGGGAAATGTCTAACAAAAACCTCTCAAAGGTCCCCTTTCTTCACCCATTAGTTTATAACTTGGACCTCTTGTCACCTCTCTATCATGAATTGTAACTCCACTCTCCCCAGGTTCCCTTCTTCCTTCTTTCAACATATGCCTTTGGAAAAAGTTTACTGGATGACCTATCAATTGAATTAACTTAGTTGGTTAAACGAAGGACCCTAGGCCAAGATCTGATGCCAGGATCAGAAATTTTGTGTTCCTGATCATCTATACTCATTTCTATAACAGATTTTGTAAGTTGTAAATATTTCTATAATGAAAATGATAAAATATACTGCTCACCTAGAAGCTCTCTCCTACCCTCCATGACTGATATCACTTGTGATCCAGAATCTTCTACAAAACACAGCTATAGTTATTCTCTACTGATTGATGGATAGGACTGGAACTTAAGAATATATAAGCAAGAATTCACTGACTTGGGGTCACTTTTTTGGGACGTGGGAAGTACACCCTTTCCATGACGCAAGAGGGCTGTCACACTCATTGCTAGGGTAGTTTTTTAGAAACCTGGAGAGTGATGGTTATTACTGAGAAAAATAGAAATGGCTGAGTTGTCCTGGTAGACAGTAGAGAAAAGAATAAAAAGGTGGAAGGAAGTAGGCATGCTGCAGTGGTTACAGTATGTGGTCAGAAGATCCACTAGAGAATTCTCTTCTATGGCAGCATTCAGAAGACACATCTTTCATCAAGGCTACCAGAAATACACTGGTGAAGAAGCTCAGTGGTCACTTGTATCTGCCTGCAAGGGCAGATGGTAGGAGAGGTGGCCACAGAGTCAGGGCTTATGACACTATGGGAAATGTGTGCCATGATCATTATCCCCCATTATCTATGGTTATTCATTTGGGTGACTGGACACTGAGGAGAGAGAAATATTTAAAAATTTTGAGGAATGTTAAGCACAAGTATCTATGTTGACATGATACCTAGAGATCGGAAGTGTCATTAAGCAGTTATTATATCCTTGGTAAGGATGTATTTAAAGTATCTAAGGATGATTTAAAAACTATGAGATAAGTTCCCCATTTTATAGATGACTAGACTAAGTGAAGTCAAAGAATTTTCTTAAGATTTCATAGAAAGTTAGAGGTTACCCAGTTGTAGTGCCAGCAAGGCACAGAGCAGGTTTTCTATGGTCCGGGTAGACAGGTAAAGGAGAGCCCTGGAGCCCCAGGCTTTCAATGATCTTTCTACACCATTTGTAGTGAGGCAACCAGGTTCAGGGCAGGCAGAGGGGCTGGGGGGCCAGGAGGCTGGTAGGCCTCCCAGCCCTCAGTAAATCTTCACTCTTTCTAGGCTCCCAGGTGTTCTCTCATGGGCTCATCCTTGGTCTCTACTGCACTCCGCTGCCAGGCCCTCTACAACCATGCTCTGCTGCCCCACGCCTGTGACGTTGTCCTTACATGTCTGGCCTACCGGCTCAGGCACGCCCACTCACTACGCCCACACCACGCTCCAGGTGCCGCTATCAAGCCTGTGTGTAAGAACACAAGTGTCGATATTTGATGCAAATGGCGGGAGGGCAGAAAAACCTGATCACTTCCGTTTACCCTACACCAGGTTTATAACCCAATTTCTTAGATGCCCATGTCCATGGTCTCCAGGCTATTCTCTATGTGCACTAGCAGAAACTGTTAATTCCCCTAGTGAGGGAAACCTGTGGGGCAAAGGGTATTCTGGTTTCTTGTGGCCAGTGCAGGGAGTCAGGAATGTTCCCACTTCCCCACAGCATATTCTCTTGGGCTTCCCCTGAGGCTCCCAACTTGCTAATTTTGGAAGAATATCTGGAACAGTAAAATGGGCTGACAAAATATCCCCACAACACACAGCAACTTGAGACCTCAAGGGAATATGATACCTGTAGGGTAGGTAAAAGGTATCAGGCTTTTCTGCCCTCCCGCCATTAGGATGGATGATGGAACCCTGTGGTCCTGAGTGCATGCCTGATGGCGGGCACCTGGAGTAGGGTGTGGGCATGCGTAGGTGGGTACACCTGAGCTAAAAGAGACTGGTTTATAAGGGTGGTGCAGCAGAGTGCGGTGTGCTGGTAGTGCGGTGTCGAGGGTGGAGGAGTGGAGTGTACGGAGGAGTACGGCGACTACAAACAATGGCGAAGAGCATGTGGCTGCTAGAACTGTTCATAAAACTACCCGGAATGGGTTGGTTGCCTTACAATACCATAGGAAAGAATGATTCCACAGAATCCAACCGCAGATATGGAAGATCTTCCTCTCAAATAGAGTTCAAGGGCCTCCCCTGGTGGCGCAGCTGTTGAGTCTTGATCTGCGAGGCTGTCCGCAGCCTCTGCAGCACTGGTTTGATCCCCGGCCACCGAGCGAGGGTCCCACATTGCATGCAGACCTCTCCTGCCACCTGCTGCTCCCCTTAGCAGTGTATTTCGTCAGTCTGCCCGTTCTGTTCCCCACTCTGGCTCTGGTGAATTCTCTCACCCTCCTGCACTTCTGACTATACCCAGTGCTTGTATAAAAAAAAAATCTTTAAAAAAAAATAGAGTTCAAAATTGCCTTGATAAAGAAATTCATTGCCCGTGGTCATCACTACACTACACTCCCTGTGATTTTTTTTCTTTTCTTGTCTCCTTCTCTCTCTTCCTCTTTTCCTCCCTCTCTTACTTTCTAATGCTTGTTCTATCTGTTCTTTTTTATTTCCCAGATTAGTGTACAAGTATGAGGCTCTGTCCCCTTTTTATCTCCTCACTCTGGCCATGGCTGCCCTTTAATCTCTTTTGGCCCCTTCTAATTACAGAACCACTCTACCCTTAGAAATTGCTTTTACTCTAAGAACTGAGGAGGCAAAACTTCCCTGTCTGGATCTTCGTAGATAACACCATCAAGTCTGAGCCCTCCAGCTCAGTGTGAAAGCTTTCCACACCTGGCAGTGTCTACCTCCCACCAAGTGAGCACCTGGCATTTTTATATTAGACATCCTATCAATCACATCTTGTGTCTTTGATATGCATTCCCTCTGCACAGAATGGTCCCCCTCCATTTATCAGCCTATTGAATTCTTCTTTGTCTTTTGATTTACAGCGAATATAACCCCTCTCCAGGGCTTTCCTTGACCATGAATGTGGTGTGGTCCATCACAGATGGTGTGTGGCCTTCCCAATCTGTCTCTTCCTTTGGTTTCTCCATAGGTAACAACAATTAGAAGCATTGATAACCACATAGGAACTAGAATAAAAGTGTTAAAAGGTGAAAAGAAATCTCATGGCAGTTTTGGGGAGTAAGAGAAGTTCTAATGGAGAAGCTCAGGTTTCAACAGGTTCATGAGAATTGTGGGTTGCAACCTGAACAAGTGGGAATTTCATGAAGTGTTTTCCAGCAGGAATAGCAGAATGAGCAGAATGCACATTGGCATTACTTGGCTATTCTCCTTTAGTTTACGTATTCCTTAACTTAAAAATAATGGGAAATAAACTAAACATGTGTCTCTAAATTTAAGTAGCTATATGAACAATTATAATGTATTCCAACAAAATTTCTTCCTTGCCCTGGAGCTCAATCTTAAATAAGCCCATATCTGTGAATGGAATTGTGCCATAGCATTTGTTATTTGCTATTAGGCAAGTGATGCTTTATCTGATCAGTAAAAAGCCATTTAGCTACCTAAGTAATTGAGTATATTGCAAATAAGCTGTTCCTAAATGGTAATTAACAGGACCTTCGGAACAAAGGGTACACTTTAAAGACTTAATTGCCTCCATGTAGAACTCCAGCTTTAAAAAATCAGTTCAGTGAAAGATTCTAGAAAATGATAATACTCAGAAAAGCCAACACAGGCTCATAGCAGGTTTATTCCTTGGGTGGTTTCTTAAAATATAAATGTGGATTCGTAGATGAAGCGCTACTATGGGTGGAGTGGGGAGCAGCCAAGAATGAGGTAATACCTGAGTAAAACTCTGAAGGATTGGTAAGGATACATCAGCTGAAAAGGTTGTGAAGGACATTGATTGTACCGAAACAGCAATGAACAAAGTTATGGAGACAAGAAAAATGAGATGAGAGGGTACATGATTTATGTATGTGAAATAAGTTGTTGAAGATTAAAATAGAAGCTGGAAGTTCCAGGAAAGGGACTAGAAAGACATGAATCCAGACTTTTTAGGGTCTCATGTGCTAACTAAAGGATCTTGCCTTTTCCCTATATACTCTGGGAGATATTGAATGCTTCCATATTTAAACATGTGTTTTAAATAAATCTGGAGTTATTGTGAGGTAGTTACAACTTGGTGGTTACAATAATGGAATTACCATTCAGAATTGTTAGGAAACAGTGCAGAATTCAACAAGAAGATAATTAGTACCCGATTTATGTCAAACAGGAATAAAGATATAGAGAAGGATAGAAATTTGAGATACAGTTTTTAAGATAGACTAAGGAGGTTTTGGTGACTGAGTACCAGATGTTTAAATGGGGGGTAAAGAGAGTAGTCTAAAATGTTTTATGGGTTATGGGCTCTGACTTGGATGTGTCTGCTAGATTTTGGTGCCTTCAACTAAGTCTGAGAATAGAGGAGGAAAACTTTACTATATATGGGCAGTTTTCAGTTATTCCAAATAAAGCAGATATGAATATTCAAGTATGAAATTTTGCATGAACATAAACTTTCATTTTGCTAGGATAAATACCGGTAGCCATATCCCCTCCATTTTGTAACAAAAATATTTCCCTAGCCTAAACATTAGGAATAAATGGTATTAAACTCTACCCACACTTTGTTCTCTCTTTTCCCTACTTCTCTTCATGGTTAACTGTTAGCTGGCTCCAATTGCATTTTTGGGAAACTGGGAAAATTATGTTACATTCCTAATAAAATTCTCTGTGTCTCTTTGAGGTTGGTAGTGGTATGAGACACAAACATCTGCTGATTGCTGAGAAAATACCCTGCTGGGAAAGTCAAACACTTTGACTCATGTCACACAGGCAGCCCTGCACCTCCTTGAACCCGAAAATGCAAAACCCCATAATTACCTCACATTCCTTCCCCTCACCTTATACAATCACAGCATTTCTGTTGTTTGGGAGCCACTTCATCAGGGTGCTAACCTGATTCCTGACTCCCTTGATGGCCATCTTGTACAATAAATGTTTCTGTGTGAAGACATTTCTCATGGTTCAGAATTTGGTTTTCTGGACATGAGAGAAAGACCTGATTTGGTTGTTTACTTACCCAAGAGTAAGACTATTGAAACATAGCTAAATACATGTTCAACATAAAAAACTGCTCAACAGTTTTCCAGAGCCTCTGTACCACTGTGTATTCCTTCCCAAAATATATGAGAACTATAGTACTTCTGCACCTTTGTCAGCACTTGGTATTGCCAGTCTGTTTTCTTTTAGTCATTTGACTAGGTGTATAGTGGTCTCTCATGGTTTCAATTTGCAATTCCCTAATGGTTAGCTATGTTGTTGCTTTGGTCATTCTCAGTCTTTCACAGCCTTTGAATTCTTCTTTGGATACTTTATTAGGTGTGGTCTGAGGGTTTGAATGCTCTCCTTTTCTCTTTCAGTTGCCTCTGTTTTCCTGCAATATCATTACTGCTGTGCTCAATGCTCAATGCAGCAATTGGTAGTTGCTGAGCCCATTTTGTCCCAGCTCAAGCTTAATCTTATATTAAACTATTTGCCTGGGCCTTAGGGTGAAGCATTCTCAGTGTTTCTATTTTCCTTCCATGGCAATCAAACTCCTGCCTGTATCTGTGTTTCGTGTGGGAGAGAGAATGTGTGCCCTTCCCCAATGGTTGGGAGACCTCTAACAGTATTGAAGTAGTTTCCTGAACCCAGTCATTTTACACCTCCATCACCAAGAGTTGAGAGGGTCTTACTGATTGCTAATGTATGTTTCTGTATGATTTGGAGGCAACAGTATTTGGTCCCACAGTGGCTTAGGGGTTTTGATGAGAGATGTTACTGGGCAGGGAGCCAGCATTTCATGTCTTTCCTATAGTCATGGTCTACAGCTTCCTGTGTACCTCCATAGTCTCTGTAGCAGCTCCTCAACCTTGCCATCATGGTTTCACAGAGAAGACCCAGCCACATTAACCATCTCCTTCAAATGTAGAGTAAGATAATGATTACAGAATGAAGGAAGTGGACCATTATTGGACATTTTGATCTCCAAGCAGATTTCAGCAAGATCTCTACCAGATTGTAAGCTCCTGATTGGCAGTGGCCATGCCTTCCCTATGTGTAAAATATTATTCCTTTTCATAGTGCCTGTGGAGATACTTACTGATTACTAGTTGAAGGAGGGAATATTGGCCGTTTAAACAGATTTGCAAACCTCTTTAAAATGCAAAGGCCTTTGATGTACAGAGAACTCAGCAGAGAAAAATTAAGTCACCATTTTCCACATTTATACTTGTTCTCAGTTGCTGCTTGTTTTCCCCTGCAGAACAGAACTATAGGAATAATGGGTACCTAGCAAACTGAGAAACTTTTTTTCTTGACAAGTGAGCAGCACAAATGTTTGCAGCACTGGATAAGACACTATTGAATACAAACACAGTTTTTATGGTGATACTGACATTTCTGATAGTGGAAGAGCCTTTTATCTCTAACTATGGTGTTATGGATGAGGTATGTTCTGGCTTTCTTCGAGGTATGTTGGTTGAACACAAGACTGTATTTTTTATATTGTTAAGGGTCCCTCTCTCTCCACTTTTCTATTTGAACAATAAAATGCTTGAGCATGCTTTAAATGGAGCAAGATTTGAACACCTTATTTGAAAATTTGCTTAATGATAGAACTTGCATTGTCCAACCTGATGTCAGATACTTAATTGCCAATTAAAATGATTTCTCAAAACATGAAGTTGTGTCTCTAAGTTTGGGGTTCATTTTACAATACTAATATGACTAGCTAAGTTTAATGATTTAAACGGTCAACTCCTTAGCTCTTTGTTAATCCCAGGAAAGTGGCCTGCACCTCAGCCATTACTGCTCAGTTAGGTAAATAATCATCACATTTATTCTCATTAGCACACTCTCTTCATAAAAAGCTTTGTTACCAAGATTTTCAACTGGTCTTAACAAGTCGTAAATGTCATTAGTGTCTCCCTTTCTCCATTGGTCTACCAAGCAAATAAAAATCAAGTGTCTAATTAAATAAATCCAAGTCCTCCTAAAACCTATTCTCTTCACTTATATACTGTGCAAAAGAATCTCAGAAGGTGAGGCAAAGTGTCTGGTCTAGGTCTTTAGTCACTGTTAGATGGTGACGAGTTTTAGCACACATAGATGCAGACATCAGGTTAAACAAGAACAAATCTTTCCTTGAAATATGAGAAAAGAAGGCATTAAGTCACTACTACTTTTCTCCTCATTACACTTTAAGGGGAATTCTTTGGTAACATGGGGGTAGGTATCATCACTGCACAATATGGGGCACAAACAGACCTGCTGCAAACATAAGAAAGTGCAATTCAAAACCACAGTGAAATACCACTCATGCCAGTGAGAATGGGCCATGAAGAAGACCAGAAACAACAAGTGCTGGTGAGAGTGTGGGGAAAGGGAAACCCTCTTCCACTGTTGGTGGGACTATAGCCTGGTTAGCCCTATGGAAAGCATGTAGAGGCTTCTCGAAATATTAAAAATGGATCTACCATATGACCCAGCAATTCCAGTGCTAGGTATCTAAACCTGATGGATATAAAAACACTAATTCATAGGGAAATATACATTTCTATGTTCACTACAGCACTATTTACAGAAGACATGCTCTGGAAATAATCTAAGTGCAGAAATACAGATGAGTGGGTCAGGAAGGTGTGGTACATTTACACAATAGCTTTTTAAAAAAAGAAAAACTCTTTCCAGTTGGAACAACATGGATGGAACTGGAGGGAATTTTGCTAAGAGAAGTAAGTCAGAAGGAGAAATATAAATACTGATGGTGTCATATGTGGACTGTAGAGAAGCAAAACAAAGGGTCAAATAAAGCCAAACCAATAAAAAAAAAAACCAACATAGAAATCTGTCTGTAGAACTGAGACTATCAGATGGGGAGGGTTGAGAACAAAGTGGGGAGGGCGCTCAATGGACTATGGTGGAGGATTAAGGACTATGGGTGTCTTTGTGGTGGAGGTGGTGTGGTAACAATACCTGAGGGGGGAGATCCCATACTTCTAAAACACAACCAAAGTTCTACATGAATGTTACATCAAAAAAAATTTTTTTTAATTATCTGGAATATTTAGAAATTCAAATGAAGGAGAGGAGAAACCATTTATAGTTAGTCAAGAGATGAATTCTTTGAATAGACTCTTTCCTTTGCGGTTCTTGTTCAAGGAAAAGCGTGTTGTAGCAGATTGAATGGAGGTTGCACCTTGCGGTATGGCATTCTCTCATCTAATTCTGCTGCAACCAGGTGTAAGTCTGGCAATAGGAAAGTGAGGCAGACATGGAGATACACTGCTCAGATTCCTCTTCAAGACAGAACTCACAGGCCAGGTGCAAGGAATGTAGTTTACTGGCATCCTAGTGCTTTTAGATTCCTCAAGGTCTCCTTCAGCTTTCTAGTTGAGAGCATGCTATTTTTAGTCTAAGCTCTGCAAATGATTGTGTGAGGTGTAGGTAGAGGCATCTAGTCATTTCCATCTAACATGGGAATCCTTTAATGAGCTGGCAAACTGCAAGTTTGCCATTATCCTCCAATGAATCTTCTTGCCCAATCCTGCTTCCTCCCTTTTCTTTTCATAAGTGTTACCTCCACCCAAACCTTGGCATATCTAATTCTGTTTCAGCACTGGTTTCCCAGAGAAACCAACATACAATAGGTGGTAAGGCAGGAAGGGGCACAAGATCATTTCCTTTTCTAAAAAAAGATGGTATTTATGGCTGCCTCTTTGCATATTCTGAGGTCTTAGCAAAAATTCTCTTTGTTCGAAAATAAGGCCACTGAGAAAACAATCAGGATCTAGAAACTACTATGGATGATGACATTTTGCTCAGTGTCTGTCTGTCATGCAGCCTCTGTGCCTGTGCTTGGGGAGTTTGGTTCCTACTCAAGGTCTGTCAGAATCACTGATTCACTCCTTGGAGGATGTCTTTCAGGACATTTTACTGATGTAAATGTCCTATATGTAAAGTTCCACAGAATCACTGTTCTTGATGAGGAAACATCTTGCTGTGCATGTCCTTCAAGATAAGATAAATCATATCTGATCAGTTTTTGCTTTTATTTTCACCTCTAGGGATCCCAGAATGAAATATGCTCAGTTGCAGTGACTTTGTAGTACCTCCATGTCTAAATTTGGGACTCGTCTTTCTTTGTAGTTATGATTTAATATTTTACACAACCTTCATATTTTATTTCGTAATTTGCATTTTACTGAGTCATTTTTACATGTCTGCAATGTATGCAGAACGAGTCCTGGAGTTCAATGGCAGGGTTTTAAAGCTGCCCTGACACGTGATCTCTGTGCAATCTTGGGCATGTTACTAGCCACACTGAATATATTTGATATCCACTAAGAAAACAATGATAGGGCCTCCCCGGTGGCGCAGCAGTTGAGCGCTGGGCTGTGAAGCTGCCCGCAGCCTCTGTAGCGCCGGTTCCATCCCCGGCCATTGGCGAGGGTCCCACATGGTGTGCAGACCTCTCCCGCCGCACCTGCTGCTCCCCTCAGCAGTGTACTTTGTCACTCTGCCTGTTCTGCACCCCGCTCTGGTGAATTCTCGCACCCTCCCACGTTTCTGACTGTATCCAGTGCTTGTATAAATAAATAAATAAATCTTAAAAAAAAGAAAACAATGATAATTAATATACTGACTGGCAAAATGGAACCAAGCGAATACTTGAGTGAATAAAACACAACAAAGGTTAGTTATTATGAGTGGTTCAGGGGTTGGGCCACTCTTTGTTAACAGGTATGTTGTTTGGGGCAATTCTTTGCATTCCAGGAAATTTGACATCCCTTTACTGAGTGATAACTCCGTATGCACTGCCATTTCCATATGTCCCAGGACCACCTCTGGCAGAAAATCACTGAAGTGTGGAAGGACATCTGGGCTTGGATTGAGATCTAACGTGGCATTCCTAGACTAGTCTCACTTAACACTTATCATGATTATGCCTCTGACCCTTTCACACCAATATATCCTGGTCTATACTCTCATTGTGTTTAGCTAATTCCATACCTGGGGCTGAAAATACAAGATAAGCCTGGAACATCTTGTTGAACATGAAAATAAGGACGTGTCCAAAGAATGTTGAGAAACATTTCCAAAGGAATAAAAGCCAGTGGTGGAGCTCTCTGGCCAAATTGGCAGTCTATGCATCAAAATTGATAGCAACAAATTATAACCCACTGAATACAATAAAACTCTAAAAGTACTTAATGATGTAAATAAATAAATGGATGAACAGAGAAAGCTCTTTCTTACAGGAGAGGTCAATGAATAAATATAGTAGCAAGACAGAATTAGAAAATTATCATTTGGAAACTTTCATAGTATTGATTCAGGCAAGAATCTATCCTAGGTGTTAACGGTTTTGAGTGCAGGTTTGAGGAACTACAGGAAATTTATGCAGTCTTAAAATATCTGTTAACTGCAAAGGGAAAAATAGTATCTTAACTTTGGATAAACCTGGCAATAATATCACTAGTACTGAGACATATTCTGTTTCTCCTGTTATTTTATGCTAAGAGGAAACACAGCAAAGTGTTACTATTCAGGATAAGTAATTTTGTAGTATTCCTCCCAAAAGTGCATAACGTAAATCTAATCAGGAGAAAATATAGAACAAACTTAGATTCTAGACTTTACTGTTTAAAAATATTTATGTCAGGCCTCCCTGGTGGTGCAAGGGGTTAAGACGCAACCTATGAAGCTATGCGCGGCCACTGTAGCATGAGTTCGATCCTGGCCAAGAAGCTACCCACATGGCACAGCAGACCTCTCCTGACTTGCCCGCTGCTCCTCTCAGCAGTGTACTTCAGTCAATCTGCCTGTTCTGTTCCCCACTCTGACTCTGGTGAATCCTCTCACCACCCACACCTCTGACCTGTACCCCAGTTCTTGTATGCATAAATAAATTTAAAAAAAGTTATGTCAAAAAGCACAATGAAAGACTAAAGGCTTTTCCAAATTAAAGAAGATTAAAGATATAAGACAACTGAATATGAAGCGTGATCCAGGATTTTGTTTGCTATAAAAAATACTCTCAGGACAACTGGTAAAATTTCAAGCAGGTTTGTAGCTTACACAGTAGTGCATATTTAGATGAATATATGGATGGATTAATGGATGGATGGACAGAGATAGGTAAGTAGGTGATAGATGAATGAATGGATGGATGGATGAATGGATGGATGGGTGGAGTGAGAGAGGAAGAGAGAGAGAGAGAAATGGTAAAACAAATGAGAAAAATGATGATAATTGAAGAATATAAGTATAGGGTACATGGAGATACTTTATACTATTTTTTAAAATATTTTCTATAATCTAAAATTATGCCAAAACAAGAAGCTACAACACAGTGTCCTAGTTGGAAGGACATGTGAGTGGTTTCTCACTCCTCAAGGGGCAGACCCTATTCAGCACTGTGAATCTGGCCCAGTACTGTATATGTAGGAAACATGATGAACAAGGCTATTACATTAGAAAATGAGTTTTATGATTGTTTTTTTTTTTCTTTTTACACTAATGTAGTCCTTATTGGCAAGTTACTATACAATGCATATGTTAATTACAGACTCAGAAAACGATTTGCAGGCAGTCAGATATTTGTTCCTTAGGGCCCAAGAGATACTGTAATTTCACATTCTCTGGTGGTCTGGCAGGCAGTTTAGGATTCAGATGTATAGATGCTATTCAAAAACAGTCACAATGGCTAATACATTATGTTTCTAATGTGCTAGGCATTGCTCTAAGCATTAGGTATTTTCTTGAGGAAATACCATGCATTGTTGACCTCTTGGTGGCTGGCACTGAGCCATGTGCTTTAAGTGCTTTACTTAATTGAATCCTTATGGAATGTCCCCAAGATGAAGAAATGATATTATTGCCTTTCTTCAGACAGCTTCAGTGACTGAAAGAAATTATGTATATAATCATGCCTGACCTGACCTTCATTGTTTGTTGAGACTGTGCCTGACTATCAATTGCAATGTTGGTTCGATAATAATGTCCCTGCTTCTAAGATTTCTGTACTTTTTTTTTGAGTTTCCATGGTTGTACAGCACCTTACAACAAATCCTTTTTTTTAACTAGGATTACAATGCATGGTATTTCCTCAAGAGAGAAATAAAGTTAGTGGACTTTCAGTAATGTGTCAGAAACCACAGAAATAATAAATGGTAGAGCCAGGATTTGAACCCAGCCCTTCAGAATTTGTCATTTGGTTTTGTAGTTTTCAAAGAATAATTTTTAAGTGTTTCAATGGTTGAAAATCAACATAAGAAAAATATTTTGTGCCACAAGAAAGTTATATGAAATTCAAGATTCAGTATCCAAAAAATAGATGTTTATGAGAACACAGCCATGCCCTTTGCTCTCATATTGTCCATGGCTGCTTTCAATGGGTAGCTGAGACACAGATCGTATAGTACAGATAGACTGACATGTTTAATATCTGGCCCTTTTCAGAAAAAGTTGACACATCTCTGCTCTAGATCTTAGACCCATGCATGACTTTTCCATTATGCCCAAGTCCTGATTAATCAAGATTGGTTATGACTTGGCAAAAATTCCAGCGTTCTTGTGGAATTATTAAATTGCCATGAAGGTTGCATTGCATTGGCTTACATAGGACAGTGTTGAAGGTACCAGATGGGAACAGATTCCTTCCTTTAATATTAACAAAAATCCAATCTCACTCTCTTTCATGTTCAAAAGGATTTGATTAATTATGTCATGAAGGGGGAAAGCAACTCATGCTGTTGGTTTGGGCTAGCTGGCAAGTTGAGCAGCTGTGATTACAACTCCTGTCCCCATGTCTGACAGCCTCCCTAAATGCCTGACCTTATCTAATGGAGGCTGCAGAGTTGGAGGTTGAAGCTCAAGTTTTTGAATCAGAGACCTGTGTTTGTACTGTGGTTCTGCACTTGCTAGTTAACTGACAAACTAATTCTCTAGCGCTGATGCCTAAAGTCACTTATTCATTCGACAGTATTTTCATTTTAATGGGGATATCAAACAATGGCTCAGGACAGCTTCCCTAGTAAAGGGATTCCGGCAGTGTGGAACAGAATGGGCTGGCACCTTGCCGAGGTCACACAGCAAAGAGACGGTAGAGCTGTGAATAAAACCCAGTCTCACACCCCTGCCCCTGCCTGAGGTTGCTGCCATACCAGGAACTTCTTGCCCCATTTTTGAGCTGTGTTAGCCCCCATGGGCTGAACTGAGTGTGAAGCAGCTGTGGTGTGAGAACTAAAGAGTGTTTGCTCACTGCCAGAGCTGGTGTGAAAAACAGCAGCCCCAGGAGGCTTGATCAATAGATATTATGCAAATACCTACAGCAATAACATTCTCTTCCATTACCAAGCTAACAGTCCCAGTGAAGTGCATGCCTGGATTATGACAGTTTTATTTTTCCTGGTTTGTCAGACCAAAATCAGGGCCTGACTGATGCCCATATGAAAGTATAAAAGGTACATGACTGGCAGAGGCCCAAATCCTTTTTCTCTGAATTAGAGGCCCTTGCTCCATGAACTGGCAAGAGCCCCAGCTCTGTGCACATCAATTATGTTCTCTGGCCGAGAGCCTTGCTGAGCAGAGCTAGGCAGTAAACATGCTTGGAGCTGTAATGAGCCTCATTTGCAGTGCTGTCCCTATAGTAAGGAAGCAGTGAGGCCATGGTACTCAGATTCTTCCCCTCCATCCCTTCTTTCCCTCCTCTCTCCTTCCACCTGTCACATCAACTGAAGGATCCTGGAATGTCAGCATTTATTACACTTTTGTTTGTAGTTTCGCAAAAAAAAAAGGAATTCTTCATCTTCTAAAATTGAAATTAATTGCCAGTATGAACACTTACTCTGCTGGATGTCAAAACTTAATTGCATCCAATTAAGTGTTAATTCTTCTCCTGTCTCTATAGCCCTCTTTAAATTCTAGAGAGCTTATGTAGCATAAAATTGTGTGTGTGTGTGTGTGTGTGTGTGTGTATGTGTTGTTTAGGGGTCTGGTCCTTGGTGTCACCCCTTATCTTCCTTGGCATCTACTGAGATTCCCCCTATCCCATCTTGCCTTTGTCATCAGATTAAGGCGACACATCCCTTGTTCCGGAGGAAGGGGCCTTGAGGCCACAGGCTCTCTGCCACAAAAGCACAGCTCTTGGTCACTTAGAATACATCCTCTATCCCTGCACCAGGCTGCAGGGGGCAAAGATTGTGTATGATTGTTTTAGACTCTGCGTAAAGACACACAGAGACATTTCTTTTCACTTTCAGTTATGGGAAGTAGGGAAGCTCCAGGGCCTCCCTCACTGCCTGGACCTTCTCCTGAGAGAGTAGCAGAGTGAGTCCCAGATCCGCTTGCTCGTGATTATCTCTGACTGGTAGGTCCCCTTCCATTGCCACTCCAATATTTGTCCTGAGTTGGTTCAGGGTTCAAATTCTCTTCAGCAGTGTCCCATGGCTAAGCTGTAGTCTCCTGCACATGCTTTCCTCAGTCTGTCCCAGTCTGGATTCAGGAAACCTGACTTCTTTTCTTGCATATCACTTGAAATTCAAAAGCCAAGAAGTATTTTCTTTACATATTCCTTTAATAACCTTTCATTGTGGCAATGAAAGCCTCCTAATATAGTTGTCTAAATGCATGATTATGTAATAATTGAAATGTTACAAAATAAAGGGAAAAAGCATTGCTTAAGAAGCAAAAATATATGACATTACTAGATTTGTTTTTTTACTGCTTGCAGTCTTTCTTAACTAAAATTCTAGAAAAAAAGAAAAACCCTCTGTGGAAAATGATTGGAGTCCTCATCTTTTCCATTTTTCCAAGATTGGTACCCTAAAGAAGGTGCCAAGGATAATTCTCAAGGGTAATTCTGGCTACATAGGTGAGATATAGTTTATTACATCAATAGATTCCTTAGGGAAGTGATTTTTGGAGTATGGTCTGAGGGCTCCTAAGGGTCCCTGAGACCCTTAATCTATAGGGTCAAAACTGCTTTTCATAATAATACTAAGAATTTATTTGCACTATTTGCTTTGTTTTCTCATGAGTGCACTGTGGCCTTTGGAAAAATTTGCCACACAAACACCAACAATATGTGTACACATAGAAATCAGATATACAAAAATTTCAGTATGAGAACTACCAGATAAATGGTACTATATAAAATTTAAAAGTATGTTTTAAAAAAATCAATCAGAATTGTAATTTGGTGAGATTAAAAGATCACTCTCTAACTGACCAGTTAAAACCAGAACAAAATAGAACTTTTAAAAAAGAAAAAAAGTAATAAAGTTAGACTCTCAATAAATGTTCATTAGAGTGTTTAAACAGAAGCTTAGAACCAGATGAAAAGAGAACTAGTAAGCATGAAGATAGATCTGAAGAAATTACTCTAAAAATAATAGGGGAGACAAAGAGGTGGATCAAAGAGAAGTTAAGAAACATGGTTAATAATGAGAAAGCCCAACAAAAATCTCATTGGAACTCTAGAAGGGGATGATACAGAGAATGAATGGCTATGAGTTTTCTATGATCAATGAGGATGTCACTCCTCAGATATAGGAAATCTGACCAACTCCTGGTTTTAAATACCCAGTACTATTTTGAGAAAATGCCTCAGCTTTAGGATGATGAAATGATTTCACAGAGGTAATGGATGTTTTGACTCACAAACCAAATGGTCTCACAAACAGAAAACCTTGGGGAACAAAGCTTTTTGTTGGGGCACCTAGAATTTCAAACACAAAGAAGTCATGGGGAAATTTTATCTGAGTCCAAGATCAATGCTAGCAGGAAGGCCTGGCCATTTAATTCACTCTGACAGTTTGATGAACATTTGTGGAACCTGTGCCAGATGCCAGGATCAGAACTTTCCCCAACTCCTCTGCTCTCCCTGTTCCTCTTAACCTGAGGTTTACTGCTCCGTTGTAACAGGTGTTCAACTCACTTCCAGGACTAAGAAGGTGAATACTGGCTTCAGAAAAGAAGAAAAAGAGAGCACTTAAACATAAAAATACAAAGTGTTTGCACTCCCACTAGCAGTGCAGGAGAGTTCGTTTTTCTCCACAACCTCGCCAACATTTGTTGTTGCTAGTTTTTTTTTTTTTTTTTGCCTCAAATGACATTTTTTTTATTAGATAATAAATTTTATTGTTATATTCCCCATACAATTGCAGCCCCCCCATTCTGACCCCAATCCCTCCCCTCCCGCCCCCGCCCCCTAAAAGTGTCTCTGGTTCATAGTTTTTTGCTGATTTTGATTTTCACTTTCTTATAGTTATTCATTTTCCTGGTCCCTTATTTAAGTTTTCTAGATTCCTGCTATGAGTGAGACCATCCGGTATTTTTCTTTTTCTTTTTGGCTTATTTCACTGAGCATGATCCCTTCCAGCGCCATCCATGTTGCTGCAAATTGCATGTGTTTATCTTTTTTGAATGCTGAGTAATATTCCATGGTATATATGTACCACATCTTCTTGATCCAGTCATCTATTTTGGGGCATTTGGGTTGTTTCCAAAGCTTAGCTATTGTAAATAGTGCTGCTATAAACATAGGGGTGCAGGTGTTCTTTGGAATTGATGTTTCTGTGTCCTTTGGGTAAATTCCTAGGAGTGGAATTGCTGGATCATATGGAAGCTCTATGTTTAGTAGGTCCAGAAATCTCCACACAGCTTTCCACAGTGGTTGGACCAGTTTGCACTCCCACCAACAGTGCAGAAGAGTTCCTTTTTCTCCACACCCTCGCCAACATTTGTTGTTGCTAGTTTTTTTAATATGTGCCATTCTCACTGGTGTAAGATGGTATCTCATGGTAGTTTTGATTTGCATTTCCCTGATGACAAGTGATGTTGAACATTTTTTCATATGTTGGCCATTTGCATTTCCTCTTCGGAGAAGTTTCTTTTTAGCTTTTCTGCCCATTTTTTGACTGGATTATTTTCTTGTTTTTGTTGAGTCTCATCAGCTCTTTGTAGGTTTTTGTGATCAGTCCTTTATCGTTAGTGTTGTGTGCAAAAATTTCCTCCCAGTCGGTGGGTTTTCTCTTTGTTTTGGTTATTGTCTCTTTTGCTGTGCAGAAACTTTAATTTGATGTAGTCCCAGCTGTTTATCTTTGCCTTCACTATCACTGCTTTGGGTGATGTAAGACTAATCAATACAAAGTAAAAATCAAAATCAACAAGCAACTATAAACCAGAGACACACTATGGGGGGAGGGGGAGGGAGGGGCAGGGAAAGGAAGGACTAGAGTCAAAATAATGGGGGAGTGCAATTGTATGGGGAATATAACCAAAATGAAAATGCATACATTGTGCAAAGATGAAAAAAGATGTAAGAATTATATAAAATAAAATATTTAAATAAAAAATACAAAGTGTTCAAATAGAAAAAGAATATATCAGACAAATACTAACTGAAGGAACAATGCTATTGCTGCATTAATATAAGATAAAAATCTTTGAAGCTAAAAGCATTACTAGAGATAAAGAGAGTTAATGAATTTTGATGAAAAGTTCATTCATCAGGAAGATGTAGTTAGAAGTTTTATCCTGTTAGAATAAATAAAACATTAATATAATTACAGGAAAAATAGAGAAATCTACGACCACAACTACAAACTTTTAGCTATTTATAGATCAAGTGGAAAATAATTACTAAAAAGAGTGAATCATACACAGATTTTGTGATTGTGGTGTATACAAAGCATAACCAGTATTGCTGAATTGAGTGGACCAGGACATTGTAGATTTCATTATTGTTTTATGTATTCATGAATTCATAGCTATAAGATTTTATTTTTTTTTTTTTTTTTTTTTTTTTTTTTATAGAGGCGTGCTTTATTTATTTGTTTGCTGGTTTCTTTGTTTGTTTTGTTTATACATGCACTGGGTACAGTCAGAAGCGCGGGAGGGCGAGAGAATTCACCAGAGCCAGAGCGGGGAGCAGAGCAGGCAGAAGGACCGAAGTACACTGCTGAGGGGAGCAGCGGGCGGCAGGAGAGGTCTGCGCGCCATGTGGGAACCTCCTCCGGTGGCCGGGGAGCAGCCGGGGATCGAACCGGCGCCGCAGAGGCCGCGCGCAGCTTCGCAACCCAGCGCTCAACCGCTGCGCCACCGGGGAGGCCCGCTATAAGATTTTAGATAGAATATAATTCCCTGTCCTGTTGATATTGGTCTTGGCCATGTGACTTGCTTTGGGCAATAAAATGTATGAAGACATGATATGATACAAACACAGTCTTGAAACATACTTCTGTAGTTGCTTTGTCTCTTGAGCTTCTACCACCATGAGCACACACCCCAATCTATCCCCCTCCAAACAAAGTGGGAGACATATGACACATACTGAAATCACATCCTGATGCTTAAATCCAAGTCCAACTTAGTCTAGACTCAGCTGACCGCAGATCATCATAAAAATAGTTACCATTTTAAACAACTCAGTTTCAGGTTTGTCAGGTAGCACTGTTGTGCAAAAATTTTTATCAGCAGTTTCAGATAACTTCCTAAGGGTACATTATCAAAACCTTTGCTATTATTTCAAAGAAATGAACAGAGAAAGATGTTTCAGTATTTTGAAAATTAATTCATAAAGCATTACTTTTCACAAGCCCCATTATATTCTTTCTCGATACTAACTGAGAAAGCTTTCACTTTTTTTAGCATCTATATCCCAATCATCACTCACTTTATCTTTTGGGGGAAAGAAGGGAGATTGGCATGGAGTTTGCGGGGAACGTGTGTGTGGAACCCCAATATATTCATCTCTTCAAGCATTCATTTATTCATTTATCAAAGTCAACAAAACAGAGGAAAGGAAAAGAGCTCTGGGATCAGAAATGAGAGGAATGGCCTGACCATGAAGAACACAACTATTTGATCTTTGTTTTAGCCTTGGCCTCCAACGTGGTCTTTTCCCTCAAACCTCTAAGGTCTCCCCAAGAAACTTGGCTATCTCTGCCTCGATTATGGCTATGCAAGAAGACTGGGAAGGAAGGATGGTGTTCATACAACCCAGTGAGCCTCAGTGGAATGGAAAACAAGAGTCCTATTAAAGTTTTATTGATCACCTATTGCTTTTCTTTCTCCTACATAGATTTCTGCTACTGATGACAATATCTAAATTACTCTTCACCAAGTAGGTCTTAATCGACATGGTTTAGGTGGTGTTGGCTCTGTTCTCCTCTCCTAGAATGCTCTCATGCCTCAGGATTGGCTAATCAGAGTAGCCCATCTCATGACCACTGTGATTGGTCCCTCGCTCTAAGGATGACGATATAAACCTTGTGCTGTTGGAGTCCCTCGTGGAGAGAGGGTCTCTTCAACATCATCTCAAAGGAAAAAACAGCTTTAGCAGGGAGAGGTCAAGCAAGAGGAAAACAGATAAGGACAGAAGTAGATGACAGAGAACACAGCTATAGGTGGATGTAGGTTTTCAAAGAAACTGAAATCTAATTGTGATGAAACTTCATGGCTATTTAGTCCAATTTGCTGGGAAATACAGTCCTCTGAGAAGACTTATTCCATCTCATTCTAAAGGACAAGAAATGAAAAATCTAATTTCAGATTGGAGCAAACTCTAATGGGATGTTGCTATTTCAATTTCCACATCTTTCCTGAGGACAGTCATCTATAATCAAGCCGCTTTTTCTTGTGACTTTTGAGAGAATATACTTTCCCCAGTACTAGCAAAGGTTTATTTTTCAAATATAGAGATTTGGCATGCCAAGGCTGTAGATTTGTAGGGTGAGTTAAGCTTTGAAGAGATTGCACATTGTCGTGTATTCAAAGCTTGACATGTGTTCAGCTTTGAAATTGCCATGCATATTTGTCATCTAAGTGCCACCTTATCCTCCATACTGTCCCAGATCTACACCTGCAAATTAGACTACTATTTCCATTAGTCAGTTGTCATCAAATTCTAGCTCTACATAATTTTTTGAATCTGTCTACCACCTCTATTGCCATTGTTTGGTTTAGAGCAGCATTCTCAGCCCTCACTTTGCATCAGAATTATCTAGTCAACTTCAAAGATATACTGATGCTCAGGAGTCACTCTAAGAGTTCTAGATTTAGTTGCTCTAGAAAAGTATTCAGGAACCTGTAGATTCAAAAGCTTCCCAGCTGACTCTAACATCCAACCAAGGCTGAGAACCGCTGGATTTGAGGCTAACTTGAGATCTCCATCATCATTTTAGGATTATTCAAATAGTCTCTCTCTTATGTTGCCACCTTGCCTCCTCTAATCTGGTTTCATACCTATATGCCCTCAACACCACAGCCAAGGGAATCATTCTAGAGTATCAATCCTGTTCTATTACTCCCATGACTGTGATTCTGCCTTGACATTAACCTTTATGTATGGCTTAAAACATACTTTATAGTTGACTTCTCCCCTCCCATCTCCTGAATATCATCTCTGTGCCCCTTCTCTCCCAAGTTTATCCTATAACAGTAGCGTAGCAAAGCAGTCTTTGGATTTCAGAGGAAAAATAGCACAAGACATTTGTGAAACTGTTTTCTTGAATGTCATCTAATTTCTTTCCATATAATGCAGTATATTATAACTGAAAAATGTTGTGACTTTTTCACTCTATAAAAGCAGAAATAAGGTAATTTAAATAGTAATTGTAGTACTTTGTCATGGAAAAAATCTCCATAAATATTGCCTTGTATCTCTATGGTAACATTGACCACTAATGATAATAATCATTCTTTTAGCAGGATATATACATCTCTATGTTCATTGAAACATTATTTATAATAGCCAAGCTATGAAAACAACCTAAGTGCCCAAAAAGAGATGAGTGGATTAATATGACATGGTTTATATATGCAATGGAATACTACTCAGCTTGAAAAAAATAAAATCTTGCCATTAATGATAACATTCATGGAACTAAAGGGATTATGTTAAGTGAAATACATCAGAAGGAGAGAGACAAATACCAGATGATTTCACGTTTATGTAGAATATAAAACACAAAGCATTCAAGGAACAGACAAAACCAGGTCCAAAAATACCCTTTAAATCTGGCTGAGGAACTGAGGCTACTGGAATGAGAGGGTGAGGGTGAGGATGGAGATAAAAACAGGTAGGGGACCAAATGAATCATAGTAGAGTATTATTTGGACTTTGGAGGTGAGTGTGGTCTGGTTACACACATTTGTGGAGATGTGAATTTATATCCTTAAAACATATACAGTGTTGTAAATCAATAACACTCAATAACAATTAAAAATAACAGTACTAGAAAAAAGATAGTGTAAAAACTTCACAATTTAGAATTTTCTACTTTAAATTTCTTATACCTTAGGTTTTTGCTGACTCAGTCTATTTGAAGCATAATGATAAACAATATCTTCAGAGAAATTTGGGAACAACAGTATTAAATTCAATAGGTTTTTAATATGCTCATATGTATATGAACATATATATATATATAATATATACATATCTACAGTAAAAATGGATGAAATAAAGATATGTGCTACTTGAAAGTTCTGGAGATTATGGTGGTGATGATTGTACAACAACATGAATTTACTCAATAGCAATGAATTATATGATTAAAATGGCAAATTTTATGTCATGCATATTTCAATTATGTTCTGCAAATTTTACATTATGCAGAAATAAAGAATCATTTAAAAATTTAAAACATTTCTTAATGGGTCAACATTTGTAGAGATGTGATTAAGAAATCCCTCTTCATAAAGCCCTATTATTCAAATTCTGCAAAGAAAAACTATTTCCTAAAATTTCCAAACAAATTTTATTTTTTGGCATATGTCCCTCCAAAGTCTTAATGATACTTTTGCTGTGCATGGATTCCTGTAAAGAGTAAGACATCTGCTAACACTCTAAGTTAGACACCATTTCATCTTTTTTTTTGTTTGTTTCAGCTCTAACTGGATGAGC
Source organism: Talpa occidentalis (assembly GCF_014898055.3). Lineage (NCBI taxonomy): Eukaryota > Metazoa > Chordata > Mammalia > Eulipotyphla > Talpidae > Talpa > Talpa occidentalis. Next base: position 109,643,144 of record NW_026555331.1, on the reverse strand, counting down.
AATTCTTGAATTGGTTCAGGCAATCATTAAAAGTTTCATGAATCACCTTTACTTCTTTCTAAATGTTGGACTTGTTATTATTCAAACTTTAACAGATAGATGAGATAATATTTCTCTTCTTTGTCATTTATTCAGAACTTTTCCTTTTTCTCCAAGAACTATTAATCTCTCTTTTTTTTATGGCCATTACTAGCATTGACAGTTAGCACCCTTTTGTGGCTACTTTTCACAAAAATAACCACCTCATTGTAAAAGTGTATTCTAGTGCTACGAATACACTAGAAGAGTCTAGTAAAGCCGTGACTCCTGGGGTCTGCTAGCCTTGCTGTCTAGTTTAGTAATGTGCTCTGCATGCTACTCTGGCAGCATGAATGAATCAAATCCAACCTCAGTTCAATTAAATGTAATAACATATCATGGTATGAACACCAGAATAGCCCAGAGGCAACTTTGGGATTTTGTTGCAGATAAACAAAATAATCCAAGACAAACCTTGGGAATTCTTGCTGGGTTGCCTGGATTATGAACCAGTGAGGACAATGGGTTTTCCCCTTGTTAGGAGCTGGGGTTACAAATGAACCCAATTTTTCCAGGGTCTCAAGACAACAGCAGGCTTTCCTAAACAACCGCTATAAACAACTGACACCCAAACCACAGTGCCTAGTGCCCATTTCCTGACACCACCCACCCTACCTGCATCGTCCCTTGATAAATAAAAGGTGACTAGAGAAACTGGCACCCTCTTCTGGAAGCACATGCACTCTCTGCACTCCCCATCGGAGATCAGATAAGCACACACTACTCACTGCCCCCTCACTTCATAAATTTTATCACAAACACTTTTGCCCATCACCAACGCAATTAACTTTGACCTCAATCTTGAACTTGGTAGAGTTTTAGTCTCAGTTGTGAATTTTGGAAGCTGAGAACTCAGGATCACGTTTGTGTTAGGACCTTACTGCACCCATGCTCTCTTGTGCCCTTCCCATTTGCACATCCTATTCTTCTGCTAGAATCCCTTCCTCCAATTGACACAAAGCAGCAAGGGGCACTAAACCTGGCCAAGGACACTGCCCAAATAGTTTATCAGTCACTGTCTGAGTTCTTCACCCATGTGCACAATTACAAGACTACTCAGGTTCAGAAAACAACAATAATGGGATTTATTTAACAAACCAGGGAAAAACAAAGAGTTACTAAGGCTAAAAATGGCCGTTTACCTCACTTGATTCCAGATTCCAACTCAGGAAGACAACAAAAGACATAGAGAGGCTCCTGGAGCTGCCGCGATGGCCCAGCACAGCACCAGACAAGTGACTCTCAAAACAGCAGTTGCAGCAGCTAAACAAGCCAACAAACGGGCACACTCACGCAGCTCAGCGAGGCACCCAGCCTTCCCTGCCAGGCTGTAACAGCAGCAAAACCAGGAACAGTTTCAGATGCTCCACTATTTGCAAAGCCTCCAAAAATTTTAAAGCCTGCACCCGACGCCAAAATGGGATATTTTTTAGCATTTTCCCTGGGGCTATCTATCCTTACCAGCAACCCCCCCCACCTCCAGGGGGCACCACCTGTAACAGTCTTTGGCTTCAGCCATGATTACACAATGGCCACCTGGAAAATCTCACCTGGGATTTCAGGATCCATCTGTGTAGTATTTACCTGTATTCCCTAGTCCTCATCTAAAGTAGAGGAAAATTGAGGTCCCCGGTGGCGCAGCGGGTTGAGCACAGCGCTGTGAAGCTGTCCGTAGCCTCTGCAACAGAGGTTTGATTCCTGGCCGGTCAGGGAGAAACCCACATGGCGTGGCAGACCTCTCCTGTTGTGTCCGCTGCTCCCCTCAGCAGTGTATTTCGGGCATCTGCCTGTTCTGCTACCTGCTCTGTCTCTGGTGAATTTTCTCACTCTCCTGCGCCTCTGGCCTGTACCCCAGCTCTTGTATAAAAATAAATAAATTAAAAAAAAAAGTAGAGGAAAATTGCCCTCCATCTGTGCTACTGGGAGATGCTATTGTCCAAGGCAGTTCTTAATACTAGGGTATTATTTTCCAGAATCTGCTCACCCTGGGAGCCAGAGGTTTGCCACTATGATTTATTTTTTATACGTAATTACTTTGTATCACATAGTGATTTGTACTTGTGAAAAATTAGAAAGCACCAAAAAGCAAAATATGACCCAGTTATACTTTTGACAATTTGTTGATAATCATTTAAGATATGATTTAATAAAAATGGCCATAAATATTACCAATTTCTTGAAAACTACTTTCTTTTCCTTATATGCAAATATGGCTGCTCGTTGTTAGTTTTACGGACATTTATTTAGTGGGTGACATTCAATGTCTGAGGTACGTTCATGAGTAATCACATTTCCTTTTAGTTTTATCTTCCTATATGTTTGTGTTTATTTCTATTAGATATCTTGATCTTGATTTGTAGGTAGTATTTATTCAGTGCATATATTAACTGTCAGTTACATAAAGTACTTTTTACAATGTAAACATTTAAATTAATTTATAATTTTAAATTTAGAAATTTAACTTAAAAATTTAAATTTTATCCACAGTTTTAGGCAAATCTATTGGTCATTATTAATAATTTCTACCTTGATGTCACACTTAGAAAAATACTTGCTCAGCTAGTTAATTGGCTTTTTCCCCCAAAAATCGTTTTCATGTTTATAATGGAATCTTTAATCAAATGGATGCTTATTTTAGTGTAGCTTCTCCTTCTTTCTCCCCTGCCCCAACAGTGTTTATTTAGTTCCCATTCTGTTGAGGAACTCGATTTTTTTGGCACTGAGGAGATAGCAGTAAATAAAGATGACACAGTTCCTAATTTCATAGAGTGAGCATTTTAATGCAAAAAACACATCATATCACAGAAACCTATATTATAATGTCACAGAGTGCTGAGTGCTATTACACCATGTGAAGTGGGCTAAGGAGCTAAGGGAAGGGTAGGAGTGTGTTATGTACATAAGCCCAGGGAGAGCTCTGCATATTGTCTTCCAGGTTGTTTACTTTTGCACAGCAGGCTGAGGTCTGTTAGCTCAAAAGCCCACTGCTGCCAAAGTCAAATTTTTACATCCAATTATTTAAAATACTGTCTAAACAAACTATTTTCTAACTATTTAGAGGCTGTCTGCTTTATATACCCTGAAAAACTGTCTCTAGCATCTGCTACTGATGGATAAAATAAATGCTGGGACTCTAGAGACCCAGGCTGAAGCTGTGGCTTCAGGGCTCCCTGCTGTGCTATTGGGTAGTGTCACCTGCACACAGAACCTCTCTCTGCTCAGTCCCCTACACCATCCTCCCTTCTGAGCAGTGACCCCTGCACCTTAGCTCTGGCAGGACTTCCTGAAACGTAAACTCGTTAAAGTGGTACCTAAATAAAGTGTATGTGTGTTACTGGTTACTGCCATTCCCTGGTCACAAACTTTTTTTTTTCCTCTGCTCAGACTTCAAACTCCTTTCAGCTTTCCAGCTTTCTGCAGGTGCTATGCTACTTAGGGGAGCCAATGCAGCCTCACTGGGGAGGGAATATTGAGCAGAGACTAGGGTAGCTTTTATGGGGGCGGGGAGTTCAAATCAGAAGGATGAACCAGTACCCACTGCAGATGGCACATGTTTAGAAACGAACAGAAACACCAGGCTACTGGAGCCATGATTATCCTGCCACTAGTTATTCAACCATCCATCCCGTCCCTATTAATTTCAAATGCACTTTTCTTGTATCCCAAATTCTTATGTGTATTTGATTTCTTTCTGTCCTTTCTTCCGTTCCTTCACTTCTGAGTTGTTGGCCAACATAGCCTTGTTTTAAGGTGAGCAGCTGCATTTTACTCATTGTTTTCTTTTTCATAAAAATCTTAGAAAATATAAAGTGTCTATTCCCAAATGTGACTAAAATATTATCTGTTAGTTTTTAATATTAAAAAAGTTATAGTTTATATCTGAGTTTCACAAAACTAAAATTTTGATTTGGAAACAATTGGATGCTCTCCAAGACAATGTCTTCTGACCAGAAGCATCGAATGGATTTTTAATTATTAAATTTTCAAAATGTCACTCAGTAATTTTCCTTATATAAGTTACTACATTTATTTTAAAGTATATTCATATGCATTTTTGTGCGCTGGTAGCTACTGAAGATTCAATCTTTAGTTTTTATTATATTTGCTAATAGGTTATTGCAATTATATAGAAAAGCTAATTGCTTTTTGTATTTTTTGGTTTTATAATCAGCTACTTTAATTAAATCTCTTGTTAGATCCAATGGTTTTCAAAACAATCTTGTGCTTTCTTCTTAATCACATCATTTGCTAACTGATAATTTCACTCATTTCCCCCCCACTTATATCTTTTATTATATTGTTTCTTATTGGGTTGAATTAGGTAGTTCTTGAACTATGGAATCTTTGTGTGTATTCATTGATTTTTCTGTCAGAATTTGGATTTTGTTTTTCAAAATGTTTAAATCTTGCAAAACTCAGGGGTACATTTCTATTCTATTCTGGTACTGAGCATATTTTGATTTTTTTTTTTTCTTTACAAGGAGATGGAAATTTCTGGACACAAAGTGTTAAATAGACATCAGTCAAGGGGTTTTGTTCCTCCTTTATGTCGTTTCACATATAATGATAGATAGTCTCCAGTATTGCCCACACTACCAGGACCATTGGTCAGGGTGCGACCTAGGCATAGCCCGAGTATACCCTGGCCCTGGGGCCTGAGAAGATTCCCCTGGACAAGGATGATGGTTCCAGAGAGGTTTGCTCAGAACTGAATTGGTGGGGGGAGAAATGGGTGATGGTTCTTGCAAAGGGTGGGTGAGTCGGGTTTTAAACCTAATAAATTTCCTTAGGCCAGAAATTGTGGAGACACTGAGATGTAATCAAAATTTCATTTTTCACTTGACAGGCAGAGGAGTGAGTTGCTCTCCTCTTGTTAACAAAAATATAAAAAGCAAGTAAAAATGCTTTCTAAACAAAGAGGGACTGTAATGAGGAATTTACAACATTGTATATTCTTCCTCCGCTCCTCTTGGAAGCTTATCTAGAAGAGACACACAGAGTTGATTGCCACATTCTTTAGGACTCTCTGTGAGAAGAAAGCCAGTCCCTATAGTTGCCAGGGGTCTCAAGTCCAGCAGAGGGGTTTTTCCTGAGTCTTTCATAAAACCAGACTTGGAGCCGAGATATTTCTTTCAGAGATGATATCACTAGCACAAATATTTGGATGGTTTCTGAGAAACCTAAGGTAACCAAGAATTTTCTCCGGTTCCATTTGGCTAGGTCAAAGTCCAGTTATTTTTAGAGACTAAGGCAAGACCATTACCTCCAGCTGGAGCCTTCAAATTTTATTGGGGCTATAAGCCCTGTGCCATCTCTCTAATTAGCATCTCTTCCCCAGGTAAGGCCTGGCTCAGCCAGCACACTCCACCCAACTCCTACACCCACAGCCCAGGCTCCTGTGCGCCTCCTTCACCCATCATAGGTTGGGAGGATGACATGATTCAATGTTGCTTTCCTAAACCTGGTGCATTTCTTTGGTCCAAAACTGACACCTGGAATAGCTTTGACTTCCAACCCTTGGTTTTCTGAGTTCTGTGGTGGAGAATTGGGTCTTGATGAGTATCCCTTTCAGGTACTGCAAAGGCAAGTTTTGTTTTTCTTCCTTCTTGGTGGTTTTCTATTTCACCTGCTCAGAATCTGGTAAGAATGTCTCATTCTCTCCCTCCCCTGCCTAGACCCTGTGTCTGCCTGTTATTAGCCACTGGTACGTATCACCACTCCAGAGATTCTTAAAATATTATTACAAAATTGACAGAATAACTTTGAGAGGTAGTTAGTTTAAAAAATCCAGTTTCCTGGACCCCACCTCAGACCTATTAAATTAATATTTCAGCTTTTTCTTCATTTCTCAACACACCTAATCCCCACAAATGTGTTATGCTTTATCAGAAGAAAGAAATCTTCCAGATCCTGGTAGGAGAGAACAGATGTCAGGAAGTGAAGCTGCGTAGGCTTATTGGTAGAACTGAATGAGTTTATATCCAACTATGAACAAAGGCTGCCAAACTCTAGGGAAAACTTATATAAAATGCTTTCTTTCTCTAGATCTCTCAGTCTTATTTTTTCTGAATCTATTTCTGTGACAATATGGCTAAACTGTTTAGAGGTTTGCATCCTGCCAGCTTTACCCTTTTTCTAGAATTAGTTATAGGAGGTGATGAAAAGATATCAACATTAATTATACTTTTGGAGAAACCAACTTGAATTCAGATTTGAATAACTTTGAGAGCAAAGGTCAAAGGGAAAGCACAAAGGGCTATATCTCTCTTGAAAACAGCATAGCCTTTAGAACAAAAGTCTAACTTATGGGGGAGATAGATGGGTTTTTGGTCAAACAATTGAAGTTTTCTCTTTGACATCTGTAGATATCAGGTTACCTTTTCATGTTACTGTTGTAAACATAAAATGAGATGTTCATAATAGGATCATTATATTATTATAATCATTATTAACTATAACTGGTAAAATATGTTGAACAAAGTGAAAAAGATCCCTTTTGATAAAGAATTTAAATGAAGGGCCTCCCTGGTGGTGCAAGGGGTTAAGCACTGCACTATGAAGCAATCCGTAGCCTCTGCAGCACGGGTTCGATTCCTGGCCGGCCAGGGAGATACCCACATGGCACAGCAGACCTCTCCTGTCTCGCCTGCTGCTCGCCTGAGCAGTGTATTTCAGTCAGTCTGCCTGTTCTGTTCCCCACTCTGTCTCTGGTGAATCCTCTCAGCAGCCCCCCCCCCCCCACCATCTGGCCTGTACCCCAGCTCTTGTATGCATAAATAAATAAATCTTTTAAAAAAAAAGAATTTCAATGAAGATTTAAAATGAAAACTGTGAAAATTCTAATGACCTACTCTCCCTTTAAATGTCTGCTGAAATAGGTTATTATAGACCACCTTACTTTCTGCCATTTAGGAATTCATGTCCCCTGAATCCTGCATACAAGAGGATGGTGTATTCAAATCCTCAGGTACTTGGAGTCCTCAGAGAAAAACTGTCAGTGTGATGACTCCTCATGTTCTGACCAAAGCGCCTCTCTGTTACGTGCTACTCTGGAGCAGGTCCTGGGGATGTGCAGTTCAGCCCCTGGAAAGGTCATCATAATTATTATTGGGCAATGGAACCTCACTCTGCTATTCTAAGTCATTGGAATCAAATAAAAATTTCCTAGAAATAGTAACTGTGCCATGCTTGGCTGATCCAGGATTCCCAGGAGTTCTCCTTTCAGGAGTAAATGAGGTGCTCAGTGGAGAATAACCCCTAACTGCAAAGCAGCCTTGGGCAGCAATGTCTGGGGACTGCCACAGTCGGGATGGATAAATCTGTTGTGACTTAACATGTGTGCAGGGTCTAGAGGGTACAGTGCTTTGCACTCCTTTTGAAAATGTTCATTGAAATTTGGTGAGTGTGTCCAAAATTTGGCTGGGGAAGGCCACCGTGAGACAGGTCAAAGAATAGGACACACTCTTGGCTGTAATGACATTCCCTCCTCTCCATCCGGCTGCCTCTTCCTTATCCTTTAAAACTGAGAGGAAGCATGATTTTTTTTTTTACCTCACTGTAATTATCTGGAGCTCACTCCCATATCTAACCAATCTCAAGCCCATTAGTTTCACGTCTTTGGAATCGCCCGAGTCACCTACTTTCGTCCATTCCCACTGCCACTGTCTGGCTTCAGGCTGCCATCATCTCTCAGCAGATAGCTTTAATTACTGTATCTCTTACACTGGCCCTGCAATCCTGTCTCTACCCTTGACAATCTAATTATATCACAGCCTTGTTTAAATCTCTTACATGTAACTTGCAGAAAAAGTAGGAAATCCATTTGTGCCAAAAATAAAACAACATAAAACAGAAAATAACAAGCATGAAAAATCTTCCCATTCAGATATAACAGCTATTAACAATGAACTGCAAAGATTTTTCAGACTATTTTTAATTTAGATGGCATATATATCTTTTTCCAAAGTAGGATTATATTGTAAATATTGGGTTTTAATTTACTTTCTTGACTCTCAACATATCACAGCTTATTACCCTGTAAATGAATTTTATCTACATTGTTCTACTGCATTTAATTATAGGTATAAATTATTGTTTATATTACCAATGACACCAGTTATATTGCAAATCACAATTTTGCTTAGAAATTGTGCCGATCTTTAAATGATTCCTTGGGAAATTTTTCAACTAATAGAATTATTAACTGTATAAACATTTATATGTATTATTTTTCTAATATAATAAATTCTGTATTTTTTCAGTTTATACCAGGTATGTATATTTAGCTGTAATTTAATAACATCAGGACTTCTATACCAGATGTTTCATCCTTAGGTTTTTAATTCTACACGGAATCTACATTGGTTGTGGAACACCTCTTGGCATATTTTTAAACATTCATTGTTAATGCTATGGTTTTAAAAACAGTGTATATCTGCACATGTCTTTTGTTGCCTTCATGCATGGAAGGTAACTTGGCTGCATGTGAAATCCTTGAGTCATAAACGATCCCCTTAAGGCTATAGATGTCCTTCTAAAAAACAAAAACCCAAGTAAACAAATGAAAAAGTTGAAGCCCATAGACACAGAGAACATATCTGTGGTTGCCAGAGGTGAGTGGGGGGGTGAGCAAGATGGGTCAAGAGGTACAATCTTCCAGTTATATAAAATAATTTTGGGGAAGTAATATACTGCCTGAAGAATACAGTGAGTTATATTGTATCATGTATTTGAAGGTGGCTAAGAAAATAGATCTTAAATGTTTTCATCATGAGAAAAAGAGAAAATTTTTAAACTATCTGTGGTGACAGATGATAACTAGCCTTTTAGTGGCAATCACTTTGCAATGTGTAAAATACAGAATCATTATGCTGTACACCTGAAACTAATATAATATTGTATTTCAATTATATCTCAATTAAAAAAAACTTAACTATCTTTCCATGATGCTTTAATTTTTGGTTCTGCAAAGAAATTTAAAGTGACTGTGGGTATTAGAAGTAAACAATTTTTGTGCTACCTAAAAGGCTGGGGATGTTTTCTCTAACCTTCACAATTGTAGTGCTGACACATAGTTGGCATAAAATAATAAGCAAATGAATGAAAATGCTAGGCTAAGATGTGACTAGATGATGGTGGAGGTGGGGATGGTATGGCATTGCAATTAGTGTGCCTGCAAATTCCCCCTGAGAGTCTCTGCATCCACAAGCCTCCTCTTTCTCTTTGAATCTCAGGGAGGATTTCTTTCATTCTAGGCTCAATTCCACTTTTCTGCCATTATTATTTCTCTCCCAGGAAGACTCCTTATTGTCTCCTATTCCTATCTCCTTTCACACTGTCTTGATTTCACTCATCTTTCCCTTGACATTCTGGAACTTTCTCAAATTTGTCCTTCCAATGACAGTTGGGTTTTTTTGTGCTAGGAATGGGGTCTTTTTAGGTTGTTTAGGTTGTCCCTGTGCCCACAACGGCTCCTTTCACACCACCTGTTCTTTACCCTCCCAGCCTTTCCGTTTATGACACTATTCCTGTTTATGCCTTCTGTATCTTTGGATGACACTAAAACATTTCCGTGAAATAGCTTTTTCTAGTCACTGAGGTATAATTTTTTCAGAGATATGCTTTTTCTTCTGAGCCTTCCAGATGTGCTTCCTTTTTCTTGGTAAAAAGTATACTTCTATAGTTCCAAATTATTTGATGACTTCCTTGTTTTCTTCAAAAAATAACCAGATTTCTTTTCAGATTTGATGATTGGAAGTAGATATCGCAAATGAATTGCTCTTGCTCCTATTTTATGTTCAGCACATGATGAACAAATACAACCTTTTTCCCAGATGTTTCTGGAGGTCAGGACTGCGCACAGTTCCAGGCCAGTCCAGGCTTCCAGTGGGGATTAGGCAAGGGAAGTCTCCCCTTCCCTTTAATTACCTAATTCTTTAGGACTCTTAATTACTGTAGTTAAATGAGTACCACACTCATACAGTACATACATGACATAAAAACATTCTCACGGTCACATATAAATCACACATGTACATTATTCACACCACATGTACATTATACACACAAACCACATACACCCATACACCACACATGCATACACACATAGACATACCACATGCACACCACACGTGCAATATACACTCACACCACACATACAAAGCACCCACAATTCCCAACATTATAGTATTACGGAGGACTTCTTTCATTCACACACCTGGCTCTATGTAGGGGGTACTTCTCAGGCATTTTATCCTGAGTCTGCTGTCACAAACTCTGCCTGTTTTGCCTGTGGGGCTTGTGGTCCTCTTAAGAAGTCATTAATGGCGTAAAGAGTCCACTTTCTTCTTGCCTTACAGCTGGGCAGCATATAAGGATGAGTTTCCTCTGGTCTGGTGGGTCAGATCAAGTCACAGGTGGTGCCTCTTTCTCGAAGCAGTTGACAATCTGTGTCTGCACAGCTAATCTAAGTGTGGCCTAGATGGTTCCTTGGTTTGCTCTTTCTCAGTGCAGCTCCATCTGCCTTATTAACAGTGTCAATTTCTCTTTGGTTCCAACATTAGATTGTCTGTCAGTGGTGATTTTCAATAGTAATAGAATTTTTCATTTTCTCTGATACTTTAAAGTGAAAAAATAGAACAGGTTGCATGGAGGGCTGTGAGCCAGGCACAATCTTGAACTGGAAGTCCATCTAGATATTTTGCATAAGAGAATGGAAACAATCTGTCTGTGATTTAGGGATATCTGGCAGCAGTATGAGAATACATTTAAAATCCTCATTAAAGAATCAGGTATAAAATATATATTTATTTAGTAAGTTGCCAGCTGCATGATAAATCCCTTTCTTGTTTCCCATAATATTTCTGAAATGTCTTAACAGTGCACCGAGACAGAATGTCATCATTATCCTGGGACAACATGCTATCATTTTTTTCTTAGGGCAGATCTTTTCTAGGTCACCTGCTGCTTCAGCATAGCTCTGAACACTCCAGCATGCTAACCATCTGACTCCTTACTCCTAACTAAATCATGAGAGAAAACCACTTTGCAGAAATTAAGCCAGGCACCAGCATCGAAATGAAAGGAAAGGAAATCCCCCTGCAGTCTCCCCCCTGAGAGGTGCAGGGATGGGGAAGTGTCAGCCTGCCTGGTGCTTGTACTCTGAGGGTATTTTCCGTCATAATCAGCCATGTTACCATCATATTTTCCATTTATTATGCAAATCTCCCCCATTATTAGGTAGTGAGTGCTCATCCTGTCCTTGAATAGTGATCACATGCCATGAGCTCTGCAGAGGGTTATAGAACAAACACCATGCCCCACCTCTGTGCTCCATGCTGACCCTGGGGGCCTTCTCTCTCACCAAGTCTGCAAGACTAAAAAAGTGGGTTTTAGTAGTTCTTTTGTCTCTTTATGTTGATTTCCAAAGATGTGTACCTGACACTTTTACAGTGTTGTAATGTAATGCTACTTCAATGTAAGGAAGGACAGAAGTGAGGGAAGGAGGGGGAGAGGAAAGTTAAGAGCTTTGAATCTGGGTTCAAATTAGGGCTCTATCATAGAGTAAACTGGGCACTTTGCTGAGCCTGTAATTTCTCATCTGTAAAGTAGGGTAACAACACCTCCTGAATTTGCAAGTCTCTGAGTGTGTGTGTGTGATGATAAGGTCACATCTGCAAAGTGCTCAGATGTTATCTCTGGTTTACAGAAGAGGAAGTCTCAGAGCACTATTCTGATTTCCCATGTGTGCTGTCAAGTGGCAGGCCAGGTCCTCTGGCCCATATGCCATTCACCACAGCTGCTCCTCCTCTTGCTCTTACATTCAGAACATCGGTGTTCAGCAAAGACTCCTGCAAGCATTCTATTCTATCCTACACCATAATTATTCTTCAATCTCCAGGATTCATTGGTGCCTTAACTGTAAATCTATGTGTGTTCTTAATCATGTCAAAACTGTTTCTCTCCTTTCCTTGGGCTTATAAGACTTGTATGAGGTATTTAGGAGCTGAAGACAGAAGGCAGGTTGTTTTAGAACAACCCAATCACAGAAAACAATCCTCTAAAAGCGGTTCTTGAGGTGGGGGCTATACTCTGGGGGTCACATCATATAATCAGGGTGCAAGCAACAGGACCCCATGGGCAGATTTTAAAGCACACTTTTCTCCTCAAGTCTATTATCTGCCAAATGGGCTCTGATATGAAATATCCATCTGTAAATCAAGTCCTGAACAGCTCAGTCTTGAGCACTGTTTGCACCATGTCCTGGTGTCTCAAATCTGGAGGCCACCCACACTTCATCACAGCTTTTCTGTGCCTCTTTCTTTGCTTTTAACCAATGCTGACATCTTCACCCCTCCAATCTGGACACGGAACTTCCCTACCCTCAAGCTGCACCCATTAAGTGACCCTCCATGTGGTGGTCTCAACATCGTGGTACCCCTGGGGCTACAAAGATGAGCCCCCAATCTCTGGAGTAACAGAATAGATGAGTCGATGGAGCCTGCAGTAAGCAAACAACCTGCAGAGACTCAATGATTCAGGTTGCTGTGGTCTAAAGACCCTGCTGTCCCCACAGCAGGCCTCTGCACTTGTTACTGAAAATGGAGAGACAGACTGGACATCCTAAGACAATCTGATAGAAGCCTTTTCATGGGTTTATCTTGAAAGTAATATAGCACTTCTGTTCACAGTTCATTGGCCTGAACTGTGACCTCTCTACCAATTAGGACCTCTGCACCTGTGTGTGTATAGCCTCTCTGCATGCTTGTGTGTGTGAAGGATTTGGATAAGGCACCCCTGCATGACTGCATTAAACCAATGGCCCACGTCACGAGGCAGCCAGGGACACCTAGGTAGCCATTGACTGATCTGCGGCCATGGTCTGAGGTGGTCTGGGAGTAGCTCAGAAATTACATCAAGTACATGCACAGGAAGTCCACCCTATAGATGTAGCTCACATGTCCCTTCCAGTTCCCCATAAAGTTGATTACCCTTTTTCTCCCCTAAACCCTGCTCCTCCTGCCATTTTCACATAAACAATCAAGCTTCTTTATTACTGCTAATAAATAGCAAGAGGGCTGCTCACGGAGCAACGGAGTCTTGCCTTGCAAACCTGCTCCATGACTCCCCTCAGTGTGTCCCTGGGGACGTGCTGACATGTTTCTGACCCAACTTTGAAAAAGGTATAGACCCCATCCAGAAAGGAAGAAGAGGAAATGGAATATATTCAATATGCAGCATTACTTTTGTCACAAGTTTAAGATAAGGCCACATAGAAAGTTCTGTAAGTGTGATTGGTAAGTCCTTGGTAGAGGCTCCAATGAAGTGGTCCTTTCCTGACTATCTTAAATGCTTTAGTGCTTGGGCAACTTTACAATCTGCTTAAACCTGATTGGCTGTCAGAAAGAGGATTTCTTTAGGAGAAGGACTTTCTGGAATCACATTCCCATTTGCTTATTACAACACAGTGCTGGCTTGGGATTGCATCACCTATACATGCGTGAGTACCTTGATTAAAATCATTTTTCTCCTCTTTGCTGTCTTGCAAGCAGCTGCCTTTCAAGCAGCTCAAATTACAAGGCCATTACCCCTCTGCTCTATTCTCAGCATCTGCCAGACAGAGGGGAACCTGCCAAGAAGCAGATGCCCTGACAGCCAGCTCCTCTGTCTTACATCAGTTATCTGCCACTCATCTTCTTCCAGGTAGAGGAAGCACAATGGACTTGCCATTTGTGTTAATCTCCCACATGTCTGCACCATGAATTGTACCAGCCTGGGGCGTGGGGTGGTGCTTCTTTTCAGAAACCATGGTTGCTGGGCTGAGGTGGAAGGGCTGTGATCCTACAATAATTTCTTATTGACATGAATGTGCATTTAAGTCCTTCAAAATAATAGGAAATCTTCACTTGGCTCAGGTCTCTACAGCACTTCTTGATACATGGCCGAAATCGCCGTGCAGCATATCTGCCCTTGTGGTCCTCACTTCAGCTCTGTTTCACACCTGAGGCTGGTCAGGAATAGCTTTCTAGGTCTCTGATGGTCATCCCTGTGCACTCCCACTTGTTCAGCCTTCTAGTCTGTCCAGTTTGGAACTAAGACACCAGTTTTGGTAAGTGGACACCTTCCTTCTCTCCATTTCCACTTATAGGGGCCTGTCATCACTAGGAAGTCTGAGGGAGTCTTGCAAGTGCTTTCATGTGTGAGAGTTTTTCTATCAGGTAGTTTATACTCACTTTGAAGGGTCCCATCAGGTTGTCTTCTTCTGAATCTGTGTTTCTATTTGACTTTTATACCAGGATTTTTACAATCTCAGCCACACTCTGGTACACTGCCTAAGTCCAGTTGTGTGGGCACTGGTTGTCACAGATGTGTCCCTGGACCCACCAGCCCTGTTCCTAATCCATGTCCTGGTGTGGTCCCTTTCTCTTGAATTATGGCTGCTGCCATGACTCCTGCCTGACCAATGAATGTGGAAGAAGTGAGGTTTTCCATAGGAACCCTTGCAACTTCTGCCTGGTACTCTTGAACCAGGTGCCAGTCTTGAAGGAAGCTCTGGAGAGACCACATGAAGAGGAGACTTCTCGGCTGCCCTTGCAAAGCACTTAGTCATGCCATTCTATTTATTCCTAACTGAGTCCCAGACTCCAAGGGGGAAAAGTAGGCTGTCTCACTCTACCCTTCCTGAATTCCGGCCCCCTCAGAAACACGAGGGACAACAAACTGAAAATTAAACCACTGGCATTTGGGACGGTATGTTACACAGCAATCAGTGACCGGGAATAGGGAATGCTGTTTTCATGACTGATGATCCCTGGAGGTATCCAGTGGGTGCACGGTGGGTTTGCAATCCTATTTCTTGTGGTTTCTATATCTGGAGGGATCTGGGACAAGGGATAGTTGATGGACTTTCTGTGATAAAGCTTCCATTTTTTGTTATAGACTATGCAGTTTCCCAGTTCCAGACTTTATTGAGGGAGCCCAGCTCTAATCCTGGAGGTGTGGCCTCCACACAGAGATGTGAAACAGAGCCCCTAAGTGTTCCATTTGATCCTCGATATGTTCTACAGGCTCAGCTCCTACCACCTTCCTGCCTAAGATGTGCCCTTCATTTCTGGTACCTGGAGATTTCACTTCATGCCTTTGAGATAATGACCTTAATTTTTCAAAAAAAGATTTTTTTTTCCCCAGAACTTATAATTTTGAATGGGGGTGAGGGTGAGATATAAGGGAGGAATTTCAGAGGATGACATTTTCACCCAAATTCCCTATCTTCTCTCTAGACAGTTTTTTGGCTTTTGCCCTCCCATCACAAGACCGTGCTCGCAAAACCATGAATGTGCTTGCTCTTTTGAAAAATGCATATTCATTAAAAAAAGTCATTATGTCCTAGATTATTAAATTCACAGTTGTAGTCTATTGTTCCACCAGGATGGCTCTGACAATTGAGATTCTGTTTGCTGTGGGGACAAGCTAGGGTAGTAACAGATCCAGGAGGTTTGCTCCCTGCCAGTCTGTGTGTCTTTTTAACAATGCCAAAGAGCTATGTCCTTAAGATCAAGACCACTAGTCATCCATCTCTACTGCAGACAATAGCTAATGGGGCCAGACTGCTCGCATGCCTCTCCTACATAATGTAGAATTTTTTTTCCCATTTAGATTTTAATAAAACTAGCAGATGGGAATTCAAGCTGTAACATTCAGCAAGTGAATTAATATACTGCAATGTGGCCCTTTGACAGATACTCAAATGAGTATAAGGCTATCAGGGCAAGTAAATGGAGACAAAAATAATTATGGCAGGAAGGAAACTGGAAACAGAACTGAGCTGATTACATAAGTCCTTTGAGAAATGAATAAAGCACTTTCTCAGAAGTAATTAAGTCTCCTCCTTAGTTAGGCTTGTACACTTAAACACATCTTTAAGTTTTACCTCTGATCAAGACTACAGCGATGACCCAATGCCCTATTTTATTACTTGCCACTTCTGGTCGGGTGTCAGGGGCTTCTGTAATCTGGCTTCAATAATCATTCGAGAAGTGGTTTTTAATCTTGGGTGCCCTTTTGAATCACTGAGGAATTTTATCAACTGTCAATGCCTCTCACACAAAAATGATCAAACGATGTAATTAACGCCTTAAATACATCATTGTATTTAAACTATTATGCCCACCACTCAGTTTCTATATTGGATTTGAATTCTGAAATGATAACTTGGAATACACTGTGAAGAAAGGACATAAAAACAAAGCACCAACAAAAAGATTAAAGAAAACAAAGCAATCTTATAGAATATAAGGCCAAGTTAGTGATTACCAAAAGGGGAGTGGGTAAGGGGTAGGAAACTTGGGGCTAAAGGGGTCAACTGTATAGTAAAGGTGTAAATGGACTTTTATTGGTGAATTTAATGTAGTTGATTATACACATGTTGATTTATATGATGTACACCTGAAATCGAATACACTATTACTTCAATAAAATTATTAAAGAAAATACGGCAAGTAATAGAAGTGGAAAAGTAGATTAGAGAGTTTCAGATCGGCATCAATAGCCTCAGATAAGTAGTTAAACATTTACTTAAATATATTCTATGTTAGAACTCTCCTGGGTGCTGAGTGCAAGGGGTAAGAGATTATAAAAAAGAACAAAACAAAGCAAACCTTAGTTCTTGATTTCCGAGGGCTCATGGTACACTGGGAGAGACGATGTGCACAAATAGCTATAAGGCACATGGTGATGATGAAGTGGCTTAGAGAACTAACTATAAGTCAGTTTTTTTTTTTAAGATTTATTTATTTATACAAGAACTAGGGTATAGGTCAGAGGCGTGGGAGGGTGAGAAAAGTCACCACAGAGAGCGGGGAGCAGAACAGGCAGACAGACTGAAGACACTGCTGAGGGGAGCAGTGGGCACAACAGGAGAGGTCTGCTGCGCCATGTGGGTTTCTCCCTGACCGGCTGGGAATCGAACCTGTACTGCAGAGGCTGCAGACAGCTTCATAGCGCTGTGCTCAACCTGCTGCGCCACCGGGGAGGCCCTATAAGTCAGTTATAATAGGGAAATCAAGATTAAATGATGTGGCAAATATTTGTAGAATAATTAATGGAAATAAGAATGATGCCTGAATCCCATCTCAAATTCTGACTTAATAGGTGAGGGTAGGATCAGGCATTGGTACTTTTGTCAAGCACTTTTGACAAGAATGTGCAGCCAGTGAGGAGAAGTAAGCTGTATGGTCTTTCCGGCTGCTTCCAAGCAGCTCTGCAGCCATGGAGAGGACACTCCTCTAAGACGCCTGAACCCAAATCTCAGATCTCCTATATTTCGGATTTGCACATCAAAGACATCTTTACAGACACATCACCCAAAGCAGTGATAGTGAAGGCAAAGATAAACAGCTGGGACTACATCAAATTAAAGAGCTTCTGCACAGCAAAAGAGACAATAACAAAAACAAAGAGAAACCCCACCAACTGGGAGAACATTTTTGCACCCAACACTAATGATAAAGGACTGATCACAAAAATCTGCAAAGAGCTGATGAGACTCAACAACAACAAAGAAAATAATCCAGTCAAAAAATGGGCAGAAGAGCTAAAAAGAAACTTCTCTGAAGAGGAAATGCAAATGGCCAACAGGCATATGAAAAAATGTTCAACATCACTTGTCATCAGGGAAATGCAAATCAAAACTACCATGAGATACCATCTTACACCAGTGAGAATGGCACATATTAAAAAAACTAGCAACAACAAATGTTGGCGAGGGTGTGGAGAAAAAGGAACTCTCCTGCACTGTTGGTGGGAGTGCAAACTGGTCCAACCACTATGGAGAGCTGTGTGGAGATTTCTGGACCTACTAAACATAGAGCTTCCATATGATCCAGCAATTCCACTCCTAGGTATTTACCCAAAGGACACAGAAACATCAATTCCAAAGAGCACCTGCACCCCTGTGTTTATAGCAGCACTGTTTACAATAGCTAAGCTTTGGAAACAGCCCAAATGCCCAAAAATAGATGACTGGATCAAGAAGATGTGGTACATATACACCATGGAATATTACTCAGCAATCAAAAAAAAAATAAACACATGCAGTTTGCAGCAACATGGATGGCGCTGGAAGGGATCATGCTCAGCGAAATAAGCCAAAAAGAAAAAGAAAAATACCGGATGGTCTCACTCATAGCAGGAATCTAGAAAACTTAAATAAGGGACCAGGAAAATGAATATAAGAAAGTGAAAATCAAAATCAACAAAAAACTATGAACCAGAGACACTTTTTGGAGGGTGGGGGGCGGGAGGGGAAGGATTGGGGTCAGAATGGGGCATTTGCAATTGTATGGGGTAATATAAAAATAAAATTTATTATAAAAACAAACAAACAAAAAAAAAAAAACAAACAAAAAAAATAAAATAAAATTGCTTTGGAAGCAGAACCAAGTGAAAGCGCCACTGGTCCCAAGCCAGAAAGCAGCAAAAAACTTGAAAAAAAAAAAAAAAAAAAAAAAACAAATCTCAGATCTCCCCAACCATGACAGCAGAGAACAGAAGCGAGTATTTCTTGACAGGCTCCTTACTAGATAGGCAGGCATTTTCTTAGTATTTCTCAATGCTGGCTGCATATCAAGGTCATCTGGGAAACTTTGCAAAATTGCTCATTTTTAGTTTGGCATCAGACAAACTGAATCAGAATCTTTGGTGTGGACGATAGACATCAGTGGTTTTTGTTTTGTTTTGTTGTGTTGCTGTGGATTTTTAAACTGCTCCTACAAATGATTCTTACCTGCAGGATGACTGAGAACCACTTGCTTTGGCCTGTAAGATGCTTCTAGTGCTTATATTTGTAAATGCAGCCCTTTCTGAAGTTCCTGTTCCCTAGTCAAGCAAGCCTGTTTGTCATGTTCTGAACACACACATACCTCTTAGTATCCTATTTTCTGTGCTAGAACAGCTCCCCACATATCTCTATGGGAAACCTACTTATCATTTAAGATACATTTCTTCCAGAAAGGTCTTTCTTATTTCTTACATGAGAATATAGTTTCATCCTCTTTGAAATTTCTTTAGCTCTTTACCCCAGGAAAAAGACTATTACCTGCTAATGTCATTCTTCCCTGCTGGGCCTAGCAGAGAGTCTTGTGTGTAGTAGATCCCAAATTAGTATTTTCCACTGAATCAGGCCACAGACCAAAGATAGCATTTCAATTATCTAACATAGAGCAAATAGAAAAGTCTTTCCCCTAATGGCCTAAGAACTTCTTTGCAAGCATCTGACTATTCCTGGCTGTTGAACTTCAAAACAGGAAGCACAAAGAACACTTAGCTACTAACAGCAGAATATAGAAACAGGTAGTTCAGAATGAGTAGTTTTCTTACCTTCATCCTTCTGCTTTTTCTCCTCTCCTTAAAGGAACCATTAAATATTTATTCTAGGCATGTTCACAAGAAAAAGAAATTACTGGGAATAACTGTTCTTCTGCAAACTAACCAAACCTCTCAGGTTTGGTCAAAAAGTTGCTTTTTAGGTTTTCCAAGCAGGAAAGATTTTAGATACAAGAAATTAGAGACTCAAGGCTCAGGGAAGCTTTGGTTTGAGTTCACAAAGTCAAAAATACCTGAATGCTAGAAAGCTTAATGTGATCTTAGCTACCTGCAGCACCAAAACAGGAAATCAAATGACTTCTAAGAACCAGCTTAGACAGCCTCCATGATAATCTTGTATTTGCCATCTGCTCCTGCTTTGTGAGGCCAACCATCTCTCTTCCAATTCCCTGTCTGTACTCCTCAGTGACAGAAACTGACCTGGAAGCAAATAGGGAAAATAATTCCATGTGTTGCATGAAGTCTTCCCAAAGTACTTTGTACTGCTCTGTCTCAACTTGAATCTGCTCTGTATATTTGGCTAAACTAGTCACTTTAGTGATAATTATATTCCATTGTATTCTTCCTGAACTCCTTCAACTGTGTATGTAATAATAAATTCTTTCTGTAAAGCAACATATCACATTTTATTTTGGTGTACGCGCCCACAGTGCTTAGTAGAGTTTTTGAACCTATAAATAGTTTGTATTAGTTTTCATTAATTCATTTACTCATTAACTCCCTCAATAAATATTTAGCAAATGACTACTCTGTGTCAGGCCCTTTTCTCAGTTCTAGTTAAACAAAACAAAGATCCCTGTCCTTCATTTTAAGGGCCAAAAATCAAGGATAAATTCAATACATAAGTAAATTAATGCATAGTAGAAGATGACAATGGCTGTGAAAAATGAAATAGGAAAAGCATATCAGAGTGAAGGAAATCTCAAGAACTCTAGGGCATGGGACAGGTATGCTGTATCAATTAAGTTGGATAAATAGAGTCCCAAAAAATAGTATTCATGATTTTTAAAGCACAAGAGATAGTAAGCCATATAGATATCTGGGGAAAAGTACAGCATGTCCAAAGGCACTGAGGTAGGATTATGCCTGTCAGGTTGAAAGAACAGCAAGCACTCCTTTGGGCAGGAGCAGAGCAACTGAGGGGGAGAGTGGCAGGAGAGGAAGTCAGGGAGGTAACGGAAAACTCTGATCATAAAACCTTTTGAAAGCTCCTACTCCCTAGGAGAAAGGAGAGACATAGAAAGGATGTGAGCAGAGGCCTAACCTGAGTTGACTGTCATTTCAGAAGGACCTCTCAGATTGCTGAGTTGAGAACATGGAGCTCAGTACATTTTTTCATTAGTGGGTTAGACAGTAATTATTCTGGGTATTGGGGACCATCCAACCTCTGTCACATCTGTTCAACTTGGCCATTTTAGCACAAAAACAGCCATAAACAATAAGCAAACAAATGGACCTGGCTGAGTTACAATAAAACTTATATTTATGAAAACAGGCATTTGATTGGTTTCACTTGAAGAACATAATTTGCCATCCTTGGCACAGACTATGAGGAGGGAAATATAGAAGCAGGATGACTTATTAGGAAGCTTTTGAAGTAAGCCAAAAAAGAGATGATTGTTCAAAACAGTGGAAGCAATAGAGGTGGCAGGAAGTGGTCAAATTTCTGATGTACTCATTTCAAAGTCAGATGATTTCATGATTTCGTGAGCCCCATGGTCTCAGGGGGAAGGCAGTTTTGGTAGAGCTGAGGAGAGCTGGTCTCAGCCCCCCACCTGTGAGCATTACCCCAATCCCCCACCCCACCCAGCAAGGCCAGATCCAATTGAGATGGGGAAAACTGTGAATGAAGAAGAGCATTGTTAGACATGGCCAGTAAGGTAGTAGATTTATAAGTCTGGAGTATTAGGAATTGTATTTGCCTAGAAAGTATGTTGTATCAATACATTTTAAACACAACTGTTCATTCCTTGAATTTTGATACAATGACCCAATTGTATAAAAACCTTGGGGATTCAGGAGGATGTAATGAGATTTTTGTGGCAGAAAAAGTTCATCATAGATCTTTTCCAATCTCTGTGCATATAAAAATTGCCACATTGTTGTTACTGACCAAGGAACCAGAATTATGTCACCGGAAGCTGTAAAATTTCCCTTAATTACCAAAATTAGGTACTGGAACCAGTTCTTAACACTTAGAGTTTTTGGCAAAATTCATCCTGAATGAAGCCGGTAATGGGTGGACCAGGGACATCGCTGCATGGGACAGAGTGGCCTCTCCTCTCACACTCCTGGGGATTCTCGGAGTGACTGCAAGTGGTCCTGGAAAGGTAGCAGGCTGCCAATTCTCAAAGGGGCCTTGAACAGATATGGGCACTTTTAAGTTTCTTTTAGAGGAAAATGACAATTTACGACTCCAAGTTCTTCATTCCTGTGTCAAGTCCAGGGGGAAGGTGAGGGGGCAGTGTACAGGAGGTTCTTGAAGGCTCATGGCAGGACACTTCCCCTTTCATTATACACATATGGAAAATGGGAGTATCTAGCTCATAAGTCTGGATTAAGGTTGGAAAGGATGATAATTGTAAACACCTTGAAGGTTGGTGGTTACCACTCACCTTTCCGTATGAGCATCAGGAAGAGAAACATGATTATAGTTTATCTGTGTTAATTCTCCCATGTTACATGGAAGAGGATAGCATCATAACTTTATAAATATTCCCTTTCTGAGGCAGTGTTATAGTGTTTTTAATCATTAACGATATCAGAAGGCCCCAACTCCTGGGAAGAAGTATATTACTCTTCCCTCTGGAATACAGGTATTAAGTGCCTGGCTGCCCCAGTCCTGAAGAACTGAAAAAAAATATTTTTCCCTACCATAAATAGATGCTCCTGAGGGTGAGGACTCTGTCTCTCTGTCCCTCTTAACATTTGTAGTGTGCATGGACAGCTACCACTGTGACATCTTTTGATAAGCACTCTGGCTTTTAATTCAAGTATCTCTCCCACCTATTTGGCCCATATGTTTGGGGAAAGCTAGATCTCAAGGAGAGGGACATTCGACTTCAGCCTCAGCTTATTGGTACAGCCATAAATCTAGTTCTCACTGGTTGATTCAAATAAGAACATACAACTAAAGTAAGTCAGTGAGGTACATGTAAATGTTTTCAAGAACTGTTCTGGGAAGGGTGCCTTCTTACACTGCTGAGAAAACTTCTAGAAGTCCAGTCTTCCTCCACCCACGTGGACAGGGGTTCTCCTGAGTTATTAGAAGGTGGGTGTCTATTATGGGTTGAATTGTGTTTCTCCCAAAATCATATGTTGAAGTCTGAACATCTAGTACCTCAGGATGTGACTGTATTTGAACATAGGGACTGTGAAAAGGTAAGTAAGGTCAAATGAGGTCATATGGTTGGGTCCTGATAACTTGCCCTTACAAGAAAAGGAGCTGGGAACACAGATATTTGCATACACAGAGGAAAGACCTGGAAAGACAAGAAGACAATTGTCCACAAGCCAAGGAGAGAGGTCTCAGAGGACACCAGACTAGCCAACAATTCCATCTTGAATTTCTAGCCTCCAGAACTATGAGAAAATAAATTTTGCTTGTGTAAGCCACCCAGTCTTTGGCAGCCCCAGCAAATGAATACAACAAGAAATGGGAGCAAGGTTTAGGATGATGCCTTTTACCATCAGGACAGGATCCTTGATGATACTGCTGAATTGCCAAAGCAAATCAAGCCCCAGGCTTATTTGACGTCTTTATTTGTTCCTCTCATGAACTTTACATGATAAAAACAAAATTATTCCCTTCACTGCTTTATTATTTGCCATGTTAATTATAATCAAATTTACTACCGCATTCTTAGCATAACAGTTCCCCCTTATCTGCAATTTTCCTTTTCACAGTTTCAGTTGCCTGTGGTCAGGCATGATCCCAAAATATTACCTATACCAAGATATTTTGAGAAAGAAAAAGACCACTTTCATCTAACATTTTTTATAGTATATTGTTATAATCTATTTTATTAGCAGTTATTTTTGTTAATCTCTTACTGTGACTTATCTTAAGTATATGTATACAAGTGGAAACATAATATACAGAGGGTTCAGTATTACCCAGTTTCAGGCAGCCACTGGCAGTCTTGGAATCTAGCCCCCATGGATAGGGGTGTGGGCACTATTGTACCTAGTACAATCTCTTATCATATTAAGTACTTAATATTTGTTGAATGAGGAAAGGAAGGAACAAATAAAGAAGTCAAATATGGAGTTGTAGCATATTGAAGCAGGAAGCCCAGGGAGCTAGCAAGCAACAGGATATGGAGTCAACCTTATTATCACCACATTCCATCATGTGGGTCAGAGCCCGATACTACCATTATTAAGCAACAGCCTCATTTATAAAGATGGCCTGTGGCACATGTTATAGTCAAAATAGTTTAATTAGCAAACATCTGAAGAGATAAAATTCCCCTGAACTTGTATAATCAGAAATTTCTAATTAGAATTACAGGGCTATTGTATCTAGATCACGTCTAGCCTCTTAAGATCATTCAGATAACCCCTTCATTTTAGAGAAGAGAGAAAGAAGGGTTAGTGAGGGTGAGTTCCTTTCCTAGTTCTCAGTGTGCTGAAGTAGAGGTAAGGAACAAGAGCAACCCAATTTTTCTAAAGAAGAGAATTCTTGAGGAAGTATTCATTTTCTTTTAATTAAATCATTCCCACAGTGATAAGATAATACCTTCTTTTCCTCTCAAAAATGATTTTCTTTATAAGCATAGACTATCTCTTGAAACGTTCAGCTTCTTTTGAAACATTTAGAGTAGGGAACAGTGATGGTATTGTATTGTGAAGCCACTGTAGGAACAATCTGCATGAAAGGCACATGCATTTATTAGATGTTAGCCAATTAAGAATACTTAAGTAGAGTAAGTCAGATAGTAGAGAGATTTTGTAGCATTAGGTAGAAAGGAGCACAAATGTCAGGAAAAAAGAATATACATAGGAAAACTGATTAGGCAACACTTAAATTTTTGGCGTCTGTCTTGTTTTCTTTGTACATTTTAAGAAACAGTGACATTATGAAATAAAAGGCAAAAGATGAGGTAATAACACATTAGATAAGTTGTGAATGGGAAATACTGAAAAACTGACAGAAATAAAAAGGCACTAGATATTAACAATGAATGTTTTGAGAGTAACCTTAAGAAAAACAACTTTTAGATACTTTGAAAATGATAAAAGTTGAGTTAATACTGCTGATAATGGAATCTAAATCGAATCAATGATTAGGAAAAGTTTAGATAATTCTTTCAAATGCAGAGGAATAGGACCAAGATAGTTAAATGATGAGAGACAAAAATCATATTTATTGCCTATGGATATTTAGTGTTCCTGAATCAGATCAGAACAAATGGAACACCATCAACATTCAGACATTAAAAAAAAAAAAATGAGCAAAGAAACCATTTTAATCTGATATCAAAAGATCTTATAAGGAAAGTAACAGAACTGACCTATCAGACCAGCAGATATAAGCAGGTAAAAGCATGAATCCTGAAAAGGGAAAAACAAAACATAACCTGGAAACAAAGGAAAATGTGACATTCTGTAAAGACATAATAAGATTGATTTTAGACTTCTCCTTCGTAAAATGAAATTTCAGTAGTCAATGGAGAAACATATTTGCAGATCTGTGTTGTGAATTCAAGATTTTTATGCACTTACATATTGTCATTTTTGTGGCTGCTAGAAAAAGATTTTTATAAGTGTCAGTTGCTTGAGAATCCAATTCAACCAACAATTGTGAAAGGGGAAAAATTACCAAAGTATTTCAGAAAATTGAAAGTTGTATCAGAATAGAGGTACCCAGAATGGGGAAGATAATCTTTGGTGTGCACTGAAATATGTAAACATAGAAATACTTGCTGGTAATCATTGCAAGCATAAGCACAAGGCAGAAGACAAATGCTATAAATATGTTTTAAAATACCATATTATTATTTTTTAATTTAATGCTTAGCAATCAGATGCAATAAAAAGAAAGTAGATGAACCTGATATTAATATCACACAAATAAAATTTAAAGCAAGGTCAAAGATAATACTAAAAGGATGTGTGTGTATGTGTGTGTGTCAATGGTTTAATTTTTTTTGTGAGTGTGTGTGTATGTGTGTGTGAGAGAGAGAGAGAAAGAGAACAGAGAGATGAAGCTCATAAGCTTACATTGAAGATATCCTAATGAGGAGTCTTTAGGAACCTAATAAAAATGATAAAAATTTATACAATAACTATTGAACAAAATATTAGTATAAAATATGAGACAATTGAATGCTTTTAATAGAAATTTAATTTACCTATGAAATAGGTGACTAGAGGAAATTTGTAGACTATAACTAATAAGGCAAATTTAAAAATATAAGGACAAAGAATATATTGAGACTGATTATAATAAGGCAGATACTGAAAGGTATATAAAAATAGAACTCTGGTCCACAAGCCCAGAAAGTCAACCTACATCTGCAATAACCAGTCCAGAAAGTCAGGAAATCACTGCTGCCTCCAGATAGCCAGGCCTTGATTGAAAATTGAGTTTCCTTAAATTTTTATCTTAACTTGGGCCGAATAAAGAAAGTCAAAGATGCACGACTAACAATCATGTAGAATGCTATCTATGCTTCTAGTCAGACTGCCGATGTCTTTCTTTGTGGACAACTTCCACTCAGGGTACCCTGCAGTTTTCCTTCTTATTCTGTAAGAGGGTGGTCCCCAGGGAAGTAAATAAGTGAACTGAGTATGTAACTCAAAATCCAGGAAATAAAGGTGAATGAAGTCAGCATAGGAAAGAGGCAGTGAACCCTACCTTTGGCCTTATGTACCTCAACACACCTGGCCTCACCTTCCTTTCTGAACCTCTCAATTTTCTCTGCTGGAAGGTAATTAACAGGAAAGTTTTGAGGGTGGTAATTTCTTTAGTTCAGTAGTAAATTGCTCTCCAGAAAGTGCTTCAAGCAAAGCTAATTTCTTTTCCCAATATGGGAAGATTTGGCCTTATCAGAAGAAGAATGTTATTTGAATGTGTGCCCAAAAAAATCTTTCTTTCGTTTGTTGAATTCTCAATGGGAGTTAGTCTCATTAGCTCCCCTTCTTTATTACATTTGAATAAAACCGACAAGTTAGTCTTCAAGATGATAAATGACTAATAAATTTTAATTGGCACTTTAACTCATAAAATATAAACAACCATTAAATTCATCCAGAAAATTGTTAGAATGGAAGTGCTAAAAATTGCAGAATGTGCCAAAATAGCAGCTTCAAGATCTGGTTTCTCTCCATTCTCAAGACTCATCTTAGAGGAAAAATTCATTATGGAATATGTAGAGAAGAGTAAGTTAACACTGTTGTTGAAGCAGTAAAAAATGTGGAAGAGAAGAGAATGAGTCAAAATATAGAGGAGCCAAATGAAAACACTCCCTCCATTAAAGTGTCTTGGTAAGTGAGTTGTTCTTTGTTTTCACAAATGAGTGCCTCCAGAGTAACAGTGGGAAACAGACAAATTAGGTGTGGATTCTTCTCTGATACACTGGCTAGAGTGTAACAGAAGTTTCCATTTTAAAATAAACAAATTATATGTGAGTAGCTGTGTATCATTACCGAAAAACAGAGAGAATCCTGTCCTAACTTTAGGAACTAGTATGACTCTATAAACCGATAGGCTTTTATTTTCAGGGACTTTTTAACAACACGCCTTTTCATTCTTCAGCAGGTGATGAAAAAATTTTGATAAAGTTGTTTCAATAAGTGAAACTACTACAGTGGTGACATTAATAGCTAGCATTTATCATACAATTATTCTAGGCTTTTTACTTCATAGATATGATCTCATTAATCCTCCCCACAGCTCTGTGTGGTATCCCCACTTTTTGCTTTAAGAAAATGATATCCGAAGAAGTCACTTTTTCAAGGTCACAGAGCTAGGAAGTAGGATTGCTGATATCTAAACTCAAGTCTGAATACCCTAAAACAATGGCAAAGCAATATATTCATCCACACTGTGGAAATTCTTGTATTATTTTAAAGGATAATTTAATACAATAGTTGACAGAAGAATAATTACTTGGAAAAAAAATCACATCTCCATTGGGGTGTTGATTAAAATCGCAAACTCAAAATGTTGCCACATTTAGCTCTTTACAAAATCTGAAACTGTTAAATTTTGTTTGTCTATACATTGATATAAAACCTCAATGCCTCCCCTTGAAGAATTTGAAGTGAAAAAGTTTGAAATGGGGGCCTGCCTGGTGGGGCAGGCAGTTGAGCACAGCACTGTGAAGCTGTCGCAGCCTCTGCAGTGCAGGCTTGATCCCCACTGGCCGCAGAACAACCCACATGGTGAGCAGACCTCTCCTGTCTTGCCTGCTGCTCCCCTCAGCAGTGTATTTCAGTCAGTCTACCTGTTCTGTTTGTTCCCCGCTCTGTCTCTGGTGAATCCTCTCACCCTTCCGCACATCTGGTCTGTACCCTGGTTCTGGTTTAAATAAATAAATCTTTAAAAAAAAGTTTGAAATGGGTGAAATTTGTCTATTTGTCTTCAGTGACCTTGGCCTCGTCCCTACTCCTTTTCATCCACTGGCCCCAGAATGCTTACCTTTCTAAGAACTCTCAGAAATTCACTCACTCTTGGAGGCAATAAACAAAAGTCAGGGATAAGTGTTTAGAATATTATCACTTTAACAGGCATCAAGGAAGCGTTCAAGTGACAGTCAATTCAGACATTTCACAGATTTGAGGGGCATTGAGATGGAGCAGGACGATTTCTGGGGGCCCTGTCCTGCCTGTCTGCCAGTGAGGCAATCCTGCTGTCACTGTGGAAGCTAGCAACCAGCCAACTGCTCAGCTATAGATATTTTAAACTAAATCACAGCACTTTCACCATCCTTTGGGGCTTGTCTTCAGTTCTTATATCCATCATCCCTAGTTACTCTTAAGCTCTAGCTGTTCAACCCCACTTATTTATTAAATATATGGCACCAGACTCTCCATTCCACTCTGTGTCACTGGGTTTCCATCCTGAGGTGGCTCAGTGTGCCCATGTGTCACTTATCCCACACACAGTCTTCCTGGGAAGGTGCATTTGGTATGGTTAAAAATAATATTATTGGAAAATAGACTGCCTGTGTTTGAATTTCTGGTCCTCCACTCATGGCATGACTTAGAGGAAGATCTAAACCTCTTTGAGCATTAACTTCCCAGTCTGTGAAAGGGGATTATGACAGGACTAAATTGTAGGATTAAATGAGATAATATAAAGAATTTAGCACAGAGTCATGTACATAATAAGCATTTAATAAAGCATAGCTTCAATTATTGTGGCCCTGTTTCTAATGACTTTCCATGACACTCAATTTGCCTCCTAGAACATTGGAAACACTGACTTTCACCATCTCTGCAACAATTACCTATAAATATCTTGCTTCTTGAGCACATAATTACTTCCAGCTTTTCTTTAGTTTCTTTCACTAAACCCACCTTAAGACTTGAGGAGAAACTACATCTAGGAAACTTTCCAGATACAGGAAAATAATTTCCTAAGTACATCCAGAAAATGACTTAACATCTCATTCATTTTATATTAACTTATTATGAGAGGGCGTCTGATTACCCACACCCCTGCGTGGCTGAAGGTGGGCTGTCAGGAACCAGTGCTGTCACAACCTCAGGAGCAGGAGGGCGGAGCCGCAAACAGCACTGGCAAAGAGCACAGGGGCCCACACAGCTGTGCAGTTCCCAGTGGCCATGGAACTGAGCACCCCAGGAGGAGGGGCAGGATTTTGAGGGCACAGTCCTCTAGAATTACTCATGGCACAGAGGCAGGAAGGACCCACACCCTTCTTCCTCCTGAGATTGGAGGCAATCATCAGACTTTGAACCTCTGTGTATTCTCACTGCCCACCAAGGAGCAGGGAAGGCTTTTTCTAGTAGACAAGTCACAACATTTACCACCCACAGAAATGACCCTTCTGCTCAACTCCTTGTGCTTTACAGTTGGATGGATGAGCTCCCCTTACCGTAAGAACAAATGGCAGCTGGCTTGGTGATGCCGAGAAGCATCAGCCCTTCCCCCATCTGGGCTTAACAGGCATTGGACAAGCCTAACTACTATGCATCTACAGTTTCTCCCAGTAGCATGTGGACCAAGTCCACAGGTTCCTGGCCACTCTGCTCTTGCCAGAGGCTCAGGAGAAAGATACTACCAGCAAAGCCTGCTGAGATTAGAATTAGACTGAAGCTGAAAGGTCATTTGAATTTTGGGGCTCCTAGGAGAACACTACTAGTGGTTTAACTTAATTAGCCTTTACCAGATGGTGAGTGCAGAGGCATATCCTCAGCTCACACAGCTGCAGCACTGAGGGAGGCTTTGAGTTAGATAGTCTACTACAGCAACCATCACATACAATCAGCTGCCCTACCTGGTCTACACCCTACAGACTGGAATCGTGGACAATCAGCCTGTGCTGCTCTTGAGTTTTGTTGATTCTGATTGGGTCGAGGTTTCAACCAACACAAAAACAGAAAGAACAGCATCTGAAAACAGCACCCTTGGGGTACAATTCTAAAGCAAGACCATTACAATAGGGCTGGGAGGAAAAGTCATGGAGCTCAATCCATAGAAATAATCACAGAACATCAAATAGAACAAGGAAGAAGAGGAATTCACCCCAGTCAATGGATCAAGACAAAACATTGGGGGAAATCTGTAATGTAACGGAAATAACCAAACTACTCAAAGATACTTCAGAGCAGCAGCCTGATGAAATTAAGAGAGCAATGGATGTGCAAGACAAGAAACACAAGGACAGGAAAAAAAAGTGAGAGAACTCTAAAGAGAAATCACAGAAATAAAGAATGCAATCGTTGAAATTAAAAATGCAACACAGGAAATCAGAAATATGCTCAATGAGGCTGAGGAGAGAAATATTGAGACAGAAAATGTGGTAATGGAAACCATCCAAGAAGAACAACAAAAGGAGGAAATAATTTAAAAAAAATGAAGACAACAAAAGAGACTTAGGGGACAGCATCAAGAGGAACAGCATCCAAACCATAAGGATTCCAGAAGGGGGAGAGAAAGGGGTAGAATTCCTATATGAAGATATAATTGCTAAGAACCTCTCCAAACTGGGGAAGAAAACAAATATCAAGATCCAAGACGTTCAAAGAACTCCAAACAAAATAAACCCAAACAGACACACAAGATACTTTATAATTAAAATGACAAACAATTAAAAAAAAGAAAATTCTTAAAGCAACCAGAAAAAAAAGAAGAGTCACACATATAGGAAGCCCTGTATGACTATCAGCAAATTTCTCAGCAAAAATTTTATAGATCTGAAGGGAATGGCATGACATTTTCAATGTGCAGAAAGGAAAAGACCTGCAACCAGGAAGCCTCTAATCTCTGAGCTAATGCTCAGAAATCAAAGGAGTGATAAAGAAATGTAGATAAGTAACAGCCTAAAGCATTGATCTCCTCTAAACATGCCTTGCAGGAAATATTAAAGGGATTGCTATTAATGAAAAAATGAACCCTCATTTAGTAGCAATAAGACTATAAAATCAGATAGTATAATGGGAGGGGAGAGTGAAAATGGGGACTGGTGGAAGGAGCTTAAAATTAATTTACTCACAACTAAAGATCGGTTGTAAGTACAGAACCAAACACATAAACCACAGGTAACATTATAACAAAAATACCAAGAAGATAAAAATGGAAGCGGATATTACATAAAAAGTAACTATCAACATGCAAGGGAAGAAAATAAGAGAACAAAAGAATAGAAACAAATTACAAATATACCCAGAGAAAAATAAGAAATTGGCAATAATTGTTTATACTGATTTCATTGATTTCCCAAATATCAATGCCCTTAGCTAATCAATTGAAAGGCACAGAGTAGTTGATTGGTCAGAAAACCAAATCCAGCTTTGTGCTGCCTTCCCCAGGGACGGGGTACCTGACCGGGTAAACACCACTGCCAGCTTGAGCCCCACCGGGCCTGCTCACACTGGGCAGGGGTGCTGGAAGAGCTCTCCTGCTTTGGCTGTGTTTTGTTTTGTTTTATTAATTTTTTTATTTTTTACATCACTGTTCATTTTTAAACAATATTTGCTTCCTCACCACCCCCTCAGGTTGGGTTTTGTTTTTTCAAGTGCAGCTTGTGCCAGCGGGCCCTCAGGCCATATATGATGGGGCCAATGGTGCCAACAAAGCTGCTTTTGACCGCAGTCTGTGTCCTGGGGATTGGATTTCAAGTATAGCTGAAAAAAATTTAAAGGCAGAGGGGCACACATTTGCAAAATATATGCAAATTAAGACTAGCTTATTGTTATCTTTGACATATGTAAATATGATTAATCTACTTTAGCCTAGATTAATATAACTCATGGTGAAATTTCAATTATTTATTCCTTTATCAGTTATTTTGACTATATTTTATGCTCAAAGCTCCCTTGCCATCCAGAAATACAGATTAAAAATGTGTATGTTTGTCTGATTATTATTGCAACTGGCTAGAGGTGATTTTTAAGGGAGCAACTTCCTTTGTTTAAAAAAGATGGCTGACTTTTTAAGAAAGATGTAATGTTCCCAAGGCCACAGTTTCAAAGCAGTAAGTGAAACAGAATTCCATAATTCAGATAAATAAACATTTGAAGGAGAAAGAAAGTAGAAAAGTAATAAGACATAAGGCTAGAGCAAGGTAAATGAGAAGTGTTTGATGGTAGCTGAAATTTTTGAAAATATATAATATTCAATTTCAACATACTGCTTTTCTGTGATGCACTATCCTTCTGTTGCCTGAAATATTTTAGTAAAGTATTTTAAATATAGAAATACATATTTCTAGAGGTGATTTTAAAGAAAATAAGGGAAAAGGGAGCCAAGTGTGTTATTAAGGACAGAGACTAATATAATTAACAATAAAAATACCAACTAGGCAAGGTAAGATATTCATGAGAGCAAGTAAAAGGTCAGTGGAATTAGGAAGCAAGAACCAGAAGTGATGAATAAGAATACAAGGTCTAGAACATTTGAAAAAATCCTGGGGAAGACATTAACATGACATAGGGGACTCAAGTCACATTTACATCAATCTCAAGGATCAGTTGACTCCTAAGCAAAGTATCTTACATTCTGACATTTTAGCTCCTTTATCAAAGGATTGAGATCATGGCAACATGTATATGGAATAAAAGTTAATATCTTATGTAGGAAGTTAGATCAACCTTAGACCATTGGTAAAACTTTCCTCTAGGAAATTAAAAAAAAATTCCTCAACTGACTTCTTGAACTTTCCCAGAATGAATTAATAAATAAAAAAGAGTAGAAGAACATTCATTAGAAATTAAACTTGGATTAATATAGCTGACTATGAATTAGAATAGAACATACACTTTTTGACATTATAAAATTTAATTCATTAACCATTATTGATAGCACTTTAACTTCCAAACTCATATCCTTGCCATCTTTAAATTCTTTTTTCAAAAAATTGTATGATTTTTTTAATTGAGGTAATGTTGACTTATAACACTGATATGACTTGGGTGTAGAGATTTGTTCCTCTTTAGGTGTATTACGAAACCACCCCTACCCCCACAGCACCCATAATCCATCACCTTTTAATTCTTACTCTCTAAAAGAATAGTTCTGCACAATGTGAGTTACAATGTTGTAATTGAAGAAATATAGTGAAAATAAGTTAATACACCCTCATCCAGCAATTCTGCATCTCAGTATTTTCTGGTTGATACTAATAACCCTTGACTCTTATAATTATAGGAGTGAAAATGGCACTCCTGCTCATAGGAGGGAGTAAAGGAGTTTTCTCCTAACCTAAGTGCCTCTGTGACTCAGGCTCCTCTTACCATCTCTGGATTTCTCAACAACGCCTTTGCCTTTCAGGCTGGTTACTGTAGTTCAGCTCAAGTAGAGGGACTTGCTATACGTTGTAGATACGGAGAGGGAATTTCAGGCTATCAACAATGGGTAGCATGGCTAAGGTCCTTTTATAATTTATAGTGTCATAATTTTGTATGTTGTGACTCAAGTCTAAATTCAAAGAACTTTCCACTGTTATTACTACAATTGAGAATACAGCACAAGTTGAGATGTACCAAAACAGTCGTTAAAGTCATCTGTCTTTGAACATGAACCCTACCAATTTGGATTCTACCCATCTCTAGGGGTGTCTCTGTTTCATAAATAATTTTGTAACTGAAGAATATCTTATTCACCATTCCCTCATGGCACAAGGCATTCATACTATATGGCCATCCCCCAAACACACATTTAAGTATCCTGGTCCCAGGTCGGATCTTATGTTCTTATACTATGCCCAACAATTATGGTACATGTCACTTACATTTCAAAGGCAATGCCCACAGACTTAGATCTACAAAGTACTTGACACTTTTCATTTATTATTAGATATAGGGATATAGGCCTTAGATTCATAGTATGGTATGATGTGGTGATATCACTGTGGTGAACTGTGGAGGCTGCTGTGGCAGGGAGAGTGAAACCCCAAAGAACCACTTGGTGACACCGATTATGGTATTCTTCACATCTGTTGTTAGTGTGTTATTTTTATAATGGGATCTTACGGCTATTTAAATGTATTAAGTTTGCTAAAAGAAATATTTAAACATGGGTTTTCTAATGCCTTTTGGCCTGTTGGTATACTATTTCTTTTGGTAAAATAATAAAAAGTGAGGAGCCATAGAATTTCCTCTCAGCTTGCTTCTCTCCCTCCTGCACTGTCACGAACCTGTGATGGCCAGCTGAGTCACAAAGAAGGTCATTCTTGACTTCCTCTTTCTCCTCCATGTAGAGAACAGCACAGTGGAGTTTCCAGCAATGGTGAAAACAAAGAGGACCCCCAAGGTCACCAACTGCTCAGTCTGTGAGAAACAAAGCGACATAAAGTGCCAGTGAGGACCAGGGTACTCACCCGCATGCAAGAGCCTGGCTTTGGTGCTGCAATGTCTACCCCCACACCTCATATCCCCACATGTCAACAGCCTCCTCTCAAGAAATCAAAGAACAGTGGTCCTTATTTACACTTATAGCTTTGAAAATTGAAGCAATGTTTAAAAAAAAATCTATCTGGAAATTTATGTCGAGTGACAAAAAAAAATTATATTTTTTAACCAAGCAATTTTAAATCTATGTAAAAGAATTTAAGGCATGAAAAACAACACTATAATCACAAAGATGTACATTTTTATTGCAAGAAGAAACTGGAACGTATTTAAAGATAACAGAATAGTTAAGTAAATAAAGCACTTCAATTCAGTGAACTATTGTGTAGTTATTATCAAAGCCAGCCCTGAAGACTATATGGCAACATTAAAAATGCTTATATACAATGTTAAGTGGAAAAACATGATAAAATTGTATATTGGGTATGATTACAACTTTGCAAAATTATATACTTAGGGAAACCCCTGAAGTGTATTGAACTGTTAAGAGTGGTTATTCTAGGGTGATGTGATTATGGGTTATTTTACTCTTTTTTCCTCTGACAGAATTTTATAATATAGTTATTTTGAAGTTTCACTGAATAGTATATAATTAGTAAAAATAAAAACAAATCAGGAATGTTACTTATTTAAAATGCCAAGTACTTCATAAAAGTTTTCCACAATCCCTTCAAACAGAGCTTTTCATCTGTTTAAAGTCCACAGCCCAGAGTAAGCAGAAGCTCAGGAAACTGGGATTAGATGGACACAGAGACAGGACAGGCTGAGCCATGGGAAAAGAACAGGGGACCAAGAGGATCCCGAGGCAAGTCTGGAATTTAAAGCCAAGAGATATTAGCCCAAAAGGTCTGGGCGTAATCCTGGCAACAATACACATGTTTAAGATGGAAACCTGTTATGGTTCTCCTATTAGGAGGAAGACATAAGAGCCTGAAGTAACACCTTGTGATGGTAAAATTTTATGTATCAACTTGTCTGGGCTATAGTGCCCAGTTAGCTGGTCAAGCAATAGTGTAAGATGTTGCTGTGAAGGCATTTTGTAGATTAATATCCACAGTCTGTTGACTTTCACTAAAGCAGATTACCCACCATAATATTGTAGGCTGCATCCTATTTATTGAAAGCCTTCAGAACGTAAACTGAGGTTTCTCAGACGAGAAGGAATTCTTCCTCAGGAATTCCTTAAAGAACACAGAAAGAAAT
Organism: Talpa occidentalis; assembly: GCF_014898055.3. Taxonomy (NCBI): domain Eukaryota; kingdom Metazoa; phylum Chordata; class Mammalia; order Eulipotyphla; family Talpidae; genus Talpa; species Talpa occidentalis. Next base: position 109,607,441 of record NW_026555331.1, on the reverse strand, counting down.
TGTGGCAGAATTTCCAAACTTCTGCCCACTTTATGAATTTGCCAGTCTCCACAAATATGTGAACAAGGCCCTTAAAATTAGTCTCTCTCTAGCTGCCTCTCATTCTCTCTGTCTCTCTGTTCTCCGTCTCTAAATTTGTATAATCCTGTTGGTTCTGATCTCTGTATGATACAGGGCAGTAAGGGGCACTAAAACTGGCCAAGGACAGTGCCAAATAGTTTTCCGGTCACTGTCTGAGTTCTTCACCCACACGCAGGGTGGCCAGGGAACTAACTCACATATGGCACAGCAGATCTCTCCTGTGTTGCCCCTGCTCCCCTCACCAGTATATTTCAGTATATGCTCCTGTTCTGCTCCCCCCTCTGTCTCTGGTGACTCCTCTCACTCCCCTGCACCTCTGGCCTATAACCCAGTTTTTATATGCATAAATAAATAAAAATAAATCTTTAAAATATAAATAAATTCATTGTATATCTACAAATGAAACTTTTGAATATTATCAAATTATCTATATGCTAACTTAAAATTACCTTCTACTCGTAAGAATTCTTTTTTGTATTTTAACGTGATGTGATATTTTTTATTTGATTACTGCGTTATGTCTTTGCTACAGAGTTCATCTCTACTAGGAGTCAATTGCTTTTTCTGCACAATTCTTTTTGCCTTGAATTACCTTTGTCCTGACATTAATTTGTTAGATCTGATTTAGTAGTATTTATATGTTAATGTACATATTTGTTTACTTACATATTTGTAACCATTTGTTTCATTTTCTACCAAATATCTCCTGTGATTAGCATCCAATTTTTTTATAAGCCCGGAAAATATTTTGTAATTCATTGCAATGGACTAATTTCTAAGCTATATCAAGATGTTAATAGCCCACGAAGAAAGTGGGTAATGAAGATTAATATAGGTTAACAGAAAAGGAAATTAGAGGGCCCTTAACAAATTAAAAGATGCTGAATTTCACTCACAATAGCTAGTGTTCACTAAGCATATTTTATGTACCCGGATCTGTGTTTTCCATCCTCACAACAACCTTTGTTTGAAGTACGCACTGTTTGTATCTCCATTTTATAATTGAGGAAATTGAAGCATTTAGGAATTAAGTTTTCCCAAATTCATATAGCAAATAAATTGTATAATGAGAATTATCACTCAGGTAGACTAACAAAAGACACTACTACTATTTTATACTGTCTCCCGGTATAATAAGCACAAGGACAGATAAAAGCTAAAAATATAGTAAGATAGTCAGCTTTTAAAAAAGATGAAATAGTATCTTTGGGGACAAAAGTGATAGAGCTTGAGGTAATTATGCTAAGTGAAATAAGTCAGAATGTGAAAGATAATTACCAGCTGATTTCATTCTTTTTTAGAGTATGATATAGATAACCAAAGAAAACAAATTGGCAAAACACAGCAAGAATAACCCTCACACTCATTACCAGAGAACGTTCAGGAAGGGGGGAGGGGAGGGGAGAGGAGGGAAGCCCAGTGATGGGGCTGGACACTGGGGCTTGGGGCGACTGAAGCAAGTTCCCATGTTGAGGCATGAAAATTATGCAGTCTGGTAATGTTTGATTTTGACTTAAATTGAGACTGCTTTGGGTTGTGATTTTTACAAAAAAACTATGATTGGTGATATGTAAGAATTTACATGGTATTTCTCATTTTACTTTTCTATTTTTCAGCATTTACATTTTCTTTGCCATTGGTGTTTTCATTGTCATTTACCCCCCTCTAGCCACTTAAAACTTATCCATTCTCTTTTATCACATGCATTAACTACTAAAGAATTAATGTTATTTAAAGTTTAATTTTTAATAACCATCAAGAATTATTTAAACTTGGATATCACATTATGATAAATAATATATCAACCTACTTCTATAGCTTCCACTCCTCTTCCCCTCAGGGTCTATTAAAATAATTTGTTATTTTTCTATCCAGATGATTAGTAAATTTTAACATAATCTTTTTTTTTAGACATCCTATTTGGCATTTGTATTGAAATTTCATGGACATGTTATTAAGACAGATTTAACTCTTAGTTCCGTGTCTTCCTTACATTTTGATAGACTGTCCTTTCTTTTATAGTACGTGACCAAGTTTTTCTTGTAATTAATTCCTAAGTAAACTTTATATTTCACTTTAATATTTACTTTAGGAATCTTCTGAATTTTTAACTTCTGAATCTCCACACACCGGAGTGCATATTTCTGTGGCACCTTTACTGTCTTTAATATTTCAGGATTGCAATATTTTCCCATGTAGACACACATAGGGAATATGAGTGCTGTGTTGTAGAGGACACAGATATTTCTCTTGTCTTTATCTTAATCTATTTGAGATTTAGGTACAGATATTTGGTGGACTTTCACCCTAACACTCCCAAAATTTAAATACTAATTGATCTGAATTAATTTTATTGTCATTATGATTGAGCTTTTCATATTAAAAAACTCAAATTTTAAAGTCAAGTAAATTGTGTTTTACAGTTGTTTTTATTTTTACTTCTTCTCTGACTTCTCTTTCTGGCATTTCTGTTGTATAGATCTTAATGGGCTTTTCCTGCCTCTCTCTCTCATTAGATTCAGTTTTCCATTGTTTAGTGTAATTTTATGAGAATTACTTGAGCTTTCTTGTAACTAACAATCAAGTTATATATTCACTCTCTCAGTTCCTTGCAGTGACTGTATTTTCATGCTAAAATAATTTCTGAACTCAGGTATGCCCTTTTTATTCTATAATGTCTTTTTAAGTCCTGCTGAGAAAGCAAATTGAGCTTCTCCAAGATTTTCTCCTGTTTCTTTCAGGAATCTGCTTCATGGGGAGCGTTTTGATGCCTTAAAATAATTTCTTTTTTGAATTACAGAACACTGTATCATACCCAGCAAATTTTCTCATCTTGTGTCATGATGGGGGTGCTTTATTTCCACACTCATCTAGTAAGTACTAAGTCAATCTCTGGTGAGTTCTTTCAGTGTAAGATAAGAAAGGAAGGGAAAAGTTAGTTGTTTATGATGGTTCTGTGCCAGACCTGAAATCCAGATCTCCATAATGACTGGGGAGAGAGCAATGTCTGGAAGCGCTGAAGGAAACAAGGTACTCTGCTGGCGATGGCAGGGTGGCAGGAGGGCAGTGGTTACAGAGCTCTCTTTCTCAGTGACAGTGTCCCAGCACCAGCTGTCCACATCCCTTTAGCTGGGGAAAAGCAGCTGCCACCTGCCTCCACTATGAGGTCAGCAGATAATGATGAACTTCCTACAGAGCTCTGCTCACTGGCAGCCGAGCTCAGCCTCAGCCTCTGGACTCCTGGGTGTAGGAATTCCCCTGGGACTGGCCTCCCCTGTCCTTGATGCTCCTCAGAGAGTCTGTCTGTCTTGCTCTTGGAATGTCTCACCAGCTCTGCACCTTAAGGAATTACTCCAGTTTTCTACCACGCGGTAGCAACCTTCATATTTTCTACTCTGACACAATTTTTTAAACTAAAATTATACTTTGAAGACCTTTCAGATACATGTAAAGGAGACTTAATCAAGCAAACTCAGGTGATTCTGAACTAAAGTTAACTTTTTCCCCCAGAATATATGTCTCTCTTCATACTCCCCTTTCTCCACAGAACTATTGCCCATGGTAAGTGCAATTGGGCCACATTCCAGAAAAACAACACTGGAGTGGATAAGTAGCTTCCTTTTTGTATGACTCCTTGGTTGATACCAATATTCATGTTTCCAGAAATCAAGTTTCTTGCTACTAGAAGAGCCCTCTGGTGTCTGGTGGGCATAGAATGGCTGCTTTCTTTGTCTTTGTGCTACATAGTACTCCATCCAGACCCGGGCTTCTAAGCCCTGTGAAGCAGGCTCTGGCTCAGCTCTGCTCTGATGGAAGTGGACAGTGACAAACACTGCAAATCAAATTATCCTGGTGAGATGTGTCAGTGAATTGGAAGTCAGGCCTCGGGAGGACTGGTAGTCACTGCCTGTTTGCCTGAGACTTTTCTTAGGCACTCTGGTCACTGTGTTTTGTGCAAGTTACCCATGTAGAGATCCCAGTGGGGTCCTTGGGATTGAACGATGTCTGTGGGAGCAGGGTGAGAGAATTCTGTGAAGCTGGGTCCTTTCCTTCCCCTTTGGAGTTTTTTATTGAAAGACAATCTCCCCTTACCTCATAGGCTTCAAGAAATTTCCAGGTAGAGTTAGTCCCTCACTGCTGTTTTAAGGAGTCCTCCTATGAGCCGTGTTCATTTATTTATTAATTCATTCAAGATCAATTAAATGTCTGCTAAATGGAAGCAAGGTGTTGCTGTTGAAGGGGAAAAAAAAAAACCTCATAAAGTATAAAAATTACACTCAACCAAGTTTAAATCTTGTTTCATCAAGTAGTACAAGGGTCATTAAGTATGAAAACACTTAGCTGTGAGATGATTTATTCATAGCACTCTTACCCATGCATGTACACACACAGATGCACACAAAATCCCAGGATAATATGAGAATTTGGAAAATTATGACTTGGAAATAGAGGAAACAAGTGCACTCAAGTGAGTGATTTGGTAGGAAAGTGGGTAGGCTTTGGAATCAGCCTGATCTAGAATCAGATTCTTTGCTATTTACTTGATACATGATCTGTCCACAAGTAATGACTCTCTGAGCCTCAGTATCCTCATTTATAAAATAAGGGTAAAAACAAAACCTGCTTCAGATCTTCATGTAGGTAGACATGATGTTGAAGATAGAACTTTCTACCTGAGTGCCTGATAGCACATAAACCCCTCATCTGCAGGAGATATGTTCTAGCACTCCCAGTGGATACCTGAAATCAGACAGTACTGCACCATCTGTGTGTTATGCTTTTCCTACACATACATACCTATGAAAATTTTAATTTACATAATTAATATATAATTGGGCAGAATAAGAAATTAACAACAAAAACTAAAAATATATTGTAATTATAACAACATACTATAATAAAAATTATGTGAATGTGATCTCTCTCTCTCCCTCCCTCTCAAAATCTTATTCTACATAATATTTTTTGACTGTATTTGACCATGGGTAACTGGAACCACAGAAAGTGAAACTGCAGATAAGTTTCTCATATGCATAATAAAAAATCGGTTTATTTCCTTCCTTAGTTTTATAGGCTACCTATAGTTTTGAGGAGTGATTTATAAATAACTCACTACCTTTGCAGAACTATGCTTGACTTCACACTATTCATCTAATTTTCAGGTCCAGTCTATTAGAATTTCACCCCAGCCTAAAAGCACACCACCTCCAGCCCTTCCCCCAGATACTGAAGGTATCCCAAAACTGTTCTCACTATTGCAGAATATAGTTGGGGATTAAATGCCCCCTAGTGGCCATGTGAAGCAAAATTCTACCCAGTCGTTCAAGACCCCAGAATAGATGAATTCGGAATTTTACAATGATTAAAGACTACAGAGTTTCCAACTCAGTTACATGGTTGTAGGTTATGACTATTTGGTTTTCAGCCTCCAGTTAATGAGGCCATATGTGATGTCACCTGTCTGCAGACTCAGAGAATTTCAATCTGGGATTTAGAGGTATGAATTGCTGATTCCCTTGATGTTGGTGCTGCCCCAGAGCTGATACCTGGGGCTTGAATGCATCATGAGCTATGTGTCCAGAGCTAAGAGACCCACTGGGGCAGGCATTAGGTGTGGGTCACCATTCCAGCCTGGCATCCTGTCTTCCCCACAGAAAGTACTTAATAAATACATGTTTGGTAACTATATGGTTGCTGGCACCTGCAAGAGTACTTATGAGGATCACAGAAAAGGTTATTTGAAATAAGAGTTTTCTTAGGTAACACAGGACATTTGGTTGGGTGATTTCAGTTGAAGCTGGATATCTTTAACTAGTTTGGAAAGAAAGATGCGATTTATCCAAATCCAAGGAATGATGCTTCCCTTTTTCATAGAAGTCCTAGAAACTGGAAGACAAAAAGCCTAAAGTATCTTTAACAACATAGGGTAAATGGGACCCAACATTATTTGAGCAAATCACATTAATTTAGCCCCTGGCTTACTTAGTTTTTAATGTGCTTAATAAATGTTTTCTTTTGCTTGGTCAACATATACCAAGCATCATTTGATTGGCTTTACATGTTGTTCACTTGATCATTATAACGAGACCAAAGAGATATCACTATTCTCGATCTCAAAGGTCAGGAATTGGCCTCAGCGCATTTACTAAACTGGGGTACAAGGCTCATAATTGATGCTGTTGGGATGTAAACACAGCTTTGCTTGATTGAAAAGTCATGGCCTGCCTACTGCATTGGTTTTCTGTGCCAATGTGGGGCCAGAGATAGTGAAGTTGTCTTGTACTTTCAATTTTCAAGTGGAAAACAAAACTTCATTTTCCTTCTGAATCAAAGCTTGTCAGAAGTTGGTTTCTAGAGCTGAGTGAGTTTCATTTCCATGTCTCCCAGGACTGAGCATAAGATCAATGTTCAAGATGAGTTTGAATGGCCAGACACTGGCGTGCCATGTGGTTTCCACACAACAGTTACAAACGTGACACAAGATGCAGCTACACCATCAGGGATCATAGTGATCTCAGCAGCCTTAACATTTCCATGGTTTCTTTTACAATCATTGTTATTTCTGTGATAGTGAAGATGAGTATCTCAAACACAGGAAGAAGCAAATATATCTTACTTCCCAAGGAGGAAATGAAGTCTCAGAAAGGTTATGACTCAGCCTCAGCTCTCAGCAAGCAAGCAAAGAAGCTTTGCTCCTATCACTGAGATCTGAACGCTAACTATCACTCACAGTACCTGGCTCTGAAGTCTCCTCCAAGTCTCATTTACTTGCATAGGTGGGTTGGAAATATCAAAAGCAAAGTTCTGAAAATGACTAATTCCACTGAAGATGAATCACTATGTTACAGAGAGACACACAGTTTAAACTAAGACAGGCAGGAGCAGACTGTAAAGCTTTGGATTCCTGAAGGTGCTTAATTAGCCTGGGAGACTGAGGTACGTTAAGAGGGTCTGGAACCTCATTTTTAGGACTTACTCCCAATTTCTCCCCGTCTTGCCCCACCTGCTGCTACAGCAGCTCCGAAGTGGTTAACAGCCTGCAATAGCCAAACAAGAGGCATGGAGGTGGGCCTGGGCTTGCTCAGGAGTGGCCGCCTTTGCTTCCGACCCTAACCCATCTCCTCCTGGTGATGCCTCGTTTGAAAATTTGCATTTTTTTCCCCTACCATTCTACCTGGGAGACACCCTTCCAAATACAGTTTAAGTATTCTCATCACAACTACCTAAATGCAGTCATCTTTTCTAATTGTTTTACTTAAAGCTATGAGAATTCGATCTTGGATTACCTGGGATAGGCTTAATTTCTAATAGTGAATTCTGAAAATAAATATGCAAAACTTTCTAATTAGTCACGATTATAAAATATAAGAAAATTACATAAAACTACATATAGGTGTGAATGTTAACTTTATATATTTGTAAGGCTTTTCATGTCAGTTTAATATGGGTCAAGAACAGGAATATTATTGCACTGACTAGGGGCTGGCAGGTCAAGCTGATAGCTGCATGGATAGAGAATGTGGATAGGATGGGAGGTGTCACTGCTCTGGTGTGTTGAGGTTGACAGCAGGACTGTGAGTCAATCTGTGAAGCTCATGTAAAATAGGGGAAACATTTATCCCTAGGGGAGAGTCTTGGCGTATATGTTGGTGCAGAAATGATATTCAGGTCAGAAGCATGAAACCATTCTGGAAATTATGGAGCTGTGAACATGACTGTACACATCTGCAGGCTGTATAATCAAATTCATTGAGATTCAGTAGCAGAATTCAATATACTCTGAGGATAGAAGGAAGGCCAAGACATGGAGTTCATAGACTAATGGTAAAGGGAGATAAGTGATCAAACTATTCCAATGTGAAAAACTATACTGGAGACATAGACTCTCAAATAGGGGACTTGCAGTAGAACCTAAGGAGGGGATAGTATGGTTAGTCAAGAGCTGTACCCTGGAGAAATGACTGTGTGAGTTGAGATAGAAAGAAATGAATACAAGTAATTAGTGCCTGGAAACAGTGTAAGTGAAGAAAGAGGGAAAAACTCAGGTTAGTGAGCATGGGTAGGAGCCATTCATGTACACGAGGTGTGTAGTCACAGGGCAGGGAAAGGCTTATAATGAGAAACTGGACCTGTGTCCTGAAAACCAATCAGGTTTGGTCCATTCTGATCATTGCTCCAAATTAGAAGAGTTCACTTGCAGGAGAAAAGATTCGCCGTCATAGCCCAAAGTACCTTTGCCCTCCTCTCTACACCATCATGAAAGAGGAAAGAATACAGTACCTTCAGCTTCTTCATCCAGGACTACTATTTGTGTGACTTTCTGTCATCTTTCTGGCTACTAGTAAATCAGATTTCACCAGAAACAGAGTAGTCAAAGTTCCACATTTATTTCAATGTGAATCTCTACTGATTTCATTTTCAGATTAAAAGAAGACACCAGATTAATCACAAATAAGGTGTATTGGAAGCTTTGAGACAACTAAATTCAGGATTCCATCTGAATTCCCATAATATGCCAAAGCACAGATGTTAGAAATTATCTAAAAACCCACTGGGTTTCAAGTCTAGGTAGTAATTAATATTTGTTGAACAAACAAATGAAGCATCTGCTATAGATCAAGAACTGAGATTAACATTTAAATTGCTATTTGAGCTCTAGAATCTTGAAATATTGAAAACTAACATATTGGTAAATTAGGTCCAATTCTCTACAATGTAGCATAAACCAAAGTAACTACTATGCAACAAAAACACCAAGAAAATTCTTCCTGATAATCCACACATTTAAAAAATGAGGCTGCAGGAATTCATTTTCTGTCTGGAGTTATTAAAAAACAGGGGGAAATGTCTAAGAAATCTTCCTCCTGAATGACCATCTCAGCCGAAATTAACCTTCAACCTGCAGTTTCCAGTCCATCTAGGAGTCTCAAGTTCAAGTACCTAAAAGAAATGGGGGGAGGCGAGGGAGGACAGAAAATGGAAGAGCAGAAGTAGATGCAAGGGTCAGGGTGTGGAGCTGAACTCCGGATACATGAGAACAGGTAGGGTAAAGGGGCATGAAAGGCCTTCAGGATGAGGTTTCCAGGGATTTCATCTTAAACTGCTACTCCTGACAGTTTTATTTCCTCTGCATCTAACCTGTGCACTGGGTAGATGTTCAGCAGCGTTTAAAAGGCTAATGAATTACTGCTCACCCACTTCATTCAGCTGATCACCAGTCTTGGTTTCCATTTGCCCTCTGGTTGACTTCCCTGCATTCCACGTCCTACATGCTCTCTGAGTCTTGCAAGCCTTAGCTGCCCGGGGTCAGACACCAGCCCCTCCATCTGTGATCCGTCACTCCATGGAAGCCTCTTGGAGGCCAACAGTCTCCTGACTCTGAGCATCACTCTGACCTCAGTCTCTTGGATTTTGATGGAGTTGGATCTATGCCCAGGAGCCCTGGTTAACCCAGTAGGGGCCAGTCCCTGGGTCAGGATCCCCTGCCTTTCCTAGAAGGAAGATTATGTCTCTCTGCTTCATTGATATCTGATCTGACTATGAATTTATTTTGGCAAATGAATGATGGGCAAAGGTGATATGTGTCATTTCTGGGCAGAGGTTGAAAAATCCAGTGGCAGCTTCATTATTCTCTATTTGATACTGATTCTGATATTATGGAAATGTGTTGAGATGAAACTTCTTCAGCCTGGGGCACTAAGTTACTAAATAAACAGTTTCCTTTAATTTATAATAAACATGTGGCACAAGCAGGAAATAAATAATATTTTAACTCCCTGATAATGCTTGGTTATTTGCTTCCACATCATAACCTAGCTTAACCTGAGTAATGAAGGAGAGTGTGTGTGTGTGTGTGTGTGTGTGTGTTTGTGTGTGTGTGTGTATGTATAAAGCTTGGCAGGGCTAGCATTCAAGAAATTATTCTAAATTTTATTTTGCATTAGTAATTTCTGTATTCTTGAATACACATTTTTTATCCCAACGAGGCAAAACGATTCTCAAAAGGGACTAAGTTCATTGGAAAGGGAATTAGATTTACTCTCAATCAAGAGAGTATCTTCTATTTCATGGGTTGCTATGTGTCGCCAAGGGCAAAGATCCACAAAACTAAATGAAAGAAAGGAAATTTGCATTGGTCACTAACAATATTCCCTTTCATTTTTATTAAATTAGGAGTTGCATATAGCATCCTTGAGTAAACACTTTAGCTCAGTGTGTGTGTGTGTGTGTGTGTGTGTGTGTGAATGGAATTCTGAGTGTTATGGGGAGATCTAGCATTTAATGTGGAGCCTAGGGCACTGCAGGTCTTGCAGGAGTCATGGCTCCAGCCCAGCAGAGAAGCAAGAGGGATCTCAGGCGCTGGAAGCGGGGCGGAGTGAGTGAACCCTTCTTTCCTGCCGCTTAGGAACGCCACCAGCCCCTCTAGATCCTGGACCGCCTTCTTCCTTGCCCGGATGCTCTAGACAGAAGAGCTTTATAGCATTAAGCAAAGTCCTCTTTATAAATGCAAGTAGCCATGGACGGCTAAGGGGGCTGAGTCTCATTTCCTCAGGGTGACTTTTGTGCTAATATTTGGAATCAAATTATTGAGGAAAAAAGTTTTGAGATGAAAGGAGGACTGGGGAAAAGCAGGCAAAAGAATATATATATTTTTATATAGATAATATTTATATGAATTTATATAATATTTATATAAATTTGTATACTATTTTTATAAATTTATATATTTATAAATTTATATATATATAAAAATATATAAAATTGAGCATGCAAAGTCCAAACTGAATGCCCTGGTTGGGGTAAGGGTATGCAGAAGAGGCTGGGAAAGGAATGGCTTCTGGAGCAAGGGAAAGCTTTATCTGAATTCTTATGAATCGTGTCAAGGTTATGCTTACTTCCTATTCCTCTACAACCATTTCTATCTGTAGAACTGTCTCTTTCCTTCAAAAATAGCTCTCTAAAGGGGGAAAGTTCTGGAGTGTTTCTATTTTATTCACCCTGTGAACACTAAAATTCAGAATCCCATTTACATGTGTTCGGGAGTTTAGGAAGACAATGTGCAAACATCCAGAAGTCAGCAACCTATGGGCTCAGCATGTCTTGCATCCTGTCACTGAAGGGGTCATTAGTGCTCCAGAGGTTATAGAGAGGGTTTGTGCATCTGGGATTCTAGAAGGTAAAATGGCTTTCACCATGAATGCATTCGATCTGCCTACTTTTCTATTGTTTTCTTTCAGAATAAATTCTGCTTGTCTAAATCACTCAATGCTCTCGGTTGAAGTCAACCTTCAGCAGTAGGGAGAATCGTCAGGGTGGGTGAAGGATGTGGGAGACTGGGGAATCTGTGTGGAAGGAGAGGTGGAGGTGGAGAGTGCTGGTACTTACAGGGTGTGGAAGAGCAGAGTCTGGGGCGGGGGGTAAGTCTAAGAGGGCCAAGAGTCTGGGAAGATGAAGGATCTGTGTAGACAGAAGTCTGTGAGGCTGGTCTTTGTGGGAAAGAACATTAGCCCCTCCCCTGTCTTTCACCTTCTCTGGGCTTGGGGGTGATCCTTCCAGGAGATTAGAGGGCAGAAATCTTCCATGAGTGTCTCCTTCCTTCCTTCTCTATCCTAAAACCTCACCTCCCACCTGAGAATTGGCTCCTTCCTTACTTCACTAGCCTGCATGGACATCCTCATTCTTCTAAACCCACAGCAGAGCTGGCTGCGGGGTTCGGAGCCGATGTCTCCAACTCACACTTTCCATGGTTGTTTTAAACTATCATCAGTAAAGGATGTTATTCCTTATGATTGAAGGAAGGGAATTAAAAAATCTTATTGAACCATCATGAAAAAACATGAGGTAATGTTTTTAAAGTGCTTTTAGTATTTTTTTAAAATAAGATTACATAAGTGAATAGCTTTGTCATCTGGACTACAGAGAATCATTCTGAAAATTTTTCAAGCTATTTTCTTTGGGAAGAAGAGGAGAATTTCTCATTATTCAGGAACATGCAACCCAGTCTGACTCAATGTTTGTAAAAATCTATTAAATCCCTTTGTAATTTAGACAATGACAGAACAAGAAACTCTAGTGGAGCAAGTCCTGCGGCCGTGGCACTCATGTGTGGAGGGAGTGAAATGTGTGTTCGATTCTCTGTGGCCAACTTTCAAGGTCTTAACTTCAGTGCTATTAACATCTACTTTGCATTTGATATTTCTATCAATTAGAAAACTGTTTGGCTCAAATGTAAAAGAAACTCCACTTAATAGTGGCATAAAGAAAGACTTTTATTCTATAATTAGAAAACTGAAGGTAAGTGGCTACTGTCCTCAATTTGTCAACATTACTTAGGCTTTTTCTTGCACAAAATGGGTGTTGCCACTTCATGCATTGAGTCTGAATTCAAGGCAGAAAAATGGGGAGGGATGAAAAAGTCAGTCATATTTTTTTCTTTTTACCAGAAGAGTAAAAGTACTCTATCCACAGTCTCATAGATTTCCAGTTAAGCTTGCCAAACTGCAACCTTCGACTTCAAGAGAGACTAGAGCTATGAGTGAGAATTTTGCTGGAAAAATGAGAAGGAGATTGAAGTAACCATTGAGTTAACTGAACAGCACTGCTATCTAGAGGAATATACTCAGGACCTGTTCCTAAATACACCCTCCCCTTCTGCAAGCTCATCTAATGCCTCCTTTCAATCATGATGGTGTTTTCCAAAATTTTGATAACATAATAGTTATTCTTCATCAGTACTAAATATTATATAGTCAAAATTCATGGCTAATGCTTGAATTTAACTATAAGGAAGAATGAATAAGACCCCTTAGAGTTGTGTCCTAAATCCTTTTCCTATATTAATGCCTAGCACCATGCTCAGTGAATGAAACAGTTCATTCACTCTTCAAGAGGTTGTAAGGTCTAATCTGGACCAGGCATGGTTGCTGGCACTAGAGACAGCAGTGAAATGAGATGAAGCACCTGTTCTCATGGATATAGTCCTAGAAACTGAGATAGATAACAAATGCATAGACATAAACTATTACATCATATAAATCAAAGAAGATGTTTGAGGAGGTGACATTTCAACAGAGAACTATGTGAAGTGAGAGCTTTCACACTGTCCATTTTTATCCATACTTGATGCTTTTGGAACTCCACTCATCTTCAATTCTCTACAAATCTAAATCTATATTCCATTTCAGCTCCTCCTAGGACCTCATACTTTCACTATGCTGTCACATGGGGATTTAAAACTTTTAAAGAAATACACTTTGTTGAAATTAAGTTCATGACATAATTTTCTCTATAATACATTTTTTATTAAGGTACAATTTACACAGAGGAAAATTCATCCTTTTAATGTGCAGTTCTATGAGTTTTGACAAATGTGACTGTCTACCATGAAAATATAAACTAGTTCTATCATCTAAAAAGATTCCCATGTGCCCTTTTGTTAGCAATCCCTCACTCCACTCCCAGCTCTTGGCAACCACAAGTTTGTTATCTGCCCTTAGGGGGTTTTGTCTTTTCTTCAACATCATGTCAATGAAATCATTATAGTATGCATCACTTTGAGTCTGGCTCATTTCACGTAGCACACCGCACTTCAAATTCATCCATGCAGTTATGTGTCTTTGTAAGTTAATTCCTATTTATTATTATCCTTGTATTGCTAATTAATATTTTATTGTATGGATATACTACAATTTGTTTACCCATTTTCCTTGTAAGATGTTTGGGTGGTTTCCCATTTTTGGCAATTTTCAAATAAAGTCAGTATTCACATACAGGCTTTGTGTAGACACATGTTTTATTTCCCTCGGGCAAGTACCTAAGAGTAGATTTCTGGACTGTATAATAAATGCATACTTAACTTTATATGAAAATGGCAAAAAGTTTTCTAAAATTTTTTTTGACCATTTTGCCTTGCTATCACTAATATATGTGGTTCTAGATGATTCACATCCCTGTGAGTGCTTGATATTGTTAGCATATTTTTTTGCTCTAGCTATGCTAATAAGGATATGGTGGTATTTGATTATGGTTTTATTTTGCATTTTCCTGATGATGAAGTAAGTGGCGCATGTTTTCTTGAGCTTATTTTTTGGTAATCTGTTTAGCTACGTTTTCTATGCCCATCTGCTAATTAATTCTTGCCAGTGGAATCCAAGTCAAATTCATATGTCATTTCAGGCCAAAGTAGATAAGAGAAGGCTTGTCATCTCCCTTGGAAACCACTTGTTTTATAAGACAGGGTACACGTTGACCTGCTTGCAACTGTGAAGTGAGAGAGAAATAAACCTCTGATGTATTAAATTGTTGTGATTCAGTGTTTAGTTTTAGTGTTTCAGAACCTAATCTATTGTGACTAACATCAGCAGTTGCATCAGATTCCTTTTTTTTCTTCCTTTTTCTTCCTTCCTTCCTCCTTATTTTATTTATTTTTAAGGAAGTTTCACACCTTAAACTTCTGTCAGATTTCATGTTCACACCTGGTTAAAAGAAAAATGAATGCTACTTTTAGACTATCCTACAGTTGATGGGCGGTTCAACTGAGATCTGTGAACTGTATCATGCTGTAAACTGTAAAGTGCTAACAAGAGAAGAGATGTATCACTATAGCTTAGATGAGAAATAAAAAGCCCTGATTAGTCCTGAATGAATTCATCATGACCTTGGGTGATTTTGCCATCTTGTGACCTAGAAAATATTTTTGCCACAATAGAAGCCCATCCCTACTGTCTATGGAGAAGGTAACATTTCCCATCTCTGTAAATAATCATCATGTAGTGGGCCCTGTTGTATCAGAACTATAAAGGAAGAAATAGAATACCCCCAAGCTCTCTTCTTCCATATGTATTCTACCTATATATTTAGCTCTATATGTTCTATATTTCATATAGATAAAATAGTTATATATTCTATAGTAATTACTTATTTTAAATCTATATTCTATATTTTTCTGTGGTCTAATAGAAGTTAAAGGGATAGTTAAATTCACTACCACTGTTGAGGACTGTTAAAAAAAGGAGACAACAGACCCCCAATAGTCATTTGTGCTAAAATCCATGTCACCAAACGAGATTTAACATCTAATCTAACTGCAGTTTCTATTTGTCTCAGGAATGTAAACAGCAACTGGGAAACTTGGCATTTCCAGTTCAGTACTAACAAGGTAAACACCCTGGTAAACCCCTTGTACCCCCTTCAAAGGTGGGTGAAGGTAAACTAACCTGAAACAATTCTTGATTTTTTTACTGCACCTCTTTTCTGTCTGTGAAAGCCTTCTCATTGTTGTACAGCTCCTCAGAGCTCCTTCTACTTGCTAGATGGGGTGTCTGCCACCCAACACATGAATCATTTTATAGGGCCAATCAGATCTTAAAATTTGCTCATTTGGTTTTCATTCTTTAAGAAGACCTAAAGCATATTGTAGCTGTCCTGAACCACTTCAACCACAGAGATCTCTCTTCAAATCTTCAGAAGCAAATGGTGGCTCCTCACCTTTGAGGAAAGTAAGTAGCTTTGAGGAAACAAAGCAACTAATTACTGGGAATAGAAAAGCTAACATTTATTGAACACTTTCCTCCAGGCTGTTTGCTGTTCTTCACTAGCATTCGGCCACATAACTTTTCAAAACAACCCTCTGAAAGACACTTCATAATCAGTGTCATTTTCTAACGCAGAAGCCAAGGCACAGAGAGAAATGAACTGTCCAAAGTGACATACTACCTCGTGATGGCACTGTGACTTAGCCCCAGCAGTTTGGTATTAGAGCCTGTGCCTCACTAAAATGGTGGAGAAGATTTCAGAGTCTGAGTTAGCCAGAGATGACTAGGCTACCAATTCTGCAATCAGATGGACTGAGAGGTCCAGAGAGAAGTTAAGTTGAGCTACAGAAAAATAAGTTACATTTTTTATCCACTTGAGTGTATGGCTTGAAACATTCTGACCCACTATATCAACAGGAAATTATTTCGAGCATGACAGGGTGACATTTTCAAGCATTAATGGATGTGCGCCTTCCCACATCCTTGATAAAACCTCCCTCAGCCTAGGCAGCCAGAAAGCTGTACCCCTCAGGGTACAATTTTTACTCTATCAATGCAGACAAGCAAACATTGGCTTTCAGAATGTGTCATGGAGGATATCATAAATAGCTTGAAGAGAAATGGCTTTTTCCCTTGCAAGAGATTTTAGGGCATTCAGATCACAGAGCCTGGAATAATAAGTTTGGAAGAACAGAGGGTAGACAGTTTTTGTTTTCAAATTATGTTACTGAGATAAAGTTGGTTTACATTGTTCTATCTTTGGGACTTACAGGTTTAAACCTCTACAAATGTACATCAGTTTTCTGCTGACAGAGCAATGAGGATGTGGGTTAGATGGTACAGATTAAGAGGAAACTTCGACACTGATTAGAAGACATGGCATTGAGCCCTTCAATGCCATCTTTTGTTAGCACAAAAGAGAGGAAGAGACAATGCCCACTATATGTGGGAGCACAAGATTAGAAGACTGCTGAGGTTCACTCACTGGGTGGGGACCATGGAACGGCAGCCTCTGCGGTTTCCCCAGCTACCATGAGGCAGGTGTTGTACAGTTATGATGGCCCTGTGGCCCAGAGGCAATGACAGTGTTCTCTGCAGCCTAGGGTTGGGCTGGGCAGTAAGCAGACAAGTCTTTCATTCCCAGCCGCTACACAGAAATTCAGACAGGATTAACAGAGGGGAGGAGGGTAATGTGAGCATCTTTGTACTTGAAGGAAATGTGACAAAAGGACACTGCAGGAGCAAGCAATGGGCACTTGATCTGGGCTGTATGGGGATCTGAACAAAGGTCTGGAGCAAGGAGGACCACTTCTGAAGGCTAGATAAGATTCTTCATCTCAGCTGACATCAGCTTGCCAAGATTCTTCCTCAGGTTGAACCCCTGAGGCGGGATTGCATCCCTTCCAGCCCTTACCTGTGAACACACTTAAGATACCTCCCTTGAAACAGAAAATGGGAAAACTCTTTGAATGTTGAAAAACTCTACACTGACAGAATGTACTCTGAATTAACTCAATAAATTCCCTGCCATCGTAGTTTTAAACTTGTAAGTCCCAAAGATACAACAATGTAAACCAACTTTATCTCAGTAACATAATTTGAAAACAAAAACTGTCTACCCTGTGTTCTTCCAAACATGAGAGTGTTCTTTTTCACGCAGTAGAGTGCATAGCACGGGAGTTGCATGACATCCTGTGGACCCAACCAACTGCAGCTGGGCCCTTCTCAATGACATGGAATGAATTGCATGGTAGAGCTCACCCGGTGTTAGGGATTGGACCTCTAGCATAGCAGAAACACACAGCAAATAACAAAGCTTTAGTAATTATTTAACTGAGCAAAGCAAAGAGTAATTTCCTTTTGAACAGCAGCAATATTCAACTGTAGACACTCAGAAAGAATATGTTAACTGAAACTAAATAGAAGAGGACAAAGAAATGCATGATGGAAATGCAAGACCCCTTTTTGTCATTTGCAGGAGATACACTGAAAAGTCAGAAGCCAGAGTCTTGGATGTGAGGATGGGTGTCACTGACCTTGCTCTGAGATCTAAGGAGAGAAGAGAAACAAGCAAGTCTCAAAATGATAGGATGGGACAAGATGACAACTCAAGAAAGCAGGGAGGGGTTCTAGCGATGATCACTTTATTGGTCTAAAGGTTGGTCTCTGGTGATGTTCTCTGAAATGAGATGCACAGACCCTTAATCTTCTTCAACTGAGCTCTTACTAAGGCCCAGTATGAAATATTGGGACACTGGTTGAACTGGAATTTTTTGTGTTACAGTAATAGAGAAAGGTGTTAGGAAATTGAAAACTGTTAAGAAAATCAACAGTAAGACAGCAGGCAGGAGGGTACACAAACAAAGGAAATAAACTGTCCAGTCACCCTCAAGCACTTAGAAGCAACCGTTTACATATAAATAATAACCTAATTGTGTATCAGTTATACCTATCCACTGAAGGAGATTCAATAAAAGATCATCATTAGGTGCTATTTAGAAATCTTCATTCATGTTTCTCCCCTCACCTAAGAATAATAAAACTGAGTACATTTGCATTATTTTGTAATTTAGGCAATTTAATAATTCAGACAGGTTTCCCTCCCAGTTACTTTGAATTAATTTTCTCATTTTTAAGAATCAATGATTCCAGATACATTGCTAGCAAATTCACTGGCAAAAATTAAAGGCCATTGTGAAGAGTTTCATCTTTGTCTTCCATTTGGATAGCTTTCTATTCAGGTTCCCCACTTATTTTCTGATGATTCAGGTCCCATCCTCCTTGAAAATTTCTGGTAGTTTCTTGAAGACCATATTATTCCTTAATGCTGGTGGCTAGGAATGGAGGAGTCGAACTGGATGGGACCTTGAACATACGAGAAATTAGAAATTGTGAAGGAAACTGAGAAACTGAAAAACAGTTTCAGGAAACTGAAAGTGTGAAGGGTCTGAACTGAGAAACTTAAACCTAAATAAGTTAGTTTTATGAAGTCCATGATAGAGGAAGAGATTGTTGAACTCACCCGATAACCCCCATGCCGATATCCAAGGACATGCAGAGTAGGCTAGAATTGTAGAGGGGCAGGGGCAAGGATTGGGGGTTACAGACGGGAAGGTGGAACAGACCATAAGCGTGTGAAGGAAGGAATAGTAAAATCTAGAGACGGATGCCTTATGTCCTGCCACCAACAGAGCATTGGGGCTCAGAGGAGAACTGGAGTTCTGGGTAGGAAACCAAGCTAGAAGTCCAGGAATGTGGCCTGAGCAAGACAGCTAAGAGTGGGTAAGGCTGCAGCACAGTGGGTGCAGGTTACTCAGGGTAAACCAGACACCCACCCTTGGTATCACACTAATCCCATACACTGCCTGTGGAAATCTATAACTTACCTTGGTCACATTGGCTTGAAAAATGGGATAAGGATAAATTGAATGCAAATGTAGAGAATGTGCCTTGGTGCAGACAACTGGTAGAGACCAGGCAAGGCAGCAACTCACATGTGGTGTTGTTAACCAGACCTCCACCTCTGACACAGAGAAAGCCAGCTTTCTATTGCCTGCTATGGCAAAACAGAGGCCATTGACAAGAGCAGATCACCACCCTTGGTTAGACAGTAACTGTTTATTAAGCATGTCTGTTGCAGTGCCAGATTCTTGAGAGAATATGAAGCCGACAGAAAGCATTTCTTTCACACAGGAGCTTAATGACTGTTCCACTTTTGCCCAACACATACTGAAATAGCAGTTTAAGGTAAAGTTGGATAAAGTGGAAGAAAGAGAGGTACACTCCATGACATTACTGGCACTCAGAGGAGAGATGAATCCAGGAGGGCTTCATAGAGGAAGCAACCCCAGAAAAGCCTTAAAGAATGGTGGAATTTAGATAAACACAGATGAAAATAGAAGCCAATTCCAGGCGGAAAGATATACCATGGGTTGTGAGAATTCAGTGAATACGTTACATAGGACATTTAGCAAGATTCCTGGCATCAAGAAAGCCCACAGCAGATGAGTTATATGGCTATAGCTGCTGTTATGAGTTCTGCTACTTTTACTGCTGTTACCATTTTTATTTTTATGTTATGTTGACTGCTTTTGGTAAAGACAATGGGGATTATAATGACTCATTTGGGAGAGAGTAAAGCAGCACACACAGTTTTGACTTTTTTCTTGAGAAATTTGTGGGATAAAAGGAATCACAGTAAACAAGAGTTTGCAGAACTGTTTCTGTTCCAACAGTGTATCGAAACCTCTACTCAAAGGGAACCTTGCAAAAAAGTTACACCTAAGAAATTTAAACTGGCTTCTCACAAACACCACCTCTGACTGCCATGTAACTAAATATTACTGCTTTAGTCAATGAATGTCTCTCAAAAAATGCAAGGGAACAATCTAAGCCCCTAATCAGAAGAGAGCTTAATTCCTCTTTCTGCTTCTCCTCTTAATTCCTCTTTCTGCTTGCAGTTGTATTATTGCAAATGTATCAATAGCAGAGTGAGAAGAAAACAATGTGATTCCCTTTAGTTGCTAGAGGTGATGTTGCTAAGACAGAGTACACACTCTGGGAGAGCCCAGCAGGGATTTTTTTGTCCAAATATTCAAACCACACCACCTCAGGAGTTGTATTCAAAAAATGGCAAATGAAATTTCAGTTAAAAATGATTATTGCTTGAGTCTCAGAACTACTGCCTTATTGCTGATCATTATCTCTTCTGCAGCGGCCTGTCTCTTCATTCTGTTTGCTGTCATGTTCTATAAATATCAAAGAGCTGCAGAGGCAGCATAAGGGAGAGGAGCCATGTGCTTCCTGAAGCACAAAGCCTGCTTGCCCAGGATGGAGTCTCCAGGTCTGCAGGCTGACTTCACCGAGGTGCTTTTTCAGTCAACAATAAATGGCAACAAACTCCAATTTCAGTTTCTACTTTTTCATGTGGAGCTGGGTGTTGGCATACGTTAGGCAGTGATTCCAGGGACTGGGACCCTTGTAGCCAGCCTAAGTGGCTTGCCCAGGTTCTGCTTCACTACATTGTCCCTTGGTCCTTGAGAAAGAGCCAGGCTGGCTCCTGAGAGCTCTCCCTGCTGAAAGTTTCTTTTTACAAAACATCCAGAGGATTAAAAAAAAAAAAAAACTAAAATTTTTCTTGATTATTTTCCTTTCTTGTATAAAGGATCAGTTTGAGGTCTGGGAATTATTTTAACACCTTACTGCACCATCAGACAGTGTGTGAAACAACCTGAGGTCCCAGCATTCCAATGTAAGAAACTGTTTTAGTCCAGGTCTCTGGATGGCTCTGGACCAGAACCTTGTTGTGGAATAGGGAATAGTATTGGTTTAATGAGGGGCATTTCCTCAACATGACTCTCAGACACTTGGAAGCTGAAACTCACCAAACTCTATTCCTTCATTTGTTCTAGGAGGCAACTTATTACGAAGGGTGGCACCACCAACTACTATCCAAAAAAATCTATTTATCAGGAATGTTCAATGCAAAGGATTACCAGAGGAGTGTGGTCCCCCCCTCCTTACTAAGTGGGTACCTGTAGGGTAAATAGTTTTCCAGGCTTTTCTTGCCCTCCCTGATAGGGCACCCTCAGTTGTTACATTGTTGCAAGCTGCCTTATTTACTTCTGTGGGCCATGGGCCGAGTATTGAGATAGTCACCAAGAGAAGCAGAAGCTGTAGAAGCAGGAGAGGGAAGGGGACAAAGAACATCAGAGAAGCCCAGAATGAAGACTTGTGGGGGGGCTTGGAGGCCTACTGGCCTCTTGGCCTCCCGGCACCCCTGCCTGCCGTGTGCCTGGTTGCTGCACTACATGTAAGAGCTCAATAAAAGCCTGAGAAACCCACTGAGGGCTCCAAGACTCTCCTTTACCCGTCTGGTCTGCTGGACCATAAAAACCCTGCTCAGTGGCCCTTCCCGGCCCTACAGTGCCTCTCATTCTGCAAGCACTGTCCTGGGGAATGTGCACTTTTTCTCCATCTCTGATCTTCCTGACAAAACCCCACAGCTCCAACCTCTACAAGAAACAGACATTTCAAACACTGCAACGGAATGAATTAAAAGTGCTTTTACCTAAGGAAAAGAGGGAACATGGAAAACATTATCCAGGCACAAATGTTACTGATGCTTCACACATTTTCACCTATAGCAGAAACAAAATCAGTATTCAAATCTGAAACTATAACATAGGTCTATGCATAGTAAGAAAAACCAGTTTTACCTCATCATTTATTTTTTATTCCTTTCAGTACAGAAAGTAAACTATACCCATTCACAATATTGGCTACAAAAGAAACTTTAATTGGGTCTTCTAAATTCTACCTGTCTCATTATTGAAAATCAGTGTTGGGAGGGGAAGGCAGAGAACTCACCTTGAAGGAGTAGTAGAAGGAGCCCCATTCCTTTTCTACCCCTGCAGTAAAAGTCACTTTCAGTGCAAAGGGCTGGGGAGAAATCCAGGGTCTGCGAGGTGGTGCTGGCTTCAGGGCTGCCCTCTGTGAGGTTGGCTGGCATGGCTCCCCTGGAGTTGAACCTGGCTGTTCTTGCACCTGCAGTGGAATAAGAGGCCAGCTCCATCCTGAGAGCTGGGCAGCAGCTGCAGCTCTGCCCTCCTCTGCTTCCCAAGGAGCGGAGCTCAGCTGAGCAGAGGCTCAGCTCTCCCAGAGCCCACCTCATTAAAGAGCTTGCCTGACCACACAGGTCCACATGTGCCTCTCTCCTCAATAGCCCCCAGTAGCCGCAGAGCCTTATCACCCCACACCCCAACCAGAGCCTGGATTTCACCCACAGAATGGTAAGAGTCCCCCTCAGCCATCCATGTGGCACCCTGGACATGTATTCTTTCCCAAGGGTGCCTTACCTAACTTTCACATTGGACCCTTGATACAGAGCAGCAAGGGGCACTAAACCCGGCCAAGGACACTGCCCAAATAGTTTACTGGTCACTGTCTGAGTTCTTCGCCCACGAGCACAATTACAAGACTACTCAGGCTCAGGGAACAACAACAATGGGATTTATTTAACAAACCAGGGAAAAACAGAGTTACGCCAAAAATGGCCTTTACCTCACCTGAAGCAGTATCCAGTGTTTTCCAGTCTTAAACAAAAGAAGCTAAAGTGGCATCTTCCTACCATTGAGGATAGGGAGCTTCTCTCCCGAAGATAGGCCGTGTGTCCAAGGTGGCATCTTGCTGCCTCTGCCAACCTGGTGTACACACAGCCAGGTCTGGCTCACAAAGACAACAGAAGACGCCACAGGAGATATTCCCAGAGCTGCCACAATGCCCCAGCATACCAGCAGACAAGCGACACTCAAGACAGCAGCTGTGGCAGCCTAAGGACCCGACAAACAGCCACACTCATGCAGCTCAGCGAGGCACCTGGCTCTGGGTCTTCGCCATCTCTGCCAGGCTGTAACCACAGCAAAACTGTTTCAGTTGCTCAGCTAATTGCAAACCCTCCAAACTTTTCTTCTCCAAGGTCGGCTGCTGGAGGCCTCTACCTTCAGAGGCCCGCAACAACAGCCTTCTGGAAGATCAGCGTGGTGGGGGCCAAAATCTGCTGACCCCAAATGCTGAAGAGGCAAAAACCTTGAATCCCGAAGACTGAATCAATCCACATCCCCTTTTGCAGACACTTATATTTCTTATCGGTTGCCCCATCCCAAAATGCAATACTTTTTAACATTTTCCCTGGGGCTATCTATCCTCACCAGCAAACCCCTCCAGGGGGCACCACCTGTAACAGTCTATGGCTTCAGCCACTGGTTACACCATCACTTCTGCCCCAGCTTCACTGGTACACGGAATTTGGACCTGAATTGATTAATTCAGGTCATGTTTGTACTTCTGAAATCAAATCATAATTATGCATTTGTTTCAGCCGAAGTTGCCTTCTGACTTGCAGCTCTCACCTAATCATTTACTTCATAATCTGCACATTATTTCAGCAAGTGTGGGCAAATAGTACATTTGCGTTTCACGCCCATGTTCTACTCTAGGTTTTCACAGGAGAGTGATCAGAAAAGTTTGGGGTCTGTGCTTATCAGTAAATCATCACAGCTCCTGATATGATGGAGAGTGGTACCTTGTAGAACTTAATCCTCTGTGTATTCTTTCAACTGATACCCAAAGCAAGCCTGTGAGGTAGACAGGGAACTTAAATTTGTGTCCTCATTTTACAATAAAGAGGTTGCTCTCAGAGGTGAAATGACTTGTCCAAGATCTCACAGCTAGTGACAGAAATGAAATATTAATGCATTTCTTCAGAAATTCCTAGACAATGATGCTCTTACCATAACATACACTCAACTCTCAAATGCCTACAAGGACTGAATTTAATGTAAAGGTAGCAGGGCAGGTGTAAAACAATAGGAACTATCTGCTTGTATTGTGATCCTGCATCATACCCTACTATTTATATTGAAAACACTCTGTAAGCCAAATATGTACAGCAAAATAAATAAATAAATATTTTAAAAAATTAAGCCACTGGCAATGACACCTGATATAAAAGATATAGGTTTTGTGAGGATCATGGAAGACTTGCTGCCATGAAATATCTTGGGAAAGTTTTAGCATGATTCATCCAGCCAATGAATTGTACAGTGTGTTAGAGCAAGAATATATATACATATATATATTTTTTATTTTTACATTCCCCATACAATTGCAACCCCCTGATTTTGACCCCAATCCCTCCTTTCTCCACCACAACCCCACCGAAGTGTGTCTCTGGTTCATAGTTGTTAGCTGATTTTGATTTTTTTCTTTCTTATAGTTATTCTTTTTCCTGGTCCTTTATTTAGGTTGTCTAGATTCCTGTAATGAATGAGATCATCTGGTATTTTTCTTTTTCTTTCTGGCTTATTTCGCTGAGCATGATCCCTTCCAGCTCCATCCATGTTGCTGCAAATTGCATGTGTAGAGCAAGAACATATTAAGTACATACTGAAGAGGGGCAGCAAATAGAGGAGGCTTGCAGAAAATTAGTTAAGCTGTGGATTCCTTAGAAAAGAGTCAAAATATGATGACAACCTGATAGCAAAGTAAACAAAGAATATCCTGACAGGCAAATAACCATGAAAAGATGTTCAACCATATTAAAAACTCAAGGACAAACAACTTAAAACAATAAGATAATTTCTACCCACTGGCATAGTGAAAATTTGTGTATGTCACCACTGACTTCTGTCAAGACATCCTCGGACATCCTTTATCACTTGTGGTGCAAGAGTTGGTTACATGGTCACTTTGGAAAGAAATTTGGTCATGTCCAATAAAACTGAAATGACCTAGCTTATAATGCTTCATTCCTTTCTAGATGTTAACATTTTTTCACTTCATTGTCTGGGTTACTTATGTGTATTCAACTTAAGGAAATTCATTGCATTACAGACTTGAAGTGTATGTACAGTTTTTGTAGGTGTGTTTCACTTCAATACAAAATTTTTAAAAAAAGATTTATTTTTTTACGCATTCAAGACCTGGGGTGTAGACAAGAGGTGCAGGGGGTGAGAGGATTCACCAGCAATAGAGTGGGAAGCAGAACAGGAAGATCGTCTGAAATACACTGCTGATGGAGCAGCGGGCAAGACAGGAGAGTTCTGCTGTGCCATGTGGGTAGCTCCCTGGCTGGGGATCGAAGCCATGTCTCAGTGGTTGGTGATAGCTTGATAGCACTGTGATTTAATCCCTGCACCACAAGGGATGCCCTTCAATACAAATTTATAAAAGAGACTCTGAGAAGCTTCTGGGAGAGGGCAGAAGCTGGTTAAGTCATATGGTAGTGAGAGAGAAAAAATAATAGAAGCCATGAATAGGAAATAGCTGTAAAAAATTTTTCTGAATTTTTTGGCATCCACTCTGGTCCAGATGGATCATTTCTTGACCTGTGACTACTGCAGAGAAACATTTAAGTATCTTTACAAGGAGTCATGCGAGCAAGCAAACAAACCAAAAATGCCTTTTCAACAATCTACACGTTAGCTCTCCTGGTTCCCAGCTTGTTGCCTGCAGATGTTGGGCTCAGCCTCTGTAGTTACAGGAGCCAAAAGCTGACTCATTATTCTTTCTATCCCCTCCCCCTTAATCTATTTCTCGACTGATGGATCTATCTATCACCCAGAACTAAATATAGTTCTCTATATATTTGTTCTGTTTCCCTGGAGAACCACACTGATACACATTACTTCTAGCTGTTCACTTGAATTAGTTCCTAGAGGTTCCACAAAAATTATAGGGACATTGATGAACCACAGAACTTAGAGTAAAACCAAGAGACAACTTCTAGAAAAGCTTAAATGATAAAGATGGAAAATATCATAGGTTGGTAAGGATGTGAAGAATGAAAATCTATCATGCACTACTGTAGAGATGTAAATTGTTACCAGAATTTTAGAAAACTTCTTGACAGTTTTATCTAAAGCTGAACACATGTATATTCTATGACCCAGCAGTTTCACTGCTAGGAAAATACCCAACGCAAATGAGTATTTACGTAAACCAAAAAAATAATTAAAGATGAGTAGAACAACTCTGTACGTAATTTACCCTAACTGGAAATTGCCTAAGTGCTCATCAACAGTCAAGTGGATAAATACACTGTAGAATATTCATACAATAGAAAATATACACCAATGAGACAATGATCTACAGCTACTGAGAGCACATTGAAATAATCTGGATTGCTATTAAAAAAAAATTGATGCTTAGATGCCACCCCCAAAGTTCTGATTAGATTGTATTAGAGTGCAGTCTCAGCACTACAAACTTAAAAATCTTCTCAGTGATTCTAATGTGTACCTAGGCAAGAGAAAACCTCTCCTAGCAGGACAGCAATTTCTGGGTTTCAAACCCATTATGTGACTTTTGCTGGCTGCCTGAGGCATTCACTCTGGGGCTCCTGTCCTGTCCTAATTGTCAGGCAGCTGCCAGGTCTTCAGCCCCGAGGGCTCCTTCTAACACTCCCAGGACCCACAGCAAGCTTGACCTAATTCTGGCTCCTTTCTTAAGACCTAGTTTGAGTCACTGGGTACCCATAGTATCAGAGGAGTTTAGAAAGGAAAGGAACTTTTCCATTTCTTCATTGCTGTCTCCAATTTTCTTATCTCTCAATGACAAGAAGTCATTTTAACCTCCATTTTAGAGACCCTCACACACAGTTTGGCTCATATTTCCATGTGGAAGTGTTCCTTTCCTTGAAAACAAACATCTACCTAATTTATCATTTGATAAGGAAGGGAGGATGACTTATAACTCATTGTTTAGATATCCTCTGCCCTTAGGGTGGTTCTGTAATTCATTTTGCATTTCTGACCTCAGGGAGGTGGGTCCTCTGCTGAATACCTGTGTTTGAGAATGCAATAGATCCTGGACTGGGGCATCTCAATAAGTTGCCATTGCGACTTGGAGATATCAAAAGAAAAATTTGCATAAGCTGCTGTGAAATTCTATAAGAGGTATCTATTATTTATTCTTCATGCTTCTGAGATAAATTCAAATTGTGGGGCTTTGGAAAAGATGTAGTGTTCAAGAAGATTCACATTTTACGGTTTGTTGGGTTGCCTTTTTTCATGGTACATGTCCAGTTCTTCCTTCCTTGGACTCTCTCAGCCCTTCTTGATATATCTGTGGTGCATTTAGTTTGGAAGAAGGTACCTCATATTACTCAAGACCATCCTAAAACAATCCTTCCTCCTCACTGCCACATCACTCTCCAATGTCTAGAAGTTGTTGAGATACGGGCAGTGATCCATACTGATGGAATCTGAAAACCTCATCTGAAATGAATGTCAATACTCATTATCTTATGTCATAATATATATTATCTACTAATGCATGACCAATGTCAGGTCAACTTGGAATTAGGCTCACTCAAACCAGCTGGTCTCCCATTATCAGAGGAGGTTGAATGTGAGGAGTTTCACCAAGTCCCAGGGCACAATTAAGCATTATACCTAATCAATAATCTCTGGGGACATACTAGCCACTGTAGATTATGGGCTAGATATCACTGAAAATGTAACAGGGTGGTCCCCAGGAAAGGGGGAGGTTCCCTGCCCCACCCAAGAGAGGGTGGAGCTGAGCAGGAAGAGGAGAAGCTGCAGAAGAGACTGAGGAAGGAAGCAGGATGGAGCCAGGAGACCTGGAGGAGGCGCATGGAGCCTAGAGACTCGTGAAGAAACTGCGCTTGTCTTTTGGTCGTGGACTGGGTGACACAGATGTGGGTGAGACCCGTGGGGAGGTGACAAATGGCAGCTTTTATCTTGATGTTGATTTTGCTCTTTTCCTTCCGGGCTTGTCTGGTTGTTTCTGGCCCTTTTCTGTGGGTCCCCACTGGAAGATGCTTTAGACTTGTGGCAGGCTTTGGGGCCTTGCTCTGGGCCAATCCCATATGGATGGACTTTTACCCACGAGGGGACGGGTAACTTTGGGTGCTTCATTTAGAAACTAGACTCTTTGCCTTACCTGTATTGTTTCCTAGTTTTATTAAAGTTCCTTCCCATTAAAGTCTCATATGTTTTGTGTTGATGCGGCGGATGGCAGAACCCATTTAGAATAGGCAGGTTTGCGGGGCTTGGGCTGACCCTCTCCCTGCTCTATAACAAAAAGACAGCTGGTAAGTGACTTGCCTTCAAGACTTTTGTCTTGGCTCACAAATGACTCATCTAAAGTGACCCTTTTTCTCTAGCACTGATACTAGTGTCCAGTTTGTTAGGCTGGACAGGGCAACATCTGATATATGAATAACAGAATTTTATAGACACTGAAGAAAAGGAATACACAAATTTCTTTTGAAATATTATCTTGCCATATTTTCATAATTATAAACAAGCAGACTTTTCTTGGGTTTGTCTTGAGGTCTTTCTGTCCTCTTTATCACCTTTCTCATCCTCTTCTTTTTCTAGATGGAGGTAACTTTTCCTGAGTTACTGGCTTTCTTGTTTATCTCAACAATGAAAACTAATTTATCCCCCCAAATCAGGCTTGTAAAAGTCCCCCAAATTCCAGGATTGGAATTATCTGGTAGGGGTACTTATATTTTAAATCTTAACCTTCCTAGGATATCAAAGCTTTGCCTCTAGGATAAGAATTTTAACTTCAGAAAACAGGAGATGCTCAAGGTTTGATGAATTCCCTCAGCTTCCTAGATTTATTTGCAGAACCTGGCTACAATATTCATGACCTTGAAAAAATATATAGTTTTCCTGTAATACCAAAAGGAAATCGTTCAGAAGATTTACAATAAAAATTATAGCAAATAATGTGTTTCTCATATATGTATTTTTAATAGATTGGGGTCCATTTCAATAGAGATTGCCACTATGACTCTTTGCAGTTTGAAAGTCTACAAGTTTCCCATCAGTGCTATGTAAGTAAGATAGGGAGTCCTGATGCTCCCAGACATTTCCTTACCTTCCAAGAACTCATTCTGATTATTTGAAATGTTGACATTTTTCCTGTATTAGCTGTGACCTGGACAGTGAATGGGATCTGGAGCCACAGTTGGCTCTGCAGCAACTTTCTGAGAGTTTGTGGGCACTGCCAAGATTTTCTTTCCTTAGCTATTAACTGGGCTGATGATCGTGCCTGCATCATGAGAATATTGGAGAATTAAATTAGAAACCTTATCTTTTATACTAAATGACTTCCTTCTTTCCTTCTCCTTAATTATGACAATATTTCCTTTTTTTTTTTAAAGATTTATTTATTTATTTATACAAGAACCGGGGTACTCACCAGATGTGTGGGAGGGTGAGAGGATTCACCAGAGACAGAGCAGGGAACAGAACAGCAGACTGATGGAATACACTGCTGAGGGGAGCAGCAGGTGAGACAAGAGAGATCTGCAGCAGGCGAGACAGGAGAGGTCTGCTGCGCCATGTGGGACTCTCGCTGGCCAGCTGGGATTGAACCCGTGCTGCAGAGGCTGCGGACAGCTTCACAGCGCTATGCTCAACTGCCTGCGCCACCAGGGGAGGTCCATGACAATATTTCTTTGTGTATAATTTTTTCTTGGCTGTTTATTTAGTCTCAAAATTTTTGAACCACCCCTTTTCTTTTTGTGTCTACTGATTCAAAGCCCTGTGATTCTGAAAAACAGAGCAGTTGACCATTTCTTTGTGTTCCAGAAATGACTTACTACAAATAACCATTTGAGCTCCAATCAAATTCACAGATGCTCCCTCACAGATCATTAACACTTATAACAAGGCCACATATAGACATTTCAATTTCCTCTTTTTCTTATAAAAGATTAGCTAATTGACTGTGTCCTCACTGATAAATTGGTAAAAAGTGCTGATTAAGCAACTTTGGTTAAGATTCTGTCCTTCCCCAGTGTAGGGTAAAGAAAATATCAGGCTTTTCTGCCCTTCCGCCATCAGGATAGATGATGGATCCTTGTCCTGAATGCATGCCTGATGGCGGGCACCTGGAATAGGGTGTGGACATAGGTAGATGGGATTCAGCTGAGCTAAGACTGTGCTTTTAAGGGCGGCGTCACGGGGACGCCAGCAACAGCACCAGTAGCAGCAGTAGAAGCAGAAGCCGAAACCGAAAGAGAAGCCGAGAAGCAGCAGAATGAACACTAGAGAGCCCAGATAGAGTGAAGACTTGCTGGGGGCTGGGAGGCCTACCAGCCCCCCAGCCAGCACCCCTGCCTGCCATATGCCTGGTGAACCCCAATAAAAGACCTGCAAAAAACCACTGAGGACTCTGACTCCTCCTTTACCCAGTCTGCATGGGATCAGAAAACCTGCACTGTGGCCAGTCCTGCCCTTTACACCCAGGCTGAACTGTGCCCCCCAAACCCCTTCCGTCTGAGCCAGATCACAAACTCTCCTTAACAGTCCTGCAGGGCAGGCTGACCTGTAAGGAAGACATTGTCCTCTCTACTACCAGACCATGCCACTCCTTTCTTCCCTCTTCTCCAATCCTGCATCCTTCTAGCTTCATAAATACCATTTTCTTAACCCTGAGAAGCCTGAAGGTGTCCTGGTGGGAACATCCTCCTCATTGCAATGGTCACTTTCTCTTTCTTAAAATAATCCTTTCTAAGAAAAAGAAAAATACCGGATGGTCTCACTCATAGCAGGAATCTAGAAAACTTAAATAAGGGACCAGGAAAATGAATAACTATAAGAAAGTGAAAATCAAAATCAACAAACAACTATGAACCAGAGATACTCTATGGGTGGTGGGGGGCGGGGAGGGGAGGGATTGGGGTCAAAATAAGGGGATTGCAATTGTATGGGGAATATAAAAATAAAATTTATTTAAAAAAATAATCCTTTCTAATAAAGTCTCTTCTTACTGAAGTCCCGATTTTTTTGACATTTTCAAATTGTTCACAAATTCATTTTCTACTGAATTGAAAGATGTCACTTGTCATTTAAATAATCTACTAAGCATATGCTATAAGGAATACATTTTGTCAGGTACTATGGGGAAGTTCTGGTTCGGCTAGAGAGAAGAGATATAAGAGCTCCAGGTGAAATCACAGGAGAATAAAATAACACAAAAGCATCAGGCAATACAGGCAGAATGCAATTAATCACCAAGTAAGTAGTAAAAATAACTACTATTTCTACTTCAGAGGAAGCAAAGATCATAGTTTTGCCATCTGAAGAAAATCACAGTGATGCTACAATAAAATAGTGCTTACTTGGGTCTGAGATTTGAAAATATGGATGCCCTCACTCAGGTGTGAGCCTTAATTGTGTCTGACTTGGGTCTTGGCTTCAGGGAGGCTTAAAGGATAAAACATGGGGAGGAGAAGAATAGAGCAGTAAGAACTAGGATTGGTTGCAGATTACGGTGCTTATAGTTCATTGACTTTTACCAAACTGGCCTTTGTTACTATGGAGAGAAGAGAAAAAGTTATTCTTCCCACAGTTATCAGAGAGACTGTGTCTAGCTTGAAACCATTTCTTGTCATCAGCAAATAGCTTTTCTTTAAAGTTGAACATTCAGTAAGAAGGAGCCTTGAGCACAAGTTGGAGGTTTAAATTTGGGTGCTGGTGTTTTTAATTTCTTCTGGTGAAGCATATATCTTTTCTTTTTCCGTTAGTGTTAAGAAGGGTAAGTGTGGGATTAGGACAAAGGAAGTTAACTCTAAGATTTTGATCCTCTGATACCAAAAAGTGCCAGTGCCTGCAGAGACGGTTTCTCAGGGTTAAAGTGCTAATTCACACGTCAACCCCTGAGTTTTCTCTCAAAGGAATGAGCTGCAATGAGCTGCAGTTTAAGCTTTAATATGATGCCACACACATTTGCTAAATAAGATGTCTCACTTGGATGTAAGTAAGATGTTGTGCTGGAAGTTGAATTTCTAAGTGCCTCTTAGAATCTATATAAATATGGATTGGTTAGAGGAGTTTTAATTATAGATGTAGGGGTAGGAAAGCATATGGGGGAGGGGGGAGGGGAATCCCATCAAATTACTGTGCTGGGTGTTTGAGAATGTCACAACATTTAATTCTCAGAATATTAGTTCAAAGTGAGAGCAAATTTACTTATTTTAATGGTACACAGAACTCTTGGTAAAGGAGAACTTTTCAAGTAGAGAAACAGATTTAGAAACAATCATTGACACTCCATGCTGGTTAACTCTCCGTAGACCCTTTATTTTTGCCTTGCATTCTGATGTGGTGGTGAGGGCACTAAATCATTAGTATGAAAGAATAGTATCTTCTGAGATAAAATTGCTTTGAAGGCAAAGAGGACTCTTTGGGATTCTGGAGAAAAGATAAATGCAGTATTACATCTGGTAATTGTTTGCTTTAATAGGTACCAGAGGTTATACATGTTACAGTGATTAAGAGATATATTCCCTAAAGAAATGGAATGGAATGTTCTACTTTACAGAGGATACCAAAAGAAATATGATTTAGCACTCTATTTATGATTGTATTCTCTAACTATAACAGTAAAACTTGACTACTTTAAATACCTGAACATGCAAAAACACAAGTTATATTAATTCTATTTATAAGACAATTAAATATACACAAATTATTTCAGGGAGGTGTACCAAGCTGGCCTAAGAGGTTCCTCGCTTCATTCCCTAAGGGATCGTCTAGGTTAACCAGAGGATCACTGCACCCATAGAATCCCAGGTTTGAGGAGAAAGTAGGCATCAGAGACCAGCATAGACTGCACTGGAATAGCCATGGAAGAGACTTAATGTTTCACTGAACAAAACATGGGTGGAGAGAAATATCTGGAGGTTGTGGTCCAGGGCAGGAAACTGCCTTCCATGCTCCAGTACCACCAAATAAACCCTAGTCAGTGACACAGAGAAAGGGAGAGCTGTCATTTTATGCTGTCTTTATCTTAATTAGGTTCGCTTTTTATGTCTATAAAAAGGGGATATAATATCAACTTTATAAGCTTGCTTCTAAGAGCAAATGATATAAAACACTTGGAAAAGTGGCTGGTATATAGTAAATAATCAATGTGTTTTAGTTAATGATAGTATATAGAGTACATGTGTTTTTTTCTTTAAGTCTGCAGCTTAAAAGTTTTTCCCCTTGAAGTATTTTTTTCAAAGTGATGATCATTAATTTTGCATGTTATGTTTTTTTTATTTTCTTTACTTTTGCAGAATTTTAAAGCCAATGGCACATTCTGTCTTTCAAAATAGTTTAATGCTATCTCCAGAAAATCTAAATCAATCACAACTCTTCAACCATAGAATATCCCAAGTCCATGTTATTTTCCCATCCTAAGATATTGCATTCCTACCCCACAACCATGCTGTAGTTCCTTTACGGAGAAAATATAAAGATCGAATACTGACTATGAGGTCTTTAGTTTTATATCACAATCACTGGTATGGAATGATGCCAGGCATTCTAAGAAACTTTGGTTCACAGTAAAGATTTTACAAAATCCTCAGTTCATATCAACATTTCAATTTCTACTCATATCTTTCTCAAATATAAGACCTTCTCAATAAATTTTATTTTATTCAAGCTGCTAGTTTTTCTTCTTTCTTCTCTCATGTATGACAAATATGTACCAGAATCAAAACATCAAATTCCATATTGTAGTCTGTTTAAAATTTTAATACTATAAAAAACCTTAGAAATATCAATGTAAAGTTACATTTTCTGAAAACAAAATTGACAAGATCAAACTCTTGTCATTCAAACAAAAGTAGATTCACTGATCTAAGCCTAAAGCATGTGGTTTACATCAGGTATCCTGTACATGTCAGCTGAAGGGGAAGTTCTGTCTGATTAAAGGGACCACCTAGGTCTCACCAAGAATATCCTCTTCTTTCATTATACTTTCAGAGAATGCACCTGCTATTTGATCTCTATATTGCATCTGAGAGAGAAAGGAGAGACTGGAACTCTGATGGCAGGATGACAAGAGGAAATACAGCCCCTCATCTCAGTAACGCCAACCAGTTACAAAGTTCCTGTACAATTAGTGAGCCAGCACTCAAAATATCCCTTGGAGACATAGTCATTGGACATCAAAATGCTGCTCCAATTCCTAGAAGCAAGATGGTGAAGTCCCTAGGGTCTTGATATGGGGTGCATGGGAAAGTCTGGGGTGCAGTTAAGACCCTGGTAGAATAAAATCAGAGGGAATAATTGTACATTGGCTTATGTCTCACATAAGGAATAAATAATCTGATATGAAAGATTCCTGTTCGTTATGTGTAGGGGCACATTCTGCTTAACTGCTAGAAACCTGAACTAGTCCCCTTTTCAAAGACTGTCCTCAGGGCAAATGCCATAGTCTATGTACTATACTGGGAATTTGGAAGGCAGATAACCAATGCCCTTATGTGTTCCATTGGGTGGGAGAGGTGGAAGAGTATTTGAAATTATTCATGAAGATTCCTGGGCTTCCCTGCTGGAGCAAGGGTTAAAGACACAGCACTATCAAGCTATCACCAGCCACTGCAGCACGCGTTCAATCCCCGGCCAGCCAGGGAGCTGACCTACATGGCAAAGCAAACCTCTCCTGTCTCACCTACTGCTCCCCTCAGCAGTGTATTTCAGCAGATCTGCCTGTTCTGCTCCCCATTTTCTCTGGTAAATCCTCTCACCACCCCACACCTCTGGTATGCATAAATAAATCTAAAAAAAGATTCCTACTGCTACCTGGTTTACTTGTTGTGCTACTTCTAACTTGGTTGCTCTCCAACCTTCACCCTCAGATTTCAGAGTTACATCCTGTACACTCATCCTTACTTCTGCTTGGCAGGGGCTTCTCCAATTTTCCACTCATTTTCTGACCTTATTCTGTCTCCATCTTGGCTTTGGATCTGTGAATTAGATTTGGGAAATCTGTCTACAGAGCTTCTTTCTTGGGTAAGCAGTTGCTTTTTAGAGTTGAAACCATGATTAATCATGAATTCACAGTGAACTAAGGGCTAGGTCTACATAATTGGGGATATTCAAATTAGTTTTTTCCTTTACTTTCCACCAACTATAATGTCAAATGTATTCTGCAATGAATCTGACCTCTTCACCTAAAAGTGGTGTGTGGCAGTAATCTGGACACAAAATGGGGAAAGTCTGTGGCAAGCCTGTGAAAGGAGATAACATGCTTAGTGGGTCTTCACCTCCATGTTTAAGATGGCAGGAAACCACCCAAAAGCAGACACATGGAAAGAAACAAAAAGGGTTTATTTCAACAGTGATGAGGAAAAGGGAGGACAGAGAGGGGGAAAAAAGGAAAATGTATTGTTTGGCACATGGCCAGACACCTAACCCAGGTAGTGTCTGCTGAGCAGAGATTGGGATCCAAACTGAAACTGCATGTGGCAAGATGGCTGCTGTTCTGTTGAGGAGAGACTGGAGCACTGGATAGCGAGTGCAAGCTGGAGCTGGCTGTCCATGGCCTCTAAGAGACTGGCTGGTCACTGAGGAGACATGGAGCCTGGGGACCAGAGCTGCACGTGGCAAAGAGCTGCATGGGCAGCTGTGCTCCATCTTTTAAGGACTCTGTGGCAGCTCTGCTTGGCCCTCTTTCCCATCAACCTCCAGTCAGGGTGTCAGGGATTGACTGCAGGGCATTCACTGGCTCGGGGTTTTTTCTTCCAACAGAAGAAGGGTCCCAGAGATGGTATGGAAAAAGAAATTCTTGGTGATGAGGAGGAGTAAAGAATAAGGATGTCCACAACTTAAAGACACTTACTGAGATATAGCAACAATCTCCTTTTAGCTTATTTGGGGCTAGTTTCTCATACCTACCCACATACGCACATAAATATTGGAAGAAGATATATCATTTTTCAAGGAGTAAGGGCTTTAAATGAGAATGTTTGAATGTAATTCTCAAAGAGTGACATTCAAAAAACACCTTTCGAAATGTCATTTTCCTTCCTCTTTATAGAAGTAAAGCAAGCTCTTAGATGGGAGCATCTGGGCTCTGGAGCCCCTGCCCGAGAGTAATAACACAACCAGTTCATTCCATCCACTCTGGAAGACTAGAATAATAATGTGAAGGTTTCAGGGCATTTTCTAAGGCTCCTCAAAACGTCTGAGATGATCATCTTTTCATTTTTCCTACACTTTTTTCTTTGCTGAGAGCTGAATAAGGACCTAGAAATATAATAAACAGGGGAGATAGGAAAAAGGTCACTATATCTTATCTTTTTTATTATTTTTTATTTTTTGTTGGACCTGCAATGTTTTAAAATTATCCACTAAGCCAGTAATACTGGTTTTCATGGAGAAACTTAAGAGAAACAAAAAAAAATTTAGTCTGGTTTTCTAACCCCTAGCTTTCCTTGTCTTCCTATTGTTTTCTTTTACTGTTTACTTTCTTTCATCCATGGTAGTGACAAATTACTGAAAAGCTCTGTGGTTATTTTCTTGTAATAAGACTAACAATCCAGAGGTCAAAGAATGCCAGGAAATAGCCTTGGAAACAGGATTCACTTTTGGGAAAAAAATGAACATTTGTGAATTATATTTGCCTGCCTCTCCATATCTATTCTCTCTTTGATTTCCCATAATGACCATAGAGGGTGGGTTTTCCGATTCTGAGAGTTGAGTAAACTGAGCTACAGAAATAAGAAATGTGTCATGGAGCCTCCCCTGGTGGCGCAGCTATTGAGCGCTGGGCTGCGAAGCTGCCCGCAGCCTCTGCAGCGCCCGTATGATCCCTGGCCACCAGAGAGGGTCCCACATGGCGCGCAGACCTCTCCTGCCTCGCCTGCTGCTCCCCTCAGCAGTGTACTTCGTCGGTCTGCCTGCTCTGTTCCCCGCTCTGGTTCTGGTGAATTCTCTTACCGTCCCGTGCTTCTTACTGTATAAATAAATAATCTTTAAAAAAAAAAAAAGAAGTTTTCTGGAAATGAGGAATGTAGCTTCACCTTCCCATGTCTCCCCAGTCATCTAGATAAATTTCTTCCCCACTTATGCTCTCATTTGTATTAATAGAATGTGCCATGTCATATTTACCTCCTCCATCCCTCCTGCTATTTACAACTTCCAATGCTCCTTTTAGAAATTTTTCAAACTTAGTATTTCTCTCCATCTCCAGCACCACAATCCTACCATAGGCCATCATCATCCCCCAGCTGAATTACTGAAACAGTTTGATACTGTCTCCTTGTTTCTTTGTGTTGGTTTTGAGTTCAATATCTTTCATATTAGGTCCATGTCACCCTCTCTTATCCCAGTCATTGTGGTTATAGAGGTTGCATTACCTTCTTTTCTATTTTTTGGGCTTGAGGATGAGCTTGGTACACTTTGATAGAGAATGAACATCTGTTGAATGAGTATTGTGGCACAGTTTCTAGTTGTTTATTGGATTAGAGGTGGGTACCTGAGAGTTTCATGTTTAGTGGTCTTGCTAATATCCATAGGAGCCTCTGAGAACAGCCAATGCTGGAATTTATTAGGTTGACTAAAGGATGAAATCACCATGATTGGTAAACCTTAGCTTAAAGACATTGTGGTTAAACTCAGAAGATAGTAAAAAAAATATTTTAGAGTACCCAAACAAAAGCTTTTCATTGTTGAAAATGAGGTGAATTCATCATATGAAATACTATGTACCAATACCGGAAGATTTTTTTAAATATAGTTTAAGTATTATGACCAACATAAAAAAGGGAAATCATCTTTATACAGATGCTCAACTATAAATTTGTACACCTAAAATTTACACAATGTTATAAACCAAAGTTATTCCAATAAAGTGAAAGAATACAGTAAAATGTATTTATTACAGTAGTCTCCAAAATTTCATCTAACCCAGGGAAAAGATCCACATTGGTGATCTGAAGTGCAGAAATCTTACAAGTTAAGGCATTTTAAGCATGCATTATATTCCACAATCTCAGAATCCAGGCATAAGACCACTAGATGAAAAGGCTTGGCTACCTTCTTACTTCTCACCACACAGCACCTCCCTGCTCAAGAACAGAACTTGTTTACAGGAAGACATATCACTCATACAGATTTGCTCTGATACCAGGTTCCTGGTGTACCTACCTGTTATGAGTTATGACAGGCTAAGGAATCTGAACCTGCTTCTGTAGGGAAAAGGGGTAATACTGGAGATTTAAAGCAAGGAAGTAGTATGTTGCCACCTGATACTTGAGGAAAGCATTTCTTTCCTTTACTACAATATGTAAAGACAGGATTTTTTTTTTTTTTAAGATTTATTTATTTATACAAGCACTGGGTACAGTCAGAAGCGCGGGAGGGTGAGAGAATTCACCAGAGCCAGAGCGGGGAGCAGAGCAGGCAGAAGGACCGAAGTACATGGCTGAGGGGAGCAGCGGGCGGCAGGAGAGGTCTGCGTGCCATGCGGGACCCTCCTCCTGTGGCCGGGGAGCAGCCGGGGATCGAACCGCCACTGCAGAGGCTGCGGGCAGCTTCGCAACCCAGCGCTCAACCGCTGCGCTACCAGGGAGGCCCAAAGACAGGATTTTTAATTGAGAGTTCATGGTTAAAATATAGAATTTTGACTTGCTCTCAGGAGCAACTGTTTGCCTTATGTCAAAATATCATAAAGTTGGTTTATGAAGTTTATATGGTTGAATTATATAAAGACAAACTGATTATTACAAATGTATAAAACAAAGCAGATCTTCATTCTACATAGGGTTGCTGGTTGTTTTTAAATTTTCTGTAGCATTTTAGATAGAGCATTGATATTGGAATTGACCTGTACTTGGAAGACTATGAAACAAGATTATTATTATTATAATCCCAACTCTGTCACTCTCAGAAAGTTATTTCACCTACTGTTACTCATTTTTTTAGTATATAAAATGGAGATAATGATATCTACCTTTACATATAAAGAACTTTAGAATAGACAGTATACGGGGCAGAGTAGGTACTCAATAGATACTAATTTTTAGTTGTGATTGTTTAACTTAGCTTGTAAAATGGTTTTTACTGTATCAGTTCTCATTTAGTGACAATTTAATTAAATGAATCTCCAGGTAAATTGACTGGAAAGGAAGAGACCTGGACTTATGTAGCATCTGCTATACACTAAGTAGAATACTCACTACAAAAATTATTAAAAACTTAGGATATCCCAACAATGTCCCTGAAGTCAATGCCATGGAGTCTTTTGTCTATGTTGTCATCTATGTTTTTATGCTTAAGGACTTACATCCAACTCTATTTTGAGTTAATTTTGTGTGTAGGGTGTGAGATAGTGATCCCATTACACTCTTTTGCAGGTGGTTGTCCAATTTTCCCAGTGCCATTTGTTTAGTAGCTTTCCTTTCTCCAGCATATGGTCTTGTATAGTATTATATTGTTCACGAATAGATGACTTGACTCCAATAGCAAAAGGAAAAGAAGCAAAAATAAACAAATTTGTCTCAGACTAAAAAGACACTCTAGTGAGTGGGAGAAAATATTTCCATATCATACATCCAAAAAGGGGCTAATATCCAAGCTCTACAAATAATTCATACAACTCAACAAAAAGAAAACAGTAATTCAACCAAAAATGGTCAGAAGAGCTAAATAGACACTTCTCCAAACAGAGATACAGATGACTAGTAGGCAAGTGAAAAAAAAAAACTCATTGTCACTTATCTCAGAGAAATGGAAATCAAATCTACAATGAGATATCACTTCATAGCTGTGAGGATGACCCATATCAAAAAGACCAGGAAGAACAAATGTTGACAAGGATGTAGAGAAAAAGAAACACTTATTTTCTGCTGAACTGGTCCAACACCAATGCGAAAATGTATGGAAGTTTTAAAAAATATTAAAATTAGATCTGCCATGTGATTCAGGAATTGCAATCCTAGGTATATATCTGAAGAATGCAAAAACACTAATTTGAAAGGGTGTGTGTACTTCTAAGTTCATTGTAGCACTATTTACAATAGCTAAGTTATGGAAAGTACTAAGTACCCAACAACACATAAGCATATAAAGAAGATATAGTATACATATACACACACACACAACAGAATACCACTCAGCCATAAAACAATGTCTTGTCATTTGCACAAACATGGCTAGAACTGGAAGAGATTATGCTAAGCAAGATAAATCAGAAGGAGAAAGACAAAAATTGAATTATTTTACTCATATGCAGAATATATTTTAAAAAAACGAAAACAAACAGACAAAATGAAACCAAAACCAACATTAGAAGTCCAACTATAGAATTAAAGCTACAGGAAGTTGAACAGGAGAGAGGAGAGCACATCAGGGAGAGCTGGGGGCGGGGTGGGGGGGGACTATGGTAGAGGATTATGGGTATGATCATGGTGGGTGTGGTACGGTAACATGCATTTGAAAAGATGTGAACCTCTACCCATAAATTATATACAGTGTTGTAAAAAAAAATGTTACTTCTAAAAGATAATGGAATTTTTAATTATGTAAGATATTTTGAACTTTTTGCCAGGAATGTGTATATGTTATTCATTACCTCATCTTGTTGATGAGGAAACTGGAGCACAAAAGTTTCAAAGAATTTACCTGAAGGCACATTCACCTAACTACTTAAGAGATAAAATTCCAATTGAGATATGCACAATATCAAAACTCCAATTATTTCCACATAGGAAATCATGAAAAGCACTGTGTGCTGAGGATTAAGAGGTCTGCATGCTGTTTTGAATACCAGTCTGTGAGCACTCTGTAAATTTTTGAAATGATTTAATCTCTCTATAAAATGGTTATATTATTGCCATGCCTGTTCTAGTACTGATGTGAGAAATAAAGGAGGTAAAAATGTGAAAGTGCTGTAAAAGCATTTTCATGGAAGACTCTCATGCGAAACTAAATGACACTTGCGAGACTGAAAGAAGATGTCATCATTTCGTCTTCATTATTATCTATCAATATAGGAAGTAAATTGGAAAATTTCAGGTAAGAGTGGCAATCGCATGCAATGCTGATATCAGACTTTTCCTATCTTGACTTCATTATTTCTTAGGGCAGTTAAAATATGCAGGAATTAATATATAACATAGATAGGGAGATAAGAGGAATTGCATAGAAATTAAAATATAAAGTAAGACTTTTGAAAGAAATAAACGTCATTGGCTTAGTGTGGCATATACCCTACATAATCTGGGTGAAATTAGTTTCTCTACACAGTTAACATCTGATTATCCATATCAGGTAAACCTTCATATAAAAAATTAATTTTATTTTGTGAGTCAGAAGATGGAATGTGCTTTAAGAAGTGATGCATGCTAAGAATTAATTTGAACTGCTTGGAACATTTTGAAAAATTAGTAATTTATAAACATAGACATATGCATCGATCTGTCGTAGTTAAAGACCATATGTTGCCTGGATAAAAATTCACTAATCTTCTGACTGTTTGTCAGGTAGTTGTTTGTAATGTGACGTCGTGACCATTCTCGAGATGGGTATTGCCTCAAGTTGCTCATTACAATTAAAATATCATTGGGAAGAGAATATGTCAAAAACCATATTGCCAGGAAGCAGGGAATTGGCAGGGAACAGCCTGGGTCTTTCACTCACTTGGAAATATTGCTGATCATACATTTACTATGCTAGTGTAGTAATAGAAGGTACATAAAGAAAAATGTCTTTTTTTTCCTAATTCATAATTCTAGTTTTGGGGATTCTCATAGTTAAGCCAGATGGCTAATGAGGTCGCTGATCAAGTTTAGAATTTAAAAGAGAAAGAGAATATAACTCCATTTTTGGGATAGATTATTCACTTTACTCCTAAAAGTCTTGTGCTAAGAAAACTTCAATAGAGAAACAGGGAAAGCATACCTTATGGAAGGAGTCTTACATGCATCTGTCAGGATCATGAATGTTCACTTTCCAGAGATGTTTAAGAGGTGGTGAGAAATTCACAGCTACTGGGGCTTTGAGCGATTTGCCTTTGCCAGCAGGAGAGGCACTGAGATACCCACTGGCAGGAGGGGTCCAAACAGCCACCCAGAATCAGTCCAGGAAATGGAGTGGGAAGTCAGTCTAAGTGGGAATTACTGGTGAGGATCCCTTATAAACCTGCCAGGGAGTGGGTAGGGATCACTATCTCCTCTCCTATATAGTAATGATTAACAGTTAACATTGATGAGGGTTGTACATTATAAGCATTTTTAATTGTATTATTAATACTGTTTATAGCAACCTTGTGCAGTAGGTACTATATTTGTCTCCATTTTACAGAGGTGGAAATCAGGCCTAGGAAATCAGGTGAACTGCTCCTGTCACATAAAGAACTATATACAGGATTTGAATGAGTTGGACTTCAGAGTCTATAAGCTCTGCCACCATTATTGCTGCTTTTATTAATAAAAAATTGGTTATGTATCCTGCATCTGCCAGCCTGAGGTAAGTGCTTATTGCATGTCAGCAACTGTGGTCATCAAGTGAGGTACAGTATCTTTTTTATAAATTTGATGAAGTAA
Organism: Talpa occidentalis; assembly: GCF_014898055.3. Taxonomy (NCBI): domain Eukaryota; kingdom Metazoa; phylum Chordata; class Mammalia; order Eulipotyphla; family Talpidae; genus Talpa; species Talpa occidentalis. The sequence goes on along the minus strand of NW_026555331.1, from coordinate 109,564,961 downwards.
TATTATTATCCCTATTGTACAGATGGGAAAGTTGAGGCCCAAGATTACGTAGCTGGAGAACAGTATGGTGATATATGAGCCAGGCTGGTCCTGTGTTAAAACCTTTGCATTTAACAACTGAAATTATTCAATTGTTGAAAATAACCAACTCTACTTGAAAAATAAACCAGAAACCCAGGGAGGTACAATTATCCAATATTTGGGGTTATAGCTGGGTTAAACATTATGTGTGAAAAATAACATGCTTGTTAGTTTTCAGTGAAGGTTGGAGGGAAGAAAAGGTGTTTATGCTTTTATCACACATTAATTGGATTTACAAGTAGTACTCTGCAGTTATGAAAGACTTCCTCTCCCCATGAAGTGACAGAATGATGAAGAGAGAGAGAAAGGAAAAGAAAGAAGTCCTCCATTTTCCTTGTCTGCGCCCGTGTCTCTCCCACTGAGTCCTTGCCCACCACCCTCTTGTTTATTCCTAGGAAAAGGTCTTGTCCTCAGAGTGGTATTTGCACAACTAGAGAAATGCACGCAAGCCCCAGTACCTCAGCTTTCCCACACCTGGGAAACACAATAGTGTGCTGTGATGACTAGTGAGGGCGAGCTGGTACTCCAGTAATAAAGTGTGCAAATACCTTAATTTCATCATTAATTAGAGATTATAACATAGGTGAAAGATCAGTATATCGTTAATGCCTGAGCTCTGAGTGAAAGAGAAAGAAGGGCGCTGGTAGCTAATTCAGTTGGAATGGCATCAGTCTTCATTTATCCCATCTTAACCAGCCCCATCAGCCGCCAATGCTGTTTACTTTTTATGAATTCAAAGTTTAAGAAGTAAGATTAGTTGCATTTATTATTCTTTTCTTTTAAATGACTTTTTTTTGGAGATATCTCTGACATAATTATCTTATGATTGTGAAAAGCTTTAAAAATGCCATACTGGGGCCTCCCCTGGTGGTGCAGGCGGTTGAGCGCTGCGCTGTGAAGCTGTCCGCAGCCTCTGCAGCGCTGGTTCGATCCCGGCCAGCCGGTGAGGGTCCCACATAGACCTCTCCTATCTCGCCCTCTGCTCCCCTCAGCAGTGGGCTTTGGACCTTCTGCCTGTTCTGCTCCCTGCTCTGTCTCTGGTGAATCCTCTCACCCTCCTGTGCATCTGGCCTGTACCCCGGGTCTTGTATAAATAAACAAACAAACAAATAAATAAATCTAAAAAAAATGCCATGCCAAATAACTTCAGGGTGGGGTATGTTTGTCAAAGTTGGACTATACTTTAGGAGTTTGTGCTGTGCAAGAGAACATCATATATGACCTAACAGAGAAACACTGAATTCTGCTGCTTTGAAAGACTACAGAATGATGTCTTTGGTGCTCTCTGTTGCTAGGTCTTGTCATCATTCTTCCTAAGGACAATTATTGTTCTAGGACCCTGCAGTGTGAAGATGACAAATTTGCAAGTTAACTTGGCCTCAGGTGCTTAAGTAGAACCCCCATGAAAAAGTGGAACACCCAAGAAAAGCCTAGATAAGATTTTCCATTTAATGATTCTGGAAAACTGACAATTTTTGGCTTTGGGCTTGGCTGTCCAGTATGGCCAACTCAGCATAATCAGAACGTGGGGGTTCAAACAATCCTCTAATGAGCCTCTGTGTTATGTTTCTGAATTGCTGATTTCTATTCTTTTATCCCTAAGCAGTGTACAGTTGACCTTAGAAAACATTTGTTTCCTCAACGTGTGACAGATACTTTACAGTACAGAAGAAATTATTTTTTTGCATAGATACAATGCCATTTGGTTATTTAGTGAAGCGTTTAAGCTTTGGCTTGTTCAATTTTTGCATTCCACATAACAAGTATTTGAGTCTCTCTCAACCCCCTTTTTTCTTAAAGCGGTTGTTTCTAATTTTTCAGAGTTGCTAATACAGTATTTACAAAGATACATATAATACACACCTCTGACAAGAAGCTTGCAGACAAAGGCCATGCATTTGACAGACAGTGAGAGCCCGCTTCTAATATAATCAGAGCTCACTGTCAGAGGGGAAAGAAAGACATGTGAATAAGGCAGTGCAGAGCTGGGCAGAATCCCATGAGTGCTTTAGAGGTCTTAAAGATAAAAGGAAAAAGAGCTCTTTGCTCTTTGTCACTAAAGAAGGTAGAGCCCAGAAAAGGAACTTTGCAGAACAGTGAGAGAGAAGGTGTCAGAAGAAACCTGATTCACACACAGCCTTGTGGAATTTTGGTGTGGAGAAAATAGCAGAGGCCACCTAGACCAATGCTCCCATCTTCAGCAGCCCCCTGCCCATCCACCACTGTTTCTGGCCCAAGAACCCATGCCTTCCACCCCCCCGTACCACACTCCAGCCTTGCCAAACACATCCCTAGGAAGTGCTTGTCTGTTTGAGTGGTTGTGTCCTTGCATTGCATTACAGTCCTTTCCATCTCACATCTTCTGTAACTCTTTTGTTTCTGCAATAGCTCTCTATGTGATGATACTTTGAGGGCTTCAGCTTCTCTCTTATTCTCTTCTGAACAAGCTCTAGTTTGAGTAACTTGCTCATGAGAAGGATTCACAACTGAACCCTGTCATGCAGCTATAAACTCAATAAAGCAGCTATAAACACTGGGGCTACCACCTTCCTTTTGCCAGATATCATGCAAGCCTAAGACTTAAATCGGTTGTATGCTAAGTCACACAGAATTGTTTTTTTGTAATGAAATTGCAACCAAATAAGCATAAGTCTGACAGATAGAGAATGGCTCACAGCTTATATGGTAGTCATATTGGACTCTGGTGCTACCCTCTGATATAATAACAGTCTCTCCTTCTCGTGTTGGGGCAGACAAGTTGATCCTTCAAGTATTCTGTGTTCAGGGTTGTTAGATCAGTATACACTACCACTGTCCACCTCACCATTAATAAAAATATTGACCAAAACAAAAATAAGGACAGAGAAAACCATTCAAGGCCTTGTTTTCTTTAAATCTTTATTCTTAAAGATAAGAACATAAGACAAATTGTCAGGCTGAGTACAGAAAACCTCCTTTGGACATGTCCTTTTTATGAATTGTGACCTCTATGATAGATAGTGTCTTTGTGAGCTTTCAAAATAATTCATTTTGATCTATACTTTTATTCAGCTGCTGTTTCTGTTTTTATTGCAAGAAAATAAAGGAGGTAGGGATCTGGCAGTTGGAGCACTTTGCTAACTAAATATTTATTAGGATAATCGCTAGTTCTCTTTTGTTTGGAGATATTTTTATTATAGTATTTTCTACAGTAGCCTTTCATACAGTGAGGAATCATGAGTTCTAATGGAACCTTTGCATTTTCTTTTTGATGAGACCAGAAAATAATTTTTAAAAGTTTCATTAAAAAGGTATTTTCTCTTGTAGGAAGTAGATGAATAGAATTGTTTTACCAAATTGAAATTTTCTATAAAATTCAGTACTGAAATATTTGTTTATCCATTGTGGATGATAACTGCTTCTTAGACTATTCAAGTATCTAGTGAAAAGGGAACTATGTGGTCTGTTGCATATTTCTAAATGCAAGATTTTGCCTACTCATGACTCATTTCATAGAAAATTATAACAATTTGAGAAGAACCATCCTGCATGTCTTTTAAGTACCTACATAATTGTAACCAGGACTTGAGAGATGAAGGTAATATAAGTAAGCAGGAAAAGCACCTCTAGTTCAGGGGCCCCTCCTCTGTTTTCCAGGTTAGATCAGTTCTGTCCATTCCACAGCTTTCTCTATAACCCCAAGGCTCATTACAGGGATGAACTTCTCTAGTGAAGGGGATTCTATACCTTCTCCTCCTTTCACTTCAAGGAATGCTAGAGATCTGCTTTTACCATTTCCCTAGAATGTTCCTTCAAAAGAGACTGCTCAAGAATTCCTTTGTGGGGCCTCCCCGGTGGCGCAGCGGTTGAGCGCTGGGTTGCGAAGCTGCCCGCAGCCTCTGCAGCGCCGGTTTGATCCCTGGCTGCTCCCCGGCCACAGGAGGAGGGTCCCACATGGCTCGCAGACCTCTCCTGCCGCCTGCTGCTCCCCTCAGCAGTGTACTTCGGTCCTTCTGCCTGCTCTGCTCCCTGCTCTGGCTCTGGTGAATTCTCTCACCCTCCCGCGCTTCTGACTGTACCCAGTGCTTGTATAAATAAATAAATAAATAATCTTTAAAAAAAAAAAAGAAAAAGAATTCCTTTGTGGCCAGGTGGTTTCCAGAAAGGTTGAGACCCTTTACTGCACATATTTAAGTTTCTTAAATAGCCTACCTTTTCTCTATTACTAATCTTTGACAATGACCCTACTCCTCCCAGTAAACCTCCCAGAGGGTATAAAGCTTGGAAGCAAGGCAGTAGAAATGAGGCAAAAAAAAGAAATGAAAGGAATAGGAATTCAAATTGAAAAAGAAGAATTAAAGCTATCACTATTTGCAAATGACATGCAAATATACACAAAAAACCCAAAAGACACCACTAAAACATTATTAGAAATAACAAATCAGTACAGTTAAGTGGCAGGCTATGAAACTGGAAGTCAGTTGTGCTTCTACATGCAAACAATAAACTGGAAGAGAAAAACTATCCTATTTAATATCACATCCAAAAGAATTGACTACTTAGGGCCTCCCTGGTGGCACAGCGGTTGAGTGCTGGGTTGCAAGGCTGCCTGCAGCCCTTCAGCGCCAGTTCGATCCCCGGCCTCCTGGCGAGGATCCCACATGGCGCGCAGACCTCTCCTGCTGTCTGCTGCTCCCCTCAGCAGTGTACTTCATCAGTTGGCTTGCTCTGCTCTCCCCTCTGGCTCTTGTGAATTCTCTTGCCCTCCTGCACTTCTGACTGTACCCAGTGCTTGTATAAATAAATAAATTGAAAAAAAAAATTAACTACCTAGAAATAAACCTAATAAAGGCAGTGAAAGTCCTATACTGCAAGATTTTTAACATAGTGTTAAAAGAAATAAAAAACACAAAAATGGAAAAATATTTCTTGTTCATGAATTGAAAGAATTAACATACCTAAAATGACAATCTTGGGCCTCCCTGGTGGTGCAGCAGGTTGAGCGCAGCACTGTGAAGCTGTCCTTAGCCTCTACAGCACCTGTTCGATTCCTGACCAGCTAGGGAGATTCCCACATGATGAGCAGACCTCTCCTGTCTCGCCCACTGCTCTCCTCAGCAGTGTGCTTTGGTCCTTCTGCCTGTTCTGCTCTGTCTCTGGTGAATTCTCTCACCCTCCTGTGCCTCTGGCCTGTATCCCAGTGCTTGTATTAATAAATAAATCTTTAAAAAAAAATAAAATGACCATCTTATCCAAAGCAATATATCGATTCAATGTAAAACCTATCAAAGTTCAATGACATTCTCTGAAGGAAATAGAGCAAATATCACCGAAATTTGTATGGAACCACAAAAGACCCAAGATAGTCAAAGCAATCTTTAGAAAAAGGAAGAACAGAGATATCACACTTACAGACTTCAAAATATGCTTCAGAGATATAGTAATTAAAACAATATGATCTTGGAACAAAGAGAGACACATGGAACAATGGAAATAAGCCACACTTAACGGATATTTAATTTATGAGTGTACTGGAGAAAGGAAGTCGCAACATATGGTCTTGGGAAAACTACCCACAACAAAAAACTAAACCACTATCTTATGCCATAAGTAAAACATACACAAAGTTGATTAAAGACGTGGATGTAAAACACAAAACCATAAAACACATAGAAGAAAACAGCCTAAACTCTCTGCAACACTGACTTCAGTGATATCTTTGGGGACTTGATTCCAATGGCAAGGGGTAAAAAAAAGAAAATAAACAAATGGGACTGCATCAAAATAAAAAGCCTTTTGCACAGTAAAAGTAACTATCATTAAAATGAAAAGATTCACTACTCAATGAGGGAATTTGCACTTCATACAGCCACGAAGATCTGCAAAGAACTTCCTATCCAATATCTACAGAGAACTCACCCAACTAAACAACAAGCAAACTAATCAAAACAAATGGGCTGAAGATCTTAATAGACATTTTTCCAAAAAGACATGCAAATGGTCAACATCAGGGAAACGCAAATTAAAACCACAGTGAGACACCATGTTACACCCATTTGAATGATTCATATCAAAAAAGACCAGAAACAAAAGGTGAAGGTGTGGAGAAAAATGAACGCTTATACACTGTTGCTGGAAATGCAGACTCATTCAAACCCTATGGAAAACAATAGAGAGGTTTCTGAAAATATTAAAAATGGATTTACCAAATGATACAGCAATTTCACTCCTTGATAACTTTCCAAAGAAAGCAAACACACACACACACACACACACACACAAACAACAAACCCTCATTTGAAGGGATATATCCACTCTTAAGGATGCTCATTGCAACATTATTTAATTTTAGAAACAAACTAAGTACTGGGCCTCCCTGGTGGCGCAGTGGTTGAGCACTGGGATGCGAAGCTGCCCCGCAGCCTCTGCAGCGCTGGTTTCAAACCCCGGCCGGCGGGCAAGGGTCCCACATGGCGCGCAGATCTCTCCTGCCACCCGCTGCTCCCCTCAGCAGTGTACTTCATCAATTTGCCTGCTCTGCTCTCCCCTCTGAGTCTGGTGAATTTTCTCACCCTCCTGCCTTCTGACTGTACCCAGTGCTTGTATAAATAAATTAATAAATTAAAAAAAAAAAGAAACAAACTATGTACTTAAGGACATATGGATGAAGATGATATACATAATAGAGTATAAGAAAAAGATGAAATATTTCCTTTGCAACAACAACATGGATGGATCTAGAAGGGATTGTTCAAGTGAAACAAATTAGAAGGGGAAACACAAATACTGGATGATTTCACTCATATATTCATATGGAATATAAAGAAAGAAAGCAAGTGAAAAGATAAATCTAAACCAAAAGAGACCATGGACATCTTATTATAGAAGTGAGGCTACCTAATGGGGAAGAAAAGGGTGGGGAAAGTGGGGAACAGGAGGGGAAGGGGCCCACTGGTCTATGGTGGATGATTATGGGTGCCTTGGTGGTAGGTGTGGTGTGGTAAAATACATGTGAAGAGGTGTGAAAATACCTGAAATCATATACAGTGTTGTAATCTAATGTTAGCTCAATAAAATAATTAAAAAGACAAAAATAATATAAAGTAAAATAAAAGGAAATGCTCTTCCTTTGTGAGCTGAAAACGACAACCAAAACACCCATTGTGTATTTCTGTACTACCTTAAAAAAGTTTCCTTAAATTGAATTGCTAGATAAATAGAAATTCATTTTAATTTTGATATATATTACCAGATTATTTCTATCTTTGCTATTTCAAAAGTTTTTCTTACATAGTTTCACCTATTTATACTTTAGCTTGAATTTGGAGTGTGTTAATCAAGTTCTAAATGAAACTCATGGGAATTATAAGAGTTGCATTTTAATAAAGAATGACAATTAGGAGTTATATTAAATGAATAACTTAGTTTATAAGTAATTGACCTATTTGCAACTGCAGGAAACACTTTTTAATCATAAAAATGAAGTAGAAATGCTAAATGAAAACATTGAAATGTTAACAGTGTTTTTTTTCTTGAAGAATGGAGTTAACTATACTTTATTCCCCTGTATCTACTTTTCTGGGTTTTCCAAATGTTCTTTAATATGCTAGTTCACTTTTATAATGAGAGCATTTATTTAAAAAGTGAACCATCCTGTAATAAGGCCAGAAGGGATGACCATTTCCAAAATTTCTTTGTTTTCCCTTTTTGTGAGACAGGAGACTAGAGAACTGAATTTTAAATGTCAGAAGTTATTCATCAAAGTTGGTTGCAATGACTAGAGAAATAGAAAAGTTGATATAGTTTCAGGTAAGTAAAACTACTTTCCTTACTTATAAGCAATGTTCCAAAACCAAATGTGTCTCATTATGTTGCAAGGTCCCTAAGGACTGTGTTACCAAGGTTCTCTTAGTGAAGCATGGATTTTTTCCCCCTAACATTTTTAATACTTAGAAATTTCCGGAAGGCAGAAAGAATAGATTCTTGCTAGGAGACATATTAGCAAATCTTGGCAGAGGGAAGAACCATAGAGATTTGTGTTTCTCATAAAGTAAAGGAGAAAATTTTTCAATGTATGCTTAATAGGAGAAAAAGGAGTGTATCAAATATATCCAATATTCTGGTTAATTTTAAACAGGTAGAAACATCCTTTGATGTCTCTGACCACATAGAAGCAGGAGATGAGATTTTTACATTTGTGCATTTCAACCCCAATCAAGTCTATTGTTTGGATAATATAGAAGGAGGGAATTGGGAGTTGGGGATGGGCAGAGTAGACGTAGAAAATGAGAAAGCAGATGGGCATATTGTAGTAGGAAGACAAGCCAAGGAACCCTGGGCCTTAGCACAGCTTTGTGGGGTCCATGAGACTGGAGGGAGGTGAATCACCGGAGGGAGTGGTTTCTCCCATTACCTTGTTCTGGAGAGATCAGTGGAAGTCATTGAAGAAAATTTAAAGTCCTCTAGAATAACTCCTTTAGCTGAAATGAGCAGAATATGAAACAAGAACCAGTTTAAGACTTTAACAAGGGTGTTGTTAATCTTTGAACTTTAATTTCTCTCTGGAATTTAATTAAGGGAAAGTTTTAATAATTCAGGGTGTAAGCTATCTGGTGGGCATTTTATTCATTTGTTTTTATTGCAGAGCCTCTAATATGCTCGCTGGACATAATTTAGCATGGAAATAAAATACTAAGTAAGCTTTCAGCCTTGGAACGGAATTGCCTGATTAACAATTAACAAATCTGATCAATTTCTGAGTCTTATGGGGGCAAATTATATACTGCCCATCAGCAACTTCATGAGGAGCTTAAATAACTAGAGGATGGTGTTTTTGAAGGGGCCTAATGAAAGTAGGAGCAGGTGTCCCCAAAAGCCTTGTGGTAAACTTGTCCCCAGAAGGAAGAGCCACACCTCTAGTTATTTAGAGTTGCATTTTAATAAAGAATGACGATTAAGAGTTACACTAAATGAGTTACATTAAATGCAAATAATAAGGTGGACAATGTAAAGGGTGAGGCTGGTCCCTAGTGTCTGGAGTAACTGTGAGTTATATAGAAGTAATATGCCCAGTCTCTCCAGAAAACACTCCCCTCTGATCTTTCATATTGGAAATCTCATCTCTTACAGAACCCCAAATCCATAAAAAGTATCAGGAGCTCCTTTCTGGTCCAATACAGCTGTGTTAGGTTAGAGACCGAGTAAGTCTGAGTGACATTCCCCCATCACGTCCTCCCATTAAACAATTCTGGGAGACAATCATTTTGCAAAAGGCATTGTCTCTTAGTTATTCTCCATGCTTTCCAATTTAAAAGTGTTTACTCCTCCAGACCTTTACTTCTAGGGAATTCCCTGTTAAGAAACTCACATGACCACACATATAAGCTCTGTTCTCCAGCCTTACCTCTGGTAGCCTTTTCTAATAATAAGGTATTCTACTCATACTTTGTCTTATTTTTCAGGATAGGTGGATCTCAGCACCTGATTGATATTAAAGAAGACTCACTTGGCCTGAACAGAGACATATAATCACTATAGACTTTCATCTGAATTATATTCATTCTTTTTATATTCTCTGGGGAAAGGGAGAGGCCAAGGAAACTAGTTAGGAGTGAGGTGGGAGGCTGGGGAGCTGGCTTGAAACTTCTGTCTTTCTGCTTTCTCCATGGGAGGCTGTAGCTTATTTTCTCCTCATCACATACAAGTAAATACACCCAGATACTACGATTATGAATCTTTGTCCAAAGAGATACCAGGGTTGTCTTGTTGGAGGATCTTAGATTCTCCTATTAGCACATTAGCAATGATATTTACCTTAGGGTCTCCTCATGAAGATGCATATCATTCTTTCTGGATTCACCCTCATTACAAAAACACATTAGTTGAGTGATCAAAGATAGAGGCTCCTTTTATCAAAGAGATGCACCTAATACTTTCAAGCTCAGGTATCTGTTATCTCAGTGCTTTATTGTGTTTCATTCTTAATATTTGGGGTTCTTAGCAAGGATGATCGGGAGGGACAGTAATCTTTAATATTGACAAAGAAAACAGACAGATATTGTAAGTCCCAGAGCTCTAACTCAGTTACTTAAGATAAGCCCCCTCCTTAGCCCCGTGAAAGAGATCACCCCTAAATAATTAGCATTGCAATCTGATCTACAAAGTGTTGAGTGTAGCTTCTGCTCAAATAGCCTCTGTAAACCTGGAGGAAGCCTGCTGGAGAAGACTCTACTGTATTCCAAAACTTATTCACTGTTCTGGTAATACAGAAAATGCAATTAAATATAGCTTTGCCTATAAAGCCAACTTTAGTTTATCCCTCAGAATTTTTAGGAGGCACTCACTTGCTAAAGATTAATACTCATCATGAAAAGCATTGAATACACAATTCCAACAGCCAAGAGGCAATTAGGAAAATCATTCTACCTTTGATGGTTGGCTCACAGCTACTCATGTCACATTGTTTGAAACTGATGATTTAGTTTTTAACTTATACAATGTCAAGAAACTTTTTAAAAAATGATATTTTACTTTTAGTGATTCAGCACAGGGTAATAAGTAAAAAAGTGGGACTTTGGAGTCAGTTACCTGGGTCTGAATTTTGACTCCATTACTTAGTAGTCACGTGATCTTGAAAAAATTATGTAACATTTCATGTCTCCATTTTTTATCTGTAACACTTCATAGGGATGAGTATTAAATAAATTTATATTTAGAGGGCTTTTAAAAATGACCCCTAGATGTGATAAGGGCTGTATAAGCATTTGCTAAATGAAACACCTTAAAAATCAGATAATAATGGCTGTGAATGTATATTTCCCCGCTAATACACTTAGTAACAAGTGAATAAAAATCCTTCATAATAATTAACAGATGAGGAAACTGAGACTCCAGAAGTTGAATGATTTCCTAGAGTAATGGGAGCTAGCAGGGACTAGATCTCTGACCTTCTAACTTGTGGTATCATGATTTGTTCTCTGCATCATGAACTGAGCTGGAAAAGAAAATTTAGTCATGGTAATGATATTGTCTCAGAGGTGATGGGATTGAAAACCAAGCAGAATCAGGAAATGCAAAAGTAGAAAACTTAAGACTTTTACACCTATTTGCTGGTCATTTTCCAGATGTCTTTCTTGTATTTTCTTTTCCAGCTAAGAAAAAGTACGGTTTGGAATAAGTCAAAATAGCATTGTTTCAACTTCTCTTTCATTTTCTCTCCAAATGATGGAGAGTGTCTTAAGATTGTGTGTGTGTTTAAGACTGTGTGTGTCTTAAGATTGTGTGTGTGTTAAACAAGCTGTTTTTTAAAACTTGACTACTTACAACAAGTATTTGCAGCTGCCGCATTACTTTTCAGAACCACTTTCTTGTACACATACACATGCACACACACATACATATATACATATATAGATATATAGATATTCTAGACTTTAATTTTTTTCAAATACTTGACATTTCCCATAGAATACTGACACTCTCTGCTTTCCCACTGTGTGGAATTTTGACTAAGTTGTTATTCTCCACGAGTTTAATCTGCTTAACTGAAGTCATTGACATTAACTCTTTATTTTTAGATAACTCCTTTCAAAGGAAGTTGACATTGATTAATCAGTGATCAGACATGAGTGCTTTCTCAGGCAATGTTAAAAATTCCAACTTCTAGAGACTTCTGGATATAGAAATGTTGGATGGCTAATATTGTTCTACTCTCAACTTGGCTAACATGGTAGAGCATGTTGGTTTATGAATGGTGCTGGGTGGACCCCAGGGGAGAGTGGTGCTCAGTCACTATGTATCTTTAGGCTCAAAAGTCACAACAGATACATCTCTCTCGACTGCTTTGTGCCTGTCTTACTGTGATCATAATACTCTTATGATCACCTTCTACAGAGATCTTACTGCCTTGTCTCAGGACAGGGGTGAGGGTCCAGAAATTGGGTCTCTAGGCCCCAACTCTGCTTTGAATTTCTCCTATATTCATTTTGCCTTCCTCGTAATATTTTACCTGCAGAAAGAGCCCACTGACTAAGCATAATACACACACACACATAATAAAGACCAGTGATGTCTGAGTGCAAGTTCAGTGTTGAGTCAGAAGATAAAGACAGAGTTGTGACATCTGGAGAAAACTACTTAACTTTCTGAGCTTTTTATTTCCCCTGATTTAGCAAAAGGAAGAGACTAGGTGATCTATAATTTTTTTTTCCTCTCTAACATCTAATACACTCACAGACACTAATTGAAAAGCACTCAATGTCAGCAGCACAAGCTGTTATTAAAATAAAGATGTAGAGAACAACATAAGAAGAAAAGTTGTGTGGTGACAGAAGTCAGGAAGGGAGACATGGAAGAGAAGCCCAATAATGAGGTGTGACATGTTAATATAATGGGCCCATTTTACACTTGAGAAAGCAAGGTCATGAAACCACATGGGCCAGGGAAGCCAAATCATCCCATGAAATATTACTAGATTTTGTTTTAGTTTTCCATGTTGATAAAGGTCTTTATACTGTTTCAGATTAGATTCAGAATAGAATTCTAAAATTTAATAAAGTAGGACGTATAGTAGGTGCTAATGTTTGGTCTCTGAGGGAAATCATGACAACAGCTTTTCTTGATTTGTTGCAGACTTTCCAGTGGGTGAGACTGTGGGGTCCTTGGATTTTTGTCTTTTGATGGATAGACAGGCTTGAGACTCTCAAGGCCTTAATAAATTACAATCAGTGGAAATAGTGGAAGCTAAATATGTCAGGAAAAGATAACAGAAATCTTCTGAGACCTAAGTTTCCATATTTGTTACTTTTAGGGGAATGTCTACTTTTTAAGAATTTCTACCTGTTTGCTTCTAAATTTTTGGTTACTGAAAGGAATAATTGCTGAGTGCCAGAGGCTCAGATGTGAGCCGAATAATACCCCAAACAAGATGACCCATCAGTGTGGAGATGACTCATATATTAATTTATCTGGACAAATAGGACAATATCCCTCATTCTTCCAGAAAAAAAAAAAGCATTTCCTTAGAACTACCTTAGAAGGTAGATACTGGCCACATGACAAATCAAGAACTAAGGCTAACCTACTGTATAAAAGACAAGACAGCTCTTTGGAAACTCCATGATTTATTCCTTTCCTTTGATATAAGTACTTTGTGGGAGGAAAAAAAAAATCACCCATATTGTCGCACAGAACTCATTTGCTTCACTTCCAGGCAGTGATTTTTCATTTTTACGATGGCAAATTATTGAGGTTCCTCTGTGGCCTGTAGGCAGAGAAGGTAGTCCTCAGAGAGCCAGGACCAGATTGGGGTAAACAAATGCCCAGCTGATTAACAGGCCCAACCCTATTACTTTGTCTAAACTTCCTCAGGTGGGCAGTTACCTCATAATTTCATTTTAGCAGAATGAGAGTTAAGGGACCTTGATGCCAGTGCATTGCTCCCTTCAATCATTTCATTGGAATAGCTTTCAATTTGTTGTACAAAGGGAGTTGTACAAAGGAAAAAAGGAAGATTGAACTTCTTAAAAATCTTTGAAGGTAACGCACATTTTATAGACACCGTATTATGGAATGAGGAAAGCTGTCAACTGCGTGGTTTCTTAATAAAGCTGCTTTGTCTGCTATTTTGTTCAGCCATTTGTCTTGGCTAATTTTCTCTTTGCTTTTGAACAGGAGTAAGGTTGATAGAGTAGAAGGAGCAGTAAGTAAGGTATCAGAAGACGAAGTTGGAAGACCTATCTGAGCCTCTGAGTCCTGCTTTCCAACATGGGGAGTAGGCGATCATATTTTCCATTACCTTATACAGTGTCATGAGATGCAAATTTAATCATGTCAGGGGCAGTGTTGTTGGAAGTGATAGTTAAGTGTTAGCAATTTTGACTTGTTTTTCTCAAAGAGAACTCAAAACTTTTCTGTTTCAGCCTACCATTGAGAAAGAGGAGTTGAGGTGAAGAGGTCAAGGTTAAGGTCATTTTATTGCTCAGTTAATGTGTGGAAACTCACTGCCTGATGGACAGCACAGCTCTGACTGAGTCCCTTTGCTCCATTTGTCAGGAAGTGAACTCCAAAAGAGTCAGTTCATCTCTCTGTATATCTCTTTGGTACTTGGGAACTACTTAGACCACAAACACTGAAACAGTTTGAATAGGATTTGGTACAGCGGTTTTTCAAAAATAGCTGAATTCTTCATGGGCAATGTGTTCATTTGGTATTATGAATGCCTGTGCTCAAATAGAAGGAGAATTTGAGGGGTGCTAGATTTTTTTAAGGTCTAAAAGGCTAATCCTAACCATTTTAAAGAACAATAGCAAAGTTTCTTTGCATTACAATGAATGTTGGCAGGTCGAGTGTTGACTCCGCACATTGACTAATATTAGAACCAGAAAATGTTTCTCTTGTAACTTAAGAAAGTTGGAGAAGGGCAAGATGACGGCAGAGTGAAGATGCTGGGTTTATCTCCTGTGCCTACTCCAAAGACATCAAACATCTTCCTAAACCTTGGTGGAGCACTTCTTATTTCTTACCTGTCTTAAAATACTTCTGAAAGAAAAAAACAGCAAAAAGAGAAATTCTTAGCTGTGGGTAATGGGCATACAGAGAATTGTGAAAATTAATTTTATATTACTTCTCTGTGCCTTTCAGTTGTTCTATAATATATCAGTTTATGCAGGTCAGAATAAGAAAATATATTTACAAAATGTGCTTTGAAGACTGTTTAATGCAATGATGGAAAATAAAAATATGCCTGGTTTTTGCTTTATAACATGATTATAGATGAAGGACTACATGTGTGATCTTGAGTGCTTTAAGAGTTTTTTTATTGCTGGTAATTAAAGGGAAATAGATAAGGGTATTTGGGAAGTTAAATCACAAGAGCAATAATACTTATTTCTGAGATGTGCTTTTATGGGGAACTTTTTAATCCCTAAAGCTTTTTTTATGTCCAGATTTTTAAAGAACATTTATTATTTTTGTGAACAAACAACATATTTTATTTTAATGGGAGTAGGTCTAAATTATTATGTCAGAGCAAATACGTTTTGTATCCATACTTATATCAGTGGACAGTTAGAATTTAATAATGTCTGAGAAAATTGTTTTTAAAGTATAGAAATCAAGAAATTGTTACATAATTATTTTCCCTACAGTTTTCAGACTTAAGAGGTTACTTTAAGCATTAAGAACATGAGACTCTTATTACAAATAGAATCTTCAGGCTCTGCTGATTCACCTTTCATGATTCATTTTTCATTGAATAGCTGGAGCATAACAAGTCTCATATGTCATTCTCCAAGTTGAAGAACAGTAAGAATCTATAACAAAGGAGAATTCTATTAATCCTGTGTGTGCTTGATTTCTCTTTAGTCTACACTCAGAGCCCAGAGCAACATTGCTTAATGGAAACATGTAGACCTAGTACAGGAACTTGAATTTGATACTCAGAGGCAACCTCATATCCTTAGGATGTGTGACAGTTTGGCCATCATCAATTCCTTGTCTTCCCACACATTCATGTCAGTGCTTCATGGAGCAGAGTCCTCCATCAGCTCACTCTGGACTAGCCTGAATGCAGCGAATACAATGTGGGTCCATGGGGCTAGTAGCCTCTAGGAGCAGTGGGAGTTTCTGCTTCTTTCCTGTTGAAGAAGCAGAACTGCATGTTGAAGTCCTGAACTTCATGTAAGGAGTCCAGGATACACTGCTGCAAAGAGTAGTCCTGTGTGGGAGCACCAAGGGGCCAATGTGTACATTTCTTCCACTAGAACATTCCATCTGTTTTCCTCTGACTTGTGTAAACCATGTACCTCTGTTGGGGACCATGAGGTCATCCAGCTCTGTTAGTGACCAGGTCATCAGGTTTAATCTCTGCTTTGACAGTACCTGTGAACTGAGTAGATGGTTCAGGATGCCTTTTGGGCACCAGCCCTGAGCTGCATCCCCAATCAGATTTATCAGAGTTAGGGCTCTAGCATTCTCCATCTGTCTGATTGTGCTGTCTGATTTCTCAACCTAGAGGTGAGGATTGGGAAAGAGGTTTGATTTATTATCAGCCCCTCAGAGCTTGATACTTGAGGGTTTTCCTTTATTTATGTAATTAGAAAAATTGCCGGGATGAATTCTAGCATGGATCACCTGTCATTGATTTTGTCTGTATCACAAGGAGCCATTTCAATTATACACAGATGTCTCCAGGTCATTAGTGTATTCTAATACAATTAGTCCCTGCCACACAAGTGTAATCAGCTCCAAAGTTTTGTTCTATCCTTAATACTAAGTGTGAAAATGACTGTGCCTCTAGTGGAAAAGAAAGTTTAAGTTTTAAGTGGTTAATGTCAATAATGACTGTTGGTAACTGCATAATTTAGATAATTATAGCCTCTATCATTATCTAATAAATTAAAAAAAAACTCCTGAGATAATAGGGATTTTGAAAATTATCAGTTCTTTCCATTTTGCCAGTTTTATCTTTCTTTTTCCTGTGGAAATTACAAGTGATGGTTGAAATGTATCTGAGACACAATTTTGTAACAGATTAAGATATTTCAGATAAAATTGAAATAAAATATTTCAATATTTAATTGAAATAAAATATTTCAAATAAAATTCTATTTTAACCCTAAAAACTGAAAAACACATGAGCAAAACCTTATGCCATATGCCTCTGATTTAATTACAACCAGCTTCAACACTGTAGAAATGAAAGGAGTCCTACTGGCTTATGAAAAATATGGCCATACTATGTACAAACTCAAAGAAAGCAAAAAGTTGATGTATATGTTTGATCCTGACTTCTGTTACTCTGTCTGACTTCATCCTGGAACATCAGTTACTCTTGTCAGTCTTTTATGTTCATCAACTTTTTTATTGCTTCAATCTCTGTTATTTCCTGAACGTCCTGGGAAGCTGTCCCATTTGCCTTTCCATCAGTGCTGTAATCCCTGCATTTTTGAGTGTTTCATGAAGATCATAGTTTTCTTGAACTCTTTGGACAGGTAATAACGGTGATGCCAAAAGTAGTTTAAGAACTAATAACGTGTTGCCCCCAATAATCATTGTTTTGTGTACATGACTCCACAGCAGGTAATAAGAATCGGAGTCTGAGGAAGAGCATGTAAACTGTGCAGAATCATAGAGTTAATGAACAATGAAACTGGAATAAAAACATTGTTTTTCTGATTTCAAAGCCCTTATTATTATCCACTAGACTGTATGGTCACACAGTTTCTTGAAATTTTCGCACCATGCCTACACCCTCCCTCCCTCCCCTTCTAGTAGCCTCAATTCTGCCTCTAGGGTTTATTTTTGTCAGTTCCCTTGGGGTTCTTTGTTTGCAAACTTTATTATCTAATTCCTATTAGGATAATAAAGGGCGGCACTCATTGTGCTTGCTCCTCTTAATAGTCCATTCCTGTATTCTCTGAATTCTATGGGAATTGAGAGGGAAAGAACTAAGCCATTGTTGGACACAGTGTTTTGTGGTCATGAAAATTTCCTTCAAGGAAGGGCATTAGGAATAAGGGGGGTCGGGGTGGAAGCCTTAGCGTGAAGGGCAATCTTCAAGCTTTTGAGAGATGGCAGTAAAGATGGATGAGCAGTCAGCCAGCTCCCTTGCTTCTACTGTGTGCAGATTTGGCCGCTGAATTTTCCCTGCTTTAAGCACCCAATAGCCTAAGGTTGTAATACATTTCTCACACTTCGGTGAGGAATCCTTTATTAAAGCTTTCTTCTTCCTTGTCTTCATGGAAATGATACACACTCATTGTAAAAGTTCAGCTATTATAAAAACGTATGAAGATAAGAGTTGAAAAAAAAAGTCGACAAACACCCACCACCGAGAAATATAGTGAACCTTACTTAGACAGGTGTGATTCTAGGCCACTCTTCCATGCATATGTATATAAGGAAGGTTGTGTGATTAGGTAAATAGACTGAGAAATGATTTCATCACACTTTACATAATATATATATATATTTTAGGTAAGATGGTATGAAATTTATTTTCACTTAAATTAAACACAAGTTAAAGAAATTGATTTCAAAATGAAATTTGCTGATTTGCTAGATTCTAGAAGATCCTTCTAAAATTAAGGGAAAAGATTATTTTAAATTGCATTAAGAATTGTCACAGTTGTGACTGTTCAGTCTATACTGAAAGTAATCCAGGCCCACATTAGCCCTTTGCACTCCCACTTTCCATGCTGGATATAGATTGGTTGCCTTAATTTTTTCAAACACAATTAACATTTATTATTTCCTTCGAATGTTTTAAATTATTTGTCCCCAAAATCCATCTTTCCCCCAAACGCCTCCCTCTTAGAACTCATCTGGTCCTCCAATCTGTACAAATTGGTCTCTACACATGTGTAAAACTGTTAATTTGGGAACTTTCTTCTATCACATGCCTGTTTTAGATTCATTGTTTTTTAAAGATACCATAGCTTTCTCTTTGTTAATTATTTTCTGATTTTGCTAGAGCATCTTTTCAATCAACTCCCTAATAATGATCATTACTGAATCACTTCATGTCTAAAAGTCTTTATTTGCTTGAATTGTTAGGGGAAAAAGGCTGTCCCAAAGCTAATTCCATACAGGCTTTGTGGACTCCACCCCCACCCCAGTGTTAGGGGGAAAAGGCTGCCCCAAAGCAAATTCCATACAGGCTTTGTGGACTCCACCCCCATCCCAGGCCAAAGCCAAAGACACTGGGAACTCTACATCCCATCACCACCCAAGGGAAGGTGGCTGGGACCTGAGGGTGGGGTTAAGCAGCCAGGTGGATACAAAAGGCAGACATGTGGGCTTTGGGGCTCTCTCCATTTTGGGGCCCTCGGCCAGTTCGCGGCGTCCGTCTAGCTCTGAGAGTGACTTTGGGTTTCCAGGTCGTCGGATCGGGTAGGACGCATTAAAGACTTTATTTCCCTATTTTCTCCCTGAGTTGTACATTTTCCTTATTTCTTTTTCTCTTGTAAATAAACCTTTTATTAACCCTTTTGCGTGTGTCTGTAGTAGAGTATTCATAAGTCCCTTTAAAGCGTGCCGGTGAGGACCCACAGCCAGGAACCCGTTTAATATCGGGGTTGCTCTATAACAGAATGACAGTGTGACTGAGATTAGAACGGGTCATTCTGAAATGGGTCAGAAACTGTTTTGCAAGTCCAAGCCTGTTTCACAAGGAATGGTCAAAGCATGCTCACATTTCCTTCCAGTTTATTGTTCCTACCTCTTTTCCCATAAACACTTGCCTTCTTATTTTTGCAGGGCCCCCAGAGTCTGATCAGTAGATGCTGGTCAAAGCAGGTTCTAAGAGGTTATGGCTGCAGTTCTGCTCTAGGACACAGGCACCACCCCCAGAAGGAGCAAACGGGAATAACCTCATGGTATCAAAGCCTCCAAATCCCCAGGGCACATACTAAGTCCCCCAAAATGAACATGGAATCCATGAAGAGGCACTATAAGCCCCTCCCTGTTTTTTCCCCACCCTCATCACTCTAGTAACCTCATTTCTGCAGTCTTATTTCTAGGGTTTATTTTGGTTCAGTTTTGTGAGTTTCTTTGTGGGTTTTTGTTTGTTTATTTGTTTTCTCTGTATCCCAAACATGGGTGAAGACATGCAATATTTGTCTTTCTATAACAAGGTTATTCCCAGAGAATGGGGAAATTCAAGGCGCCCTGCCCCAACCAAAAAATGGTGGAGCTGGGCAGGGGGTTGGGAATTGAAAGACTGGTTGAGGGAAGGGAGAGATGAAGAGACCTGAAGGAGGCACATGGAGCAGAGAGACATGTGAAGAAGCTGTGTTTGCTTCTTGACCTCCGACTTGTACCAGGGACTTGGAAGCCAACACCTGAGACAGAGACGTGGGCGAGAGACCCTGGGGGGATGCCAATGCACTTTATCTTGACTTGGGTTTTGATTTTGCTCCTTTCCTTACAGATTTGTCTGACCCCTTCTATTTCTTTCCTGTGGTTCCCCATCAGAAGATACCTTATTATAAAGTATAATGTGGCAAGCTTTTGGGTCTCAGCAGTCCTGCTTTGTGCCAATCCCGTTTGGCTGGACATTTACCCACGAGGGGAGGGGTAACTTTGGTTGCTTGATTTGGAAACTACAGTCTTTTCCTTCTCTTCTCTTTATTGCACACTAATTGTATTAAAGTTCCTTTGCATGAAAAATTTTATGCATTAGAAAATATTTTCTCTTGATGCAGTAGATGGCAGAACCTATTTAGAGCAGGCAGGCTTGTGGGTTCAGGGGTGCCCCTCCCCCTGCCCGTTAACATATCTCCTTCTGACTTATTTCACTGCATAATTCCCTCTAGTTCCATCCATGTTGTTACAAGTCCCTGATATGGGTGCGAGCCATTTAGTCACCAAGAAAAGAAAGGCTCCACCTTACAGCTCTCCTCCCCTCTCTTGGGTTGCTCTGCCCCAGTAATTCTCCAAGCAAAATTATATTGCATTTTCCCCCTTAACTTCTGCTGTGTTGCCACTGCTTGTGAAACCAGTGTCCTCCGGTGGCCCTTTGGGGCCTGTTGCTTTTATCCATATATTGTTTTTTTGTATGTGATGTAGAAATGAGTCTGACTTTCCTCTTCCACCGTTTTGCCAGAACTAGATGTAATTTCTTCTTGTCTGTTGGGTATTAGTATTAAAGATGATCTTACAGAGTGAGAACTTTCAAAATTTTTGGAAGAGTTTGTGTAAAGTTGTTATTTCTTTGTTAAATGTTTGTAGGAATTCATCACGGAAGCTTTTGGTGCCTAGAGATTTGTTGAGGGAAAGTTTCAAGACTATTTTTATGGGAGGGTTGAGAAAAAAACACTTTCTATATTATATACTTTATATATTTCTACAATAGATTAGATTTATATTGTACTTTTCATGCATTTCTGAATTAGATTTCCCAGTTTTGTTGAGAATTTTCACATCTATGTTACTTGAGGATATTGTTATGATACTGTGGCTTTGTTTTGGTGTCAGATTCATGCCCGTTCATTCAAATAAATTGAGAAATGTTATTTTCTTCAATATTTTTGGAAAGAGTCCATTTTAGGTAATGGGATGGGGAACTGTATGCCAGAATTTCAGTGTGTGTTGTATGGTTGCTCAATTTCTTTCTATTTTTTAAGATTTATTTTATTTATTTAGGCATACAAGAATTGGGGCCTAGGTCAGAGGTGTGAGAGTGAGAGGATTCACCAGAGACAAAGTGGGGAACAGAACAGGCAGATCTGCTGAAATACACTATGGGGACAAGCGGGCGAGACAGGAGAAGTCTGTTGCACCATGTGGGTTAGCTCCCTGGCCGGGGATCCAATGCGTGTCGCAGTGGCTGGTGATAGCTTGATAGTGCTGACTAACTCCTGTACCACCTGGGAGGCCCAAGTTGCTCAATTTCTTAAGGCAATGCCTGATCAAAAAAATCAGACAAGTAAATGACTAAATACCTTTTACTGTGGGGCATGACAGGGATATTGACTACTGTGTATCTATATCTATATCCACATACATACATACATACATACATATAGACTAGTATATGTGTGTGTGTAAATATATATATATATAAAGCTAATGTCCCCATTATATATATATAGAGAGAGAGAAAGCTAATGTCCCCATTATATATGTCTGTGACTACTATGTGTGTGTGTGTATATATGTATATACAGAAAACTAATGTCCCCTATTTTCACATCCCACACCCTGGTTACATGTGCCATCTCTGAGTCCTGTATTTCTCTGTACTTCTACAGGTAGGTTTTTTCTAAACTTTTATGCATATATTGATGTAGTCTTACATATTTTACTCTATTAGTTACTCCTATTCAGCTTATTTCTTCCAAAAATTTGTTGGTGTTTCTTCCCTCGGATGACTCCCCAATTTTCTTTTTTTCAATATCAATTCATAATTTAAATTTACTTGATTTTAAGGCTTATCTTTGAAGGAGGTGGTAAGTTGTGTTTTCCTACAATAACCATATCCATATCTCTGAGCCCACATGCTCTTCTGCAACGTGAACTTGTCATTCCCCCATTGGGAGGTGGCATCTTATTTCCCTTCATTGAATATGAGCTGATATTCATGACTCATTTTTAATCAAAACACTTCACCAAAGGAGATGTTCAGAAGAAGCAATGCTGCTTCTGTCTGGGCAGCTTGGGAAGCTCCCTCTCTGGAGGCTTCCTCTCAGACTCCTTCTCTCTCCTGGAAGGAGAGAGAAAACTTCAAGCAGTGTGGAGAGGTCATGTGTAGACGTTTTTGTCATTAGACCCTGCTTAGTCTAGCCACTGAGTCATTCCAACCTCACAGTAGACACAACAAGGAGGAAGCCCTCAGATGGTTCTAGTCATTAGCCATGTCAATGTTCAGCTGTCACTCAAGGGCCCTCAGCTAGCTCTCAAGCATTGAGTATCAGAGAAGTCATCCCTGCTGCTTCTTGTCTAAATTTATGACTCACAGACCCCATGAACTTGCTAAAATTTTTGCTTTTAAATGCTGATATTGGGGTAGGGATGGTGTTATAACCATTGATCACCAGAACAATGGAAGAAAAGACTACATGCATTTACTTTGTTCTTTAGATGCAGGCATCTCATCAGGTGCTTTCTAATCAGGAAGTTTCCCCCAAAGCACGAATTTTGGAAGTGGAACATAGTCATGTTTTATAACACGGGAACTAGGTTGACAGTGAGTCACTGATTTTAGTTCTAATTTGCTTATTAAACCAAAGCAAGTCAGTTAACCAACTCGGGACTCAAAATCTTTGTGTGAAAATTTAGATCACTGGGTCATGTATTTTATATATATTTGTTGTCCATTCTAGGTATACTTTCATCCTCTGAACCCTTCTGTCTTTACTAGGAAGTTGACTTGTATAAATAATATCCATCAGTCCCTTGACTTTCTGACTGCCTGTTGGGTTTGGCCTAAGGAAATCCTGGCAGGAGATTAGGGAAAAGGAGAATGAAGTTCGGCATTATTCCCTCAGCTCCCTCTTTGCACTTCTATTAAGTTGATCATTTACTTCAATTGAGTTTACAACTATTTTCAAGATGGTGCTCTCCATATAAGTCTCTCTTTCCATGCAAATAATTACTTCTTCCCCTTATTCCCTCAGGCTTTGGACTACTAAATACATCTCACAATTACTAATCCCCAGAACTCTGCATCATTTCCCTACATCATCCTTGATCATTCATCGTTTCCTTACATATTTTAAAAACTTTGTAAGTAATGCTTTTAAAAACTCTGCTGGAATTATTCTATTTTAGACATGCCATCTGTTTCCTTGAAATAAACTTAACTGATATATTTCAGATAACCCCCAGAATTCCTACTATATCTAACAATTTATAATTCTTTAAAAGAGTCTTTTTCCAGGTTTGGTTCTTTATTGTTGCAGAAACCACTTTATCAAGAGTGGCAATACTACTGATAAGATATATAGAATGCCTCTTCTACAATCCAGTGCCTGTAAATACATCACTCATGACCCATTTTTTGCATTTAGTTGATTTTTTAAAAGGACCTAGAATGAAGTGGTATTTCAGATAGACTCTTAAATTAAAGATGCTTTTTGTAACTTCTAGATCACTCACTAAAAAATAAATATAAAGAAAAGAAAGAGCCAAAAATTCACATAGGAAATAAAATAGGATACTAAGAAATTTAAGTTAATTTTTAAGTATATAATAATGATAAATTGAAAAGACAGCCATTACATAGAAAACAAATTGTACAATAGTGGAATTCAACCTACTCCTATTCATATTAAATATAAAGGGATTGATAAATTAAAATTCAAATGTTGCAGATTGGCAACCCATACATGCAATTCACATTAGACACAAGTTAAAAATGAAGACACATCGAAGCTCAAAGTAAAAGAATGAAACAAGATAATATGTCACGCAAAATCTAGTCAAAGTAAACTGGAGACTTTCTATATTAACATCAAACAAAATAGATTTAAAGGAAAAGCAATGTGTTATTGAAGATAAAGAAGGACGTTTAATAATAATGCTAAGAAAGTCCTTTCATCAAAAAGTCATAACAACCCTAAATATTTGCATATCTACTTATAGAACTTCAAAATGCATGATGGAAAAATAAAGAAGTAGAGAAATCCATAATTATATTTGATGATTTTAACCCTCTTTTCAAAGTTTTAGGATTTTTTTTTTTTAGTTTTAAGATAAATATGAACAATAGAAGGTAGACATTCAATAGTAGTTTCTCCACATGGAAGAGGCACAAGTCTCCATACATGTCTATGGCTGACTGAATAATCAGTTATCAGTATAATCACACATTTTCTGACCATGTAAATTTGGACCTGGCATATGTATTTCTAATTCCAGATAAATACATCCACTATGTGCCCTCTGGTTATGTTCCCCATGAAACAATCAATGTTCCCCATGAAACAATCAAACTGGTATCCCAACAGACCTGGCAACTCTATTGCTATTTCAGACCCTGTTATTCAGAGATGGCAGTATGGCTAGGAGAATTTGGAGATCCGGTCTAAAGGCCAGGTTATATACAGATTTTCCGCACATGATGTTAAAAAAAAAAAAAATTCATCTATAAGAAGGAAACGTCTATTTTAACCATACCATATGTGAAGCCAAAGAAATAGTCATAAGTATGTCCACCGAACAAGAAAAAACTTCAATGAAAGTATTTTGGAGAAATGTTACAGTCTGCTTCCTGTGGAACACTATGGGTAGGAGCTAAAGGTGGGCAGAGGGTCTTCTGCTCAGCTGCAAATGCAGCAGTCCAGAGACAACTTTGTGATTAAAAATGCAGCTGGCTTGCATTCACTAGTAAAAGCCATCCCTGGAGAATTCTTAATGTTTCATTCAAATCTCTGTCATAGAAAACAGTCAGGCCTGAAACAATGGGCAGTTCTAGCTGAAAAGCTAAGCTCTCAGACAAAGAACCTCACGGCTGGATTGCTACCATCTATTTTATAGTAATGCAGTAAAGTTTGTGTAAAGAAAGCAGAATTGGAAAGAATTATTGGGTAGTAAGGAAGAAAAAAAGACCATATTTAAATTCTAGTATTTTAGAAAATATTAAAAACAAATGCAAATTTGAAAACTTTAAAATTAAAATACAAACATGCCTAACCCACAACATAAAGGAATTTCCACAGCAACCAAAGGTTTAATGAGGGAAAAAATATCCCTCTTTGTAAGTTTTGTGCTTTATGTAATTTTTCCCTGCTCATACACACCATTCTTTAATTATTTACATACATTCACAACATGCTTTCTTTCCCCACTTGATTTTTTTATCATTTATTTATTTTCTTTATCTCTCTATACAAATTGATGAATAGATTAACATCTCAGAGGCCAGAACTAAAGTGTGTGGCTCTCATTCTGAACTGCTGTTTCATCAGACGGGATCTATGACACTTTTCTATGGGAACACAATGGATTTTAAATGAGTCAGTTACAGGACAGAGATGTGTGCATATATTTATGTGTATCGTAGATATAAAAAGCCATCGAGTCTTCTTTTTTGTATGTGTATATTTCCTTACACCCCATGAAAATCCCCTCAGATATATTAAATAATCACAAAAATCACTGAAACTATGCTTTATTGAACTATTCTGTCAGGGCACATATTCTTTATCATCATAACAATAGGGAAAAAAACAAATTAAATTGTGTCCTCAAGATTACATTGCTGATAAAGTAGATAAAACAAAATAACCCATGTTGACCCCACAGCCAGAGTGACTGGCTCTGAGTTGAGAGGCCTCACAAAGGAGCTGCCAGTGATACAAATCCAGAGGTGCCTGGAAATACTCCTGCTCTTTAGAACAATTGCCGCTCACTTGCTGACACTGGGAATTTTTGAAAATAAACTATTTTGTAGAGCAGTTAGGATCACAGCAAAATTGAATGGAAAACGTAGAGATCCTGTACACCGTTTGCCTTACCCTTATTCTCCATTATCAACATCCCCTACCAGTGTTCACATTTGTCACCACTAATGAATCTGCACTGACACATTATTATTATGCTAAATCCAGCATTTACATTAAAATCACTCTCGGTATTATACATTCTATGGGTTTGAACAAATGTGTAATGACATGTATCCACCATTATATCTGGATAATAGCATAGAAAGTAGTTTCACTGCCCTACAAAAAGTCCTACCTGTATTCTGCCTAGTCAGACAAGCTGCGTTTCATAGTGTAGGCCCAAAAGAGTATTATTAGTTCTTGGAGGTTACATCTTTGCCTGGACCAAAAATAGTCATGGAAGATAGAACTAAGAATCCCTAATTCAAGGTTAGATGGACAATGTTCAGAAGCAAGGGGTGTTCAGTTTTCTGCAGTGCTAGACCCAAAATTGAATTCATCAGGAAACAAAAATCAGACCCTACCAACTTGCATTTCATACTTGTTTTTCAAGCTCATAAATATTTCATAAAGCCCATCTTTGGGAGATTAATTTGAATACCTGACTTCCCAGTCTCCTGCCAGGAGACCTTGCATTAAACTGGATTTTTTCTCAAAAGCTGGTGACATGGTGTTTTAGTTTTTGTGCTATCAGTTCGCAGCCTACAGTCACCAATAGCATCTGCATTGCCCCAGCTCAGATCTCAAGAAACATGATTCCTTCTTTATATTTAATGGAGGAAATGCTGACATCGCTTTAAGCCTTTAATTTTAAAAAGATTAGTGCTATTTTTGTATTTGAAAGACAACACAGCAATATTACTACAGTTCAGTCATGTTCACCAAGTATTACTTGTACAATCTTATATTTCCCAATAGACTTTGAGTTTATTTTTTGTAAGCAGGAAAATTCCTTTATAATGATAAATTTGAACGCACACAGTTTTAGAGTAAGGCCTAAATCACTCCTCCAGCTGCAGAAGGCTATAAAGGAGCAGGTGTGAGAAGGATCAATACAATCCAGGCATCACATCTCACTGACTCTCCTGCTGTGAATGGTGCTCGGGTACCTCCATAAGCTCCCTTGCCCCACCAGTTCTGACAAGAATGACCATCACAGGCCTCCCCTGGTGGCACAGGCGGTTGAGCGCAGCGCTGTGAAGCTATCCAAGCCTCTGCAGCATGGGTTTGATCCCGGCTGGCAGGCAAGGGTCCCACATCGCGCCGCAGACCCCTCCTGTCTCATCCGCTGCTCCCCTCAGCAGTGTATTTCGTCAGTCTGCCTGTTCTGTTCCCAGCTCTGTCTCTGGTGAATCCTCTCACCCTCCCACGAATCTGGCCTGTACCCGGTTCTTGTATAAATAAATAAATCTTTTTTTAAAAAAAGAATGACTGTCACTTTTAATTCTTTGGGTTTTGGCCACTGAAATTAAAATCCACCATGATGACAGCTTTCAGGCATGAATTTTTTAAATATGATTTAATGTCATCTTTATTATTAGTTCAATTATATTGTATTCTAGTCCAAAGATGAAAAGCTAATTCCTACTGGCCTATGACTCTCAGTAAGTTTTGACACTCAAAAGTTTCACCTTTCCTATTTTCTTCTTAGTTCTAAGAGCTTTAGAGGTTTGCAATGTGTTACTAGCAGTACATTTGGCTCTAGGTTTTGGGCTTAGGGGCAGCAAATGGCCGTCTAATCCAGTGCTGGGATTCCTTCTTAACTGCCTCCTTTCAGGGTCTTTTTGGCCTCTAACTGTTGGGCACAAGGCTCTTTCCAGGAGGCCTCCCCGGCCCTGGCAGCCTGTGTGTGTGTGGGCATGCCCAGCTCTTCCCCTCTTGGCACCACCATCTGGAATCTCAATTTAACTGAATTTTTAAGTTCAAATGTAGATTTGGATATTTGGTCAAGAAAAAGAGACTATTTCAGGTAAGGAGAAATACACTGGGAAGATAGGAATCATCATGAAGTTGCAGCAGCTGCTGCTTCTTAAAACCGCAAGCTCATTGTATGTGTGAAGTGTTGTGGAGGGTGGATATTAAATGTAATTCTGAGGAACGGTCTATACATATATATGCTTTATATATATACTCATACTGTCATTAGCTTTTTGATATTTTTTCAATGGGAACTCAAATTTACTTAGATAGTTTTCCGTATTGTGTTTGGGAACAGGTTCCATTGATGTTCCTGGTACAAACTGCAAACTGTAGGATGTTGTCTATAGCTTATCTTTTCCTCCTACTTTTAATCAGAATAATCTGAGATTTTACATCCATGTTGTCATTAATAAATGATGTTAAATTATATTGTTTTTTTTTAAAAAAATGTTTTTGTATTTACCAGGCTACAAAATCTTATTAAAGCTGTTTTTGGAAAAAAAGAACATGGTTACCATTGGGCCTTAGTCCGCATTGTGGCAGAAATCAGGTATGAATGCAGGTTAACTTCATTTTGGGGGAGTCGGTTCATTTTAAAGCAACATGGTATTCCTTGAGTTTTTTAAAAAAATATTTATTTTTAAAGAAGGAAATTAAGCCATGATTTCCATCGGGAGAAAGCACATTTACAATAATTATTTGGACATTAAGTCTAGTTTTAGGCAATTTCATTATTTTATATCTATGCTTTAATAATACATCTTCATTTTTCCCTAGTTAAATGTTTTGTTTTTAAAGTGGCTCTAGTGTTTAAATGACTAACAGTTTCTGAATGGGTATGAGTCCTTGCATATCCAAGAATCTCTTAAATTCTTGCATAAATTAAGGCTTGGCTGAATATAGAATTTTTTGCTTTAAAAAGTTATATAGGCCTTTCCTTCAAAATATAATTTTAAAATTTCCATTTTCATTTAGTATTCAGTATAATAAAGAAGAAATTTATTTTTTCCTGGAGATATTTTTTCTTTATATAGTTGATTTTTTTCCTATAGAGAAGGAAAGTTTTTTTCCCCTTTTTTATTATTAATATCTGATAATTGACAATCCATTTCCTGGGAAAGCTTCAATTTTTTTTCAACTTAGACAACTCTTATTTAATTATTTCCTTGATTTTGCTTCTCTTGTGTTAGTTTTGTCTTCCTGCAACACTTATATCATGCACATTTGGTCTCCTGGATAATTTTTTGCAGTTGCTTGTCATTTGGCTTATCATTATATTCATTATATTTTATCTATCTTTCTTTTCTGAGTTCTGGGACAGTGTTTTTAGCTCAAGATACCAGCTTCAATTTCCTTAATTATACACCTTGCTAGTAGTGACTGTATCGATAGCATTTTTTAAAACGTAGCATTGGATTTATTATCTGAAACAATGTTTTTCATAATATTAATGTTAATTTCCTAATATCTTCCTACAATGTCATCTGGAATGTCATTGAAAATGTTAATTACAAAAGTTCATATTTACCCATTTCCTTATCTTTTCCCCCCTCTCTTTTGAACTGATAAATCTTTTCATCTGATGGTTTCATTTATTAATTCTTACATATAAGGGCAGAAAGGAAATGTTACAATCATGCTTTCTGTTCTGTGCAACCTAGAAGTAAGTAATGCAGACCCTTTCATCCACACCTTCTCACCTCTATCCTAAGAAGGCATTCTGGCCAAATGTAACTTTGGAGTGAAGTCCATCACCTTCAGCTGTGGTACACTTCTTGAATTAAGGTCAATTTTTTCCTCAAAGTCCATTCTTGCCTCTCAACCACACCCCTTTTAGTTTAGAATTCTGATAGAGGTTTGCACCCACTTATTTCCTAGTGTATTTCTCCTTTGCATATGCTAACATGTAAGGATTTGCCATTCACACACCCTATATGCCTGTTCTCCAGAATTTCCAGAATATGAATAGTATCCTCTCTGGGATCCAGAGATCTCTATTATAACTTTAGTCAATTTGATGCACATGAGTTACCAAGCAGAGCACAATATGGGCGATCTACTATGGGGATGAAAATCCCCAGGGCTTCTTGTACTAGAATGGCCCTATAATAAATTAGGTCTCTCACACATTGTTAAGCTCTCTGTAACCAAGTAGCGTTCATGGGCTATTTTTCTGAGTAATGCAGGGTTATTCTATACTGCACTGAACAATCCTCTGAAATTATGTGGTTCTCTCATTTTAGCACTATTCTGGCATCATCCAAGTCTTATTTTTGTAGCCCTCCATATGTGTTTGTCCATCAGTTTCCTGTTCCCAATTTAATGACAACTTTAGAGTTATATTTTCTGACTTCCAAGCTGCTTGCTTAGTAAAGATGTCACTCTGTTTCCTGCATGGACTCTTGTTTCATCATTAGTTTTAGGTTATGTACCATGATAAATGTCTCTGCTCACTCCTTAACTGCTGTCATCATTCCTAGTAGGCTGTCCTAGTCTTGATGTAAGTCTCATTTGACATTCTTCTTGCCTATTGAATCTCCTTGTTAAAAGTATTTGGAAATCTCATCTTTAAACTGGAGCTATAGCTAAGGAATTTTAAACAAAATCATCTCATTTTCTATTTCTTTCTCCCTTAGGGAAATTATGAATCAGATAAACTTGAACATTGAGAAAAGGTTAGATGGGGCAGCTGCCCTCATCTTCCAGAAAGAATGAACTGTAGAGAATAGGAAAAGGAAAAGGTAGGGGGTGGATAGAGCTGATGGATTTCCAGTTCTTTAAGATCTGGGTTTATGTAGTTTGGCATCATTATTTGATTAGACATTTGAGAGATTTTCAGGTTATCAAACGTCCTCACAATCAAATACAAATAAGAGAATCTTCCAAAGCTAAATTGAAATGCCATTTTGGATTAAAAAAATGTATTTGGCGTTCCTGTGTTGCAATGCCCAGGTGAAAACACAACTGAATTGCGTTGTAAGAACAAAAGAAAACTGACATTCACCGATGCCTTCTTCATGCCAGACATTTAACATGCTGTCTTATTTAACAATTTTCAGCGCTCTGTGGTAAGGTCTTATTTACACAATTTACAGATGATACCCAGAAAGGTTAAATAATTTGTCCAAGGTCACAAACATAGTAAGTTCCAGAATCAGGATCTCAATTTGAATTTCTCAATTTTGTGAGTTTACATTATTTTTTCTCAATTCTGCCTTGCATTAGTGCAGAGGTGAGAACACTGCGGCCCATAGTCAAATTGGCTTGCTACCTATTGCTGTAAACACATTTACATTCACTCAGGTACTGTTGTCTGTGGTTGCTTTTGCCCTAAGAGGGAGAATGAGTAGCTGAGACAGAGACTGTGTTATCCATGAAGTCTGAAAGTGTGGGGCCTCTGCATTTCTTTTACTGTAACATGATCCAGTGCTTCCCACGCTTTAATTTGCATTTGAAACACATGGAGATCTTGTTACATTTCAGATTCTCATCCAGGAAGTCTGCCCTGGGGTCTGCTCCATTGACCATTGTTAAAGTGGAAAGGATTTAGTGAGGGCAGTAAGAGAAAAACTTGAACATAACTGCTTCTCTTGATTTTCTGGGCTGGAAACAGAAAAATGCCTCTTTTAGACTATTCACAAATAATACAGGTGTCAACCAACTAACTTTTGTCTCATTCGGAAAATAATTGTGGTTACCAGAAAGAAGACTTGGGTTGGTATATATGGCCCCGCCACTCATCAGTTGTATGATACTGAGAAAGACAGTGCAGCTCTAAGTTTCCTCTTTGATGAAAGGTGGATACTAATCTCCCAAGTGTGCACTTGTAATTCACAACCCCAAGATGGAAATCATCAAAAGTATTACAGTGTATAATGATAAAGGACTGATCACAAAAATCTGCAAAGAGCTGATGAGACTCAGCCCAAAGAAAATAATCCAGTCAAAAAATGGGCAGAAGAGCTAAAAAGAAACTTCTCTGAAGAGGAAATGCAAATGGCCAACAGGCATATGAAAAAATGTTCAACATCACTTGTAATCAGGGAAATGCAAATCAAAACTACCATGAGATACCATCTTACACCAGTGAGAATGGCACATATTAAAAAAACTAGCAACAACAAATGTTGGCGAGGGTGTGGAGAAAAAGGAACTCTCCTGCACTGTTGGTGGGAGTGCAAATTGGTCCAACCACTATGGAGAGCTGTGTGGAGATTTCTGGACCTACTAAACATAGAGCTTCCATATGATCCAGCAATTCCACTCCTAAGTATTTACCCAAAGGACACAAAAACATCAATTCCAAAGATCACCTGCACCCCTATGTTTATAGCAGCACTATTTACAATAGCTAAGCTTTGGAAACAGCCCAAATGCCCAAAAATAGATGACTGGATCAAGAAGATGTGGTACATATACACCATGGAATATTACTCAGCATTCAAAAAAGATAAGCACATGCAATTTGCAGCAACATGGATGGCGCTGGAAGGGATCATGCTCAGCAAAATAAGCCAGAAAGAAGAAGAAAAATACCGGATGGTCTCACTCATAGCAGGAATCTAGAAAACTTAAATAAGGGACCAGGAAAAAGAATAACTATAAGAAAGAAAATATCAAAATCAACAAACAACTATAAACAAGAGACACTCTATGGGGAGTGGGGAGGGGAGGGATTGGGGCAAAATAAGGGGATTGCAATTGTATGGGGAATATAAAAATAAGATTTATTTTAAAAAAAAGTATTCCAGTGTATACCCCTAGAAAATTTGACTTAATTGTTTTAGAAAAGTGACTCTCATCTTGACTTAGCATTGAGTTTTTAAAAATCCTATAGGGCCTCCCCGGTGGCGCAGTGGTTGAGCGCTGGGTTGCGAAGCTGCCTGCGGCCTCTGCGGCACCGGTTCGATCCCCGGCTGCTCCCCGGCCACAGGAGGAGGGTCCCACATGGCGCGCAGACCTCTCCTGCCGCCCGCTGCTCCCCTCAGCAGTGTACTTCGGTCCTTCTGCCTGCTCTGCTCCCCGCTCTGGCTCTGGTGAATTCTCTCACCCTCCCGCGCTTCTGACTGTACCCAGTGCATGTATAAACAAAACAAACAAACAAATATAATAAATAAAACCATGCCTCTATAAAAAAAAAAATAAATAAAAATCCTATAGTGCTCAGGCAAAACCCAAACTAAATGCGCCAGAACATGTAAACATCGGAGTCAGGTATCACAGCATGTAAAAATCTTTCTATGATTCCTACATATGGTCAAGGGTGGAACTAACTAGTCCAGGGAAAAGCCTGGATGTTCAATCTTGTAGTTTAGTTCCCAAGACGATTTGATTCTAATGTACATCACGGATTGGGTACCAATCAGAATTCTGTAGTGATCAAGTTAACATTTCAATAATGAGACACACTGAGACCCTGGGCTTCCTGGTGGGATGTGGAGGACACAATGTTACTTCTGTGATACTTCTGCTAAAAAGGGCATGACCTGAATTTAATCATGAGGAGCACAGTCACCTCAAACTCCAGAAACAGTTAAAAAATAGAAAATGAAGCAATGCACTATATTCTCTGAAAATGTCAATGTCATGCTTGAAAGATAAAGCTGAAGAAACAGTTTCAGAATAAAGGAGACTAACAAGACATGGCAACTAAAGGGAACAAATTATTCTTAACCAGAAAAAATAAATGTCCCAAAAGACATTGACTAAATATGAATACGGACTGTAGATTAGGTATTAGTATTATGTCATGTTAAATTTCTTTATATTGATAATTGTACTGTAATTATGTAAGAGATTGCTCATTATTAGAAAACACTCTATAGAAATTAGGAGTAAAGGGGCATGATGCTTGCCACCTACTCTCTAATGGCTCAGGGAAAAATACACATCTATGTATATAAAAGGGGAACTATATAAGAGAAAGGAAATAGTGTAGCAAATGTAGCAATATGTGAACAAGTGGTAAACTCTGGTGAAGGATATGTGAGTGTTCTTCCTGTATTCTTATTTCTTGAAACTAAATCTAGGTGAAGTATGTACAAGAGTACATTGTGCTATTTTCATAACTTTGGATTTTTCTCAAAAACAAAAGTTAAGAAAAGACAAAGGAAAAAAAATTAAGAAAAAACAAACCTGGAACAAGCTTAGATGAATGGTGATTAACTATAAATGAGGGCTGATGTGGTTTTCTCTCTACTGTAGCTGACTATTCACTGTTGAATGGCAGAAATGGAAGGGAGTGGTATGCTTCCAGTGAAAATACAATTTCCTATAAATGCAGTGTGTGATGATTGGGAAAGGAAATCTATAAAATATAGTATTAAGGTCTGAAGCAAGTACTACTCTTTGTAGTTCCATGCGTCTTATGTCTGGACAGTGGGTTTAATTGAAAGTAACTTACCTGCAGAGAAATCTAGAGACAGCTTAACCATCTGGCTGCTTTCAACCTACCCTTGGCTTCAGCTGTCATAAAGCTCTTTTCTATCATATTTTATTTCAGTGTCTGACTTCTGTATCTAGGTGTGATGCTGGGTGAACCCTTTACAAAAACCTGTGCTACCCAAGCTTATCCTTCTTTCAAAGGGTTGAGCATGCTCTTCCCCACATGGTGACCTCACCTCCTTTCTCAGTAAATGCCCCTGGCCAGAATGAGTCTGAAATTCCCACACTCTTATTCCTCCATGGGATGCTTTTCTCATCCTTTTTTGGTCTGTGGTTGCCTGCTGCCTTGGCAAGTGGTCACGCCATGTGAACTCATCCCTTACATGTAACAATAGTAAAGTCTAAGGACAGTACTGACCTACATGAGCTTAGTCAGCTAGATGACAGCGCTAGAATTCAGGTCTTGAATCTATGACCAACAGTCTTCACTGCATTTTACCTTTGAACTAAACAGTTTCAAAGGAGAGGCAGCCTGGTGAGTCCTGTCTCTGGAGTCAAGGGGATGTGGATTAAAGCCCCAGTTCCACCACTTGCTGGCAGTGGCCAGTGAGAATGTGGAATAAATGCTGTTGTTCCTCAGTTTGAAATGGGAATTATAATCCCTAACATACAGGTTGTAAGGATGAAAGAAGATAATATGTAAAAGTGCTCATAAATATGTTGTTTATAAATGTAAATATTTTCCTCCACCCTTCTTCCAAAATACCACGGAGTGGTCAGCCTTCCCTTCCCTTTGATATGGTGAAACCTCTGCAAAGACAAGAGGGGAGTTGGGGCCGTACATGTGCATGAGCTCATGGGTCTGAACACCTGATTCATTTCCAAGGACTTAAACACAAATTGCAACGCTGCAAACAGAGAAAGACATTTTTAAAGATCATAAAAAAGTTCTAAAGGTTAGTAGTCACCTCATTTACTCAAAGTGAGTAATAGAATCCACTATCTTTTCATTGCATAGAAAAGGAAACCATGAGATGTTGGAAATCTTACTGAGTCCACAGTGCTATTTGTCATGGGAACAGACAGACTAGAATCCATGTCTCTTGATTTCCAGGCCACAATCATTTAAGCACCACATATGCTGGGATGTATGATTAAAGACCACTATTTATATTTTAAGAGAGTTATTTTACTTAAGAGATAACCAAATTGGGGACATAATGAGGTCCTGTCTAATGGAATTCTATTATTTAATTCAGAGTAAGTTGTACATCTTTGCAAATGCTCTCATCATTCCATTTTTCATTAATTTCCTATGAATTTTCATGAAATTATTGGTTTACTTATTCAATATGCCCCTTTTTTTCTAAGGACTTGTAAGCAACAAGCATATTTCACAGTTGATAGAAGCTAAAACTCCCACCAACTCTGCAGCTTAGTTGCTATGGTGATAAATGGTTTAAGAAAGTCTCATTTATTTGAAAATATATTTAGAAATAATTGAGCCCCTTGAGAGCAAAATGTCCTAAATTCTCTCTTTGGTAGTTCTTGATACATTACCTTCAGGGGACCAATAGCCTTAGAAGGAAAATTCTCTTAATCATGGTAGCTCAGTTGCTTGTGTTTAAGTTTCCCTATTCTCTTGATTGCATCTTAGGCTAGCAGGACTTGTCTCAGTCTCAGCAATACTCTCTTTGATTACACACCACCAGGGATTAAGAGAAATCTTACCCGGTAGATACTTTTTTTCCCTGTGTAGTGATTAGGGGTTAGAATTTGACTTTGATTAGACAACATGTGATTAGATGAATGCTTAGATGCCTGACAAAACAGGTTCTGGAGAGAAAGGTGGTAAAAGGACTTGTTACTTTGGTGAAGGAGAAAGGGTCTGGGTTGTTTGTGTTGACCTGAACTTCTCTAAATCCCCTCCCATTCCATACATGATTCCCATTCTGGAGTTTTCTGAACTAGTGCCTACTAATGTCCATTAACCCATGTAAAATGGAATATTAGGTCTATCTCATTTTGGATAATAATTTGGGGGGCACATTCTATGTTCTAGGACTTTATATAAATTTATGTGGAAAATAATATTTTTATGGTCATTTTACAGATGTGGAACCTTCAATTCAAATGGGTAAGCAACCTACCCAATGTCGTAGTCACTGGCATTTGCCAAAAGTATCATCTGGGTGCCAGTGCCCTGCACTGCCTTGACATGGGCTTGGAGGTTTAAGGCACCTATTCAAATCCGTGTCCTTCTGAAATGGACAGACCATGAACTCACTGCCTTAGGAACTGGGATTCCCATCTGTAATGAACAGAGGTAGCAGAAAGTTTGAAAGCTTAGACTCTCATGCTATTCCACACAGAATAACTTGGCACTGAGTTGAACATCTGACTTAACATTAATACATGTCCTACATTCTTTAGTTCCTTCTCCATATGTCAGGGGAAAAAAGGGTGGCTGTCCTCATCAGGCATTAGTGGCTGCAGCACAGCCCGTGGGTTGAGATCATAGGCTCAGGAGTCAGACTTCTGAGATTCGTGCCCCAGTTCTACCTTCCTGTAATATTTCTGTGTGCCTCAGTTTCCCCGTTAATAAAATGGAACTGAGAATACTGCCCACCACACGAGGATGCTTCAGGGGATTAAATGATATGCATAAAAAAACTACTAGAATATAAATACCAGAAAATGAGATCCTTTGATATATTCTCTATTGCACCTCCAGATCTAGCATGCTATTGTTACTCAATAAAGATATATTAAGTAAAAGAAAATGTTTAGAAAATGGGCCCACAATCAATATCATCCTGCATTATCATCAGAGTACCTGAACCTCATTTCTGTAGAAGTTTTACAATTGCTACCTTCCTTCCTTGTTACCCTGAGGTACATTTGGGAGAATTCACATCTATCTGCTTGTGTCCAGGTAGTAACCTCCCAGTCCTACCTCTCCCACTTCAAACTCCATGCTGGCAGACTCACACTATTGTAGTGGCTTCATGCCCACACCATTTTATTTAATGCAAGCAGCTTTTGAGACCATTCAAGGCATGAGATGATTGTCAATCTTCCCTCCTCCCCTGTGGGGAGGATATTGTATTGGTTTTAAAGGCGTGCATATGTGCGTAAGTGGCCTATTTATTTCTTCCCTTTGAGTGCTAGCAGTTTTCTTTCAGGAGACTATGCTATGTCTGTGCAGCTTTATGTTTACAGAGCAAGTTTTCACCAGATCTTTGAATTTATATATGGCTAAGCATGAGAAGTTTACTTTTCTTTCTCTGAACATAATGTAGATCAAAGAAGCAAAGACAAAAGCTGAAAGGTTCACTGGGAATTATAAACCCAAATTCTTTGAACATTTCCAATTTGTATTGAAATATGGCCAAACCTATTATTATTTGGCTTGCGAGAAGTGATAACTCTGCATGATAATTGAAAGAAATTGAGGTAGCTAATTGCCAGCACTAAAAGCTACCCATTTTTTAAGAAGATGGCAATTATTTTTCCTGGCTAGAGTGCTGTAAAGAATTCTTTAAACATGGAACAGTTTGCAGTAACATTTGTTCTTTTATTTAGTTGAATGTGGAGCTTTGTGTAAACATTTCCCTATGGCTTTCTGCATCCTTCCTTTTTGGGATCATGTGTCCTAAACTTTTTCTTGCACATCATGTTCCTGAGGTCTCTAACATAGTAACATAAAGAATAATTTGGAAATTCACTTGTTTATCACTTTGTTTTCTTACCCAATTTAGAGGCAACCATTTCTTCCAAATCCTTCTGGAAGCTGATTTTCGACTTGCCTCCGCAATGGTAGATATGAAACATAAACATTAACATTTCCCCTTAATTTCTTTAAAAAACATGGTAGTTTAGAGCAATTATGTCATTGTATAGTAGAGTTTATAAATATTTAATTGGAATATATATATATGAAACTGTAGCACGACGGATGTGTACATAAATGGAACTGTAGTGTTACAAAGAGAGGGAGGGAGGGAAAGAGAGAGAAGGGGAGAGATTGATTCCGATGCAAATCCTGGAGCCATGACTTTCCAACTTCATGACCTTGGAAACATGACTTCTTTTTTGTGCAACTGTTTACCTTGTTGGAGCAGATAGAACAGCTATACCAAACTATAAGACTCTAAATATATATGGCAGTGCTAATGATGTTGGAAAAGAGTAAGTTCTCGATACCTTTGAGAATCTCTTTCCTTATCTTCCAAATGTGACCTTGATTGTTAGCAGAAAGCACTTTTTGATACCTTATGGAAAGATGAACTATTTTAGAGTAGTTTTACATTAAAAAATGAGAGGCAGTCTATTTTAATTGCCTTTATCCCAGCAACCCATATCAAGAGATTTATAATCAGTTAATATCAGAACATAAATAAAAGGAGCACAGCATATTCAGGGAAAATAATCAAAATATGTGGGTAAAGTGTCAATTATGGTGGTCAGGATCATGACAGCTCATTCTAATTGCGCTTCCTTCATGCTATCATTATTTTACTTGCCATAACTCAGTGAATTTCACATTAACCTTCTGGAAAGAGTGTGAAGTTTTGACAGAGAATATGTAGCCCAGTGCAAATGTGGGGTTCACTATGGAAGGCTAGTTGGTCACAAAGAAAGGTCATTTAAAATGAAATTACCTTCATACATTTACTAGTGTTAGGGAACTGGTCCTCAGACACATAAGCTCATAAAACATTCTCATATATATCCCCGAATTAATTGGATTTGGAAATGCTGATTCAGGCTAAAAAAATAAAAGACTGTCAAAAGACTGATGAATAAATCAGAATCTTAATTTATTCATTTGCAGTAAGAAATAACTGTCAAACAAAATATATATTTGTGTCATCTTCACCAGTACATTCCTTCTCTGTAGGCAACTTTGTAGAAAAAAAAATCATGATAAAAATTATGGTTAATGATGCAGACTCTACAAAAAATGATATGGATATGGATATTCTTTAAAAAACCTGAAAGTGGAAATATTATATGCATTTAGCATATAGCAATCTCACTCCTAGGTATTGGCCTGAAGAATATTAAAACACTAATTTGAAAAGATAGACACATCTCTATGTTCATAGCAGCATTACTCACAATAGCAAAGCATGGAATAAAACTAATTGCCCATTGTGGTACTACACACACGCATGCTCGCTCGCTCTCTCTCAATGGAATAGTACATAGATATTAAAAAGGATGAAATATTTCCTTCTGCAGCAATATGGGTGGAACTTGAGGTCATTATGCTAAGTGAAAGACAATCACCAGGTGGTTTCACTCAAGTGTGTAATATAAATAACCAAAGCAAAAACACTGGCAAAACATAACAAAAATAACTCTTAGACTCTGAAAAATATGGTGGTTATCAGAAGCGAAGGGAAAGAGAAGCAGAAGGAAAGGATAGAGGGGGTAACTTTGACAGTGTGATGGTACTAGAACTTTGGCGGTGGGTGAGTGAAGACTATGTATATTGATGTGTGAAGTTGTACTCCCTAAATTTGTAAATGGATAGTAAATCAGCAACATTTTTCTAAAAATTATAATTAAGAGGCATCTTGTTGAGTGAAGGAAGTTAGTGACTACTGGTTAGTATTGAGCCATGTTAGTCCAACATATCAATTTCCAGATGGCACCAGGTCTTCCAGATAGACTTAAAGGTCATGCAGACATCGATAGGATTCACTCTGCCAAAAATTCCCTCTGTGATACTCTACTTGTTTCTCATTATTTAGATGTTAGCCCTTAAGTTAATTCTAACTCTGTGAATTAGACCTTTTCATGTTGATGTTCTGTTTCTGTTTAATCCAGGGGTTGGTAAAATGACCAACAGACCAACCTCAGCTACCATCTGAATTTGTACTGCCTGAGACTAAGAATAGTTTTTACACTTTTAAATAGTTGGGGAAAAATAGTTTTTTTTGTGACATGGGAAATGTGTGTGAAATTCAAATTTCAGTGTTCCTAAAATTTTTTGGGACACAGCCTTGTTCATTTGTATGTTATCTGTGCCTTCTTTCAAGCTACAGTGGCTGAGCTAAGTGGTTGTGACATAGAGTCTAAAACATTTACTCTCCGGTGCTTTACAGAAAAAGTTTGCTGACCCTTGCCATAATCTATTATTTTAGTTTATGTATAAATCTCTCAAAGACTGATTTTACTTCTCTTATATTCCTAAAAGCTACTTGGTATAGTTCATTTCTGCCCAACTCATTTCAGGTTACTTAATTTTACTGCCATCAAATCTTGGTTAAATCTTTATCTAAAATCTAAATCATTTGATCATAACTGATAACAGGTATCATTTTTAAGTAGCTATTATTTGCCAGGTACTTTGCATAATCCTCTTATTTAATGCTGACACCATGCTCCAGGTGTAAGACCACTGGTATCAGTCATTGATGCTAATGGCAGGAGGGCAGAAAAAACCTGATAACTTCCACTACCCTACACCCACATTTACCTGTGATTATTGCCAGAACTGGAATTTTAAACCAGGCTTCACATTTTTTTTCTCTTTCCCGCCACCCTCATCTCATATTAATAAAACAGAAAAGAATTAGGAAAGTGATTATTTTCATGCAAAAATATAACAAAAGACTTTGCCATCTTTAATACATCCCAAGAAGTTCATTGCTGCTTATTTTCTAAGCCATGAGTGACAGAATCAAATGTTGAAACAGAGAGTAGGCAGATAATAAAAATAGGTAAACTGTGGTCCTCTTTTAATTTTCAGTTGTTTAGTTTCCCATTGTTACACAAACAGTACTATAGATACTATTATTTTAAAAATAAGCACTAGTGCAATAACTAAGCTTATGAAGAGCTGGAAACTTCACATTCTATTAAAGGAAATAGCTACTACTCCAAAAACAGGCCAAATATTATCAGCAAATTTAGAACGAGTGTTTTGAAGTCATCTGACTTCTCAAGGAAAGCCATGGAAGTGGATTTCCACCCCTTCACCCCCCACTATATCATGCAAATCTAAAACACTATGCAAGCCAAAAATTACCCATCTTCAGGTTGAGTGTGGCCTGTGGGCTGCCAGGCTGTAGCCTCTGGGTTATGATGGGTAACCTACATGAACTTACCTTCAAATTGCATTGCTTTCATTTTTTAAAAAAATATTTATTTATTTGTTTGTTTGTTTGTTTGTTTATTTATACAAACACTGGGAACAGTCAGAAGTGAGGGAGGGTGAGAGAATTCACCAGTGCCAGAGCAGGGAACAGAACAGGTAGACCAATGAAGCACACTGCTGAGCGGAGCAGTGGGCACGGCAGCTTTCAGCTGGTGTAGGCACTGTAATGCCACTGGTGCACATAGGATTCTTGGTTCTCTCTGGAGATATCTAAAGATATAAAAGTCATATGTATGGATTTAGCTATTTAAAGGACCCTTTTAGTCCTAACTTCTATCAAAACTGTTGTATCTAACAGACTTCTAATCTCCTTCAGGGTCCTGCATCCTGATTGAAAGTCTTTTCTACTTTTTAATATTCATTATCCAGCTTTGATGTTCTACACCAGCTAACTTAGCTGGCTTTCTCCATGTCCTTCACCAGCACCTTCAGAGCACAACAAGGTACTTGCTTTCATTTTTGTTCTTCCATTTCCAGATGCCTGCTTTCCCATCAAGACCTAATCTCACCTGTCCTATAAACACTAAACCACTCACACAAAACTACTCACACTCCTTATCTATCTGAAAGCCTCAAAATAAACTCAAGTGATCATTTCCTCCCCTCAATTACTTGGAATTTTTTTTTTTAACAAAAATAGTATACTATTTTGAGCTGGAGCAAATCTATTTTATAGTTATTGGATCAGAAGTCAAAACACCTTTTGAACTGAACCTGAAACCAGCCAAAATTTCTTTCTATTTAGGAGGCTGACTTAAACAATTTTTGAGAAGACCTTAAATAGAATGACTGCTGAATGGCAGTCTGGAAGTTTGTTTGATTCTTGGAGCGTTTTTGTTTTTCTGATACATCTGGTTCCCATTTCATAGGGTTCCAGCAAGAGCTGAATTCCCTTTGACTTTTCACTAAATTATCCTGACAGGTCACAACAAAGTGAGTGTGCCCACTCCCACCCCACAAGATCGCATATTCATTTTTGTCATTTGAGGATACAATTCAACTTTGTATCTTTGATGCCAGGTTACACAGTAAATATTCTACAAATACTCATGAATCAAGTGATGGATGAATTCCAACACGAATCTTTTCCATGTGATTTCAGTGTTTGTACTTAAGCTCCTCATTTGCACCTTCAGGTCAAATCATAAATGCTCTGCATTCATCTATGAAAACCACATTTCTATAAGTAACTAGACTTTTCTGGAAAATGAAGTAAATATCATGAACTAACTACTTGCTGCTGCTTATAACCTGGATTTCTTAAACATAAAAACATTTTCTATACATGTAGAGACTGATAAGATGGGAAAAAATGAACTCAGTTGAATCTCCAAAATGTTTCTTATCATTAACTTTTGCTGCATATAGAAAAAGCACAGAAATGATTTTG
Organism: Talpa occidentalis; assembly: GCF_014898055.3. Classification (NCBI taxonomy): domain Eukaryota; kingdom Metazoa; phylum Chordata; class Mammalia; order Eulipotyphla; family Talpidae; genus Talpa; species Talpa occidentalis. The sequence goes on along the minus strand of NW_026555331.1, from coordinate 109,522,150 downwards.
CAAAAATAGAAAACAATGGGCCTCCCTGGTGGTGCAAGGGGTTCAGACACAACCTGTGAAGCTATCCATAGCCACTGCAGCATGAGTTTGATCCCTGGCCAGGGAGATACACACATGGTGTAGCAGATCTCTCCTGACTCACCTGCTGCTCCCCTCAGCAGTGTATTTCAGTCAATCTGCCTGTTCTGTTCTCCACTCTGTCTCTGGTGAATCCTCTCACCCCCCACACCTCTGGCCTGTACCCTGGTTTTTGTATACATAAATAAGTCTTTAAAAAAAAAAAAACACCAGTAATCATTGCCCTTGGATCCTTAGAACTGTGACACTGTCATAGAGGACCACCAGAGTCCAGGGGGAGTAGTCAGGGTGTGGTGAACGTTGCTATGTATAGGTGATGGGCTGGGTGTGAGGGGAGATATGGAAAAAGTTTAGGCCCAAGGTTTACATGGGGAGATGATGTTTATAAAACTGGATATCATTCAATAGCCAGACCCTGGAGTCACCACCACAAAGTGCTGAGATCACCATGGCTTGCAAAGCCTGTAAAGTCTTATTAATCTCATTGTTCCTTCCTTCAAAGTAGGAGAAGGATATAGAAGTGATGAAATTTGGTTCAATGGGCTTGAATGGATGGATATCTCAAATCTAGAGCATTCTCCTAGAACATCTTTCTTACCTCCTACAACTCCATTCATACCCCCATTTTCCACAGCAGCCTAATGTTTAGGATGAATAGTAAGAGCATCATTTGAGAAAGTGGGGAGACACTCCATCTCAGTGAAGGGTGCCTTTCTCCATCTACTTGTAAAAAGTGGAAGTCAGTTTTTGATACTACCTCTCCAACCACTTGTACCCAAATAGATTTTGAATCCACTCATCTCCCGGATTTGACAATGAGTGTCTTTCACCAAGACTGCTCTGTTTTCCCAAACTGACTCCCCCCACTCTGTTTAACTTTCTGTGACATCTCATTTTCTGACTTAAATTTTCCCAGTGACTTTACATGGCTCAAGATGAGAAGTCAACTCCTACATTCACCATCTCTGTTCCTTGTTCTCTGGTCACAGAGCCTTTTGGGGGTTCCATGAAAATGTCAGCCAGGTCTGTGTATATAATTGAAACAGTCTCGCCTCGCTCTTAGTTTTCCCTAATTTATTCCTTCCCACTCTCCAGAATAAAGTTCAAATATTGATATTATATCCTCAAGCACAATTTCCCCAACTCTTGATCAACCTAGTTAGTACCAAAATTATGTGATCCATATTACCCTGTTCTTCTCCACATCCTTTTTCAGACTTCTGTTCTTCATTGTAATATGGAAGTAATAATAAATCTCTTCTGTTGTGATTAAATTAGAGCATTTGTGACGCGCTTAACAAATGCCTGGTTATGGTAAACACTGAATGAGGATCTGTTGTTCTTCTTAAGAATTACTATTGTTTAGTAGTAATAGTAGCTGTAGTAGTGAAGGGGTCTGTGTAGAAGCTAGTGACACGAAATAGAACAATTATCTGAGACTGACTGTTAGTACAGCATCTTAATAGCCATGTGAATTTGCAAATGTTACTAAGTTCTCAGTGGCTCTATTTATCTACAAAATGGGAATAATATATAAGTAAGTAGATCATATAATTTTGAGGATTAAGTGAATGAATCCATGAAAATTACTTTTAACAGTGCCCATCACACATAGTGTTTGTATTTCTTCATGGTAAGACATACTTCTTAGGATAAGGCAGAGCTCTTCAAGTACAGGTAATTGGCTTGGAGAATTCAGGCAATTCCATTTTTGCAATCATGTCAATTTATCACATCAAGTGTCAACATATCACATTATCATAGGAATCTTTTTTTTTCAGGACTCCCTCTTGTTAGCATTAATAGTAACAATAATGAAAATAGATGTCACTTATTGAACACTTAGTATGTGTGAAGTAGTTCCTAATTCTCAGTAACTCCATAAGGTGCATATTTTAACCTAATAGAAAATAAAGCAAAACTATGATAAAGCAAAACTCTGGAGAGTCACAATAACAGTTGAGATTCTTTTAGATGAAAAAGAGAGAAACTCAATATAGGTGCACTTAAGAAGAGGGTGGCTTGGAGAGGTGGGGTAGGCACATCAACCTGGGGAAGACCCTAAAGCTGTTCATATAGAAACTCCTTGAACTTGTCCAGGGGAGAGTAAGGAAGAAGCTGACTGAAGGAAAGCTGACATTCTATTACCAGATAATAGGAGATGGGAAAATAGTGTAGACAACAAAACTATTGGCTTTAGCATCTACCGTATTTGCAGAGTAACGTGACAGTATCATCCAAATCCACCTGTTCTTATTCAGAAACCTGCTGCTTTGCCCAGTATAATTCGGTCTCCATGTAAAGTTGAATTATTCAGAAGTTTACTGGACAGGAGAGTGGGAGCATGGGGTGGTTTCAGAAAGAAAGTTCATTTAAACTCTCAGAAAGCCATGAGAAGTGATACTCACAGATTTTAGGGATTAGGTTCTAGACATGTTTGGTGAGGGAGGCATTGTTTTGCTACCATGATGTCCTTTCATTTCTCCATAGTGCTTGGCATGGAATTGAATCTCAATAAACATTTATCAAATGGTCTCAGTTTTCATGTAAACATATATGGCCTCTTGGACATAAATGAATCAAGAGCTATTTATGTACACCAGAACTTATGAAGTCAAAGTATAAAACTGAGGTGGTTAAAATTTCTGATTCCTTGTTGTGTTTAACAGCTATTTGTGAAGTCTTTCTTTTTAAAGGGGAAAACTTACTTATTTGTTTAATACTGTTGTTGACTTACATTACTTTACATCCTTGCTATTGTTTTGAGAGTTTAGGATTCTCTCCTGGCCCCACCAGGTATAGTCACCATAGTCCTCCTTCTTCCTGTCCAAAGAAAAGAGCTGAAGCTCTGAGGTTGAATTTGAATCTCTGTGCCATAAACTTGCTTTCCTGTGACCATGATCTACTTTTATCATCATCAAAACTTCAAGTATTATAGTGAACAACAGTACTGAAATGAGCACCTAAATAAGTCCTTCATGCTCAGCTCTCATTTTTTAAATTTTTCTTGCTAATGTGTTTGTCCCAAGGGAATAAAAATATCCATGAAAAAAGTGACATTGACTTCTGTGCTGATTCATTCCCTGACCTAGGAGTCCCTTTCATGAAATGGTTTCCACTGTCAAATTTGATTTGAATGGAGGCTAAAAAAAGTCCTCCATGGAAATTACTGATTTTGAATATGTGGAACTAAAATCTCATCAATCTCTGGCCTATTTACATCCCTAAGCAAGACCTAGCACTAATCTTCTTGGCACACTTCCTCCTTAGAGATGTTTGGATAAGTGATCTTTTTGTATAGGCAGCTTCAATTGCTGAAATAGGTGAGAAATCAATAAATAGTGGATCAATCTCGAAGAATGACAAACTGCTGAGCTTAGTTACAATGAAAAAGATTATGTGCTATCCCAGATTATTTAAATTTCATTGTGTAAGTTTTTTTAAAACATTAACTTTTGTTCTTTATGTTAAGGTAACATTTGTTTGCAAGACTGTATAGGTTTTAGGTCCAGAGGTTCACACCTCAGCAACAGTGTTTTTCATATTACACCCACTAGTGAGTGTTCAGTTACCATTCATCACTAAACTATTCCCACACCCCTTCTTCCCTTGTATTAGCCACCATTTTGTTGACAGATTATAAGAATTTATTTTGGTTTTAGTGTGTTTGTTTGATTGCATTTGCTTTTCTTTTTGTTCTACAAATGAGTGAAATAATATAGCATTTGTTTTTCTCCTTTCAACTTATTTCACTTTGTGTAATTCCCTTAAGGTCCATCCATGTTGAAAATAGCAAAGTTTCATCTTTTTTAAGACTGAGTAGTATTCCATTGTGCAGTCCATTTATCTGTCATCAGTACTTGGGTTGATAGTGCTACAGTGAGCATTGGTAGGGATATATATTTTTTTGAATTAGTGTTTTTGTATTCAGGTAAATATGCAGAAGTGAAATTACTATATTATATGATAATTCTATTTTTGATTTTAAGGAACTTCCATACAGTTTTCCAAATTGCTTTCACCAGTTTACATTCCCACAACAGTATAAAATGTGTGCAGTGTATGTACCACATCCTTACCAACACTATTCATGATTTTTTTAATAATAGCAGTTCTAATGGTGTGAGGTAGAATCCCATCGTGTTTTTTATTTACATTTGCCTAATGATATGAAATGTCATCCGTCTTCTTTGGCGAAATGCCTATTTAGATCTTCTGCCCATTTTTAATTGGGTTATATATTTTTATTGTTGAGTTGTGTCAGTTATTTATATATTTTGAATATTAACCACTAGCCTGACATATGAATTGTAAATATATACTCCCATTCAGTAGGCTGCCTTTTCATTTTAATAGTGGTTTATTTCACAGTGTAGAAGTTTTTGGTTTGGCATAGTCAAATTGAATTTGTTTATATTCTCTTTTGTTTCTCTGGGTGGTGGAGATAAATCCGCAAAGATATCAGTAAGAATGATGAGGACTAGTCTGGCTGAAGCTCACATATGGACCAAGCTTTTGTTCTCTCTACCTGAAGCTTGGTGTTTATGGGTATATGAGGTTTGCTGACCATGACTCTTGGAAATGAATTAATCTTTGCAAAAGGAAAATCAGTTTACCAAAACAAACAAAAACACAAATCCAAAAAACCACTGTTTCAGATACTAAGCCTCTTCATCATCTTAAAGAAAATCTTAGATTTTTAACAATGATGACTCATTGTTTGTTCCATGATAGAACACTACGGAAAGGCAGACAAAGGTTACCCACTGTCCTCTTGACTCCAAAGAAATGATAACTGCATTATTTCTGTTGCTGCTTTGGTAATGCCATTTTGTGCCTTAATTTTTGGTGCTCACCAACCATGTAACTTTGACAAATCACTTAGACCCTCCAAACTGCAGTGTCTTTATCTACAAAATAAGGTAATGATAGTGAATGTGTTGTTGGTGATTAGGTGATATTCATGTTGTACAGGCACCTGACATTTACTAGTTATCCCTTGGTATCTAAGGGGAATTGACTCCAGGACCCTCTGAGATTCTCCCAAATACACAGATGCCCATATAAGTTCCCTTAAATGAAATAACATAGTATGGCAGGTTTTTAAATGATGTAGTTTCATCATTATTACTGATGACAGAAAAACAAAACAAAACAAAAAACAGATTTCTGGCCAGGGCCATGACTTCTGTGAGTTTGCACATTCTTCCCATGTGTGTGGGGGTTTTCTCTGGGTTCTCCAGTTTGTTCTCACATCCCATGTGTTTCAGACATGTCTAAGTTATTTCAGTCTAAGTGAGTGTGAATAGGGGTGTAAGTGCACCATCTAATGGAAGGGTGTCCTGTCTAGGGTGTTTTTCAGCCTTGTATAGTTCCCAACTTGTGCCCTCAACTGCCAGGACAGATTCCAGCCATCTGTAATACTGATGTAGAAGATGTAGGTTGGAAGATGAATGAATGAAAACAAATTATTATTTAACATTAGAAGTGTTTGGGGTCTCTATTTAGAAGTTTGCTGATGTTTTCATGAACAGAAATTTGCAGTAGAAATTAGTTTTATTATATATCATTTCACGTATATGTGCAGTGTCCAAGAATCTACCTAAGAAGCTAAGTGAGAATTTATTGTATTGCATATAAGCTACAAACATCCTCCTGTATACTTTAAATCACACTAGATTTCTCATAATTCCATGTAAAATAGTCATACTATATTATTTAGGGAGTAATGACAAGGAAAAAAGTTTGTACGTGTTCAGTGTAGATGCAACCATCATAGGCCTAGCTACATGTTATATATTTTCAATCCTGGGTTGGTTGAATCTACAAATATGGAACTTGTGTATTCAGAGGCCCAGCAGTAGTACATACCTAATAAATACTAGCTATTATTACTCTTCAGTCATGGAAAGTCCAGTGATGGAAACTGTGACCTGAAGGAAAATTGCAGGTACATGATAATATTAAATTCATATCCTTGTAATTTTATGAATGTAAAACCTTATAGGCAAGGGTATTGTGTGAGTCACAAATAGATAATAAATTCAGCGAATTTGTATTTGAAAAGGGTGTAACGTGATGTACATAATTATTCTTAGGAAATTTTATCTCCTCATAGTTTCAGGCATTCCTATCCTTAATGACATCAGTTCATGTGAGCACTAACCTGGACAGGTTAGTCTATCAAATGACTTGCCTGCCTTAGCAACCTTTCTAGATTGACTCCACTCTTCTTGTTAATTACTAAGTCCCTCTAACTTTCTTTAGTTCTTTCCCCTGTTATCACTATTTTTTCCACATTACTGTCTGTCCCCCTATTATATGTCTGCTTTTTAGCTTATTCAAACTGATAGGTCTTTTCTACAGATCAAGCTAATGTTATAAAACAAAAATGGGATTATGTAATTAATTCATTTAAAAGTAATTATTGCAAATTATGCTTTACAAAACATTGTGGTAAGTACTGTGTGAAATTCACAATATTAGTTCTGTTTCTAGTCATTTAATAGCTCAGTATGAAAATAAACATGTGGAAAGAAAATTATAACCAAATTAGACATTGATAAGGGTGTTAGATAGGTACAGAGAAAGTACTGCAGAAACAATTTAAAAGCTTGTGAATTTTCTAAATGATCTCTCCTCACCATGGATGTTTACCCAGAACTTAATATTTGGATGAGTCATTTGTTGCTCTGGTATCTTTATCTAGCAAGGCAATCAAGAAAAGGAATACCTCTCATCAATGATTCTGAATGCCTCCATTTTTTTTTTTTTTTTTTTGACTATGAAAGAAACATTTTCTCTGGAGATTGCATCAGCCAGCATGCAAGATGGAAAAACATTTGACTTGGCTTTAAAAAATACCAGAGTGCAAATTGTGAGAGCCACTGGATGGAGAGAATCATGCCTAAAAACCCTCACTAATTTTCTTGCTTTACTCCTCTGGAAGCCATTTGTATGTTGACTATGCAGCAGAATACTGTGATCAAACAAATCAAGTGAAAAAGTTTCAAAATGTATAAAGCACTGGGAATGAGGTATGTAATTAATACAGCTAAATAAAAAATCTCTAAACAGATGACAAAATAAGATTCCAGCCTTAATCAGCAAAGACCTACAGAAATGTGGGTGGGACAGTCATTATTCTGCTCCATTTAGAATGGCTTAGTTTAGATTTGCTTGTACCTGTCATTAAGGACAATTTTGTATTGTACATAATAATTTTCCTTTCTTTGGCAAAGCTCCTATGTACAACATTTACCCTTCTGAGAATATTCAAGATTCATGGTAATTTGTCAATTTTAAAACTAT